>NC_059105.1:136548996-139332329 GCF_020740685.1 Jaculus jaculus | reverse complement strand
AGAACCACACTGTGGTTTAAGGTTTGAGGTTTTTAAATGCTGAGTGCGTGTCCTATAAGTTTATTTTGATAATACAGTGTCTGATTTGAAGGGTGAGTAAAATTTGTTAATTTTTCCTCTTTAGAGTTCTAAATAATTACTACTTCTTTATTGTGTAATTGAATTTTTAAGTCTTATAGATAAAATAGTGACATAGGCAGTATACCAACAGGGCAATATAGGATAGAAATGTGGCTCCTTTTTTCCATCTTACTTACTGAAAAATGCTGATTTTTCTTTTAGTTTAAGTTATATAATCTTCCAGGATAATGAAAAGGCCTTAAGTAGGTTAGCCTGAAATACTCTGTAAAGGATTTAGAACAATTTTCCTATTTAAATACAGAAATGTATAGCACTCTGAGTTTTCTATTAGCCTTGATCTGCTAGGTATAAATATGTATGTGCTAATTTGTGTCCCCTGGTGTGTGTACTGACATGTGTACTGATGTGCATGTCCTGAAATGTGCACTGATGTGTGTGTGATCTCTATGTACTGATGTGTCTGTACTGATGTGTATGTGCTGATGTGTAACATGTAGCACTCAGAATGTTCCAAGATCCTGAATCTGCTGTATACTAATGTATATTATTAAGCATGCCTAAGAAGAAACTATAATTTGAATAACAATGCATTTCAAATAGCCTAGCACTCCATTAATTCACATGGGGATAATGACATTTGAGTTTGACTTCCTTTGTGCTTGTTTTATTGCCATTCTGCATTGTACAGTTTCTTAAAAATTTATAACTAAGGCATCAGACTTGCAGGGATTAGATTTTATTTGTAGTCTAAAATCAGAAACAAGCACGCCCTAGCTTATAATGAGAATCTGCTTCTCTTTTGCACTTAATTAAAATATGTGGTTGTCATTTAAACTTTCAATGAAGACAACATTCACAAACAAGTGCATTTGTAGCTCATGCATGAAGATGTCACTTTTCTCAAGGACTCTAAGATTACTGTGAGCTGAGATTTTACTAATTATCCTCTTAAAGAGAAGTAGCATTTTGGATTTATTATATTTTAAAAATATCATTTGAGGATTCTCAAGAGTAAAATTCCCATTTATTTTCATATTCTTATTTTCAATTTTATTTTAAAATTAATGTATTTGATGAAAAAATTTATACTGTGAGAGAGAAATATGAGTGGGTACTTTACAACAAAAGAAATTTAATCAAAATGTCACATTGTCTTAAATGGTTTTGAAAAGCAAATAGTTAAAATATTAGAATGTTAATTTCTGTGGTAGTTTGAGTAGATGTCCACCAATATGTTCAGTGTTTTATTAGTTTGTAGTTTGGATCTGCAGCCACCTGGCTGGAGGCAGTGTCACTGGGTGGATGTTAGGGTCCATATCTAAGGTGTGTTGGTGGGTTTGAGATTTCAATCTAAAGATATGCAAAGTGTGCCTAGCTGGAGTTCCTGATGTGTAGTGTGCTTTGTGGCTTTTTTTTTTTTTTTTTTTTAGCTTGTCTCTCTCCTTCCGTCTCTCCCTCTCTCTATCATCCCCCACCCCCCCCATTGGACCTATGAAAGCAGGCTAGTTTCTTCTGCCATTATGGAACTTCTGCTGGATCTGTATGCTTCAATAAATATCCCTTCCTCCATAATTTTGCCTGGACCGGAAGTTCATCTCAGCAAACCTGAATCTGTCTGCTACAATTTCCACAAATAAATTTAATTTTTTTTGTATATTCTAGGTCACAGAAATAAAGATAGAAATGTAGAACCATCCATGTCAAGCATCCATGTCACACATGAACAATTACACACATCCACAGAACAGACTGCAACACCTTGTAAGTGCTTGCTACTCCTGTGTTTTGAAAGAGACCAAAGGAAGCAAGAAAAAAAGTGCTGGTTTATAGCACTTTTGTGATTTAGGACAACAAACTAAATATAAGTGAATCATATTTATAAAATGAAGAGGCAATTCTGTTTGTGATGCTGTATAGCTATATCGTAAGGTTTTGTGGACTGTGTCTGGTAATAAAAGGAAAGATTATGTTAAAATGTTGTGGCAAATTCTAAATTTGAAATAATCTTCAGACTATTAAAATCACAAAACTCTCCTTCTTCATAGCATCTGTTTCTACCACATGTTTATTGATGAGTACTTCAATCAAACCTTTCTTAGAATTCTTACCCTGATGATTTCATTCATCTCTAAGAAATGATTATAAATTATTTCATTTTTTATTGATAACTTCCATAATCATAGACAATAAACCATGGTAATTCCCTCCTCTCTGCTCATTTTCCCCTTTGCAACTCCAGTCTTCATCATATCCCCTCCTCCTTTCAATTAGTTTCTTTTATTTTGATGTCATCATCTTTTCTTCCTATTATGAGCATCCTGTGTAGGTAGTGCCAGGCACTGGAAGGTTTTGAATAACCAGACCATTTTGTGGCTGTAAGGAATCCTACCCTTCCATTGGCTTTTACATTCTTTCCTCCATCTCTTCCACAATGGACCCTGAGCCTTGGTAGGTGTGAAAGCGATGTTTCAGTGCTGAACACTCCTCTGTCAGTTTTTCTCAACACTATGGTCCCTTTTGAGTCATCCCAGAGGTCACTACTGTCTGAAAAGATAAGGTTCTCTAACCAAAAGTGAGATTAGCATTAATATATGTGTATGAACATTAAGTGAATTGCTTACTGGGTGGTTTGGTGAGCATAATATATGCATTTAGCCAAATACCACCAGACATTACACACATAGGCTCATGCCCTCCCCCATCATAGGATTTTAGTACCAGGCATGTATTCCCTCCCATAGAGTGAGCCTGTAGTCCAATTAGAGAGCAGTTGGTTTCCCCCAAACAGATATGCCACTCTTGCACCTGTTGGCTCATCTGACCTAGCTGGCCCATCTTTAGTGGAGTACACTGTTGTTTATCTCCACTGATGACATCTCTGTCTCTCTCCCATAGAGTTGCATGGAGTGTAGCTTTTTCTAGCTTTCTGTTAGCTGGTCTGCAGGGAGGAAGTTTTCAGCTCTGCTCCAGCTGGATTTCTCAATGATCTTGCAGCTCAAGCATGTATACACTTCAGCAATAAGATCTCACCATCTATTCTAGATGGGAAACTAAGAACCTTGGCAATGGCTTGTAATATTTGGGGCATCAGGGACCTACTTGGCCAACAACTCAATGGAAGGTATCACATCCCTGGCACTAAAAAGTTTCTAGTGACAATCAATGGCTTCTGGGTGTGCTGTTGTCCAAAAAAGTAGGTTTTCATACTGCTCTTAGATTATGATTAACCTTCTCTTCTCCCTTCCTTTATTCAGTCTGTTCCCCTGACCTCACTTAGGCCTTTCCACACCCCCAGTAATATGTTCATCTACTTTCATAGATACAATACCATCACCTTAAGTCCTCCCCTCTGTTCCCTCCCTTATAGGCCCTTTCTAGTTTACCAGCCTCTAGTTTTGTTACAAATCACATACAAATCCAATCATTTGTAGCTAGCATCTACATATGGGAGAGAACATGTGGTACTTGGTTTTCTGGGCCCGGGTTACCTCACTATGTACAATAGCTTTCTAGGTCCATCCATTTCCCTGCAAATTGCATAATTTTGTTTCTCTTTACTGCTGGGCTAATTATTTGGGGACTGCCTCTCTTCCAGATTCCAACCAGGTCTCCCTATGGTCCTTAATGAACCCCATTGTATAAATGTACCACGCATTCATTATTCATTCATAAGTTGAGGGACATATAGGCTCATTCCATTTCGTAGCTGTTGTGAATAGAACAGCAATAAACATGGATGGATAATTTTAATAATATGATATAATAATATGAATATGTTCATTGAAGATAATATATATTATATGTGTGTGTGTGTGTATATATATATATGGTAAGAGTGATGTCTCAGTGGTTAAGGTACTTGCCTGCAAAGCCTGAAAGCCAGTGTTCAATTACCCAGTACCCAAGTAAAGGCAGATTTACAAAGTACTGCATGCATCTGTAGTTCATTTGCAGTGGCAGGTGCCTCTGGTATGTCCTTGGTTTCCTTCCTCTGCTTGCATATAAAAAAGACTTTTGTTAAATATTTATTTATTTATTTGAAAGAGAGAGAAAAAGAAAGAGAGAGAATGGGCACACCAGGGTCTGTAGCCACTGTAAGCACACTATAGATGCATTTTCCTGTTTGTGCATCTGGCTTTATGTGGGTACTGGGGAATCAAACCTGGGTCTTTAGCTTTTCTGGCAACTGCCTTAACTGTTAAGCCATTTCTCCAGCCCAAATAAGATCATTTTTCAAAAAAGAAATTCTGTGTGTGCACATGTGTGCATGCATACATGTTTGTATAATTGTTAAATTCATGTTCTACTAGGTACCTTTCAACATCATACTTGTCCGTTGGGATTTAACTTTCAAAGAAGATACAATAGTGAAACTTTTTCTCTTTACTAGAAATATGAAAAAATCATCTTAAAATAATAATAGCTTAGATTTGAAGGTATATAGTGAGTTAAGAACTTTGCTACCTTTAGGGTCACCTAGGTACTCAGAACCCCTCTTCCAATCACCTTCTTAGAAATATTGGGGGTTGTACCTTATAAAAAATCCCCTTTTCCTTCACCAGTGGGAGTGAAGTGAGTTTGGTACAAGATGATATAAATGATAGTACTTCTTACATCAAAATCCTCACACTTTGAACAGACACTTTATCAAGTAGCTGAGCAAACATAGCAGCTTTTGAAGTATTTGAAGAGCCGTTGAATTTGAGAGTCTCCGTGCCTTCACTGTTCTTTAATCTTATTAGTATAGGCCTGCCTCCTTCAGAACAAGCTTTTTCTTGGTTCAAATTTAAGGACATAGATTATAAAATAATGCTTCAAATTTTCTATCTACTCCAACCTGTTGATAGACTATATCAAATACTTAGAAGGCTCTTGAAATTGAAATAAGAAATCACTATGTTTTAAAATTGTATCTAAATTGGTAAAAGCCTATTTGATCTTCATTTTATAGAAAAGGAGAAATCTCTACTAAAAATTCTATCATTCTCTCCATACTGTATTTTCATAATTAATCAAGAAAAAATATGTTACAATGTTTCATACTCACCAATTAAATGATTAACTGGATTAAATGGATCTAAAGGTAATGTCGCTAGCTGAATTTTATAATTAAAAAATAATCAGTGTATATTAAAGATTTTGCCTGATTTGTCCATAAAATCCATAGCCGCTTCAAGAGACAAAGATAACAAGATGCACCTCTGAATTGTGTCCACACCCCAGATCTACCACTTACCAATTTGTCTGGCTTTAGAGAACTGATCTTTTCTCCTTCTACTCTTCTTTCTCTGAATTGTTTGTCAAGTTCTTTAGTTTTGAGTCTGTGCATATAAATCTCAATCTGTGTATGTCTTTCAGAGTTGAGCAATTCTCAACATTCCTGCACATTGTCAAACTCCTGAATATTTTTTCCTGATTCAGTCTTTCTCTGGTCTTTCCTGCTGTGCCCCTGGCCTCTAGTGTGAGGCCCGTGATATTCTTGTCCTTTCTCAAGAACTTACATCATTGCCACACTTACCTAAGAGAGTAAGTGTGAACAGCATAGTCGAATCTTGAAACACTTTATACACACTAATCCTGCTCTTTCTCCTTTACTCTTTCTCTCATGGCATAGCCCTTTCTACTGTACTTGCAGACATGTGTATACATGCCTGGTCTTTCCTTACAGATGTGATTATGTACAGACTGAGGCCAGCTTAGTTATTGTTATATCTTTCATAGTGTCTTCTATAGCATGAACTTAGTAAGCGAATAAGGTAGTAAACATAATTTATTCTACTTTACTACAACAAGATAAATTTTGAAACTTGACCCTTTGTACTGAACTTGGACCAATCTGAGTACCAGCTTTTAAGACTGATTGAGACCCTGTTAAGAGAAGCGTTCTGTTAAGGGTAGGGAGATAGGAATGCATAATGACTGCCACTGGGCTAACAAATTAGCTTATGAGCTATGTAATTCAACACCATATTAAGAATGTAGTTTCAGACAAGCAAAAATTACCTTTGAGTTATATTTTCAGAGGTCTATTTTTCAGTGGAAGAAGGATGGCAGGCATTTAGGGTGGTGTGAATGTCTTGTGCTGTGTGTCTATTCCTTTGGGCATACATGCCTACATGGGAGGAAGACTGAGGGCACACTTCAGGGAGAGAACATACAAAATATTTAAATTTTACTGTCCCCTTAAGGTCTCTAGTTTATTCTGATTCTCATTCATGTTCCTATAAAAGTGAGACTTTGTGAAGCTTCAGTAACATGCAGCAGCAATGCTTAGCTATCAAACTGCTTCCACTCATTATCTCTAATACAGTGCTTCACTTTGTTGGCATTTCTGAATTTAAGCATTGTATTTCCCAAAAGAAGCTCTTATGTTCCCTGGGTAATATAGACACTGAACTGCATCAAATGAAATGTAGACATAGCAGAATATTTTCTTAAAATTATAGAGTAGAGTGCTGGAGAGATGGTATGACAGTTAAGATACTTGCCTGCAAAGCCTAGCAACCCAGGATCAATTCCTCAGAGCCCACATAAGCCAGATGCACTTGGTGCACATTTTTTTTTTGCACTGGCTAGAGGCCCTGGCATGCCCATTCTTTCTCTCTCTAACTCTCTCTCAATCTGTCTCTCCCTCTCATAAACAATTTTTTTAATTAAAAATATAGAGCAAAAATATGTCTATATCATTTCTCTTAGTCATAGCTTTTCCTCTCTGCTACTAATTACACACACATACTTTTCATACTTCATATTGTATTTATTGCATTCATAATATTTATATTTTATGAAGCATATTATAACTATTTTCAGTGTGATATTCCCTTTCAATGTCCAGAAGGAAGTAAATGCTTATACAATGATCTTTTATTATCCTTTTATGACAAATATAATTTTTTAGAGAGAGAGAATTGACACTCCAGTACCTCAGCCACCAAATTTGAACTCCAGACACTTGTACCACCTACTGGGTATGTGCAACCTTGTGCTTGCCTCAACTTTATGTGTCTTGCTATCATGGGATCTAGAGAGTAGAACATGTGTCCTTAAGCTTCACAGACAAGTGCCTTTACCTAAGCCATGTCCCCAGCCTAACAAATATAATCTTAGTGTTAAATTTTTCAGTGAATCAGCATTTTATCAATCAAAAAATACATATATTAGTTAAAATAAAATACTAAATAAAACACTAAAGCAGTGTGCTGTCAAAACAGGAGAGAGAAAGGCTACTGATGCTACAGGGTTCTGGCCACACATGGCCACTGTGTCCATGCCAGTGTACTTTCCAGTGATGATGAGGGTCTAGAAAACTGAAATGAATTCTGAAATAAGGAAGTGAAAAAATCCTTCAAAATGAGGAGGGAACATGTCTGGCATTACATTTAGAATGTATTCTGTAATGTCTTTTAGCATGTGGAACTAGCTTAGCTATTAACTATTTCAAAGGTGACTGCATATTATATTTTTTCTTTGTGCTTTTTTCAAGGTAGTAATAGTTCAAAGAAATCAAATTTCTTTACAATATGGAGAAGATTCTCAAGCAAAGAGAATGGAATCCTTTAAGAGAAAAAGAGCTTTGCTTAATAGGGATCAGTCTCAGGCTGGATGATCACTTGATGAACTGTGATAGGAGTATAGCAAGGCTCTCATATGTGTGTGAACTAGATTGCCTGTAAGACCTCTTTCCAACATAAGGATCTGTGCAGTATTAGGAAAGAGATGAGTACATAGCACAAATCATGATTTGCCATTGTTCAGAATACTCATTTTTAAATTGCTCTCTCAGAACACATTCATAAAATCTCCTTCAACTTTGAAATGTTGTGAATTCCTTAAGGGCTGTACATTCAAAATTGTACTAGATTCAGATGCGCTGGAATATGGAGGGCACCAGAGACTGGACCACAATACTGATTTCTTTTCTGAGGCTTTTGAACATAATGGACGTCCCTACTCTGTTTTGGTAAGTAAGCTTCTTTCGATATTTCATTCTAACTTAATCTTTTGCAGAGTTGGTTTTGTCCAAAGATGCAACTCTTGAAATAGTGGCATGAGACAAAGTGGGAGTATATGAAAAGCAGAGGAAGTATGTAGTGCAGGAACCCGGGTCTTGGGAAGAACTACTAGTAAAGGATAACTGGGAACAGTTAGGGCAAGGAGTGATGATAGCACTTAAAATAATTTCTCAAAAAACTGCAAGGCATTTTTCAATTTTTTAACTGTAAACATCTTGTGCATCAGTTTATTTCATTTTCTTGCTTTCTCTATAGTATGTTATATTAACAGATTTTGCATTACTATATTGTAATAAAATATTATTCTGGAAAGAATCAATAAATGCATGTCTCTTTAGGAATATTTTTTTGAAATTTATTTTGAAGGAGAGAGGAAGTGTAAGATTGACAGTGAATATGGGTGCAACAGAGTCTCTATCAGTTGCAAATTCAACTCCAGACATTTGCACCACTGTTTATCTGACTTTATGTGGGTACTGGGGAATCAAATCCAGGCTGACAGACTTTGCAAGTAAGTTCCTCTAACCACTGAGCAATTTACCCATCCCAAAAATGGAATTTTTCTTTGTTTGTTTATATGTACTAAATTGAAGACCAGTTCATTCCAGTGGTAACATTCTGTGGTTTCTTCATATTACTAAGGAAACCTTTATATAATAAGACTATTCTTTTGCACTACCATGTTGAATCTATGTGCTGGAAAGATGGCTTAGCGGTTAAGCGTTTGCCTGTGAAGCCTAAGGACCATGGTTTGAGGCTCTATTCCCCAGTACCCATGTTAGCCAGATGCACAAGGAGGCGCACGTGTCTGGAGTTCCTTTGCAGTGGCTGGAGGCCCTGGTGCACCCATTCTCTCTCTCTCTCTCACTTACACTTACTTGTAAAGCCTGACAGTCTGGGTTCGATTTCCTAGTACCTCCGTAAAGCCACATGCTCAATGTGGTACATGCTATCTGGAGTCTGTTTGCAGTGGCATGTTTTCTCCCTCTTTCTGTCTGCCTCTTTCTTAGTGTCTGTCTCTCTCCCTCTCTCTCTCTCTCTCTCTCTCTCTCTCTCTCTCTCTCTCTCTCTCTCTCTCTCTCTGTCCCGCTCAAATAAATAAATAAAAATAAACAAAAAAATTAAAAAATTAAAGATGTAGAATTTAGCAACATTTTAGATTGAGAGAAGTTCTTCATTTAATTCATGGCCATATTGTAAGCTCAAACTGCAAAAAATATGTATGTATTATTTTTTTTTTCTCTGACTGGTCATATGATATGCCTGCCTCCCACTTATCCCTCTTTCTGTGTATCTCTCTCAAAACTTGTATTTCTTATTTTCCCCATAAGAGTTACTAGATTTAGGCAGGTTTTGCATTCATGATGCCAAGAACTATATAACAATACATGGATTTATCATAGCTGGTAGATATCTGATTTTGTTGTATTATCTTACTTTTCAAAAAGCTAAGGGGACTGGAAAGATGGCTCAGTGGTTAAGATGTTTGCCTGCAAAGCCTAAGAACCCTGGTTAGATTCCCCAGTACCCACATAAAGCCAGATGCAATGTAGCCCATGCAAAAAAATAAATAAATAAAAGTGATGAATGTGCATGAGAATCTATTTGTACTATTCTTCTCCCTCTTAGTGTGGCACCAGTCCTCAATTTTACATTTTGAAGTATTATAGTCAGGACATATGTCAGAAAATAATGAAATCAGCCCAGGAATGATGACAACTGAGTTGCTGGGTGGTGCAGGAAGTGATAGACACACGGGAGCTATGACATATTTGTATGTTTGGATATGTATAGATTGAGGTCCCTTTTCAAGGATAAGAGATTCAAAGGTGCTATCACATTTATTCATTTATTTGTTTATTTATTAATTTATTATTTGAGGCGGCGGGGGGGGGAGACACTAAGAAAGAGGCAGACAGAAAGAGAGAGAAAACATGCCACTGCAAACAGACTCCAGATAGCATGTATCACATTGAGCATGTAGCTTTAACGGAGGTACTGGGAAATCGAACCCAGACTGTCACACTTTACAAGTAAGTGTCTTTAATTGTTGAGCCATCACTCCAGTCCACATTCCTCTTCCAATGTACCTTTGCTGTAGATTTCAGGACATTCAACTCTAACATGTGCTATAAGTTTGATAAAAATAGTTCCAGAACTGAGTAAGAAAATTAGCTTAAAGATATGGAAAAATCAAAACGGTAAAAGACCCCTGAAGGGTTCTAGAGATGTTTTGGTTCAAAGTGCCTGCAGTAATTGAACTTGAACCACTTGAACTAGACAGACTACAGTTGACTGGAGGTTTAACCATGTATCCTGAAGTGGCTGTATCCCACAAAGTTCTGGGGAATGAGAGGTGCCCAATGCTGCAGTAAAAGTTGACACAATGTCATGCAAGGGACCTGGAAGCAAGTGCCATTGCCTGCCATATGCCAGCTGTGAGAACTTGAACAATTAAGTTTTTGAGTACCTCAGTTTCTGTCATCTTTAAACTGAAGACTTTTAATACTAGCCTCCATTTAGCTTTAAATAACATAAAACCATTAACATAGAAACTGAGTTTTATTATTACTATATCTTTGGACATTCTATATCATAATTATTACTTCCATACTTTAAAGATGCCAAGATATGTAGTGCTTTGAGGAATAGCATTTTTACAACTTGGAGGAGACAATTATAGATAAGGGCTCACAGTACTTACACTGAACAGAAAATATCTTGACATTCCTTTGATTTTTGAGGGGGAAAAATATTCTAACATAATTACAAGTCAACAACTCAATGAGAGCAATAGCCAGGAGGTTACTTTTCAAAACTGACTGAAAAATCTCACAAACATGGAACTGACAATTTTAAATTAGAATGGAGAATATCTCTTAAGTCTTATTAATACACCTTTACATACAGCATCTGAAGGCCACTAGAAACAGAAAAGAGCTTCACTCCTGCCACTAATAGATCTCTGATCCATTTCTTTCTGGAAGATAAGAGCCCTGTCTCCCCAGAAGCAGCTTCTTGTTTCCAGTGACTTCATTCAGGTGCCTCAAGAATTGCTCATTTGAATACATCTTTAGGCTCCAAATGATGTGATCACTGGTTTTACTGTCAGTGTGAGTGAGCCCAGCTGAACCAGAGTAACACAGAAAGTCAGTGTTTCTCTGAAGTGCCAGAGGGGAAAATTCATATGAGCAGAAGTATCTGTTATTTTAAGAATGCATCATTATAAGGAAACTCCTTAGCCTTAACTAATTTATGCAGGCTATAATCTAATCAAGTTGATTGAACATGACCCTTAGTGTAGTAGTTTTCATATGACTACCAATGAGATCTCTAGGCTAAAGGGAGGAAGAAAAAACAAAATGTAACTTTCCCCTCACTTATGAAATTCTGACCATCATAACTAGTACACAGCATTTGCTAAAAGGATTGCAGAGGAAATATCAGGTCTACTTCTGAAATCAGCAGTAGGGCTCAAAGCAATCTTAAAATTGCCATGTGAGCTATGCCCTGGTCCTATTCCTTCCCTCAGGGATATCCATGAAGCCTGTGTAACTGAATGCTGCCACCATTACAGTATGTTTGTGAAGGTCATCCCAAGTGTTAACGCCAAACTTCTCATTGGAAATTCCATACAAGCATAATCATTTGTCTCTATTTTGACTGATGGCATAGAAGCTCATATGTTCACCTTAGTGAATGAGGGATGGGAAGATTTCCTTTCTTCTACCTAGTTCATAAGTTCAAAGCTCAAGTGAAAGAACAAAGATCACTGAGGACAAAGTGCACTTGAAGTCTTCATAGTCACTGAAGCAGTAGCAATAATGAAAATGTGGACAACACAAAGGTTGGAGTTAATCATTTTGCCAGTTTGGCTCCTTATCAACCTGTAATTTTTTATATCCATTCCAAATGTGTGGATTCGCAAGTATGGTTTCTGTTTAAATAGGACATTTGGCATACATATATATTTTATTTTCTCTTTGTTATAAATATGGAAAATACAATGTAGCAGCTATAACATGCCCTTGGCTCTATCCAAAAATATGAAAATGTTTAGCTATTTCACATGTAAAACTTTCAGTTTGGATTTTTTGTATATATATATAAATTAAATATTATATTTCTATTTGGAAAAATTATTACTGTCATTTGAGTCTAATAACAAATAATATTTTTCTTGGAAAATATTTTATGAACTAAAGCATGTATATGTAAAATAAATTACCTTAAGCACTTTAAAAAATTTATTTATTTGAGAGTGACAGACCAAGAAAGAAAGAGGCAGGGAGAGAGAAGGAATGGGCGTGCCAAGGCCCAAGACACTGCAAAGGAACTCCAGATGCAATGTACCACCTTGTGCATCTGGCTTATGTGGGTCCTGGGGAAATAAGCCTTGAACCGGGGTCCCTAGGCTCCACAGGCAAGCACTTAACCACTACGCCATCTCTCCAGCCCACCGTAAGCACCTTTTAACAGGAAAGTGTACATAGACTATTTCAGTGTCTGGCGTGCTTGTCATTGAATGCTACTATTGTCCTAGCCATATGTTCTATCTAGATGGCCTAAAAATGTCAATATGTAATAATGTCTGAAAATATTTAAAAATTAGTATTGTTGCATTAAAACCTTTTATTGTAAGTTGGTCTCTTTTTCAAGTGTTTTGACACATTGTTTTTAATAATTATGTGATTTTTTTTTTCAATAGTCAATTATAATCTCAGACCAAAATAACACTTTGCCTGACTGACAGAATAGATCATTATGTGATCAGTTCCTTTTCAGTTATGCTAATGGTTACCAGACTAATTAAATCATTAAAATAGTCAAAATAACAGAGTAGATTAGCATTTGACTCTCACAAAATGACTTGGATTCTATCTCCTGAGGACCAACTGGCTATGAATGTACCTGGAAAACAATGAAACTCATTTGTTCTTAATGTGACCCTCACCATGAAATGTTTGAAGCTTATCATGCCCACCATGTTTACATAGTTCTCAGGACTGAACTGACGTCCTCCTATTTACAAGACAAGTAATCCTCATCTGTCTCCCCGGTCTCAGTCATGGATGTATGCATACATGCGTGTGTTTGTGTGTGCATGTGTTTGTGTGTGTGCAATCCACTGAACATGACTTTTGTGACAGTTGCAATTTTCCTATTGGCCTCATGTGATAGGTTTCTATTATTTTCTGTATGCTCTTATTCTTTCCCATGAATAAAAAATGCCGGCTCTGCGGGCAGACAGGTAGTGCCGAGGGAAGAACCAGGCCTCAACCAGGGGTTGAGGAGGATGATGAACATCAGACAACTCAGAAACCTCTCCTGGCCACCGGAGAAAAACCACACTAAGTCAGGTGTCTTTTCGATGCAGGAACTCGCAGAAACAACTCGCTTTATTACTCTGAGCAGTTGCCTATATCACATTGGGGACAAAGGTGGGAATTTTAGGATGGGGGAAGAGGTAAGGGCCAATAGTAAACTGTAACTATTGAAATGGTAATAACAATTAACACATGGAAGTGGCAGGCCAGAAGCCATTAGGCGTCTTGCTGAGTCCTAGCTGGCCAGAGACAGGTCGCCAAACTTTAGCTAGGCTCAGGAAGTTCCACTAGGCCTCACGCCTGGGCCTTTCAGAGCCCAACAAAAAAACACTTTTAAATTGATTTATATTTTCCACTTTTTGGATGTTTTTTATTATTTCCTATTTTATGTTTTCTTTAAGCAATATATTCCTTTTAAGAATTTGATCTAATTTAAAACAACTTTTTTTTTTGTCTACGCAGAAGATAAGTATAAACATCCAATAAATCATATGTAGAAATTTGCCAAATTTTACTTTACATTATTATCATATACAAACAACTTTGAGTATTTTTTTCATATAAATTTTTCTTCTTCATGCTTATATTTTTAAACCTTTTGTTCTGATTATAATTATTTTCCAGAAACCATGATCATCGTAAGTACAACAAGTGATAGTATACATCTGTTTATGCTTCTTTTCTCTTGCCATATGACCAGAACTGTTTTTGTATTTGAAGTATTTAAAGTATAAAATGAGAAGTAAAAAGACAATACTGAAGCACTGAATTAGGGACCCAAATTGTTCATGTGTCTAATTGCCTCATTGCCATGATTAACACTGATTATCTTTAGTCCTTTAGAATAACTGGTAGTCTTTTCCTAACCAGCAAGAAAATTAATTTTTGTGATGAAAACCTAATAAAGAATAAAACTTCAGGGCTGGAGAGATGGCTTAGCGGTTAAGCGCTTGCCTGTGAAGCCTAAGGACCCCGGTTCGAGGCTCGGTTCCCCAGGTCCCACGTTAGCCAGATGCACAAGGGGGCGCACGCATCTGGAGTTCCGTTTGCAGAGGCTGGAAGCCCTGGCGCGCCCATTCTCTCTCTTCCTCTATCTGTCTTTCTCTCTGTGTCTGTCGCTCTCAAATAAATAAATTAAAAAAAATAATAATAATAAAACTTCAAAGTTCATAGATAGCCATAGCTAAGAAAAATCACTTGCTTGGTGAAATTTTTCATGTTGCTTATGTTACAAATGCTACAAATTATGCTCATACTAGAATGGCATAAATACATTCCATCTTAGTGAAAAATATAATTATATAATATTTCTGTTAATATTATTATACAATTATCAACTGAAGGTCTCTGAGTAAATAGTATTAAGGTCTCTTAAGTGTGACTGGAATTGTCATCTTTGATAAAGATTCTTACATAAATTGGCACATTTTTAACCACTGAGCTTCACAATAGAAAAGTCAGTGCCTATAATGCAAATGTAAACAACCTTATATATTTTCCCCTTAATTTGAACTAGCTAAACTATCAAAAATTCCAAAGAGAGTAAAATTTCTTATAAATGATCTTTATTATTCACACTCCATTAATAAATCACTATGTGGCTATAAGCCAAATAGTAGCCAGCACAATTGCCTAGCATCAAAATAAGGGATCGACTGGACTTGTCCTGATATATCACTGTGCTTACACTGAGAAAGACTGATCATTATTTATCCCCAGACTGATTAATGTGTTTCATTGTAACTTTATCAGTGAACTTGGACTTATCAGGTTCCTATTGCCAGTATTATGGGACAATACCTTATCAGAATGTTTATATTGTAGAAGGAATGGAAATACTTGTGTCTGGTTTCCAATACTGGCTAGAAATGTAGATTACTCTTTGGTTCAAGATTGCTCAGGGCAGAACAACTCTGACATGTTCTATGTAGAGCCATTTCCCCCTCCCCAGCTGTCAAAAATGCAAAATGTGATGTAACACAGGGTCTCAATCCCTTAATACGTTCATAGACCCTTAATACATTCATAGAAAACACTACAAGTTTGTGTTTTAGAAGGGCAGATCACTGTCTTCGTTTATGCCTATTTTGATACCTTGAGGAGGGAATGTATTGAATCAAACTGTCAATTTCTTTAATTTCTTCTCCTTTGTTTTATCTATGGCTGGAATTGGATCTTCAGATCATGGATAATAGTCCTGCCTTGTTCATGGATACCTCACCTTTCTTTCTTCCTTCCTTTCTTTCTTTTTGTTGTTGTTTTGAATTTTAGAAAACTATTTCCTAAAATCTTACTTTAATCATCTTTATCTTAGTACAGAGAAAATACTACATAAAAGGAAATATAGTAGTTAAATTATAATGTGCTTTAAAAGTCATAACATTAAATATAATGTATAAATTATAAGCAAACAAATTTTGGCATTAAATAGTTAAGATATATTTATATATGTAAATAAATAGATAGATAGATATAGATATATATGACTGCAGGGATATGACATCTGTTTCAAAATACTTAATTACAAATCAGACTATGATACTGAGCTAGACAGTGACAGTAACATTATGAAATTTTTCTCACATAAGTATCATTTTCCACATTATTATTACCCTTCACTGAAGAGGAGAAAATATTTTCCTCTGGCCATTACATTCAATACACAATTTTCTTAAAATGCCACAGTTCTAAAGTGAACTTAGTCTTTGATGTGTACGAGTAACCAGCTTCTTTGTAAGTGTGTTTGATTCTTACTGCAGAAACCTTAGAGGCAAACATGGAAGTTATTTGCAGAGTTAGGAACATTTGCACACAAGTCTCTTCTGTGAGAGCAAATGTATGCTTTGCACTTTGCATTCTGGTTTTAAACTATGAAACTCTTTTGTTTTCTTTTTTAACTATCAACAAGTTTCCACATGAAATAAAATTACTAAAAATGGTAAAATATTAGCAAAGTCAGAACTGGATGGAGAATGTCACAATGTTGACAACAAGCTAATGCTTCTCATGATTAGCTTTTCTGACAAGTATGCTGTGTGCAGGATACTTGTGTGAGCATCACGGTTCAGTTTATACAGCCCACTTCATATGCAGCTGCATTATAGAATCTCTTGAAATATATGTGTATCTGTCCACTATTGTTCCTTATCTCATCATCCAGTCTTTCATATGGTCATCATGGGGACTTTTCCAAAAAGTGTCTGCTCCCTGTGAGAAAGCAGAGCTTGTGTTGTGTCTGCCTTTGTAAGGGTGAGGATCTCTTGAGAAGGCTAGATTGGGAGGGAGAATCACTGTGAAGCGGCCAGGAAGACTCAAGTGGTGCTATGATTGATCATGGTTGTCAGTGAAGACATCTGCATGGAGCTAGTCCTTTGGAAGCTCTGAGAGGGAAAAGAGCAAGCAAACCCAAGAAGGTTAGAGCAGAAGAGCGCATTCTAGGTGAAGATTCAGAAGAAGGGAGTGTCTGCATATGGCAGAGCTGTAAAACTGCTGTGGAGGGAGCTGGTAGCTGAGGGAGAAGGCACCCATGCAGGTGAGATTATGCAGTTCCCTGATGCAAAACAGTGTTATTATATATCGCATCACTGCATTTATTCATCTAAATATAATGTTGTAAGCTGCAGGGCAGCCTTCCTTCACCTTATAGAGGGGCTTAAATGTGGTGATAGAGGGTCATTTATGTCACTCCTGCGTTGAGTATTTTCATTTGTAAATTATATGGAGCCCTCTAGTGGTGATACTTGAAAACTACCTCCCTTGCCACCAAAAACAGTTGTGAACTGTAAACTTGAGGCTAAAATAACTAACTTTAGTTGTTAGAGGGAGGCAGGTCTGTGCTGTTTTGACCGAACACCAGCATGTCCGATGTGTCTTTCAGTAACACTGCTGTGATTGTGTTCACAGGTGTACATTCCAAGCCGAGTGGCCCTCATTCTGCAGAATGTGGATCTGCCCAACTGAAGAAACCCAATTCCAGCCCACCTCCAGGGCATATGTTTGGGTTTGCTGGTTTTTAATGTCACAGAGTGAATATGTGTCATGCTGCAAAACAGCTATTTAGCCAAAACGACAGGCTGAAGTTCAGTATTAGCACATGCAAATATATCAAACTTTGCTTCAAGAATTGGAGAGGAAATTTTAGCAATCCCTATTCATAAGCCACCTGAACAGCTAGGCTTCTCTCTTTAGAGAATATTACTTTCACAGCACTTTATTTGATCTTTCAATTTTCAATTTGAATTATTCATCATGTATGTTTATCCTGTTGAATATATACAGTATTTTGTGAGATGAATATTTGGTGGCCTTATTTGTTCTAATAAATAGTGGTCTAAATTGTGAGGTACCAAGTTCATTTTGTTTTATGCAAATTGTGTTTTAAAATACTGTAATAAATATGAAGCAATAATATAAAATTACAAATTAGATAAAAGGTAATATAAGAGCCATTATCTATGAACTCTCCCGTGCCTCATTTTGCAGTAAGTTTATCTTGTAATCTGCTGTTCACAAACTATTTTAATAGATGCTTATCTCTCTGTCTTTTTAAAGATGTGATATGGTAATTGTAGCATTTCAGAAAATGTCTTTCATTTCAATCAATAAAAATTACATAATTGCATTTGCGGATGTTTATTTTGCTATGTAATGTGGGGACTGATTTGCAATCAATAGTAACATGTCTTATTTTAACTAGGATACCTTGTCCACATGGCTTTACACATGCATGATGGTCTAGATAGCAAGTCAGTTTTCTTTCTCTAGGAAACATTATATATATATATATATATATATATATATATATATATATATATATATATATTTTTTTTTTTTTTTTTCTCCTCAGATGAAGCCTTTGTCTTTGCCACAGAAAACAATTACAGGATGAATCAGTATAGGGGAGTTTTTTTTCATTTTTTATTATATATGTGCATATTTAGTATATAAACAACACATGTTGGTACCATCCTTTCCCTGTACCTTTCCTGATGAGGTCTTCCTCTTTTGGGATGCAGGTCAACCCCATGGGGATTGTGGGTCATGCATTATAACTTGAATTTTTATTGAACCAATTCAGATATCTAAGCTCTAAGTCTGAGTACTCTTTTTTTTTTAATTTTCTTTGGCATCTCTGTGATTGTAGTAAGTTTAGTGTGGTGTGGTGTGTTCATATGTAATACACGCATGTGTGTGCATATATGTGCAACTCATACACTTTGCAGTCAGGTTCACATTGCTGGCAGAAATAACCCAACCAAGAGCAGATTTTTTTGGGGGGAAGGGTTAATTTTGGCTTATAAACTCAAAGGGAAGCCCCATGCTGGCAGGAGAAAATGATGGCATGAGCAAAGGGTGGGCATCACCTGGCAAACATAAGCTACACAATAGCAACAGGAGAGTGGTCCAAACACTGGCAAGGGAAAACTGACTATAATGCTCACTAGCCCACCCCCAATAATACACTGCCCTCCAGGAGGTGTTTGTTCTTAAATCTCCATCAGCTGGGAACCTAACATTCAGAGCACCTAAGTTTATGGGGGACACCTGAATCAAACCACCACATACACTCATGGGCAAAAGCCACAGGAGACCATTAGTTCTCTTACGTTACTCTTAAACTTTCCTGGAAACAGATTTCCTTACTGAACTTGAGCTGTAATTTTTGATCAGACTTGCTGACCAGCACCTGGCCATAGACAGCTTTTTAGACCCCTGTAATATTTGAGTATATTTCTTTTTTCTTTACTTTTTTGAAAACTTTTTATTTATTTATTTGAAAGAGAGAGAAAGAGGAAGAGGGAGAGAGAGAATGGGTGCACCAGGGTCTCCAGCCACTAAAAATGAACTCCAGACACATGCACCCCTTTGCTTACATGGGACCTAGGGAATCGAACTGAGGACCATTGGCTTTGCAGACACATGCCTTAACCACTAAGCCATCTCTCCAGCCCCATAGTTGAGTATATTTCACTAAAGATCTTCTGTGTTTGTTCCCGGAGTATTTTTTTTTTTTACCTACACATCAATGTTTATTATTGTTGTATTTACAATAGCCAAGACATGGGACCACATTAGATCAACAACAGATGGTATAAAGAAAGTATAGTCATATGTGCATATGTGATTGTATTCATCTATAAAGAATGAAAGTATGTGTTAGGATACAATTAGAGGTCATTTTGTTAAGCAAAACAAGCCAGACACAAAAGACAAATATTCCATATTTTCTTTCATATATGGAATACATAAAAGAGCCACACTACATATGTATTTTGCTCATGAACAAAAATAATAAAATGTATATGGAAGAAGATATGCTAGTGTACTAAAGAAAAACTAAAAACTACAATTCTTTTTTTTTAAATTTTTTCATGTTATGTTCCCAGAGTATTCTTATCATTATGCTATCTTCTGACAAGTTCTGTATTTCTAGTGTGTGCATGTGTATGTGTGTGTAGATTTCTGTACGTGTCCAAGTGTATATGAGTGTGAGGGCAAGTGTGCCATAACATGTTTGTAGAGGTCAGAGGACAACTTTCTGGGACAACTTCCCAATCCATCCTCTCTGGTCTGCTTCATTCAAGGCATAGCAGGGTTTAACTTATCTCTTTCTGCCATTGTTCTTTTGACTGTGATCACAAGAGCCTCTAGGAAATTCCGCTGTCTCTCTGCTCCCATCTCACCATGTGAGATTAGGGAAGCCCACTATGGCTTCCACTTTTCTATGGGGCCTCAGTATCAAACTCAGGAACTAGGGTTGAAGTGGTGAAGTGGTGAGCATTTTAACCACTGAGTCATCCTCCCTGACATTAAGTTCATTTTTTATTAGGTAAATATTTCTAATAATCACAACAGAGAGGTGTGAAATCCCCAGTGTGCATATTATTAACATCAAAATTGAGAGCAACCAATCTGTGATAACATTTTGTTAACAAGCATTTTCCTTCTTTTGGTTTTTTTAAGTCCTAAAAAAACAGCTAACTGTGGATATATTTAATGCAAATGACTTCTAGTAATTTCTCTATTATCAAAAACAAAATTTATCACTAATAATGTTTTCATTTTATGTTATCCTACTCAGAAAATGCCATAGCTTGTAATAGCCAAAAATCAAACTGTAAATATTTTTCTTGCCATGTTTCCCAATTTATACCATTTGAACTTTGAAGGTCAATGTGTCTCATTTTCTTTTCTATAAATTTGATGTTTCTCACTTTGCCCTCTTTTTAGCCAATGTGTTCATCTCAAACATAAAACGAGGGACTTAGTCACCATGTTCCTGAAGTTCAAAGAGTAACCAGTGACAATAAATAGACTTTTCCCATGGCACTGTAGAAGAATGTAAGCATTTTTCCCCTTGACTGAAGCAAACCCCTTAGCAATATCAGTTCAGCATTTGTCACCATGGGGGTCAGAGCCATTGCTGCGTATATCATACAGGGGCTCTACAAAACACACAAGAGCATGCAGGAAGGGGAGGACAGCGTGGATGAATGGGTTGTGGTTTCTTCTCACATTCAGCTTTCAGCTTCAGGGCAGATATCTTTTCACTATCTAGTGCCACAGCCATTGAATGTGGTCATGAAAACAATGCAAAATAGCTTTCCTAATGCTCCTCCTGTGTGGAATTAACCAGAGCAGACATACCAGATAAAAGTCCAAATGGCAAAGCAGCCTCATGGCTGGCCTAGTGCCTCTCAGACTATTTCTTTTTGCTTATTTTGAGTTGTGTCCTAAACTTGAGCTCTGTAGAGTGTTTGGGTTCATTTGTCTGTGCCTTATAAGGGGATGGGCACTGAGCTATGAACTTGGTGAGGGAGAATATTTGGATGAAAGAAAATGGAATTCTGAGGCAGAGCAATGTCATGTCCTTTATTCATTGAGTTCATTTATCATTCACTGTGTGTTAGAATTGAAATGTAGATAAATTCAAACTAAACCCAACCTTTAGGGAGGAAAAAGAAATCAAATGAACTCCCTACTAATTTTTCTGCTCTATTATCTTATTAAAAATGATTTGTAGAGAATTGCAGAGAAACATTCCTACTTTAGGGCAAATTTTCTTAATTGGTAATGTGAGGAATTAAGATACAGTAGCTACAAGGGTTTTCTTTCCCTTATAATTTAAAACTTTACATCCAGAATGCCAGCAGAACTAAGTAGAAGAAGTGGTGTGTATGTATATGAAAACATGTATTTTGTGATTCACATGCATACATGAAAGGCCAAGCCACTGTGGATTTATGCTTAGGACTCCCAACATTTCTTGGCATTTCATATGAACCATAGAGTGGTGGTGTGAATTCTATTAAGGAGAAGCATACAGAACATTTTACAAGGATAGTGTGGGGCTGGGAAATGGCTCTGAGGAAACTAGCATGTGCAGTACAAGCATGAGACAGCCCGAGTTCAATCCCTAGCATCTATGTGTAAAGGAGTAGACAGCAGTCAATGATCAGCTGGTCTAATTGAGAATGGAAACTCTAGGCTTGGTGGGAAACTTTGTTTCAAGGAAACAAAGTGGAAGAGTCACAGAGGAGGACACCCAATGTTCTCCTTATGGCCTCTATGCACTTGGCCTGGGGTGCACACATGAGCATGCACTAAATGTACACCACTCACAAACCAGACCACACCTACTACTAGTGCACAAGCATGGGCCAGAAACAAAAGAGAATAGTGTGATCCAAAGGCCAACATTCAAATTACAACCTTTCACTCATTTTATGGATTATTTGTTTAACTGGGATTTTAGAATGAAACAACAGTGTAGGCTCAGCTATCCTTCCCAATATCCCAACCAAAGGGACAAGTAATGGCAAAAAGCAAAAAAGAACATTTAATATTGTGTCCACCATGGAAGAATAGAAGAAGGACTCCAATGACATGATCTTCAGGATGAAATGGAAGGAAATTACAACAGGGGTCAAGAGACAGACACAGTATAGCAGTCCCGGTTTACCTCTATAAGAGTCATCTGGCAGTATAAACCACATAAAAAGGGAAGTAACAGCTGTGATGGCTTACAGAGTTGAGACTGGCCTGTTTATATTCCCTCATGGAAGTTGGGTTGGGAAGAGTCATTAGAACCTCACCTGAGATCTCAGTTGTTCCCTGTTCTAGCTATATGCAATGTGTCTTGGCCTCAGGGGAGATAGAGTTATAGATGGTGGAAGACCAAAGACCATAGAAGTATATCTATAATTCATTCATACTGGGATGAGACCTTTTGATGCTATGCATGCTTTGATGTGTCCACACTCCTGTAAGTAACGTCTCACCCACATGCTGCAAGGAAGCCCAATAAACTCAGTGAGCCACCAAGGTGAACTCTGGAAGAATCAGGTTTTTTTTTTTTTTAAATTTTATTATTTTTATTTATTTGAGAGTGACAGAGAGGAAGAGGCAGATAGAAAGAGAGAGAATGGGCGCGCCAGGGCCTCCAGCCACTGCAAACGAACTCCAGATGCTTGCACCCCCTTGTGCATCTGGCTAAAATGGGTCCTGGGGAATCGAGCCTTGAACCAGCGTCCTTAGGCTTCACAGGCAAGCGCTTAACTGCTAAGCCATCTCTCCAGCCCAGAATCAGGTTTTAATCTGTTGTCGGTGCCCTGATTGGGGGAGCAAGTGCTCATTGACCTCTCCCCAGAAAAGAGTTCACACAACATTGAAAAAAAAAAAAAAACAGTGAGAGGCAGATTTTATATGTAAGATTATTTGTGTGTGTGTGTGTGTGTGTGTGTGTGTGTGTGTGTGTGTGTGTGTTTCCAGAAAATCCAAAACCTACAACTAAAACTTAAGCATGGGTTGATATGTAATTCTTCTATGAAAAATAAAAACGTTCTTGCTGTCAACAGTTGCTGTCTCACCTATAATACTGCATTAACTTTATTAAACTTAATTCATTGTCAATGGCGTGGTATTTTGAGTTAGGTTTCTTCCATAAACTTATGTGCTCCAAATGCTTGTTCCCCAGGTGACTGTAAGCCACGATAAACACATTCCTTCCAATAGTTGCTTTTGGATGGGTGCTTTGTACCAGGAACAGAAAGGCAGATGAAATAAACAGTAGCCACCAAGTCTACCATCACAATAGCAAGATTAATGTATGTTAAAAAATAAAAATAAAACAGATTTCAGAAAAGCACTCAACCTAGAAAATCTTGTGGGAGGAAATGGTTAATTTTTGCTGACAGACATGAGTGGAAACTCCATAATGGTAGGGGAAAATGGTGGATATCACCTCCTGGACATCATCAGGCAGACAACAGCAACAGGAGAGTATGCCAAACACTGGCAAGGGGAAACTAGCTATAACATCCATAAGTCTGCCCCAACAATACATCACCTCCAAGAGGATCTAATTCCCAAATTGCCACCATCTGGGGACCTAGCAATCAGAACACATAAGTTTATGGGGGATACCTAATCTAACCACCTGGTCCTCCTCATAAACTGATAACCACACATGTTGTAAAATGCAATACAGTAAGTCAAACTTTGAAAGTCCCCATAGTTTTTTTTTTTTTTTTTTATGAAACCCAATGTTATTCAAACATCCCCAGTCCAATGTCTATTAACTAAGCCATGATACAAACAAATAAATAAATAAATAAAATAATGGCACAGAATAAACATTCATACTGCAAAAGATGGCATTGTGCATAGCAAAGAAATATCCAACCAATATAACATTTAAAACAAACAGGGCAAACAAATTCTCTAGCTCCAATTCTGATCATTCTAAACAATGGCAGGTCTCTAGAGTTCCAATTTCATCCCTCCAGCGAGGCTACTCACAGTCACAGAAAACTTCATCTAGTGCTGGAAACTCTTTTTGGCAGCCATCCAATAGTCCTGGCATCTATATTGTGTCTCTGCTGCAACCCACAGTTCATCCTCATGGCTCCGGCAGGACCCCACACAGGTAAACCAATAAGCCTACTTCATACTGCTCATGGCCATTTTCAAAATACAAAACTGTGCTGCTGCAAATTTAATGACCCTCTCTTTCTTTTTCTTCCTTTTTTTTTTTTTTTTACTCAATAGTACTAGTTGGGCTACCAACTTGTCAATATATTGGGGTATAAAGCAGACATTAATAAATAGGACACCCCTTCAGCATCCAGGCCACTTCAAAACGAGTCTGCATTTTTGCCCAATCAATGGTTGTAATCTCTCATACAATTGCAGTTGAATGGACATCAGTTTCAACCAAACCCTGTTTGCTGGATCACGTCCTGCTCACAACAGTCCATTTTTACACAATGCGACTCTGCACAAGTTCCTAGGACATGGGCATGTAAGCCTCTCACACAAACTGCTTGGAGCCGAGTCCAGGGAAATCTTTGTCACCCTCACAAGCCAAACCTCAAAATCCATAGTTCTTACTGCATTCAGGTCTTCCAACTCTAACCAGAATGGTCCATTAAGCTATACTTACAGCACTGCAAAATGTCTCTTATTCCAAGGTTACAAATTCATCCACATTCTTCCCTCAAGTAAGTTCCAATTCACTGAAGCCACACAGTCAGGTTTCTAGCAGCAACAATCCCTCTTCTCAGAAACAATTATACTGTTGTAGTCAGCTTCATGTTTCTGGCAGAAAAGGACTGGACAAAGCACAGCTTAGGGGAGAAAAGGGTTTATTTTGGCTCATAGACTTGAGAGGAAGCTCCATGATGGCAGAGGAAAACAATGGCATGAGGAGAGGGTGGACATTACCTCTTGGCCAATGTCAGGTACGCAACAGTAGCAGGAGTGTGCCAAACACTGGCAAGGGGAAACTGGCTAAAACACCCATAAGTCCACCCCCAATAATGCATCACTTCCAGGATTCCTCAGTTCCCAAATTGCCACCATCTGGGGACCTAACATTCAGAACGCATAGTTTATGGGGGAACACCTGAATCAAACCACCACAGCAGCCAAATTGACATGTAAAAGAAATCATCACAGAGGTATTCTACAAAATACCTTATTATACTAGGAAATTACATATGAGAAAAGAGAAAATGTCATAGGAGGTCTTAAAGGGACAAACGAGAAATTATTACTAAATGTCATGTGGTATCCTAAATGGTATTCTAGAAGAAAAAACAGACACAAGGTGAAATCTGAATAAGATGTACAGTTCAGTTCATGGTTTATCCTTGTAAATTATGAAAAATAAATGCAGATACCTGCACACACAGTTCTTCACAGGGGAAATATAGTGTTAAAACAAATTACATCTAATGTCCTAGGGAAACTAAACAGCACTAAAATAAAATGGGCTTTGGAACCTAAGAGTAGTTTTCTGAAGTGACAAACTGTTTTGCAGATATTGTCCAAAAATTAACTCAGCTAGATGAAGCTGAAATTACAAGTAAATCCTAACAGCTTAATGACAAAAACCAGTGTGTTTGACTGATACCACATTTCACTGCAGACCAAAGAATTTTCTACTTTTTGGAGTTGAGTGAACTGGAATATATTACCTCCAAAATCATAAAGAAAGGGGGAAAAAAAAGTATTCTAAGAGAAAGTTCATGCTCAGAATTGGTGAATATGGTTTGCACTTTCCTTTGTGTCCTATGCCACCAGCATACATTGGGTCCTCCGTGATCCAGGAAATGAATGAATATCGTGGAAACATAATATACCATCACCCAAAATTGTCTGTTAGGTTTGGGAAATCATATATTCATTACATCCTGTGCTTCTCTTACTTAAGAAGTAAATTAAATTCTAAACTTGACAATTCCATTAATGACATTATTTAACTTAGTGTATCTTAAACTTATACAACATTGTTTAACCTAATGTTTCCCAAGTACATGTCACAAGGTCTAACAGTCCTCACAAAATGAACCCAGCATGGCTCAAGGGAAATTTTGTGGAAAAAGGGGCGGGAAGAATGTCAGAGACACACGTTGGGTCATGATACTCAGAGACATTTCCTCCTACCCATAACTGAGGGCTAACTCCACAATGCATGACCCATAATATACCTCAACAAGGAGGGGCCAGGGGATGGGGGAGGACATGGAGGAGGCTAAAAATGGTACCAATTTGAATGTATTCACTGAGTACAAAACTAATTAATAATTTTAAAAAAGGACAAAAGAAAAAAAAAAAACTTTAATAGAGCTGGGCATGGTAGTGCACACCTTTAATCCCAGCACTTGGGAAGCAGAGGTAGGAGGATCACAGTGAATTTGAGGCCACCCTGAGACTGTGAATTCCAGGTCAGCCTGAGCTAGAGTGAGGCCCTACCTTGAAAAACTGAAACAAACAAACAAACAAACATAAAAAGCATTAATAAATCCTTGAAAAAATTATATTGGACTAAACACAGTTTGCACACATGAATTTGAAGATATTTTAATCTATATATTTCTTATGTTTCTGTGGTCCAAACTCCTCCTTTAGCCCATGGTTTGTGTGTATGTCTGTGTTCATTTCGTCTTCAAGGTCACCTTATCCATTAGTCAGTATTTCTATGGTGATCTCATTACATAGCCATCAGTGGGTAATTTTATTTCCATGGGTGCCAAATTATCCTGATAGGTGTTTAATTGGATCCCTACATGGAACAAATTTCCTGTGTTATGAGAAACCATAGACCCTGAATAATGGCATATATTTGGGAAGAGAATCGGCTACTATGGTAGGCATTTAATTTAATTACCCTATTGCTGTATTGATCTGTTTATCTTTGTTACAATCTAATCTTCCCTTGCTCTATTATTTTTGCCTAAATATGTTAATTTAAATTTTATGTCACACAGTATATTTACAAACCTGGTAAATGATTTTTGGCATAAGGTTGTAATACCTGATGAATACGTAGGTAGGAACAGATACATATGAGTATTAACTATGGTTCTGGAATGGTCAGCAGCTATGTATTTGTTTTGTGACTGGTTGCTGAGGAACCACTTAGAGCTAATGAGGACTACTGGAGCATCCCTTGATATTTCATTAGCTTACAACATGGGTTTTCTAGACTCATGAAGAGTTTTGCTCAATGTTGTGAAAGAGAATGTTAAGTCTCATTACAATTTGTAAGATATTTTAATGTACATATGAAATGTGTGTAGCAAATGCTTGCACATGCTTTGTTATTCACACCCTTATACATCTATATCATTGGAGATTGACTATCAGAAATGTTAGGTAATATAATAGGTCAATATAAATTCAGTTGGAAAAAAACTGAAAATCAGACCTGGACACAAGAATGCATGTTTGCTGACAGGGTAGCATAAACATGAAGTATAAATAATACTCAATTTTATTTTTGTTGTTTTGAAGGAACTTCACATACAAAAATCATTCATGCCTCTCCTGATCAATTATTCCTAGGACTTCTCATAGTACTAGTTTTGGTAAAATGTTAGGACCAGTCCTCAACATTATATTTGCCTAGTTAAATTTCAGTTTAATCAATATAATGAAATTCAGTCACTCATTCACTCATTCATTTATGTACTCATGCACTATTCATTCATGTACTGAAATCCAGTTACAGGGGTTTGGAATATAAAAACAAACGTGTAGCAAAGCAACTGCAGAAAAGAAGCAAGTAGATTTGTTATCATGATAGAGTCTAAAAATTACATATCTAATGTCTATTCTTCCATTTTCTAAAAAAACAGAGCGACCATTCAGGTGGGAAACACATGTGTCTAGCCACATGATTAAATTCTACACAAGGAAGAAAGTTGGTGGCAATTTCCAGAATGTCTTCTTTTTTAAAAAAATATTTTATTTTTATTTATTTGTTAGAGAGAGTGAGAGAGAGAGGCAGATGAGAGACAGATTGAGAGAGAGAGAGAGAGAGAAGGGGTATACCAGTGCCTCTTGCTACTGCAAATGAACTCCAGATGCATTCATCACTTTTTGCAACTGGTTTATTTTGGCCCTAGGGAATTGAACCCAGGTCCTTAGACTTTGCAGGCAAGTGCTTTAACCACTAAGCCATCACTCCAGTCCTAGAATGTCTTCTTAAAAAAAGAAAAGTAAGATAAGGTATTTACTGCCATCAAACTCTACCTTCACTGTGGCTGCTTTGAAGGTGGATAAAATGGCTGGAGGCCCACATCTGCCATCACAATGTGATCACTTTGCATGGCAAAGGCAGAAGAAGAAAATGGGACACTATACTTCTGATCATTTTGAACAAATCAAACACTATGAACTACTTTTGCTCTGGTTTTATTTAATGTTACTAATTATAGAAGTTTGAATAAATGGCCCCCAATATATTCAGTGTTTTATTAGCTTATAGTTTGGATCTGCAGTCACATGGCTGGAGGCAGTGTCACTGGGTAGATCTTAGGGTCCAGCCCTCAGGTTTGGTGGTGGGTTTGAGATTCCAATTTAAAGATATGCAAAGTGTGCCCATCTGGAGTTCCTGAAGTGTCCTGTGCTGTGTGGTTTTTTGGCTTGTGCTTCTCTCTCTCCTTGGACCTGTGAAGGAAGGCCAGCTTCTTCTGCCACTGTGGAACTTTCCCTGGATATGTAAGCTTCAACAAATCCCTTCCATAACTGTGTCTTGTCCGGAGGTTCATCTCAGCAAACCTGAAGGTGTATATGCTACACTAATATACCTAGAATTTCTGTTATTAGTAACCCATGCAGTCCTAAATGATTCACTTATCAAAGTCACTAAATGATTCTAACTACATAAACAAATAAGGAACAAGGCCCTCATTACATAATACTCAAGAAAGTATATAATTACAGCCACAAATATACAAAAAAGAACGCATACTGACATAGCTGTGGTAGGTAATGATACTGAACACTGGAAACACGTTAATTTATCCAACATAAACTAGCAGTGTAGTGTACGTGGAGCTAAGAAAAAGATAAGGAGTAGAGTGGGATGATAAACTATACCAATTTTCCTGGCCTTCTAAGAAGATTGGATTCTGTTTCTTACATACTGTGGAGCCATTACAATGTTTAATACAAAGTAAGAGAAAAATAGCGTGAAAGGGGCCTTAAATTCCAAAACTAAATTGATTTTTCAAATTATGGTAACCCCACAAGAACTATCGGTGACCAGGCTGTTAAAGTAGTAGTTTGGGACTTCTGGCCAGACACCGGTCCACAGTACAGCAAGATCCCACACTCAAAACAATAATTCTAGTTAACATTTGAAATCTAGTCTACACAATGTTTTTCATTGTATTTATTAGAAAGTTTTGACTCAGAGGAGTTTTTTTGCCCATGGCCTCATTGTGAGTTAGGTCTTGACCCAATTCTACAGAACATTAAGCAATTTCCTTATTATGTTGTGATGCACCATACTCTAAATTTAAATTTCTTTTGAAGGGGATCAATGTGAGAGAGGACAACCAGCTATAAAGACCAAATCAGTCACTGCCCTAGAGATTGTGATGGCTTGAGGCCAGACTATAGTGATATAATTGGGAATAATGCTATTAGTGAGGATGTGCATTAGTCACCCTGAATGGTCCTGATGCTGCTTTTGTCAACAGTACAACCAAATATCTTCTTCTAACTCCTTGATTTTTAAATAATCAGAACAGTTCATATTTTAATGCCCTTTAACTTGTTGCTAAAAATAATTGTGGCTGTGAACATAACTTGAATCATTATTTTGCAATCAACAGGCTAAAACTTGGGTCATAATTTTGTACACATTGTTCCTGAGTCTGTAAGAGATCAAAAGTGATTTCTGCCTAGTGATAGACATTGGATCAGTAGAAAGTAAAACTCTGAGCATTTCATGAATCTCAATGAAAGTATCTTCTCCTCATTGCTACTATGCTCACAGCCTCCTCAGAATACTTTTCCAAGAATAACTTGGACTTCCCAAATTTGCTTTCAGATACCTTCACATGCATGGTAACTACAGGTGAGATTACTGACATAAAGTTGCATCTCTAGATGGTGCCTTACACATGAAGTACTTCTGATCATCCTTTTAGTGAGCAGTGACCAGTTAGTCACTGAGATACTGCAAATGGAAGATGATTTATTATAGGAATCTAGAAACAAATGTTTAAAGGGCTAATAAAGCAAAGGTCAGAAAGTTTCTTCTGGTTTTTAGAAATTGCAGAAATGCCAGGATTACAGAAAGCCAGTGGAAATAAACTTCATCCTCTACCTTACTAAAGTCAGTGATTCGCAGGAGGATGCCCAGATACTGCTGGAAGCTGCTGTTGATTATCACAGCTGCCCACGGCACTGAAGTGGGTAATTCTCAGGAGGATGTCTAAAAGCCACTGGCAACATTCCCTCTTTACCATCTGCTGATGCCCTGACACTAAGCAGTAGAAGCAAGTTGCTCAGAAAGAACACCAAGTATATAGTACAAAAGATTGCTGAAACTGACTTGATACTGCACCCACTCTTTCTTCACTTTGCAGAGTAAAGAAGAACCATAAAAATCTCTGTGGAAGCAAAAAACTGCAAAATGATCATAATAACCAAGAAAAATTAGAATTGTTTTATGACCTTTAAAATATTTCATAAAGTATTAAAAACTCATTGTCAGTTATATAAGAAAAAATTTAAAAATAGCAAGACTAATACTTATTTAGCACAGGCTACAGTAATTTAAAACATTAGAAGCATTGACAGTGTTTGATATCTTTGTACAAAATATGCCAAGAGTGGTTTGAACAGTACTTGCCTTGTCATCATACAAGTTGCTCTATGAAAAGACCATCTTTTCTATGCTGTGGTGATTCTCAATACTACTTCACGAGTTTGAGACAATGTACAACATTTCACATACTTTATTATTTATTTATTTGACATAAAGAGAAAGAGAGAGGGAGAGAGAGAGAGAGAGAATGGGCATGCCAGGGCCTCCAGCCACTGCAAATGAACTCCAGATGCATATGCCCCCTTGTGCATCTGGCTAATGTGGGTCCCAGGGAATTGAACCAGGGTCCTTTGGCTTTGCAGGCAAATTCCTTAACCACTAAGCCATCCCTCCAGCCCACTATCCAACATTTTATATTTTAAAACTTCATGGTAATATAGTATCTCTGAAATTCCTTTAATAGGAACTGCTGTGCCAATATGACATACTACAGGACATCCACATCTTTTTTGGTCACAGGTTCTTTCTTTATTCATGTCACAAGATACTCTGAAATAGACTAGTGCAAACTGAGCTGCACATGTGCATTCACTCAAATGTGGGACATGGAGATGTTTCCATTGTTAACTATTTTCCCATAATATCATTGCATTAGATTAAAATGAACATACTCTTCCAGTTATTCATCTTTGCAAAAAGTTGCTTGAGACACAGATCACTGTTATTGCTCTACTATATGGAGAAACTGAAAGACATATGTGGTAACTAATAACAATGATATCATTGTACAGCAGAGTCATGGGGTACTAGCTGCCTGTGATGGCACTAAAGTCTTATATCTGAGATAAGTATTGAGAGGAAGAAAAAACTCAAACATGAAAAATGTTGGTGCCAACAACTGACATGTGAGGAAGTGGTAGAAGAGTGGAGGGTCAAAGAGATTCATTTTAACCATTTTAAAACTGAGGACAATCGATTAGAAAATGCCCAAGTGACTGTAAAATGTCCAATACATATTTCAGGAGATTTAGGAGAAGGAGAAGTAAATGTGAATGTCATCCAATAAGATATGCTAAGTAAAGTTAGGAAGCAACCGAAAAAACAGACCTCCTGATGAACTCCTGTATTTTTTTTTCTCCAGTTAAATTTATTTATTTATTTATTTTTAATTTTTTATTTATTTATTTGAGAGCGACAGACACACAGAGAAAGACAGATAGAGGGAGAGAGAGAGAATGGGCACACCAGGGCTTCCAGAGCCTCGAACCGGGGTCCTTAGGCTTCACAGGCAAGTGCTTAACTGCTAAGCCATCTCTCCAGCCCCAGTTAAATTTATTTTAATAAGATATAGACATACTTTGTATGTAAACAACACATGTTGTTGACATCCTTTCCCTCATCTCTGCCCTTTTCTGAAGAGACCCTCCTCATTGCGGAGGCAGGCCAACCACATGGGGATTGTGGGTCATGCATTGTGGGGGCAGCAGTCAGTTATGGGGGAGAGGCGATGTCTCCGTGCATAATGTCCCAACTTGTGGCTCTAATAATCTTTCTGCCCCCTCTTCCACAAAATTCGCTGAATCATGTTGGGTTCATTTTAAGTCTACTTCAGTGATGGGCTCTTGGAACTTCTGGATCTCTGTTTTGGTAGGTGTTGCTTGTCCTCAGTGTCTGTCTCCTTCACCCTTGTGCTGATATTGGGTTCACTGAGAAAGCAGCACTCTTGCTCATTTCTCCAATTCCTCTGTGGTTTCAGCTAGGGCTGGGGTGAAGTGTGCTGGGATGTTTATCTCCTCAGGTCCCACTCCCATCTGAAAATGAGAAGTATAATCTCCAATGGAGAGTGAAGTCAGCACTGATTAAATGGGATAACCATTATTAATTTAGAGAGAATTTAAAGGGCGTAGACCCTCTTATAGCCCAAGATTAGTGGGATATTGACATTGGAAAACAAAATCATTATCTGGATATGATTCTGACTTGTTTCTCAGTTCCAGATATGGTTTCCTATCCACTGAGCAGGTCCATTAGCCAGTCCAAGAGCAATTAGTTACCCACCATGGCTAGGTGTCACTATTGCACTTGTGTGAGCATCACATCAGGTTGTTGGCTTTTGAATTGCTTAGACTCTGAGTTGCTGTGTATTTGTTCTTCACATATAGAAAAGCTACTGATTTTTGTGCATTGATTTTGTATCCTGCAACTTTACTGGAGGAATTAATCACCTTTAGAAGTTTTGAGATGGAGAATTTTGGATCACTTATGTACAGGACCATTTCATCTGCAAACAGGAGTGACTTGACTTCTTCCTTTCCAGTTGTAGTTCCTTTTATTCTTTCTCATGTCTCATTGCTTGGGCTAGTAGTTCTAGTACTATGTTGAAGAGCAGTGGTGAGAGTGGGTACCCCTGTCATGTTCTTAATCTCAGTGGGAACTCCTATAGTCTCTCTGTGCCTATTCTTTACAGTGTTTTGATCATGAAGTGGTATTATATTTTGACAGAGATCTTCTCTAAGTCAGTTGAGATAATCTTGTGATTCTTTGTGTGGATTCTTCTGTTTTTTTTCTACTGCCTTTAGGTAGACCATTAGGTAATTCATTTAGGATGATTTTGTCTTTGTAATGAAGACATTTAGGGCTAGCAATTTTCCCCTTAGGGCTACCTTCATTGTATTTCATAAGTTTTAGTAGCTTGTGTTTTCATTATCATTCAATTCTAAGAATTTTTCAATTTAATTTTTGATTTCTTCCATGACCCATTCATTGTTTAAAAGTGTGTTGTTTAGTCTCTAGGAGCTGGTGGAGTTCTTGATGTATCTCTTGTTAATTTCTAGCTTTAAAGCATTGTGATCTGATATGATGCATGAATTTACTTCAATTGTCCTGATTTTATGGAGGCATGCTTTATGGCCTAGCATACGGTCAGTTTTGGAGAATATTCCATGGGCTGCTGAGAAGAATGTATATTCTGCAGAGTTGGGGTAGAAAGTTCTATAGATGTCTGTTAGGTCTAGTTGATGTATAATGTTGTTGAGCTCTATTATTTCCTTGTTGATTTTCTGCTTTGATGATCTGTCTGTTGATGATAGTGGAGTATTGAAGTCTCAGACGAGGATGGTGCTGGTTTTTGTTGTTGTTGTTGTTTGTTTGTTTGTTTGTTTTATTGTCAAGTAGATTTTATTTTATAAACTGTGGTGCCCCTGTGTTTGGGCTATATCTATTTATGACTGTGATGTGCTCATGTTGGTTCATTCCCTTGATGAGTAAGAAGTGGCCTTCTTTGTCCTCTTTGATGCATTTTTGAAGTCTATATTACCAGATATTAATGCAGCAACACTCACTTTTTTTTTTTTTATTTCTATGTATTTGGAATATCATTTTCCATCTTTTCACCCTGAAGCAGTGTCTATTTTTAGTGGTCAGGTAGGTTTCGTAAAGACAGCAGATACAAGCATCTAGTTTTTTGATCCACCCTGATAACCTATGTCTTTTGATGGGTGAGTTAAGACCATTAGTATTTGAGATTATTACTGTGAGGTTTGAATTAATCCCTGCCATGATGAGGTGTTTTATGTGGTTTGGTGCTTTCTTGTGTTTTTCTATGTTGAGCCAGGTCTATTTGTGGTTATTGTGATCTTCTTCTTATTGTCTCTTCAGATTGGTTGTTTGATTCTTCTGTTTGGAGTATTCCCTCAAGTATTCTCTGTAGGTTTGCCTTTGTGTTCATATAATCATAGCATTGACCTTTTTTTGGAAAGCTTTACTTTTACCATCTATTATGAGGGATATTTGTCCTGAGTAGAGTACTTTGGGTTAGAAGCCATAGTTTATTAGACTTTGAAGTTTTTCATTCTAGACCCTCCTGTTTTTCAAGGTTTCCACTGAGAAATCTGATATAATTCTGATGGGATTGCCTTTTTATGCTGTGAGTTGTTTATCTCTTGCTGTTTTTAACACTCTGTTTTCATTTTTAAGAGTTTTGCCTATGATGTATCCTGGAGAGTTTCTTCTTTGGTCCTGTTTGGGGTTCTGTGGGCTTCTTATATCTGGATAGGCCTATCTTTTGAGAGATTCAGAAAATTTTCTTCAATAATTTTGTTGAATGTGTTCTCTATGCCTCTGGCCTGGCTTTCCTACCATTCTGGAATACTCATGATCCAGATGTTTGCTCATTTTTGAGTATCCCACAGTTCCCTCATATTCTCTTCACTTAATTTTTTGAACTTAGCAATATTTTTGGTCTCCTGATCAATTTCTCCTGTCTTATCTTCCAGGTCAGAGGTTCTGTCTTCCACATGAGTAACTTGGTGAGGCATTCTAGAAAGGTTTTTATAACTTCCTTTTTGTTGTTGTTGTTTTGTTTTCTTTTGTGTTATTTTGCATTGTGTCCATCTTTTTTTGACGTATGATTTCAGTTCAAGTTCTGATTTTCTTAGTGCTTACTGTATTTCATTCTTGCATTTGATCAAGTCTTCATTAAGCTTAATTAACTGGTTGTTGAGATCTTCCATTTCCTGACTCACCTTCAATTCATTCATATCTCTTTTGAGGGTTCTAACTTTTTATTTTCAATTAAGTCTACTGTCAAAAGCTGAACACTCTAGGAGACAATTCTGTTCAATTTCATTCATACAATTGTTCGTTCTTTGATGGTTTGATTCTAGCTTAGTGATCCTTTTGGTCAGATCTGTTGATTTCTCTGATTTTATTGGTGGCTTCCATTGTAGGACTAGGCATCTTTGGGGGAGATCTCTCAGTTTTCTGACTTTTGTTGGCTTTTTTGCATTGTTGTGTACCCATTTTAGGGAGACTCTTTAGGAGGAAGCAAGTTTTTTTCCTTTAGCCCATGAACCCTCTAACTCAGGTGAATAGGGGATATTGGTACCTAGTGGCCAGTTAGGATACCACAGCAAAAGGCCTGATTCCACAGCCCACACCGGGACCAGGCTTCCAGAAGCAAGGCACAATGGGGACCTACCAGGACCAGGGGACTGGGAGGAGCCAGGAATCAGGGATGTGGTCAGTTTAGTCAGCGCAGTGCTGTCTACACAGTCTGGCACAGGTTATCTGAACCAGGGATCTGGGAGTTCCTGGGAAACAGGGTCTGGCCTACTCATTCCACACCACTGTGCCCACCTGCACATGATCTAGTGCAGAGAACTTGGACCAGGAAACTGAGAGGAGCCAGGAAGCAGGAATCTGGCCTACTTGTTCCATGCTGAGTGCATCCCACATAGTCCAGCTCTACTCAGGGGACCCAGACAAGGGAGATCAGAACTCCTGCTTTTAATGGTTAAAAGGTGACAAAGTGCTAATTTTACAATCTGTTGGAGAATCTGCTTCTTTTTTTCAGATAGACGCAGATCCTAAGGAAAGAACCACCCCATCATACTTCCAAAGGACTCTAGCTGAAACTAAGAATACATGGCAAAACAAGCAAGGGTGCCGTTTTCTTGGTGAAACTTGTACCAGCACAAGGGTGAAGGAGATCAACACAGAGAACAATCAACTCCTACCAAATTAGATATCCAGAACCACAGAGGATCCCAAGACCTCTTTACTGAAGCAGACCTAAAATGAACCCAACATGGCTAAGGGAAATTTTGTGGAAGAGGGGCAGGAAGAATGTCAGAGCCACACATTGGGTCATGATATGAAGAGACATTTCCTCCTACCCATAATTGAGGGCTAACTCCACAATGCATGACCCATATACCTTAACATGGAGGGGCCAGCAGGACGGGGTAGGACATGGATGAGCCTAACAATGGTACCAAGTTGAGTTTATTCACTAAGTACAAAACTAGTTAATAAATAAATAAATAAATAAATAATGACAAAGTAGAACAATTCATGGTAACATTTAAAGATGTATTGATTTATGTATAAAATGCAAAGATAGGACTAATGGTGAGTGAATTTTTAGAACAACAAAAGTAGAGATAATTAAAATTAAAGGTAATCAATGCTAAGAAATGTTGGTGAGAGGTAGGAAAGGCCCTAAGTAAAATGGCATTAAAGGGTGAATGTGCTGGCTCATACTTGTAATCCCAGCACTTGAGATGCTAAGGCAGGAGGACAGCAAGTTTTAAGACCAACTTGCACTACATAGGGAGACCCTATCTCCACAAAAAGTCATGCCATTAGATTTTACATTTAGAGTAATAAGACAGAGTCTTTAGGGAAAAGCCTTAGCAAAATGCTGGGGAATAAGAACATTGAAACATTTTGAGAACTGACTGCAGTAGACAGCCAATGACTGGCAGATATGGGCTAGATGTCTGAGGTTTATTATAGCAGAACATTAAACATGTTAAGAAAAAAGATCACAGTCCCTTTCTTGTGAAAGAAAAATGTATATTTTACTAAAGAGAATAAGCTAATAAAGAGTTAACATTAAACGATTTATGTTTGATGTAGGGAGAGGGAATGAATCGAGAGAGCAAAATGAGCATGATATGGACATGAGAACAGAGAAAAAGGAGAGAGTCATCAAGTAAGGCATTTGGATGAAGAAGAAAGAAGTACTCTCTCTTCATCTTGAAATAGAACAGAGGCCACTCCACTGAGAACAAGTGAGGTCGCATGGCGAACTCATGGAAATCTCCCACTGCTTTACAATATTCACCACAGGAGTTGATAAAACCTATCTAAAGAAATAGTTCAGTAGTTGCTTCACCCAATCTAATAGGTTAGAACATACAATTTTAGCCCTGGATAAGTTGAATTTTATAAAGTTTAAATAAAATCTTAGTTCTAACTACCTGAGTATTAAGCCAAAAGGAATAAGTCACATTCCTGCAGTCTAATAGTGTTGCAACAAAGGTAAACCAAGAAAGTCAAATTTTAGTACTAGACAAAGCATTGTTAAAAGGGATGTTTGAGGAAAAAATCGCAAAATGAAGTTCAGAGATTTGAGAATATGCAGGAAAGACAGGGGGATGCAAAATAAATTTATTGAGGAGTGACATGCAATTATTTAAAAAGAAAAAATATTGTCAATACAGGTGTTCAATTTATGCTAGTTAATGTCAAATACTTTATCTTCCAGTTCAAATACACAATTATATTCATACCACTCTAAGGGTCTCTTCAGCTCTGTACCAGTTTATCTGTTTTTCAGGGAATTATATCAGACTGTAGTACCATCTACTTGTTGTATAGGAAGCTTTTCCCTCACTATGACTTTATTTCTGACATTATTCAGTGTGATTTCACTTTTCTTTCTTTCCTAACAAATGGATTTTCCAGGAGCATTAAAACAGACAAACAACAAAACAACTAATGGCTATGAAAATAGTTTGTTTTTCCCTGAAAACCAAACAATAAGACAATGAGAACTAATAGCTTGATACATTTGGCTGGATGAGTTCAAACATATTTCAAAGATGCTTACCTCCATGTAATAACTTCAATTTGACCTTGGGACACTTGATAAACCATGTGCCAAGAAGGAATCTATCTCTTCATATTGTGAGTAAAGTGTAACTGCACATATATCAGTTCTATCAATTGCTGTCTGATTCTTAGTTCTCCCTCTCTCTCCTCTCTCTTCTCTATCTCTCTTTTTCTCTCTCTCCCTCTCTCTCTGTTTATAGATATTGAACCCAGGACCTCACACATGCTAGGAATGTCTCTACTATTAAGTCACAGCCTCAGCCTGAAAGTATTTGATCGAAATAAATTGAACCTGAATTAAGCTTGAAAATAAGAGGAGAGCCGAGAAATCTTCCATAAGATAAGAAGATAACTGACTCCCCACCATGAAGTTTGTCACCACTTCCACATCTGCCAGGCTCAGGAGAGCTTGCAGTTGAAGCAGCATCATGAACACTGCTCTTAGTGCTAGCCTGACAACCAGGTCCAGGGTGATGATAGCAGACCATGTGATCACACAGAATCCATCAAAGCAGAAATCCAGAGGCCATAAAGAACTCAACACTGAATCAGACTGCAAACAAGCCTGCCATGGCTCAGGGATCATTGTTGAAGAGGGAGCAAAAGATTGTAAAGGATACAGAGTGGATGGGAATACCCTGAGGCAGGGTACCCCCCCACTATCCCATTGGGACTGACTGAGCCTTCATGATCCCACAGTGAAATGGGAACAGAGGGAATAAAAGGGTATAATCTGTTAAAAAGTTTAAAAAAAACAAACATTTTTTAAAGAATTAGAAGGTAAAAGGCCCAGTATAATTGTGGCAGTTATTATAATATTGTAGGTGTTATAACTTTTGTCTTAATTTAACTACTCGGTTCCCAGAATACAATCTTTGGGCTATGAATGGAGAAACTCTATCCTTAGTACAAGATTACAATGGAAGAAGAACAAAATGAGCATGCTGAGGCAGTAAACCCAGACTTTAACTACAGCAATGGTTTAATGAAAGGGAAATGAAAAATTCATTTGTAAATGTGTTTGTGAATTCTATTTAGGGACAGCACTAAACTCCCTTATTCACCCTGAGCTTCCAGACAACACATATGTATTGGAAGTCTGTCTGAACAGTACTGTAGATATAGCTGTAGGTAACCATGTGCTGAAGGGACAACAAAGGATCTGTACAGTGCGCTTAAATCCTGAAGAGGTATCTGCAAACACAAAGCTACAAGGGGACTTCATGGAGGCTGCACTGAGGAGATTGATGAAATTTCCTGTTTTCTATTCACTTCCAAATCAGTCTCCACAGTCCCCTAATTTTTTTAACTGATTTTGCTCACTTTGGCTATTTATGCTTCAGCTGTCCTCCTGACAGGACTCAGATTTTGAGCTTTCCTTTTGTGCTAAAAAATATTTCTGCCCAAAGCTCACTTTAAATTACCTTAAATGAGATAGTTAAGAAAAGTATCTAGCACACAGGTGTCAATTAGCTTTTCATGCAATGGTTGAAATGGATTTTGTTTCTCAAATCCTAGATTCCCCTTTCTCTAATCTCATATCATGTAACATCCTCAGGTAACTTATCTTTATTTAAAGTTTTTTTTTTCCTTATTTGAATATTGCACATACATTTTTGATACCCTAGCCTAAAGATTATACATTCCTCAAGTGCAATTACTTACATGCCATGCTGTGCTTCCTTTTCAAAACACAGACTGCAGGTGATGGCAAAATTACACATCCAATAGTTTGTGTCTAAACAATATTTCCACCAAAGAATTTTTAACTGAACATATCATTTGCCCCTTGATACTTTTGCCTTCCCATTTTATAAAAGGTCCTTGCAATGCACTTTATCAGCTTGAAAATTCTGAGGGGAAAATGTACTGGCTCAAAGTAAGAGGGCCAAACAGAATTAGACATTTCCTTTTGTAGGGGAGGGAAAAAGAATGATTTCTCAGACTACTTTCACTTACTGGTGAAAGTGGAGAAAAACAACAGCCACAAATACTGTGAAGGACAAACGTTTTCCAGGACTATCTTCTGCCCATAAATATGTTGGTCTCTGACTTCTATTCCCCTGACTGTAGAAATCTAGTTTGTCCTGATTTTCTACAATACAAGTGAGAAACATAGGAATAATTTCATTACTTCTGAACCTAAGTCACTTTCACACTTAATTCTTCATAAAAGTGTTTTCCGGGGTATGAAAAGAATTAGAATGTCTTATGTTTGGACTGTCTTTGAGTAAAGAGGTGGAAAATAGAATTAACTGCAACGAAGTGGTGTGTTATGCATCACTTTAAAAATTATTCAATTTTTATTTCTTTTATTGGGCTGCAGTTTTTCTTGTGATTGACCTTCAGATGCTTCTCAAGGTCACTTCCTGCCACAAAGCTGAATAGACCAGTGTCTGGCCTCCCCAGGTTGTGAAACCACAATTGAATTGGCTTTCCCCAGGCTTGTGGCTGAGGTCACTGGGGTGTCTTCTAATGGTGACATACTAATTGAATAGTCAAAACTTGCTCTCTGAAAGTTAACATCTACCTAGAATCATCATCCATTTATGCTTTGGCCTTGATGCCTTTAGTGATAGCTTTATTATGAGCTGGTTTTAGTGGGTGTCTATATTGAAAAGGAGGCAGTACTTTGACAGATTCTGGTGAGGAAAATAATTGAGCAGCATAAAAACATCATACAAAGTCATCAGCATTTGATGAAATTCCTTGATACTTATCAAGTCAATCTCTCAAAAAATGAGTTATGTTTTAATGACACACTGAGAACACAGTGACAACACAAAGGTAGGGGGCATGATGACATATGCATGATTTGTCCCGCAAATAGTACAGTATCTATTTTGAGACAAAACAAGAAAATGGCTATAGGTATAATGGCATATAGAAACATTTCAAATCATTTTTTCTCAGACAGGATTATAGTTTGACAGAAAAGGTAAAATTTGCATCCATGAATGGGATACCATGATCAATTACAGCAGATAAAGTCATATCCAGAAAGACCCAAATATAGACACAGACATCATTTGCCAGAGGATGAAGAACATCAGCCAGGACAGAGATGACTCTTCCTGGTGACATGAGGTGGGGGCAAATCTGAAGGTATAGATTTGTAAAAGACTTAACAGAACTTCAGAATGCACCCATAGGAAAATCAATATGGTTTATATTCCTGAGCTAAGGCAAAAGATAATGAGATCATTCTTCCGCAAAGATTAATAATTATATTTATGCATTCAAATGACTGAAAGTGAGAGAAGTGAGAGTTGGAGAAAATAGTTACAAACTTTCAACTGGACTATTGCCCGAATCCTAAGCCCTAAAAGAGACATCTGCATCATACCTCCAAGGCCTAAAGAACAGTGCTGAAGAGGGGAGCTGAAAGAATGTAAGAGCAAAAGGGTGGAGTGGAGTGCTGTGGAATACTATATTCTGGACATATCATGGCTATGTCAGCATGAATACACACTAGTTGGGGCTACCTGCACAAACCTAAACACACACACACACACGAAAGTGGTGAAGGGGTGGAGAGACTTGTTGGAAAGACATGGATCACGATGAGAATGGGAAGGTAAGAGGGTGTTACAATCAGCAAATGTTGATGGGATGAACTTCCAAACACACAGTTTATGAGAAGAAGAGTTTATTTAAGCTTACAAACCCAAGGGGAAGTTCCATCAATGCTGGAAGAAGTTGGCTCCCTTTCACAGATTCATACAGAGAGACACAACCGCACAGCCAGAACCACAGGCACAAGCAGCAGGGTCCTAGCAAGTCGCAATGACCCAGGCAGAACTAAGACTTCTCTGCTTGTCTTTGGTCTGTAAATCCGACCTGCCTCCTGTGACACTGCCTCCAGCCAGGTGGGTAGAATTCCAAGTTTTAATAAAATATACCTGAGTCTATTGGGGGACATAGAATCAAATTACCACAGAGGGCAGTGAATTTGAACACATTATATTGTAAGCAAGTATGAAATTATCATAAATAATCCAAAGTAAAAATCTAAAAGAAAAACACAAGAAATAGCATGGATACACATGTGTGAATATGAGCCATTGTGAAGATACTCTTGGGTCTTAAAACTTAGCTGAAATTATATGGAAGTGAAATCATAGTCAGCTATATGCCAACCTTACAAACGACCAAATATATCTAATGAGTAATAAAGTGCTCAGTGTGTTTACTTAATTCTGCCACCTTGACTGTTCAATGAGTTTATTCATTAAGAGGTAATGCATCAATGTCAGGCTAGTATGTAGGAGGCCAGCACACAGCAGGAAAGTGCCTTATCTGATGTTATCAGAGGTATTGGAATGCACACCCATCACATTTTCTAGAAAATATATAAGGAATAAATGAAAGGGAAATGTTTATATTAATTTATTTTTTTTCTGTAAGGCAGCTCTACTAGGATTCTCTAGAAGAATAGAATGGATAAAACAAATACATTTAATGAACAGAATTTATTAGACTGGCTTATGATATAGGGACTGAGTAGTCCAACAATGACACTTGTGTGCTGGAGAGGCTGAGAACTGGGTAGCTGCTCAGTTCATGGGGATAGAGGTCTCAGCATCCCCAATCTGGTGGTAAAAGCCTAGGGGATTCCTGCAGAGCCTCTCTTCCTCAGTACACATTGGAAGGCCAGCAAATTTGGGTTTGGATCTCATGAAAGGATGGTGGCAGCAACAACAAGATAGGCAAGACATGAAGAAGGCCAGGCCAAAGGTACCCTGGGTCTTTCTCTATTTGGGCTGTCACTGAAAGGTGCCCCCACTCTGGGATAAAGTCTCCCCACCACTCTGTCAGTCCTTCCTATAAATATCCTCGTAGACAGGATGACAGGTCTCTTATTTGTGTCTATAGCCAATCAAGTTGAAAAGATGGGGCATGATTTCACAGTAGCCCTCATGTTTTGCTTCCTTGTAATGCCTTTTACTTCCCATCTCTTCCCAATGCACCTGGAGCTTTTACATAATATTCGATCCTTTTCTTCCAGCTGAGTTTATTATATTTTCTAGACTCAGTAAAACACAGAAATTCAAAATGTGGAAAATGTGCTCCCCTATTATACAAACTATTAACTAGGTAAATGAGAAGAATGTGAGGATGTGTTACGTATTCTTTGCATATGTGTTTATTTTATATACAACATTTTGGTTATATGTGTTTGATAATTAAGGGACTTGAGATCGAATGTAACATCATATTTACACACTTATGTACCATTCTGTGTATTACAATGTTCTTTTACTTAGGGAAGCTAGTTTCAACATGGATCCTAATTCTTTTGTCAGAAGGGAGTGGCAGACAAGTTTTCCTGACCTGAAAAGTAATCTTTAACTGACAGAAATGCATGTAAGTAAATAAAAACCAGCACTGTTTCCATCCTTACCCATTTCTTCTGATGTAAAAATATTTCTGACTTCAAAAACACCATTGTTTTAGATCCACATATATTAAGGGAAGTTTTAAATAATTAAGGTACTTTCCTGATGTGAGCATACATATAAATTTAAAACTTAAGGCAAAGCAATAAAGTATTCTCTTTGAATTAAAGTGAACTTGCTCAAATGATTCATTAAGCCTTTAAAATAATTCAAATCACAACAATGTGTAATGATGAATACTTCCTGTATAGCTTGAAAATCAAGTGGGGAAACTTATAAAGTCATATCTATCAATAAAGAATTCTGATAAATTATAAATTCATGATTATACTGTAAAAATTCATTAAATCATAAAATTTTCCTGGTTATATATATGTATATAGGTTTGACATATATTACTAGGAACTTCACTAAGCCATTTGATAGCCATTTTTTTATTTTTCTAAGTGCGCTCCTAAAATTCTCAAAGACAGACATCTATTGCAACAAAGCACCACTGAAGGAGGCAAAGGGAACAGGAAGATTGGAGTTGGCTTTCACTGAACATCAAGGCCCATGCAGTTCTGTTACACAGCGCTTGGCCTAGTGACATGAGCCAGGTCAAGACAGAGCACAGATGGCTCAGAAATAATTGCATGATATAAAAAAATAGTATTTAACTCTGTTTGACTTCAAAAAATGAGAATCATTTGTTTTGTATAGACTTAGATTATTCACTCTTAACTGGATTGTGATATAAACAATATTTAAATCTAGATCTAGTAAGCATTACTGGAAAATTAGATGATACAGATGTTTTTAAATATCTTATGTAAAACTGAAGAGGTTGTAGAAATAAGAGGGTAATGTGATTTCCTTAGATAGAACAATGTGTTTTTCAATTGTATATAAAGCAGATCTCTTTGAATTCTTGAGAAAGTGAAAGATGTTAATTAAAAGCTGAGTTTTTAATGGGACACTGTTTAGGTACTCATATGCTTTATTGTGTAATGGAATTAATTGCTGCCCAGGCATTTGTTCAGAACTGAAATATAGAGTAAACAAGAAGGACACAGTTATTAATTCAGGTTCACCTGACCTGGCCCCAAAGGTCAGACAAACCCCATATATCTTACTCTGCAACTACTGTTCTTCTGGGACATAGTATTTTAGAAGTTTCTGTCATAGAGTTTTTAACAAACCATTGCTGATTTATAGTGATAAATGTATAAGTAAGTAAATTTTTTTCAAAGGGCAAAATATATATATATATATATATATATATATATATATATATATATATATCACACTACATAAATATCCACCCCAAAATTGCATATCTAAGTGGAAGGGTCCAAAATGTTACCAGAAAAAACTAGAATAGGAATTAATATGCATGAGTTATTTTGTACAACCTCCCCCTTGTATTACTTTTCTTTATATTCTGGCTTTATTCTTTTAATCTTTCTTTCTTCACAAGTTATAACCAGTAACCAGTGAAATATAAGTGTTTGTTTGCTTGCTTGTTTTTGAGGGAAATTAAACAAACTTTTATCACCCATCTCTGTGTCCCAAAATACCTAGATATAAGTCTGTTTGGTTGGTAGGGCTGGGCGTGGTGGTGCACGCCTTTACTCCCAGCACTGAGGAGGCCAGGGTAGAAGGATCACCATAAGTTTGATGCCAGCCTGAGACTACAGAGTAAATTCCAATTCAGACTGGGCTACCTTGAAAAACAAAACAAACAAACAAAAAACAACAACAACAAAAAAAAACAAAAAAAAAAGGCAAAACAAAACAAAAAGATCTAGAAAGGGATGCAGGTAATTATAGTGAGCTGAGCTTCCTAAGACACTTATCTTCAACTAGTCTTAGCTGTCAAAGAGTTGGCACATGCCCAAATAGAAAACAAACATACACACACAAAAAAATGAAGGGGTGGAGAGATGGCTTAGCAGTTAAGGCATTGTCCTATGAAGCCAAAGGAGCCAGGTCAGATTCCCCAGGACCCACATAAGCCAGATACACATGGTGACACATATATATGTCTGGAGTTCATTTGCAGCAGCTACAGGCCCTTGTACATCCATTCTCTCTCTCTCTCTTTCTCTCTCTGTCTGTCTTTTTCTCTCTCTCTTTATCCTCTTTTTCTCTCTCAAATAAATAAAATAAATAAATATTGAAAAAAAAAAAGAAATGAGGCTACTTGCTTATAGGAACTTTCCCCAGGAAAAATAAAGTGTGCTTTTGCAATTCCCTTCATGTTGCTGGGCAAACATCTAACCAGAAGCAGTTTATGGGAGAAAAGGGTTTATGCCAAGCTTACAGTATCCTGGGAAAATATAATCAATGGTAGAAAGAGGTCGCTCACTTCCATAGATCATAACAGCAAGACAGCACCAAACAGCCAGAAAATGCTAACAACCAGAGCTAAAACTGGCTCTTTACACTCCTTGGGGCTTGACTATCAGATAGGTACCCAGTAACATACTTCTTCCCAGCATGGTTTCACTTGCTGGAGACTTAGGTTGTAAACTCTTCATAAACAAAAAAAAAATGTTCAAGGGCTGGATAGATGGCTTAGTATTTAAAGCATTTGCCTGTGAAGCCAGAGGACCCAGGTTTGCTTCCCTAGCACCCATGTAAGCCAAGCCAGATGCACAAGATGGTCCTTGCATTTGAAGTATACTTATTGTGGCTGAAGGCCCTGATATACCTATTCTCACTCTCACATTGTCTAATAAAGAAAATAATAATACAATAAAATAAAAAGTGCCTGAGTTTATGGGGCCATACATTCAAACCATCACATGTAACATCTTGAAAAATTAAACAATAATATATATTTCAAATATTTTAATGTTCCTCATTTGGTTGTTTTGAACATCAACCATCCTGACATTGAATGTTTAAATTATTAAATAAAACTATTTTTGTGTTTGACAAATGATAGTGAAGGAGCAATCCAAATGAAATAGAAGCTTTCCCTGCACATAATGTCCACTTAATGCAAAATTCAGTTTATTGCTGCTTAAAATTTCTTTTGCCCTCATTATCACAGCAACTCACTTTTCACACACATGTGATTTCTCCCACAGTCACACAACTACAACCTCCAATGAGAGCTTGATTACCTTGGGGCCATCCCAAGTCATTAAGCTCTGCAATTAGTACCTAAGCCAATGAATGGATGGCATTCCATGGGACCTAAGGACATGTGGATCAGGTGTAGCACTTACGGACAAAATCAAGAAAATGCACATTCTCCACCATGCTACCCATCTTGGTTTGTAGACAAAGGAAATCTGGATCTGCAAAAACTATGAAGCAAATGAGTTCAGGATGAAACTTGTGTGCTAAAGGACATAACTGAGGAATTACAGAGGATTAACCTTTGCCTCTCTACCTCTGGATATCCATCTATCCAGACAAATATATGTGTTTTGTATTTCAGTTATGTATAGTCTTATTTCTGTTAGTTATACTACAAAATATCTAGAGACACATAGTTTTCATTAGGATGTCATTAAGACAAAAACATAAATGAACGAAGATGAGTGGCAAATATCCAAGGAAACATTTTGTTGGCATTAAGCCTTGCAGTCACAGACACTTTGTTGTAATATGCTACTTTTAAATTTGCAAATAAATAATCTGTTTTGCCTCTTAATGCCTCAGTTACCCATCAGCATCTGGCAGTCATATTATGTCTCTCATATGTTGGTGCCAATGTGCTACATTTCAGTGCTCTGACATAATTCAGAATGAGATATTCCACAAAACAGACTACCTGGCTTGATGATGCTTTAAGAATAACTCACAAATAATTTCTGGAAATATTTCTCTTTGATATGTTATATACTTGCTACCTGATTGGAGCAGGGTACCTAATTTAGTGTGTGTGTGTGTGTGTGTGTTTCTGATGGCATGTAGGTAATGTCACTGTATGTATAAATTGTACTGTGTTTGGTAAAGTCATTACTTAAGGAAACATTTGTCTCAAGTGGCTGTGAATGTTAAGTTTTGTGTCAGTTGTTTACTTTTTATATGTTATGGTTCTCTTAGCTTGGCCATCTCAGGCTGCCAGCTGTCATTTCTTGCTTTCCCTCAACAGCCTGCTGATATGGTCATGCCCCCTTCTAATTTCCTGACTCTAAGTTGTTCTAGATTAGAATCCCAAATATACATGTCTTTGTAAACTGTACATTAAAAAAAAAATAAGTCAAAAGATTCTAGGAATGATATGTGTTTCATGTCAAGTTCTGGAGCAAGGACATGAGTTACATCATTCATGCTATACAAATAGAGCAGTTAAGTTACTACTTGTTAATTATATAATAGTAATATGGCAAATGTATAGAAAAATTATTTTTTCTCCAATATCATAAAACAAAATGTTATTGTGGGCTGGAGAGATGGTTTAGCAGTTAAGGCTATTGCCTGAAAAGTCAAAGGACCCAGGTTTGATTCCCCAGGGCCCATGTAAGTCAAATACATATGTGATGCATGCATCTGGAATTTGTAGCAGCTAAACACCCTGGTACACCCATTCTCTCTTTCTCAAATACATAAATAAAAACATACATACATATATATGCATGCATACAAGGTTGTGAGCAATATTTACATTGATTTAAATTGGATTTGGCTCTGTTCTAGGTTTGTTGCCAAGTTGCATGCGACCACTTAATATTTAATGAGTCTGAAAGTGTGAAGATACATTGGTTGAGGTTAGAGCTCAGTGATAAAACACTTGCCTATGATATGCAAAATCCTAGGTTCAAACTCCAGCATTAAAAAAAAAATCTAGAAAGTATATCAGCTAATATCTCATATGATCCTTCAATTGACCCATGGTAACTAAGTAGATAATTGCTATGATTCTCTGAGTTTGATACACCTTAGGGGACTTTCCACAGTGCACATGTCTCAAGTTGAAAGTATTTGTGTTTACATATTCCTCTCTTTCAATAAAAGTATGCGTTGTTCATCTGTTGCATGCTTTAGAAAGAAAAGTGAGCTATTGACTCTCTTTAACACTGCCTTGTATGTAGGTTGAAGCAAGAGAAAGTGGAGGCCATGAATGGAGCAGTGGTGAAAGGCGACAGCTGGGGACTGAAAGAGAGGGGATAATAAACACATAAGTAGATAGCTGGAATACTGGGGGTATAAAGACTAAAGTGGGGTCAGGGTAGAAGAACAGATGAGAGGAGAGGTGAGGGAGGGTTAACCAAACCCAAAGATGTTATGAAAAGAGTCATATAGCAGCATACTTCTTTGTTAGCTATTTTAAACATATAAGTTAGTTGTGGGGTGGGGAGAGGGAGAGAGAATGGGCAAAAACTCCCTTTGAAGGTGGATAATGCTGCTATCTGAAGCTATAAGTTGTGAAAAAACCCAGGACCAGGATTTGGGTATCTCCCAGTAAATTATTGGTCATGGAGGCTACTTATGCTCACAAAATAATACAGGAAAATGCCAAGACTCTTGGTTTCCCACACCAACTAGATGGCAAGAACATATTGCTCAAGACATATGTGTCAGTTGCTAGGCATTGAAGTAAAAAGCTGGAACTGAGCTGGAAGCTTCCTCACTGTTGGCCAGCAGTCATAGTCCTGGACAGGGCAATGAAGACTTCTCAGGAGAAAAGTCATCAACAGTGTTACCTAATGGTGGATACTTCCCACCTTTTTACGGTTTTTCTTTTTTTGGCTGAACTGGAATTGCCTATGTAGTCTCAAGAATCCTAGAACTCATGGAAATCCTCCTACCTCTGTCTCCCAAATGCTGGGACTAAAGGTATGTTCCACCACACCTGGATCCTTCCTATTTTCTTTTTATTTACTTATTTATTTATTTATTTATTTTAGAGAGAAAGTGAAAGAGCAAGGGAGACAGAGAGAGAGAGAATTGGTGTTCAGGGCCTCAGCCTAATGCTTTTGTCACCTGATGGGCATATGCAACCTTGTGCTTACCTCACCTTTTGTATGTCTAGCTTGTATGGGTCAAACATGGGCTCTTAGGCTTCACAGGCAAGTGCCTTAACCACTAAGCCATTTCTCCAGCCCTCCTTCCTACTTTCTATACAACTGACAAGCCAGGCAAAATGTACCTACTTGTTCAATAATGGCATGACTGCTATAGGGATAACAGACTACTCTTTTCCTGGGTTCTAAGGCCTGCTTCATGGGAGGGAATTCATACCTGGTCCTGTAAACATAGTCAAAAGCTTATAGCTAGTGAGGACATAGACCCTTAGGGAAAAGCTACCATTGTTGTTTGACAAGTTGATATATTATGCTCATCAAATTGCCCCTCAAAACTTTATATTTATTCCCATAGGTTAGTGCTACTCTCACCATTTTCCAGAAAAGCTAGTTTTTACATATGACAGTATTTACTGGAGAAACTTGAAAGTTTTCAGTGTTGTGAATAAGTGGCTGATGAGTGGTCAATGCTAAATCAGATCTCTATATCATACCCTCCAAGGCTCAGGGAACATTTGGCAAAAAGAAGCAGAAAGAATGCAAAAGCCAGAGGGTTTGGAGGGACACTTTGATCCTCTAAACAGGAAGTATTTGCTGCATTCATACACCTCACTTGGTAGTGCAGGTCAGTTGTCGTTACCTCCATGAGGTCTGCACAATATTGAGACCCTCACCATTTCCACTGGAGGAGGACAAACAACACCAAGAAAAATGGGCATCAGATTAGAAAATTAGAACAGGGATGAGTTGAATGGGACAAGGATGGGAGTAAAAAAAGAAGACCATAGGAGAGGATTATGATCAAATTACAGTATATCCATGTATTAAATTCTCAATAAAAAGTTAAAATAAATTCATTACTCAACATTCAAGTAATAGATTAAAAACAAAAACAAACAAAAAACACTGAAGGACCCAATAAGGGACTGAGACTATGTTAAGTCTCAAAGGATAGTACATCTACATGAACTTGAGACTACAAAGAATATCATATGGAAAGGGTGCCTAAAATGGTTTTCAGACATTATAAATATAGCTATTTTTATTGTCCTGGTGAATGTGTGTGCTTGTCAGCATCAGTCTTTAGTCACCGTTGCTTGCCCTAGCATACAGTGCTTCCTGGGATATAGAATGATGGAACACCATCCTTACCTCACTTTCTCAGGCCAGCTTGACAATTTTTAGTTTGAAATGGAGATGAGTAAGTTGGGGTCATAGAAGGAACCCTTCACTTGGAAAAATTTCATAAGAATGTTTTAAGTAGCTTTCCTTTTCTTTTCTTTTTTTTTAACTTTCCCAAGAAGGATAAAACATACTGTTCTGAGAAATCTTATGAAATTGGAGCCCCAACATAAAAATGTCATGGGAGAAGTCTAGACCCTCAGGGGCATAGGAAACATATTCCCTTCATAGGAAATGTTCCTCAGACCCAGTCCTTATGGGTTATCCTTTAAAATGTTTCCATCATTCCTTCCTTGCTGTCTTTGACTGCAATGAGCCTAACCCTTGAATGCTGCTGAATTTATAGCTCTGTAAAACAAACTCTTCTGGCATTTCCTATACACAACTGGGTTTCTAAGCTGCTCAAAGGTTTGAGCTACAGAAGTTTTCTTCATTATTAAAGACATATGATATCTGTTGTACAGTTTCCCCTTGGGCAACAGAATTGATAAAAGAATTAAAGAACCTCAAGAATCTCTATCTCGAAAATAAGTCCCAAGGTATCTTTTTCATTTAAAAAAAGACTTGGAGGAAAGCTTACAAAATAATTTCCATTTTCATTTAGCTTTGTACTTACTGTAGAGCTGTGGGAGAACACAGATTTTTTTAACAGATGAAATTGTGCCACATGAAATAATCATGCATTATTTTGACTTGTGTTCTACATTTGATGATATGAATGAGATCTTTCTAAACATGAGAGTCTCAAGTACTAATCAGAAGTCTGATTGTAGGTATCATTTAATTACTAAGGGATTAAAGAGAATTCTTTTTCTTTGAACCCCTTTATCTCACATCAGTGTTTTACATCAGTGTTTTGTGATGGTGATATCTTGTATCCCTACCAGTGTCCTAATGTCAGTCTTATAGCTGTGTTCTGAATGTCACAGCATTAAATCCAGCAAATCGACTTGTCCTTTGCAAGCCTTTGGGAGGCAGAGTGTGCAAGCTGAGATGTGGTGTTATATGTTTGCATGTCTGAAGGAAAAGGCTATCGGATATACTTCCATCTCCTGGATACCTGGCTGGCACAGGCACATTAAATGGCTGAGAGGTTCCCTTTGTTAGTGGAAAGGACAGGAGCTATAGTAAGAAGTGGGAATTCATGACGGTAGGACATCTGTTAGCAATCAGCCCAGAAGCAGGAACTGGCAGTGTTCCCAAAGAGGTATTCAGCTGCTGCAGAGTCAGCCACTGACAGATGGACTTGGATCCCAACCATAGGATGAAGGAAGGAAAGCACATTCTACTGCCCATTGTTCAGTTCTTTAGCAGTCTATGTGACAGGTACTAGAGCTATACAAAGAAGATGCTATAATTCATAACTTTTTGTAGCTAAAGCTGCATGTCGATGTGAGTGAATAAAGAATTCCCTTTGACAATCAGCTTCTCTAGATTTGCAGACATCAATTCATATATCCCAACATTGAGCCTCAGTTTTAGCACCAATTCAATAAATGTTTGTTAAATGCAACAACTGCAAACCATTTTTAATTTGCTCTGCTCAGGTCTACTGCATAAATGGCTAAGAAAAAGTACATTTCCTAACCTTAATTTTTTCCTCTAAATTCTCCTTTGAGTTATTTCAAAAACCTTTCAATCTTCTTTGGTTAGAAATATGTTAAAGTAGGCGAGAGATAGCTCAGTGGTTAAAGGTGCTTGCTTGCTAAGCCTGATGATCCAGGTTCAATTCTTCAGGACCCAATTAAAGCTAGATGCCCAAAGTGGTACATGCATATGGAGTTTATTTGCAATTGCAGGTGACCCTTCCATGCCCATATTCTCTCTTTCTTCATATATACATGAATAAATATTTTTAAAGAAACATATTAAGGCATTAAATCATGTAAGCTTAAAACTGAAGTAAACTTTAATGAGCATGGGTTATCCCTTTAATTTTATAGATCAAAATTTGTGGCCCACAGAAAGGAAACATTTTAGTAGGAGCCATGAATTAATTGTTTGTGGGAGCCTAGACTAAAAGTCAAGTGGCTAAATCTGATATACTGTACTTTCTACTTTTAAAATTGTTGGAATATTTTATATTTCCTATTGGGCTATAACATGAAAAAGTAACTTTTATATGTTTTTTTTTTCTAAAATAATCAGCAATGTCTATTAAGCACTTATTTGATAGACATTTAAAATAAATTATTTCAAAAAATACTTATGGCAATACTTGGATGTAACCTATTATCTCAGTTTTACATGAGTCACATACCTATAAAATGTATACATTGCTTGCTGTGGTGGTTTGATTTAGGTGTCCCCCATAGACTTAGGTGTTCTGAATGCTAGGTTCCCAGCTGATGGATATTTGGGAATTAATGCCTCCTGGAGGGAGTGTATTGTTGGGGGTGGTCTTATGGGCATTATAGCCAGTTTCCCCATGCCAGTGTTTGGCACACCCTCCTGTTGCTGTGGTCCACCTTACGTTGGCCAGGGGGTGATGTCCACCCTCTGCTCATGCCATCATTTTCCTCTGCCATCGTAGAGCTTCCCCTCGAGCCTGTAAGCCAAAATAAATCTCTGTTTCCCACAAGCTGCTCTTGGTTGGGTTATTTCTACCAGCAATGAAAACCAGACTGCAACATTTATCCAGCAATGAGAACCGGACTGCAACATTTGCATAGATAGATAGATAGATAGATATTACCAATTATTCACCCATATATCTGTTTTTATAGCACTGGTAAATATTAAATACAGCTATACACTATGGAATAAGAGTAACTTTATTTCACTTCATCAGCCAATGCAAATACCCAGAAGTTAAGTTTAAGCAAGAACAAACAAAATGCTACAATTTAATCAGCATATTCAGAATAAAATAGGCAACCTTTTAATTTCAAAAACAAATACTCAGACAATACAAATAAACCCAAGTATCTCAATACATATCAAGGAATTTCTGCAAATATACAAAAATTTCTCATAATATTCATTACAAAAAAATATAGTTGTTGAATCCCCAATTGGAAAATCAAAGGCAAGATTTAATTTAATTAAGAAGAGTGCAAGACTTTCTAACATTAAGAAATATAATCATAGGAGTCTAGAGGATTTATGATAGGGCAATATTTATAAAGCTACAATGTAAATAGCACATGTGCTGAGTCACATATGCTGGTTTCACTGCCTTGGGTGGTGGGGAGTGGAACTTGAGTGGTGGTAAAAGGCGAATGGAAATTTCTTACTTCACTTAATGTAGTGGACAGATAGCAATTGGCTTTAAGTAGATTGTTAAGTAGTCCAGGATTAATGGGACAAAACCAAAGGGAAATGTGATTACATTCTCTTCATGGTGTTTAGACACTGTAAAATCTCCTCCCCCTACCCCTTTCCAGTCACTTTCATTTTGAAGAAGAAACTGTGATCATATTCAGAAATTATGTTCAGACTATTTCAACTCGCATACTCCCAAGTACTCAGGAGGCTAAGGCAGAATGAAAGCAATTTCCAGAGCCCCATAGACTCAGGTATTTTTGATGAAGAATTGAGCTTGTAACCTGGGTCTCTAGCAGCCTGGCTAGAGAAGATATCACCAGGAAGAGGATCTTGGTGTCCTACTCTAAGGTGTACTTGGGGCCAATCTTAAGTCTAAGTGTGTAGAGAGCACTTGGAGCTCTGACAGTTCCTGCTTGATGGGATTGGTGTTTGCTGCTTTGTGGTGGTGTTTATCTGTTTGGATTTTTGCAAGAGAGCCACTTCTGCCATTGATGGTGTCCCCCCCCGCCCCCCCCCATACCCAATGTGTAGGCTGAAATAAATCACATTCTTCCCATAAGCTGCTTTTGGTTGGAAATCTGATGCTGATTGCAGCACTGGCATTCTTGGGGACCACAATAGAGGCCCTTTTGGGTAGTCTGGTGACCTCTAGTTGCATGGATGCCTGAAGTGAGAAATGCGCTCTCTGGTGGCATGCTGTGGCTCACTTCTGCCCTCTTACCCTAACACCAGCATGGTACACACTGTCTCAGCCCTCCCTCCTGCTGTCAGGACTGGATGCCATCTGCCCATGGTGCATAGTATCTTTAGTTTGATGCTGTGTGGAATCTCCCATTACTATGTGCTATTCTTCTTTCTTTGTCTACGTCCTTGTTTAATTGAAAACACACACTCAAAAAGCTCCTAATAAGAAAGAATCCTTAATTTTTCCAAATCTGATTTTATATCTACTCCAGTTGCTCACTTTGTTAGTAAGTTTGATAACCATAAGGAAGCACTTTACCATAAAAACTAGTAGTACTAATAGAAATAAGGAGTTAGTCAAGATTACAGACCCAAAAAGAATGTCATTAATTATAAGAAGAAAGAACAGAGTATACAAACTGAATTCCAAAAAGCCCTGACTCATCAAGGTGTCTGCTGACCCCCAGCCCTTGTGCCTTTGATCCTTTTATTATCAAGAGCCAATCCAATCCACCTGTTTGAGGGTTACTAAGGGTGGAACCTCATACACATCCAGGGTAACCAATCTAACCACCCTGATCTAATACCTAACTTACATCTCTGAGGGTATAAGAACCCCTGGTTCCACTAATACACAGTTTACCAGCACTGCATTCCACCCACCACCCCTTAGTTTACAAGCTGGCTTGGGGAGTTCTAGAGATCATTCAGTGTCTGGCACTCTGGCCACTAAGATATGCCCAACCAGAGCTGAGAAAGGCTCCATTGACCTCAAAACCTACAACAGTACATCCTCTTTTCTAGCAAAATGATGCACTAGGAATGGACATGAGGATTCAAGCTCTGGTTTCCGTGGTTTCAACCTGCTTTCTGCCAGGAGTAACTACAGTTCCCAGTTCTTTAAAACCCAAGATTACCTGTTGTGCAGACACCTGATGCCGGGCTCCTTCCCGGGGAAGGTAGGTAGTGCTGAGGGAAGGACCAGACCTGCTGGTTCCTCCCAAGGGGTTAAGGGGATGATGAGCATCGGATGACCAAGACCTCTCCTGGCCACCGGAGAAAAACCACACTGAGTTGGGAGTCTTCTCGATGCAGGAACTCACAGAAAAAAAACTCACTTTATTGCTATGAGCAGTTGCCTATATCAGGTTGGGGACGAAGGAGGGGATTTTAGGACAGGGGTGGGGTGGGAAGGGAGATAAGGGCCAATAGTAAACTGTAACTATTGAAATGGTAATTACAATTGCCACACGGAAGTGGCAGGCAAGAAGCCATTCAGTGTCTTGCTGAGTCCTAGCTGGCCAGAGACAGGCCGCCAAACTTTAGCTAGGCTCAGGAAGTTCCACTAGGCCTCATGCCTGGGCCTTTCAGAGCCCAACAACCTGACATCACGAATGAGAAGCCACAAGCAGAGACCTGGACTCCTTACGATCGTTGGCTGGCATTTCTTCCACATGTCAAATGACATAATTTTGTGCATTCCTTCTTTTAAATTTTTCACAGACAAAAATATTAGATATGAGAAAATGCAAAAATTTATGGAAATAGTTCACTAAGGTTTGAATATGCATATCTACCATATAGACAACTCAGTCAAAGTCTAGATTCTAGGACGTGTTCTGGGTTCACAACAGAGGGCAGAGAAAGACATTTTCTCTGGCCCACAGTTTTATTTAATGCCAGGAGAAACTGGATTGATGTGAAGTAAATGAGAGGGAAACTTCAGGACTCTGAGTATGGGGAGGAAGGATATTTCAAGAGCATTCCGGAGGGGGATAGAGGTGGGTGGGGACTCTACAGTGAGGAAAAGGGTTTAAACACTCATGACTCAAAGTGACTCAAACCTACCTGAAGACAGAGTGAGTTTCTCTTCTGAGTCTGGGGGAGTAAAGCTTAGTTAATTTTCCTAAGAGTAAGTAGGGATTATGTAGTTCTGGACACACCTCTTGGAAGGGAATGGTCAGAAGAGGCAGCTTTCTTGAAATCTCACAGAATCTTTCCATCAACCACAAAGTCCCTGTGAGCGTTCTGCAAGTCAACTGAGACACTATAGGAGCTATAAAATTTCTTCTGCTAGGCAGACATGTAGGGAGTTGGGCCCTTTGTAAGTGGTTATGTTCTGGAGTACCCCATGATGGCTAGCTAAGGTGGTGGAGGGGGTAGCTCACTTCCTAATTCCTCACTTACTGATCCTTGTTCCCTGTGTACAAGAACTTTTCTGCTATGAGGCTCTCAGATCTGTACAGTACAAACCACATCAATGCCACCAATGTTTAAGTTGGTCAATCTTGACTGTGGGCCCCAAGAGGTTTCTTCCTTCAGTCACATCCCAGCTCTCATTGTGACTATTGACCTCCACCTCCAGAATCTCCTCTGTGAGGACTCTGCTCTCTCTTTGCCTACTTTCACTTTTACAATAAAATGAACTTTACTCTCTTACACTTTTTCCTGTCCTTTAATTTTTAATTGACAGAGGAAAAAAATAAAACCTTTTATACCAACCCAACCCATAACACACACAGGTTATGTTAATTATTTTATAGTTTCCATCTCCTGCCAATTCATCCAGTAAACATTAATAAAATTTCATTATTATTATAATTATTTTGCTGCTCCATAGTTGAAACAAAAAGCACATTTACTTAATGAAGAGTGAAGGTTCTCTGATACCACTCATACAAACTCCTAGTCATATAGAGGGAAATGTCCAATATTACCTGTTTCTTTTTCTTTTCTCTCCCAAAGTAGTAGAAAAAGAGGCTGTATGGAATTGGTGCAAAAGAAAATCCCTAGAATCAGTTGATTGATATAATTATGGGTACTGTTAGCAGTCTCTTGGTTCTTGCACCTACATGGAAAAGAATTTAACATGACAAGAAGTAAAATGTAGCATGAAAGAATTGTTAACGTGGGACCTGGTATAGTGATGCACACACCTTAATTCTCAGCACTCCAGAAGCAGAGGCAGGAGGATCACAAGCCTGGGCCTACATAGTGAATTCTAGGTGAGGCTGGGCTAGAATGAGACCTTGCCTTGGGGTGTGGGGGAGAATTGTTAAATTAACAGTGAACATTCAAAGTCACAGATGACCTTCCAAAGCTCACAGGGTCTGAGGTTCTATCTTGCTTAAGTCCTTTTGCCTCCCAATTTGCTGTTTAAAACATTTTTTTTTTTCTCCTACTCCTACATTCAATTAAAATCAGTTTGTTTATTCCTCTTTGATATTGCTCTCATGGTTGATTTCCTGACTGTCTGTTCAAAAGTAAGGCTTTGTCAAGAAAACTGGAACCAGGATATTGTAATGGCTTGTCAGAGGGCATAAACAGAGCGTGGGCTGACTTCTCAAAACTCTTTCTCCAGCTCTACCACTTACATTTATTTTCTATCTAACAACAGTGTTAGGGATTAGGTTAAGCTAAATCAGGAAGGATACAATTCATAACAACAGCAGGAAGCTGGATGGGAGGGGTGGTTTATACCTGTCAACCTAGCAACTGGCAGGCTAAGAAGGAACATTGAGGCTAGCCTGAGGTAGAGTGAGATCTGGCCTTGAAAAAAAATCAAAACCATATCAAACAAAAAAATACCAACACTATTTTTTTTTTGTTTTACATAATATCTTTGAGATATATTCATTTGGAGCAAAATCACACTTTTTTATTATTGTTGTTGCTGAATATTTACCAGCATAAGACTATTCCACAAAATGCTTTTCCATATTCATGATAAAGAAGGATGTTTACACACTTTCCTGTTTTGAAACACTACTGAATAAGGTTGGCATAAACCTTCATGCCCAACATTTTCTATAACAATATTTTCATTTATATTTGAGGAAGGGAATTTTAAAACTAGGAGAAGTAAATGTTTTGTTCCGTAAAAATACCAAATTCTGAAGCGCTTTTCCTCTTTTGCACCCTCACTAGCAATGTGTAACATTTAGATTCTTACTGGGACAAAAAGCCTGACCTACAGAAGCATCTTATAGGAGGAAAGGGTCTATGTCAAACTTACAGTTTTAAGAAGCTTCATCATGGTTCAGGAAGCTAGAACCCTTCTGCAAAATTCCCTGAACCTTGGTGGGTGTACTTTAAGTCTACTTTAGTGTTTAGCTCTCAGCTAAGTTTTTTTTTTTTTTTTTTGAGGGGCACAGGTATTAACTTTGTTAAATTATATCTTTGAATTAATTTTTTATTAGTTATGTACACAGTGTATATACAGCCATGTTGGTACCATTATTCGTGTCTTCCCTGTCTTCCCTCCTCTGAAGGGACTCTCCTCATTGGGGAATGTGGGTCATGCATTGTGGGTATAGCCATTAGTTATAGGAAAGAAACAAGGTCTCTCTGCATAATGTCCCAACTTGTGGCTCTAACAATTTTTCTGCCCCCTCTTCTGCGAGTTTTCCTGAGCCATGTTGGGTTTATTTTAGTTCTACTTCAGCAATGAGGTCTTGGGAGCCTCTGTGTCTCTGAATATCTGGTTTTGTAGGAGTTGAATGTTCTCTGTATTTATCTCCTTCACCCTTGTGCTAATACCAGGTTCACTAAGGAAGTGTAACTCTTGCTGATTTCCTCAATTATTCTATGGTTTCAGCTGGGACCCTGGGGAGGTGAGATGGACTACTCAGATTCTTGTCCATCTGAAAAAGAGAAGCATATCCTCCAATGGAGAGTGAAATCAGCACCAGATAAATGGGATAACCATTATTATTTTAGAAAGAATTTAATAGGTGTAGACTCACTTATAGCCTATGATTGGTAGGACCTTGATAATGGAGAGCAGGCTCATTTTTTGGATATGGTTCTGACATTTATCCAAGTTCTAGCTATGGGTTCTCTTCCACTGAATAGATCCATTAGCCAAATCAAGAGCAATTGGTTACTCACCATAGCTGTGTAGCACTATTACACTTGTGTGACTATTGAGTGAGGTTGCTTGCTGCTGAGTAGCTTAGACACCTTGGACAGATGTTGGTTATTTTCCTCCAGTTACTCATGTAGCACCTTTTAGCCCAAGATAAGCTAATTGGGGGCTGAATCTCTTCCAAATTCCAGCCATGTTACTCAATGTTCCATACCCAACAGCATATGGTGTCTTAGGCAGTAGGGGCTTACCATTAACCTTTGGTAGGCCATCAAATACTCTGACAAAAATCTGTCTTCATTTGGGAAACCTTGTAGGTCTCCCTGATCAATAGCTAATTGTAGATGTTCCTTGTTACAGGCCAGCACCAAGAGAAAAGAAGGACGAAAAAGATAAGTAATATAAAAGAGAATAGGGGAAAAGGAAGAGAGAGAGAAACAAGAGAAGATTAAGGTTAGTCTTCATCATACCAGGGCCCTGTAATTCAGGTATTCCCTCTAAGGATCTGATAAAGGTTCAACCTTTTAGTCTATCTTAGGATCTCATGGTACCATTTTCATTTGGGTCCAGTTTTGTGTCTCCCCGAACCTTTACCCTTCCCTCCCACCACACCCCCCTATTGTCTGGCCCTCAAGATGCTTATTAGGTACATCAGCATCTCAGGCAGATTCAGGTTAGGAGCCACAGATGAGTGAGACCATGTAATGATTATCTTTCTATGATTGGGTGAGTTTTCTGAGAATGATATGTTCCAAGTTAGACCAATTTTCTTCAAATTTTATTATGTCATTTTTCCTTACTGCAATGTAGAATTACACAGTGTAGATATACCACATCTTGGTTAACCATTCATCCAATGATGGACATCTGGGTTGATTCCCATACAACTACTATGGAAAGCAATATGGAGACTCCTAAAAAGGTTGACTATAGAGTTACTAGCAGACCTAGTTATTCCCTTACTGGGCATTTACCCTAAAAACTCCATGCCTCAATTCAGAGATATTTGCTTAACCATGTTTATAGCTGCTCATTTCAGCTGAGTGTTTTTTTAATGTGATTATTGTTACTTGATTTTTTTTCTTTTATAAAGTGTCTTTCAATGTTTTGCCTGTTTTTAATGTGTTTTGTTTTAATACTGCTTTCTAAGATGTTAGATTTCCTGGACTAAAACTCATTTTTAGATATAGAGGTCTCTAATAAGTAATGGCTTGTCAATTTAGCTTCTCTTTCCAATGAGGGTTTTTTTTTTTTTTTTGCATCTATGCATCTGTGTTTGTAGTATGTGTGTACATTGTGCTGTGTGCTGGGTGTGTGTGTGTGTGTGCACGTACACAGGTGCACAGATGCACATGCCCCATGCTCATGCATGTGGATGCCACAGGAGAACTTGAGGTTTCCTCTTCTTTCACTGTTCTGATTTCTTTCCTTGAAACAGAGTATCTCATTGAACCCTGAAGCTTCCATGTTCAGTAACACTGTCTGACCAACAATCCCCAGGTATCCTCTGGTTTCTGTTCCCCACTGGCATGGTGTTTCATGTGTGTGCTGCCACACAACCTATTTATATGGGTGCTGGAGAATTGAGTTCAGTACTAATCAGGCTCCTCTCCTGAATTCATGGCAAGTGTTCTTACCCACTAAGCCATCTCCCCAGAATGCCTGTGAGTTTCAAAAGAGACTCAGGTTTACCTCCTTGGCTCAGACAAGGCCACCTGAATGCCATGAACCACTCATTGTAAATATTTGGCTGGGTATGATCTATTCCCCATCCCTGAGAGGAAAACAAAAGACGAAAAATTTACTAACATTGCTTTGAAAAGGAAAATAGAAATGCAATTTTCAGAAACAAAGAACAACATATGGATGAAAGGATTACATTAGATAACACTAGTGGAGTGCTTATTTTTAATAGAAATCTTATTTCTCCTTTTTTGTCTTCTCTTTCAGAGCAAGAATATTTCATATTTTTTCTTGCAACATAATTCATGGGGCTGCTGCTATATAATGAATCCACAAAGTTTATCTGAAAATACTGAAGCCTTATCACATTTATCTTGTCAAACCTTCTGACAGGTGTGGTAGGATATGAAACAATGCATATCATTTGACTTTTCAATAAAGTTTCTGGACCACTAATGACAGTGAAATGAATGCATCGTCCTATTGCAATCAGTTCTAGGCTGGGTTTTGACAGGTTATGATGTAGTTCCTCTGGAGGAATTGTTAGATGATATAATTGGCATTCTGATCTCTACAAGTACGCTTCATTTTTATAGTGATTAAAACAGTCCATTTAGCTGATTTGTTAGCCTTAGAAGAACTTGCCATCAGAAACTCATCAGAACTCTGGAGGAGAGCCATTTTCTGTGGTAAAGGGTAAGGAGAGTTTAAATCTTGTTGAATTTCTTTCACATCTGATGCAAATAACCTCATGTTCACTATAAATTAACTCCAACATTACCTCAAGGTTAAGCAAGCTTTTTTTCTTTTACATTACCTTTTGATCTCTTGACAAAATGGCTTTACATTTCTGTGTACCAATGGGTCGCCACAATACATCACTGCCCTCTTTCCAATATAAGAATTAAGTCCTAATGCCATTTTGCATATAAAACATACTAGATAGGAAACATCTTACACTTCAATACTCAACTTGGCTTAGTTTTAATAACTCTCCTTCCCAATCCTAAAGTCATGGCCTGAGAGTCACAAAAGAAATTGGACACTCATTTCCAGAGGTTGCACTATACAATCTATTCTATTTGCCCATCATTTACTCAGACTAGAAAACTCAATTATCTGTTCCTTACTTATAATGTTATTTCACCTTAGCCTCTTCCAACTGCAGAATACACTAGCATACAACAGAACTTTTGGGATGCACATTTCTCTCATGGACATTAGCAACCAATGCTTCTGCATACCTGTCCCTTGCTTGACCTCAGCAGTCCTTCTGGTTTCTTTCTTAGTAACCAATTAGATTGTAGAATGGACCTGTGCTTCTCCTGAATTATTGAGAATAGCCCTCTCCACTCTCCTACTCCTTGTTTTCTTATTGTCTTAAATATATTTCTAAATATTAGAAATGTGCATTTTTTCTTTATTTATTTTTGTGTATGTGAGTGTGTGTGTATAGGTTCAAGTGTGCATGCCGTGCATGTGGAGATCAGTGGACAACCTCAAAGTGCATGTCCTCTCCTTCCACCTTCTTTTGAAACAGAGCCTGTCACTGTGTCATCACTGAGAGCACCAGACTAGCCTGAAAGCTTCTAGATTCTCCTGTCTCCACCTCCCATTGCAGTGGCACATTGGGATCAGGAGGCATGAGACATTTTGAGTCTGGATTTATGTGGGTGCTGGGGATGATTGAATTCAAATTAGTGGGCTTTCAAGCAAGTGTTGTTAACTGCTGAGCTATCACGCCAGTACTGGAATATGGAAGTATACATATGAATATATATATACATATATATATATATATATATATATATATATATATATATATATATATATATATATATATATATACACACACACACACATACACACATACACACATCAATGTGATATTCTCAAGCTTTCTGGATAGTAGCAGAATTCAAACTTACTCCTTTCCTCAGTCCTTCTCCCTGTCTCTTTCTCTCCCTCCCTTCTCACTTCTCCCCTCCCAGAAACTTTTGCAGGAGCATTTACAGATTCTGACATTTATGGATAGGATACTAGGGGCATTCCATATTAAGAAAATGCTAACCCCCATGCTATTTTCCATCAGAAGAACCTAAGAGGAAGGGACTGAAGCAAACTGGAGAACAAACTTAGAGATCAAAATTTCTCTAAGACTAGGAGCAGAACTTCCTGAAAACACAGACAGGTGTCAATCAGAAGAGCTTTTCTAACAAGTATATTATTGTTTTATTAGGATAACTTTAACATTTCATTATGGGATTTACTTGTTTCTAATTCTTTCTGTGGTGGTAGAAGGAAGCTCCAAGAAATGGATATGGCTACCAATTGTATTATGACTACTCAACCCACATCCCCAACCCTCCTCCAGAAGCAGTATTTCACATCAATCTGCTTCTGTCCCACCTTCTCTTTTGGACTTGTGATAAGACAGTAGTGGTGGTTTGAATCGCATGTCCCCCATCAACTACTATATTCTAAATATTCCATCAACTACTGATGACAATTTTGGAAGTGGAGTCTTTTCTGGAGGAAGTGTGTTGATGGGGTGGATTTTGATTACTTATTAGTCCTAGCTTGTTACTGTTAGTGAGCTCAATTTCCTGTTGCTATGTTCTAACTGCTGTGTCAGAGATAATGTCCTGCTTCTGCTCATGTCACAGCTCACCCCTGCCATCACAGAGTTTCCCCTTGAGATTGTAAGCCAAAACACTTTCCTCCTATCTGCTGCTTTGTGCCATCAACAAAATGGTAGCTGCAAGAAATATAGACTTCAGTTACAAAATTTTGTTTCTTACTTGAGCCACTGAGTAGTAGGTATCTAATATCTATTACTGGATATTATGCAGTTGTAAGTATACCCAAATTTTCATGCTATTACAAGAAATATTGAAGGACACTCTTTGCTCTTATTTTCTTCCCTACATAACAGGCATTAAATAGTATTTGGGACTATAGCAGACTAAGACAATATGGTGTTTATAGCAAATAACAATTCATCTAATCTTTATATACATAGACAAAATTAACTGGACCTGTAAGGCTGACTTCATATATTTTAAACTTAAACTTATTCAAATGACAAGTAGACCACAATTTTCTAAATAAATATTTCTGTGAGGTTTATAGTTTTCATTGTTATCACTTGATGATTTCGGTTCAAATTAAAAAAAAAAAAATCTTAGGGCTGGAGAGATGGTTTAGTGGTTAAGGCACTTGCCTGCAAAGTCTAAGGACCCAAGTTCATCTCTCTAGATCCAAGGTAAGCCAAACACACAAGATAACACAAGCACATAAGATCACACATGTGCCCAAGAGGGTACACATGTCTAGAGTTGATTGCAGTGGCTGGAGGATCTGGCATGTCACCTTTCTCTCTTTCCCCCTCTCTCATCAGAATAAAATTACCAAAAAAGCCTTGGGGGCTGTGGATATAGCTCAGTTGCTAGCATCCTAACATAGCATGCACAAACCCCAGATTTGATTCCCCACACTTATGACAGGACAGCCTAGAATATATAAAATGTTCTCTTAAAGAAAAACAAAGGAACAATGAATGGTGGCTTTGTTTTAGGCCTATGTCATTCCAAGCCATGTGCTTCTGCCTCAATTTACAGTACCAGGTGTGAATTTTCTCCCACTGAGCTTGCTTCAAATCCAGCCAGAGAACAGTTGGTTATCTCTATAACTTATGTGCCCCTACTGCATGTATGGGTATGTGCCTGGCTGTTTGATTGTGATGGTGTATCTTACAGGATCCACTGTTAGTTAAGACTGTTGATGACTTTTTCCTCCCAGCAGCCTATATAACACCAGCACCAATACATATAAATGTAGCCAGGGCTGTGGGTGTGGCTCAGCAGTAGAATACTTAGCTAGTAACATGCATGAGGCTTTGTGCTCCATCCCTGGTGTCTCCTCCAGGGGTACACCAAACAACATAGAAAGAAAATAACTATGAAGGAGTGAGGTCCTGAGGGAAATAATTCAATAAGTAAAGTGCTTACCATGGAAGCATGATGACATGAGTTCGACCCCAGCAACTGTATAAACATGCTAAGTATGGTGGTACATACCAGTGCTGAGATGGTGGTGGAAACTGGTAGATCTTTCTGGTCAGCCATTTTACCCTACTCCTGAGCTCCAAACCAATTGAAGGCACTATCTCCAACAGAGTGAGTAGTACACCTGGGAATAACACCCAAGGTTGTCTTCTGGCCTCCATGTGCACACATGCACACTTGTGTGCACACACATGCACTCAAATACAGGTGAACATGCACACATACATGTGTGCACATCACACACAGAAACAAAAAAGAAATGCTTTATATGCTTGCATGTGTCAATCTTTGTTAATAAATAATTGATGTATAAGAATCATACAGACAATTCAATATATATACATATATATACACATATTAGAGAATATATAAATATTTATAAATAAATGGCATAAATGTTTTCTAAAAGCAGACTATATAAACCAAAACTCTCCTTCTGGACACTTCCCACGTACACACTCACTGAAATGTGAAATTCACTCAGGAGGCCATTTGATTCCTGCCAAAATTCCTTCCCTTTTGAGCACTGGGATGATGCCCTTTAGGATTACTGCCCATTGAACCTAAATTCCATGGCCATTACTCTGCGAAGTCCATCAGACTGTGAAACAAGCTACTAAACGAAAGCAGTTTTTCAAGCTACATTATGGTGCTTTTAAAGGGAATAAATTCCTTAATGAGAAAATGAGTCTCCTGAAGCCACTGGCTCCAAGGTCAGCTCTGCACTCTTGCCCTCTTGGTTTTCTGGGAATTCGTGCAGGGATACGTCTGGGAGCCCGTTCTGTAAAAGGCCCGGCATGAAATAAGATGGCAGGTGAGTCTCTGGAGCTTCAGCTGGGCAACTTTATAATTCTCTGACAGATTTCCTCCGAAGCTGTTTCTGCATAGCAATACCGGAATAGCCCAGCCTCTCCCTCTGCTACCCACAGACCACAGGAGGAGGAACTGGGTTGCTAAGGAACCCGTTGTAATAACACCTTATGGAACTAACACTTGTCAACTAATAACAGTCTAGTGTGAATAAACTTATCAGGATCTTCCCAAGTGGATTAATACATTGTCAGCTCCTGGAGGCCTGAGGCCCAATTTTTATTTATTTTTATTTCTATTCACATCTAGCACGGTGCTAAATAAATGTTTGTGGAGTGCCAGCTGAGGTCAGCCTGCTCTTCCATACTGCTCTCAGCTGACTTGCAGGTTGGAAGTGAGGAGGAGGAAGAATTCTTTTTCAGTTACTTGTTGTGTGAGTCTACTCTTGAGGCAGTAGAGAGAAGTGGTTGCTTTCACTGGAGACAGAGGGGGATAGAACTTACCCAAGTCTTGGTGAGTGACATTGGGTTACAAGGGAGAAAACAATGCTTCAGGTTCAGAATCATTCAGCAAATGCTCAGACAGATGTTGTGAATAATGCTGAATAAGAAGTAAAGGAAATACTCCAGAAAACCACTGTGCACATGACTTCTGGGGCCTTTGCGAATGTTCACCATTTGTTGGTTGTGTAATTTAAGTGTGACTGTCCTCTAAGACAGTATTTAAATGGAGCTTTGATAATAACATATGCAAGTCAAGATTCATTCTACCTTCCCATGTGCTCACATTTAAGTCTCCTTGGTAAGCTACAATACATACTTCAACATTATGAGAAATGGATATGACACTGGAATGCAATTACACTTAATTTATGGAATGCAGAATAATATCAAGCAAATAAGGAAGAGCAAAGGAAAATGTAAGCTAGTTTGCAGAGCCTCTTCTCTCCACCTCTTTAGCATTAACCAGGCTCATGGTAACACACAGTATAAGGAGAATTCACCACTGTGGTTCCTTATTATTGTGCCTTTACCCAGAAATATAATTAAGAAACAAATCATACTACCTTTATGACAGATACATGACATGTCATAAATGACATTATTAGTGTGAACTTACAGAAAACATAGACTCCATTCCTCTTCAAATTTATCCCAATAGTGATAAGAGGTCTAAGTGCTGCTAAAGGGTGAAATTGAACGAGTTATCAGCCTTGTGCTGCTGATGAGCAGAAGTAACTCCTTTCTACCTGTATGGAATTGATTATAACATTCACGGTGTGTTTTTGTTGCTTTTGATAATAGACGTCTATAAAACAAGGACAATCCTTGGAGTTCAGTTTTGAAGAATGTTTTTGCTAGAGCCCTGATCAGCCTATGAATTCATAGGATAAGCTAACAAGTTGCCAAGTGCTCTTAATTAGCAAAATGAGCCACAAGGAACTCAAAAGTTGAAGCAGTTCCAGTTGATGGAGCCTTTCCCACGCGGGCACAATTAGCACCCACTTAATTTCATATTCCTCCCCTACCTAAGCCTCTGAGACTAGTAAAATCATCGTGGTTGTACATCCATCCACTCACTCTGATTTCTCAAATGTACCCTTTTAGTTCTTGTTTAGGCCAGGCACCTTGGTAAACTTTTGCTGGGACGAAGTAAGATTGACTTAGCTCCTTGGAAACTGCTTTTGTTTTCTCTGTCCCATTGTCTGGGCATGTCTCCCATGCTCAAAGCTTTGGAGACCTTTCATAGACTTCAGCGATTACACTCTTATTATCAAGTTTCACAGTGGAGTTCTTTGCCCCTGTATTAAGCTAAATGATGGAGTGGGGATAATTAAAGGGCAAACTAAGTTTTTTTTTTTTTTAATTTTTTATTTATTTATTTGAGAGCGACAGACACAGAGAGAAAGACAGATAGAGGGAGAGAGAGAGAATGGGCGCGCCAGGGCCTCCAGCCTCTGCAAACGAACTCCAGACACGTACGCCCCCTTGTGCATCTGGCTAACATGGGACCTGGGGAACCGAGCCTCGAACCAGGGTCCTTAGGCTTCACAGGCAAGCGCTTAGCCGCTAAGCCATCTCTCCAGCCCAACAAACTAAGTTTTTTGTTGTTGTTGTTGTTTTTGTTTTTGTTTTGTTTTGTTTCCTGAGGCAGGGTCTCACTCTAGTTCAGGCTGATCTGAAATTCACTATGTCATTTCAGGGTGGCCTCGAACTCAAGGTGAGCATCCTACCTCTGCCTCCTGAGTGTTGGAATTAAAGGCGTGCACCACCACACCTGGCCAAACAAAGTTTTATTGAAAACAAATGGAAAGTAAAGTGATCCATGATGAAGACAGGTCCTGAACAAATGAGTGGCCAATATAACACTCTGAACATGGGCTTTTATGCGGCAAGGAACAGTCTATCTTTGACTCCTATGGACATTAGACATCAAGTTGGATTGAGTCTTATTGGTTCTGTTACATGTATATACAAGGCCTTAATTGGTTGGTGGGTCAGGGAAGACAGAGCAAAATCAGAAAGATACTCCCACTGTGTGACAAAGCCCACCTCCAAAAGAAATCATAGGAGGGAGACCTAAAAAGTGGAGAGTAGAGGGCTGCCCCTGATCTTCATCTTGCTTAGCCATGTTTAGGTTGGATTTTCAGGGGAAGTCACCTTTGTATTTGTTTGGTGCCCTGTCTCTAAGTAGCTATCTACAAAAGAAGGTTATCTTGGTTTCAATCTCTATCACTCTGATCAGCTGTGAGAACTTCCTGAACCCTACATGTCCCTCTTAGTTATTTTGCTTAAAGGACAATGCTCATAGTTAAGATGTCATTTTCAGCTCATATGCTGCTCTTTCTTCTTGAAAGACTTTCCAATGCCTCTTAGTTTTCCTTCCAAACCTTGCACAAACACTTTGCTGTAGTGATCTGCCTTGTATAGGATCTTTTCAGCAGACATGAGATGGAAGAAACTTTCTGTTTTAGGGTATGAAAAGAGGAAAGTCTGACATCAAGTCCGGTGATGCTGAATTTTACTTTATCCTGAAAAACAAAATAAGCATTTCTCCTAATCATTCTCTTCAGAAAATAGTGTTAGAAAGAAGCACTGTCATTATTTTGTCTAATAAGTGATACACCACACAGTTTATCCCTACTACTTAATCAGAAAAAAATAAAATAAAACTAGGTACTAACCAAATGTGTTCCATCTCTCCCTTTCCCACTGACTTCAACTTTCAACTCACCCCCCAGACTGAGCCAGTAGACAAGCTGTGCTTAAGGACCCTGCCAAGCATAGGCTAGCCTCAGGGCAAAACCATCTCCAGATCCACTACAGCCCACCCTTGATCCTTCTTTGCTAAACCTGTTTTTTTCTAACCCTTTTCTGCCTAGCTTTTGAAACACTTGCATGTCTATAGCATTGTCCATATTGCAATGTACTTTTCACCTGTCTTACTACTTCTTTATATACTGTTAAATAAATTCAGGGACTAAACTTTTCTTTTCCCAAGAATCAGCCTGCCCTTGCCTCCCCCTTCCCCTACTCTTCCATGAAGACTTCAATATGGCTATTTATGTTTCTCTACTGAAAGAACAGGTGTGATGATGTGATCTGACAGTAACAAGCTCTTTGCAACTGAAAAGTGAGATTTTTTTGTGTGTGTTTAAATTTTATGTCAATTTCCTCAAATTGCTTGGCAATCTCAGACTGCTGATTGAGATCTCTGTTCCACAAAATGGGTCTTTTAAAGCTTACTGGTAGTCTAGTTTGACTCAAAAGAAAAACAAGTTTGAAAACACAAGCAATGCCTGTTTAATTGTTTCATTCACCACTCAGTAAACATAGCTGATTCTGCCATAAAAATGTCAAACTGCCATATATGGCTGAATAAATTCTGAAGCTTGCAGATAGATAAAGCATTGTTTTTCTTATGAGAGAGTTTCATTCATGTGCTTTAAGTTAAAAATAGTATTTGCTTTTATTAGTAATCACTACTAGCCAGGGTCTGCATAGACTTACAAGGTTTAAGTCGTTTGAATTTAAATTTAAAGGACCACGATTCTTTCCTATCAGAGTGAAACACATTCTAAATCCTAATCAATCTATTTCTTAATATGTCACCTGAAATATAATAGTGCAAACAAAAACACATAATGGGTTCCTCTTGAGAGAAAGGAAAATGTATTCGCTCCTGATGAAAGATCTTTTGATAACTCACTCCTGGCTTCACTACTTGATTTATATCATCTTCCCACATTAATTTGTTTTTAATTTTTCTTTCCTGCCTTCTCAGGCTTTTCTCATTTCAGTGACATATACGTGACAGATGACGTTGATGAACTACAAAAGTTAAGATTCTAACTCCCATGAAAACCTGAAATTATTCTACAGACCTATAAAATCTCTGCAAAAAGAAAAAAGAAAAGAAACCCAAGATGTCTGGGTTTCCAAGGGCTTCCTCACAGCATTTCTCAAATAAGTGATGAAATAAACAACAACAAAGTATTAAAGCATAGTATATTTTTTAGCCAATACCAAATGGCTCCCTGGAGTGTATTTTTTTCTCAAATTTTCAGCTAACTTAATTATGTACTCTAGAAATGATGGTGAAGCCATAGAAAGTTTCATTCTTTGCTATTGATTTTAATTGTAAGATGTATTCCTTTTATATGGTTTATTTTAATTTTAATTTAGGAAAAATGAAACTTACTTAGCTATTTTCATTTAAGGAAGGAAACAGAATAAATGCCTTTTCCTTAAGGCATAAATATTGTTTGTAAAAATGATAGTGCCTTTATAGTTATAGCTCAATACACATTTGTATGGAAGCTCAACTCTCTCATCCCTGCTATCAGTTAAGTTTGAAATGACTTATTGCATCAGTTTTTTTTTTATTTCATCTATTTATGTGCTGTACTACAAATGTCCACAATTGACCTTTAATTTTAGCCTATACCCTTTGAAAGGCAATTGGTTTGAGAATATAACCTGAGCTGGAACCTTCCATCCCACCCTGCCTTCTGCTATAGGAATTGCTGTGCATCAGTTTTTTCAGCCATCAAATAAAATTCTGATGGATAGGAACAAGGGCCATATATTAAAACCACCCTATGATAGAGAATCATTCATTCCTTTATCCATTCATTCTTCCCACACTTAGTGGTGTATTATATGTTCTATTTACTCAAATTCAGATTATGTTTTTATCCAAATTGGGCATTGAAAAATCCTGGTCCTCCTTTAGAATAAGTTCAGATTCTAATACAGGTAACCAAATATATGCAAATTTTAAGTGTATTTTTAAATCTCTCTCCTTCTCTGTATCTCTCTGTGTGTGTAGGTCTGTGTATATGTGCATGTGCACATTTGAGTGCATTCATGTGAAGGCCAGAGGATAAACTCCAAGGTCATCCTTGCGAACGGTTCATGCTCATCTTTTCTTGAGACAGGGTCCCCTTACTGGCCTGGAGTTCACCAGTTGGGCTAGACTGTCTGCTGGCATGCCCTGAGGATCTCCCTGTCTCTGTCTCCATGGCTCTACAATTATCAGTGCACCGCCAGGGCTCACATGTGTTCTGGGGATCAAACTCAGGTTCTTTTGCTTGCAAGGAAACTTGTAAAACTTGCTTATCTTTTCCTGAGCCTCTAAAATGTAATTTTCAACTGGAATTTTCATCATGGTTTCACATTTAAAAGTAATTTTGTTCTCCTTTTATGTCAGTAATACCTCAGGGAAATGCAGGAATGGGAATGCTTTGGTGAAGAAAATCCTTAGGAATCCGTTTAGTTAATTTATAACTTAATATTCCTGGAACAATCCTAGGATTCACAGCCCTATTCTGGAAGGATTCAGCTTGTTTGCTCAAATTAAAAGATCTTTAAGGCATAACTAGATCAAGGGATGGCAGACACTGTTCCCATTGAATGGTTAATATCATCATGGCTCTGTTATAAGCATCTCAAGCAAGAGCCACCTGGTGGTTACAGCTCATAAGTGTGAAATTCTGTACACTTTATGATATTATGTAATGTCTTCAAATTTGTGCTTGTGGCTTGATTTGACCACTTAATTTTTACAATTTAATTTCTATATGGAAGTACATTTTATAAGCTATCACATAGACACTTTAAACTGCCACATTTCCTAGCAACCCACCCACACTACTGACTTATTTAGATGTGTTCTATGAATGTAGGTGAGACTTCTTGGGAAGCTTTTTTTTTTTTTTCTTTTTCTTATGATATTTTTAGTCACTGTGATCTGAATTTTACCCACTGACAAGTAGCCCAATAATTAATGACTTTCAGTGTGACTTTTGGAAGTATTTACAAACACTGAGTTCCCTTGTTCATGCTCTTATAGATGACTTTAATTAAAATATACCTCCCATGTTTTTCTAAACAGTTCTTTTTAAATCTGGATATAATACTCATAAATTGATTATTAAATCCATCTAGTTCTGAAATTAGGGACCCATTTGTGTCATGATTATAGTTTTTTTTTCACAGAAAACTGTGATAATATATTGACCAATGTGAATATTATAGCTACCATATTAACAATGTCAAGGGATTTTCATTAATTTCCATGGAAACCTTGCAAACATCCATTTTAAAGATCAAAAAATCTGATGGTGAGTGTGACTTGATGCAGCCATACCACTATTACAAATGGCTGCAGAAGGTTGTTTTGTTCTATTCCCAAGGGAACCAATGAAGAAATGTCCAGCTTTCTTGGTATTTGCACCCTTGAACTCCAGAGTCTTACTGCTGAGTCCTGGAGGTAGAATCTCTGAGGTTAATAGCTCTAGGTCCTAAAAATCCAGAGACTCGGCCAAATTTTCCAATCCTCAAGGTCAGACATGCAGGTTCTAGACCTTTAGAACTAAGAGTATGTAGACTCAGGGCCCTATCCTTTATTGCTCCAGGCTGAGAAACAATGGCCCAGTATGTCTCATGTCTAATGGCAGCTAGTGTTACAGCTCCATGCTTTGGGTTTCAGACTCTTCTGCTTTTAGCTTTTGTAGCTCTCAAGAACTCTTTCAGTGATTAGGGTCTGCACTTCTGCTGCATGACTCACACTCTCTTGACTTCTATAGTTTTAGCTCTACGCTGCCTTTCACATACTTAGAATTTTTTTAGTCCTCCATTTAATCTCTGTCTCAGCCACTCCCTGAAACTTTTCAGCACCAGCCGTTCAAACTGCTTAGTGAACTGGAAACTTGAAACCTTGAGTCACACCCAGCTATTCTCTAGTTGTTGCACACCAGGGTTTTATTTAAATTTAGTGTCCTTAGGTTAGCCCACTCTGCCCATGACAGAGACCACAAGTAGACAATAAAGAAGAGACTATTATTGGAGCCTCACAATGGACAACAAAGTTTACTAGACTGGCATCCAAAGGGCAAAAATTATCATGCTTATATAACCAGAAATGTGGCCGGCTGCTGTACACACCTTATTGTTAGACCAACCATAGCTTCGCTTGTGAATCTTCTTATTCCACCAATGGCCAATCTCACATATGCAGCAGTGAAAATTCACAGAGGAGGAACTATCAATTTGATCCCAACTGAAAATTCCTTCAGGATGGTCTGGGTTATATACAGCTCAGCAGACTTGTCATGGACAAAGTGAAGTGTCATGGAGATGGTGCCAGCTGCCTGGAATGGCCATGGCAAGGTGTCAGAAGTTATGGCTTCAGTAGTCATGGTAGGGGTATTGCCTGCAGCTAGACTAGAGTTTTCTTGGTGTGTTCTGAGCAGCCAGGCAGCCTTGATGGTAGTCTGGGTGATAACCAAAGCAGAAGCTTCTTGTTTCATAGCTTTCTTGTCAAGTCAGGAGTAACAAGGGAAGGGCTCGTTAGCTGTCAGTCTGGGGCTTACTGGCCCATCAGGACAGTCTTGTTCATTTAAAACATCAAATTGTGGGCTGGAGAGATGGCTTAGCAGTTAAGCGCTTGCCTGTGAAGCCTAAGGACCCCGGTTTGAGGCTCAGTTCCCCAGGTCCCACGTTAGCCAGATGCACAGGGGGCGCACGCGTCTGGAGTTCGTTTGCAGAGGCTGGAAGCCCTGGCGTGCCCACTGTCTCTCTCCCTCTATCTGTCTTTCTCTCTGTGTCTGTCGCCATCAAATAAATAAATTAATTTAAAAAAAAAATAAAACATCAAATTGTGGCTTGGATAAGGCAAAGGACCTTGGTTCGATTCCCCAGTACCCATGTAAGCCAGATGCACAAGGTGGTGAATGCATCTGGAGTTCATTTGCAGTGGCTGGAAGACCTGGCGCACCCACTCTCTCTCACTCTTTCTCTGTCTATCACTATCTCTCTCTATGCCTCTTTCCCTCTCTCAAAAAAATAAATAAATATATAATAAAATATTTTTAAATAATCAAATTGTGCTTACAATGAAGACCACACATGAATTAAATTTTCATTAATACTTAATAGTAGTTATCCACTAACCAAATACACTTACGGAGAGTTGGGTCCTCCAGTCTACGCTAGACTTACCACCTCAGCACTCCCCAATAGGTCTTACTCTGCTGTGAACCTCTGTAGACTTTTTCAGAGTCATAAATTCAGGAAATCCATTTGAATAACTTACCGCTCACCTTTAATGTGCTGTGTTAGACTTTCATTTCCTTGTGGAACACCTGACATAAACGATTTAAATACGGAAACTATTTGTTGTGGATCAGTTTGAGAAGTGTTATCCTAATCACTGGCTTCATTGTTTGTAAGGCCTATATGATACAGAACATCACTGAGGGTGAGCCTAGGGTGGAACAAAGCAGTTATCTCATGTCACACAGGAGACACAAAGAGAATGGAAATGTATAAGGAAATTATATATATATATACATATTTATTTATTTCCAGGGTGTGTTCCCAGTGACTTGTTACATGCTCCATCTCTTACATTCAATATCTCTCAGTAATGTTAGGAACCCATCAAGGAACTAATCTATTGATCATTTCAGACCTTTCAGGATACAATCTTTTCTCAAATGCCCATCAGCTGGCAACCAAGCTCCTAATCCATGAACTGATAGAGAACAATTCATAGTCACACCATAATGCAAATTATTGTTTATGTAATTATTTCATTTTATATGTGTTTATAAAAGTGAGCATTAGTGGTATGTTTATTTTGATATATGTTTAATCTCCCTTTTGGTTCATTTTTCTGTTTCGGGCAAAAATATAAATCTCCAAGGGACAAAATTAACATAATTCATGAATTTGTAAATAGCAATTATGATAATTACAATAAGAGAAAGCTGGGCATGGAATTACCTTTGATTTATATATTTTTTCTCAAACAACGTTGATGTGTGGAGCAGACTTTATGGGGTAGACAGTTAGATACCTGGCATCTCTATTGAAATGCAGTTTTCAGACTCCTAAAGTAAAAGATTGTTCTGTTTAATTAAAGGCTTAAAATGACAGTTCTCTTGGGAGAGCTTACACTGAGCATTATCAATCCCTATTGTGTGAGGAAATTTCTGAAAAGTTAATAAGGAAACTAATGTAGAGGGCCAGTGGCAAGGAGAGCTTCCTCAGTTACTGCAGTAGGACAGGGAAGACAGTGAGGCACTAGGAAAGTGTGCTGATATCATTAAGGACATTTTTCCTTCTCTAAAGGTTTTCTCTTTGCAAAGCTGTCCTAATCTATGACTTATTGAGTGTGAGTTGCTTATTCTGTTTTTAATGTGTACTTTACATATGTTCAACATCTGGATAATTATTGAAATATTCCAAATAACTCTCAATGTGTGTGAACATTTGGAAATAAATGGCTAATCAGCTACTTTTTCTTAGCCTTCATTCCAGATGGGAAAGATCATAATCTCAAAGATATTACAAGATTACCTGGAGCATTTTATTTTAATATATTTAATAGAAGAATAAACATGGAAATGCTTTTACAAATAATTTTTAATAAAATGAATATTATGAATAAAGCTATAGAGGCATCTCATTCTGCTAATTGCCTACAATTTTAGAACTACTGTAAAGAATTGACTCATATTCTGTTGCTTTTCAGTGAGAGAATCCATAAATCAAAGTGTGTAGTACAGTGGGAATTTAGGATATGTGTGCCGAATAATGTGTTTGCTTTGCTTATTCAGAAAAAAATGTAAGGCCTGGGTGTTGTAATTATTTACACAAATATAACAAAACCCACTTAAATTACTTAGGCAAAACCTGAAGCAATCCTGGCATATCACACTAATTTCAAGGGTTGTATCTAGGCCCTGCACTGGACTAAAACTAAGGGTGTCCAGACCAGTCTTGAAACTGATGATGCATATCATGGCTACATATTTGTTTCCAAGCCAAAATACTTTTCTGGTGATAAGAACGGCATTCGTATTTTGCTCATACTTATAAGTGTATAGTACAGCTGCCTTAAAATAAAAACCTACTGCATATAATTGTAAAGGAAAATCTCTAAATCAAATCTCTAAAAGTTTTTATGGTACCATTGTACACCATTCTAAAATTTTTAATCAGATTCAGTCAAATCTCTTCGTGTAAACAAAAGAATACACACACTCACATACGCATACACAAACACACCACCACCTTTACACATGAGGCACAAGTACAACCAGTTATTGCAAGTTCGTTGTGCTTCTAAGTTGTCTGAGTGTAGCACTCCAGGACACACTCCCAAACAGCAGATTAGAGGAAGGTGTGTTATTCATGCTTACTGATTTATTACCTATGAGCAACAAGGGCAATAAAGCCCAGATTTCAGGAAAATCCAGTTACCTAAAGAAGAGGAGGCTTCTCTCTGCATATCCTTGATTGCCCATAGTGAAAGGATCCCAGCAGACCTTGAGTGTTATTGCCTGAGACCATGTGAACCACTGAGCTAAAACATTAAAGGCTACTTCTATTACCTGGGGCAATGCACCTGAAAGAGAACCTGGGCTCTCTGGCCAGTGTTTCTGAATATCAGAATGCCATCTTCTTAGCACTTTCTACAGTCATTCTTGGGAGCTACAAACAGAAAAGAGAGAACTGAATGGGTCTAAAACAGGAAAATTTCCCTTGGCTACCTCGTTTTGGAGGTAAGGCTTCGTTTCTTCTGTGAAGCCTCCTTCGGCCACAACAGCAACTGTTTCCACAGGGTCAGAGGCATTCCAGAGACTGCATTATGAATGTCTCTTCACTTGATTTTCCTTCTTGGAGTAGGCAACAAGCTTTGACAGGCAGGGATTCTGTGCTGTTCAAGTTTGAGTCCCCAGTGCCTATTTAGCATAGTCATAAGTCTATGAGAGCCATAGAGTAAAAGCCACCAATTACTTGAAAACAGCAAATGGCAGTTATTATAGACTAAATGGCCAAATACAGTATATTTTATCTTTATATTGATCTAGAAATGGATCATGTCATGTGTTTATCATTTGTCTTTTAAATATTTTAGAGGACTGTAAGAAAAAAAAATTACCTAAAGTAATAAGAAGAACATTAGCTGTATAAATGACAGCTGTAAAAAAAAAAAAGTATGACACTATGACATTGACAAGCGGCACAGATCAATCTACTATCCTCTTTGGACTAAAGAGAAATGAGGAGTTAACTACTGGATTCCAAAAATATTGGCACATAATCATTGTTTTTGACCCAAGCTTCTTACGATAACCTATGTTATATTTTTAGCAACCACCTTATAATCTTCTTAAGTTATAATGACAGGTCAGAATATTTTAATGGAGAATAAGCACAAAAGGAAAGGAAAGTATAATAGTGTCACATATTAGTAAAATCCTTTGCAATTAAATATTTAAAAGCCCATTTGGGTTTAACAAAAACTTTCTGTATTTCTTCATATCTTAAAGGCTCACATCATGCATGGCAGGCTTTGCCTTCATTCTCCTCCTACCTTTGTTTCTGTGTGATATTTGGGCACATTAAATAGACAGCAAATGGAGGTTTGAGAGATGGCTTAGTGGATAAGGCAGTTGCCAGCAAAGAGTAAGGACCCAGGCTCAATTTCCCAGTAGCCATATAAGCCAGATGGACAAAGTGGCACAGGTGTCTGGAGTTTTTGCAGTGGCTAGAAGCCCTGACATACACATTTTCTCTCTTTCTCATAAATAAATAAATAAATAAATAAATAAATAAATAAATAAATAAATAAATAAATTCAAAATGACAACTTGTGAGCTGAGGAGATGTTGCAGTGGTTAAGGTGCTTGCATGCAAAGCCTAATGAACTGGGTTCAATTCCCAGTGTCCATAAAAAAGTCAGATGCCCATAGTGTTACATGCATCAGAAACTCATTTGAAACAGCTAGAGGCCCTGCCACATTCATTCTTATTCTCTCAGTCTCTCCCTCCCTCCCTCCCTCCCTCCCTGTCTCTCTCCCTCCAAATAATTAAATAAATAATATTAAAAGAAAAGGCAAGATGCAATGTTGTCTTTATGTGTTGCCATCTTGGTACTTTTATTAGAGGTGTTGCTCTTTCATGGGTGTATGTATGTGCATGATGTGTGTGCATGTCCATGTGTTTCTATGTGTGTGCATGTGCATGCATGTGGGGGCCTGATGTGGTTGTTAAGAATCTTCCTCTGGGGCCGTGGTGGCACACGACTTTAATCCCAGCACTTGGGAGGCAGAGGAAGGAGGATTGCTATGAGTTCGAGGCCACCATGAGATGACATAATGAATTCCAGGTCAGCCTGAACTACAGCAAGACCCTACCTCAAAAAAACAAACAAAACAAAGCAAGAATCTTCCTCTGATCTTCATATTTTCTTTTGTGACAGCAACTGTCACTGAACCCTAAGCTCACCAATTCACATAGCATAACTAGCTCTTGAGCCACAGGTGATCCTCCTTGTCTCCAGCTCCCCTGCTCTGAAGTTACAGATACGCATCTCAAGTCCTCATGCTTGAGCAACACGTTGGCCTTTGTCCCTTTCACATCTTCTGTGAATTTTATAAATGACATCTCTCCACATGGATGTATTTCTTGGGTTCTGACATAAAGCCTATAGTCTGTCACACACTCACTAACATGTTATATGCAGGCCAGGCCTACCGATTTGTTTCCCTTCTCCAAAATTTTGGAGAATGAGAAGTCACCACCTTAGGATCTGTTTCCTGCCTAAACAATTCATGCCATCCATAATCAATAATTTATAGTAAGTGCTTGTCTTTCCAGGATGGCCCGTAAGGCCCTGAAGCTGTATAAACTGAGTCTGTTGTGAGAAACAATTCTTTTACTTGCATTAGAGCATGAATGGGTTCATATGAGAGAAATATTTGGAAAATTGGGAGAATATTTTTAGATAGAACCCACTGGACTTGGGATTGGACAAGATTTAAAGAATAAAGGAAAGCAAGACATGCAGGCTGGCCTTGCCCTGTGTGGTTTGCTAAGTAGTTAATAGCTGAGTAACTGTCCATCTTCTGAGAATCTGTGAGCAGATAATGCAGAAAGTAGGGAGAAAATGAAAAACACATTGCTGTGGAGATCAGGGGTGAGAACTACTTAGAAGAAAATTCTAGTCCTTTTGGCAGTTAGGAAAAGTGGGAATTGGGCAGGGTGTTGCGCATGTGTGTGCTTCTTTCTTGCAGAGTTCCGTTAGTAGTAGAAGCATACAAACTTTGTTAATCTAGTTTGTAGATAATGCAAATATGTAAATAAGCTTGGATGGCACTCTAGATCTGTTGAGGAGCCATTATGATATTATATAGATGTGTCTAGTAGCTCAATAGATTCTTGTAGCACCCACAGGATCAGTGCACACACAGAGAGAATGCATATCACATTGGACACGGAATTGTTGACTTACAATGCAGTAACCAATGGCTCAGTCAACCCAATCAGAGCTAAAGCTGAAATCACCCTTCAGATTTGTTCCTTTGAGGCAGGGAGGCCTAGCTTTATCCACTCAGTGGATGCATATGACTCCCAACAAATACGGGTCACCTGGGGTGAGCAGATCTCTTTACCTTTGGGCAATGGTTCCCCAAACATCAGCCACAATATCACATTGTTGGAAAGAGAACACCTACTAAACCAGAAGTCTGGAGGCTCTGTCTGGTCTCAGTGCTGTCCTAGTGACTGTTGTCCACACTGCACTTCGGTAGCCACTGGCTTTTGGAAAGTTGAGGAGGCCTGGGGAAATTTTCCAGCTGTCATGCTTTCATGATCACCAGGTCCCTGGGAGGGAACACCAAGCCATACCACTTCGTCAAGGGAAAGGCAACAATGTCTGCACAACACAATGGCTTCTATCTGAGTTATTAAGACTGAAGGCAGCTTTAATAGGAAGGATACAGATAAAAAATATGAAGTATAGTGTGAAACATTCTTATCCATGCATTGCCTTGTTTTATATCATAAGTATTAATCCAACACATAAAATTAAGTGTTCTTTAATATCAACAACTCTTCTGAAGTCAACTGCAGTGACAATAAATACTCCTGCATAGAAGTTTTATATTATGATTAAGCAATGCAATACCTTACTAGTTCAAATAGGTAACTATAAGGAACAATATACTTTTCTCTTTTATTATATATAAGCTAGTAATAATTAAGAGTTATTGTATGTAAATTAAGTTCCATTATATAGAAATATTAATCTAAAGCCACTGCACATTTCCTTAGCTGTTTATGATATATGTAAGATTTTCATTAGAATAAAATATCTAATAAGTCATTAGAGCATTCATAAGATTATGTAAAACTTCATTTTTAAGCCCTTATTTAATCACGTCTTTCTCAAGGATGTTGAGGATATAGATATTTTATTGCTGAGCTTTTGCATTTCAAATTCTCATAACACCAACTTTGACAAGAGCAATGGTCATGGCCAATGCTGGATTTATTTAATGTGCAGAACAGTTGGATGCTTCAGACTGTGGAATTCTAGATGCTCTGGGGTGGACATTCTGAACACTTCCCACAGTGCTAGGACAGGGGAAATGGCAATCCATCTTGAACAGGTGATAAAGAAGAGATTTATCATACCAAAAATACAAATAAGAATATTAGAAGTTTGTGTCAATGCTGCTTATGAGAAAAATGTAGGTTTTTAGGATAGTCATTACGAAATAATAAACAGTAGCTTTTTAAGGAAAAATAAAGGTGTAAGTATCTCAATAATGCTAACTGAAAATGAGATAAAATATGGTGCAGACTCCAAACAGGCAGAATGTTGCAATGTAAAACACAGATGTTTAAATTTGAATATGATTTTCTTCTAGTTATAAAATGACCCAGTATCCTAAATGGATAACAAACCTAGCAGTGGGGAGTGGAAGAGCCATTTGTTTCTTACTAGAGGGGATAAGGATTTCTCCTGGCTGTAATTATTTATCATTTTGCTATTACAGAGAGGGTATTGACAGAACACAGAAAATCAACTTGGACTGTGGGCTTTTGGGTCCTTAAAAGATAGAAGATAATGAACTTAGCAGCTTGCAGCAGCTTTGACATAGCAGGAGTGGCACAGGGTTTCCTTAAGGCAGAGGAGAGTGGTTATGAAATTTTATTGTGTAATATCTAACGTAGATACCAAATGTTTCAATCTAGTTAGATTTTCAATTTTACTATTTTCTTTGTGTGTCCTGTTCATGCTCTGTAAATTCATTACTAAAGATAAAAATTACAAAATTACTGACAAGTAATGATTATGCATATTTATATTGTTCCACATGATGTTTTGAAATGTACATGCATCACTAAATGTCTCAATCCAGTGATAACACATGTTCCCTCTTTGACTTCTTGTTTTTGGTGGTGAGAATACTTAAAATCTATTCAGAGGTTTTCAGATCACAAAGGTCTAAGCAGGGTTTGGCAGGGTAGTAACTTTATGGTAGATCCTGTCCCTTCATCAATATCTATGAAACCTCCAACCCCCCACTCCCAGCTTTTGGCAACTATTCAATAATCTACTTCTATGAACTCACTTCTATAGATTCTATACATAAGAAAGATCACATAGAATTTATATATATATTTATATATGTACAATTTATTTATTTGAGAAAGAGAAAGAGGGAGAGAGAAACAGAAAGAGAAAGAATGGGCATGCCAGGGCCTCCAGCCATTGCAAATGAACTCCAGATGCATGCACCCCCTTGTGCATCTGGCTTATGAGGGTACTGGAGAATTGAACTGGGATCCTTTGGCTTTGCAGGCAAACACCTTAATTGTTAAGCCATCTCTCCAGCACCAGAATTTATATTTCTGTATTCCACTATTTCACTCAACATTCCCTAGGTTCATCCATGATAAGTTGGAGTTTCCTGTATATTCTGGTATTTGGGTATTGGCCTCTTATTAGTTGTGTGGCTTGCAAATATTTCCTCCAGTTCTGTTCAGTAGTTTCTCCACTGTGTTGATTACTTCCTTTGCTAGTTAGCTTTGCAGTTCTATGTTATCCCATTGATGTATTTTTTTTTTTTCTTTTTCAGGTCTGCTTTTGAGGTCATATCCAAAAAGTCATTGCCTAGACCAATGTCATAGGAATTTTCCTTATTTTTTTTTCTAGTTGTTTGTCAGTTTTGAGTCTTGTATTTAAGTCTAGTACATTTGGGTATGGTCTTTATACCTGTCATGGAGGAAGAAACCAGTTTTACTCTTCTGCATATTTATTGAATATTGTCATTCCTATTAGCGTGTTCTTGGCACCTTTGCAATTGAACATGAATGTGTGGGTTTATTTCTGGCAGGAGTGATTTTTTAAAATATTTTTATCTTTATTTATTTACATGAGAGAGTAAGAAAGAGGGAAGGAGGTGGAGACAGAGATAGAAATAGAGAATGAATGAATATGGATGCACCAGGGCCTCTAACTACAGCCAACAAACTCCAGATGCATGTGCTACTTTGTGTATCTTGATTACATGGGTCCTGGAGATTCAAAAATGGGTTCTTTGGCTTTTCAGACAAGCACCTTATCCACTAAGCCACCTCTCCTGCCCAGGAGTGACTTTTAATGTACATATTTTGCATTAAACATAGGGTGTAAAATCATTTCTTGATTTTCAAATTTGTTTCCATCTGTTGGCATACTATCTTGCTTTATGAAACACCATCTTCTTGTGTAGGAAGCTGACTCAGTGGTCTGGTATAGAGGTAGAATGACATGCACATAGCCATTTTTTGAAAGGTGAACTTGTGATTTGGCTACTCTAATCAGAATGTGCCTCAGGTTACTTACTTGGAGGTTGTGAGAGAAAGTTGTACAGGAATGTGGAAGTGTGATTTTTTTTTTTTTTTGAGAGCCCACCATACTACACATTGAACCATAAAGTGAGAGGTCTTCAAGGAAATGAGCTAAATTCCCAGAAAGGTAGATCTAGAAATACAAAAAGAATAAAATGCCATTATTTTTATTAGTTAAGCTTGTTTGAGTTGCATTTTTCTCCTTGCAAACAAAAATATTCTGATTCTCCTTCTCCAAACCTCTCGGATGCAGAACAAACCCAAATCAAACAGACAGTGATATAAACTTCTTCCTATCATGTGGCTGATTTTCCATTCATAGGTACATGTAGTACGTTATTTTAATTTCTCACCTTACTTCAGCATAGTGGAGTCATGTACAACCTACTATCTGTATGCAATTTGGAGAGTGCTTACGTTTTTCTTTTCTTTTCTTTATTTATAGTCAGAGAGATGTATATGACATAATGAAAGTATCAGTTAAGAGTCAAGAGGTTTCTCAATATTTTTAGAACTCAGTAATCTATTACAAAAGTTCTTTTTCATTCAAAAATTTTGCTTGTGTTAATAAGATGCGCAATAAAATGAATGAGAAACCTGCAAACAAATTGTGCATTCTTCTATTTCAAAGATTACCTGGAGGTTTCTGTTGCCCTTTCCTATATAATTAGAAAGATACATTACTTGATGTTAAAATTTCCAGTGTATGTAAAACATGTTTTCATGAATATATTGATCTAAGTAGCATAGAGAATCTCATATGCTTTTATTACAGGTCAAAACTCACCAGCGGAGCTCCATCATTAAAAAGCTAAAACTGTCACTTTGTCTTTACTTGACTGTATGTGTGTGTGTGTGTGTGTGTGTGTGCTTATATAATACTTGCTGACTACACATTCCAGTGTCCTTGTTTTAAAGTATTAAGGAGCTATAATAAGGAACACACTAGGAATGCTGGAAGGGAAAGAAATCATGCACTCTGCGAGATAAATGAGAAAATCAATATTAGATTATAGATCAACAGACTCATGCAGATCTAATGGTTTCTGACTGAAGTAATGACATGTTATATGAAAAAAAATGCCATGCATGAAAAGCAGAAAAATACATCATGTGTTTGGGTAAAAGATAATGTTCATAAGATCGGTGAGCACAACCTTGTCATTAGATGTCAAGTCACTTATGTCGCACTGACAATGCTATATCTTGGGTTTGGAGGTGTATCTTTCTAATCTGAATGGAAATGCTAATTATACTATGTTATGGAAACATCACGTATCCTTGACTGTTATCATTAAACACTTTCTGCATCTACCTAAAATTGTTTAGGTTATGTGCTTAAGAATTCTGGTACCCATGTCTGCCTGTCTTCTGTTACATAGTTCCCACCACTGTAACATTTCACAGTAAGTTAAGCAAACAGATTCATGTAGCTTGAAGGTGAGTTATATTTCTCAGTGCACAAAATAGATGTACCCTGTGGCAGGTACCTTCTATGGTAAATGTACACTAGTCACTCAGTCCCTGATAACAATCTCAGCCAGTGGTATTCTCTGTCCACTCTCAGAAAAAAGGGCCCTTGGGGACTCTAAAATGAGACATTTCAGAAAGGTTTTATGACTAAGATAATATGACTTATCAATATGTTTTTAAAAATATTTTTGATAATTTTTATTTATTTATTTGAGAGCAACACAGAGACAGAGAAAGGGGCAGAGAGAGAGAGAGAGAATGGGCACTCCAGGGCATCCAGCCACTGCAAACGTACTCCAGATGCATGTGCCACCTTGTGCATCTGGCTTACGTGGGTCCTGGGGAATCGAGCTTTGAACCTGCGTCCTTAGGCTTCACAGGCAAGCACTTAACTGCTAAGCCATCTCCTCAGCCCCATATATTTTACTTAAAAAGTACAAATCAGAAAAATTCAAGTATTTCATTTTTATATCAAGTTTAATATTTGCCTAAAATTTTCTCATAGCCTCCTTTCACTTTACAGCTTACTCATGATAGCTAGGTTTAGAATAATTTATACATTTCTTCATGACCTGACTTCTATATTATCATCTCTTGGCATCCTGCTACATGTAAAAGACACTTTAGTAACATCTGCCATTCTCCATTGTTTGTCAGAAGCACACATCAGGATTCAACCCTAGAATTGTCTGAAGAACTCATCTGTACCCTTTTGTCTTTTCAGCACCTTAAAAGAAAATCTTCTTTGGAGCTCTACTGTTTGTTCCCATAGCATGGTGAGTTGTAATTACTGGTTGTAGTGGTTCGAATCACAAGTACCACATGCACTCATGTGTTCTGAATGCTTGCTCCCCAGCTGATGGCACATTGAGAGATGTAGCCTTATTGGAGGAGGTGTGTTGCTGGTGTCAAGCTTAGAGGTATTATGGCCAGCTCCCCCTTGCTAGAATATAGTTCACTCTCCTGCTGCTCTTTTCTACCTGCTGTGAAAGAGGTGATGTCCAGCCTCTGCTCATTTACCATGCATTCCCTTTACATCTTTCCCATAAGATCACAAGGCTTTTTTGAGGAGAAAGTGAATTTTAACTTGGCTTGCCTTACATGTAAGGTCCATGTTGCAATACTGAAGGGCATTTTCAGAAAGGATGGATGAATAAATGAGTATATAGGATTTGGTGTTGATTACAATCACTTCTCTTGATATGAACTACAACATAGTTAACTTTTTATGTAGCCCTGAGTGCACCCAGCAACTTAACCTCCCAGGAGAGTGGTTGAACTCTTACTCTGAACTCTACCTTGTGTTTGCATCAGGCCAATGGAATGTTGGTAAACATAATGCCGACTAAGACTTGTGAAACAACCACTTTTCTTTACAGTGAATTGACACATCTTTCACTTACTGTGTCGATAGTACACCTCCAGTACTTGGTGCCACACCACAATGAGTTTTCATCAGTAGTGTTCTGCTGATCTATGTTAGACTCTCATCTCTCCCCAGCACTGCCAAGAGCCAGAATGAGCTGTTTTCCATGTGTTTCAGAACAGTGCTGAATAAGTATGCAGAATGTTTGTAGTTTTTGCTTGCTATAAGGATAATCATTCCTTGATAGGAAAGAAATACAAGATGTATCATGAAAAGTCTGGACACAGTTCTCAGAGCTTCACATTGATATGCTTCGGGTCATTTGTAAGCCAGAATTCCAGTTCTCTTAAGGTGACTTGGGTATAGATAGAATTAGCTATGACACAAAGTTAGTGCATGAGGATATGGCCTTCTGGATGACAACTGAGGAGATATGTTAGAGCCATTTCCCATGACTTATGGCACATAAATTTGAATAGATTATAGATTTGGCTTCAAAGTCATATTTTCCTGAGGGCCTGCTTAGGGAGATGGGAAGTGCAGATTATCTTATTAGAATACAAATTTGGCCTTGGGGGAAGTTGTTCTAGATCAAAAGGTTATAGACATCTTTACGATGCTCAGTAACTATTCTGCATATGTGGTCACTTAGTGGGAATAAGGAACCAGGAGAAATACCCAGTAAGTGTCACATTCCACAGCAGGACTGAAGAAATAGCACCAGCTTGCACTGCAATGATGCCATTCACAATGTTCAAGACATTTCTTAGACATTCAGAAGTAAATCCTATCTGTACATGTGCAATCTACTGGCTTGGAAGTTTTCTGACAAATAATTATTAATGGTAATAGGTGAGAAACTACTCTCTGCCTGTGCATGTGATGGTTATTAAGCATTATCCCCTTTTCCAAGACTACCCCCCAAAATGATGAAAGATGTGACAATACAACAGGTCATGAATGCCAAGTTTTCACTCTGGCTGCACTTGAGGAAGAATTCCTCTGCATGACTCATTCATTAATCTCCTTTAGACCTTCTACCATTATTCAGAAGGCTTTTCATGGAAAGCCCTTTTGTTGGCTGAAAATTTCAGAGTTCTATTTACATCAGAAGGAAAATTGAGAACCATAATACTCAGTAAAAATGAACTCATCCAGCTCAGTGTGCCAACCAACATGGTAAGTGTGCAGCTGTAAGTGAGCTTCACAGAGCAAGTCATGCACAAGAGAGAGAAAACAGTGAGATGCTGAAAAAGCTTAAGGATGGGGTGAGAAACAGAAGGCAGAGAAGGACAGGCCACAAAACCTTGAAAAAACAGATATTTCTGGCTTAGCACCTTACAAGTAAACAGACAGAAAGAAAATCACAAGGGCTAGGAGGCTACTTGGGGTGTGCAAGGACCATGCTGGAAACAGAGATAGGGTGTGTCTGGGATAGCCTGCAAGTGTGAATACAGGATCATAGCCACATGAACTTGGAGTTTTCAAGGACTCTGAGAGTGAGAGATATAGGAAGAGGGAGAGGGGGAGAAGGAGAGAGTGAGCACATCAGGGCCTTCAGCCACTGTAAAGGAACTTCAGATGCATGCATCACCTTATGTGTCTGGCTTACGTGGGTTCTGGGGAATCAAACCTGGGTCCTTTGGCTTCACAGGCAAAAGGCTTAACCGCTAAGTTATATTTCCAGCCCTAGGTTATATATTAAATATACCTCTTAATTTGATGCTCTTAGTGTCATCTGTGTCATTGTTGAATAAAAGGACAAGGAACTAAAGTGTTGCAGAGACAACTTAAATATTAAGGTTATGCAAATGACACTCTCAAAAGGAGATCACAGCCATAAACATTTCAGAAAAGGTTGTTTAAATGCTCTGTGCATCTATTACTTTTATATACACTGACACCTCCATGTAGGCCTTGGCAAAATATATTTAAGCTAGGTTACCACCTTTTCTTGTCTGGTTCTCTATAAACTCAGCAGCCTCTATTCTTACACAGCTGAGAGACTGCACATATAAGGACAGAGCTGAATGAAGGGCAAGGTGGTGTGTTTTGAAGCAGTGTGGCCATGGACCTTTATTTTTTAAAGTCTGAGCCTGTGTAAACCTTCAGGGAATTCTCTTTGCCTCTCAAAAGATCTTACAGTGCTTAGCCAAATCTTTCTTCATGTGAAACAAGAAACAGTATCCTTCTTATTTTACTCTGAAGCCACCTTTAATGCCAGAGCTGAAGTTGTATGTGGAGGAAGTTGACACTAACTCAGAATTATTACTCAATCATGGTTCTATTTTCTCCCTATGATGATTTCATTTGTCAGAGTAGTTTGAATGCAAAGCTTGTGATCAGAACGTTTTTTCTTAAACAATTGGTGCTACCATCTGTGTCACCTGAGGCTTCTTTTTGTCAATTATTATGCATTGTAGCTCCATGTGATGTGACACAATGAAAACATAAATAATTCCAGTCTTGTTTTGCTGGGAAAGAACACTCCAGACAGTTGGTGTCAGAATGCCAATTCCAGAGCAGGTGAGGCAATGTAATATTCTTTCCACAAAAACAGGCCACGTTTTTATTCATCCCCTCTTTAAAATTCTTTGTTTAGTTTGATTAGGAATCCACATCAGAGGCATTTTCTAGGGCATGGGACCTGTGTGCCTGGAACTTCCCACTGAGCTGATGAAGTGCTGTTCACCTAGGCTGAGCTGCTGGAGTTCAGAACAACCCTAGGGCATTTTTGTTTTCAGTTTTATATCTCGTTTGTTCTTTCTCTTTGTTCTCTTCCATTCAGAAGAAGGTGTGTGTTAATGCCAACTTGTTAGAAGTATGCCCAGCAGGATGAGAATATGAGCTGTTTGGATTCTTTAAACCAGTTCTTGCTTTAGATAACATTTAGTGAATCCTCTTTGCATAAACACAGACCCACCTCCCAGGTAGTTTGTTAGAAATGTTGTTGTGTCTTAAAAATACGAAGATGTTGATGGCTTACCCGAGCTCTCTCAATAATAGTTCCTGCTCTGCTCAGCTCAGGACCAGGAGAGATGGCTTCTGGCTAGACTTTCTGTAACAAAGATGTTCTCAGCTAACCAGACATATTGGTTGATGACTGATGGGTTGTTTGGAGAATGCTGGATTTCAGTGGGAGTTATGTTCTCTGCTTCATTCCAGACCAACCAGTGATGGTCTTTGACTCTTCAAATATCGCGGGAACAGAGGGCACTGATAAAACTACTACTATTGGGTAGAAGTTTTGATTAAATTTGAAGAATACATCATCCTAAAGCAACTTGAGTTTGGGGGTCAAAGCTTATGTTTAGCTCATGATCCTACACAACTTCTGAGTGTTTTGTTTTCTTTTCACATGTGCTCTTTCTTGGCACAGCCTTCTGAAATACTGGAACTATTGAGTGCTAATAGAAAAGTAAGCCACTCTCATATGCTGCTGTGTGGCAGATGCTATCCTGAGCCATCCAGTCCCTACACACATTGTCGTTTTTCATGACAAGAGAGCTACATTTGAAGGGGCAAGGCTGAGGACTGACCAGGGATGCTTATTTTCCACAAACTTATTACTCAGAAAGGTTATGGGACTGCTTTACTGAGCTATTCAGAGATGCCCGTTTTGCACCACTGGTTTGTAATTGCCCTAATTGATTCCATAGAGTGATCCTCTCTGAGTCAAGCCCCATGTAGGCTTTGTTAGAAATTTTGATGCAGTGACCCCCAAAAGCTCCATTTTCATAGCTTTGATATGAGCAAGTCTAAGAAGCATGTTTGTCCAGGCCTCTCTGCATGCTTAATTATATTTTTGATAATTTATTTTACCAATTGACTCCTAGCTAGGCCAGGTTACGTTTGATCTTGATGAGGTTTGCACAGACTCACAGGAGAACAAATGTTTCAGCTCATTATCTTCTCTTCTGACCTTACTGGATTTGTTTTCTGGAAACTACATGTACATTGTGGTTCTAGAACCTTCTTTTTGGAAACCTTTCCTTCTTTTCTCTCTCCTCTTCTGCATTATTCAGTGAGCTCAAGGTAAATTGACTGTTTCCTATCATCTTATTTTTGGTGCTGTGGATTTCCATTGCCATTTTATCCTGCTATTGTAAGCATGGTTTATCCAAGTCTATCCAAATACCAATATCATTTCCCTTAAAAGCACAGAAAATTGGGTTAAGATAAAGCTCCAGTTCATATTGCAACTAGATTGATTCAGAACTCCCAATTAACTCATCACTTTACTAACATAACCTAAAAGTATAAAACATTTTGATAGAATTTGAACTTAGGATGATTTTCAAAACCAGTTTCAGCCTATACAACCTCTTCTCTCCAGTTCTAGAGAGGGTAAAATATCTAAAGAGAGAGTAAATAAAATGGTAATTTTTTTCTTATGAAATAAAATAAAGACTAGATATACAAACTAAATTATGTGATAGAAGAGGAGAATTTTGTTTTGAGGATTTTTTTTATACATGAGTTGGTAGACTAAGTCACTGATATTGTCTTTAGTAGTTTCTTCTTTATTCTATTTATATTTAATTTTATTTAGTTATTTTTTGAGACAGAAAGAGAGGAAGACAGACAGAATAAGCATGCTAGGGCCTCTAGCCACTGCAAATGAACTGCAGATGTATGTACCACCTTTTGCATCTGGCTTACATGGGTACTAGGGATTCAAACCTGAGTCCTTTGGCTTCACAGGAAAGCACCTTAACTGCTAAGCCATCTCCCCATCCCAGTTTATGCTTTATTCTAACTGTCCTCACAAACATATGCTATGAGGGTTCCTCTTCTGTTGAGTTATACAGGTATCTGAAGATAACTCAGATATTAATACTAATTCCTTCCTCATTACAACAGTCATCCAGATGTAAATCTTGCACAGAAAAAGACATTGGTTCCAAGAACAAGATATATACTAACTAGTAATGGACAAAAATTAGCATTCTGTGTATTTTTTTCTTTGGAGAACAAAGAAGTGGCAGAAGAAGAAATACAGTTCTGAAGACAAATTTTATGTGTCCCATAATTTCACTTACAAGTCCCAACTTTTTATTTTTCCTCACTCAACAAATTCTTAGCTGATGGCCATACGATCATTTTCTTCTAATATTTAAAACTATGTTTATTTTAAAAATCCCCAATGTGTACCAGGGTGAAGTAGACAGACAATGAGGATATTTGACACATATCAAAGCAGAAATCCAGAGGCTCTTGAATGTTTAACACTAAAATACACTTAAAACACATCCACCACAGCTCAGGGAATTTTGCAGAAGAGCCACAGTTTGGGATCGCATACCCAGAGGCATTGCCCACCCCTAATGACCCGACCCACTGCTGCTCTCACAACAATAACCCACAATCCCAGGGGGAATACCAGCAACTCCACTAAGAAGGGCCCCCAGTGTAATGGGGGCACGGAGGAGAGAAAAGATAGTATCAAAATGTGATGTATCCACACGAAAAAATGTTCTTAATAAAAAAAGAAAGGAAGAAATTCCCTGCCTCATCCCTTGCTTTGGTGGATTTTGTGGATGTTGTCGCTAAAGTAACATGTCATGGTGCACAGATGTATGGAGTCTGTATAAACAGTAGAAGCCATTTGTACAAACAAGAGTGAGAGTTATCTTGTCTATCACTCCCCTCGTTTGCACCATTTAGGGTCATTTTAGTAGGTTAAAGGCAATTCAACTAAACCTTCCTTAATCACTAAAAGCACACGTATGGTCATCCGTATGAAATGTTTAATCCTGAATATAATCTAATGACTTAATGTGGTCATCAAGGATTTAGCTGAGTTTACTTCCTTACCCTATTTTGGACTCTTAGCCCCTATCTATCATTGTTTCTCCCATGACTACATTAAAGCTGCCAACAGACGTTACAATCAAATGCATTTAACAGGTGAAATTGAAACTTGTTCCAGATTTCTCAGCAAAAGTCCTGTTGGGGGCTGGAAAGATGGCTTAGTGGTTAAGCGCTTGCCTGTGAAGCCCCAGGACCTCGGTTCAAGGCTTGACTCCCCAGGACCCACATTAGCCAGATGCACAAGGGGGCACATGCATCTGGAGTTCGTTTGCAGTGGCTGGAGGCCCTGGTGTGCCCATTCTCTCTCTCTCTCTGCCTCTTTCTCTCTCTGTCTGTTGCTCTCAAATAAATAAATAAAAATTAATAAACAAATAAAAATTAAAAAGTCCTGTTGGACCTTTTAGTTGGTCCAGAGTAACTTTTTGATTATTATACCAATTGGAGCAGGTGGATTATATTCTCTTTTAAGTAATTTCTATGGGCAGAACATTCTGCAAATGACAGGGCCTTGCAGAGGTTGTGTCCTTTGCCTCTCAATCCCTGGAAAAGAAGCTATCAGCTAATCTTGAGAAAGGTGGAAAATGAAAGGGGATGGTTGATTACTTCAGACTGTAATCGTCTATTTTTTACCAAAAGAAAAGGGAGTAGTGGCAAGAAAAATACCAGAAATAATTGGGTTACTTTTTGAGAAATACATGTTTAGAAATGACAGTGTGTATGCATTTAAAATACCTGCAAGTAATATATATGTACATGTATCAGTATTTGTATGTGTGTGTATGAGTGTGTGTGTCCTGCTAGAATTGAATTTAACTCAGCACGTCACACATGCTAGGTAGGAAATCAGACCATAACTGACTTTTTTCTTTTATGTAAATTATAAAGGGTAATGAAAGCTTTATAATGTAGATTTTTACTCAAAGAAGAGTAGAAATTAAAGCAAAATTGTTGAGTAGACTATGTTCAACTTCCTTTATTACACTTAGCCAAAATCTTCCTCCTTTTAAGATTTACCAATTTTTTTTTTCTAATTCTGACTTTTGAACTTAATTACAAAAAATTCTGCTTTTACTTTGCAATCCCTCAAATATTTGGAGTTAACTGCTAATAGCAATAATGGCAATACTGGGGTAGATTTTGAATCATGGTAATGTTGTCTTATGTTGGGATAGTGATTTAAACTTTTCAAAGTTTTGCTACATCCAATATCTTGAATAGGAATAATCTCAGCAGCTAGTAGAGGGTTGGAGTTGCAAACATGGGGTATAAAACAGTGGGCTAACTAATGACTCCAAGGGAAGGATAAATATACAAGAGTCCCCATTGCAGCACACAGCTGACATAGAGTGATGCAGGTATCAGAATAAAAGGGTTTTATTTTGAACTGTGTCAGCTTCTTCTTTACTGCTGGTCTGTTTCCTTGTTTGGCAGTGACTGTCATGACAGAAGCATCCAGACTGTCATAGCCAAACTTTCGCTGTTGACAACCATTTGACTTCTCTTTGGTTTACAAATCCTTAAGAATTGCCTGATGGACAGATTACTATCTTGTCTCTCTCCTGACAAATGTTTACTTAGATGTAGATCCCACATTCATGGTAGACAGTTTCTGGAAAGGCTGCTGGGACAATAGTCATACCACCATCTATTGTGTCAATCTAATCTTATGGATGAGGAAGCTGAAATTATAGGTATGCATTTTTTTCCAAGGTATTATTTCTTGCAAATGACAGATTAAGAGTGTCACTTGGATTTTCTGATATGAGTTTGTGTGTGTGTGTGTGTATTAAATCTTTTCCCCAGAGTTTTCATTTCTCTTACTTGTATCATTTTTAGCCCAAGTAGCCTTACATAATAGTCTAGTTATGCTTTTCTGCTAATGTTCAATTATGAAGATATTTTACCCAGATTTTGGCACATGAAAGAGCCAGTAAAACAAAACAAAAACAAAAAAGCAGTAGAATTATTCCTCTTACTGCCATTATTGAATGCTTAAGTAAAGTCAAATTACTTATTCTGGACCTCTCAACTCTAATGGAAAATCTGTCTGTATTTTTCCACTGGGGGATCTGTTAGGCAGGATTCAGATAAATCTCTGGTATTTCATGTTTTGCAATTTTACCCACTTTCTTTAAGGTTCTAATAATCTATGAAACCTGTGTTGTCAATCACTGTATGTCACCAGTATATTTCTGAACACCAGTTTCTAGTTCCACAAGCTGGCGGAAATGAATGCTGTTTGGATATGTTATTCCATCTGCACAATAGCAGAGTAAAGTTTCCTGTAATGATAGAAAAACACAAGTGATTTCCCTCTTTATTTTCAAGTTGTGATTCTTCTCTTTGTTGCCATGTAGACTATAAGATTCACTGAAAAATATCAGTCAGAAGGTTTGACTTCTTTTTTTCCCTTTATGTATAGTAAGTACGCATGTGTTTATTTGGGTTTGTATTTTTGTGTGAGCATGTATCCAAGTGTGTGGAGGCCTGAGGACAAGCACAAGCATTTCTCAGGAATACTGCCACCTTGTTTTTGAGAAAGGCTCTCTAACAGGCCTAGAGTTCATCAATCAGGCTAGACTAACTGGCCAGTGAGCCACAGAGATCCATTTGCCTGCACGTTCCCTAGCACTGGCATTAAGTGCATGTGCCACCACAGCTGGCTTTTTTAGGTGGCTTCTGTGGATGAGACTCAGGTCTTCTGCTTGCAAGTGAAGCTCTTTACAAACTAAGCTATCTATCCTGTCCTGCTTTTATTCTTAATGAAACCAAATATATAAGCTTGCTTGGAAAGAAATAGCTCACATAAATGGAAAGTGAAAAGACAGAGCTTGTTTTAAACATGACTGGAGCCATGTGCCCAAGTGATGTGCCCCCCTGTGGCTCACCCTTCCCTGGCATACTGTCATGAACTATCTTAATGCTCAGGCTGCATCTCTGCATTTCAGGAATTAAGGATCCCCAAGGGGAAACCATCTGCATTTATTACCACACAAAATTAACAGGAATTTCATGACATTCTTAAAAACATTATAGAAAAAGACCTCAAGGTTTGTGTTTTTTTTTTTTTTGCTGTTGCTGTTGCTGTTGAAAATAATGTGATCCTAAGTTATAAGGCTTTTCTGAAAGGCCATTCAGATTTGAAAGGATAGCTGAGTTCAAGGAAGGGTTTCACCTTTCTACTGCATTGCAGGTTAATATAAACAACTTAATGGAAATATCCTTCAAGAGCTATTCAAAAATCTCCATGCTAGTGGGTTTTTGAGGATACAAGTATATACTCCCCTGAAGAATTTATTTCACTTATAATTTAAAATGAAATGAAATCTTATCATGTTGATTTGAGTATGTGTGTGTGTGTACATGCATATTGTAACCAGTTCTGAAAATATTATTTTATTCTCAAAAATTAAAAATACACTTGGAATTCACAAAAATATAAATATGTTTTAGCCATATGTTATTCATTTATTAAATTATTTTTATCTGTTCATTTGAAAGAGAGAGTGATAATGGGCAAACGAGAGTCTCTTGCCTCCGCATACTCCAGATACATGTGCCATTTTGTGCCTGTGACATTAAGTGGGAATTGAGGAATCAAATCTGCATCAGCAAGCTTTTCATGAAAATGCCCTCAACTGCTGAGTTATCTTCTGAGCCCCTATTTGCCATATTTTTACTAGATATATTTTGTTCTTAACTATAGTTGCATGAATAATACTTCAAAACTACCAGCTTGGGCTGCATAGATTGCTTAGTGGTTGAGGCATTTGTCTGCAAAGCCTAGTGACCCAGGTTTGATTCCCCAGTACCCATGTAAGCCAGATACACAAGGTGGTACTTGTCTGGGGTTTGTTTGCCATGGATGGGTCCCTGGCACACCCATTCTCTCTCTATCTGCCTTTCACTTTCTCTCTCTCTCTCTTAAATAAATAAATACAACAACAACAAAAACTAGTAACTCAGCTTGGCTCTAAAGTGAATTTTCTCCAGAATACAAAAAGAAGAATAAGTAAGGAATATTAGGGTTTTATTGGTTTCAATTTTTAAAATTCAGTTTAAGTAAGCTTAAGTAAATTGGTAACTTAATGAACAGCTTCTAGAATGACTCACAGACTGGAAAGGAAAGAAGGCTCAGCCTTAAAAAGAACTGAGATGCCTAGGATGTCACTCAGTGATAGGGGTATAGCAGCAGGCTCCACCCCCCCAGTACCGAGAGAAGAGCTAAACAGAACACAACAGAGTGAAGACTAGGATCTAATTCCTCCAAGCACTCTGAGATCTCTAGCTTCCCCTCCCCTCCCATGACCCCCCTCCCCTCTCAGTCCTGCCACTTCTCCAATCCTTACAGGGTAAAATCATGGTGGCCATAAGCTAACACCCTTTATGGAGAGGGTTTGACTTTTTTCCAGTCTTGCTACACAGAGGATGAAATCAGAGTCACTCCCATTCATAATTGCATAAAAAAATAAATAAATAAAGTACCTTGGAATAAACCTAACCAAGGAAGTGAAGGATATCTACAATGAAAACTTTAAAACTCTCAAGTGAGAAATTGCAGAAGACATTAGGAAATGGCAAAACATCCCTTGTTACTAGATTGGAAGAATCGATATTGTGAAAATGGCAATGTTACTAAAAGCAATCTACACATTTAGTGCAATCCCCACCAAAATTCCAATGGCATTCTTCATGGAAATAGAAAACAACAATAAAAAAATTCATTTGGAATCACAAAAAATCTTGAATATCTAAAACAATGCTGAGCAACAAAAATAAGGCTGGAGGTATTACCATAACTGAGGTAACCCAGGCCCAGAAAGCCAAATGTTGCATATTCTATCTCATATGTGGATCCTAGCTGCAGATGATTGGACTTCTGTGTGAATAAGAAGAAAACTCAGTAGCAAAGGCTACTTAGCTAGAAAAGAGATATAAAGGAAAAAGATATAAAGGAAAGAAAAATGAAGGGAGGAGGTAATTAATAGGATGGTATTATATATATCTAAGTAGAAGAATAGATTAATGGAGGTGAAAAGGTCCAAGTGAGGTCAGGGGAAGAGATTGATTAAAGGAAAGGTGGAGGGAGGGCTTATAAAATCTAAGAGGATACAAATAAATCATATGGCAACCTACTTTTTTAGACAATGGAACACTCAGGAGCCATAGATTGTTGCTAGAAAATTTTCAGTGCCAGGGATGGGATACCTTCCAGTGAGTTGTTAGCCAGGGAGGTCCCTGATGCCCCCAAAACATTATAGGCCATTGCTGAGGCTCTTGGTTTCTCACCAAGAATAGATGGTAAGACCCTATTGCTGAAGACTACACATACTTGGGCTGCAAGGCCACTGAGAAATCCTGCTGGAACTGAGCTGAGAACCTCCTCCATGTAGACCAGCTGACAGGAAGCTGGAAAAGCCATTCTGCATGCTGCCTAATGGGAGAAAGAGAAATCACCAGTGAAGATACTTAAGAGTGGACACTACAAGACTTATGATTGGCCAGCCAGGGCAAATGAGCCAACGGGTGCAGGAGTGACATATCTGTCATGGTGGAAACCAATGGCCCTCTAATTGGACTGGAGGCCCACTCCATGGGACAGAATATATCCCTGATACTGAAAATTTAAAACAGGGGTAGTCATGAGCCCTAGGGGTGTAACATTGCTGATGTCTGGATAAATGTATATACTATGCTTATGAAACTGCTCAGTAAGTACTTCTCTTCATGTTCACACCCTTATATTAATGCTACTCTCACTTTTGGTAGAGAATTTTCTCTTTATAAATGGCAGTGACCTTGGGATGACTGAGAAGGCATCATGGTGCTGAAAAGAAGTGACAGGAGTGCTCAGTACTCCAATATCTCTATCACAACTTCCAAGGCTCAGGGTCTATTGCAGAACAGGTGGCAGAAACAATGTGAGAGCCAAATGAAGGGTAGGACTTCTTACAAGGTGCCCTCCTCAGACACAAAATGGCCTGGATATTCATGACCTCACAGTGCCTGACACTATCTACACAAGACCATCATAACAGGAGGAAAAATCATGACATCAAAATAAAAGAGACTGATTGAGATGGAGAGAATGGAGTTTCAAAGGGGAAAGTGGGGAGGAGGGTATTACCATGGGATATTTTTTATAATCATGCAAGTTGTTAAAAAATTAGCATATATCCCAGCTATAACTACATTTAATATTTCAACATAATATATACACAAAATGAACTTATCTATTTCAATACTACTTGTTTATATTTTAATTATAAACATTTTTTTCTCATTTTAGTTTTATTTATCCTATGATAACTCAGCATTGAAAATAAAGCTGTTTTTTTTTAGTTGAAGGAGGACTAATGGCTATAGAATCTAACAGATATATATGCTTCATCATAAGAGCACATGTACTTTGGGATCTGTTGTGTTAGGCATTTTGAGAAAGGCTTGCTTTGGATGGAGAGGGCTCTCATAGGAGGCATACACACCTACTACTGTGTATTTTGCAAAAGTCTTTAGTGATGATTTTTGGAGATCCCTTATCAAAAGCTATAACTAATCTTTATGATGATAGAGAAATAGTTTATATAATAAGCCAGATGGAAACATCTCCCAAGTAAAACTTTTCTGAACATCTAGCACACCAGAGACCCATGATTAGAGACCACTGGGACACTATCCTGTGACAAGTAGGCAACCACCGAGGAAAAGATCAAATTTTAGAAATAATATTGCAATTTTTCATGTATTGTTCCATAAGATCACAAATACATCTGATTAGCTTATTAAAAAATCATTTCAAAGGTGAATTATCCAGCATTGTTAAAAAAAAAACAAGAAAACCTTAATTCAGGCCAGCCACAAAATTTACTAAAGTTCGCCATCTAGAGGTCTATTTGAGGTACATTTTGGAAAGTGCTTTCAGATTCATTTTCTATAAAGTTCACATTATTTATATTTCATAAATTAAATAAAGCAAAGACTACAGTAAAGGGAAAACATTCCACTAATTACTAAATCTTGAATCTTTGTTGGGCATTTTATGTTTGAGTATTTAATCATAAATGGATGCAAGGTTGCCTTTGTTTTACTTCCATAATCATTTCGGTTACTACATTGTCAAAAAATCTTTTAGGTAAGCTGATTTACAGATTTCTTCACACTGTATGAGAGAACAGAAAACAATGCATTGAAAAATGGTAAATGTACCTGGGTGCCGTTAAGGATTAACATTTCTCGACTTTCAGGAGTGCATGTCAGGGTGATTTGCATTCCTAGGAAGAACTGCAACCATTCATGTTAAACAATTATAGGCCTATGGAAGCAAAATTCCTGATAAGAACTGCAATCTAAAATAGTCTTTAAGTCCCAGTACCCCCATATATATATATGTGTGTATATATATATATATATATATATATATATATATATATATACACACACATACATATATATGTATGTGTATATACATATATATGTAATATATAAATATAAATAAATAAATATATATATATATATATACACATACATATATATATGAACCACATAAATTTACAGCTTTCATGCTTCAATAAGGAGTTATAATACAGAGGTCTTTGCTACAACTGATTATACAGTGGAAATATTCATCAAGACTATGACGGTGTTTTCATGGATGCTTTACAGCTGTCAGCCTGTCAATGCTGAAACAGAGAATAATGAGCTTTAAAATGTAGGTTATATGACCACAATAGAATCTACGCCTAATGAAAACTTTCCAATCAAGTGAATTATAGGTTAGGTACTTTAAACACTCACTAAGTCACAGGGTGATGATTTTGGCAGCAAGACAGACATGATGTTAAGGTAGCTGCCATTAGTCACGTTTCAATTTGTCAGGAGGAGGTGTGAAACATTTTAAAGGTTCTGGGCAAACATGCTCAATTTAACAACACTGGAAAATTCCACAATGACATTTTATTACTGTTATTTCTGTGTCATCCCCATGTAAAAATTATTTTACTTCGTTTCATTTAAAGGAGCCTCATGTTATGATATATCATAGAAGTGAAAGCAATATTTATGGGAGGGTATCACCTCACTCAATGTGCACATTTACATGTGATTTCAAGCTTCAGAATTCTGACACAGGCTACAGTGTTTCTTAGTGATGAGAAATTGCGATAATAAAATGCCTTTATTGAGCAGAGATAATATGTACCTCTGTAATTAAGAGCCTCATGTTATGGTGTAATTACTTGCTGTCCTTACATTGACCTTAGGAAAATTGTGTTTGAATATTACAATATAATAAGAGTGTTTGTCTTTTAAATAGTGCGTTTCCCATGAAAGATAGGGTATTGTGTTGATCAAGCTTCCAGGGCAGTTTGCTGACAAATGTGATGCTAGCAATAAGGCGTTTTTTGTTTTTTGTTTTTTTTTTTTTTTTGAGATCTCATACCTTAGAAACAACTTAAAGCCAGTAATAAGGTTGAAGAGATAGCTCAATCTGTGTGTGAACCATGGCTACCTGAGGCTGTTTGTCCATTATGCACCACTCATAGCTCACTAATGGTAGCAAGCATTTTATATTAACTATACCAAGGTCTTGGGATGCAAGTATAGCCTGCCAAATGGACACTCACTTCTTGAACCTGAAACAACTTATCTAAAGCCAGAACATGAAGCTTATCATGGGTCATTTCCTATGTATTTGCAAGTTGGTAAGCACCATAATGCAGTTCTGACTACAGAATCCCATCTTACCATTGTGATTGTGTATGCACATGCACATGTGAACACCCATGCTTGTTAAATTGGACATCATGCTGCTTTTTCTCCAAATGCAGAATTTATACATTTCATCTATTATATCAACATTGTATCTTAGCAAGGAAAATCCATACATTTTCTTTTTAAAATGAATTCTGCTAATGTAAGCCTCATTCAACTAATATATTTTTATACTTAAATAGTTTTCTTACTCTAGTAGAGTGGTGAGAGTATGGTTCTGGAGCTGGGCAGTTTTAGGCACTAATCCTGGTTCCCCTACCTGCTTTGCTCTGTAACTTTGGGGACATTGCTAAGAAAATATGTCTATGCTAGAATTATCTAGGCTAGAAATATGGATGATAATGTGCATACCCCACAAGATTTTGGGGAGGAAAGAATGGTTGGAACCTATTAAGAAGTCAGAAAGTACTCATTCTTAGAACAATTTCATCACCAGTACTCAGTTTTGGAATCTGCCAGTGTGCTCTATCTCCCCAAGTCAACAAAATCTTCCTTATTTTCTAATATGAGATTCTTATGCAAAAATGAACACCTGAGTTGAGAAGAAGGCTTTGAGGTCTTTGAGTATAAGAAACCAGCTGAATTTTGATGTGAGCACATTTACCAGTAATTTAAAAAAACAATAATTTCCTAAAGATCTAAATGAGAGATTAATGACTACAGAGCATGGCATAGAAGATCATGAAAGGCAGTGTGTGTTCTCACCTGGGGCTTGAGCATCAGACCTCTTACCATTACAGGCCGCCCCTTTAGTCACCGTCTTTTGGCCTCTTGTCCTCATTTGTTGCCTAGGATAATGTTAATGTATTAATTAAGATTATTGTGAATACTCATGACAAACGTAAACGATGTAGGTAAGAGCCAATAGTTAGTGTTTTTCTTTATTTTTAATAAGGAAAAAAAATCCAACAGGCATAAGTTGAAGAGATGTGGGACTTTGCCTCCGGTGCCTCTTGTGCTTCCCTTAACAAGTCAGAATCCTCTGTGCTTTCCTTCTTTTACGTCGGGACAAGCTACTGCCTCCATTCCTTCTTTCACGAAATTTTCCTTTTGTTCCATTTCATACTCCCTTTTCCTTTTATATTGCTATTATTTTCCACTAAATCCAATGCACAAATAGGCTTTGATAGAAGCACTTTTTTGAGTCTACTGAAATGGAATTCATGTTTTTAATAACTCATATGCTAGATTTCAATGTGTCTAGCGTCAGCTATTGTACATAAGCAGAAAAATAGGTATCTATCTACCTAACATGTACCTACCTTATTGTCCCTCCTCCTCCTCCTCTTCTTTGCTAATTTGTGTGCATTGGGCATGTATGTATGCATGTCTGTGTGTGTGTGTGTGGTTAGTGGTTGTGTGTTTTCATTGATTGAATTCCACTTTATTTACTCAAGCAAGCTCTTTCATTTGAGACCAGGGTTTGCTGATTCAGCTAGTATAACTAGCCAGCTTGCACTGGGGTTCTTCCATCTCTACTTACTGAGCACTGACATTACAGATGGACCACCAGTCCCTCTGGGTGTGTGCTCTGTTCACTGAACCATCTCTTCAGCTCTTAATTTAATGTTTTTGAGACTAGGGATTGGCAAAAATTTCTGTAAAGAGCATATTTTATGCATTTTAGATACCACATGACTTTTTCTTGTAGAGACATAAAGACATGTCTATTCACCCCAGACAGGGCACCACAGATCTGAGAAAGGATTCCATCCAATTCCACCTTGATGAACCAATAGTCTTGTTGAAGTTATTTTTAGCAGGATAAAGGAAGGTTACTTAAAAGCAGTTATAGCATCCAGAAGTCCCTGGGCAGCTTACCCAGAGCTATAAACACTGAAGAGTCTATCTATAGCATGGACAGCTTACCAAAAGCTGTGACACTGAAGAGACACACGGGCAACTTCTTGCAGCTTTACTATTAGAGTCCAATCAAATCAATTGCTTATATTTTATATAACCTTGGGAGTGGGGGAGTTGAAGGCTTGTGAATCTCCGTGAGACTTATGAGACTTTTACAAGACTTGTCTGGCTCTTCTACCCTTCCCAAGAGAATGTTAACAAGCCAGATCTTTGGGCATCTTATGTAGTGATCACAGCTGCTATAATATGAGATGAAAATGCCCATGTCCCACCTGAGGAAAGAGATACACAGCAATGGACCATTTTTGGTTTTAGTTTTGGTTACTAATTTTTGCCATCACAGTGACAGATAGTCCGTAGAGATGCAAACATATCTGTGCTCCAGTGAAATCATATTTATGGATGTGAAACTGTGTATTTTATATAATTTTTACATATAGAAAAATATTGGGTTTTTTTTTGCTTTATCTTCAGGTGATAGATAAAATGATTGTTAAACCAGATATAGTCCACAGATCAGTGTACAAACCTCTGCTTAAGCTCTGTGATTGATACTGATATTACAGAATCAGATATTGAAATCTCCAGCCATTGAGATAAAAACGAGAAGAGATAATACCATAAGGTACAATCAGGTTATGGAAGATTTAGGATAATAAGAGAAATCATTTTAATAAATGATATTATCAATAGATCCATGTGTTCCTTATAAGCAGGTGAATTAAATGACACAGACAGTGAAGAAGGCTCATCTGGAAATGCCATGTAGTGTGGATGAAGATGGAAGGAAGAGCTGGCATGAGTAGCTAGCATGTTTCTGTCCTCACTCAAGCATTGAATAGGGAAGGTTTCACCATTGACTGTGGCTTTGTAAATTATAAAGAAGATGAAAAAACAATTAACAAAACTTGATAAATGATGGAATTTAAGAAGTAAAGTAGAAAACCTATTTAGAGAAGACAGATAAATTATATTAAGTTTGCAGCCAGGATAAAAGGAGAAAGTGAAAGAAAAAACATGAATTATAATATCTTTTTTTAGTGAAAGCAGCAGAGTAGTCTTTCAGATTTTGCAAAGAGATTCAGGAAAAAGGCCTTCCATGGATTTGGGGTTTTGATTGATTGTTATTATTTAGTTTTTTTTAATCATAATTAAGTAATGAAGTGGGTAGTGGATTACAGTAAGCCTGTAAGGACTGGAGACTGAATGGAGCCATTACATAGTCTCCGTGTAAGTGAATGAAACAAGGAAGGCTTTCATAAAGTCATGGGCAGCTTAAGTCCTGATAGTTTAATAAACCATAGAGATATAAACACATTTATTCTTATTTGTTGTATTAGTGGATAACTGGAGAAAAATTGTTTTGTTCAGATCTCATTTTTTGGACATTTTTAGTGTTATATTCAAGGATGTATATTCCAACTAAAGCTATTCTCCATTACTCTGAATCACCAAGAACTAAATAACTCAACATTTTCAATGGCCCTGGGGCCCATCCTACCCCACATGATTCTTCTTTATGGACTTTTAATCCATTAATTAGGGAGAAGTGTTGGGCCTTAAGAAAGCAGATAGAACAGTACCCTTAGGCTACAGGGTTTTAACCTCTTATTTTTTTCTCAGAGAAAAAAATAAAGCTATTCTTTAAAGAAAGCATTCCTCTAAGAAAAAAATTAGATTAAATAATCTGTTGTTTTCCTTGAGGTTGGGAGATGTTATAAGGCCTATGTAATGTACTAGTTTCTGTAAGGTAGGTGATCTCATGAGTCTATGTGAAGAAATTTACATTGATATGGGGATTTGTTGTAATTCAAATACTCCCTTCCCATTGCACTTTTATAGTGAGTGAGTGTGTGTCCATCTGTGTGTTTCCATGGGTCTGCATGTGTACTAACGTGTTCATGTGTGTGAATATAAGCATGTATGCTATGGACAATTTAAATCCTAAACATTCACCTTGTTTGAGGAAGGGTCTCTCATTGTTCATTGTGCTGAGTTTGGCCTGTAAACATCTAGGCGATTCTCCTGTCTTATCCTTGACACGCACTGGGATTTCAGAAGCTAAGAACAACAGCATCCAGTGTTTATTTGGGGTTCTGAACTCAGGTATTCCCACTTGCATAACTTCTGTGAGCATCTCCCCAGCCCTCATTTCACCTTTTAAATTCCAAAAGTTAAACATCTTCTGGTAAATGTAACAATATGATGTCCAACTATTTCAACTGGTATGCAGTATCTTTGTGCCCAATCCATGTGTCATCTTAAAAATATTATATTATAAACCTTGATATATGAGGATAATGTAAATTGATCCTATTCCTGTCAGGTTATCCTTTTCTTGTGCCTGCTCCCCCACCTCCACCCCATCGATAGCCTTCCTCAGTGTCCAGAGAGATGAAAGTAGACAGTGAGGAGACTCAAAACTCATCAAATCAGAAAATAAAAGATCACAGGGAGCTCAACACAAAGGAGACTCCAATCCACGTATCTCTGAAATTGTGATCTGTGGCTGGCAGGGAAAATGTTTACTAACCCATTGGATAGAATATCTAGGTAGTTTATTAATAAAAAATACTGGTTACAATGAAGTCAGGAAATAATCACAAAACAAAAAAAAATACAATGACTTAAAACCTATGACTACATGTTAGTTAAATTCTTTGTTTGGTATGTAAGATTAAAAATGTCTTGCAAATCAAACGTGATACTTGGACAACAGATATGATGTATTGTATAGTGAGTGGAGAAAGTATAGTTAAGTGGTGGTTGCATGGCAACTAGGCAAGATTGTAAAAATCACTCTATTAATTTTCTTGGATGATGTTTGAAATACATGGATGTGCTTAGTTTTTCAAATTATTGAGTCCAAGGGATGTGTCTGCTTTGTGGTTTTATGACCAATGCTTACCACTGTGCTAGCATACTATAGGTATTAATTTTTTCATTTTAAATGAATTAAGTAATAGCAAAGGGAAAAATGGATAAAATACTGAGTTCTACATGGACAATGAATCTAGATTATTGAATTCTGCTATAAAAGTTGTTTTTGTTATTATGTAGCAATAAATAAAGTTAATCATTAGCATGAATTTATTGGGTTTGTTCCTAACTAGGTTAACTAACTAAAGCTTACCATTTGAAATTTGCCTTCCATTTCAATCTAATTAAAATAAAACTTAAAGCTTAAGTGTGATTATTTAGATACCTGACCACATACTTTCTGTATATGGAGTGGGACAGGTTTCCAGAGCAGCTTGCCATCTATTTTCATTCCTTCAATTTTTTTTTTGGGGGGGGGGGTAGAGTTTCACTCTAGCCCAGGCTGACCTAGAATTCACTATGTAATCTCAGGATGGCCTTGAATTCACAGTGGTCCACCTACATCTGCCTCTTGAATGCTGGGAATAAAGGCATGAGCCACCACGTCTGGCTCATTTGTTTATTTTTACTTCTACCCTCCCTACATAGCCATTTTCCAAAGTGACAGCCTTCAGGCTTATGTATTTTATGATTCATGAACTTTATGAATATGGAAACCACTAATGTTAAAATGGCATGAGGGCTTTAATTCCTACCTCAAGAATGGCTTCCCTCAGTGGTTTATCAGTGATAGTTTGGGTAAATGTTAGCCTTTTAGAAATGTTGATAATGAAGGAAGTACAAATACTTCATATAATGCATGACTAAAATGATGTCATTTTGCAACTCACAATATTTGAATATTGTGAGTTGCATAATTAGTTTCTTTCTTTTTTAAAAAAATATTTATTTATTCATTCTAAAAGACAAAGAGAGAGAGAGAGAGAGAGAGAGAGAGAGAGAGAGAGAGAGAGAGAGAGAGAGAGAGAGAATGGACACACCAGGGCATGTAGCAGATGCAAACAAACTCCAGACACATGTGCCCCCTTGTACATCTGGCTTACATGGTTCCTAGGGAATCAAACCTGGGACCTTTGGCTTTGCAAGCAAGCACCTGAACCACTAAGCCATCTCTCCAGTCCATATAATGCCTTTCTTTACTCAGAACTTTATTTTTTCCATCATAAAGTCATTCATAAATTTCATAACTCTTCCTCAGTGCATCCTGTTTTCTTGTTCTCTTTTGTCTCTGAATCCCTCTATGTTTTAGCTCTCCTCTAATTTTTTCTCCATTTTCTGTTTATTCAAGCTTGTCACTAAGCATGAGGGAATATCATCCAACTAAAATACCACACTACCCACTTCTTCTCAAACAACAAAAACACCCATCAATTCAAGCTTCACATGTCTGTGCTCTCTCTGCCTTGTCATTGAAACTCCCACTTTAAAGGCCATCTTGACTTCTCATTTCCCCCCACTTCTTGTGTTTTAGAAACCACTTCTTTTTAGTGCCTACTATGGGCTAAGTATCACATGAGTTGCTGGAGTTGTTAACTCTTCTTAGACATTGTTACTGATCTAAAGTAGCTTCCAACTTATTTAAACAAAATAAAGTATGATATACAGGGAGAATAATTAAAGAATTGGGGTAAAGTGGGTACTCAGCTTGCAACTTAATAAAAGAATGTGACTTTGAAGGACAAATAAAGGAGAAAATGAACAACCAGATCTTGTGTTTCCATTTTCAGGAGATTTACTCATGCTATCCCTTTCCCACTTCACTTTATCCTTCTTTATTATATCTTCCTGTTAACATGTGTTAATGTGAACTGAACTCTAGTATTTGTAAAAGGTGGTCTTATTCAATATTTGTTTCTCAATTGGCCATAGAAGTATGCATTTATGGTGTGTTATTTATAGCATGCATTATTAGGTGAATGTGTTTCTCTTAGATGCTCTTTTGTTGCTTTACCATTTACTAGTAATACTGCATCTGGCAGATAGTAAGTATTCAAGCATATTTGCTAAATCAGTGACCAACTGAGAAAAACATCCTATTAATGATAGCAAAGATTCAGTTTATACATTGAGTTTCAATTTGATCTGGCTTTATTGTCCATGTTCATATGTGAACCAGGAGCTGATAACTTAAATTATTTTTTAATTATTATTTTAATTGTACAAATTTACTGAGTCAAGTATGATGGAGATATATAGTATGTAAAAATAATATCAAAGTAGCCAGCCTTTTCAACTACTTAAATATTTTAAGTTGTATTTAATCAATTTATTAATTTGTTTATTTCAGAGAAAGAGAGAGAGAGAGAGAGAGAGAGAGAGAGAGAGAGAAAGAGAGAGAGAGAGAGAGAGAGAGAAAGAGAGAGAGAGAGAGAATATGCACACCCGGATCTTTTGCCACTGGAAACTAATTACAGACACATGCACCACCATGTACATCTTCCTTAAATGGGTACTGGGGAACGAAACCTGGATCCTGCAGCTTTGCAGGCAAATTCCTTAACTGCAAAACCATTTCTCCAGCCCCATATTGAGTTTTTTTTTGTTAATATATAGTTATTATAGATATTAATGAGTTATGTTGCAATATTGCTAGTCACATATACAGTACATAATGATTAAAGGAGCATGATTAATGTCTCTATCATTTTATCATCACTATGTGTTTAGAGATTTTGATTGAGCTCTTCTACTTATTCATAAACTACATAATAGATTACTGTGAACAATGAGAACCCCCTCCCTACTCTGTAGAACACTGACATGTGCTGAACTGTTTTAGAAACTTGTTACTGAACCTTTTTCTGTACACAATCTCTTCCCAGTCTCTAGTAATTTTTCCTATGTAGTTCTGATTGGCTTTTTAAATATAAAAATTCACATACAAAGCAGAAGATGAGGCTTTCTTTTATCAACTAACTTATTTCATGTAACATTTAATTGTGAAGTGCAGTGTAAACCCGCTGGTGCCTTCAAGCCAGAAATAAGCAGTCTTTCAGTTGTAGAGAGCTCCACCACAACAAATGTTTTGACCTCCTATTCCAGTATGTTGTCAGTCATTATGCAGGTGAACTTTTATCACACATGGAAATGCAATTATCATCAATAACAGTTATCAGGATCTCTGGCTTCTTTTATTATTTTGTTCCACATTTTTCAAACTGTGACTACCATTTATTTTATAGTTAAAATTAAGGACAAGTTGTTGGTTTTTTACTGATTCATTCACTGAAGTAGTTTGTACCTGTAGAAATAAAATACACTGACATTTAATATTTATTGAGTGCTTGCAGTGTACTAGCCATTTCACATATATTGCTTCACTTAATCTTTACAGCTACTGCATGAATTATTCATCCCATTTCATGGATGGAAACTAAGTATCAGAACGATGAAGTAATAACTTGAGTTTAGAATCCAAGCAGGTATGAGTACTGTATTTGGCAACTTGGTCTAACATACAGCCAGCTGTTATCACCACACATGCTTCCCTGAGCCACTTAAAGAAAGTAGATATATAAGGTGAAGGAATTAAGGACATGCCATCTCAAAATATGCAGCTAGACATGCTGATTACTGTGAACTGAAATCACTTGTGTGAGCTCCAGAAAGAGCCATTAGTCTGCCTTTCCATGTGCTGTAAGTTGTGTTCAGGTGGATTTCCTTGGCACACGAAGGCTGGAAAATAGCTTTGATCACCAGAAACTAGTAATCTGGCTTCAATGAACCTCAATAAATTAATCTGAAATAATCTTTATCTTCTATAGCTTCTACCTACCTCCATATCCAGTAGCTCTTAGAATTTACTACATTAGTGTTAGTTATCCAGGGATCATATAATTTCTGTATAAACTCATGGTTCTTTGATTAAACTATACAAAAATAACATGTTGAGGCCATGTTTTAGACTTTACTGTATAATGAATATCACCATGCACATGCAAATTTAATAAAGATTTTCTGCTTTTCTCTCCTGATCCAGCTCTTATATTGTTTGTATCCTTAGGTCTCATTCAATGTTTGTATAAAGACTAAGGATAGTGAAAGGTTGTTTTTCCTTTCTATAAAGAATGAATGTAGAATGAGTTGGTATTATTTGTGTGAGAATGTACACAATAGTTAACTGAGAAAGCTTTACTTAGGGTGATTTATTTTATAAGATGTAATAAGTTACATGGTGACAGTCTTTCAACTTTAGATCTATTTTTCTATTGATAGAGGTAGAGGTGATGGATTTCTTGGCTTTTCAGTCTTTACAGAATTCTAAATCTTCATCGTCAATAGCTAAAACAACTGGGCCTAGCAACAGGTAGAATGATTATCTTCTTTTAGGAGTCAGGATCAAGTCAACTTGGATATTCATGAAAAGTTGCATGTTTTTCCTATACATATTGCATTCTGTCAGTTGGCTTTGATTAATAGTCACTGACGCAACAACCAGGTAAACATTTGAGAAGAAGGTAAGTTGTAAGGGTTTGGGCTGTATTGTAGGAATAAGAAAGTTTAAACTTTCCTTATGCCTTTCTCACTAAATTAATTTGTGTTTTTCATTTTATAAACACAGCCACTGAAAAGCCCAGAGCTACTCAAAATTGGCAAAGACACTTAGCCCACAGCCCCCATTGCTTAACACAATGGCTTCAATGATACTTCTTTGTTTTAAACTGCCTTTTTAAATCTTTTTTGAGTGTGTTTTTGGGGTATTATATATCTAAATGTCAGGAGTTTTACAATACTTAGGAAGATAAACACTCTGCCTGTGTTTGGTACCATAGAAGGATTCATAAATCATTCACGAATACCCCTGTGCACCTGTCTGTGGCAGAGGCAGACACTAACCCTGAATGTGTTCAGTACCTTATGGCTGATTGCTGTCTCGGACATCATTATTGCTGATCTTCTCTTGGATTATACATGTCACCGAGGATACTTGTTCAGGAGAAGGATTTTTGTGGCAAGACCAAGAATTGTTATATGCTATTATTCATTTGTAAGATGATGAGTGGTATATTAAAATTCAGAATAGCTTCTGGAAAGAATTTTCAAAGAAATATACACTTTCATTTCCTGCATGATTTCTACTTCAAAAAATTAGATGAAGTATCACTATTTTATAAATAATTCTTGATATTTTAAACATTTTTAGTGTTCACCTCTGTAAATCCTAATCACCTCTTCTTTAACCAAAAACATAAATCTGGACAAACCTAGGTCTCTAACTTTCCTAATTAACATGTTAGATATTAAGAGATCAATTTCCCCTAGTTCTGTGAGAAACCAGATTAACTATCCTTTTGTTTTTGCTCATCAATGAATTGATCAACTTGGGATTGCTTAATCATCACATGTGCACCATAGCATTCTAAAGGGAAGAAGTGTCACTCAGCTGGTTTTAAGGAAAACGTTTGGACTTGTGCTCTGTGGACCGACTGACTGTCAGTTTTGTGGTATTCCTCACATTTTTCATGACAGTAAGCTGCCATGTCTATCTGAATGAGATTTGTTATGGAACTGGAAATAGTCACTGAACATCATCTCCAGTTCATAGGGCTAGAGAGCAGTCTCATTTACCAAGTATGCTTGGATGTACACCAAACTTCTAATACTGCCCAGTGGGTATTATTATTCGTTTTATAACTAGGGGAAAATATAAGAAAGTGATATCATTGGCTTTAAAGAGTACCCATAGCACCAAGTTCCTCTTCTGTCTTTGTATTTTCCAGTTTAGATGTGGGACTCAGATATTTTGCCCTTGCCTGATAAAATAAGAGATTCAGGATCTGGGGTTCAGGAAAGGTCTCCCAAATTTGTCATCTTCAATTTTGAGTCGTTATCCTATTTTAACAAAGAATTGATCAAAACACACTCAAGAAGAAGAAGGTATGAATTATTGAGTTTATTTAGGGAGAATTTAAAACTTCAGAGGTTTAAGGGAAGTTGGGGTCTATGAAAAGGTTTGAGCAGAGAAACAAGCACAAGTGGAAGATAGGATCTAGGAGCCTACCTAGAGGGATTTAAAAGAAACACACACTTGCATGGAAAGCACAGCACAGTTGATGCATTTTCTTTAAGAGAAATGGGGGTCTAGGGCTAGAGCAGAGCCACAAGCACATGGAAGATAGAACCCAGGAACTTATGCAGGGAGATTTAGAAGAAACACACCTGTGTGGAAGACACAGCATCCACCTTGAGCCACTTCATGGGAGAGAAAATTAAAGGTAAGTGGCAATGGCTTAAGAACAAGAGAGAAAGGGTTGGAGAGATTGCTCAGTGGTTAAGGCACCCCCCTACAAGGCCTAATAACCTGGGTTCAATTCCCCAGTACTCACATAATTCCTGATGCAAGAAGTGGTACAGGCACCTGGAATTCATTTTAAATGGCAAGAGGCCCTGGTACACGCATTCATATTCATTTTCACTCTCTCACACATTCCTCCTTCACTCTCAAATAAATTTTAAAAAAATTAAAAAAGGAGGAAGTACCAAAGCAGAGACGAGGAAATTTATATGAGAAGTGGGTGGTAAAGAGAGTTATGCCCATGATCACCCCAAGTTTAGAGATATTACATATAAAATGGGCCGGTAGGCCCACAGTTTAGAGGAAGCACCCATATGTTTGATCTACAGTGCAAAGGAAAGACACACGTGGTGGACTCAAATAGAGAAGAGGCATACATGCAACTAAACTGAGAAGTTAGCTCAAAACGTGAAGCAGATAGAAGGCAAGCAGAAATCTACCCAGGCCATTGCTCTCCCATACTCAGCCAAGCTGGGGAAAGCTCGATTTACATGTGACCAGACAGACAGACCGTGGGACACGGAGAGGTGGGAACAGCACTTCCATAGTCAAGGGAAAATGCATTCTTTCATCGGATTCAGGTGCGTAGGGAGCCGATCTGATTGGTATGCAGATTCTAGAGAGCTGACCCAAAGGGCAGCCCACGTAGGCATGTGCTAGACTGTGGAGGCGGCAGAGGGCGCTGCAGCCCCTGTGGGCGAAACTGGATCAGGTAAGAGTTGCGTTCCTGCCGAAACTCGGTGACATCTGATTTCTCCTGGGGGCTCCTGTCCTAACTGAAACTGCCTAACAGAAACTGGCTTTCTCCTGTTTCTCCTTCAGAAACACTGCCTTACTCCCACGACTGCATCTCTGAGTAACAAATGATCACCTTCCCATGACACCTTTTTCTCTTCCAATACGTTCTAAATTAAAATCCTGTTTTGCACAACCTTTGCATAGCTCTGCCTATGAAATACTAAAACATGCTCAGTTTTAATGAAATAGTCAACCTAGTACTTGAAGCATTTATATTTATGGCCCATACACTAGCTACCTTCCCACATGAGCTAGGAGATGCATTTCTAGAAACTTCAAATATTCCTTTTCATTACAAGAGTGGGTGCCTATGAAAATGAATAGGAATTGCTGATCTCATTAAAGGCTGAATTGAAACCAATTCTTATGGTGGCGGCACTACAACCTATGATAATTTCCCTGGATGCTATATGAGTTAAGTCCTATAATTACTTTAAAAAATCTAAATAGCATAATTTTAGGTTGCATTGTATTTTTTATGTGTATATTTGTGTGCATGATGGTGGACTGGGTTTAGACATGTATTTAAATAAGCTTGAATTTTAAATGTTTGGTTTGATATTTTACATGCATAGGGCTTTATATATGTCTTTTTATAGGCACAACTTTTCCCCCTATAATTCTTTTTGATTCTTATTCTCATTTTGAGAGACAGATCCTTAGATTATGACTCTTGTTATAAATGCATACTATGCTAGAGGGCTACTTTCATGCTCATAGTCTTAAATCATTCTGGGAGTTTAATTTCTCTTCTCTAGTTTGAAACAAATTTTTAAATTTAAAAAGATGAAGACATTTGTCCTTGCCCTAGGGCCTTGATTTAAGGTTTAGACAGAAGGTTAAATATCAAAACTTTAAAATAAATCAAGTTCATGCATTTCTGAATCAAGGTCTGGCACCATCTGCACATGGCATTGATGCTTCTAGCTAGAGGGCTGGAGAATCTGTTTACAAAAGAATACACAATTAAGACTGAACAAGTGCCCTTCTATCAAATAGAAGAGAAGAGTCATGTTCATTTGTCATTACAAGCACACCATTTCCTTTTTGGTAAGTTAATGCCCTTCTTTAAAAGGAGATTAGTCCTGTGAAGTAAAGAAATTGGAGCTGGCAGCTAGGATCCTGGAGTAGACACAGATTTGAAATTCTTTAAAAGCCTGTAAGTCCAGACCTATTCGAGATCTCTTAAAAACCTCACCAGAGAATACACATTCACTCATCAGATTACTGTGGAATCATGACATATCTTGTCATAGCCATAGTCTGCATGCAAATAGACATACGTTCTCAGTAGACACTGTGGAAACTTGTTGGTTAATGCAGCAAGAAAGCAAGCACAAAGACCACAGGGGAAGGAGATTAATCTTAAGATATGACAGGAAGGGTCATACTTTGATTTTAGTTAACGTCTACCCTCTATAAGAAAATGACCCCAGTTTCTTTAATAACTTAGCCTCAAAATTAGATGCAGCGGGTAATTATCCTGGTAGAGAATTTAAATTCAGCCTTTGATTCCTTTCAGAGATGAATCTCATAGTACGAACACAAAGATGATAATAGGCCAAAGAGCACTCAAATATTTATGTAGATTCTATTTAAATTTATATTGGGAATCTTTGCAACACTGGTTGAAAGAATGTTTCTTGTCTCACTGCAAATAATTTCTTGGACTTTAAAAATGAATATATTAGTTAAGAAAAGCAGCAGAAAAGCCCAGTGACCATATAGCTTTGAATAATGTCAGTTCTATTAAACTTGGACTTGTAAGCCATAATAAGGGGATGGCCTGAGCATAGCAAATATGCTTCATAAACAAACAGAAAATTGTTTCAAATATTATAATGCTACATATGTGTATATAATACAGATGCCATGTTATAAATATTTTATTATTCTCTTAATGACTTTGAAAGCCTATTGAAAAGTAGCATTAATTTAGGATCATTAATAATCTTGCAATCTTGGGTGGGGTTCAATTTTCTGAATATTTGGTCTTCAGACAAATAGCTGATAGGTAGGCTAATTTCTTTTATATCAATCAAGGCTATAGAACCCCTGTCAGTATCTCTGAGGTGTACCACTGCAACAATGATATTGGAGCCTAAATTTACAGTAGTTTGCACAGAAACAATGAAAACCAAATATAAAGTATAGGAAGGTATATTCTTTTTTTTTTTTTTTTTTTTTTTTTTGACAGACACAGAGAGAAGGACAGATAGAGGGAGAGAGAGAGAATGGGTGCGCCAGGGCTTCTAGCCTCTGCAAACGAACTCCAGACGCGTGCGCCCCCTTGTGCATCTGGCTAACGTGGGACCTGGGGAACTGAGCCTCGAACCGGGGTCCTTAGGCTTCACAGGCAAGCGTTTAACTGCTAAGCCATCTCTCCAGCCCAAGGTATATTCTTATAGATGAAAAAGCAATGGAAAGCAGAAGAGCCAGTTTCAAGGATGTAGTATGGTGTTAAAGTTAACAAGAAATGAACAAAAAACCAAACATCAAAACTGTGTTAGACAGTTCAATCCAGACCTTAATACAAAGTAGCTGAGTGGTTTGTGCTGCTTGACTCTAACATCTTAGTTTCCTTACCCATAAAATATGAAGCACAGTGCATCTTGCTCTCAGTTGTTGCAGGTGTGGGAGAAGATGGATGGTATGAAGATATATTAGGATATAATACTCATCTGTTTCTATTCACACTGCTCAGTTAGGTGACAGAAAAATTGTCATTCAATAGTTCTCATCCCATGTAACTTTAAAAGCTTCTGAAGAGAATGGTTTCTTACTTCCTGGACTTTCCTTGCAGGCAGAGATGCCACACAGTAAGGGAAGCCGACTTTCACAGACACTCAACTTCATGACTTATTATGGTACTGATAGGAAGAGAATTGGGGTAAAGAAAACTGTCAAGCATTGCCCAGAAGCTTTGTTGAACTTACAGGCAATTTAATCTTTTTATTCTCCAGTTCTTTTCATCATGACCTTTCAGGGTTGTCAACCACACAAATCCTTACTAAACCTGTTTCAAAACACAACCTCTGTGTGTATATCTAAATATGTCTTATGTGATTTGGCCTGTACTATGCTCTGAATTTTGAAGCAAGAAATGAATATCTTACTCCTCAGATGGGTCCCACTGCTGTGAGAATAGGATTGGGGTCTACACTGGGAAGTTAGTCCCAAAATGTTTCCTCGCATGTTTCCTGTTCCACAGACAGTGTTGACAGCTCTCTTCATTGTGTGATAGAATAGATATAAACATCTGCAGTGTCTCACTGCCACTCTGTTATCTTTTGTTCTCTCTCTAAAATTGTATTGTTGTTTACGATATGTACACTTATGAATTCATACATTTAAATTAAACATTCTTTCTAGCTAATTTTGGCTCCCTTTTGCTGCTTCTCTAATGTAATAGATTTGTACTGTGAACCCTTTCCACTAACCCTTAAGCATCCATTCAACATACATAATGAGTATCTGAAAAAAAAAACATATTAAAAATCAGTAGCTATGTAAGTAATGTAGTCATGATTCAAAACACTAGTTTTTAACCTTGTTCTGGTGATAGAAAATCCAAGATTAGACACTAAAGGGAAATTTCCTTTAAAATTTTTTTTTATTAAATATGGACATTTTTCGTATGTAAATAACCCATTTTGGTACCATCCTTTCCCTCCTCCCCACCCCTTTTCTGAAGAGGCCTTTCTCCTTGGGGATGCAGGTTAACCCCATGGGGATTGTGGGTCATGCATTATGGGGGCAGCAGGCAGTTATGGGGGAGAGGCAATGTCTCTGTGCAAAATGTCCCAGTTTGTAGCTCTAACAATCTTTCTGCCCCCTCTTCTTCAAAATTTTCTGAGCTATGCTGGGGGCATTTTAAGTGTACTTCAGTGATGGGCACTTAGGAGCATGTGGATGTCTGGTTTGGTAGGTGCTGAGTGTTCTCAGTGTCTATCTCCTTCACCTTTGTGCTGATATCAGATTCACCATGAATGCAACACACTTGCTCATTTCCCCAATTCCTCTGTGGTTTCAGGTGGGCCTGTGTGAAGTGCACTGGGTGGTTTATCTCCTCAGGTCTAGCTCCCATCTGACAAAGAGAAGCAGATTCTCCAATTGAGAGTAAAGTCAGCACCAGTTACATGGGATAACCATTATTAATTTAGAGAGAATTTAAAGGGTTTAGACCCTCTTATAACCCAAGATTAGTGGAAGTTTGAAAATGGAAAGCAGAATCATTATCTGGATATGATCCTGACTTGTTTCCCAGTTCCACATATGGTTTCCTTTGCATTGAGTGGAACTGTTAGCCAATGCAAGGGCAGTTGGTTACCCCCTAGCCCTACCGTCCCTGTTGTCCAAGCCTGGAGATGCTATTCAGGCATGTCAGCAAATCGGGCTGATCCTGGTTAGGAAGAACAGATGAGTGAGACCATGTGATGGTTGTCTTTCTGTGACTGTGCGAGTTCACTTTGAATGATCTGTTCCAAGTTTGACCATATTTCTACAAATTTCATTGTATTGTTTCTTTTTTCTTATTGCTGAGTAGAATTGTGTTGATATACCACATCTGGGCTATCCATTCATCCAATGATGAGCACCTGGGTTGATTCCAGTTCTTGGCTATTACGAATTGAGCAGCTATAAACATGGTCTAGCAAATATCTCTGAATTGAGATGTGGAGCTTTTAGGGTAAATGCCAAGTAAGGGAAAATCAGGGCCAACTAGTAACTCTATATTCATCCAGAAAGGCACAGGGAACCCAAACCAGGGAGGTGAGAGGAGCCCAGAAACAAGGGTCTGGCCTCTTCTCTACAGACCACCACACCCCCTAAAAGGAAAATTTCAAATGAATTATTTTTAAAATAATTTTATTTATTTTCTGAGAGGAAGAGGAGAAAGAGAGAATAAGAGAGAGAGAGTGGGAGATAGATAGATAGAGAGAGAGAGAGAGAGCAAGTGAGAATGGATGCACCAGGGGCTGTTGCTACTATAAACATCAAACTACAAATGCATGCATTACATTGTACATCTGGCTTGATGTGAGTACTGGGGAATAAAACTCAGGCCATCAAACTTGGCAAACAAGCACATTTAATCACTGAACAATTTCTCCATGCCTGAATTAATTTTTAATATGTATATGAAAGTAATGAAACCGACAGCTCCTAGAGACATTTGAACTCCATATTCATGACATGTTATAGTAGATATACAGACAATATAAATGTCTGTTGACAGGTAACTGTAAAATTGTGTTGTATACATGTTCATGCAATGGAATATTATTCAGCATTGAAAAAGAATATCCTGTGATTTCTAAGAATGTTTATGAAGGAAAGTATGCTACGCCAGATACAGAAAAAGAAATGTTACATGATTTCATAAGTAGGTGTAATCTAGGAAAATTTTGAGTAAAAAAATTATTGGATACATACAAGCATACAATGTGGTTCTCAATGACAAAATCGGGAACATCTAGGCCAAGGGTTGCAAACTTGCCAGCATGTTATTACGATATATATTCACATACATCTAATGATCTAAAGTATGTGGTCTTAGTTAATGATGTTGCATTGCATAAGAGAAATTTTCTAGCACAATATATTTTTGCTGCTCTTATCACATTAAAAAATGTTAAGTGAGGGCTGGAGAAGATGGCTTAACAGTTAAGACACTTGCTTGCAAAGCCAAAGGACCTAGGTTCAATTCTCCAGGTTCCCCATAAGCCAGATGCCCAAGGTGGTGCATGCATCTGAAATTCATTTCCAGTGGCTGGAAGCCCTGGCATGCCCATTCTCTCTCTCAATCTTTCTCTTTCTCTCTCTCCGTCCCTCTTTGTCTCTCTGAGATAAATAAATAAAAATTAAAAAATAATAAAATTGTTAAGTGAATAATTATATACTAAGTTACTAACTTGTAGAAATCATTTTGTATATGTAATGTATTGGCATATATATATATATATATATATGCCAATACATATATATATATATATATATATATATGTGTGTGTATATATATATATAATATATATATATATATCAATACATTTACCTTATATATGTATATATACATATATAATATATAATAAATAATAATATATAAATAATAAAATACATTTTATTAAAATACATTTACATATAAGTATAATAAAAATAATAAAAAATAAATAGAGCTGGATATTGAAAAGAAAAAGAAAATAAGAAGAAATAATGATAGAAGGTGTATGTGTGTTTGTGTGTGTGAGAGAGAGAAAGATAGAGAGGGGAAGGGAGTGAAAAAAGATTAATTATGAGCTGCAAACTCAGAGAAGATAACAAGGAACACTATAATACTTGCACATGTAAAGCCAGATGCACAATGGTGCATACACCTGGGGTTCATTTGCAGTGAATAGAAACCCTGGCTCACCCGTACTCTCACAATCTTTTCTCTCTCATTTTCTCTCCTTTCATTCTTGCTCCCAATAAATAATAATATGTTAGACTATGGGCTATTGCAGCTGCTGGCTTACATGGGGGATCACAATGGGCATTTGAAGGCCTCTACTCGGATAATGTTTGATTTTAGAGAATATTAAAAAGAGACATTGATTTGAGTTTGTATTCTGGTTAAGGTATGCTTACTATCTTTAGGGAGGGTACCATTTGAAGAAAGTAATATTCTTTATCCTTTTCAACAATGATTAATATAATAAGTGGAAAATATAGTTTTTTTACATTACTTACTGCCTTAGTGAATAAACAAAGTTATCTGATAGCATTTTGCAAAATTAAGACAAAGTATCTTTTCTCCCAGTCAAGTAACTCTTGCAGTGGTATAGGTACCATACAGATGTTTACTTTAGAGCACTGAGTCCACTATGTGAGGACTCAATCCTGACCAAGGTAGAAAAGTTGACTTGACAACATTCTGTAACTTCCATGCAATTTTCTGTCAACCACATATATTAAAAATCCATACATTTGAAGTGAATATTTCCAGTGAATATGTTTGGGAACTTAGTCTTTATTTTTTTTTTGCACATGTTTACCATCTTCATTTGATATTATTTTCATGTCTTTCTGAACTCAACAGTAAATACATCCTGTCCAGTGAATATTTCTAGTTTCCCTATTCTGCCTCCCACTGTCTTCAGATCCTCCACAGAGGTATAATGACCTTTGAATTACAGCCTCCTATAAAGGCAAAACTATGAAACTACAGAAACAAGTCTCATATTAGAGTGATTTCACAGGATGTCGAGATGAATGGGTTGAGCACCACAAATAAAGGATAATTTTATTTATTAAGAGGTCACGGAATAAGAATCGAAACACAGGTGAATACACTGATCTGATAAACGTTTTAATTATTTTGTGAATATGTAACTTTAATGAAGTACAACGGTACTGTTGCATTTCAAAACATTTTAAAATTCTTAATATTGTAGCTTTTTAACCCTTTTATTTCTACCAACATGCACACATCCATAGCATGCTGTGAACTCACTTTATGCTAATTGTAGGGCTATTAAAAATATTACTTTCCTTGATGCATACATTGGCTCATGTATTAATTTATTTATTCATTTAATTTTGCCAATAAAAGTCATACAAAATTAGTAAGTGTCAGACAGCCATTCAGAGTCATTTCTACAGGTTTCCAGATTCCATGGCTATTATCTTCACATGATGATGACTTAGTAATTTCATTTTATGTATCAGATAGAAATCATATCAGCCAACCTCTTGAGGAAGATCTCATGTAAATGAGTTTAGTGTCATGGATTCTCAACCTGCCCTTTCTCTAACCTTTCACTTGAGTCAGGGATACTCACTAAATTATTAGTGATAACATATGCATTGCTTTTTTCTAAGTATTTGTAATGGGAAAGAATCTTGGTCTTATAAAACACATATCTGCATCAATCAAGGGCCACTATACTTTATAATTTAAAAGTATTTTGGAAATTTTTTCTCTTTTTGGGCATACATATGTTTTCACTAGCACCTGCTCATTGATTTTAATTCTCTGGTAAGTAAATAAGTCATAGAAATCAAAAGTATGTCTGTGTACTTGCATGTTCTTATGCATGTGGGTACATGTGTACATGTGGGTACATGTGTGCAAGTAAGTATATGCACATGCATGTGGAGGCTAGAGGTCAGAGAGCAATCTTCCTTAATCATTCTCCACCTTACTGTTTATAGACAGGGTCTCTCACTGAATGCATAGCTCACTAATTTGTTTAGACTAAGCGGCCATCAAGTCTTGGGGATTCTGTTTACACAGTGCTGGAATACACCTACCTTTTATGTGGGTACTTTAGATCTAAACTCAGGTCCTAAAGCTTATGCAGTAAGCACGTTACAGACTGAGCCATCTCACTATCCTTCTAAAAGTGTCTTTATAAAAAAGGTAGGCGTGAAGAAAAACTAAGCAAAATAGTTGGGTATATAGATATTATAAATACAAATGACAGTAACAATAAATTTATGAGAATATTCAATTTCAGAGTGGCTAAGAAAATGATATTTTTATTGCCTTAAAAAACTTACAATCTAGAATCTTTGTCTGCATGTACTATTATTTTAATGCAATAGCACTGTAGCAACAGAACCATGTAATACTATGATAACCCTACAGAAATATGGAGAATTGCTCTAAGTCAGATGTAGCCAAGCTTATACAGCAAGAAAATAATTTTACATTAGATGTGATGGTGTCCGTTTAGTATTTTCAAAACATGCTATGTAACTTTGAGAATATAAAGCACTAAAGAAGATATTTCTGGCATAGACAATGTCTGATAGAAATGATTCTGTGGAATTCCCAATACATTAACCATATGGTCTAATGTTCCCTTATTATGAGCATTCTTATGCAGAACAGCTATTAACTTTTTGACATTCTATAACTTGTGAAACTGAACTGGACTATTTATTATGAAGATAGGAACTATGACATATACTTATTTTTTAAATATCTGAAAATCCTAAGAGAAATTTGACTATATTTGAACTAAAACCACTAGTACCCATCATAGGACTGATTGGAGAAGAGTAAAGAATAGCTAGTTTTTCAGGTACCTGCATAAAAGGTGTTAAAGAACTGTGTTCAGGAAACATCCAAATGCAAAAAGGACAGATGTTGCTCAACTCTTGTTCACATAAGTTTGTGGAAGTGTCTCATTTTGTATTGAAGACTGAAAGGGAAACAAATGTATATGTCCTGTGAGTATGTAGCCACCTTCCTTTCCTCCTGTAACCTTGCCCATGTTCTTCCATTTTACTTCCTTTGTGTCTTGAATCTGATCTTCCTTTCCTTGCATTCCTTTGGAACCTGTTACCAGAATCCTTAGAACCCTTAAAAAACCAGTAAGGAGGGCTGGAAAGATGGCTTAGTGGTTAAGCGCTTGCCTGTGAAGCCTAAGGACCCCGGATTGAGGATACATTCCCCAGGACCCATGTAAGCCAGATGGTGAAGGTGGCGCATGCATCTGGAGTTTGTTTGCAGTGGTTGGAGGCCCTGGTGAGCCCATTCTCTCTCTCTCTGCCTCTTTCTGTCACTCTCAAATAAATAAATAAAATTAAACAAAATAAAGAAAAAAAAAACAGTAAGGAGAGTTTAAATGACAGTACTTGGGAGTATATATGAGGTTTTCAGGCCAATTATGTTCCCACTCTTCCCTAAGTATATTAGATGGTGGTGGGAAAGTGGCTGGTGTAGTTACTCATGTACTGCTTTGACAAAACTCCAAAGCAAAAGCAGCCAGTTGGAGGAAAGGTTTTATTTTGGCTTACAGTCTCCAGAGGAGGCTTCATGATGGCAGAGGAAAGCATGGCATGAGCAGAGGCTGCACATCACCTCACCACAGCAGGTGGAAACGGCAGCAGGAGAGTGAGCCAAACTCTAGCAAAAGGGAGCTGTCTATAATATCCCTAAGTCCACCCCCACAAACATACCTCCTTCAGCAAGGCCCCACCTCCCAAATTACCACCTTCTGGGACCAAGCATTCAGAACACACCAGTTTATGGGGGATTTCATCATTTGTAATGACTCTCACAAGATTTGAACTACATTTGATTTCCCTATCTCATTAGACTTAGCTGCATTCTATGACATTCTAATTATAGCCCTGGTTAATCTCCTCCCATGTGGTTTTGTCAATGAAGCTTTTGATTTCTGAATACCTGGCATTTTCTCAAGGGAGATTTTTAGAACAACTTTGTTACTTTGATATCAGTACAGAGGCACATGTAGCTGTTCCAATATACTTGTGGGACATGCTGCTGTTGGATTCCAGACATAACCTTCTTTCCAAAGAAGGAGCCAGTCTAATTTTTTATGGAGAACAGTGAACCTGGAGGAAGAACACATGTGAGATGCTTACATATGATTTAAACAGGTTGCTGAAAATCACCTTGCCTTGGCTCAGAATCTCCTAGAAGGTATTCCCTGTCCCTCTCTTGTGTGTTTTTGTTCTGAGTATTCCTCTCAGCTACATTGTACAAACCTACCAGGAGCTGATTTGTGATTATGGCTGGTTTAGACTTTGCAATGTCATCCTTGCTTCAAAAGAGATGGCCACAACTCTAAAACAAACATATTACCCAGCATTCACTGTGGTCTCACTTAGCTTGCCATCATGGATGTGGAGTTTTTTTTTTTTTTTTTTTTCCAATTGAGTTCCCAGACCTATTATTAGCATATTATGATTTACAAGAGAGTGAGCTTTTTTAATAACAGCACTGAGGAAGCAAAACCCATTGTTCATCCCAAGAGGCTTGAGAGTGCATTATCAGCACAGGGTGGTCAGAATAAAAACTGATACAAATACACAGCCCATGATTGCTCTTGATTGGAGAAAACAACCATTTAGAACCAAAAGGCTGAGAAACAAATTGTTTATCACAGTACACTATTCTCATAAATATAATTATTTCAAACATCTGAACTCCGTTTAAGAATATAAACAGTGCTGTGGGCTTCACAAGGCACAGCAGACATCCGGCTGACTTTAAACCTTAGTGACAACCAGTCTGGGGCTGCCAGGACTTCTACTGTTTCGCTTTAGCTGAAGGCAGGATTACTGACGCTGCATTATGCCCTCCATCTCATTTTCAGCTCTATTGCACCAATTATGCAGCATTGAGGCTTATAGGGGCTTACATTGAGTTTCAGATAGATGGAAGAAGCCAGTCTATATTCTTTGTGATAAAAATAGTCATTAATTACTGAGACTTGTAAACCGCTTAGCATCCTTCTTACTGTGGCCCACCAGGTGCTTCTCCTCATTCTATAGCTAATCAGCAGAAGAGGAGTGAAATCCTCAGGAAGAAGATGATCGTTTTTGGCTCAAACAGAAAGCCTAGGTTAAAAATAAATCAAAAATTCACTGAAGAACCTAAGCCAATATGCATACACTGGAAAAATGCAGACTTTTCAATCAAAGTCAATTGCATGAAAAAAAATCTTATGACATTATCCCATGAGGGAAATTAATTATCAGTGTAATGTTTTCCCTGCCAGAAGGAGAACAATGAATTTGGTTGCCTGTTAAAGAGTTGGTTTCATGGGCACAAATTTAACTATGATGAATGGTATCAGATGATTATCAATTTAAAGAAAGGTGAAGTGTCAGGGAAGCCCATACAGTGTTTTAGTTCTGAGGGAACCCAAGCTAGTATGGAGTTAACTGAAGGCAACAATCGATAATTTTATCTCTGAAGGGATAACTTTGATTTGCTGGTGGGATTTCAGAGTAGGATGTTTTGAAATTGGATGTCATACCCAGTGTTTGAATTTGTGTTGCTAACCTTGTGTTTAATTGGCAACAATATCCATTTTGCTACTTCATTAAGGCCACCAGAAGCATGGACAATAAATGTCACTGTGAGGAACATCAAACAATCTTTCTTCGGTACACAAAACGCAGATGAATTGCTTTTGTTTGTAAATGCATCCTACAGGTTGGAAAAGATAGAAAGCATGCCTGTATGGAATATAAACACATATTGAGGGCCTCATGTTTATCATACATATTTCAGAAGTAAGAACAAGGCTTTCAGGAATGCTGTGCAACCACATTTCATGCATTTTGATATGACAAATATTCGTGAATGGGAGCACGGTTTTTCAAAGAAATGGGCAAAGAAAATTGGAGTGATGGTATATCGGCTAAGTTGATTTTTATAAAAGCCTTGTAGAGCACTTTAAAAATGAGCAGTGTGTGCAGCATAAAAAAATCCTACAAGAGAAATTACAAGTGGGTCTCACTACATTAGAAGCTTGAGATTGCTTATTAAATACATAACTTGTTTTTCTGCTATACCAGTCATTTTACATAAGTGTGTGATTTGGCTTCCATTTATAATGTGTAACTGCAGCTTGCTTCAAAGTGCCACAGGGAATATTTGTTATGGTTTGAATATTTGGTTAAAATCTTTGGAAAAACTCCAAAAGCATTTACATACTCATGACAGCTTGGGGTAAGATTTTTTTTTCGGTTCACTTCTCTTCTTGGCAAGTGGGGGAAAAACAAAAACTAAACCAAAACACAAAAAAAAGAAAGAAAGAAAGAAAGAAAAAATCCAACTGCCTCTTTAGACACAGGGCAGACAATATATACCCATTTCCTTTTCCCCACTCCAGAATTTTGTGAACTGATAGTCTCTGTGTTAGAAAGTAACTTAAATTTTCATGCATATTTGTAAAATATGAGCTATCAATGTACACTATATTGATGCCTGGTTATTTGCATCACAGATGATCATTGTGGTTAAAACCAATAATATGAATTTCATCATATGGCTTTAAAGTAACATTTCACTGCCCAGAAATGTGGAGGGGCATGAAGAGGTGGGAAGAAACTATTATAAAACTGTTAAGGAAGAAGAAACTTGTCCACACATAGAACAGTGGTTCTTCCATACACTAGGTGAAGTACAGGTTCTAGAGCAGACTTATGATGGACAACAGGAAAACATAAAGACAAAAATATAAAAATACAAAAACATATTAAAAGATATTTTCATTCAACTTTAAACTTTTACTAGAATTATTTATTTATAATATATAATTTTAAATTAATTCTTGATTTATAATAAAAGAGGTAATGAAGCTCTGAAGGGAGCCAGAAGTAGGATTTAAAGCTGTAAGAAAGGAGAAGAAACACTTAGACTTGCTCCATGACTATTTATTTCTTACTGCTTTGCTGTGTCTTACACAATTTAAAAAGGCTTTGCAGGAACAATCTGTTAACAGAAGAAAAACAATCTTATTTTTCACAAAGACAAATGTACATGGAGACTGGTATATTCTTTCCTTTTTGCATTGTCCATCTTTCGGGGGGAGAGGTGCAGCTAGATATAACTATGCTTCTTTTTCTCCTCTCTGTGTCTCCTGCTGCCTTCCCATAAGTTCTTAGTTTCTTCCACATCTTTTCCAATGGTGTGTATCCTCTTCAGGATCTCAAGACCTTGGCTCTGTCTCAGCAGGAAGCTTCAGAGTAAAAGGCATGAGGAAAACCTTGGATTGGCTTGGTTATGTACAACCCCTAGAGCTGATAGAAAGTATGCCTTCATTATTTTAGTAAGAGTAGACCTAAATATATCAAAATAGAATGTAGCATCAAAGTCCTCCTCAGCAGTCCAGTTAGGAAATAGTTAAGAAGAGTAAAATATTCCATCCTGATACTTTCCCTTTAACACTCACCTTTGGGTTTTTGGAACAGATATCACCAGTCATCGTTCTTTAGTGAGTGGGTTTTGCTTTGAGAGATGGAAGCAAAGTCTCTGTGACACTACATACCAGGACCATGAATCACTCACTGTCCAGGTGACACATCTGACTGGCTTAGTCAGATCACTTGCTATGCCCTGGATGTGGCAACTGCCAACCACAGGGGGACATGTTATTCTTCCTTTAAGAGATGCCAAGATTCCATCTGAGAGGGGAAATCAGTTTGGACAATTGAAAGCAGATCTCTTCTGCATTATCAGAGCTAAACATTCTTTGGCTCTCATGTGAATATGGGTATCCTTTCTTGATTGGCAGTTATAGTGGCAGTGATGAAACAATGGAGCCTGGTCCTCTCTAGGTGTCCTCCTCCCACTTTCCTTCACATCTCTTAGTCTAGGGTTGATCAGGCTAGATCCATTCATCATGAGTTTTACTGTTGCAGTATGTATTTCACTACAAGGAGATAATAGTTCAATAGCTAATGAGAGTGAACTAGGAAAATTGGGGGAAATTGGCATTAATATACAAACATGTTTGTTAAAGTTACAAATAAACTTCAATAAAGCATCTCTTAATTTTAATAATTATTTTTGAGAGAAAGAAAGAGGTTTAGAGAGAGAAAGAAAGAGAGAGAGAGGATGGGGGCACCAGGGCCTTCAGCCACTGCAAACAATTTCCAGGTGTGTGTGCAGTCTTGTGCTCAAATGTGTAACATTACATGCTTGCATCATTGTGTGTCTGGCTTACATGGGATCTGGAGATTCAGACATGAGTTCTTAGGCTTTGCAGGCAAGCCCCTTAACTGAAAAGCCACCTCCAAATGAAACATGTCTTTCCTTTTCTATTTTCTTTTGAGAGAGAGAAAGAAAGAGAGAATTGGGTGCCAGGGCCTCAGCCACTGAAATCAAACTCCAAACTTTTGCACCACCAAGCAGTCATGTGCAACCTTGCGCTTGCCTCACCTTTGTGTGTCTGGCTTATGTGAGATCTAGAGAGAGATCGAACATGGGTCTTGCAGGCAAGCACCTTAATTGCTAAGCCATTTCTCCAGCCCTGAAACATTTTTTTAACCCAGGTTAGTCACAAATCAAGTTGAAATAAAAAGAACTCCTTCATGATTCAGAGTCAAAATATGACTTATATGTGCTGCACTTTATCTTCATGAAATAGTATTTTGCTGCATTCTAGCCTCAACTCTGTACTGTTACATAGTTACAAAAGGAGACATTGATATCTTTGATTTACATACAGCTAATAATACTTCCCTGGCCAAAACCAAAAAAAAAAAAAAAAAAAAAAGTTAAAGAGGTCTATTAGAACTCCTACAATTACAGATGGAATAATGCTGATTGGAGCTTTGTTTCCACCTGTCACTTCGCTGTCAGTATTCTCCTCACTCCTTTCAGGAAAACTTGTCTCTCATTCAGAACACAATTTTGGTTCCCAACTGTGTTAAGTAATTTATCTCCAGTTGTTGTCCCAGATCCTGCATCAAATTACCTAAGTCGTCAGTCAGGTTCCCACATATTGATTCTGCAGGCTCAGCCTCGTGTCCTGCCCTAATGCAGCAGAGAGTTGATTGCTTTACTCCAAAATCCTTTGAAAAGTTAAATTGTTAGCAATACAAATTCTCTGGAAATTGGGATAACTCTTCACCTTAGCTTCAATCTTTTCACCTTGAACCCTGGGCATTTAGAACTCATCTCTGGGCAGTAGGATGGGGAATTGGAAAAGTAAGCAGTAAAACAATGACTGCTGGGAGACAAAGAAGGAGCTAGATGTCTACCTGCTCTGGCAATCATTCCTATGATGCTGAAGTGTTCATGTGCCGAAGCAAAGGGCTAATAATGAAGAGAGTCACTTAAATACAACCTGCATTACAGAGGACCTGCTTAGTTCTGGGTTAAATGACCACAGAGAAAGATGAATAACAACCTTTATTTTAATAACAATAAGGCCAGAAAATGAAGAGACAATTAATTTTAACCAAAACTTTTGCTTAGATTTAGTTCCTGACCAAAAAGAAACATTTTCATATAATACCAATTAGAAACATTTTTCTGTGGAGTCTTTCCATAATAGGTAATAAAAACCATGTCTGATTGCAAATACTATGCTTTTATAAGAAGGTACTAAAGTCTTAAATAGCCTTGAGTGCTTTATACTTAATGTTCAATTTGTAGCTAATATACTTCAGCAGTTAAGTGCTAGTGTTTAACCTGTTAGGAGAGTTTAAGTTAGCCTGGGTGTTTAACAATGAGCTGTTTTCAAGAGTATTACAAGTGAGCAGGTGTTTAAGAGAGTGAATTATAATTTAAAGTACATGACAGAAAAAAAAAAAACAAGAATCTTTTAAGATGACATTTATGTATTAAGGTCCTGGAGGAAGCTCTATATGAAGGAAATGTAATGAGGCAGAATAACTCACTTCATTGCTGTTCATATGATCATGACACTGGTCTTGAGGATGGAGGGAGCCAGAATTTATGTAATGGATATTTTTATTAATCTTTAAAAATTCTTTTTTTCAATTTCACCCTCAACTTTCCCACTCTTCTGTACTCTTTATTACAAAACTGCTAAAAAAAAGACTCATTTGGAGATGTTAGATGCATTTACATTTTCCTATTTAGTCTTACCCATTTGTTGAATTTACTACCTTATCAAGACCACCACTGATTTCTCTTGTGCTGACTGTAATTCTTATTTTAGCTGATATTTAAAAGGATTTAACAAGATTGGCCATTCTCTCCTCTATAAAACATTGTATTTTGAGTTGCTTATGTTACATTCTTTGTTGGTTCTTTTTCCTCACAGAATACTCACTCTCAGAAATCCAGTTTCCTGAAACTTTTATGCTAGAAGTTGCTATTGTTTGAATATGGTATATCTCCGGCGGACTCAAGTGTCTGAACACATGTGCCTCAGCTGCTGCTGGTGTTTCGGTAGCTTGTGGAATCTTTTAGACATAGGGCTGGAGCTTTAAGGGTTGAGGGATGCTCTGCTTCCACCGGAAGCTCTCTGCTTCCTGACGCTGAAGTGATTTATTTTGCTGCCTCTGTATCCCATTGCTACTGCTGTGACCCCTGCTGCAGCCACGTCTTAACTGCCATGATTGGTCAGTACCCTCAGAAACCACAAGAGTGAAATTCTTCTACTCTTAAGTTATTCCTGTCAAGTGTTCTTTCATAGCTACAAGTAAGGTCACTGAAAGAGAAGACTACAGACTTCTATTTTTACTTTGTAAACTTACCCCTTTATCAGATTTGCTGACTTTATGACTTCCTTCATTGAAACACAAATCAGATATTTGCATGGACTGACTGTGAAGTACTAATTCTAGCTATGTTATGCAGACACTGTATCTCAGTCAATTCATATGCAATATCTACTTTGTAAGTGTGAATGTTATCTATGCTAGCTCAAGTACAGCAGATCATCCACACATTTTCTTTACTTCTGTCTGTGAATGTGTGCTGTGCTTTAAGAATGAATTAAAAATATGGCAAATGAAAAGAATGATTAGAATAATTGAAATGGCTGGTTAAAACACAATATTTTGACTTAACACGTGAAGAATTGGACATTTTTTATAGATTACCAGAAGTTTTTTAAAGTTCTAAAATTCAACAAGGTTTAGGCACTGAGCTAGCAGCATGAATGCCTTCTAACTGCACATTTATTTCTATAATATTTTTATATTTGAGCTATTTGAGTTGAACTTTGGTATCACCAGCAGAAGGGATTGGAGTATGGGTTTCAAAAGTACTACTGGAGATGCATGGAATACAGTGGCTTTGGCAGAGGAAAGAATGAAAGAGACTTGAAATCTGCACCAATCTATCAGGAACATCTAAATCAAATTTGCTTGTTAGATTGTTCTACATTCAGACTGCACAGTCTAAATTTTTTAACTTCTCCTTATTCATTGACAAGGTGTGGGTTACACTGGGAAGGGTGTGACTTCATGTTCTACTATTGTCTACAGACGAGACAAACACGGGTTCTGTGTGCTGAGTGTGTTCTTTGAAGAGGAACTTGGTGATACAACTTCCTGCTTACTGCACTGTATTCCTAGTACCAGCATAATATACTCATTTTTGCTTGGGTAGCAACTATATCCCACATCTTTGCTTCAGTGACTTCATAACCTTGACTTTGATATAGTTTACTGGCCTTGGTTGGATATTTAACTCACACAGTTCTTGGCCATTTATCAATTTGCTTGTGGTATATTTGTGTGTGTGCGCGCACATGTTTGTGTGTAGGCCAGGGGACTATCCTGGGTGTCTTTCCTTAAGCGGCTTGCACCTTTTGTCAAGCAGGTTCTCTCATGAGTTTGCAACTTTCCCAGTAATCTGCCCATCTCTGCCTCCCCAGCTGTGAGATTAAAAGCAAACACCACCAAAGCCAGTGTTATTACATGGGTTCTAGAGTTTGAGTTCAGGTCTTTTGTATGGTATTTACTTGGCAAAAAGAAATATCTCTTTGCAGCTCATCCATAATTAGGGCTAAAGTAGGTGGCTTTAAGCCTCCTGGAAAGAACATAAGAAGACTATAACATATGGTGCATATTCACATATTTTCTAACTGAAAATAGCACCAGCAAGTTCTTTTTTCTGTGGAGAAGTATGAAAATTATAGAATAAATGACATGGGAGTAGGAGAAGCTTTTATTGAGGAACAGCAAAAACAAAAAAACAAAAAAAAAAACAAGAGGTGATATTTCTACTTTCTCTTTAGAACTCTAAAATGATACTTCAACATGGGCAGGTTCATCATCAAAGTAGAAACAGATGTTCTGTTTGGGCAAGAGGTGAGAGAGAAAAAGAGAGGGGCAGGGAGAAAAAGCGAAGTTTACATAAAATGCTCTGGAACTAGCAGTTTTGCATGTGTTGTACGGATAGAAGGCACAGACAGAGGTGCTTTCCCATGAGCTTGCGAGGATGCAGATGACTAGCGTGCTTTCAGATGTGCTTGCCGCGGGGGCAGGGAATAAGGGAGACATGCCTGATCATGTGGGCACACTACTCATAATGCCAAGGCAGAACCCAAATAGCAGCAAGAATCCAGGAGGAAAGAAATGATGTCATGGAACGCTTTCTCTGGGGAGATGTGAACACAAGTTTTCACAACAGATAGGGCTCAGATGACAGACAGAGTACAATTGCTCCAATACCAGTTTAGTGAAACAATGAGTTTATTCGGGTTACTTAGCAGTGTGAAGGGTTACTTATAGGAGTGTAGCCATACCACCACAAAGTCTCAAACCATCCTGGATGACAAATTTCCCATGCAGGATTATTCCCAACAGATGTTTTTCCCTCAGTCTCTGATTGAGGGCTTACGTAGTAAGCATGGAGCCCTCAAAAAGCAGCTCTTCACTAGAAGCTCCTTTCCTTTGATCTTTTGTTTTCTTGTGAGTGATTGTGTGCAGCTGGTATAGATGCCCACATTGTCTTCTTTGTTCTGAGAGGGCCTTTAGTTGAACCTATAGCAAGAACTACATTTAGAAGGCAGGAGGCAGGGCTGAGTGGGAGCCCACATCCCCCAGGTGTTGCAAGCCTGTCTCTCTACATTTGAATTGGTTTCTTGTGGGACTAAAATAGAAGTAGAAACAACATTGATTGGGGGCAGGAGAATTGAATCGTGAATGATTAATAAATTAAAAGACTTAAACAGAATTGGAAAACTAAACCTGTCATTGCCAAACATCAGGATAGAAACATTAAGGCAGGTTAAAAAAATGCCTTCTTTGCTTTTTTTCATTTTTATTCATACTCTGATGTATTATCTGCATATCACATTTCTCATCAAGAAATGTGGATTTGTGTAGAGTGGATGGTTAGCCTGTGAATAAGAATTAAACACTGGGTCCTTGTTCCTGACACAATCTTCTAAAATCCTTGGACTTGCTTAAATTCAATGGCTGATCCATTTTCTTACCATATATGAAAAGTTAGGGAAAATCCCCAATGAGTTGTTTGTGGATGCCCAGAGGATTCAACGTTTCTTCAGTTCAGACACAATCCTTCCTCATCTTTTTAACCCTTGGAGCTGGTATTCATAAATTCTCAATTAATCTTTGAAACTTCAGAGAGGGGGGGTGTTTTATTTTTCTTTATTTTCTATTGCCAAACACTGGGTTTTAAAAACAGGGTCATTGGGCTGGAGAGATGACTTAGCAATTAAGCGCTTGCCTGTGAAGCCTAAGGACCCCGGTTCGAGGCTCGGTTCCCCAGGTCCCACGTTAGCCAGATGCACAAGGGGGCGCACACATCTGGAGTTCGTTTGCAGAGGCTGAAAGCCCTGGTGTGCCCATTCTCTCTCTCTCTCCCTGTATCTGTCTTTCTCTCTGTGTCTGTCACTCTCAAATAAATAAATTAAAAATTAAAAAAAAAAAACAGGGTCATTTAGAAAATGGTTTATTCCTTCAATTGTGTTATTTCATATCAGGTGCAATTCTCTCTTCTGTGTGACATAGGTCTGCTATTTACAGAAGAAGTCTCTAACAACTTTTAGAACTAATATGTCCCCTTTCTGTTTTAGGTACCACAAAGTGTTTGCTTTGCTGCTGTGTATTCCACCAAAAATTATCACTGGGTTCTAATTTTGACTGTGAGCTTTAGCAGTGCTAATTGAGTTTACCTTGCATACATACTTAAGAACATATCACTAGAACTGTTCATAAGGAAATGAGTCCAATAAGAAGTATTTATAGTCAGTTCACTTCATACTTAGTTTTTCTTTATCAGATTTTAAAAATATGAATGACACCAATTACTGGAACAGAATATTTCACAAGGTTTTCACATTAATTCTTCCTCTAATTCTTACCAATTTGCTGCAACAATGTAATTGCATTGCCTACATTATGGTTAACAGGAAAGATTAGGTAGGTAGTGTTCTATTGTCATTGACAGCTTGATGAATTGTGACGAAGTGAGCAAGTGCCTTTGTTCTAATTGTCTCGATTTCATTACAGCTGAGAACTATGCGTGGATATGGGGGAGTTTCTTTCCTTGCTGCTGTTAGAGCAGCTCGCACTGATGGATGCCCTCCACCTAAATGCTATGCAGGTAGCACTATTATTTTTTTTTATCATCTCAAAGCTAAAACTGATAGGAACCATTCAATATTTGAGGCTGAAAAAAATTGTCAGAGAAAGTGATTTCAGGAAACAGTATGCATTTGTTTGCTTTAAAAAAAATGAGTGGATGACTAAGATAAAAAAATCTTGGTATTATAACTTTTGTGGCATATCCAGAAATGTATGTTTCTGTATATCTGATTTAGTAACTTGGATGGCCAGGCTAGTGCAGTTTAAAACTATTGTTTTGATCCTTAGAGGGAATACATGCATTCACTTTCTTCAGAATCCTAAGTAAATTACAACTAGTTTTCCATAATCATTTATTCACTCATTCACTCATCATTAGTTAGTTCATTGGTTTGGCCCACTTTAAATTCAGGTCAACCCTGGCCAAGGTCTAGACTATACACTGATGAAGAGCACTGTAGTCAGCTCCATACTGCTGCTGCTGGGAAGAACTTACAGCCCAGACACAGGTTATGGGAGGAAGGGATTGATTTCAAGCTTACAGATCCAGGGGAAGTTCCCTTGGTGGCAAATAATCTGGCCCCTTCACAGATCTAAACAGAGGGAAACCACCATCAGCCTGCACCACAAACAAGTACAAATGTAAGAGGGTCTAGGTTAGTCTGTGAGCTCTTGGTTCCAGGTTGCCAGAGAAGGAACAAGCCTTCAAGGGAGGAATTTTATCATCTTGCCACACCAATTTCAGCCTTCCATGACTGGTTCAGTTGCAGGATTCATTCTGCTTGTCTCACCCAATCAAATCTCTCTGTGTGTGTTTGTCTCTCTGTCTGTCTGTCTAGCACACACTACCCAGGTGTGGGTGGAACACTTCTCTGAGCCTAAGCCAATTGGTTGGCACACATTGACAATCTCTTCCAGAGCCTGGACTCCAAAAGATACCTTACTTTATACCGGGGGGAGAAACTTCTCCCTCTGGCTCTTGGGCTGCTTACAATTTCACATCTGGGTCTCTGTGACTATAAGATCATGTCTTTCCAACTCTGGCAGCCTGGTAGAGTGGGAAGGAATATTCTCTTTATTACTGTTTCTAAGTCTTTTTAATCTCTTTGAAAGAACATGTGTTTTCTTTTTAGAAAAAAAAAAAAAAAAAAAAAAAACCTTAGCACATTTTTGTTTCCAGGACTCATGGTCATTCTTCTACATGGGCTTCTGGACCACTTGATGTCCCCTGCCTCTCTTCTTAGTGTCCCTCTCCCTCTTATCCTTGATATTTTTTAATAAAATATAGTGGTTTAAAAATTATTCTTCTCAGTCTGGTTTATCCAATTCTTTGGTTAAATTATGGATATTAATTTAGTATTTGGGGTTTCAAGATTATTCCTAAACACCCCAAGTTTCTCTGTGACAAATGGATAGAAAGACAGCAAAGTACCAGCCAGCACTAAGCAGCCAGAACTCTGACTAATGTCTGTGTACCTTTGGGGTGAAAGTGAGATCACCTTCCAATAATACCTCCTCCAGCCAGGCAGCTGGAGACAAACTTTAACCAAAAGCACCGAGTCTATTGGGGACATGCATTCAAACTACCACAAAGACAAAGATAGTTGTAATATGTTTTGTTCCTAAAAGAGATAAATTGTATTCAAAAGATGGGAGTTCACCTATGATAGTGATAATTCTTTCTCTCTCTCTCTCTTTTTTAAAATTTAGGTAACCATAACAATGAGCAATTAATATCTTTTATGGGGCACAAGGGTAGATTTCCTGAGGACATGGTGGAAGTGAGTGTGTTGGGCATGTTCCCTGTGTGACACAATTATAGTAGAGGTTCCTTTTGCATGTTCAAGAGTTCATGATGTCCCACTGGTGTGGAAGGGAAAAGAAGAAATGTATTTGAGATAGACTATTCTTTCTGCTATATCCCCAATAGATTCAGTGCTTTTATTTAAAAGCTTGTCTCCAGCTTCCTTGCTGGAGGAGGTATCACTGGGAAGCAATCTGACTTCTACCTCAAAAGTATGCAGAGATCAGTCAGAGTTCTGGCTGCTTACTGCTGGTACTCTGCTATCTTGTTATTGAGTTTAGTGGTAACATTATTGTGAAGTATAAATTAAAGAGAGGGAAGGGGAGGAGAGAATAACTATTTCAATATTCCATTTTAATCTAGATGTATAGCTATGAGTTGACTCTGGAATGCCTCCACAGGCTCATGCTTGGAACATTTGTTCCCCAAATTGTGACATTATTTTAAAGGCTATGGAACTTTTAAGAGGTGGAGCCTGGCTGGTGGTGTTATATCTCTGGGGGCAAGCCTTTGAAAGCTATACAGTCCCTGGTTTGGGCTGTTCTCTCTGATTCCTGATCCACTGGGAGGTAAACTGCTTCATGCTCCTTCATGGGCAACAGATGAAGCCAAGATGGCTGCCATGTCTTTTCAATCATGATGGATTGAAATCTCAAATGTGAGTCAAAGTAAAACTTTCCTTCATTGAGGGTTGTTTTTTTTTTTTTTTTTTTTTTTTTTTACAGCTATTTTAGTCACAGTGACAAAAAGTTACCTAAGGCAGGATATGTCTGGAAATCTGTCTTCTGATCAGTTGGTAATGATGAGTTTAATAGTGGGAATTGTGGTCATTGCTGTTTCTTCTAGACATTATGTGATAGTCCAGTACTTTTGTTTTCTAATCCTTCAATCCAGTACCCCTCTGACATGGACTTGGCTTCTCAGAGGACTGGGAAGAACAAGTTCACCTCTGAGACTTGATGTCTCATAAAACTCGAGAGAGAATCAGCAGATTAAAGACTTTGGTTGGAGAAAGTCAGGTGACTCTGTTCTTATTCATTTTAAAGGTCTTTTCCGATGAAGAACATTAAATCAAAATATATGAAGCTGTGGGGTTGTTGTGTCACCACATCCGTGGGATGTATCACTGTGGGACACAGGGTCCCTTTTCCAAGTTCTTAGTATCAAAGATGAAATAATTTGGCATAGGAAATGGGAGCATGCCAAGGATGACCTATGGGAGTCAGGGAGAGACAACAACAGGACTCATGAAGTTCAAAGTTATAATTGTGACATTGCTGAAGAGAGATAAAAGGGAGAGGGAGGGGGAAGGTAAAGATGGAAAGCGAGAGGGAGAGAGAAAGAGTGAGCATGGGCATGCCAGGGCCTCTTGTCACTTGCTACAAACAAACTCCAGATGCATGTTCCACTTATCTATATCTGGCTACATCTGGATCCTAGAGGGCCAAACCTGAACCAGCAGGCTTTGCAAGCAGGCACCTTTAATGGCTGATTCACATTCCCAGTCCTCAACAATGTTTTTAACCAGTACTAGGGAGCCAACCCTTTGAAACACAGTCCTTAAGAAAAGATACTACTTCAACTTCTCAGTCTGTGTGGGAGAATAGGACCCTAATTTTGACAGAATGTCTTGCTCCAAGTGCAAAACCTATCTTCTGTAATGAAGAGATGGGAAAGTTTACTTTTCTCTTGGTTAAAGTTAATGAAACACAGAATGCCTTCAAGTCCTCCACTATGTCTATTTTACTGCCTTCACATTTATTGTTAATAAAGTGATTTATTTTTCTTACATTTAGAAAGGTGGGATAGTGATTCTTTTGCACAATTGTAAGCATTCATAAATGACAGCACTTCTCTAGTCTGGGCTTTGCTCTGGAAACAGCAAAGTTAAACTGTATCCTCTCTTAGAGGGGAATGGAAGGAATCATGCCTGACTGTCCCATAGACTCATATTGGGAGAGTTTATCACAGTCTTCCAAGCTCTCAAGAAATAGGTTCTCTGTGGGTCTGTTCAAATCTATGCAGATGCCAGTAGGTGGAGAGAAAAACACTCCATGATCTAAAACCTCAGATTGATGGATTTCTCAGGAAAGAAATAAAACAAAGTAATGAGATTGTCAGTCACTTGTGGGAAAGAAGTCAGACTCAGGAGAGCTTGGATCGTGAGGGGTGGGTAGCAAGAGTAGCAGAGTGGGAAAATCTCATCCAGTGTAAAAGTATAAAGGTGGCAGGGTGATAAGATTTCAGATAGGTGCTTTCCTGAGGGCAATGGCTGTCATTGAGGATGAGAGAACCTAAAGGGATTAAGAGATATTCCCCAAGCTAGCAACATGTTTATGATTGGAAGTGGGGGCTTCTGAACATCAAAACAACTAATAGGAAACAAAGATAGGAGCTTCACAGAAATGCATCTCATATAACTGACTGACAAAATTACCTGAAATATAGTTGATTTTCCTATAGTGAAAAATGCAGGCAGCCTAATTCATCAGTCCAAAGCTCGAGATGTTTAAATTTAAGGAAATATAAATAAATCATATTTTCGTTAGCTGTTAATCACTTTGTTGGAGGTAAATCATAGAAAAGGACAGCCCTGGACCACAACTGTTCATCTGAGCATGCCAGACTTTGGCTTAGTTTGGAAATTCTGAGTGCATAGGTATGGGGAATGTGGATCAGAGGTACTCAAGGTGGCTGTTTTTGGTGTCTCATAGCTGAATGCATGGATCACAAAGTAATTCAACACTTTCTAGTGCTTGTAATGTTGAAATAATGACACCTCTCATCTGAAGGAAAAAATATTCTCTTCTTCCTAGTATTATTGAAAGCAGCTGTGCTACAGAAAGGTCTCCCACAGTGGCCAGTGAAGTCATTACACATCACTGTTACCTGGAGACTCAGTATGGACTACTGACATTTGTTCTTCTAATGCTAAATTTCATTACAATTATGGAAGAAATGGCTGTCATCAAAGATATTTTATATGCAACTCCTGGCGTTGTTAATGCCTTATTTCCCATATCCATTTGATAATTAATAATAACAATAATGACAGGACTAGAGATAGGACTAATGATAGACTTAGTAGTTAAGGCGCTTGCCTGTGAAGCCTAACCACCCATGTTTGACTCTCCAGATCCCACATAAGCCAGATGCACAAAGGCAAAGCAAGTGCCAGGTTGCACATGTCTGCTGGGTGGTACAGGCATCTGGAGTTTGATTGAAGTGGCTGTGGCCCTGGCACACCAGTTCTCTCTCTCTTTCCCTTTCTAATATAAAAACTAAAAATAATAGCAAAAAATAATGTTAAAATCAGACTGTCTTGACTTATGAGTAATGTATTATATTTGCACTCTCCTAAGTTTCTGGAAAGTATTATCAGAAATAGGAAAAACTAAAAATGATGTGTAAATGAGATCTAAACAGTCCTGGGTATTTATATTGTTGAGTGATTCCTAGTGAAAGAGAAACTTTCCTCATGATTTCACATGCCATTTAAGAACAAGTGGACAAATGTGGGTGCCCTCTAAGTCCCTGCCACTCATGCAGCTGTGGGAGCTCAGGAACATATCCGTCAGAGACATTTCACTGTCTATTAAATAAAATTATCTTACCTTTCTGTCTCCAATTGCAAGCAAGGAAGCATAACAATTACTTGGTCACTTTGGATGATGGAAAAAGTAAATTCTGTACATGGGACATCAACTAAACTTTCTCTATATATACCAAATTAGTTACCAAACTTAACTAGCTTCCAAAAGATATAAGATAAGTTCTATCCATGGGCCAGCAATTGCTTCAGACCCAGATTCCAGATTCCATAAACTATTTTTATTGCCATTTGAAACCTGAAAACAAACCAATAAGCTATTTAAAAAAAAAAAAGTAAAACATATAAACTACAATCTTTACTAGTTTCAGGTACCACTGTACTTTGGTTTGACAACTTTACTCTGATATTTAGCAACATCTGGTAGCCTGTTATTTAGTCTTAATAGAACAAAGAAGTCATTTTCATTAAGAGAGTTGCATGGCTTTTCTTCCCTGCTACGTCTCTTCACTGAACCATAAATCCCATAAGAAGAGGTAAGCCTAAAAATAACCAGATGAAAAATGTCTATGATGCCACAAGCCAACAGCTGGACTTGATTTATGAGTTTTAGTCAACTTATAAACAGGCAACTCCCTGTTCATTGCGCTTGTGTTGGCTCACTCACTGCTTCATTCAGGCTGCTAATACAATAGGGGTCTGGCCTGTGAGATCTTATATCTTGGTCACTAATAAAACAACAATAGTCTTGGGGCTTGGGGAGATGTCTCAGTGGTTAAAGGTGCTTGTTTGCAATGAATGCCTGCAAGTCTGGGTTTGATTCCTCAGTACCCACATAAAGACAGGTATACAAAGTAGGGCATATATCTGGAGTTTACTTACAGTAGCAAAAGGCCCTGAAGTGCCCAACCTCTCTCTCTTTGCAAATAAATTTAAAAAAATTAAATCCATAAAAACACAATAGTCTATAAAAAGGTTACAGCCTATGGGACACCACAACCGTCTGTTAAACAAGGTAACTAATGGTAAATTGGGTATATTGTAAGCATTGGTAGTTTATTAATGTACTCAACTTTGCTTTTCCTGATCTTGGGACAGCCCTTTTGAAATCAAATACAAACATCTATCTACACAGGTGCCCTGTTCATGTTTGTAGCTTAAATATATTGCCTTAAACAACTGGACTGTAAAGGCAAGAAGAAGTGTATGTAGTGGCTATCCCTATTGAAAAAGAACACAATTTAATTGTGAGCTCAGTCTTAAAGTTATGCTTTGTATGGACTCATTTAGAAGAAACCATTTGAACTCAACCAATGAGGCCTAGGTAGCCATCAGCTCCACCCTTGCTAGCGGGACCCAGGTTTTGATTCTCTGTGGTCCTAGAAGTGCCACCATAGATTGGGATGGCAGTGGGACATGATTAATCTTTACAGACTCCTCTCTTTGCTTCTTCTGCTGTCCTCTTCATTGCCTGCACTAAAGGGGTGGCCCAGGTTGATGCCTGATGCTCATCAAAAGTTGAATTCTGATGTGGTTCTTCTGCTTTGGCTAAACAACAGTATATCCTGGAGTGATGGAACAGTGAGTCAGGAGCATCTACAGAGGAACTTTCCTGCATTTTCAATAGATAACTCTTCTTAATTCATGCTTGTTTGACAATGATGTGTGAATCAGTGTTTATGACTTTGGTGGTGAATGTCTAGTATATGATTGGATATCTGAGGAGACATGACTCCATGCTACATGATGATGGGTAATGACTTTGTCCATTATACTAGTACAACTATCTTCATTTTTGTGATTATTTTTCTTTGAGAAAGAGAGTGGGAGAGGGAAGAGAGGGAGAGAGCGAATTAGCTACGAATGAACCTGCCAGGGACTCTTGGCACTCAAACTCCAGACTCACCTGCCACTTTGTGTATCTGGCTGTACATGGATACTGGGGAATCAAAACAAGGCCAGAAGGCTTGCAATCAAGCACATAACAGCTGAGCCATCTCCTCATCCCAAACTATCTCCTTATATACCAGAAATAAGAAAGGATGATTCTTAAGTTCTACAGAAGTGTCTTTTTTTTTTTATAAACAAAGGGATGACTGACCTCATTTGAATATGAGTACTATAGACTTCTACAAATGGTTTGTATGTTATTTTTTGTGGATTTCCTATTTCATAAGTGGGTGAAAAGCCAAAATAATTCACAACAGCTTGAAACATTGGCTTATTATTTGTCCTTCTTGCAGACCTTCCTAGCATTTATGGAAGAGTCACTCTGACCCAGAGGATATGATCAATATGAGAAATACATAGTTAATTACCCACCAAAGGCCAGGAGATAGACTAAAATGACTCATTCCATCATCCACTTTGTTAACTTAGAAAGCCTTGGTCACAGCAGTGTTGAACAGTTAGTTAAGCAGTTAAAGAGCCTGGTGTGGAGGCTGAACACAGAGAACCTCCATCTGTGCTGGACCCACTCATGCCACATTACTTAATGCTGAGAGGATAGAGGAATCATGCATCCTGCCACATTACAGCTTGTAAGCTTTCCTAGTAGACTTTATTTTATGTTGTACTTACAGATTAGTGTCACTGTGTATGTGTGCCCAAGTATGACAGATGAAGAAAGAACATAAAGGTAGATATTACTTCTGTCTGTGGACATTTGTTTACCTTAGTAGTAGGAAGGAAGAAGATCTATTCAGGACCTAAGAGGAGCCAGAAGATATGTCCACACTATTTCAAGTACATGCCAATAATTTAAATCCTATGAATGTGTAATGCATGACTTAAAAGGTTATAAATGTAAGACGCAAATACACTATAATAGTCTATGCCTTAGAAGACAGAGAAAAATATTATGAAACCTTTAGTGCATGCAGATAACTCTGCTTCTATTACCATTAGGTTATAACTGTAAAATCCACGTATGAAATAAAATAAATCACAGTGCTTAGAGTTTCAGCTCGGTGAACAATGTTTCCAATAAAAGTAATCTTACATACTGGAAAGGAGTACACATGAGTTTTCTTTCCAGTGGGATTTCCATAAAGATAACATACTTATTGCAGATCATCCAACCTCACACCTACAATGACAAATCTCATTTTATATGGTTATTGTGAGCCCAACGATGAAATTAATGTTTCCATATGCCACGTAATAGAACATTTATGACTCTGGAGCAGTTCTGTGAGTGAGATAGCTCTGTTGTTTTGTGAGCTCAGAAATCATAGTACATAAAGAATGGATTGCAGTAGTTTTGCATATACTGCTGTGTTTAAAAACATCAAGCATAATAGGGAAGTTGTAGAGGAATTCTGTGTCCATAGTGAAATTAGGCAGGGATAGGTGGTAAACTTAAAAGGCACAATAAGGGGCTAAGGAAATGGCTTAGCAGTTAAGTGCTTGCTTGTGAAGCCTAAGGACCCTGGTTCAAGGCTTGATTCCCCAGTACCCATGTAAGCCAGATGCACAAGGGGGCACATGCGTCTGGAGTTCGTTTGCAGTGGCTGGATGCCCTGGCATGCTCATCCTCTTTTTCTCTATCTGCCTCTCTCTCTCTCTCTCTCTCTCAAATAAATAAATAAAATATGTTTTAAAGGCACAATAAAGAAAGATTCTCTGAAAAATGACTGTCTTCCAAGTTACTAGCAGCTGAGCACCAAGTCAGGAAAAGAACTCAATGCCTTTGAGACAGTTATGACAAGCATAGTTCCTATTCACTTTAGATATGTTGAAAAAGCTGAAATTGTAATACTCCTCACTATTGGACTTATTAAAAATACATTGGGAGAAAAATGAATACTCTTAATATGGAAAAGCAGAAATAGTCACAAGATAATGTGCCTCATGAATCTTTAGGAAGAAACAGAATAAAGAAGATAGAGTTTTATCTTAGGGAAAAAATAGAGCACTTCTTCAATCTTCAGAAAATTACTAAAAATTTTAGTGGTATAACTTCAGAAATGATTAATAGAAAGACAGGGAGGACCAATAGTCATTGCACTTCAACTGGACCTGAACTGAACCTGTGGCAAAGGAACAGTTTAAATATGATGATGGGCTTTGTTCTGTCAATTGTTAAAGCCTGAGCCAGTCTTTTCCATTGGAAAATCACAAAATTACTTTGACATGATGAGGTCCTTAATAATAATATTCTTGTTCAATTTTCATGAATGCTATGTGGGTACACATTCTATAATTATGGTTAAAAGCCAGGTAGATAGGCAAAGTTCCTACAAATGAAACATTTTTTCATGTAATTTGGAGTTATTTTCCAAATGTAGGGAAACAGTCCTAGTAAAATAAAGAGTATAATAATAAAAACCTTTTCAGAAGCTATTGAAGCTTATCAAGAGGTAATTTGGCTGGTTGAAAGCATGACATGCCTGTAACGTAATTATAAAGAATTTATATATTTTATTTGTAGGTATAGATTACTTTTTAAATTATATACAGAATAATTAATATGTGTGTAATTAAGGTGATGGAGAATGCCCAGCTGTGTTCCACCAACACAATCAAGAATTTCATTAGAAAACATTCATGGTGACCCTCCCTCCCATATTCCAAGGGAACTGTTTCCCATCTTCCAACCCAAAATAATACCTATCAGTTCTCCAGTCATTTAAAGCATATGTAATATATACTGTGACATTTTGTCATTAAGTATACAACTTAGTAGTATACATTATGCTTATTTTACTTGTGTGACTATCATAAATATTTCCAAATAATTTTTTGTTGTAAGAGTACCTACTACTATTAAGCAGCAAACCCTTTATTCCTTCTCTGTAGCCTATGGTAACTACTAATTTATTTTCTAGGAATTGCCCTACATGACATATTCATATAAGTAGAATTAGCATTATTTTGTGTATAGCTTATCTCATTTGGCCTATTTTCAAGGTTTGTTTATGTTAATGCATATATCAGATCACTTTTCTTATGGCTAAATGGAATAACGTTGTATGTACATATCACATTTTCTTCATTGGCTCATTTGTTTATTAATACTTTGGTATTTTCTAAGATTAGCCTATTATGAATATTTTTGTTTGAAAAGCTAGCAAACTCTTTTTCATAGTTGTTACACCAGACTTTTAAAATTTAATTCTTTGTTAAGAACATAATTTGTATGAATATATCATGTGTTAGTACCATCTTTACCCTCCTACCTACCCCAATCCACTGGGGGCCCTCCTCAGTGGGGTTGCTGGTATTTCCCATGGAGTTGTGAGTTATGCATTTTGGGAGCAGCAGTCAGTTATTGGGGGAGTCAATGCTTCTGGTTATGATGTCCAAACCTGTGGCTCTTATAATCATTCTACCCCCTCCTCCACAAAATTCCCTGAGTCTTGGTGGGTGAGCTTTAAGTCAGTGATGAACTCTTAGGAGACTCTCGATCTCTGCTTTGGTAAGTACTGAGTATACTCAATGTCTGTCTACTTCGCCCTGATGCTGATTGTCAGATTGTGGAAGCAGCACTCTTGTTCAACTCCTCTCTTCCTCTTTCACCAGGGCCTTGGCTGAAATGCCAGGCATGGTTTATCTCCTCAGGTCTCACTACTTCTTGAAAAAGAAAAAACAGATTCTCCAATGAAGAGTGAAGTAAGCATAGGTTAAACTGGTTAAGAGTTAGGGAGATTTTGAGGGATGTAAGCCCTCTTTTAGCTAGATTAGTGGGAACTTAACATTGCAGATCATATTTTTTTGCCTACATAGAATTCTTTCCCTGTTCCTAGTTCCAGATAAGGATTGCTTTCCACTGAACTGATCTCTTAGCCAATCAAAAAGCCATTGGATACCCACCAAGGCTGTGTGCCACCATTGCACTAGCGTGTACTTCTTTCAGGCTGGTTGCTTCTAAGTAGCTTAGACCCCTGCTTGTTCACACAATTGTTGGCTACCACACTGCTTTTTATATTGTTAGCATAATAACACCGAATGTAAGACCTAACTTCAAATGGTTTTTAAAAGTGTATTAGCATTATATATCCTTCCTACCCTACATTCTGACCATTTTCATCATTGTCCTAGTAGATATGAAGTGATGTTTTATTGTGAATGTGAATTGCATCTCAACTATTGCTCTTAGTATGTTAAATATATTTTCATATGCTTACTTTACCACTTTTTATTTTCCCAGGAAGAAAGTCTTTTCAAGTTATCTATATGTTAGTTGGGATATTATGTTACAATAGTTGATGGAGAAGAGTTTCCAGTCCAGGATGACTGTTAATTCTTTATGATGCACAGACTTTGCATTTCTCTTCCTGCTTTCACATTTTACTTTCCTGACCTTTAATTCACATCATTTCCCAAATTGTTTTTGATGAAGTCTGTGAGGTTTGAATTAGATGTCTCCTATAAACTCAGGGATTGAATCCTTGGCTTCTAGCTGATGGCAAATTTGGAAGTGAAGCCTTGCTAGGTGTGATGTTGGAGGTGGGCTCTGGAGAGCTACAGTCAGCTCTTCCTTACAAGAACCCGCTCAATTTCCTGTTGCTGTTTTCCACCTGCTGTGGCTGAGGTGGCATCCAGCCTCTGCTCATGCCATGCTGTTCGTTCCCTGCTAGCATGGAGCTTCTCCTCGAGAATGTAAGCCAAAATAAAAGCTTTCCTCTCATCAGCTGCTTTTGGCCAGGTGTTTGTCCCAGCAACAAGAAGGTAACTACAAAAAAAGTGCAATTTAAGCTAGGTATAGTGGCACACACCTTTAATCCCAGCGCTTGGGAGGCAGATGTAGGAAGATCACAGTTGAGTTTGAGGCCACCCTAAGACTACACAGTGAATTCCAGGTTAGCCTCGGCTAGAATGAGACCCTACCTCAAAAAGCAAAAAACAAAAAACAAACAAAAACACCAACAAACAAACAAAAAAAGAGTAATTTATCTTTTTGTTGTTGCTGTTTTACCTTTCAATAGTGACTGTGAAAATCTACTGCCAAATCTTAGGTCACGAGGATTAAACATTATGTTTTCTTTGAAGAATTTTACTTTTTTTTTTTTTTCTTTTTTGAGGTACAGTCTCATTCCAGCTCAGGCTGACCTGAAATTCACTCTGTAGTCCCAGAGTGGCCTTGAACTCATGTTATTCCTCCTACCTTTGCCTCCCAAGTGCTAGGATTAAAGGCGTGCACCATCATGCCTGGCTGTGGTATTAGTTTTTATACTTAGGTCATTGATCAATTTTTAGTTAATTTTTGCATGTGTCATGGGTAGGTATTGAAATTCATCCTTTTATATGTGGAAATCCAATGTTCGTAACTACCTATGACAGACATTGACTTCTCCTTATTAAATGAACTTAGCAATTTTACCTTAATTAAATTAATTAAATATGGGTCCTTTTTCAATTCCTTTCTGTGAGTTTTTTTATCTATCCTTATGCTATTTTCATAATTTTAATATTCCAATTTTGCAGTTAGTTTTGAATTTAGGGCACATGAGAGCTCCAGCTTTATTCTTTTCCAAGATTGTGTTGGCTATGTAGGGCTTTAAAATTCCATGTAAACTAGACAATTGCCTTGTAAAAAGTTTGGTGCCTGAAACATACTAGCTAAAGTGTGGGAATCTCACATTGAAAAAAAAAATACATGTAGTCAAAAGAAAGCAACTTCAAATATATTATTAGATTGTCTGGGCACAAAACACATTTTAATATATTTAAAGTATTAAACTAATAAAAATGATCTCTTCTCTCTACAATGGACTAAGGAGGTAATAAATAATAGGAGAATACTGGAAAATATAGATGTATAGAGATTATGAACACATCTTCAGTGACTGATGCTTCTAAGAAGATATCAGAAAGTAAACAGAGGCAATGACAATGAAGGCACAATCTCTAAGCTCCCAGGATGCTGCTAAGGCAGAGTTCAGAGGGAGTTCTAAGGTACATTTCTCTCATAGGTTGGTTCTATTTTATTTTTGCTTGGAACTGGTTTTCTACCTTTTAATTTTGAGTTAAGTATATGTACATACACGGTATGAAAAATAATAGAAAGGGATGGCTTGTTTCTTTTACTGTTTTTTTTTCCTCTCTGCAATCTCTTGCATAACTATAGTACAATATCACAATTAGGGGTTTATCATTCCTATTTTACCAGCTCTATATGCACTAAATTGTGTGTGTTTTCTTAAATTTGATTCTTCTGTCACATTAGATTTGTTTAGTAGCCATAACACTCAAGATACTTATCAACCCTATTTCCAGGATTTGTCATATACACCTTCATAAACAGTCACCTTTTCTAAGACCTATTACCATCTTTCTCACCTGTATTAACAGTCATATATTCCTTTATGTAATTTGTCATATGGCATGTGATCATTTGAGAGGGGATTTTTCATTCCACAGACTCACCTTTACTTTCAAATAACTAGATAGGTTATTTTGTTTATCATTACTCTTTTGGCTCACTCTTTACAGTGCAGTACCATTGGTATTGGATGTACCAAGGCTTATTCATCTTTAGAAGAGTGTTTAGGTTGCTTACAGTTTGGGATTGCTAAGGATAAAGCAGAAATTAATATTCTTGCCCATGCCATTGTGTGAACATATGTTTTCATTATCCTGGGATAATTACCTAGAGGTTGCACTGCTGGCTTGTATGGGAAGTGTCTATTTAATTTCATAAGACACTGCCACGCAACTTTCCAGAAAGGTTGGACTGTTTTTGCATTCCCACCAGAAGTAGGTGAGTGATTCATTTCTTTGAAAGTGGTAGGTAGTTCTGTGGCTGTCACTGGTAAATTGGGACTGAACTGGAGCAGATTAGGGAAAAAAAGAAAATGAAAAATCAAACAAGCAAAATAGGCAAAAACAAAAGGAGAAAAACAACTTGCTATGCTTCTCTTGCACTCAGCAGCTGAAGTTTCTGTCTGCCCACCCTCTTTGCTTTAAAAACCGAGTTTCTGTGGGAGATTGGCTCTCTGGTTTCTGTTAGCTGGAGCCTCTAACTTTGTAGGACTTTGTATGCTCCTAGTTCAATAATGGGAGGCAAAGCATGAAATATCTGTTAATTCACAAGTATGCTGAACCTTCTTCAGGTTTTGACTTCACCCTGTTCTGTCTGTAATTGCTTCTCTTTTATCCTAATATTCTATCCTGAGTTTTACTTATTATAACTACAACTAAAGATGTGCTGTACGTCACCAGAATCATGTCCCACAATATTATGAATTGTCAAACTGTTGGTGCATTTTCAAATACATTAGGCTCAGTGTTTCCTTCAGACCTTGTCGATCTGTTTTTTGAGGTCAGATATTTATAAGTGTCCTAAAGAGAACAGTAATGGAAGGGTGACTTATTTTTGAGAGGTAAGCATCACTCAGTTGACAATTGAAGAGGAAACACAACTCCTGACATTAAAGATGATGATTAATGCAAGACTCATGATAAGCCCTAAAACTTGGGCACATTTGGAAGAATTTGATATTCCCACTGCTGTATTCAGGAGCATCACTTTTTGCAATGGGAGATGACTAAGCAAAAAGTGTGCAGTATAAATCCTCCTACTTAAGGAAAACATAAGGAAAGCCCATTTCCTACTTTTGTTTCCTATGGTGTTTACCTGATCCTTGGGTAGAGAAAGTCCCTGCCCTTTGAGAAATTCTGAGCCCAATTCATGATATATTTGCATGTTCAAATTCCAAGTAGGATTCTAGTCTTTCCCCAGGAGAAATAATTAACCTTCCAAGTTTGCCCCTTGTGTAGCTTCCCTTGGTGGTTTATTTTAAGAATTGATGTTCTTCATTTGTTTTTCTGTTTACTCACTTCAGACTGTAACAAATATTAATAGGGCAGTAGACAAAAGTGACCCTAGCAGGGACACTTGTGCAGGGAGATACAGAAGTGTTAGAGGGTTTGTTAATTTCCTCTTTTAATTTCACATATCTTTCTGAATGATAATTCTAGGAATTTTCCCTTCTCTAATATCTTACAAAATACATAGAATTTCAACTCTGAGAAGTTTGCATGAAGGTCTATAACTTGCTAATTGTGATACTTAGGTTAATATCTTATTACGGAATATTGAAAATTTCATCTAAAGATGTTATTCACAAGAGATTTGGTTCTGAGTACTAAATTCTACATATATAAGGTATATGTATAGCAGGATGTATAAAATCTGCATAAGTGCTTTGTAAGACTTTAAGCAACACACTACATAAATATATATAATTTTATATAAATACTGTTTTATTCCCTAATGGGAAAAAGGAGTTTACAAATGTAACTGAATTCCTAGGAATAGTTGTTGGAGTACCTAAGATATTTTATACTACGTTTTTTCTAGCAATATCTATAGGTAGATTGCAGAACCTAAAAATGCTTTGTATTCTATCTAGTTTATAATTGTGTTTTTTAGGCTGTTTTTGAGGTTCTGGTTTTCTGTATTCACCCTTTTGGAATCTACATATAAATTGCTGTGTACTGTCAATTTTAGGATAGTCAAATAGATTTCAAAGCCAAACACGATGATGTTTAAAAAGGGACAGAGAACAATTATATTTGACAAACAATTTTTACATGACCTGAAAATGTCTTAGGATTAAAAATGATCCTTTTGTACTCGGATTTGCTTGGAAGTGTTTGTTTAGTTGAAACTTATGGAATCATTTCACTTTGCTTTATGGGCTGATTATAAAAGTTGGAAAGGTCTCAACACAAACTTTGAATTTCCTCTTTGCTCACTATGGTAGGTGCTCCCAGAAGAATCCCCAACTTTGTTTCGAACATATTAGGAGTGGTTATAACTAATAGTGTAATCATTCATACAATTTGGAGGAATACCTAGGAGATGGTCATGCCTTCAACTTTGTGAGGAGTTCAGATTTATTGTTGAAAGCACTTGACTTTTTCTGCAAAGAAACAACTTGAAAACATAAAATCTTTTTTTCTTGCATTTCTCAAAAAGGCAAGTGTTCATGTACATGTTCTTACAGGTCAACATGAGTTATATGGAAAGCTTAGTGTCATTCAGCTGGCAATTAAGGAATCCACAGTAGAAAAAAAATAGATGCTCTTAAATTACAGAAATTTCTTTACATGTGATCTTAGCCAGAAGGCTGTGAAACTAGTAGTTTCTTAAATATGAGTTTTAATTGATTTTATAGTTTAAAAATCATTTTTTAATTCTATGAATATTTACTTTAGTGAAAATTTTTAAATTAGTAGAGAGGTTAAAAATAACACCGAAGTTTACTGTGTCTGTTAGTTTTAATTGTCCACTGTGTTTTCAAGTTGTGTCCTGATTGTCAGAGTTGGAGGTCCTTTTGATAGCCCACCACTCTTCCACCCTATCCTAATATTATTTTTTTTCCTCAAAAGCACATTTTAGAATTCTATAGTTTTTAAAGAATAATTCAGAAGATTAAAGTAATTTCAGCTTATTGGTTCTCAAAATAAAACACATAAAAGTAGTACCTTTTTTTTTTTTTCCTGAAAAGAATTGGAACAGTTTTGATGTTCTCTTCCTGAGAATAAATAACTTGTAAAGAGAGGACAGTACCTTCAAAGCTTCTGTTTCTTTAAAAGAGGTCCCATCACATAACAACCTCTGTTCTTTCAAGTGAAAAGGTTTTACCAGGTTTGAATTAATTCATAAGCGCTCTTGGAGATTAGTAAAAAGGCCACCTCTCACCCCTGCAAAGGAAAGAGAAAAAATAATTTTTCCCAAGCTTAGAAAAGATGAATAATAGGCTCTTAAATCCCTAAGTAGAGTCCAATGTTTGATTTTATAAATCCAGTAGGTAAGGGTCAGGTCATCTTATAATACCATATCATACTACCGTAACACACACACAAACACACACACACACACACACACACACACACACACGCACACACACACCACATGCTTTTTAACTTCCGTTTCTATAAGAAACTATCAAACATAAAATGTCTCTTGGTAGTATTCTTATTTATTTTAGCAATTGGCATGGCTGGTCCAAGTTATCATGATGTTAGTGATAATATAACATGACATTTAATATTACACACATGGAAGCATTGTTCTTAAATTTATGTAATAATTTAATATACTATGAACTTTGAACAAAATACTTAATCTCACCATTACTAAGACAACTTAATATTGAACAGCTTGATAATTGCACAAGACTTAATGTTTTCAATATCAAATATCCCTTAAACATTCAATCATTAAAGGTTTGGTACCTAGCTGTGGTGCTATTGAGAGGTAGTAAAACCATTAAGAAGTAGGTCACATTATAAGGAAGTTAGAGCCTTTGGGTTATGTCTGATCCCTTTCCTATCTTTCCTTTCACAGTTGCCATTAGCTCAGACATCTTCTGCCATGGGATACCACTGGAATATACTCTGTCATCATAGGCCCAAAGAACTAGGGTAAACTGACCTTGTATTGAATCCTCTAAAACAATGTCAGCATTACAACATCCCTTTCTTCCTTAGAAAATCATTATCTAAGATATATTGTCACAATAACACAAAACTGACTATCACAATAAATAAATATATAAACATGCAAAATACTGGTATATATTTACTTTTCAAAAGGTTTTTGAAGTTTTCCTTTTATATTGCTTCATTTTGATAATCATAAATCCATTATTATTACCATCATAATCATTTTTCTTATATCCTGAAATTTTGTTATGTTGAATTATAACTATCTTTTATCTGAATATATTACTTTATTCCTATATTAAATAGAATGAGCTGTATTGTACTTGGATATTCAATAGTTACACACATATATAAGCATTCTGTGTACAAAAAATGACTCAAATACTTAAGATACATTAAATTAAAAAAATATCCTTGAACAGTCCCTAAAAGGTTTTAGATGGATGTGTGTGTTGAGGGGAGGGTGCTTACAATTGTGTGAGTAAATGCAGGTGCCCCATGAGTGCATGTGCACAGGCTAGATGGCTCTCCTTTGTCTCTTTTCTACCTCATTTCCTTGGTACCCAGTATCTTACTGAGCCTAGAGCTCCAGGTTTTTAAGTTAGACTGTGTATGCAGCAAATCCCAGCAATTCTCCTGTCTCTGTGCCTCCCTTCCCAGTGCTGAGGTTCTGCGCAGTCTCAGCCCTGCCTGGATTTTTATGTGGATTCTGGTAATTCAATTCATGTCCTCATGCTTTCACAGTAAGCATTCTTGTCTGCTTTGCCATTTTTCCAGCCTCTATTTATTTTTATTTATTTATTTGACAGAGAAAGGTGAGGGGGGGCGGGGATGAATGGGCATGCCAGGGCCTCCAGACACTGCAAACAAACTCCAGACATGTGCTTCTGGCTAATGGGGGTCCTGGAGAAATCAAACCTCTGTCCATAGGCTTTACAAGCAAATGCCTTAACTGCTAAGCCATCCCTCCAGTCCTGTCCCTCTTTTTATGGACTTTAAGTATGTCTTTACATTCCAGCAGCCAAGCTTGTGAAGTAAAGTTTTCTATATATTTAATGGAATGTGAAAGTTTGTATCTATCCCACGTGGAATGTGCAGAGCCCCCACCCCTCAAAACCTGTACTAACAATTCCACTCTTGGACATGTTTCGGATAGAAATGAGTCAATGCCAATAGTATACATAAAATACTTATTTCACCAGTATTCATATAGCTTCCAAAAACTCTATAATTTCTTTATAAATAGAATGGCTAAGTAGCACTCCACGTAAAAATCAAGTGTATAAACCTCTGATATATGCTACAACAAGAATGATTTCAAACATTTATTAGTGTGTCAAAATAGCTTGGTCTGAAAAATATAGTTAATAGATGCATTTGCAAGAAATGAAAAAAGTACACAACATGAATGGTGGTACAGACTATGCTAACTATTACATTTGTGGAAATTTCCTGGTTGTTTGGATGCTGGAAATTATTGTGTTCTCTGTATGTTGAAAAGGGAATTTTGCAGTGTCTTTGCAGAGCTAAGGAGCCCTCTTGATGATTGTTTGGGCTATAACCCCCAAGGTAGGATGCCAGTAAATTGAATGGTCATGCAAACTTCTGAGTCAGTTGCTTCCAAATTCTTGTCTTACCAATTCAAAGAATTGCAATTCCTAGCCCAGGGGGTAAATTTTGCAAGTTTTATTACATTAAAGATAGAATTAAGAAAAGTATAATAAGATGCAAGAGCATGGCAGAAAAGACTAGTCTGGCACTTCTGAGAAGAAAAAAAAAAAAAAAAAAAGCAGAGATCTTGTTCAAGTGATGACAAGAGGGCTTTTCCAGAAGTGCAAATGCACTCCTCAAGATCTAGATTGGAGCCTTTTCTACATTCTGTACAAGGAAAGCCAGAGTGGAAAAGGGAAGGGGTTATGCAGAAAATCTCCTTCACAGAGGGAAAAGTCTGCAAACACACACATACTCCCTCCCTCCCTCCCTCCCTCTCTCTCTCTCTCTCTCTCTCTCTCTCTCTCTCTCTGTCTTTCTCTCTCTCTCTCTCTCTCCGCAAAGCATGGGAGCCTATTGAAAGATCCCCCTCACTTAAGAGATGAGAGAGGATTAAGAGATAATGAAGGAGTTAGATTAGCAAAATAATATTCCTCTTAATATCTGTTTCAGGAAGCCAAACCCCAAGAGAGACTATAAGGCACACAGCTTACTTTTTCTATGCTTACAGTGAATTTCTAAAGAGAATTCACTTCTCTTTCATAAAATTCTGCAGCATTTGCACTACTGGCATTATTTCCATGATCAGTGTTTGAAATACTAGCTTTTCCCCTTCACTACTACTAATATGGATATATATTTTCCTTTAAAAAGGATAACCTGGATATAACTGTCTTAATTTATTTACTACTTGATCATGCAGTTCTACTGCCCAGTTTGAAAAAAGATAAAATTTTGTTTTTAAACTTTCTAAATGAATAAGTGAATTATTAATTTTGTAGGCTTTTTCATATGATTTCTCTGTAGCGTAGCAGTTGACTGCTGGTGAAACATGATGAGCATAATGTTATAGCAATAACTAGTACCTCAGTCAGTACATGATGTTAATGCATTGTCTGGTTGTAAGGTACCTCAGTCCGTACATGATGTTAGTGCATTGTCTGGTTGGAACGTACCTAAGTTCCTACATGATGTTACTGCATTGTCCAGGTGTAAGGGTACCTCAGTCAGTACATGATGTTACTGCATTGTCTAGGTGTAAGGGTACCTCAGTCATTATATGATGTTACTGCATTGTCTGACTGTAAGGTACCTCAGCCACTGCATGATATTACTGCATTGTCCAATGGTAAAGTACCTCAGTCAGTACATGATGTTACTGCATTGTCTGGTTGTAAGGTATCTCAGTCACTAGAGGAAGTTATTGCTTTGTATGGTTATAAGGTACCTCAGTGATGCAGTCCAGTTTACATTGCTGGTAGAAATCACCCAACCAAGAGCAGATTCAGAAAAAAGAGGTTTATTTTGGCTTACAGGCTCGAGGGGAAATCTCCACAATGGCAGGGAAAACGATGGCATGAGCAGAGGGTGGACATCACCTCCTGACCAACCTAAGGTAGACAACAGGAACAGGAGAGTGTGCCAAACAGTGGCAAGGGAAAACTGGCTGTAACATCCATAAGCCTACCTCCAACAATACACTCCCTTTAGGAGTTTATTCCCAAATCTCCATCAGCTGGTGATCTAGCATTCAGAACACCTAAGCTTATGGGGGACACCTGAATCAAACCACCATTCAGTCACTACATGATGTTACTGCATTGTAACATCTGGTTGTAAAGGTACCTCATTCCAACGGGCTCTTAGAGGTAGATTCCTCAGAGAGCAAGTAACCCACTAGTCAGTGGGCTGAGATTCCTAATTGGCCTAGAAACAAACCAGAGGATGATGACACCTAAATGAACTACCTGTGTGGTGTTCCAGAATCTTCTGGACCTGGAAGAGCTTTCTTTCTGTTTTGATCTATTATTATACTTACAGCACCCTCTATTGGCCATACTTGAGATGTGTTAGCTAACATGGAGAAATCAAAGTCCATCTGCAGCAGACAAGAATCAAGAAGTGTGATTTAGTTTCAGCCAGGACCCTTTTGAGGTATGATGGGGTGGCTCTGTCCTTAGGATCTACATCTATCTGAAAAAGAGAAGCAGATTCTCCAACAGAGAGTAAGTTAGCTCCAGAACAAATGAAATAACCCTAACTTTTTTTTTTTTTAATAATAGGTGTAGGCCTTCTTGTAGCCCATGATTCATGGTAGCTTGATATTGGAGAGAGGGCTTATGTTTGGATATGATTCTGACTTGTTTCCCAGCTCCAGCTATGGGTCCCATACCACTGAGGGGATCAGTTAGCCAAATCAAGAGCAGTTGGTTCCCCACCGTGGCTGTGTGCCACTATTGCACTTGTGTGGGCATCACAACCAGCTGAAACTAAGAAAAATTGGCAAAACAAGCAATGGTGCTGTTTTCCTGATGAACCAGATACCAGCACAAGGGGGAAGGAGACCAACACAGAGAAAAATCAACTCCTACCAAATCAGAGAGCCAGAGCCTCAGAGGCCCCCAACACCTCATCACTGAAGCAGACCAAAAATGAACCCAACACGGCTCAGGGAAATTTTGTGGAAGAGGGGGCGGAAAGAATGTCAGAGCCACATGTTGGGTCAGGATATGCAGAGATATTTATCGTACCAATAACTGTGGGCTAACTTCACAATGTATGACCCATATACCTCAACAAGGAGGGGTCAATGGGGAGAGGGTAGGTCACAGATGAGCCTAATAATGGTACGAAATTGCCTGTATTTGCTGAATAGAAAACTAATAAAAAAAAAAAGGGAAAAAAAAAGAAGTGTGATTTAGAACTGAAAGCAATTAAATGGTAACACACACACACACCTGTTCATCTTAAATTGAAAATAAACAACTATTCCTCCCTTTTGGAGTAGTGATTATTTTATTACACAGGGCTGTTGCCTAGAATTTTTATTCAACGCAAAAGCAACTAATGTATAATAATTCAGCCAGAATAGAACATCAGGTTCCTTTATGGCTCTTCCTATTTTCTTGTGTTCTGGTCTCTCAATCTCAACCCAGAGCTGGGTCTTTGAGTCTTAGAGATTATATGGTCTCTTTCCCACCTACCACAGGACTAAGATTATAGATTTACTAATGTGCTTGGCCACACCCAGACTGTTACATGGGTGCTAGGGAATTGAATTCAGGTGGTCTCAGGCCCTCTCAGGCACTCAGACTTAAATAGTAAGTGTTCTTACCTGCTGAGCTACATCTGAGCCCCTATTTACTTGTTTTTTTTAATATATTTAAAAAATATTGGGCTGGAGAGATGGCTTAGCGGTTAAGCACTTGCCTGTGAAGCCTAAGGACCCCGGTTCAAGGCTCGGTTCCCCAGGTCCCACGTTAGCCAGATGCACAAGGGGGCGCACGCGTCTGGAGTTCGTTTACAGAGGCTGGAAGCCCTGGCGCGCCCATTCTCTCTCTCTCCCTCTATCTGTCTTTCTCTGTCTGTCGTTCTAAAATAAATAAATTAAAAAATTTAAAAAAAATTTATTTATTTATTTATTTGCAAACAGAGAGAAAGAGAGAGGAGAGAGGAGACAGACAAAGAGAGAATGGTGTGTCAGGGCATCAGCCACTGCTAATGAACTCTGGACATGTGCACCCCCTGTGTGCATCTGGCTAACGTGGGTCCTGGGGAATCGAAACCAGGTCTTTAGGCTTCGTAGGCAAGCACCTTAACCTCTAAGCCATCTCTCCAGCTCACCTGTTTACTTGCTTTAATGGAAGGAATATTTTTAAATCCTCTTGTTTTCTTATCTTAGATGGAAGCACAAACCTAAGTGTATTGTTGTATATGACAACATAGTACCTTATTTTGTAAGTAAAATATTACAAAGATTGTGTGAATTTACACCCTTATTTATGGCAGCATCCACTTGAGAAAGAGTAAAAGTAAACAAGTTTCCAGTCATGTGTATTCTTCACTGCAGTCAGATGGTCGGGGTGTCTGTACTATATTAGTTATCTATTACTGTGAAAAAAAGTCACCCCTTACACTCCGTAACACAACAAGAAGTATAAGTTTGCTCATATTTTTACAGTTTTATAATTTAGTCAAGGCTTAGTTGCACAGATCTTCTGGTTCTAATGGGGATCTGTCCCTAACTTGTACTATCTATGATTAGCTGACAGCTTTAACAATGTTTTCTGGTACTCTTCTTGGTGGCCCTCTGGTATGACAATTACATTAGATTGAAACCATTATTTTGTCCATTTGCATTGGTTAGAAGTCTAATAATCTCTTATAAATGTCTTACCATTTTTCCATATGCTTTTTTTTTTGCCAGGAAATATTGCTTACCTTTGGTTAGTTTTGTGAAAACTAAAAGCTTTGAAACATGAAGATGATGTAAATGAAGGAATCTATAGGAGTTGTTAGGGTTCATAGATAATTTTGGCCTGCTCCACGTTCATTCTTTTTGGAGTATCCTAATGAGAACCACAGACCATATACAACTGATGGTAGATAAGTTAGTTCCAAACATTTCCTCTCCCAGCAGAGTCATAGTGAAAAAAAAATGAGTGATACAACAGGAAGGATGTAGGGTGTTTCTCAAAATGATGCTGTGACCAAATATGAAAGGGCAAGACTAGGAAAATCTTAATGAGGTATGAGTGATGACAGAAGAAAGAGATCACAATAACATGCTGACTGTCTCTTGGTGAGTAGAGTGGAGAAGCTCTATAAGAACTCCAGTCTATGTTTGTAGGAATGGAATGACTGAAGGTGGTGAGTTGAGGAGTGATTAATGCAACCCAAGGAGACCCATGGATCTCCCCCCTTTCAACGTAAACACGAGAACACTGATGGCCTCCAAAATTTACCATCTGCAACCTTATGTATGTGACAGGATCTCATGTAGGCATGGCTGGCTTATATTGGTAATGAGACCAGGCCTGGGCTTGAACCCCTGATCCTCCTGCCTCCACCTCCCTATTGTTAGATTGATAGGCATGCACCACTGTGCCTGGTTTGTAATGTTGCTTTGTTTTCCTCCAAGGTTTTTACTGTTTATCTGTAGCTGTGCTTCTGGTCGAGATGAATAGTGTCCCTCATGCTACCTCACTGGCATTGATGTTGCCTCATTTTACCTATGGCCTAAACACAGTTTTTAGTGGCATTCAAGTGACTGAACATTTCTCCTTCCAAGTTATGAACCAGAATGAATGGTTTTGCAAGAAGGTTAAGGTTAAAAGCCTTTTTGTTTTCAAGAAAAAAGATCTTTAATAGCTGCATTTTGCCATCTGTACAATTACCTGTGGAATAGCTTTTAATTTTTTCTTATGTTAGAATAGGAACAGTACATAATTGTACAAAGAAAGCCAGAGTTATCTGATGGTATTGTTTGAGATCAAATAAAACCTAAGTATTGGGGAAAAAAGGCAGACTTGGGATTTGATTAAGAAGTGGAGGGCTTAAGTGACACTTCAGTGCTCTAGGCTGGAGTTCCAAAAAGTTGGCAAGGGAATTGAATCTCTGGATGCTCAGGCTTAGGATGGCAAGAATAAAGCTATTTTTTATTCTCTAGGCAACAGCTTTTCTCTGCCAAATTTCCCAAGACTTATACAATGAGAGCATCCATCCTAAAACGATTAATGCAAATTTAGTAATTGTGCACACGGATCATTTCTTTGTCACCCATTTTATCCATAAAACGTGGCTTTCTCTCCATGCCCACAGTGTTCATGTTTTGTGCCATTCACCTGTTGCTGGGGGCATGGAACAAATTACCTCTTTGTGTGAGTCTGCAGGAAGAAGAAATTATCACATTTGTGGCTGGCACCCACTACTAAACCAAGCATGTAATTATTTGAATCAGAATGATTGTACGCACAAAGTCAGATTTATCTTGGATATCAGAAGGAGAGCATATGAGGTCTGATCCACAGCTGGACAATTTCCCAAAGGGAACATGGGTGGGCAGATAGAGGCTTCTGTTAAAAAAGATAAATTTTTGTCAGAAAAGACAAATTTCAGTAGAAGGCAATGAGACCTCAGGGGTTCTGGCTTTTGTAAAATTTTAAGTGAAGTGAGTGTAAGTGCAAGGTTTTGAGTTGAGAGCCCTGGGGAAGTTAATCACAAAAGAAGTGTTGTGTTGCCAACCTCACAGTGTAGACTCCCCCAAAGCTCTTCACACAAGAACCTCAAACTTAATCAACCAACAAGGCTCAGAGGAGTAAGCTAGAAAGCCCCTCAGGCTTGTGATATTTCTTTCAAGCTTCCAGGAAGCATTGATGCCTGCCTAATAGGGCCTTTCTGGAAAGGACTAGCTCCTATTCAGAGGACACCAATCAACTCTAAGCCGTGTTCAGTCTGAGCTTTAAATTGATAGTGGAAGGGAGAGAAGCTGTGGTAAAGAATGGGCCTCTTCCTTAAAAGCCATTTGCTGGTTAAACATCCCACTGCCTGTTGACACTCCCATTTACTAGCAGGGAGACTGTGTGCTCACTCTGTACCCTACTGTCAAGGCATGACAACATCATTGGAATTTTTCTTCCACACCACAGGCTGCCAGGCAGGTATACTGAGACAGACACCATCTTCCATGTGCCAGTAAATGCTGGTGGACTGAAAACATGTTTTCTTCATGGAGAACTGGAAGGACATACATACCTACACACACACACACACACACACACACACACACACACACACACACACACGGTTCATGGTTCCTGACTATTGTCACCAAAAGGTATTAGGTACAGAGAATCAGGTGACCTAAATAATTATTTTGACAAATCCCTTGCATTGAAGCTTTTTAAAGCATCACATTTTGGGAATTTAGGCTATGTCTGTCCACATCTTCCTTTAGGATAAATAAGAAGAAGAATAACAATTGAACACAAAACAGAATGCAAATCATAGTAGTTTTAGACAATAGTATCTCATGAAAGAATTGTGAAGAGCATTGAGATGGAAGGAAGCTAGAGGAATTCCTGAATACTCTATGAGGCTCATCTCTCCTGGGGTCAGATTGAACCTGGACCTGCACCCTTCATCCTCTTTGAGCTGTTTAATAGTGCATGTAATTTTTATCCATATAAATGAAAATCAACTTTGGTAGAATGCTGCTTATTAATGCAATGTGTATATTAATCAGATGGACACATGTATTTGCACATTTATTTCAGCACCTATGATTGTTTATGCATATGTGGATGGTTTTCCTTTGACATAGTTATATGATTCTTTTGGTTCTCTCATCATTGTGTTAGATAAAATACTTGGGCATGTGTTTTTCTCATTTATTATTATATCTTTTGAAAAACATATCCTTCACTAGTATCATCTCAGATTTGGACTTTTGCTTTCTTTTGTTTATAATGGTTCAAAGCATTGCACTGACTCTCTTCAGAATTATTCTAATTTGAGGAGGTGTCTTTTAAGATGACAATTTAAAAGATTGAGTGGTAAACATACAGGCCCAGAATCTTTCCTTGGCTTCTTCAGGATGTAAAGAGAAGCTTAGACAAGGAGCCCCATTTTGGGTCTAATCAAGTCATCTGTATTTTTTTTCTTATGTGTTTTGGCATGTATGTGCATGTATGTAGGCACAGTGTAAGAACATGTATGTGTACAGATACATATATTTTGTTTATGTATGAGAGGAGTCTGGAGGAGAGGAAAATATTGGATGTCCTTTTCCATTTCATTATATTTCCTTATGTTGGAGTCACTGAACCTGGAACTGGCATTTTCTTGGTTACGCTGGTCTATCCATGAGGCCCAGTAATTCTCCTATCTCTACCTGTCACAGGATTGAGGATGCAGTTGTGTGTGTGTGTGTGTGTGTGTGTGTGTGTGTGTGTGTGTGTGTGTCCACACCTGACATTTTATCTGGGTGTTTGGCATTGAACTCAGGCTGTCTCAGTATCTTGTGCTTGTATGGCAAGCACTCTTACCTAACCCACCTTATTTCCATTCCTTGAGGCACCGTCAATTTGCAATGAATGTTATTATAGTTATATCAAATGAAAAGCAAATGAATTTAAGACATCATTGGATTAGCTTTCTAGGATATGTCTGCTTCCTTCTAGCTTACATATCATCTAATGTCAGCTGTTTTTGACTAAGAGCCATGAAAAGTCTTGGGTTCAGCTAAAACATTGTAGATCACTCTTTTGTTGTTTTGTTTTGTTTTTGTTTGTCGAAGTAGGGTCTCACTCTAGCTCAGGCTGACCTGGAATTCACTATGTAGTCTCAGGGTGGCCTTGAACTCATGACAAGCTAACTACCTCTGCCTTCCAAGTGCTGGGATTAAAGGCGTGCACCACCACACCTGGCTGTAGATCCCATTTTTAAAGCCTATAACACGTCCAAGTATTCACATACAGGAGACTTATGGTGGGGACTTCAACTTATGAGCCAGGAATGTTTGGGGAGCTAGATTTGCTTACTTTCCTTCCCTTTTGGTAGAATTTTTTTTTTTAATCTGTCACATAAAGTGTATCTTAATAAACCAGTAGAAATCCTCCAAGGACAAAACTCTAAGTCCTTTTTCTTCTTCCCTCTAATTTAATATTTATCTGGGATTAATGAAGAATAATTACCCATTGACATGAGAAAAGTTATAGGATGATTTAAATTTATATTCAAATAACAGCTGGATAACTTTCCAAACCAAATTTTCTGAGATGTTAAGCTTAGGTTAGAAGGAAATTCTTTTTTAAAAAATCTGACTATCTAAGGTAATACTAGAAATTAAGATGCCATTTGGCACTGGTTTCTCCTGAGTTAGTATTAATCCAGCATGGGAAAGTGAGAAAAGAACTAAGAAAAAGTTAATAGGTAGATTTCTACCTATACATTTACAACCAGAACCAGACTATTATCAACATAGTTTTAGTTTCAATAGCAAGATTTTGTTACCACTCTGAGGGGCTTTTCTAATTAAGCCATAGTTACTAAATTATGCCTTAAAGGGGATTCACAAGATTCTGTATCTTTCACCTTTTATATACACTGTGTTTCAACAAAAGTAGACTACTTATGTGCCTAGAACATGTACAATGCTTTTCTTTGCAAACACCTTTGAATACCTTCTATTTTTTTGTAGACTTATTCATCTTGTAACAAAATACTTTGAAAAAAATTGCATGGTAAAAAAGACAAATTTTCTTTAGTTTCCTATTCAGTCATAGTCCACTACTGAACTTCTAAAAAAAATAAAAACTGATAGAAATACAAAATGTGTATGAAAAGCTCCTACAATATAAGACCACTTGGTTATTATTGTTGTTGTTTTCTATGACTAGGACACATACCCTGCCAGAAGCAGCATATGAGAGGAAGAGATATATTTGGCTTACACTGTCAAGGGGAAGCTTTGTGAAGGCAGGGAAAAGCATGGCATGAGCAGAGATGGGAAATAGCATCAGGAGAGTGAGCAAAGTGCTGGTAAGAAGGAGCTGGGTATAACATCCCTAAGCCTACCCCCAACACACCTCCTCCAGTGAGGATCTACCTCCCAAATTACCATCAGCTGGAAACTAAGTATTCAAAAATCAAGTTTATAGAGGCTACTATTTCAAACCACCATAGTGGTTATTATGTTAAAAATGCATTTTTCAAATTATGGTGAAAACTCCTAAACTCTTTGAATTTATCTACTTAGACCTTCATAAGCCAGTGACCAACATTTCAGTTGACTCAATGACTGGATATAGATTGGGGTAGAATTACCACATAATTATCCTCATAAATTATATTTGTTCCAGTTATATTTTTCTAAATATTTTTAAGTAAAAGTGAAATGACACTGTTCTGGAAGCAATGGTTCAATGTTATTTCTTCTCTTGCAATATTTTACTCAGTTTCTATTACTTTTGACTGTCCAAATAATTATATTTCCTCAAGGAAAATTTTAGACTCAGCACCAGCATTAAATATTCAAATGAGTATGTGTTGAATTGTAATTTTTTCATATCTTTTGCTTAAAATAGATTTTTAAGCAGATGTCAAATCCCATTTTATCTACCCCCATTTTTCTGCAACTGTTAGTTGTAACAGAAAAGATATGATTCAAAAGAGATTGTATGAGCCTCTATAGGCAAGTATTATAAAAAAAAAGTACCTTAACTAGGAGTCTGGGTACCAATGATGATGGAAAATATTCCCAAACTTATTGGAATACTATGACAGTCCTGCGGTAACCTATCCTTTGCAGAGTAGACACAGGTAGACAGAGTTTTACCTTTTTTTTTTAATGATTATTTTATAATTTCTCTACTGTCTAACCTTGTGAAACTAAAGGTCTTACACCTTTTCTTTTTACATCATGGGATTCTTATTACCCAGAATTTGTCCTTAATTCCAGAGTCTATTATTTCTATGTGGCTGCCATCTTTTATTGCACTTCCATCTCCACTGATTAGGCCCTAATTCTGAGAATTGTCTTAAACATTAAACTGTGAAATAGCTTTCTACTATTTTTTTTTGTTACATAACAGCTGCCATGTTTTGCCTTAATTTGGTGGATTCTTATTTTTAGCCAAGAATGTTTTTTAATCACTTACAGAAGTTATTGAATAAACTTAACAACGTTAAGGCTCATAGACTAATAAACACAGAATATGTAATGATTGCTTAGATTTTTAACCATGGAAGGACTCACCTCCCTACATAAGCCTATTGGGATGAGATTTAACTTTTTTTTCTTTAGACAATGTCTTGCTATATAGCCCAGACTGGTGTTGAATCTTTGACTGTCCTGTTTTAGCCTCCCAAGTACTGGGATTTCTGGAATGTGCCGCTATACTGTCTTTGCTAAACTTTTCTGTTAAATTTAAAAAGATAAATGGAAAGCACTTACACTGGTCTGTATATTTATAATGTAATTGATAACATAAGCATCAAAATGGTTCATGTGAATTTGCTCAGAAAAGTATTTTAACATATGTGATTCAGGACAAATAAAAATGTTATTAGTGTAGGATTGATCTTAGTTCAAGAATGAAAAGGTTCCTCTCTAAGATTCATAGCTGAAATCCTTATAGCAATAGGTAGATTGAGAGGAGAAAACTATATATTGTATGTCTCCTGTTTTTCCTGGCACAAAACTTCCAGAAATGAAGACTTCAATGTACTTCTCTGTTTTATTTTTTATATTTGTGTTTCACAGATAGTCACCAGTCATGGTGAAACAGGATTAGAATAGCAAAGTATTGTTGAATGGTAGTAATCTGCAAAGCCTGTTTCTGCAGGTTGTTCCTGCAGTTCTGTGTCTTTGAAAAGAAGATCTTTCCCTCTTAGTGCAGGGAGGTGAGGGTATCTCTAGGAGGAATATTTTCTTCAGATTGAAGTCAGAGAACTCTTCTATGCCCTAGTTCAAGGGATAAAAGCAAGTGAAGGTAGGAACTGCCTTCTCATTTTCATAGATTTTTTAACTGTTTGGGAGCCAGATTTCTGGGTAGCATGTCTTAACATCATTGTTAGCAATGGTCTACCTGCTTACAGACTATTGAGGTTTTAAAATCCAGCTGGGCATGGTGGCATATGCCTTTAATCCCAGCACTCAGGAGGTGGAGGTAGGAGGATCCCCATGAGTTTGAAGTCACCCAGAGACTACATAGTATAATCTGGGTCAGACTGGGCTAGAGTGAGACCCTACCTCGAAAAAGCCGAAAGATACAAAACAAAATCCAATCGATCGATTTTCCATTTCTAAATTATGATGGTCAAACTCTGAAACCAATGTACAATGTTGTAGGATTTAAAAAAAATTCCCCTTTAAGAATTGAATAGAAACAAGTCATGACACACAAATCATTTAGATCGTGACATTCACTATGAATATCTGATCACTAGAATGATTGGTAAGCTGTGGAAGTTTCTACAAAGTATGGATTCTATGTGTCTAAGACTGAGATCACTGGGAACTTTTTTCAAAGTATGGCTGTCAGTTTTTGGATGCAACTAGCCTTATTTTTACTATGCTTTGTGGAAGTTTTTGAGTAGTTTGGGGAACACATTAAAGGTTATTTTATGGCAACTATCAGTAAGATATAACCTGGGGATGACATTTTTCTTTCAAGAATAAAATAAAGCTAATCAGATACCAAAGTTTATTATCTGATGAGAAGTAAGCAAATTACAATATCATAGCTGTCAAAATGAAATATAGTCCTGTGAGAAGGTTGTGGAGAAAAATGAAAAAGTATAAATATTTTTTGAAAAATCTCAAAACATAAAAGAACTAGTCTTTTTCTGGAACTTCACCATATGTCCAAAATATATTGTCAAAATCTTGTGAAAAATGTGGTTTTTAAGATATAAGAATTAGGAACATTTTTTTGTCCAATGACTATACCATTTAAAATGAGTCCCAGTCCCCAATGAGATTGGCTTATTGTGGGGAAGGGGGTTAGTAGTGGAATTCACACTTTAATGATCTTAGTTTAAAATATACTTATTATGGGGTAGGGCTCAGTAGTTAAAAATATTTACTTGTAAGCCTGCCAGCCTTAATTCAGTTGGCCATTACCCATATAAAGCCAGATGCAAATTGTAAACTCAGTAAGCCTGTGGTAGTGGGAGGAAGAGCCAGCAAAAGAAGGAAGCTTATAGGCCAGTCAGACATTAAGAAAGTCAAAGGAGACCCTGCCTCATGCAAGGTGGGAAGAAAGGACAAGCACCACGAGGCTGTCTACAGACCTGTACATGTTCATGGCGGCACACACCTTTTCCCCTACACACATCATACAAACATACATACATAGAGATAGATGGGTAAATGATATATATATATAGAGAGAGAGAGAGAGAGATGGTTGATCTATTAAATTAAAATATTTAATTTAAACTGTATTTAACACAGAATATATGCTGCCTCTGTTAGGGTATAGACTAGGCCAACATGCTGTAAAAATATTGCAAGATGCAAGAGTTCCTGAAAGGCATTCGTTTCTTTCTGAGATAACAGTGCCATGGGATAAAGGCAACAAACAACAACAAAAACAGGTAGCTCAGCTTCACCATGCTCAGCTTCCCTCACCCGTACAAGTATGTGCTTATTTCACCTGTATTAGCAGACCTGGCTCAAGTTTATCACATGCCTATGGGAACAGGAATGACAAGGCAGTATAAGGAGTGTGATGATGTTATAAGGAAATTGTCAGGCAATTACATGCTAAAACTTCTGCTCATATGCCATCGTGAGGGTTTCCTTGCTCACCTGTTTGGTTTCAGGACACACTCAGAATGTGTCCTTATCTGGGTTGCTTTAGGATTTTTTAGAAGTGGGAAGCTACACAGGAGAAAGAGGAAAATAAATCCTTGGTGACAACGATCAGCATACACTCAATTATAACTTTTAGATATATATATTGGTAGCTCATTATGTACTGGTGAATTAGGCTGACTAGCATAATTATGATGGGATTTGTTCATGTTGTCAGATTAGCAGCTTAATTTTTATTGTTGAGTAGTATTTCATTGTATATATACCACTATGCCATCAATATAAAAAGAAAAAAGAAGAAACAAGTTTTACCTTTTTAGGCTTGTACGGTTACTAGCAGTTTATAGTATATGCTTTGAGATAATCTCCAAAGTGTACCTATCCACTTATAAATACTTACTCCCCCCAACGTCATATTATATGCAGTTTTTGAAATTCTTTTCATTTAAAAGTATATCATGATTTTTTCTACTTAAATAAATTTAAATCTATATTATATTTTAAATATTTAGGGCTGGAGAGATGGCTTAGCGGTTAAGCGCTTGCCTGTGAAGCCTAAGGACCCCAGTTCGAGGCTCGGTTCCCCAGGTCCCATGTTAGCCAGATGCACAAGGGGGCGCACGCGTCTGGAGTTTGTTTGCAGTGGCTGGTAGCCCTGGCGTGCCCATTCTCTCTCTCTCTCTCTCTCTCTCTCTCTCTCTCTCTCTCTCTCTCTCTCTCTGCCTCGTTCTCTGTCTGTTGCTCTCAAATAAATAAATAAAAATAAACCAAAAAAATATTTAATATGTGCTTAATAATTGCTTTAATAATCATAACTGCTTTACTTTGTTATTACTGATAAAATATAATCTTTGTGAACATGATATTATAATGTTCCTAGATTATTACAATTTTGATACATTCATAAATTGTATTGGTGAGGCTTAAAAATATTAGAGTAAATTTTATGGCTAGGCTGATTAGGATTCAGTGCTCATGATAATATTGAAGTGACTGTCACCATCTTAAGACTATTTTTTAAAGTAATTATTATCTATTTATTTACACAGAGAGAGTGAAGAGAGAGAGGGAATGGGCACAACAGGCCTCTAGTCATGCAAATGAACTTCAGACACAAGCACCACCTTGTGCATTTGGCTTTATGTGGGTACTGAGGAATCAAACTTGGGCCTTACACTTTTCAGGCAAGTACCTTAACTGCTGTGCCATCCTCCCACCCTTTATGACTATTTTTAACAAGAAGTTTGAGTGAAGGAAACACAGGTGCTCTGAACACATTTATATAGGCCATTCATATGTCCTCACATCAGAAAAACCTTTGTGAATGATTTCAAATTCAATTTTATACATTTTCCATTTTTAGAAAAATAACTATTCTGCCTACTTAAGTCTTCTCCACGTAAACCACAGCTAATAGAACATGACATGAAGGGAGGCTGGAGCAAGTTCCTTGGGTAAGAAGCTACAGATATATGGAACACCAAGAAACCAAGTCAGTTCTCAGTCAGGGACAATTACATAGACACCTCAGAAAAATAGAATAAGAGTTTCTGGGCAGGTGGAATGGAATAAAGAATTGTCAAAATGCTGTGTGGTAGCTTCATGCCTCAGGCAGATGACCTGGTTGACAAGCTTGTTCAAGCTAAGTATATTAATGCTTCAGAGCAGTGTAAAAGCAACTAACAGCTTTTCGCCTTACCTAATCATGTTAAAATTGTTGACAGATTTCATGCTTGGTTTTCAGCAGCATAACTATGTATCATGGGGCTAAAGGGAAAAGTTCATATAAATTGATTAGAATATGTGTGTCCTCTTCCTTTTGGCACTTTAGTAATATGTGAACATTTTTTATATATAGGTTGCTTCTCTGGTAAGCAAATCTTTTCAACAACAGCTAATCTCCTTTTATTTAAAATAAAAATAACATGGCAAGATGTATCTGTCAGTTTTGAGGATTATGCTATACAAGTTATAAACTACATATCTGGGTCATATACTTTTGTGAGGAAAGCTTGAGGTTTGGTCAATATATTGAGGCAAATGCCATTATGATAAACAAAATATGGATATAAATGCTTAAATAATAGTTAAACCTTTGGATTTAAGGTGGTGAATTAGAATTTTATGTTTAAAATTTACTAGGTTTTTATATCATATGGAGAAATATTTTAATCACTCTCATTTCCAGTAGTAATTGGATTTTTAAATAATCTACAAATTCAAGCTGGTTTTGAAAACTAAAACACATGTCTATACATGACTTTATTGATTTGGGACTTGTCTTGCCTCCTCATTTCCTAAGGAAATAAGAAATCTTGCCTCTCAAAAGTAAAAAAAAAAAAAAAAAAAATTCTTCAGTGATATAAATGCATATATGGAGGTGGATATTTAATAGGATGGTATTGTATATATGTAAGTAGAAGAATAGTTTAATGTGGGTGAAAAGGCCCAAGTGAGGTCAGGGGAAGAGATTAATTAAATAAAGGAAAGGTGGAGGGAGGGCTAACCAAACTCTAAGAGGATAAATCATATGGAATCCTACTTTTTTGGACAATGTAATACTCAGGAGCTGTATCACTGGATACCTCCCAGTGAGTTGTTGGCCAGGGAGGCCCCTGGTGCCCCCAAAACATTTTAGGCCATTATCAAAGCCCTTGGTTTTCCACCAGGAATAGATGGTAAGACCCTATTGCTGAAGACTCCACATACGTGGGCTGCAAGACCACTGAGAAATCCTGCAGGAACTGAGCTGATAACCTCCTTCATGTAGACCAGCTGTCAGAAAGCTGGAAGAAGATATTCTTCATGCAGTTCAATGGGAGAGAGAGAAATCACCAGTGAAGATACTCAACAGTGGGCACTGCAAGTCTTAAATTTGGCCAGCCAGGCTAAATGAGCCAATGGGTACAATAGTGGCACATCTGTCATGGTGGTAACCAACTGCCCTCCAATTGGACTGGAGGCCTTCACCATGGGAGGGAATACATCCCTGATACTGAAAACATAAAACAGGGATAGTCATGAGGCCTAGGAGCATGATGTCTGCTGCTGTCTGGCTAAATGTGTATACTATACTTATCAAAATTCCCAGTAAGCATTTCTCTTTAATTTCATGCCCATATATTAATGCTACTCTCACTTTTGGTAGAGATCCTTCTCTTTTCATATGGCATAGACTTTGGGATGACTCAGAAGGCATCATGGTGCTGGAAAGAAGTAACAAGAATGCTCAGCACTGCAATATCTCTATCACACCTTCCAAAGCTCAGGGTCTATTGTGGAGGAGGTGGCAGAAAGAATGTAAGAGCTAAAGGAAGAGTAGGACTCCTTACAAAGTGCACCCCCCCCAACACAAAATGGTCTGGATATCCATGACCTCACAATGCCTGGCACTACCTACACAAGACCATCATAATAGGAGGAAAAGATCATGACATTAAAATAAAAGAGAGACTGAGATGGGGAGGGGATATAATGGAGAATGGAGCTTCAAAGGGGAAAGTGGGGGGAGGGAGGGCATTACCATGGGATATTGTTTACAATCATGAAAGTTGTTATAAAAAAGGAATAAGATCTAAAAGTACAAATAAAATTCCCTTAACCTGAGAACTAGAAGCTATGACATCTACTATTTAATTGCTTCTACAATTTCTCTAGTCAGGTACTATAAACTCAAGATATAAGAACTGGTCAGGAGAAACAGCTCAGCAGTTAAAGGTACTTGCTTGCAATACCTTACAGCCCAGGGTTCAATTCCCCAGTACTCATGTAAAGCCAAATATATAAAGTGGCACATGTGTCTGGAATTCCTTTACAGTGGCAAGATGCTTGCCCATTCTTTCTTTCTCTCTCTCTCTCTCTCTCGTCCTCTCTCTCCCTTTCTGTTTGCAAATAAATAAATAACACTTAAAATGTTTTTTTTTTTTTAAAGAAAGATCTGGCTGCTGCCCCCAAGCATATAAGGCATGTTCTTTTCATTTTCTTTTTATCTACTAGGTGACATAAATACATGCATATTTTCAGTGTCTGCTAAGGTGTAGGTACTGTTACATTAGATGCTCTGAGTTTGTCAATGGAACTTTAAGACCAAATGTATTAAAACTGGTGATCCATGAGTGTTTCCTGAGAGCTCATCCCTTCAGTGTTTATATCTTACATTCTGGAACTTGTAGAGACATAATGATTGGGGAAGCAAATAGTAATCTTCATTTTGCTCAGCAAGTCACCAACAACTCAGATGAGTATAGGAAAAAAAAACCCACAACTGATACTGTCTTGTAAATATATTCACAAATATGAAAATATACCTTGCCAAACTTGACTGATATATCAAGGCAAAAAAATATGTAAAGACCAGAAAAATGTTACTGTAGATTTTATCAGGTTTTCTTTAGGAATGGGACTCATATCATTCTTAATCTCATGCTGTTCACAAGTACATTCTTTAAAATCAAGGGAATATCATTAGGAAAACACTTAGTAATCTAATATATTCCCCTATTCTTTCTTTATACTTTAAAATATTTATTTACTTATCTGAGGAATGTATACATATATATAGAGAGAATCAGACAGAGAGAAACAGAGAGAGAGATAGAGAGAGAGAGAGAGAGAGAGAGAGAGAGAGAGAGAGAGAGAGAGGACATTCCACGGTTTCCAGCCACTGCAAATAAACTCCAGATGCATGAGCTACCTTGTACATCTGGCTTATATGGGTACTGGGGAATCGAACTTGGGTCCTTAGGCTTCACAGACAAGCACCTTCATCACTAAGCAAACTCTACAGGCTTCATTTCCCTATTCTTAATTATAGTTTAATAATTTTCTTTAAATATATTCTGTTTATTTATTTAAGAGAGACAGGGAGAGAGGCAGATAGAAAGAATGGGGACTCATGGGCTCCAGCCACTGCAAACAAACTGCAGAAGCATGTGCCACCTTGTGCATATGGCTAACATAGGTCCTGGGGAAATGAATCTGGGTCTTTAGTCTTCACAGGCAAATGCCTTAACTGCTAAGCCAGCTCTTCAGCCCTCAATAAGAGTTTGATTTAAAGAAATCCAACAAAAGCTGAGTTTTGAAATAGGTAGAAATAACTAGAAATGCTTGAATATTATATTCCTTCTAATTAAGTAGTAGTACTTAAGAAACATAAACAAAAAAATAGTGCCCGGACCTGTTTTCTATATTATTCCTAGTACAAATGTTGAATTCTCTTTGATATGACCACATTTACTTTTTAATAACTTTAACACGGAAACCCACTTGTTTCTGAGTTAATTCTAAATTATCTTGTAATTGAGTAATGCAAGCCTATCAGGGTGGACCATCTGAGATGTACCTTTACTTGCTTTTTATTCAAAAAATAATATTTCATGCTTAAATGTGCAAAAAAACATGGTTGTGCATGTTTCATCCCCTTTTGCTTTTCTTGGAATGTTGCTTTGTATTTTCTCTTGAATTCTGTGTCCTGTATATTATGTGATATAAAACCCCAAACACCAGCATATTTTGATCAGAATTGACACTATGGTTTCTGGTAATCAGTAACTGTGTGGTAATTATGGATGTAAAGTAGTTGCACATAGAGCAGAATCCTAAACAATAGTGGCAGCTAACATTTATTAGAGGACATAACTGTGGTATGTCCAGTGTAAATGCCCAAAAACATTCTCATTAGCAATTCCCTGGGGTATAATGAAGTATGACTATCATATTTTTCTTATCCATTCTCATAATTTTAACAATCACAATGCCCAGGTAGAAATCTCCAAACTGCTGCTCTCTTCTATGCTTCAGATTATTTATATTCATTCCACACTACCCTAGCTATCTAACAGACATCTTATAACTTCTGCTTCCATTCCTGAACTTGATTGTTCCTTTCCAACCAGTTCCTTCCTTGATTCTCCATGTCAGTTTGGAGTGACTTCATTCTTTTCCCAGCTTGGTGAACACTCATGGAATCACACTTGATTCTCTTCTGTCTCTCACGTATGAAATCTAATCACCAACAATCACCTTTACCTTCAAAAGATAACCATTCTTCTCCTCCAGTGCTCATAGTCTTGCATTGCAATGATCATGCATGGTATTCACCTCTCATTCAGCTGGTTTCCCTAGTATCCTATTTGGTCTTCATGCTGTCTACTCCACTATCAGATCAGGTGAAGTCAGTGTATCTTGCTCCATTGGTTTCCACTTCACTCTGATTTAGTATCAAAGTCTTTAAAAGGTTCAACATGGATCTACAGATTTCACATGATAGGATACCATCAATTTGTTCTCTCAAACTCATTTCCATATATTTTTGCTATGACGAATTCTTTGGATTTCTCACTTGTTTTCTGGTTATTTCTGTAATAAGCAAGGAATTATTGCTCTTTCCAGGTAACTCCCAGCCATTGCCTGGTAACCATATTTAGAAAATTTTTCTTCTAACATGTAGAAGTAAACCTTGGCTAATGAATTTAGCTGAAAACTGATACCCCTGCATCTATTGTTCCAGCTCTTACAGTCTTGACTGTTGTTTTCTATTGATAGTAGTTACTAGCATCTAATAATCGGTCTTCCCTATTCAGTTGGTTATCGAGCTCCTATCGTTAGAATGTAAGTACATGAGGAAGGGCCCAGGGTTTTGTTTGTAGTCAAGAACTACTGCAATAGTGGGCAGAGCATTACAGACTCTTAGAATATATTCAATTATGGGCTGGAGAGATTGTTTAGTGGTTAATGTGCCTGCTGGCAAAGCTAAAGGACCCAGGTTCAATTCCCCAGTACCCATGTTTGCATTGCTGGAAGAAATCACCCAACCAAGAGCAGCTTGTGGGTAAAAGAGGTTTATTTTGGCTTATAGGCTTGAGGCAAAGCTCCATGATGGCAGATGAAAATGATGGCATGAGCAGAGAGGGTGGGCATCATCCCCTGGCCAATATAAGGTGGACAATAGCAACTGGAAAGTGTGCTAAACACTGGCATGGAGAAACTGGCTATAATACCTATAAGCCCACCCCCAACAATACACTGCTTACATGAGGCATTATTTACCAAATCTCCATCAGCTGGGAACCTAACATTCAAAACACCTAAGGTTATGGGGACACCTGAATCAAACCACCACAGTCTTCCCCTGGCCCCCATAAAATGATAGTTATACATGATATAAAATACAATGCATTCATCCAACTTTAAAAGTTCCCATAATACTTTTTATCAATTCCAATGATGTTTATACATCCCCATAGTCCAAGGTCTTTTAACTGAGCCATAATACCACCCCCACCAAAAAAAGAACCATAATGGCATAGAATAAACATTCACACTGCAAAGGATGACATTGGACATACCAAAGAAACTTTCAGCAAATACAAGCTTTAAAAGAACCAGGGCAAACATCACACTCTGTAGCTTCAAATCCAATAACTCTAGTCAGAGACAAATCTCCAAGTCTGATAATTCAACCAGCAATAAGTCTGTGGCATTCCAACTCCACCCCTCCAGCTAGGCTACTCAAAGTCCTGGGAAACTTTATTGGGGCCATCAGCTTTCCTTAGCGGCCATCTCCTGGTCCTGGCATCTCCACTGTAATCGACAGTTCATCCTCATGGCCCCATGGGGTCTCCATACAGGTATCCAGCAAACTTGCCTCACACTGCCCATGGCTGGCCCAATCTCAAAGGTTGTAATCTCTCAACTGCAGCTGAACAGGCAGTAGTTCACCCACAAATTTTTCTCTCTGTGCCATATCACTCTGCTCACTCCACTGCATTTCTATACAAAGCAACCTGGCACAACCTCTCAGGACACAGGTATAGGAGCAAGCTTCTCACACAAACTGCTAGCCAAGTACAAGCAAAGCTCTTTCTCACCCTCTTAAGTCAAACCTCACAGTCCATAGTTCTTACTGCATTCAGGTCTTTCAACTCTGACCGGAATAGTCCATCAAGCTGTAATTACATCCCTGCAAGGCATCTCTTAGGCTAAGGTTTCAAATCCTTCCACATTCCTCTTGAAAATAATCTCTAAAAGGCTAAAGCCACACAGTCAGGTGTCTAGCAGCAATTCCACTCCTCATTACTACTTTATTGTTGCAGTCAGATTCACATGGCTGATAGAAATCACCCAACCAAGTGCAGCTTGTGGGAAAAAAAAAAAAAAAGAGGTTTATTTTGGCTTACTGGCTCAAGGGCAAGCTCCACGATGGCAGAGGAAAACAATGGCATGAGCAGAGGGTGGACATCACCCCTGGCCCACATAAGGTGTACAATAATAACAGTAGAGTGTACCTATGACACATTGGCAAGGGGAAACTGGCTATAATACCCATAAGCACGCCCCCAACAATGCACTGCCTCCATGAGGCAGTAATTCCCAAATCTCCATCAGCTAGGAACCCAGCATTTGGTACACCTAAGTTTATGGGGGGCACCTGAATCAAACCACCACACCATGTAAAGCCAGATGCACAAGGTAGCACATACATCTGGAGATCATTTGCAGTGACTAGAGTCCCTGTTGTGCCCATGCCTTTTTGCCTCTTTCTGTCAAATAAATAGATAAATATTCTTTAAAAAGAAAATTTTCAATTAGGAAAATGTAGTATATTTTCACTGGGTTTTTCTGAGGTTGAAAGTTACCTTATTTATTTTTATGTAAATTACCTGTCCTTGGCCCTGTGAGAATGTAGGTAGGAAAAGTAAGCATCTTCTTGTGTGTTCCACACCACATGCTATGAACAGGAGAACTGTGGCTATGTAGTACTTACATAAGTCTCCTTTCACTCTGACAATGATGACATTTGCAGATTACCATCATCAATTTCAAATCTCTGAAATGATTTTCATGAAGCTATCCCAATTTTAGGAGAAACACTTACTTGCCTGAGATACATTTGGAGATTACAGCATATTGATTTGGTCATTTTATCCTGTTCCTCTCAGAATGTTGAAAGCCTGAGGCACAATGAGAACTAAAATGTTTTAAATTTTCCTAAACCTTATCTGCCTGTTTTTCATAAAGAAATGATATAAGGGTAATAGATGAGTTCTGATATCCAAGGACTATAAGAAAATACATTTAATCTCCACACCGAATGACATTGATAGAGATAATTATAGATTTGAGCACAGTCAATATGGGGTTGTGTAGCTGAATGGACATTGGGGTGGAGAGAAGGGGATGCACAGAGATATGGCATGTATTCATTAGGAGACAAATACAGATCATCTAATTCACTTCTTTGCTCCTGTTGCTTCATAAATTTCTTTAAGAGAAGGTAAGATATTACTGCCCCTTGATAGTGTGTGTTTATGTGCATACACGTGCATGGCTATACAACTTGATATTATGGAAATGTCTCTTGTTGAGACTTTATATTTTATATAACCTTAATTACTTGTTAATCATTTCCTTGCATTCTCAAAATCTGTTTATGGAATGCTTATACATAATGAAATCAAACAAAGAACAAAACCTGCCATATATTTTTATTTTCCTATGCAATAAATCAAGATGGTAGAATCTCAAAGCTTAAAATGCAGAATTCAAGCTGTGGTCATGGCATACATCTTTAATCCCAGCACTCATGAGGCAGAGGTAGAAAGATGGCTGTGAACTTGAGGCAACCTGAGACAATACAGTGAATTCCAGTCTGAGCTAGTGCAAGATCATGCCTTGAAAAACAAAACAAGACAAAAAAAGGAAGAATTCAAACTTTCATTATTACGGTGGTCATAAGTTGTAGTACATTTAATATGACAAGCAATGACACAACTAAAGGAAATTAATTTAAGATTCTGCTTTAATTAACAGCCATTTTCTAAAACTTAAATTCTGCTTCTGTTTTGTTATCTAAGTTGGTTTTATTATATTCAAACTTCTCTATACTTCTCACTTTGCAAGGCTATTAGGAAAAATAAAACGTGATTTACTAAAGCAATGATGAGGAAATAGAAACTTAATAATGAAAGGAATTATGCCTCATTTCTCATATCTATCAGACTCCACAAACACTGCCTGAGGGAGATCTGTGTGTAAAAGAACATCTGCATGTAATATAATTACTATTATAACTGATATGCAGTATATAGTCATGTCAAAATCTATACACATACACACAGGCAGACAGGCATAATACATATCTATGATCTGTGGACTAATATGTTTGCATTTTTAATATTATAGCAGATACCTTAGAAGCAAATAGATGAATAAATAATTCCAATTTGATTTTGAAATCTTACATCTTCATTAAAACCTCAAGTGAGTAAAAAATGCATGTGATAATTAATACACTTTTTTAAAAAAATTATTTATTTATTTATTTATTTGAGAGCGACAGACACAGAGAGAAAGACAGATAGAGGCAGAGAGAGGGAATGGGCGCGCCAGGGCTTCCAGCCTCTGTAAACGAACTCCAGACGTGTGCGCCCCCTTGTGCATCTGGCTAACGTGGGACCTGGGGAACCGAGCCTCGAACCGGGGTCCTTAGGCTTCACAGGCAAGCGCTTAACCGCTAAGCCATCTCTCCAGCCCAATACACTTTTTAATAGTAGAAGAACTAGTCACCCAACTTCCTACATTTAACTGTTGAAATAAAGTATACCAGAAGATTAAAATGTACTACACTTTTGTGGGAGATATAAAACTAAGTATTTACAGGGAAATATTTAAATTTCAATTGATATGTGTAGCATCTTTCTACAACCCAAACTTCAATGATTATTTAAATATTTGTATGTTTTGTTTTATATTGTTTCAGACATATTTTGATTTCACTTTGCTGTTGGCATTTAAGAGTTGTATATTCCTCCTATTACTTCAAGTAAAATGTAATTTTATAATGTAATAAACCATTTTCAAAACAATTAATTTGCATTAGTCCATTTGTGTTTTTGTTGATGCTAGTGAAATCTTATTTGGAACAATGTCATCAAATTCACTACATGATCCATAATTTTCTTGGGACATGAGTTATAGATATGGACTTACCAAAAATGAATGCATGATGTTTCTTGATAGCTAGGCAGCATCTCCAATGGAAATTGTATTTACTAAGTAAGCTGTTATGAGAAATAACATTTCCTTGTTATCTCAGGATAACATAGTGAATTATATATATTATTTGGAATAGTAAACAAATATTTTCAGGAGCCCATCAAGCCCTTGACTTACAGCTCTGAAACCATGGCAATGTTACTCTGAGAACAGATTTGGTTTGTGTGTATGTCATGAAATTAGGCTCCACCAAGCCCAGAAGGCAGATACAATCATTCTTTGAACTGTACAATAAATCCTGCTGCTGCATAAAGGTTGAAAGCCTATTTGCATTTGGCAGGGGTAATGAAAAGCATCTTAATAGACTGAAACGTGCAGCTTTATTAAGTGCCAGCCAACTAAAACCCTTTCTTTGGTGAGATCAGGTGGGTACCTAACATTAGCTTTGCTTCCCTAGTTAGTGTTTGTTTTTTCCCCAGTTGTAGAGAAGAAAATAAGAAAAAAATTATACTTGGGAATGGGTTCAGCTTCTAAATCATTATTGTGAGGATGTAGGAGGATTCTTATCTGTAGCCTATAGAATTAGCATACAAATGCTTAATGAAAAACTTATACAATGATAGGAGGTTCAGACTTACTGTTATTTTTATAAAATAAAGAAAATGATGTTTTTATATTCTTAGGAAGAAAACAGTGAAGAGCAGTGTGGTACAAAAGGTTGTGCATGTTTGCCTATACTTTGCATGGATTCCAATTGCCTTGACTAGTCCTTCTATGAACAGATACTTGGCTGAACAAGTTTTTCCTTTCACAGAATTTGGTATTGCCATATATGTATATACTTTTTTCTTTTTAATTTTTTTTTTATTTTAAAGAGAGTGAGGCAGAGAGAAATTAGTATACCAGGGCTTCAGCCACTGAAATCAAATTCAAGAAGATTGTGCCACCTAGTGGGCATGTGTAACTTTGCATTTCCTTCACCTTTGCATGTCTGGCTAATGTGGGATCTGGAGAGTTGAATATGGGTCCTTAGGCTCTGCAGGCAAGCACCTTAACTGCTAAGCCATCCCTCCAGCCCAGTTTTTTAATTTTTAAAATAGTATTTATTTGTGTGTGTTAATGCACATTTATGTGCAGATGTGCATATCCCATGGCCATAAGTGCAAAGATCAGAGCAGAATAGAATATCGGGTATCTCTTCTGTCATTCCTTTGCTTTGTTTCTTTTAGGGGGAGTCTGTCTCTTTCTCTCTTTCAACTGCTATTTTCATTCTGATTTGTTGATCTGCAAACCCCAATGATTCTGCTATCTTCACCCTGCTTAGGACAGGAGTTATAGAAGTGTGTGGCCACACTCATATTTCGAGATGGGTTCTGGGCATCAGATCTAGGTCCTCATCTCGTACTTGTGAAGCAAGCTCACTTACTCATTCAGCCATCTCCACACACCAGGAAATATGTATTTTTGTTTGTCAACTTTTTTAACAAGTGTGAATATTTCAGATGGAATCCCTGATTTCAGAAATACCCCTCATGCTGCAGCAGACTGGGAACAAGTTCATATTAGTATTCCACCTTCACTCATAAAATCCCAAGTACAAACCTATATCCAAGCAGAAAGAGAAGCTGCCCATCTCCAAAAATGCAGGGTGCATAAAGTTTGAATGTGAAGCTTCATTCTGCTTTGTATGCCCATTTGTTCTAAATAGCACTTGAAAGACCTAGGCACAATGGCATAAATAAAAATAAATGTCCTTCAGAAAAACATGATCATTTCGTTCATCACACCTGGCTTCATTCTCATCACAGCTGATGTGTACAGGAATGATTAGAAATCATATAGACACTGATGAGGAGTGCGAGGAAGTTACTTAAAATTCTGCTGCACCTTGTTCTCAAAATATCTCCAGCAGCTTAGAGTCATGCTTATAAACAATTTAAGAAACCATGTTTTTTTTTCCCTGAAAAAGCTTAATTTTATGAATATTTTAGATACATTTAGCCAGATTGAAATTATAAAAAAAAATGCAAGCATAACACTTCCTTGTATATTACATAACAGGTGTGACTGCAAAAAATGTCAAGGAAGAGCATAAGATCAACATGTATTTCCTGGAAAGTGTAGCTTTCTCTGAGCTCTCATGTTAGAGTCTTATACTAACAATCAGACAGAGGCTGACTTTTTTTTTTTTTTTTTTTTGAGGTAGGGTCTCAGTCTGGCCCAGGCTCATCTGGAATTCACTTTGCAGTCTCAGAGTGGCCTCAAACTCATGGTGATCCTCCTACTTCTGCCTCCCGAGTGCAGAGTCCAACTTTTTGTTATAGCTAGCTGCTATAACCCATGCCAATAAACTCTAAACTCAGCACAAGAAAACCAGCTTTAAAGTAAATTTAAACTCAATTGTTGCAATTACCTCTGCACTTCTTGGACAAAATATCCAACCAGAAACAACTGACCAGAAGAAAACATTTGAGTTATAGTATGGAGCAGAAGTTTCCTCATGGCAGATAAAAGCATGGTACAAGCAGGCATCACATCTCTGGCAGAAGTAATCTGAGTGCTGGGCTGGAACCTCAAGGTCCTTCCCCAGTGACAGAACTCCCCCAGCAAGGGTTTAACTTGCAAAGGCTCTTCTACCTGGAGATTGAGTAGGCTTCATCAAAAATACAGGAGGTCATGCGTGACTCTTTACATTGAAACTACTACACTCCTACTTTGCTGAAACTGGATTAACATCACTATCTGCTGAAGGAACAACATGAAACACAAATACATGGGCAGTGGGTACAGGGTGTCTTTATGTAAAATTGTTCTTTAGACACAAAGTTAGTTTGTAACCAGTCACCCAAGATCATGTTGATAACTTCAAGTTAACATTGAGTTCAAATCTATTTAAATATCAATCCAATCAAGAATAAATAATTATATGCTACTGGTCAATAAAAATAAATTAGTGAGGCAATAAGAATAATGTATGAGTCAATTAGTTAAGCAATACATGTTTATAAATCATTGATATCTATATATGATTTATACTGATTTTCCTTAATTAATTATATTTTCATAATCAATTCTTTAACTGTTGGCCCCATAGGTTCATAAGAAGGAACAGATTTTTGTTTTCTGTTTCCATTGAAATATACCTTTTTGGATTCTTTTGTGTGTGTATGGTGTGTATGTGTCAGAGAGTACAGGTGTGAACATGCTATGGAACATTGTGGAGGTCAGAGGACAGCCATGGATGTTGCTGTTCACCTAACACCTTGTTTAAGGCAGGTTTTCTCATTGCTCAGCCACTGGGTTTGCCAGACCAGCTGCCCTCATGAGCTTTTGGGGAACTCTCCTATTTCTACCTGTAGTCTCCTCAGAAGCATGCTAGTATATAATACACATAGTACCATGTATGACTTAAGTTTCTGGGAATTCAAATGCTGGTTCTCATGCTTATGCAGCAAGCACTTTATCCATTGAATGATCCATACCTTTCGAATTTTTAAGACTGGCCTTGATCTACTGATAGACCTGTGTTGACGCTTGTAATATGTGCTAAGAAAGTTCTTTGGATATATGTTGGGGTCAATCATAGTATGTATTAGTTACTTTTTTTTTTATTGCTATGGACAAACATCTAACCAGAAACAACTTAGGGAAGGAAAGGAATTATTTTGGTTTACAACTTTGAGTGAAATCTTCATGGTGGGAATGGCATGACAGGTTGGCTTGGATATTATAGGTCAGCATACAAAGTAAATTAACAGAAAGCAGGACCATGCTATACAGCTTCTAGGCCCTCCCCCAGTGACTACTTCCTCCAGCAAGTTTCCAACTCGCAAAGTTTTCACAACCTCTTACATAGTGCCACCAACTGAGGACCAAGTGGTCATCCTCATGAGCCTATGGGGGGCATTTGACATCTAAACAATAGCATAGTAACTTTGTCTATTTTCTCTCTCTCTTTCCTCACTCCTTCTTCCACACCTGGGATGCTGATATTGCCAATGCTTTGCTCTTTTCCTATCTTTGACTTTTATTTATTTGAATGTGTGAGAGACAAATAGATGAGAGAGAGAAAGAAAGAGAAAGCTGAGTATGCATCTTGTCATTGCAAATGAACTACAGGCTCACATGCCATCGTGTGTGTGTGTCTGGGTTTACATGGGTTCAGGGGAATTAAACCCAGGTTGGCAGGCTTTACAAGCAAGCACCTTTAACCACTGAGCAATCTCCCCAACCTGTGATTTTCAGAGTAGCCAGGTACACCTTGTGTATTGTTGCTGAGCAACAGGTATACTGCTTTGCTTCACCCAGAATACATTTTTTAAAAATTTTGAACACTGAAAAATATCTCCCAAACTTAGCTCTTCTGATCTTTATTGATTTCTATGTAATCTAAGACCAGTATTTTCATTTGCCTAAGCTTACCCTGACACATAAGGCCAATGGTTTTATTATTTTTACAGTCCTATAGGTCACTTCATTCAGGGTCTTTCAGTCCTTCACTGGTCAGTTAGACTCAAGAAAAATATTTCAACATGTTATCTACAGGCCTCTCTGTTGTCTCTACAAATTTCCTTTAAGCCATTCTAAATAATATGACTCAGGATTTCACAGTCTGTTTCAAAGAATATGCATATTTTATTGCTATAATAACCCTATAGCAATTCACATCATAGTGACAGAACTTTTACTTTCTTTTCTGTTTTAATAATTTTTATAAATACAACAATAAGCCAAGTCAATCAGGTCTTTTTATTGTAGATCTTCTCATTGTATTCATGATTTTATATTTTGTGAATAGATAGAAACTTCTCTATAAAGTTCATCATACATTTTATAGAACTAACTTGGAGAAATGCTTGCAATTTTTTTTTTTCCATGTGCGTAAGCCCACACATTAGAGAGGACTTGTGAAACCTATTCTGGTCAGCTTGTTCTATCCCTAGCTTATAGGAGATGTTCCAGCAATAAGACAAGATGGAAAAGTAATCCCATAACACACAAATATTACGTTATATATTGGAGCTAAAACTCTAGTGTCTTTCCTCATCAACTACAACATATTCTTTCACATCTTTTCCTCTTTAATAAGTTTCTCTTATCACATGTGTAGACTTATCCTATCCCAACAGGATACGCGTGTCTTTGCAATGCACCACATTTTCTACCTCTGTATCCAGTAGCATTTGCCAAATGTAAAACAAATGTTGAAATTAAAATCTCAATAGTATTAAATATTAATATTAAAAATAAAATAATTGTTGGACCATATGTGAACCTCTTTTCTACTTCTTTCTTGATTTTAAAAACTGTTCACATGCATAGTGTAAAACTATTGAGTTTTTGGAAAAGGGAGTCAAGCCGTATCTTAAAAATTTTTATAGTGAATGATTCTAAAAGTGATCCTCTGTTTTACAGCCTACCACAAGGACCAATGATGTTGAACAATTTATATGAAGAAACTGTTTAGGGGTGGCTAATATTCCAGCATAGGACTGTAATTCTTAGGAGACAGGGTGCTTGGAAAAAGATGCATTCATCTCTGTAGTCTTCCTGGAGCCACCTGTCAAACTTGTTTCAGAAGACAGAACCCAGTAAGAGGGCAGTGCTCTCTCTGGATAGAGGCAAACAGAGCAGGGTGCTGAAGTAGCTTGTAATCCTCGGGGCACACGATGACAGAAAGCAGTCTGGAAACTATCAATGAGTTAACCTCTGATCTTTAAATGACTAAAGTGTCACACACTTCAAAGTCTAGGAGTCATGGAAGGGAATAGCTACTGGGGCAGGGCGATGAATAAAGGTTCTAGTAGATGGGTAGAGAAGGGAGAAAATTCAGGTGTATGCATGCACAGCGGAGAGAGCTCAGCGAACATTCATCAAAACTTCAGAAAGACTATACCACATGCTTGCTCTCCATCAAGCTTTAGTTGACCGTTTTGATGTCTATCATTGGCATTCCAAAGCAAGCAGTCAATGTGTGTCCACATCAGTTATACAGTATGACAAAATATCAACAATGCACCTACCAACCAACATAGATCAAATGCAAAGCAAACAAAAAACATATCCATGTAAACTCTGAAATAAATAATGAACCCAAGAGCATGCAGGATTTTGTCCTCTCAAGATCAGGATTCCTGGAGTTATCTGCAGTTTTTATTTCTAACCCTTTCTTGGAAATTTTCTAAGTCTAATCCAGATTTAACACTGGCATGTTGACTACTTGTTTATTATGGATTTATAATATCCTCATAAAGGACACTCTTATGTGTTCTTTATTCTTAAGTCCTATGGGAGTAACAGCCCACTACATGTCTTGTTCCTGTGTTTTTAAGTGACCCACAGCAGCCATGGCCACAGCAGCCACAGAAGCACTTACTAGCCTTGGTAGATCATTCTAAGCCATGGCTAACCCAATCTTTGGTTTATATACTGGTAGTCTTAGCACAGCAAATACAAAGCTGTTTGACTTTCACCCATAGTTCTGTTGCTTCCTGGCCTGATCTCTGTCCATATATGCCATGGATACTTAATCATTGGCCCTGCAAGTGACCTTCATAGTTTCCAAAAAGAATGTGTCATTCTTTGTGCCATGATAGTGTAAGTCAATTTTGTCCTTTCCAAAATACCATAGCACAAGAGTATGTAGAATCAGAGGACAAACAGTTCCAGGGAAGGCATCCAGGAGAGATCTGCCCCCATCAAGCTTGGCATAATCATAGGAAATCAGACACAAGGAACCTCTGGTTAGATATATGAGAAAAAGAGATTCCTTCTCTTTTGAGAAAGGTAATGCCTTTGGAGGTCAGAAAAAGGTATAAGAAACCAATTAGTTTTCTGTTGTGCTCACTCTGGCCTGCTATATTACTCAAAAGCAGAGGAACCATGTCTTTCATCCAGCTAGTGATTGCTCTTTCTCTCATCCTTTCTCCTTAGAAAAATAATATAAACTCATGCTATCTGCTTTTCTATAGCTCAAGTATATTTTGCCTCCCCTTCCTTTCTTTTTCTTTATATTTTGGTGTAAAACCTAGAACCCCCATATCCTAGGGAGTACTGTACCATGGAGAAAAACCTCTAGGCTTTTTCCATATTTTTCTTCATTCTGTCATGTGAGCTAGAATTGTGATATCTTTCTTATCATATGAATCTAAAGTACTTTTCTGTTTCCTTACCTTGTTTGATATTTCTCTTCACTTCTTCTATGAAGTGCATTCTTCCTTCAGCTTCTTCTATTGCCTCAGTTCTCTCTCTTTTTTTTTTTCATTCTGTGAAGGAGAAACAATTTTGAATTTGCATCTTTCATTTTCCTCTCCCCTTTCATGAACGTGCTGACATGATACAATTACTTGATCTTCATATGATCAAGCTTTTGACTATTACTGAATCTATCACCCTACTATTTCCTACATCATATTTCTTTAGTTTCACATTCTCAAAGAAGCCTTTTAATTTTTATTCTTCATATAATAAGTAATAGTTACTTTATTAATATTCATTTTGAGGTTCCCAATAATGCTATTGTGATATTTTCAGTTTATAGGGATAAACTATATTATGATTCATTAATTTTTATACTTACATAACAGAATAATAAATCACTGAGACATTCTTATTGCTTATATAGATTTTTTAAACTACAAACATCTAGTCTTTCTCCTTGCCCCAAAAGACATAGGGCTGCACTTTCTGGTAAAGGGATTTCCCTTGGCTAGAAACTCATTGAGTCAATGGTAAAACATCACAACTCCCTATGCCCACTAATGACAAGCCAAATGTGGTGACTTTATGTGAAGCATAGATTTGACATTGCTTCTCATTGGAACAGAAGTTGGCTTTATATATAAATGTTATTTTTTTTTCTTTTTATTCTACTTTTAATTTCATTTTTCTTTCTTCCTTAACTTAAATCTTGATTACAACATCAAATTATCATCTGTGGTAGTTTGAATGTATGACCACCAATATATTCCATATTTTATTACAGTTTGTAATTTAGATCTGCAGCCACCTGGCTGGAGGTGCAAATGTGGGTGGATCCTAGCGTCCAGCCCTAAGGGATGGGGGTGGATTTGGAATTCCAGTCTAAAGATATGCAGAATGCTTGAGCTCTACCTGGATTTCCTAAGTGTGCTTGTTTGCTGGTGATGGCTTATGGCTTTTCTCTTTCTGCTTGGACCAATGGGAGCAGGCCAGCTTCTGCCATTATGGAACTTCTTCTGGATCTGTAGATGGCAATATATATTCCTTCTTATATCACTGTGCCTGGTTTGGAGATTCATTTCAGTGACCTGAAGCTGTGTATTACACCATGCCCATTGCTTTATAGAAACTAAATATTTGGCCAGGGTTATGCCTCATCTAAGATGTATTCATACTTATTTGTCTCTGATAAATCAAATAAAAATTGTGATAGATGTAAAAGACAGTATAACAACATTACTGGATTGAAATTCCCATAGGTGTGGAGATGTGTACACTATACTGTTTCTAGAAAGTGCTATGGATTATATATAATGGAGTTTGTGAATCAAATATGTAGGAAAAACAAACTGTCTTATGATGACAAGGTAAAACAAATCTTTACAATTACAAAATTTAGCTACCTAAGAGTTCTATATAAGAGAAGCTTTAGAGACATAATAATATAGAACTGTGTAAGTGTATGGTTGTGTGTACATATATGAACATGTTATTTGTAATATATTATGCCTAAGTAGTTTTATAGCTGAATAATTTAATAGTAATTTGTTCAATTTATCAATGGAACAATAGGTAAATTTAAGAAAAATTGAGCACAATTCGACTCTATTGTTTAACAAGTATTGTTTTGTAGATCCTCATGGGATTTCAGCCATATTATTTTATCTCTGAGAGCATTATCCTTTATCAATAAGGATTGACTTATTTCCTTGTGATATCACCATGATTCTGGCAAATTATCTGCAATAGTAGATTGATGCCTTTACCTTAATAGTATATACAGTGAGATTTACCCAAAAGTTTTATTAAAAAAATCACCAAGTGATCATAGTTCACATTTTCACAGTATACCCCAAGGACAACATTTATTGTTTGTAACTTTGGCACAAATTTCTAACATCACTGCATGACCTTAGACTATATACAGGTTCTACTTGTCCACATAGTTTTCAAGTATGAATTTCAGATTGTCTATCCAACTAACATGCCATGTTCACTTCATACGCACTGTATCATGATACAGTGTCTAGATATATTAATGACTTCTGAACCTTCAAATGATGCCTGGTAATTATTTGAGGGATTTCTGCCATGGTCTAAACAAAAGAGGTTTCATTCATTCTCTTGCCTAGTCAATTTACCAATTCAAATATATTGCCCACCCCCAATTATCTGGCTCTCTGTCAAGGTTAATTAGGGTTATGCTTATACTTATTACCCTACCAAGGATTGTTTGGTAGAATAACCAAAGTCTCTGATTCATGACCAGCAGTGCAAAATTCTACTTAAGATTGCTTAAGACTAGCCTAGGCTGACATGAAACTCACTATGTAGACTCAGGGTATCCTCAAACTCATGGCAATCCTCCTACCTCTACTTACCAAGTATTCGTATTAAAGACATGTATCACCACACCCAGCTCATGGCCAGCAGTGCAAAATTCTGTTTAAGATTACATTTTGCAGTGTCTGAATGTGGACAATGTCACTGTGCACATTCTGGGTTGGCATGTATTTCTAGTCTATTCCCATTCTGCTCCCATTAGGTACTACTAAACACAAATGGCAAAGTCTGCAGAATTGTCTTGGGTGTGTACTTTAAAGGGCCATTACTCAGCAATAGATATAGTGATTGACTCCACGATTCTCCAATGTTCAGTGCTTACATTTGCATTTTCCCTTCCCTTGCATCATCTCTTGGAGCTTTCTGGAATATGGTCCTTTTTGTTTTTTATCAAGTAAGTGCTTAATTCTGAGACTCTACATATTTTTTTTTTTTTCTCTATAACATTCTCCTCTCACTCTACACCCTCACTAAGAGTCTTTGTGAACAGTTTTGGTTTCTCTCAAAGGATTAGCTATGGTATCTGCACATAATTCTGCTAGAAGCTAGGCCATTTTTTGTGTTTTCTATGGTGAACATGTGCTGTTGCTACAAATCAAATAATGGTAATCCTTTGTCTTATTGAGTACAATTTATGTAATCTGTTTTAATAGACGGAATGGATTATATGGTCAAATGAACTCTTTTGATTCTTAACCTTAAGTTTAGCTTGTTTTGTAGCTAGATATTTGAGAAACAACATCTTAAGCTTTGAAATTATCCCCTTAGAATAATTCTATTGAGCATTTGAAAAAATAAATGAGTTTAAAGAAAATAAATAGCTTCGAATTTTTAAGTTAGATGTAGTAAGCATTGTGTCCAGGTTTTTATTCATGAGATGAAAAATGGAATTCATTATCATTACATTTTAAACTTCCTCCTAAATATTTATATCTATGCAGATCAGTTCTGCTATAAGCCCCATCTGAAAGCTCTTTTTGGGGGGTGCAGGGAGGAAAGAGGGGAGTAGAAGAGAGGCAATCATAGCTGATCAAGTGCATAAAATAAGACATACACATCATCTCTTTCAGGGCTCAGGGAAGGAACATTATGGAAGACTAAATGGAAAGAATGTACAAGATGGAGGATGGGGAGTAGCACTGTGGAATTCTGGGGTCCAGTCATGACAAGGCAATTACACTTATAGCATAGAACTCATAGCATCTGTGGTAACCTACATGAGACTGGAACATGATGGGCCAGTGAACATTCTTCTTTATTCTGGGGATACTGTTGGGATGCCACTCCCTTCCTGATGAGCTAATGCCAATTAATGCTTGCCAGACAAGGGGAATCTATCTTTTCTGTGGCATAGTCACTAATAAGAGACAGGAAAGAGGACAGTGAGACTGATTGGGGGCACAAGAAGACAATAATGTGGAATATATATCATCAAAATGTGTTATATATGCATGAAAATGTCAAGTAAAAAAAAAATAAAATGGGGTTAGGGTCTTTGAATTCTGATGTCAGTAATCTTTGGGAACTTTTTACCAGTTGGGGCTTTAGAGTGATCATCAGTAAGTGAATCTCACAATCTCTGTTTATCAACGATACTTAAGGATTTTACATGTCTTACACAGTGCCTTCTAAAGGTAAATAACAATAGTAGGTTGTTTAAGATTACAGAAAAGTGTAGGAAAAGATGGAATAATTTGGGGGGTGGTGACACACATGATCTCAGAGTTTGTAACCAAATGAATTTACAGAGAAACCTCTATCAGGAAAAGTGCCCAGTTGAAAGGGAAGCTCACCTTTTATTAGTAGGGAAAGTACATCAGTTTACTGTCAAGATAACAGGTAAAATGTTCAAGTAGTAGGTACCTAATTAAGGCACTTAAAGAAAGCACATATGAGCATTGTTTATAAAAACTATTCATCAAAGGAGTTGGAACATGAAAGAAATTGTTGAACTTATTCTATCTATGAAAAGAGCAAAGAGGAGTTAGAGTGGCCAATTTCATATGGCAGATAGTGGCTGAAATATCTGCTTCTTAAAAAGAACTGGAGCAGATAATATGAAGACAGCCTATATAAGGCTCATGAATGTATCTACTGCTAGGGATTAACACTGTGCCAGCAGGCAGGTATATATGGGATTAAGAGTTCAACTTTGAATCTCAACAACAGCTATTAACATATATCTTTCCTCAAAACATATTTCTTTGCATGGAACATGCATTTACTAATAATTATTAAAAAAATAAAATAAAATAAAATAAAAAATAATAATTGTTAAAGTTATAATCTGCAGGATCACACTATCTGAGCAAGGCAGCTTTTCATATGTCCAGGAACATATTTCAAATAAAAAGTTCTTACTGTCTGAGAATAAACTGATTTTTTTTTATTAGATGCAAGAGGATTGCTGCAATCAGTAGGTTCCCATTTGAATTCCTCTAAATCATATATCCATGGACTATAGGAAAGTGATTCTAGTTCAGTCTTTTCTTAGCACAGGGAATTAGAAAAGCATTTAATCTGTCTGCCTCAGTTTTCTTAGTATCAAATATTAGATAGCTATGATACCTTTCTCACATTTGCAAGCAATAGGATTATTAAGTCAAACTAATTCATATTAAGCACTGAGTGCTTTGTAATATGCTTGGCTCCTTTAAAGTTATCAATAATGTTGTGCTGTATTTTATAGTATGGTAACATCTCCATGCCCCTGTTTATTTTCAAGAGATACTGCTACTGTCTTATTTAAGTCACCTCAACCTCATCAGCTTTGCCACAGATATGACAAGTTGAATAGTGTAGCAGATTGTATAGGCCAACAAGTACTTGGCCCATCCTGTGAGATTTTGTATGTCAGCAAGTTGGTTATAATGCAAGAAGAAGAAATGTGGATGGCTTCCTTTGGAGTATCAGTTATAAAGAAAGAGCTGTCTCATTTATGATACCTGTATCACAATTTATTTCTATAATTCCTTTTTTTGTTAGTTTGCCTTAGGAGATGTATTTATAGAAGCAATAGTTCCAGTGACTTACATTAGCATAAATTCAAGAGGCCTAGATAGAAGTGAAGTGATGTTGTGCATTCTCATCCTATGGTTTAAAAGTCATCATTCAGGTATGTAAAAGTTGTCTGATTATATCTGGTCTCCAATGACCTTTCAGTAATAATCCTGAGTAGAAAAGGATATGTGACTAGCAGAATGTCAGCATATAATTACCTCAAAAACTCATTCCACACCCAAATTTTTGTGCTGTTTCTAGAAAATTGCCCCAGCAAATAAAATGCGCACAAATGTAAGGATTGGGGATTGTCATCTATTTTCAGAGCCCATCAGTTTTCATAGGTATCATGTGAAAAGTATGGGGAGGAAAAAATAATATCTCACTTAACTATTACTTAACTTAAGCATATAGGTAAAAATAAAATAACATGTGGACATTGAAATATGGACATCTTTAGAAACAGACATGTGTTCTAGTACATTTTTAATTGATCATAACATGGATTTTGGCAGACAGTATTTCAGATGTTACTAACTGGAAATAATGAGCCCAAAACTACTAAAAAAATGTGACTCCTAAGGTTTATATAACATGTTAGTGGTAGACCAGGTTTTAAAATTCGCCCCTTTATTCCATTAAGACCAAGAGCTTAGGCCATTAAGGCATGCTGCCTCCATTTGAAGCCTATTACCACATCTTTTGCATGCTTAGAATTCAATGTTTAAAGTAACAAAGTACAGCACAATTGAAGTGGAGTATTCCTGGTTAGGTGCACACACACTTGCCTGTAGGTTTCTGATTCTTTATCTTTCCACAAGTTTCAAGTTGATGAATTAATAACAGTTGTATGTAGCTAAGAATTCCTTTCTGTGTTGTTAAAAAGGCATTTTAATGAATATTTCCAAAGAGATTGATGCTAATTTTGCAGACTGTGTAGCCTGAACTGATGTCTCCTAAATCACTGTGCCTGATAAAGGAAGGAGGTTAATAAGGCACGGGTCATTACAATTGTAGACCTATCCTAATTTATACTAATGACTAACAGGCCTCACAGCAAATAAGAGTCGGTGAATTGGAAAGTGAAATGGCTTGATTAAAAACAATGAGTTTCATGCGCTTTGAAACACACAAAGAGAATAGTAATTTCGATGTCATCTGTTCCTGATAGAGAAACCGTCAATACTGAAAACAGAGGATTGCTTATGAATAGCTTTCATGAATAAAGGCATTCACAGACTTATAATAAATCAGGTCCTATTACAGTGAACTCTAAAGTGTCTGGCTGCGATGCTTATTCTACAATTTTGATGAAATATTTTCTGGAATAAAGGGTAATTAGTTTGAGTATTTTTGTTTTATGGGAAATTTTATTGAAATAGTTTCTGTCATAATAGAATTTGCCCTATAGATGAAGTGCAGTTATTTTCTGAGGGGATCAGCACATAAGAATTCTTGTTAGGGTTTCCTTTCTTTATTAAGAAATATTTAGGGATGGCAAAAGCCAGTGATTAAAGGGAACCTGAGGCTTCAAAGCACTCCCTGAGCATTATCCTACTGCTTTAGGCACTAAAGAAGAGCTGAACTACTGCATCTTAGAAACACCTAGAGGGAGGCGGAGACCATCCTTGATTCTGTCTTCAGAAGACAAATGGCTTGACAATATTGACTTTTCTTGACTCAAAGCAGGAATTTCTTCTATGTACTATATATCATATGATTGTATGCCTGTGCATATCCTTCTATGTTTGCATTTTTGGAGGGTGCATAGAAGTAATACGGGTTTTGTAAGAATAATTTTATACTATTGAAAATATAGAACTATAATGTAATCAATTAAAGAGGCTTTGCTTCTAACATCGACAATGTATGTTACATGCAAAGAGAATGAGGTAAAAAACATTTTTAGATGTGAAAATTGCAACCATTTTTTGTCTTTTTATAAAATATTTTATTTATTTACTTATTTGAGAGAAACGGGGAAGAGACAGAGAGAGAGAGAGAGAATGGGCATACCAGGGCCTCTAGCTTCTGCAAATGAACTCCAGATGCATGTGCCACCTTGAGCATCTGGCTTACATGGATACTGAGGAGTCTAACCTGGGTCCTTAGTTTTCTTAGATGGGTACCTTAGCCACTAAACCATCTCTCCAGCCCCCTTTTATTGTCCTTTTTATGTATTAGGTTGGTTTCTCTGACTCTGGAAAGCCAGGAACTATTAGAGGTAGCCTCTGATTACAGCACTTATTTTTTTTTTCTTTGGTGTAGCAGTTAGCTTTTGTTTCTGGGCCAAAACACCTAAGCAGAAAAAGCTGATAGAAGGAAATGGTTTACTAAAAGCTTACAGTTTCATTTGGACATTCCATCTCAGTGGAGAAAGCATAGCAGGAGCAAACTAGGAGAAGTTAGATAACCACCCATCACATCTCCACAGCATCAGGGAGAAAGCAGAGACAGTGCAAGTAGGGCTGGACTATAAAACCCCAAAGCTTACCACAATGACATGTCATCCAGCAAGGGCCTACCAGCTAAGCATTTAAGTATAAGGCTTAGTCACAAGAACATGAAGCTATAGGAAACACTACACATCCAGACCACCGCATGGCTGAACACAAATCTATCAGTTTTGTAGTTGAGGTACTGATTTATAATCTCTATTGCACATTAAATTTCAATTTTATGAATTAACAGTGATCCAATGTGGGTAGAAATTTTTATATGATATTAAAAATTCTTTTTGAAATTATTATTTCCATAGTGATTCACAAACTGTTTACTTTGTGGTGTGCATTTAGGTTAGTAAAGGGGCTGTGGTCCTGGTTAACCAGTGTGGTAGTTGTGAATATTTTAACCCTAAAGCCTTCCCTAATGCTACTTGTAGAGGACCTCTGGTGAGAAAATTTACAACTGTAAGTTATATTGTTAAGATACACATAAAACTAAGTCCAAAATGAATTGGTACCATAGAAACCTTCCTTCTGGATAGTAGACTGAAAGATAGCCCACAACAAGAAGTATGGGGGGATTATCTGATAAGAAGAGCCCTGGAGAGAGTGGGATAAAGCCTAACCCTAAAACATTTGGCTCTGGCTTGTAATTCCTAGGACCAGAAATCACTTACAACCCACACTGAGCTGTTGATTGGACAGAGCTAGAGGTCCCCAAACAAGATAGGCTTCCTTCAAAGCACTTGATTACCCATCTGAGCTAAAAAGTAAGACCCCATTGCTGAAGAAACCACATGCTGCTGACACAGATCATAGAGATATTTGGCTAGTATTTGGAAGGAAGCCAGTTACCATATGGTTAGCCCCTATAGTGCTATAAAGCACTACATGAGCTGTTGGGGAAAAATGGCCAAAAGTGTAAGCAAGCAGGAGACACTCTTGTATGCAAACAAGCAGCCTGAGAAACCTGCAACTTGTGACAGATAGCAAGGATATGAAAACACCCCCACCATAGCTCAGGGAATTTTGCAAAAGAAGGGGCAGAAAGACTAGGAGCCCCAGGGTGGAAAGGAATATCTAGACACATTGACCCCCCCACAATGACTGACTGCTGCCTTCACAACTCATAACCCACAGCCCCATGGGGAATACCAGCAATCCAGCAACCACACTGAGGAGACCCTCAGTGGAATGGAGGCAGGGAGGAGGGAAATGTTGGTGCCAACGCATGTGTCAGTACAAAGTCTCTACTGAATTTTTTTAAAGAAAACATTTTTTTTCAAGCATGATGGTAGAAGGCTTTTTAAAAGAAGGGGCTCTCTGCTGTTCTTAGTGTACTAAAGCAACCAGTAAATCATGAAATGTTGTGTGAGTGTGTACATGTACATATAGATGCTGACATACACTGATAGTGGAATCCAAGGGGAAGGGAGAGTAAACAGAGTGCCTCTAATGCCTGCTGCACTGCTTGGTGCCATTTCATTAGTCATTCTGTCATATTGAGAGTGATGAAGTATAATTGAGTGGATAAGCTAGAGGGTAATTAGAAAAAAGAGGAGCAGAGTCAACTAAAAATATGTCCCACATAGGCTGACTATCTGAAGATTATCTGTACAAAAACAAAACCCTGAAAAGACCTGGCCTGGAATTACATTGTCTGACTTAGAATTAGCAGTGGCAATGTGCAGGAATAAACATCAATAAATTATATACAATATATTCATGGTACTGGCAAAAGTTCTCCCTTAGGGTTAGAGATGTGGCTTACTAGGTAAGAGCACTTTCTATGCAACCATGGGTATGGTAACACACTCTTGAAAACCCAGTGTATGTGGGCATGGGTGAGAATAAAGAATTCCTAGGGCCTGCAGTTTAACAAGTTTGACCAAAATTAGCAGCTCCAGGTTCAGTGTGTGAAATACTCCACCTCAAGGAAACAAGATGAGAGAAAAAGGAAGACACCCAACATTCTCCTCTGGCCCATGCACATGTGCTTTTGGGCACACACGTTTGCACACACATGCACCATACCACACATAAGAAACATATATGCTAACCATATATAAACTTAAAAAATAAATAAAATCTGTCAAGTTATTATTTGAGTTGAGTGGTGGAGCTCCTCTTAGTTTTACAAGTAGATTCGTTGTTTAGATTTTAGATCTTATTTAGTCAAAATATTAATATTGGGAATTGATTACTTTACAATCTTATCTGTTGGTACCAACTGGAATATTTGACAAGATTCCTCTTTCTAGAAACAGCCCACTGAGAAGTTTTATCAGTTGGTTATTAACGTAAAATAGATTACTGTTAAAATTATAAGAATATATTATACAAATAAATGTCTCTTCCACAAAATCTACCATTTCATTTCTCTATAGGAATCCATTTTGTAACAGTTTATTTTTTACATGCATGTACATATGGATCCCTTCTAAACAAACTATATATTGGAAATATGTAATGGAAATATAAGTTAGAGGCAGTTCTACTCAACCACTTAAAAGATAGGAAATCATACAAAACCAAAAATATCTATAAACTGAATTATTTACTTTTCACAATCTCCTCAGTCTTTATTTTGACCCTAAATATATCATTTCCATATTAACTTTATTTATGATATGTATCTATTCACCATCATTCCTATAACAATGTGGCCTCAGCTCTGTGTTCTAGAGTTTTTTTGGGGGGGCAATACCCATTTTAAATGGTGTTACAATTCATAATTTGACAAGATTTCTCCCCCCAACTTGTCAAAAGAGCACATATTATATAGCTGAATTATTGCTTGCCTGTTGCCTTTATAGCTCAATCAACTTGACTATGCATCATAATTATGTATCATATGTTGATTTTATTTCTCCTACTTGATCAGTGCAAACACATGAAACACATTGCATGTAATGAAACATGATGATATCTCATATACCAGTGACCATTGTAACCAACTTCTTACCCTTCTATATGGCCCTGGCCTCTAATTGCTGTCTCCTTCCAGAAGGAAACTCTTCTATAGAGGATCTCTGTAATAGACTACTATGGAAATCATTATGGTGGTTAAAGAGTTGCCACCAGGCAGAAACAGTTTTGACCAGGCATTGTTAAAAAAATTATATTCAACTCTATCCCAGGCAAGAGAAAGAGAGAGAAGCAGAGCTTAGTGACATTTTGATGATAGTGATTCCAATCCCTTCTCTTTCCCACAGCCCTGCTGCTGAATATTGATATGGGATACATGAGAGACTGTTAATTACTAGAGACTGATTTTTCCTTCAGCACGTGAATCTTTCTGCGTTTGCAATCACACTTCCTATCCTTCCCCCCACTGTTGTCAAGACACACACAATAAACTCTATGACCTTGGCCAAATGTGGTTACTTTGTGGGGTCCCATTGCTTATGTCTAAAGTAAGAACTGAACCAAAAAGCATTTTGAGTTTCTTCTTCCATACCTAGATTCTTTGAACTCCTCAGAGAGCTCACTTGTTACTGGTCTGGAGATGCTTAACTGCAGCAGTGGAGTGCAAACCTTCCTGGAAACATCAAGCTGATTAAACAGCATGATTAATCAATGCAAACTTTGCAGGTAACTTATATTGACTGAACCAAGCAAGCTTATATTCACAAAAGTCTTAAGTACTGTGTGGTTGTGTGTGTGTGTGTGTGTGTGTGTGTTTGAAATGCAGGTGTATTAAGTTGATTATGCTGGATTATAATGGTCCAGGAAAAAGAAAATAAATTACAGACAGAAAACATCAGTGGAGATGTGAGTCAATGAAGTGAGGATTGGGTGGGGTTTCTATACTGAATCTCAGTCTGTCTTTGTCTCTTTGTCTCTCCATTTCTCTCACCCCTCTCTCTCTCTCTCTCTCTCTCTCTCTCTCTTTCTTTTTCCTGTCTTTACCTCTAAGAGCAGACATTTTATGTAGCACAATGCTTGGTTTTAGTTGATGTCAAATAGTGAACCAATTTAATGTACAAGAAAGAAAAAAGAAAAGGATTATATCAGAGTAAAATTGATTTTTTTTTTGTCTATAGCTGTGCCTGTAAATATTTTAAAGTTTAGCTTAGTGGATTCTCTGTAAGTAGTGAACTGTAACCTGACATGATGTGTGAACACACTGTAACCTGTTCTTATAACAACTGGTGGAGTCAGCCAATCAAAAGAAGCCAGAGGATCCAGTAACAATTTTGTACAAATACTGTAGACAGGAACAATAACCAATAAAGGCACCTCTTACATACGTTTTCTGGACCGAACCTCTTCTTTTTCTCTGGCTAAAAATATATCCACATTTAGTACCTATTTTGGTACAGACTGGGGCTTGATTCTAGATTTTGAAATTTGGGTCCACAATACTGAATCTGTTTTAATTTAATTTTTTAGCACTATCTATAACAATACAAATTACTCTAATAATTTATTCTCCTTAACATTAAGGGAAAACTTATGGATACTTCCCTGTCATATATAAACACACCTCCAGGGATTGAGATTCATATTCTCTTCCTCTCTTGTTCACAATCTTGTCATGAGATTCTCTAATAGCAGACTCACAAGAACTAGATTAAAAGCTAATTACAGATGTTAGAAAGGTTCACCACACCACAAAAAACAACAACAACAACAACAACAAAACACTTGAATGAAAAACGCAGAATGAAGTGATTGTTTTCTCCACTGGGGAAGGAGTAGGTTCACATGGTGGGATTGGGGGTGGGCAGTTTCAAGAATACTTTTACCATAACTTTTGAGAGGAGATTCTGCTCTATCTCTTCTCTTGGTGGGTGTAGAGGGATGCAGAAGAAACAGAACAGGGACTCATGCATGCTAGGAAGTGCCCAATTTGGCCACATCTTATCTTTACCTACTATCCACATGGCTGGTATATGCATATTATTATGTACTGTGACCTAGACTTGCCAAGTGGCAGACTGTATTGTGGAAAGTTCTTAATCTTCATTCCCTAAGTAAGGATATAATATGGAAATGATTTAGCAAGAATTATATGCTATATACTTTATTTTTTAAGGTTTATTTTTAAGCAGAGAGAAAGAGAGAATAGGGGCACCAAGAGACTCTTACCACTCAAAACTAACTCCAGATGCTTGCACCACCTTGTGCATGTGACTTTATGTGAGCAATAGGGAATTGAACCCAGGCCAGTAGGCTTTGTATGCAAGTATCTTTAACCACTGAGAAATCTCCCCAGCTTGAATTATACATTTTAGATACCTTAAACTTATCAAAAAGGGCTGTAAAGATGGTTTTATGGTTAAAGTGCTTGACTATGAAGCCTAAGGACCCAGGATTAAGTCTTCAAACCACATAAGCCAGATGGACAGTGTGGCACATGTGTCTAGAGTTTATTTGCAGTGCCCGAAGGCCTTGAAGTGTCCATTCTCTCTATCTTCCTCCTCTAACAAATAAATAAATAAAAAAGTATCAAAATCTATGCAGATACTTATGATAGAAATATAACTAGCATAGTGAATGTATTATGCTATTGTCTACATAAAATCTTGTTTTAATAACTGCTATTGAAGGGTTTTGGAGATGACTCTGTTTGTAGAGTTCTTGTCTCACATGCACAAGGCCTAGAATTTGATCCCTAGCACCATATATGCTGGGTGAGGTGGTGAACAGCTGTAATCATAGCACTTGGGAGGTGGAGGCAGGAGGGTCAGAGTTATGGTCATCCTTTTCAACATGACACTAACTCAAAAAATATAAATAAAATGAAGCAAGATGAATTTAAAAAAAAATCATTGAATATATTATTAGCGCATTGTGCCTGTGCAGGCTGGGGAGATGGTTCAGCATGTAAGTGCAATTGCAACCATGCAGATGTAAGAGGTGGGAGATGGGGCGACTTCAATCATGGGGCACACGTGTAAGCAGCCAGTATCCCCAGTACTATGGAGAGCAGAGAAAGGAGAATAACTGGGGAGCAAAAGTATCCAGAATCAGTGAAATGCTCTACCTAAAGGAAACATGTCTATGAGCAATAGATGGGGACACTTAGTGCTGTCTTCTGGCCTCTGCACATGCGCACATAGGTCATGCACATCTATGTATATGCCTGCAGGCAACATGCACATACACACTACATATTACACATGCAAAAAATTTAAAAACATCACAATTCTGAACAAATAATATCCAGTAGAAAATTTACAAAATCATGGTTGTTTGAAAGTAAAATATGGTTTAGATGGAGTTATGAAGGTGACTTTCATTATTGCTGTTATTTTTGTGTGCTAGTAACTAATGACAGCCTTTTCCTATAGACCTGAACATAAATTAAATAAAAATGATGCCACTAGCTCCCAGTAATAAATAGTGAGGAGAGAGTAATGGGAGTTTCCCACTGTTTTTCATTGGTAGTGTGCACTAAGAATAAAGAGGAAAGAAAATCTACTTCATCACTCAATTTTTTATGAAATGTACTCATTTTCATACCACCCCAAAGATCAAATAATGGTGTATTTTAAAAAATGAGCTATCCTTGCTTATTATGTGACAACTCACAACATAAAGCTTAGGGGAAAAAAATCTACATTTTTATACAACTTAGATTCTCTTGACAAATATCATCAGTGTAAGTTTAATGAATGAAATATATCTTTCTAAAATAATCATCAGCCCCATCTATATTTGAATTTTGAAAGCTAATCCCTCAGTTCAGTTGAAAATATCTGAAGGTGAAGCAATATATCAGCTTAGAGAGGTGGTGAAGTTGACTTTGGAATCAGAAGCAATGTCTTTGATTCCATTTAATAGCTGTGTATCCTTGGAGAAATCAGTTTTGGTTCCAAAAGTACAAGGCAAGGATAATAAATCTGGCATCTCTAGTTTGTTATGTGGTTATGGGGGTGACTAATTTCGATGACCTGTCTAATGTATGTTCTCAGATATTTGGTATATCGGACCATCAGTGTTCCCATCCTCTACCCCTACCCATTCTCTAGTAGATGGCCAGTCTAATGTATGACCTCACATATTTGGTATATCTGACAGTCAGTGTTCCACCCTCTATCCCTATCCCTTCTCTATTGTCAACAGCTCTCTCTTCAAACCACCTTCCATTCTTTTTTATAATTTACTGTTAGAGACAATTCCAATTTTACATTTTATCCTAAAGTCCTAGTGATATCAAAATGCATGCAGATAATCTTTCAATAAACATGAACTCTCGCTTGACATATTTATATTTATATTTTCTTATTTATTTATTTATTTAAGAGAGAGGGGGGGCAAATATATATTTAGAGAGAATGGGCATGCCAGAGCCAGAGCCTGTACTACTGCAAATGAACTCCAGATGCTTGTGTCACATTGTATATCTCCTTAATTGGGTAGTAGGGAATTAAACCTGGATGCTCAGGCTTCACAGGCAAGTGCCTTAACCACTAAACTATTTTTCCAGTCCTTCACTTTTTTCCCAATATTTTTCCTTCTGTTTTGCCTCAGACACATATTTATTATGAACATCTGCTAGAACTTGTATTATGAAAGCTTCCAATCATTTAATGTTCAATTTTTAAGCACTTTGCTAACACCCCCATCTAGTGTTTATTTCCAATCAATTTGATCTCATTTCCTTTCTTATCCAATTTACATATCCTTGTCATTTGTCATAATTAAATATTTGTACAAATTCTCAATTGCCTTGCCACTCTCTCACATTATCTTACTAATAAAGCAAATTCTCACCATTAAATTTATTATCTATTCTTGCACCTTTAAAGTTCAACAGATCTGTATGAAGATTCACTACTATCAACTCCACCTTATTTTATATCTCAGGCTATAAAGAAGAAAATGAGCCCCTAGTACTGTTGAATAGTTATTTATGTCTTACATTACTAGTTTTTAACCTTCTTCCCTTTAAACCTCAATACCTACTCTATTTAAGAAGAGGTATCACTGATAGGTTATTGTTATAAACCTCCCCTATACCATAACCTATTAACTACACATGTGCTCTCTTTCTGTTATAAGGGATGGACTATTTATGGCCATATGTCCCACTCTTCCATCTTAACTCCCAACCTCATTTTCTCTTACTCACCTAAGTTGTTACTCTGGCAATCTGTCAATGTTATTATTTTTCTTTCCCTCAGTGGATCTTTCTCCATCAGCATGCAAGCATATTGTGATTTTGACTATCTTAAAATGCATTTCTCTGAATGCTACATATTTTCTCATGCATTGCTCCTTTTTTTCTGCTTTGCAACAATTTTTTTAACATAGTGCTTATGAAAATCTTTTCTCCTCATGCTCTCTAGAACTGACCCTAATCTATCATTTCTCTCAACGTGTTCAAAATAGTGTGTGCCAGATTGGTTATGACTTCAATGTCTAAATGTACTTCCCTGCTTTGTCTTACTTTGAACACAGTTTGCCATCACTCTTTCTTGAAACACCATGTGGTCTCTTCTTTTACCTCACATACTGCTCTTTCTTATTGTCCTTTGCCCATCTTTTCTTATTATTCTTACCACTGCCACTGGTGTTCCCTTTAGATGATTAAAGTTTGGATTGATCTGCTGTTATGCATTATTAGTGACAACACGAGGTTTTGTGGTATTAAGTATAATTTCATGGTTTAATGACATATCTCTAGTTTGTGTTTCCACTTTGAAATTCTGTGATTACTACAAATGTTCATCAGCATCTCCGTACATCTGTCTAACTGCCATGGGATCTAAGGAGAGTACCATCTAAAATGCTATTCTAACCTTATTCCTCATACTTGCTGCTCTGCACTAATCAGTTATCAACAAATAAATATTTGAGGTATTCAGGTTAAATAACTTAAAATCATCTTTAACTTTTCTTTCTCTATCCAACACTATGCAAATCATTAACAAATCTTTTTTTTAATTTAATTTATTAGTTTTCTTTTCAGTAAATACAGGCAGTTTGGTACCATTATTTAGGCTCATCTGTGATCTACCCCCTCCCATTAGACCCTCCTTGTTAATGAAAATGGGTCGTGCATTGTGGAGTTAGCCCCCAGTTGTTGGTATGATAAATGTCTCTGAAAATCATGACCCAACATTTGACTCTGACATTCTTTCCGCCCCCTCTTCCGCAAAATTTCCCTGAGCCATGTTGGGTTCATTTTTCAAAAGTATATTCAAAATCCCTTTCTAATTACTGAATTTGTTAGTACTGCGGTCAGCCTGATACTGTCTTCCTTCTATATTTGCAACAACTTTATAATTGGTCTCGCTTTGCTATTTTTTATATTACTCACACCCAAGCCCTCTCCTTATCCCTATATTCTATATACACTAGCAAGAGTGAACCTGTCTAATCATGGTAGGTCAAGGCAGTCCCTAGTCAAATATTTTCAGTGATTTCTCATCACACTCAGACTAAATAAAGCCTTTAAGAAGACGCATATCCCTCCTTTCCTCTCTGACATTGTTTGTGTCATTTACCTGCTTAGCTCTGTTACTTCATGGCTATTATAAAGTTGCAGTCATACATTGTGCTGAGGAATTTTTTAAGGGGTTAGATAAATTTATAAAGCAATGACAACTTATGTGTAATCCTATAAAGACTGGGGGATAATTATGAAAGGACAGGTCAAATATGGATTTTAAAAATGAGTTATATGTTAAAATTTTAGGGCTGGAGAGATGGCTTAGCTGTTAAGTGCTTGCCTGTGCAGCCTAAGGACACCGGTTCAAGGCTCCATTTCCCAGGACCCACGCACAAGAGGGTGCATACATCTGGAGTTCATTTGCAGTGGCCAGAAACCCTGGCACACCCATTCTCTCCCCCACCCCCCGTCTGTGGCTCTCAAATAAATAAATAAATAAATTGTATAGAATGGATTGTGGATGGAAGACTAAAGGTAGCTTAGGAAAATTTTGTGCTTTCTTGAGTTTACTCAATTTTAGAAGATAAATAAGAAGGATTTGAAGTGCATTTTTCAAAATAGAATTTGGAAGAATTAACTCGCTTAGCTGAATTGAGAAATAGGGAGGAACAAAGATGGCTGAGACCTCCAATTGCTCCTGAGTAGCACAGCCAAAAAGTGCAGCATATTGTGTATCTGTTTTAGCTGGTAAAGTGAAGTGCTGCTAGAGGAGAGCCCCAAGATTAAGTGGCTAATAACAGAAATCCATTTTCCAAAGTTCTGAAGACTAGAAGTCTGAGGTCAAGATGCCAGAATGTTTACATTCCATTGGCCCTTTTCTAAGTTACAGACACTGCCTTCTTATATTCTTATATTTCAGAAGGAAATCAAGCAAGCCCTCATTTTCTTAGATGGACACTTATCCTTTTGTGGGGCCCTGATCTCATAATTTACCTCTCCATAGTCTCATCTTGGACTAGCAGTTTGGAGGATAGAATCAGATTTAAGATATTTTAATATTATTTTTATTTATTTGAGAGAGAAAGAGAGAGATAGAAAGGGAGATGATAGATGACCGATGATAGATAGATGATAGATAGATAGATAGATAGATAGATAGATAGATAGATAGATAGATAGATAGGGCATTCCAGCCATTCCAGGGCCTCTAGCTGATGCAAACATGTGCCACCTTGCACATCTGACTTATGTGGTCTCTGAGGAATTGAACTTTGGTCCTTTTGCTTTGCAGGCATACACCTTGACTGCTAAGCTGTCTTTCCAGCTCAGATATAATTTTGAAATACAAAACATCCTATCAATATTAGTAAGCCCTATGTCTGCTCTTGATATTAAGCCATATTGTCTAATGTATATGTTGTTATATTTTTGGCTATTGTTTCTACTCAGCTCTGGGGTTAAGACTGATCAACTGTGAAGACAAATACAAGTCAAAATAGATTTCTCTATTTATACTGGACAATATTTGAAAAGTTGACTTTATGCCTCAAGAAATTATAGTTTTCAAGCAAAAAATATCACTGGAATGAGTTAACATTATGACCTAATCAACTGACTAGATTAAATGGTCCATCCCTGTGGAATCCAAAGTGTTCAATTTAAAATGGAAAAAAAAACCCTTTAAGCCTAAGGTTTGTGTAATGTTAAAAAAAAAAAATAATGAAAGACTCTTTAAATACCCTGCCTTTTGGAAAACTCTCTCTGTATTATGTCCCTTGGTTATTGCTACTGGCTTTGATGTTTCTGTGTCAGACTGTGCACCACTGAAAGTGTCTGGATTCAGTCCACCTCATGCTGTCTTTGACATATAGAACTCTGATCTTGATCCCCAGCTGCAACAGCCACACCCTCTCAGGAGAAATCTGGCAGAAGTTCATGTACATACTACTGGAGGTAACTACTTTACAATCCCTGCTATGCATGTTAGATATCCCCCCCACTTCCGGAGAGGCCAAGAGTCTTTAGACTGGGACTCAGGTCCTTTCATGTGTAGAGCTGTCACTTCTGAAGCAAACTGGTTCAAAGCTTTGAATACCCACTCTTATATGAGTTGCCCTTGGTCCCTGATGACCTAAACAATGTGATGTTACCTGGATGGTTTACCTAAAGACAGTTTTATTGTTGCCATATAACCTTAATGCTGTATTACATGACAGGTAATTGTTTTGTAGTTAAAATAATTTTCTCTCCCTAGAACATCACATGCACTCTCTGTCTCCCTCTCTGCATTTCTAGGGATAAAAACACAAAGAGGTTTTTAATGATGCAATTTAACAATTCAAAAAAAGTAGCAGATATGATGAGAATATCAGCCAGAAAGAAATGGAACTGTCTCATTTATGTTTAATATCCTCGGTATTAATAATTTGAGCACTGTTATCATCATATTTTTTGTTTTGGTAACTTATTCTTTTCCAATATAAAGTATGACTCATATGTGTATATAAAGGAACAGAAAGTGAAATCATTACAAAAAATAATTAAAGTTACAATTATACATGTGATATGTGTATACATAATCATAAACATACTAATATATCATTATAATTTGAAATGTGTATTTATATATTATAAATATAAATAAATATAAATAGATAATACATATCATTATTTGAAATTTTTTTCTTTCGGGAAAGTCTCACTTTAGCTCAAGCTGATATGGAATTTATTCTGTAACCCAGGTTGGCCTAGAACTCAGGATGATCTTCTTCTTCCTTTCTAAATTCTATTATTATACACATGAGCCACCATGCCTGGATATATAAAATTAAAATTTGAAATATATACATAGTTCCATATATATATTTCAAATTGGAATGATACTTTTTGATTGAACTAAGAATTTATTTATTAATTTTCTTACTTAATCTAGGGATTCATTTACTTCCTGCCAGAAAACCATAATAGGATATTAGAACTTTTGGTTATAAAAACTAAGTTTTTGTTATTATGACATTGGTTGTTAGATACTAAGATTTACACATTTAAATATATATATATATATATATATATATATATATATATATATATATATACACACACACATACACACACACACATATATTTGCAAGCAGAGAGAGAGAGGGAGAATGGGCTCTCCAGGACCTTAACCCACTGCAAATGAACTCCAGATGTGTATACCATTGTGCATCTGGCTTTACATGGGTACTGGGGGACCAAACCTGGGTCCTTAGGCTTTGCAAGCAAGCACCTTAATCACTGAGCCATTTCTCCAGGCCAGATCCACACTTCTATACCTTTTTCTAATAACTTTTCTATATCTTTTTTATATACCAGCTCATCTCAATGTGTATTTTAGCCATACCTGAAGACTGTAGTAATACTTGGAACATTCCAAATGGATAATGAATAGCACTTTTATTTAACATGAATGTGAAGTTCTCATAGTATTTTTATTCTGAATATATTACTGAAAAAAATGTCATAAATTTCAGCTTAAGGAAAATTCATATCCAGACATGGTGGCACTCAGGAGAAAGGAAGATCAACCTGAGTTCTAGGCCAGCCTGGGTTACTGAATGAGTTCCAGATCAGCTTGAGCTAGAATGAGACTTTCTTGAAAAAAAAAAATAAATAAAATAAAACAATAAATAAAAAAGAAAGAAGAAAAAGCAAAAAAAATGTCCATGATGAAAACTAGGGTTATCATGGTTATCATGGTTTGATGAACCTCTAACTTATGTTGAGCCAGGCATGGTAGCACATACCTTTAATTACAGGACTTGGGAAGCAGAGGAAGGAGGATCACTGTGAATTCAAGGCCAGCCTGAGACTACATAGTGAGTTCCAGATCATCATGGGCTAAAGCAAGATCCTACCTCAAAAATCCAAAAAATACATAGCTAGAAGGCTGTTTGGTGGACATCATGTTTCTACTTAGCCAAAGAATAGTAGAATCTTTCTTCTGGGGTCTATGAACTTCCAAGCCATAGGTTTTTGACTTGATTTTTAGTACCAAGTATGAATTTCCTCCCACTGAGTGGGACTTCTTATCCAATTGAAGAGGAATTGATTACCACCCATAATGTATACATCTCAATTACACCAATGCATATAACTTGCCTGGCTGGTTGATTTTGTACCTGCTATGATTTATTGCTCATTCTGACTATAGATGACTTTTTCTTCCACAGGAGCTCACATAGTGCCTCCCAGCTTTATAGGAGCTATTTGGAAAGGAGGTAGCTTCCATCCATTGCCAGCTAGACTTCTCAGTGTCCTGCAGATTTAGCCGTGGTGTCTTCAGCAATAGTTTTCCCTTCTAACTCTGGTGGGCTACCAATTGTTTTGGCAGTGACCTGTATTGCTTTGGAGGCTTCATGGGCTTCCCTGACCAACAGCTTACTGTAGTGGTGATGGTGGGGTGACTCATCACCAGCACTAGGACTTTACCTGCACCAGCCAATAACTTCAGAGTAAAGCTATCTTTACCCCAGCAGAGTATTTCAGTCCAAGCAAAGTCTCTCCTCTTCTTTTCTACTCCTCCTCTTTCTTATGATTATATTTTTCTGTGACTGATTACATGATTTGCTAACTTTTCTTTTTGCTTTCACATGTACGTCCAGCTCAAATGAAATACCTTATCACATATTTTAAAAGGATTACCATTAATTTTTTGCTTGAGTCTGATTACTCTCAAATGTAAGTAACATGAAAGTTCACATCAAAAATTGTTTATGCATTAAGAATATTTCCAACCCAAATAGGAGGCTTGTTTAGTGATTTATAATACTTTGAAAAAAAATATGGTCTTTATGTGCAATGTAGCACTTCTAAAAGTGAGAATGCTGCTGACAATTTACTTATATTGCTTAAATATATGGAACTTCAAAGCAGCTGGATATTGCAAATAGCCTTGCATAAATTATACAAACTTGAATAGAGAAGATTTGAAATGAGCAGAAGAACAGCTATCATTGGCTTTTCAAAGGAAGTGTTGCTATTTGAAAGAATACCATGTACTTCCCCCAAACATATGCTAATTTATAAACTTTGGATATATTCCTCATGGACCACTTTTCCATGGGAGGATTAGAATCATATAACTGCTGCAATTATAGTGATATCACAGCATCAAATATTATTTTAAGTTATAAATATACAAACCAAAAATGCTTATTGATATTTCTAGCAACAAAAAGTAGAATGAAATATTCATTTTAGAATAAAGCAATTAGAGTTAAGCTTTAAATATTTTAACTATCAATAGATAAAATAATGTTAATAAAAATAAGTTCAAATCCTTGCAATTTTGGAATATTTGCAATATTAACTCTGTCACATTACCTTGATATTCTCTTTCTCGAGGGCATATATTTACATTTTTATTAAAAATGTGCACCAGTTAAAGTGGTTTATGGTTTTTTAAAATAAATTGGCAAAAGTTTTAATGCTTTGATTTCTTACATGGATAATTTTAATAGAAATACTGTTAACTTTAAATATGAGATCATTTTTATTAGATATGATCTTTGGGAAATATATATTATATAATTAAAGCCTTTTTCAAATTTGGTAGCTTGTGAAAATTCTTTTTTATGATTATAATGTAGATGATCAGTAATTTCTGAGAATAAAAAAGTCATGTCTCAAAACTACTCATTTGACATAATTGTGACCTAAATTAAAAGTTTCTGGATTCCTTTTAAGCCAATTCTATTTTATTGAAATAATTATCTTAACATTTTCTTAAAATTAAAACTTTAGTTTGGTTAAGGAAGAATTTAATTGCTCAGCCATTTTTTTCCGCACAATGAGTCAGCTTCTGGCTTAAATATATCTTTATATAATTGTTCTTTTGGCCTGAAATCTTATTATTGTGTCTGTAAATTTTTACTAATCTTGTGAGAAAAGAACAAGTGAAAATATTTGGCTCCTTTTACAGTTTATCATCAAAATTTTATTGTAGATATGGTTCATATGTTTCATGGGTTTTTTTTGCATTAGATACATATAATTTGAACTTTTTCTGTAATTATTTACTCCAATTAAAACAAGAAAACAAGGTAATAGAAAAATTGACTATTTGTATTTTGGAAATGTGATGATATGAATGTATGCCCTCCATAGCCTCAGGATTTTTTAAATATGTTATTTATTTATTTATTTATTTATTTATTTATTTGAGAGAGAGAGAATGGGCACACCAGGGTCTCCAGCCAGTACAAGTGCAGTTCAGATGCATGTGATCCCTTGCATATCTGGCTTAGGTTGTCCTGGGGAATTGAACTGAGGTCCTTAGACTTTTCAGGCAAACGCCTTACTGCTAAGCCATTTCCCCAGCCTACCTCAGGATTTTTTTTTAAGAATTTTTTTCATTTGAGAGTGACAGACAGAGAGAGAAAGAGGTAGAGAGAGAGAGAATGGGCACACCAGGGCCTGCAGCCATTGCAAACAAACTCCAGATGCGTGTGCCCCCTTGTACATCTGGCTAATGTGGGTCCTGGGAAATTGAGCCTGGAACCAGGGTCCTTAGGCTTCACAGGCAAGCTCTTAACTGCTAACCCATCTATCCAGCCCTGCCTCAGAATTTTAGATTAAGATTGAGTTTGCAACTTGAGTGCCCAGTAGGCAGAGAGGGCTACTGGGGAAGACCAGGTGTCCATGGGGGCAGATCTTGTAGTGTAGCTATAAGGTATGCTCAAAGCAGGTTTGAGCTCTGGCTGTTCATGTTTTTTGGCTGTTGGTGGGGGTCTCTCTTTGCTATGGAAGCTTCTTCTGCCATGATGAATTTTCTCCCAGATTCTGTAGGCCTGAATTAAACCCTTTCCTTCCATAAACTGCTTCTGCTTGAAAGTGTGTCTTTTCAACCAGAAAGGTAACTGGAACACAGATTAATTCAAAAAACCTCACAGGATAAGATGGCATAGGAAAATTAATTCAGAAACATATATAAATAATCTTTAGAATTTCAACTTGACTGTAAGCACACATGCCTCAAGCATGATATGCCTTTGAGAGCTCAATTTACATTGCCATGTGACTGAAATTAGATGGAGGTGGGGTGGGATATTGTAACTGAGTTCTTGACATTAAGGAAGAGTCCTTAAGTTCCAAACCCTGAGTTCATACCTGTTCCTACCAAATTACTGGGATAAAACAAGGCTGAAAAGGATAATTGTTAAATCCTTCCATTTATTCACAGAAAGAGAGAACGAAACCTGAGAGTCGAATAGGAAGCTCATCCCCATCTGGCCAGCAAGGCCTAGGTAAGAGGAAGGGCTTGCTGTATCAGGGAACTGGAAGTTCGGGAAAGGGAAAAAGTCAAAAGACCTTACCCATCTGCTAAGCATCTGTTTATTACCTTCTTGTGGTAAGCCTTACCTTCAGGCTCAGGTGAGCCTGGGAAAGGGCTGATTTGCCTGGGCTAAGGGCTGGCTCAAGAAGAGGCCAGCCAAGTCTCCAAGTTCAGGGTGGAGTTTGGCTTACTAGAATTCCAGGATCAGATTGAAACTTTAAAAGGAAAATGGTCCAGGTGTGGTGGTGCATGCCTTTAATCCCAGCACTCGGGAGGTAGAGGTAGGAGGATCATCAGGAGTTCGAGGCCACCCTGAGGCTACATAGTGAATTCTAGATCTGTCTGAGCTAGAGTGAGACCCTACCTCAAAAAACAAAAACAAACAAACAAACAACAACAACAACAACAAATAAAAATAAATAAATAAAAGGAAAATGGTTCAGGAACTCCTTCCCAGAGAGGGAATCAGATTGTTTATGTAAAAACTGATGAGGTAGAGACAAGGAGAAGCCAGATCTTCTCTGATCTCTAGGAAATTAGAGAACTGCAAGGGCCAGTCCAAAGACATTCCTGCTGTTTACTTTTGGAGCCAACCACCCTAACTGCCTTTCTATAAGTAAAAAGAAACTAGTGATAAGTATATCTCAGAAAGGAGAGACCTCTAGGGGCAGGAATGATACTTGAACACTTCAATATGGAAGACTAAATTGCAGTAAATGTTTAGAATATTTTGCATTGGAGGACCTTTTAACTCAGAGATCATAAAGTTTTATGAACAATACTAATCTTGGTAGAAAAAAATGATTGTGATCAATAAAAGATTACTATCACATTAATATTTTATAACATGTATTTTGAAAATTCCCATCATTGGTGACCCCAGTGTTATCTGTGTTCACCAGCAGTGATAAAAGTATCTAAAAAGTGGTGCTGAGGCTAAGAATTATAATTGGACCTTGGGGATTTAGAAGACTTAGTAGGGTTAGCCCTGTTAGAAACTGTGTCAAGCATAAGCTTAGAATCCCCCAAATTGATATATATATATAATTTCTCCTCCATGCTATACCTGAGATCTAAATGATTGTATCTTGGGCTTATATCATTCACTTGATATCCTGAAGGATGGATAACAGGCCAGTTCTTAAGCCTATTAAGTATAAATTATGGTACTGCTGACTATAGACTTTCAAAATTTTTGTCTTTACCATAGTGATTTAGGATCATCTTCAAATGTAACATTATGAGACCCATTGTTATTGCAACTAGTGAACATATAATATTTAAATACAAGCCAATATTAACAGAGTTTTATTTTCCATCCATGGTTGTTAATTGAATTGAATCTAAGATTCAACACCCTCAGATTAGCTTTATTCTTATCTCTGTCACATGGGTATATGCTACTTGGTGGCAATGAAGTATTTCAAAGCCCATTCCCAATGACATATAGCAAAAGATTTATTTGTTGAGGAGAAATTTCAGCCAATAATTAACAATATCCCACTAGTTTAAATGAAAAAGACTGATAAAATGCTGATATATGTGAATAAAAATAGTCATTAGATTTAAAAATTTGTCTGAAACAAAACTATGGTTGTATACAAACAACCAAATTGCCCTTAGATAAACCACCTGGGTAACACTATTGCTTCTTCAATTCAGAGAAATTATGATCCTTGGGGACTGGGACTCATAGATAACAATGCTGGTTTCCAGAGCATCAAAACTGCTCACCTCAAAGAGGACAGCTTATGGAGATGAAACAATTCTGAGCCCTGTCAAAAGACCTTTTGGCCTCTTAAGAAGTTGATGGAATTTGGCATGTATTGTGAGGATTTTTAAAGTAGCTCCCTTGAGATGCATTCAATGAGCGCTTTTGACTGATGGCTCTAAGCCCTCCACTCTGTAAATCTTTAAGAGTATTTTTCTTATTTATTAAAAAAATAACAGCAAGCTGAAAGAGAATGAAAGACATGTAAAGAGTACATATTTGCCAACAAACTTTACCAATACCCTTGTTTTTCTAGAAGCAATTCAGATAAATAAAAATAAGCTAACTAGTAAGAGACTATTGTACAACAGTGACAACTGACTATTTGAGAAGTCTTTTGGAAAACAGCTATATAAGAATTTTGAAGAGAAATAATTTATTTTAGTACAAATTGACTATTGGATGTCACTTTATTCTGATAATCTGTTTTGAATGTTCCTACTGATCTGTTTTGAATGAAGGAAAACTTAGACTTGCCATCTACATAGTCATCTGAAAAGTTGAATCAATAATGTTTTCCATTAGTTTTTTTTTCTTTTTTCCCTTTCTAAAGGTGAATTGTCTTCAGCCTATTTATTATCTAAACTGAGACAAATGTCTTAACACCAAGAGAAAGTATGCTTTCATGGTGTGTAGTGGAGGTGATGAGCTGATCATCAGTAATTGATCTATGTTGTCTTACTCTCAGTGTCAAATACCACTAACAGTTGTAGCAGTTGTAAATTGGGCTCTTGGAAATCTTTGTGTAGATACCCCGTCTGGAAGAACATCTGGGTGATCTTTAAGGAAGGAACATGCTTCTTTTCAGGCAGAGCATGGTAAGTAGGACAATTTTTTGAAACAAATCTTTAAGTTTTGTTCTCTTCTACTCCTGGCACTTAAAACAAAATATTAGAAACATTTTGTATGGACATATCATGTATTAATCCAGTTTCTCTCCCCCGTGGCCCATTCCACTGAGTACCCTCCTCAGTGAAGTCAGTGATATTCACTATGGGGTTATGGATTATAAATTGGGAGAGCAGAAATCAGTAATTGTGGAGGAGGGAGAACAATGCCTCTGGATGACTCTTCCTGTGGCTGTTACAATCTTTCCACCCCCTCTTCCACAATGTTCCCTGAGCCTTTGCTGGAAGAGAAAACAGATTCTCGATGGAGATTGCGAGGACTATACATTAAAGGAGTGAGCATAGATTAATTCACAGAAACTTTGAAGGGCATAGCCTCTCCTTCAAGCACCAATTAGTGTGAGCTTCTCACTGGAGCTCATGACTATACTCTCCATAGAATACTGACTTTGTTCCCAGTTAACAGCTATGACAGCCTTCCCATTGAATGGGTCTCTTGCCCACTATTGCACAGGTATGTACATTTTGTCTGGCTAGTTGACTTTGTATACAGCATGATCACACGGTTGGTGGCCATTTTCCTCCAGCAATTCATGTGGCACTTTTTGGCACTATGAAGTCTAGCCATTAAATAGATGACTTTCTTCCAGATTCCAGCATGAACTGTTGATGTTGTATGTCAGAGGCTTGTGGTATCTTGAGCAATGGGGTCTTATCTTTCAGCTCAGGTGGATAATCAAATACTTTGACAGAATGCTTTCTTGCTTTGGGGACCTCATAGATCTTTCTGACCAATAGCTCACTGTGGAGTGTTACCCATTTTTGGCACTGTGAATGACATGCCCTAGTCAATGGTTTTAGAATTAGGCTACCCCCACACTCTGCAGGGCTCTTCTGCCCAGACAATCCCCCCACACTCAGATTGAGGGTTATGCCTTTTAGTTTGCTGTCCAAGAAAATGTTTTCTGTGTTACTAATCATGTTGGCTTTAGTTTTGTGTATATCTCCCCCAACTCTCCCTTTCTGCTGGCACTTTTTAAAACATATAAATATAACATCAACACACTGTGCCCTTTTCTATAAAGCCAGGTGCTGCAATCTACAGGAAACAAAAGGAAGCAATCCTGTGTCCCCCTTTCAAAGAGGCAATGCTCAAATCTCACTCCTGCCCATTCCTGTGTCAGTTTAGCCAAGAAAAAGTGGAAACAGAGAAGAAACTAGGATGCTTTAGTGGTCTAGTTGCCTCGTGCTCTTTCTGCATTTTCTCTAGACAAATTTAGTACAGCTGGTTACATTTAAATTTCTTAAGATTAAAGACAATTATTGATTCAATTTTAATTTAGTCATACTAATCACATTTCAAATGCATATGACCAGTGCTTATTGTGTCAGATAGTAGAGAGACAGAATCTTACCTTCACTAAAGGACGTCTGATGGACAGTTTTGCAGGTCATCCGGAATAAGACAGCACAGTGGCCTAAATATTGGAAGTCCCAGATTTGTGTCAGGCTTACTGTGACCAGTAGTCTCTGAGTGTTTTCTGGTTCTTGGTTTCTTTTTTTATATATTTTATTTATTTGTTTGAGAGACAGAAAGAGAGGAAGACAGAGAGAGAGAAGGGGGGGGAGAGAGAGAGAGGGAGAGAGAGAGAGAGAATGGGTGTTCCAGGACCTCCAGCCATTGCAAATGAACTCCAGATGCATGTACCCCCTTGTGCATCTGGCTTATGTGCTTATGTGGGTCCTGGAGAGTTGAGCTGGGATCCTTTGGCTTTGCAGGGAAACACCTTAACTGCTAAGCCAACTCTCCATCCAGCTTGGTTTCTTAATGAAAGAACTGGAAAAGTTGTATACAAACTATAATATAACAAAATACTTTATTAAGAGCAATGTGATAGTACCCAGTCAAGAAAAGCAGTGAGTCACCTGAGAGGAGAAGTATTCAAGGGCCCAGGGTTATTGCCAGGGCTTCTTTGTAAGAGCCCAAGAGAAGGAGAGACCAGTTACTAAGGGTGTAGGTTAAGTGGTTCTCTATTTTGATTGAAAGACTTGAGTTTCATAATATTTTCCCTACTGCATATCTTCCTTCCCATGATGAATCTGGTGTTAAGTATCTGTATTGTTATGCAAAGGAATAAGATGGTAAATAGGGAATTCTGCCTAAAATTCACTTAGAAGATACAGTTTTTGTTACTGAACATGGACCCAAAAGTGGTCCAGGTAGTAAGGCCTCCTGTCTTCCCATCCTGGATATATCTAAGTATAGATTTGAATAGGAACTTACTCAAAGGGGGTGTGACTAATGTTTTCTGCAGGTAGAAAAAGTTACTCCATTGTTTGCAATGGGGTGTACATGCAGCTCAATGCAGATGAAGCAAGGGTCCCAGGATGCCTGCAAATTGCTGAGTTACACTGTTAGGAACAGGGTATGACTATTGCCCAAGCCAAGTAGTGTCTTGTGTTGCTAAGCTATTTCCCTATGCTTGCCTGCCTCACTTTGAGTGTTTTGTATGACCTAGAAAGTTATTTTTTTATTGAATTCATTTTCTTTGCTTTTCAAATGAGAAATTTTATGAAAATTCATAAGGTCTGTTAACAGTGATGCATACATACTGGTAGTGCTTTTTGACAAAATATAGCTAAGAATCACCTGGGGTCTCATAAGAGGATACCCTTAGTTTCAAACTTTCTGAATTTAAAATTGCATCTGACACTGAAATTTGACTTTGGCTTCTTTCAAGGGTCAGGCTCATTCACTTTCTCAAAACAAATAAACAAAACTCTTTAATGTGTTGTGTTGTTGCTAGTAGAGAGCATCTCCCATCACATAAAAATGCAGAGCTAAAAGATTTTTCATAATCCGTGGTATCAGCCTTATCAGCCAATATACCAGGGTCATTTGAATTGTAAATATTAAGCTTGTTTTCGTAGCTATAACTGAAATGAAAGTTTAAAGGAATATGGTAGTTACATTTGTGATTTTATTGAGAGTTGTTTTCACTAGGGAACTCTCAGCCTGTCGGATTAAAATGGTAAAGAGACCTTTTACTGCAAGAGCTCTGACAGTTATCCCCTTAGCAAAGTTTGCTTTTGTGATAATTACACCTTCTCTTGTTTACCAAATGAATCACTTTTCAGTGTTGCTTTTAACCTTGACTTGTTTCTCTTTGATGATCATTTTTTTCTATGATGAGATGTTTAGAAATACATTGCTCATTTTTGTACTGCTCTTTTTCAAGTGATATTTACTCTTGGCTTTGTTAAAAGTAGATTTCCAAAGTTTTAGGTGATAGATAAATTTGGAGAAGAATAACAGCCATATGTTTTTTACCTGAAACATGACAAGGTATGTGTGGTGATTATCTAGGAATAATGACTCCTTATCTCCATGCTTCCTTTGGATATACTTAGGTATTATACCACAGCCCTTGACCATTGTGGCAGGAAATGAGATAGGAGTTGGAACACAATGGGTGAAGAAGAAACATAGATCCCTGCCATAGAGCAAGCATTATAAGGAAGGTTTCTTCATAGAGAAATACAAATCACCCCAAGATAGAAAAAAATTGAGATGATGAAATTAGGACCTTCAACGATTAAATTTAAATTGATACAACTAATCACACCTTTCAAGCTCACAACTCTAAAGGTTTTATAATGTACTGCAGGATTTATTTTCACATACCACTGGGCATAAAAGACTTTATGACAGTGGTGCAAGCAGTACAGGAGACAACAAAGACAGGAAAGAAATTATAGAACACCAAGAAGTTTTGTGGAGGCCTCATAAGCGTGACACCACCAACATGATATCTGGTAACATGGGTGATAGGTGGGGAAGCAGCACCCATTAGGCAAACCTAAATTCAGTGGAGTTGAGAAAATGTTCTCAGAGGCTGTTGAGATATGGAGCCAAAATTTGAAGGATAAAGGAGGTTGGGGGATGTTATAATTACCTTTTCATTTATGTGACAAAATAGTGTACAAAAGCAGTTTTTTTTTAATTATTTCTTTAAAAAGGTTTTTTTTTTCTTTTCTTTTTTTTTTTTTTTACACTTTTGAGGGGAGGTTTCATCATGGTGGGCAAGCATGACAGTCCTGAGCAGGAAGCCTGGTTCACATCTCCGAAGCAGCAGGGAGAAGGTAGAGGCAGTGAGCTTGCTAGCATTGTCAACCCAGGCAGGGCTGTAAATTTCCAGTGCTTCCCCCCAGAAATACATCTCCTCTAGCACAACTATGTCAGCTGCAGATTGACTACAGGGCTCAATTATGAACACATGGGGTTATGAGAGGCGTTTTGCATCCAAACCACCACAGGAGACGACAGATGAATGTGGAGTGCTGTAACAGGGAAGTATGGCAAGCACCTGGGGAGCAGATACAAGCATGTGATTATGTTTGAAATCCTCCACTACATGCCATTATCCCCTGGTTCTATTACATCATCTGTTCTTTTCTTTTCAGAGTGACACTGAAAGTCCCCCTCTATCTCTTTTGCACGTTTTGGCTACTGTCTCAGTCCTTAGTGATAACACTGAGATGTCAGTCACACTGCTTCACTGAAACTGAGCTCACTGAAATTGCTGACTCAGTATATAGATATTATGATACAAAACAGATCTGAAAAATCAAAATTTTCTTGACTGGAGAGACCAATGCCTCCCTTGGACACATAAGCTTCTTTTTTTTAAAATATTTTTTATTTATTTATTTGAGAGCGACAGACACAGAGAGAAAGACAGCTAGAGGGAGAGAGAGAGAATGGGCACGCCAGGGCTTCCAGCCTCTGCAAACGAACTCCAGATGCGTGTGCCCCCTTGTGCATCTGGCTAACGTGGGACCTGGGGAACCGAGCCTCGAACCGGGGTCCTTAGGCTTCACAGGCAAGTGCTTAACCGCTAAGCCATCTCTCCAGCCCCATAAGCTTCTTTATTAAGGTTTCACCATGCCAATCTCTTCTGATTTTTCTCCCTTTCCATCTTTCTAGGCTTCCCTTCCTGTTCTCTATATATTTCAATTTTCATAATGACTTCTTTTCTTAATCTACATATGACTCATGGACAACTGCATGGAAATTGTGCTTAAATCCCACTAATATAGCAGTAATAATACCCAAATATATATTGCAGGCTGAATTTCTCTTTTAAAAGATAAACTTAAAAGTTTCAATAGGACCTTATCTATAATGAATTCATATCTTTCTTTTCATCATCTATTTCTTTCTTTCTCCACCTTTTCCCATTTTCATAAATTTCTTCATCCTAATGGTTACCCAGACAAAATACCTCAGGTTGTGATTCATTCCACCAGTGGCCTTAACTCTCTAATAAACTCCTTAATGACAGCTAGTAAATTGGCCTTTTGATTTTACTATCTAAAAGTTCACATTTCTTCTGTCCTCACTTATAATTTTTTTTTTTTTTTTTTTTTTTTACTAGTATACAACAGTGGTAGCTTGAATGCATGGCCCCATAGTCTCAAGCTTGAATCTTAAGTTTCCAGTGGGTAGAGCCCTAACTAGGAAGAGGTCTATGTGTCACTGGGGGGGTGGATCTTGGAGTCCCCTCTATAGTGTGTTTGTGGTCAGAACTGAGATCTAGTCCTAAGGTGTGTGGAGATCAGTTGAAGCTCTGGCTATTGGCACTTCCTGGATATTTGGTGATGTCTCTCTGCTTGGATCTATACAAAAGACCCAGCTTCTCCTATCATTGATCATGTTCCCCTACAATTTATAAGCCTGAGAAACTACCTCCTCCTATAAGCTGCTTTTTGGCCTGGTGTTTATCTAGCAATGAAAAGCTGACTGCAACAATAGATTAGGTTTCACTGAGATGGAATTAACCAGGTAGTTTTATTTTTAGTTAGGAGAAGGCCTAAAGTGGTAAGTGAAAAGATGTTACACTGCCTGCCTACATCAGCAAAACCAGAGTTTAGCATCGGATCCATCTTATCCAGTGAGCTCTCTCACTCCCTACTCAACTGTGCTGACTTCTTCCTGAGCCAGTCTCCTGCATTCACATCAATCAGTTCTCTCCCACACTTACCTAAGCCTAAAGGTAAGGCCCACCACAATAAGATTTCAAATAGATCCTTACCAAGTGGGAAGGGTCTCCTTTTGGTTGTTTGCCTCTCATAAACTTCCAGGTCCCTACTCTGGTAAGGCCTCCTTGTCTCAGCTTGGCTGAGATGGGAGGGGGAGGAGACCCTTTTCCCACGTGGACTGTCTAGCCCTCCACCCTTCCACATGGTAGGAGCTCTCTGCACTTCCTTCTCTTTTCCTTGTGTTAATAAGAAAGTCTACATCTTACCCTCTGGTATGTGGATTTTAGTTATTTAAATTCATAAGACAAGAATATAGGGATACCTCAAATTTATTGGTGTGTTGACTTATATTGATGTATTGGCAAGGAACCCCAAGATTCCTGTTATATCATTATATTTTATTTCAAACAATTTTTATCTTAATGCTTCCCTGATTTCCTCTTCCTGTCTTTGTCCTGCTTTCTTGTGCCTCCCTCACCATAGCCACCTTTCTGCTTTCATACTCTACGGCTGCTTTTATTCTCAACTCCCTCCCTCTGCTTTCTCATCACCATTTGTTCCTCTTTCATAGTTTGCTGTTTCTACTCATCCTCTTCATTCAGCCTCATATTCCCTTATTTACCTCCCCTTATTTGCTTACATACAAACACTAAAAGTTAGATGATGAGAGAGACAATACAATTTTCACCTTTGTACATCATGATTATATCAGTATTTTCCAGTTTCATTCATTTTATTGTGAATTTCATAATTTATTTTTCTTAGAGTAGAACAAAATCCTATTTTGTATGTGTGTCACATTTTCATGATGCAGCCATCAAACAGTTGAAAGACATCTATCTTGATTCTATGTCCTCAGTTTGTTTTCTAATTATTTTAATCAGGATGGTAATCTGGGCCTTTCTCAAAGTTTATGTGTAGCAATTTCTTTTTTTTAAATTTTTTGTTTATTTTTACTTATTTGACAGCGACAGAGAGACATAGAGAAAGAGGCACATAGAGAGAGAGAAGGTGTGCCAGGGCCTCCAGCCACTGCAAACTGAACTCCAGATGTGTGCACCACCTTGTGCATCTGGCTAATTTGGGTCCTGGAGAATTGAGCCTCGAACTAGGGTCCTCAGGCTTCACAGGCAAGCGCTTATCCACTAAGCCATCTCTCCAACCCTGTAGCAATTTCTTAAGTGTTTCAGGTAACATATTGTATCTATAATTCAAAGTAGTGGGACTTTTTTTCTAAACATACTTTGATTTAGGCAGTCTCATTCTTAAGAACTCTCAGAAATGTCTTACTGTCACCAACACAAAATTACAACTCCTTTTGGAGGCTAGTAAGATACTGTGGCATATGCCTTTCCCGTGTCTTCTCCACTAATCCCTAGAACTATTATCACTCAGACTATGCTGTGAAATCTGGTGTGTTTTTGAATTTTACCTATCCCATTCTCTCAACATTGTCATATGCTGTTGTTTTTAATTACCATCCCATTCTTCTGAATCATCCTTCATATATTACAAGCATGGATTTCTTTTGGAGCATATTTATGACCATTCAGTCCACCTTGATTTCCTCAATAGCAGAGTTTTTTTCATAGGATTTTCAACTATAATAAAAATAATCTTTTGCGAGTTTTAGTAATCTGCACTACCTACATTTCCAAACTCACTTAAAGTTGTTTTTCCATAAATTAAGGCAAAGATGCTTATACAGAGGTCTTGAAGTTACCACAAAAATGTACATGGACATAGGTAGGTTTACAAATCCATTCACTAATTAACGAACATCAACATTGAATACATTTGCAACTCTTATGAAAAGATAATGACATGCAGATATTTCTGCCATAGTACCACATATGTGTTCTTGGATATGTTTTCCTCTTCAAAATTTTACACTACTAATAAGGCTTATTTGGACAAAAATAGAGGTGGGCAGAGATCAAAAAACCTGCATAATTCTTCTCTTCTTTCCTTTCTTCCTCCTCTTCCTTCTTCTTTCTTCTTCAGCATGACTACTATTATTCTATTATTATTTTTATATTTTTGGTGGTGGTGGTGAAAAGGAAACAGGAGCAAGGCAGCTTTTTATAAGAGCAAGGAATAAGTCCCAAAGACAAGGAGATGCCACCCTGCTTGCCCTGCCAAAACTGGAACTCATGTCTGATCCAGTCTCGTCCAAGATGGCTGCCAGCAATCCTCTCCAGCAAGAACTTCCGGTTGCTTCCTCAGCTCTGCACAGCTAGGTGGGCCGGCCTTTCCTGAGTCAGCCCCTTGAGTCCACAAACCACTCAGGTCTCTCCTTACACACATGAGTCTGAAAACAGGGCTCACTTACATTCGATACTTGATCTATACAAAGGAGCCAAACCACATGGGCAAGCCTTCTTTCTTTGATTCCGCCTGAACTCCAATGTGCAATTCTCTCATCTTCTAATCTAGCTGGAAAGAACTTTTTTTCAGTTTGGATATTTTCCTGCTTACCTTCTACATGTGTCTTGCTTTGGGGTGTTTTCTTACTTTGTTACATGCATGATTATTTTTTCCATCTCTGAGACCTTCATTGTTTAATATTCATTCGTGTGAGCGTGAGAGAGCATGGGGACAGTGAAGAGCGAGAATGAGGGCACCAGGGCCTCCTGCCACTGTCAACAAACTCCAGGCCCCTGCATTGCTTTGTGCATCTGGCTATGTGGATATTAGAGAATTGAACCTGGGGCTTCAGGCTTTATAAGCAAGCACCTTTAACAATTGAGCAATCTCCCCCGGGTCGTACTTCTTAATCCTCTGTCATCTTTTATGTGAATGGATCTTTAGGTTAATGTACTTTGTCTTCAATGAGGTAGGGTGTGCCCCCTCCAGAGCCCCTTTTCCCCTTGTGGAGTTCTCTGTGATAGAAAATTCTTCCATCTCCTCTCTGCCTTTGCAGCCAGACAAGGATGAAAATTCTCCTTGTTTTGAATCTTTCAGCTAGCCTCCTCCCTGGGTCTTAATTCCCTCTAAATAAACCTCATACTTTATAAATTCTCCCTAAATAAATCTAGTAACTTATCATTTACTCTTCTCGGAGTCTGTTTTCTCAATTCTTTGTTAAAATGGACAAATGGCCAAAAGTTGTAGTTCACAAACCTGGAGCTACCCCCAGATCCCCAAAATCCTGCATCAGTGGTAACCTGTATTCAACCCAGACACTTGTGAATGCTAGACAATTGCTCTGCCACCAAGTTTCATACCCAGCCCTGTAACTTTGTTTTTTTTTCACTTGTTTTATTATTATTTTTAAATTTTTGATTGACAACTTCCATAATTATAGACAATAAACCATGATAATCCCCCCCCACAATTTCCCCTTCACAACTTCACTGTCCATCATATCCCCTCATCCTCTCAGTTTCTTTTATTTTGATGTCATCATCTTTTCCTCCTGTTATGAGGGTATTGTGTAGGTAGTGCCAGGCACTGAGAAGTCATGGGCTTCCAGGCCATTTTGTGTCTGGAAGTATGCATGCTCAGTAATCCTGCCCTTCCTTTGGCTCTTACATTCTTTCCACCCCCTCTTTCTCAATGTACCTTGAGCCTTGGAAGGTGTGATAGATATTACAGCTCTGAGCATTCCTCTGCCACTTTTTCTCAGCACTATGGGGCTTTGTGAGTTTATTGCCATCTGAAAAGAGAAGCTTCTCTAACCAAAAGTGAGAGTAGCATATTCATAGGCATAAATATAAATGTTTAGAGAGAGTTTGGTGGGAATTATGTATCCATTTAACCAGACAGCACTAGTAGTTCCCCCCCCCCACCCCCCAGAGGTTATGATCTCTTCAGCCACAGACTTTTGATTCAGTTTTCAAAACCAGGCAGGACTTCCCTTCTATGGAATGGGCTTCAAATCCAGTCAGAGACCAGTTTTGTTACCCCCATATGAGACATGTCATAACTGCACCAATGGACACATCTTGCCTGCTTGGGCAGTTGTGTAGCTTGCAGAGTCCACTGGTGGTTAAACTGTTGATAAACTTTCACCCCTAACAGGCTGCATAGCTCTTTTCATCATCCTGATAGCTAGTCAGCAAGAAGGAGGCTTCTAGCTCAGCTCAAGCTTGATTTCTCAGTGATCTGCAGTCCAAGCATGTGGTGTCATCAGCAACACGGTTTTACCATCAAGTTCAGGAGTCCTTTTCTTTTTACTTTTTTTTTTTAATTTTGGGGGATGGGGAATGGATACACCAGGGCCTGCTACAGCAAACTAACTCTAGATTCATGCACCACTTTGTGCTTTGACTTTATGTGTATACTGGGAAATTGAACTCAGGCCTTTAAGTGCTAAGTCATATTTTCAGCCCCTCTTCCTAAGTTTTAAATTTCTTGTGTTTTTTATCATTGACAACTTCCATAATTATAGACAACAAACCATGATAATTCCCTCCCACCTCTCACTTTCCCCTACACAACTCCATTATCCATTATATGACATCTTCATCTCAATCAGTCTGGCTTTTATTTTGTTGCCATCATCTTTTACTCCTATTATATGGTCTCCTGTAGGTAGTGCCAGACACTGTGAGATCATGGATATCCAGGCTATTTTGTGTCTGGAGGAGCATGTTGTAAGGAGTCTACTTCCTTTGACTCTTACATTCTTCCCTCTACCTATTCTGCAATGGACCCTGAGTCATGGAAGTTGGGATAGAGATGTTTCAATGCTGAACACTCCTTTGTTCCTTCTTCTCAGCACCATGGTGTCTTTTGAAAACAGTAGAAGTGACCGTAGGTGTTGAGTTTGCTTGCTATTCAAGTATTCTAGTATACTACGTGGATCAATTTAATAGCAACATCTAAAATTCAACTGAGCAGTACACACAGTAAATCCAAACCAGCACAGAGTGGTTATGTGGTAGTTGGGATTAAAACAAACATATTCTAACAAAGCCAAAGTCTCTCAAGGTGTGTGTTGCCCCACAGCCTTAATCCTGTCAACTGGGAGGTTGAGATTACTGCTCTAAAATGGATTCCAGGCCAGTCTGCGGCTGAGTCAGATCATGTCCCAATAGTGACAGAAAAGACAATGGCCCTATGAATCAGGGAGCATCAAAGGCAACAATGGTCAACACCAAAATACAGCTTATTTGAGAATGGTAAAGTCAACCAATAATATGTAATAGTATAATATTACATAACCTACCCTAACATGGAAATAGAGATTAGCACTTCCAGTATGGGTTTATATTCCTGCCTTTTGGATCATTTCCAATCTCATGAATGCTGAGTGCCCACCTCGATCCCTCTCTGTAGCTGGATCTAGTGTTCTGATCAGTTATGTTGGATGTTGTGTGGCCGGGGGGTGGGGGGAAATGGGTTCTCCAAATGGTCATGGCACTGATAGTTGGGAGATGGGAGACTATGAAAGATGCCTTTAGTTGTATTGGAGCTGCTCAGCTGGTCCCTTTTGTGTTCCCCTTCAGCAGCTGCTCAGCTGGTCCCTGCTCTCCTTGTCTTCAGGTTTCTTGGCTTTGTGAGGATGCTGACCTGGTTTCTGGTCCGGTAACTCTGTGTTGGCCAGGTGGGCAGGTACACACACTGGGGCTGCTGGTGCCTTGGTGGGATTCTGGCCAGTTTCTTTCTTTCTGGAAGATCTTAACCTCGTCTGTGCTTGATAATAACTTATACACCTTCAGTTTGTGGTAGGAGAGTGTAGTTTGTTTTTCTGCTTATATTTCCTTCCCTATGCTGCTTTGGCATGGCTACTATTCTACCATCTTACCCAGAAGCCCTAGTAACTTTTTAAATGGAAGAACTGAAGTGGTAAGTAAAGCATTAGTTGATATCTGGAAACACAACTTAAGCTGCAAGAGAGATGATTCATTTAATCTACTGATCTCCAGTGATTATTTCTTTAATTACTATAACAATAAGTTGCAAATTCTGGCTGTGTGCTCTGACATGAAGCCAATGAAGTTGAGCTCAGAGCCAGTTAGGAGTCACCAGAGGCCAAAAAAAAAGTCCTCAACTATTCAGCTAGTTATGTCTAGTGATGTTGAATTAGTGGGCAGGCACCTCTGAGGAAGAAGCCTGCATGCAAGTTCAATTTTACTTTTTTAAATAAGAGTTAAAAGAGTTCCTCTCAGTGTACTTGTTGGGCTATGGACATTTCCCTCTCCTAATTAAGTGTGTAATTCTCTGACTACACTGGCTCCCCTTTCCTAGGAGAACGCTATGTGAACTTCCATTATTTACTAGTCTAAATGAAGTGATGGGCAATCAGTATTAGAGAAAAGTACAGCAGCTGAACAGATAGTATTTTCACACTGGACAGTTAGAATTGAAATTGCATGCCCTAAATACCTCCCAATTATTCCCAATCTCACTTTCAGAACAATGATAGATGTTTGATGTTGGTAAAGCATGAATGATGCTTCATGGTGAAATAATATATGCTGTAATATAAATGGCAATATAAAAAGTGCTTGGGTATATGTATGTATGGGAGAGAGAGTGAGAGAAAGTTGCTGTGAGTGTTGTGGAATAAGAGATTTATTATAGGTATAAGACATACCACAACCATAGAAAATATTGGGAAATAACAGTCCAAAAAGGGAAAGTTGATAATGTGAGAAAAGTCTGTCCTTAAGATTTCTTCAGTGCTAATATGGTCAGACAAACTGGAATTTGCATGAAGAGCTGTGAAGGTCAGTCCTTCCAGCTGATTGGAAGGAAACTGGTGAAGTCTGGTGCTCGCTGTACAGAGAAGAGCTGAGATTCCATCAGCAGAGTTGGCATTTGGGGAAAAGTAATGCATGTGGAACAAGGAGATCAAGGATAAGCTGGAGCCTGCCGGCACTTCTGAGTCTGTTCTTTCTCATGTGTCTGCAATGACCTTTGGAGAAGAATGGCTGTGCCTTCGATCGGCCTTCCAAATCATGCACACATTTCTCTTGTGAAAAATTGTAATTTGGAGTCATACAAGCTAGGGAATTCTTTGAAAAAAGGATATACTCACAGCTTGGGCAAGTTGACATAAAATATACCTCAGTAAGTTAAGCTGTGAAAAGAAAGAAACTAAAAAAGAAAGAAAGAAAGAAAAAGGCTGGCCAAATCAGGAAGAATTTCAATGGCATAAGTGAGAAGTGGTTATATTCTGGAGATAATATACCTTGCTGTCATCATTTTCATAAGAATATTTTGTAAAAGTAGGATGGATTGATAAAGACTGGGGACTCTGGAGTCCAGTTATGAACTCTTGTAATGAGATTTGAGATAGGGAAGAAACTATGAAGAACTATGTTGAGATCATGATATTTGAAATAAAGAAGAAAAATTGTGAGTCTTGCAAGTCACTGCCACTGCAGCACTTATCCTTACATTTAGAGTTCCTATTTCACTCAAGACTTGGCTCAGATATTACATGGTTGCATCATCTCTTTCTTAATCCAATTCATTTATCACTACATGAACATATACCTATAATATTTAAAAAAAATTCAATGTCTAGTTCTCATGCAAATCCATGAGAGTGGAGATAATGTATTCAGCTTTGTTATTCTATCTCTCTCCTGTGAATAAATTATAAATAGTTCATGTAGCCTTATCCATAAAAGTACTTGAATACTAGTAGCAGACATAATAAAGTCAGGTTTGTAAGTACTACCTTGATTAAAGGCCTTGACCTTACAGGGAAAGTAGAAGGGCATCCTTACCAATAGCGTCAAATTCTAATTTGCTGCAGAATATGTGAACTTCATCTGAAAGGTAAAGAAAGTCGTAGTGGGATATTCCTATCTGGATCTGTAGATGGCCTCAGTTCATGGTAGTGAGAGTGACGGGGAACAGAGAAGTCCTATTGCAAGAAATGATAGGATGGTTGAGAAACTTATCCAGTTCTTATCTTATATTGAAGGAATCCTAAAGTGAGTTCAATCTTACCCTGTACTGTGTATGGACTACTATTTTTGCCCCAGGAATTTGATTAATTGAGGTTGCTGTGGTTGATGAAAAATCTATGCCCACTGTAGAACCAGATTGGAGGAATGACAAAATGGCACACGGTGGGCTGCATGAGGTGTTCCAAGAGCGGGTGGAATGAGGCCGGGAGGAATGTGCTCCACACACCTGTCTGAAAACTAAAATGTTACAATTATTCAGTAGTAATTCTGCTACTAAGCCAGTCAGTGGAGTTTCTACAGATACAAGACCATGATTAAACACTGTGATATGCTGTGATTAAACATAGGGATCCATTTGTGTAATCAGTCTCATAGATGAAAAAAAAATAACACAAACAGTAGGAAACTCAAAGACAATTTTATTGGAATTTGAGAAAAACAGAAACTGTACAGACAAGCTGGAAATAGTTACAGCTGATGGGTAGGAGAATATGATTAAGAAGAAGAGAGAACATAGAATGTCATACTTTCTTTAGAGGTCAAGGACGCAGACAGGCTCAATGATGGAAGTTTGTGTGTAGTTGTATGGCTGGGAGATCTTAGGGGTGAGTGGGAGAGATGTGTGAGAGAGAATGAGATAATGACAAGTGTGGTAATTTGAATGGATGCCCCCTAGTAGATCTAGGCGTTTTATTAAAGCTTGTAACTTGGCATCACTGTGGGTGGATCCTAAGTCTAACTCTCAGGTGTTTGGGAGCAGATCTGGGAATTCCAGCTAAAGTGAAGCAGTGAACTTGAGCTCTGCCTGGGGATTCCTGGAGTGTGCTTATTTATGGTGCCAATGCCAGTGGTGCTTGCTATTTCTTTCTGTGTATAGATCTGTGGAAGGGGGCCAGTTTCTTATGCCATTGTGAAACTTCTCCTGGATCTGTAAGCTTCAAATAAATCCCTTCTTCCCATAACTTGTGCCTCATTTGAAAGTCCATCCCAGCAATGTGAAGGTGGCTGCTTACCAAGTGTCAGGCAAACTATACTTAGGACTTTGTGCTTTGTCTTACAAGTGACAGAAGGAAGGGAAAACAAAGTTGGGCTTAGTACTGAGGGAGAAACTTCTGGGGGTATGTACATACATGTCTCTTAAGTGTATAGTTATTCCTCCTGTCTTAATCACTTGTCTTCAGCTGTGTCATGTTTCTAGCTTTCCTGTATGATGGTTTTCTGTCCAGACCCATTTGGATAAAATCTTAAGGAAAAGAAGAATAGAATGTCTTTGTGCCATTTAAAAATAATGTCTTAATTAGAGGTATAATTTGGATTCTTTTTGATCACCAATCATGTCACAGAATAGAAAATAATTAAAGAAAGACAAATAAAACATATAAAAATAGCCATGTTTTACCAGGATGAAATGATCTTCCTATAATAGGCTATCTCTGCCTCCCTCCCTCTTATATGGTATTTTAAATCTTAAGTAGGGGCAATTGTGATGTTTCTTCCCTCCTTTCCCATAGGATTTAAACTTCAAGTTCTAAGGAGAGCAGATGTGATACTTTCTGATGCTTAAAATTTGGTAGGTTCCCAGGGTTACGGGAGGTAGGACTGAGGCTGATTATGAAGGATATGTGAGCATCAGTGAACTCCAAAATGTTCCAGGAGCTTCATCTTGGTTTGGACCCTGTTGTTAACACTGCCTACATAGGTCATGGGGATTTGGTTGAGGATGAGGGATTCAGGTTCTATCAAGGAACTTAAGGGAAGCTTGGCAAACAGTGGAAGAAGAGATTTGAGGAGCTGGGAGGATTCTCAAAGAAGACACATACTGTTGTGTTCAACACAACATATAAACCCCATGAAATAACAGTGTTATTTATGTCCCTGCCCATGGTGAGAGGCTTGGAATGAGATTGAAATCCTCTAAGTGAGAGATTGCCTTGGGAATTGAAAATCAGAAGGAAAAAAAAAAATAACGTGACTGGAATGCTAAGACAATCTGCTCAAATTCCACCTCCAAGAGTTGTGAATAATGCTGGGCAATAAAGACCAGGATGGAAGCTAATGCATATGACAAGCACACTGTGAGCAAGCTATGTCTGAAGCATGGACCACTGTGTCTTTACACAGTATCAGAATCTACTGAATCATAACAGCTTCACAAGGTGCAGTGCTTTCAATTGCAACAATTTGCCACAGACATTTTTGCTTTACTTGTTGAACCTGTCCAATACAATCACAGGTTCCTTTCTTCCAATCTTAACTGTTAATTCTCACACCCATCCCTCCAAAATCATAGGGCGATACTCTTTTGACTCCCAGGAATAAGTCATTCATCAGTCTGTGCCACATGCATGGTGCATGACAGATGGTATAGTTCACACGTCTGTCCAAGAGCAGAGTCAGCCCATACTCTGAAAATGAAGTCCAGAGCTGTTTATAACCTGCAGTCTCACAGGCAGGACACAGTCGGAGAAGCTACTGATTTCCACAATATGTAGTCACTTAGACTAGGGCTCAGCCTGATCTGAACCAGGATTAAAGGTGCCATGGTGAGTGATGCAACCAAATCTACAGTGTAACTAGCTCTGGGATTTCATGTGCTGACAGCTGTGTGGCGTCTTGGGGTAACATTCTTATATTTGGATGAACGCTGAATTATTTTAAGACTGAGGATGTTCTGTGAATTCTTAACTGCTATGACTTCCATTGTTTTTTAGACCATGCCACTAATTCTCTTCCTTATCTCCCAGGAAAACATCCAAGTACTAGAGGAATGGACCATCTATACTAAGGTGCAATTGTTTGATTCATCTCAGAGACTGGAACATGTATGCACATGTGAATATGGGAGTGCCTGTGTGTACAATGAACTTCAGAGAAGGCTATGTATTGTAGAAAGTTTTGTTGACAGTGGTATTCTCTGTATCTGTGTTCATGCTGAAGACACTCTATGTCTCTAAGATCATCAGCTATGGTAACTGTAAAAGGCCATTCATAAGCATTAGCCCAGGGTCATAGAAATTATCATAAAGCAAACTTGCAGACCAGACAACTCTCAATGTTCAATTATCTTTTAGTAGTCAGTGGGTAAGTTTTTTTCTTATTTTTTTTCATTTTTTTTTATGAACAAGATGTTTATCAGTGCTGTTGTCCTGTTTAATTATAGAGACAAGAATTAGGCAGACACACTGATGTAGCATTCAAGTTAGCAGGGAATAAAAAGTAGAGGAATTATTATAGACGTCTGGATGCTGTCCTCAATTCCCCCCGTAGCCATTGAATCTCAGCTGTCTGCAATCAAGAACTGAGTCACAGAATGCGTTGCATTGTGTTGCTATTTCAGTTTGACAGACTGTCTTTCAGCATGAAAATTGTGAACAATTCTCCAGGTTTTTAAATTTCTATACAAACCTCCCCCCACACACATTTAAATGCCACTAGAACTTTAGCTATACTAGCACTAAGTATAATTTTATAAAAATATTTTAATAATTGCATGAATATTCAGTAAAACCTCATTAAGTTGAAAAGTAAGGTGCAAACTCCCCTACTTCAAGCAAATTTTAAATTAGCTGTATTCTCATAAACCGATAGTTTTATCAAAAGAAAGTAGGGCAATTACTTAGGATAATATACATTTTAGAAGAAAGATTCTCGATTAATTAGGCAATTCTGAAAACAGTAGATATTTTGAACCATTATTCTGCTGAAAAAAGTTTTACCGAGTTCCCAATACAAATCTCCAACATCTTAAAATTATTTGTTTACCTGTATACACATTTATATATGGTTTAATCTATGCACTTGTAAATTTCTTTTCTTGGCACACATAGGTATACTAGATAGGATGCAATATGTGCACTTGGATTGGGTACATAGTAGTATTTAACCTTGATTATTTTTGTCAGGGTTTAAGATTTTTTTTTATTTATTTCTTCACAGGTATAAATAATTTTGAAGGAAATTGGAGAGGAAATTCCAATGCTTAAGGAATGCAGGCTCTTTATCAGTCAAATAAGATGTCTTGATGACACTGTTTTGAGTGTTTATGTATGTGTGTAAGTGTATGATATATGCAAATATATAGAAGTGTGTGTCAGGATGTATTCATGTAGGGATCAGTCACAGGTCAGCCTTGTGCAGGTTGTCCTTACTTTCTACGCTGTTTGAAACAGGGTTGCTCTTGCTGTTTGCTGCTGTGAACCCCAGACTAGCTGACTTGGACTTTAGGGTTCTCCTGACTCTGCCTCCCATTGCCCGGGGTGCATTTTGATTACAGAATCCTGTAACACTGCTTCTGGCTTCACATGGGTTCTGAGGATCTAGCCTTGGTTCTCAGGCTTGTGGAGCAAGTGCTTTTAACCCCTGAACCATCTCAGCCCCTGCAATACATGCTAAAAAATATTTAAAATTTCTATTTTAAAGAATCCTGAGTGACAAGCTGATTTCTCAGGAACGCAGTAAGCTCTATCTGCTTTTTGATCAAGAAAGGCCAACAGAGCCTAATGGAAGTTATTATGATTATCTTTCTATTTTTCCTTTGTGTTTTTCAACCCATTTGGTAAAAGGAAGCCACAATGGCTTTAGGATTCCAAATATGCAGTTTGAAAATAATAGTACTTATGTTTTGAGGTTTTCCTTCTTTTTGCCTGTCATGCCAAGTTGCTTTATATCCCCACACTGATCTCTGGTTTCTTTTGTATGCCCAAGGGCAGTTGGAATTGATCAAAAGTGTCTTGCTTAGGACTTGTCTACAGTAAATAATAAAAAATAATAAAGTAAGTAAGCAAAGCAAAAAATTAGGTAACTCATTGTATTGGTCATTGAACCAGCCAGAGTGGGAACAAAATTATTCAAGTTCAAAACCTTTCTACTTGCAAATTAGCCAAAATAAATTGCAGTTTAAACTTTGTACCACCTTGTTTGATTTTAAAACGGATAGCTCTCTGTGTTCATTTATGGGGAGCTGTGAAGGACATGGCAATGGGCCTCTATTCTATCAAGCACTGTGTTACAATTTCAAAATACCTTTTGCTTTTTAATATTGAGTGAACTTCACTGAAGAATGCATTTTAGGCTATTGTTTGTTTTACACCTTTGGAAGTTGAATATTGTTTTCAAATTTATTTTGCATGTAACACAGTCATCCATCTTTAGAACTCCTGCAAGGTTTTAACTGATTCCTTTCAGGCAGAGGAAATATTTTTTGTAACTTTAGGATTGGAATGGACATTGCAAGGATAAAAATCTGATATGAAAAATTGAGTTAAAAGTTAAAATTTACTTGACTCCATGTCAGTAGAGCAAAAATCACTGACTTTGAAAATAAAATATGGAACTTGACCTTGGCATGGGGACCATATTTGTAAATGTGAACAAGTTTACTGTCTCCACTGGTACAAAAAACACTGGATTTTTCAACCAATCACTAAACTTCCTGGGGAATGTATTGAAAATAGGAAGTTGGGAGTTAAGCATGATCTAATAGAAATAAATGATAGCTATGGCTACAGCCGATAGAAATGTCAGGATTTTTTTTTTTTTTTTTTTTGGCTAGAAGGTTTCCTAAGAATAGGGTGAAGGCTCAGTGGATGAAGTGCTTATTGAAGAAGCATGAGTACCTGAGTTCAGATACTTAGGAATCACATCAATCCCAGGCAATCTTTGTAAAGGCTTGTCAGGGCAGTGCCTGGGAGAAAGAGACAGGGCATCCAGGAGTCAAGATGACTAGCTGGATTAGCTGAAGCAGTCACCTTGCCTTAGTAATTAAAGGAGAAAGTTATTGAGGAAGACACTAAATATCAACTTCTGACAACTACATGAATGCACACATGCCACATCCTTGCATGTAACACGTACTACATGGACATACACACTAAAAAATAAGGTGCATTTTGTACAATAAAAGCAGGACAAAATTTAGATAATAGCAGATAAATATATAATAGTAGATGCCATAAAATGGGGCAAATGTTAAGTGAGTCATAGTATATGTATGTTATATTATTTCTAACAATTATCCCCTTATAAATATTGATAATTGTGTTTATTTTGAAACACACTCTCTTGGCTGAACTAGAATTTTAATTTCTAAAAATTGGCTGGAAAGAAACATTAGTAATTAGTTTCTAGGTTGCATAAGCTTTCCTTATTAAATATTTGCTCTTCTAAGCAGTTAGAAATGAGTGCTTGCCTGCGTAGAAGAGTTTGTGGGCAATGACAATGAAGCTCATGCTAAGATATTGGTAACTGCTGTCATGCATTTTACATGAACTTCACATTTGATAATACCTACTTATAACTACCCCTCATTAAAATCCATATTTGACAACTTTGAAAGCAATAAAGTTTCTCTAAAAAGACATATTTTTGCCAGAACTTCTATGTTCTCAGAAAACTCATTTTCCCTTGTCATAATAATTTGTAAAAAGATTACACTTCAGTTAGAATCTTGACTTTCTCCCTGTACAAATACCTTTATTTACTTATTAGTAAAAATCATGTCAGTTGGAAATGGTTTCTATTTTAAGAGCAGAGATGAAGCATGCTTTCTAGAGTCCAGGGAAATATTAACATGAGAACTTTTAAATTACGCACTTTGTGTGACCTGCTCAGATGGTTTCTACTACCTCTTTTTTTTTTTCCAAGGTTGGTTCTCACTCCACCCCAGGCTGATCTGGAATTCACTATGTAGTCTCAGGCTGGGCTTGAACTCACAGTGACCCTCCTATCTCTGCCTCCCAAGTGCTGGGATTAAAGGCATGCAACACTATGCCTGGCTGATCACCCTTTGACAAAACTAATCTTTATTCTATTAATTGCGTGTTAAAAACATGATGTCCACTTCTGTAGTGCATGGTGGAATACATTTTAGTATCTCTGCACTCTGAAAGCCTTCATCACATAGTACTGGTTTGCTTTAATATTTTACCCCATCCTCCCACTCTGTTTTTTCCTTCTTCAAAAGAATTTTGGTATAAAAATAGTGTGAAAGCAAACGTGATAGTGGGGATAAAATCATTTTTGACAGTAGAATTTGTGTCTGAACACCCCATGCACATCTACTCTTTTCTGCTGAGCTTAGAACATTGTATCAAATCATTCAGGACCATGTTTTTTTGTGTCCATGGTAACTGTGTGTCCTAGAAATTGGGGTTGACAATGTCAAAGAAACATGATGGGCAGGACAATACCTGTATATTTGATCACTACATTTCTTTGTTATATTTTGTCTAACTAGCCTGAATTTGTTCAGTCGCTGCCTGTACTACATGAGCCAGACTTGCTTTCTCTGACGGAAATCCTTATTCTTAGCCAGGCAAAAATAAACTTTAGTGACCTCACACAAATGGATGTATGTTATCCCCACAGACACCAAATATTCTGAACTCACTCTAATAATACGTGGTGTTTTAACTTAAAGTTTTCTTTAGTTTTATAATGAATGCTTAGTTATGTGAAACATTTATGATCTATCTTTTTTGATATATTGAAGTATAAATGATATAGAATATGATATGATTTGATGTAAACACATCATTGATCTTATGCTCTGACTCTCCCTGGCTTTTACTGCCTGAATCTAAACAAAAGCTACAAGTGTGGTTAGTGGGAAGAACACTCAACTACATCTCCCAGACTCTTCATTAATCCATATTTTGCCTTGTGTGTGTTCATTTTGTGTTATATCCAAACAGCACTGGATCATGTACAGAGATCATGTGTGATTAGCGGTAATGGCATCATTCTAGTCTGATGGGTCTTCTGGGCCAAAGGCCGGAGATTAATCCAAAGTCACAGTATCCCATGAATTCATTGCCCATTGTCTGTATTTTTTTAAATTTTTTTTGTTCATTTTCATTTTTTTTATTTGAGAGTGACAGAGAGAAAGAGGCAGATAGATAGAGAGAGAGAGAGAGAGAGAGAGAGAGATAGAGAGAGAGAGAGAGAGAATGGGCACGCCAGGGCCTCCAGCCACTGCAAATGAACTCCAGACGCGTGTGCCCCCTTGTGCATCTGGCTAAGGTGGGTCCTGGAGAATCGAGCCTCGAACCGGAGTCCTTAGGCTTCACAGGCAAGTGCTTAACCGCTAAGCCATCTCTCCAGCCCCCATTGTCTGTATTTTAAGGTTGTCTTTGGTGTGTCCGTCATGGTAAATCTTTCCTCTGTAACTTCTCTTGTCACAGTAAAGGTCTGTGGAATTGAATTCTGATACTCATTTGGAATTGCTAATATCCTTATCTTAGTTAAGAGACTAGAAGCTCTTGAGAAGCGGAAATGTGTTTTTATAGAATACTCATTATTTGACATAATATGGAGAATGTGCCAATGCTTTGTTCATTGTTGAGTGAATTTGTTGATGATGGGATCATAGGTTAGCATAATTTCATAAAGATATCAACCTTCTCAAACTATGACCCTACTCTTGTTCACATTTCTAACTTACTGACTTTCCTACCTGCTCCTATAGATAATTGAAATTTCATAGAGTTGACTCAGGGGCCACCTGAATTTTGGTTAAGAAGTAAAGGAAGAAAATATGGGTAAGTTTCTAATCCCATTTGTTCTACCTTATGTATATATACAATTTATAAGGATTATTTCAAGCAGCAATTTCAATGGCCATGCAAAAATACACAAAACTCATTTTTTCATATTATGAGGGTATTGTGTGGGTACTGCTAGTCACTGTGAGGTCTTGGATATGAAGGCCATTTTCTATCTGGACAGTTGCATTGCAAAAAGTGGTACCCTGGGGCTGGAGAGATGGCTTAGTGGTTAAGCGCTTGCCTGTGAAGCCTAAGGACAGTGGTTTGAGGCTCGATTCCCCAGGACCCACGTTAACCAGATGCATAAGAGGGCGCACAAGTCTGGAGTTTATTTGCGGTGGCTGGAGGCCCTGGTGTGCCCATTCTCTCCCTATCTCCCCTCCACCCTCTCATCTCTCTCTCTCTCTCTCTCTCTCTCTCTCTGTGTGTGTCACTCTCAAAAAAATAAATAAAAATAAAACAAAAAAAAAGTGGTGCCCTTCCTTTGGCTCTTACATTCTTAAAAAAATTAAAAACAAAAACAACAACAAAAAAACAACTTCCATAAGAATTTTCTAATATTTAATATGTTCCATATTTTGAGAAAATAAATCAAAATATGAACCTTTAGGGCTGGAGAGATGGCTTAGTGGTTAAGCACTTGCCTGTGAAGCCTAAGGACCCCGGTTGGAGGCTCCATTCCCCAGGAACCATGTTAGCCAGATGCACAAGGGGGGACACGCATCTGGAGTTCGTTTGCAGTGGCTGGAGGCCCTGGCGCACCCATTCTTTCTCTCTCTCTCTCTCTCTCTCTCTCTCTCTCTCTGTGTGTGTGTGTGTGTGTGTGTGTGTGTGTGTGTGTGTGTGCGTGTGCCTTCCTCTCTCTGTCTGTCGCTCTCAAATAAATAAATAAAAATAAACAAAATTAAAAAAAGAATATGAACCTTTAAAAAAAATACTCAAAACACTTTTTTGAGACCTGGCTGTGGGTGCAGCAGAGCTTCTGTCCACTCCTGCTCCTGCCCCTGGCTCACCACGGGTTGCTCTGGCCGAGGAGCAAGTGGTCAGGAAGCCATGCGCAGCCATGGCCTTTATGGATACCGGAAAGACACTGTGGAACCGGATCACCCTCACCAGCCACAACGTGAAATCCCTGGAGAAGGTGTGTGCTGACTTGATCAGAGGAGCCCAGGACAAGATCCTCAAAGTGAAAGGACCAGTTCTCACTGAGAATAACTACAAGGAAAACACCTTGTGGTGAAGGGTCCAAGACACAGGATCGCTTCAGATGAGAATCCACAAAGCGACTCATTGAATCACAGGGTCCCTCTGAGATTGTTAAGCAAATTACTTCCATCAGCACTGAGCCGGAAATGGAGGTTGAAGTCACCATTGCAGATGCCTTAGTCAATTATTTTAACAAACCTACTTGTTAAAAAACAAACAAACAAAACCTCAAAATATCTGCCTTAATATATAGTACCTCTTTATGGGATATTCATGATTAAGAGATTACATTTAGGGACGAGGCCCCTTCAATGACTTAAAAAAAATACCTAACTCAGAAATAGCTCAGGGTTTTATTAGAGATTTGAAAGATCTGGGTACATAAAGGGTTCACTGGCAGCTTGAATTATACCATAAAAGTTAATATAGGCTATTTTTTTCTAGTTGTAAAAACTCAATCATATGTTTTTATTTTTCATAAATAAAAAAGAAAACAATGCATGGATTTTCTGTGAATTAATATTATTCTGATTAAATAAAACAGAATTTCTGGCTGGAGAGATGGTTCAATGATTTAAAGATGCTTTCTTGCAAAATTGTGAACCTTGGTGTCTACTTATTTACATTATTTTCACTATTGATCATTTGAAATATTTATTTTAAGCATTTTGTTTTCCTTCTTATACAATGCAATATGATAATTGGAATATAGAACAACTCTCTTTTAATTTTTTATAATGACAGATTTGCTAAAAGAAAAGTATCTTTGAATGTCAGTAACATTTCAAAACTTTCTCTGAAAGACACTGGTACTTGTGATGTTTGTTTTTTCTGCTCAACATCATTGACCTATATAGGCAACTGGCCTGGGTTTAAGGACCAAAAAAAGTATTTTATCACAAAGCCAATGATAGCTTTTGACATCTGGGCTAGATCCATTTCCTACCTGCTGTGCTTAATTTCAGAATTCAGTTCTATCATTAAAATAAGAACCTTGTTGGCTCTGCCAAAGATGTGCCACATTACATCAATTTTCCCAAGAATCATGTACAATTTCTAGGTGCCAGTGTCCCCTGGATTTATTTGGAATTTCAGATCTTGCTATCCTGCTGTATGAATTGATCTTGTACATTTTGGGATGACATGTGACCTGTGGAAATATGTCATTTCTTGATTCTTCTCTTCAATCTCAAGCCCTGTGATGACCTATTCCTCTCACATCTTTGATGGCATTACTTGTGATTCCTCTCTCATCTCATAAAGACGTTCCTTCCACTGGGAAAGAACTGATCATTTGCTGTGTGCAAGATACCTTTTTCGTCAAAGTCTGCTGTCATAGGCAAAGTATTTCCGGACACGCAGACTGAATGCACATTTTTGGTGTCATCCTCCATCGGATGCCTGTCTCTTGAAAGAATTTTAAGCTGCAGCTGAGAATATTAACTCAGAACCTCATTACTGAGTAGCTGCATTACTGAAACCCTCTTTATGTCAGCATCCCTAGGAAAGTGTTGCTGATAGAATTACTGATGCTTCTGAATTTTGACATTTCTCAGAGGCACAGGACAGGTACCCCTATGTTAAATATGCTGTCTGATCTTAAAGAAGAGTAACTGGGGGATTCTGGGTGCAGAAAAGAAGAGGTATGCAGTCCTTTTTGAGGTGCAGAAGCAATATCCCCTCCTGCTGAGCTGGCTTTGCAACTATTCCCAATAAGTGAAATTCTGAGCTCATGTATGTTGGTTTTAATTTACTAGCTAGGAGGCAAACATATGCTGGATAACCTTCCCCATTTCTAATATCATCTGGAACAATGGTGGCTCTTCCTATTCTGGTCCTTAAGACGGAAACCTGCGTAATGTTGGATACTGACCTGGGGACTAAACTCTTATATTTTTACATTCATAAATGCATGCATCTCATATATATATTTGGTTTTGTTTTTTTGAGGTAGGGTTTCACTCTAGCTCAGGCTCTCCTGGAATTCACTATGTAGTCTCAGGGTGGCCTCGAACTCACGGCAATCCTCCTACTTCTGCCTCCCGAGTGCTGGGATTAAAGGCGTGCACCACCATGCCCGGCTTTGTTTTTTATTTTTATTCTGATGTCTATTGCAGCTTTCTTTTAAACATTATCTGAATATCTGCTTCTAGTGTCCCTGGACAGAGCTCTGTATAGGACAATTATGTTACTTCCTTACTACAATTCCCTGAGATACCACATCACTTAACACAAGTACTTGCAAATGGGCTGGCATGGGTGAAATGTGTGCAAACCTTTCTGCATAGTTCAAAAATATATATCCTTTTCCCAAATTGGAAGTCAGAGACCTACCCAATAATAATAGCTAACATTTATAATCAGACAGTAATTTGTTAGTTTTAAATATATTTACCTATTTAATTTTCCAAATCTCCTATATAGTTCTATTTTGAGTTCATTGAAAGAAAGTGAAGAGTAGAAAAATAATTTCTCTAAAACTTAGAAAACTTAATCCTAGCACAAACAAGATGCAAAGCAAACATATTCTAGATGCTAAAACCTATACACCATTTATGCCATATTATATAATATTGCTCTTTGTGAAAATACTGATGATTTGTGTGTGTGTGTATGGATTATTCCCTTTGTTTTCTCCTTCCAGATCTCCAGGGTCCAGAGACTTAAAACTCCTCTTTTATCTTCCTTGACTTTTTTTTTCCCCCCAGGAAGGGCTAATTTAGTTGTAATAGAAATACACAGCTTTTTTTTTTTGTTTGTTTGTTTTTTAGGTAGAGTCTTACTCTAACCCAGGCTGACCTAGAACTCACTATGTAGTCTCACGGTGGCCTCAAACTCACGGCAATCCTCTGACCTCTGCCTCCTAAGTGCTGGGATTAAAGGCATGCACTACCTTACCCAGCTTGAAATACAAAGATTTTTTTTAAAACCTAGAATGACTTACTGAAATTGGTGACACAAAACCTGATAAAAACTATTAAAATAAGCTCTCCTCTACCTGAATCAATTAAGGGTTAACCTAGTTGAAGGGAAAATGATTCTTAAGGAACATCCCAGTGGGAAATAAGGGTTGGAAAAGTGTAACGAGTGATAACATATTATTGAATTTTCTGAGGATGCATACTGCCACAAATTTCTTTCTCCAATAAAGTAGGAGATACTAGCTAATCATATATATTAAAATAGAACTTTGTCTAGAAGAGGTAACTCAGTGACTTTAAATTCTCTAATGAGGCTAACATTGGAGGCATGGAATAAATTAAGAAGCAAGGCAATGGATTTTCTAAAACAAGTAATGTGAATGTGACACTTTGCATACATGACACTGCAATTCTATGGTTAGAAAAAATGAAATGAAAAAATAAAATGACCATTGGTGCTATAATATGATATGAAATAGTTTGTTAAGAAGGTGTTGATAAGTTTATTATCTTTTTTAAAATTTAATTTATTAGTTTTCTTTTCAGCAAATACAGGCAGTTTGGTACCATTGTTTAGGCTCATCCATGGTCTACCCCCTCCCATTGGACCCTCCTTGTTGATGTAAATGGGTCGTGCATTGTGGAGTTAGCCCACTTATTTTGTTGTTCATGTGGAAAGCCCTTTGATGTTGTGGTAGCGATGTTCAAGCATCTCTGTTCCTAAGTTTCTAGAATTGTGAATTTCTCCCAGAATACTTAAACATGAACATTTAGAGGAAGAACTGCCAAGGACATGTTATGTTTTGTGTGTGAATTCTCTAAAACACCATTAAACATACTTGCAAGTTCATGTACATGCTAGAAACTATGTTGATAAAAATAGGGAGCAGTTAGTACAAATTATTTGTAAAGTCTGAATTATTATCTCTTCTTAAAAAGCACTGAAATGACACCGGTATTTGCTTATACATACACTCATATGTATGTACACAGTACACAGTATTTTTTCCTTTTGGGAAGTTTACAAGTTGTTTATTGATTAGTAGCATATACAATAGTGATCAGGGGATCCAATAGTCTTAACCACAGGGTCTTCTCCATACATCTTAGTTATTCATGATGTGTCTTTCCATTCTGCCTTCCTCTGCAAAGAGAACTTCCAAACACCTCATCTTATGACTGGGTATTTTCACTGTGGTTCCTTATCTGTAGAGAAATTGGAATAAGTTATGCTATGTTTAATTTTTGAAATGCTTAATAGAGACAGAAATTATGCATATGCCATAATATCTGTTGTAAACATATAGTTTGAGGAACAGGAGTTTCTCTACAGAGTTGTATATTCATCACTACAAGTTAGCTTTTGAGTTTTTACATTGTCTCAGAAATAAATTGTGCCCATTTGCATTGACTCTAAGCTCCTACCCCAGCTCTGGAAATCTTCCTCCCCTTTTGTATAAATGGGACCATATTTTCTGTTCTTTGTAAATAAGCCTTTGAGGAATTATGAGTGAAATGCTACCTTCTTCCTCTTGTAGACAATATATTGAACATTCTTCCTCTGTCCTGCCAAGAAATTCTATGTTTGAACAAGTGAAAGAAATCTTATACCATTTGCTCTTTTTGATATCTTTGTGACCTTAAAGAGGTTTTTGTTTTTTTTTTTTATCTTTACAGGTAATTTTTTGCTAGTTCCTTTGTAACATATGAATATAATAGTATACACCCCCCCCACACACATATGAAATAAAGTGTGTTAAAGTTTTTAGAATGAGGTTTGGAATACAGGAACTTTATGAGTTGTTTATTATTATTACTACTAGTAGTAGTGGTGGTAGTAGTTTGATGGTTATTGTTCCCCGGTTTGAGGCCATAGAAAGGGCTGGAAAGATTTGTGAGGCTTGATTCATTAAAACTGTTGTTCCTGAAACGTCCAGGGAAATGTGCACCTTTTCCTGATCAGGAAACTCAGATCTGTATCTTCTCCTCTAGGCATAAATTTGATGCATTTGTGAATGGTGGTTTCCTAAGTTGGGATAGGAACCCTATTTTCCTTTCTATTAGAGAACAATGAAGAACACACCCTTTTCCCTCGAGGATCAGATAATTTTTCTTTTCTGTTTATTTTTTTGTTATGAACCACAAAAGTATTGGTTCCTTCTTAAGACATTCCATCTTCATACCTTAAGAAAAGAACCAAGTGGTCATGGGAAAATTGTAGAATTTTATCCATTCTAACAAGAATGTCTTTTTTTTAAAAAATCCTGTACAGAGACCAATTTCTGTAGCAGACTTCAAAATAATCTCTATTCATCAACCAATCTGTCTTTTCCAATAGACAATATTTTTTTCCCCCAAAGCTAAATGAACTGGTTTACTTACCCCAGTCTTGTCCTTTGGAACTTACAGGGCTGACCAGTCTCTGTGTTTTACCACCTTAGCAGGTGGGGAAACTTTGGACACAGCAGGTAGGTGATATATTTTTCAAATGAGTGCAGAAAAAGAGCACCCTTAGAAGATAAGCATTTTCTTTGCATGTTGTGTCTCTTTCCTGGAACAATTTTGGCAGTGTGATATGGAACATTGGCAAACCTTTGTAATATCTTTCAGACTACTGAAGTGAGCTATAAAGAAAATACGTCACTTCTAATGAACAAATGCCACTTACCATGAAGCTGCATTTTCTAAGAGATTATAATGTTTCTTAGTACAAAAAGCGAATGTCTGGAGAATGCTTTATAGCCTGGCCTGTCGAGTTAGTCACTTGAAGAAGAGGCTGCTTCTAATATTACAGTTTTATATTAAAGCCAAAAGAAAATAGAAGGAAAAAGAAGATCTTTCTGACCACCAAGTATATTCTTTGTTCTAACATTTAAATGAAATATATGAAAAAAATTGCTGCTGAAAACAAACACTCATTTGGATTATATGAGTTGGAAATTGATGAGTTCCTGTTTTGTTAATCTTTTTTTTTTTGTAATTTCCATCCTTTGAAACTTTCTAATCAAGAATTTCTGAATTGTAACCTATTCTAATTAAGAAGCCAGGTGATCAAGAACATTTTGTAAAAAGAGTATTAAGGATAAGGAGATGGATCATTAGGTAAAATGCTTACCATGAAAACATGAAGAACTGAATTTAGATCTCAAGAACCCAAGCCTGACATGGTGGTGCTGATCCATAATCCCAGCACTGGTGAGGCAGAGACAGGAGGATTCCTGGAGCTTGCTGCTAGCTTGTCTAGCCAAATCTGGGAAGCTTTGGGTTAAGTGGGAGATCCTGTCCTAAAAACGAAACTAGAGAGATTGAGGAAGGCACTTGGAGTAGACTTCTGGTCTTTACATTCATGTGCACATACATGCACATGTACACCCCACACATACAAACCCTTCCCACATATGAGCATACATACACACACATGTACCACATATACACACCAAAAGATAAAAATCAATGTGAGGCTGGTTTATTAGTATTCAGCAAATATAACTTACGTAGCTTAGCTAAGAGTAAAGTCTAGAAAAATATGAATTTGTTTCAAAATGTGTAACAATTGTGTAATTAATAGAATTATTATTTCTTAATGTGGGCTATAATTTTGATAAGTGTCCTGTGGAGATACATCCATTTACTTCTTCATCCCCGGGGGTATAATTGGGCATTGGTGCCCAAGGGGAGGTCCATGTACTTGCCACGCACTGTGAGACTACAGTTGCTTTCTTTTTCTCCTTGCTTCTGGCTTCAGAGATGAGCAGCTTGTTGCAACACTTGCCTATCCTTTGCCATCAGTGGGAGCTCCTGATCTTGGGATAGAAATACAGCACCATGAGCTAAATAAACCTTTATATTAATATTTATAACTGCCTCAGGTATTGCATTCTGGTAATATGAAGCTGACTAAAGCAGTGAGCAAAAGCTATGGATAGTCAGTGAACAAGTTTGTCATGTGGATTCATGATACAAAATGAAAATTAGCTACCTAATTCATATCATGAAGAATGACTCTTATGTGAACTTTTTTTCAAAATTTAAAACTAAACCCATAAAACCTTGGTGAAAGGGTCAATATTCATCTAATGTTTCTACTGCAGTGCCTTCCAAGCATGAAAAAGATATCTCTGCAATCCATTTCAAAACGGGCTTGAGAAAGTTCACCATAAAATTTAAAATTTATAGCTGGCAGACCCAACCTAATCAAAATTAAGAACAATCAATAAAAGAGGAAAGATGAATGTAACACACATGAAAAAATAGTGACATTGAAAATGAGGCAATACTGCCAGTCGATGACGAAAAGTTGACCATGTACTCAGAAAAATGTTCACGCTCAGTAAACTTGAAGGCATGTGGTTCAGGATAAAGAATGCTTGATGTGTAATGGCAGCACTGTGATTATCATTTTTTTATGTGTATTCATTTATTTTCAAGGAGAGACAGAGGCAGAGATAAAGAGAGAGGAAGAGAGGGAACATGAACACACCAGGGCCTTTTGACACTGCCAGTGAACTCCAGATGCATGCTCTACTTTGTGCATCTGGCTGTATGTGGGTACTGGGAAAGTGAACACAAGTCTTTTGGCTTTGCAAGTATATGTTTTAACCTAGTCAGCCATCTCTCCTGCCTGAACATTGTGTTCATTCTTATGTAAGCTCCAGTGTTATAATAATAATAATTGATAAAAATGTACTGTTTTGTATCTTATGAGGTTAATTTCTATGTTCCTTCTCATAAATACAGAAAGGCTTTCTTCTTTTTATTATCTATACCCATTAGAACTCTTAAAACATAGGCAGTTTGTGGCATCCACTCACAGGTTACCTACTTCAGTAATGTTATGTCAACCTGAAAAAGTTTTTACTTTGCCATTATTTTCAGTGGTTGAAATTATCCTCAAAGTGTTTCAGCAGAAATGCTGAATTTTGCACAGTAGCTATTTCAAATAACAGAATAATGTATCTACCTGTATTCCATTCTCTCTCATATTCTCTGCTTTTGAAATCTACCTGCTGTTTAAATCCCATAGCCTGGCACTCTGATATTAACCCTGAGCCCCAAACACCACAGGATTTAGCAAACACACAGACAATGTCTTATTAACTTGCTCTCTGCCTTCCGCTCTCCATATCTCTCAGATATGAGCTTGTAATTTTCTGTGGTGGGGCACTTCTGGGTAATGGCTTGTGCCATCTAATTGAATGAGGGGTTTAAAGAACATTAAGCACTTACAGGGAAATTGTGGCGGAATATAATGCCCTTTCCGGGCTGTCAGCTGGCCTCTGGGTCCTAATCAATAGGCTGATCAACAGCTGTCAGAGAGATGCAGGGTGACAGAGAAAAATGTAATGAGTAGGGAAACAGAGAGAAATCCAGGTCTTCTCAAATGGGAATTTCCATAACAACTCAAGAGCTAAGATCAAATATATTGATTTAATGTTCTAGAAGCATTTATAAAATACCTACTGTGTGCAGACCACTGACCTATGTGTTAAGGATATTTAAAATGGAATAGCATTCCTTAAACTGTGTCAAGCCCTGGCAACAGAAGAAGGCTGATGCAAAAATGCTTGAAGTTATTGTTTTTGTTTCCATGACTGTGCAAAATGATCCTTCCTATAGTGCCACTAGATGCTCTTTTCTTTTCTCTTCTGATAAATGAATGGAGGGATCCAGAATATTTAATAATTAAAAGAAAATAATGAAAAAGCAACTACCCAGGACAGGTGCAGGAGGATAGTGACTAGGAGGCAGGAATTGTTTCTCCTAAGAAAAAGCTATAACAATATATAGGCTGCAGAGTAATTAATGAGAATTCAGCTGGTTTATTTGCAGTCCCATAACACATGATATCTTTAACTTTATAAACTATGGTTAATGATTAAACTTGATTGGGTGATTATTTTGCCAGTAGTGGAAAGAATGATGAAAAATGTAAAATATAAAATGTTTACAAAGTAGAGGGGATATCAGTTCTTTTCAACAATGGTGAGGAAAGTAAAAATAATTTTCATCCTTTTTTCTTATCACAGCAAAGCTACATCAGTGGCATATCAAATATTAAAAGCAAATTTTAATATATGAGATTCAGAAAAGGATTTATATACCTCTGAGAACTTGGAGAGGAATGTTCAGTTCAGGGAATTCCACAGTTTGGTGGCCTAACAGGTGAATGCTCTGTTGCCCATGGATGAGAGGCCTGACAAGGGGGCTGATGAATTTGAGATTTATTACTAGAAAGGCAGGACTGAGGTTTCATGTAAACAGAGGACAATTCTGATAGGAATGGAATGAGAAACTCTGAGCCAAATTTTAAAGTCAATGTACTGACTGATAGCAGTTGAGTGTAAATCTGCCATTACTGGAGAAATGTGATTGAATTTATAGCTGAGAGTAAACGTATGGGTTGTAGTGGGTGGAACAATGATATGCTTCATGAGGGTGAGATTTTGGAGAGTTCCTATATTAACATAATCTAGAAGTAATGACAGTATGCATTAGGAGAGTAAAAGCACCACAAATACTTTAAAAACTAATAGTGGAGTAACTGATTTAAACCCGCAGAATAGCTCAATGAAATTTTTTTCCTGTAATAAAAGCTTTTAGATAGTTAACTATAAATGATTTCAGAAACAAAGAGTGATGTGGAAATAAAAATTTATACAGCACTAGCAGGGCCTTAATAGATGCCATTTAAAGTGAAAATGGCAAATTGGAATCAGCTAGAGGTGCACCTTAACTGCTCATGGGAGAAGGAAAGTGGAGTATAGGATATAAACAATCTATTACATTACACAAACAACTGCTTCATACACTAAAGGGTAGATTTCAGTGCTGAACAAAGGCTAATCTTCCAGATAGAAAACTTACACTGGTATATAAGGTCTATGAATGTCCTTCTGCACTTGTGTGCTTCCTTAATTTATTGAAACTATAAACTTGTATAGGTGATGGATCTTAAAGCAGGTTATAACATTAGTACTCCAAGTCAGAGTCTAAAGGTTGGCAAAACCAAACCTTAACTTTTGTTTGTCTTAATTATTTTCATTTTTTGAGGCAAGACCAAGAGACTGGCATACATATGTGTGTGTGTGTGTGCGTGTGTGTGAGAGAGAGAGAGAGAGAGGGAGAAAGAGAGAAGAAAAAAGGAGAGAGAATTGGTATGCCAGGGTCTCCAGCCATTGTAATTAAACTCCAGGCTCATGTGCCACCTTGTAAGCATGTGCAACCTTGCATGCTTGCATCAACTTGTGCATCTGGCTTACTTGGGACCTGGAGATTTGAACATGGGTCTTAGGTTTCACAGGCAAGTACCTCAGTCACTAAGCAATCTCTCCATTCCCCCATTTTTTTCCATTTTATTTTTAATATATGCATACTGTTCTGTTTTATTGAAGTGTTTAAAAACATTGAGTGTAGGAGAATGTCTTGTTTACAGTATCAAATGCAATATTTTACACAAAGAAAACGTGTGCTTATAGATATGTATATCATATATATTTACAACTATTTTGTTGGGTAAGTTGATTGTAGTATGATTATTGATAATTTAAGAAACTACTTTTTATAAATATTGAAATATAGCCCATGAACATTATTTTATTGATAATACCACAACTAGAGTAAATAGACAAAGAGAATATATTTTGCTTATAGTAAAAAGGAAATGAATAGAGTCAATGTTTTTATAATCTATTTGATGTTTTTGATTTAAAAAGTAAATATTATTGAACATCTATTTTGATGTAGACCCTCTGAGGTTCTTGAGATATATCTTCGGAATGGAAAGACTACAGTACAAAACAATTGCTTGTATTTCAGTGATGAGAAATGGGCATTGCAGAACACAAAAATAAGCATACAGGCTAATATATTACACAGTAATAACTGCTACAGAGTAGAAAAGAGAGAAGAGTGAGGAGGCTTAGCAATGAGACAGAGGTATCAGGGAAAGTTAAGCTTAAATGTAAGTGAACATGGAGCTAGTGTTTTAAGGAAGTAAAGGACACAGTCATGCAGTTCTCTAGGGGAAACATAATTAAAAGGCTACACAGTCCTCCCTGAATGGAGAGGACTGTTTAGGCAGGGACCGTTTATACTATATTCCTATAGTCAGCATATTGGATTTAATTTTAAATAGAACAACTATGTAAGATTTAAGTAGAGGGATCATATTACCTCCAGTTGTTTAATTTAAAATGTCCCCAGTAGCCTTATGTGTTTGTGATTAAGCCTAATACTTAAGGCCCAGCTAGTGGAGCCTTTCTGGAGGAAGTGTGTCATTGGGGGACAGGCATTGGGGTGCTATAGCCCAGCTACTCTACAATTAGCTCACTTTCTCTGTCCTTTTTGCTTTGTTGAAGATGTGATACCAACTGTCTGTTTCAGCCATGCTTTCCATGCCAAAAATATAAACCAAGATAAAAACCCTTTCATCATAAGCTGCTTCTAGTTCATAATTTTAATTTTATCCAGCCATAGGAAGGAAACTGCTACATGGCCTAACTGTGTTGTTAAAGGATGAGTCTGATTAGAGAGTTGGTACAGTGTAGGGTACAAGATTGGAATACGTATTTATAGAAATTTATGTTACCTTAATCACTACTTATTGCTGTAGACAGGAAAAGGTGAAGGTATCAGGGTGAATAACACATGGGAGGGCTGGGGAGAGGGCAGTGTAAGCAAGAGCACATCCAATGCTCAGTTCCCCAGCAATCGTGTAAACAGCTGGCTTTGGCCACACACCTCTAACTCCAGTCCTGAGAGGGAAGATAGAGACAGAAAAATCACTGGGGTTTTCTGACCTATAAGAATGGGTGAAAATACAGCTCTGATGTGAGGGAGATTTTCCATAAAGGAAATAGGATGAGCTAAAATAGGTGGACATGCAATGTTCTTTTCTGCCTCTGCATTAAAATTAATTTATAGTGGAGATAATTTTCTCCTAAGCTATTTATATAAAGGTGAACACCTAGAATAAATCAATGGGAGTTGACCTGCTCTATGTACCTAACATCCATGGAGTACCGTGTATAGGATAGCTAATGCAAATGAAACAGAATTCCACTGAGGGCTAAAGTTAGTGATCTACATAGATTAAAATGACCCTGTCCATCAATGATATTTGAAAACATTCTGAATATGAGTCCATTTTAGTTTATCTTTTCTCAAATTTTACTAGTAAAATAGTTTTAGGGCTGGGCAGGTGACCTATAGCTAAGGCACTTGACTTCAAAGCCTAAGGACTCAGGTTTGATTCTCTAGTAGCCAGGTAAGCTAGATGCACAAGGTGGTGTATGTGTCCAGAGTTCTTTTGCTGTATCTAGAGGTCCTGGCATGCCCATTTTCTCTCTCTTGTTGCCTTGATCTCAAATAAATAAATAAATAAATAATAAATAATATATACATATATAAAATTATATCAGTCTTAACTATTTTTAACATAACCAATCTCACAGTTAAGTGAAGTAATTATGCAATAGCTAACTTGGCTGTAATAACTATTTCAAAATATTTAAGTATGCTAAAACATCATATTGTATCAGTAATATACACAATTTTATTCTCATTTATATCTCAATGAAGTTATAAATATAAAATAAATATCATTTATCCTTATTAAAATATAAAGCTAAACCAGGCGTGGTGGTGCACGCCTTTAATCCCAGCACTTAGGAGGCAGAGGTAGGAGGATTGTTGTGAGTTTGAGGCCACCCTGAGACTCCATAATGAATTCCAGGTCAGCCTGGGCTAGAGTGAGACCTTACCTCAAAAAAAAAAAAAAAAAAAAAAAAAGCCAAATATTCTATTTATTTAGCTGGGCGTGGTGTTACACGCCTTTAATCCCAGCACTTGGGAAGCAGAGGTAGGAGGATTGCCATGAGTTAAAGGCCACCCTGAGATGACAGATGACAGAGTTAATTCCAGATCAGCCTGGACCAGAGTGAAACCCTACCTCGAAAAACAAAAGCAAAAACAAAAACAACAACAACAACAAAAAGAATAAAAGAAGCAGAGCAAAATCCAAAGAGTCTATTTTAGGTAAGCAAATGTTTCTGGTATGTCCAGCCCACACCCTGTGGGACACATCCAACCCAGGAGAGCAATGGTATGAATATGGCTCAATACAAGACCATAAGATTTGTTTGGTGTTATAACTCGATTGCATGGTTCTCAAGAATGAACTTCATAGAAAGAGAGTAATGACAATGTTTTGTAACACTGTCATAAGTCTGAACATATTTCTTCCAGATATTTAGTCTTAGGTTATATGTTTATGTTAGAAACATGAAGAAAGTCAAAGAACTACGGCATTCTGGAAGCCATGCTACAGAAACAGATAAGAAAATGTGACCCAAATTACCAGTCTATGATATGTGGTTATTTCTTCTCTTTTTGTGTATGTACCTCTCTTTCTTTCTCTTTTTCTCTCTTTATCTCTGCTTAGTACTAAATTTAGGTCTCTTTTATTTATTCCAAATGATTGTTACTAGTGAAGGAGAAATGTCAATGAAAGTGCATCAATAAGATCATCAACTCTATAGGGTTTTATGTTTTTATTTAAAAATGTTTCATGGGATGGAGAGACGGCTTAGCAGTTAAGTCACTTGCCTGCAAAGCCTGACAGCCTGGATTTGATTCTTCAGTATCCATGCAGACCCACATGCACAGAGTGGAACATATGTCGGGAGTTCATTTGCAGCAGCAAAATTCCTTGGTGCTCTCATTCTCTCTCTCTCTTCCTCTCTTTCTCTTTCCTTGCAAATAAATAAATAAAAATAGTTTAAAAATGTCTCATTGTGTAGCCCAGGCTGTCCTCAAATTAATGTCCTTCTGTAACATCTCAGATTCTTGTGAATGTTTAGTCAGTTTTCTGATGTTAATTTTGCAGGCAGTTAATTAATTTCTTTGGTAAGCATATAACCATCCATCTATCTCTTTCCTTCCTTCTTTCTTTCCTGCTTTTCTTCTTTCTTCTTTTCTTTTTCTTTTTTTCCTTCCCACTTCCTTCTCTGTCCTCCTCCCTCCTTTTCTTCCTTGTTGCTTGTCTCGTCCCTTTCCATTCTATTTTCCCTTCTCTTCTGTCCCTTCTTCTTCTGCATCCCTACACTTTTCCTTTGTTTCCCTTCCCTCTTTCTATCTTTCTATCTTTCTATCTTTCTTTCTTTCCTTCTTTCTTTCTTTCTTTTGCATCATCTGCCCATTCATTTTCATATTTTTTTAACCTAGAAGTATAGTGGGGGAGGATTACCATGAGGCATTGTTTAAGAGAGAGGGTTCTTTTGAGTTAAGTTTTAAAGGTATGTGCTCAAAGTTCTGAGGGTCAGAATCTTTTTGACGTTTCACTGTTAAATCATAAGGTTTTGCTTCTTATTAGGCCTTATTAGGCTTTCAAGTTAATATTTTATTTTCAAAGAAATATATATTTAAGGTTATACAAGAGTAAATGAGAAAGAAAAGGATTTTCTATTTACTGAACACTGAAAATTTTCTTCATTTTACCTTTGTATAGTAGTGATACAGATTAGTGCCTAGGTAGCTTTATTTTGTAGTTAGTGAGCTAGGGTCTGGCCCTTAAGAAATATCTTAAGAAATACATTACTTGGCCCTTTCAGGACTAGAACTCCAGTGTGATTCAGTCTCTTCCAAGATCATTATAAACAGCACTAGCCGCCAGCTTCAACTTCCTGATTCTCCCTCAATGTTTGGCTGCCTGAGCACCATAGACAGGCTCCTGAATCAATGGTCCTCCCAGCCAACTCTCCACACACAGAGGCCTGGAAATGAGACACATAATGGCTGGATACCAAGACCAGCCTCCACATATGGGAGAGAGTTTTCCCTGCTTTGTCAGCAGGGAGAGGAATTCCTCTTGTCTTGGGAGCTTTCTCACTGTTTTTTTCCCTACTTCAACTCTCCCTATTTTTTTTTTTTTTTTTGCATAATTTACTTTTCTCCATGTCTGTGTTTTTCAATTCTTTGCTTAACATGCGTAGGGACTCAAACCTTGATAGTCAATAGCCTGGGGCATTCCAAGCCAGAAGCTCAGCCTCTATGGCATCCTTCTAGAGCTCCAATTCTGCAATAGTAAGTATCAAAACTGTAAATTTATATCTAAATTGTATAATATAAAAAAATCATGTTATAATTTCATAGTAACAGCAAAGCATGCAACTTTAAAAAATTTACAACTTTAAAATTTTTATGTTTTCTCTGGACCTATGAAATATATCTTAAGCATTTGTTCTTAATTTCTAATTACAGTAATTGATTCCTTACTGACATATTTATCTTAGTAAAGATCATAACACCTTCATACATCTTCTCTGTTTGTCCAGTTGTAAATGTCTTTACCCCCTTCATTTTAACCAGTGAATATTGGAGGTGAAGAGAAGGAAGACTTAAATTTTATTAGGAATTGCCACCACTAATTTTTAACATTTTAAGAAAAAAATTCATCAAGGTGGTCATTTTTATTCTTTTAATTTTTTCTTGAATATTTAATTTGCTAATAATTTTCTTTTAAATAAAATAAATTGTTTCCTTTCTCATCTAATACATAATTGTATGAAGCATATATAAAAATTTGTACTGAGTTTTTAATCAATCAAAAGTTGCTATGTTGGGGGAACAACATCATCCCTGATATATACATTGTAAATGATCAGGGTAGGAGACATCTTGTGATCCTCCATTCACAGTAGAGAACTACAGGTATGATCCAGCAAGATGTCAGGTTTTCATATCCTGTGATTTATTGTGAACTGTGAGATCTGTACCCAGTTTCAATGAAAGCAGCAGTAACAATGAATAGTGAGTTCAGGGTAGTAGCAAACCACAGTCTGGCATGTTGCATTCAAATATAACAGTTCCAAATGGTCTTAAGTGACTAAATAATTGTTATAATTCTTTCTCATAATGTCAGTTCTAAAGAAGTCTCTTAAAATGTGAAATTAAAGAATTTTCCTTAAATACTTAGGCAATATAATGTCTTGGTAAAGGTATTAATAAAATAAGTCTGTACTATCTTAGCCAATTAGAGAACAGTTAAGTTCTAATTATTTTTTATCTTGGCCTTTTCTGACAAATTCTTAAAGCCCTTTTACATTTATCAAAGTTAGGCGAGTTAAGCTTAATTCAGGAAACTCCAAGGAGGAATTAATTATAAATGTGCTAAACTTGTAAAGACATTGTGTCCAAAATCTCACATTCATTAAAACCCATTTCAATAAAACGTTTGTTTTCATCAGTGAATGGAAACTTGAAACTATGATCTGACAAACTGTGAATGTGCCTTCTAGTAGCTGTGTGGGTAAAGCTCTATCTGACTCTCCTGTTTCCTAATCTGAAAACCAAAAGTCAACTTTTCCCAAGAGAAACAAAGTGATAAGGAGTGATTGTTAAATTGTTATTCTTTGTAGACTGCATGTTTCAGTAACACATGATTAGCATTTAGCATTTTTTGTTTTTCGTTTTTTGTACCCTGGGCCTTGCAAGCTAGTCAAACACAGCCTTACTCAGTTAGAGCCTCAGCCCTGACATTTAGCTCGAAAGAGTAAAAACAAAACAAAAACAGTCTTCATTTAACTATGCTAAGTTTTATCAGTGGAATTTAGTAATTTTTTCTTATATAATCTTTGCATGTCATTAAGATAATTAATTTCCTACAGAGATACTCATACTACTCCCAAGTTTTCTCCCCAGAGAATCTATTTCAGAGTTGTTAAAGGTTTTAACTGCAAGAAATGAAATTTTAGACACAAATCCTCCTCTGTTTTTCATTTTTGTTTATATTCACAAACTAAGAGAGAGAGGTTGAGAGAGAGAGAGAGAGAGAATGGGCACACCAGGGCCTCCTGCCACTGCAAACAAACTGAGCACCACTTTATGTGTATGGCTTTACGTGGGTACTGTGAAATCAAACCCAGCCCATCAGGCTTTGCAAGCAAATACCTTTAATCTCTGAGCCATCTCTCCATCCCAAGAAATGAATTTTTCAACTCATTTAACACATGCTGCCTTGAAGTTGTTGTAAATTTAAAAAGTTACTATTGATGATATTGATCATTATCTTCTTAATCTTTAGCATTTTAATAACTAAGATTTATACCTTAATAATGAATATGCATGTCTAAGATTACTAAAGAATTTAACTATTTTTCAGTGTCAAAAATTATGGACTTGTTAGATGGCTTAGCAGCTGAGACACTTGTTTGCAAAGCCTAATGACCTGGATTTGATTGCTCAGTTCCCACATAAAGCTGGATGCACAAAGTAGCCAATGCATCTGGGCTTTGTTTGCAGTTGCTGGAGGTCCTGGCACACCCATTTTCCCTATCTCTATCTTGCTCTTTCTCTGTTTCTCTTCTCTCTCTGCTTGCAAATAAATAAAGAAATAAACTTTTTTTTTTAAATGACTACTTTCCTCAGATACTTGACAGTCTCATTTTTGGAGAGTACAGTTTAATGTCAATATTGCATTTCTTTTTCATTCTATTTGTAAGCAATATTTTATTTATTTGAGAGTGAGAGAAAGAGACTGCCAGGGCCTCCAGCCACTGCAAACGAACTCCAGACACGTGTGCCCCCCTTGTGATCTGGCTAATGTGGGTCCTGGGGAATCGAGCCTAGAACAGGGTTCCTTAGGCTTCACAGGCAAGTGCTTAACCACTAAGCCACCTCTCCAGCCCGTAAGCAATATTTTAATAGTGTTTGTTACACAATTGTTTCTCAGTTCATATCATATACACTAATTGTGCAAATTTTGTCCAAATCACTTCTTTTTATTTTTATTCCCTCAAAATAGAACTTTCCTCCACCTTCCTGTTTTCCCTATTGCTTGAGTTCTGCCTGGGTTCCCTGATGTTTGCTTGTTGTTGCTCTTGCTTTTGGTGGTGATATTTCTTTCTGTGTAGACTGTGAATGAGGGCCAACCTCTTGCACCATTATAAAACTTCCCCTGGATCTGCGAGCCAGAAATAAAGTCCTTACTTCCCATAAACTATGCCTGGTCTGGAGGTTTATCCCAGCAACTTGAAGCTTATTGGGACAGTTTCCCAGATATTAGTTCTTTCCCACTGAACTGGCCTCATGTGCAATCAGAGGAAAAGGTGGTTGCCTGCAGAGGCTGCATGCCACTACTGCACATGTGTGTACTTCTTGTTGGGCTGGTTGATTTCATCATCTGTAGGGTCCCCTGCTTACTTATGGCTTATTTATGTTGTTGGTGACCTTGTCCTCTCATGGCTGTCACAGGGCTTTCCAGCATGATGAGTGTTAGCCAGCAGGGAGCTGATATCCCTTTCTGTTCCAGCATGGTATTGTGATGTCCTGTGACTACAGTTGGTGGTGTCTTCAGCAATAGGGTCCAACATTTTAGGTTTGGCAAGTAATCATGTGTTTTGTCAATGACCTACAGTGTTTTCAGGATCGCATGGGTCTCTCTGGCCAACAGCTCACTGTGGGGAGTAACACAATTCTGGGCCTGGAATGTTTTGTTGTTGTTATTATATTTTATTATTTATTTATTTATTTGAGAGAAAAAGAGGGAGAGAGGGCCTCCAACCATCACAAACCAACTCCAAATGCATGTGCTTCTTGTGCCTCTGGCTAATGTGAGTCCCGGGGAATCAAACCTGGGGCCTTTAGCTTTGAAGGCAGGTGCTCTAACTGCTAGGTCATCTATCCAGCTCAGAGTCTATAGTTTCAAGTTTAAGCTTTTTTCACCTTCTGTTCAGACTTTCCCTTCTTCCCCTTCATTGGTGGTTATATCTTGTCGAATTCTACTCAGAATGAGAGTTTCCATGGAACTGATTCAATTCTTAATTTATGTTTAATTTCCTCCCACCCTACCCCTTGAAGCCCCTCAACCCACGACTGTCTGTCTCTTGTCTAACAATCAGGAAACCCCTCTGTGGTGGTTGATTCAAGTATCTACCATAAACTTAGGTGTTCTGGATGCTAGGTTTCCTAGCTGATGGCAATTAGAAATTAAAGTTTCCTGGAGGTGGTGTATTGTTGGGGGTGGGCTTATGAGTGTTAGAGCCAGTTTCCCCATGCCAGTGTTTGGCACACTGTCCTGTTGCTATTGTCCACTTTATGTGGACCAGGGGGTGATGTCAACCCTCTACTCATGCCATCGTTTTCCCCTGCCATCGTGGAGCTTCCCCTCGAGTCTGTAAGCCAAAAGAAATTTCTTTTCCCCACAAGCTTCTCTTGGTTAGGTGATTTCTATCAGTAATGTGAACCTGACTGCAACAGTAAAGTGGTACCAAGGAGTAGGATTGCTGCTAGGCACTTGACTCTGTAGCTTTGGCAGTTTGGAGCTGATTTTCAAGAGGAAAGTGGAAGGATTTTAAAAGTTGGCCTAAGACACGACTTGAAGTGCAATAAGTACAGCTTGATGGACTATTTTAGTTAGAGCTGCCTGACATGAATGCAATAAAAAAATATGGACTGCGAGGTTTGCCTTTTGAGGGTGAGAAAGAGCTTTGCTTGGGCTTGGCTAGCAGTTTGTGTGAGAAGCTTGCTCTTGTGCCCATGTCCTGAGAAGTTGTGCAGGTTTGTTTTGGGTAGAAATGAACTGGTGTGAGCAGAGGGATATGGCACAGAAAGAAAAGTCTTTGGGTGAACTGCTGCCTGTTCAGCTCCAATTGAGAGATTACAACCTTTGAGACTGAGGCCAGCTGACCTGCTGTGGGGCAACAGGAAGAATGTAGATACTTTTGAAGGGGACTGAGTACTCAAGGAGTGTCCTGTTCTTCAAAGTCTGCTTTATTCTCCCTGGATTAACAAATTGGCACCCTACCTGGTATTGTGGAGTATAAGAAATGCAGGAAAGAGAGGGTCATTGAGTTTGCCACATGGTCTTGTGTTTTGGAAATGGCCATCAGCGGTGTGAGGCAGGTTTGCTGGATGCCTGCATGGAGACCCGATGGAGCCATGAGGGTGAAACATGGGTTGCAGAGGAGACCCAGTGGAGATGTAAGGACCACGAGATGGGTGATAAGGAAAGCTGCCGCCCCAATGAAGTTTTCCAGGACTCTGAGTAGTCTAGCTGGAAGGGTGGAATTGGGATGCCAGAGACTTGTCACTGGCTAGAGTTAGTGGACTTGGAGCCACAGAATTTGGTGTTTGCCCTGTTTTAAATCTTGGATTGGTTGAATGTTTCTTTGCTATGCCCAGTGCTATCTTTTGCAGTATGAATGTTTACTCTGTGCCATTGTGGGTTTTTTTTTTTGGGGGGGGGGGTAGTATTATGGCTTAGTTAAAAGACCATCGACTATGGGGATGTATGAAAACCATTGGGATTGATAAACCCTATGGGGACTTTTAAAGTTGGATCGAATGCATTGTATTTTATATTATATATATTTAAACTTATAGTGACCCTCCTGCCACAGCCTCAGCCTCCTGAGTGCTGGGATTTAAAAGTGTAGGCCATCACACCTGGTCACAGTTTTTATATTCATTATAACCATAATTATCCTCTTTAGTTGTCTATTTAGTTTTAAACTTTTTGAGTGGGTTTTGGGTTGTAGTACTCCTTTTCTTCATTGTTTTCAACATCATAAATAGTGTTCTTATGAACTCTATACTATTAGATTTTAAGACCAGTCTTCATATATCTGACATTTGTTTTAAATTTATAACTACATACAGAAAAGTTTTATATGAATAAAACATACATATATACACTTTTCCCTTTCCATTTTCCTCCCATTCCCTTCCTTCGCTCTCTCTTTCATTATTGAGTTTGTGTATTTCCCTTCATGTTCTGGATATCCATCCTCTGTGAAATGTATAGTGTATATTTTCCCATCTTGTAGGTTGTCACTGAACCAAAATAATTGTTTCCTGTGTTGTGCACTATACTTTTGTTTTTATATTTTTGTTTTTATATTTTGTTTTGTTGGGGTCCTGTTCAAAAACATCCTTACCTATTCCAATTTCATAAACAGACATTTCTGAAAAAGTATTTCATAGTACTATATTTTGAGAATTGAAAATTATTTTAACTTCATCAAAATCAATTAAGACACTTATTAGATTGAAAATTGTTTGCTGCTTTTAACAGTATAATGCACACTGTGGACATAAACTGAAACAGCAATGCATTTCCAAGGTATTAACTTCTCTAAGTATTTTAATTGATTTATTTATAATAGTATTGTATCTATAACCTCAAAAGTAAGGGTCATATATTCTCTACTGTTTTGTATCCTTTAATCAATTTTATTTCCTTTTGTAAGTCAAACAGAGCAAAAAATTATATACAGAGCTTAAGAGAAGGGAAGAAAGCAGATCATCTGTAGAACAGGAGGAGTCCTAAGTAGGTAATCCTTTATTTCTTAAATTCTACTTCTCAGAATGTATTTACCCACTGTGGACTAATTCTAAATTTCATATGGAATTATTGTAGGAAAATAGAAGTTTGTTCAAACCTTAATAATTAAAAATTGTTTATTGGCTTATTTCTAGAACTTTTTGATAGATTTTTCTCCTGATCACTAGCATTTGCTGTTTGAAGTACATTTTAAACTATATTTGATAGGGAAAAAAAAAACTACTGGGGCACAAGGTAGCACATGTATCTGGAGCTCGTTTACACTGGCTGGAGGCCCTAGAGTGCACATTGTTTTCTCTCTTTACTTCTTTTTTTTTTACTTCTTTCTCTAATAAACAAACAAATAAATGAATAAAATATTTTTATAAATACTGCTACATATAGTAGGAATCAGCAGTAACATCTAAAACCAGAAAAGCTTCTTGAGATATAATTACTGATTATAAATTAATTTTATAGTACATAATGTAAATGAGTTAGACTATCTCATATAAGATATATATTTATAAATAATAACATTGACTAAGAATTTGTTTAACTAAAGATTTGGTCATATATTTGAGTGCATGTGTCTGGAGTTTTTCTTTTTTTGTAGTAGCTGGAGGCTCTGGCATCACCATTTTTCTCTCTTATTTCTTTCTCTTTCTCACTTTATCCTTGAAAATAAATATTAAAAATATTTTTTCTTATAAACAAGAGAGAATTTGGAGAGAAGTTTCCTATGAGGGTATAAATTCTGTTTCCAGAAGCCACAGGTTGTCAGAGAAAACTTTCAGTGCAGGGTTGGGATACCTCCCATTGATGTGTTAAGGCCCTGAAGTCCCTTTACCCAAGGTTCTTGGTTGCCCAGAGACCTAGATGGTGACACCCTATTGCTGAAACCACCATATGCTTTATTTTTAGTTGTAAGATACTAAGAATATATGGGTATACATGTAATAAAGGTATTGGATGCCTACCCTGTGCCAGACAGTCTGCTAGATGAACATGTGGTTAATTTGACTTGGAAGAAACTCTTTTCTAAGAAGCTCCAAGAAAAGAAAATCAAACCTATTTGTGAATTCTTTGGATGTTTTGCAGGGATTATGAATTAACAGAGAAGTACTAAATAACTAATAACCTCTTCTAGGTTGTGGGGAGTAGGGAAGAAGGAAGGGGATTTGGGAATGGGGTATGCAGAGATGGAAGGCCCCTATGGAGCCCTCACCAAGACCTGTGTGTGCATTAGCCATGCAGTGTAGTCTTGCATTAGTAGTTCAGATACTGACCTGGAGGAGGAATTCATATCAAAGGGATCCTTGTGAAATATGAACGTGTTTTAGACTTTTCCGTCTCTTCACTAAGTCTGTGGTAAAATTTAAGAAGTGTTTCTCCCAAAATAGCTTGAGAGGGTTGAGGTGATATGGGACAAAGGATGAAATGAGACTGTGTTCCAGAGAAACAAATCTTGACTATCTGTTTCTGTCACCTGCATGTCTGAGGAGAAATATTTATTTTAAGATCCATTCATAAGCTGCAATGTAGGTAGACAGTTTGGAAACTTAGGGAAGAGTTGATGCTGTGCCTGGAACCTGAAGGTGGCTGTGGTCCTAACTCCCTCTTTCATAGTGACTTTAGTCTTCTTTTGTCTTAAAATCATCCTTGACTAGGATCCACCCACTTGTTAGAATTAACTAAATGAAATATTAATCTCATCTAAAAAAGACATTTTCATAGCAACAGACTGGTGTTAACCACATGTCTGTAAGCTATGGTCTATGCAGGCTCCCACATGAAAACCAACCATCACAGATGATAAGAGAACAAACTTAAGTAAGCTCCCCTGCTGAATAAACATGATTCCATGATGTAATAGGTAGGGAGACATCAGTAGTCTTGGGCTTCTTTAAAGGATGGACTCTATTTGCTGTTGCCCTGGTAACATCACATTTGTCCCCTCCAAAGGACTGGAAACAAGGTTTGAAAGATTAGGGCCACTTCATCCTGACCAGAGGAACTCTGGTCCAGGGTGGAGCCTGTCAATCACTCATCTGATCAAGAAAACTTCCCTCACCTAAAGACATACTAAGGAAGTGGGAGGAGCAGTTATATTCTTTATGAAACAATGTATGATACTCCTGGAGTCCCTTCCTCTGGTGTAGTTGCTCACAGATCTTCTGTTCTTAACCTGACCTTTTCTCAGAGTTCCTCCTCAGAAAGTGTGACTTTTCTCTTTTTCCTTTTTTTCTTTTTTTTTCTTTTATTCATTTTTTGTTCTCCTTTAAATGCAGACTGAAATCTGAAACACACTTGCCCTGAGACTTTGGGATTTTCCCACGTTTTGCTCAATAAATCTCCTTTGTTTTGCTCAGGTCTTGTCTTCTATGTGTGGAGTATTCTGTGGTCATGAGACAAAGAAATTGAGAGCATGAAAATCTGAAACAATTCCACTTCATCTTCTGCACATTTTCAGGGTTATCTTAGTCAGAGGAAACGAGGAGCTGTTTAAATACATCTAGTATTTCCCTCCTATTCTACTTATTGGAGAAGGCATAACTGAAGGAACACAATGCTCAGGGGCATGTGTGATCAGGTTAAACAGGCCCACTAAGAGCAGGTTCTGGCAGCAAGCTAGCAGGCACCCTGACCCAGAAGTAAGGTGAGTGGAGAGTGGAGAGTAAGGCATGTGTGTGGAAAGGGCTAAGGCCCACACGGAGTCACTATATCCTGAAGGTGTTGGGATACACCAAACAATGCAAATTCCATGTAAAGTTATGTTTTAGTGGCAGTCTCTATCAGTGCTGTCCTGCTGGAAGAATTATCATTTGAAATACTATGTACCATTCCCAGAGCTTCTGATTAAGGAAGCCTGAAAAGAAGCCTTGTCATCAGGTTTGGTTCATGTTTCATGCTCTCGAAGGGCCAAAATTTCCACAGGTTTTCAGAGTTATTATATTTATGCTTCACAAAGAGCACACTTGTAAAAGCGTGAGAAGAAAGGCTCTGCTACAGAAACCATCTACTTCAGCAGGTTTGAAGATATTACCATGGGAGGAAGAAAGATACATCCATCATCAGATTTGACAAACATTAAAGTAAGGTGTGAAAGAAAAGATTAGTTACTGATAAAGTCCAACTAAGTCACTAAGAACTGACTGTGACTCCAGACCTTGAAATATAGAACACAAAAGTAAGATTTGGTGGATAATATAGTGAAAGTGGTTTGATAAATCAGTGTGATAATATGAAGAATATGGCTTTTCAACAATTGAAGAAATGTCTCAGAATTGAAATTTTTAGAGTAGAGCTGGAAAGATGGCTTAGTAGTTGAAAGCACTTGCTTGCAAAGCCAGATGCCCCAGAATCGATTCCCTAGTACTTGTGTAAAGCCAGATGAACAAAGTGATATATGTATCTGGAGTTTGTCTGCAGTGACAAGAGGCTTTGGTATACCAATAATTCTGTTTTTTCCTGTTTGCAAAATATAAGGAATAAAAATAAAAAAAAAACAGTCAAAGAGAAAGGACTTTGAGTGATTAGTATAGATCAGGTTAAATTATCCATCAAAATTTCCCTTCTAAATACATTCTCATCAGAACACAGTTGCACCCATGTGTTTCAGTCTCTCTACAACAGTGTTCTCTCTGAACACAAGAATCAACCATAGATGCTGTTGATGCGACAGACATCTTGTGATCCATATAGCTAAAATGTTTATCTGGCATTTTTCCATAAAATATTTTTTTGAATCACACTGGTATGGATGAATAGTGGTTAAATTTTTGTTGTAGAAAAAAGTGCCCAGGGGACGTGTGTGATGTGAGGAGAAGGGACTGAGCCCAAGCATTTAAAGTAAGTACAAAGGAGATAGATTAGAACCGCAAACAGAGAAAACGGTAAAACTCCACAGCTTTTAAGTTCACGTCTATTCTTCCATCCCTTTATCTCTATTTTTCCTCATCACTCAATAAGCTGAATAATGGCAGCAAGAGGGAGAATACTTGTTCCTATTTTCTTTTCTAATCCTCCATTTTCCCATTCTTTCTCCCTCTATTCCTCTCTCTATCCCTCACACACAATCACAGAATTTTAGCACAGAAAATAGTTGGGAAATAAAAAAAAAAACGACACAGATCATTTTAGAATAGTTCAACCCATGTAGAAGAGTTAGGAGGTGCTAAGAGCCCCTCCCAGACCTGGAGTCCAGTCAGTGTCTTAGCTGGCTACATGCTCTGCTGGTATGCATCAGGCACAAATTCTGTCTTGGTTCCACATTATTTTATCCTACACTGTCTCCCTTTTATTTAGTCCATATGGGTTTTCCCCCAGATAAATACAAAACCACAGCATTTTTTTTTCTAGGAAATTATATCTTGCTTCTTTGGCAGGAATCGTGATCTTGAAACAGTAATATAAATGTGCAGCCTATATTAAACATCCAATGAACTTGTCACTTGTTTGAAAAGGAGCCCTCTTTTGACTGGAAGAGACAGGGGCCAAATAAGCCTGATTCTTTGCTATGTCAGCCAGCAAGGCAATTACAAGGTTGGGCCTAATGAAGGGCAAAGCGGTCGCTCATGCAAGCACACAGGTGCTACGTCCTGCGATAGTTGATTTTACTTGTACCCTACCTTGGCCTGTTATACAGAGTCTGCTACATGGTATTACATAAATAACTAATATCCACTGGCACTTGCTGAAGCTCCTGAGAGCTTTGACAGAGATGGTGTTTAATTCTCTCTGTCCCCTTATAAGATCTCATGATTTCTACAATATTTAGATTCATAATCCTTATTTAATGCACTTTGTGGAAGCAGGGGAAAAAACTTTCCTTCACTGATGAGTTTCAAACTGCTGTCATTTACTTCAAGTGTTGAAAATGGAACTTTCTTCCTTTTTAAGCGGTGGTGTTCTCTTTCAATGCTGAAAAGCAATGAATTGTCAAAAGTGGACATCTTTCCATGAATAAAGATGACAACTGAGTAAGCGCTTCAGAAATATGCCTGACAAGAGGCTATTATATATAGAAAGCTTTTATATACTGCTTTCATCACTTGGGGACACCAAACAAGTCAAGTTGCAAGGGTTAAATACTGGACAGGTGGGCAGTAGCTCCCAGTATGCTCTCATCATTACCAAATTGCTAGAAGAATCTTTTCTGCTCTTGTCTGTGAAACTGTAATTTAGTTCTCTAACAGGTTGGGTGCCACTTGAAGTTGCTTGAATCTTTTTTCTTTTTTAAATTATTTTTATTTATTTGAGAAAGGGAAAGAGGCAGACAGAGAGAGATGGAGAGAGAGAGAGAGAGAGAATGGAAGCGCCAAAGCCTCCAGCCACTGCAAACAAACTCCAGACATGAGCTTCCCCATGTGCATCTGGCTTATGTGGGTCCTGGGGAATTGAACCAGGAGTCTTTGGCTTTCAGGCAATTGTGTTAACCACAAAGCCATCCCTCCAGCCCGAACTTGCTTGAACCTTAAGGGTTCCACAACCCTATAACCTCAGGATGCTGTTCACAGGCAATGGTAGGAGGTACCTCTTAAAGAAGTGGTGACTTCAGTACTGGAGTTGAGTTTTCTGTTATGTCTAATCAATAGAGTATCCCAGAGATAATCACTGGCACATGAATGAAATACACACCAAGGAAGAAGTTCTAAAGGGTCATTCATTCTCAGAAATCTGTGTATGCTGTCATGAAAACATCATGGATTCCCCTTTTTGCCTCTTCTTCGTTTTCTGTCCTTGCAAGCTGATTAGTGTGTTAAGTAATATGGGATGGAACTCCTGATACTGAGTATGAAAAACACCTGCTACTAATGTAGAACATATGGTAGCATTAAGAAAACATGGGGCTCAGAAGTTAACAGCACTTGCTGGCAAAGCTTGTTGGCCCATGTTCAATTCCACAGCCACCCACACAAAGCATAACACAAAAAGTGGGGTAAGCACTCGTGTTCTATATGCAATGCCAAGAGACACGGATGTGCCCATGCACATATACATGCATGCATGCAAATAAATGCATTGCCTTGCAAAAGAATGCATTTAGACATGAGTGCAGGGCAGGTATTTTTTTTTCCACTGATATATATATATATATATATGTGTGTGTGTGTGTGTGTGTGTGTGTGTATGTGTCTATATATACACATATGTGTGTATGTATATAGAGACACATATACAAAGTATATACGTATACTTTGTATGGACACATCATGTGTTTGTATCATCATTTCCTTTGTCCCTGCCCCGAATCCACTGAGGACCCTCATCAGTAGGATTGATGGTATTCACCATGAGGTTGTAGGTGATGAGTTGTGAGAGCAAAAGTTAGTTATTGTGTGTGTTGGGGGGGCAATGCCTCTGGATATTCCCTCTTACTCTGTGGCTCTTGGAATATTTCTACTCCATCTTATGCAAAATTCCCTGAGTCTCGGTAGGTGCCTTTTAAGTCTACTTCAATGTTGAGCTTTCAGAAGCTTCTGGATTTCTGTTTTGGTATGTTTTGAGTATCCCCCATCATCTTTGTGGAAGTTGTCAGGCTCAGCATGGAAGCATCACTCTAACTTATCTGACCATATTCAGCCAGATCTCCTAATGTTCTGTAGGGGCAGCATGTGGTCTCTTCAGCAACAGGGTTTTTCCTTTACTTCAGGCAGATAATCAAGTGCTTTGATAGAAATGTGCCTTATTTTGGTGAAGGGTTTTGGGGGAGTGGGATGGGAGGGCTGGAAGAGATATACATCTATAGATATAAATGTAAGAACTATGTTATTAAAGACTGGCATTACACCCCAATTGTTTTAGGAAATAAGTAACAATTTGTTAATTGCTATTTTTCAACTATCAATGATACATGAGAACATTTGGAAACCATGCCTGCTCGGGGAGAACCTGGATGTGAATGAGGAAGGAGTACAGTGTTAGCAGAAGCATGTGCCAATTTGGGAAATTTTTTCTCCTCAGAACCTTTCTGGAACTAGGGCAAACAGTTAAAAGAAAAAGAAAAGACTAACCCTAATTACCCACACTTAATTTTGAGGTATGAGCATGTATGTACACAGTGTAATTTATTATCTCACTTTTCATTCATTTATTATTTTGTTTATTTATCAAAATCATGTTTTGGGAGGATTAGCACTTATAATGTAGCTGAGAATGGGACAATCCTCACTGCTTGAGCTTAAAATTTTGATATACTTAATACACACTGAATCCATCTTATTCTAAGACAATGATTCTTTTTTTGTTGTTTAGTTTATTTATTTATGTCAGAGTGACAGACAGACAGAGAGAGAAGGAGAGAGAGAGGGAGAGAGAGACTGTGTGCGCCAGGGCCTCCAGCCACTGAAAACGAACTCCAGACGTGTGCTCCCCCTTGTGTATCTGGCTAACGTGGGTCCTGGGGAATTAAGCCTCGAACCGGGGTCTTTAGGCTTCACAGGCAAGTGCTTAACCGCTAAGCCATCTCTCCAGCCCCAAGACAATGATTCTTTAAAAGGGCTTTGGGGGGAGGGGAGCTAGGAGGATTGCCACCAGGAGACACTGGTGCTCTCTGGAAATGTTTATTAAAGACTGGGGATAGTGAATATTTCAGACAGAGGGCTGCCATGCAGCTAATAATCCCTCAGTATGCTATAGAGATTTCCAGATAATATAACAAAGTGTTACCTGGCCTTATGTGAGAAACCCTATCCTAAGCTTTCATTGTAAACAGAATTAATCTTTGGCAAAATTCTTTGCCTATCATGGGGGTATCTCCTAAGTATTTAGCAACAGATATTATCCTAACACATTGCATAGTATTTAATGTCTGTCAAAATGATTGATAAATATTAAGATAACTTAAATTTAGTGATACAGTAGGAAGAATAACCATTTCAGGAGAAATGGGATTGTATCATAGCTCCATAATTAATTGTTTTTGTTGTCTTGATCACATTATTTAACATTTCAAGTGAATTAAGATAAATATTAGTTTATGCTAACATAGGGAATTACTTTTCACTATTTAAAATCAAATGAGAGGGCTGGAGAGATGGCTTAGCGGTTAAGCGCTTGCCTTTGAAGCCTAAGGACCCTGGTTCGAGGCTCGGTTCCCCAGGTCCCACGTTAGCCAGATGCACAAGGGGGCACACGTGTCTGGAGTTCGTTTGCAGAGGCTGGAAGCCCTGGCGCGCCCATTCTCTCTCTCTCCCTCTATCTGTCTTTCTCTCTGTGTCTGTCGCTCTCAAATAAATAAATAAAATTTAAAAAAAAATCAAATGAGAAAGCTGGAGAGATGGCTTAATGTTCAAGACACTTGCCTGCCAAGCCAAATGACTCTCAAATCCTCAGGACCCACATACATGAGATACATAGGGTAGCACATGTATCTAAAGTTTGTTTGTAGTGGTTGGAGATCCTGGTGTGCCCATTATATCTGCCCTCCTGCAAATAAATAAAGATAAAATATTTTTTTTAATTTAAAATTAAATGAGTAGTAAGTATGCAATGCATTTATTGAATTTATTGTATTCTCTTTTCCATGCTGGCCAAATTTCCCAATGGTGAATTGATCAATTTCAAATTGAAAATCCTATGTTATATACTCTAAAAATATAATTTATGAGGCATATGTTCAATTTCCTCTCTAATGACATTTTTTTTTTTTTTTATGAAGTCAAGGTGATCCTGGCAACCATTTGCTCCTATCTTAGTATTGCTGCCATAGCCTTACAATAGAAGGTCTGGGTCTGCATGTGGGTCTATTGGCTGTTACCTGCTCTTTGTGTACAGAAATGTAAGCACTAAATGCTCCAGATGGTACCACAGATGCAGAAAGGTTAAGAGATGTAATCAATTGTCATACCAGGGAGGCACTCAATGTGATTTCGAGTTTATTGTGAGTCCCTACTGACTGAATTAGAATGTCATGTTCTGTGACAGGATAGTAATAGATTAGACGCTTACTCTTCTGTGCTCTTGTGGATAAAAAAGGGGAAATGCAGTGTGAACTGCCTCCCTCAGTGGCTAGGGCTACTGTGGTTGTCTCATAATATGTGTTCTTCCTTAACTCAAAGTTCAAAATATTTACAGTCATGTCTTGATATCTGCTCTGTGAGCTGAGAAAATGGATCCTGCTGGCATCAGAAAATACCAGAAAACCTTGTGTAGGGAATAGACTAAAGAGAGAGAGAGAGAAGGTTTCAGTTCTAAAGGAATTTGACTTAAAAATTGCTTTGGGTGTGAGCAAGAAAGCAACACCCATGGGAATGTTAGGTAGTAGATAATAGATTGTCATTTGGTAATCAGATTTGTTCTTATAGAAATTTGAAAAGCCAATAATTTGAGAAAAGTTGTTTTTAAAAAGTTTCCTTCCCCCATAGGAAATGAAGAGTTGCTACACTTGTACTTAAGTAGGCGGGAGAGTTTTAAAGCACCTACAACTCTTTTATGAAAATAATTAGCTCTTTAACAAGAGTAGATTATATGATTTCTTTCTTACAAACTACACTTTGACTTGGAGCATAGATACCCATCAGAACATGGAGGTAACCAGTCAATGGTGTTACAGCATATGTAAAGCAAGTTTTGAAATGAGAGGCTGTGATGTTACTATTCTCATAAATATAAAATATCTAAGCCTATTTGAAAATAGGTCTGGTAAAATGCTTAACTTGATATGCTGTGGTCAATGAAAGTTGAGATTTTGGACTACAATTAGGGCAACCTTCAATATGGTACTTGCGGGTTGCAGAGTAATCATGCTCAGCTACAAATCTCAAATATAATGAACTCTTCAATTTATAGCTAGCCCCAGTGGTTGTATAGAGACATAATTAGCTGCTTACATAACAATGCTGGGACTTATACTATTAGATGATGATTTATGATTCAGCCCTGATAATGTATAAATAGCTTGAAAACATTTTTGATAATGACTGGTACAAATGGTTTTCATAATTCCCTTGGGAACCATTGTTAATGAAAATTTGAAGAGAGGTTCGTGTAAAAAAAAAGCATGAAGACATAATTGTCTTCCTTGGTTTTCTTGAGTTTATGGAATATATTTTCATTTTTAGTCATAGTTCTGCTTTTAAATAACTCTGTTCTGCTCCATGAGAGACATTTCAGTTCTAAATGTATGCAACCAAATTATCTCTTAACCCTCATTTTCAAACTGCAGTTCAATCAGTGTACTCCAGATGGCACACAATGATGATAGAATTATGCATATGTGGCACTGAGGGACTGAATATGCAAACAGAAGGAGCTGCTTAACTAAGGCTTTCGAATTGCCTTCAGGACTTCACAATTCTACTACGTAATGAAAAAATGCAGATCATGATTTGCTTGGTTTCAGGATTTGACATTTTATAATATGGCATATGAAATGCAATTATAATACATCATAGCTCATATAAAATTTTGCCAATATCAATAGAAAAGCAATTGTTTTCCTAACAAGTTAGTTCATAAGGGAAGTATGTTTACCCCACTTTATCACTAATGTTTTCTGGATTGTACCATGTTCATGAGAAACCAACTGGATGGAAAAATAATCAAAATTGATATTACTCACATGAATAGGTATTTTTTTTCTCTGTAAATGAGGAATCAGTTCACCTACTTTTGTTTGTAAAACATGAAACTATTAAGGGAAATTCAGAAAAAGTCAGGAAGTTAAAAATTTATTTTTCTCTAATTCTGAGAACTTCCTTCATACCTTTTCAGTTCTTTAATGTAAAAGTTACTAATTAGATGCTATGTTTTGGAAATAAACATAATTAAATAAATTATTGATCAATTTATAGTTACATCATTTTTCCTCAGAAAAGATTACCAATTCCAGTGGGGAAAATCCTTTTACTTTAGTAAATTAAGATTAGATAATTGCTAGTTTTTAAAGATTAAAGAAATCTGATGATGATGTGTTTATAAAGAACTCAAAAGATAGTTAGCACACTTTTATTGTGTGAGTTTTTGGAATAAACCCAGGAGGGTATACACACAGACACAGAAAGACAGACTAAGAAAGATAAAGAGAGAAATATTTTCCATCTATGGAAATCTATGCAAAAAGTGCTATTTAAAAAGAGTCCAACTGCTTTAAGTAGACGTGTACACATTGGTGACACATTCTTTTGTCAGTTATCTAAATTGGAGAAGTCCCTTATAAATACTTGGAATTGAGTGTTTATTTTTCCCTGTATTTTCATGCATGGATTTTGATGAACATTTCACGCTAATGGAGTTTCCAAAGTAGAACAATCCAGAGTCCATGAATAGTAATTGAAACCTTTTGTTCTGCTCTAAACTTAGAACCATTATGCTCCATTTAAAGCAGACAAACCGTGGTTGTGTACCGCACACTGCACTGGCATTTTAGTGTTCTGAAGCAGTAGTTTCCAGTGAGCTGGGCTGGAATATTAAACTCTCTCTGCTTCTGCTGCTCTCTCTTGCTGTGTTGGACACATTTAGGGTCTGTTTGAAATAGGCAAAAAGCAATTCTGTTGTTCATAAAGAATAACGTGTAAGCTGGTGTGGGTGCCTGTCCAGTCTTTATTTTATGAAACAGTGCACTGTTTTCCAGGATTTGAATCTTTGACAACTGGCTTACTGAAACTCAGCCTAAATGTGCTGTCGTGTATAAACAATCAAACGTGAAATACAATCAAGTCTCCTGACTGCACTTCTCACGCCAAATACGCTGACTTGATATACTACACCATGTACAGGCAGTTGCATCTGTCAGAAACTAATTTTAAGTGTCATGTAAAAACAAAAAGATAACAGAAGTTAACATGGTAAAATATTGCTTTTAATATTAAACATGGATGCGTAGCATTTGTGAGAATGTAGCTATGATGGTACTTTGAAGCTGATACAACCAAAAAATGCCTTTTGCAAAGAGCTCAAGGCACCACCCAGCAGGGGCTGTATATCTACACAAGCTATCTAAAATGTGGTTGAATTCTCATGATCCGTTCTTTTATACTTCACGAGGTAAAAGAAAGTTTAGGTGGCACTTAGACAATAAAATACAAGTCTTGGAGTAGGGAAGATGGCTCAGCAGGAAAGAGCACTTGCAGCGCAAGTGTGAGGGCATGAGGCATTCTGAGTTCTAGCTCCAACATCCACATAAAAAGCTGAGCACGGCCACACATGTCTATGCCCCTAGTCCTGTGGTAGGTGGAGGCAGGAGACTCTGTGGCTCAGGGATTGAAAATAACAGCTCAGGAGAGCCCATGTGAAGGATACAATGCAGAACAGTGACAGAAGGGAACACCCAGCATCCTTCTCTAAATATACACACCACACCACACATTCTATACACACCCAGACCCCAAAGTAAAACAAGTACAATAACATTTAAAAAGATGCACTTCTTTAATCCAAAGAATACAACTGCTTCTAGAGACTCTATGGTAGAATGATTAAAAAAAAATAAATCACTTATTGATTTATTTACTTGCTAGCTTAGAGAGAGAGAGAGAGAGAGAGAGGGAGGGAGAGAGAGGGAGAATGATAGCGAGAAGAGCAACAGGAAGAGAGAATGGGTGTCCCAGGGCCTCCAGATGCTGCTGGAAAAGAACTCCAGATGCATGTGCCACTTTGTGTGTTTGGCTTTATGTGGGTACTAGGGAATTGAACCTGGATCATTAGGCTTTTCAGGCAAGTGCCTTAACCACTGAACCAGGATTTGCAGGCAAGCACCCTAACCACTGATCCATCCCATCTCTCCAGCCTGGTAGTGTGTTTTGATACATTTTTTCACCCAAAGAATATAATTCTATTCTAGAAGCACTATAGTTGAGTGATATTTATCATATATATTATATTTTGTTTTCTCATATTTAATATTCTATAAATATAAATAAATATAAAGTATAAATATATATTCACTATGGAATATTAGATACTTTGGTACTATATTGATTCTTATATATAAACATTTTACAAGAATTATCATCTACATGTCATTCATAAATTTTTAACATTACTGGATAAGAGTTAAGAAGTGACATCTATGAATACTGTAGTTGAATTCCTTCCCTTCTTCCCTTTCTCCCTCCCTCTTTCCCTCCTTTCATCTTATTTTTGCTCCTCCCTCTTTTTATCCCTTTCTCTTCACAGCCTATTTTTCTCTCTTATTTATTCTTCTGTTCTATAGCACTTATCCTAGGTACAGGAAAATAAAGAATTGTCACCTTAGACAAAGATCTAAAGGGAATGTCATAAACAGTGGGATGCTCCATGGGGAAAAGACTCTTAAGATATTTCTTATAAAACATGATTCCAACATCATGCCACTGTCTTGGTGTGGCACTCAGATGCAGCAACAGAAGTCTGACAAAATAACAGCAATGTGATCCATGCTGTAAGACAAGCAGACCAAAATGAATTCACTGAAAAATTATGTGGGAGTCTCCAATGTGCCATTCCAATATATCTCTGAGTTGTCTTTGACCATTACAGAATTCTACTTTAGTTGGTAAATGTGGAGTCTGATCCCTCTAGCAACATATGATTCCACAAAAGCAATAACTTACTAACAGGTGTATCTAGTGATGTTAAGTGACGATGTTATTCCGAAGCACAGAAAGGCAGTAAAGCTTCACTAGGTACTTACTCTCCTTTCTAAATGAATGAGGTAAATGAGTAAGAGAAAAATTTAAAATAAATTATATTCTTCACATTTGCCTTTCCTTTAATGAATGTATAGTTTATGATAGATTTCAAATAAAACACTGGACATCCAGGTGGTTTTCAATTTTATTTAAAACAACTAGTACAACATAGACAAATCTCTGTTATTTTAACAGTATTGTGAAAGACATATTTATTCTAGAAATATTTTTTACTGCTCTGCCATTCAGATTTTATTGGACACAATACAATTTTCTTTACTAAGTCTTGATAGACTAGTATATAGCCACCCTTGCCTTGGTAGTGGAAGGAATGCATAATAAGCTCCAAGCAGACCCCTGACTAACTTCATATAACTCTTGTAATTTATTCTACACTCTGAAATGTGCTGATTGGCGTTGGCACCATACATTAGCTATTGTACTCAGGCTACAGGGTGCTTATGTCTATAAATAGCCAATAAAACTTATTCAGAGGGCTGGAGAGATTGCTCAGTGGTTATGGCACTTGCTGGCAGAGCCCAATGGCCCTGGTTCACTTCCCTAGTACTTACATAAACCAGATACACAAAGTGGTGCATTCATCTAGAGTTTGTTTGCAGTGGCTATAGGTACTGGAACTCCCATTCTCTCTTACTCTACTTGCAAATAAGTAATAAAAATATTTTTTTAATTTTTTTAAAATATTTTTTGTTCATTATTTATTTATTTATTTGAGAGCGACAGACATAGAGAGAAAGACAGATAGAGGGAGAGAGAGAGAATGGGCGCGCCAGGGCTTCCAGCCACTGCAAACGAACTCCAGATGCGTGCGCCCCCTTGTGCACCTGGCTAACGTGGGACCTGGGGAAACGATCCTCGATCCGGGGTCCTTAGGCTTCACAGGCAAGCGCTTAACCGCTAAGCCATCTCTCCAGCCCATTTTTTAAAAACTCATAGAGAAAGGTTAACATGATGAAGAAATGTAACCTAACAAACTAAAGCACAAAGGCACTGACATAATATGCAGATACCATCTTCAAAGACTTGTCCTTTGGTAATCAGAATCATGCCCAAAGAGTTAGTCTGCATGAATTTATCAATAAACCCACAAGATAATATAGTAATTAGGGACTGTAACCTAGATACCTTCTTGCTTATGTTTCTTATTCCCTCCTCTTCATCCCTTAATGATATTTTATTTTTAGGGGGAAGAGAAAAAAGTTCCATTATGTCATGCTGCACCCAGGTTTTAGTCTACTCTTTTTGTTATGGTACATAGTTATTATATAGTATTCACATCAAGTCAGAGAACTACTGAGTACCAGGCTTAAATCTAAGTACTGTGTAATTGCTCTAAACTAGGTGTAAGGTGTATCCACTTTTCATATATATGAATATAAGAGGTAGAAAGGTTAAAATACATTTACAGCCACAATTCCAGAAAATAAGGCATTTAGTATTAAAAACAATGTATAAAGAAATTTCATATTTGTCATACTACATAAAGAGAAAAAATCAAAATTATTCTACCACAATTTCGGTGATATTGTTTAAGGTATTACTTTGGTGGCATTCTTGTTCCTCTTTGAATATAAATGCTAGAACTGAAATGTCATATTCTTAGAACTTAAGCAAGAGCCTAAGACAAGTTCTGTGGGAATAGAGTGATTTAAATGTTATTCTGGAACACTACTAGCTATTGTAATTCAGATTCTCCTTATCAGATACATGACGAAAACAATGCAGGCAGTAATGTTGAATGCCTTGTTCAGATATTATGGGTATAATGATGGAAGCAAGAGATACATGCCAAATAATTCAAAGTTTATTTTGTCTATATGGACGTGCAGAGCTATGTGGAGACAATGTCCTAATAACATTCATGGAAACATAAATGTATATGTTTTCTACCCATTCACCCACTGTGCAGATACTTACCAGGAAAAATGTGGCTTTTGTCCTTAGTGAGTGGGCACATAAATTCAAAACAGGCAAATTGAAGTGTTTTTAAAGGCAATTAGTGAATTCATACATTTTTTAAGAGCACCAGTTTGATGAAGTTACTTTAAAATTAGTTAAAATGCAAACCCTGGCCTGCCTTACAATCAGTTATTCAAAGAGCTGTGAACAGGACTCTGGAATTTAAAGATTTAATTCGAATGAATATTAATGCTCAAGTGTGTGGAGCGAAGAGGTAACTGACCTCAGACCTCACACAGTGTACAAAGTAGCTGCTTAGTTGGGAAAACCAATTTTTCACCTTTTTTGTCAGAAATAGGAGACACTCCACTATAGGCTGGATTTTGTTCCTTGTAGAGGTCAAATCAGTGTCTGCTTGAAAAATTCATGATCCAGAAAAGGTAATTTTTAATGAATATTTATGAGCAATGTCCTTTCTTATCAGAGCTGTGCAAGTTTTCTGAAGCTTGCCACTAAGACTGGCTTGTGATTTTTAGCAAAAAACCTCTGAGTCAAAACGAGGAAAATAGACTTGATATACTCTCATCTGACTCATTTTGGCTTCTCCTGTTATGCATCATCATTGCATATGAAACAACATTGTTCAATTCTGTTCATATCACTCCTATTGCAACATTCTTTCCTTTGCTTTTAGGATCCAAATACCGACATAAAAGAACGTTTAGAAGATATTATATTCTTTCCATATTTTTTTCCACATAATATTCTTTGCCTATAAAGTTGCTAATGACATAGATCAAATGATAATAGAGAGTTTTCCTCTGTGGACAGTGGCTCTCACAGCCCACATACAAATACCAGGAAGCTGAGAATACTGAAAGTCTAAAAGTATCATGGCTTTTCAGATTTCCTAAATTATCTCCTAAATCAATACAAGCCAGGATATATCTCTCTACTGAAGCATTTGATATAACACAACACACACAAACATGCACACACATACACATAACTCAGAAATTTTTAACATGTTAATTTACAGGTAAGGAGCAATGTCTTAAATTTAATTTGTTAACTGTTAGTTACTATTCATTAATTTATCCTTAATCTAATAGATGATAGAAATAAATTCTATCATGAAAATAATTAAACTGCTTATGAATTAGTAAATGTCTTAACTTTAAGTTCTGGTTGTTTTATCTCATAGAGTATCTTCATGATACAGAATTAGTCCCTTACATATTTTCTCCTCAAGGAGCATGTAATAGGATGCATACTATAGTGTTACTGTTCATGTGATTTTATAGACTGTTTCTTGGATGAATTAAGAAGAAGGACTATTTATCATTATAAACATTTGAGGAAAGCATGACAAGGTAGAGCCCTGTGCTTTATAGAATCTTTGACCCCAAGGCTTGGATTTTTAACCGTGGAGATGAACATTTCTACCATATTATGCCTAATACATAATATAAATTCTGCTTATTATTTTCAATACCTACTACTTTTCAATATTCTAATGCTTTAGAAGATGAAGGTGTGTGTGTGTGTTCATATCAAAGAATCTAGGCTGAAATCAAAGGTTGTTTTTTTGGGGGGAAGGGGCTTCTTTGTGTTTTTTTTCCTCACCTCTAAGTGAGAAATTACTCAAATATAAAGGCTGGAACTTAGATGTCAGATTCTTAGAACTTAAACAAGAGCATTTCATCACTTGTAATCCTTTCCTTATAATTTTTTTTCTTGCTGCAAACTGAGCTGCACCTCCTCATGCATTCCCGTTTGGACTCATATTCTTCTTGCAAATCTGAGCTTGGGTGATGTATCTTCAGAGAGCCTCATTTGATAGCCTCAGGCATAAATGGAAACTTCCTTCACTTTGTCTAATTATATTTAGTTTGCCTGGTATTTTGTGTTGTGATTGTGTAAGAACATCATCATCTTCCATATTAAGTGATTCTCTACAAGGGCCAGGAGTAATCACCTTTTACGATTATATTTAGTTTCCAGCATGCATGCTCACTCATTTCACTCATTGACTCATTTGGTCAATGTTTGTTTACTGAAGGCTGCCAAGTGTCATATATTTTGGGGATGTAGAGATAGAAACACAGGAAAGTCATATAAACTGCAAGATGGGTTAATACAAAAACAAGTTTAGAATCTACATAAAGTGTAAAACAAAAAACACTCCTATATGCTGAAATGTGATTGGATAAAAATGTGATGACAGCTTAGGTGGGTGATGGTTTCAATTAAAAAGCTGTAATAAAGCAGAAATTAGAAATGGCTCCTTAGTCAAATACTAGTTACTAATATGCTCTATGATCTAATAACATTTTCTATGTAGTATGTCTCTCCAGGGGGTTGTAATTAGGAGTGAGAACATGTTCATTTGTCTTTTTGCACCTAGCTCATTTCATTTAGCATGATGTCTTATAGTTCTATCCATTTTGCTAGAAATGATAAAATTTTATTATTTTTATGGCTAAATAGTATTTTATGGTGATTATGTAAGTTTTTTTTATTATTCTCTTATCCACTTAAAGATACCATACAATGGCATTCGGAAAATGGTCATACAAACATGTAAGTGTAAATATGTCTTTGGAATATTGTTTTGATTTCTAGATTATGAAGAATGAACTCCTCTCTTTCTCCATCAATAAGCAGACTCTACATGGTCCTGTGTTTACTCTCCATCATTGTGCCACTGTCCAGTTTGAACCCATCAGGACATTCCATAGAACATTACATTATTTTAGTTTATTGATTATATCATGTACCCAGATCAAATGAATAGGAAGCTGCAAATACATTGAAGGCATTTCTAAGGCATATACATTGCACAAAGTGGTCTATCACATCAGTATTATGAACATGTTGGGGGTGTTTCCTATGTCATAATGGACATGTGATTGAATCCTACACACATGCACACACTGTAAGTATGGCATCTTGTAAGTCTTTGGTTTTAGATTAGCACACTTGGAAACATTTTCTCTCAACTTACTGACATGGGAAGATGCTCTGCTCAAGGGGATTCACACTGACTCCCTCTTCAGAAGTTCTGGGCCAGGATACAAGCAGCATTTGTACTTGAAGCAAATAACTCAGAAGACATTCCATTGTATATTGGATATCAGCTATTGTATATGTGATTGATGATGCTGAAGAGAGGTTATGGCCAGTCTTTATAGGAGAATAATAATGTATATTCAAGGCTGGTGAAGAAGGAAAATCATTTGCCATTAGAAAAAAAAAAAGTCCCTTCTAATTTGCTAGTATGCTATAAGAGGGAAAGCATTTTTAGTCTTGGGACTCAGCTCTGAGTGGTCATGCAACTAAAAATACCCATTATGAACTGACTTTTGTCAAAATGGACAAGTTAGAGATGTAGTGATCCTAATAATACTCTCTTGTAAGAAGAAAGCGATGCATTTACAACCTGACTAGGGTAAGTGATCCCCATATAACTAGAAATACATATATAGGTACAATTATGTGTATGATTCCAAAAGAGATTAACAGTTGTATTGGTAGGCTTAGTAAAGAGGATCACTCTCATCAATGTCTTTTGAAGGCTTAGATGCAATGAAGGGTGTATTTGCTAGGGTTGTGATATCCATTCTTTCCTGTTCCAAGGCATTGGTGCACCTTGTTCTTTGGCCTACAGACTTTTATCTGGATATTTGATGGAGTTATACTTGCAAGTTTTCCTGCTTCTCCAGCTTGGTAATGGCAGGTTGTGAGTTTTCTTTGACCCACATAGCTGTAAGGCAATTTCAATAATAAATTGGACTTTCCTCTCTATCTATCTCCAATAGGTTCACTTTCTTTATAAACCACTGGTAATGCTTTCAGAATCTAGCATAGATAGGGTCAAAGTTCAATAGTAAGCAGGTGGCCCAGTCATTACATTCAGATGCCTGTCACACCTGTGTCCTTCTTTGTTTCACTCCTCTGTCCTCATGGAACATTTCATATGGTCACAGAAGGAGAAAGCTGAGATTTGTTTTCACATACATATATTGAAATCTAGGTTCTGGATATGAGATACACTGTGATACTTGCCTTTCTGAGTCTGATTTATTTTGCTTAATGTTGTGATCTGCAGTTCCATCCACTTTAATGAAAATAATACAATCCTGTTACTCAGAGTAAAACTCCAGTGTATAAGTGTCTAAAGCAAAGCCATGAGTATGAGTGATGGAATGCAGGAAATGCTGAAGTGCCTGGCTCAGACCTGCTCACTTGTGAACAAGGCATGTATTTCTCTGTTACCCTAGCATGATCCACCTGATAACTTCCAGTCACCAATTTACCTTTACTGATCATCAAATATGGGCAAAGTCCAGCTTGCTTCAATAAGGGACAACTTTTCTCAGTTCCTGAGTGTGATGGTCAATCTCTATTGTCAACTCGATTAAATCTATACTCACCTAAGAGACAGTTTCTAGGCATATCTATAAGGGAGTTTCTAGATTAGGTTATTGAGGTGGGAAGACCCTTCCTGACTGGGCAGCACCATTTCATGGCCTGGATTGAACAAAAGGAGAAATACTGTTAAGCACCAGCATTCATCTCTTCCTGTTTCCTGATAGTGGATATAATGTTACCAACTTCCTCTTTCTGCTTCCATGCTTTCTCTTCCATGAAGGACTGCTCCCCTGAATCAAACCCAAAGTTAAACCTTCCTACTTTAAGCTGCTCCTTGTTGGGCATTTTGTCAAATCAATGAAAAAAGTGACTAGTGCATAGATTGAGGTCTTCATTCCAAGTTCAGAGCAAAGTCTACTTCTGTCTCTTTTCTCACAGGTATTATTGTTGCTAGCACTTCCTGATGAGCCTCCTTACTGTTATTCATAGGAAAGTCTCCCTTTCTTTTTGGAGGAAAACCTAGTCTATAATATCAGTAAATATTTGTAACACAGTATCTTTTTAAAAAGCACTTTTAATTATTTATTTGAGGGACAGGAAAATATGTAGAGAGAAAAAGAGAAACAGACAGACAGAGAAAGAAAAAATAAGCATGATAGGGCCTCCAGTCACTGCAAACAAACTCCAGACACATGCGACATCTTGTGCATCTGACTTTTGTGGGTCCTAGGGAATTGAACCTGGATCCTTTGGCTTTAGAGACAAGTGGCTTAGCCACTAAGCCATTTCTCCAGCCTGCTCACAGTATCTTTAAAGACCCAGGGCTTTACTTAATTCAAATTACTGGACATGAGAGTAATTCACTATCATGAAAGTTACTGTGGTAAAACTGATAATCTGAAATCATAGACTGATTACATAGATGAATATAGAATAATTCAAGATATGAATATCACAGTGATCAATTAAAGCCCAACAAAGCAGAAATCCAGAGGCTACAGAGAACTCAACACTAAGTCAAACTTCCAACAGACCTGCCATGGCTGAGGGAACATTGCAGAAGGGAGCAGAAAGAGTCTAAGAGACACAAAGTGGGTAGAAACACCTCAAGGCAGATCCACACCATACTAACCCACAGGGACTGACCTTCATAACACCACAGTGAATATATAACCCCACTTAGGCAGGCCTCAAGGAAACGCAAGCAGGAGTGAGAGAATAAAGGAATATAACCTCTGTGTGTGTGTGTGTGTGTGTGTGTGTGTGTGTGTGTACATATATGCATATATATATATATATATATATATATATATATATATATATATATTTAAAAATATATGCAGGCTGAAGAAATGGCTTAGTGGTTAAGGTGCTTGCCTGCAAAGCCTAAAGACTCAGACTTGATTTTCTAGTACCCACTTAAAACAGATGCATAAGATGGCACATGTACCTGGAGTTTTTTTGCATTGGCTAGAAGCACTGGCATGCCCATTCTCATGCCCATTCTCTGTCTCTCTCTCTCTCTGTGTATGTGTGTGTGTATGTGTGTGTGTGTGTCAAATAAATAAATCAATAAATACATAAGTAAAAAATACTTTTAAAATGATATGCATGTAAGCCAGGAAATAGGTATTACTGAGTAAAGAGGGAGGGCTTCAGAGAAGTGAGGAACTATGGAATATAGTAAGGGGGGTGACCGCATACAAAGACAGCAAGTAACTGCCATGGATTTAATAACTTCTATAAATATAAGGGACTTTTTTCAGGGGAGGGCATCTCAAATGCTTCAAAAACTATATTCTGGGGCTAGAGAGATGGCTTAGTGGTTAAGCGTTTGCCTGTGAAGTGTAAGGATCCCGGTTCGAGGCTTGATTCCCCAGGACCCACATTAGCCAGATGCACAAGTAGGCACACGCGTCTGGAATTCATTTGCAGTGGTTAGAGGCCCTGGCGTGCCCATTCTCTCTCTCTCTCTCTCTCTCTCTCTCTCTCTCTCTCTCTCTCCCTCTCTCTCTCTTTCTCTCTGTCTGTCTCCCCCTCCCTCTGTCTGTCTGTCACTCTCAAAAAAAAAAATAAAATAAAAAACTATATTCTGGCATATCATAACATTACAGTTGATACTGTCAACTTAACATCATCTTTAATCACCTAGAAGACAAGCCACTGGGCATGCCTGTGAGGGAATTAATTGATATTGGAAGACTAACCTTATGTGTGAATGGCCTGGGTAGGAGTCTCTGTGGGTGGTGTTTAGGATATATGAGATTTGCAATGACAATGAAGAAGGAAAGTCGAAGAGGGTTCCATTTGGATCCCTTACAATTCTTTGCTCTGGATTGATGTGTTTGCTGAACTTTGTTCACTTCTGAAGGAGATACAAAACATGTATATTTAAAAATGCTTAATGTGAAGACTTCTCTGAAGAGGTGGATTTGAAATATGCATTAAAATCTCACTTCACTAGGAAAAGAAAAGGACAAAGCCAACTAAGCATCCACATTCACCTCTTTCCTGACTGATTCTAACGTGACCATGACTTTCCACTGTGATGGACAGGACTGTCAAACCAAATATAAAAACAAGTTCTTCCTTAAGTTGCTTTTGTAAGATGTTCTGTCACAGCAATAATTTTTCTTCAATGAAATAATTTCAAGTTAAGCTGAACAATTGAGAAGCCAATGACACAATAAATAATTGTGCCACATTTAAAAAGAAATTAGACACAGCTCCACTCATAGCGTAGCACTATGCTCTGTACCTCCATGTGACTGGCACTCAGTGCCAGAAGCTGCAACTTAAATAAGGCACATCTCCTGCTCTCAGCGACACAGAGGTTGAAGTACTGCTTCTAAGGTCCTGTAGGGAGGCAGTCATCTTCACAAATCTGTCTTGACTTAAAGACAGTATCTTAATGGGAATTACTGTGCTTCAGTGCTGGATTCCTTGTTGTGCAATTCTGAAACCTTGTCAGTTCACTAGAGCTGATTTTGGAACAAGAGTCTTTGGTGCATTACTGCACACAGGGTAACTACAGATAGCAATAAAATACTGCATATTCCAAAAGGCTAAAAGTTTGTAGTTTAAAAACTTTCTGTATAATGAAAAGAATGATATATAAAGGGACAAATATGTTTATCACTACATATTCCTGGTTCCACGCGCGCGCGTGTGTGTGTGTGTGTGTGTGTGTGTATTAGATAGTATCCCATATGCTTGCAAGTGTGTGCTAGAGGGTGCTTACCTATAGTGGCCAGAGCAGAATGTCAGGTGTCCTGCTCCATCACTCTTCACAGGGTCAGATCTTATTTTGAGTTGTAGTTTCTTTACTGATTCTAGAGCTTGTGGGTCTCCAACAATTTTTGAGTCTCTGATCCTCTGTGGAACTGAGGTTGCAGGTACAGGTGGCCCTACCCATCAATTTGCATGGTACCTGTAGAACTTAACTCTAGAGGTCTCAGGTAGCCACAAATCTTCTTGCTTGTGCAGGAAGTACACTTAATCACTGAGCCATCTCTGTAGCCCAAACAAGTTTAAATTGATTTAAACATCATGAAACTTACACATAAATGAAACATTATATGATATCTCATTAACCTGTGCAGTTTTTAGATCATGTTCTGAGTGGTATGGCCATAAACTAAAGTAGAAATATTAAACAGATAATGTTGTACATGTAAGGGTCAATTCACCTTTATACAGTTTACAAAACATCAAATGTATGAGTTGGGATTGTACCATATTAACTCATATGAATCTTTTCAGTTCCAAGAACATTTGCTTCTCCAATTTTATGGAAGTTCCCTTCAAAACTGGAACACTTTGAGTTGATGTTAAATGCATAAATTTGGAAACAGAGTAAAATTGAAGTATCGGGCAGGAAAACTTCATCTAGATAGCAAATAGCTTAGTTATTCATCTATGGCAAAACAGCTTTTCTTTTTCCCCGTGTTTTTCCCATTCTATGAATGAAACACAAGCATCATCTTTTTATCCCACTTAAAGCTTCATTATGACCAGCTTTCCTAGTTATAATGACATTCCAGCCTACATTGTTCCTGCTCTTCACAGACCTGAATTCTCTGAAAAACTTCCTGGGTACTCTACTAAAGCTTATATTTCCTTCATCTTCTCAGATGCATATTTAGCATTCCTTTCAGTTATTTCTCAAGATGTGTTTCTGTTACAAACACTCTAGAACTTGTAATGACTACAAGATTTAGAAATTTGCAAATTGATATTTACATATCAACATTATGAGGAAATACTATTTTATGTAGGACAGAGATCATGTGAGCAGTTTGCATAGTATAGATTTAATAAATATAAAATTATTACATCCAAATTGAAACAGCATGTTCTCACATGCTGGGTCTATATAGATAGATACGTTTGGTTCTTGCAGATGAAGGGTTGACATGATTATGAACCCTGACATCACCCTGGCTGATTGAAAATAACAGTGTATGCCAAATGAGCCCTTATGTGTGTATGAAATTTAACAGTTTTTGTTGTTAACTGTGACCAAGAATGATTTTTTTTGAATGCTGTTTATCTAGTAACTCTTGGTATAACTAGTAAACTAATACCTAGTTTCTAGCAAGTGAGCCCTGAGACTTTTTCAGTGGTAAAACGGAAGCAGAGAAGAACAGAAAGCACAATTCACTTCTCATTAAATGGACATCAACATAGTGGATATTCAAGTCATGATTTTCCATATTAAGTAGTAGAAATGAAAGAAAACTGTATAAATATCAAAGATCATTCAGATTTTAGTAAACCGCTTAAAGTGGGAAAGGGTAATCACCTACTTTGACTTCCTCAAGCACAGGAATAGGCAAGTAAGCTTTTGGTTTGATTAAAAGATGGAGAAATTGTTTTGGTGGAAAAACTCTAGATGTACAATTAAGGAATTCCCTACATGTGACATTTTGCATGCTGTAAATAAACAGCTGTAAACAAATAGCTGACAATTATGCCCAGCTTGTAGAACATGATCTCTTAATCACTAAAATTTTTCAATGCAAAAAATTATATTTAAGCTTAATTTTCATGTAACTCTTTTCATCTGCTGAAATTTTAGCTATATCTAGCTATTGAAAATATACTTTTATTTAGTTAATAAAGAATGAAAAGGAGGGCAGGAGTCAATGCTTGCCTAAAGATCACTTCATGGATCTTATCCTCATTTGAGAGTAAATGCCAGCTTATTTACTTATGTCATGAAAATTTTAATTCAGTTTTATGTACATGGATCATATATACTGAGATAACCTTCTAATGGCCAGAGTCAACTGACTTCTGCAGGAGCTCTAAGATGCAGGAAAAGTCTAGATAAACTTGAAGACTTTTGAGGGATTCTTATTCCAAGGTGACTAATTTCACATTAAAAAGCTCTCTTGTGGTAAACATCATTTTGACAGAAGAGTTTTACAGATCTTTGAGACTGATCATTTCTTTGGCTTAACCAAAGAAACTAAAAAAAAAAAAAAACAAAAAACTAATCTATGGGGTATGATTTTAAAGGCTTAAATGAGAAATTAGCAATCCAAATAACACCTCTAGTAACTATAAATATGCCATATTCATACATCCACTGACAATATGTTGAAAGGTAAAACTTTTCCAACACATTCATACCTCCTCTTTTTCCAAACACCCTGTTACTGGTATTACACAACTGAAGCAAACAGATGTCTGGAAATACTGTATAACATTATGAGAATACTATATTTGAGGTCAGTTTAGATATTTTTAGTAAGGGCAGATAAAATTATGGATCTTATAATAAGCAAATCAGGTGTAAACTTGCTTTTAAATCTCAAGAGATGGTTCAGTGGATAAAAGCACTTGTTTGCTTAGCCTACTGGTCCAGCTTTGATTACCCAGCACCTTAGGGAAGCCAGATGCCAAAAGTGACTCTAGCATCTGAGGTTCATTTGCATATCGAGTGGATCTGGCATGCATGTGTTTGTGAGTATGCACAGGCACACCCACACCCACACAATGCAGGTAAGAAAATAAATACTGTTTTAAAAAAGCTTGCACTCTTGAAAGGCATTTTTTTTCTACAAAATTAAACTATTTACTAAGCAATTCTATTTTAAAATTTCAAACATAGTCATTCATGACAATTTAAATATTATGATATTAGCCTAGGAAATATCCATAAAATATTAAATTTTTTTTGTACCAAAATAAGAATTCCAAGCATAGGTACATCTTTATACACAGACCCACATTCTTTTGGTGAAGGATTTCATACCACAATACTCCCCCTTTGGAGACAGAATCTTCCCATGTGGCTCAGACTGGCTTGATGCATATTACTAGATTACCCAGCCTCACCTCAAGCACACAATCCTCATGCCTCGGCCTTCTAAGGCTGGAATTACATGTGTGTGCCATTATATCTGGCACAGTGGCCATTTCTTATGTAAATTTTCTGTCTCTAACATATTTACGTACATTTATGTTTATTTTTTAAATTATCTTTTTAGTTTCACATTTGCTTTCTTTAAAATGGCATTTCAAATTAGAACTAATCAATTTGTCAAATATTGAAACTGAAGAAAACCTTGGAAAATGTACAACTTAGATTAATTACTGTATCTCTCTCTCAGATATGAAAAAGTGAAATGTCAGTCTCCACGGAGCTACTATTCTCAAAGTGTTGAAAGTCAATTCAACAAGTATTTATTGAGCTGCTACTCCTGTCCTTGGGGACGCTTGTGATATAAAATCAAGAATTTTCCTCAAAGGTAGCACTTGATTCATTTTGATTTAAAACTTGCAGGCTAGAGAGCCTACTCAAGGTTGCGATTGCTCTTCATATATAAATATTTTTCTACAGGTTGTCTGAGAATGTTGGACTCTTAGAACTGTGGGGCATTTTTCCTCCCGAAATCCTTGTATAAAATAAAGTTTTAAAATTAAAAAGGTGATAACTACCTGAAAATCATAAGATTATTTTTAATTAAGGAAGAAGTTACTTCCAAATGTGGGAAAGAATTTATTCTTTGTATTGATGAATAATTAGCTATGTTTTGTTTCTTGTTCATACCCTAAAAATGTATTATTCTCTTAATAAGTGAATGACATTTTAAAAAAATTGCTATCAAAAAATGTTGCTATATGGATACAATAATAATTAAGAGAATTTTTTTTAATTTCTTATTGACAACTTCTATACTTACAGACAATAAACCATAATAATTCCCTCCAGTCAACCACTTTCCCCTTTATAACTACACTTTCCAACATATCCCCTCCCACTCTCTGATAGTCTGTCTTTTAATTTGATGTCATCATCTTTTCCTATTATAAGGGCCTTGTGCAAGTATTGATAGGCATTATTAGATCATGAATATCAAGGCCAATTTTGGTCTGGATGGTTGCATTGTAAGGAAGAGCGTCTTTCCCTTGGTTCTTACATTCTTAATGCCACCTCTTCTGCAATGGACCCTGAGCCTTGGAGGGTGTGATAGAGATGTTCACGTGCTGGACACTGGTCTGTCATTTCTTCTCAACACTATGTTGCCTTTTGGGTTATCCCACTGGTTAATGCCATTTGAAAAGATATGTTTCTGTAACCAATAGTGAGAGCAGCATGAATATGTGAATAAGAACATAAAGTGTGGTACTTTTATGGCAGTTTGATGAGAATAATATATGCATTTAGCCAAACAAGAGAAGGATTTATATCCCTAAGCTCATGACCTCCCTTGCCATAGGCTTTTGATTAGGTTTTCAGTACCAGACATGTATTCCCTCCCATACAGCAGACCTCCAGTCCAGTTAGAGCAGTTGGATTCTCCAACAGCAGACAAGCCACTATTACACCTGCTCAGACCTTTGGCCTCTCTGGCAAAACTTGAGGCTTCCAGTGTCCACTGTTTGTACCACTGATAACTTCTGTCTCCCATAGGGCTGCATGTAGTGCAGCTTTTTCCAGCTTTTAGTTGGCTGGGCTACAGAGGGAAGGTTTACATCTCAGCACCAGCTTGATTTCTCAGTGACCTTGATGCCCAGGGATGCGAAGTCTTCAGCAAGAGGGTCTTACCATCTGTTACTTGTGGAAAACCAAGGGCCTTGACAGCAGCCTGTATTGTTTTGGAGGCAACAGAGACCTCCTTGGCCAACAACTTACTGGAAAGTATCCCATCCCTGGTGCTGATAATTTTCTAGTAGCAATCTAAGGTTTCTGGATGTGCCATTATACAAAAAAAGTAGGCTTTCATATGTCTTTTTCAGAATATCTTGAATTTTGATTGACCTGCCCCCCACCCTTCTCTTACTCAATCTCTTCCCCTGGCCTCACTTAGGCCACTCCACTCCCTGTAATCTGTTCTTCTACTTCCATGTATATAATACCATCCCCTATAGACCTACACTTTCTTCCCTCCCAATAGCCATTTTCTACCTTACTGGCACCTGTTACCTAGTTTTGTTCCAGTTTACACACAACTGTAAACATATGTAGCTACAATCCACATATGAGAGAGAATATGTGACATTTGGCTTTCTAGGCCTGGGCTACATCACTTAGTATGATCTTTCCAGATCCATCCATTTCCCTGCAAAATTCATAATTTCATTTTTCTTTACCTTTGAATAGAATTCCATTGTGTAAATGTACCACATATTTATTATCCATTTATCTATTGAGGGACATCTAGGCTGATTCCATTTCCTAGCTATTATGAAAAGAGCCACAATAAACATGGTTATGCACGTATCTCTAAGGGAGTGAGAAGAATCATTAGGATATATGCCTATCAGTTCAACAGCTGGATCATACGGCCAATCTATTTTTAGCTATCTCAAAAACCTCCATACTGACTTCCACATGGCTGTACCAGACCACATTCCCACCAACAGTATACAAGAGTTCTCCTTTTGCCATATTCTTGCCAACATTTATTTTCTTGATGATAGCCATTCTGACAGGAGTGAAATGGAATCTTGAAGCAGTTTTAATTTGCATTTCCCTGATGGCTAAGGATGTAGAACACTTTTTTCGATGTTTATATGTCATCCGTATTTCTTCTGATGAGAACCTCTATTAAGTTCCATAGCCCATTTTTTAATTGGGTTGTTTGATTTCTTTTTATCTTTAAAGGCATGTGCCACCATGGCCAGCTTTATTTATTTAGTTGACAGAGAAAGAGGGAGAGAGAGAGAGAGGGAAAGAATGGGTGGTCCAGAACCTCTAGCCACTGCAAACAAACTCTAGACATGTGTGCCCCTAGTGTATCTGGCTTACATGGGTCCTGGGGAATAATATATGGGTCCTTTGGCTTTGCAGGCAAATGCCTTAAATGCTAACCCATCCCTCCAGCCCTAGTTTGATTACTTATTATTTTTTTTTTTAGTCCTTTGTATATTCTGGCTATGAATCTTCTGTCAGATGTATAGCTGGCAAATATTTGCTGCAATTTTGTAGGTTGTATCTTTGCTCTATTCACAGTGTCCTTTACTATACAAAATCTTTGTAATTTCATGCGATCCCATTGACTGATTAGTGAATTTAATTTCCTGAGCAGTTGGGGTTATATTCAGAAAGTCATTGCTTATGCCAATATATTGAAGGGTTTCCCCTACCTTTTCCTCTAGCAGTTTCAGAGTTTCAGGTCTGATGTTAAGGTCCCTGGTCCACTTGGTTTTGATTCTTGTGCATGGAGAATGACAAGGATCTATTTTAATTCTTCTACATATAAATATCCAATTTTACCAGCACCACTTGTTGAAGAGACTCTCTTTCCTCCAATAAATATTTTTGGCAATTTTTTCAAAAATAATATGGCTGTATCAGCTTTGATTTACATCTGGGTCCTCTATTCTGTTCTATTGACCTATGACTCTGTCTTTGTGCCATGCCACACTGTTTTTGTTACTATGGCTTTGTAATATAGCTTAAAATGGGGTATGGCGATACCACCAGCCTTATTTTTTTTGCTCAAAAATTCTTTTGATTATTCAAGGTGTATTGTGCTTCCAAATGAATTTTATGATTTTTTTTTCTATTTCTGAGAAGAAAGCCATTGGAATTTTAATGGGGATTGGCATTAAATGTGTAATTACTTTTGGTAAGATTGATATTTTCACAACATTGATTCTTCCAGTCCAAGAGCATGCAATGTCTATCCATTTCCTTGTCTCTTCTGCAATATCTTGCTTGAGTATTTTAAAGTTTTCATTGTAAAGATCCTTCAATTCCTAGGCTAGGTTTATTCCATGGTACTTTATTTTTTGAGGCAATTGTGAATGAGAGAGAATCCATGATTTCATCCTCTGCATGTTTGTTTTAGTATATAGGAAAGCTACTGACTTCTTGTGTTTATTTTTTATCCTGATACTTTGGTAAAAGTGTTTATCAGCTCTAATAGTTTGCTGATAGAGTCTTTAGGGTCCTTTATGTATAGAATCATACCATCTGCAAATAATGATAATTTGATCTCTTCCTTTCCAATTTGTATCAATTTTATGAGTGTCTCTTGCCTTATTGCTATAGATAGGACTTCCAGTACTATATTAAATAAAAGTGGGGATCGTGGACACCCTTGTCTTGTTCTTGAATTTAGTGGGAAAGCTTCAAGTTTTTTCCATTTAGCATTATGCTGACTGTAGATTTGTCATAAATAGCTTTTGTTATGTTGAAATATGTTTCTTTTATTCCAAGTTTCTGTAGTACTTTTACCATAAAGAGATGCTGCATTTTGTTGAATGCCTTTTCTGCATCTGTTGAGATGATCTTGTGATTTTTGTCTTTTAGTCCATTCATATAGCATATTACATTCATCAAATTGTGTATGTTGAACTATCCCTGCATATCTGGGATAAAACCTACTTGTCCAGGGTGAATAATCTTGTACCTTAATCCAACTATAGAAGTAGGTGTTGACTTTGCCTGCTATTCAAGTATTTTAGTGGGCTGGGTGGATCAATTTACTGGAAAATCCTAAAATTCAACTGAGCAATATACACATTCAATAAAAACCAGCACAGAGTATGTAAATGTGGGGATTGAAACAAATAGATAATCTTGTAAAGCCTAAGGGTGTGTGTTGCTTTACACCCTTAATCCTGTCAGCTGGGAGTTTGAGATTTCTGTTCAGAAATGGATCCCAGGTCAGCCTGGATCTGAATCAGACCCTGACCCCAATAACAACAGAAGAAGACAAAGGCCCTATGAATCTGAAAGAATCAAAGGTAACAGCCCCAAATGCTGCTTAATTGAGAATGGTAAAGCCAAACAAGAACATATAACCCAGAACCTTCCCTGAGATGGAAAGAAGGATTAGCACTTCCAGTTCAGGTCTATGTACCTACTTTTTTTGTCAGTCAGCTTCGTTACCTTTTGGGGTGGCTTCAACTCTCACTAATGCTGAGTGTCCACCTCAATCCCTCCGTGTTATGCTTTGAATCTGGTGTTCTGACTAGCTGTGTTGGATACCCTGCCTCTAGCAGCTGGTTCTCCAGAGGGTGGTGGTGGTGGTTGGGGATGGGAGAGTTCAGGAAACCTAGAGTTTTACTGGAACTGCTCAGCTGGTCCTTTCTGTGTCCCCTTCAGCAGCTCCTCATCTAATCTCTGCTGTCTCCCTTTAGATTTCTTGACTTTGCAAGGAGGTTGATGAGGCGGCAAAATTCTCTTGTTTGGTCTCTGCTCCTGCAGCTGAGTTAGGGACAGGAGCCCAGATCTGGTCTGGGTCGGCAAGCACCTCAGTGGGATTCTGGCTGGTTTCCTCCTTTCTGATCTTATTCTCTCCTATTTCACCACTGTGGCTGACAAAAACCTACACACCTTCACTTTTCAGATAAAAAGTGTACTTTGCTATGGTTTGGCTTAAATCCCTTCCTAGGCTGGATTGGTGTAACTCCTATGTAGCGATCTTTCCCAGAAATCCATGGAGAGTATATTTAATCTGTTTATCCATTCAAGATATTCTTATGAGGCACACAACTTTTTCCAGGCATTGCACTGAGTGTGGAACTTGCATTCTTTTTTTTTTTCCACTTTATTTTTATTTATTTATTTGATAGAGAGAGGGAGGGGAAAAAAAGCAGGGAGAGGGAGAAAGAGAATGGGTATGCCAGGGCTTCCAGCCACTGCAAATGAACTCAAGATGCATGCTCCCCCTTGTGCATGTGGCTTAGGTGGGCCTGGGGAATGGAACCAAGGTCCTTTGGCTTTGCAGGCAAATGCCTTAACAACTAAACCATTTCTCCAGTCCTGGGTTCTTATTTTGACAATATCTGAACCTTAGCTGGATTTTTATTTGAACCAAAGGAAATAGAAATAGGACATAGAAAATTAGGTCTTCTTTACTCTTTCTAATCTGAGGGACATAAAAATGAAGAAACATGGAAAACTTGGGTGTGTCTTGATACAAAATCATTAAAGGATAATGATGGATTAGAGTTAATTTTGTTTGAATAAGGATTAAAAACTATTGTTATAAAAGCAAAAATACTAAACAAAAGGAAAGTGCACTCTATGGTAACTGTTAGCTAGGTTCCACTGAATAAGGCAGCAACTACTTACCTAGATAGACCACAGAACATGAAGGAAACAGAAGGCTTGAATTGCTTATTGTGCTTAAATCTAATCATGCTTGCTTGAGAATTGCTAGCCTACTATCGGACAGGTACTTTAACTTCTGCCCATTGATTACAATTAAATGAATTTTAGCAGACTCAACCTAACTGCCTTCCAAATTAGGATCGCAGTTAAAAATGGATTTTCAAGTTATGAATTCACTTACATGGTGGTACATATCAAGTGATTAGTATCATAACAACATACTGCTGTAGGAAATCTCCTCTCTTTTTCTGTGAAGAGATAAACTTTCCAATGAAAACTTTCAAGGTAGACAATAGGGAGGAAATGATCAAGAAATATCAACATGCTATATCCAATGCAATTGCTACAAATAACTAATACTCTCTCTTCATTATGATTGCCATGGTTTGATTCAGATATCCCCCATAACCTTAGGTGTTCTGAATGCTAGATTCCCAGCTGATGGAGATTTGGGGATTAATGCCTCCTGGAGTGAGTGTATTTTGGGGGTGGGCTTATGGATATCATAGCCAGTGTTTGGCACACTCTCCTGTTGCTATTGTCCACCTTATGTTGGCCAGGGAGTGATGTCCACCCTCTGCTCATGCCATCATTTTCCCCTGCCATCATGGAGCTTCCCCTCAAGTCTGTATGCCAAAATAAACCTCTTTTTTCTCACAAACTGCTCTTAGTTGAGTAATTTCTACCAGCAATATGAACCTGACTGCAACAATAAAGTGGTACCAAGGAGTGGAACTGCTGCTATATACCTGACTGTGTGGCTTTGGCCTTTTGTAGCTGATTTTCAAGAGGAAAATGAACAGATTTGAAACCTTGTCCTATGAGACACCTTGCAGTGCTGTAAGTACAGTTTGATGGACTATTCTGGTCAGAGTTGAAAGACCTGAAAAGAACTATCGACTGTGAGGTTTGGGTTAAGAGAGTGAGAAAGAGCTTTACTTGGGCTGGGCTAGCAGTTTTTGTGAGAAGCTTGCTGTTATGCCTGTGTCCTGAGAAGTTGTGTAGGCTTGCTCTGCATAGAAATGAACTGGTATGAACAGAGGGATATGGCACAGAAAAACAACAACAACAAAAATCTTTGGGTGAATTACTCTCCATTCAGCTGCAATTGAGAGAGTACAACCTTTGATATTGGCCAGCTGACCTGCACTGGGGCAACAGAAGGAATGTAGACTCTTTTGAAAGGGCCTGAGTGCTCAAGGAGTGTCCTGTTCTTCACAGTCTGCTTTATTCTCCCCTGACTTAACAAATTGGCACTCTACATGGTATTGTGGAGTGTATGAAATGCAGAAAAGAGAGGGCCATTGAATTTTGCAACATGGTCTTGTGTTTTGGAAATGGCCATGGGCAGTGTGAAGCAGGATTGCCTACATGAAGACCTGATGGAGCCATGAGGATGAGCCATTGATTGCAATGGAGACCCATTGGAGATGCTGGGACCATGAGTGGCTGCTAAGGAAAGCTTCCAGCCCCAATGAAACTTTACAGGACTGTATCATAGCTAGAGGGGTGGAATTGGATCTCCAGAGACTTGCTATTGGTTAGAATTATCAAAATTGGAGATTTGTCACTGACCAGAGTTGTTGGACTTGAAACTACAGAGTTTGGTGTTTGCCATGATTTGTTTTAAAACTTGTACTGGCTGAATATTTCTTTGCTATGCCCAATGCCATCTTTTTCAGTGTGAATGTTTATTCTGTGCAAGTATGAGCTTAGGGGGGGGGGAGAGTTTTTGGCATTATGGCTCAGCTAAAAGATCTTGGACTATAGGCATGTTTGAACATCATTGGAATTGATAAAAGCTATGGGGACTTTTAAAGTTTGACTGAATTCATTGTATTTTATATCATATGGATATCAGTTTTGGGGGCCCAGAGATGGAATGTGGTGGTTTGATTCAAGTGTCCCCCATAAATTTAGGTGTCCTGAATGCTAGGTTCCCAGATGATGGAGATTTGGGAATTAATGCCTCCTGGAGGGAGCGGTTGGGGGGGGTATGGATATTATAGCCAATGTCCCCTTGCCAGTGTTTGGCACACTCTCCTGTTGCTATTGTCTACCTTTTCTTGGCAGGGGGGAGGGATGTCTACCCTCTGCTCATGCCATCATTTTCTCCTGCCGACATGGAGCTTCCCTCAAGTCTGTAAGCCAAAATAACTCTTTTTTTTTCCCCACAAGCTGCTCTTGATTGGGTTATTCTACTAGCAATGTGAACCTGACTGCAACAATTATTTTTCTTGAAATCTACCTGTGATGGTTTCAATGGATGTCCTTCAATTGATTCAGGAGTTTAGTAAAGTTTATAGTTTACATCTCCAGCTGCTTGGCTGGAGGAGGTGTCACTGTGGGAAGATCCTAGGGTCCAGCTCCAAGGTATGGGGGCAGATTTGCAACTTCTAGCTAAAGATATGCAAAGTGTCTGAGTTCTTCCTGAGTTCCTGAATTATGCTTGCTAATGCTTGTAGTGGCTCTCTCTCTCTCTCTCTCTCTCTCTCTGCTTAGATCTGTGAAAGGGGATCCAACTTGCTCCAATATTATGGAACTTTCCCTGGATACGTATGTTCAAAACAAATTCCCTTCCTTCCATAACTGTGTTTGGTTTGGAAGTTCATCTAAGTATCTGAATCTGTCTGCTACAGAATTTGGTACCAGAGTGTGGGGAGTTCTGAGATGAATCTGGACATTTGGATTTTTGTCTTTTGGAACTTGTTTGCTGGAGGAATGGGAAACTTGGTGCTTGCAACGGAAGATGCCTTCTGGAGTGGTAAGCTGAATATTATGGACTATTGTGATGAGAGTTTGAAAATGCTAAGTGCAAAGAGAATTGTTTTTGGAGGCTTGGCTTAGGAACTTTCTAAGGGGGAAGGAAAGATTACAGAAAACCTTGTTGAAAACTGGGCTGCTGCCATAAGGACTGGCTGCATTCTGCTGCCCATGTCCAGAGAGTTTGATCAATGTTAAATTTGTAATGGATTGTTGTGCTTGGCTAAAGCTGTGGGACTGGGAAATATAATATTTAAAATTGGAGAAATAAAACAAGTTTAAAATTTACTGGCACAGAAAATGCGTTCAGGTTACTGCAGCTGTTATTGGCAAACATATTAGCAATCTTAAAGAAGATGGCCCAATTTGTTTACATTGAAATAATGGGAAGGATGCCTGAGGAAAGTCTATGATAGAAATGCAATCTCTTTTGGAAATTGTTGACTGGAGAAGGAACCTACTCTTCCAAATCACTGATTCATTTTGTCCCTTAGTTAATAAAATGGGTGTCTCCTACATACCTGGTATTGATTTCAGAAGTATGAAAAATGTGTGGAGTGGGTCATGAAGTACACATGCTGAATCACTGCTAAGACATGACATGAGGTAGGGTGTGATGACCCTGATAGGCTGGGCTAGCCATTGTAAAATGAACCATGATTTTCAGTGGAAACACAAAGATGTTTTGGATATACCAGGACTGTGCAAGGGCTACCATGGAGCTTGTGGTTGACTCAGGATGGAAATCTTCCTTGGTTATTCAGCCCTACTAGAAGGCAGAACCAGAAATTCTGGAGACTGTAATCACTGATTATGATATCACACTTGAACTGCAGAAGTTTGATGTTTGCTTGATGGTTATTGAGTTTGCATTGTTCCAGTCTCTCCCTGTTATGCCTTATAGCAGTTGGAAATGTTTACTCTGTGCCTTTATATATTGAAAGTACATAACTTCTTTTGCTTTTATAGGACTAGCAGCTAAGAGACAATCTTAAATCTCAGATGAGGTCTTGGGACTTTCATACTATCTTAAGTTGGTACAGACATATGGGTACCTTTGAATTTGGACTGAAAACAATATAGAATGTGAGATGGTTATAAATCTATTGGTAGGCATAAGAGGAATGTGGTGGTTTGAATGGAGGTTCCCCAATTGATTCAGGGGTTTAGTGAGGCTTGCGACTTAGATCTCCACCTGCCTGTCTGGAGAAGGTTTCACTGTGGAGGATCGTAGGGCCCAGGTGTATGGTGTGGGAGTAGATTTGGAATTTCCATTTAAAACTATGCAAAGTGCCTACACTCTGCCTGAGTTCCTGAAGTGTGCTTCCTAGTGCTGATGGGGTTATTTTTATCTCTTTGCTTAAATGTGTCAAAGGGAGGAGAAACTTCTGCCATTATGGATTTTCCCCTGGATCTATAAGCTTCAAATAAATTCTCTTCTTCCTACAACTGTGTCTGGTTTGGAAGTTCATCTCAGCAACTGAAACTGTCTGCTACACTACCCCAAACCATAGTGTGAAGTATTTGAAGGAAGGATAGCTATGTTCCATTCATAAGAATTTCTTAAACTACTGGGGAGATGGCTCAATATATGGTAAAATGCTTGATATGTAAGCATATGGACATCATTTCAGATCCCCAGAATCCATGTTAATACCACATGTGGCAATGTGTGCCTATAATCCCAGTGCTGGGAAGGAGAAAACAGAACTCCCTAGGATATTCTAGTTAGATTAGTCAAATGTGTGAGCTCCGTGTTCAGTGAGAAGCTCTGTATCAAAAAATTAGGTTGATAAACTGAGTGTGGTGGTACACGCCTTTAATCCCAGCACTTGGGAGGCAGGGGTAGGAGGATCACTATGAGTTCAAGGCCACCCTGAAACTACATATTAATTACAGGTCAGCCTGGGCTAGACTGAGACCCTACCTCAAAAAAAAAAAATAGGTTGATAGTGATTAAGGAAGATATCTGACATTGACCTCTGTCCTCCACATGCACACATGTGCATGCACACCTGTACACAGGTACACACACATGTATGAAAATACATGCATAACACACACCCACACACTACCTTAATATGCATTGGCAATGGGAAAAAGTGATTTGCTCTGTTATATCTTCAACAGAATTTATTTGTTTTTTTATGAGCTAGGATCTCATTCTATCTCAAGCTGACCTGGAATTAACTAGATAGCCTCAGGGTGGCCTTGAACTCATAGCAATCCACCTACCTCTGCCGCCTGAGTGCTGAGATTAAAGGCGTGTACCACCAGACCCTGTTCAAATCTTGTTGTATTGTTGTAAAGAGGGTGAAATGAGTGACCACATGCATGCAAGGTCACACAGAGAGAGCAGGACAGTGTCTCTCTAACATTACATTAGAGAAGCTAGATGAATAGTGTCCAGGGACAAGGTGCATAAACGGCACTTAACTAGAGTGTTCCTGGTCTACTTCCCAATGTTTTTCTTTGGAAAGCATGATCTGACTGCTACTGCTCAGTCAGTTTAAACACAAGCTTGCAACAGAGTATGAATACCTGCTCACTTCTTCCTGAAGAACCTTCTAAAACAATTTCACAGAACCATGAAAGAAATTCACAGCCTAAAAGTGGGGCAGTTTATTTCCAACTGTTCAAACCTAGAAGCAGATAGCTCACTCCTCTCTTTGACTATTTTCCTCTATCTTCCACTAAACCTGAAAAGTACTCCAACTTGTTCTGCTGGTGGGAGTTTTAACCAACTAATAAAAATGAAGTGTGCTGTTCCATTTATCCAGGCCTGATTATGTTGGAAGGCAACTAAAGGCAAGCATTAGTCCTACACCCTGAACAGCATTGGAGTCCCTGCAATCTAGAGGGGGAAGCATTCAAAGGGCACTATGAAGCTCAATTTACAGAAATAGACTGAAAATTGCTGCCAAGTTGCCCGGCAGACAATGCTTACGTGCAGACATCGCTGAGCAGGTTGCTCAATTTGATGATAAAGTTGTATAGTGTCGTGCATTGATGGCTTCCAGGTCATCCTCTGAATATAGAGAAATGTCCCAGGCATGATCACTGCCCTAGTTAACTGACTAATATCTACAAGTTATAAATCTGCTCATCTATCTAAACATTTCTACACATATCAGAAAATACCATCTTTTAAATGTGCAGGCTCACAATATCAACTTCACTATTAATATATAATTGATTCCTATTTTTACATATTCCAGTTATATATCCTGGAACAAAATTGTTTGACACTTTTGTTCATATGTTGTCATACTCTGCATGATTCTTTGTCAAGTTCTTGGTTTCTGTATTAATTATTTCATCAGGTAAGTTGGAGAAGTTTATGTCACATTATATGAACACCTTTTGGCCATACATCTTATCGCTTTACCCCTAATAAAAAAGTCTAAGTCTTATGTCCTAAGGAACTGTTTCAAAGCTTTGTAAGATGACCTTTAGTCACAGAGGTCATTATTATTTCAGCTCCCTCAATTAATGGCTTCCTGGGAGGCCTTGATTGGAAATGATATATATATATATATATATATTTTGCCATTTTGTCAAAGTTTAGGTTTTATAGTCAAGCTGATTTGCTCTCCTGCTTTCTCAGCTACTGGGCACTTGAACTTTCATGTGCATTTTTTTTTTTTTTTTTTTTTTGCTAAGCTTCTGCTGATTGGGCCTCTCTAGATGCCATTCAGTAGGCTGACTGAAATATAACTTCACTCCAGGTCAAATGCCTTTCAGCTAAACACCATTTTTAAGAAGGAAGAAAATCTTAGCTATTTCAAGTTTGTCTCTTTGGCAATGTTGAGATAAGGACAATGACAGAATGTTGGGTTTGTTTCTTTCCTTTTCTCTTTTTCTGTATGATAACAATCAAACAAGGAGACAAATTCAAATATAAAGTAATTCATGGTGGCTATAACTCCATGAAGCATGCAAAGGAAAATAAGAATAGGCAATTTGAGTGTCAGTGTAATAACAGAGAAATAAGATGGAATGTTAGTGGGGAAAATGAACAAAACATGCATAGTTTTTGTTAATGAAAATAATATCATTTTGGCTCCAATAGTTAAGAAGGAGTTAGATACATAAGCTCCCATTTATTTTATTTTAGGTGTGTCATGTTTAACACAAATGTCTTCTCTCTCTCTCTCTCTCTCTCTCTCTAAAACAAATAAATATTTAAAAAAATTTTAAAAGCTTTTATTAATGAGTGACAGCAAATTATATGAGTTTATTCCTAATAAATTTCTTAGAGAGTTTACTAAGGGGTTTTCTACCCAGTGGTCATGTGCTAGGACACATGCACTTTGTAATCAGAATTATTTCAAAATGTTTATATATATTCTATAAAGAAGGAGGGAAAGGGATGAGCATTTTCTCCTGTATAGTTGCCTTATTTTCCAAAAGATTTTTAAAATTCTAAGAACGTTTTCTTATGAAGTCACTATGAAATTTTACTGCAGATATAAAGTTTCTGGGGAAATATGACTCAGACATTTTGACTACACAGAGATAATTTCTTCGGATATAAGTCTGATGCATTTTTTTTTTTTTTACTATGGTATTCAGACACAGTGCATGACCAGAGTGAAGATACTGGTGTAGAATGACATAAAAGCTCCCCCAGTATTCCTGAGGAAAATAAGGTAGTCCACAAGCTGGGGCTAGACCAAGATTTTTGGAGTACCTTGGCATATTTAAGTGGTGGGCAACCACTTGGGAGCAGTCAGACCCTAGCCGTCTTAGCCTCACTGGTGAAGGTGATTCTGAAGGAAGTGAAGGAAGAGCTCCGAGACAATATAGATGATGAACAAAAGTGGGGCCTACTTTATGAGTTAATTTAAGTAGTTATTTGCTCTTTTTATCTTTTTATTGATTTGACACAGAAAAAGAGAGAGAGCGAAGCATGAGAGAAAGAGAAGAAGTGAATGAATGAATATGGGCACACTAGGTCCTCTTGCTACTGCAAACAAACCCCAAACTCATGTGCTGCTCACGTGTCTGGCTGTTTGTGGGTACTTGGCATCCAACAAGGACTAGCAGAATTTGGAAGCAAGCACCTTTACCTGCTGAGAAATCTCTCCACCAGCCCCAACTCTGTCTTCCTGAAAGCATTCCTTTCTGCAGAGTTGTATGCCCTGCTTTGACTCTTGTGTAACAGCTTCTGAAAAGAGCACAGATTTTGCACATTGCAAGTTATGGTGGCTTAAAGTGACAAACATCAATCAGGGATCTAAAATAACTAGCTACATCTGTACATTCATTAAGTGACATTCATAGTACCGGTTTTACAACTTTAACATCTAGCTTAAGAAATAAGTGTTCCAGATATTAGCATTATTGCTATTTTTGTAACAAACAAAACATGTCTCTCTTAAAATGTATAAGTAAATTACAACAAAACACAAAGTGTCTTTTAAATTTTAGGCTAGATTTTTTTTTTTACTTTTGATATAAATAATCTTCTATTTCCTATTGATTTATTAAGTAATTTTATTTTTTTATTTTTATTTATTTATTTGAGAGCAACAGACACAGAGAGAAAGACAGACAGAAGGAGAGAGAGACAATGGGCGCGCCAGGGCCTCCAGCCTCTGCAAACGAACTCCAGACGCGTGCGCCCCTTGTGCATCTGGCTAACGTGGGACCTGGGGAACCAAGCCTCGAACCGGGGTCCTTAGGCTTCACAGGCAAGCGCTTAACCGCTAAGCCATCTCTCCAGCCCTTAAGTAATTTTAAATAAAATCACATTTCTTCATCCTAAATATCTTCTATTACATATGCCCCAAGCAATAATACAAGAACTAGATTTATTTTAGAACATGAAATATTTCACATTATCTTTAGACAACCTCATATTATCTACCACTAAATACTCTATCAGTTGATAAAAAAATAATTGTATCAAAATTTTTCCAGGACTCTAATGGCCTTCCTCATTCTGGAGTTGTATACGTTATATCAGTTAAACTTCAGCTTATTTCTGCTCGATAGCACTATGTCCAGTGCTAATTATGAAGGAAACACCATATGCATTTGAACATGGTCACAACCTAAATGATTAAGTGATGCAGTCAGGTTTGCATTGCTGGTAGATATCACCTACTTGTGGGAAAAAGAGGTTTACTTTGGCTTACAGGCTCCAGGGGGAAGTTCCACCATGGCAGGGGAAATTGATGACATGAGTGGAGGGCCAACATCACCCCCTGGCCAACATACGGTGGACCATAGCAACAGGAGAGTGTGCCAGACACTGGCATGGGGAAACTGGCTATAATACCCATAAGCCTGCCCCCAACAATGCATTCACTCCAGGAGGCATTAATTCCCAAATAATCTCCATCAGCTGGGAACCTAGCATTCAGAACACCTAAGTTTACAGGGACACCTGACTCAGACCACCACAATTAAGTCAGTCATAAAGAGGGAATAGCTAAAATAGAATACTTTGAACAAGCTAGACCTTTTTTTTTTTCTCACCTGCTAGAGTAAAAACCAAAACACATTTTATTTTTTCTTTAACTTTTTTACATTTTATGGGATTGTGGAGTCAATCAAACTGAGATATGCTAGCATTTTAACTTTCCATAAAAATGAATGAGAGACTGAAGGGAAAGGGGCTTCCCTTCATGAAAACAATGTGTTTGCTTCCTATTCTAATGGAGAGAACTTAGTCACATGACTATACCTTCCCACCATGCAGGCCAGATAGATTGTGTCTTACTATGACCTAAAGATGACTTTTAGCTCTAGAAAAAATAAGGGAAGTCTAGAAACTCTAGTGGCTTTGAATCTCAGAATCATAATGTCTATTGTACACTTTGTTACCATCCTCTCTGTCTTCAAAGCCTTTTCTTACTTTATTTTTTGATGAAGTTAACTTAAACCTTCATTACAACTATTTCTGAGGATGTGTAGAACATGAGATGTCAGAATGTACTCAGATAGTAAATACTTCTTTTGGCACTAAAGAAAAGTTACTTAATTAAAAAAAAATGCTTTACTCCAATCAGTTAAGGAATATACCTAAAGCCTTAAGGAAGTATGTAGTGTGTACTTAATTAATTAGCTTACCTATTCACTAAAGGACATTAGAACCTATTATATAAATGCAATTGAATGTCACTTTCTAAGGATGCAATGAAGTTGCACACCCCCAAAAATGAAATAAAATAAAATAAAACCAACTGTGGTGGTTTGATTCAGGTGTCCCCCATAAACTTAGATGTTCTGAATGCTAGGTTCCCAGCTGATGGAGATTTGGGAATTAATGCCTCCTGGAGGGAGTGTATTGTTGGGGGCGGGCTTATGGGCTTTATAGCCAGTTTCCCCATGCCAGTGTTTGGCACACCCTCCTGTTGCTGTGTTCCACCTTATGTTGGCCAGGGGGTGATGTCCACCCTCTGCTCATGCCATCGTTTTCCCCTGCCATCGTGAAGCTTCCCCTCGAGCCTGTAAGCCAAATAAACCTCTTTTTCCCAGAAGCTGCTCTTGGTTAGGTGATTTCTACCAGCAATGCGAACTGGACTGCAACACCAACTTTTTCCAAATCATTCACTGCCCACTCAAGAATAACAGCTAGTATCCTGAAGAACTGTGGGACAGAAGAGACAAGGTTTTTGCTTTATTCAATATTGTATTGACTATCTTGTGCATATTTTCCAAAACACCTTTCCTAAATTAATGCTTATATTTCATGCCATTTATAAAACATCACATGGAAAATATGTAATTATAGTTAAAAATCATGCTACCTTCTATTCTTGACTTTTCATTTGAAATATAACCATTGTTCTTTGATTCTATTGCTAATAAAATGTTATAATTAGATTGTTTTAATGTCATATATTTTCTTTTTAAAGTAAAACAAAAAGAGGGATTCTCAGAGTTTAGTGTTATTAAACATTTCAACTTGGTAGCAAATATATATTAAAAGGCTCTGGAGAAGTAATTTTGTTTGATAAGTCACTATATAGGAATCATTATTTTCTATACATATTCCCTGGGTCATGTGGTTTTTATTTTCTCTACTTTTAGAAAGAATGGGTGAAAGGGCATACTGCAGGAAGCTCACAGGAGTAAATATCACTCTTTTTAGATGGTCTCTAACAGTTTAAAATTTGGACACAAATATATTTCTTATGATTTTTTGCCACCTTGATTGCCTTTTTAGGAGGGACCAATTGTATCATCTGCCACATTAAGGAACCAATTATTGTATTTAAAATATTTATGGCATAATGCAAATGCTTTTCCACATAAGAACTATGATAGTAGTCTCCTTATATCATCACCTATTTTTTAATAATAACTTTTTAATGCATCAAAAATGTATTACTGTACTCTATGGTTACATTAAGTCTCTCCCCTTTTCTGTTTGTGCCATTATTTTCATGTTATTACTATGATGGTGGTTAATAAAAAAGGAGAAGTTGGGCATGGTGGCCAATGCCTTTAATCCCAGCACTCGGGAGGCAGAGGTAGAAGAATAGCCATGAGTTAAAGGAAAGAGATAAAGGAAGAGAACACAGAAATAAAGCAAGAAATCAAAACAAAGAAGAATGTCCTTGAAAACAAAAGTATTTTATATTGAAAATCATATAGTGTTGACTTCATACTGGCTAGATAGGCATCATTGATGTGTAACAACACCATTAATGCTTTTAGCTTTTCCACTGATGCTTTGAGTTTCTCTGCTTCACCACTCCTCCTGACTAATTGTGTCCATTGAAAAACATGAATGCCCCCTTCTCAACTGAAAACTGACAATTCAGAGAGTGACTCATTTAAGCACGGATGAAGTGTTATCACCTGTTTGCTTAAGAACTTTAATTTTCCAAACTTGCAAGATTATGTTTATTGTTCTTGACTTTCAAGGCCTTTCCCTGAATTTCCCTAAAGGATAGATTGTCTAATTTTAACCTTTAATTTCACTGAATAGATAATCATCTTCTGACCATGAACATCAGTCTGATTTTTTGCCAGCTCTGCCCACCTTTGACACTAACTTCATTGATGTTTATTGATTCCAGGATCTTGCATCACAGTACTTAATTAATTTCAAATGCAGCTGAATATTTGGGGATTTTATATCCAGGATCTCATTGATTTCTTGTCTTGCTAGTTTTAATCAGATTTGGGAAAAAGGGAAGATTATGTCAGGGATGACTATTTATCTACTGGTTAAAAATGTTATAAGCACAGTTATTTAGAAAACATTTCATTTGAATAATGTATCTAAACTTTGATGTGATCAAATGCACACATTATGCATTAACATAATATTTAGTTTAAGTGTCTATAAAATGTGTTCTCATAAATAAATGTACCTCACATGGTCATTTAAGTATGAAGGCTTTTATTACAGTACACATTCAGATCTTAATTTGCATCTCCATTTAAATCAGAGACAAATGATTTTGGGATAGACTCTGACATCAAAATACCTAGTATTCATCCAGAATTCATGTGATCCTGGTATGGGCTTCTGTGCTCTACCTTAATGATAATTCAAATAATGAAATGCATCATTCCTTTTTTTGGTAATATTTTTATAGTTTTCTTTTTGTTTTTATTATTAATCAGAAGCTCTGTATGGACATATTATGCATTAGACATATTATTTCACTCCTTCCTGCTCCCATTCCACTGATGACTCTTGTTAGAGGGATTTCTGGGAAGTACGTCACTTCAAACTCACTTCTCAGAAGGCAGGCTTCGAAGAAATGTAACTGTGAATGATGTTTTGTGGTACAACAGTGACAACCAGTGGCTGCTGGGTTTCACTTTAAGCTGACAATTTATTACAGACTTGATAAAGATGAATGAAGAACTACAGTTAAAATAACCAGCATGCAAAAAATAACTTCCTATTTTTGTTCATTTTCCTTTTACTTTCTTACCACAGATAAATTTTTACCACCGGACTTGTATTAGCGAAATATCAGCAATGTAGATTAAACTCATTTCTCTAACAGTTCATTGCAAATACTTACAAAAGGGAGTAACTGAAAGATTCTTTGGTTCCTTCTGTAGGTAAATAATGAACCAGATTACTTCTCTTGGATTTTTTTTTTCTTTTACCTGCAGGTGGAAAAATAAAAGAAAAAGAAAGAAAGAAAGAACTGCTAGATATATGTAAACAACAATCTGAGAACCCTATGGGCAAATACTTGGAGATTGTGTGATTAGCCACTACCTGAACACCTAGATCATTCTTGTCTTCCTTTCTAAAAGGTCCATTATTTCTCTCAAATGGAAGGTTTAATGGAGTAAAGCTTGGCTAGATGTAATGACCTGAAGAATATGTAACTCACCTCATGATTATGGACTTTTAGAGACTGCAAACATTTAAAATTAATGATTTAATTTCTACATATATTTAAAATGTCTTCAGCTAGATTAATTTAGAAATTCATGAAGCTCTCTCTGACATAGCAATCTGGAAAACTCCCCACCGGGTTCTTCCCTCTAGTATCTACGACATGCTTACTTTGTCTGAAACTGTCTTTTTTTTTTTTTTTTTAAGTATAGCTCCAAACCTTCATTTCCTGCTCAATGGCACTGCTGTAATAGCGCTTATGGCAAATTTGCTTCTGTAGTCATAACGTGAACCCATCTGGGGATGAGGTTGGCTACAAGCTTAGTATTTCCACTTAACATATTCATGATTAGCATGCACAGAAGGAGTAGAATTAGGATGAATGTTTTTGGAACAGTACAGATAAATCCTCATAAATGTAGTACAACAGCTCTGGAAACGCATAGTGTGGGGATGTAATGAAGCCGAACTCTGTAGAGAGTTTGGTATTCTCAGTACCATGCCTCTCCTAATGAACTCATTTAGATTAGAAAATGGATTTAATATTTTATTGGAATTAACCTGATCCAGTAAAGAGGATTACAATTTCTTTCCATAAATATAGTGATATTACAGGGTGAGGTAGCATGTTACATGAATATTAAGCATTTTATGAACATTGTCATGAAGCCAAAAGGAGTAAGGTGATTATATTTTAATATAGTAGTACTGTTCTTACAATAATTTAATTTGAATAGCAGTAAAGGGATATTTTTAAAGGATTTCCATCAGAATTTTGTTGCCTTTCAGAGCTAAAATATGCTGTTATTAAAACTATACTTAAGACAGAACATGTACTTTACTTTTGGCTGAATTTGTGTCCTTCAAGATGCATAATAAGTAACAAAGAAACTTGGCAGAAGGGACACTTCAACTCCAAGTCTATCCAAAGGGATGAGTCATCTCTCCAACCACAAAAGCTTTCATTTGCTTGCCTCTGACAACTTTGGTGGAGAAGAGAGTTTATGGATATCACAGGTTTAGTGGCTGAACTGCTTACCTTTTTTCTTATTTTGTCTGTTTTTTCAGTTCAAACTCACTCAAACCCATTGATATGATGAGTGTGTTCTTATCTCATTTTTCATATGAAATGCATTTAATAATCACATATTGTACAGAAGGAGGAAACTCATGAGTTATTAATGAACAGGTACTCTCATGTGTGCTAACAGACTTTTAACCATTAAAATTTTGCAAATCTAGCTGATATAGGTAAAGAAAATTGATATCACATATCTGCATTACTTTTAACTTTTATTTGTTTATGACAGAGAGAGAGAATGGGCATACCAGGGCCTCTAGCCACTACAAATGAACTCCAGATGCATGCCCCACCCTATGAACCTGGCTTTATATGGGTATTCTGATTCTTAGACTTTGCAGGCAAGTGCCTTTAGCATTGAGCCATCTCTCCAGTGGACATACATTTTCTGATGGAAATAAACCCTGCATCAGCAATCTGATCTATCATAGACAAGAGGCAAGCATTGGCCCAGGGGTGTTATTGCCTCTCAATTTTTACAGTTATTGCTGGACATATGTCCACCTGATTTTGCTGGGTAAAGCCCAGTGATCTCTTTGAGCTTGTGGCCCAGAATAGGTTTTGAGGCCATGCAGAAATATTTTGATTAAAACTGAACAGGACATAAAGTTGTTCTCACATGGACAGAGTGAGTTAAAGAACCTGACTCTACCCCTCCTCTATTCCACCTATGGCAGGAAACCTTGCTTCCTATAGTTGGAGAAAGACTCATTAAAGGGTCTTCTCTGTCTGTGGTTTACAGATTCCTCTTCAACTCTCACATGCAAAGAGGTGCATAAACGATGGTCTTTTAGCTGCCATCACAGGAAGGCTTTGAGATTATGCCATGAAACTGGAGATAAAGAAACTTGCTTGATGGCTGAGCATGTGGGAAGAGTTGGTCTCAAATACACAAAAGCTTAATCAGTGTTTAGGAGCTTTTGAAACTGGCAGGAAGGCTGGTGGAATCTCTCATAGGAAGACCTTCTGGAGGAAAACACTGGAATATTGATAAAGGAAAACTTTCGGGGAGCCTCATAGAAACTAGAGAAAAAGAAAACAGAAGGGGGGAGGAAGAGGGCTAAAGATAAGAAATTGCCAGGAGCTTGGAATCTGATGGCTTAACAAAGACCCCAAAACAAAACTTTGCTTCACTAAACTTTGTTTTTAAATTCCTTATGAGCTACCAACATCTGTTTGCTTTTTCCATTTCATGTCTCTCACAATTTTAAGGGTAACATACAAATTGAAGATAAGTTTTTTTTTTTAACCATAATTTACAGGTTTCATTTCTCTCTTGAAAAAAATGAGAATACTCGATAATGGTAAATGGCAATGGGGTAGTAAGTCACATATGCAATGCACAGAACAAAACAGTGGAACTCAGAAAAGTCTTTAACTTTTTATATTGCCTAAAAGGACCTAGTGGAAACATGTTCTAGGTATTTAAGCTAGGGTATTAGCTTGAAAATAAGATTTTCTAAATTTGTTTATCAATATATAAATGGTTATCCTGATTGATAATTTAGAACTCTCTTGGTGAATAAAGATTCCATTTTTGTGTTCATGCCTTTTTATTTTTGTTGGGTATGTAAAAGGTATTATAGGAGAAATGTCATAGCCCTATAATTTTTATACCCCTAAGTATGGTCATCACCAAGAAGAGCTAGAAACAGAAAAGAAACAGGCAAGAAACTGTAAGGGAATTTTGGTTTTCTCCCTTTGGCTTCTGTCATGATAGGTGAGATGCTGTTCCCTATGTGTGCAGCCTCTCTCCCTGGCTTCTTGGGGTTTTGTATTCTGGAGGAGGGGATTAGCAGTCTCCTCTCCTCCAGCCTGCCAGGCAGCTTGCATAAAGCAAAGTAACAGTTCAGCATAAACAGACCATGTTGTAGATGACAGTGGGGTAAACAGTCAGCACAGGATCAGAGAGCATTACCCAGTATGGAACAAAAAGAAGAAGCATTGTGGGAAGACCATGGTCTTCTGCTCACCCAGTTACCTTGTTCTCACTTAAATCACTGCCCTGTAATGTTAGGTCAGGCAAAGAGACTGAGTAAAGGAAAGGTGGAGGGAGGGCTAATCAAAATTTAAGAGATATAAATAAATCACATGGAAACCTACTTTTTTGGACAATGGAACACTGAGGAGCCATAGATTGTTGCTAGAAAATTTTCAGTGCCAGGGACGGAATACCTTCCAGTGAGTTATTGGCCAGGGACCTCTGAGGCCCTAGGTTTACCACCAGGAATAGATGGTAAGACCCTATTGCTGAAGACTCCACATACTTGGGTTGCAAGGCCACTGAAAAATCCTGCAGGAACTGAGTTGATAACCTCCTCCATGTAGACCAGCTGACAAAAAGCTGGAAGAAGCCATTCTGCATGCAGTTCAATGGGAGAAAGAAAAATCACCAGTGAAGATACTCAACAGTGGACACTGCAAGCCTTATATTTTGCCAGCCAGGCCAAATGAGCCAACGGGTGCAACAGTGGCATGTCTGTCATGGTGGAAACCAACTGCCCTCCAATTGGACTGGAGGCCCACTCCATGGGATGGAATACATCCCTGATACTGAAAACCTACAACAGGAGTAGTCATGAGCCCTAAGGGTGTAATGTCTGCTGCTGTCTGGCTAAATATATATACTATGCTCATCAAACTGCCTAGTAACCACTTCTTTTAATGTTCATACCTATATATTAATGCTGCTCTCACTTTTTGTAGAGAACATGCCGCAGTGGAGAAGGATTGCAGCATTCTTCTTCCATCTGCTTCTCACAAATGATGCTTCAAATTCTGCAAGTAGCAGTGTTAAGAAATACAGTGGAATTTTCACCTGGTAGACATCTTTTCATGAGATGATGATTTTATGATGCATGCTTTGGTATGAAGGGATCCATCTTTGGATGGGTATCTAGCCTCAGGTTAAACTTCATCATAAGATAAACTGACTGACCAAAAGATGTGGCTTATCTCTTGCTGTGTGAAGTACTTGTACTACTGAGAATTCTTCATTTCAGCTGGTTAACCTGACATTACCTCTGTTCTACAGGTATACTTTAAGCAATCATAAAGGTTTGCCTTTGGAACTTTAAAATAGTAATTTGAATTGGGTTTACAAAATTTAAACAGAAAGTAGGCTCTTTGTGCCATTTCAACAAACTTGATAATAGTGCATGGACCAATATACTTAGTAATACAAATTCTAGTCTATTCTTTTCTCCATGATGCCATGGTTTGATCTTACCTTTTGGGGAAATCTAATACACAGGCTATTGGGGGAAAAAAAGCTTCTGGTCTAAGAAATCAATAAGATAAACAAGCTGTGGTAATTTGAATTTATGCCTCCCCAATACACTCAAATGTGGTTTTAGTATTGTTTTTGTTTTATTAAGTAGAATTTTTGTATGGAAACATCATGTGTTGGCATCATTTCCTTCCTACCTGCCTTCATCTCACTGTGGGCCCTCCACAATGGGATTGCTGGTATTCATCACTGAGTTGTGGGTTATGAGGTGTGAGAACAGTAGCTTGTAACTTGGATTTCCAGTCAGCTGGCTAGAAGAGGTGTTACTGTGGGAAGTTCCTGGGGTATAGCATAAGGTGTTACTGGGGGCAGATCCAAATTCCAACCTAAAGGTATGAAGAGTGATTGAGTTCTGCCTGGGGATTCCCTGCTGTTTGCAGCAGGAGTGTGCTTGCTTGTGATGCTGGTAGTGGTTTTCCTCTCTGCAGATTTGGTAAAGGGGGCCAACCTCTTCACCACTATAGAGTTTCCCCTTGATCTGTAAGCCTGAAATAAATGCCAGTCCTCCCCTAAACTGTGTCTGGTTTGGAGGGTCATCACTGGAGCATGGAGATGAGTATGACTGTATGAAGTATCGGTAAGTAAGTTTTACATTTTCTCTGGAATAAAATAAGAGGTAACAATGACAGAAAGAGGGCTGGAGAGATGGCTTAGTGGTTAAGGCATGCACATGACTATGAAGCCTAAAGACCCAGGGTGGATTCTCCAGGTCCACATAAGCCAGATGCATAAATGGCACATGCATCTGGAGTTCATTTTCAGTGGCTAGAAGCCTGGTGTGTCCACTCTCACTCTCTTTCTCTGACTGTAATAAATACTTTTTTTTAATGACAGAAAGAAAACACATTTAATGCCTCAGAGGTTCTCTGCATGTGACAATTCCAACATTTTAGCTGAGTAAAGAAATAATGAAGTTAAGTGTGCCTTCTGTGTGTAGCCTTGTTGACATGATACCTCTCTGAGGGTAAAATAATGTCATCAATATCCTATTAATCTTTAGAAATGTTGGAAATTGATGGGAGTGAAAAAGAATTTATGTATGAGTGGTACCAGAGCCCATCTCAACAGGTGATAGAACTCATGTAGACTGGATGTGTGCTCCTTTTTGTTAAAGACTTGGTGTTCACTCTCCTGTTCTGCTCACGCCTGGACATCAGATGGTACTTGACCATGTCTAGAGCTCTGTATTTCCTGGCATGGAGAGAAGGGGCTTTTTGCCCTGTAGTGCAAGAAGTGAGTGCGGATTATGTCTTCCCATTTGCTGTGACACAGCATGGCACTGGACAGGTGCTCACTGCTAACATTTGTTTCTTGTCTTCTCTACCTGTGTAAAGCTCAGTTTCATCCTGGGCCTCGGTGGGTATTCCTTGGAGACTGAAACGAAAACATCTAGCATGTGGAAAATTTGTCAAGCTGAGCTGCTGCCTGGTGAAAGTCATGGTTGTGCACTTTGCTTTCCTCCTCTTAGATGTTGTGGTGGTTTGGATAGAATAGATGACCCCCAGTATATTCAGTTTTATTTCTTTTCACACTTTTTGTTAACATTTTCCATGATTATAAAAAATATGCCATGGTAGTACCCTCCCCCCTGCACTTTCCACTTTGAAATTCCATTCTCCATCATATTACCTATCCATCTCAATCATTGTACTTACATATATACAATACCAACCTATTAAGTACCCTCCAACCTTCCTTTCTCTTCCCTTTATATCTACTGTTTAACCAACTGGCCTCTGCTATTAAGTATTTAACTTCTCATGCAGGAGCCCAATTGTCTGTAGCAAGAATCCACATATGAGAGAGAACATGTGGCGCTTGGCTTTCTGGGCCTGGGTTACCCCACTTAGTATAATCCTTTCAAGATCCATACATTTTTCTGCAAATTTCACAACTTCATTTTTCTTTACCGCTGAGTAGAACTCCATTGTATAAATGTGCCACATCTTTATTATCTACTCATCATTTGAGGGACATCTAGGCTGGTTCCATTTCCCAGCTATTGTTAATTGAGCAGCAATAAACATGGTTGAGCACATACTTCTAAGGAAATGAGATGAGTCCTTAGGATATATGCCTAGAAGTGCTATAGCTGAGTCATATGGTAGATCAATCTTTAGCTGTTTTAGGAACCTCCACACTGATTTCCACAATGGCTGGACCAGATTGCATTCCCACCAGCAGTGTAGAAGGCTTCCTCTTTTTCCACATCCCTGCCAACATTTATGCTCATTTGTTTTCATGATGGTAGCCAATCTGAAAGGAGTGAGATGGAATCTCAATGTAGTTTTAATCTGCATTTCCCTGATGACTAGTGACGTAGAACATTTTTTTAGATGCTTATATGCCATTCATATTTGTTTCTTTGAGAATGCTCTATTTAGCTCCATAGCCCATTTTTGATTGGCTTGTTTGATTCCTTATTATTAAAATTTTTGAGTTTTTTGTATATCCTAGATATTAATCCTCTATCAAATATATAGCTGGCGAAGATTTTTTCCCATTCTGTAGGTTGCCTCTTTGCTTTTTTCACCGTGTCCTTTGCAGTGCAAAATCTTTGTAATTTCATGAAGTCTCGGTGATTAATCTGTGGTTTTATTGCATGAGAAATTGAGGTTGTATTCAGAAAGTCTTTGCCAAGACCAATATGTTGAAGGGTTTCCCCTTCTTTTTCCTGCTATGTTTCCCTGCTATGGGAGTATTCAAGTAGGCTGAGTGGAATAAAATAAAGGTAGATTCTAAAATTTAACTAAACACTGTTCACATTCAATCAAAAACAGCACCGACTATTTATGCAAAAAATATAAAAACCAGATCCTAAGCCAGGCGTGGTGGCACATGCCTTTAATCCCAGCACTCGGGAGGCAGAGGTCGGAGGATTGCTGTGAGTTCGAGGCCACCCTGAGACTACAGAGTGAATTCCAGGTCAGCCTGGGATATAGTGAGACCCTACTTCGGAAAACCAAAAAAAAAAAAAAACAAAAAAAAAAACAAAACAAAAAACAAACAGATCCTCTATCAACAAAGAGGTTAAGATTTCTGGTCTGTTGAGGGATCCAAGTCAGCTTGTGACCAAGTGAGACATTTCCCTGGTGCAATCCCAGTTACCTTGGATGATTTTGGTTTCAGTCAAGTTGCTGGCTGGGTCGTTGGGCTGCTCTTCTGATTTCTAGAGCTGGGCACTGGCTTTTCCTGCAGGGCAAACTGAGCCTGGCAAGTGTGGCCCTGCAGATTGGCACCCCTGCTGCTGGACATTCTACTGCTGCTGCTGAAGCTGCTGCTGCTGGTTCCACTGCTGCTGCCTCTGAAGCTGCCACTGCTGGAGCCACTGCTGCTGGGGTCACTGTTGCCGGTCCTGGAGCTGCTGATGTTGTTGCCGGACTCTGCTCCTGCTTGGGTCCTGCTGTTGGCTCAAGTTGTCGTGGCCGGGTCCCAGGACCGCTGCTCTGTTTGCTGGAGCTGGGCTCAGGCAGTGGAGGAGGGGAGGGAGCCGCAGCTGCTCTAGTTCTCTCACTATTCCACGTGTTCTTCTACCTTGTGATCTGCTCTTCCATTGTTCACTGCCACTCTCCCTTCATGTTTCTTGAGTTGTGGAGAGCTCCAGTGTGAGTGGAAGCTCCCTTCACCTGGCTTTACCTTCAGCTCGAGCCAAACCTGGCAGCTTTCTGGTGCACTGCCACCACAGCAGTTGGCAGACCTGCCTGGGCTGCTTTTGCTGACCCGTGTGGGCTCTGGATCCTTTGGATCTCTTCTACTTCTCCCCTGCCATTTCAATTTCCTATACTTCTCACTTTTTAGTACAAGTGTGTATTTTGCTGGGGTTTTTGGTCTTTTTCCCCCCTAGGCTGCTTTGGCGTAGTACCAATGCTGCCATCTTAACCAGAAGTCCTCTCAGTTTTTTATTTGTTTGTAGTTTGTCACCTAGCTGGAGGCAGTGTCACTGGGTGGATCTTAAGGTGTGGTGGTGGGTTTCAGATTCCTATCTAAAGATATGCAAAGTGTGCCTAGCTGGAGTTCCTGAAGTGTGCTATGGCTTTTGGCTTTTTGGCTTGTGCTTCACTTTCTCTGTTTGGTCCTGAGAAGGCAGGCCAGTTTCTTCTGCCATTTATGGAGCTTCCCCTGGATCTGTAGGCTTCAATAAATATCCCTTCCTCCATAACTGTGCCTGGTCTGGAAATTCATCTCAGCGAACCTGAATCTGTCTGCTACAGATGTGATCACACATGCCACTTGCTTGACAAATAGCAAGTAAGTACAAAATGTCCTACTGTATTGTTTCTCTCTGTGGGGTAAGCATTTCTCTAGAAAATCTTTACCTCTTGTAAAACCAAACAAAACAAAAAACACCTTCAATTACAGCATCCCAGACTGGAAAATATAAGGAATATGCAAATATAGTATTTTTAGTCTGCTGTTACGTTTGGATAAATTAATTAAGAACATTTAGGTTTTTAAATATTGAATATGCTTTGTCAAGTTTTTCTAAGAATATAGTTATAAAACTGAGTCTTATGTGGTGTAGCTATTTTGATTAAGTTTGGGAGCATAATTTATACTTCCATCTTTACTTTTTGGATTTTAATAATTTCATCAATTGTGTAAGCTAATCCTCTCAGATTTGAACCATATGAAAATATAGTCACCATATTTTTTTCCCTAAACTAATAACATTAATAAAATGATTGCTGTCTCAGGATAAATAAAAGAGAATTAAGCTATGTTGTTCTAAAGATCTTTCTATGTGCATATCATATTATGGTTTAGTGCTTTCCTGTGTTCATTCAACACATATCTACTGAACTTTTGAAATGCTACACAAACCAGTTGTGACTGATAGAACAATTAAGACATTTTCGGGCTGGAGAGATGGCTTAGCAGTTAAGGCACATGCCTGCGAAGCCTAAGGACCCCGGTTCGATTCTCTAGGTCCCACGTTAGCCAGATGTACATGGTGGTGCATGCATCTGGAGTTTGTTTGCAGTGGCTAGAGGCCCTTGTGCACCCATTCTCACTGTCTCTCTCTCCCTCCCTCTCTCTGTCTCTAATTAATAAATAAATTTAAAAAAATACATTTTCAATGTTAGTCTACAAAGAATAGACAAAGAGGGCTCTTTATGGGTAAAATCTTAAAAGTAAATACCTCAGCAGATATATTTGACTTTAAAAACAAAAGCTATTTCTTTCCTGTTTTCATGTGAAATGATCAAGTGTCCCAGAATGGATAGTTTTCTTAAAGAAGCTTTATGGATTTATGCTTTCTAGGTGACCTGTAGCTGCCATCTGAATTCAGACTACAGTGAACAAAATAACCTATGGCTGACCTTTGATTGTCTGATATACTCACCCATTATTCTTTTACAGACTTAATAATTTCACTAACTATTCAGTGTTGCTATTTTTTGGACTTGATAATCTTGTTTTAATTAAAGAATAGACTAAGCTTCCTTCTAAGAAATCTAGGAACATGGCATGAAGGAACTTTAACTTCACTGTGTCCTTACTTATAATTTAAATTTCTTTTTCAAGTAAGTTTTTATTGTTACTATTTGAAGCTGTGAGAGAAGCGTTTATCTTTCAACTAGAATTTTGTGCTTCTCTTTAAATAGCATAGAATAACTGTTCTAGTATCTTCCATAAAGGGACTCTGGTTCTCTATTCCCTTGCTGTGATAACCCTGGGACCATGTGCTAACTCTCCATGATGGAGAGATAAAGAAGTAACATGTGCCACCTCAGTGCCAATGAGCATTTGATATGGTCTGCCTTCCCTACTTATCTTTCCTTTCTCAGTCCCTGAAAGGAAAATACACAGTACACTCCCATAAGCATTCTCAAATTTTTTTTTGTTTCAATAGCACTTTATAGTCTTAGACAATATTTAGGTTTTCAAAAGCTTTTAAAGTGATGAGCTATATCCATCAACACATAAAGTATTGCAATGAAATTCCAGTGCTTTAAAATATTTTGTTTTATTATTTTATTTATTTATTTGAGACAGTGAGAGAGAGAGAGAGAAAGAATGGGTTCGCCTGGGCCACCAGCTGCTGCAAATGAACTCCAGACATATAAACCATCTTGTGTATCTGGCTTATATGTGTACTGGGGAATCAAACCTGAGTTCTAAGGCTTCACACGCAAGTGCCTTAATGGCTAAGCCATTTCTCCAGCCCTGAAGTATTTTTTTTCAATGCAATTATACACATAAAATAATTTGTTTGGCAACTATAATTTAAAACAATATAATGGAGTGACACTGTTTATTTTTAATGTCTTTCTTAATTTTCCAAGAAGTACTGTTAACTGATTGATGTGGTTCTGACAAATGTATCAATTCACTTAGAGTGAGAATATAAAACACAAATCATATTTGATTTATTTTATATTTTACAAATAATGTTTTTGTAATAATAATGTACTATTGGAAAAGTTGTTCTATGTAAAGAGCCCTGAGAAATTTTTTTCTTAGTCTTGTTTCACAGAATGACTTGGGATCCTTGTATATGATAATCCCATTCTACAAATAATCCACCTGTCCTTCCTTCCTTTTATAAGTTCCAACAGCATGATTTAAAAAAAAATGTATTAATTAGAGAAGAACCTAGAGTATTCAATGCTTAGCATTTTGTTTTTGTTGTTCCAGTTTTTAATACCAATACCTGTTGGTAGGAAGTATTCTGGGTAATGAATGCTAGTGTTGAAGAAACTAAGTACCATTGTCTGCAACATCCTGGATGCTGAAAAAATCACATTTTTTGGTTTAATACATATATTTTATTAATATATCTCAAATTGAATGAGGCTAACCTGAGACTTAACAGTTAAAAGATAGTAACTTTAAGAACAAGGCATATTTTTTTTTATTTGTTAGTTCATTGGCTTATTTAAGGTTCAGGACAGTTTTATTATGGAAACACATTCTAAGGAAATTCTACCAATGGTGGTGTACTTGTTTTCCAGGACTGCTATGTTAATCAGCTTTATGTTATTACACTGAAATCACCGAGTCAGTTAATTCAATAAAAAGAAAGGCTTATTTAGCTCACCGATTAGGAAGTCCAAGGTCATAGCTCTGATTAAGGGTGTTTATAATTACTATTTTATAGAAAGCTTTTTTTCTAGGCCTTGCCTTCAAGAAAACTTGGAAAAATAGAGTAATTGATGAAAGAAGACTACAGACTTTTACCCCTTTGAACCACTTCTCTCCCTGTATGCTTCACATGCACTATATTTCCAATGATTAAGAAGTATACTTATATCTTCCACCGAACACAAAACTACAGAGAAGAGAAAATGGCTTGCTTATCCCCAAGCAAGTGTAGATTGAAATAGAACATGAAGATAGGCAAAAGCAAGTCTATTTTGATTTATTGATCCTAAGTCCTTCCTTTCATCCTTTTACTCAAGCATTTCCTCTCTCCCTTTGGCTTTTGAGTACCAAGGACTGTGTTACATCTCTTAATGATGTCCTCATACTTAAAAAGTTCTCTCTCTCATTTTTATCTCTCCTTACTCACTCTTGATCTCCCCCCCTTCTCTCTCTCCCTCTTTCCTCTCTTTCTTCCCTGAATTACATTTTGCTGTTGGTCATTTGTATTGCATGGGATAAAGCACTTAGTATGAAATTAGAAATGAGAATACCGATTGCTGTGGCAGGAAAAAAAAAAAAAAAGACAGAATAAGAATGAAGGGCAAATGAGGTAAATGAGAAAAGATGGGCACAGATCCAACAGTTTGAGGTACATTTTCGCAGTGGGATGGGAAGTGGTAAGGGACATCTCAGTGTACTATATTGCTAGAAGCACAGAAATATTAGTGCAGGGTGTGGACAATGTTTCTAGTGTGTAGGTTCATAGAGGATCATTATAGAACTTGTATTTCTGGAATGGTGACAGGTAGAAGGGAGAAGAGGATTGTTCAACTAACAGTTAATTAAAGTATTTTATTTTTATTTATTTATTTGAAAGAGACAAAGAGTCAGAGGGAGCGAGAAGGAGACAGAAAGAATTGGGATATTAGAGCATCCAACCACTGCAAACAAACTCCAGAGGTATGAACCACCTTGTGTATCTGGTTTACGTGGGTCTTGTGGAATCGAGCCTAGGTCCTTTGCTTTGTAGGAAAGATGGCAAGACACCTCTTCAGCCCCTACAATTAGTGAATAATATAGGAGTCCTGGACAGCTCCTAGGTAGGGATATATACAAAGTATATCTGCATGTTATTAAGTAAGTTCTTACAAATTCATATTCCACATATTCCACATATTCAGGAAATAAGTAGATGGACCAAGAATTTTTGTGTTTGGCTTTATAAGTTTTCTTTTTTATGGTTATATTTACATGCACATACATATATACATAGGCTAGTGATTGGTCATGAGCTGTGTGACAGATGTGGTTTTGAAGAGAAACCTATCTTATTTGCCTTTGAACTGTAGAAAAACCTGTCTCAGTTGCTGATAAGACTTTGATTTCAGCCTAGTAAATTAAGACTTTTGACTAGGAGAAAATTTCAAAAGAATCAGTAGTAAAAGATATAATTAAGAATAGTTGCTCTGTGGTTTAAGAAACAGTTGAGGTTAATATGATGATTTCAAAAGACTGGTTTTTCTCCCAGAGTAAAAGCATAATTTACTTTTATAAATAATAATAATGTTCTTTCTGAGCACTCAGTGAAACAACTTTCTCTGGTTAAAAGGTTGTTCAATTCACATGCACAGAAAAGGCCTGTAATTATGAAACCAAGTCCAGCAATTACTCTGAGTGTAGTTGCCGATTTTGCCTGCTCCAAGGAAGAAAAAAGAAAAATTCAATTTTAGCTACTGAAGAGAAATGCAGTATTTTCTTCTTCTTTTTGTGGATCACTAGCATTTTCCTGGGGATGAATCCAAACCTAGTTTTAAGGACCAAAAGGTTCTATGCTGTTCATTATTCCACCATTCTGCTTCTGAAATCAGATGTGCTGTTTCCGTTTTGCGGTGAAGTTTTTCCAGTGTCTGAGCTGATTACCATACATTGGTCTAAGCAGAATCTCATTTTCTTATATTCTGCTCTTCTTTTCTTTTGGTCCTTCTGCATGATTTCCCTAGCCTAGCTGTCTGTCTGCTTTGTGTTCCCTTGCTCATCTTATAGCAAACTTGCCTCCTCGTGGCAAGCACAACTATTCTCCTCTGGAGGCATTTAAATGCCTGGTTGTTTGCAGCCCACTGCACTCTAGGAAGGCAGGTGGAAATAAGAAGAGGGCTTGTGGACATTTCCCCTTGTCCTTAAATATCAAGGGAGCTACACTGTGATGAATTAGCTGCAGATTGTCAGAAACATAGGCACAAACTGATAAGGTCTTCTTTTCTAATCCATGTTATACAATTTTCGGAATGGAATTTTTTTTTTATTTTTTTTCCTGCGATTCATCTGATTCCTTCCTTTGCTCAGTTTTGCAAAACAGGCCGAGGCACATTTTGTTTTCCTGCTGTGAAGCAGCTTGTACAAAGACTGAAGCCTGTACCATTTGTTTGGTCTCACACAAAAGTACCAGAATTAAATATTTGCAATAATTTGATTAAGATGCAGTCACATCTGCTACTCGTCTAATGATTTTTATTTTAATGGAGTATCACAAAGTGCCAGAATTATTAGTTCTTATTTTTTTTCAGTTTGATTTTCTCCCACATGTGGAAGAGTAATAATGGCTGTCTTTCCTTGAATCCTCTTTGAATTTTAGAAATTGGTCATATGGAACACAGCATGTGGAAGGTTACATCCCTCTTTTAATCAAAAGAGCTGACTAACAGAAATGAGTGAGCATTTCAAAGCAGCACCTCACAGATGTGATTCACAGCCTGTCTGGCTTTGTTCACCTATGGCTCCCCTGTAAAGGAATGCCTTGGCCTCTATTCTTCTCCACTCCTGCTTATGCAGGATTTTAGAAGGCCATAATCAAAATTCCGCAGCTTCCTTTCAGACGTTACATTCTTTACATGACATCTAGAGGCCAACATTGATGTGAGCCGTAATTAATCTTTCCACGTGGCTATGCAGACCCGGGGTATATCAGGGATAAGAATCACACTGTCTGCATACTTAAGCTTGCAGACCATCCCAGCACAAATCTATATTCTGAGCAGTGCACAGTTTGATTCTACCACCCTATGCATATAAAAGATATAGGAAAAGAAAGCACTCTTTTGAGAGAAGAAACAATTTAAACGAACAGATCTCTTTTCTTTGAGGTTTGCATTTTATATAGCATAAGACTTGCTAGTAATTTCCACACAAATTAGCAAAGAAACTAATTAGTGTCTGAAATTTACCCACAACAGTTGAAATACTGCTAGTAATCAATAATGTAAATGGAATGTTTCTTTTCCACAAAAATATTTTAAGGGTATTTTTTTTTTTTTTTTGGCTGTCCCTAAGTGCACTCAGTATACTGTGTTGACTCCTGCTTTAATCTTGAAAGTCACAGAAGGCACTGAGAAGAGTTTAGCACATATGGAGAATCAGACATTGTCACTGCTTTAAGATGTATGTCTTTACATTTGTTCCATATTTGTGATAAAACTAGAATCACCACACTTGTGATGAAGTTCAAGTTTCCTATCTATATATACTGAACATTGGCAAATTTAAATTATGCAATTTTATATCAAATTATGGATGTAGATAATAAATTTGATATCTTCACATGTTGTAGTAAAGTTGCTGTTCATTAAGTATATGGTTCATATTCATATCTGTTCATACTTAGAGTCTCTCACCATATATATATATATACATATATATACATATATACACACACACATATACACACACAAACACACACACAATGGATGTACATCTAATGCTTCCTTCCAAAGATATTTATTAAAGTTGAGTGTTAGCCACATGAAATCTAAGTTAATATGCCAGCTGTACAAACAAGAGGGTACATAACTTTTGGTGCATTTGTGTGTGCACATGTGATATTAATTTAATATTTTATTTTATAAAATTGTAAATATTGATTTAAATCATTGCCTACTGTTAATCTTGGATAGTTTCCTTAATTTTGCAATGCCATGCATTTCAGCTGTCTGTGTTGCTGTGTATTCCTATAACTGCCACATCTTTACAACACCTTTCTGTCCATGTCTGCCACATTTTAGAGCCTATTCCCTCATGTTAGTCACTCAAGATACCATATTTATTTTTATTTTTGAGGCAGGGTCTCACTCTAGTCAGGGCTGACCTGGAGTTCACTTCGTACTCTCAGGCTGGTCTTGAACTCATGGTGATGCTTCTACCTCAGCCTCCGAAGGGCTGGATTAAAGGTGTGCATCATCACACCTGGTTTTCTTTTTTATTTTAATGTTTGTTATGTGTGTGCAATATGTGTGGTATGGTGTCTGCATGTGTGCAGACATGCATGCCTTGTGCATACTTGTTCATACTTGTGCAGATGCTAGAAAAGAATAGTCTTCCCTGTGGCTCTTCATTGATTCCCTAAGATGGAGTCTCTCACTGAACCTGGAGCTGCTATTTTTGGTCATATGGGCTGACCAACAAGCCACAGTAACTCTCCTGTCTCTGCAAACCACTGGACTGGGTTTCCAGGCAAGTGTGACCATGCCAAGTTGTTCACACAGGTTCCAGGGATGGTTGTATGGCAAGAGCTCTACCTTCTCTGCCATATCCCCAGCCCTGGCATTGCTTTTTATTGCCATAAAATCCCAGGATAAGGGGCGTTATAAATGTTCACACACTGCTCTATGGAAATACTCTATGGATTATGCACATCATTGGGATGTCTGTGTCATAAGAAACATGTATATGAAGTTTTGCTCACTATTACCTGATGGCTTTCCAAAAGGGCTATTCCCACAGAAATTGCCAGTAGGGCATGAATGTTGCTGTGAATCCATGTCCTGGACAGTGATGGAAACTATCCCATTCTCTTGTCTTCACTATTCCAATGAGCACAAAATCATAGATTCTACTTCTGAATCGTGTTGGACAATCTTGATCATTCTATCAAGCTTTCTCTTTTTCCTGGTCATTTGCAATAATCTTATATATTCTATTTCTCTTATTTTTTTTTTCCTAGATTTTCAAGGTTATGTCTCGTTCTAGCCCAGGCTGACCTAGAATTCACTATGCAGTCTCAGGTTGGCTTCAAACTCATAGTGATTCTCCTACCTCTGCCTCCCAAGGGCTGGGATTAAAAGTGTGTAGGCATGGCTATATATTCCATTTCATAACCTTTATCCATGTTACAAAGATCTTCCATATACCCTGTGACTTTTAAATGGTTTAGGTTTATGTGCTGAAATACATTGTTTCAACTTGATTTTTTAAAAGAATTTATTTTTTATTTATTAACAAATATAAATATATGAATAAATAAAGGGAGAGAGAGAGAGAGGAGTAAAGAGTGAGAGAGAAAATAGGTGTGCCAGATCTTCTAGCCACTGCTAACAATCTCCAGACACATACACTACCATATGCATCTGGCTTACGTGGGACCTGGATAATCAAACCTGGGTCTTTAGGCTTTGCAGACATGTGCCTTGACTGCTAAGCTATCTCTCTAGCCCTTGATTTATTTTTTTGAATATCTTAAAAATTCATTTCTACACACCTGGAACATAAACTTCTTCAGTAGTTTCTTTTATTATTACTTTTTTATATTTTACCTGTTTTTTTGCTGAGTCTTTAAATTGGAGTACACTTGTATTTTGTGTAAAATAGGCCCTTCAAATTGTGATGTTTTCTCCAAATAATGAAATAATTTTCTCTAAAAGATTAAAATCATCTCTCCCATGTTTTTGTGGTTCCACCTTATTGTATATCAATACCTTTCTATGCATATTATTTTGAATTGCATTCATTTCCTTATCTAGTCCTCACCAAATATATGTGCATCTTACATTAACAGTTCTAGCTACATTTACTAGTTGAATAAATCACACTTTTTCTTCTTTATTATTGATAATGGCTTATTTTGTGGTCTTGGTGGTGTAATGTAATCCCAACACTTAGGAGGCTAAAACACGTTGATCTTCAGACCCTGTCTCAAAAAAACAAACAAAAAAAAAATCATAAAATAGAAACCAAGCATATTTGTATGTAAACCTTTATGATAATATAAGAATTAGAATTAGTTTACTACTTTTAAGGGGAAACAAGGGCCATCTTCAATTTAATGTAAATATACTTGGTATTTTAAATTTGTATAGAAATTCAAGTTTTTACGTTTATGAGTATATAACATTTTCAATATACTTAAATATTATTTTGGGCTTCTTTTGCATTTTTTTCTGGTAAGATGTGGAAAAACTTTTATTCACTGTAGATTGGACATTGATGACAGATGAGAGAAACAATTCCACTCCACTCTAGCTTGATGAACCAATGGCTTTATTGAGTTGACTTGCAGGGACCTGGGTGATCCAAGGTGTCCTACTGAAAAGCTCACAACACTATGTGTGACAGCTCACTAGAGATGGGTGACATTGGAGTTCCCTGAGTAATTTATGGTCTCCTCTCCCTTGACAATTTTTCACTGTGTATGCAACTTCAAAAAGATGTTTTGTGTGTCTCTTAAATATTTTGTAAATCATTACAACTTTCTTGTGCATTTTAAGAGCCTCACCCATTTCCTCTACAGGGCAATATTCCAACTAAGAGAAAATAGGAGTTACAGGACATCCCACCACTTCATTCATCTCTTATAATTTTTCTGCTCCATCTTTGAGTATGTTTTCGGAGGCTTGGAAAGATGATAAACATTTCTTAGTTTTCTTCAATTTCTAGGAAAGCATTGAGGTCCCAAGGTTTAGAGTGCTTATAAGACTCTCTAGTAACCACCACCCATTGTTTTAGAAAAGAAAGAAATTTCTCACCACAAATGAAAATAGCATTGATCTGTAGACTTAAGCATTATTATTTGGATGGTAATTTAACAGGCACATCTTCTCTACATAACAAGACAACAGCAATACCCTCCTCACTGGTGCCTGTTACTTCTGCAGACACAATTTTTGTTTTTCTTGTCTTGGCTTATAGAATCAAACATGAGTTCTTTATGGAGGAGTGGGTGTAAATGCAATAAGATCGTAGTTAGCTGCAGCCAAGACATTTGTGCACTTATTGATCTAGTGGACATATCATGTCTGTCAAGCAGGGTCCATATTTGAACAGAACTGTCATGAGCTATTCTCCCCCAGTATCCTGTGTGAAAGCTGGATAACATGGCAGGAGCTTCGAATTCAGTCTCCGTTGATTTCTCCCCACCCTGCAACCAAAACGTGAAGTTTCTTCAGCAGTAGTGGTTTGCCACTTAATTCTGACACATAACCAACAGTAGTGGCAATAGAGAAATAACTCACCCCTGAGAATGGGATTTTTAACCAATAATCTCATGGGAGTGTCTTTTCCCAACCATACAGGATAACTTCATTTTAACTCTTTAACTACTATTTTTACTGGGCTTCCAGATAATTTTCCAGTTCTGTAAGAGGCTTAAGGTTTAGCATTATATAGTTAAACCATTTCCCAGAAGAAGGGAAGTACTTGTGAAAGTCTTTGGATTTAGCATCCAAGGGAAACAAACAAACAAACAACAAAAAAAAAGCAAAATGCAATATAGTATGAAGAGAACTCATCACAAGTATCAATGGCTTTGTCAAGAAACAATGTTGAATGAGTGTAATCACATGGAAGGGGAATATGATCTCACCAAACTCTTTATAATCTACTACCACTTTCCATGACCCATCTACTCCACTCTCCTCATACCGGAAGACAGACGTGTAACTCTGCACCCCTGACAGGCTCAGTAGTCCAGCCCATGCCGCTAGCCCTCTTCAGAGTCAAGTGGGAGTGGAACTGTGTTCTCCCTGCTGCTTCTGTAGCCGGAAGTGGCTCCCCGGCTCTGACAGGCTCCAAGCTAACAATAGCATTCTGGACATTACCTGTTCCGTTTCCATACCTGCAAGCTGAAATGCCCCAGGTTAGGTTAACAATCTCTACTTCCCCACAACAGGTTCATTCTTTCTTTCTTTGTTTTCTCCCAAGAAAGAAATGTAGACAACATACTGTGGGGCGGATAACTTTCCATTGCTGAGGAGAAGCTTAATCTTATTCACACATGCCACTGCCCCCCTCGCTTCTTCTTTTACATCATTTCTAAACTTTTGCTTAAATTTATTTTATTATTTTATTATTATTTTTTTATTTTTGGTTTTTTCAAGATAGGGTTTCATTCTAGCCCAGGCTGACCTGGAATTCACTATGTACTCTCAGGGTGGCCTTGGACTCATGTGATCCTCCTACCTCTGCCTCCCCAGTGCTGGGATGAAAGGCGTGCCCCACCACGCCAGGCTTCTTTTTTTATTTTTTATTGACAAATTCTATATTTACAGACAATAAACCATGATATTTCCCTCCCACCCTCCATTTCGCTTTTACAACCCTGCTCTCCATCTTATCCCCTCCCTCTCTCCATTAGTCTCTTTTTTACTTATTTTTGTTATTAGTTATGAACATATTTCATATGCAAACATCACATGTTGGTACCATCCTTTCCCTCCTCCCTGCTCCTTTCTTGAAGAAGCTTTCTTTATTTGGCATGCAGGTCTACCCCATTGGTATTGTGGATCATGCATCAGGGGGACAAGAGGCAGTGTCTCTGTGCAAAATGTCTCAACTTGTGGCTCTAACAATCTTTCCGCCCCCTTGTGCAAAATTTCCTGTGCTATGCTGGGAGCATTTTAAGTCTACTGCAGCGATGGGCACTCAGGAGCATCTGGATCTCTGGTTTGTTAGTGTTGAGTGTCTTCAGTATCGTTTTCCATCATCCTTGTGCTGATATCAGCTTAACTAAGAAGGTAGCACACTTATTCATTTCCCCAATTCCTCTGTGGTTCCAGCTGGGGCCGGGGTGGGGTGCACTGGATCATTTATCTCTTCAGGTCCAGTTTCCATCTAAAAATGAGAAGCAGATTATCCAACAGAGAGTGAAGTCAGTGCTGGTTAAATGGGATAACCATTATTAATTTAGAGAGAATTATAAGAGTTTAGACACTCTTATAGTTTAAGGTTAGTGGGAGTTTCACAATGGTAAGCACAATCATTATCTGGATATGACTTGTTTCCCAGTTACAGATATGACTTCCTTTACACTGAATTGATCTGTTAGTCAATCCAAGAGCAGTTGGTTACCAATCATGGCTGTGTGCTGATACACTTGTGTGAGCATCACGTGAAGTTGTTTGTTTCTGAGTCACTTAGACTTTGAGTTGCTTGGACAGATGTTGGCCACTTTCCCCCAGTAGCTCATGTAGCACCTTCCAGCACTAGATGGGCTAATTGTCTGAGGACTGGCTCTCCTCTGGATTCCAACCAGTTCTCTCTATGCTTCATGCCAACAGTGTTTGGTGTCTTCAGCAGTAGTGTCTTACCATTAATCTCTAATGGATAATAAAGTTCCCTGACACAAGTCTTTCTTGTTTATTTTGGGAGATCTAGTAAGCCTCTCTGATTAACAGCTCATTGTGGATGTAGACCACATCCTGGTACAGGGAATTGTAGGCCAGCACTAAGAGAAAAGAAAAAAGAAAAAGCCAGGAAGAAAGAGAAACAGAAGAAATTTGGGTTAGGTTTCATCTCACTCTCTCTAGAGCCCTTCGATTCAGGTGCTCCCTCTTTCTAGAAGCTCACAACACTTGTACTTTTATTCGCTAGGAACTCCTGATCAGCACAAATCTTGCTTTGTTTGCTTTTGAGTGACCTAGTCAGGCCCCTTTGTATGAGTTTCTTTTTATCATTCCTTCTTGATTGCTAAGCATTTTATAGAGATGATTTACATGCCAGGATAATTCATTCAGATCTGCAAGAGCCTCTCATACCTTGTTAAGATCATGCCCCACTATAAGGCTCAGCAAAGTCACTAAAGCCCTATATAAGTCCCCGTGTCTCTACTGAATTAACTTCTTCCTTAACTTTTCTGTGAATCAGTGTCTCTGACTTGCTTAGTTCACACAGTAATTTCTGCCTTTCCTTTATTGTCTTCTAGCCTCTGATATCCATGTGCACTTCAGCTAGTGATAAGCAGATGTCTTTATTGGCTCCACCAAAGACTGATTTCCCTGATATTTATATGTTCAATCTTTGTCTCTAGTAGGGATGTGCAGTTAGGTTCCTAATTTTCTCCAATTCCATAGGTCAATGAGATCCCATCCATTCCCAGGGCTCCAAACCTCACAAGCCAGTCTCTGAAGGCCCCTTTAATTTTTATCTTTGTATAAAAGTCTTTTCAATTCAAGAAATTGCAGGGCAGAGTATTTCTTTAGTATTATGGTCTCATGTAATGTACCATTACTAAGGACCTTGTCTTCTTGTGGAATCATACAGACTTTTCTTCTGTATCAATACCCAGACAAGAGGGTTTTTTTCCCTCTTATTTCCACTGTACTCTTTCTCTCCTCACTATCCTATCATTCACATAGATTTTAGGTTTTGGGAACCTCAGGGTGGTCTGAAACACAGTTCTAATCTGTGCTTTATTTTCTTGTACCCTGCCAGCTATAAGGAATAGCAAGCCAACACTTTTGATTCCATGTTCTTTTATTTCCACTTCTCTGGCCTGCCAAGTCAAAGGATAATGTGGAGGATAGCATCCTCATGACTTTTCCCCAGTGTAATTCCTCCCTATGTGAGCAAGTTCTTTCTGGGCAAATAGCTCAGACTTAGCTTCTTGTCTTATCAGCCACCCTCAATCCAAACCCATAGTTATTGCTTTCAGTGTCTACAGTATATTCTACCACCTCCCTATTTGTTTTGTGGCATCTTCATACTTGCATGGTATACTACACTCATTGAAAAGATATATCACCCCATACTATGTAGACAGACAACCTCCTGGGGATTGCTCCCGCAGACTCTCAACCCTAATATTCTTCATCCTCCATTGCCTGCCTTGCCATTCATGCTGAGGACCATGTCATCATACTCCACATGAGGAACTCTTGAGATTGCCAGTGCAGATTCTCCACCCTCAAAAAGAGCAGCCTCAGTTTCATGTCTTACCATCCAACTCTTTCCAAACTCATTTTTGTTTTTATCAGTCACCTGTGGGTACTAGCTGTCTTTCATGCCTTCCTGAGGATACCTAAACAAGTGTTTGCATGTCCTAGATAGAGCTCAATGACAGACCAAACAAACAATTTCACCCAAGTCTAATTAGATAAACTAATCAATTTATTGAACATAACTTGCCGTAGCTTAAGAGCATCATGTAGCTGCATCACTAAGCAGCCCATCCCGGCATGGGAAATGGTTCAAGCAGGCAGCATTGCTAGAGCGTCCTTTGTGGCTTGCAGGGAACATCACCAGAGTCACCTGTCTTCTGAAATTTCCTGAGTCCACTTATAATTAACTTTTAAGGGGTTAAGACTTCTCTTAGATTATTATAGTACTTAATTGTTATAAATTTAAGAATAGAATAGCCAGGAGTGGTGGCACATGCCTTTAATCCCAGCACTCAGAAGAGAGAGGTAGGAGGATCTCTGAGAGTTTGAGGCCAACCTGAGACTACATAGTGAATTCCAGGACAGCCTAAGCTAGAGTAAGACCCTACCTAAAAAAACAAACAAGCAAAAAATAGAATATTTATCTTATAGGTGTGAGAATAAACATGGCTTAGAGAATAACATAAGAGATAGTGATATTTTATCTAATGCTTTCACTTAAGCACATAAGATATAAGTAAATTCAAAGGTACTTCATTATCTTTATCTGTGCTTAGGTATTATGTATATGCAGAAGGAGTGTTATCAGTTTAATGTCTAGAGTATAATGTCTGAAAGTATTCTGTTGGATGTAGATGCATAGGATTGCTTCTAGGCTATATAATAATGTAATTTTTATCAATATTTGATTACTACAGCTTCATAACATGCTTTAAGTGCAATGTCTCTTGCATTCTTTCTCTCATAGTGGCTTTGGTTAGTGTGTGTATGTTTCCATTTGAGTTTTACAACTGCCTTTGCTAGTTGTGTGAAGAATTTTATTCATAATTTGTTATTGTTGATTTAAGGCTATAGATATCTTTGAATGGTATGGACATTTAACAGTATTTTTCTTCCAATCAAAAAACATGAGGTGTCATTGAATATTTTTATGTCTAGTTACATTTTTTCCTGTGGATAAATGTATTCCTAGGTACTTCATTGTTATGGAAATTATAAATAGAATGGCTATCTTAATTTTTTTTTATTTTATTGAAATACAATAGCAATGTTAATTTTTATTTGCTGATTTAAAGTTCTGTAGATTTGCTGAATTGATTTATTATTTTTGGTAGTTTATTATGTTTTATCAGGTTATTTATAAAAAGATTATGGCATCTTCAATAAGTTGAATTTTTTTCCTCTACATTTTTAATGTAGGTGTGTTTTCTTTTCTTTTTTAAATGATATTTTGTTTATTTTTATTTATTTATCAGAGAGAGGAAGAGAGAGAGAGAGGGAGGGAGAGAGAGAGGGCATGAATGGACACTCTAGGGCCTCCAGCTACTGCAAATGAACTCCAGATGCATGCACCCACCTTGTGCATCTGGCTTACATAGGTCCTGAGGAATTAAATCTCAAACCAGGGTCCTTAGGCTTCACAGGGAAGTGCTTAACCACTAAGCCATCTCTCCAGCCCTCATGTGTTTTCTTTCTTTGGCCTGATTGATTGCACTATCTTAGATTTCCTGCTTCCTGAAATGTTGAATAAAACCAGCTATGAGATCGTATGGGTTTATGGCCACCTTTGAAAAAAGTATTTAATTATTAGTTAAGAATGTGTGTGTGAGAGAGAGAGAATGGGCAAGCCATTGAAAATGAACTCCAGACACGTGTGCCACCCATGTGCTTCTGGGTCCTTAGATGTCACAGGCAAGTGACTTAACTCCTAAGCCATCTCTGCAGTCCTGTTACCATCCTTTTAAAATAGTTTTATTATAAATTTATTTCCTAAGCAGAAAGTATTTTGAAGGTTTTTTTCTCATTTAAGATTTTCAAGTTAGATTCTTATAAGAAATTGATCAATTTTGAAGTTGTTAAACCTACTGACGCCAACGTGTTCATATTGTTTCAGCATTATCTTTACGCGGTCATAGTCATTCTCCTGCTATAATTGAAATACTGAGTTTTTCTTTTTTTTTTTTAATTTCTCTCTCTCTTTTTCACTAGATTTTCTGGAAATTTAATACACTTATTATTAAAGGAATACCTACTTCTATTTTGTTTATTTTTCCCATTATTTAACTCATTCTAACTTATTTATTCAATTAATTTACACATTTACTTAGTTTTTAATATGTATTTTTTATTTGAGAGAGAATGAGGAGAAAGAAATAGTCAGATAGAATGCTAAGGCCACTAACCACTGCAAACAAACTTCAGACACATGTGCCACCTGGGTGCTGGGGAATTTAACTGAGGTCTTTACATTTGGTAGGCAGGTACTTTAACTTCTACGCCATCTCTCCAGGCCTGCACATTTATTTTTTATCATCTAATTTACCCGGTTTAGTTTGAAGTTGTTAATTTTTTCCTGAGTCTTTGCAGTTGAAAAGTACAAGTTTGACTCCACATACTATAATATCTTCAATGATTTTTCTGTAGGATCAAACTGATATATTTGTGCTTCAGGTTCTTTACCTTTTGTTGTTTCTGAAAGTTGTACATCTCTTCTTTTCCCCATGTTTTCACATATTGTGTTACATATTTCTTATCCATGACTATGTTGTGGGTATAAACAATAAATTGTTCATTTATAAAATAATTTATACTAGCACTTTAAAATTATGAATATAATTCCCTATGTCTTTGCACATACCAAATCTTATTTTAAGTTTATCTGTAGAAGCTAGTGATCCAGTAAAAGTGGTGATTGAGAGCCATATATTATCACTAACCCCAGTCCCCAAAGCAGTTCTTTCTTCTGTGTGGCAGTTAGAATAAAGGACTGATTTTTCAGACTCTTTCAAGAATTGATTTTAGCTGAGGTGAGGCCACAGTGCTAATTAGATTTAGTTCATCACACAATACCCTGCATGAGAACTTTCTGTTGTCATCACTGTGATGCTAACTGCTGGGACATCAGTATTTGACCAGGGAGTGCAATCAGGCCATGCTTTGGGATGGTTTTGATTTGCCACTACATTTAACTTGAGTAGTGCCCTGTACTCCAAATACCACATAATGTACTTTTTCTGTGTTCTAATCTTTCTCCCAGTGCCTCTTTCTCAGCAAAATTTTGGACATCTGAGAGTATAAAAAACACTTACTTTAGTACTTCTTGCTTTTACAATTGGGATTTTTCTACTTTCCAATTTATCCACCTGCCAAAGCTCTTGGTGAAACTCAGGTGATTTCTCTTAGCCCACGTAGAACCTAAAACCAGGTGCTTATCTTTCAAATGAAAGATACCACAGTTCTCTCTGCTTGCTGATGGAATTCAGCTACTTAAGGTTCCTTTGCATTTATTTCTCATTAATAGGCTACATTAAGATATTAATTATTAATCCACTAATTTTTTTCTTTCTTGTTTCTACAGAATTAAAAGCCTATTGCCTCCTTCTTTAGACAGAAGTGGAATTTTCATAATACTGAGGAATTTTATACAGGCGAACAAGATATTTAGTCTTATAAAGGTCACTACTTCAATACACAGAATTAATTGAAAGATGAAAGATCAGGGCTGGAGAGATGGCTTAGCGGTTAAGCGCTTGCCTGTGAAGCCTAAGGACCCCAGTTCGAGGCTCGGTTCCCCAGGTCCCACGTTAGCCAGATGCACAAGGGGGCACACATGTCTGGAGTTCATTTGCAGAGGCTGGAAGCCCTGGCGCACCCATTCTCTCTCTCTCCCTCTGTCTTTCTCTCTGTGTCTGTCACTCTCAAATAAATAAATAAATTTTTTTTTAAAAAAAGAAAGATCAGTAATGAAACAATAGCTGGGGGCATTTATTCTAGTTAGGTTTTTGAAGCATTTATGGAAGTGCAGAATAATCATTGAATTACGGTTGATTATTTTCAATGATATGTAGACAAATCTACGCTGTTTATTGATATTTAGAGTGTGTTGAGATTTGAATACAAGTTCACATATGGAGTCCCTTTTCCCAAGGACATAGTATTATGGGGTTGTATCTTAAAGAGGTAAAGAATCCAGGGAGTCTATGTGTACATGAGTGTGATTATGCTAAAATTAGAGAGACCTGAGAAATCTTGCTATCATCCTATGAACTTACTACAAGATGCAATCTGTGAAGCCAAGAAAGAGTACTCATCAGACATTAAATATATCGGCCCTTGATCTTTGACTTCTCACACTTTAGAAAGGTGGTAATATATTTATAATACTTACAAAATAACTTTTGGGGGGCAGAAGAATAGTATAAAAGATGATAAGCATCTGGGGCAGTGCAATGGCCAATGGACAGAAAGATCTATGCAGTCAGGGAGTGACAATTCTTTTGTTAATCAGTCTATCACAAGTACCAGGAACACTAATTGTCATGTTGTCTATGATGCAGAAATATTTATTGATGAGCTACAGGTTAGAGTTGTAGGGGGCATGTGGATTTATTTACCTTGAGTTTTAAATGTGACAAGCATCTAAGCTGCAATGCATAATATTCATATAAAAGTATAATCTAAATGTCTTGGATGAAGACATCTCTGTTGTATAATTATTAATTAAGACATTTTACATCATTAATAATGCTAGCAATTAAATTTTAGAGAGTAAGGAAAAGATGCTATTTACATGTTTTATCACACTGAGCGAAATAAAGCTTACCTGTTCTGATAAAACTGATGTAAACATCCAATCACTAGTATTGGTTATTTGTTATTCATAAGATTATTCATGAGTGTGTCAAATCTTTTAAAAGCCAGTGATAAGTCATTGATATTCCACATTCTTCTATCATCACGTCCTTCAGAGATTCAGATAAATGCTTTGAAATGTACATTGTAAAGTTTTGAAAGTCATAAACATATTCATGAAATCAAACATCAGGCATTATAGAAACTGTGACATTACTCTTATGTTGTGAAAGCACAAGTATCATCAATTTTGATTAGAAATACTCAAAATATGTTGACTGTGGAATGCAAATCTGCTTCTTTGTAAAAAAACACTTAAAATGAAGTTGGGTTTAACATGCTAGTGTAGAATATATCAGGAACTCCATTTATACTTACCATTCTTTGAAGATAGTAGAAGAGACTATACTACTACCTATTCAAGTTTCTTAGATTTGAAACTGTAAGGTAAAAATGTATAAAAAACACTTTCAAATGACATTATTGTCCACTGAGAGTGTACGTGTGTGCAGATGCATACACATTTAAATGAATGTATATTTATAGGCATACATATATGTAGTTATATGTATTTTTACAGCCCTTTATGTGTGTACACATGTATACTTCAAAGTTATTCAAGCCTATTTGTCTACAATTATGGAAGTTGTCAATAAAAATAAATTAAATATATAATAAATATATATAATAAATATAAATAAAATTGAAAAAATAAAATAAATTTACTGTAGCTCATTCTTAGCTTAATCAAACTTGAAAAATTTAATAAATAACATTAAAAATGTATTCAAGCCTAAAAACACTTCTGAAAGCCTTGTGAGTAAATTGGTGATAATGAGATGTGTAATTTTAACTTTTGTCTTCGGGAAAGCTTGACACAGTTATTTTCCATGTCTCCTAGTTGTGTTGCTTTTTGATCATGGTCGTTACTGTTAATCATTTAAAGTTATTATCTATTATTATTTTTTGGCTTTTATAAGAAGCATTTTACAAAGTGGTGTTTCATTTTTTTGCTTTTGTTTTTGTTTTGAGATAAGGTCTTAGTCTAGCCCAGTATCACTTGGATCTCACTCTGTAGTGATAAACTGGCCTTGAATTCACACCAATCCTTCTACCTCTGCCTCCAGAGTGCTGGGAATAAAGACATGTGCCACCACACCTGACTTAAAGTAGTGATTTAACTCTATATAAATATTTGAGTATAGTATAAGCATCACTTTAAAATAGTTTAACATATAGGTCTTTATTTTATTTTATTAGGGAATAAGAGATCATTTATTCTGGTGCCAAATATGCATAATCATTGCATAGGAATACAGAATTAAACAACCCCAAATGCTAACATGTTAGCAATTTCATTATTTCTTTTCATAGTTAGAATCAAAGATGGTCATAAATAAAGGTACTCTTCAAATACATTAGTGTAAACTTTGAGTATGTGGGTTACGGCAAAGGAATAAATTCATGCTATAGGCCTCAGATGCTACCTAATGTTATTTTAGTGTTCAGGCTGATGGAAGCTAGTGGTTCTATTCCTGTTTCCAGAGGTTTAGTTAATAGTTATAGGATGTTAAGCCATACACAGAAGTGGGTGACAAATGGCCTTTAAAGTGGCTAAAATCAACCAAAATAATTTGGCCTCAGACTTGAAACATTACAGCCTCCGTATAGTCAGGGAAATTCTAGTCAGTCCTTGTTGCCGTCAGGTTCACATTGCTGGAAGAAATCACCTGACCAAGAGCAGCTCATGGGAAAAGGTTTATTTTGGCGTACGGGCTTGAGGGGAATTTCCATAACGCAGGGGAAAATGATGGCATGAGCAGAGGGTGGACATCACCTCCTGGCCAACATCATGTAAACACCAGGAATAGGAGAGTGTGCCAAACGCTGGCAAGAGCACACTGGCTATAATAGCCCCTCACAATACACTACCTCCAGGAGGTGATACTTCCCAAATCTCCATCAGCTAACTTAAGAACACTTAAGTTTATGGGGCACACCTGAATCAACCACCACACATACATCATGTGTTGGTACCCTCTTATCCCCCGTCCCTGACCCCATTCTACTGGTGACCCACCTCAGTGGAGTTGCAGGAATTCCCTATGTGCTTGTGGGTTATGCATTGTGGGAGCAGGAGTCAGTTATTGTGGGGGGGAGGAAATGCCTCTGGGCATAATGTATCAACCTGTGGCTCTTATAATCTTTCTGACCCCTCGTCCGCAAGATTCCCTGAGTCTTGGTGGGTGAGTTTTAAGTCTATTTAAGTGATGTGCTCTTAGGAGCCTCTGGATCTCTACTTTGGTAGGTGTTGAGTATCTTCACCCTGATAACCCTGGTGTGTTTATCAGGAACATCATGGAAGCAACACTCTTGTTCATCTCCGCAATTCCTCTGTGGTTTCAGCTGTGGCTTGGCTGAAGTGCAAGGAGTAGTTTATCTCCTCAGGTTTTGCTTCCTTCTGAAAAAAAAACAACCAAAAAAAAAAACAACCAAAAAAAAAAAAAAAAACAACAGATTATTCAACAGAGAATGAAATCAGCATAGTTTAAATGGGATAAGCATTATTAATTTAGGCAGAATTTGATGTATGTAACCCCTCTTTTAGCAGAGGACTAGTGAAATCTTGACATTGGTGAGTAAAATCTTTGTCTCTATAGGATTCTGATCTGGTTCCCCTTTCCAGTTATGGGTTCCTTTACACTGAGTGGATCTCTTAGATAATCAGAAAACTATTTGTTACCCATTGAGTTTGTGTGCCACTATTGCACTGGTATCTATAGCCTGTCAGGGTGTTTGCTTCTGAATAGCTTAGACCTTTGCTTGCCCAGACCATTGTTGGCCACTTCCCCCAGTAGCTCATGTAGCACTTTCCAGCACTAGATGGGCTGTCTGGGGACTGGCTCTCTTCCAGATTCCAGTCAAATCCCTTGGTGCTCTGTGTTGGTAGCATATGATGTCTTCAGCAATAGGGTCTTACTTTTTGCCTCAGGTAGGTAATCATGTGCTTTGACAGAAATCTGTCTTGTTTGGGATCCTTGTAGTTAACTCTGATCAACAGCTCATTGTGGGTAGCAACCAATTTCTGGTACTGGGAGTTAAAGGCTTCATATATATATATATATATATATATATGTGTGTGTGTGTGTGTGTGTGTGTGTGTGTGTGTGTATGTATATATATATATATATATATATATATATATATATATATATATGTGTGTGTGTGTGTGTGTGTGTGTGTGTGTGTGTGTATGTATATATATATATATGTGTGTATGTGTGTGTGTATATATATATATTATATATATATAATTTTTAGGTTTCATCCCACTTTTCTTCAGGGTCCTTCTTTTCAGGGGTTTCCCTCTTACTCCTACATAGGGTTATATATATTAGTCTATCTCCAAGGATAAAGCTTTCTATGGTACCAGTTTATTTTGGATGTAGTTTTGTTGTTTATTTTTCTATCCTCTCTTCCCCCTCCCCCAAACCCTTCTATCCATATTATCTGGGCCTTGAGTTGTCTATCAGGTATGTCAGCAACTTGAGCTGGTCCAGGTTGTGAACCACAAATATGGGAGATCATGCAGTGTCTTTCTCTAACTGTGGGAGTTCGCTGAGTATGAGCTGTTCATTTAAAATAAGATTGTACATGTTGCATTCTTTTTTGTATGAACAACAAATTTTAGAATGCTTTCTGCTGCTTTTATATTAGGCATCTTAGTTATTTGTACCTGTTAGTATTATCTTTCAAAAAATATTCATTGCTGTAGCATCATGAGCTCCTCTTTTTAAAAATTTGACTGATAAACAAATTAATTTTTTAGGTTAAATATAAAATTATTGTACATTATGTTCTGTAGTAAAGAGCATTTTTTAAATCAAAGAGCACACTAAGGTTACTATTCAGGTGAACAGAACTTTTAATATGACAAATATTATACTTACATTTTATATCATATTTCATCTTATTTAATTTTATGGCTTAAAGGAACATAGTCTATTTCTCCCATCAATCAATAAAATTCCTGTACAGTTATAGCACTGTTGTCAGGCCATAATGGGCTGGCTAATATTTTGTTATTTTAGTATCATTTAGAGGTCCATGTAGATTCTTTCTCCAAAAACACCTGTTCTTTCCCATTGCATGACCTATCCAATTTGACCAGTGACTGGTTGCTCACCTCATAGATTCTCATTCCCATATTTAATTTTATCTTTCCTTAGTAACATTAATCATATTATTTCAAAGATGAAACTTGGGTTGGAGGGTGGGCTAATAATGAAATTTTAGAGTTCCGCTTTTATATTTAAGCCAGTATAATGATTACTATCTCCTCTTATTGCTCACGAAGTTTAATATGCTTTTGTTTATGCTTGGCTTTATTATTATTTAGCTCATAATTCATTTAGGGAAATGTTCACCTTCAACTTCATTACATTCCATCCCAAAACGAAACAAGGTAAATGGGTCAAAAAATACGGTGTTTTGTTTTTTTAAAATCAGTACTATGAATAAAGGAAGATGGGAAGAGGCATAGGATGTGTATGTACATATGTGAAGGGAGATGGTTATAACTTTCCATAGTGTAGTAGTTTTCTTTAGCTGCTAAAAAGAATTGCATAGACCCAAAGACGTAAAAAAGAGAAATGCATTCCCTACCACTTCTGGAGGCTAAAAATCCAAAATTCAAAGTAATAGTAATAAAGTGCTCCTTAAATATGCCATAGGGAAGATTGTGGTTATTGAGTCTCATAGCTTCTGTTGGCTCATTGCTTTCCTGACCCCTGGCATCATTCCTGTCTTCTGTATGTCTTCATACTGCTAAATCTTCCATAATTCCTCTTACTCTCAGGTCTTTATTACTTTTTATTATTCAGATATTGTGTTGATTTATAGCCACCTACCTCAGAATGCTATATTAAAATGATAACTGGTCTACCAAAACACATTTTCTTCTCTTTATTTTCTACCTTTCTGAGGTAGGGGCTCACTCTAAAACATGCTAACCTGGAATTAACTACATAGTCAGTCTCAGGGTGGTTTCAAACTCACAGCTATACTCCTATCTCTACCTCCTGAGTGCTGGGATTAAAGGCATATGCCACCATGCCTCGCTAAAACTCATTTTCTATGAGTTGTGAAGTTCATAGATTTTATGATGTTATATAGGTATCTTTGAGTAGGTCATCCTTCAGATGCAATAATGACAAAATCCTATTAAATTATGTTGATTTTAAAATGAAGTAAGAGAATTCTTGTCTTAAGAAACAGAAAAGACTCAAGTTTCAAACAGGTTTTATGGAATTCTGCAGAAATAAATGTGTTTGCTTTCTAATAAATCATGTGATTAGATATAATTTTGAAATACTTGTATGTCAGTGTATAATCTGTGGAATAGTTTCTTCAATCATTATCATTGACTGTGGTCTCCTAGATGCAATCATCAATACTTCAATTGCAAAGTGGGCTAAACACAGACTATAGTGCCTTTATACAGACAAGAAAGACAGATAGGACAAATATAATAGAAGGTAATAAAAAGTATAGGCTAAAAATAAGAATTAGTGGTATGTATGATTGTAGAGGGACTTTCTGCAATGTTTTATCACAAAATAATCTATACTTTAAGATGGAGCAGGCTTATAAATAATTACATATAATTGTTGCAATATGGGCGGTGCTACATTTTAAAATGCTATACAATGTAGATGAGCTTTAAAGGCAAAGAAATCACAGTATAAGACTGGAATAGCTTAAATCGCTGCAAGAACTCAGTGTTGAAGGTTGTATCTGTAATGGTGGAAGCAGAAATCATAGAAGAATTATAAGTTTGTGAATTGCGTACACATTTTTTGGATCTTATTTCTCATATTAGTCATTTTCATAGCACATTTCTTTTGAAATAATAAATTCAGCAGACTTCTGTGGAAAAGCTTTGACCCTGTAGGGAAGTCTTCTTCAATAAGCATGTGATAAAACTGAGCTTGAAATGCAAATATAGTATCAAAGGAATATGGCAGGTGCACCATCACCCTTCCCCCTTTCCAATCAGAGAGGAATACAGTGAGGCCCTTGCTGCTGGTCAAAATTCTTGGTCCTGATCATATTTAATATAAATTCTAGGCATATCCACAGACATTATGCCCTAGAACTATGTAGCTTCAGATAATTTCTGGTCTTAGAGCTTAGATGGCATCAAAGTACTAACAGGAGGTATCAGATGATTCATTAGTTCTGTTAGAGCTTTTAAATATCATGTCCAACAGACTTATATCAATGAAACTACTGGGGATAGGATTGGCTACTTACATATAGAGTTCTATGTCTCATTTTCCTGCAACATTTTATAAATGAATTTTCCTAAAATCTAAAACGATTTCTAAAAAATGGGTACATGGGTATTATTTACCTTTTTTATTGTTGGGACAAAATACCTGACCAGAAGCAACTTAAGTAGGAAAAAGTTTATTATGGTTTACAGTTTTGGGGACATTCAGTCCACATGGTGGGAAAGGCAAGCATGCTAATCACATTACTGTCTCAGTCCAGAGCAGCAGATGGAAAACAGAAAGTTGAAAAAGGCTATAAATCCTTAAGGCTTACAGCCTGTGACCCACTCCCTCCAGAAAGATTTCACCTCCTTAAAGTTCCACAACCTTTTCAAAAAGTACCACTGGCAAACACATGGACCTATGGGGATGTTATCTATTCAAACCATAACAGATAAGAAAATTTTTAAAAAAGTAAATTTATACAGAAAAATGATTAAAAACCTAAGGGCAGAGCCATTTAGAATAAAAGATGAGAAGATAATCATCAGCATGTAAACATGTCAAGATGGGGAATTAGCAGCAAAGAGGTCTAGAGAGAGATGTGAAGTTCTATTACATAAGAGTGTTTGGAAATTTCCAACAATGTATTCAATATGTTTCAATGCCAGTTCCTCACAGGCAATCACATTGTTTACCCATGCCATAGTTATATGGCTTAAATTAGAAACTTCACTATAGATATGTACAGTTCTTTCATAATTTCAGAGTCAGGCATATCATTTTCCATTGGGAGATATTTAAAATGTCTTCTTTTTCTTCTTTCTTTTATTTCTCAATTTTTTTTGTCTTTTTGTATTCAAACATGCTTTGAAGAGATTAACATATTTTCATTTGAGGATTATTCCATCTCTTCAGAGGTTTCTTTTCCTACACTTTCATTTCTCCATTTCTTTTCTTTTATTTTCTTTTTTACAAAACGTTCCTGCTAATAGTTAATAGAAAAATTTTCATTTTCTTAGGTATAATAATATGCTAAACACCATATTTGCATATTTGTTTCTTAGCTGTTTATATACTTTACTTCACTCATGAGACTCCCAAGCTTCTTTGAATGATAAAAAGAACCAAGTTGTATCAGGTTTGCCATTTATGGAGAGCACATTGACAAGGTGAAGACCATGGATGGAAGCAAGGACAGAGCACTGGGATAAATAAGAATTTGTAAAGAACTGAATAATTCTGGCAAGGAACACAAAAGTGATGTGTAGATTTGAACAATAGTAAAATAATAAATGTGGACCTAGAAGTGTGAATTTGAGCAACAAGTTGTAGTTGGTGCTCTTAGCAAAATTTAAAAAAAAAAAGTGCTTAGTGATAAATCAGTTTTAAATGACAGGAGAAAAAGGTTTAAGAGCATCCATTTTTAAGCTTACATGCATGAATGGATGCAAACACCATAATCTGAAATAAGAACTAGAGTAGGAGAAATATATTCTGGAAAGGGAAGAATGTAATGGTTATTTTGAAAGATTTTAGCTGTTCTGCAAAACTGCTCAGAAAACCAACATTAGGCAAAATTCTCAACTATAGAGAATACTTAAAAAAATATCTCAGAAATCTTATGAAAAAAAACTTTTATCTAAATTTGCTACCAAACAGGAATAATTTGGGTTCTTCTAAAAATGGATTTCCTCTACTCAAGGTAAGTCCATTTTTCAACTAGAGATAGTTCATCCTTGCATATGTGTGTTATATATTATTATATGTGCGTATATAATATCTACATATACAACAAGGGTATATCTATGTATCATTGATTTTCTCTGTTATCTATCTTACAACTCATTGTCTTAATGAAATAATGAATAATGAAATAATGAAATAAACTTTGCATGAGTATTTTTAAATATAATTATGCTATCTCCTAATATTATCAATTTGTTATTGAGCACATTGATGAAACTTCACATATAATTTCATCTTCTAAATGCACAAGCCACTTTAAACTTTGTTGAGTTTTATTTTCCCCCAAATTGATTGCATTTCTAAATGTAATATTTATTAGTTTCCTATGGCTATTTTGTGGTTTAAATTAAGTATATTAAGTATATTAATTAGTTTATATTCCTCTGGGTTGTATATTTAACACAAGCTTTACTGGGCTGTAATCAAGAAAGGCCATTTTCCTATTGGGACATCTGAGGGCATTCCATCTCCTGGCCTTTTCCAGTTTAATAGGACCTATTCTCAATTGTGGTCTGGTGCTTTCTATGTTCCTTAAGGCCAGCAACATAGCATGTCCCTGACCCACATTTCATTATTTTTCATTCTCAATCTCTTTTCTCTCTCTTTCTGTCTCTTTCATCTCTCTTACCAACTCCATTTTCTTACTTGTAGGATCCTGGTGATTATATTAACCCTGACTAGATAACCCAGAGTAATTTCCCTGTTATATCACTTTATGAGCAAATTTAATTATATAACAGTTTACATCTTTACATGAAAATTACATTTGCCATATGATGTTGCAGATTTTGTGGATTAGGATGTGGTCATGGCTATCCCTGAGGATTTACAGTGTACATAATAGTTCGAATGTAATATGTATCCTATACCCACAAGTGTTTTTGATTAAGCCTCATACTTGATCCCCAGCTATTGGACACTTCAGGAGAAAAGTGTGTCACTATGGCCTGGGGGTGGGTGGGAGACCTTGAGGTTTACTAGTCAGCTCTGCTGGATGTTCATTATGAGCTAGTTCACTCTTGCTGCTTCCTCTCACCTGATGTGAAACAGTGTAATACCCTGCTGTCTTCTCCACTCTGCCTTTTCCACTATGATGTAGCTTCCCCTAGAAACTGTAGGCTGAAATAAAACCTCCTCCAAATAAAATCTCCCACAAGCAGCTTTTTGTCAGTTGTTTCGTTCCTAGAAATGAGAAGCTAAAGCAACATGGTATCAACTTAAAGACATTTGATGTTTGTATGAATTTTGTTGATTTTTTTAAAAGCTTTAATCCAACACCCAAGTGACTGCCATGTCTGCAACGGTCTGCTTCTGTCATCTCCAGTGATCTAAACATTCAGTTATCCCCATCCTCATGTATCTATCTTCCTCATGTATGACCTGAAATTACTGCATCACTAGTAACCAATGAAGTATGATGTATATTTTATTTATTGGTACAGTAAGTTGTAAGAGATTAACAGAAAAAGAACTATTAAAAGAAGACAGAAATTTATTATTTTGGAAATTCTCAGAATTTCGACTCTGCAGGCAAAAAATTCTAAATGTCTTCTAAGTATTCAAAACCAGAAGGACAATGCCTGCAGGTCTGATGTGAGGATGAAGCTAATATCTGAGTGATAGTCTCTGTCATGCAAATAATAGAGACTGAAAACTTCAGGGCTTATTTTTAAAATTTCCTTGACTTTTGCAGAATGAGGAAAAATAGTAATATTCATAGGAAGCACATGTAATATAAGAGAATTAAATTCAAAAAACACTGGCAGATTGGGAGGAAAGGGTATAAGAAGATTGTATGAACATGGGCAGATAGAGTCTCAACTTATATTGCCAGTAGTCAGGTGGAGAAAGTTATTTGTTTTCAAGAATCACCTTTCTGGAGAAAGGACGATTTATCCAGAGAGTAAAGCCAACAGGAAGGAACTGACAGTTATGGAAAACAGTTTCTTGATCATGAGGTTTCACCAAGAAACTTCTAAGATTTTCATCTTTGAACTTATGAATACTATGGATCAGATATTGCTTTGTGGCAGTCTGTAATAGGTGCCTATGCCCACTCTAAAGTTTTATATTGGGGCCTTAAAATCAGCAACATATTTCTTCATTTCAAATTGTGCAGGTTATTAGGAACTCCATAAAAAGATCTACAGCTATAGAATTTTGTCTGAGAGTACTTCTTTACTCTTGTACTGCCTTAAATAATGATCTTCTCTACTTTGATCTGAGTGTATGCTGGGATGAAACATTATCAGACATTACTTATCCTAAAATCTGTGGAAAACTGAAGAATTATCATTTAAAAGGTGTTAAATATTGAATAGTTCATTACACAACAATGTTGATTAATGCAATGCCCCACTATGGTAGCTTGAATCTATGTTCCCTAATAGACTCAGCAGTTATGAAAATTGAATTTGCAGCTTTTGCTCCTAGCAGGCAGACTCCTGCTACAGGACAGTGGGGAAGAGGGCATGTCACTGGGTGTGTATCTGAATTGTAGCCTAAGTTATACCGAGTAAGTGCTGCCAGGGTCCCTGCTATTTGTTGCTGGTTGATTGCTTGTTTGTGCTTCTAAGGCTGGTGGTATCTTTTTCTCTCTGCATGGATCTAGTAAAAGGGACCATCTTCTTCATCCATAATGGCAATTACTGAGGATCTGTAAGATTCAACTAAATCCTCCCTCCTATAAACTGTATCTGGTTTAGAGGTTCATACCAGCAGCATGAAGGACACTATAACAGAAATTGGTACCAGGATTGGAGTCTTTGCTGAGATGAATCTGACCATGTGGACTTTGGTCTTTTGGAATTTTAGTTCTAAATGAATGGACATGGACTTGGTACTAGCAACTGAAGACACCTTCCACAGTGGTAAATCAGTTTTGTTGATTATTCTGGTGAGAGTTTGAAAATAAGAAGTGCAGAGATTGTGTTGGCTTTGGAACTTTCAAAGGGGGAGGGAAGACTACAGAGAACATTGTTGAAACTGAGACACTGGCATAAGGGCTTGGTGCATGCTGTTGCCCATGCCCACAGAGTTTGATCAAGGTTAAATTTGCAAAGAACTGATGTGCTTCGCTAAAGGTACAGAATTCAGAGGTACAAGATCTGAAATTGGATCAATTTCAATAAGTTTACATTTTACAGGCAGAGATTTGTTTTAGTTTACTGAAGCTGCTATTGTCAAATATATTAGCAGTCTTAAGGAAGATGGCCTAACTACTTCACATTGAAACAATGGAAAGATGTGTGAGGTAAAACTGATGCAAACTCTTTTGAAAGGATACAACTGAAAGGAAGGAACCTGGTTTTCAAGGTCACAATTTATTCTATCCATGAATTAACAACATGATTGTGTCTTGAACACCTAGTATTGGTTTTAGAAGGATGAAAAATATAGAGTGGGTCTTGAAGTGCACACAGTTCCAGCAATGACTGCTGGGATTTGGCAAGTGAGGCAGGGCATGATGACACTAATAAAGAAGCCAGTTAAGCCACTGGAAGATGGACTGTGGTTTGCATGTAGACCTAAAAGTGTTTTGGATATACCAGGATTGTGCAAGGGCTACCATGGAGCATTATTGGTTTGGGATGGATGCATTCCCTGACTACTCTACATAACTGGAAGGGGAAAATTGGAAAGTCCAGAGGGTGTTAGTTATGGGTTGAAGTACAGATGTTTGATGTTTGCCTAATGGTTGCTTAGTTTGCATTGGTTCAGTCTCTCCTTCTTATGCCTTATAGCAATAGAAATGTTTAATCTATCCATTATATGTTGAAAGTATATAACTTGTTTTGATTTTACAGGACTCACAGTTAAAAAAACAGTCAATCTTAAATCTCAGATAACACTTGCGATTTTGGAAGAATCTTAAAGTTGGTAAAGACTCTAGGGACTTTGGACTATACACTATATACTATAGTTGGACTATCCAAAATTTGCAGTGATAGACTGTCATGAGTCTATTGAGCCTGTTGTAAAAAGGGTGAGTTTGAAACTATGTCCCCCAAGAGAAGGAGGTGTTATTAAAATTGAGTTTGAAGTTTCTGCCCTATCAGGCAAACTACTGATATAGGGGGAGGAGGGGCATATTATTTGGGGGGGGATCTGATTTTCAGCCTAAGGTATGCAGACTGCATTCTGCTGGGGTTCCTGCTGTTTATTGTCTGGAGATTGCTTATTTGGGATTCTGTCTGGCTTGTGCTAGCTTTTTATCTCTGTGTGGATCTGTGAAAGGGGAGAGCTTCCTTCCCCCATCAATGGAACTTCCACTTGATCTGTAGACTTCAGATTAACCCTTCTTCCTATAAACTTTGTCTGATTTTGAGGTTAATTCCAGCAGCATGGAGCCAACTACACCTACTGATTTTAATTGTAATTTACTATTAGAATCCAGTAGATGCTAATAATTTTTATAACTGTTATCAAACTTCTGAATCACAAATCCTATTTTGTCTGTCCATACTGGGATATCTGTAAATTTATAAATTCCTATCATAATATATAAGAAATGATGTATTTTCTTCATCTGGTACTCTATAATATTAGTATGTAAGTCATTAAAAGTGTGTTTAATTTTCACGTCCATGACCTTGTCAAGGTCAATATTTGGCACTGGGTATTGTTAAATCACTTCATATCTGGTGAAAAAACTGAGAAAATAAGTTAATGAATAGCTTACTTTTATTAACTTCCATTGTTGGAAATAGCACAAGATGACCTCAAACATAAATTTTGCTGGATAAAATGATTTGCTTATTGTGATAGTTAAGGTGTTGTCAACTTGATCTGTTTAGTAATCCACAGGCTGCTTCTAGGAAGGATCAACTAAAGGAGGAGGTCTTTCTCCCAGGGTGAGCCCTTCCCCCAGAGTGGGCGGTCCCGCTCAGAGAGGGACTTGATATAAGGAAGCTCTGGGTAGAAAAGTTCCCTTTTTTTCCTTCCTTCCTTCCACTTGGCTGCCGGAGCTGCTCCCTACCTTCTAGCGTGGATTGAAGACCAGTGCGGACTAAAGACCAACATCAACTGAAGACCCACGTGGATCGAAACCCAGCGGCTCCTCAGGAAGCCTCCAGGCTTTCCGGCTCCTCAGGAGGACTCCAGGTTTTCCGGAACCATCTGCAGTGCCGGTGGGGACTGCTGAGGCATCTGGCCACATGGACTGAGCAGCTACCAGGTTCGGTGATTCTCAGGCCTGCAACTGCTATTGGACTACTGTAAGCTAATCCAATAAATTCCCTTTATAAAATAATTCATTCTAGTAATTCTGTTCCTCTAGAGAACCCTGACTAATACACTTATTTATACAGAATATCTTATATATTTTGTTTCCAAAAGTATTATAAAGCATATGCTTTTCAAGAGTGATAATTTATTTAATAATAATACAAATTCCTTTCTTATTTTATCATATTGGTTTTCTGTTTCTTCTTATATAAAAATTATAAAATTTTATAATAATTCTTACATAAAATTATTTTTTCATTTTGCCTTTTTCTTTCTGTAAAAAATATGCTTTCGGTAAGATTATCTTCATAATTATTTATAGATGACATTTTATGCCAACTTTAATTCATTATCAAAATAAATCTAGTTCATTAAATTATTTATTGGCTGACTTGCTAACACTATTATTTTTTTATAGTGAAATCACAATCATTCACTTTTTTGATGTGGGAGAAAATTTAAACAATATCGGAATCAAATGCATAATTTCTTTATTCTTCTGCTGAAACTGAGGTTACAAATTATCCTCATATTATATACTCCATCTAATGTCGAAACTTTTTCATTTAATCAATTCCTTTCTCATTTCTTTGACAAAACATTCAACCAGAAAGAGCTTAGGGGAGGAAAAAAATGTTTATTTCAAGATTAGAGTATTAAGGGGAAGTTTCACCATGGTGGAAAAAGTATGATTATCAGACAGCAAAAGGCAGAGTGTCACATCTCCAGATAAAAGCTGGGAGAAAGGAGAGAGAGTGAGAAATCTATGAATACCAGTGGATACCAACCACTACAAACAAACATTCTCCAAGGCTCCACTCCCAAAGACTCCAAATACTTGGTATCAAGTATGGCACTTCATCATAAATATATAAGGCAATGGTAGACACTTTCAACTCAAACTGCCATATTGTGTACCTGGCACTCATAGACTCATGGCCATCTCATGATGCAAAATACATTCAATCCAACTATAAAATCTTCATAGTCATTATCAGTCCCACCACTATTACAAAATCCAAAGTTTCATCTGAGAGTTAGGATAGGTTCTTTACTATAAAATAAAAACACAAGTTATACACTTACAGCACAAAATTATTCAGAAAGAAGGCTGTTCCTACAGCAGTGATCACTTCCTAATTCCCTCAACTAATAAGATTATCACACTGGTAATTATGCTTCGATATATAAATTTGGGTGTTGGGACACCACCATTTAGTTAGTCTATAGCAAATGGGAATAATGCAGTCATTTAGTGTATATTTATTTTTTATAGTTTATGATATATTGTGCAAAATGTTTTGATGTGATATAAAAATGAGAATCACTCAGTAGTCAACTTAATTATTTTCCTGAAATTAGTTTAAGAATTACATGTTAAGCACCAATGTTTCTCCCCCATGTACATCTCATCCACTAAGTAGATGAGATTTGCCTGTGACTCCTAATGTGTTGTATGTTCTAAAATGTCCACAAACATTTAAAATGAAAAATAATCTACATACAATTGTTACTAATATAGATAGTTAAAATTTCAGAACATATGACATCCCATGAAAATTTTTTCTTCTACATTTTCCTTATACATACATATCATAGAGCCTTTATAAAAACAATTATATTGGGGAAATACTCAGCAGTCAAAGTTTCTTACAAACCATGCCAACCATAGTGTGAGCCCCCAGCCAGCAATCATGTTAAAGCTTAGAAAAAGGTAGTGGTATAAGAATAAGACAAAATCATATTTAATAAATTTATTTTAAAAAGTAATTTTTTGGTTTATAGATTATATAAATAATATCCAATTAAATTGATACATATTTTATACTATCTAGATATTTGACATTTATCTTGTTATGAATGCTATCTGAAAGTAGTTTTATTTTTCAATGACATAATTTCATGAGACTTCTCTTGTCTGCTTTCATAAAAAGATGTACCTACTAATCCCTTATCATGATTCATTCTCAGTCTCTTTCCAAAATAAGAATGCTGGGAACAAAATGCATGTGTATATACATGCATTTCTGCAATTACCTTTATAATTCAAGATAAATACTTCAGTAAGAACAGAGTAATAGAATATTTTTAACTGGAATAAAGGCAGTATATTTGGAAAGAGATGAATGAAATGCATACTTCTATGGAAGCAAGAGGGGAACAGGTATATGAGAGTTTCAAGATTAATGGAAGAAAATTGAAAATCTAATACTGAAGAGAGCAATGAACAATCAAACAATTTTAAGTGAGAAAAAGCTTGCTATGTAACAAAGGGATTAGAACAAAGTAATAGTTAACATAATAAAAGAGATTATTGATACAATGGTTAAATGAAGACAGAAGGAATGAGAGAGATTTTACAAGGTCACTGATAGAACTATGAGGAATAGATTTTGTTAAATTTTGTTCTTAATGACTTTGATGTGTGGAACATATTTGACATAAAATAAGAACTTAGCAGATAATAAAGTTACTACTATCATTACTGAAAGTTAGATACTTGTGGTCATTTTTAATATCTTGATGCATTTAAAGTATTGTCCTGGTTTACAACTTATATGTTTCCAAATGCTATATTCTGAAGTCTTGGTCACCAGGATATAGTGCTATTAGGATATGGTGCACTAGTGGAAAGAAGTTAGGACTTTGGGAACCCATCCTTGAAAGAGATCCCAGAATCTTGGCCCTCCCCTTTATCCATCATGGATATCAATTCACTGATATGATGATCTTTCCCAAGGCAGGACCAAAGTGTTCAGGTCGGACTACTCTAGATTGAAACCCCTGAAACAATGAGACAAACTGAATCTTGCTTATTTTTAGGCTCTTTATCATAAATATTTTCTCACAGTGATGGAATACCAACGAATATTAATACAGAGTAATATGTATAGTCAAATTTAATATGCTTGAAGGGAGACTATAAATGAGAAAATTAAAGTATGTGTAATCAGCTGTTTCAAGAAATTAATTAGTTTTCAAACACAGAAATCTAAGGCAGTAGCAGTAAAGTGATAGTATAATCATGAATATGCTATTTATAATATGAGCTAAAGGAGAGGTTCTTCTCACCCTGAAAAGAATTTTCCAAAGAATTATAAAATGGGGATCACAATAGAATACATTCCTTATAAAGGCAAGGGGCAAGATTTAAATTGTACATGGTTCAACGTGTATCTATTTTTATACAAGGATTAGCTACTCTAAGTAAGAACAAAGGGAAGAAAAGGGAACAGGACCATTAGATTTGTGGATGGGAAAGTAATGCAATAGACATTTTGTTTAATAGTTTCTATTTGTGTATTCACTTAACAATCTATATTGAACGCAGAGGACAAATTCCATAAGGCAAGAATGTGCCTGGAGCATTCAGCTAGGAAGGACAGCCTCTGGGGTTCTAACACAGACACAATATCTACACTATATATGTCACTTCAAGAGACATGAAAACATAAGAAGCTTTTGAGTTAATGAATATATATATATATATATATATATATATATGAAATTTACATTAACAGGACCATTCTGGCTATTATGCAGAAAATAGATTGAAGAGACAAAAGAAAACCAAAAGTCCATTTAGAGAAATATTTGCAGGGTTTTCTTTTATTTCATTTCTTTCTCTCTCATCTTCTTTCCTTCTCTCCTTTCCTTTATTTTATTTTTTTCTTCCCTCATTTCTTTCATTTCTTACATTTATTCTCTTCCCTCTCTCCCTCCCTCCTCCTAACACTCCCTCCTTCTAACCCTCCCTTCCTTCCTGCCTTCTTCTGAGATGATTTAAATAACTAAACTAGCCTAAGCTTGAGTCAAGGTAGCATTAGTGAAGGTAATAAAAATGTGATTCTGGATATATTTTTTTCAATGTATGGAATGAGTTTCTAGGTATAATTGAAGATAGAGTCTCCAGTATTTATCATCTGATTGAGAGTCAAGAAGAGGTTACATTTTTGGACTAATCAAGAAAAGGAGGAGGTTTCATCTATGAGATGAAGGATTTGGGGGTCTGGTTGGAGAATGTGAAGAGTGTGCATTGTCTTGTGAAGTATGAAATATCTCCTTGATGCTTAGGAAGAAATGTGGAGAGGGCAGTTTTATATGTTAGTCCAGAGTTGAGAGGATAGATCTTGATTGAAAATGTGAATTTCAAAAGGCACCATGCAGAACACACTTGCAGTTATGAGAATGGATGAGATTACTGAGGAAATGAATATACATAAAAAAAGAGTAGAAAAATAGAAAGAGAAAAGGACTTCAAGAAGCGAAAGTAGGGCACTTTAAGTTTTTTTTTCTTTTTTGGGGGTCAAGAAAATGAACACCAATAAACAAAGTGAGTGAAGAGGAGTAGTGGTTTAAGGAAAAGAAGAAAGTCTACCCTGTGTAGTACACTTGAAACCAAATAAAAAAGATGGGTTAAGAAGGAAGAAGTGAAATTAGCAGGGTCGAGTGTTGCCAGTGTGTGAAGTAAGATGTTAACGGAGAACTGATACTTGAAGTCACTTGTGTAAAAATAATTAGTAAAGAATTGAATGACATGGCTCAAGAGAGAATGAGACTCAAGGAATTGATCACAGTTTTCTAAAGAGTTTAGCCTTAAAAGGAAGCTAAAGGAAGAGGTTACATGGCATCAGTGGCAATGACAATTCCCTTGCAGAGAAGAAAGAGACATTGAGAGAGGGAAAGAAGCCAGTGTATAGAATATTTATGTAATACAAATCAAGGGATGAGGAGATGGCTTCCTGTGTAAGAGCACTTGCTTCACAAATATAAGAACCTGAGTTCAATCCCACCACCCACATTTAAAAAGCAAGACATGACCATGCATATCTGAGTGGTTTGGAGGCAAGAGGATTCCTGGGTCTCTGCTCAGCCAGGATACATGAAAAACAATGGGCGGGCTGGAGAGATGGCTTAGCGGTTAGGCGCTTGCCTGTGAAGCCTAAGGACCCCGGTTCGAGGCTGAATTCTCCAGGTCCCACGTTAGCCAGATGCATAAGGGGCGCATGCGTCTGGAGTTCTTTTGCAGTGGCTGGAAGCCCTGGCACGCCCATTCTCTCTCTCCCTTTATCTGTCTTTCTCTCTGTGTCTGTTGCTCTCAAATAAATAAATAAATAAATGAACAAAAAATATTAAAAAAAAAAAACAATGAGCTCTAAGTTCAATGAGAGATGCTGTCTCAAAGGAAGTAAGGTGAACAAGTGATAGGGGAGGATGCCTGATGGCATCCTCTGGCCTCTGCATGCATGCATATGGGGTGTATGAACCTGCACACAGATGTGCACATAACACAAGCACACACACCACAGATCAAAAAATATGAGGCAAATTTAATAACTGAGATGTACAAAGAGAAAGGGAAGTTCAAACTTTGAGTACTACATTTATATTATAAGAAACCTTATAAGATATAAGATCTTATAAGATATAAAGAATGTAAGGAAACTATGCTATGAGATGTGATTAAAAATGATTGATAATGCTGAAGCCCTAGATAAGGTCTGAGACCATAAAATACAGTGGCACCAGGATCATTGGGAATTTAAATCTTTCCATGATGGTTGTCTTTAGCAGTACAACCAAAGAAGGCAGATTGTTGGGTTAATTGAAGGCTAATGTGTTTGTAATTAGAAAAAGAATTTGGGGAAGCTGAGGCTATTTGTTAGGTTTTTTAACTGGATAAGAACAGAAGTATAGATAGGAATGAATCAAGAGAGTGAACACAGGAAAGTCATTCGATGGCAGACTGATGAAGCTAGAGAATTATTGCAAATACATTTGAGGAAGTGAATGGAAAGGTCAGAAGTTTTCACCAGAGACTAGATTATTGTTCAAGTGGTGGGACAAGTTATGTTAAAGTTCAAGGAGTGACCATGAAACCAGTTGAAATAAAAAGTGAGTGGAGATGCAATACTTAGAAGCTACTGACTTGTGGCTTATTATTATTATTATTATTATTATTATTTACTGTGGCAGGGTCAAAAGTGGAGTGGCAGAAGCAGGGAAGATGCCTCAGTGGGTCAAAGCACTTGCTGTACAAGCTTGAGGACCTGAGTTCAATCACCATCCATCTCCAGGAAGTCTATCACAGTTACTGGGGATACTGGGGCTTTTTGTTGAGGGAAGTGATACATGTTTGTCAGTAGCATAGCCTCTGGTATGTTGCATGTGATCTGGCGAATTAAGCCTCACTCGTGTAAACAACCCTAATTAAATACAGTGGATCACACACATACATACACACTTGCACACGCAAAACCTCAAAGTAGAAAAACAATTAGCTGAGAAGAAGGAATTCAGTGGGAAAGGGAAGGCGATTATGATAAAAGCATATTATTTACATGTATAAAATTGTCAATAAATTTAAAACAAACTAATTATGGCTATACAGGACTCTGAATCAGGCAGAGATAGGAGGAGCACCAGGGCTCCCTGGTCAACCAGTGTAGCCTTAAACCAGTAAGCGCTAGATTCAGTGAGGAACTCTGCCTTAAGAAATAAAGTAGAAGAGCAATAAAGGGGGCCAGGGTGTCCTCTTTGACCTCTACAGGTGTATACATAGTGCACACACAAGTGCATCTACACACATACGTGCATGCAATACAAACACACACAGTGAGCACTACACAAAAAAAAAAAAAATGGAGAGGGGGTTATTAGTGCTAAATTCTTCAGATACAGAAAGCAATAATATAGCAATACAGGTGAGAAAAGCAGGTGGGTTAACAGCATAATTTAATTTTTAGAAAACAAGGGTGATTCTTGTCAAACCCACAATATTCAGTGGGAAGCATGTCCCACATATATTTGGATCTGCAGTTATTTCATTTTATGTCTACTGTTTGTTTCTGTTTTGGTTTTTGTTTTTCATCAGCAATGGAAGGTGCCAGTTTCTCATTATTAATTGTATATCCAAATTAATAAGGGGAATCCTAATAAGATCCTTAAGGCAGATCTTATCTGGGGAAATTCTAATTTGATTGGTCTGAGACAGAACTAAGAAGGCATATTTTAATATACCACTTGTAGGAGAAATGTGTTGCGCCTCATGATGGCATGCAGTCTATAACTTGTCTTGCAGACACTGTGTGTTCATATGGTAAGGAGGGTCACCTGAGTTACAGAAATCATGAGGTTAAAGGTCAAATTGTGTATATTCCCACTCCTCTTCCTCCTCCTTGGCTGTCTTGCCCATAATTGCTTTATATCATCTGATCTCTAAACATACTTCCAGCAAGAGCTTTCTCTCTCCTGTGGAATTCCAAAATGCCTTATTGACATTACTTCAGTGACATATGCTTCAGGTTTCTATTTCATATTACATCTTTAATGTACCCATAAATAGGCTTAATGAAATTCCATACTGGTAATATTATATTCATCTGAGTATATGAAAACTGCTGGCATAGTAATTTGCACTTAGAATGTGCTTATTAAATATTTGCTGAATGAGGAAATACATTTAAGAGTCTAATAAGTTATATTTGTGTTACAAGTAGTTGGCAATTTGAATGAAATATTATATGTCATTAAATTGTTTCAAGATCTAATAGAGTAGCTGCTAGGTTTTTTTTTATGAAGCAAAATTATAGCCAAAAGATGTTTGAATTAAATATTTTATAATTAAAATAAATTTTATAGAAACTTATATGTATGTATTCACACACACATATATAAACAAATTATATATATATATATATGTACACAAATATATTTATATGTTATATATGTAAATTTATATGTAAATACATTTAAACAGACTATATGTGTGTGTGTGTGTGTGTGTGTGTGTGTAAATGATCTGCTTTAAGGCCATAAAAAATAATTGGTATAGAAGCAGTTCTATCTGTAAAATCTTTTAACTGCTAAGACATTCTTTATATGATCAAAGCTAATTCATACCCAATTCCCTTTCTTATATATTGTGAGATATGTTGACTACTATAACTTTGCTATTTCATGTACTTACCTACTAGTTTGTAGGCTCTTATGATGATGGTAGATGTGGAAAATCAATATTCTGTTTAATAGCACCTCTTTTGTAAGTTCTGAATATAAGAATTGAGACAAATCCAAAAGGCTTACTGGCTGGGCATGGTGGCCCATCGCCTTTAACCCCAGCACTTGGGAGGCAGAGGCAGGAGGATTGTGGCAATTCTAAGGCCAGCCTGGGACTGCAACTTTTACTACAGTGAGAAGCTACCTCAAAAAAATGCTTACTGAAATCTGGGCGTAGTGGTGCACACCTTTAATCCCAGCACTCAGGGGGCAGAGGTAGGAGGATCATTGGTGTGAGTTCAAGGTCACCCTGAGAGACTACATAGTGAATTCCAGGTCAGCCTGAGATATAGTGAGACCCTAACTCAAAAAACAAACAAACAAAAAGCTTACAAATCAGAATCTGTTGTTTAATTTTGTCAGCTAAAATCACATTATATCTTTTATGTATACCCAAGGCTAAAATGACTCTGTTATCTGAAAATATTAAGAATAAAACGTTTTTAAAAATTAAAAAAATAAAAAATCATGGAAGTAAATTCAGTAACATTTTCTTTCTAATCCTGTTTTCCAAGCTGCTTAGAGGCCCTAGAGTAACACTGCTGTTTACATGATTGCCAAATTGGTAGAAAGCATTGAAACATTAAAATGTTGAACCTCCATAGTATTTCATAAACACATTCATAAAGAAAGGCAGAGCCAATTAAAAGAATAAATTCTTCATGTTCTGTAAGATAAATTGCTCTAAGCCAACCAGCAAAAATAATAGAGCTGTCAAAGCACATAATTTCTGTGCACAAACCAAAGCATTCCCAATGTAATAACAGAATGAAGATCTTGTGAATAAATACTTAGTCAAGAATGAACTGTAGGGAAAGTACATTTCGTTGGAGCTCAGTTAGTTCATGGAAATAAATGTCTGCCTATACGTTTATAATATTTGACAAGAGAAAGGTTATAGCCCAACCATGCCATCCAATTAAAATATTACAAGCTTTAGACCTTGCTCAGTTAAATGAGATAACCAAATGTTCACCTTTCACAGATTGATAACCTTGCTATACCCTGGGACACTTCACTATCTGTGAACTGATGGATGATCAAGGCATTTAACTAGATAGATCAGGGTCTTTTGCTAAATAAATTAAACCAAATAGGAGTAACTGAGCAAGCTGTTGGCTGGTCTAATGAGTATTTATCAAATTAATCTCAGTCAGTGATTGTAAAGAGATATGTTCCAATTCCATTGTGCTCATTAAGGGACAAAGACTGCTCTTGAATTTTGAATGGTCACAGCCATTTCACTTAGACGAGTGCCATGTAAGATCACACTAAATAGACAGTACCAGCTCTTAGTTTTACCCTGCAGTAATCTTGGGCTCAAATAGTTGGTATTGCTACAAACAGCAATACCAACATGTTACGCATATAGATACAAATACAGGTGAATCTATGTAGATCTTTCATTTGTGGAGGGTATTTACCTTCTCCTTGCTAGGACAAAACACACAACTAAAATTTACTTAGGGAAGGAAACGTTTTTTTCATCTTATAGTTTGGAGAGAAAGTTTCATATTGGTGGAGAAAGTATGACAGGTGCAGGCAGCTGGCAACTCATTGTCACATGGAAGAAGCAGAGAGAAAGTAAAAAGAGTTGAATGCAATTGAGGCTGGGCTGTGACACCTGAAGGCCAATCCCTAGTGATGTACTTCTTTCAGAAAGGCTCCACATAGTAGATTCTAATTATGCATGAAGGATCTAGAGGATGAGGAGGATTGCTGTGCTATACTGTCATCCAGCCATGGCATTTCTGTTGTGTTTATGACCTCCCAGTGGCTGTTGTAACCTGTGTAAGACTCACACCATACCTGGTCCATCAATGTTCCTCCATGGATAACAGAAGATATTATGAGGTCCCCATCCCTTTGTGAGGAGTTATAGGCAGTTGATACTGGCTTGTGGCATGAGAGACATTTTATTTAGTGGTATAAACGCTGGTAGTACCACCTAGTCTGATAAATTATCACCTAACAGTGCCCATTCTGACAACCCTCACACACAAGAACAAAATGAATCAAAACTAAAGAGAGACTAGTTGGGAATAAGAAGGAGTTCCCAGGAAATGGACAAATAGGGACCTCAAGAGAAGGTAATGGGAGAGGTTTGTGATCAAAATACATTGTATATTTGTATAACCTGTCAATAAAACAGATTTAGTAATAATGTCCTATAATCCTATTAGGATCTGACTAACTACTTATCAAGATAGAAACAACATAAGTCAGTAATAAAGAATAATCATGGAAACAACAGGGTTACTTCTAGAATCCAAATATAGATGGAGATATAAGATGACTAAATACAAGAGTCTTGTCTGAGTTTAATTTCAGTTGTACTAGGTGGTCTATAGATACCTAGGAACCATAGAAAGGTAATCACTTCCTATGTTTAGGAAAATGGGTGGCCTTTTTATGCAATGAAGCTAACCGTCACTTGTCTCATGTGCAGAATTTCTGCATCCCCATCATGCTACCCCACTATTCCTCTTTATATAGAAACCTGGAGTAGTTGCTTATGGTAAAAGTCATCATACTTCCTAAATAACATAGCTTTGTTCTTAGCTACGAATGATTTATTATTTTTTTAGTTAAAGTAATCCATCTAGAAAACATCACATTGGGAAAAAGGGTTAAACATAGGTTTGCTTTATTTTCCCAGAAAGCCTTTTTTTTTTTTTTTTTTTTGAGGTAAGCCCAACAAATTGGCCTTTGTTTTAAGGTGTGTGAGCGAAGACTGGCATGCCAGGACCTCCAGCTACTGAAACCAAACTCTAAATGCATGTGCCCCTTTGTGGACATATGCAACCTTGCTCTTGTGTCACCTTGTGTGTCTGGCTTACCCAGGACCTAGAGAGTCAAGAGTGCCTTAACCACTAAGCCATCTCTCCAGTTCCCAGAAAGCTTATTAATGGATATTCCTGTGTTACAAATTAACTCATTGCTTCTTCAAAGATTACTTTGGAGTTAAATATTCTTCATATCATATGAAATTGACCCCCAGTCAACTTTGTCTACCTTTGTGCACTTTAAATAACAATTTGAACTGTGAAATCAGAGATGAAACTACTAAGAAGAAATTTAGAAATCTGCCCAACTTACCACATTTCCCTTTCATTAGTATTTCCTTCTATCAGCGTCATGCTGACAGAGACCCTGTCATCTCTGAAATTGAAAAATGATGGTGGCAGCTCCTGTTACCTGTTTCGCCTGAAGTACTCTTCCCTTATAAAGCCAGAATACTGAATGTCCTCCAATATCTACAGACTACACTGATTACTGCAGTGAGACAAACTGAAGGCTGAACCCATTCTACCATGTGTTTCAGTGCTTTCACCCATTCTTCTCCTTCTAATCTTTTACAAGTAAATTTTGTTTTATGGGGAAGTGGACTCAGGGCACACTAGCCCCCAAATATGACATCACAGCTTTTGAGAAATAGCAGCTCTCTCCAACTTGATCTTGCCCTTCTCTTCTGTAATAGGCCATAAAAGAATTCTCTAAGTGTATCAGTTATATTTTTATTGCTGGGAAAAATAGCCATCCAGAAGCATCTTAGGGAAAAGAAAGAGCTTATTTTCAGCTTACAGTTTTAGAAGGCAGAGTCCATAATGATGGGCAGGTGAGCAAGGCAGGAGTGGGGAACCCATGACCACTTCAGCAACAAAAGTGGATAGAGGGGCTGGAGAGATAGTTTAGCAGTTAAGAGCTAGCATGTGAAGCCTGAGGACTCTGGTTCATGTCTTGATTCCCCAGGATCCATGTTAGCCACACGCACAAGGAGGTGCACACATCTGGAGTTCATTTGCAGTGGCTGGAGGCCCTAGCATGCCCATTGTCTCTCTCTCTCTCTCTCTCTTTCTCTCTGTCTCTCTGTTGCTCTTAAATAAATAAATAAATGAATAAAATTGGATAGAGAGGGGAGACAGCAATGAAGTCTGGGCTATAACACAAGGCCCATCCTCAGTGACACACATCCTTCATTAAGGCTCAACCTTTATAGGTAATTCTACCATTTTCCAGAATAGTAACAGCAACTGGAGATTCAGTTTTTAAACACATGAGTCTCTGGGAAACGTTTTATATTCAAACCACCACACTGATCTTTACAGCAAGCAGGTCATAAGGCTGCTCCTATTCTAGAGGTGAATTTTTGACACTCAAAAGAAAGAAATATTATCTTCATGAAAGATAAAACCCCTTGCCCCATAATGCATTACTGCTAGTGCATATTGTGTCCCTAATCAATCTCTTCATGCTTTTCCCATAAAACATACAAGTTTCCTAGACATTTCTTCTTTTCTACACATTCCCATGCTACATAAAACTTCTAGTACATAGGGCTTTGGGAATAATTAAACAATTGTTCATATTCCCAGCATAGATTAAACTCTAAATTTTATTCCTGGCACCACACATCCAAACCAACAAACAAAATATGCAATCACATAATATTAAATAATCTTGTACTCTCTTTTTGGCAGAATAATCTATCCATAAATTTGGCAGTGAGTAAAAAATTAAAGTGCTCCTCCCTCTTCTTCCTCTAAAGGACACATAAGAAGACTCCAGCTATAACTTTTCAAAAGTAAGGATAACTAAATGTATTATATCTCTACTTCTGTAGTTTTCAAACCGATCTCTGGAGTAATGATGGTTTGTGACAAAGGCTGGTGTTGCTTATAATCTTACCACTGTGAGAACATTGTTCTTCAACAAATCTCCCTAGTAAAGATTGAATGTAAGCATAGTTCTATGATTATAAAGATAGTTATTTAAACCTAACTGATTCATTTTTTTCATATAACTTCATAAAACCTTTTGGGTTATATATCAGTAACTATAGACACCCAGTGGAGCATTCAACAAACATTTATTCATGGCTTTTTACTGCCAAGCACAGTGTTTTCCACAGGCTTACCATAGTCAAAAATGTTGCCCTTAACCTTGTGGAAAATTCATTAGTCATATTTTTACTTAAAATGGAAAATTTTCACAATAATATTAAAGAAAAGTAGAGGTACATATTTTCAAGTCTGCATCTGTTGCAAAAAGAAACATGAGTTACTAGAAAATTAACTAAAATCAAGAACACAGCTAAAGATAATATTTGTAGCATTAGACGGGCTGGAAAGATGGCCCAGTGGTTAAGGCAATTGGCTTCAAAGCCTAATGACCTTAGTTTGATACCCCAGTACCCATGTAAAGCCAGTTGTACAAGGTGGCACATATGTCTGGAGTTCATTTGTAGCAGCTGGAGGCCCTGTTGTACCCGTTCTCATTTTCTATTTCTCTATTTCTCCCCCCCCCCCCCTCTCTCCTGGACATAGAGGCATGTGCCTTTAATCCCAGCACTTGGGAGGCAAAGGTCCTAGTATTACTGTGAGTTCAAGGCCAGCCTGAGACCACATATCGAATTCCAGGTCATCCTGGGCTAGAGTGAGATTACACTTCAGAAAGAAAGAAAGAAGAAAGAAACAAAGGAAGGAAGGAAGGAAGGAGGGAAGGAAGAAACAAGAAAGACCACAAAGAAGTCGTGCCAAACAGATTATTAGATACTTAGGTTTTGTTCTGAAACACACACACACACACACACACACACACACACACACACACACACACAAAAGGAAGCAGCATGAAATGCTGCTGAGTTTGGAGAACCTATCATAAGATTGTTCTGGTTGCAGTTTATTGGAATAGGGAAGGATTAATTGCAGAATGCCGGCATAAAAAACTTGAAGAGAACCTTGGAATTGATTACTAGATATAGAATTACTGGAAAGAAAGAGACAGATCCCAAAATATGTTACAAATAAAATTAGCACAAGTGGTACTGGAATGGACATGGATATGAAGGTGTAGTGAGTTAGTATCAAAGGCATCTCCTAGTAGAAATGCTGTACCCTGGGACAGGGAACCTGAATAAAATACAAGGCTTGTACCTTCAAATGAACTTGAGCCACTTTTTCTATCACTCTTACATACGTACCCTGGGAATTGAACGTGGGCATCAGGCTTGGCCAGCAAGCACCTTCATTAACAACAGAGCAATTTTCCCAGTCCCACCATTTTTTAGTTAATGAGAAATGTAGACAAAATAGGTTGAAATCCTGCCACCATGAAAAAACAGATGGTCAGTGCTAAGATATAAACCCAAGTAGATAAAAAAGACATTAATATTCTAACCACTATGTTATGCCAATTCTCAAGAATGAGATTGATTAATAATTAACTATAACTTGGTTAATGAGCCTAGCACTAAACTTTCAAAATTTCAACTTTAAAATATAGATAATTACAAAAATGTGTATCAGAATATGCAAAGTTCTATTTATAATACACAAAAAATTGTTAGTCATCTTGTAGCAGCTACCTTCTAACACTGGGAGAAAAATTCTACACAGAAACAGTTTATGAGAGAAAGGGGCTTATTTCCACTTACAGTCTTGAGGGGAAGTTTTATCACGGTAGGGAAAGCATGGCAGGAACTTGTGTAAAACTCTGGATCACATCTTCTCATATGAGCAAGGAAGAAGCAGTGAAAATGAACTATCTAGCACTGGCAAGTGGAACTAGATAATAAAACCCAAGGTCTGCCCTAGTGACTCACCTCCTCTTGCATTACTCCAGCTCTAAAAGACTCCAACCACCTAACATCAAGTATAAGGCTTCATCACAAACACATGAGACTATGGGAGATTTTACATTCAAACCATCACACCTATCCGTTTTTTCTTACTAATCTTTAACTGAATTCTTAAGTTTTTCCTCATATATTTTATTAATATTCTTCTCTATCTTTACACATGATTATTTCACCTGTTTTTGATATTTGAAACTGAAAGACATGAAGTCATTCTTGCTTGATTCCTTTGTTTGCTTCTCTTTCCTTTTTAACCCATAAGTAAATCATTCATATATATACATTGTCCCAAATTGAGCAATATTGTATGATTTAGTGAAATAGTGTGATAGGCTTTTATATATATTTTCTGATTCTATATGTTTCAACTCTAGTAAGAACAAAGTGACTACAATTGTTCTACTGAAAAGGTAAACCAGCTAACACTGGCGAGTGAAACTAGATTATAAAATCCCAAGGCCTGCCCCACCTCCCCCAGGAATACTCCATTTCCCAGACTCTACCTGCTTCAAATCAATTCTGAGGACTATTCACAAACATGTGAGGCTGTGGGTTGGGTGATTTTACATTCAGATCACCATACCTATCTATTTTTTCTAACTCCTTGTGTCTCTACTTTTTATAAATTGAAGTGTATTTTGCAAAGAATGCCACAATTAGGTGATAGCTGTTTGGCTGAGTGAGTCTAACCAATGCACACAGTTATGCAAGCCATACTTGTAGGAAGAAAGATGTTTCTCTGACATTTGTTTTCATCTGTGACATCAATTGAGAGAAGTGTATGAAGTTTTTGGAGTCTCTTCTCAGTTTCTTCTGTCTTTCTTCTCATTTTGGATACACCACTTTTTATTAGTTACATAAATCTTCCCTAGGCCATGGTACACAAAACATGTCCTCATGGAATGATAGGGTAACCAGGTGTTCACCTGACTAGTGTGCCTTAAGTGGTCATACTTCATTGCTCTTAAACACCTAAATTCACTGTTTTGTTCACCTATAGTGACAAGGATTTTTTGAAATCAGATGCTCTAACATGACAAGAAGCAGGAGACTCTTCAGGCCACTTTTGACATGTTAGGCCATCACAGTATCATTGAGGCCACATGAAATCTTCATGTCCTTGCAGAGAGTTGATGATGTTTTCAAGTCCCTGTTGCCTTGCTCTGGTTCTTACCCTGGAATGGGGCCTCTTGATAAATGGAATCACTGCCTGAGGTTTGAACCTTAGCTCTTCATCCCTGCTTGTATACTGACACCAAGCTCATGTGGGTAGTTAGTTATGTGTTGTCCTTCCTAAAGACTGTAAACTTGTCAACAGTAGAAAGCAGTGTGCTATAAATATTAATGAGGTTGAGTTGAATATATCAGAGAAGCAAGTGAATAAGGATGAATTTTGATGATTATGATTTTGTGGTGAACTCTAGGCCCAGGAGATGAAGAAATCTGTTTAATTTTTAATTACTTTGGAGTTATTGTATCTCATACATATGTATTGGCTTCTATTCAGGATCAGCTCCACAGTAAGGGACATGTTGCAGTTAAATATCCAGAATGTTCTGTTTTTTTCTGATGTGCTCTTCATGTCTTCACATGGAATTCTTTTTTTTTATTGAAAATTATTTTTATTTGTTAGTTTTAAATTTTAAAAAAATAATTAAGCTAGGGGTGGTAGCACATGCCTTTAATCCCAGCACTGGGGAAGGCAGAGGTAGGAGGATCGCTGTGAGTTCGAGGCCACCCTGAGACTACATAGTGAATTCCAGGTCAGCCTGGGCTAGAGCGAAACCCTGCCTCAGAAAACAAAACAAAACAAAACAAAACAAAACAAAAAAATTATTCTGTGTATGCATTAGTGTGTGTTCACACATGTTCATGTATGAGTGTGGTCACATACATATCACAGCACATGTTTAGTGGTCAGAGGATAATCTTTGAGTTGGTCCATGTGGTAATTTGAATGTATTGTTCTCCATAGACTCAGGAGTATTACTAAAGCTTGTAACGTGGGTCTGTAGCTGCCTGGCTGGAAGAGGCATCACTGGGGGCAGATCCTGGGTTCTAGCCCTAAGGCACACATGGAATTCTTACCAAAACACTCTCCAATAGCATGAGGGGAGATGAAAACGACCCTCTTGTTTTACCCAATGTGTAGCTGACCTTTGTTAATTTAATTTAATGGGAAGAACAATTATAAAATGAAACTTCTTGCTGCTGCTATTGGTTGTATTTTGTCTGGAAACTAAATTCTGTTTAGCATGGCAAGGCTAGATTGGAAGTGGGTACTAGTGCAAAGATAGAACATGTAAATTTCTTTCTCATAAGAGTTAGGAATCCTGTAAAAAAATGGCATAAAATATATATTCTAATAAAAAACAAAATAGAAGGAAGTTGATTTTCTGACTGTTGATCCTAACCAACTATTCACATATTTAACAAAGTAGTCTGTTGGGCCACCCATATGATTGATTCTGTAACTCTGATATCAGTAATATAAAACATGGAAGAAATCAAAGCGATGCTCACATCTGATGAAATAAAGTGGTATGCAGTTCTACACCCTCTGCCCTTATCACCTCATAGTCAATATTGTAGCATTGGGAGTTAATTTGCAAGTCATTTAAGACTTGTCCCTTCATTATAAATGGTAGTTTAAATTTATTCAACAATACAGGCTAGAACAATAGTAGTCATAAAATAAGCATACCTGTCTTTTAGGTTTAAAAGTTGCTAAGAGTGCCATAGAAATAGATAAAGGCTACCAGATTTGCCAATATAGTCTTTCTTTAAAATAGCAGTGTTTGGAACTTCTTGGAAACAATTGAAAGATACGTATGTCGCTATTTGTTATTCACATACGCTTTGTCCTATTCTGGTGTTATCAGACAAATAAATATCAAAGTTAAACTGTTCCATAGATGTATTTTATGCAGAATGTACTTGTATACTTTAAGTCACTTTGCTTTAAGAAAGAATAACATGAACCTTTCCATCATTGAGTTTGCTTATTGTGCTAGGCTTTCTGACCCTGTAAAATGTGACACTGCTCATATTGTTAAAGGAAAGAAAAAAAGCAATAATTTGACCAATTGTATCTAATGTTCTCCTTAAGCACAAAGAGGATCATGCCTTATAGAAAATAATAGAGGGGCTTTCAATTATGATGGCAGTGTAGGAACCATGCCAAAGCAGCCTAGGGAGAAAAAGCCAAAAAAAAAAAAAAAAAAAGAAAGAAAGAAAGAAACCTAGAAAAATACATTCTTCTACTAAAAAGTGAGGTGTGTAGGAAATTATCAACTGCAGCCAAGAAGTATGGAGAGTAAGAGAATCTAGAGACCACAGAGCAGGCAAAAGTGGCTACAGCAGTGGCAGCCCCTTGTCCACATGCCCACAGCCACAAGGCTCAGCCTGAGCCATAGAAAATTCCAGGTGAGAGGATTATCCACTCACACCAGTCTCCTCACAAACCCAAGAAATGTGACGGGAAGATGGCAGGGACCAACTGAGCAGCTCCTGAGGAAGAGAATCATAAGGACCAATGGGAGAACTTCAGCTACCATCCACAGCCTCTCCTCCCCTGCCACCAGCACAAGTGCCAGCAAGCACCAGAGATCTGGGGAAGGGAGCTCACCTACAGAGCACCCATAACAGGTCATCATAGTAGTGATCCACTGACCCAGCCAGCCTACCTGAGCCCACAGCACAGCAAAGAGGGACCCAAGCAAGTGCACAGTATAATTGAGACCAAAGCCATCCCCAAAGGTAATGGAGATTACACCAGGTCAGTACCCACCAAATAATCCTGGTACATAGACTTGAATTGGAAGTGCTAATTGCACCTTCCATGTCACAGTAAATTATAAGTTAAATCTGATCGATGGTCAAATTTTCCATTCTTTTTAATTGTTTTGTTTATTTTTATTTATTTGAGAGCAGCAAGAGAGAGAGAGAGGGAAAGAGAGAGAGAGAGAGAGAGAGAATGGGCACTCCAGACATGTGTGCCCTCTTGTGCATCTGGCTAATGTGGGTCTTGGGGAATCAAGCCTCCAATCAGGGTCCTTAGGCTTCACAGGCAAGTGTTTAACCACTGAGCTATCTCTCCAGTCCAAATTTGCCATTCTTAATTAAGTTATATTTTGGGCTTGTAATTTGTGGCTTCTTGATTTGTAGTGCCTTTATTTCCTCTTCTGTCATTCACTGGTGAAGGGTCTCATTTGGACATAAGCTTACTTGGAACCCTCTACAAACCAGAAATCTTAGCCTCCCACTTGGCAGGATTAAGGGTGTAGAGCAACACACATCCTTAGGGACTGCAATTTTGTTAGAGGATCTCGTTGAAATAGTACTATAAATACTCTGTGCTGTTTTTATTTAGTGTGTACATTGTTTAGTTAAATTTTAGAATTTTCCCATGCTTTTTCCCACTCAACCTACTTGAATACTCACAGGGGTAATCATGAGCCCTACAGGTGTAATCTCTGCTGGCATCTGGCTAAATGTATATTCTATGCTTACCAAACTTCCCAGTAAGCATTCTCTTAATGTTCATACCCATATATTAATGCTACTTTCACTTTTATTTAGGAGAACCTTCTCTTTTCAGATGGCAGTGACCTCAGGATGACTCAGAAGACATCATGGTGCTGAGTAGAAGTAGCAGAGGTGCATTCAGCACTGAAATATCTCTAACCCACCTTCCAAGGCTCAGGGCCCATTGTGGAAGAGCTGGTGAAAGGAATGTAAGAGCCAAAGGAAGGGTAGGAGTCCTTACAACATGCTCCTCCAGACAAAAACGGGTCTGGATATTCATGTCTCCACAGTGCCTACAGTACCCACATAAGACCATCATAATAGGAACAAGAGATCATGACATCAAAATAAAGGAGAAACTGATTGAAATTTAAGTTTTAAGGCTAACCTTAATCTTCTACATCTTTCCTCCATCCCTCTCCCTCTCCTTCTCTCTCTCTCCTCTCTAACTCTTGCATATTAGTTATCTTTTTCCTCATTTTCCTAGTGGGCACTGACCTGTAACTCCCAGTACCAGCATGGGGCTATCCACAATGAGCTTTTGATCAGAAAGACCTACAAGGTTTCCTAAAAGAAAGACAGATTTCTGTCAGAGTACTTGATGACCCACCAAAGGTTAATGGTAAGACCCTACTGCTGAAGACACCATATGCATTTGACACGTAAAATGGAATGGCACGGCTGGAAGCTAGAAGAAAGTCAGTGCCCAGACAGTCAGCACATCTAGTGCCAGAAGGTGCTACATGGGCAACTGGGGGAAATGACCATTATCTGTCCAAGCAACTCATGGTCTAACCTACTTAGCAGCAAGTAACTGTTGTGATGCCCACACAAGTGCAATAGTGGCACACAGCCATGGTGGGGAACCAACTGCTCTTGATTTGGCTTACTGATCCCCTCAGTGGTACAAGACCCATAGCTGGAGCTGGGAAACAAGTCAGAACTATATCCAAACATAAGCCTGCTCTCCAATATCAAGCTACCATCAAACATGGGCTATAATAAGGCCTACACATATTAAATTCTCTATTAAAAAAGTCAGGGTTATATCATTTGTCCTGGTGCTAACTTACTCTCTGTTGGAGAATCTGCTTCTCTTTTTCAGATAGACGTAGATCCTAAGGAGAGAGCCACCCCATCATACCTCAAAAGGGCCACAGCTGAAACTAAGAAAAATTGGCAAAACAAGCAATGGTGCTGTTTTCCTGATGAACTGGATACCAGCACAGGGGGAAGGAGATCAACACAGAGAAAAATCAACTCCTACCAAATCAGAGAACCAGAGACCCAGAGGTCCCCAACATCTCATCACTGAAGCAGACCAAAAATGAACACAACATGGCTCAGGGAAATTTTGCAGAAGAGGGGTAGAAAGAATATCAGAGCAACATGTTGGCTCATGATATGCAGAGACATTTATCTTACCCATAACTTTGGGCTAACTCCACAATGCATGACCCATATACCTCAACAAGGAGGGACCAATGGGGAAAGGGGTAGGTCACAGATGAGCCTAATAATGGTACCAAACTGACTGTATTTGCTGAATACAAAACTAATTAATAAAAAAATAATAAAAAAGAAAATGTCAAGACATTACTACCTACACAACCAAGTGACATACCTACATAAGAAAAGGGAAAATGAGGGGGAAAACATGTAATGTTAGAGTCTCATTGATATGAGTTGGAGAAATAACAAGGAGCAAGTACATATGATAAAGTAAAATAACCTAAATAACATACTCTTTTGGTATCAGCCAGTGGTGGTTCCTGGTATGTTAGAATCATTCAGGAAACAAAGGAAGAAAAAAAATGTGAGCCACCCAGAAACCCTTCCCCCTCATCCCAATCTGTGATGACTTTGTAGGTCCAAGTCCAGTTCTGTCATCACTGGATCTTAAAGTCCACACAGGAGAACCTTATACGTGAACAGATTTGAGAAGGATGATGCTTCTGATGGAAATGGCATTATGATAGCCAGCAGGATATGCTAGAGAAGAATTTTACTATGTGTGTGTGTCAATAGAAGAGACAAATATGTTCTTTTTTCAATTTCCAATGCAAGTATTGGTATAACTTCGGAAGTGCTCATTTTTCTTCATTGCCAGTATAAAAACGAAGGATTTCAACAACTGCTTCTGTCAATAGATCATATTTTCATAATAGATCACATGACAAACTGACCTCAAAGTATGTAGAAGTATGATTGGATAGTTTTAGTTCATTAGTTTATTCTTTTTCTTGTGTGAAACCTATAAATGTAAAACTAATCAAAACCTTAAGCTTATTGTTGGTTTAATCAGATTCTAGATCACAAATTAGAAGGGAATCCACTTTTATTTAATGCCTTATGGCTCGAGTAAAACAAATAAAACCATTAACACTGTTTAGTTCCCAAAGTTAAAGTCTCAAAATTGTACCACCACTTAACTGGGCTGCAGAGTTCCAGTATATTTATTTCTATGATACTTAAAAATGAGCAAAGATACATTTGATTGTCATATGTTAAGGGAAAAAAAAAGTCTTCAAGTAGCACATCTACTGTTTTCTGCAGCCTAAATTTGTCTAATATCTGTGCTTTCATGGGTGAGAATTGGTGTTTGCTGGGCTATTATGTTCACTTTAGGATGCTTTCCTCCCCTATTATACCTCTGAAATGAACCAATTTTTCCTGTGTATTGACAAGGAAAAGTTACCCTGCTTTGCTTCCAAGTTCACCTTAAAGGCAAGTTGGCAGAGAGAAAGGGAATGTCATCCAACACTGTGTATTACCTGATAGTTATTCATTTGACATGTTTATATTTCTCCCCAGGCATACCAATTAAGAGGGTTCACCTGCCACTGTTAGAAAATTGCTTAGAATGGGCTGCTAGAACCAACCACAATGCCCAAGGTCATTCTCTAATAGAGTAAATTGTCCAATTATAGAGTAAGTTGCAGAAACAATAGGGGAAACATGATAAAAATACTTTAATTAGTGTCATCTCCCTAATAGACTGGCTCCTTCCTGCTTTGTCTGCATAACAAGATTGAGCTAATCTTTTCATTTCTTTAGGGTGAAGTTTTGGCAGGACCATGATTGTGGGTGTTGCTAGCAGATTTCTTCAAGCTGTCTGTCACATACCGACCTCCACGATGCTTATAGAAAGGAGCTGTTCTAAGAATTTGACATCTACTGGGAACTTCATCCTCACAATAACCCTAGAAGACACAAACATGTGCTTTCCCCATTGTAGAAAAGAAAAATAAGTTATTGGTACAGGAAAAAAAGAAATGACAGTATAATTATTACAGAACCTGAAATGGTATTTCTTCCCCTTTGGGACATGTTTACTGCTGTAGTATATTAAACTGTGTCACACCTCAAAATATATGTTCAAGTCCTAAACTCCAGTGCTTATAAATAAGACGCTATTTGGAAATAGAACTTTTTTCATATAATTATGCAAAGACTAAGCTATGTTGATTAGGGTGAACACTATATCAAATGACTGCTGTCTTTATAAGGTAAAATAAGCAGACTTGGAGCTAAGAGACACAGGTATAGAGTCCACAGTGGTGAAAAGTTGGAGGCAGAGAGGTAAGAGTGAATTCTTCCCCATGCTTCTCAGACAGTCAGGCACTGCACTGACATTTTGGTTTACTCCTCTACCCTCCGAAATTTGAAAAATCAATTTCTGTTTAAGTACTATTTACAATCCTTTGCTTAACACAAAATGCAACTTTGCAATTTGACTCCTGAGTACATCTAACCTTACCTTCCAATTCTTCCCAGAAGTTTTAAACTTCATTCATGAAAAAATGTAATAGAATTCATTGCCTGGTTTCCCAGCTCTGCTCTGTGCAATAACACCACGCCCAATTCCCTTCCTGCACATGTAGAGCCTCCTTCGCCTAAAGACTCACTTTAGCATTGTTTTAGCAGGGTGTTTTCTTCTCTCAAAATTGCCCCTTCCCCCAGCAGCATCCTGACCCTACCTTATCACAGAGCTTATCAAACTGCTTTTGAGTCGTTGCTTTTCTTGTCTTTATGTCCTGTAGAAAATGTAATCATTTGGACATTAGGAAACATGTTGAATTCAATTTGTGTTTCCTAGCACATATCTGTATTTGCAATTTAGTGTTCAAGGATCTTTTCTTGCAAATGAATAAATACAACATGTACTTTCAAACTCACTTCCTTCTCATGCTGCACATAACCTTGTTCTTTTATTTATTGAGAACATAGCCACTGCTTCCTTCCCTTCATCTTCCACGAAATGTGCCTTAGCAGAAGCAGTAAGAAGTTCAGTTAGGATTTTCACATTTGGCCTTTTTCCTATTGTAACATAAACCTCTAATTTCTACTGATCTCCCTCCTCGCAGTTTTCAACCATGCTGATGTACGCCTCATCCTGCCACTGAAGGTCTCTGGCCTCCTTTCTTGTGACATTCCTGCTGCATGTTGTTCCTGATTTCAATATGTGATATGTACTTAGAATCTCAATATGTGATATGTACTTAGAATCTCTATTTCACATCGTTGCTTTCACTTCTCAACCTACGGCAATCTAGACCTCTAGTTGATTTATTCCTCATGCATTTGAACATCTCCAAAGTCCAAATAGCACCTGGCATTGCTGGCACTTTCTTGCTTTGATTCTGTGCATTCACTCTTCTATGCTCCCTCTTACTGCTAAGATGTCCTTTCTATTGGCTTTGTTACTTATTTTTTTTTAACCTACTATTTCACATTTTATACTCATTTCTCTGAAATATTTATCTCTGTCCATGTTTTGCTTGTAGTTTTAGACCAGTTTTTATTTTTTTATTTTTATTTTTTTTTAATTTTTATTAACATTTTCCATGATTATAAAATATATCCCATGGTAATTCCCTCCCTCCCCACCCCCACACTTTCCCGTTTGAAATTCCATTCTCAATCATATTACCTCCCCATTACAATCATTGTAATTACATATATACAATATCAACCTATTAAGTATCCTCCTCCCTTCCTTTCTCCACCCTTTATGTCTCCTTTTCAACTTACTGGGCTTCTGCTACTAAGTATTTTCATTCTCACACAGAAGCCCAGTCATCTGTAGCTAGGATCCCCATATGAGGGAGAACATGTGGCGCTTGGCTTTCTGGGCCTGGGTTACCTGACTTAGTATAATACTTTCCAGGTCCATCCATTTTTCTGCAAATTTCATAACTTCATTTTTCTTTACCGCTGAGTAGAACTCCATTGTATAAATGTACCACATCTTCATTATCCACTCATCTGTTGAGGGACATCTAGGCTGGTTCCATTTCCCAGCTATTATAAATTGAGCAGCAATAAACATGGTTGAGCATGTACTTCTAAGGAAATGAGATGAGTCCTTTGGATATATGCCTAGGAGTGCTATAGCTGGGTCATATGGTAGATCAATCTCTAGCTGCTTTAGGAACCTCCACACTGTTTTCCACAATGGCTGGACCAGATTGCATTCCCACCAGCAGTGCAGAAGGGTTCCTTTTTTTCCACACCCCCGCCAACATTTATGATCATTTGTTTTCATGATGGTGGCCAATCTGACAGGAGTGAGATGGAATCTCAATGTAGTTTTAATCTGCATTTCCCTGATGACTAGTGACGTAGAACATTTTTTTAGGTGCTTATATGCCATTCGTATTTCTTCCTTTGAGAACTATCTATTTAGCTCCTTAGCCCATTTTTTGATTGGCTTGTTTGATTCCTTATTAGTTAACTTTTTGAGTTCTTTGTATATCCTAGATATTAATCCTCTATCAGATATATAGCTGGCGAAGATTTTTTCCCATTCTGTAGGTTGCCTCTTTGCTTTTTTCACTGTGTCCTTTGCGGTGCAAAATCTTTGTAATTTCATTAGGTCCCAGTGGTTAATTTGTGGTTTTATTGCCTGAGCAATTGGGGTTGTATTCAGAAAGTCTTTGCCAAGACCAATATGTTGAAGGGTTTCCCCTACTTTTTCCTCTAGCAGTTTCAAAGTTTCCGGTCTGATGTTAAGGTCTTTAATCCATTTGGACTTAATTCTTGTGCATGGCGAGAGAGAAGAATCTATTTTCATCCTTCTGCAGATATTTATCCAGTTTTCAAAACACCATTTGCTGAAGAGGCTGTCTCTTCTCCAATGAGTATTTTTGGCATTTTTATCGAATATCAGGTGGCTATAGCTACTTGGGCTTACATCTGGGTCCTCTATTCTGTTCCACTGATCTACATGTCTGTTTTTGTGCCAGTACCATTCTGTTTTTGTTACTATGGCTCTGTAGTATAGGTTAAAATCAGGTATGGTGATACCACCAGCCTCTTTTTTGTTGCTCAGTATTATTTTAGATATTCGAGGTTTTTTATGATTCCAAATGAATTTTTGGATTGTTTTTTCTATTTCCATGAAGAAAGCCTTTGGAATTTTGATAGGGATTGCATTAAATGTGTAGATTGCTTTAGGTAAGATTGCCATTTTCACGATATTGATTCTTCCAAGCCAGGAACAAGGGATGTTTCTCCACTTTCTAGTGGCTTCTGCAATTTCTCGCTTGAGTGTCTTAAAGTTCTCATTGTATAGATTCTTTACTTCCTTAGTTAGGTTTATTCCAAGGTATTTTATTTTTTTTGATGCAATTGTGAATGGGAGTGATTCTCTGATTTCATCCTCTGTGTGTTTGTTGTTAGCATATACGAAGGCTACTGATTTCTGTGTATTTATTTTGTATCCTGCTACATTGCTGTAGGTTTTGATCAGCTCCAACAGCTTGCTAGTAGAGTCTTTAGGGTCCTTTATGTATAGAATCATGTCATCTGCAAATAATGATAACTTGATTTCTTCCTTTCCAATTTGTATCCCTTTTATGTGTGTCTCTTGCCTTATTGCTATGGCTAAGACTTACAAAACTATATTAAATAGAAGTGGAGACAGTGGACACCCTTGTCTTGTTCCTGATTTTAGTGGAAAAGCTTCCAGTTTTTCCCCACTTAGTAATATGTTGGCTGTAGGCTTGTCATAAATAGCCTTTATTATATTGAGATATGTTCCTTCTATTCCCAGTCTCTGTAGGACTTTTATCATGAAGGGATGTTGGATTTTGTCAAATGCTTTCTCTGCATCTAATGAGATGATCATGTGATTTTTGTCCTTCAACCCATTTATGTAATGTATTACATTTATAGATTTGCGTATGTTGAACCATCCCTGCATCTCTGGGATAAAGCCTACTTGGTCAGGGTGAATGATCTTTTTGATATACTCTTGTATTCTGTTTGCCAATATTTTGTTGAGAATTTTTGCATCTATGTTCATGAGGGAGATTGGTCTGTAATTTTCTTTTTTTGTTCTATCTTTGCCTGGTTTTGGTATCAGGGTGATGCTGGCCTCATAGAAGGAGTTTGGTAGGATTCCTTCTTTTTCTATTTCCTGGAAAAGCTTAAGAAGCAATGGTGTTAGCTCTTCCTTAAAAGTCTGGTAAAATTCAGCAGTGAATCCATCCGGGCCTGGGCTTTTTTTAGTTGGGAGATTATTGATAACTGCTCGGATCTCCATGTTTGTTATAGGTCTATTTAAGTGATTAATCTCATTTTGATTTAATTTAGGTAGGTCATATAGATCAAGGAAATCATCCATTTCTTTCAGATTTTCATACTTTGTGGAGTATATGCTTTTATAGTATGTCCCTATAATTTTTTGAATTTCTCTGGAATCTGTTGTGATGTTACCTTGTTCATCTCTGATTTTATTAATTTGTGTCTCTTCTCTCTTTCTTTTGGTCAGATTTGCTAAGGGTTTATCAATCTTGTTTATCCTTTCAAAGAACCAACTCTTTGTTTCATTAATTCTTTGGATTGTTCTTTTTGTTTCTATTTCATTAATTTCTGCCCTAATCTTTATTATTTCTTCCCGTCTACTACTTTTTGGTTTGCCTTGTTCTTCTTTTTCCAAGGCTTTAAGGCGAAGCATTAGGTCGTTTACTTGCGACCTTTCAAATTTCTTAATATAGGCACTTAAGGCTATAAATTTACATCTTAGAACTGCCTTCATTGTGTCCCAGAGATTTTGGTATGTTGTGTTCTCATTATCATTTGACTCTATAAATTTTTTGATTTCCTTTTTGATTTCTTCATTGACCCACTCATCATTTAGTAGTGTATTGTTTAGTTTCCATGATTTTGTGTATGCTCTATAGCCTTTCTTGCTACTGATTTGTAGTTTAATTCCATTGTGGTCAGATAGAATGCAAGGAATTATTTCAATTTTCCTGAATTTGTTAAGATTTGCTTTGTGTCCTAATATATGGTCTATTTTAGAGAATGTTCCATGTGCTGCTGAAAAGAATGTATATTCTGCAGCCTTTGGATGAAATGTCCTGTATATATCTGTTAGGTCCATTCCTTCTATGACCTCATTTAGTCCAGATGCCTCTCTGTTTATTCTTTCCCTGGATGACCTGTCAATTGATGAGAGTGGGGTGTTAAAGTCACCCACCACCACCGTGTTTGGTGTTATCTGTGACCTTAGTTCTAATAGTGTTTGTTTGACGAATTTGGGAGCCCCCATGTTAGGTGCATATATGTTTAGGATTGTAATGTCCTCCTGTTGTAGTGTGCCCTTAATCAATATAAAGTGACCTTCCTTATCTTTTTTGACTAACTTCGGACTAAAGTCCACCCTGTCTGATATTAGGATAGCAACCCCTGCTTGTTTTCTAGGCCCATTTGCTTGAAACACCGTCTTCCAACCTTTCACCCTAAGATAATGTCTATCCTTTGTAGAAAGGTGAGTTTCTTGAAGACAACAAATTGTAGGATCCTGCTTTTTAACCCAGTCTGCAAATCTATGTCTTTTCGTTGGGGCATTGAGACCGTTGATATTAAGAGATATTATTGAAAGGTGTGTATTTATGTTTGCCATTTGTGTGTGTGTGTGTGTATGTGTTACTTGTTCTACCTGTGCTCTCTTCTGTTAACTGGTATTTGAGTATGGCTGGTTTTTTCTAGGTTCCTTATATGTGTGCTTTTCCTTTTGTTCAGCATGGAGGATTCTATCAAGTATTTTCTGTAGAGCTGGTTTTGTCTTCAGATATTCCTTTAACCTGCTTTTGTCATGGAATGTCTTTATTTCTCCATCTATTTGGATGGATAACTTTGCAGGATAAACTAACCTTGGTTGACAGTTGTTATCTTTCAGAACTTGGAATATATCACTCCAGGCCTTTCTGGCTTTAAAAGTTTGTGTTGAATAATCTGCTGTAATCCTGATGGGCTTGCTTTTGTAGGTACCTTGATTTTTCTCTCTAACTGCTTTCAATATTTTTTCTTTGGTTTGTGTGTTTGGAAGTTTGAGTATAATGTGGCGAGGAGAGTTTCTTTCTGGGTTTTGTCTGGCTGGGGTTCTAAAGGCTTCCTGTATCTGTATTGGCACCTCTTTCCCAATTTGGGGAAAATTTTCCTCTATGATTTTGTTGAAGATGCCTACTATGCCTCTGGAGTGGAGTTCTTCTCCTTCTACTATGCCCTGAATTCTTATATTGGATCTTTTCATAGTGTCCCGAATATCTTGAAATTCCCACTCATACTTTATGTTGAAACTTATCATCTGAGACTGTAGTGATTACTTTCTCCACTAGGTTGACTTTTCCTTGCAGTTTCCTCTTTAGATAAAGTTGTATTTACATAAGAAGGAAAACCCTGAAAACACTTCTGGGGATTTGTCTTGCTCGCTCTCTCTCTCTCTCTCTTTTTTTTTAACCAACCATGATTTATTTGTCAAGCACTGTCAATCAACACCTAAAAGTATTTATTCAAATGTGTGTACATATTTTTCGTCAATGCTCAGGTTCAAGTTCACATCATTTCCTGTGAGTATTAACATTAGTACCTTCCCAATTAATAACCCTGATATATTTTAATATAGCTCATATTCACAATGACCATATTTTTTCTCTGAATTAATCACTACAATGTTAAATTGTACAATTTTACAAAGTTTGCAATTTGAAAATGTTGTTGTATGTTAAGATTTATCCCTCTAGCCTGTAGTTTTCCATTCTATTTTTTAGAGCATAGTCCAAGGTTAACTCAATAATCATCCATTAAGATGTAGTTACTCAGGTACTAAGTAGGAAAGTAGAAGCATAGTATCTAGTTAGGATAAGTCCACAGTTCATTCTCATTTCATTTTATCAAAATAAGAAAATTGTGTCAGCATGAGAAAAGAAATTTCCAGGCTCTGCCTGGCAAAGAGCAAATATTTAACCAATTATAGTCTCTAGCAGAACTTGAAAGCTCTATAATGAGAAGTGAAGTTCAGAATAGTTACAATGGCAGTAGTAATGGCAAATATTTTCCTTAACCCCCACATTGCCAATGCTGAACTACACATTATGTCATGTGTTAGTTATATCATCTTGTGGCTGGGACGAATAACTAGTCAATAAATCTGTTTTCCCTTTTCCTAGGCACAGGGCCAAATAGGACATCAGCCTCACTGACAGTCAGATGTGTTTATGAAATTAAATTGTAGCCAGTATGTTAGAAGCAGAAATAGTATGCTATAGACATAAGTTCCCACACCTGGTCCTGGATACCCCCTTTATTTCTTAATGACTAGGAAGAGGGACCCAAGCAACACAGGGTTTATGTAGTACTGGTGTCAGAGATCTACCTCCCTAGAGATGCCTCACTGATTCATACCGCTAACACCTCCCTGAGATACATCTTCTGACTGACTACTTTGTAGCATTACACTACATTCCCAGCCATAGACATTGGTTTTTTTTAATATTAGATTTTAAAGACTTTTATTCTTTCATTTGCAAGAAGAGAGAGACAAAGAGAGAGAGAGAGAAAGAATGGGCACAGCAGGCCTCCAGCAGCTGCAAATGAACCCCAGCTTTATATGGGTACTGGGAAATTGAACCTGGGTTGCTAGGCTTTAAAGGCATGCTCCTCAACTGCTAATCTACTGCTCTATTCCATTCAATATTAGATTTTAAAGCAAATTTGTTCTTTATTAAATTTTCTGTTAAATAGAAACTTGGTTACAAGAAAATAATCAGAGGGCTGGAGAGATGGCTTAGCGGTTAAGCGCTTGCCTGTGAAGCCTAAGGACCCCGGTTCGAGGCTCGGTTCCCCAGGTCCCACGTTAGCCAGATGCACAAGGGGGCGCACGCGTCTGGAGTTCGTTTGCAGAGGCTGGAAGCCCTGGCGCGCCCATTCTCTCTCTCTCCTCTATCTGTCTTTCTCTCTGTGTCTGTCGCTCTCAAATAAATAAATAAATAATTTTAAAAAAAAGAATTGTTAAAAAAAAAAAAAAGAAAATAATCAGATGTCTATTTTCAGGCTGGGTGTTTTGGTGCATACCTATAACCCCAGCAGTCAAGAGGATGAGGCAGGAGTATTATCAGTTTGAGCTAACTTATACTACATTATGTAAATTGATTTTTAGTCTGTCAACATTTTTCTATGGTTTTTTATTCATGCAAGGGTATTAAAGCATGTCCCTCTTTTAATACATTTGTTTTTATTTGTTTTCTTACCAATACTATTACCATAAAGATGTTTATTAAAATTATTTTAATTTCTATTAAGTTGAGGATTTAGTTCAATGGTAGAGGACTTGCCTAGAAAGTTCAAGGCACTGGGTTCAAACATCAGCACTGAAAAAGTTAAAAAAATGAAGTTAAAACAATTATCCTTTTGGTCTATAAAGAAATCATGTTAATCTTATTTTCTATTATAAATCATGATTTCTCCCATTGACTAACTTTTCTGTTTAGTAATCACTTTTTCATTGCTGTAACAAAAAAAAAAATCACTTAAGAAATGAAGGACTTGGGCTGGAGAGATGACTTAATAGCTAAGGCACTGCATACAAAGACTAAGGACCCAGGTTTGATTACCCAGGACCCACGTAAGCCAGATATACAAGGTTGCACATGTGTCTGGAATTGGTTGCTGCAGCTGGAGGCTCTGGCATGCCCATTCTCTCTCTGTGTGTCTCTCTCCCTCTTTCTCATATAATAGATAAATAAAAATTAAATTTCAAAAAGACACAAAGGATGTATTTGAGATAAGAGTCTGAGTATAAACTGTCATGAAAGGGCAGGTATGCCAACAGAGCTTGAGGCAGCTGGTCACATATGGATATACAGTCAGGAAGCACTGAGAGATCAGTGTTGATTCTGCACTTACTTTTTCTTTTCTTCTTTTTGTTTGTGGGGAGAGTTTTGAGGTTTGACCCCAGGGTCTTGTGCATGCTAAGCAAACACTACCACAGAGCCACATTCAAACTCCACATTTACCCATTTATTCTGTGTGGTACCTAGCTCACGGAATGGTGTCATCTACTTTCATGATGAATTTTCCCTCTTCAGTTAAGCCTTCACAGAAGTACCCTCATAATCATACCAAAAGTTATGTTTCCATTAGTGGTCTTAAATCCAGTTAAGTTGCCAATGAAAATAAACCATCACAATTATGTAAATAGACAAAAATTCGAGATTCAATTTTACAATTATAATAGGAGAAACCTCATCAAGAAAATTCTTTTCATAAACATGATTAAATGGAAATAGTTGTCTTAATAAGTAACTAATATGAGTAAGCTCTGTTGGACTAAATTTGTATTATGATTAGGTTTCAAAACAAATGTTCTAGTTAAGAAATACGAACAGTGAGACAGAAATGTTTCAACTGCTTGTATTCTAGAAGAATAGAGAATAGTATTCATTCTTTCCTACATAATGGACACAGGAAAAATTTTCTGTTTGTTCTCCTTTCTTCACAGTAAGGGTAAGATTAGAATTAATCTCCTCTGTATACTGAGACAACCTTGTGGACAGAAGACAGCCTTGCTCAGCAGTCATAATCAAGATGACTGAATGGATGAAAGTTTTTTTATTATTACTTTCTTGAAAATTTCCCTAAAATGTATTTTGGAGAGCCTCTCATCAGACAGGAAGCAGATCCCAGCATTTCTGCAAATACAGAGAAGATCATCTCACTTATAGAATTGTATTTGAATTTGCCGATGTGCAGATTTTACCATTGAGTAATGTATAATTTACTTTTTATTGCTTTGAATAAATATATAGCCAGAAAAAAATTGAATAAGGATGGTATTTATTTTGATTTAGGATTTTGAGGGAAGTTTCATGAAGAGGAAACCATGGAAGTCAGTGTGGGTAGCTGATTCATTACATCAATATGCAAGCAGCAGAATATAGACAGCAAATGGTTAGAGACTGGAAGACATATTCCCCCGCAAGGTTTCACCTCCTCTTCTTCTCCTTCTTTTTCTTCTTCTTCCTCCTCCTCCTCCTCCTCCTCCTCTTCTTCCTCTTCCTCTTCCTCTTCCTCTTCCTCTTCTTCTTCTTCTTCTTCTTCTTCTTCTTCTTTTGTTTGTTTTTTCTTGTTTTTCAAGGTAGGGTCTCAGTCTGGCCCAGGCTGACCTGGAATTCACCATGGAGTCTCAGGGTGGCTTTGAACTCATGGCAATCCTCCTACCTCTGCCTCCTGAGTGCTGGGATTAAGGGTATGCACTACCACGCCCAGCTTAAAGTTTCACTTCTTAAAGGTTCAACAATCTTCAGAAACCGTACCACTAGTTAGGGACTGTGGTGGCTTGAATCAGATGACTCCCATCAACTCATGTCTTTTGAATACTTGGCCCTCACTTTGTGGCAATTTGAAAGGCGGAGTCATGCTGGAGGCGGTTGTTATTGGGAAAAAGCTTTGGGTTGTTATAGCAAGCTCCTTTTTCCCAGGGTTTTCTGCCTGCTATGTCAGAAGTGATGCCTAATATCTGTTTATGCCATGCTTTCCCCTGCCAGCATGAAATGTCCCCTTATTACTATAAGCAAAAATAAACCTTTCTTCCCATCAGCTGCTTTTGGCTGGGTGATATATTTTTTTCCCCCTGAGTAACGAGAAGATAACACTTCAGAGACCAAGTGTTCAAGCACATGGGAAACATTTTACATTCAAGTCAGCAATAATAGTATCAGCTAAAATGTGTTCACTTGAATGTATGGTCCAAAGTTATAGGACAATTTATGTGATGGTTTGAATATAAAATGTCCCCCATAGGCTAGTGTGCTTGAACATTTGGTCCCTAGCTGTTTGGGAAGATTGTGGAACCTTTAGAAGGTATTAGAAGAGTATTGCTTCGGGAAGTGTGTCACTGGGGCATGGGCCTGGCTTGCTGTTCTGTCTCCCTCTCTCTGTTTCTTGTCTTCCAATGTAACAGTGTAATATAGGTTTCTTCTTTCTGTTATTGACTCAGTCTCCTGGAACTATAAGGCAAATTAAACCTTTTTCCTTTCATAAATGGCTTGGCGTTATGTGTTTTTGACAGAAATAAGAAAGTAATGAATGTAACTAATATTGACTTTAGATTGTTAACAATTTTAACTTTAAAGTATTTTGATGCTAGGAAATGTCATAGGAGCAAGTCAAGACACATATGGAGAAAAATTTAAGCTGTTGGAATCTGTTATTGGATCTCATTTTTCCAATAAAATGTGATTGGAGTAAAGGAAAGGAGGATTTTTGAATCAGTGAAAATACTGCCTATATACTAATGGTAGAACCATGCCAAATATCACCCATTTGTTCAAATGGCAGAATAAACAATGAGTAGTCCCTAATGTGTACTATGAACTTTGAATTAAAATAATGTAGCAATATTGTTTCATGAACTATAACAAATTTACCACTGTGGCAGGACATCTTGATAATGAGTGAGGTCAGAGGTTATGTGAAATGTTTTTCTTATGATCTTATATCTGTTAAAAATAATAGTGAGGTCCTAAAACTGCTGGCTAGAATATTTAAACTTTTCTTGCATAAATCATTCATGGATAAAATTATTTGGATGCTTGCAGAATTACTCATACCATCCACACAATGTAATTTAAAAAGTGTTTTTTTTTTTTTTTTAACTTTGGAGTGGCTTTGGATTTTGGATGTCTCATATCCTGATTTTCTTCAGTTATTACTATAAATGCCTTGGAAACATAAATGCAAAACTCTCCTAATTAAAAGCAATGTGGGTACACAATGGAACAAATATTAGGGATATAACATACACACAGCCTGAGATCAATAGCTAGCACACAAATATATATATATAACCTCAGTTCATATATGTAATTACAGCATTTAGTAGTCTCAGTCAGGAGGATTGCTGTGAGCTTGGGTGCAACCTGGGGACTATATAGTCAGTAATGTTCAATCCTGGAATGGAGTTAGACCCTGTTTCAATCCCCAACCTCATCAGAACATTTTAACATTTTCTGTATAAGCAACACTGAGAGTACTGTTTCATAGCCTGTTTTCTGGACAAGTAAGGTGTGACTAAGTTTCTTACCTGATATTGTCTACAGAAAATTTTCTCATAAACTTTTGGGAAAGAGCCAAGATTAAGGATGAGAAGCAAACCACTTTAGACCTCCTGTGTAACTACAGAATGCTTACTCAAGGAGGTGGTTGGCAGAGCATGGCCTAATGTTCAGTACTGAACAGAAATTGAAGAGACTCATAAGTCATGGTTGTCAGAAAAGTGCAAGTAAGAGCACATCACTGGTGAGCGAGTACCAGCCCAGCAGCAAAGGTAACTCCCTCTGGAGTTACAGAATGAGAAAAAATCCTCAAGAAAACAGATGCCAAACAGAATGGAAGTCTAAACTTCTCTGATTGGGATAGAAGCCAGGTGCTTGAGATGCATGTTGTGTTGGTCCACCTCAATATGTGGTGCCATCACGGGCATCCATCTTGCAAGGTACCATCTGAGCCTGCCGCTCAGGAAAGAAGTACTTATATTTTCTTTTTCCCTGGAATGTACAACTAATATCACCATTCATTGGAGATTCAGAACACAGCAGCACTTGTTTTCTCTTGTGGAATGGCAGACAGGGGAGGAATGATGCAGCAGTTAAAGACTCTTGCTTCCTAAGGCAGACATGCTGAGTTTTATCCTCTTTACCCAGGTAAAGTGGGAGCCAGACTGGCCCATGTGTCTGTAATCCCAATGTAACTACGGTGGTGTACAATGTGAGGTGGCCCTGGAAGAAGACTGGCCTTCCTAGTGGCAACACACCAGCATGAGAGACTGTGCCTCAAAGAAGGTAGAGGGGAAGACTGATACTTTGAGGCTGTCCTCTGATAAATGAAAAATTAATAAAAAGAGATACCCAGGCTGTCATCTGAAGAGTACTGGGAGACTGAGCAGCCACTCGTGATTGTGGGCAGTTAGTATGTCTTGAAAAACCATAGTGGAGTACAATAGAAAATTCGTGACCCTTCACAACATTTTCCCTAGTACTATTAGTTGACCTAGTAGGGTGTAGACTGCGTATGGTTGTCTGGGACTTGATATACAGTGAAGCTTGATATGATTCTGGCCCTGGGTGTGAACTCCAGCTGAGGGGGATTTCTGTTACATGCCACCTTGTGCCAACAATCAGGGACTTTGACAGGTTCTCCAGACAGGGCTGTCCCCCAATATCTTCTGCTGACTACTTAGCAGCAACAGGAGGAAAGGAAGGAAGTAACAACCCTGAGATCTTGGTCTGTAAAAGGGGCACAAAGCCTAGAAATATATAATAGCAGTGCATATTGGCATAGGAATTGGATATTCACTCCTACCCACATGACCACATTAGCATAAACACTACATTCATTTTTATTAAGACTTGTTATTTATGTTTGTTGATTAGTACATATACATGATATGTATATAATGATTTGTATATTTAATATAATATAATAAAATATATATAAGTATATATAAATATATGTAAATATATATAAATAATATAATAATATAATATAATATAAGAATATGTATATAATGTAGAATATATATTAGCTCACATATATTTATTTTCTGCTTCTTACATATATTATTCTTTTCCTTCATGTTATTCTATCTCTTAATTTCTGAATAGTTGAAGTATTTTATTCTCTCTCATTATTTCCTTTACTGTCAACTTTTCTCCTCACTTTTTGAATATTCTACCTTTTCCGTTCAATCTTACATTTCCATTTCTTTCAAGTATTTTAAACATTTTGGGATGTATATTATAGCTGAATCAACTAATCTTATTGCTGTTAGTGGTATATGCCCATACTACTTGACATTGTTATTGTTTTCCCTTCTGTGAGCAGTACTTCTCATTATGCATGATGTGCCAAGTCCATTGTGTAGACACTCTGCCACTGAGCTGCCTTCCTTCTCATTCTAGCTGGGAAATGCTTCATCTTGCCTCCTATATGCCTCACTTGTCCCACAACACACTCTACTCAAATTTCAACAAATGCTTTCATAAGAGTGGGGGAGACAGAAACCTAACTTTTAACCAGGCATAAAAGAGACTAAGCAGATTTACTAATTGGTATATAATCCTATAGCAATAACAAAGAAAAATAACAAAAATACTGTGGACACTAACCTATGTGGGGGCCCAATATAATTCATATCCAACCCTGTCAGGTTATATAATGTTAGCAAGACTAATTACAGAGGATGTACCTCATGAACAAGAATCAACTCCAAATGGATTAAAGAACTTAACATAAGACCTGAAACTCTTAAATGCTTGCAAGACAAAATAGGGAAACTCCCCATGATATAGGAATGGGAAAAGACTACCTGCATAATACCATAGTAGCCCAGGATGTTAAACAGTCACTTAATTAGTGGGATCTTGACAGGATCAAATTTGCTCCAGTTTACAGTGTAAGTTTCATTTTCCTGGAGAGGCAGGCAAGACTTCTGGGGGTGGGGGGGGAAGCCACAAACAAAGGGCATGCCCAAGGTGGTGGACTCTGGGAGCTGAGTCAACTTCTAGAGACATGTCCAAACCTACCCAGACATGTCCCTTTCACAACCCTTCCTGCCTTCTTCCCCAACTAATCAGAGATGTACAACTGTAACTGCTGTTTGCCTAGCTGATCATTTTAAAACGTTACCTAACCCGCCTGAAATTCCCCAAGTTGTGCTTAAAGGGGGCCTGCTTCCTCTTTTCAGGGTCACCATTTTGCATGAATGGTTGACCTGCACATGCTGTCTGATTCTGCAGAATAAACACTCTGTGTTTTTATATACTATTTGAGTCTGGGGTCTTTCTTCAGTGATTCTCAGACCCTTACAATCTCATGAAGCTAAGCTGCTTTTATATAGACAAACATACCATAAACAGATCCAAAATAAAGTAATGACCATAAATGTTGGGAGGATGTGGGGAAAGAGGAACTATCACTCATAGCTGGTGGAAGTGCAAAGTTGTACAACCACTATGGAAATCAATATGAAGACTCTTGGAAAAGATGAAAATAGAGCTACCAAACAATTCAGCTATTTCTGTACTGCATATTTACCCTAAAGGCACCACTCTTCACTGCAGAAATATTTGCTCAACCATGTTTATAGCTGCACAATTCACAATAGATAAAAACTGGAATCAATCCAGATGCCCACTGTCTGACAAATAGATAACGAAGATGTGGTACATATTCACAATGGAATTGTACTCAGCAGTAAGGAAAAAAATGGTATAATGAAATTTAACCAAAAAATGGATAGGCTTAGAACAGATCACACTAAGCACAGATAGGAGAACACCATATGTTCTCACTCATCTATGGTTCCTAACCTGGAGCAGCTTAAGTTGAAGACTTCCCTGAAAGTCAACTTGAGGGATAGATAATAGTGATGGAAGGCATTGGAGAGAGGAGAATGGGAAGGGAGAAAGGAAATACACACTGTGGTAGTTTGAATGGATGCCCCTCAAAAGATTCAGGAGTTTATTAAAGTTTGTAACTTAGATCTCAAGCTGCCTGACTCAACAAGTTGTCACTGTGATCAGATCTTAGGGTTCAGTCCTAGGGTAAGTTTGGTGGTAGATTTGTAATTCCAGTTTAAAGTACACAGAGAACAGTCTGAGTTCTGCCTGGAGTTCCTGGGGTGTGCTTACATTTGGATGAGGTTTGCTTTTCTCTCTGCATGGATCTGTGTAAAGCATCCAGCTTCTTCCACCATTATAGAACTTTCCCTGGATCTGTAAGCATCAAATAAATCTGGTTCCACCCAGGAGCTGTGTCTGATTTGTAGGTTCATCCCAGCAACACAAAATTGACTACAGCAGCAATTGGTAATGAGTGGGGTTTTGCACTGATGATTCTGCCCATGTGGATGTTTATGTTTTGAACTTTTGTGCTGGAGAGATGAGCATGCACTTATTACTTGCAACTGAAGATACCTTACAGAGCAGTTAGCCAAGTGTTATGGATGATTTTGTGAGTTTGAAAATGCTAATTGAAGAGAGATTTGTATTTGGAGGACTTGCTTATAAATATACTAAGGGGAAGTAAAGACCGCAGAGAACTCTGTTGGAACTGGTATAGTGGCATAAGGGCTGACTGCAGTCTGCTGCCCATGGTCACAGAGTTTGACCAATAATAAATTTACAAGCCGGACATGGTGGTACACGCCTTTAATTCCAGCACTTGGGAGGCAGAGGTAGGAGGATAGCTGTGAGTTCAAGTCCACCCTGAGCATACAGAGTGAATTCCAGGTAAACCTAGACTAAGTGAAACCACACCTTGAAAAAAAAAATAAAAAGATTAAATTTACAATGGACTGGTGTGCTTGAGAGATATAAGATTTAAAATTAGAGAAATTAAACCAAGTTTAAAAATTACAGGTACAGAGACTGGCTTTACATTACTGAAGCTGCTAGTTTCAAACATATTAGCAATGTGAAGGAAGATGACCCAACTGCTTTACACTGAAACAATGAAATTGATGACTGAGGAAAGACTGAAAGGTAGAAATGCAACTCCTTTGAAATGAGTTGACTGAAAGAAGGAACCTGCTTTTCAAGGTCACAGTTTATTTAGCTCCTGAATTGACAACATGACTATTTCCTGAATAATGGGTATTTGCTTCAGAAGCATGAATAATGCATGGAGTGGGTCATGAAGTTCACATAGTGCCAGGAGCTGCTGCTGAGATGTGGCAACAGGCAGTACATGATGACCCTGATGGTCTAGTGAAGCCATCAGAGGATGGGTTGTCGTTTACATCAATGGCCAATGATGTTTTAATATACCAGGACTGTGTAAGGGCTATCAGGGAGCTCTGTTGGCTCATGATGGAAGTATTCCATGGCTGCTCAGCCCAGCTTGTGGGGCAAAACTGTTGAGAAAATTTCAGACCCTTGCCACTGGTCATTGTTTATGGATATAGAACTTGAACTTCACGTGTTTGATGTTTGCTTGATGGTTACTGAGTTTGCACTGGTTCAGTCTCACTCTGCTATGACTTATAGCAGTTGGCAATGTTTACTCTGTGCCACTATATGTTGAAAGTATATAACTTGTTTTGATTTCACAGGACTCACAGCTAAGAGACAATTTTAAATATCAGATGAGGGCTGGAGAGATGGCTTAGCAGTTAAACGCTTGCTTGTGAAGCCTAAGGACCCTGGTTCAAGGCTTGATTCCCCAGGACCCACGTTAGCCAGATGCACAAGGAGGCACATGTGTCTGGAGTTCGTTTGCAGTAGCTAGAAGCCCTGGCGCACCCACTCTCCTCTCTCTCTCTCTCTGCCTTTTTCTCTCTCTCTGTCTGTTGCTCTCAAATAAATAAATAAAAATAAACAAAAACATTAAATATCAGATGAGATTTGTAATCTTGGAACTATATTAAGTTGGTAAACACTATGAGGACCTTTGAGGTTGGACAATGTACACTTTACAATGTGAGATGATCATGATCATGAACCTATGGGGGCCAGTAGAAGATGTGGTAGATTGAATGGATGTCCCCAGTAGATTCAGGAGTTTAGTAAAGTTTGTAACTTAGATCTTCAGCTGCCAGGCTGGAGGACATGTCACTATAGGCAGATCCTAGTGTTGAGGCCTAAGGTGTGTTTGAGGGAGGATCTGGAATTCTAGCCTAATATATGTGTAGAGTAGTCCTTTTTCTGCCTGGGGTTCATAGAGTGTACTTGTTTTTGGGTGGGGATTGTTTTCCCCTTTGCATGCATCTCTGTGAAGAGGGCCAGCTTCTCCCACCATTAAAGACTTTCTCTGGTTCTGTAAGTCTCAAATAAATCCTGTGTCTGGTTTAGAGTCTTATTCCAACAATGTGAAGCTGACCAGGACACATACAAAATTAAATCCAAAATGAATTGGTACCATAGAAACCTCCCACCTGAATTACTGAAGGATACAACCTTCAATAGGAGTATGAGGAGATTATCTGCTAAGAAGGTCCATGGAGAGTGTGGCATGAAGCCAAACCCTAAAACAGTTAACTCTGGCTTGTAAAACCTAGTGCCAGAAATCATTTAAAACCCAAATTGAATCATAGAGATCTACATGATCCCCAAAACAAGATAGGCTTCTGTCCAAGCACTTGATTACTTGACTAAGGTAAAAAGTAAGACCCTATTGATGAAGCCACTGCATGTTGCCAACGGAGAACACTGAGAAATTCAGATGGAATCTGGAAGGAAGCCAGTTCTCAGATAGCCTGTATAGTTCTAGAAAGGGCTACATGAGCTGCTGGGGGGGGGGGAGTGGCCAACAGCATTGTGAGCAAGCAGGGGACAGTGCTATTCAATAGCAATGAGCCTTCAACAAGATGGGCACACCTGTGAAATGACTGCACCCAGCCTAGCTGAGTGACCACTGGCTTACTGATTGGGGAAGAGATCAGGTCAGTGGAAAGGAAGCCATAGGTGGAGTTGGGAACCAGGTCAGGATCCTATGGAGACCAAGATTATGGACTTTCCAATGAGAAGCTCTTATGAGTCTTTGGCCAAAAAAGAGGCTACATTCATCAAAATCTCCCTAATGTTTATTCCCCTTTAACCTATGCTGATCTCAGTCTTCATTGGATAATCTGTTTTTATTTTTCAGAAGGCAGCAAGAACAGAGGACAACCAAAATCTACAACATGACAAGAAAAGTTAGCTGACTCCCTGGCAGGAGATGAACCACCCCTCACACATTAGCCAGGGCCCAGGTGAAAAGACAGAGAAATTGGGGAAATGAACAAGAGTGCTGCTTCTATGGTGGGCCTGACAACCTGCACCATGATGATAAAGACAGACCCTGAGGATACTCAAAAAACACCAAGTCAGAAATCCAGAAGCTGCTGAGAGTTCTATATTAGAGTCGACTTAAAGCACACCCACCTCTGCTCAGGGAATTTTGTAGTAGGGGGAGGATGGAAAGATTTTAAGAGCCAAAGAGTGGCAAGGAATACCTAGAGGCATTGCTACCTGTCCTCCACAGTGACTGGAAGCTGCTCTCACTACAACCCACAACCCCTGGGTGAATACCGGCAATCCCACTGAGGAAGACCCTCATGAATTGTGCAGGGAGGAGGGATATAATGGTGCTCAAAAAAATGTCCATACAAAGTTTCTACTTAATTTTTTTTTTTAAAAGGAGTTCAGTTTTAGCTGGGTATAGGAAACATACCTGTAACCCTGTAATTGAGAGGCTGAAGCAGATGGGTACTAAAAAAAAGGATGAAAAAAATGTTGTGGAGATGGTTCAATGGTTACCTTGGGGTGCAAGTCTGAGGGCCTACAAGGGCTTCAGGTGGCTTGAATTCAAATCTTACGCAGCCAGATAAGCAGCTGGGCATGTACATGCATGCTCACAACCCCAGTGCTACAGTAAGTGAAGACCAGAGAACCTCTAGGGCTTGCTGGTCAACCAACTTGACTAATAACCGAGCCCCAGGTTCAGTGAGAGATTGTGACAAGGAAATGTGCAGATCAGTGCCAGAGGAAAACAGCCAACCTCTGCTTCTGGCCATTGCACATGCAAACAACACACACTCAAAACCACACAGACTATACACACACACAACCAAAAAAATGAGGAAAAAAAAATCCTCAAATATACATTCTAATGATACATATTGAATTCTTAAAGGGAAAAAGATACCAAACCCCTAGCATTAAAAAGACATGAACAATTAATGTGAGACTTGAAAATAATGAAGCACTGACTAAAAGAATAATAGGCTCCATGAAACTAAGAGTTGCTTCTTTGAAAAGATTAACTTTTGAAAAAAAATCAATATTTGTTCATGATGAAATTCATGAAGACATCCAGATTATACCACAACAAAACAATATCTGTATACATAAATCTATAGTCAATTCAATGCTGAAGAGAAAAAAGTAAACTAAAGTGTTTTCTCTAATGTTACAAATACGTAAATGTCCACTCTCATTATTCTTATTAAACTTATTATTTAAATATTTAGCCAGAATAATAAGATAAATAAAATAAAGAGGATTAGAAGTCAAACAGTCCTTATTTCCAAGTTATATTTCACATACTTAACAGATCCTACGGAACTTTCCAAAACACCTTTAAGTCATATAATGTTTTTAGCAAAGTAGCAGGTTTAAAAACAGAAAAATCAGTAGCCTTTTTATATACCAATGGAAAAAAAAAAAAAAAGCTGCTGTGAAAGAAATCAGGAAACTACTCTCATTACCCAAAGCCTCAAAAGTAATAAAATACTAAGGAATAAATATAACTAAGGAGATGAAAGACATCTTCAACGAAAAGTAAAACAATAAAGGAAGAAATTTAAGAAAAATGCAGAGATCAAAAGACTTTCCAGGTTCATAGGTCAGTGGAATTTTGTTAAATTGGCCACATTACAGAAAATGATCTACAACTTAATTACAGTCCCCATCAAAATATCCATCCCATCATCCATGGATCTATAAAATTCATTTATAAGCATAAAAGACACCACATATTGTTCACAATCTTCAGCAAATAGAGCAATGCTGGAGGAATTCATTACCTGACTCGTGATACCATAATGAAAATTGCCTGTAAACAGACATGCACACCAAGGGAATAGAGGAGTGGATGTAAAAGTAATCCTAAATGCCTATAGCTATTTAATTCTTGAGAAACATGCCAAAATTAATCCCAAGAAAAAAATGCAGCCTCTTAAATAAATGATCCTAGAATAATTTTATTTATGCACACTAAGACTGAAGCTAGACTTTATGTTACCTTGTGCAAAGGTCAACTCGGTATGGGTCAAGTACTTGATATAGAACTGAATGTTGTCCAACTATTTCTTCGAAATTGAAACGTTTCCTCAATGATGAAGGAGGGAGGCTGATTAGACATGGGAAGTAAGTGAAACTTGCAAGTGTCAGGAAGCTCCTGCAAGCTACATGATTCCTAAGCTACCTCCCAAAAGTTATATAGGCAGTGACAATTGTTGAGGAGGTGGCTTGGCCCATCCTAGCTGTTTCCAAGTTATGCAGGGAGCTCCAAGGGCACAGTTTTCATGAGTCATTAGCAATGCTAACATGTGACTGTGGTGATAAAGCTGCTTGAGTTATCCATGTTCCTGTAGGTAACCAAGTTAACTCTCTGGTTCACTAAGCTACTAAGCTGCTCTGTGGTTGGTGCCTTATCTGGGGTGAACAGATACTTGCTCACATGTCCATGGGAAAAGTCACACAAAATCAAAATGATGAAATTACTGGAAGAAAGCATAGGGAAGCATTTCAGTTCATAGTCATAGCCAAAAACTTCCTGAATAGGATTCTAGTACCCTTGAAAAAAAATAGCAAGTACTGACAATAGGATTTCATGAAATTAAAAGGCTTCTGCACAGGCAAAAGACAAAGTAAATGGAGCAAAGAGAGCATACAGAATGGGAGAAAATGTTTGTCACCTACTAATACAAAAGAGGATTAATATCCAGACTATACAAAGAACGCAAGAATATCTTAGTTCTACTACAATCACTGGGTGTTACTCATGTACTCACAGAATCTATGGTTTCCTGCACAAAGCATAAAACAACAAGTGATGGCAAGCATGGGAGAACATAGTGACCTAAAAACGGTGGGTAGGAAAGTTAACAAGAGCCATGGAAATCGGTAGTGAGCTTTCCCAAGTACCAACATATATTGCAAATATAATCTACTATAATTTTACTTGTCCTGCTTGGCTTCATGTTTTGTTAAATTATCCAGATATTTTTAATTAGCATATAAAACATTATTAATGGAGATATAATTATCAGCTCTGTAGTATTTAAAAATTAAGCTTAGGGCTGGAGAGATTGCTAAGTGGTTAAGCACTTGCCTGTGAAGCCTAAGGACCCGGTTCAAGGCTTGGCTAGATTCCCCAGGACCCATGTTAGCCAGATGCACAAGGGGGTGCATGCGTCTGGAGTTCATTTGCAGTGGCTAGAAGCGCTGGCATGCCCACTCTCCTCTCTCTCTCTCTCTCTCTCCCTCTTTCTCCCTCTGTCTGTCACTCTCAAATAAATAAATAAAAATAAACAACAAAAAAATTTTAAAAAATTAAGCTTAACTGTATCCTATGAAAACTTCTGCAATATTCTAGAATATTTTATTGAGTAACAAATTTATATTTAAAAGATTCAAATACTGATGAAACTGGACACAAACATACAATTGTAACCCAAAATAATTTTATTATGTAATAGTTTCTTTACTATGATCACTACTTTCAATTTTTAATGACATGCCTTTTTAAAATGAACGACTTTTCATAAAAATTTGAATGCACATTACAGTACCAAATAACTTCCTGCTGAATGCTTGCTTTAACAATACATTTTTCAGGATAGAGATATGGCTTAGCAGTTAAGACATTTGCCTGCAAAGCTAAAGGACCCAGGTTTGACTCTCCAGGACCTATGTAAACTAGATGCATAAGGTGGCACATATGTCTGGAGTTCGTTACAGAAGCTGAAGGCCCTGGAACACCCTTTCTTTTCTCTCTCTACTTATGTATTTCTCTTTTCTCTCTCTCTCTCTCTCTCTCTCTCTCTCTCTCTCTCAAATAAATAAAAAAATAGAAATGTACTTTTCAAATATTTATTTCAAAGCTTTTAATGACAAAGTATTTAATGATAAATCTGATTAAATTACACATGTCACTTGTTGACATTTTGAGAATAACATAATTTTTATATAAGATCTGTCATGAATTGAGACATTCATTGCTTAGTAACTAAAAAAAATTCCTATGATTAGAATTGTCTCAAAGTTCTCCTGAACTGTGTGTAAAATAATTGGTGTACTGCTATATTGAACATAATCCCAAGCATATTGATTCATGGTACATCATAGATTTAATAAAAATTATTTAATTTTTGTTCTCACAGCTTTTATAGTATACTTTACCATGTATATAATAGTTCACTGATAAATTTCTGTTTCTTAAAGGTGTGAACTTAAGGAAAAGAATATACACTTAATAGCCAGGTATGGTGGCACATGCCTTTAATCCCAGCACTGGAGAGGCAGAGGTAGGAGGATAGCCATGAGTTTGAGCCCACCCTTAGATTCATAGTGAATTCCAGGTCAGCCTGTGCTACAGTGAGGCCCTACCTCAAAAAAACAAAAAAGAAAAAAAAAAGAATATACTCTTAAAGACTCATGCCTTATGAAATAGGAGTTTTCTTCATGTTAAAGACACTTAGGTTAATAATTGCTGGATTTACTCCCATTAAATATAATTATGATATAATATTTATTATATATGATTTCATTTACTAAAGTGATTATATATAAACTTAACTATATATAAATACTGGAAATATTCATATTTATAACTTTAATTGAGGTAGTTTAAGGACAAAACATACCAGTCTATACACTATTTTATATCTTATTTAGACACAATCTATGCAAAAATGTTGAGAAAGCTTCTTAATAATCATATCTATATTATATACATAAAACTGTATTGTATTTTATATTGCTCAATGTTGTGACAATTTTAGGTTGGTTATTAGCTATATTTCAGCATTCATGTCTAAGTCTTCCCTACCTAATTATACAATGACAAATAAAAAGATTGCTTATTACTATAAAATGCCATTCTTTAGATATAGTCAAATGAATGAGGAGAAAACAGTCATTGATTTATGGCAGCAAGCATATAAGATTTAACATATGCTGATATTTAAAAATGATTATTTGTATATGCAGGTTTATATTAAATGTTTTTCTAATTAAAAACATACAAATCAATTATAAAGAAAGGTCATTCAGTCATATTTTAATTATTTTTCTATGCATTTAGACATTTATTTCTTGGTAGATTGGAACTTACAAGATTATAATTATTATTTGAAGGTCATATGTTAAACATAAATGAAGTACATTATACATTAACAACTTGTTATATAAGTCAACATTTGTATTTATGTATGTATGAACAATAAGTAGAAATAGGAATAAGTGTATACCAATACCACTGTAAAAAATCAGATTTTCATGCCCATTTTTCCTTTCATTTCTGCTTTTAATCTAAAATGTACATAAAATAGAGGTAAACAAATAGGAATTATCATTATCAACCAATTCACAAGTTATGTAATGGAAAACAAAATATATATATTACATATTAATATATATAAAATATAAACAAATATAAACTTATATGACTATAAAATGTGTACATATCTTTAATAAACATTACACTGGTTATTTTATTTATTTATTTATTTATGTATTTATTTATGAGAGAGCAAGAGGCAGACAGAGAGAGAATGGGCACACCAGAACATCCACTGCAAATGAACTCCACTTGCATGCACCAGTGTGTGCAGCTGGCTTATGTGGGTACTGGGGAATCAAACCCAGGTCCCTAGGCTTCACAGTCAAGTGCCTAAACTGCTAAGCCACCTCTTCATCTCACACAGTGACTCTTAAACCATCTTATGTATGTTTATCACTTTTTGCACTTGGAATTTGATATTTTTAAGTTTACTTTTAGCTGGGCATAGTGGCTCACACCTTTGATCCCAGCACTTGGGAGGCAGAAGTAGGAGGATCTCTGTGAGTTTGAGGCCAGCCTGAGACTCCATAGTGAATTCCAGGTCAGCCTGGGCTAGAATGAGATCTTACCTTGAAAAGTCAAAAAAAAATACTTTTGATAATTGAAATATTTTTCACAGTGGGAATTATATGGTCAGATGATTGACAGTTGCAGGGATAGAGACTATCATGAGAAAAGCATGAGTGCAAGAGTGGTTCTCGACTGTCGTTGTGGGAACTTGTTTACATCTGGACATACCAGGAGACAAAAGTGAAAGGCAGATGCTTATTAGGAAATCTTTTTATTTCCATTTTATTCACTCTAGGCCCTTAGCCCTCTAGCCCTGACTGATGCCACCCACATGTAGTGTGGGCATTCCCTGCTTAGTTAAACTTCTCTGGAAATGCCCTGACAAACATGTGCATGTGTGTCTACTAGGGGATTATAAATCCAAACAAACCCACAATGAAGAATAACTTGGAGATCAAACTGTCAAACCATCACATGGACTTTTGGGGAACACTCATCTATAACATAATCATAATAACAGAGGCAGAATCCAGGATTCAGAATCCATATGATAGACCTACATAATTTACATCATTTGAAGTGTACAAGAGAAGAAAGGAAGGATAAATGGAAGGTCACCACCCTGTAGGACAAGATTGAATTCAGCTGACTGGTAAATTGGGGTGGGACATTACATAATTAACACAGATTACAGAGTCTCATGCATACAAGAAGTCACAGACTGACATACATGACATTCAGGTATTCTCAATTAGTAAAGAAAGATACAGGCGTTTTAAAAAAAAAAAAAAAAAAACTAGGGAAGCATGGAGCCTTTATAACCCTTCTCCAAAAGAACCTGAAGTGTGAAAACAGTCTCTAATCTGCTCGGTCAGTAATTTATCTTCAATGTGACATGATCCCTGAATCCTGAGTATTTCACAGGACCAGTGATCCACTTTTCACCTTCAAATCCATCAGTAAATCTTCCAAAAACCCTGAAAATATAGCCTTAATTCCTTCACTTCTCTCTTTCCTAGTAGTTCCTATTAATACAAGTCATCATTTCTTTACCCAGCTCTAATTTCCATTTTTAAGAGAGGCAGCCAAAAATCACTTCGGTTGATTATATACCATACCATTTTGCTTACAAAATCTGTGGCATCACAAAATTAGAACCAAAAACACAACCTAGGACAGTAACAATAGATCTTTATATTGTACAATCCTCTACCAATCCTGAGTCTTTGCATCAGATTTTCTTTCTATATCTAGAGGTAGCCATGCTCATCATCCTTATGATAATAAAATTTCTTTTCCCTAGTTAAAAGGATTTCTAATCAGAAGTAGCTATAGGAGAAACAGGAGTAAGTTTTTTTTTTTTTTTTTTTTTTAAATTTGCTTGTTTGTTTGTTTTCATAGGAGGAGTGACTATAGAAGCTCCTCCATGCTGATCACTGCCACCTCTGTCCTTTGATCTCATCTGACTGTTTGGGTATTTTCCCTTTGCTACTCTTCCTTAAGCCTTCACCACTTAATCTCTTAACTTTCTTCCTTGTGGAGGCTCAGGGCAGATGCTTTTATGCTTGGCCTCCCACATAACGAGTGTGTTTTCTAAATCTTTTTGCTTGCATTTCTATATCCTGTCTTCCACTGACATGAAAACTGTTCCAGCCATTTCCTAGATACAAATGTCCTCTAAATAAATATCATAAGTTATGATTTCTCCTTAAATAAACTCCATAATTATTATTTTACCCTTCTTGAGTCCATATTTTTAATATACCTTTTGTTAAAAATAAGAGGACCCAAAATTGGGGTTCAAAATCTGGAGACCCCTCCTGAACTTTAAAATTATGCATCACAACCAGAATGGCTTAGGAGTCAAATAACATTTTGAGAATTTTGCATATTCATCAACACATGCTTTCTATTTTCAGATGAAAAATATTGTACCCCGATGTTTTCCTTAATATTGAAAACTTTAAGTTACAAAGGGAACCAGGTTGCTTCCTGTGTAACTCACTTTGTAAGTGACTATGAAGAAAGAATCATTCCTTCCCAAAGTGTAAATCCATCTGCGTTCATGGTCACATTTAGTTTTAACACTGCTACCTATCAAATGAAATTAATTTATATTTGATTTTTTGGCTATCATTATGGTAATTGAATAATTCCAGGCAAAGCAAAGCAAATCTTTGATATTCTAATCATAGTTATGTGTGTGAACATTTAAATAAAAATAAATTTATCTGAGATCATTTATTTTTGTCCTTAATTGTGCTTTTTATTCTTGGAAGTCTCAAAGTCTAAGAAGTTTTTCAAGATACCACAGGTCCAGGGATGCTGGGAGATACTCATTATACATCCAAAATTGTTCATTAAACATAAATTCAATGTAGAATTGTGGCTGGAGGCAGCAGTCTAGTCATGCTTTACATTGCCAAGGTATTTTAAGTTGGTATGAATTAAGTTCCTTTTATGGCAGTATCTTCTGGGCTCAGGCATGTTCCAAGAGGGAAGAAAAATAATTAATATTCAGCATACTTGTGAACTCTGCTTTGGAAACATTTATAGGAAAAAATTGATCACTTTTAGTTAGTGAGGAATATAACTACAGTTGTAATAATTCTCAGAAACACATTCAAACAGATAATACATGTGCATTTTGAAAGAGTACGTTAAATATATCACTGTTTTATGCATATAATTAATATTTTGTTTACCATACTAATACTTAGTACAGGAAAATGTGCTCCTATACTAAAAATAAATATTAAGTAGAACTAGTGAGTAGGAAAATATTGCAAGGAGAACATTGTTCTTTTGTGTGTATAAGAGAGAAAGGGCACTCTGTTAAAGTATAAGCCATGCCAGAGTATTAGCAGATGTAAAATACTGATGTATACCATATCTTGACTAATGAAAGACTGGAATGACCATAGGAGTGAAGGGACATTTTCTACAGGCTGACTTGATTTTCTTTGGATATTTGTCTAGAAGTGAGATTGTTACATTATATGGGAGTTCTATTTCCATTTGCCAAACTTCCATAGTGTTACTCAAATTGGCTGTACTTCCATCTCCACTACCTGTGTGCAAGAGTTTCCTGTTCTCCAGACCCTCATCATCCTTGTTTCTTCTGTCTTTTAAATAACAAATGTGAAGTGATAGCTTATGGTCATTTCATTTGCTTTACCCTAATGAATTATTTTGAACACTTTTTTATATATCCGTTGGCTATGTCTTTTAAATATATTCCAGTTAAATTTTGTAAATATTTTATTAATTGACTTATTTATTTATTAGATAGAGAGAGAGGAAGAGGCAGATAGAAAGAGAATGGGTATGCCAGGGCCTCCAGGTACTGCTAATAAACTCCAAATGCATGAGCCACCTTGTGCATCTGGCTAAGGTGGGGCCTGGGGAATTGAATCTGGGTCTTTAGGCTTTGCAGGTAAGTGCTTTAACCTTTAAGACATCTCTCCAGCCCCCATTTAATTTTTTGATAGTTATACATATTAAAGAGTTTTAGTATGCTATCTCCAAACATATTAAAGGAGAAACAGCAGAAGGAGAGAAGGTGAGCTTTTTTTTTTATCTTTTCTTTTTAAACAGGAAGTCGGTCAAAAACAAAGGCCCATGAAAAACATGGATGCCACCTTTCTTGCCCTAGCAGGACCAGAACCCATGAATGAGTCTCATCCAAGATGGCACAAGCAACAATTCAGCAGTGCTTGCTTTCTGTTTCTTTAAATTTACCTAGGCCTGGCATACCTGGAGGGACTGACCCCTCCTCTGTCATCCTCTTGAGTCCATCAACCAATCAGGGAGTCTAAAAATGAGTCTCATCCTAGTAGGATGCCTGACCCCTATAAAGGAGCCAAACCATGTGTGTAGGTCTCCTGACCTGCTCTTCTTTTCTTCCTGGTCCTCATTGGTAAATTCTCCCTCCTCCTAGCCTGACTAGGAAAGGGGAGACTGTCTTTTTACATGGACATTTGTCTCCCTCCTTTCCATAGGTACCTTGTTTGGAGGCTTTCTTGCCTAACCATGTATGTAAAGCTCCCTTGGCATTCTTCTCTCTCTTGGGCTTTACTTCCTTAACCCCATTAGTAAAATCCCAGACTGGCTAGAAGGAGGAGGATTTCCTTTATCCTGTGTATTTTCCTGTTTGCTTTCAACATGTAATTTGTTTCTGGATGTTTTCTAGATCTACTGGATATATGACCTCCTCTCCTCAAGCCCTGAGTCCTTAACTGTCCAATCTCTACCCTTCTCTGACCTCTGTTGTGAGTGTGAAGGGGAAGGGAAAGGAGTATTGGAGCTTGGATTCTCATGTCTTATGTGTATGTGTCTTCTCCAGAGCTTTTTCCTGGGAGATTTCTTTGTGAAAATGATTCTATTCATCTTCTCCCTTTATAGTTGGGCAAGGAGAAGACTGTCCTGGTCTGAGCCTTTGACATAGTCTTCCTACTGGATCCCAGTTCTCCCTAAAAATAAACCTCCTTATATATAATTTACTCTCCTTTGAGTCCAGTTTTTAAATTTTTTTCCTAATTCAGATAAAGACTCAAAAGTTGGATTTACAGGTCTATGGATTTCCTAAATATGTATGGAAGTTAATCCCTCCTTGGACCCAAAGTCTTGCATAATATATTATGTGTGCTGATGAGCTTTAATTTTTCTTTATCTGGGGCTGGAGAGATGACTCAGCAGTTTAACCCTTGCCTAAAAATCCTAAGGACTCAGGGTACTATTCCCCAGTACTCATATAAAGCCAGACACAGTAGGTGGCACATGCATCTAAAGTTCATTTGCAGAGACCAGAGACCCTGGTGTGACCATTCTCTCTCTCTACCTGCCTCTTTCTCTCTCAAATAATTAATTAATTGATTAAATAATTAATCTCCTTTTAATTGTTTCTCCATACTTCCAACCTTTAAGCACTTCTTTTCTACATTCAGTTCTTTTATGTATTGTCTTCTTTTGAGGAATAGCTATGCATTTATGCCTACAGGTGGCATTGTATGTGTATATAGATAAAACTTGCACTTTCTAAATTTCAGTTTCAATTTGATGAAGAAAACTAAAAATAAAACAATAAACCCAACCAAAAAATAAAATATTTTCAGTACTGAGACAAGGCCTCAATATATATGACGATTTAAAATATTTTAAGTGAGTTGTCTAACACTGTTCTTTACTCCATTACTACTATGAAGCCTGTCAGATCATCAGTATGTCTTTGATTGGTTTGCCATAGCATTGCTATTCATATTTCGAGAGACTCCACTTTCTGTTATTCAAATTCCAGTAAGTAACAGCTATACAAGTCTTATACAGCTCACTATACAGTTAAAAGAATTAAAAGGTCTGAGATGTCTAAATGGCTGAGCCATGCCAAGAAAGGAGTTACTGAGTATTGCCAAGTCTTTTGGTTTCTAAATTTCTAACCTTTCCATTATACTGCTTTTAATTAACTTAGATGACAGCACTTTGCCTCAGAACAGACATAACACCTTTTTTTACTAAACAGTAATAGTGTGGTTCTTGGCAGCAAGCTGAGTCAGTCTAGGAGCCAGTGCCTCAGAGGGGTTTGATTTGGATGGCAGCATGGATATGTAGGCCCAGTGTACTGGATGGCCAATCACATGGATCTCTAATGAGATTATTTTCATACAGAGATACTTACAGGGAAATTAACCTCCATCACAATTTTAAGATAGATTCCCTATTTTAAATAGATTGACTATTATTTTATATATATTTATGTACAGGCAAATCTGTAAGGAAGTGGGACATTCACATCCTTCAATGAAGAGGACAAGGATATCAAGGAAATTCTAAAAAAATACTGTGAAAAAATTTTTATGTGTGTTATATGTGTATATATTTATGAGCTATGTAACCCCTGTGGATATAAGAGGGCAATTTGGGGGTGGTGGTTCTTGCCTTCCATTTCCTCTGAGATAGTCTCTCATTGTTCATTTTATTATTATTGTTGTTTTATCTTGTTTTTAGGTCAAGCTAGCTATCAACTCCTCCACTTCCATTGATTTTCCTCTCTGCCTCCTTTATCACTCAAAAAGCCATAGAGTTCAGCTGGTTGTGTGGGTGCTGGATTTTTGAATTCTGGTACTCATGCATGACCAACAAGTGTTTTATCTGCTGAACCACCTCCCAAACCCCTATTCTTGAAATTTTTGAAAATTTATTTTTTCCTGAAATACCAATTATTTTTACAGAAACATAAATAAAGTTGAACTGTCTAAGGCTCAAGTTTGATTCCTCAATATCTACATAAAGTCAGATGCACAGGTTGGTGCACGTATCTGGCATTTGTTTGCAATAGCAAGAGGCCCTGACATGCAAATTCTCTCCTTCCTCAATGCTTGTAAATCAATATATTTTTTTAAATTATTTATTTATTTATTTATTTGAGAGCGACAGAGAGAAAGACAGGTAGAGGGAGAGAGAGAGAATGGGCGCACCAGGGCTTCCAGCCTCTGCAAACGAACTCCAGACGCGTGCGCCCCCTTGTGCATCTGGCTAACGTGGGACCTGGGGAACCGAGCCTCGAACCGGGGTCCACAGGCTTCACAGGTGAGCGCTTAACCGCTAAGCCATCTCTCCAGCCCGAAAATCAATATTTTTTAAGCGATTGAATTATCTATATTTTCTTGCAAAGACTGACAGTCAGATCTACTAGTGTCTTGCTGATATTTTATGTTGATATGAAGATGGGAAAATGCAGCCTTTTTTTTACTATGTTGGGAAAATTATGTCTGTTGTACTAAATATACTTAGTTTGTATGAGACTGATGCTGGATTTATGTATTTTGGTAGATATTTTTAAAAAGCTTCTGATTAAGTGATAATTTTATAAACCACCAGTAGATGAGAAAAATAACTTCTTCTATATACAATTATCTCATAGTCATCCATCAGTGTTATAGTTCTTATGATAGAGTAATATTATTACTCTGCAGTGCGAGATTAAGAAGTATTACTTATTTTCTTACTTTAACTATTATTAACTTTTTTAGTCATAGATTATTTGTTCTTCATTATTTAAATTGCTCTTTTGTGAGTATTTTTATAAAAGATATTCTATATTTCCTAGCTATCATGAAAAGAGCATCAATAAACATGATTGTGCAAGTATCTCTAAGGTAATGAGAACAGTCCTTAGGATATATGCCTAGGAGTGCTATAGCTGGATCATATAGTAAATCTATTTTTAGTTGTTTCAAGAACGTGCACACTTATTTCCGCAATGGCTATATTATACTACATTTGCACAGACAGTGTAGAAGGGCTCCCCTTTTCATGCAAACATGCATACTTGACAGCATTTATTTTCATTTGTCTTTTTTTCTAATTTTTAAAAATTAATTAATAATAATAATTAATAATTTAATTAATTAATTTGCTGTACAAAATTTTTGCAATCTCATGAGGTCCCACTTGGTAATTAGTGGTTTTATTTTCTGAGCAACTGGGATTATATTCAGAAAGTCATTGCCTATGCCAATATGTTGAAATGTTTCTCCTATATTTTCCTCTAGAGTTTCAGAGTTTCTGGTCTGGTATTAATGTCCCTGATCTATTTGGACTTTATTCTTATTCTTATGCATGGAATATACATATACATATACATATACATATACATATACATATACATATACATATACATATATATATACATATACATGTACATATATATGTATATATATATGTGTATATATATATGTATGTGTGTGATTTGGTAGAGTTGATTTTTCTCTGTGCTGATCTCCTTCACCCTTGTGCTGGTACCCAGTTCACCAAGAAAACAGCACCCTTGCTTGTTTCACCAAATTTTCTTAGTTTCAGCCGGGGCCCTTTCGAGGTATGATGTGGTGGCTCTCTCCTTAGGATCTACATCTATCTGAAAAAGAGAAGCTGATTCTCCAATGGAGAGTACTTAGCACCAGGACAAATGAGATAACCCTTACATTTTATAGAGAATTTAATAGGTTTAGGCCATCTTGTAGCCCACAATTGATGGTACCTTGATACTGGAGAGTGGGATAATGTTTGGATATGGTTCTGACTTGTTTCCCAGCTCCAGCTATGGGTCCTGTACCACTGAGGGGAACAGTTAGCCAAATCAAGAGCAGTTGGTTCCCCACCATGGCTGTGTGCCACTATTGCACTTGTGTGGGCATCACTTGGCAACTGCCTCAGGCTGCCTCAGATTCCCATTGTGCTTGAGCCCATGCTGATCCACCCACTTATGTGCCCATACACTGTGATGGGCAGACCACAGCACAAAAGAAATAACATGAAAAATGAAATGCAAGAAGATCCAGTTAGATCACCCAGTCCTACAATGAACATCTCTAATCAAAACATAGAAGAGTCATTAGGATGAGAACACCAAAACGAAGCTATGAGCAATGCAACCCTGACCAAGCTACTGGTAGAACTTGCAGAAAGGCAACAAAGGACCAATAATTGTGTGGATGCTGCCATCACTAGATTAGACCTAATAGATAATAAAATGGAAGGAGTTCAAAGGCAGTTAAGAGAATTGAGGGAGAGTGAAAAAAAAAAAAAAGGACCTCAAAAATCAGCTGGCGATGCTAAATGAAGACATAATGAAATGCAAGGATGAATGCCAAGAAGAATCAAGAAAATCAGAAAACGATGTGAAAGGAAGCTTGATAGAAGGATGGAAATTATACATAGATAAGTAGTAGAAAATGCAGACCTAATTGAACAAGTCCAAAACTCTCTGAAAGCTCTCAAGAATAGAGTCACCCATGTGGAGGATAGAAACTCTGATCTGGAAAACAAGATGGAAGAAATAGTTCAAGAACTCAAAAATTTCAGTAAGTTCAAAAGTTTCTGTGGACAGAACGTGAGGGAGTTGTGGGGTACACTTAATCATTTGTCTTCTTGATGGTAGTCATTCTGACAGGAGTGAGATGAAATATCATAGTAGTTTTAGTTTGCATTTACCTGGTGGCTAAGGATGTAGAACACATTTTTAGATGTTTATAAGCTATCTGTCCCAATTGGGTTGTTTGATTTCTTATTGTTTTGTTTTTTGGTATTTGTATATTCTGAATATTAATCCTCTGTCAGATGTATAGCTGGAAACGATTTTCTCCCATTCTGTAGGTTGTCTCTTTGCTCTATTCACAGTGCAATTTGCTGTACAAAATCTTTGCAATTTCATGAGGTTCCACTTGGTAATTAGTGGTTTTATTTTCTGAGCAACTTGGATTATATTCAGAAAGTCATTGCCTATGCCAATATGTTGAAATGTTTCTCCTATATTTTCCTCTAGCAGTTTCAGAGTTTCTGGTCTGGTATTAAGGTCTCTGATCTATTTAGACTTTATTCTTATTCTTGTGCATGGAATATATATATATACATATACATATATATGTACATGTACATGTACATATATATGTATGTGTGTGTGTATGTATATGTATGTATGTATGTGTGTGTATGTTTGTATGTATGTGTGATATATATATATATATATATATATATATATATATATATATATATATATAAATCTCCAATTTTTCCAGAACCACATAATGAAGAGGCTGTCTTTTCTCCAATGAATATTTTTGGTGTTTTGTCAAAAATCAGATGGCTATAACTTCCTGGATTAACATCTGGGTCCTCTATTCTGTTCCATTGATCTACATGTCTGTCTTTGTGCCAGTTCCATGCTGCTTTTTGTTACTTTGGCTTTGTAATATAGCTTCACTATTCACAATAGCTAGGAAATGTGACCAGCATAGTTGTCCCTCAACAGATGAATGAGTAATAAATATGTAGTACATTTACACAATAGAGTTCTATCCAGTGGTATCAGAAAAATGAAATTATGAAATTTGAGAAATGGCTGGATCTGGAAAGGATTATACTAAGTGAGGTAACCCAGGCCCAGAAAGCCAAATGTCACATGTTCTCTCTCATATGTGCATCCTAGCCTCAAATGTTTAGACTTGTGTATGAGCTGGAACCAAAAATGGGTGGCAGAGGCCCATAAGAAAAAAAAAAAAAAAGAGGGAAGGACTTAAGGGGATGGTATTGTATATATGTAATTAGAAGAACAGATTACAGTGTTGGGATGGCTTAAAAGAGGCCAGGGGAAGAGACTGAGTAAAAGAAGGGTGGAGGGTCAATCAAAATTCAAGCTCTTCTGAATATAACATCTGAAAGTCTACTTTTTTGGTTAATGGCACATCCAGAAGCCATAGATTGTTACTAGAAAATTTTCAGTGCCAGGGATTGGATACTTTCCTGTGAGTTGTTGGCCAGAAAGGTCCCTCTTGCCTCCAGAGCATTATGGGATATTGCCAAGGCCTTTGGTTTCCCACCAGAAATAGATGGTAAGACCGTATTGCTGAAGACTCCACATTCCTGATAGGCAAGGTCACTGAGAAATCAAGCTGGGGCTGAGCTGAAAACCTTTTCCCTGTAGACCAGCCAACTGAAAGCTGGAAAAAGCTGCTCTGCATGCATTCCTATGGGAGACAGAAGTCATCAGTGGTGAAAACAGTGGACACTGGAAGCCTCAAGCTTGGCCAGACAGGCCAAATGACTGAACAGGTACAATAGTGATATGTCTGTTCTGGGGGAAACCTACTGCTCTGTAATTGGACTGGAGACCAATTCTATGGGAGGGAATACAGGCCTGCTACTGAAAACAATAGCCTATGGCAGGGGAGCTCATGAGACTTAGGGGTATGAAACCCGCTCTTGTATGCCTAAATGCATATATTATGCTCACTGAACAGCCCTGTAAGGACTACACTTAATGTTCATATTCATATGTTAATGCTATTTTCATTTTTGGTTAAAGCTTCTCTTTTCAGATGGTGGTGACCACTGGGCTGACCCAAAAGGCAACAGAGTGCTGAGAAGAAGTGATGGAGGACTGTCCAGCACTGAAACATCTCTATCACACCCTCCAAGGCTCGGGGGTCCACTGTGGAAGAGGTGGCAGAAATACTGTAAGAGCCAAAGGAAGGGTAAAATTCCTTAAAAAGCAAGTCGCCAGACAGAAATTGGCCTTGATACTCACAACCTCACAGTGCCTAGCATTACTTTCATAAGACCCTCGTGATAGGAAGAAAAGAGAGTTACATCAAAATAAAAGAGAGACTAATGGGTGGGAGGATATGATGGATAGTGGAGTTGTCAAGGGGAAAGTGGGGGAGGAAATTATCATGGCTTATTGTCTGTTAGTATAGAAATTGTCAATAAAAAACTATACATTTCAAAAAGATATTCTATAAATGGATCATAACATCTGAAGGATCCTATCTTCTCTTTGCATATGTTAATATAAATTCACACACACTTTTACTGGGGGATTGTTAGAAGTTTTACATATCAAAATGACATGGAAAATATGATTAAACAGTATAAAAAATTATACTAAAGAGAGAAATCTTACCTCTTCCACCCTGTACAACCCAGCATTATTGTGTCTCATGCATGAATGGTTCCTTTCTCAGTGTTGTTATAAGATTGAGGTTTAACTGCATTCTTTTTCAGTTAAATGGTTTAAATAATCAACATTGGTTTGATGTATTTAGCATATTATTCCTGAATTTTAATTTCATTAATTTGAGCCATGATCTTTATTATTTTTACAATCTACCTTCTTGTTTTTATTCATTTGTTTTTATTTTTCTAAGACTTTGAAGTACATAATTAAGTTCTTTATTTGAAATTGTTGTTTTTTTTGTTTTTTTTTTTTTTTTTGCCTGTGTATATATTTGTGTATACTGTGGTAGTATGAGTGAGTGTGTGTGTTTGTGGTGCCACATGTGTGGTGTATACACATGTATGTGCCCTTTTAGGCACCCCATGTACTCACTTGTGTTGGCTGAGGAAGAATGTTGTGTGTCCCACTCTATCACTCATCTCCCTGTTTATTTGACCCAGAATTTCTTCCTGACACTGGATGTTGCAGTCAGGTTCACATTGCTGGCAGAAATCATCCAACCAAAAGCAGCTTTGGGGTGGGGGGAGTTTTATTTTGGCTTACAAACCCGAGAGGGCGCTCCATGATGGTAGGGAAAAGAATAGCATAAGCAGGACATCACCCCCTGGCCAACAAACGGTGGACAACAGCAACAGGACAGTGTGCTAAAAACTGGTAGGAGAAACTGGCTATAATACCCAAAAGCCTGCCCCCCAAAATACACTGCCTCCAGGAGGCATTAGTTCCCAAATTTACATCAGCTGGGAACCTAGCATTCACAACACCTAAGTTTATGGGGGACACCTGAATCAAACCACCACACTGGAGCTTCCTGGTTTTGCTTCATTTTTCTTGAAAGGTACATAAAATAGCAAGTAAGTTGTGGACATTTAAAGAAGCTTCTGATTGACAAATTTCCATTTTATTTTTGGAATTTTAAATTTATTCATGATTTCTACAATTACCAATTTGGTTATTCAAGATTATATTGTTCTGTCTCCAAGTATTTGCCTATTTTCTCCCCTTATTGGTTTCTAGTCTAATTCCACTATGATCTCATTAGATACAATAAGTTATTTTGACTGTTTTATAGTTCTTTAGACTACTTCTTATCTATTTCTGTCATGAAGGTATATAGTTAAGAGAAAGTCCTAGGAACTGCTGATAAAAATATTTCTTCTGTATCTGCAGGTATAATGGTCTACAGATATGAGCTAAGTCCATTTGAACTATAATCTTCTGAAGGTAGAAAAATCTTTGTTAATTTTTATTTGGGTGATCTATGTGAAGATAAGAGTTTAGCTAGTAGTATGTTATTAAAGCCACCCATATAATTTTTATAATTTATTGATAAATTGTGGGGATTTTTTACTAATATAAAATGCCTTCATTATAGCTTCATTACTCTTTGTAGTCTGAAGATATGAGAACAGCTACATCAGTTTATGTTTAACTTCTATTATTCAACTGTTAGTCTGGGTTGTGTGTCCTAATAAGCTTTGTTTCTTATAGACAACAGAACTGAATTTCTGTTTTTAATTCTAGCCGGGAAGTTTTTTTATTAGTGAAAATAGACCATTTACATATAAGCTTAATAGAGAGATGTTTACTTATTCCTGTAATTTTGATGGCTGATTTTCTGGAAGGATGGTTGTATTATTTGTTCTTTTATTTTCCTCTCTTAATTCTAAAGGTTTATTGTCTTGAATATGAGAAACTGCTTCTCAGCTCTTATTTGTTTATATATTCCTCTCATGAAATGTATTCTTTCCTTTGTTCTTATGGTTGAGACTGTTTTTCTTCTTCCTCTGTTTATAGTGCTTTTTACTTATTTAATGGCTAAAAACTACCTCATCTTGTGCCTTAAAGTGTCCCTATTTCTCCGTTAATTTTCACAGATAACTTAGCTTTCCTGGATACAGAAATCTTGGTTGCCAGTCACTTACATTTTATATCTCGAAATATGTCATTTCATGCTTTCCTGGATGTGAAGTTTGATGTCATTATGATGTGTTTGTCATTGTGAGTTTATATTTACTAGCTTTTCGACAATTTCATGCTTATCTATACTGTGTTATGATCGTTTTCACCCACCATTACCTTCTCTTAGTCACTTCTCATTCCTGCTGATCTTCCTCCTCCCAATGAACCAATCCCTTCCATTTTAATATCTCTCTTTCTTTTTGTCTGCAGATCTTGTGCAGATGGTCAAATCTCCCATGAGATCAACATTGTAGCAATTATGTCATATCCATAAGACAGAATTTCATGGTATTCCTCCTCATTCTTCCTAGTAGTCCTTCTACTCCCCCCCCCATGAGGTTCCCTGGGATTTGAAGGCTGATTCAGATGTTCTGTTTATAGCTATGAACTCAACCATCACTTATTCTCAGCTTTTTGACCAATTATGAGTTTCTGGCTGGAACATTGCCCACTGTCAAAAGAGACTTCTCTAAGCCAGACTGAGAGCTACACTAATCTATGGGTATAAACATAAATATTTAGAAGATAGTAATATTAAGTAAAATATTTACATTAAGAAAACACCAGTAGTAGATTCTCCAATAGGGTCTGTGACCTCTCTAGCCATGGGCTTTTGACTAGAATTACAGTTCTACTTTGCATTCCTTCCCCTGGAACAGGCCTCAGATCCTAGCAAGAAGCAACTGGTTATCCCCAGAACATTCATACCACTATTACTCCAGTAGTCATATCTTGCTTGGCAGTTCACTATAGTAACATACCTGGGAGAAATAATTGATAAATTTTCTCACAATGGTCAGTGTGACATCTTCTGTCACTGAACAATAGCCAGTAGGAGAAAGCTGCCAGCTAAGTTTCAGCTGAGCTCTGCTGTGTCCTATAACCACAGTGTTTGGTATTTTCAGAAATAGTTTCTTCACAATCAAAAGTAGTGGAAATATGTATGATTTTGGAAACGTCTAGTGTTCCTTGACTAACAATTCATAGTGAGGTATTTCAAACCTGGCACTGGGATTTTAGTGTTAAAAACCTATGACTCTGTTGAAGATCTTTTCTTAATTACTTTTTTTAGTTAGCTAATAAAATAGTAAATTATAGGCTGGAAAGATGGCTTGTTAGTTAAGTGCTTGTCTATGACTAAGGACCCCGGTTCAAAGTTCCATTCCCCAGGACCCACATAAGCCAGATGCACAAAGGGGCACATGCATCTCGAGTTAGTTTGCAGTGGATGGAGGTCCTGCCATGTCTTTTTTCTCTCTCTTTGACTCTTTTTCTCTTTGTCTGTTTGTCACTCTCAAATAAGTAAATAAAAATAAACAAAAAATAAATAATAAATAATAAACTACTATTTGGCTTTTCGTTTGACCTCCCCTTACACACCTACCTTTCCTCTATACCCATGATCACATCCCCATTTAATCCTTTCCTTCCCTAGTATTTCCCCTTCTACCTTCATATGATATATGTTTAACTATCCACCAACCAATAGATACCTCTTCCATCTGTTATGGCTCCTTTCTTGCTTCCTGTCATTTCTCCATCTTAAAACACAATGCTCTAAAAATCCAAGTCTAAGATGCACATATGAGAAAGAACATATAGCATTTATCTTTCTGAGCCTGAGTTAACTCACTCCACATAGTATTTTCTATTTCTATACATCTTCCAGGAGTTTTCATAATATCATTTTTCATCATGTTATTATACCACTTCTTTTTATCCAGTCATTAGTTGACTGACTTTTAGATGAATCATATTTCTTAGCTATTATAACTAAGAGCAGCAATGAACATAGATTTGTACCAATTTCTCATGTAGGGTGCAGAATCTGGGTGTAGGCCCAGGAGTGGTATAGCTTTGCCACATGGTACTTATATTTTCTTAGAGGCCATACAATTTTACACTTCAAACAACAGTGTACAAGGGTTCCCTTTCCCCTCATTCTTGCCAGCATTTCTTGTCTTTTTTTTTTTCAAAATAGTAACTTTTTTTTTTTTTAAGTAAGATGGAATCTTAAAGCAGTTTTTATTTGTATTTACCTGGCAGCTAATTTTGGTCCCCACAATGAATGCCAGTAGTCCCACCGAAGAAGACTTTCAGCAAACTTGGAGTGGAAGACAAGGACCTAAAGGGTTTAAACATTTTATAAAATCATAAAGTAACAAGTAATAAAAAGTTTTTGAAAAGAACAAAAAAATTATTCATTTGTATTTCTTATTTTGAGATTTTGGTTTAATTCCATTGGGGGGGTCCAAGTCAGTGATTTAAAAAATGCTTTTTTATTGTTATAAATTATAATTTAATTTTTTGTATTTTGTTATTCTTTAGAAGAAAAAAATATTCTTCTAGAGTTTGTGCTTCTTTTCATTGTATCATTAGTTACTATTTGTTCCCTTACCTTTTTGTTTTTCTTACTTTATAAGTTTCTTTCCTTCCATTACACATTTATGCACACTTACCTAACCTACATACTTCTTATTGTACTAAAGTCAAGTACATTTTAAAATTCTGAGTACTCTTAAAATATCATTTATTTTGCTTATCTGAATATATCTCTATTTGACTTGCCTTTTGGAAGGATTTTTTTTTTGAATATAGAGACCTAACTTCAGAACATTTACACAATCTTAAAAATGCCTCATGTTTTGGAGGTGCCACTCTCTTACCTTCTGCCTTCCATGAATTCTGAAACAAAGTCTTCTCTTACTCTTCTGTTCATTCTTTTTTGTGTTTCTGTTTAATTGTGGTAGTTTCATATTTGTTTTCTTTATCAAACTTTTAGGAAATTTGATTATCATATGTCACATGTTTTCTCATGTTTCTACTCTTGTCTCCTGTCTGCATTGATTTCCTTGAATCCCTTCAACAATGATTATGCTGAAACAATAATAAATTGTGTGCCATTCTGAATATACAACACATTCTGTCTTACTTTACTAAAAACATCATTTTGTGTTTTAGGAATGACATTCTTTGCTTCACAACTTGGAATGTTCATTCTTAGATCCTAGGATCAGTTTCCCTGCTTCTTCAAGATGAGATTACCCATTAATGCCTTTCTCTTTCCATAAATCTATGTACATTTTGCCCCAAACACCTTTCACTTCATCCTATATCATTATGAGTGAGTTTTCATCTCCCCTTTCTACATTCCTTAACTTCATTGTTCAAAGTCATTGCAAACATTTGTGTATTAAACAATGTTTATAGTCATCTTATGGACACATAAAACACACCTTAGAAGAGTAGGCATACCCTTGATTAGAGAAGACAGAGAAAAATCTATGAAGAAATAAAGAGAGAGAGACAGAGAGTAGGTAGACAAGTTGACAATTAGAAGAGGGGTTAGCATTTATCCTGAACCTATAGAACATTATACAGCAAACAAAGTGCACAGAGTTATTTCATGATTACCACTCCTCCAGAAAGAACAGGAAGAGACTCAAAGGGAAGCTACAGAATCAATGAAGACAGAATTATGAATGAAGATGGGATCTTTGATTTTGTTACCATGGTATGATCTACCAACATGGGATGTGGTTTAGATGCAGTAGCTTAGAAACAGTAACAACAAATAAAACAGATGCACACCAGCCTGAATCTGAAACAATTAAAATTATTGCCATGAAGAGATGGTTCTAAAATGAGGGGCTCTGCTTATTCTTGAGACAGTATGCATCATTTTGTGTTAAAATGTGAATTTTAGCTCGGCCTGGAGGCACAGTCCTGTGTTGGAAGCTACTCAAGGAGCTGAAATAGAAGGATGGTGAGTTCAAGGCTAAAATGGATGGTTTAATGGCTTTGTCTCAAATTAAAATAAAAAGTAAAGATGGTAGAGATGTAGGTCAGTAGTGGGATATTGCTTATCATGTGTAAGACACAAAATTCAATTCTTAGAACTACAATAAATAAATGAAAATCCTCTCCTTTTTATTCCTCAAGGAATGGTGCCTCAATTACTTACCTGTACATCTTGAATTTTATTATGCTATTGAAATGTTCTATGAATGCACAAATTATTGAGAGAAAAAAATAACTGAATAGATAACTAAATGATATATTGCTCTTATATTTTTTTCCTGCTGGTGCAGAGTTTGCATGTTGCTTTTTAGGAGGGAAGACACCAGAGAGTATTTGACTGCTAGGTTCCACTGAGGAATGGGTATTGCTTCTTTTTATAAACAAACAATGTAGATTATCATAGCAAAGTAATAACTAAATGTGTTTTAAATATTGATGTCCATTTTCATTAAAACTCTTTATCAGGTTGGAGAGATGGCTTGGCAGTTTAGCCACATGCCTGCTAAGCCTAAGGACCCAGGTTTGATTCTCCAGGTCCCACATAAACCAGATGCACGTGGTGGTACATGCATCTACAGTTCGTTTGCAGTGGCTAGAGGCCGTGGCATGCCCATTCTCACTTTCTATCTCTCTTTCCCTCTCTCTGTCTCTAAGAAATAAATATTAAAAAACTTTACCAGCTGGATGGTGGCGCATGCCTTTAATCCCAGCACTCGGGAGGCAGAGGTAGGAGGATCACCATGATTTCGAGACTACCCTGAGACTACATAGTGAATTCCAGGTCAGCCTGGGCTAGAGTGAAACCCTACCTCGAAAAACAAAAACAAAAACAAAAAAAAAAAACCTCTTTATCATAAAATATGCAAACAAGCTTATTTATTAGTAGCATATATTCTTATATTGTTATATATTTACTTAAAGTTACTGATTATTTGTGAACTATATGTCCTGACATTTTAGCCTTAAATATCATACTTCTATGATAAATGGAAATACTATAGAACTACAATCTTTCCTCTATGTTAAAAATGCTGGTTATCTTTGACTATCTAGCCTAAACTAAGATTATCCCATTGATATCTATGGTAGCTATTTTCATTGCAAATTATTTTTTATGACAGATACTCATACAGTAAATACATTTGAATCACCTGCATTAAATTCCTTAAGTACTTTTTCTTTAGACTAGTACTGTTATAGGATTTTATCACAGTAATTAGTAAAATTTTAATAGTGACAATACTTTGAAAAATTTCACCCTTCATAAAAGGATGGCTGCTGTAGAGAAGGTAGCCAGCTGGCCATTACAGTTCTATATGCTTAGCATTCTCCTCAGCTACAAGTATATGCCTTTTCCCCTGGCTACTAACAAACAATTTCCTATATAACTAACTCAATCTCAGTGACTAGAGAACCAAATATGATAAAGTCATCTAGGGAAGGTGTAAAGTTTTTCATATATACCCTATTTTCCTTTTTTCTTAGAAATATTGTGTAGCAAGAATTATCTATAAAAAGAAAAGTATGCGTGTGTGCACACATTGCCATGATACACTGTAGTGGTGAATGGTGGTTATTTCAATTATCTTCTCCCTACAAAGGGTTCTGTGTACATCTGTATCCTGACTCTTACAAACAGCTTTTAATGAATAACTAATGAAAGTTCTGGGTAAGACTCCTTGACACTGTCAGGAGAAAGACATGTTTAATTGTTGAATTATGTTCTTTTTATATTTGTTGAGTATCATAATGATATGTCAGTGATAACAAAATTGTATTTATTTCTTAAGCATCAACCTTTTACACAAATAAAATAGGAGATATTTAATATGCTTGTATTTACTTATATGGCTCTTTTATTCATTTAGTCAGTCATTTGTTCAAGCAGTTTGTATAGAAATCCTTAGATGGATAATACTTGAAGTTGAGTGATCCTTGTCCCTTAAAAATATGTTTTTGGGAACAAAAGTGTCATAATAGGAAAAGTAACTCACTTATAATGCTAAACATAGAAATGGAGAACAGGCTTGGATAGGTCAGAGGTAAGCTATATTAATTATGACAAAAGCATATATCCCGTCCAATACTTTTGTTTAAGTATGCTTCTACTTTGATGCTACCAAAATACCCAAGATGGCAGGAAGTTAGTGATGCCTAGATTCTAAGCAAAATAACCAGAAAAAAAAAGCCAGGTTTGAATTGAGGAATTGTGGAGAAAATTCACATGGAAATATACAACAATGGAGGTATGCAATTTATCACAAATACTTTGTGCTACATATTACTTACAAGTATTCAATATTATAACAGTAACATAGCATATAGTAGATTCCAGTTTTGAGAAAAAAATCCCATCTTTATACAAAAAGTAGAACTTGGGTTTCATCTATTGATTGTCCCCTGCTTAACAAATTGTTCCTTATATACTATTAAAGTTAATCCTAGACTGTCAAACCTAAAATTTGGCTACTACCTGAGATTGACTGTTACCAGAAAAAAATAAAAATGCACTTTGCTCAAGAATCAGAGAGATGCTTTCATGAACTTGACCTTTTATTTATAAATCCATTAATCAAGGGGGGAACATCTTATTCCAGGCAATTAGTTTTGACAATGGAACAGTAAATAGGCCCTAATTAATGACACTTTGTAATTATTCTTCCCTATGTGGACATTAACTGGTGTGTAGGCATTAATTGTGACATCAACATGATTGCCTATTAGTGAAAATACCATTTTGCTACTTAACTATGTATTTCAAGGACTTATATACTTATGGTTTTCAGAATCACTTAAACCAGCCTTAAGTTTTAAAAAGGTCTAAGAAATATAAAGCCCAAGTTCCTTGATGTCTTGGTCCATTTTTCTCTGAGTTACATAGATGCAAATTCCTCTCACTCACATGATAGGGCCATGTTGTGTGATACAGAACCTACTGGCCACATGTCATGATTAAATTTAATTTACTTAAAAGCACATAAGTCTATGAATTTTCTCCTTTGTCAGAGTATAATTCAGGGTTCTCTAGAGGAAAAGAACAGATAGAGTAGGATTTATTAAATTGTCTTACTGGATATGAATGGGGTACTCCAACAATGGCTGCCTGTAGGCTGGGGAGTCTGAGAAACTGGTAGCTGTTCAGTTCATCAGGCTTGATGCCTCAGCAGTCTCAATCTGGCAGAGAAGGCTTGGAAGATTCCTACAGAGCCACTGGTCTTCAGCACATACTGGAAAGCTGAATAAGCTGTGTTCCAATGTCTGCAAAAGATGGAAACAACAATGTAGGTGCACACACCAGCAAGTAGCAAGGATAGCCAAGCAAAAGGCACTGACTTCTCCTGGAAACCATATAACATCTGCCCATGCATGGTAAAGGTCTTTTTTCTTCAGTTAATTATTCTTGGAAACTCTTTCACAGACCTTGAAAGAGGTATATCTCTTAATTGATTCTGGAGCTGATCAAGTTAACAATACAAATTAACTGTCACAATCAAGTTTTTCCTTCATAAGTGTTCAGTCGTCACTCATGGCAAAATCCTATTTACTCCTTTGGTAATGTAGATATGAACATTTATCTTATGACAGTTCTATTGGATATCCTAGCATATATGAAAAGACCTATGAAGTCTGTCACATTTTTCTTTTGTGCACTAATACGTCCCTAGAGTCTAGAATATTGTCAGACACAGATTAGGTACTCACAAATTATTTGTTGATCGATTGAAGGACTGCTCCTCATATGTTTCGGAAGTGGACCTACAGATACAAATTTTAGGAATGTCTGGCGACACATGGTGACACATGAAGAGTGCTTTCTGACAGGGATACAAATGAGCAAAGGGGTACTCATGAACCTCTGCTCTCTTCTGTCTCTAAAGTATCAGAGAGAGTTCAATAATGAGGTTGATAAGACAAATACTTCCAGAAGAAGATGGTATGCTTTACTTTACCAATTGTAACAGATACGTGAAAGCTAAAGACCATGAAATATTGGCCATGAAGAAAAATAAAGCTTCATCTGGGATTCTGTTCTGTCAACAAATGATGATCTTTTCACATTTTTAAATAATTTCTCGAGAAAGCAAAAATCTAAAATCAAAGAACAAATTTGAAAAAGTAATACAATAATTCAAAAATGAAATAAATCAGATGAGTAAAATCTTCAAGACTAAAGTCTTAACAGTCTTACATTACTGTCTCACACAAATTCACATGCCTATACATGCACTTGTGTGCACACGCGTGCGCGCGCGCACACACACACACACACACACACATACACACACACACTCAGCTTTATAAACAAGATTATTTACTACATCACCTTCCCCATAGGAACTTATGCCAGTGATACTAACTACACATAAAATTTAAAAAGACCAAAGCAAAGACCAACCACATATTTTTCAGATACATATTAATTACTGAAAATTTAAGGCATGAATATAGTTAAGTGAAGTAAAATTAAAATTTAAATGAATTACAAATATTGAAGATGAAATATATAAAATGCCAAAACAAGTAATAAATTATATATGAAAACTATTATTTTTCAATTACTGCTTGAAAGTGTTATTAAAGATTTTTAATCACATTCTTCAATACTTAGAAACATTGTGATCTAAATTAATCAGGCAATGTGTCTTCATATTTCAGATATATTCAAGTTAGATTATTTTCCTATATCACATATAATTTTCATAGTATTAGCTGTTTGACTAATTTCCAAATGTTTAAATTGCTAAGAAAAAATACTTGATGAAAGCAAATTAAGGAAGGAAATCTTTCTTTTGCTTCACACAAAATAGTCTATCATGCAGGGAAGGGCTAATGGCAGGAACATGAGGGAAATGGTCACATTAAGTCTGAGGTCAGAAAGCAAAAAAAACATTAAACTTTTACTCATATTTTCAACTGTTAGCTCAGTATGGGACTCCATATTATGGAATGGTAACACCCATATTCAGGTTGCTCTGGAAATATCCTCACAGCTATACCCAGAGGTTTAATTTCCTAGGTACTTCTAAATTGAGTCAAGGTGACAATCAAAAATATCTATCAGACTGTTGACTACAATGCTGATGTTCAATAATGTGTACACACTAATTAGGTCAAAATTCAACTGTTGTAAAATTTAAGAACAAAGTTCTAGTGATATAGGTTAGAGAAATGCCTGTCTTTTATATAAGGACAATTTGTACAATAATCTGCAATTTAGAAGCCAGTAGGTGTCATTTATTTTCACTATCAGTCTTGACTTAGAAGTGAGATGTAACAAAATGTGTGTGTGTGTGTGTGTGTGTGTGGAGAGAGAGAGAGAGAGAGAGAGAGAGAGAGAGAGAGAGAGAGAGAGAGAGAGAGACTCTCAAATTAAGAGAGAGATCAACTCAGAATTATTATATAGGTTTTGGTCTTCAAATATCATTGATTCTATTGAAGAAGGTCTATACTTCAACATGCTATTGAAACAACTATTACTATTACTGCTTTTTGAGTCAGATAATCTGACTAAGTAAGTGAAATATTTAAACTGCATTACTTAGATAATGAGATTTTGCTTCTCATATTAACATGTCAAGAATAACCATCACATGAGTGGCTGCAATTCTAGTATTAAATAGTGTTTAAACACCAATTGGGCCAATTTCAAATGTTGCACAATGCAAAAACAAGGTTCTCGTGATATAGTTTAAAGAAAATCCTGTCCATAAATAAAACCAATGTGTGCTATAACCTATAGTTTAGAATTTATCAGATTATATCTATCTTTACCAACAACCTGACCAGATAAGTGGAAAAGCTTGAAAATGCTCTATAGTTTATTAAATGAATTCAAATAATTAATTTCTTAAACTGATTGGTCTAAATCTTATTTTCTGAGGGCTGAAATATCATCTTTTAAATTTGATTTTGAAAACTAAAATCATGTCTCTAATTTAAATATTTTGAGATGGTATTAAAATATTTATTTAAATCATCAAAATAGGATTATATCTGTCTGTCAATCAAATATGTGATGGTGCAGAGGAAAAATTATGCTGAATTCCACTGGTTTTCTAGCTTTGGGTATTTAAGAAAAAAAAGTTAATTGAATCTGAGAATTCTTGCCAGAAGAAGAAAGTATGAGAAGTCAAATTTACTGCTAACTCAGTGTGACAGACTATATGGCAAAATTGATTCAATTAAGTAAAACTTTAGTTTTAGAGTGTTTGGTCAATGTTGTGTAACTGGAAAATTCATTTACTACTGTAGGAACATCCGAGGGGGCTGTGGTGAGCAGAAATCTGGAAAGATCACATTGCTCTACACAGTATTGCCTCCCTTAAAACTGAACCCAATTAATGTAACCAACTTTAGGAACATATTAATATTCTAAAATATTAGTGATGAGTTACCAACTCATGTTAAATTAAGAGTTTACCTAAATCTTCTCTCAAGATTGAGACTAACAATTTGGTAAGAGTGATCTCATTGTTAAACAAGTGCAGACCTAATTATTCCCTTATCCTAATCAATGCCAGATCCCAGAGTCTTGGGAGGATTTTTTCTTTGACTTTTATTTTCTTATTTTAGTTTGTATCCAGTATTAGATTATTCTATCTAAAAATGTATTAGAAACATGAGTTGATATTTCCTAATGAAAGAAATGATTCTTTTCAAGATGTTGTTGATAATCATAGAAGAAATGTGACTATTATCTGACTTATACCCATAATTACATGTGTGTGGTATCCCTGGTAGCAATAAGGAAATTATTCTGATTTTCATCTTAGATTCTTCAAGAATTTAGGTAAAATTAATTTTTTTTGCAATTAAATCAATTAAGTATTCTGGAGAGCTTATTTTTGTCTTCTAATTTTCTCAACAAATGAAATAATTATTGATGAGACAACTCAGAAGTATAAGGAGAGGATTTTTTTGTCATTGTTAGTAATACTTTGATATGAAACTTAAATAATTGTTGAACTATCCCATTAAATTTTAAATTTCATTTGTTTTTGAAAAGGTCTATATTTATGTATTTATTCACAAAGGGACAGATAGATCAGCACACCAGAATGAATTCCAAATGCAGGTGCCATTTTGTGTGTTAAGCTTTATATGGGTACTGGAGAATCAAATTCATGCCATTGGACTTTGAAAACACATGCCTTTATCAACTGAACCATCTGTCAAGCACACATTTAATTTCCAATTGAATTTTCTATAAGTTTTAGTTTTTATGAATTAAATGTTTTAGGGAAAACTAGATTTTTTGGATATATTTATTCATAGAGTTCTCTTCACTCAGGCTACTTTTAATTAGCAATGAATATTTTTTCAACATAGAAACAGCCATAACAAATTAACGTGAGATTCTGTTTTATCATTAATCTACCCAAGTTTACTCTTTATTTCTCCACAAGACCAAGTAGGATGGAGACTAAGTAAAACAACAACAACAACAAAAAAAACCCAAAACAAAGATGAGTTACTTCTTGAGGTTCCTCAGTAGGAATGGATTGACATATATGTCTATCAGTTCTCCTTAGAGACAGGCACAGGACAAAAAAATGAACCCTAAATATCATTTCATACAAAGCAGCTGAAGTCAAAATAATGGCAGAAGGAAGCTGTGGGAAGAGAGTGGCTCTGCCTTCAGAAGTACTGGTCTATGTCCTCCACATTTTGTTGTTTTGAATGGCTGTATTCTCATGCCTCAACTAAATGTATGTCTAAAGTTAGGTCAACTGAAATCTCTATCCTGGTTATCAAAATTCCCCTTACTGACATATATTTTACATTGGCAACTCAGTCTTTACAGTCACTGCATTTTAGTTGTGTGTATAGGACTTGTGCTATTCGAGGTAAACAGTGTTTCTACCATCCCACAGATTAATATAACAAGAAGAAACCTACCCTCAGTGCGGCCATTCTACCCAGGTTCTCACCATTTAGCCTCAGAACTTTGTTTGGATGGTAGGTGAATGGAGCACACTTACATAACTTCCTTACCTACAATTTGAGTAAAAGTATAAACAAGCCAGATCATAGAAGAATCTTCTCTTAAGCTTGAATGTCAACCAAAAGATCTTCCATCCTCATCCATAGCAAACATGTATGCCTGAAGCATTCTACCTTACTGAGAATTAAGAACTGTAAAAGAACTGAGAGTTTGTCCTACGTCCAGATGAGTAACTTACCCTATTCTGATTTTGTCAAAGCTAATAAAAGCCACTACTCCTCAAGGGCCCCATAGCTTATGGCAGAGTAAGCAGTGTACCTCTGCACATATCAGTTTCTTTGCCTTCAAATACTTTTGATATGATATGAATGGACAAGATAAACAACTGTGCGCAAAAGGTTTGTGTTAGAAGACAGTGCTTCTAGGCCTCAGGAGCAGAGGCAAGAGGCCCTGGTGAGCCCATTCTCCTTTTATATCTCTCTTTCTATTTCTGCTTATGAATAAATAAAAATATTTTTAAAAAATTAAAACTACACATTTTAAAGCTGAAAATTCATGTGCAATTAATAGTGAGTTAAAATAATTACTATGCCATTTAAAATGTTTCTATAAAAATGTATGCAGCCCGATACTCATGAGCAGTGGTATTTATGAACTAATAAGAAAACAATCTACTGGGCCGAGAAGATGGCAAAGCATTTAAGCTCTTGCCAGTGAAGTCTAAGGACCCCAGTTTGAAGTTGGACTCTCCAGGACCCACGTTAGCCAGATGCATAAGGGATGCACACGTCTGGTATTCGTTTGCAGTGCCTGGAGGCCCTGGCCTGCCCATTCTTTCTCTCTCTATCTATCTCTCCCTCCCTCCCTCTTTCTCTGTCTCTCTCAGCCTGTCATTCTCAAATAAATAAATAAAAATAAACAAAAAATTTAAAAAAACAATCTACTATACAAAAATAACACACCCAAAATGTCTATCACTTGATGCAGAGGTAAAGAAATTGTGAGATATATACCTAAAGGAATACTGTTCAGTCATAAAAAATAAAATCTGAAAATTTGTTGCATGATAAAATAAGTTAGGCACAAAAACATGACATATACATGGTCACACTTATATGTGGAACCTAAAAGTTGTTGATCATGTAGAAGGTGGAAGTGGCCTGGTTGTCATCTGATGTGGAGTTCTGGAAGATGGTGAAGAAAGTTGAGGAAAGTTTAAAAAGTAATGGGACAAATTCTGTTCTATTTTGAAGTAAAGTCTCTATAGACAGCAATAATTGACTATATTTCAAAAAGCTAGAAGACAGAGTATCCAAAGTTTCACCTTAAGGAAATAATACATATTTAAGGAGATCTGTTTAGCATGATTTAACCATTATGTAATGTTTATATGTTGTCCCATTACTGGGCCCTTTTTATGTTGGTATTTATCAGTTGAAAATAAGTTAAAAATTGATGGAGGACTTCTAGTCAAGATAGTGTCCACCTGACCAAACCTCACCTCATGGGGAAGGAATGGCAAGACCCTTAAGGTTCAGGATTTTTTTTGGGGGGGGGAGTGCTGATTCTAGTAGGCTTCCAGTTGGAGGGTGCAGAGAGCAAAACAGGGAATTAACTGATACCCGTGCTCTTGGGTAGCCCACCAGTCCCCCAGTCCCCTCAAGCAGCCAGCAGCCCTCCTAGCCGCAGTCCCAGCAGGCCAAGTGGACCCAAACGAGCAGGCTAGGTCCTCTGCCATAGGTTTTCCCACTATCGCCCAGAACTCAACTGGCGTGAGCACTGTCCCACTTGTCTGTTCCTGCCCTACCCTTGCTGAGCCCCATGCATGAGCAATCACTGTCCCAGTCATTCAACCCGCCCTAGCCTTTCTGAACCCCACATGCCTGATTACCAGCCCACTTGCCACCACCCCCTCCCACCACCCAACATGGACACTGGGCAGCAGGCCAGTGTCTCCACACTAGCCTTTCTGAAGTCCAGGGGTTATTGTTTTGCCATCCCACTCACTGCCACCTCCCTGCCCCAGGGTAGCAGGCTAGCCTTCCACACTGTAGGCTTTCAGAACAATTGCGATGGGCAGACCACAGTGAAAAAAATAGCACAAAAAATCAGATACAAATAAATGCAGCAAGATTGCCCAGTCCCACAATGGATGTCTCTGACCAAAATATAGAAGAGATAATAGGATCAGAAACCCAAAATGAAGATACAAACTGTGCAGTGCTGGCCAGGCACATAGCAGAACTTGCAGAAACTCAAGGAAGGGCTAATAATTATATGAGTGGTGTTCTCACTAGATTAGACCATATACAAAAGAACCAGGAAGGGTTCCAAAGTTAAATGCTCTGAAGGAGAGCAATAAAAAAGAGGACCTCAATAACCAGCTGGCTAAGCTCAATGGAGACATAAAAATGCAAGGATGAACTCCAAAAAGCATTAAGAAAATCAGAAAATGATTTTAAAAGGGAAATCAATTGAGGGTTGTAAACTATACATAAAAAAGTAGTAGAAAATACAAACCAAAATGAACAAGCCCAAAACTCTATAGAGGCTCTTAAGAATAGCCAGCCATGTGGAGGATAGAAACTCAGAACTGGAAGAAAAAAACAGAAGAAACAGTATGAAAGATTTAATAAGTTCAAAAATTTCTGTGAACAGAACATGAGGGAACTATGGGACACCTTTAACATCCAAACACTTAGATCATGGGAATACCAAAACAGGAAGAAATGCAGACCACAGGCATGGAAAATTTATTCAATAAAATTATCGAAGAAAACTTTCCTACTCTCTGAAAAGAAAGTCCCATCAAGTTACAAGAAGTTAGCAGAATTCCAAACAGACTGGACCAATGGAAAAATTCTCCAAGATATATTATCATTAAGACTCTAAACACTGATCACAAAGAGAAAGTCCTAAACACAGCTAGGGAGAAACAACATGCTACACATAAAGTAAACCCCATCAGAATTACTTCAGACTTCTCAGTGGAAACCCTAAAAGCCAGAAGGGCCTGGAATGGAGCACTGCAAACTCTAAGAACCTATGGCTTCCAACTGAAACTACTCTACCCAGCAAAAGTATCCCTCATAGTAGATGGTGAAAGAAAATGTTCCACAATCAAAATCAGATTTACAAATATATGAACATAAAGCCAAACCTACAGAGAGTACTTCAGGGAGTGCTCTACACAAAAGATTCAAATAACCAACCTCAAGTGCCTATGAGAAGCAGATCACAAAACCCAAACTTTGAGAAGGCACAGAAACTACAAAGGCCAAGAAACACCAAATCACATAAACCACCACAATATGGAAGGTATTAAATCAAACCTCATGGTTATTACTGTAAATATTAATGGTCTTAATTCACCCAACAAGAGACAAAAGCTATCAGGATGGATCAGAACATTAGACCCCTCATTCTGCTATCTTCAAGAAACCCACCTCACCACTAAAGACAGACACCTCCTCAGGGTGAAATGGTGGGAATGATATTCCAAGCAAGTGGAAACAAGAAGCAAGCAGGTATAGCTATACTTATATCAAATAAAATACACTTCAAACCAAAAATAATCAAAAAGGATAAAGAAGACCACTCCTTACTTATCAAGGGATCAGGGATCAATGCAACAAGAGGATATCATAATCACTAGTCATTATGCACCAAACACAAGTGCACTACAATTCATAAAACAAGACCTACTTGACAATAAAACAGAAATAACTACCAACATCATCATAGTTAGGGACTTTAATACTCCATTATAAGCAGTAGATAGATCATCCAAACAGAAAATTAACAGGGAAGTAAGAGAGCTCAACAACACCATAGATCAATTAGACCTAACAGACATCTACAGAACATTCTACTCAAAATCCCCAGATTATGCATTCTTCTCAGAAGCCCATGGAACCTTCTCTAAAATAGATGATATACTGGGTCATAAAGCATGCCTCCATATTTTTAGGAGGATCAACATAATTTCCTACATAATATCATATTACAATACTGTATTGTTAAAAGTTAACAGCAAAGGATGTGCCAGGAACCTATCCAAATCCTGGAAACTGAAGAATACACTCTTAAACAATATATGGATAGTGAACAAAATAAAATTTCCAGAAATGAATAGTAATAAGAACACATCATACCAAATCTTTTGGGACACAATGAAGGTGGTCTTCAGGGGAAAATTTATTTCACTAAATGTCTTCATAACAAAGACAGAGAGATCCACCTAAAGGCACTTGAAAAGCAAGAAGAATTCAACATATAAAACTCCAGATGGAAAGAAATAATTAAAATCAGAGCAGAAATTATGAATTGGAAACTAATAAAACAATTAATAAAATTGATGAAACAAAGAGCTGTTTCTTTGAAAAAATGAACAAGATTGATAAACCCCTGGCCAATTTTATCAAATGAAAAAGAGACACTTCAAATTAACAAAATTAGAAATGAAAAATGAGAGAACACAGCATACATAAGTGAAATTTGGAGAATCATTAGGACTTATTTCACAAACCTCTACTCCACAAAACTGATAATGAGGAGAAAATGAATGAATTCCTAGACACCACCTACCAAAGCTAAACTCAGAGCAGATTAATCTGCTAAACAAACCTATCACAACCACCAAGATTGAACAGGTAATCAAAAACCTCCCTAAAAAGAAGAGTCCAGGACCAGATGGCTTCTCAGCTGAATTCTATCATACCTTCATGGAATAACTGAAACGATTTTTTCTCAAATTGCACCACACAACTGGGGAACAAGGAAACCTCCCCAACTCTTTCTATGAAGATAGTATCACCCTAATACCAAAACTAGACAGAGATGCCACGAGAAAACTATAGGTCTATTACCCTGATTTACTTAAATGCAAATGTCCTGAACAAAATCCTCGCCAACCAAATTCAACAGCACATCAAAAGCATTATCTACCTTGATCAAGTAGGCTTCATCCTAGGAATTCAGGGATGGTTCCATCTACAAAAAAATCTGTCAATGCAACATACCACATAAATAAGCTTAAACACAAAAAACACATGATCATTTTGATAGATGCAGAAAATGCCTTTGACAAAAATAGAACATCACTGCATGATCAAAACATTGGAGAGAATAGGCATGGATGGTCTATATCTCAACAGAATAAAGGCTATTTATAAAGCTCCTAAAGCCCAAATAATGCTTAATGGGGAGAGACTGAAAGAAATACCATTGAGATCAGGAGAAAAGACAGGGTATTTTCTCTTACCTCTGCTCTTCAACATAATACAGCAAGTACTAGCTCAAGCAATAAGACAGGAGAAAGAAATAAAAGGGATACAAATTGGAACAGGAGAAGCTAAGTTAGCACAATTTGCAGATGACATGATTCTGTTCATAAGTGACCCAAGAACCTCCATCTTACAAGTATTAAAAATGATTAACTCCTGCAGTGATGTAGCAGGTTACAAAATCAATGCACAAAAATCAATAGCCTTTCTATATGCAAAAGACAAAGATACAGAGAAATGAATGGCATTGCCCCATTTTCAATAGCATCAAAAAATGCCCTAGGATAATATCAACCAAGGAGGTAAAAACTTTACAATAAAAACTTAAAAACACTCAAAAAAGAAAATAAAGACTTGAGAAAATGGCAAGACCTCCCATGCTCCTTGATAGGTAGAATTAACACTGTGAAAATGGCAGTCTTACCAAAATCAATATATAGATTTAATGCAATACCAACAAAAATCACATCTTGCTTCACAGAGATAGAAAAAATAATCTCAAAATTCATATGGAATGGCAGAAGGCCTCAGATATCTGAGCATATCCTCAGCAAAAGAAACACCTATATAGGCATCACCATACCTTATCTAAAGCTATACTACAAAGCCATACTAATAAAATCAGCATGGTAATGGAATAAATGCAGGATTATAGACAAATGGGAAAGAATCAAGAACTCAGACTTTGGGTCAAGGAACTACAGCTACTTAGTATTTGACAAAGGCCTTCTACATTGAAGACAGCATCTTCAACAAATGGTTCTGGATAAACTGTATAACCATATGCAGGAAAATGAAACTCAACCACACATCTCACCATGCATAAAAATCAAGTCCAAAAGGATCAAAAATCTCAATACAAGAGTGTAAACTCTGCTATTCCTGGATTAAAAAATAGGAGGAACTTTCCATGATATAGGAGTGGGAAGGGACTTCCTGAACAAAACCCCAGTAGCTTGGGAAATTAAACAGTCACTCAACCATTGAGATCTCAGGAAGCTGAAAAGCTTGTTCACAGACAAACATACGACAAGCAGAGCCAATAGATTACCCACAGAATGGGAGAAAATTTTTCCCATATACACATCAGACAGAGGCCTAATTTCTAGAATTTACAAAGAACTCAAAAACCTAAACAATAGAAAGTCAAACAACCCACTGACAAAAGAGGCAAAGAACTGCACAGAGAGTTCTCAGAGTAAGAAATAAAAATGGCAAATACACACTTAAGAAATGTTCAACATCCCTAATCATCAGGGAAATGCAAATTAAAACAACTATGAGATTTCACCTTACCTTAGTAAGGATAGCAAACATTAAAAGTTCTAATGACAACAAATGCTGGCAAGGTTGTGGAGAAATAGGAACCCTCATTCACTGTTGGTGGGAATGTTAGCTGATACAACCACTATGGAAAACTATATGGAGCCTCCTAAAAAGGATGACTACAGAAGTACCAACAGACCCAGTTATTTCCTTACTGGGCATTTACCCGAAAACCTTCAAACCTCAGCTCAGAGATATTTGCTCAACTATAGTTATAGCTGATTAATTCATAATTAATAACTAATACCCAGATACATAATACCCAGATGTCCATCATTATGCAAATTGATAACTAAGATATGGTATATCTACATGATGGAATTATACACAGTACTAAGGAAAAATGACCCAGTGAAATTTGAAGAAAAATGGTGAAACTTGGAACAGATCATTCTCAGTGAACTCACCCAATCACAGAAAGATAATAGTCGCATGGACTCATTCATCTGTGGCTCCTAACCTGAATCTGCTAGAGATACTGACATACCTAATAAACATCTTGAGGACTCAACAATAGGGATAGTGGGGTGGGAGGGGAGGGCAAAGGTGGGGGATACAAAAATCTGTACCCAAGTGGAAATGGTAGCATAAAATCCTATATCCTAAAATTCATACTAAAAGCTCAAATCTTCATCAGATCCTTAGAGAGAGAACCTTGATCACAGGGTCCTGGAGAGGGTATGATGAAGACTAACCTTAATCTTCTGTTTCTCTCTCTCTCTCTCTTCCTCTTCTCTCTGTTATCTTTTTCTTTTTTATATTACCTATAGTTTTCATCCTTATTTTCCCTTGGCACTGACCTGTAACTCCCAGTACCAGCAGGTGGGCAACATCCACAACAAGCTGTTGATCAGAGAGACCTATAAGTTTTCCCAAAATAAGACAGAATTCTGTCAGAGTACTTGATAACCCACCAAAGTTAATGGAAGACCCTACAAAAAGGCACCATTGCTGTTGAGACAGAACATAGAGTGACCTGGCTGGAAACTAGAAGACAGTCCCTAGACAGTTAGCTTCTCTATTGCCAAAAGGTGCTACATGATCAACTGGAGGAAAATGACCAACATCTGTCAAAGCAACTTGTGGTATAAGCTACTCAGCAGCAAACAACCTGACATGATGCTCACTCAGGTGCAATAGTGGCACATAGCCGTGGTAGGTTAGCAGCTTTTCTTCATTTGGCTAACAGATCCACTCAGTAGGATGGAACCCATACCTGGAAAAGGTGAAAAAAAAGTCATAACTATCTCCAAAAATGAGCCAGTTGTCCAATATTATGCTCCCAACTGTAGTGGGCTAGAAGAGGGCCTACACCTATTTAATCCTCTCTAAAATGATAATGGGTATTCATGTATCCTGCAGTGACCTCACACTCTGCTGGAGAATGTGCTTCTTTTTTTCACATGGATGCAGAACCCGAGGAGAGAGTCAGCCCACTGTACCTCACCAGGGCCATAGAGTTGGTGGGAAACTGAGGAAGAGCTGCTTTCTCAGTGAACCTGGTGTCAGCACAAGGCTGAAGGAGATAGACACAGCTGACACTCAATTCCTACCAAATCACAGATCCAGAGACACAGAGACTCCCAAGACCTTGTCACTGAAACAGTCATAAAATGAACCCAACATGGCTCAGGGATATTCATGGAAGATGGGGCGGGGAAAAACTGTTAGAGTTGTAAGTTGGGTCATTATGCACAGAGACATTGGCTCTCCCCCATAACTGATGGCCACCCACACACAATGCGCGACCCACAACCCCATGGAGGCTGTAATAGAGAGAAGGCGAACGATGGTACTATCATGGCTGTATACACACCATATACATAACTAATAAAAAAAAGTATGTATGCTTGGAGCAATTTCAATAAAATGCAACATGAATTTAAAAAAAAACAAAGAAAATAAGTTACAAATAAAATATCTTGACTGGAGAGATGGCTTATAAATTAGGATGCTTGCCTGCAAAGCCTAACAACTTGGGTTCAATTCCCCAGTACCCACATAAAGCCAGATTCAAAGGATATCTCCTAAATTTGGAGTTTCTTTGCAGTGGGTAGAGGCCCTGACATGTCCATTTTTGCTATCTGTCTCCCTTCTCCTTATCTCTCTCTGCTTGCCAATATATAAATAAATAAAAATAAAATAAAATAAAAACAGCATCCACAAGGATTGCTCTCTGAATGGATTTGAGACCCATTCCATGTTTGGGAATTCATTCTCAGAAAAGAATACCTAGGCCAAAATCCATGACAGTGCGGATGTCAGTTGACTAAAGTATATGCCCACACATTAGTCCTATTTTCACCTTTGGTCACAGAATCTTCTACTTGCAGACAACAATGACTACAGAAGAAACTCAAAATTCATCATGTTGATGAGAATACATGACAAGTTGAATGCTCAGTGCTAAAGGAGACATCCTTATCACACCCTCCAATGCTGGGAGAATAATGCAGTAAGAGAATGCATAAATAGCATAAGATCCAGGGGACAGGGAAGAATACTTTCAGACACCATTTTCTGACTATGTATCCATCATTTCATGATCCCAAAGCAGCTGTCACTTCCTCCACACTGCTTCCACAATGTCAAGCTCATCAACCTTCCTATATGCATAACAGACACAGGAAAAATAAATAAGTAGTTATTAAAACAGAAGGGGAACTATTGAAATAGAAGGAGTTCAGTGGAAGGGGATAGGAGGAATAAAGAGGGTAATTGGGAGGTATGATCAAATTACATTATGTGGAAGTGTGTAAGCTGACAATTCTATCAAAAATTATATTATTTACTTGGTGTTTCTATAATATATTAATACATAATGAAAACACTTCCTCTGTTCAAGAAATGCTATTACACAATGTACTCGAATAACACAGTTTAAAAGAAAGCTACCTATGGATTTTTTTGCTGTAATTTAATATATGCACATGCTTTAGCTGTGGAATAATTATTTTCTTTCATGAATTAATGGAATTTAATCATCATAAGTAAATGTGCTTTGCCATTTTTGTATATACTAAGAGATTATTTCTAGTGTCATTACAGAGAGATGATTCACCTCAATGCCCTAACTTACAACTCAACTTAATATTTTAGTATAAGGAATGGGTGAAGTTAAAGAAAATGTGTTATTTTTGGATCCTTTCATTAGTCAGGTTTGGTTCTATGCAGGTTTGTTGCTGCTTACACCATATTTTTATCACATTTCTTATTTAGAATGGAATGAAAATATTGCTTAGGGTATAGACAGAGAAATTAATGTGCATAGGGAAAAGGCTTATGGCTAAAATATGAAATATTTACCATGGCACCTATAAGTTATGTGGATTCCTAGAACTAATAAAATCTATATGTCTACCTCAAAGCTCATATATATTAGAATGCTGAAACTTTCCTGAATCATAGTATAATTGGATAATCTGTCTTTCTGACTGGTATTATACATATGGCTGCATGACTTTTCCTGAGTAGAGGTGAACAAATGTCTATTCACCCCATACATGCTACTGATTATAGGCCAAAGAGACGATTCCATCCAAATCTAGCTTGGTGATCCAAAGAGTTCATTGAGGTTACTTATGAGAATATGGGTAAAGGATACTTAAAGAATAATGGATGGCTTATACATAGCCACATTACTGGAAGGCTCACCCTGCCTAGATGAGTCATGGCAGATGCATCCCTCCTCTTGCTTTGTCCAGAACCTTCAGTCAGCCTGACAGACTAGTGTCCTGTCCCTCTTCAACTGCTTCTGAATCTTGTGACTTAAGAGTTTCTTGAGTCTTGAACTTCCTAACCCGCCCCACCTCCCAAGCTTTCTTAACTTCCTGAATTTTATGAACCTCTCTCTCCTTTGGCCCCAAGGCAGTGTTTTAATTCGCAGGGAGTAACTACACTATCCTCCCTCTTTCCTTCTGACTCTTACACTGTTTGTTTTCCTCCTATCGTGATGTCTCCTCAGCTTTGGAGAGGGTAATATAGATGTCTGCTTGTTTTCTTTCATTTGTGACTGAACGCTGGCTCTCTCCATCCCAGCAACAGTCACTTACTGTCAGTAGCTTGACTGGTTAAGGGTCTCTACAATAACTACTGTTAATTGGGGAAAAAAAGCAGTTTCCTCCAGGATGGAAACTAAAAGTAGCAGTAATCTATGGATATAAACATAAATGCTTAGAAGGCAATAAGACAGGCCTATCATACCAGTTTATGTAGACAATAACCAGTAGCCTCTTTGCTGCAGCTTATGACTTTCCCAAGCACAGGTCTTTGCTTTGGCTCACTGTACCAGTCATGAATTTCCTCCTGTAAGTAGGTCTTAAATCCATTCATAAAGCATTTGTTGGTATGCATAACAACTGTGCCCTGTCTTACCAGTAGGTGCATTTGCCTGGCATGTTATAGGGATTCCATACAGTGTCCATAACTGAGCCATACTTTCAGTAACAATTCTCTTCCAACAACCTGCCGAACACCTTCTGGCCTTATGAAAGTCAGCCAGCAAGTAGAAAAGTCCCAACTCAGTCCCATTTTTTTCAGCATCCTGAAACCAAAGCATGTGATGTCTTAGGTAATGATGTGCCATCTAATTCTGACATGTATCCAAAACATAAGTAATCACCTTTGTAGTATATGGAGCCTCTGGATCCTCCCTACTCCATAACTCTGTACCGCTGGGATTTTATTCAATAGGCTTGTGGCTTCTAGGTGTGTCTTTTTCCATATGTGGAGACTGTTTCAAACCTGCTGTTTTGCCTATTCTTCCAGATGCTGTCTGTAATCTGTAAGATATTTGAAAGAAACATTATATAATAAAATTGTTTATTTAGTTCACTATTTACACACATATGCATGTGTGTGAGAGAGAGAGAAAGAGAGAGTGAGGGGGGTGCCCACTAGGGTCTCTTGCCGATGCAAACACTGAAAACATGTGGCATTTTGTCTCTGGCTTCATGTGAATTCTGTGGAATTGAACTTGGGTTAGCAAGCTTTGCAACCAAGTACCTATAACCACTAAGCAATCTCCCCATCACATAATGAAACATTATGGTGGGCTACCCCATGTAGAAAGGGTACCCCATCTATTCCAAGTAAGACACAATAAGCCTTGGAGTTTAGTTGCTAGGAAGGGTACTATTTAAAAAAAATCAGCAAGTCCCAATGTAGGAAAAAATGATCTCAGCCCTTATATGGGTTACCCTATCCAAAGAGTAATGTTGGATACAGCAGCACACAGGGCTCTCTCTTATTACCTGTCCAAAATACATAGTCCCTCTCCAGGAGTCCACTTCCTTGTGTTCAGCTGTGCTGAAGGGGTGCAGGATGGGCCTGATGATGCTGGTTTGAATTACCCTGCCTAGATGGGAGCTAAGGGGCAGCAGAGCTATGATTACCTTCCTTACCTGCTGCTAGGGCTGGATTCTTGATTTGGTGCATTCCCAGTCTGACTTTGTGGCTCTCTGTTGGCCACAACTGGATGGTGAAAGGGTCCTGGGGCAGGCAAACAATCTCCACCTTCAGGGGAGGATCCAGGGAAGAAATGCACACAGCATAATTGTAGGGAATAATTGACAGCCCTAGGGCAATCTTAATCTTTTTCACCAGTATCATTCTTTCATTCAATTCTACATTCATTGCTTTGGTGAACTGTTATGTTTTCAAACTTTCTAGACACTCAACTAGCAACATATCTGGCTTCCTGTCATTTTCCCCTAAGACTCCACCTTATCCTATTTACTTTTGAATAAACTAGAGATGCCCCATGGCCTCCCATACCTTATTTACATCTCCTTCCGAATTCTTTAGTACTTTCCAGGTCTGATTCACATGCTATCCTAAGTCATTTCGATCTGTCAGAGCCTCTCCTAAATCATAGATAACAAACTCCACCGTGAGGCTCATCAAAGATGCTAACTTCCCAGATAAGTCCTCAGGTCCCATTCCCGGTGATGCAGTGACTTATTTAACTCTCCCATGAATACAGCCCTATGTAGCCTAGTAATCTGGGCACTGAGTACTACCTCGCACATGCCCAGTTCTCTCATTAGTACCTATGTTTTCTGTACCGTCTTACAGGCTCGGATATTCTTGACCATCGCAGCAAGTACAACCTAGTTAGTATCCACCGTGTGGCTCATATGAGTCAGTACTCCTAGCACCTCCATATGTAAGCTTTTTCTCAAAGACGGAGGAGTCTTTAAATTCCTAGGTTTTCTGCTTCTATAGCATACAGACTGCTACCACCAGCCTCCATGTCTTATAACCTAATGAGTCAGACTATGAAAAGTGCTTTTATTGCTTAAAGTTCTTCCACAATTCAAGCACTTCTAATGCAGAACAGCTCATGAATCTCATTATTTCTGGTACTGGGCCATCAACAAAGCCCCCCATATGCATGCTGAGTGAAAGATCATCCCTTTCTCATGTCAAAGGTCACACCTGAGGTGGACTCTGTTATCACTTCAACCTCATTCTGCTCCCCCTGACTTCATAATTCTTCCCATGGGTTCCACGTGATTGGATCTCTCAAAGACCTCTGTAACATAAATCTAATTTCTACCCTCTTTTCCTTATACTCTACCAACTATAAGAAATGGCAAACCAACACCTCTTTCTTTTTGTCTAATTTTTCTAACAATTCGGAAGCTAGTGCAGAGAATCGTATTCATGCCTTTTCCTCATTGAATCCATACACTGTAACAGGAATGTCCTTTCTGAGCAGACAGCTACACCTCAGCTGCTTGTCTTGTCACCCATGGGGAGGAGCACAACATTGACACTACACCAAGGAGGCACACTGTCCGAAACCACATAGGGATTGTCTTCTGTCTGATCCTCAGACAGATCAGCCTCATTTACATGTCTTATCACCCATGGCAGGGGTCATGCCACCACTGCTCCACTGGCTCCTCTGTGGTTCTGTCAGAACCTGGTAAGTTGTCAATCATAGGGAAACAGGAACACATTTTTATTCATCACAAAAATGGCACTGAGCACAGACCAAACACTGATGCCACCTCAGTGTAGCTGGATGAACCATCGTGCTTTTCTGGGTCAGCTCCAGGCTTGTGGGTGAAGACTGACAGAAGCAGGGGTGGCACAGACCCAGCTGCATCACCAGAATGCTCACCCTAGAACATGTGACATCTCATGAAACCTCCTGAAAAACTCAGAGACAGCTCCACAAAAGTCTCCTATCCTCTAGCAATTTTCACTGCTTATGTACTTTGAGGAAGGCTGTGACTCCTGCAGCCTCTGAGGTTTTCTAGTCTTGTCTCATGAGCTCTCTGGACCTCAGAAGTGTCTCTTGCTTTCTGAGCCTTCTTCCACCCTCAAGAGGACAATGTTTCAGCTCAAAGGAAATAGTCACTTTAGACAGGGGGGGAAAAAAAAACATAAAAACAAAAACAGAGGCTTCTTTGTAATTTCTTTAATTATTCTTATACAAATCCTGGCGGATAAAAAAAAATAGATTTGATTGGATGATCTCAGATGCTTATATCTGCGGGGAAGTCACTATTAATATTGAGGTTAACAGTTGGCTTTATTTTCAGTAAATCTAAAATTGACTGGAAAATTGGAAAACAAATAGAGCAAACATATATTTGTAATGTTAAATTAACAACAGTATTTTTGACTTTAATAGAAAAGTTGTGAGAAGTAAATTATAGTTTGCCAAAGATAATTTAAAAACAGAAAAAAACAGAATTACCACGAAGTGATGATTAAGTTGTTGTATACATGCATCATTGTCATAGCTGACTATTTTTAAAGAATAAAGCCTTAGAAATTGTATATATATTTTATACTATGAATGCTATAACTCTATTCAAATATAGTAACTTGGTTTTGTACCAATAATTGTTACACTTACAGAAATACATTCTACATTATCATGATATATGTATATATACCAGTACACTCAAGTAAACTGTTGCATACATCATCATCCATAGTTACCTTTTTTCTTTTATGTTGTATGTAGCAAAGTCTAAAACTAGTAAATTGTCATTTTTCATATATAATATAAATTAAGTATAGTACTCATGCTGTTTTTATCCACCCTACATAGTTGAAACATTGTCCCATTTGGCGTGCTTCTTCCAATTTTCCATTGCATCCTGACCATGTGTATCTATTTATTAATCCATGGACATTTAGATTGTTTCCATTTATTGACTTTTTTTCCTAGTTCACTTGTTTAATGAATCTTTTTATAGAGGCATAAATTTTTATTTGGTTTTGAACTTTAAATATAATTCTTTTATGTTTTTAAAATTTTTATTTATTTATTTGACAGAGAAAGAGGCAAGAGAGAGAAAGAGAGAGAGAGAGAGAGAGAGAGAGAGAGAGAGAGAGAGAGAGAGAGAGAGAGAGAAAGGGTGTGCCAGTGCTTCCAGCTGTTGCAAACGAACTCCAGACAAGTGTGCCCCCTTGTGTATCTGGCTAATGTGGGTCCCGGAGAATTGAACCTGGGTCCTTTGGCTTTGCAGGCAAACACCTTAACTGCTAAGCCATCCCTACAGCCCTTAAGTAGATTTTTAAATTTACATTAAGGTTACATTGATCATGAACAATAATGGTTTCAAGCATTTATTCATATTGGTAAATTCTGCTTAACCTTTATCATCTCACATATCTATAACTTTTGTACTAAGAATACCTTCTTTTTTGTTTGTTTTTTAAATTTTTTTGTTTATTTATTTGAGAAAGAGAAGGAGAGAGAGAGAGAGAAAGAGAATGGGCATGTCAGGACCTCCAGCCACTGCAAAAGAATTCCAGATACATGTGCCCCCTTATGCACCTGGTTTACAAGGTACCTGGGGAATTGAACTGGTGTCCTTTGGCTTTGCAGGCAAATGTCTTAACCACTAAGCCATCTCTCCAGCCCTAAGAACACATTCTTAATGATTTTTAATAATATAAAATGTTAACTATAATCACCACTGTTAAATAAAATTTGTTGGAAGGGAAATGCTGGTTCTTAGAAACAATAAGAAAGGTCTCCTTTTTGGAGCAAAATGTGTTTAGGGAGTTTATATGCCAAGAAAGAGTATGGAGGCATCTTGAAGACAGATGGGCTTCCTCCAACAGAAATGAGGAAATTCTTGCTTTTATATTTTTTTCTGAGAAGGAGGGAAAGTTTTATACTACATGACTCAGTCTCCACAAAGGCTCTAGATAGAACCCAAGGCCATAACACAGATGGACTAGAATTTCCGTGGCAGCAGGAAATTGTTCTTCAGCACGAATGAGGATTGAGGTGAGGCATGAAGGCACATAGATAGAAGAGTAAATTATGGTTCAAGATTACCTCAGTTTAGCTCAGGCAGCAGAGGGACTTTTAACATGACCACATGTATTCTAACAACCATATTATGCAGAAAATCTCTGGTCTTAATCCTATCTACTCAAATTTTATTTGTTTTATTTTTTTTTTTTTTGAAGAAGGGTTTTATTATTTGTTTGTCTTAAACCAATAGCTTTCCAACATCTTCTATTCACTTATAATTATCATTCTATTGTCCTATTTTTAAAGTCTTCCTTTAAGTAAGATCATGCAGTTTTTATGTTTCTGTATTTGGCTTATTTGACATAGTAAGTTTCTTGAGGTACAGCCATGTTTTCTCAGATGACAGGACCTTTTAAAGGGATTGTATTTCATTGTGTGTGTACCACACTGATTTAATTTTTTTTAAAAAAATAAATACTATCTAAGTTAATTTTGCACTGCTAACATGGAATATCTGAAATTGGTAATTTATAATGAATGGAAATATATTGGATTAGAGTTTTGAAGTCTGAGAAGTCAAATTTCAAGATAATGGCTTTTGCAAAGAACGTTCATGCCATATAACAGCTGAGTGGAATGCATCACCTGGTGCATGCATGGGCATGCATGAACCCCCTCTCCCCCACACACAGAGACTCATTTTTGTGCTATAAACCCAATTCTACAGTAATCGGGATAATTACCCTCTTATGACGTGAAGGCTACTGACACAGCTCAGTTCTTAATAGTAAGTATTTAAATGAAAACTAAATTTCAATGTGAATTTTGGAGATAAAAACTGCTTTCCACCTATGCTCCAAATCTCCTGTCTTTTTCAGATACAGAGAACATTCATTTCATCCTATTAGTCCCGGAAGCTATACTTTATTCCAGATTCAACTCAAAACAAGCTATAAACTCCCCAAATGCAAATGAATAAATAGGTAAGATAAAGGTATAACTGATTCTAAGTAAGTCCTAAGCTGAGCAAGGCAAGCAAAATGAAATCTTAAACTTTAAAAATACTGAGTATGGTAGTTCATGCTAGAATTCTTTTTTTTTTTTTTTTTTTTTTTTTTTTTTTTTTTTTATTTGAGTGACAGACACAGAGAGAAAGACAGATGGAGGGAGAGAGAGAGAATGGGCACGCCAGGGCTTCCAGCCACTGCAAACGAACTCCAGATGCGTGCGGCCCCTTGTGCATCTGGCTAACGTGGGACCTGGGGAACCGAGCCTCCAACCGGGGTCCTTAGGCTTCACAGGCAAGCGCTTAACCGCTAAGCCATCTCTCCAGCCCCATGCTGGAATTCTTAGCACTTGGGAAGCTAAGGAGGAAAAATACAAAATTTGTGCCCAACCTGAACCCTATATCTATTTTAAAGTAATACACAGTAAGACCGTTGAGTATATGGCTTACCTGTGGTATATATTGGGATAGGCTTTGGGCCCCAAGTCCTTGGGAAACCATACTTAGCTTTTCTGGGATCATCTTACGTAGCACCTCTCATAGCTCAGTGATTATACCTGCCTCTGGTCCGGGCCTCAGTTCGGGTCGTGATAAAACCCCATGGTCTAGAGGGTGGCTGCACTACAATGGCTTCATATGCACAGAACAATTTGCCACTTTCTGTGAGTGCTCCCGCCCTGCTAGTGAGCCTCTGACTGGGTCCTAGGCTTTGTGATATATCCTTTGAATTTACAGAAGAAGGAACTGTCTATTTGTTTTCTGAAAAACTACAGTTTTTCAGTTCATGACTTATATCTGTAGGTGGCGGCCCCAGCTACATGAGCATTCCCCTGAGGGCAGAGGACTACCAAACCACCCAAGCAATAGGGTGCAAAATATCAGAAGACTTAGGCAATAAACCCCAATATCCCAAGTTTACCATGGACCAATATCTTCAATAGAAAAATAAAGCATTCAAAATATAATGACTTAGTTCTCTAGGCTAGCATTGGCGGGGTCAATCTCAAAGATACGAAATTCTCTGGACCCTTGCTCCTATTTTCTTCATGAATAGCATGTAGATTTCTTCTGAGTATTTCATTGCCTTAGCTGCTGGCCACTTCCTTATTATTCTTCCACAAACACACTTTGTGAGTCTTTGTATAACCAGACTTGGGATAATATAAAATTGTATTTTCTTCCTTTTAATATTTTTATTTATTTATTTGTAAGGAGAGAGATAGAAAGAGAGCGTAAATGAGAATTGGTGTGCCAGTGCCTGGAACCTGCTGCTGCAAACCAACTCTAGACACATGTGCCACTTTGTGTACCTGGCTTTATGGGCATGCTAGGGAATTGAACCCAGACCATCAGGCTTTGAAAAAAAAGTGCTTTTAACAACTGAGGTATCTCCCCAGTCCTGTTCTTCCTTCTAATTATAAATCCTTTTTTTATTTCTCCTGTCAAATTGTATCATGTAAAATTAAGGTAATCCCCATTGTATCTCCGGTGCTTTGAGGCTTAAAGATGTATTTAGCTAAATATCCCACTTTATTTATCCTTAAGACCGCCTCTTGTAAAATCCTCGGTAATGGGAACGATTTAGTCCAGTGGTTGACTGGTTTATAACAAAGGAGGATTTTACTGTTGTTTCCAGTGCTTATTCCTTTCCTTTACATTTGCGATTCTACCAGGGTTGTCTCACTTAGCATGTGTCTAGTGGCATAATTACCACCTCAGTTTAAGCAACCTCAAAACACATTCTGACTTAGCGTACAGTTCCACTCTTCTGTTGAGCTGTCCCCACAGGTACTCTCCACGCTCTATTCATGGTAATACAGTTTATTTTGTACATGTTTAAGTGTCTACCTTTTGCCCAGTTTAAAAGTCAGCTCCATTTTTTTTAAAGATTTTTTTTTTTCTTTGTTAAAGGACTATTCATTTCTTGGTATCAATTTGCCTCCATATTCCATTTAAACTACTATAACATCATTCGTGAGCATGGATAATGTGCACTGAAAGGAATGCTATGGGTTCATAGATCTAGAATTGGGAAAGTCAATGTCAAGGTCTTGGCATTTGTCAGGGCCTTCTTGCTGCATCACCCTAAAAGAAAAGTATGAGAACGTTTTATAATGGTACAAAAATCATTCTTGAACTCCTCTTAGCACTACTATAAGTAGGACTGGTGATATAGAAAGCTTCCTACACTTTCATTTTTCTGAAATTCATTATCTCATTTTCATTTGTGAATGTCATTTTCAGCATGAAGATTTGTGGTTAGCAGGGTTTTTGTTTTATGACACTGTTTTGAGTAGAACATCCTGTAGCTTTGAAGGTTTCTACTAAAAATCCACTGATAGTCTAATGAAAATACCCTAATATGTAATAAATCACATTTTTGGGCTGCTTTCAAGATTTTTTTTTTCTTTTTTGATGATCTTATGATTATGTGTCCCACTGTGAGTTTCTTGAGTCATCATGTTTGGTATTATTTGAACTTCCAGAATTTTTGTTTCCTTCCTCTGGGTAAGAAGATGTTCAGACATTGTTTTTATAATTTAGAATAATTTTCCCTTTTTCCTCTCTTTCTTCTCCTGAAACTTTGATTCCACATAAAATATTTTGTTTGATTATATCTTTTAAATTCTTTTTTATGACTTATTTTGAAAGAGAGAGGTAGACACAAACAGAGAGAGATAGATTGGGTGTGCCAGCACCTTCAGCTGCTGTGAATGCACTCCAGGCACATGCGCCCCCTTGTGTGTATGTGCAACACTGTGTGCTTCCAGCACTGTGTGTCTGACTATGTGGGACCTAGAGATTCAAACATGAGTTCTTAGGCTTTGCAGACAAGCACCTTAACCACTAAGCCATCTGCCCAACTCCTACAAAGTCTTAAATTACCTTTACATGTGAACCCAAACCTGGCCATGTCATCTTGTGGGTCAAAAGCAAATTTTCAAAGTTTAAAGTTGTGGAAGGGTTGGTAAAGTGACAAGAATGGAGAATTGTAAGCCTTGAATATAGGATGAGAATTCTGTATATTTCAGACACAGGCAAAGGTGAATGAAATGTTCTAGAGTTTTACAGTGTTTGACACAAAAAGTCAAGCTCTATGAGTAAAGAACTTGTTAAAAAGAGAGGCTGGACAAGAAAGCATAAAACTACATGGAAGATTGACCTTGAAGTGGAAGGCTACATTTTGTGTGGGGGTCTTTATCATTTGGAGGCTTTTATAGCTAGAAAATTCAAGAACAGACCCTGTCAAAACAAACAGCAAATCCACTGCTGAGGAACATGAAACTATTTGGGGGAAGACAAGATGCAGATTGTTTTTCATATGAGGTTATAGTAAATATAAACCTATTCCTCATCTCAAAGAATTACTCAAATTTTCATATAATATAAAGTGAAATATTAATAGACAGAGTTAAAGCTCCTGATGGCAGAACTCATATCATTCAGTCTTACAGTGCTCTAATTACCGAGTATTAAAGAATGGCATTCTTAAACTTCAGAACATCACCTTAAAACTGGAGTGATCCAGAAACTGTCAGTGTCTTCCTAGTACAGAACTCATCTGGTACTCTATAACTAGATAGAAGTAGAAACTTAATAATGATGAAGAAATCAACTTAAAGGGGAGCTAGATGTCAGAATACTAACACTGTATAATATATGATTATTCTATAATCTACAGTTAGAAGAAGAAAAAGATAGATAGCCCCCACTGCATTTGCATTTTAAACCATCAATTAGAATGAGTTGTCAGATGTTTCTAAGGTCAAGGGCAAATTCTTTACACTATTTTGAATTGTCTGCCAGTTCTTGTTTTGGTGGCCCAAATAAGAAAGGAAAATGATGGAGGTAACTTGAATTGTCAATTTAGGAGATGATAGAGAGAAATCATATAGGTGAACCTGTCATAAAATTAAATGCAAACCCACATTCACAATTGCCTTGGCAACATTGATGAGAATATTTGCCAATAGCACAGAGGAATAAATAAGTTCAGCTGCAGGGAGAAAGTGAGTTTGTAAAGACAAAATACACAGGCTTTTGTTTAGCATTCAGTGGGGATATGCATTCCTAGGAATAGTTATTTGGACTAGCTCTATGAACCAAGAAGCATGTCACTGACAAGGATGAATTGAGAAACTTGGAAATTATTTGAGAGGAAATTATGGAGAGGGACTAATGTTAAAATCCTGACATATACAAAATCCTATAATACAGAATGGGGAAATCATGGTTCTTGGATTGAGAGAAAACAAAGGATAAGACACATTTTCATCAAACTGTAATAAGTAGTTATGGTAAGGATGAGGAACTTGGGAACATGGTGTTGGGTAAGCATGTAGCCATGAAGGATGTGATTCAGCTGGCTGTTCACAGAGAAAAAAGAAATAAAGGAGATATTTATATTTACAAAGAGGACTAGTGAACACAGAATCTGACTTAATAAGAATACTTGAAGACTTGAAGACATTATGACTTCCATGTTTGATTAGAATGCTAAAGAAAATAGTGTTTGAAGGTCTAATTCAATTGCTCAATGTCCAAAAATAGCTGAAGTCTATGGTCCCATTTATTATATATTCATCAGTTTCTGATTATATAATTGAAAACACAAATTGGAATATATATGCATATGTCAACAAGCACACATGATATGACTTATTATCATAACTATATGTATATATCTACATATCTATATATATAAATACAAAAACACACAACACTATTTCTACTTTATAGAAAATGAATTATGTGGGAGTGGGATAAATTTCTCTGTGGGTTAGATCTGTTGCCATGTATGCATGAGATCCTGAGAGGGTCTGAGATAATTTGAATTTGATCCCCAGCACATGTACAAAAAGCTGAAGGTGGCCACAAATGCCTATGCCCTCAATCTTGTGGGGAGTGATTGTTTAGGCTTGCTGGTCAGCCAGACTGACCAACAGAAAATAGTGTCAGTTCCAGGTTCAGTGAAAGACTTTGTCTCAAGGAAACCACATGAAATTGCTGTAGAGGGCACCTAATGTCCTCCTCTGCTTTCTGCACACATGGACATGGCATATATGTCTGCACACAAAAGTCCATATCCTATACATACTATACATACTATACACACATAACATGACACAGACTACACACATACCAAAAAGGAAAAAAAAAAAAAAGAAAGAAAAATAATAAGGCAAAGCAAAGTGACATGATTTTCCCCAGTGAATGCATGGAAGAATTGAGGCTTGGATCTAGGCTGTCTGCTTTGGGTATCTGAGCAGTCAACTGTAGTAATGCTGCCAATTCTGAAAGTATAATAGACTACCTGCTTCTGGGTTCACCAAATTATGGACTAAGTATTGAACTTAAACCAGATATACCCATTTCATCTCAATTTGAGCATGCATTGTATGGTAAAATAAATAAATAATATCACACAGCAAGTCACTCTGCTTTATGAAATTGAAGTTTTTTTTTCATCATTCAACATAGTCTGATTCTGGCGAGTTTATTGTGCTGCTGATTTGAGTGCCAACGGCCTCTTGAAGAAAATTGGCTCTTGCAAAATAGTAAGTTTTAAAGCAGTCACATGACAAACCCCTCCAGCAGAAAGGAGTAAAAATGCTATTACATTTCTTTTGTAATTTCTCTTTGGATCTGTTCTTCTGGAAAAGATGAAATTGAGCCAAATAGTTTTTCACTGCTTTGGAGGTCACAGAAAAGAATCCTTTTCTCACAGGAAATGGTCCACATAGATGGTACCCAATGGCATCCAATTAAACTACTAGCAAGGTTGATCTGTTTTTGCTTGGCTACCTCTGCACTTGCCACACTGCATCCCTGATGAAGGGAACTAGTTTTATGACTCTTACAATATTATGCTTAAAAGTAAAATAAGTAACCATCTGTTTATATCTGTTTCTCTAAGATGGAAAACATTTTGTCTGAGGACATGGAAGAAACAGCCTTCTTAAAGATTTCTATGCAGTGAGGGACTGGAGATGGATGGGTGAACACATTCCTTTGCTCACTTGATTTTCTACTTAAAGTTTGTAGACAATTTGATCATGCCCATTGGTTGTTACATTACTGTAATAGATTTTGAAGAATGTAAATGAATTGCCTCATTTTTATTCACATTATTCAATTTTATTTCAGTAGTCTCCAAGTGGTAAAAAAATGACTTTACCAAACTCAGAGTAGATATTGTTGAAATGGGTTCATTCATTTAAATCATAATGTATAAACTATTGAATTTGTAATTAAAGATAAAGAATGGGATATAAATGTAAACAACACTAGTAGATATTAAAGAGGTGTAAACAAACATATTAAAACAAGGTATGCATCATTAAAATAATGAGACCATGAGCTTCAGCCAAGCCAAGTCTGAAACCACGGAGGAGTTAAGGAGACAAGCAAGAGCGCTGCTTCCATGCTGAACCTGGTAATCAGTGCCAGGGTGAAGCAGACAGACCCTAAAGTTATTGAACACTTATCAAAGCAGAGACCCAGAGGCTCCTAAGAGCTCATTACTGAAATAGACTTAAAACTCGCCCACTGTGGCTCAGGGAATTTTGTGGAAGAGGGGAAGGAAAGATTGTAAGAGCCACAGGTTGAGACATCATACCCAGAGGCATTCCCTGCCTCCTTCAAATAACTGCTGCTTCCACAATGCATAACCCCAACTCCATGGGGAATACCTGCAACCCCATGAAGGAGGGTCCCCAGCAGAATGGGGGAAGGGAGAAGGGAAAACAGGGTACCAACACATGATGTATCCATACAAAATAGGTTAATAATAATAATAATAATGCTGGGTAGAAAAGGTTGAATAAGAATGTAATAGAAGAGGCAGTATAGAGAATGAAATATTTATCTCTATTTTCGTACCATCATCTTCAATAATTTGTAGCCATGACAATAAAAAGAAAATATAAACATCTGAAATAACACTAAAAAATTAGTTGAGTCACATCCTCAAGATATGTGTACAAGTTAATTAATAATACTGTTCACTGAACTTGAAGCAGAATAGGCCATTGAATTTTGTTTATTCTCACATAGCTGTTTTTTAAGGTAATATAAATAGAGAAAGAGAGAGAGAGAGAGAGAGATTACTCTGAAAGAGAATATACTCTTGAGAATGAGATGCATTAGTGATCTAGAAAAGACATCTCTAAAACAGTGGTGGTCATGAGCCTCACGGGCCTCTGCGGCTCAGTGACGCAACACTCACCTCTCCTGCATTTGCCCATCAGGGCTTATTTTGCTCATGCTCTGTGTTATGCACACCCTGTATTGGGAAGGTTACAAATGATCCTGTTGCCATCACATCCTTTCATAGGTTGATGGTGACATAGCCCTCTCCAAGTCCCTATTTTCCTGGCACACAGACAGAGGAAGACATTTAATTGAATGCATCTTTTGCTGCAGAAAATGAAAGGATGAAGGGAACAATACTTGTGACAGCTCCGATGCCATAGCCAATATTATATTACATTAGTTCCCAAGACTAATCCTTTCCTGTGTCAAATGGAACTTCATACCTAAAGATAGAAAAGGCTCAGTTTTTTTAATAAGAGTACTTCAGTGATAGACATACTTCAAAAGAAATGCTATAAATGGTAATTACCATACTTTTTAAGGTAATGCACATTTTGAATAAATTGAATGCTATATGATTTACATTTTGATTGCTTCCTGAGAGGGAGGCTGAGGAGAGTCATTGCTGTTGTGTAAACCAGTGAGTTCATGAAGGTAGAAACCTCTATAGACCAACCTCAGAAATGGCTAACTGCCACCTACAATGTGACCATTTCATCACTGCACATTGGATGTTTAATCTCCTCTAACTTGTTCAAGTGGTGAAAAACAGAAGGAATCAATGAAATAGATATTTTATCTATTCAACATTATATTTAGAGGAATAACACAATAGTAGAAAGCCACCTTCCATTCCTTTTTTAATTATAAATTCTTGAGTTTATTTATGGAGAGACCATAAATTATGCAATTTATTTGAGGGAGATTGGGATTTAAGAAGAAGGTTAGAGCAGAGTCATAAGTGTATGGGAAATAGGAAACATGCTGAAAGGCATAGCAGTTCACAAGGCCCATTTAAGAGAAATTGAGGTTTATAGAGAAACACTGGAGTAGAACCAAAAGTACATGGATGCCAGTACCCAGGAGCTTATGTGAGTAGGGAGATTTAGAAGAAACACATAGCATCCTCCATGAGCTTCCCATGGAAGAAAGCCAAGAGGACAAATGCTGGTGGATTAAGAAAGAATAACAGAGGGAAAATATCAAAGCATAGGCCTAGAAATTCAGATGTGAAAGGCATACTACATTGCTCTGTGGGAACTGTCTCTTCCTAATTCCATTGGCTTTCTTTTAGACAACCAGGGCTGGACTAGCCTGTGAAGATCTCCCAGCTCTCTGGACTATCTCAGTGCATCTGTCTGTCTGTTTGCACCCTTCCTATTTGTATGCCTATTTTACGAAATTTTACATTTTTCTCTTTCTGTAGCTTCTGTAGTTTCCCTGTGGAAATTAAAATATACAGGAAGAAATGTTCGTAATTTCTATATATCTACATTGAGAGCTTGACTTAGAACTTAATAGTTTACATGTAACAGTTACTGAATGAAGGGAATGGTGAAAGGAAAAGAATAAAATAAAATACAATATCAATATTCAATCCCTTCATCTAGAGCTTTTTAAAATTTTTTTATTTATTTATTTGAGAGAGAGAGAGAGGAAAAGTGAGGAGAAGAAAGAGAAAGCATGGGCATGCCAGGGTCTGCCGCCACTGCAAATGAATGCCAGATGCATGTGCCACCTTGTGCATCTGGCTTACGTGGGTCCTTGTAATCAAACCTGGGTCCTTTGATTTGCAGGCAAATTCCTTAATTGCTAAGCCATCTCTCCAGCCCTCATCTAGAGTTTTGTAAGCATAGGTAACTGTGGAATTCCCTCTCCATATCGTCTTGGTGCTATGGGAATATACTTTCAGAGCTAATTCTCCCTACTCAGCTCATGAGCATGAACATATGAAGACAGGCCCAACAATGCTTAAGGATTACTGCCTGTTCGAGCAAACCCCCAACTTGAAGAAAAGCCATTTGTGCCCCATTTCCTTACCTCTCCACCAGGCATTGTGAGCAGTAATTATAAATGTTTCTCACAAGACCCTCTTCAAAGGACTAAATAAAATTGTTCAAAGTGGTGACAAATTATCTAAAATGCCTTTATAGTTATCTCTCTCTCTCTCCTCCATGGCATTGCTTCACTTTGTGTCTGTGCTACAGGCATCACTTCCCACGCAAGAGAACTGTACCCATGTTCTTCTGGAATTTGATTTTTAAAACCTAAACAAACACAGAGTCTTGCATTTGTAATGTTGTACTAATTTTCATTCACAGGGCTTTCTATATCTTACAACCTTTAAGACCTCATTACTTGTATGTATCCTTCTATCAAGAAGTCACATTTATTTTGTAAACAAGACCAAACAATAAAAATAAAAGTTAATCACACCTACGAGACAGTACAAGGAAGTCAATGTTATTGGCTCACATAATTTTCTAATAAAGATGCTGACACTTTTTGATGTCAATAAAATCTTTTACTTTTGTCAAGTGTAATGTCACACTCTAGAGGCAGAGCTAGGAGTGTTTCTATGAGTTCAAGGGCAGTCTGGGACTACAGAGTGAATTCCAGGTCAGCATAGGCTAGAGTGAGACCATACTTCAAAAAACATAAAAATGACACACACACATACTCATGAGAACTTTTTTTCATATTAAGAAAAACATTTTAAAATTTTACTTTAATCATCATAAGAGAGCTTAGGGATGAGACAATTAATTTGATGCCACTGTGTCCAATTCATCCAACTCCCATATCTCCAGAGCTACTCAGAGAGGTTGCAGTAAAGCAAATAATCAACAACAAAAAAGCAAGTGTCAATATTGCTTGCATTGCCCTCTGAGAAAAACAAGAGAAACCTTACTATAAACAAAAGCAAATCAGATCAGATGGGCATGTCTTCAAAGCCTCATAGAACTGGTAATAGGATATATGGCTCTTTCTGGGTCAGCAGTCTGAATTCAGCCCAGGTCAGTTGATTCCAAAAAAGTCATTATTTCCTGGCTGATTTATACTGCCCCGGAAGGAGTCAGTCTCCACAACAGGTTTTGGAAGATAGGTGTCTGCAACATAGCACTTCCCCTCACAAAGCAGTAATTGGTCCCCTTATTAGCCATCTGAAGAGAAAGGCCAGGGATTAAATGAACACTGAAACTGAACTGCACTCACTGTGGCTAAGTGAGGAGCCTCAGGTTACGAGCAAGACAGGATTGATAGAAAAAGAAAAGAAATGAAATAAAAAAGATGTTTTCCTCTCTTTGCCTTTTACTGTGTAGATTGAAGGGGAATTTCAGAATACCAGATGTTAGCTTGCTATTTGTCCAGGGCACTTAAAGCATTTTGAAAAGAAAAGGATGGCAAAGGAGCTTATCAAAGATTTCTCTTGGCTGGAGCTCTGCTTGACACGCTTCAACATAAGAGTAAAATGAGATGGCCAAGTTATAACTGCAGAATCCCGAGTTCTTTCCGCCCCGTTCACAAAGCCCACACTGAAACAGCTCTCCTTCAGGCCCTCCGGTGAAAGGTGGGCTTCGTTCAGTTTCCTTCTGCCTACATGATAGTTAATAGATTGGTAATTTTTCCAACAGTTTGTAAATTAAGAAATTATAAATGGATTTCAGTGTCATAATTTCACTCAGGGTATCTTCTGAAGTGTATATTATTACTTTGTCCTAATGCAAAACTACCAGCTGAAACTAATCTCCTTAATGAGGTTCATTTGTCCTTTGACAAAGCAATAAATAGTTTCCTTAAGAAAAACTTAACTAATAGTGTGGCCAGTACCTTATAATTAATTTTCTTCCCCCATCCTTGCAAGCATGGAAACAAACAGTAAATTTTTCATTTCTTCATCTCTTTAGAACAACTGTGTAGCAGAGATATGCTTGATTAATGGATTTAATTTGTCCCTTTCTTCTGTAGTCAGTTTTCATATTACACTGGTTATCAGAGGGTAAGACAATAATGTGGGCATTCTCATCGCCACCCACTCCATCAGCGTCAGCCCAGCTTCTAGCTCCAGGTCTGCATCTTTAACCTTTGCCGTCCGGCAGAATCTTTCATCAATCTGTGTTACAGTCACCTTGGGAGGAAAAGGCAGAAGCACTCAGTCAGCACTTACAGGTAGTAAAGTGTGTCATTATTTCTAACAAAATGCTGGCAGCGGTGCACCTTTCATTTCCAACCAAAATATGATTTGTGAGATCAGCAACCCAACTGTTAAAAGAGAAAAATGGAAGGTACCAGTCTGGCCACTACAAGGCCCTCTATTTAAAAAAAGAAACAACAACAATATATAGCAATACAAAATACCTAATGTGTCCCTGGATGGTGGGCACTTTGAAATGACTGAGGGTAGTTTTGCAAATTGAATATTATTGTCAGATGATGAAAGTACCCGTGAAGAGGTCAAACTGCATCATAAAAATATAACAGTCTTCAAAGCACTGACCATTTCCTACAAAGACCCAAATTTCCATGGTCCTGAGCTGAAATTCGGTTGACTTGTCAGGGCAACATGAATAGCCAGAAAAAAAATCCAGCTGGAGGGTCGTTTGTATTATTACTATTTAAACATGTGTGCTTCATTGACTTTGCAGAAAATAGAAATATTTAAGAACTTTTAAGGGATGTCTTGTTTGAGGCAATTTTGTTGCCAACTGAATATTTAAAACTGAAACATAAGTTTAGTTTGTTTTTATAACGTATGCACACAATGTGCATATATATGTACATTTTACAAGGTAGTTGCCACTTTCTTACCAAAAATCAAACATAATAATCTGATCCATCCATAAGAGAAAACATATTCTAAAGACATTCTGGTAGCTTAAAAGAAATTTTACCAACCTATTTTGTGTATTGAGGTACATATTTGAAACAAAAGTATTTCCATATATTTGGAGATGTTTTTAAAATACCACAACATTAGTATAAAATTCTTCATGTACATTTCCTTCTATATTACTGAATATTTCTGTTATGATATTATATACAAATACTTCAAGTTAATACCTCAAGACATAAATCAAAACAATGCTTTAAAATATTTTTGTGTTTATTTTAAGTATTATTTTTCTGAAACTGTTTTGGAAGATAAAATCCCCAAACAAAACATACTTCCACATAATTAAGCAAGCCTTTCCAATGTGTATGTCTCCATGACGGTGCAGACTGCAGCAGATTCAAGATTTAGTTTCTGGTAACAGCTTTATCAATTTTTACTTGTTAGACTACATTCATTGTTGTGAAGATAACACAATTGTTTCATTTTTCATTTATGAAAACGTGAGGCTGAGAAATATTACTGACTACACAATAGAAAAGTAATTTTCATAGCTTTCCAGTGTTTATTCCAGTATTCTTTTTTTGGAGGGGAGTGGTTCAAGGTAGGATCTCACTCTAGCCCAGGCTGACCTGGAATTCATTATGTAGTCTGAGGGTGGCCTCAAACTCTCAGCGATCCTCCTACCTCTGCCTCCCGAGTGCTGGGATGAAAGGTGTGCCTGGCTTACCCATATTCTTTATCAGCATGCAGTGTATTCTACAACCCACCCTTCCCACCTCATGCCACACTGTCACTGCACACACATGCACCCTGTAGTCGTCCTGACATCCCACTGGCCTCTCTCTTCTTTGAGTATTGCTGTTGTTCTTTCTAATTCCTGGCTAGAATCTGCATTTCCTTCCTCTCCACTCCCTGTCCAGTAAGTACCTATTTATTTTCATAGCTGATACAAAATCTCCCCTGTTACTGAGTCTTCAGAAATGCTCTAGTTAGAACTGAGCTCTTCAGTCTCTGAGATTTCATAGTATTCTGTTTTTCATTCTTTAATATGACAACCATAGTATGATCTAAAATAGAGCTGTCAAGATATATATATATATATATATATATATATATATATATATATATATATATATGTATATGTGTGTGTGTGTGTGTGTGTGTGTCTTTCCCACTAAATTGTAAGGCTACTAGGTTGAACTAGTGGTAGTGTTCTTCCTTTTCTTTTTATCCCTTGCCCTGTGTCTGTTATAGAGTACAGGTAAAAAATATGTATTGAGTATCCAATTAAGATACCCATATAACTTATAAATTTTGTTTTCAAATTGCAAATACATTTTTCCAAATACTATAAAGGGAGGCTACAATGGTATTACATATAAAGTAGGAGGCATGACTCCCAAGAATTAGTTCAGGTTATGTTATCCATTTTATTCATCTGAATGTATGTATTAAAATGCATGGCCCATATTCCCCGATGAGTAGGGTGCCTGTGGAGCGGGGAGGACAGGGAGGAGGCTAACAATGCTATCAACTTGACTGTATTCACTGAGTACAAAACTAATAAATAAAATAAAATTAAAAGTTAATTATTTAAAAAACAACAAAAAAGTAAAGTTCATGCTTTTTATTATACATGAATTAAAATGTGATTACACCTAACAGGAGATGAAGAATAATGTTTTTCAGAAACTAATACTGAGGCTAGGGAAATAACTCAGGTGGCAAAGTGCCTGCTTGCAATATGAAGACTGATTTTGATCCCCAGAATCCACACAAGAAGCTGGATACCAATATGGAGATGTCAAGACAGGTAGATCACTGGGGCTTGAGGGCCAACCAGTGGAGTCCGAACTACTTGGAAAATCCCATGCCATTAAATGACTCTATCTGAAAAAAAAAAAAAAGGTGGATGGTACCTGAGGAAAAACACCTTGGGTTGACGTTGTGAATACACACACACACACACACACGCACACACAAACACCACTTTTATACATACATATGCCTGCACATGTGTGTGTGTATGTGTGTGCATGCATGCATATGTGCACAGGTGCAAGTGCACATATATGTGAATGTGTATGGAGCTCAGAAGTCAACTTTGGGTATCTTCCTCAATTGCTTTCCACATTATTTTATGTGACAGAATCTCTGGCGGAACCTAGCTAGAGCTCGCCAATTCAGCTGTTCCTGCTGTCCAGAAAGTCATGACCTCTAGCATTCTAGGATTTGGCTAGAAATAATTCTTTTTTCAAAATAGACTGTCACTGTAGTTCATGCCAATCTTCCACTCACTCTGTAGTCCCAGAATGGCCTCGAACTCATGGAGACCTGCTAACTTCTGCCTCTTGAGTGATTAAAGGCATGCGTCATCAAGCCTAGCTGAATTTTTTTTCTCAATTTTTATTAACATTTTCCATGATTATAAAAAATATCTCATGGTAATACCCTCCCCCCCCCACTTTCCCCTTTGAAATTCCATTCTCCATCATATCCCCTCCCCATCTCAATCAGTCTCTCTTTTATTTTGATGTCATGATCTTTTCCTCCTATTATGATGGTCTTGTGTAGGTAGTGTCAGGCACGGTGAGGTCATAGATATCCAGGCTATTTTGTGTCTGGAGGAGCATGTTGTAAGGAGTCCTGCCTTTCCTTTGGCTCTTACATTCTTTCCACCACCTCTTCCGCATTAGACCCTGAGCCTTGAAAGGTATGATCAAGATATTACTCAGTACTCCAGTCACTTATTTCCAGCACTATGATACCTTCTGAGTCATCCCAAGTTCACTGACATCTGAAAAGAGAAGATTCTCTACCCAAAGTGAGAGTAGCATTAATATAAGGGTATGAATATAAGAGAAGTGCTTACTGGGCAGTTTGATAAGCATAGTATATGCACTTATCCAGACATCAGCAGATGTTACACCCCTAGGGCTCATGACTACCCCTATTTTAACTATCAGGGATGTATCGCCCCCCCATGGAGTGGGCCTCCAGTCCGATTGGAGGGCAGTTAGTTTCCACCATGACAGATGTGCCACTATTGCACCCATTGGCTCATTTGGCCTGGCTGGCCAATTATAATGCTTGCAGTGTCCACTGTTGAGTATCTTTACTGGTGGTATCTCTTTCTCCCATTGAACTACATGTAGAATAGCTTCTTCCAGCTTTCTGTCAGTTGGTCTACATGGAGGAGGTTACCAGCTCAGTTCCAGCAGGATTTTTCAGGCCCAAAGTGAGGTCAGGGGAAGAGATTGAGTAAAAGAAAAGTGGAGGGAGGTTTAATCAAAATCTAAAAGGATACAAATAAACCATATGGAATCCTCTGGTTTTGGACAATGGAACACTCAATAGCCATAGATCATTGTTAGAAAATTTTCAGTGCCAGGGATGGGATACCTCCAGTGAGTTGTTGGCCAGGGAGGTCCTTGCTGCCCCCAAAACATTATAGGCCATTGTTCAGGCCCTTTGTTTCCCACCAAGAATCAATGGAAAGTCCCTATTGCTGAAGACTCCACATACTTGGGCTGCAAAGCCACTGAAAAATCCTGCTGATTTTTTTTTTTTTTTTAAATAGGCAATAACCTTGTAATTAGCAACTAAGTCAGAGGAAAATCCTACTATGTTAGGATTAGTGTTCCAAGTCCTTTCAGAGCATGCTTCTCATGAAGTCTAAGACCTTCTACTAAGCAACACCATTAAAAGCTAGTACCACCCCACAAATATGATGATTTTGAATTGCAAAGCAATATTTTAAAACATTTTTATCTATCTACTATATACTATATTTATTTACTTGAGACAGTAATAGAGAGAGAATAAGAGAATGGGCACACCAAGGCCTCCAGCCACTACAAACAAACGCCAGATGCATGTGCCACCATGTGCATATGGCTTACATGGGACCTGGAATATTGAATTTAGGTCCTTAGGCTTCATAGGCATGTGCCTTAAATGCTAATCCATCTCTCCATCCCCATAAAACAATATTTTTATGTCATAAGTTTAGGTTAAACATCTAATCACATAGAATTTTTATATCATGCTTCTCTCTGCATGCAAAAATATTTTGCTAATTGCCTCCTTTATGAATTTTGAATTTTTAAAGCAATATTTAATATCCTTATTTTCTCCAGTTTCTAAGCAAGCAAGTATAATGAATTAAGAAGACTTCCACAGTTGAGAATGAAAGGTCCTCCACTAGTCTTTCATCTTATTATATGCCCATGCTAAGTATACTGCAATTATTTGGCCCAAACTGTTAAAAACTATGCAGAGAAGTAAACAATACACCTAGCTTTCATTTCATGTTAGGCATGAAAGATCCATGTATAAAAGAAGTTTGTTTCAAATGATTCGTATGTTCTAATGAACCTCAAAGATACTGCTCAATTACACTCAGAATCTATACACATATATTCTTAAGCTTTCACCAATACCTATGTTGTATCCCAGTCTTGACTAGTAAGATTTTCATTATATGCTAAACTGGCCAGAAACTATTTGCGAATTGATTTCAATTTAAAGTGTATTTTAGGAGAAATGATATAATTATTGAGCAGATCATCCATGAGAATGAAGGAAATTAGAAGCCAATCTGGACTTTATTACAGGAGATATGGTTGAGAAATTAAATAATTATAATGCAGAAATAGGAGACATAAGATAAAAGAAAATAACTATAAGAAAACAGATGCTTACATGATCTTGCCCTGAGGTTATAAATTAAAAGTATATAAAATTTGGAAGGAATTGTGGGAATTTTCTGTGTTGTCTTCATCACTGTGAATCAGAAAACTGCCATTTAATTCCCATTTACTGTGTGTATGGACATCTGAGCTTTTGATTGCTCTCCCAAAGGTATGATGTATGAAATTATGTTACTTATTCAAAAAGGAAAGTCTAGGGAATGATTGTTTTGACTCTAGTAACTGATAGTTTGATAGTTGAATGAATAAATATTTAATGTATCTGGAATTGTATTGGTTGGTTATTTATTCTATAAATAAATTTAAAAAAACCAAATAATTATTTTATAAAAAGACAAGGTTTAATTTGCATTCATAGTCTTTGAGGTTTAAAGCCATTTTCAGCTTGCCTCATGTTTTGTTTGGGTCAGTGTTGATGGTGGGGCTACCTATCATGCTTTAGAATGCATGGCGGAGCAGAGCATTTCCTCTCTTAGCCACCAACATGAACATGAGAAAGCGATTAGTGTTTCAAGACCTTTCAGGGCATGCTTCTCATGAGCTCTCAGACCTTCTACTAGGCAACATCACTAAAAGTTAGTACCACCCCACAATAGCACCACATTAGGGGCTATGTCTTTAGCACATGGGGCACTGACAAGGCATTTACGATCCAAATTAACATATGTTTTTATGTGCTTATTAAAACATGTTAGTACTGTAAAGAATCAAGCCAAGCTATGATTTTTTCCTGTTATAACAAATGGAAGAGAGGGAATGGATGGGCAACCAACATCAGCGAACTATGGAAAGTTGTGTGTGTGTGTGTGTGTGTGTGTGTGTGTGTGTGTGTGTGCGTGTGTGATCTTTTCATATTTTTAGTTTTAGTTTTATGTGTACTTCCTGGACTTGTCTTAGAAGAGAACAATGAAATCCATGTTACTTGGGCATTTTATTAAAATAAATACCTTTAATTGGATTTGGTCGTGGCTTTATTTTGAAATGTCGGGAGAGCTATTAACTAAAATCTAAACAACAATTTTATGTGACATTTTGGAGATTTGTGTGTTTCATTCTGACATCAGCAAGTAAAAAGGAAATTTATTTCCATGGACAATAAAAGTACATGCTATAATTCTCTGTTTTTTTTTTCTGTAATTTTATCCTGTTCCTATTGTGGAAAATAGTTTTCACAGACAACCCCTACAGTAGGCTACTTAAAGTATTGCTATGTGTTAAGTGGTTTTATTGAGTAGTAATGTCATTCCATTAATATGTCAAGTCTTGGAAAAACTTGAAGTTAGGGCAAATGTTTCTCTTTGTGAGATATAATGAAACTTCTCTTAGATGCTACCACCTGTAAATAATGATAACTTTTATCCAACGTGCCCCTAATAATTATCAAAGACTTGTGTCAGAAAAAAAAAAATCCTGGTGTTTATAAGTCAAGAGATATAATAACCAAATGAGGCAAGTGTGTATATAGTAGTCTTCCCTTGGCCATAAAGATATATTCCAATATTGCTTGCGTTGTCTGAAACTACTGATATTACTGAATCTCATGTACAAATTTAGGATAAAATTTAATTTATAAATGGCATATGAAAAGATTAGTAATGCTAACTCCTAATGAAATAATTATATTATTATTTACTAAACTTTACATTAATGTGGTCTCTGTCCCTTAAGATTGTTATTATATTGAATTTACCTCTGTGTGGTTGTGACATTGTGAGGGTGTCTTAGGAGATTTTAGATGGAGCAATGCCTGTGAAGTGAGGAAATGATACAGGTAATATGGAGTACAATTGGGCTACTATTTTTCTTTAATTTAACACTTACACTGCAATAGCTCAATAGCTAGTGTGATAACTGTGAAGTCTCTTGACTAATGGGTGGGCCAATGTAGATATTCTGGACAATGTGGTAATTCTCCTCCTTTGAGGGACAGTGCAGGATACCGTACTTTTCCTGATGTTACACAGAATGCTGTGCAGTTTAAAACTTCTGAATAGGTTATCTATTAACAGAAAGCTATTACGCATTTTCTGGTGACTGCATGACTAAAAGCAGTGAAAGCAAAAACACAGACAAGAGGAGACTATTGGTGTTCTAAGCATTGCAAGGTGTTTGGACACCAGTGTTTTTCAGAAGATTGTTGTGTTGCTAGTATCAAACTAGTTGTGGACAATAAAAGAAAAACATAAGATGTAATTTCCAAAGGCAGAATGATTTTCTACAATAAGGAGAAACTACTGACTAGCTTTCTCTCCCCCATTTGAAATTAAAGGTTTGTATTAAGAGATATATATGTTTTACTCCAGGAAGCCTGCAATAAAGCAAAAATAATACTTCTAAGTGCCAACTTATGTTTCCATTCTGCTTAGAGTTTGAAAAAAATGAAAGCTTAAGTGCAAAAGACAAGAGATTCCTATCGATTAGTATATACCTCCCCATAAATATCTACATAGCCACACACAGAGAAGGGAAGAAAGTTAAGTGAGATGCTTTCTATTTTACATTTTTAGATGAGAACGTTGAGGGAAAACAATGTATTTTCAAAGAAATGCATAACTAAGATTACTTTGAGACTTGGGACCACAGAGAGTTCATGAAGAATTACAGTGGCTGGCCAGCAGGAGCTGTGTGGTGCTTCTTACCCATTTTCCTGCTGTGGCTACACAGCTAATGAACTACATGCAAGGTACATTTTCTGCTACAAGAGAATATAAGATTCAGAGAACATTATTTTACTTATGGCTAGTACTGTGTGAACAGATTACATTGAAGTTATTATTAAATGTAGAAAATAAGGAAAATGTAATATTTTGACCAGCAAGTCCTCAGGCAATTAAATTATGGTCAAGATGTCTAAATCATCTCACTGTATCAAAAGGGTCCAAATGGCAAGACTGGTGCTATGTACAGTATGTTACATAGCAGTTGTTCTTTGGAGAGAAAATGTGCTATGGGGTAAAGCAAATAGTTACAACCTTGTTTTTAATTGTCAACCTATTATTTAGAATGCCCCTGCTCCACCTTTTTTAGCGAATGTCTCTGTGATGCTATTTTTATGAGGCACTAATTCTTGGGCAACACAAGAGAATCTGGAGATTGTATATGTGGGTCAAATAGGAAAATACTACAAATAAAACAGAAAACAGAGGTCTATGTCCTGACAGTCGATTAGCACAGAGAATTTATATGTTGAATATTACTAATGACTATTGAGAAAGCAGAAATAGGGAACAAAAATCCAAAAGGCCCTGACTCATTACACATTCACCAAAACCGTCAAAGGCCCTGACTGATGCTGTCTCATCAGGAGCCCAGTTGTCCCACACATACAAAGTAATCCATCCTTTGTCTATCTCATTTCAGCCTATCAGAAGTCCCACATACATTTAAAGTAACCGACCTAACCTACCCAGACTGGATGCCTACTTTAGATCTCCAAGGGTATAAAAGTCCATATCAAAATCACAATGCTGCTATCAGCTTGAGACCCCACCCAACTCAGGAGTTTCTCTGCTTTACTTTCACATTCTTTCCTGAAGAACCTTGTTTGACTTGCCCTTCTCTCAGGTCTGCATTCTTCAGCAGTCACATGGAACTTGAGAGCCATGGTCTTGGTAAGTTTTAGTCACAGTTGGGTGCTCAGTGCTCTAACCCGTAGGCTAATCCTACCAAGAGGTCAGAAATGTCCCCTCAGTCTCAAAACCCTCCCCTCCATCAGATTTTCATATAGTAGGAAAATAACACATGATTAATCCTGACTACATTTCTGAGATGGTAAAGACTCACCTGAATTTATTCATATGTATCTACTGTCATTAAACTAAATATTCTAAAGTTGCAGGAAAGCATGGATACGAGGTATTTTTAAATGGAAAAACATAATGTGATTTAGTATACAAATCAAGCGGGTGGACTTGCAGACTTATAAATGCATTTATTCAAAGTATATTGATTAATATCAGCCTAGATAGAATTTTGTAGTGACTCCACACTTTATTTTAAGTAGAAACTTGTATGGACACTGTAATGATTTGACTCAAGTGTACCCCATAAACATAGGACTTCTGAATACTAGGTTCTCAGCTGATGGAGATTTGGGAAATAATGCCTCCTAGATGCCATGTATTATTTGAGGCAAGCTTGCGAGCATTATAGCCAGTGTCCCCTTTGCCAGTGTTTGGTGCACTTTCCTGTTGCTATTGTCCACATTTGTTGGCCATGCAATGATAACCATCCTGTGCACATGCCATTGTTTTCCCCTGCCATCATGGAGCATCCCTTCAAGTCTGTAAGCCAAAATAAACCTTTTTTTCCAAAAAGCTGCTCTTGGCTGGGTGATTTCTGCCAGAAATGTGAACCTGGCTATAACAGTATAGTTGGTACTGAGAGTGGAGTTATTTGCTGCTACACATCTGACTGTGTGGCTATGGTCTTTTGGAGCTGATTTTCAAGAAGAATGTGGGTGGATTTGAAACCTTGGCCAAAGAGATGCCTTGCAGTGCTGAAAGTACAGCTGGATGGACTGTTCTGGTCAAAGTTAAAAGACCTGAATACAATATGAATACATGGATTGTGATGCTTGGCTTATGAAGGCAAGAAAGAGCTCTGCCTGGACTGGGATTGAAACAGTTTTTGTGAGAGGCTTGCTGTTATGACAGTGTTCTGAGAATTTATGCAAGTTTGCATTAAGTAGAAATAGACTGGTGTGAGCAGAGGGTTATGGCAAGGAAAAACATGTTTAGGCTGAAACATATAGCCTGTTCAGATACAATTGAGAGATTACAATCATTGAGATTGGGCCAGCTGCCCTGCATTGGGATGACAGAAAGAATCATGTCTTTTGAAGGGGCTGAATGCTGAAGAAGTTTCCTGTTTTTCAAAGCCTGCTTTATCACTGCCCCCACTCCCGATGAATAAATTGACACCCTACCTGGTATTATGGAATATATAATGAAGGAAAAACAGAGTCATTGAATTTGCATCACAGTCTTGTGTTTTGGAGATGGCCAGGGGCAATGTGTAGCACAGGGGTACTACATGCATCTGGAGTTCATTTGCAGTGGCTCGACGCCCTGGTGTGCCAATTCTCTCCCTCTGACTGTCTCTCTTCTCTCTAGATCTCTCTTTATCTGCTTGAAAATAAATAAATAAAATTAAATTGAAAAAAAAGAAGACCAATCAAGCACAGACTGAAACCTTCCCTCTTTTACATTAATTTTGGTAGTTTGTCATACTTACTGTAAACTAACATAATTGTATTCCTCTAAATTTTCTTCTAATATTTAGATTTTCTGAGAGTGCAACTGTTTTTCTAGGAACTTCTTATTGCTAATAATCTCATAATCATGGGGGTTACAAGTTAGTATACTGTTGTATATTATAGCTAAAGTTGGATAGCAGTCAAAGGATGGGCTTAGTTATGAACTGGGCAAAATATTTTTTTCATGAATTTTATAACCTTGAAGCTGGAACATATTATCTTCTGAGACATGAATCTAATGACAAAATCTAAAGCCTAGAGATGTGCAAAAGCCATTATTTATTTATTTCTCTAGAGAACACAATAATACCTTTTTAAAACCAAAATCATAAAATGGGAAAAAGAGAATCCTGGTGGCATCAAAAATCCTGAATCTGTAATTCTGTGTCTGAGCTACCTGTGACCATCATTTTGTCACAAGAACCTTTAGCCTTGGATCCAGCTAGATGGATCTGTATTCTTACTAGTGCTGATAACTGAGAGTTCCCAAAATCAATTTATGCCATGAATTGTACCAAGCAAAACTTAAAATAACAACAAAAAGTATGACACCTGTGAAGCCTACATCTTCACATATGAAATACAGTATTGCAATATAAAATACAAATTTAGTTTTTCAAAAATTTCATACTTTGAAATGTAATGTTGAGTAAATATTTCTCTGATTTTTTTTATTATTATTATTATGAAAGAGTCAGAAAGAGATAGAGAGGATACCATAGGTCCTCCAGGGCATCTTGTTGCTGCCAACAAACTCCAGACAAATGAGCCACTCTTTGCATATTGCTTTACGTGGGTAGTGAGTAATTGAACATGGACTATGAAACTTTGCAAATGAGTCTTTAACTATTGCACCATTTTCCCAGCCTAGCCTCTGAAATTTTTAAATGGAATCTGGTTTAGGGTTCATGTCTTTAATTCTCTTAGTAAAAAGATGTCTCAGCAATAACAGTATGTTAATATGTGATATAAAATATATGTATATAACAGTATATTGATATGATAACAAATGATATATTATTCATTTGGTTTATTTGACTTGATACTTTGTGTGATTATATATGAAATTAAACCATGAATTTTCTCATCTTGCATTACTCTATAATATTACACTCTCTATTAAAGATATAATTGCAGCTGAAAGAATTTTTATTAGAGCAATTAAGGCTGTGGTTCCAATATTTTAAACTGGGACCTCAACAATAACCCCAAAGTTAATATATTTAATTATTCTTTTAAATCTTATAAAAATTTTAGGGTTTTAACATAGTCTGTACTCTACTATTTTCTCAGAATTTCATATGATATTCATGCACAATAGTAAATGAAAGGATAATGAAATAATTTGAATTATTTCTATAGCTATTAACATTTCAGCCATGAACTCTAAACAGTGTCATGCATCAAAAGGGTCAAGTACTTAGTAAGAAGACACTCTGATGATTTGTATTATGCAATATTCATATAATTATCACTGCTTATTATTTGTCTACACTGGTATTTGGAGTACATGTATTATTTACTACATTCACGTTTTCCTACCATCTTTCTTCCCCTAAGCTCACTATGAGTTTGGAAGCTAATAATTTGTATGATTGGGAAATATATTTAAAATGAACATTATTTTACATTGAGACAATGGTAAGATGAAATATCATTCTGAAAAATAAACTTATAACTATTTTGAGAAATTATAGGTCTTTCATTTATACCTCTAAAAAGATAACAGAGATTATTTCCTTTACAGAAAAAGTTGTGTCTGTTATCTGTAATCTTGAAAATTTTGTGTAGCATGTAATATTTTGATAAACAGCATAAGAAACAAATCTAAACACTATTATTATGTAAATAAAATTATTACATGTATTTCTTGATTTTTAATAATGCATGTATGTGAAAGATTTTACAATCAGACTCTCATTTCAAAATAATTAGTTAGTTGCCACAAATTTGTATGGGAAGACTTGCTACTATTACCATGAGAGAGGAAAGAATAAGTTGCAACATGGAGTAAATGTTATGTGGTAACTTTTCATAGAGGGAATTTTAAAATATTCATTTTAATTGATAATATTAGCTGCATTTTATATCTAAAATGGAGAATGTACATGCTGATGAAAACAATGTTAATATAAGACATTTACTCAAATCTCTATAAAAGCTAATTGCTGTACATGATGTCTAAGTATTCTGTAAATAAATCAATACACTTATAGAAATTAAAAAACAGTGGTACATCTAGCAAAATTATGTAATTCTTTGTTGTAGAATATTAAAACTATTTAGGAATCCAAAAATGGTAGTTATCACAATGCCAAGTTATTTGGAAAACAAATCATGTATGATAGGATATTTTATTTTATTTTCAAATACATCTATTTATTTTTTTATTTGTGAGCAGCAAGAGATAGTTTTTTTTTTTTTAATTTTTATTTATTTATTTGAGAGCGACAGACACAGAGAGAAAGACCGAGAGAGGGAGAGAGAGAGAATGGGCGCTCCAGGGCTTCCAGCCTCTGCAAACGAACTCCAGACACGTGCGCCCCCTTGTGCATCTGGCTAACGTGGGACCTGGGGAACTGAGCCTTGAACCGGGGTCCTTAGGCTTCACAGGCAAGCGCTTAACCGCTAAGCCATCTCTCCCGCCCTAAGAGATAGTTTTCAAGAGAGGGTGAGAGACTCGAGTGTGCTAAGGCCTCTGGCCATGGCAAACAAACTCCTGATGGACATTCCACTTGGTGCATCTGGCTCTGTGTGAGTACTAGGAATTTGAACTCAGATCAGCAATCTTTGCAAGAAAATGCATTTAACCACTGAGCAGTCTCCCTCTCTGATAAAATATTTTAAGTCAGATCTAAGCTATAATCAAAGCCAAAGCACTCAAAGCTTAGAGCTTAGTGATTGTGACCTTCTCAACAGGTCATCTCATATTGAGTCTGTACAAGACAGTGCATTATTATCTGAGGGTGAATCAATATTTATTCTGTTAACTGGCAAGCTGGAAATCATTCAGTATAGGAAGATATGCAAATTAGTTGGAAATGGCAATGGAGATTTATTTTTATTGCATATGTAGTGTGCCCATATAGTATAATATCATATAGATGTAACACACAGAAAACTACAGACAGATGATGTCTAAATTAATAAATCTCTAGACTAGAGATTTGAAACCTTGTTGGCTTATATAAAAATCAAGTCATTGACTTTCCCTATATAATTATTTCAACCATAAAGGTAACAGTTATGCAGCCAATCTCTATTGCTCATCAGGATGCGCTTTTTTGCATTCATTTACCTGATATTCTACCAATGCTTGGGAAATGGGTCTCAGTGCCAAAATATTACTTCAGGCTAGATATCCGCAATATTAATATGACATCATTCATGGACTCATTCCTGGCACACGAGGGAAAAGCCCGGCTGCAATACTCAGTGGAAATCACAGCTTGTGGGAATCTGCTGGTTCATTCAGAACCTCCCTGGATTCCTCCCAATAGTGACTGTATTTTCTAAAGTTCATAAGCCATGAAGGAACATATTTACATAGACCTTTAAGACTTGTTGAAAAAAGGGTACACAGAATAAGAGTAAATTTGCATAAGGATTTATTTCTACAATTAATTATAAACATAGAAAACCAGTGCTCTCAATTCTTGCTCCAAAAAGAAAATTTTCTTGTTTCAAAAAGAAAATTATATGTATTCATTATATGTGAAATTTGTGAAAGATGCCCCAAATAATGGCGTCCCATAAAGCAGCCACAAGGATATATTAACACTGAGAGAATAGCAATCCCAAGTGTTCAGAGAAATGTCCCTTGAGGAATATGAAATACTTGAGGGCATGCTGCTCAGCACATTATATATTTTTTTTCCTTTTAAGACATGTTTTGTATAAAACAATATTTTCTACTAGAGTAGGGCTGTTAGTGATTGCTGTCATAACAGTAATACCACACATAATGGACAATTTTATTACCCACAGAACAGCTTCATTTATATTATCTCATTTGTGCCTGGTAGAGGTTAATATCATTTTAAAGAAGACAAAAACAAAGTGAAGAAAAGTTTGGCTTGTCCAAACACAACTATTTAGTAAGTAGAGAAATACAGAGTAGAATGTGGTTTATGGTAGCATGTCCTGTATATTATTTTGTTAGATCTACAAAATATGACATTTCAAAGCATCCTAAATCTCTCATTAATATCTTGAATCTCTCAGTAGTTTACCTTAAATTTCAACCATCTTTTTAAATATTTTTAAGTTTGAATAGGAGTATTTAAATTTAATGATTTATTGAATATTTAATATACATAACAATACTATTTAATGATTCAATATTATTAATCATTAAATCTTTGTGAAAGAACTTCATTCCTCCCTTAAAGTATCCTATGATTAGAAGTATGTTAAAACAATCTTATATCCTCTGACCACAAAAACAACACAAAATATAGTGCCAAAAGTGCTTCTATTTAGAGAACTCTGGAAGTCTTTCTCATCACCCACCATAATTATAGTCGAGTGACAGAAGAGTAGAAAGGATTATCTCTTACAGAATAAACCAGAGCTGGTCTCAGGAAGAAGTTTATGTGATGCCTGCATAGCTGTACTGTGTAACCACCTAGCAATAATAATGTTCATATATGTTTTCTGAAAGTCCTAGTACACCTATATGATTGCATCTTCACCATTGCACAATTTTACTGTTTATAGGAGAGAACTTATCTGCTAGATTGATGGACAATGAAATATCATTTAATATCTTCACAAATTTTAGTTTGATATTATATGTCTTATATGTTGTAAAATTTTATATTATTTTAGGGAGATGGTCTTATTGATTAGAATTATATTGTTTGCAATATCATAGCTATAGTGGTGGACTGTGAAGAGATTAAATGTACTTATATCAAAACATAAATCTATCCTGATAGAGAATTAAGTTGTCTTCAAACACTCACATATAAGTTTCTAGACTCTCTTACAGATAATTATATCAACATGACTATTTTCTGATCCAAGGTTGTGGTGGCTTGATTTAGATGTCCCCATAAACTTAGTTGTTCTGAATGCTAGGTTCCCAGCTGATGGAGATTTGGGAATTAGTGCCTCCTGGAGGGAGTGTATGGTTGGGGGCGGGCTTATGGGTGTTACAGCCAGTTTTCCCAAGTCAGTGTTTGGCACACTCTCCTGTTGTTGTTATTGTCCACCTTATGTTGGCCAGGGGGTGGTGTCCAATTTCTGCGCATGCCATAATTTTCCCCTGCCATCATGAAGCTTCCTCCCGAGCCTTTAAGCAAAAATAAACCTCTTTTTTCCCACAACCTGCTCTTGGTTATGTGATTTCTACCAGCAATGCCAACCTGACTGCGACACTAAAGTTATACCCATCTGACTCTGTGGCGTTAGCCTTTTGGAGCTGATTTTCAAGAGGAATGTGGATTTGAAACGTTGGCCTAAGAGATGCCTTGCAGTGCTGTAAATCCAGTTTGATGGTCAGAGTTGAAAGACCTGAATGCAGTAAGAACTATGGACTGTGAGGGTTGGCTTATGAGGGTGAGAAAGAGCTGTGCCTGGACTGGGCTAGCAGTTTGTTTGGGAAGCTTGCTGCTATGCTTGGGTCCTGAGAAGTTGTGTAGGTTTCTTTTGCATAGAAATGAACTGGTATGAGCAAAGGGATATGGCACAGAAAAAAAATGAAATCTTTGGGCCTAAAGTGTTGCTCATACACCTGCAAATTGTTTGAGAGATTACGACCTTTCAGATTGGGTTACATTATCTGCACTGGTACAACATGAAGAATGTAGAATCTTTTGGAAAGGCCTGAGTGCTCAAGAAATGTCCTGTTCTTCAAAGTCTGCTTTATTTCCCCCTGGATTAAGAAATTGGCACCTTACTTGGTGTTGTGGATTATAAGAAATGCAGGAAAGAGAGGGACACTGAGTTTTCCACTCAGTCTTGTGTTCTGGAAATGGCCATGGGCAATGTGAAGGAGGTTTGCTGGATGCCTGCATGGAGACCCCATGAGGCCATAAAGATGACCTGTGGATTGCAGTGGAGATGCGGGACCATGAGATGGATGCTAAGGAAAGCTGCCGGCCCCCCATGAAGTTTTCCAGGACTGTGAATAGCCTAGCTGCAGGGGTGGAATTGGAAGTCCAGAGACTTGTTGCTGTTATAGGACTGGGAGATTTGTCACTAACTAGAGTTGTTGGACTTGGACCTACAGAGTTTGATATTTGCTCTGTTTAAATCATGTATTGATAGAGTATTTCTTTGCTGTGTGTAATGCCTTCTTTTGCAATGTAAATGTTTATTCTGTGCCCTTATGGGGGTTTTGGGGATTTTTGGTATTATGGCTCATTTAAAACACCTTGAACTGTGGGGATGTATGAACATCTTTGCAATTGATTAAAACTATGGGGACTTTTAAAGTTGGGCTGGATGCATTTTATTTTACATCATGTATCAGTATCAGTTTTGGGGGGCAGGGGTGCAATGTGGTGGTTTGATGCAGGTGTCCCCCATAAACTTCGTTCTTCTGAATGCTAGGTTCCCAGCTGATGGAGCTTTGGGAATTAATGCCTCCTGAAGGGAGTGTATAGTTGGGGGCCGGCTTATGGGTGTTGCCACCAGTTTCCCCCAGCCAGAGTTTGGCACACTTTCTTGTTGCTATTGTCCACCTCATGTTGGCCAGGGGTGATGATCTCCCTCTGCTAATGCCATCATTTCCTCCTGCCATTATGAAGCTTCCCCTTGAGCCTTTAAACCAAAATAAACCTCTTTTTCCCACAAGCTGCTCTTGGTCAGGTGATTTCTACCAGCAATGAGAACCTGTCTGCAGCAGAGATATATGTGTTTTCTTTTTTTATTTTTTGTGGTAGGTTTTCACTCTCGTGTAGGCTAACCTGGAATTTACTGTGTAGTCTCAGGGTGATCTTGAACTCATAGCAATCTGCCTTCCTCTGCCTCCAGAGTGCTGGGATTAAAAGCATGCTCCACCATGCCCAGCTTGACCAGAGATATTTAAGGAAGAATTAGTTATATGTTTCCCTAAAATCCTCTTAACTCTGATCTTTATCATTGAAAAGTGGACCTGGTAGCAGGAATATGAGAAAATGCATTGGATCATGTAACTACATTTCCAAAAATATTACTTACTTATTTATATACTTATATATTATTTATCTGCAAGCAAAGAGAAATGGAAGACAGAAAGAGAGAACGGTCATACCAGGGTCTGTAGTTATTGCAAATGGACTCCAGATGAATGCACTATTTTGTGCCTCTGTCTTTATGTGGGTACTGGGGAATAGAAATCAGGTTGTTAGACTTTTCAGGCAAGTGCCTTAACCACTGAGAAATCTCTCAAGCCCTCATGACACTACTTTTTAAGATGAGTTAGCAGTGCAGATGGAGAAACAGAGAATGGGATGTCTCTGCTAATGGAATGGCCATTTCAGCCCAGCTTCCTGTGGACATGTTTACTTGTGAATATCTCTGATATTTCTTGTTATTTTTGTTAACACCAGAATATAATTACCAAGTGATGCATGATTGCTTATGTTCATTAACTTACTAATTCACTAGAAAGTCATATATCTCCATGCTGGTTTCTGGCTGCCTGAACTTGGGAAAAATATTGTTGGCAGTAAAGAAAAGTTTAACACAATTATTCAAGGGAGAAATAATAGATAGATCTCATAGAAATGGGTTCATAGGTAATGTTTTAAGTTCATGATTCTGTACTATGATATCCTGGGATATGACTTAGTTTCACCTATCACCATCTGGATCACATTGGCTTAATTTGGTATCCTTTCTTTGCCCAAATTTCTTCATTTATTGTTTCAGTATAATAATCATATCAACCTTAGAGAGTTCTGTGAATAATAAGCAAAGACATACCTGCAATTATTACAGATTTTTGCTATACATTAAATATTTCATGAATATTGAGGGTTGTTATTATAAACAACTGATAGAGAAGACAGGAGAACTTTAACTAAAAATAATAGGAACTCTCAATGGATAGGTAACTAAAAAGTGAAAAGTAGTATTTTGGGACTAGAATGGAAAAATGTCATCCCAGAAGATGGAATTAGTGTTTTAAATGAAGGACTGACATTTCTTACCAAAGATAACAGCATAAATGTACAATAACAATGTACATAACAATTGTACATAAATGTACAATAACAAATGATAACTGAATTCTGAAAATTCAAATGACGAACAATGACAACTTAAGGAAAAGAAACACAGGAGGCAAAAGAAAGCATTGCTGATATGATGAAAGGATAAATAATAGCAACTTTTAGGATGTAATATTTGAAAAGAATAATGTATGCAAACTGTTTATATTCTCTGACAATTTCTATCTCAGTAATGTTACTACTGTTATTTAGAAAGAAACATTACTCTTGGAAGTACTAAGAGTTTGTAAGTTAATACCTCTGTAAAGTAGGGGAAAAGCCGATTGATATTCCTTGGTTAAATACAAAGTTATAAAGAGAAATTTCAAGGAAATTGTTACAAACGCAGCTACTTAGTATTTTCATTCTCTGCACTTTTATTCTTCATAATCAAAATCTGTGAAAAGGGAACAGAATATGAAAACATTGAAATGAAAGAAAAAAAGAAAATATTTTCCTTATATGACATGGACATATCTTAAAATATTCACTCAATTGTTTTCATTTTTAGTTTAAAAAAATTTACGTAAACAAATAATTTTAATAAATTATTAAGTTTAGACTAAATGATTTCGTAAATGTTATATCCTGCAAAGCCAGTTTCACAAAATTGTAGAAAATGGATTTAATAATATTTTAATACAATTTACTAGTCATATGAAAGTTTAAAAATGGGGGTAAGAAGTATTATAGAATGGAGGTAAGAATGGGAGTTTTTTATAGATGTAAATATTTGTTGAAAATGCACATTTGAAAATTATTTTAGAATCCTAATATGCATTCTATAATGATATTTCATTATATGTCATTAATGAATCAGCCTCATGAGTGAAAAAATTAGAATGTATCAATAACAATATTATTGAATGTTACTATGTACAACATATAGGAGAGATAGATTGAATATTTGAATAGTTGAATTGCAGCATCGATTTTCATTTCTAATTTATACAATTCACATGATTCACACAGACAGCTCCCACTTAAAGAATGGATACCTGGGCTGGAGAGGGAGCTCTGCAGCTAAGAGGCTTGCTTATACAGCCTAACAACCTTGGTTTTGATACCCCAATATCCGCATCAAGCCAGATGCCCAAAGTGGAACATATATCTGGAGTTCATTTGCAGCAGATAGAAGTCCTGACTCACCCATTATTTCTTCCTCTTACCCTACTTTCCTCCTTTACTTCCTCCATCTTCTCTCTGTCTCCCTCTACTTACAAATAAATAAATGAATAAAATCTTTTTTTTTTTTTTTCAGAGACAGTGCTTACTTTTGGAGACAGGCCACCACTGTGTGTCCTCCTAATAAGAGGGCTGTCACACTAAGATGCATCTTGCTCACGCCTTTATAGTACTTAGTGTGAGCAACACCACACTACCAAGTGAAGATTGACCAACATGTAAGCCAACAATTCAGGAAGCCCAGAGAAGAAAAGCACAGAATGAAAGAGAGAGAGAAAGAACAATCTTTAAGGCAATTTTGAAATTCCATGGGTGGGAACTATTTTCATATAGTTCATGCAAAGTTTTTCTGCAATGAACATCACTGACTAAGCTACCTGAGATTCAATATCAATTATTTTAATGAATTTAGTTTGTTTGCCTGTTTCTCTTGGTATGTCTCTATTTTCCCTTCTCATGAATGTCTTGTTCCTAAGACTTATTCTACTACACCTGTTATCTTGCACAAGAATATATTCACATAAATTTATTGGATATAATGTAGGAGACGCCCCTCCAGAAATTGGCCTGACACCAAATTGGGTTGGAATGAGATTTATTTATGTCAGTGGTCTTAAGCCAGGTTAGCTCCTGAAAGTCGCCAACCCTGAACCCCAGATAGATTCTAAATATATAGTTTCCATGAAAAGAAGAAACAAGAAAACAGTCTTTTCAGAGGCAGATACTTGAGGGTGAGCAGCTGCAATTGGAACTGGGAAGAAGGGAGAGGTATCTAAAAGGGGAGATTTCAAAAACTGAATATATGGCAATTACTCAATTATCTTTAACAAGCAGGATTGGCCAGTCTCATGTCCATGGACAGGAATGAGGTTCACAATGGGTCAACACAGCACCCTGAAACATTCTTTCCTAGCAATCTTGTAATTTTCCATTGTTCCACTAAATTCTCTCCTCTTCACCTACATAATACCTAAATAATTTTACCTTATATTGTGGGAACCTGTTGATATTCTTGGCATAACATGCAATTTTACTGCTTCAATCCAATTCCTGAAAACATAGATAGAAGGTTAATAACAGAGTGCCCAAGCAGTATGCCCAATAGAAACATGGTTAGGGGCCCCATGTGGGGTGCAAGCCAGTTCCCCATGTTTTCCAAACAACTTACCTTGCATACTTTCCCATTTGTTCCTATCATTAATTTTTTTTCTAATAATTGTCTTCTCTACTACAATTTTGACTCACTCCCTTAGTATGGGGTGTCTCATCCCACACTCCACCTGCAGGAAATGGTTACATGGACCAACCCCTGAACAAGAATGGAAAGTTATAGGGGGCAGACACAAGATATGGGGTATAAGAGTGGCAAGGCTCACAGAATATTGGGTAAGTATGGCCTCCAAAGTCTGGGTTACATGAGCTCAGATATATGCTGTCATCAGGCATGCCACCATCAGCATCTGGGGTGACAGTAGGGTCCTCATTTTGGCTCTTCTTCTTGAACAGCTTTAGCCTCAAGGGATCTCTGGAGCCCACAACTGAAGCCCAAGATAAAGGCTAAAGGCTGATGACTGCTTTCACATGGGTGTGGAGAATCCATAGTTTAACACCTATGACCTTAGGAGCTGAGGGAGTAGTTAGAATATCTTGGCATGCCTCCTCCCTCCTGAGTTCTAAGCTTACCTGGACTGGGATCTTTATTCAGACCCAGTTTCCTGGGTTCCAAGAATGTAGGGGGTCCTAAGTTACAAGGGGAGGCAGCAGATTTAAATGACCAGAATTTTCCTTTGCACTGTTGACTGAGTCCTTTAAGAACCACTGAAGGTGAGTTTGTCTGTACCACTGGATATCCCCAGAGTCTCTTGGAAGCAGTGGGAGAGGGCATTCAAAATGAATTTCAAAAGTGGAAAACCCACATTTGTGGGGTATGCAGCACACTGTGAACAGTACAGGTAGTAGAATTTATGGCCACAGATGTCCTGTTTCCTGGCAGTGCTTGGCCATTGCAGTCTTTAAGATCCTTTTTATACTCTTGGCCTGGCCCAAGGATTGGGGTGCTACCATGTGTATAGATTTCAAGTTATTCCCACTTCTTTGGACTCTTGCTAAATAATTCTACAACAAAAGCTGGGCTGTCCAGTCCACCAGCTTGTTTGCTTGACTTACCTGCTCCTAATTCCTTGTGTGAGCTTGGCAATGTATCACTGCTCTAGCCTGAGAGCCCAGACAGCTTCTAAGAGTTGGAGGATTTGGTCGGCGTTTTTTATTACTTTGTCCACTGAGGTGATCAGTCCTCTCTCTTACTATCTTGCTCCATGAATACACAGAGTGGCAAAGGCTTACCAAGAGCCAGTGTATGTGGTGGCTCACTTTCCCTCTTCAAGGGCAAGTGCTCTCTCATTAGTGTTTGGAACTCCAGACCAGTGACTGGGAAGCCAGCCTTCTTCTATGACCTTGTTCACAGTGGTCACTGAATACCCAGTGCAGTACTGCCCTTGTTCACTTTGGCTCCTGTCAGTAAAAATTTCATATGAGTTGTGAAGTGGCTCATCGTTAAGTCAGGTGAGGTGGAGATCTCCATGATCTCTTTGTAAGTATGAAGGGGCTCTCCCTCCTCTTCTGAGTGAATTTCCAGCATCAATGCAGGCAGGGAGGGCCAGTGCTGGTCATGTAACCCAAGCCCATGGTGATTGTGGTGCCCAGTGTAGACAGTACATCTCTCCCAGGTAGAGGTCCTGGGCCTCATGCCTATAAAGGAACTGATGGCAGAGCTGGTGGCCTCCTACCCAACAATCTTGTGGTTCACAAGGAACTAATTTCGTGGTGGACCAAGTTGCCCCTGTGATAGTGATGGTCTTTGTTTACACTTCTGGTGGTGGGGTGGGGGGGCTCCCAGTGGATATAGTTGTATCAGTATCCAAAATAAAGTCCATGGTGTGGGCCCCCAGAACAATTCTGACCATGTGCTCCTGGAAACCAATCACAATTGAGCTGGGTCATCCTCAGTTCAATTCAGAGTCCCAATCTGGATGTTGGGATACTGTGCCTGCTTGGAAGCTACCACTACTGCAAGTTTGAAATCATCTCTTTCGTGGAGTCTTTTCATGGGCATACTCGCTCCTTCCCCCATCCCAGGAATTCACTCTTCCAATGGCCTCTCTTCTTGCAGTGAGCACATTAGTGTTTGTAAGGGGCTGGGGGGAGCAGTGTCACTTTTTTTCTTTTGTCTCTGCTCTGATTCTATGGGGATCCATGTCTTCATTCATGGCAACCATGAGTATTTGAGCCCTCCTCCGGTCTCATCTGTCCTTTTCCTTTATGGCAGCAGCCTTTCTATTGGAAACTACTTTTGAAGCAATTTCAAGAAGGTCACTAATGTTTGTTACCGAAAACCCTACCAGGCATTGGAATTTGCATCTCACATGATAGGCTGACTGCGTTACAAAGGCTGTGTTCACCATTGACTGGTTTTCAGGAGCCTCTTTCAGGATCAAACAGAGTATATCTGTGATATATATTGCAAAGTGTCACATAAAAGTGGCTAGGGGGCTCTCATTCTCCCTGGATCCCTTTGTTCACTTGTATCAGATTTGTGGTGCTTTGTGCCCATGCCCTAGATCTTCTAAGAATAGTTTGTCTCATCTGGTTTAGTGATTGGGCCCCTACATCTGTATTTGGACCCCAAACTCAGTCAGACATTAGGCAAGGAATCATTTGCAAAGCCCGCTGGGTTCATTCACCCAGCTAAAGCCTGTATGGCCAGCCATGTTCTCACTTCCTGGAGAACTCCTTGCCTTTCTTCAGAGTTTAAGAGCATGGTAAGGGGGCAATCATCCATGGTTGCCTGCAGTTGTCCATAATGGAAGACAGCAAGTCTAGCATGGTCTGAGGCTTCTCTGAGTAGACTTGGGTGTATAACCCCAAGTTTAAGAGGTCAATTGTGGTGAAGGGCTGATAGATGATAGTTGCTGACCTGGTGGAGAAATTCTCTGGAAAGATCATTCCAATGGCAGTATGAATGAAAGTAGGGGAGTTTATTACCCAGAGGTCACAAAGCTTGAGGTAACCCTCCAAAGAAGAGTTGGCTCTGAGCTGAGATTTTATACTTTTCATAGCCAAGGGGAGGGGTAAATGAATAAACAAGATATGGCAATTTGCATATCAATCCTTTCTCTAGTCAGGCCACCTTAACAATGAGCTCCATTTTACTTTGTTTTAGCCTAAATGGTCTTTCCTTCTTATCATTCCTTTGGGCCCTTTCTAGACAGTTCCTTCTTTGGGATTTTTCCATGTGATGACAAAGATATGTTTTAGTTCTTCAGAAATTAACTCTTACAGTAGTAACTCAGTGAATCAGTTCAACTTTTAGCTTCTTTTATATCACATTCCCTCCTCTTTATCATTATAACACCTTATGATTTTGTATGTAATGGCTGATAAGCCTTGAGAATCACCTGTGTTTTAATTATTTCCATCCCAGATTAGATGAACCTGGACAGAACATATAGAATATATGTTTTAACATGAGTCCCAGCATAATTATTATGAGAGGCTTCATTAAAGGATCTAGCCAGTGTACCCATGTAGTACACATAGATAGCAGATTCTAGGATTGGAGTACATCAGATATAACACCTCCAGAGTGTTGGCTAAGCATGACTTTGAGGGCCAAGTATGTGTCAGTTGTCACTGTAAGGCTGACACTTTTATTATTAAATCTTGTATTTAATTTTCAGTAGCAGGAAGCAGTTGATGATTGTCCTTGAAAATACGTATGGCAACACATAAGAATTATAATAAAAGAAAGAGTCAGAAGGGTCTTCTCTGTACAAGATTGGTCAACAGGGGTGGCTGTGACTAATCCTATTGTAAGGAAGGGAGCACAGGACAATCCTGTAGTAGAGGGGGAGGGTTTGTTCCACATTCCTTAAAAAGAAGCAAATATTCCTGTGGAAGAAAAATGATTTAATATGAGACAATAGTAAAGAGCTGTATCTGTTCAGGAGTGAAAGGCATAAAAGTCTCTTGGAACCAAAATTTCTCTATGGATCCCATGAGGTTGTCAAATGAACTGATTTGTCCAGCAAATGGAATGTGTTAGGATCCTACTCATGTGTCTGATTTTTCAGCATCTCATGTCATAGTCCCCAGGCTTCTGTCATGCATGGAGCAGGACCATAGTCTTTTTGGCAGGAGCAGATGTTCTCCAGAGCTTGACTTTGAGGTAACCCTCTTGGTCCCTGTTGACCTGATAACTGTTACAATTGGCTAAGGATAATGTCTTCTTGATTCAGGTGTGATGAGTTTATATCACTTGACTGATGGGTGAGGGCCAAATTTTGCAAGGGTGTGTTACAAATTTTAAGGGAGCATCATCAGTGGCAAGAGTATCTGGCTTATCTGTATAAATCTAAAAAAATAGAGATACCTTCACACAACCAGCACCACAAACATTAGCAAGAAAAAACAGCCAGCATGCTAAACTGATTTTACATCTTAAGGCTAGATTCTAGATTTGCCCTAAATGTACTTTAGGGCTTGGCTCTGAGATCTGTCCTTAGTGATATACCTCCTTTTAATAAGACATACCAAGGAGAAATTGGACTAATAGAAGTCAATAACTATGAGTTAAACATATTCAGTGAGGACAATTTGAGATCTTTCACTTAAAGGCAAGCAGTGGATGACTAATTAGGGCCAGGCAGAGGCAGAAGGCATGAATTAATAGTTTAGTACTATAAGCCAGAATCAGGCATGGAAGTCTATTTGTCTGAATCTTGGTTTTTATTATAATATCTTATATTATATTATATTACTGGGTATTTAAGATCATGTGGACAGGGGTTGGAGAGATGGCATAGCGGTTAAGCGCTTGCCTGTGAAGCCTAAGGACCCCAGTTTGAGACTCGATTCCCCAGGACCCATGTTAGCCAGATGCACAAGGGGGCGCACAAGTCTGGAGTTTGTCTGCAGTGGCTGGAGGCCCTGATGTGCCCATTCTCTCTCTCTCTATCTCTATCCACCACTCTCAAATAAATAAATAAAATAAACAATAAATAAATAAATGATCATGTGGGCAGCAAAAATTAACCATGTATTGCATGTTAGAGGTTATTCATGGATCTGTAGGAGAGACCTTAGGGACCTATGAGGAATTCCATGAATGTCAGCATTGTCATCTGCTAGGATAAATCAAGGACACGTTGACCAAATAGCCCTCCCTCTTTTTGGAAATCTGGAGGACTGATTTTTCTCTAATATGACTCTTCTGTTGCAGATATGTTGATTTGGAGTCATTTTTAGAGTCCCCATGTCTTTCCTGATCAAGAAGACAGGCAATTTACCAGAGGATAGAAGTTATCAAGTATCTCATTATCTCCTGTGGCCTTCTGTCCTGGGAGCAGGAACCAAAATATTGGTTATCCTTTAAACTCAGATGTTTTCAATTGACCGAAGTTTCTACATATGGTTATTAATTGCTCAGTGAGATTGTGTATATCTGATTAGAAAAACTGATTTAACTAAAAATGTATAGAACATAAGTAGTTAGCAAAGCATATCTACTCAGTGAATGACACAATAGTTTTAAATCATTCTGATTTGCATTTAAGTTTAGTTGTCAGATAACAGTCTACCTTTAATCATTGAACGATTTTTAAGTTTAACATAAGGCAATGTTTATGACTGGTAGAATATATGAAGCCTAGACAAACTATATTAACATTGCATATTGCAGACTTTCCTAGGACATGAGGAGTTCCCACAGTTTCCCAAATAAAAAAGTCACAATGACTAAATCACCTTTTATAAGACTTAGACAATAATCTCAGTGATAATCACCCAGTGTAGGACACAGCTTCAGGTTCTGTGAGATGAACTTCCAGACCAGGCATAGTTATGGAGGAAGTGATTTATTGATGCTTACAAATCCAGGGGAAGTTCCATAGTGTTAGAAGAAGCTGGCCTGCCTTCACAGAACTAAAGAATCACAAGTCAGGGGCTGGAGAGATGGCTTAGCGGTTAAGCGCTTGCCTGTGAAGCCTAAGGACCCCGGTTCGAGGCTCGGTTCCCCAGGTCCCACATTAGCCAGATGCACAAGGGGGTGCACGCATCTGGAGTTTGTTTGCAGAGGCTGGAAGCCCTGGCACACCCATTCTCTCTCTCTCCCTCTGTCTTTCTCTCTGTGTCTGTCACTCTCAAATAAATAAATTAATTAATTAAATTAAAAAAAAAAAGAATCACAAGTCAAAAGTCACAAAGCACAGCACACTTGAGGAACTCTAGCTAGGCACACTTTGCATATCTTTACATTAAAATCTCAAACCTACCTCCACACCTTAAGATCCACCAAGTGACAATGCCTCTAGCCAGGTGGTTAGATGTAGATGAAAACTACAAACTAATAAAACACTGAATACATTAGGGGCCATCTATTCAAATTACCATTTTGCCCCTGGTCCCCAATAGACTTATAACCATCACACATTGTAAATTGTACTTAGTTCAATTTCAAAGGTCCCCACAATCTTGACCAATTTAAGATAGCAAGTCCTGTGAAATCAAACAAGTTAAATATTTCTAATATATAAAGGCACAGAGTAAATATTTTCAACTGGTATAATGCATAGCAGAGACTAAAACAATGCAAGCTCAACCACCATCAAACAAACATCAAATTTCTGCAGTTCAAGTTCAATATATCTACAGCCTGACAGTCTCCAGATTTTCCAGTTCCACACCCCTCCAGCTGGGCAGAGTACCCAGAAAACACTTCCATCCTAGGTAACAATACACTCTGTGCTAGCTCTTGAATAGTCTAGGTATAACCAAACCATCATCAGATCTTCATGTAAACCACAGTCCATCTTCAAAAGGCTCTTTTAGCCAATCAGGGCATCAAGCCTTGCCTCATGCCACATCTCAGCAGTAGTACCTGGAACCGTGTGCAATTCATGACCACTCCACACATTTTTCATGCTTCTGAAACCAGTATTAGGTGAGCAGGACACAGCCATATTTTTAATTCAGGGACTAAATAAATTGTAACCTTGAAAGCAGTTTCCTTCCCCAGCCAACTTTTTTCAAAAGAGTTTGCATTTCTAAGATAATCTTTCCTCAGGCATCCTTTCCATTGCTTTAATGTAAAGTAGTTGGGCCATCTTCCTTAGGATTGCCAATGTGTTTGACAATAGCAGGTTCAGTAACCTAAGAACAGTCTCAGTGCCTGTAATGTTAATTTTCTTGAAGTTTTCAGCTTAAATATCTTAAAACTTGTAGTCCAGTTATCTGTAGCTAAGCGCAACAATCCATTACAAATTTAACCTTGATCAAACTCTATGGGCCTGGGCAGTAGAATGAAGCCAGCCCTTATGCCAGTAGCCGAGTTCCAACAAAGTCCTTTGCAGTCTTTCCTTCCCCTTAGAAAGTTCATAAGCTAAGTCTCGAAGGTCAATACTATATGCACTTAGCATTCTTAAACTTTCATTGGATAGTCCATAAAACCTGGCTTATCACTCCAGAAGGCATCTTCAGTTGCAAGCACCAAGTCCATGTCCATTCCTCCAAAACAAAAGTTACAAAAGACCAACATTCACATGGTCAGCTTCATCTCAGCCCACTCCTCCGTACCAACTTCTATAGCAGACAGCTTCAGGTTCTTTGAGATGTACTTCCAGACCAGGCATAATTATGAAGAAAGGGCTTTATTGAAGCATACACATTCAGGGGAAGTTCCATAATGTTAGAAGAAGCTATCCTGCTTTCACAGGACCAAAGAAGCACAAGTCAAAAGTCACACAGCAAAGCACTCTGGAGGAACTCTAGCTAGGCATACTTTGCACATATTTAGATTGAAATCTCAAGCTCAACACCATACCTTAAGATCCACCCAGTGACATTGCCTCCATCCAGGTGGCTGCAGATGCAAACTGCAAACTAAGAAAACACTGAATATATTGGGAGCCATCTATTCAAACTACCACAATCAGTAAAACAGCATGAACAAGACAGGAACCATCTTAAGGTTACATTTTTTTTTTAAGATATAATAACCTTATAAAATGGTAAAAGGTTGGCAAATAGAGGAACAGAGCAAACTTGGTTGGGAACTTTAAGTTATAAGAGTTATTATGATCAGATTAGCATCAGTAAGTTAAAGTTTTAAATTTATAACCTAAGTATCATCCTGCAATCAGTTAAGGCCAACCTTTGTTAGTCTGATATAAGCTCTAGTCTAAATCATCTTAATCTCAAGTAGTCTGTAATCTGATTAAGCACTTGAAGACATAATCAACTTCATCTTTAAGCCTCTTGTTTAAGTTTACTCATACCTTCATCTATATACTTTTACCTTGTAATCTGTGTAACCATTCTGTAACAATCTTCTTTATTAAACTTTTAATATCTAGTATTTAAAAGTTCTTTTTCAGTTTATCCTTTTACCTATTTTATCTCATTACAATTACAAGCAAAACTTTTATTGTCTGCATCATAAGACCTTCTCATAACCATTTAAGTGTTTTTTTTCTTTTTTTCTTTTGCCCTCAAAAGGCTTTTTGAAATAATATTTTATAAAAAAAAAAGTAGATCAGACTTGACTCACATTTTTTGATCACAGTATACATATAGATTTTATCATTTGTTGATTTTTGGAAACTCTTTTTATCATCTTACTAAAACACATGTTTTAAAAATATGAAAGCAGATTGGAATATTATTAGAGGTCTTAGAAATTTTCTGACAAACTCATTGAGTACTTTCCAATCTAAACACAAACCTTGGGACTGATGTCCGTTAGCAGTTCCATAGAAGTGTAGAGAGATAAAGTAAACTTAAAATGGTTACACATGTCTTATAAGAAATCTCCATCTGTCTGCAACAACTTGGGATTCACCCATCATCATCTTGAGAACAGGGCCCTGAGATTTCCTGTGTCTGTAGATCCCCCTGGCTCTGCAAGCAAAAGAAGACATGAAAGCAGAGCATTTAGGGATTTCCCTGTAGTGAGGCATAAGCCCAGAGAAGTTTGTGTCTTGTCTCTGTCTGATGAGACCTGTATGTCAGGTTTGCCCTCCTATTCCAGGGCCATCTGGCCATAATGTAGGTCAATCACTGCAGAGGAAGCACTAAGTGAGACATTGCAATTGCAGTGCCTGCTCATGTGTATTCCCCATTTTGTCCTTGCCTTGTAGAGATGCCCCAGCTGCAGTATGTGAGAGCAAGACAGATGAGTTACACCAGGTTTCTAGCACTTGCCTAGTACTAGCCCCAGAACTTAGCTATTCCTGATTTGCCCTTTTCCCCAGGAGAGCACAGAAGGAGAGTATAACCCTTCTCTACAAGTGTGGAGGGGTTTCCTTCCTCTTCTGTTAGGTATATGGTTTGGTTTAGGGTTGAGTGACTTTCAACACCTTTGTTTAATTCAGAAGCATTTATAAAATTTGCAGTGAGATTTTATCTTGGTTTGTCTTTTCTATCATTTAATTTCTTCCTCAGTTTCAGGCTTCAGAGTGGCGGAATTCCCCCGTAGACCAGGCAGCATTATCTCTTGTTACCCTCCTTTTCTGTGCCCTTGAATTTTTCCAATTTTAAGTTCTGCCAGCCAATACCTCATTACTGGAGGGTTTGTTAGGAGGCAGCTGTGCTGAGAGGGGTGATCTCTGGCCTTGAAGCTTCTGTTCTGGCTCTAGTTGAGTGTTTTCCCCAAGGAGCATTTTGGATTTCTTTCAGGGCTACGGGGCACCTCAATGATCTTGCCATTTTATAACTTTTAAGAGTATGATTTTAATCCCAGCACTTAGGAGGCAGATGTAGGAAGACTTAATGAGTTGGAGGCCACCCTGAGACTACAAAGTGAATTCCAGGTCAACCTGAGCTATAGTGAAACCCTACCTTGAAAAACAAACAAACAAACAAACAAACAAACAATAACAACAACAAAAACCCATAGGGGGAAAACAAAAAAAGAAAGTAGGAAAATCTTGAATTTTCCTCTGTTCAATAATCTCAGTTACTTTCAGTATTTTTTTCTGAGGGCATTCAACATTAGAAGCTATTAAAAATTAAAATTAAAATTCCTAATTTAAAGAGGCCTTTAATTTTTCTGTTGTCATCTTAGTATTTTAATTTCCTGAATATTCCCTTCTGAATTATGGTTTGTTTTTGACCATGCAGTCTAGAACAGTGGGCTTGGCAGCAGTCTTCCCCCACCACTGTGTTAGTGCTGCAGAACAGACACAAAGACAAAGCCATATAGTCAAGGGAGGGGTAAGTGAACAAACAAGAGGTGGCCATCTGCATGTCAGCCATTTCTGTAGTCAGGCCACCCTAACAATGAGCCACATGCATACTTGTACACATATTCATGTCAAATGCACTTTTCATATAGATACCATATGGCCATCACACATTCATTCATTCCTTCATAGTTTAAACATTTTTTTTTATCTAATTCAATTCATAACCCTGATTGAACTTGTTACAGACACTGAGCAACACGGATCTTATCTAGATAGTTACTGAGGCCAAATGCCATCTGTCAACAGAAAGAGGGTCATCAGCTTGCAGCAGTATTGAGGCTTGGGGATTCCTCCTCTTTCAAGGACCAGTCCTTGCAGGGTCCTCCAGACCTGACTAGTCACAATCCAAATTTCCAGTTTTCCCCAGGAAATTCTTACCTGGTCTGGATGTCTGACTCGGCCTCTTCTCCTTCCACTGAGGAACTCTGGTCTGGGACTTCACAGCCTTTTTGAGCTACCTGGAAGGGAACCATGAAATCATGTCAGGGGCACATGCTTCCTAGTTCCAGGGAGCTTTGGCAGGCTGGGAGGCCCAGGACCATCAGTCCTTCCTGACCAACAGGGGTCATCATGAAGGAAAATCTCAATGGGACCTCCAGAGAACTTGTAGAAATTCTCTGGAAATTTCACTCCAACACCAGTATGAGTGAAAGTAGATGAGTTTATTACCCAGGAGCCAAAAAGCTTGAGGTAGTCCTCCAAAGAAGCTTTGACCCTAAGCTGAGATTTTATTTCTATTTTATAGTTTTTATAGTCAAGGGGGGTGTAAGTGAACAAACAAGAGGTGGCCATCTGCATATTAGCCATTTTTTGTAGTCAGGTCACCCTAACAATGAACTCCGTTTTAATTTGTTTTAGCCTAAACTATCTTTCCTTCTTACTATCTCTTTGGACCTTTTCTGGACAGTTTCTTCTTTGGGATTTTTCCATCTGCTGGCAATGGTAAGTTTTAGCTCCTCAGCAATTAACTCATAGCAACTCAGTGAATCAGTTCAACTTTCAGCTTCTTTTCTGCCACAGTGTATCTCACATCCTCTTGGAGGGAGGATGCCATTTCCCACAATGCACAGAAGGGCACAGGTTCTTCCCCAGATTTTATTTGACTTGAGGCAAAGAGCAATCTCACATAGTCATCAATGGTGCTGGTGGTGGTAGCAGCGAAAGGATCCAAGCTGATTCTGGCAGGACTGTTGGGTAGAGAGTTGGGATTGGTGCTGATGGTAGAGCCAGGTCATCAAAGACAGAGTCGAGAGGAACCTCGGCCCATTAGTTGGCAGTAGGGGGCTGCTCAGCATGTGTTTCTTGGATCTGTGGCTTGTAGGAAGGTGACACAATGTGCTCCTCTCCCCCCATTGGGAGTGGCGCTGATTTCAGTTTCATGGGTTTAGGTATTGATTGCACTTCTTGCAACTAAGGCAGCTTGGAGTGAGTGCCCTGGGCTCTAGTAATGGAACTATCCAGCAGGGACTCTGGCCAATATATACCATCAGCCAATGTACGGGAAATAGTCCTGATGGCCTGCCCATTCAGATCCTGTAGTCACAGGGCCATGGGTCTGGGTCCACTGCATTCATTCACATATTCATTTACCATTCACCCAGAATTATATATTCCTATTTTTAATTACTGTTCTGACTTGACCTGTTCTGCCACCTTGGTACAAGTTTGGATGTAGCCCCCTTAAGGGTGATTAAGTCTGCGCTGGCTCCCAGGGCCTAGATACCCTGGGTTCTTTACCTTCTCTGGACATCTGCTCTGATATAGTCTTCTTCTACCCAGAGGATCCTGTCCAGGGCACCACGGTCCCTGGGCTGCCTGGAAGAGGACCTCATAATACCATCAGTGTTGAGTACTTCCTGATCCCAGAGACCTGCAGCAGGCCCTGGAGACCAATTGTGGCAGCCCCTCAACCAACTGGGATCTTCACCAGGGCATCTCATTGGGGCCTCTGGGCTCTTCAAGAAATTGGCCTGACACCAAATTGGGTGGAAAAGAGATTTAGTATGTCAGCAGAGTAAAGCCAGGATAGCTCCTGAAAGACTGGTCCCATATCGGACATGTAATTTCAATTTATAGCTTCAATGAAAAGTGGAAGCAAGTAAGTGGATGTTTCAGAAACAGACATTTGATGGCTAGCAGCTGCAATTGACACAAGGAAGTGGGGAGGGGTTTACAAAGGAGAAATTTCAAAAACTGAGTAGGTGGTAATCACCCAATTCTTATCTTTCACAAGCAGGACTGGCCGGCCTTTTGTCCTTGGGGAGGAAAAGGGTTGAGTGTGTGCCAATGCAACAGCCTCAGTTCTTCTTTCCTAGCAACTTTGTAGCTTTCCATTGTTTTACCACAAATACATGACACGTCTGAAAAAATTAAAGTGATTTCCTGTGAAAGGAGTGAATAGAATAAAACAACATTAGGGCAAGACAAAGCCTCTTTTCAGTGTAAGTCATGTTGTATATTTTAGGTTAAGTTATACACAGATATGTTTGTGATAAAATCATAAGCACATTTTAACAAATCCTGTTCATATTTGGAAAGGTGATTTGAAGTAAAAGAAATAATTTTTAGGTCCTTTTGGAATTTATGTGAAAATACACATGTAATCCTCCAAACCCCTATACACATATAAAAAGGAAATTGAAGCGAGGTGTTAGACTGAACCACTCCAGAGTGCTGTAACTGGAATGAGATAACAGCCAGCTTCTTTATACCTATTTTGACTTGTTTATTTATTGTGAAGATCATGAGTCACTATCATAATTAATACAAAATTCTACTGTGTTATTAAATATATTTATTTTCTACCTCTGGAATGATACCCTAGCTTTTATTACTTCATGTGGCTCATCTGTCTTTGATCCATTCCATAGTTCATCCTGACTTTGGAATTCAGTAGAGTATAAGGAAGGTCTCAAAGCACAGTGGCAGTATAGTAGTAATGATTATAATTACCTTCAGTAAGAGAACAATAAACTCTGAATTAATGTAATAGGTGGGGCTATATACTTAGGGAGCATGGGGTCATGACAGCAAGGCTGTTATCTAAAATGCACTCTGATGTAATCATATGAAAGAATTTAACCAGTGATTTATAAATTTTCAAACAAGAACAGCAGCCAAACACTATAGTCTCTTTTTTCTTAGACCTTCAATGTTACATGGGCATAAGCAAAGATTTGAACAGAACCTGATGTCTCATTCATGTATGTTGAAGAAGTTGCTGTGATATGCTCCTTGACTTGGACATCAACTTGAAAGATATTGGAACATTTGAAGTGTTACACAAAATAGGTAATGTTCATTGCACTGATAAGTTTTAATCAAATGATGTTGTCCAGGGTGGACTTGTTATTATTATGAATGAGCATTTTAGCATGTAGTCTGATGGGAACAGGAGTGGCTATTTTTTGCTTCTGAAAGCAGCACATTCTGATCATGTTTTTGAATTTCATTTACAGATAAGGTCTTGGAGTAATTGTAACATGCAGTAGTAAGCTCCTGCTGATATGTAGAAAGGAGAACGTTAAATTAAAAACATCATTCAGCTAAAATTTAACACTTCAGAATAGAGGATGATTTTTCAAACACACAGAGTACCTTATCTGCACTCATTGTTTCATAAAATTCTAATATTAATAAATGTCAAATATTTTTACTATTAATATGTAGATCTGTCATTGTTAACAATATTTTTAAAACATTTTATGGGGCTCTAGAGATGGTTTAATGGTTAAGTTGCTTGTTTAAAAGACAAAGGACCCAGGTTAGATTCCCTAATACCCACACAAGCCACATGCATAAGGTGGCTCATGCATCTAAAGTTTATTTGCAGTGGCTAGAGGTCATGGCATGCCCATTATCTCTCCTCTTTCTATCTGCATCTCTCTATTTCTTTCAAATAAATAAATTGATTTTTTTTAATTATAAATTTTAAAAATATTTTTAAAATATCAATATTACTCTATAAGATACATGACTTCATATTTTCATTTTATAGTACATATTAATTAATAAATTTTACATGAAACAAATTGTCTGTTTTACTCCAAAATCAAAACATTATATTTTCATACATTTAATTAACACATATTAGAAGAGAAAAAGGTATGAATGTAATTGAAGGTTTGAAAAGTAAACATTAAAAAATGGGATAATTTTTAAAAATAAATCATTAATGATATGGTATTGCAGTCAGTTTCACATTGCTAACATAAAACACCTGACTAAAAACAGCTTGTGGGAGAAAGGGGTTTATTTTGGCTTGCAGACTACAGGGGATGCTCCATGATAGCTGGTGAAAACAATGGCATAAGCAGAGAGTAGACATCACCTCCTGGCCAACATCAGGTGAACAACAGCAGCAGGAGAGTGTGACAAACACTGGCAAGGGGACACTGGCTACAATAGCCATAAAACTACCCCCAACAATACACTGCCTCCAGGAGTCTCTAATTCCCAAATTGCTATCAGCTGGGGACCTAGCATTCAGAATACATAAGTTTATGGGGGTACCTGAATCAAACCACTATATTCCACCTTTGGCTCCCATAAACTGATAACTATACATGATATAAAATGTAATATATTCAGCCCTACTTTAAAAGTCCTCATAGTTTTTATCAATTCCAGTGGTGCTCAAATATCTCAGTAGTCCAAGTTCTCCTAGCTGAGCCATAATATATATATTAAAAAAATGACATGAAATAAACATTCAAACTGCAAAAGATGGCATTGGGGATAACAAGGAAATATTGAACCAAGACAAAATTTAAAGCTGAAAGGGCAATTATCAAACTCTGTAGCTTCAAGTCTGAAAACTCTAACCAATGACACATCTTCAAGTTTGATAATTTTAACCATTAATAAGTCTCTGAAATTCCAGTTCCATCCCTCCAGCTAAGCAACTCAGTCTGAGAAAACTTCATCCAGTGATGCCAGCTCTCCTTGGTAGCCATCCCATAGTCCTAGCATCTCAATTGGGTCTCCTATGCAACTCACGATTCACCCATGTGACTACATCTCTGAACCTCCACACAGGTAATGCAACAAATTTGCTTCACGTTGCCCAGGGCCATTTCCACAAAACAAAACTGTGCTTGAAATTCAATGGCACTCTATTTCCTGCATTTATTATACTCCATAGTACCCAGTGGGCTACTTATTTGTTAATCCAAGGGGGAATAAAGCAAACTTCAAGAACCAGACCCTCATTCAGCTTTCAGGCTCCTTCAAGAGTCTGCATTCTTCCTGTTGTTCCAATGCAGATCAGTCAGCCCAGTCTCAAAGGCTGTAATTTGCCAAGCAATTGTTGATGAATGAGCAGCAGTTTTGGCCCAAATACTTACTTCACTTTTTTTTCCTGTGCCATATCTCTCTGCTCACACCAGTCCATTTCTACATAATGCAAACCCTGCACAAGTTCTAACAACACAAGTAGGCAGAATGTACCAAGCCTTTTACACAAACTGCTTCTAGAGCATTCCAAACAACGTTCTTTCTTACCCTTAACAGACAAACTTCACATTCTATAGTTCTTACTGCATTCAGATCTTTCAACTTTGACCAGAATATTCCATAAAAGTATACCTACAGCATTGCAAGTGATTTCTTAGGCCAAGATTTGAAATATTCCAAATCCATCCACGTTCTTCCCACAATTACCACAGGTTCACAAAAGGCCAAAAGCCACAGTCAAGTTTCTAGTAGCAGTGACCTAATTTCTGTGATACCAATTTTACTTCTATATTAAACTTCTCATTTTGAAGAAACCACCTGACCAAGAGCAGCTTGTGGGAAGACAGGGTATAATTTGGCTTAGAGACTCAAGAGAAAGCTTCATGATGGCAGAAGGAAATGATGGCATGAGCAGATAGTGGACATCATCTTTTGGCCAACATCTGGTAGACAACAACAGCAAGAGAGTGTGCCCAACACTGGCAAGGAGAAGCTGGATATAACACCCATAAGCCCAACATTACACTGCCACCAGGAGGCTCCAATTCCCAAATTGCCACCAGCTGAGTGCCTGGCATTCAGAACACATATGTTTGGGGGGGGGGCACCTGAATCAAACCACCACATAAAGAATCTGTGACAAATCTAGTCTATCACTGTAAATTTCAAAAAATATTTCAACTCTTTTTTGCTACCTAGTCTGATTTTCTGCGTTTGGCTCAAACGTTGTTTGGAATGCTCTAGAAGCAGTTTGTGTATTATGTCTTCCCAGATTATATTGATCATCCTACTGTATAATTTTGGTACAGTACAGCTCCTCTTGTGTAAATAGATGTGAGGTTGAAAATACAGAGTGAAAGCAAACATCCTCTAGGATATTGCAGATGGAATATTACTAGATATTAGCAAGGAAATAAAAGATCCCATCAATTTCTTATCCTCATAAACATACGGTACATAATAATCCCATATAGTAAGCACTGCCAAAGTATTTCTAATGCAAAAAAACCCCAAAAAACTGAAAGAAGCCTTAAAATAATATCATGAGAACTCTTGTTATGAATACAGCTTAAAGATAAAATCAAAAATTATTGTTATTATTGACAGGCATGGTGGCACATGTCTTTAATCCCAGCGCTTGGGAGGCAGAGGTAGAAGGATCACTGAGAATTTGAGGCTACCCTGAGACTACATAGTGAATTCCAGGTCTGCCTAAGCTAGCATGAGACCCTACCTCAGAAAACCAAAACCAACAAAAAATTATTTATTACTATGAGAGAGAGAGAATGGCTTTCCAGGGCCTCTACACACAACAATCAAACTTCAGATGTATAAACCACTTTGTGTACATGTGTGACCTTGTATGCTTACATCATCTTGTATGTCTGGCTTACATGGGACCTGGAGAGTCAAACAAGGGCCCTTAGGCTTTTCAGACAAGTGCTTTAAACACTAAGCAATCTCTCCAGCCCAAGAATTATTATTTTAAACATTCAAAAATACTGTAGTGGCCCTTTTTATTTTTATTAAGTAGAATCTTTGTATGGACACATCATGTGTTGTACCATCATTTCTCACCTTGTCCCCATTCCACAGAGGGCCCTCCCTCAGTGGAATTGTTGGTATTCGTCATGTAGTTGTGGGTTAGGAGTTGTGAGAGCAGCAGTCAGTCATTGTGTTTGTATGTAGGGGGGAGTGCAGTGCATCTTGATAATCCCTCACACCTTGTGGCTCTTACAACATTTCTGGCCCCTCTTCTGGAAAATTCCCTGGGGATTGGTGGGTGTGTTTTAAGCCGCCTTAGTGTTGAACTTTTAGCAGCTTCTGTATGTCTGCCTTAGTACATTTTGAGTATCCTCAGTATCTGCCTGAATCACCCTGGTACAGGTTGTCTGGATCACCATTGAAACAGCACTCCTGCTCCAAATATCAATTCTTCTGAGCCCTAGATGATGTGCAAGGGGTGGTTCATACCTTGCCAGGGAATTAGTTATGTTGTCTAGTCATTCTTTTTGGTATATTTTAGTTGTCCACTGGAAAAGAAAAAAGAGTCTCCAATGGAGAGTGAGATCAGCATGGGTTAAAGGGAAAGATTTTTATGTGTGTCGTTTCTCTTTTGGCCAAAACGTAGTTGGGTCTTCTCACTGGAGATCATAATATGGATTATCATAGGATTCTGACTTGATTCCCAGTTCCAACTATGGGTTCCTTTCCACTGAGTGGACCTCATAGGCGTTTTACCATCACTGCATAATTGTGTACATCTTGTCAGGCTGGTTGCTGTGTCCCCTGCTTTCTCACAACATTGTCAGTCATTTCCCCCCAGCAATTTATGCAGTGCTTGCCTGCACTGCATAGGCAGGCAATCTGGGAACTGGCTTCCTTCCAGATTCCAATCAGCGCTCTCCATGTTCTGTCAGCAGAATGGCATGTGGTATCTTCAGCAATAGGGACTTAACTTGTAACTCATGTAGTTAATCAAGTGCTTTGGTAGAAGCCTGTCTTATTTTGGAGACCTTGGAAATCTGTCCAATCAACAGCTCAAGGTGGTTTATAACCAATTTCAGGTACTGGAGGTACAAGCATCCCACCCATTCCATGGCCCTTATTACCAGATGATGCCCCCATACTCCTACTGAGGGTTATACCTTTTAATACTATCAAGGGGTAAGGTTTCTATGGTACCTATTCATTCTGGGTTAAGTTTTGTATGTGTCACCCCTCACCCCCCCATGCCTCTATGCCCAGTCCCTTACATAAGTATTATGTGTCTCACAAGTTGCCTGTCAGGTATGCCTTCAACTCAAACTGTTCCAGGTTAAGAACTACAGACTAGAGAGAACATCTGGCATTTTTCTTTTTGGGATTGTCTGAATTCACTTAGTATGATCTGTTCCAAGTTAATCTATTTTCCTATAAATTTCATAATATCATTTTTCCTTACTGCTATGAAGAATTCCACTGTGTAAATGTACTAATCTTCATAATCCATTTGTCAAATGATGGGCATCTGAGTTGATTCCAGTTCTCAGCTATTGTGTATTGCAGCTCTAAACATAGTTGAGCAAATGTCTCTGCAGTGAAGAGTAGAACCTTTAGGGTCGATGCCCAGTAGAGGAATGGCTGGGTCAGTTGCTAACTCTATTTTCATCTTTTTTCAGGTGTCTTCATATTGATTTCCATAGTGATTGTAAAAGTTTACACTCCCACAAGCAATGTATGAGGGTTTCTGTTTCACCACATACTTGCCAACATTTATTGTCATTTGATTTTTTTAATGATTGTCATCCTGACTGGAGTAAGGTCAAATCTCACAGTTTTAATTTGCATTTCCAAGATTATTAATTTTGTTGACCATATGCTTAAACACTAGCCATTTGTATTTCTTCCTTTGAGAATTCCTTATTGAGTTTTTGCCCCATATTTGAGTGGATTGTTTGATTTTTTTTTTATTGCTTAGTATTTTTGAGTTCTTTGTAGATTCTGGATATTGGGCATCTGTTCATGGTGTCCATTCTGGGGTTAGTTTATTGGCTCTATTTATGATATGTTTGTCTATACAGAAGTTTTAGCTTCATGAGCTCTCACTTGTTGAGTGTTTGTTTAATTTCCTGAGCTACTTTCTTTCCCCATATCAAAGACCTCCATATAAGACCTAAAACGCTTAAACTAATTGAAGAAAAAATATGGGGGCCTCTTCATAATATAGCAGACGTCTCTGATCCATTTAAAGTTGATTTTTGTGTATGCTGAGAGGATTGTGCTGATTTCATTTTTCTACATGTACTTTTCCAATTTGTCTAGCACAGATTGTTGTAGATACTGTCTTTTCACTAGCTTATGTTGTTGGTTCCTTTGTCAAAGGTCAAATAACTATAGTTACTTGAGCTAAAGCCTGGTCTCCCATTCTGTTCCTTTGCTCTATAGAATAATTTTTCCATGCTAGTTCTATGAGGGTTTTATTTTATTTTATTCATTTTATTTTTTTACTGTGAATTTGTATTATAGCTTTAGATTATATATGGTGATATCTACAGTTATATTTCTTTTGCTGAGTATATTTTGGGATATCTGAGGCCTTCTGTCATGCCATATGAATTTTGAGTTTTTTTTCTACCTCTGTGAAGAATGTTGATGGAACTTTTATTGGTATTGCATTGAATCTGTATATTGGTTTTGGTAGAATTGACATTTCACTGTATGAATTATACCTATCCATAAACGTGGAAAATTTTTCCATCTTCTCATGTTTTCCTCAATTCCTTTCTTCAGACATTTTGTTTCCATTATATAGGTCTTTCTCACCCTTTGTTAGTGTTATTTCAAAGTATTTGATATTTTCATTGCTCTTGAAAATAAGACAGCATCACTAATTTCTATTTCTGTGTATTTGCTTTTCCATGTGGGAAGGCTACTGATTTTTGTGTGTTGATTTTGTATCCTGCCACTTTGCTGAAGTAATTTATGACCTTTAAAAGATACATGGCAGAGTCATTTGACTCACTTATGTATAGGGTCATATGATTTATGAACAGGGCTAATTTGACTACTTCCTTTCCAGTTTGTATGACTTTTATATCTTTCTCCTGTCTTCTTGCTGGGATATGACTTCAAGTACTATTTTGAAGAGCAGAGATGAGAGTGGCCTCCCTATCTTGTTCTCAATCTTAATGGGAACTCTTTGAATCTTTTGCTGTTAAATATAAATGTTCTTTGTGAAGACAATAATGCTATGCATTTTCCCCCCAGGACAGCTTTCATTGTGTCCATAAATTTTGGTATATTATATTTTTGTTATCATTCAGTTCAATATATTTTGCAATTTCCTTCGTGAATTCTTACATGACCCATACATTATTCAATAATGTGTTTTTCAGTCTCCAATTGCTGTGCCATTTCTACTATTAATCTTATTGTTGACTTCTATCTTTAATGCATTATGGTCTGATATTATGCAGAAAGTTACATCAGTTTTCTGGAATTAATTGAAGCATGCTTTATGAACTACGCATTTTATTTATTTTATTTATTTATTTATGCATTTTTGGAGCAGGTTCCATGGGCTGCTAAGAAGAATGTCTGTTGTGGTGGAATGTTCAGTAGGTGATTGTTAGGTTAGTTGATCAATGGTGTTGTTAAGCAATATTATTTCCCCATTGATTTTCTGCTTGAATGATCTGTCTATTGATAATATTGAGGTATTGAAGTCCCCTATATGATGGCCTTGGGACTTATTTTGGGTTTTGTGTCAAATAAATTATGTGTTATGAATTATGGTACACCTGTTTTTAGTGCATATAGATTTATAATTATGATATCCTCTTGTTCAATCATTCACTTGATGAATAAAAAGGAACATTCTTTGTCCTTTTTTATTACATTTGATTTGAAGTCTATTTTATTAGATATTAATATAACTATACCTGCTTATTTCTTATTTTCTTTTGCTTTGAAAGTCATTTTCTATCCTTTCACCTTGAGAAGATGTCTATCCTTAGTACTAAGTTGGATTTCTTGAAGATAGCAGGTAGAAGGGAGATTTTTCTTATCTATTCTGTTAACTTTTGTTTTTTCATGGTTGAGTTATGACCATTGATATTTAAGTTCATAATTGTGAGGTTTCATTTAATCCCTGCCATTTTGGAGGCTTTATGTTGTTTGAAGCTCTCTTGGGCTTTGCATATTTTTGAATCTGCTTTTGTTTTAGTTCTTGTGATCTTTGTCTTGTAGGTTATTGAGCTTGGATGTTCAAGTCTTCTGAGTGGAGTATTCCCTGAAGCATACTTTGTAGGTTTGGCTTAAGTGTTCATAAAATCATAGAGCTGGCTTTTGTCATGGAAAGCTTTCCTTTCACCATCTATTATGTGGGATAATGGTGCTGGGTACAGTAGATTTAGTTGGAAGACACAAATTTTATAGACTTTGAAGTGCTCCATTCCAAGCCTTTCTAGCTTTGGGGGATTCCATAGAAAAATCTGAAGTTATTCTGATGGGATTGCCTTCATATGTAATGAGTGTTGGGCCCTGAAAGGTCCAGGTGTGAGGCCTAGTGGAACTTCCTGAGCCTAGCTAAAATTTGGTGACCTGTCTTTGGCCAGCTATGACTCAGCAAGACACCTAATGGCTTCTTGCCTGCCACCTCCATATAGGAGTTGGAATTATCATTTCAATAGTCACAGTTTACTATTGGCCCTTATTTCTCCCCCCCCATCCTAAAATCCCTGCCTTCATCCCCACCATTATATAGGCAACTGCTTACAACAATAAAGTGAGTTCCTGTGAGTTCCTGCTTCGACAAGACTCCTGACTCACTGTGGTTTTTCTCCGGTGAGAGATTCTGTGTCGTCCGACATCCACCCTCTTCTTCAACCCCTTGGGAGGAACCAGCAGGCCTGGTCCTTCCTCAGCACTACCTGCCTACTGGTGGAGCCTGGCAAATGAGTTGTTTCTGTCACTATTTTTTTTTTTTCTTTAGCACTTTCTGTTTTCTTTGTTTAGAGTTTTAACTATGATGTGCATTGGAGAGTTTCTTCTTTGGTCCAGTATGTTTGGTATTCTGTGATCTTGTTGTACCTGGATGGGTCTCTCTTTGAGAGGTGGGAATGTTTTCAATAATTTTGTTGAATATGTTCTCCATGCCTTTGGATTGAAGTTCTTTCCCTTCTGGTACCCCCATGATCTGGATGTTTGGTTATTACTCACTTATATCCTATTTGCATGAATTTTTTGGACTTATCAATGTATTTAGACTCTTGAATCATTTATTTTTATATATCACACCTGAGGTTCTGTCCTCCATGTGGTTAACTCTGTTAGTTTCTAGGTAGGCTTTTATAAGTTCTAGTTTACTTTTGTTTTCCATAGAATTTTTTCTGTATTATATCCATTTCTTTGTTGAGTTCAAATTTCAGGTCATGGTTTGACTTTCTTAAAGCTTCTTAGAATTTATTCTTGCATTTTATCATGTCTTCTTTAAACTTAATCAACTTGTTATTGAGATCCTCTGTTGCTCACCTTCAATTCACTTATCTCTCTTTTGAGTTCTCTCTGGTTTTATTCAATTTTTGCCTAGTAACAAAAGCTGTGAGCTGTAAGAGATGATTCTGTCTCATTTCATTTATACAGTTGATTATTTGCTTCCAAGTTTAGTGATTTTCTTGGTTGAGATCACATAACTTATTGTGCTTTCATTTTGGAACCCTATTTCTGTTTCATCCTCTGTAGTTTCATTGAAGATTTCCATTGTGGACCTAGGCAACTTTGGTGGAGATATCTTGGCTTGTTGACTTTTTTTTCTTTCTTTATTTTTTTTTTTTTTTTTTTTTTTTTCGTGTGTGTGTTGGGGGTCTCCTCATCTCAGGGTGAAAGTCTTATTTTATTAATGTAGAAGTAAGTTTCCCCCTTATGATCTTTGGTGACTGTTCTGTTTTGGATTTGAAGCAGACTGGAGTGGGATAGTGTATCCATAGATGTTCCAGTTGTGGAGGGTACACAAGAGCCAACAGCTTTGGGATGGTTCCTGATACCAAAGCTGTGGTTCCATGTCCAGAATCACTTCACTGCCTGTCACATCCAAGTCTTCTTGCCTGTGGTGCTCAGGAGAAATAGCTCTTGTCCATGCCCCCTACTATTCCCAGAAGAGCAGGCTGTGGAGAACTCACTCGTTCCCCCCTGGTGAGTGATTTTCCAGATATTCTTGTCTGGTGTAGAAGAGATGCCTCAAGTAGTTGCTGGGAGCAGGGGTTGGGGGACTTTCTAAGGAAGGTTGCAGGGGGTCTATTGTGTTGGCTGATGTGGTGAGGGTGGTGTTCTGAGGCAGCCAACAATCAGAGAAGTTCACCAAGGCAAGAGCTATCTGCTGAAGCTGGAATAACAGGGTGGAGACTAGGCAGCACGTAGAGGTGGGTGACCAGCACATTTGCAGGAGTGACAGGGACCTGTATGGGTGGTGCAATGTGTGGGAGACTTTCAGGGAAGTGCAGGTTGCCACAGAGTTGGGGGCACCCAAGGGACATGAATGAAGGTGGGGTAGGGGGCATCCTGTCTAGGCAGCAAAGTGTGCCGCTGAAGCGTGAGTTCCAGCACTGTGTGTTCCTGCTAAGTGGGTTGTTCCCTTATCTGAGTGCAGGAGGTGTGGAGAAGAGTGGATCAGGGGATTGCCAAGCCTGTCTGCCCTCGGCCAGAGTTAGGTGAACAACATAGCACCCCAGCATGAGGGGGTAGGAGGGCTTCTGAGAGGGGGAATCAAAAGATTCCTAAATGTGCACCTGCCCCACAGAGGATGAGTGGATGTCCTCTAGGACCTACTAGTGTTGGAGCACCACAACTTTGCCTGATTTCACCCTTGACAGCAGCCCTTTAATAATGATATTATTTTGGAAATTGGTTTCCCAATCTCCTCTTGACATGAGAAGTGGACAATTTATTTTCAGTAACAAGCAATTATATCACAGCTACTTTAAATTCTAATAAACCCTTTCACCTACTTTGAGAAAAACAACCTGTGCAGCAAATGAAACATTACAACCTCCTAGCTTTTCATACACTGTATTTAGACACTCTGGCTTATTTAGCTTCACAGAACATTAATTAATTCATATTATCCTCTATTCTCTGGTGTGTGACTATTAGTGAAACAAAAGACTGGGAGCTTTAAATAACTTTATTTTCAGAAGCTAAACCCTTTTTCCTATAGAAAATTAAGTGGTAATTCTCACAAATTAAATCATACAAGATGGGCATGGCAATTCACGCTTATAATCCCAGCACTTCACAAGTTGAGCCAAGATTACAAGTTTGAAGCCAACTTGGACTGGAGAGTGAAAATCTGTTCCCCAAACAAACTAACAGAGTTAGAGAGATGGCTCAGTAGATAAACTCTTGTTGCACATGCATTAGCTCCTGAGCTCATACTCACAAGAGTGTAAGTGCCAAGTGGTTGGTTGGGTAGTAGCTTGTCTCTAATTCCAGTACTCAGGAAGTGGAGAAAAAATCTCCCAGGATAGCTGAGTAGCCACACTAGCTGAATCATTGAGCTCTGAACTCAACTGAGAGGGCTAGCTCCATAAATGAAGTGCAAAGTTATTGAGAAAGACAAATGAAATCAACCTCTGTTCTTCACAGGAATGCATGCATACACACACACATCTGCCCACCTGGATACACATATGCATGCACACTACACACAAACACACAATTCAAAACACCCCCTCAAACCATACAATTTCTTGTAGCCAAGAAATTTCTTATAATATAGCATGGTTTATTAAAGATCATTTATCATCATAACACTGTATTAAAAATAATATAATCTCCGCCAAATGATTTTTTTATAACTTACAAAATTCCCATTAAATTGTCAATACTTGTTCAACAAGTCCTATAAAATAATAAATATATACAATTTCATTTCATAAGATGAATATGAAGTGAAAACAGTCTTATTATAGCTTTACTTTGGCTCATTTAGAATTTGATCAAGGTCGGTGAATGTGTCAGGAGCAAAAGACTCAATTCTCTGGGCTAAAGTGATGTGGAAAAATTGGATTTGAATCCTGAAACTACCTCATAACAAACTCTGTGGTCTCATGAATTTTCCAGACTAAAGCTTAATAATTGATTCTAAATTTTAATGTTAATAGTTATGGATATTTATCTTTAATATCATTGGGAAATGTCACTGCAAGGTTTTCTCGGTAGAAAATTCTCTCTCTACCCATTCTCCAATCCTCTATGCTGCCCATGATAAACTTGGTATTAATCCATCTAAAGCCGCTTCTAGTCTGAAACTTACCAGGTTTACCGTAATTAATCTTGTGTTGGCATTTAGGCTCATTACTCAAACTGATGGTGCCTTCAACAGCAGGAAAATCAGGGAATTGTGCTGAACAGCAAGAAAATGAAGGATTAGCGCAAGTTTCTTATTTCACAAGTCTTTATAGTCTTATTTGTCCTTAATATTCCTCTCACTGTTCTGTGAGGCCATATGTACCCTCAGGCCCTGGGGAACCCAATCAGGATGTCTGACAGTCTCTTCAGGAGTTTCTATTTCTTCACTATAGTGTCCTGGGGAGTTTCTGAGAGGTCTAGCTTGAAGATGCAGTGGAATTAGCTTGCTTCTGCTAATTGTGCCTACATGGAGACACTTTGGTGATCTTCAGAAAGGACCAAAAGCCTAAAAATATTCCACAGTAGAAAGGGGGAAAACAAGCATGAATGTGAGAATATGAACTATGAGAACAAACTGTGAGAATATGTATTATGGACCATACAAATAACTTTAATAAAATTATTTCTGTGAAATGCTAAATTCCTTATAACTTGCCCTGAAATTAATCTCACATCTGTGCAATCCACCTGGTTAAAGCAATGTGACTAGGTTTCCTTGACTTAGTTGTACCTTTGGCCTGAACAGCACAGGTGACCAATATTGCCAACAAATGTTTAGAGATGCTGGCTGGTCTTAAGCTATGCTCTTTCCCCAGTTTCCTCAGTGGCCTGGTTAGACTCTTGACCCAAAATAAGCAAACATGTATAAGAAGTGCTGATCACAGTGTTGAAGACAACGAGGTTAGTGACTAGGTACCTACAGAACTATAGATCTGTTGAAGACAACAAGTGGGGTTAATGGGATTACATTTGTGATCAGAGTGTATAAGAGTTCTGGATCAGCAGGGTCCAACAGGTCATACATACCCTTCCATTAACAAATGTTTAAAGATACCCAAAGTAGAATGTTCCTTACCTATTGCTCCAGCAAGGTTCTACTTGTTTATGTATTACTGAGTTTTGGCTGTTCAATAAAATTGCCAATGACTGCCTGTATGCAGGAAGGTCTAGCTGCAGTAAGATTCAAGCACCAGTGACAACAGATAGCTGGTTCACCCTCTGGCTTAAAATTAAAATGTCAGTTTTTTTTACCTCAGGCTGTTGCTAAAGGCAGCTGTGCTCCCCAGTTGGGCATGTAAGAGGAAAGGGGAAGGGGAACCACAGGTGAGAAAGTAAGAGGGAAGAGTCTCGATGTTCATTTCAAGCATAACGTTTGATAAGAATCCATCATCATGAAGCTTTTTACTTTCCTCTTAGTCTTCAGACTCACAGCTTTCTACAATGTTCTCCTTTACATATGAACTTGCACTGACAATAACAATTTTATAAAATTCGACTGCTTAGTTGGTTTGAAACAGCTCATGTGGTTGTGATTTTCAAAAGTAGTATATGAAAGTCAAGCATGGTGGCACACACCTTTAGTTCCAATATTGGAACACTGAGGTAAGAAGATGTCTGTGAGTGCTAGAATAATCTAAGGCTACAGAGTAATTTCCAGTTCAATAGAGATTGGGGAGAATCCTTCCTTCAACCTTCTTCCCCACTAAAATAGTGCATAATTTTTTTTTTTTTTTTTTTTTTTTTGTCCATGTGGTATGAGTTTCTATGTGTTCATATAAAAATGAGTTGGCATGTGTGTCCATGAGTGTGGAGACCAGAGGTTGTTGTGAGATATCTTCAATTACTCTGTGCCAGGCTCCCCCGGCAGGTAGTGCTGAGGAAGGACCAGGCCCACTGGTTCCTCCCAAGGGGTTGAGGAGGAGGATAAGTGTCCACGGCTCAGAACCTCTCCTAGTCACCAGAGAAAAACCACACTGAGTTGGGAGTCTTGTCGAAGCAGGAACTTGCTTCATTGTCACAGGCGGTTGCCTATATAATGTTGAGAATGAGGATGGGGATTCTAGGGTGGCAGGAGAGGTAAGGGCCAGTAGCATACCGCGACTTTTGAGATGATTGGTTCTAAGCACACGCAGCAGGAACTCTAACTTCCTATGCAGAAGTAGCAGGCCAGAGGCCATTTGAACCCTGCTGAGTCATAGCTGGCTGGAGTCAGATCACCAAACTTTAGGCTCAGGAAGTTCCACTAGACTTCACGCCCGGGCTTTTCAAGGCCCTACAACTCTGTATCTTATTTTCTGAGACTCACTGAATACTGAACCAAAAGATCATTGATTTGATTATTCTTTCTGGCCCATTTGCCTCAGAGATCTGTCTGTCTCCATTGAGCATTGATATTACAGCACAGTTGGTTTTTACACATGTGTTAGGGATTGCACTCAAAACTGTGTGCTTGTGCAGGAAGCACTTTACCAACTGAGCCATTTCCCTAACATCACTCATGGACTTTTTCCCAGGCTGACCTGGAATTCACTACATAATCTCAGCGTGACCTCAAACTCACAGCAATCTGCCTACCAAGTGCTGGGATTAAAGTATATACCACCACACCTAGATTTAAATTTAATATGTACTTTCTTAGATGTCATAATGGAATATGTGCAAGTATGTGTAATCTTAATTCATTTTCACAATAATATAGGATGAGATGAGAATTCATATTTTATAGACGGAAAGATAAAAATGTTCATTTTTTTATTTTCTTGGCCAAGCTTATGTAGTTAGAACGAAGAACAAAACTGAAAATTAATACTGACTTTTCACTATCATTTCTAGAACTATTTAATGATTCATTCTTTTTTTTTTTTATTTTTTTTATTTTTTGAGGTAGGGTCTCACTCTAGCCCAGGCTGACCTGGAATTCACTATGGAGTCTCAGGGTGGCCTCGAACTCATGGTGATCCTCCTACCTCTGCCTCTCAAGTGCTGGGATTAAAGGTGTGCGCCACCATGCCCGGCAATGATTTATTTTTAATTACTTTAAAATGCCTTTAAAATGCAGATCCTAAGAAGAGAGCTGCCCCAACATACCTCAGAAGGGGCCCAACTGAAACTAAGGACAACTGGCGAAATAAGCAAGGGTGATGTTTTCCTGTGAACTGGATACCAGTACAAAGGGGAAGGAGATCAATGCAGAGAAAAATCAACTCCTACCAAATCAGAGAGCCAGAGCCTCAGAGGCCCCCAACACCTCAGCACTGAAGCAGACCAAAAATGAACCCAACATGGCTCAGGGAAATCTTGCGGAAGAGGGGGTGGAAAGAATGTCAGAGTTACATGTTGGGTCATGATTTTCAGAGACATTTATCATACTAATAACTGGGGGCTAACTCCACAATGCACGACCCATTTTCAATAACAAGGAGGGTCTAATGGGAGGGGGTAGATCACAGATGAGCCTAAATAATGGTACCAAACTGCCTGTATTTACTGAAAAGAAAACTAATAAATTAAATTTAAAAAAAAAAAAATGCCTGTGAAGAGCTCATACCTGCCCATTTGGGATAAATACTATCTCAAAGACTTAAAGTTTCACAAGGGATGCTTTCTCATACCCTGTACTGTACCTGAATGTCTACAACACATGCATAGATTTCTGTAACAAAATTCATCCATGGGCTGGAGAGATGGCTTAGCAGATAAGGTGCTCAATAGCAAAGCCAAGGGACGCAGGTTCAATTCCCCAGGACCCATATAAGCCAGAAGAACAAGGTGGTTCATGTTTCAGGAATTTGTTTTCAGTGTCTGAATGCCCTGGTGTGCCCATTTTCTCTTTCTTTCTACCCCCCTCTCTCAAGGAAATAAAATAAAAATAAAATTTAATTTAAAAAGTCATCCATATTTCATAAGGACTTCATTGATGGAAGATATGATGTTCTGACAGAACATTTGTCCAGCAGTAGCGCTCAACCAATGAGCTGAAGCCAACTCCTACATTGGATTTCCAAGACCAATGAGCGTTGTAAATAATGTTTGTAAATTTTCCCTTTCGGCCTTTACCAACTTCCTTTTGCCTCAGCTTCTTTGAACATGACTCATTGAATTCACATTGCAGTGCTCGGTTGCTCCCAAATACCCATTACCTTTTGGAGAATCACTCTCTGCTATCTGATTGTAATTTAGGATGACACATTGATATATTTTTGTTCTTTCTCCGACGGTTCGCCACATTATTCTCCCTTTCTGCATGAAAACTAGCTCTTCCTGAGACTCCTTTACTAACTTCTCCATTTCATGAAAATGGACAGATTTTTCTCAGGTTTTTTTTTTTTTTAAGGAAACTTTCAATTAAATTGATGATCTATAGGCCCATTACTTTTTATGCTATTGGACGTCCAAGGATTCATTACAGATTCATGCATCATATTTTACACCTGTACATGACTGTCTAATTTGTAGCTCACATATGCTTCATAATAATTGCCCTTTTCAAAGCTTATTCCACGTCATTGTACTACTACTCTCAACCCCGACTGTTTCAGGCTCTAAAAGTTATCTTTCTCTCTTCCATCATCCTCATTATATAACTCTTTAATCCATTTATCTGACAATTCTACTTCTATATATCCCAAATTCAATTTTAAAAACAGAAAGATTTTTTAGTGTCTGTTTTACATTTACACTGTTCCTTTGATAAAACTGCATTCAATAGTGTTAGTTCAAGGTGATTTTATGTAACCATGTAAGATATCAGGAGTTCTTCATTGAACAACACACATGAACACACTATGTCAATGCCATCTCACTCACCTTATTATATTTTGTAAGATTTATTAATTTTTAATGTTTATATATTAATTTGTAGTGTGTGTGTATGTATGAGAGAGAGAGAGAGAGAGAGAGAGAGAGAGAGAGAGAAAGAGAATAGGCACCAGGGCTGCTATAAACAAACAAGATGCATGTATCATTTTACATCTGCCTTTATGTGTGTACTGGGGAATCAAACCCAAGCTATTAGGTTTGCAAGCAAGTGCCACCGCCAATGATTCACCTCTCCATTCCAATACTTGTTAACTTTAAAGTTTAGAAATATTCAGTTTTTTTCCCTTTTTTTATTAATTAGTTTGTATTCAGCAAATACAGTCAGTTTGGTACCATTATTAGGCTCATCAGTGACCCAGCCCCTCCCCTTGGACCCGCCTTGTTGAGGTATATGGGTCATGCATTGTGGAGTTAGCCTACAGTTATGGGTATGATAAATGTCTCTTCATATCATGACCTAACATGTGGCTCTGGCATTCTTTCCGCCCCCTCTTCCGCAAGATTTCCTTGAGCCATGTTGGGTTCATTTTTGGTCTGCTTCAGTGCTGAGGTGTTGGGGGCCTCTGAGGCTCTGGCTCTCTGATTTGGTAGGAGTTGATTTTTCTCTGTGTTGGTCTCCTTCCCCCTTGTGCTGGTATCCAGTTCACCAGGAAAACAGCACCCTTACTTGTTTTACTCAGTTTCAGCCAGGGCCCTTTTGAGGTATGATGGGGTGGCTCGCTCCTTAGGATCTACATCTATGTAAACAACAGAAGCAGATTTTTTCAACGGAGAGTAAGTTAGCACCAGGACAAATGAGAAAACCCTTGCTTTCTTTTTTTATACAGAATTTAATAGGTTTAGGTTCTCTTGTAGCCCATGATTGATAGTAGCTTGATGATGGAGAGTGGGCTTATGTTTGGATATGGTTCTGACTTGTTTCCCAGCTCCAGCTGTGGGTCTTGTACCACTGAGGGAATCAGTTAGCCAAATCAAGAGCAGTTGGTTCCCTACCATGGCTTTGTGCCACTATTTCACTTGTGTGGGCATCACAACATGTTATTTGCTGCTAAGTAGGTTATACCATGAGTTTCTCGGACAGATATTGGTCATTTTACCCCAGTCGCCCATGTAGCATCTTCTGTCACTAGACATGCAGACTGGGGACTGACTCTTCCAACTTCCAGCCATGCCATTCCATTTTACATGTCAACCACATAAGGTGTCTTCAGCAGTAGGGTCTTACCACTAACCTTTGGTGGGTCATCAACTACTCTGACAGAAATCTGTCTTTCTTTTAGGAAACCTTGTAGGTCTCTCTGATGAAAAGCTCATCGTGGATGATAGCCCCATGCTGGTACTGGGAGTTACAGGTCAGTGCCCACTAAGAAAAGGTGGAAAAGTTAACTAATATATAAGAGTTAGAGAGAAGAGAGAGAGAGAGAGAGAGAGAGAGAGAGAGCAGGAGAGGGAGGGAAGATGTAGAAGTACAAGGTTAGTCTTCATCATACCCTCTCCAGTGTCTTGTGGTTCAGGTGTTCCCTATAAGGGCCTGGTGAAGGTTCAGCCATTTGGTCTGCCTTTTAGGAAGTAGAATTGTGTGGTATCATTGCCGTTTGGGTCAAGACTTGTGTTTCCCACCCCTTCGATGCCCTCCCCTCCTTCCCCATCCATCCTAGTGTTTAGTCCATGAGATGCTTGCTAGGTATGCAAGGTATCTTGGGTAGACTCTGGTTAGGTGCTATAGATGAGTAAGACTATGTGGCGATTTTTTTTTTTTTTTCTGTGATTGGGTAATTTGACTGAGAATGATCTGTGCCAGGTTCAACCTTTTTCCCTCAAATTTCCTTGTGTCATTTTTTCTTACTGCTATATTGAATCCCATTGTGTAGATATACTACATCTCAGTTATCCATTCATCTAGTGACGGACATCTGGGTTGATTCCAGCTCTTAGCTATTACAAATTGAGCCACTACAAATATGGTTGAGCAAATCTCTCTAGCCTGTGGTTTGAAGGTTTTAGAGTAGATGCCCAGTAAGAGAATGACGGGGTCTATTGGTATCTCTATAGTCAGCTTTTTCAGGAGTCTCCATATTGCTTTTCAAAGTAGTTTTACCATCCTAGATTCCCACCAACAGTGGTTTCCATTTGTGTTTGTTCCTCTGTGCACTGCCTGTTCATCTCTTTGCCCTATTTTGTGAGTGGTGTGCTTGACTTTTTACTGTATAGATTTTTGAGTTATTTGTAGATTCTAGAGATTAGGCCTCTGTTAGTTGGATATTCAGCATATATTTTCTACTATTCTGTGGGTTATCGATTGGCTTTGCTTATTGTATGCTTGTCTATAAAGAAACTCTTCAGCTTCATGTAATCCCATTGGTTGAATGAGTGTTTAAGATTGTGAGCTACTAGGGTTTTCTTCAGGAAGTCTTTTTCCAATCCTATATCATGGAAAGTACTTCCTAAATATTCTTCCAGTAGTATTCAAGTTTCTGGTCTTATATTAAGGTCTTTGATCCACTTGGATTTGAGTGTAGTGCATGGTGAAATGTGTGGATCAAGTTTTAGTTTCCTGTATGTGGTTATCCAGTTTGTTCAGCACCATTTGTTGAAGATGCTGTCTTTTTCCAGCCTATATTGTTAGGGCCTTTGTTGAATATCAAGTAGTTGTAGTTGATTGACCAAAGTCCAGGTCCTCAAGTTTATTCCATTTGTCTATACTCCTGTTTTTATGCCAGTCACATGCTGTTTTTATTACTATGGCTTTGTAATATAGCTTTAGATCAGGTATAGTGATGTCTTCAGAGGTATTTCTTTTGCTGAGGATATGTTGGGATATGCAAGGCCTTCTGCCTTTCCATTTGAAATTTGAGATATTTTTTCTATCTCTGTGAAGAACACTGTAGGGATTTTAATTGAAATTGCATTAAATCTGTTTATTGCCTTTGGTAAGGTTGTCATCTTCACAATGTTAATTCTGCCTATTCAGGAGCATGGGAGGTCTTTCCATTTTCTCAAGTCCTCCTCAATTTCTTTTTTTAAGTGTTTTTATGTTTTCATTGTATAGATCTTTCACTTCCTTGGTTAACATTATTCCAAGTTTGGGTTTTTTTTTGTTTTTTTTTTTTGGTTGGTTTTGAAAATGGGACTATGTCCCTTATTTCTTTCTCTGTATCTTTGTCATTTGCATATAGAAAGGCTACTAATTTTTGTGCATTGATTTTGTATCCTGCTACTTTGCTATAGGAGTTAATCACCTTCAGTAGTTTTGGGATGGAGTCTCTCATGTCTCTTACATATACAATCATGTCATCAGTGAAGAGAGCTAACTTAACTTCTTCCTTTCCAAACTGTATCATTTTTATTTCCTTCTCCTGTCTTATTGCTTGAGTAGAATAGCAGAGGTGAGAGTGGAAAACCCTGTCTTGTTCCTGTTCTTAATGGGAATTCCTCTAGTCTCTCTCCATTAAGTATTATTATCACCTTTGGAGCTTTGTATATTGCTTTTATTATGTGAAGATATGAACCAACGATGCCAATTCTCTCCAATGTTTTGATTATGAAGTGATGTTGTGTCTTGTCAAAGGCCTTTTCTGCATCTATCGAAATGATCATGTGGTTTTTATGTTTAACCTTGTTTGTGCAGTGTACTACATTGACATATTTCCATATGTTGAACCACTGCTGTGTTCCTGGGATGAACCTCACTTGGTCAAGGTGAATAATGCTTTTGATTTGTTGTTGGATTTGGTTTGTGAGGATTTTGTTCGGGATCTTTGCCTCTAAGTTCATCAAGGAATAGGCTGGTAGTTTTCTTTTCTTTGGCATCTCTGCCTGGTTTTGGGATTAGGGTGATATTAGCTTCATAAAAGGAGGTGGGTAGCTTTCCCTGTTCTCCAATTGTGTGGCACAGTTTGAGGAAGATTGGTTTGAGTTCTTCCATGAAGGTTTGATAGAATTCAGCTGAGAAGCCATCTGGTCCTGGACTCTTCTTTTGGGGGAGGTTTTTTTATTACTTTTTCAATATCCATGAGTGTGATGGGTTTATTGAGCTGATTAATCTGCTCTGAGTTTAGCTTTGATAGATGGTATGCCTCCAGGAATTTATCCATCTCCTCCACATTATCCAGTTTTATGGAGTAGAGGTTTTTGAAATAAGTCATGATGATTGTCCCAATTTTACTTATGTCTGTTGTGATCTCTCCTTTTTCATTTTGAGTTTTGTTAGCTTGAAGCTTCTCCATTTTTTGCTTGATCAAATTGGCCAGTGGTTTGTCAATCTTGTTTATTTTTTCAAAGAACCAGCTCATTGTTTTGTCAATTGTCTTAATTGTTTCCTTGGTTTCCAATTCATTAATTACTGCTATGATTTTAATTATTTCTTTCCTTCTGGAGCTCTTTGGGTTGAATTTTTCTTCTTTTTCCAGTGCCTTTAGGTGGATGGGTAGGTTATTGATTTGGGATCTTTCTGTCTTTTTTATGAAGTTATTGAGTGCTATGAATTTACCCCTGGGGACCACCTTCACGATGTCCCATAAGTTTTGGTACGATGTGTTCTCATTGTCACTCAATTCCAGAAATTTTGCAATTTCATTTTTTATTTCATCCACTCTCCAAATATTGTTTAAGAGTGTGCTGTTCAGTTTCCAGTTGCCATTGGGATTTTTTGTTGTTGATTTCTAGCAATATAGCATTGTGATCTGATATCATGCAGGGAATTATGTCAATTTTCCTAAATATGTGGAGGCAGTCTTTGTGACCCAGTATATGGTCTATTTTAGAGAATGTTCCATGGGCTGCTGAGAAGAATGTGTAGTCTGTGGATTTGGGATGGAAAGTTCTTTAGATGTCTGTTAGGTCTAAGTGGTCTATGGTTTTGTTGAGCTCTGTTACTTCCCTGTTGAGCTTCTGTTTGGATGATCTGTCTATTACAGATAATGGTGTATTGAAGTCCTCAGCTATGATGGTGTTGGTGGTTATTTCTATTTTATTGTCAAGTAGGTTTTGTTTTATGAACTGTGGTGCCCCTGAGTTTGTTGCATATAGATTTATGATTGTAGTATCCTCTTGATGGATCTTTCCCTTGATAAGTAAGAAGTGACCTTCTTTGTCTGTTTTGATTATTTTTGGTTTAAAGACTATTTTATCCAAAATTAATATAGCTATGTCTGCTTGTTTCTTATTCCCATTTGCATGTAATATTGTTCTCCACCCTTTCACCCTGAGGAGGTTTCTGTCTTTAGTGGTGAAGTAGGTTTCTTGAAGGCAACAGATTGAGGGGTCTCATTTTTTTGATCCATTCTGTTAGCTTATATCTCTTGATGGGTGAATTAAGCCCATTAATATTTTGGGTAATGACTGTGAAATATGATTTGATCCCTGCCATATTGTGACGGTAGATTTGGGTTGGTATTTTTATGGACTTTGAAGTTTTTGTGCCCTCTCTGAATTTTGTAATTGTGATCTGCTTTTTGTAGGCATTTGAGTTTGGTTATTTGGTTCTTCTCTGTGAATAATTTCCTGAAATACTCTCTGTAGGTTTGGTTTTGTGTTCATATAATTGTAAAGCTGATTTTTGTCATGGAAAGTTTTTCTTTCACCATCTATTATGTGGGATACTTTTGTTGGGTAGAGTAGTTGGGGTTGGAAGCCATTGGTTCTTGGACTGCAGTGTTTCATTCCAGGACCTTCTAGCTTTTGGGGTTTCCATTGAGAAGTCTGAAGTAATTCTGATGGAGTTACCTCTTAAAGTGGTGTGCTGTTTTTCCCTAGCTGCTTTTAGGTTTTTCTCTTTGGTGTCAGTGTTCAGAGTCTTAATGACAATATGTCTTGGATAGTTTCTCCTTTGGTTCAGTCTGTTTGGAGTTCTGTTGGCTTCTTGTATCTTGTTGGGCCTTTCTTTTAAGAGACTGGGGAAGTTTTCTTCAATTAGTTTGTTAAATAAATTCTGCATGCCTTTGGTCTGAATTTCTTCTCTTTCTGGTATTCCAATGATCCTCATATTAGGATGGTTAAGTGTATCCCTCAGTTCCCTCATGTTCTCTTTACAGGAACATTTGAACTTACTGAAATTTTTGAACTCTCAAACTGTTTCCTCCATCTTGTCTTCCAGATCAGAGTTTCTATCCTCCACTTGGCTGACTCTATTTTTGCGAGCTTCTAGAGAGGTTTGGACTTGTTCAATTAAGTTTGCATTTTCTACTACTTTTCTTTGTATAATTTCCATCCCTCTGTCAAGCTCCCTTTTCACTTCATTTTCTGATTTTCTCGATGGCTCTTTGAATTCATCCTCGCATTTCTTTATGTCTTCATTTAGCATGGCTAGCTGATTTTTGAGGTCTTTTTCATTCTCCCTCAAACTCTTAACTGTCTTTGAACTCCTTCCAGTTTCTTATCTATTATTATTATCTAGTTTAGTGATGGTGGCATCTACACGATTGTCAGTCCTTTCTTGCTTTCCTGAAAGTTCTACCAGTCAGTTGGTCAGGGTTGCATCGCTCATAGCTTCAATTATGATGTTCTGATCCTAATGACTCTGCTATGTTTTGGTTAGATATATTCACTGTAGGACTGGGTGATCTAACTGGATTTTCTTGCATTTGATTTTTCATGTTATTTCTTTTGCACTGTGGTTTGCCCATGACAGTGTATGGGCACATAGGTGGGTTGATCACCCTGGGCTCAAGCACAGTGGGGATGTGAGGCAGCCTGGGGCAATTGCCAAGCAGACTGGGCTTTAGCACTCACTTGCCAAAGCCACCTGATCTACTGCCTGGCAGTGTCGCCAATGTTGCTTGAAGTCTCAAGTGGTAATGCACCAATGCTGCCTGCATTCGAAGTAGGAGGGACACTGCGGCACCAAGCACTGAAGCAGCCCAAGCTCTGGCTGAGAACACTGGGTCCCAGAAACAGTCTGCCACCAGAGGAAAATGGTGGATGGCTAGCACGGCAGACAGGTAGGGGATGGCACCTGAGCTGGCACAAGAAAGGAGCACAGTCTGAGCTTGTATGGCAGTTGCTGTGGGACTGGGCTTGCTGAACGTGAGGTGGCTGGATCAGTAAGTGAGCGTGTGGATGGGGCAGTCTAAGCTTCCACAAGCAGGGATAGATCTGTGCATGTCTGTGCTGTGGATAGGTGGCTACTTGGGGGGAGGGCCAGGCTACCCGCTCCTGAGGGAATCAGGGATTCCCTGTTATTGCCAGGACTCACTGAACGTGGAGTGGTTGGAGCAGTAAGAGTGCCAGTGGGCAGAGCAGTCTAATCTTCTGCACACTGGGATCAGCACATGGTGGCTCCATGGGTATGGTGGCTACTTGTGGGGAGGTGTGGGCTACCCTTCCATGAGGGAATCAGTGCTTCCCTGTTATTGCCAGGACTCACTTAATGCACGGTGGCTGGAGTAGTAAGTGGGCGGGTGCACGGAGCAGTCTAACACTTCTGCCTGGAGGGATCGATTGGTGTTTGGCAGCACCATAAATACTGCGGCTATTTGTGGGGAGGGGTGGGCTACGCACCCACAAGGGGATCAGCCATTCCCTTTTTTCCCCCCTCTGTGCCCTCCCACTTATTATCTATTGGCGATTGCCCTCCCCTAAAAGACCCAGTGAATCCTTAATGTCTTGCCTTTCTTTCCCTGGTACTTGCAGTGCAGCTAGGCAGTCGCCATATTGTCTGGAAGTCAAATTTTCAGTTTTTATGGCAAAGTCAGTACATAGGAATGTGATTGAGCAAGCACTTATGGGAACAGAGGAAGGCAATTCTCTACAAACTTACAGGGGAATGCACACAGAAAGGTTAAGCCAATCAGAGTAATGATCAGCATACTATTAAATGTGAAAAAACTGGAACCTCTATGTATTTATTGAGTTTTATTTGGCTTGACAGCTATAATTTGACATTTGTTTTAAATGAATTATTTTTCAGTGAGTTAAAATCATTACATATATTCCACTTACTCTTTCAATTATTTTAACATACTATATATGTTTCAGTTCTTTTATAGACCCATCATTGCTTTGATAAAAATTATCTATTTTAATGATTTATCTTTATAGTTCATAGCTTGCTTTAGTCTCTGGCAATTTTGACATCTGCTCCAGATATTACCTAGTCTTCAAATAGTCAGTTAACACTCAGGCCAGAATGTTTATAGAAACTATCAGACATTTTGCACTAATGAAAATGATCTGCTTGCTTATCTGTGAATGGAAACCTGTTGATATATAGATTCTCTTTTACTTCAGCAAAGTGATAAAGAAATTTAGAACACTTAAAAGATACTGCTGTTTAACTTTTCTGATTAAAATGACATCTGATATTTTTGCTAATATTGTGTATTTCATGGTTTCTTTCTTCCCACCTCAAGATAATGCTTTATGAAGTCTGTCATGAGTTCCAGAAAAGTATATTATGTATAAACAAACACCCCAGGTAATTTGTCACATTAAGAAGTTGGAGAATTTGAGAAATTTATTTTAATAATGTCACTTCTACTCTTAGTAAACAAAGACTTAATTCTCTGCAAATACTACTCTAAAGCAAAGTGCCATCTCTTTCTTAGCACTTGTCTGAAATGTACTTGTGTTAGTCAGGGTTCTCTAGAGGAACAGAATTACTAGAATGAATTATTTTATAAAGGGAATTTATTGGATTAGCTTACAGTAGTCCAATAGCAGTTGCAGGCCTGAGAATCACCGAACCTGGTAGCTGCTCAGTTCACGTGGCCAGATGCCTCAGCAGTCCCGACCGGCACTGCAGATGGTGCCGGAAAACCTGGAGGCCTCCTGAGGAGCCGGAAAGCCTGGAGGCTTCCTGAGGAGCCGCTGGGTTTCTATCCACGTGGGTCTTCAGTTGATGTTGGTCTTTAGTCCACACTGGTCTTCAATACACGCTAGAAGGTAGGGAGCAGCTCTGGCAGCCAAGTGGAAGGAAGGAAGGAAAAGGGAACTCTTCTACCCAGAGCTTCCTTATATCAAGTCCCTTTCTGAGCGGGACCACCCACTCTGGGGGAAGGGCTCACCGTGGGAGAAAGACCTCCTCCTTTAGATGATCCTTCCTAGAAGCAGCCTGTGGATTACTAAACAGATCAAGTTGACAACACCTTAACTATCACAGTCCACCCCTTGTCAACTTGGCATCAAATCATGTCTCCTTACATCATACTTAATTTCCAAATGAAAACAGTAACAAGCTCATAATTCCGCCTAACATCGCATAACCATCCCACGTACAACCGGAACAGCAAAATCTTCCCCCCAACACAAGCTTAGTCTCTAATACAATGGGTATAATATAAATTCAACAGTTTAGCTAATGATACAATCTTAATATTGGTGTAGATACAACAATCTGTTATCAAGGCAGGACAGAAACATTGCAATCACAGTCCTCGTTTCTGTAACTGATCACGTGGCCTTAGCTGATATTTGTAACTGCCTTCTACTACCCATTCTGTATTCCCTCCACCTTCAGCAAGCACCTCGGCAGGTCTTGGTTCTTTACCTGGAGGGGTAACCCATACCTTCATTCCTGAAGGATCTGGGCCATTTATCACACTACTTCTATTGGGTTGTTGCAGTCGTCCATTGACTTTGACAACAGGACATGGTAACACTAACAGACGCCCTAAAGGATCTCCTGCACTCCAGGCATACTCTTCCTTACTGCCATTGTGGAGGAGCAGCCCAATTTCCCCCTGGTAATCTGGATCAATCACCCCTGCAATCACTGTAACTCCTTTCTCAGCCTGTTCACTCAAGGGCATTAGGAGCCCAAAGTGACCAGGGGGAAGTCTTAGCTTCCAGTTCAATAGAATGTTCTTTGTGTCTCCTGGCAAAAGCACTCCCCCCTCTGGGACCAAGACTTGTAGTCCAGCAGAGCATAAGGTTGCGGGAACAGGAAGCAAAAATCTAGCTAACGGGTCACTTGGGGTGATGGCAAGTGGGACCATTCCCATTTCCACCCCTTGATTCCTGGACCCATGAATCCGGGCTATAGGAGAAACAGTACCATATAGAGGACGCTGATTCAGAGCATATACAGCCTGCTGGAGGACACTCCCCCAGCTCTCCAAGCTGTTGCCACCCAGTTGGCGCTGTAGCTGTTTCTTCAAAAGGCCGTTCCACCGTTCTATCAATCCAGCTGCTTCAGGATGGTGGGGCACATGGTAAGACCAGTGAATTCCATGATCATGAGCCCACTGCTGTACTTCCTTGGCGGTGAAGTGGGTTCCTTGGTCAGAAGCAATGCTGTGTGGAATGCCATGATGGTGGATAAGGCATTCTGTAAGCCCACGGATGGTAGTTTTGGCAGAAGCGCTACGTGCAGGAAAGGCAAATGCATACCCAGAATAAGTGTCTATTCCAGTAAGGACAAAACGCTGCCCTTTCCATGATGGAAGAGGTCCAATGTAGTCAACCTGCCACCAGGTTGCTGGCTGGTCACCCCGAGGAATACTACCATATCGGGGGCTCAGAGTCGGCCTCTGCTGTTGGCAAATTTGGCACTCAGCAGTAGCCGTAGCCAGGTCATCCTTAGTTAGTGGAAGTCCATGTTGTTGGGCCCATGCATAGCCTGCATCTCTGCCACCATGGCCACTTTGTTCATGGGCCCATTGGGCAATGACAGGGGTGGATGAGGAAGGAGGTTGACCACTATCCACAGAACGGGTCAGCTTGTCTACTTGATTACTAAAGTCATCCTCCAGTGAGGTCACCTTCTGATGAGCACTGACATGGGACACAAGTATCCTTATATCCTTTGCCCATTCAGACAGGTCTATCCACATACACCTTCCCCAAATGTCCTTTTCATCAATTTTCCAACTGTGCTCCTTCCAAGACCCAGACCATCCAGCCAAACCATTGGCCACAGCCCATGAGTCAGTGTATAACCGCACATCTGGCCATTTTTTCTTCCAAGCAAAATGCACAACCATATGCACTGCCCGAAGTTCTGCCCATTGTGAAGCCTTCACCACAGTCCTTCAGAGTTGTCCTAGAAAGGGGCTGTAATGCTGCAGCTGTCCACTTCTGGGCAGTGCCGACATAACGTGCTGAACCATCTGTAAACCATGCCCTAGATCTCTCCTCCTCAGTCAGTTGATCATAGGGCACGCCCCATGATGCCATAGGTGCATGCTTGGGGACAGAAGGCATTGCAACAGGAGTAGCAACCATAGGCATTTGGGCAACTTCCTCATGTAACTTACTCGTACCTTCAGGGCCTGCTCGAGCCCGATCACGTATATACCACTTCCACTTGATGATGGAGTGCTGCTGTGCACGTCCAACTTTATGGCCTGGTGGGTCAGACAACACCCAGCTCATAATGGGCAGCTCAGGTCACATAGTAACTTGATGGCCCATTGTCAAACGTTCAGTTTCCACTAAGGCCCAATAGCAGGCCAAGAGCTGTCTCTCAAAGGGAGAATAATTGTCTGCAGATGATGGCAGGGCCTTGCTCCAAAATCCCAAGGGCCTCCGCTGTGATTCACCTATGGGGGCCTGCCAAAGGCTCCAAACAGCGTCCCTGTCTGCCACTGAAACCTCAAGTACCATCGGATCTGCTGGATCATATGGCCCAAGGGGTAGAGCAGCCTGCACAGCAGCCTGCACCTGTTGAAGAGCCTTCTCTTGTTCTGAGCCCCAATGAAAACTAGCAGCTTTCCGAGTCACTTGGTATATGGGACGGAGTAAGACACCCAAGTGAGGAATGTGCTGTCTCCAAAATCCAAATAGACCCACTAGACGTTGTGCTTCTTTCTTAGTGGTAGGAGGGGCCAAATGCAGCAACTTGTCCTTCACCTTAGAAGGAATATCCTTGCATGCCCCACACCACTGAACTCCTAGAAATTTCACTGAGGTGGAAGGTCCTTGAATTTTGGATGGATTTATTTCCCATCCCCTGATGCGCATATGCTGTACCAGCAACTCCAGAGTGGTTGCCACCTCCTGCTCATTTGATCCAATTAGCATTATGTCATCAATATAATGGACCAATGTGACACCCTGTGGAAGGGACAGGCGATCAAGGTCCCTGCGAACTAAGCTATGACACAGGGCTGGAGAGTTAATATAACCTTGAGGTAAAACAGTAAAGGTGTACTGCTGACCTTGCCAGCTGAAGGCAATTTGCTTCTGGTGGTCCTTATGGACAGGTATGGAGAAGAAAGCATTTGCAAGATCAATAGCTGCATACCAGGTACCAGGAGACGTGTTAATCTGCTCAAGTAAAGAAACCACATCTGGTACAGCAGCTGCAATTGGAGTCACCACCTGATTAAGTTTCCGATAATCCACTGTCATCCTCCAGGATCCATCTGTCTTCTGAACAGGCCAAATAGGAGAGTTAAAGGGAGATGTGGTGGGAACCACCACCCCTGCATCCTTCAAGTCCTTTTTAGTGGCACTAATTTCTGAAATCCCTCCAGGGATGCGATATTGTTTTTGATTCACTATTTTCCCTGGTGGTGGGAGCCTCAATGGCTTCCATTTGGCCTTTCCAACCATAATAGCCCTTACTCCACAAGTCAGGGAACCAATGTGGGGGTTCTGCCAACTGCTAAGTATATCTATCCCAATTATGCATTCTGGGACTGGGGAAATAACCACAGGATGCGTTCGGGGACCCAGTGGACCCACTGTCAGTCTAACATTCGCCAAAACTCCATTGATCACCTGACCTCCATAAGCACCTACTTTAACTGAAGGGCCATGGTGCTTTTTGGGGTCTCCTGGAATCAATGTCAATTCAGAGCCAGTGTCCAGTAAGCCCCGAAAGGTCTGATTATTTCCTTTCCCCCAGTGTACAGTTACCCTAGCAAAAGGCCTCAGGTCCCTCTGAGGAAGGATAGGTGTAAGTTTAATATTAAAACTTTTGGCAATTGTAGGGGGGTCCTTCCCCGAGGGAACCCGGCCAACCCTTCAATCAAGGGGCTCAGGATCTGTAAACTGGCTCAAGTCTGGAAACTGATTAAGAGGCCTTGATTCTCTGTTGCTGTAATTCAAAGTGTCTTTATGTCCCCTTGCTGTGGAACTTTTCTGCTTATACAGATCAAGAAGAAACTCAGTAGGCTTCTTATCTATTTGACTTCTGGGAACACCATGATTAATCAGCCAATGCCAAAGGTCCATACGAGTCATACCTTTATGTGCATAATTTTGCCTATGCTGTCTATTATGAAAAACACGTTCACCCCGCCTTTGGCAATTCAGCGCTGCCACTTGGCCCTTGTTACCCCGAGATCCAGTTATGCCCATTGCATCTAAATCACCTAATGCAGCAACTGCAGCTCCCACTGTGAGGTCTTCTTTACATAAAAGAGCAATGATAGAGGACTTTAAGTATGCTGGTGCTCCCCTCACAAATCTGTTTCTTATGGTCTTAGTGAAGGGCACATCTTCTGGTAGCTCCCATTGTGGGGGCAAAGATGAGTTTACATGGCAAATCCACTCCAGCATTCCAAGTTCTCTGAGCTTTTTAATCCCTTCATCGACATTAAGCCAAGGGATATCAGGCAGCTCAAGCTCATTCACAGTAGGCCATCTTTGGAGCCATACTTCAGTCAACCAATCAAATAAAGTCTTGGCACCCCTTCCAACTGCACGAGCTGCATTATTAAATCTAAAATCTCTGCTCAATGGGCCCATTTCAGTAAATTCAGCCTGATCTAATCTTATGTTCCTTCCTCCATCATCCCACACCCTTAAAATCCATTCCCACACATATTCCCCAAGCTTCTGCCTGTACAAGTTAGAAAACTCCTGAAGTTCTTTAGGAGTGTACCTCACCTCCTCCTGTGTCACACTTTCTATCTCACCTTTAGGAGCCTGCCCAGCCTTTCGTCTGGTTATAGGCCTAGAGGCAAAGATGGGTGGGAACTGAGAATCACCAGCATTTTCTGCTGATTCCTCAGACAAAGAGGGATGAATTCCCCCAGGCAAGGGTGGGGAGGATAATCCTTCAGGATGTGGGGGTGGGGATACAACTGGTGCTAAGGGAGGGCAGGTCATATTTTCATCCAAAACATCTTCTTCAGAATCTAACACTTCAATGTCCCCAGGTTCTTCAGGGTCTTCCCACACATCACCACCCCAAGTCACAGGATCCCACTCTTTTCCAATCAGTGCCCTCACTTTAACTTCTGATAGTTGGTGAGGCTGGGATTTAAGCTTATGTTGCAAGATAGCTAATCTCACAATGAGAGCTTGGGTTTGGTTTTCTGCAATTTGAGCCCTGTTCTGGCTAGAGAGGAGACTTTCCTCCAGGGCACCTTTAGAAACCTTGAGATCATGTATGTGGGTCTTAAGCTTGGAATTTTCCTTTTTGAGCTTCTGCTGTTCCCTCAGTAGTTTGTCTAGAGATGCTAAAAGCAACCAACCAGCCTCATCATTGGTCTTACTTTTCCACAAATATTCAAATGTTTTAAATACAGAGTCACTAAATTCCTTGCTCCTCACAAGACATGAGTCAGGGTCACCAAATACATCTATCTCATGGAGTTCTTTAAAAAGTTCACACCATGGATTATTAGTGCCCTCTTTATTTCCAGTACAGGCACTCTCCTTATCACCAGTAGGACCTTTGGTAGCACTGAAATTGGAGAACCAACCCCAGATAGCACTAAGCCCATTAGAGAAATCCATCCTTACAATTCTGTTTCTCTAGAACCACTCCTGGTACCAAAATCTGTATTAGTCAGGGTTCTCTAGAGGAACAGAATTACTAGAATGAATTATTTTATAAAGGGAATTTATTGGATTAGCTTACAGTAGTCCAATAGCAGTTGCAGGCCTGAGAATCACCGAACGTGGTAGCTGCTCAGTCCACGTGGCCAGATGCCTCAGCAGTCCCAACCGGCACTGCAGATGGTGCCGGAAAACCTGGAGGCCTCCTGAGGAGCCGGAAAGCCTGGAGGCTTCCTGAGGAGCCGCTGGGTTTCTATCCACGTGGGTCTTCAGTTGATGTTGGTCTTTAGTCCACACTGGTCTTCAATCCACGCTAGAAGGTAGGGAGCAGCTCTGGCAGCCAAGTGGAAGGAAGGAAGGAAAAGGGAACTCTTCTACCCAGAGCTTCCTTATATCAAGTCCCTCTCTGAGTGGGACCGCCCACTCTGGGGGAAGGGCTCACCCTGGGAGAAAGACCTCCTCCTTTAGTTGATCCTTCCTAGAAGCAGCCTGTGGATTACTAAACAGATCAAGTTGACAACACCTTAACTATCACAGTACTTGTCATAATTTCTCATGTTATGTAAGGCTGCAAACATATATTTAAATAATATGCTGTAAGTAAGTTTCATCAGAGCAGCAATGCTCTGTAGTGAACTTAGCTATATGTGTTAGAGAGAATTATTTTTAACTTTAGTATGAATATGTGAGTTCTCCTAGGGCACATGAACATTTGTATTTTTGTCACCATAATTTATTAATTTGCTGTTAATGGTATATAATCATATTATTCATAGTACATCATGATAGCTGATTTGGGTAAGAGAAAATTAGCTTAAAATATTTTTATTCTAGTTGATTTCATTAGTGTTAACTAAGATATACTATGTTTCTAAAAATGGAAGTAGTTAAATATCTTTACCTACCTTAAGAGAGGTGTGTTTTAGCAAATTCTATTACATTTTATTTAATTAATATTCGGTAATGACTATATCTTAGTGATTTGGTCATTTTGACAGTTTTTTTTAATTAAATGTTTTTTTTAATATTTTATTTTTTTATTTTTTTTTTATTTCAGAGAGAGAGATATACAGAAAAAGGCAGGTAGACAGAGAGAATGGGCGCTCCAGGGCTTCCAGCCACTGAAAAGGAACTACAGAGGCATGCGCCCCCGAGTGCATCTGGCTAACGTGGGTCCTGGGAAATCAAGCCTTGAACTGGGGTCCTTAGGCTTCACAGGCAAGCGTTTAACCACTAAGCCATCTCTCCAGCCCTAAATGTTTTTTTTTTTTTTTTAATTAAATGTTTTCAGAAGAAAAGAAACAAAGAATAAGTAAAGAGCTTGTTGGTATTTTTACAGTGAAGTACAAGTGTATAAATAGTGCTGTCATCAAACACTACAATAAGGAGCTGATGTGATAGCTTAGTTTGAAAGTACATCACAAATGTGGGGTGCATTAATGTAACCCTAACATTTAGGAATAGAGACAGACAGATTCTTGGACCAAGCAGACCAGGTAGACTAGCTTAATCTATGGCCTATATTTCATTGGGATATAATGTCTCCATAAATTAGATATAGAGAATGATTCAGGAAATTTTCTGACACATCTGATCTCCACAAGCATATCAACACATGTGCACACATATACCTGTTCACACACTTACAAACATGCGCACCACAGACATATATGCTTGCAAAATAAAACCAAGAATGATAATACCTAGAAATCTTCCTTTACCCTTCCCTTAGTCAGTCTCTCTCAAAGGAAAATACCACCTTGACTTCTCACATGATAGATTAACAAACTAGCAAACTATTAAATTTGACACATAATTCCAAGAGATTTGGAGAGAGATTCTTTAAAAATTTAAACCAATTATGTTTTGAATGACCTGATGTAAAAAAACATGTGGTAAGAAAACTGACATAAAGGGCAAGTTGAACTTGATTGGAAAAGACCACAAATTTCTATTTATTCTCCCTGGGAAGAAACTGGTGTCAAATGACCAAATTGCTTTTGAAAAAGTGGTCTATAGGTTAGGTTATAATAAGTGCAGCTTCAGTTTTACAATGCCATTTATTTCCTCAGGGTAGCAAAAGCAAGGACGAATTTTAGCAAAACTAATAATGCTTAAGGAACAAATCCTTCCTGTTCAAGCTGTTAGGGGATACAGATGGTATGGCACAGATAAACACAATTTTAACCTTGCATTTTTTTCAAGGGTTTATCAGCTATTATACTCATGTATGCTTTGGGGGAGTTCATTCTCTGGAAACATAATAACGAAGATTTGCCTCCCTAATATCCTAGTCCATCGAATAGAGAAATTAGAGCCACCATTAGTCTGTAAAGAGCTTTGCACAGTGACTTGCTTAATGTCTAAAAGCTGATAAAGCCTTTTGCCCAGATGGATGATGGGTATAAGTGCTGGCTAGCTCTCCAAAGGATGACTGATTAAACTCAAACATCTATTGAGTGTTTTTTTTTTTAATTTTTTTTTTTTTATTTTGAATCCCAACAGAAAGGTCATTTTCATGGATGAGGGTGTCTGAGCTTGGTGATTTGGATCACATATGGATAATGAGCAGGCATGGGGGCTGGCTTCTCTGGGAAGTTTTGACCTATATCCAAGCAGCTCTGGGCCTCTTTCCTGAGGTACCTTCAGTAGTTAGTTTAAAATTAGATGAATGTATTAACAGAGTTTATCTGGTAAGTCTGTAATGGATATCTCTGTCAGTACTCCTGCTGAAGGACAACCTGGAAATCATTCTTCTACTGGAACTCTTAAATTACCTCTGATCTAAGAAATTCTAACATGGAAAGTATACAGATAAGAGTGTCAAAGGGACAAGTCCAGAACGGAATTCCAATTGCAGTTGTGATTTTGAAGTTGAAGACTGGCTGCTGGGTCAGTCTTCTCATACCCAGCACTTACCTTCTCATCCTTAAGTTTCCACATTGAGCCTTTTAAATGATTTAAGGCGTGTGTGTCTCTTCCATTCAATTACATTTTTCTCAGCAATGAAGACATATTTTTAAATTGTTGAAAGAGATAATATGTATAAAATGAGATCATAAATGAGAAAATTATTTTTCTATTATGTAATATAACCAAAATAAAAGAATACATGTGTTATTCTCTGAATCAACAAGATGACTCTGAACAAACTGTAGGTCTGGACTATAGAGTAGCCCCAGTAATAAGACTCCTCTTGTAGAGCTTAATCAAATATACCTGAGAGTATGGGAATATTTATATTCAACACCCTAAGGGTCTCAAACATTTATGTTATAGTCAGATCCATGATAATGGGATGAACTTCCAAACTGGACCCAGTTTATGGGAAGAAAAGATTTACTTGAACCTTACAGATCCAGGGAATGTTCCATTGAGGGCAGAAAAAGCTGGTCCTCTTTCGCAGATCCAAGCAGACCGACACAGTCACACATCAGCATCACAAGCAAGCACAAAATTCCACAGCAAACAGCAGGGGACCTGGCAGAGCTCAGACTTCTGTGCACACCTTTGGCCTAGAAATTCAGTCCACCCCCAGTGACACCTCCTCCATCCAGGTGGTTAGAAATTTAAATTTTAAGAAAACACTAGCCGGGCGTGGTGGCGCACGCCTTTAATCCCAGCACTCGGGAGGCAGAGGTAGGAGGATCGCCGAGAGTTCGAGGCCACCCTGAGACTACATAGTGAATTCCAGGTCAGCCTGAGTGAGACCATACCTCGAAAAACAAACAAACAAACAAAAAAAAAAAAAAAAAAAAAAGAAAACACTAGAGTCTACTGGTAGATATACAGTCAAACTACCACACTATCCTATTCCCAGAGACACAGGTGTGGATTCTTTCTATTCACTTTGTAGAGAAAGGCATCCACGTGTCAACCAGTTGATCTAAGTCCTGATCCACTTTTGACCTTTGTGGAATTAGTCATGCCACTAATTTTTTGTGTACCTCAGGCTGTATCCTTATAACAGTTTTTGAGACAAGATCTCACTATGCATCCTTCAATGATCTTTGGCCTTATCATTGAGAATTCTGGGATTATACACATGCACACCCACACTTTACTAGGAATACTTCTATTGTAAAATAAGGTAGAAAATTATATGCTTTATGTGGTGGTTTGATTCAGGTGTCCCCCATAAATTTAGGTGTTCTGAATGCTAGGTTCCCAGCTGATGGATATTTGGGAATTAATGCCTCCTGGAGGGAGTGTATTGTTGGGGGTGGGCTTATGGGCTTTATAGCCAGTTTCCCCATGCCAGTGTTTGGCACACCCTCCTGTTGCTGTGGTCCATCTTATGTTGGCCAGGGGGTGATGTCCACCTTCTGCTCATGCCATCGTTTTCCCCTGCCATCATGGAGCTTCCCCTCAAGCCTGTAAGCCAAAATAAATCTCTTTTTCCCAGAAGCTGCTCTTGGTTGGGTGATTTCTACCAGCAATGTGAACCAGACTGCAACACTTTCTCTAATTTCTTATTTATTATCAAAATAATTGTCATTTACTTACCTCAAGGACATTTTGTAATTTTAATGAAAACTGTTTTAGTATCTTTGCTGAATATGTTGTGTTTGGGATAAATATATACCATGCTTTGACAAAATATATTTCATCTTTCAAAAGCACTTAAATGGCAAAAGTTTATAATTTTTATGTTTGACACATTGAGTTATCAAATGGAATTTCAGTTATCATTAATCATAACATTCATATTACAGAAAATAGTCAATGCTCAATTTAACACAGTTTTACAATGGAGCTTTCACAGATGAATATGGCATGATTCTTATTCTTTCTGAATCTGATATTTACTTTTGAAAATATTCATCAATAACTCAAGCCATAATCACTTCCTTTGTCCATATGACTAAAAGAATGTCCTATGAAAATACTATTGAAAGCATATTCTTTTTATTTTTTACTGCCATCTACTTTATTATTGGCCACATGAAATCATTAAAATATCATTTACTTTTCCCAATTCAGATGCAAACTGTATGTTGGGCATATGGTAGGAGAACAAATTTGGCACTCAGTATAGATGCAGGGTTACCAGTTTTTAGCTCAATGCCTGATATTTATAGGAAAGGTCATATGATATTATGCAATGTTACTTGAGAAAAATGGATTGTTCTGATCAGAAAATCTAATCAGACATGTTAGAAAAGGACAAAACAAACATTTTCTCTGATTATGAATGTGGAAACCATTTCTTCATACTTAAATATAAGTAGTTAAATATTTCAACTGTCACTTTTAATTTTTTTTTCATTTTAGACATTTTCATACATGCATATATTTGAACTTATTTCCCTCAATTATCCTCAATTATCCTCTTTTATATCCAACCTCTTATATCCAACCCTTCTTTTTCCCCATTGATTTCTCTCTGTTTTCATTCCTTTTCCCCACTGGAGGTATATTATGATTATTTGCATGACCATGGGTGGAATGTTCTTTACTGTGGGTTGGGAAGATTAACCAGTGACTACACTATCAAAAAATCTGACTACTCTCCCAAAATCATTAGCTGCAATTAGTACTCAGGGAGGTCTACGGTTTCGTGTGTCCGTCCAAGTTGTGATGTATTCATAGGCTCAATTTTCCACAGAAAACAGCTTCTACAAGATCATGGGTACACCTGCCATGTTCTAGGCAGGGAACTGTTTTCTTCAGCTCTCCTTCATCACTTCCCACTCCTACGTTCTTTCTGCCAACAGCCAAACTACAAAGTTTCCCAGGACATGTGACATTCAGTACCAACAGTAGCAAACTCTTTAGGAACCAGGATAATATGATGCCCTACACCTTGACAATAAAGCAGGGAAAGAAGAGCTTGCACAGGGAAAGAGGACTGAGATTATAATGATCTCAAAGAAGAGGTAAGACAAAATGGCAACCTTGGCTTGTCAAAATCTTGGAGAGCCAAATGTGTGTGAGAGAGAGATTTAAACATCATGCAGGATAATCTTTCCCTAAATAAATAAACTCATTAAAGTGTAAACTGGGAGTGGTAGCTCATATGTATAATCTATGCACTTGAGAAGCTGAGGCAGTATGATGTCTGTGAATTTAAGGTCAGCCTGGATTGGAATGAATCACTGTCACATAAACAAAGCAAAACAAAGTGGTAATACTTGTTGTTCACATCCTGTCAGAAAGCAGCCAGTACACAGAGTGTCCTAGTTTGTGGGTATGTACCTTATGGACAAAATGAAACAACTGCAACTTACTAAAACTGCAGATTTGATGGCCTAATCTCACTCAAACTGGTAAAATGGTTGACGCTCTTGGGAGAATACATCAACTGAAAACATTTTTTGCACAATATATGATATTTTCAAATGTTAGTGATATCAACAGAAAGGAATTTCAATAAATCATTTAATTACTATTCATGAAAACAACATAACGAGAAGTTATTGGGGAAAATGTAATACATATAGTAAGATTAAGGATATATTCTGATCCAATTCATACAAAGACATCATCCAGAATACACAAACACACACACACACATTAATTATATAAATTAATTATTAATTATATATAAATTAATATGTGTGTGTGTGTGTGTGTGTGTGTGTGTGTATAAAATCATGAGTATGATGCTTTGGGGAAATCTTTCATAAAAATTAGGGCCCAGGTGAAACCACAGAGGAGTTGGCAAGATGAGCCAAGACTACCATTTCCATGGCCAACCTGACAACATGCGGCAGGGTGATGGAGGCACACTGAGGGTACTCAAAATATATCAGAGCAGAAATCCAGAAGCTTCTGAGAGCTTTAAAATACCCCCACCACAGCTTAGGGAACTTTGTGGAAGGAACAGGATGGAAAGATTATAAAAGCAACAGATGGAAGGGAAAATTCAGACGCGTTACCTACACACACACACACACACACACACACACACACACACACACACACACAATACACAATGGCTGACTGCTGCTCTCACAGTTCATATCCCACACCCCTAGGGAGAATAGAAAATATCCCACAGAGGAATGAGAGTAGGGAGGAGGGAAATGGTGGTACCAACTCATGATATGTCCATACGAAGTTTTCTACTTTATAAAATAAAAGTTAATAACATAAGACAAAATTAAGGCATACAATGATTTAAGTTATGGGCAGCCATAGTTGTATATGATTGCTGGTATAGCTATCTTCATTGCTACATATATAAGAAAAATCATGTATAAACTTAAATGATTGAGAACTCTCCTTCTGTTTCAGGGTATCAGATCAAAATGTTCAATAACCATATTTCTCTTCAACCTACTACCAGAAGAAATCCTAGCTAATGATCTATACCAATATAAATATACAAATATATATATATATATGTATATATATACAATTTACTAAAATGAATATATATATATATTCATTTTATATATATATAAATATATAAATATATAAATATATATATATATAAAATGAATATATATATATATATATATTCATTTTAGTAAATTGTTTTATTTTAAAATACAAATCTTAGGAAGAAGAAATTTTAAGCCTTGGCTTATTTAGGAGTGCACATGCACAAACCAAAAGATGATGTAAAATAATAATGTCAGTTTATGCTTTTTTATTAGTTATTTACACAGTGTGTATACAGTCATGTTTGTACCATCGTTAGCCTCCTCCCTATTCTCACCTCCTCATTGTGGAGTATGGGTTGGACATTTAGGGTTAGCCATTAGTTATGGGTAAGGGGCAATGTCTCTGTGCATAATAACCCAATGTGTGGCTCTAACATTCTTTCTGGCCCCTCTTCCTCAAATTTCCCTGAGCCACATTGCATTCATTTTAAGTCTGCTTCAGTGATAAGGTCTTGGGAAACTGTGTCTCTGGATGTCTGGTTTGGTAGTAGTTGAGTGTCCTCTGTGTTTATCTCCTTAATCTTTGTGCTGGTACCAAGTTCACCAAGAAAGCAACACTCTTGCTCATTTCCCCTATTAGTCTTAGTTTCAGATGGGTCCCTTTTGAAGTGTGATGAGCTGGTTCTTTCCTTAGGATCTAAGTCCATCTGAAAAAGAGAAGCAAATTCTCCAATGGAAAGTGAAGTTAGTGCCAGATAAATGGGCTAACCATTGTTTGTTTGTTTGTTTTTTTTAAATAAATTTAATAAGTTTAGGCCCTCTTGTAGTCCACAGTTGGTGGAAGCTTGATAATGGTTAGCAGGCTCATTCTTGGATATGGTTCTGACTTTTTTCTCAGATCCAGCTATGGGTTCTGTTCCACTGAGCAGATCAGCCAAATCAAGAGCAGTTGGTTTCCCACCATGGCTGTGTGCCTCTATTGCACTTGTATGAGCATCACGTCAGTTTGTTTGCTGCTGAGTAGCTTAGACCATGAGTTGCTTGGACAAGTGTTGGTCATTTTCCCCCACTTGCTCATGTAGCACCTTCTGGCACTAGACATGCTAACTCTCTTCCAGATTCCAGCCAGGTCTCTCCATGTTCCATACCAACAGCATATGGTGTCTTCATCAATAGGGTCTTACCACTAACCTTTGGTGGGTCATCAAGTACTCTGACAGAAATCTGTCTTCTTTTGGGTAACCTTGTAGGTTCTCTGATCAACGGCTCATTGTGGATGTTACCACATGTTGGTATAGGGAGCACCAAAAAAAAAAGAAAAAAAAAAGGAAGGAAGAAAAATATAGGTAATATAAAAGAGATAAAGAGTAGAGACAGAGAATGATCTGTTCCAGTTTCTACCATTTTTATTCAAATTTCATTGTGTCATTTTTCCTTACTACCGTGTAGAATTCCATCTTGTAGATATACCACATCTTGGTTTTTTGTTCATCTAATGATGGACATCTGGGTTGATTCCAGCTCTTATCTATTGTGAATTGAGCAGCCAAAAACATGGTTGAGCAAATGTCTCTGAATTGAGGCATGGAGCTTTTAGGATAAACTGCCAGTAAGGGAATTACTGGGTCTGTTGGTAACTCTATAGTCAACCTATTTAGGAGTCTCCTTATTGCTTTCCAAAGTGGTTATACCATCTTACTTTCCCACCAACAGTGGATGAGTGTTTCTATCCTGTACATGTATTTTGAAATATAAATTTATGATAGAACTGCTAAATTGAGCTCAGTTAAAGAGACTTTTTGTGGTAAGATTATTAAAACTCTCCCTGTTTAGCTATTTTGTTGCTAAATACTTTTTATTAGGAGATCAAGCAAATACTGCACATGTAAATTCCTATGAAATTCATGTGTAATCCTCCATTTCATAGAAAGACTAGTTGACACATGAGCGATATTCAATCAGAACTAGGATAATTGTATTACTTAAATGTCCAATCCTATCAGTCCTGGGGAAAGGATACTCAAGGCTCAAGGTAGGCAAACTTTCTGTACCTCGCCCCCCCCCCCCCGACATACAATGTCAGCTTTGATAGGTGAAGGGCAAGCCCATCATACAACTCTTTGTTTGGGACATATTTGGTTGAGAGAAGTTAGAATTTTCTTTGATATGCCTTTTATCTGTGAGTTGTTCTTTCTTTTATCCCAACCAAGTAAGAAAAAACTTAGAGGTCATTGTCTTATAAATCGTGCTAAATTGTACATTGTTTTCCTACACAAAATTTGGCTCAACAGTTTCTACCTGTTACCTCTTTGGGGAATTTGAACATTTTTTCCTTTATGCTTTAGCATCAGAAAAACACAGGAAAAATTCTGAGCTGCCATGAATGGAATTTGCAATTCTGGTTGGCACCTCTGACTGAGCACAGCACAATGCAACACCTAGCAGTAATAACAGCCTCCACTGTAATCCTGAGAATGTGAACAACGGGCAGGATTGGGATGCTGGCGAGGCCTGGCTGCTGTCCTTACTAGTTATCTCATCTCCTCACTGATCCCTGCACGTTCCCACTCTGTCTCACTATTGTAGCTCCAGCTTGACAATACGAGATATGAATTCGCATAAGAAAGTAAATGGTTTGCTAAGTTTCATGGCTCTCTAAATGTGCTTTGATAGTAAAATGAAATAATGCCTTTCTCAATAAATTATTCAAACCATTGCCATTTACATGTAACATTTTTATGTATTCAAAAATAAATTTGATGCAATTTTATAACTCCAGATATAAAAAGTCGAGAATAAAAATTTTGAATAAATACTGCATTTTGTGTGCAATTATTTTTTTCATTAGTATGCAAAAGAAAGAGTCAGTTAGATGTTTCATTTTATTTTTTAAGTAGTGTTCTATGCCAGTTTATGTAACTGGAACTGCAGATCTACTTTTATAACTTATTAAAGTATAGTAATATAAATTAATTCCTTTTGGCATGAAAATGATATTTCCCAGCAAGGAAATTAAGCCTCATACAGGGAGATAGTTTATTATTCTATGAGTTTTTAAAGCACTCTCTGTGGGAAAACAGATCATGCCAAAAGAGGGTTTAATTTTTTTTTTTTTTTAAGCCAAAGAAGGTTGGGTTGAGAGACAATAAAAGAAGACTAAAAACAGGAAGGAATGTGATAGTCATGTTAAGAACAAGTTAGTACAAACTGAGTGGAAGAATGCCTGAATTAACCTTGCTAAAAGCAGAGCTTATTAATTAATATACAAATTTTAAAATTTTTCTATAATATAATTATTTGGATAACAATTCACAGAGGTCAGCTATACATGGTAGAGGTCTCAAGTAACACTGTGTAGATGTGTATTTGTGCATTAGTTTTTCAATATATATTGAAAGATATTTGTATATGTTATAGAAATAGGCTAAATGATCCCATTATTAAAGCCAAGTAGGAAATAAGTAAGGAAAAATGATAAAAAAATTAAAATGAATTAAGGGGAAGATGAACATAGAACTCATCAGAGAATGTAACGGTCATCAGTGGCACGATTCAGAATTGGCAAAACGTCAAGATGCCAAATGACTGTTCCCAAGCACAGCAGAAGCTTCAGCCACTTTTAAGATGATCTTATGAAAGCAATGTCTTTAGTTGACATACAAGTGCCAGGACCTTGAAGAATTCACTGTATTGATGTTCTATATAGACATGGAAATAAATGAGCAATCCTTTAGTGTGTAGACATAAATTTATCTATTACAGAAGCCTACACAAGAGGACACATGCATCTGGAGTTCATTTGTAGTGGCTGGAGGCCCTGGCATGCCAATTCTCTCTCTCTCTCATTCTCTACTTCTTTCTCTTTCAAATAAATAAATAAAATATATTTTAAAAAAGAAAAGAAATCTGAACTGGCTTTCTGAGAATCGGCTTTGGGTCCACTCCTGCCCCTGCCCCTGGCTCACTAGGGTTCACTCTGGCTGAGGAGCAAGTGGTCAGGAAGCAATGCACAGCCATGGCCTTTATGGATACCGGAAAGACACCATGGAACTGAATCATCCTCACCAGCCACAACGTGAAATCCCTGGAGAGGGTGTGTGCTGACTATATCAGAGGAGCCCAGGACAAGATCTTCAACGTGAAAGGACCAGCTCACATGCCCACCAAGACACTGAGAATAACTACAAGGAAAACACCTTGTGGTGAAGGGTCCAAGACTTAGGATCGCTTCCAGATGAGAATCCATAAGTGACTCATTGACTCATAGGGTCCCTCTGAGATTGTTAAGTACATTAATTCCATCAGCACTGAGCCAGGAATGGATTTTGAAGTCAGCAGGCAGATGCCTCAGTAAATTATTTTAATAAACTGACCCGTTCGGTTAAAAAAAAGAAAAAAAAAAACAGAAGCCTGAGCTGAGTGTGTTTTGATGTGATATGGAAAGGTACACCTTGTACTGTACTAGTCAGGGTTTCTCTGGAGGCAAAGAGAAGTTTACATGCAGATGACAGTCATTAATGTGATACATTATGACTCTTTGTTTATCTCAAGTCAAATCACTAAACGTGTGCTATGGTAGTAGGAGGTCCTGCTAGAGTACCGCTCGACACAGTCATTCAAAACCCAGGGCTGATGAAGGATCTGCCATCCTTAATTTTAAACTTCAAATTTAGTCAGTGGCCACCCTACAGAAGGAGCAAGTACAGAATTATTACTAACAGTTTCTTACAGACTGAGCCTGAACAAGTTACATTACATTCATTCTTCTTTTATTGATTAGAACCAGACAAGCTATAACTAATTGAAAGTGGGTTAAAAACTCACCCTGTTTACTTTCAGGAGAAAGAGGAGAGTGACATAGTCAAACTCTGTGTTGATCAGGTATTGCCTGTCTTATGATCAGATGGATAAATGGAAAACAGCCCTTTCCTTAAAAGCAGTCTAGCGTTCCAAAGCTTACTATTATTTATGGGAAGGGTACAGCCCTTTTGAAAAATCTATGGATAAAACAACTTACTATACTCAGGACATACAGATATCAAGTAATTTTATTAAAAGATGCTCAGTCTCATATCTTTTAAGGGAATTGCACATCCAAATAACAGTGTAATGGCATAACATGCCTTTTGCAATGTCAATGATCTGAAGTGTCAAGATTAATTAATGCAGGGGTTCTGGGGACTAGGGAACAGGGGCCACTGCCCATTTCTAGTGAGAATGTAAAATGTGGCAACCACTTGGCTTAGCAATGGAGTCCTAGACACTTGCCCAAGTCAGTCGTCAACTCATGCCCACACAGAATACCTGCATATGAACATTACATAGCTGTTTTCTTCATAATTTCTAAAAATTGGCAGCAATTTTTGATTTAATATGTAAACTACACTGCTTTACATCCATGCTGTGGAATATTATGCTGTAATAATAAGAAATGCCCTATCATACTATAAGCAAAATATGAGGCGAACTTAACCAGATATTATCAATAAATGAAGCCAATATGAAAAGGCTACATTCTGTATAGGTATGCTATCAGTTATTTTAATCAATTCTGTGAAGAAATATCTGACAGGAAACAGCTTAAGGAACAACACAGTGTATTTCCACTTACAAAATCAAGGGAATACATTTATCATGACTAGGAAGGTCTAATAGTTACAGGAGAAAGCTCATCACAGGACATCCAAACTCAGGATATGAGAACACACTAAAAGTGAGGCCAGGGAAACTTCCCAGTGACTCCTTTCCTCAGGCCCCACAACCCTTCCAAATAACACCACCAGCTAGGGAGCAAGTCTTCAAATGCATGGGACTGTGATGGACATTCTATGTTCAAAGTATACCACCACCTGAAGCACATGGCATTTCAAGCTGTTGGAAGCATACTGTGATACAGAGATCCAGGTAACTAACACCTTTAGGCAAGAGATTAAGAGAGGCCTTTTCCTTTCAGGATCTCTAGCAAAGTGGAGATTGCATGGGCAGACTCAAGAACATTCCTGCCTCACTATGTTTAGAGAACTGAGTAGCATAAGTTCCTTATATGGAAATTTGTAAGCATTCTGTATTACCTATAATTTTAACAAGGATATTTCACTAAAAAGTTAAATCTATTACAGTTTAAAAAAAACACCCTAATTTAGACTTTTATAAATTAATCTATTGACATTTTAAGACATTTTTAAAAAACAAAAATAGGAGAGGGTTTCACATTTCAATCAAATTTTAGTTAAGTTTTTGAATAGTGGTATTCTAATATGATCACACACACACATGTCATAGTATGCCCAAGACACAACTCAAACATGAAAAAATCATTTGTAAACATTGCAACAGAAATCCCTTCAGTCTTTCCAAAATTATCTCTTGTCTTAAGTACTCCTTCTAGAGACAGTGATGCTGAGAGACTACTGGTGTAGCCATATGTAAAACAACCTTCCATCCTCCCAACTGAGTCTCATGCTCAGCCATATAAAAACAAAATAAAACAAAACCTTCACCTACATGAGACCTGCATATTTGAGGGGAAAATCATAGTATCGAAATAGAGGAAAAAGTCATTGGAAAAAGAAGGGATTGAGAAAGGATTCAGTGAAGAGGGAATTTGGGAGGAGGGGACAGGAACGGCAGTGGTAGGTGATCTTGATCATGGAATTATATATATGTACAAAGGCTATTAAGAAAAACTCAAGTGTGGCACCACTTCTGTAATGCCAGCACTGGCGGAGCAGAGACACATGATTCCAGGAGTGTGCTGGCTAGACAGTCAAGCCTAAGTAGTGAGCTTCAAGCCAATGGTAAACATTATCTCAAAATTAAAGTGGGCAGTTTCCCTGAGAATAGCACCTGAAGTTGTCTGCCGAAATCCACATTCATACATGCAGAAACACATGTACTCACTCCATATGAATATAAATTCTATCTCCCCTCCACTAGGAGTTTGAGCACGTTCAAGCCAGAAATCTGGTGAGAAACTATTATACTGGGAAGAATAGCCAGTGCCAGAACTATAGTGACAAAAACATGCAAAACTTTAATCTTATGTTTTGACCTAAATTAGAGATGACCTAAACTGAGATTTAAAAATCAGAACAGAGACCCAGATATAATCTTTAAGGTCGCTGTAACATATAGTATATAGTTTAAAATATTTCTGCACTAAGTATAAAATTGAAAATCATACAAGAATGACATTATTATGAAAAATCTCCTTCATATAGGTAAAGATTAAAATTCATCGATATGGCTTTGGCTTTTTATTTGCATCTTAAGCGGCAATTAATAAATAAATAGTATCTACATATCCAATTCTGATATCATCTCTGTAATTCTCTATAGTCGACAACAGGCTGATAGAGTGGGCAGCTTCGAACAACATGACATGAATAGCATTATGTAATTTATGAGACTATGCTACTATAGAATTGTGGCTTTAACCATGCTCATCCAATTGCTTTCTTGAGTATTTCCTTAAAAGGAAGTAACTTCATTATTATGAACCCTTATTATGAGCCCAGTGGTGAAGTCCATTTAGTAAACAACAGAAGCCTGTGTTCACAGAAAACCAGAGGAGGCTCTCATCCAGTATCTGTGAAGATGATTACCTCTGCTGGACCCTTCAGATGAAGCTGTGGCTCTGCAGGACATGTCACCACAAACATTTAAGAGATTGCTGCAGAGCCACCCAATTGAGACTGGACTGAGATTCTAACATATCAAAATTGTGAGTTAACAATTGGCAGTTGTTTTGGAGAAATTTGTATTTGAACAAGAGATAGCTAATATGCCAAAAGATGCATGGTACATAAGTGGAGTAAGAGATTATGAAGCAAACACCAGAGTTCCACAGTTGTTCAGGTAAAACATAAGTGTGCTTTTATTCCATACAAATTACTGACATATCTCTGAGGAACAGAAATACTGTTGTTTGTTCTAACAAACCAGTTCAATTCCATATACCTGTAACTTGGGATATAAATGTAGTATAAATGCGAAGGAAGCTCATTGAAATGAAAATATGCCTCATAACTGCAGCAATGCAAAATACTCACTAATTCACATTTTCTACCAAACATTTTATGTTTTTCTTGAAAACCTTATATAATTTAACTTTCCTGTATATTTCTATATGTGTGTGTGTGTGTGTGTGTGTGTGTGTGTATATATATTGGACACACATACAATTGATAAATAACACATGTTTATTCTCAAAAGATTAATGAAAATTAGTGATTATATTTTATAATTTACTATGTATTGATTATTTATATAAGATGAGGTATTTGAGGCTAGAGAGATGGCTCAGCGGTTAAGACACTGGCCTGCAGAGCCTAACTACCTGAGTTCAATTCCATAGTACCCATGTAAAGTCAGACGCAAAAAGTGGCCCTTGAATCTGCAATTTGTTTGCAGTGACTAAAGGCCATGATGCATTGATTATGTCTGTCTTCCTTCTATCTTTGTCTGCTTGCAAATAAATAAAAAACATTTAAATCTGACATTTGTTTTGCTTCTTTTGGACAGGGTTTCATGTGGCCCAGAATGACCTTATGCTTTCTTTGTAGCTAAGAATGAATTTGTTCTGATCCTCCTGCCTCAAATTTCCAAGTGTTGTGATTACTGTTATTGTCCCTATACCTGGCTTATGTCATTATGGAGAACAAAACCAGATTTTGTGCATGCTAGATAAGCATTCTGCCAACTTAGCAACATCCTTAGCCCTAATGTATTTATCAATGGATATTATTTTAATTGAAATATAAGCTTGGAAAGTATTAATAAAATTATACATAAAAATAAGGCATATGGAAGGCATATAAACTTCTTTTTTGTTAAAATCAGCAATATAAAAAATAGAAGAAGAAGATAATCTCTTATAGGAGAGAACTCTCTCATATACAGAATCTAGATATAATGGGTCTATGACTTTTTGGTTCTAATTGCTTAAATTTTCTCAATGAAATTAAAAAAATTACAATTGAGTAAAAGTATAATATGGGAAATAGTCCTATAAATCCAAAGTTGGCAAGCTATGCCCATACATTAAGTGTCAAATAAATGTCAAGTATCAGAAGTGGGACCACTTGGGAGGAACAAAGGGAGCAACAGAGGGCAAGGTATTAGCAAATTACAATGACATACATGTATGAAAATATTCCAATGAAATCCATTACGTTGTACGTTAAAAGCTTAAAAATAGAAGTTTGTCATCTTATTTCACCCATATAAACCCATCACTCAGGAGGCTAAGTACCACCATGAGTTTGAGGCATGCCTGAGCAACAGAGTAACTTCTATGTCATCCTGGGCCACAGAGACATTGCCTCAAAAAATTATAAATATAATTAATAGGGACAATTATCTTATAATACAATATTCATAATATAATTTAGAAAAATTAAATTAAGAGTTTTAAAACTTTGCCATTTACATATTTCCCCATGTCTTACTGACTTCTATAGTTTCTAAAGTAAATACTGATAAGTGGGTAGGTCAGAATTTGTCAATTATTTGATTGTGTATTCTTAACTTGCAGAGAATTTATTGATGTATGATGAATAATATTCAGATTAACAGTCTATATTGACAATAAAGCATATAATTAAGATAATTATTAAGATATTTAGGATTGTAGAAACAATTATTCAATTCATTCACTATGTTACTAATTGAGAAGACTTAGAAAAAGGAAAGATTATAGGTAGTTGTATAAAATTAGTGCATAAAGAAGAAAGCAAATTAGCCCACAATTATTGCTTTTCTTTAGGTTATTATCTTAAAACAACACGAAGATGGATTCTGATTTCCACTTCATTTTTTTCACTACTGCCTTATTGGATGTTTTAGAGAAGCTTTCCATGCAGCGGCCAGTTGAGGAGAAACAGTAGTACATTTACACTACGATGTCACTGATCTTTTAACCAACACTTCAAAATTCAGATATTCAAATTATTTTACCTTCTAAAAAATTCATTAAAATGCAGTTTGTATTTCCACATATGTATATTTTGAATCTCCTTTCAAATCTGTTACTTATTCTTTTGAAATTCTTAAATGTGGCAAGTAGTGATGCTTGTGGGTAGATTTTAAATTAGGTAAAATCCAGATGCTGTTTTGAGCTTTGAAAATAAGATAGGTTATCAAGTTGAGTAGTGCAAATTGTGGTCAGAATGTGAATACATAGTTATATGAATCTTTCTTAAAATAGCTGAAGAAAAAGTACTGAAATTTCCAAATATGGCAACATAATGCTGTAGAATGTTTTGTCTTCCAAGGCAGTAGTTCCAAATGACAAAGATGTATATGTTGTTTAGGTTGATTTTGAGGTAAAAATATTCCCATCTAGAACCCAAGACACCGCTGGAATATTACATGTAAGAACTGTGAATTTTCTTTTCCTTAATGAAAAGGAAGCCTTTTGGAATTGCCAGAGAGTTTTGATGTTAAAAATAATTAAATGATATATAACTGTTTAATGCTATATACTTAAGTGCTCCTTCATTCATTTAATATAGAAATTATTTTTAAGTGCCTAATTATTGTCAGATATCATATAAACTTCACATATGTTTCAAAAGAAAAGAATTCTGAAAATGTCTGTGGCCTCTGCCATGTTTACATTCTTGGAGAGAAAATGTAAACAAATAATATGCATTATATAAAAAACATAAGTAAAGTGAATGAAGCTTCCTGTGACAAAATTCATTGAAATTGTCAATAAATTATCATTGTAAGACTTGCTGATGAGACATGTGGATAAAGATGTGGAGGAGGTGAGAGGCCACACAAATGTCTCTTAGAAGTACATTCCATTAGGAACCAGCCACTTAGCTGGAGTATACCTCTTATGTGAAGGAAAATTACAAGAAGGCTGTTGTGGCTGAAGTGGAACTTCTAGGTGAAAAAGCCAGACAGCATACAGATAGCTGGCTTCTACCACATATCAAAGGAGGCTAAAGTGAAGCAGAGGCAGGACCTAATTTCTCTATTTAAAGCTTCATTCTGAGTTCTGGTTTGAATGCCGATCACAGGGGAATAGTTAGAATCACTGACAGCTGTTATATATGCAGGGGATGATAATAGCTCTCATGAAGATGGGGAGCAGTGCAGTAGAGAGAAATGCTTACTAAAAACATAAAGTGGAAACCACTTTTATGCACATGACAATGAATCTGTGATGTTGGCTAAGACCAAAGAAGATGGTGGTGCAAACAGGACAAAGCCCGAGTTAGCCCTGGGGCATTAAGGTTATTAACCCTTGAATTGATTGTTGGCTAGGTTTGGAACTTTATTCTGTGTCCAATCAGGAAACCAAATCTAATCTCTGTCAGGACTAAATCAAATAGAGTTAAATAAAAAAAAAAAGAATGAAAGAACATTTAAATACTAGATAAAAGACTTCTGGAACTTTACTATAAACTACTGGACTTAAAATTCTTCTATAAAATAAAATTTGTTTTTATAAAAAGCTAACTATATTAATCATATTTCATCTTAGGGGTTATGAGAGATAACCAATGTTTGTGGGACACCAAGAGGTCTGAGGCAGCAAAAGAAAGTTCTTAGTGCCGAGATAAGACTCACAGATCAAGAAGATGACGAGATTAGGTTAAGGCTTACAGGGAAAGTAATAGGTAATATGCTCCCAAATTGAAAGGCTTTTGAAAGCACAGCTTTTACTGCTAAGTCTGGAAAACCAAAAGTAGCTGTGCTTCCTATAGTTGGAGGGATATTACGAAGATGAGACAAACCATTTCAGGGTAAGCCGATTCACTTTGAGAAAGGCACACACATCTGTGTTCTGTGAAGGCTAATGTTAATCTGGGAGTGGAATCTCTTGGGCATATAGAAACATAAAAACAAATGTCACAGTGGGTTAGTGAATTCAAGAATTTTCATAGTCTGGGTAATGTTAGTTCCTTACAATGATTTTATTTAAAAGTTCAAATTTAAAGAAAAAAAAGTTTTATAATACTGTTCTATGTCTATAACATTTGAAAAACTGAGCATAAACTTATTAGCATACCTGGAGACAAGAATGGAAATTTCTCTTCTTTGTAACCATCAATTACTACAATTTTAATAATTTATATCTAGACCCTAAGAGAAAAATATCAGTGATCATGCACCCATTGAAATGATGGTATTTTTCTGACACTGGCAGGATGATATAATAATGAATATCAAAACTTTCCTAACCTAATAATTTTGAAAATTGTCTTTGGGAAATAGAGAAATCACTTTCTAAAGAGTGCTTTGCTTTCTAGAGGAATATTCAGTAAACTGTTAGTTAATTTTATGGTTTGCTGAGAAACTGCATACAATAAGCCTTGAAGCAAAATCCTGAAAGGCCAATATTGGTTTCACCTTGATTTCGTCAATTACATAGGTTAGCAAAATAAATAAATAAATAGGAAATATTTTTGTTAGTATGTTAGTATGAGATATTTAAATGGAATTAAGAATACAGATATTGGGCTGGAGAGATGGCTTAGCGGTTAAGCACTTGCCTGTGAAGCCTAAGGACCCCGGTTCGAGGCTCGGTTCCCCAGGTCCCACGTTAGCCAGATGCACAAGGGGGCACAAGCGTCTGGAGTTTGTTTGCAGAGGCTGGAAGCTCTGGCGCGCCCATTCTCTCTCTCTCCCGCTATCTGTCTTTCTCTCTGTGTCTGTCACTCTCAAACAAATAAATAAAAAAAAAAAAACATTTTAAAAAAAAGAATACGGATATTATGTGAACATGCTTTGATCTTTCATAGTAATTTTCTCATTATTTTACACCAATATCCATGTTTTGTATTCATCTAGTTACCTGCACTTTATCTCTTTTTTTCTACTTTTAAGTTTTATGGCATTTTGTTTGATGTTATTTGACTGTTTTCTCCTTTAACATAGCTCACTAATATTTAATTTCTATATATTTTACTATTTCCTTATGACTTAGATAACTTTATACTTCATGGGTCTTGTAGATAGATACTTGCTTAACTAAATTATATCTTTCAATTATTTATTATGTTCCCATGATAGTTTTCCAAAGCAGCCTTTATTAATAGGTGAAATTAAGTCATTTTTTTACACATTTGTGGTTTTTGTCTGATTTAGTCATATGAAAATTATAATTCATAGCAATTATTTATTTTGTTTATAATTATGCATGCACTACAATGACTTTAAACATTTCATGAAAATTTACTTTGAAATTACTCTTCTCAGAATATGTGTCTACATAACAACAGTTTCTGCTAGGTATGTAGCTCATAGCTTGTCAAGAATGCCCAAAGCCTGGCCCAAACTGCAAAATCTGTGCAGAGAACAAAGCTAAAAATTCATTTTGCTATAATTAAGAGTTAATATTCAAAATGTATTTTGTTCAAACCCTTGCTAACTCCACTATGTGTCAAAAGCAGAATATAATGCTTCTTACATATTAGGGATTTAGTCCGTGGTTTCCATAAGGAGAAAAAGTAAGTAACTAAACATTGCTACTATAATGTGAATAAAGCTCTCTTAGTGGAAATCTAACTACTTTTAATTTCACTCCACTTTGATTAGACACCCTAAGAACTTTATCATTGCTCCTGGATGTATATTCTATCACTCCTTCTAGGGGAAAACAATTCATGCATACTTACACTGTACTATTTAATACAGAAGCTTTCTCACTGACTTCAGTTTGCATGTCTACATGTAAGAAGTCTGGAAGTTGACAGTCTGTCCTAACAAATAAAAAGAACAGAACTGAAAAAGCAATTTGTAGCACTTTTGAGAAAGGTGAGGACTCAGGAAAATTCAGAGTCCTTGAATTTGTGGAGACAAATGGATGCATGGAAGGAGCCTGGGCTTTATGGGGCAGAGACTCAAGAACAGGCACTTCTGCTGGGAATGGTCAGGCAGAGATATGTGAACTATTATAGCAAACTTACTGGAAGCTTGTTCCACACAACATTGACTTTTAAAACTTCAGGAGTCAAAGCCATAGGAGAATCTGTAGCATGTTTGTGAATTTTACCTGCATCAAATTCACCTCTAGGTTCTCTCATTATCAAAGAGAAAATCAACCCATGCTTTTATCAGGATGAGAGGAAAGAAGTATTTAAAATTCACCAGAACTCTGTGTTCTGAATGAGGCTTATACACAGGAGAAGTTGTTAAACATAACATAACTGGAATATTACTGCATCCTGACTACTTTGTAGGAAGGGACTTCAACCTACCATAGGCACTCTTTCTCACATAAAATGGTGGTGGTGTCAGAAAGATGCAGGGGCTGGAGAGATGGTTTAGCGGTTAAGTGCTTGCCTGTGAAGCCTAATGATGCTGTCACTCATCAGCGGTTACTAATCTGGAACAACCTGAGCTGACTGGCAACTCTAGGCCCAGTCAATAAGGATTCAAGGGTTTGAGAGGAGGGGAAGGGAAGGTTGGACAGAACACAAAACACAAGGTAAAACCAAAATGAACTGGTACCATAGGAACCTTTCTCCATGATGGTAGATTAAAAGATTTAACCCTCCATAGGAATATCGGGGGGGGGGTGTTCATCTGGAAAGAAGGACACTGGAGATGGTGGGTTAAAGCCTAACCTTAGATCATTTGGCGCTGACCTGTAAGTCCCAGTACCAGAAATCAGCCGCTACCCACACTGAGCTGTTTATTAGAAAAACCTATGAGGTCCTCGGAACAAGACAGGTTTCTGTCAAAGTACTTGATTACCAACCTGAGGTAAAAGGTAAGACCCTACTGCTGAAAATGCCACATGCTGCCTACACAGAACACTGAGAGACATGGCTATGTCCAGAAGGGAGCCAGTCCCCAAATGGTTAGCCCATTTAGTGCTGGAAAGCACTACATGAGCTCCCAGTGTAAAGTATCCAATAATGGTGTGAGCAAGCAGGGGTCAAAGTTACTCAGAGTCCACCAGCTGGACATGGAGTACACACTAGTGCAATGGTGGCAATAGGCCATGGTGGGTAAGCAGCGGCTTTCTGACTTGCTAAGAGATCCACTCAGTGGAAACAGACCCATGGCTGGGATTGGGTACTAGGTCAGAATCCTTGGGAGACCAAGATTTTTGTCTCCAACCACAAGCTCCCACTAGTCTTTGGCCAAAAGAGGCTCTATCAAAATCTCTCTAAATTAGTAATGCTTATCCTGCTTAACCTTTGCTGACTTCATTTTCCACTGGATATTTTTTTTTTTCAGAAGGTAGCAAGACACAGGGAGATAAACTACCCCCTTGCACTGCAGCCAAGGCTCAGGTGAAACCAGAGGAACTGGAAATATGAGCAACAGTGCTCCTTCCACTGTGTTGCAGTCCGGTTCGCATTGCTGGTAGAAATCACCCAACCAAGAGTAGCTTCTGGGAAAAAGAGGTTTATTTTGGCTTACAGGCTCGAGGGGAAGCTTCACGATGGCAGGGGAAAACGATGGCATGGGCAGAGGGTGGACACCACCCCCTGGCCAACATAAGATGGACAACAGCAACAGGAGGGTGTGCCAAACACTGGCATGGGGAAACTGGCTATAAAGCCCATAAGCCCGCCCCCAACAATACACTCCCTCCAGGAGGCGTTAATTCCCAAATATCCATCAGCTGGGAACCTAGTATTTAGAACACCTAAGTTTATGGGGGACACCTGAATCAAACCACCACACACTGCAAGCCTGACAATCAGCACCAGGTTGAAGGAGACAGATGATGATGATACTCAACACTTACCAAAGCAGAAATCTAGAAGCCCTTGAGAGCTTTCTGCAGAGAATTTTGTGGTTGAAGGTGCAAAAGGATTGTAGTAGCGACAGGTTGGCACAGCATACCCAGAGACATTGCTCCCTTCCCCAGTGATTGACTGCTGCTCTCACAACTCATAACCCACAACTGCATGGGAAACATCAGCGACCCCTCTAAGAAGGACTTTCAGAAGAATGGAGGAACGGAGGAGAAAAATGATAGTACCAACTCTAACTGTGTCCATACAAATAGATTCATAATAAAATATGATAAAAAGAAATACTTGTGCAGTTTTCACACCAGGGACATAGGCTTACTTACTAAACTCCCAAGACACAACAACCAAACACATTCTATTCCTCTGTACTTCAGTACATTTTTGAAGTTCTATTTATAAAACTCCCTTTAACCAGTATCTTGTATTTGGCTGTCATAAAGATTTCACCAAATGCACCAAAATTCAGAAAATATAACCTTGAAAAAACTGAATAAACACCAGTATCATGTATGGAATGCATGATGAAATTAATAGTTGAATTAAAACAAATTTAACTCATGTAAGAAGGGATCAAATGTATAACATAGTCATCAGCAAACAACAAGCCCATATGCTAAAATACAAAAGAAAACCTGTAGATCAAACTATTGTAAAACAAATGAAAAAATGTCTTTGGCTTTTTGGTGCTACATGGGTACAACTAAGAGAAGAAACTTTGAATTTGGTGTTACAGTAAAAACATCTAAAGCTGAAGAGCAAAAAGAACAGAGATTTGAAAAGGCAACACACAAGAGAACAAAAAGAAGAGAATATTGAAGATCAGTGGTGCAACTAGAAAATGGGAACAACAAAAGAAAAGAGAGTAAGGGAAAGAAGAATGAGTGGAAATAATGTTGACTGAGAATTACCTCAAAATTAATGTCATATGTCAGCCTCAGGATACAATATTCTCAGATAACATGAGACAGAATAATCCCAAAAACAAACAAACAAAAAACCCTCAACAACCCAGGAATATCATTCTAAAATATAGGGGAGTTTTGAGCTTAAAATATACTGAAGGGCTCTAGAGATGGTGTAGCAGTTAAGGCACTTTCTTGTGAAGCCTAAGGACCTATGTTTGACTCCTCTGGTCCCACATAAGCCAGAGGCAAAAGGTGACATACACACAAAGTTGCACATGTGCACAAGGTAGTACATGCCTCTGGAGTTCAATACCCATGGCTGGAGGCCCTGGCATGACAATTTTCTCCCTCTCTTTCCCTGTCACACACACTCTCATAGAAAAGGCCCTTCTGTTGTGCTTGCCTCAAAAAATATATTGCAAAACATCAGAAGATTTTAAAACACCTTGCCCATGAAGAAACAAAGATAAAAATTGCATCTGTTGTGGAATTAGAGACCATGCAAGAAATGTGACAGTATAGTGAAACACTTGAAAGAAGAAAGTCATGGACCTAAAAGGCTATGCATGTAAAATTATGCTTTATATGTGAGGAAATGGAGATCTCATAAAAATGAGAGTTGAGGTAATTTCTTGCCAGTAATATGCCTTGTAAAAATATTAAAAATAGTTTCTTAGTGACTAGATACTTAGAAAGTAAAGTAGGCAACAAACTTGGATCCATGTGAAAAAAGGAAAGGTAACAAGGAAGGAATATGTGACTTCAAAAAATACATATGTATTTATTGTTCAAAATTGAATTTACATATCTACATTATATATATGTGTGTTTGTGTGTGTGTGTGTATTTATGTGATAAAAATGATAGTAATTATACAGGGTAAGGTAATGAAATTGGGATATTTCTGTCATTATATGATACACTATCTATGGAATATTATTTAATTATTATTTAACTATTATTTAATTTAATGTTATTTTAAAGTGTGCATAAATTGATTTTAAAAGTATATTATTAACATTATTTTATAAGCATAGTTGATATGCTGAAAAGCATAACAAAATGTAATGATTTAAAACAGTCTAAACCTCAATAACTTTTGAGTCAACGAGTAGAGATAAAAAAATAGTAAAGATTTCTGTGCTCCTTCGACCTCTCAATTCTGAGTTTCTTGCAAGGACAGTGTGTGGGCAGACTCTGCAGGCTAGAGTGAGTAAGTCAGACCTATTTATGGGCTCTTCTAATGTCCTAGGTCTGAGTTTCTTGTACCTACATTGTGTACATGGACTCCCTGGTCAGGAGCGAGTTGGTCAGACCCATTTCCAGGTTCCTCTCACCTCCCCAGTGTGAGTTGCCTGCATGAGTCTGTGTCCTGGAAGGTGAGGCACTAAATAAGCCATATCCCTGTTCCCTTGCTCATTCTAGTCCCCTGGTCCTGTCAGGTACCATTTTTTCCTTGCTTGGGGAGGCTTGGGCCCTCTGTAAGTTGTGGAATCAGGCCTTTCTCTCTGGTATTCTGACTGGCCACTAGGTATAAACATTCCTGTTCACCTGAGCCAGAGGGTAAATGCGCCAAAGGACAAAAATTTTCTTCCTCCTCAATAAAATAGTCTTCCTAAAATGGGTGAACAAGAACACGAAAAAGCCAACAAAAGTCAGAAAATGGAGAGATCCCCAACAAGGATGCCTAGCCCTTCTATGGAAGCCTCCAGTGAAATCATGGAGAAATCAACAGAAATTCATTCCCAACATGAAAACACAAGCAACAGATCCTGATAAAAAAAAAAAAAAAATCACTGAATTTGAAACAAACTATCAAAGAACCAACGATCATATCAATAAAATTGAACAGAATCATCTCCTACAGCATTCAGCTTTTAACAGTAGGCTTAACTTGAATGAAGGAAATGTTAGAACCCTCCAAAGAGATATGAATAAATTGAAGGTAAGATAAGAAATGGATGACCTCAACAACCAGTTAATTAAGCTTAATGAAGACTTGATCAAATGCAAGAATGAACTACAGGAAGCATCAAGAAAATCAGAACTTGAATTGAAATTGTACCTCCAAAAAGAGATAGACACAATACAAAATCACACAACAGAAAACAAAATTGAAATAGAAATTATACAAACTTTTCTAGAACCACTCACCAACAGAGTGAAGCCAGACCAAAAAACTGGCTAAGTTTAAAAAAAGAACATCAAATGAACTGAATATGGGTGAACTGCAGTAAACCCTAAAATGACCAAACATCCAGATATCATGGGTATACAAGAAGAAGAGGAAATGCAGACCAGAGTCATAGAGAATATACTCAACAAAATTATTGGAGAAATTATTCTGAATCTTGCAAAAGAGAGGCCCTTAAGATATATATATATGCTCACAAAACACCAAACAGGCAGGAACAATGAAGAAACTCCCAAAACACATCATAGTTAAAACTCTTGACACACACACAAAAAAAAAAAAACAAAAAAAAAAAAAAAACACCAGAGTGTTAAAGCGGCAAGAGAGAAACAATTCACAAGATACAAAGGCAATCCCATTAGAATAACATCAGATTTCTCAATGGAAACCTTGAAAGCCAGAATAGCCTGGAATGGAACATTTCAAAGTCTGAAAAAATATGGCTTCAAACATAAGCTACTTTACCCATCAAAAGTATCCCTCATAATAGATGGTGAAGAAAAACTTTCTATGAAAAAAGTCAACTCTATGATTATATGAATACAAAGCCAAGCCTACAGAGAATACTTGAGGGAATACTTCACGCAGGATAATCAAGCAACCAAACTCAAAAGCCAGCAAGAAGAGGATTACACTAACCAAAATAAACCAGGCGCCATACAATACATAAAACATGAAAGCACCACACCCCATAAAACACCTCATCATGGCAGGGAATAATTCAAACACCACAGTAATAACCTTAAATAGTAGTATTCTTAACTCACCCATCAGATGACACAAATTATCAGGATGGATGAAAAAACTGCAACTGTCTTCCTGCTATCATCAAGAAACTCACCGCTAAAGATAGACACTTCCTAAGGATGAAAGGTTGGAAAATAATATTCCAAGAAAATACAAATAAAAAACAAGCAGGTTTTGCTATATTAATATCTGATAAAATGGACTTCAAACCAAAAATTATCAAAAAGGACAAAGAAGGCCACTTCTAACTCATCAAGGGAATAATTCAACAAGAGCCCATCACAATTGTAAATATAATGGGCCAATCACAGAGGCACCACAGTTTATAAAACAAAATCTACTAGATAATAAAACAGAAATAATAACCAACACCATCATAGTCAGAGACTTCAATAGTATACTATCATCAATAGACAGATCATCTAAGCAGGAAATCAGCAGAGATCAATATCACAGGACAACTAGACCTAATGGATATTTACTGAACTTTCCATCCCAACTCTACAGAATACACATTTTTCTCAGCAGCCCAGAGAACTTCCTCCAAAATTGGTCATATATTAGGCTATAAAGCATGCCTTTATAAAGTCAGGAAAAATGAAGTAACATCCTCCATCATGTCAGATCACAATGCTTTAAAGCAAGAAATAAACAGGAAACACATTAAGAACTCCACCAGCTCCTGGAGACTAAACAACACACTTTTAAATAATGAGTTGGTAGTGGAAGAAACCAAAAGAGAAATTGTAAAATTCCTAGAATTGAATGATAATTAAAATACAACCTACCAAAACTTAATGAAAGCAGTCATAAGGGGAAAATTCATAGCCCTAAATGCCTTCATTACAAAGATAGAAAGATTCCAAATCAATAAGCTGACTGTCCACCTAAAGGAGCTGGAAAAACTAGATAAATCCAACCCAAACAGTTCCAGACGTCAATGAAATTAGAATAATCTTCAGGGCATACTTCCAAATTCTCTACTCCACAACATTAAATAATCCAGGAAAAAAAAAAAAAAAAAGGATGAGTTTCTAGTCACATACCACCTACCAAAACTAAACTCAGCAGATTAATCTCCTAAAGAAACTTATCACATCCACAGAGATTAAAAAGATAATAAAAATTCTCCCCCAAAAGAAAAGCCCAGGGCCAGATGGCTTCTGAACTGAATTCTATCAAGCTTTCATAGAAGAAATGAAACCATTTTTTTCCAACTATTCTGCATAATTGGATACCAGGAAATCCTCACCAACCCCTTTCATGAAGCTAGCATCACCCTAATACCAAAACCAGACAGACATGCAACAAAGGAACGAAAATTATCAGACTATATGCCCAATGAATTTAGATGCAAAGATCCTGAACAAAATCCTTGCAAACCAAATACAACACTTCAAAAACATTATCCACCTTGATCAAGTAGGTTTCATCCCAGGGATGCAGGGATGATTTAACATATAGAAATTGGTGAATGTAATATGCCACATAAGTAAACTGAACCACAAGAACCACATGAGCATCTCAATTGATGCTGATAAGACCTTTGATAGAATACAACACCACTTCATAATCAAAACACCGTAAGGAATAAGCATGGAGTGTTTATATCTCAAGACAATAAAGGCTATATGTTAAGCTCCTAAAGCCAAAAAAATACTTAATAAGGAAAGATTCAAAGAGTTCCCACTGATATCAGGAACAAGACAGGGGTGCTCACTCTCACCACTGCTCTTCACCATAATACTAGAAGTACTAGCCCAAGAAATAAGACAGGAGAAAGAAATAAAAGAGATTCAAATTGGAAAGGAAGAAGTCAAGTTAGCCCTATTTGCAAATAATATGATCCCATATATAAGTGACCCAAAAGTCTACATCTCAAAACTTATAAAGGTGATAAATTCCTTCAGCAAGGTGGCAGGATACAAAATCAATGCCTAAAAATCATTAGTTTTTCTATATGCAAAGAACAAATATACAAAGAAATAAATCAGTGAGGCTGTCCTATTTTCAATAGCAACAAAAAATTAAATACCTTGAAATAACACTGATGAAGGATGTAAATGAAATATATAATGAAAGCATAAAAACACTCAAGAAAGAAATAGAGGAGGACTTAAGAAGATGGAAAAACCACCCATCCTCCTACATAGATAGAATAAATATTGTGGAAATGACAATTCTACCAAAAGCAATATACATATTTAATGCAATACCAATAAAAACACTAGCATCCTTCTTCACAGAGACTGAAACAATGATTTCAGAAAAATGATTTAACATGGAATGCTGAAGTCTTCAGATGTCCAAACATATCCTCAGCTAAAGAAACACATTTGGGGGCATCACCATACCTGATGTAAAGGTATATTACAAAGACATGGTGACAAAAACAGCATGGTACTGGAATAAAAGCAGAAACATAGACAAATTGAACAAAATTAAAGACCCATACCTTAGAGCAACTACAGATGCTTGATCTTTGACAAAGTCACCAATAATGTAGATTGGAGAAAAGACCACATCTTCAACAAATGGTGTCAGAAACATTGGATAACCATATGTAGAAAAATGAAATTAGACCCACTCACTTCATCATACACAAAATCAAGTCCAAATGGATTAAAGATCTCAATATAAAACCTGAAACTATTAAACAATTGGACGGAAATAAAAAAGAAGGCACTCTCCATTGAATAGGACTTGACAAACACTTCCTTAACAAATCCCTAGTAGCCAAGGAAATTAAGCAAGCACTCAACTAATGGGATTTCGTAATGCTAAAAAGCTTTTCCACAGACAAACATACAATAAGCAGAGCTAATAAACTACAAACAGAATGAGAGAAAATCTTTGCCAGCTAAATCACTGACAGAAACCTAATATCTAGAATCTACAAAGAATTCAGAAAACTAAACAACAACAACAAAAAAATCAAACAACCCATTCCAAAAGTTGGGCAGAAAACTACATAGACAGTTCTCAGAGGAAGAATTACAAATGGCTAGCACACACTTAAGAAAATATTCAACATCCCTAACCATTAGGGAAATGCAAATTAAAACAATTATGAGATTCTATCTTATCCTTGTAAGGATAACACTAAAAAATCAAATGAAAAGAAATGTGGGTGAGGCTGTGGAGAAATAGGAACACACATTCACTTTTGGAGGGAGTGTATGCTGGTAAAACCACTGTGGAAATCAATTGGGAGATGCCTGAAAAGAATGAATATAGAGTTAGAAACAGGCCCTGTTATTCCCTTACTGGGCATTTACCCTAAAAGCTCCACATCTCAGTTCAGAGATATTTATTCTACCAGGTTTATAGCTGTTTAATTCATAATAGCTAAAAAATAGAATCAACCCAGGTGCCCATCATTAGATGAATGGATAACCAAAATATAGGATATTTACACAATGGAATTCCACTCAGCATTAATAAAAAATGACACATTGAAATTTGTAGAAAAAATGCTCAAACTTAGAAGAGATCATTCTAAGTGAACTCACACAATAACAGAAAGACAACCATCACATGATCTAGCTCATCTGTAGTTTCTAACCTGGATCAGCCCTACTTGCTGACATAGCTGAATATAATCTTGAGGTTTGGAAAATTGGGATGCTAGGGCTTGGGGGAAGGGAAAGGCTGGGGTGGGGGGGTACAAAACTGAACGGGTACCGTAGAATCTTATATCCTGGAAGTCAGACTAAATGGTGGAACCCTCAAGAGGACCTTACAGGGAACACCTGAACCAAAAATCCCTGGAGAGAGTGAGATGAAACCTAACCCCAAATTTTTCCTGTTTCTCTTTCTTCTCTGGCTTTTTCTTTTTCTTTTCCAATGGTGCTGGCCTGTAATTCCCTGTACCAGGATGTGGTCTACATCCACAATGAGCTGTTCATCAGAGAGACCTACTAGATCTCCCAAAACAAACAAGACAGTCTTCTGTTATAGTGCTTGATTACTCACCAGAGCTTAATGCTAAGACATTACTGCTGAAGATACCAAACACTGTTGGCACAGATGATGGAAAGCTCTGGTTAGAATATGGAGGAGAGCCAATCTCTAGACAGTTAGCCCATCTAGAGCTAGAAGTTGCTAAATGAGCTGCCAGGGTAAAGTGACAACATCTGTCCAAGCAACTCAAAGTCTAAGTGACTCATAAGCAAACAACATGACGTGATGCTCACACAGGTGCAATAGTGGCACACAGCCATGGTGGGTAACCAACTGCTCTTGGATTGTCTAATAGATCTGTTCAGTGGAAAGGAAACCATATCTGGAACTGGGAAACAAGTCAGAATCATATCCAGATAATGATTCTGCTTTCTATTTTCAAGCTCCCACTAACCTTACACTATAAAAGTGTCTAAACCCTTTTAATTCTCTCTAAATTAATAGTGGTTATCCCATTTAATGAGTGCTGACTTTATTCTCTGTTGGAGAATCTGCTTCTTTTTTACAGACAGGAGCTGGATCTCTATAGGGTTGACCTGCAATGCGGAAGTCTCTTCAGCAAAGGGGCAGAGAGGAAGGAAATAATGATACCAACATGTGATGTTTACATATAAAATATGTTCATATCTAATAATAAAAAAATAAAATATATATTTAAACTTAATACCTGAGTCAATGGGGACATACATTCAATCTACAACATACCTTAAGTAGGACTATATTTATTAAAGAAAAATATATTATTAATAATCTTCCAGCAAGTTGTACTCATTGGTAAATTCTTCCTAAAAGTTAAGAAAAACTGCACCCATTTTCTACAGTTACTTTAAGGGTATTGAAGCAAAGAGACTATTCACCTTAACTTATCCTATGGGATCATAAAACTAAAATAAGCTGAAATTATTCAAAGAAGACTATGGAATAATTATAATCAAGAACATAAAGACAAAAGTCCTCAATGGAATATTAACAAAACAAATTCTCAAATATATATATATATATATATTATCAAACTATCATCAATCATGGGCTACAAGAGGGCCTACACCTATTTAAATTCTCTATAAAAAAGTAAGGGTTATCTCATTTGCCCTAGTGCTAACTTACTCTCCATTGGAGAATCTGCTTCTTTTTTTCAGATAGATGTAGATCCTAAAGAGAGAACCACCCCATCATACCTCAATAGGGCCCCAGCTGAAACTAAGAAAAATTGGTGAAACTAGCAAGGGTGCTGTTTTCCTGGGGAACTGGATACCAGCACACAGGTGAAGGAGATCAACACAGAGAAAAACCAACTCCTACCAAATCAGAGACCTAGAGGCCCCCAAAACCTCATCACTGAAGCAGACCAAAAATGAATCCAACATGGCTCAGGGAAATTTTGCAGAAGAGGGTGCTGAAAGAATGTCAGAGCCACATGTTGGGTCATGATATGCACATTTAAGACATTTATCTTATCCATAACTGTGGGCTACCTCCACAATGCATGACCCATATACCTCAACAAGGAGGTGCCAAGGCTGGGGGTAGGTCATGGATGAACCTAATAATGGTACCAAACTTACTGTATTTGCTGAATACAAAACTAATTAATAAAAAATTAAAAATACAGAAAAGAAAGAGAAGACAAGCAAAAGAATGAGACAATATTTTTCAGACACATAATAAAGAAATATTGTCCAAAGTACACAAAGATCTCTTAAAATTGAATGATAGAAATGCAACCTAACTTTATATTTCCAGAGACACTTCCAATGAACATAGACATATGAAATAGAAGAATAAGGAAAGATGTGACAAATGCAAATTTAAATAGCAATGGGATGCTTGTACTAAACAAATAGCAGGTTACAATCTTAAAAACTGAACAAGCCAAATGTGGGTGACGTTGTGGAGCAAAAGAAATTAATTCATTGCTCATTATAATACAACATGTTACAGACATTTGGGGAGGCAGTTAGACTATTTCTTACCAAAAAAGTCAGTCTTACTTCATGGTTAAGTAATCCCACTCCATTGTGTTTATTCAAATGGAATTAAAAATCTTTTCGTTTCTAAAGCCTGCAGAAGACCCTTCCAGAATTTGTATTTTTACAGCTTATAAGACACCAAATGCATCATGTTATATTCATGGGTGAGTTGTGGCTCTTTAAGACAATAGAATATTGTGTATTACTAAAAATAAATGGTATAGCAAACCATGAAACTAAGCAGACCAGGTTTAAATATATATTACTAAGAGAAAGAGGTCAATCCTAAAAGGCTACATGCTACATGATTGCAACTACGTAACGTTCTGTCAAGTGAAAAGTATGACAAAGCAAAATTAGTGCTTGTCAGTGTTGTGAATGGAACAATGGGTGAATAAGCAAAGGATGGAGCTCTTATGACAATGAAAATGTAGATAGATAGATGATAGATAGGTGATAGATAGATAAATGATAGATGATATATAGATAGATAGATAAATGATAGATAGATGTTAGATAGATAGACAGATACATAAATAGACAGACAGACAGACAAACAGATAGAGGATACATGTAATCACATACTTGTCCAAACCCTCATAATATGCAATGCCCAGGTTGAATGCTAAGATACATTATTGGCTTTATGTGGTTATGTAGTAACCAAGTGGCTTAATTATTTACAAATATACCATGGAAGTCAGAATTTTGATGAGAAAGAAACTATCCCTAAACAGGGGCAGAAGGATATATAGAAACCTTGTACATTTTTCTTGATTTTCTTATAAATCCAACTGTTCTAAATTTATCTTGTACAATATTAAACACCACTTTCAATAAAACACTACAGGACTACATCCTTATAAGCAAATAGCAATCTTGGGAACTAGTATGGTTCCATTTTCAGGGGAATGTTGCCAAGTGAAGGTGGACAGAAGTTCCACAAGAGATTCAAGTGCATTCCTTCAACTATGATTAGAACTATGTTTTATAAGTAGAAGCTTTATTAACAAAGAATTCCCATAGCATACAATTTTCCCATTAAGAAAATTCATTTTTTTTTAGGGAAGCCTATTCCAAGGATCAGGAAGTCATTGCTGTCTTCTCTTTTATAACTTATTTAACACTCATACATGTATACAATGTATGATGTTTATATTCACCTCTATTACCCTCTTCCTCCCCATCTGGATGAAATCCTTCTTCCCATCTACATTTCCTCCTATTTCCATGACTTATTTTAGTATGCAGGTCTTATACAGGTATCCACACCTGGTATTTCTTTATCATTGTAACAGTGATGACATACCCAGAAAACAGCATTTTATAACACTCATTGCCATCTTCTAGCAATCCTTCTACCAACTTTTCCACAGTATTCCCTGAGCCTTAAGGAGGCTGATAGGGATATTTTGTTAAGGGATGAGCATTCACCAGTTATGTACTGTCATCAATTTGACCATTTTATATTCTCTGCATTAACCATCACCCACTGAAAACCAAAATTTCCCTGACCAAGGTTGAGGGAAACACTAACCTATTAATATAAATATTCAAAACTGAGAGGGCTATTTGACTATAAGTCCATTTAAGAAATATCAGTAGTACATTCCTCTAGATAAGAGAAACTATTTTCTTTCTTAAATTTCCTTCTTTAATTTTTATTTTTTTGTAATTTACCCTCAGTGCTCAGGCTCAGAATAGCTCTCAGAAGGTTTGGCCAGATGTAATAGAAACGCAACGGTCTGTGTGCATTGTGCAACAGAAATAATCCTGCATGTTATCCCATTCTGAGATACAAAATATTTCACATTTTATCATCTTCAAAATTGGATTTAAACTTACCATTAACAGCATCACATATTTGCTACTGGCCAGATGGCCAGATGGTGGTGACTTAGTGATTGTCTATATAGCCATCAATTTGGTTGTAACTGTTTATACTGAATTCACTTCTATTGACTTTTATGCATGGTTTATGTTTAATATTTTGAGGGAAATTTCAATTTAAAACTATTTTAAAGTGATTTTAAGGCATACAAAAGCCCAGTATTCATGAAAATGAAATTATTCATGAAAATAATGTTACTGAGAATCAGTGAAGGGACATATCGGAAGAGAGTACATATGATGAAAAAAAAAAAGTTAAAAAGTTGACTACAAAGCAGTTTAGAATCCCTAAAAGAAAAACACTCACAGGTAATTGATGCTTAGCATGATTTTTTTTAAATCAGATTTAAGTCCTAATGAATTTTGAATCTCTTGAAAAACAGAATCTATATTTTGAAGGAAATACAAGCCAATGCATCTAAAAGAAACACCATATCTGACTATTTTAATCTTTTCTTGGCATTGGTTATTTTCTCTTTCATGTGAAGACATAATGTGACTCATCAGTTGATTGTTGAGATGCAGCAAAAATTTTATCAACTACCTAGAAAGGGTTTAAGGCAATTACAGATATGATATTTAGTATTGATTCCATATCCTAAAGTATATGTAATCCTATCCTTTTTACACCTATGAATAAAAAAATTACATGATGTGGAATAAATTCCAATTATATATTTGAACCACAGATTGAATCTAGGGCATCTGTGTAATAAGTCAACATTTGTTCAACTTATCCTATTACATCCCAGAGAATAATATAATAAATATTCTTAACTTGGTTATAATATATACTATTTGAGTGGCTAAAGTTTAGTGTTAAATTTAACTGATTATTCATTTTTAACTGTGCATGTGCATAGCCGCAGTACTACACAACATCCGCATACTGTCACTCCCACAGAATCATTCAATGTTTTAAAAATAAAAAGGAAATCAAGTTTGAGAGAATGCTCAGTGGATAAAGTGCATGCTGTTCAAACACAAGGACCCAAGTTCAGATCCTCAGAGCCAATGGAATATGCTGGATGTGGGGATTTGCACCTGTAATCTCAGTCCTGGAGAGGCAGAGAAAGGCCATCTCTACAGATTGATGGTTATCCAATGTAGCTGAATCAGTGAATATAGGTTCAGTGAGCAGGCCTTTCTCAAATAATAAGGTGAAGAGCAACCATAAGACACTTATTTACTTCTGTCCTCCACCCCCCATACCCACATACACATGTATATTGAAGAGTTAATGACTCTCCCTGAAAACCAGAGGGAATTTAAGGGTTAATAACTGTCTCTAAGACTAGAAGGCCTTGAAGAAACATCAGAGACATTCAGTCCCAGAAAAGCCTGACAACTCCCTTGATTGATAAACCTTCCTTAACTCAGAAAGCCTTGAAGGAACATAAACCATCTGAGGTATCCTCCTTAGACAATTTTGCTAAAAATGTTTATCCTGAACAAGGACACTAATAACTACAGTTCCTTATCTACTTCCTTTGAACTTGCAACTGATCTAGTCTGTTTTTCTTAGGATCCTTCTAATAAGCTTGAGTCCTAGTTTAGCTCAGTGCCTCAGCCTCCATCCCATGGGTAGGTTGCAGCCCCTGGCTGTGCTTCAAGAAAATATCTGTTGAGATCAAGCCCAGTGTTTTCCTTTGCTTTTGTCTTTCACTGTCCTTACACATGTGGCTGCACACATGCATCCACACTTATATGAACACATATACACATTGTTGAAGTTACCTTCTCATTGCTCTGGTAAAGCACCTGACCAAAAGCATCTGAAGGGAGAAAAGTTTTTATTTTTACTAATAGTATCAAAGGGAAGCTTCTTAATAGGAGAAGGTAGAATGGCACAAGCAGAGACCTCAGACACAACAAATGTAAAAAAGCAGAAGGAGGGCACGCCAAGCTCTGGCAAGCGGAGATGTCTATCAACACCCCAAAGCCATGCTGATAGAAACACAGCCTCCAACAAGGTTCTACCTGCTAAATTACTATAAGCTGGGAACCAAGCATTCAAAATATATGAATTTATGGGAGACATTTGAGCCAAAGGACAACATTTTGCCTCTGCTCCCCATAAACTCACAACCATATTATGAAGAAAAGGTTATTGAGACCAACTTCAAAAGCCTCCATTCTGTATTTAGGTCTTTCAATCTGACAAGAATGCTCCATCAAAGTCTGCCTTCAGCACTGTAAGACATCTCATAGGCTAATGTTGTAAATCCTTATATATTCTTTCCAAAAATCAGTTCCATTTGCCAAAAGCCACACAGGTTTCTAGCAGCAACATGCACACTCCTGGTACAAATTTTATGTTGTAGTTACCTTCCTGTTGCTTACATGACAAAAAGCATGGATGCAGAAAAAGTATGGATGTAAAATTCCATGATGGAAGTGAAAGCATGGCACCAGTAGTTTGGACAAGTTTTGACATAGCCAGTGGAAAACAGCAGCAGGAGGGTGAGCCAAGCTCTGGAAAAAGGGATCTGGTTACTATATGCCAAAGCCCACCCCTAATAACACACTTCCTCCAATAGAGCTCCACTCTTCACAGGTTAACTATACATAATGGCATAGAGAAAACAATAACTGGTTGTTGAAAGCCAGATCAACAGGAGGTGGTAGCCAGATGAGGAAGCGAAAGGAAAGGAGCTGAGAGCAGAGCCAAGCACTTTCCCTCTGCCATTTGAGCAGAGGAGTCACCAGGCCCCTGCCCCCACCCACTCCACCCATCCTCCTCTCCACCAGTCCATCGGCAGGACAAAGCCTCTAGAGCCTGTTCTGCAACCATGTCTTTGTCCCCCAGCCAAGACCAAGCCATGCCATGCCCACTCATGCAGTGGCCATCAGTGATGACAGGGCACAGCTACCTCATGTCTACTGCAGCAGGGGTAGGTGGGGAGCGGGGAGGGAGGTCACTGTTCTCCACACCAGGAGAGACCCGAATCATTTATAGCCAAAGTTTCTGTTGGATCTTCGCAATTCTCCCATAGACCAGACCCCACTAGCCATCTGCTCAGCATCCCTGGAGTCACTAACCCTAACACCATAATGAAAGACTCCAAAGTTGAAGTGAGCAACTTCAACAATCATGACATGATGATGCTCAGTTTGACATGGACCTCTGACTCCCCTGCTGAGAAGACAGCAAGCAGACAAGAGGCCTGTGTGCATCTGCCAATGGAGGAACAATGCAAAGAGGCAGTTCCAGCAGTCCCCAAGGGCAGTCTCCTCCCTTCCTCCGGCGCTAGTGATGAGAAGATGCGCTTCACCTGACCTGGTCCTCTCTGGTCTGTCTCCTGCCAGTGAACAGATTAGGTGGAAGGCCCTTGGAGTTTTCTGTAGAACTAAATGATCCGTCAGGAAAATAAACTGTAGCTTTCCTATCATTTCTCCATTTGAGACCCTTTCTCTTCCCAGTCAGGATCATCTCACATCTACGGTCCGTCTCAGCAGCATCTTGTTGCAGCAGCTGAGGGAGGCTTGCAGAGGTTTGAGGGGATCATCACTATCCGGGTCCTTTTTTTTTTTTTAATTTTTTTTTAAATTTTTTTTTTTTTTTATTTATTTGAGAGCGACAGACACAGAGAGAAAGGCAGATAGAGGGAGAGAGAGAGAATGGGCACGCCAGGGCTTCCAGCCTCTGCAAACGAACTCCAGACGCGTGCGCCCCCTTGTGCATCTGGCTAACGTGGGACCTGGGGAACCGAGCCTCGAATCGGGGTCCTTAGACTTCACAGGCAAGCGCTTAACCGCTAAGCCATCTCTCCAGCCCCGGGTCCTTTTTTCTGTCTTTCTTCCTGGTATCACACTGGTGACTCAGTGCCAAACTTTGGGTCCTTGGGGACAGCCTGGCTTGTGTTTGGACAGCAACTTTATTAACAGAGCATCCTCTAGTGTAAGAAAAGTAAGAACGCCACAGGCAGGCCTGCTGCTCTGTGTCACCGTCTCTTGCCTCCCATAGTTCCTCAGGGTTGGGGCTGAGTGTTTTCAGCTTCCTGTTTGGAGTTTGTAGTGGGTGGTTGGTGAAAGTGGACCATGTTCCTTGCTATGAGTTATTCAAAAATGCCTTGTTCCTTCCCAGTATCCCTTTCCTTCTTCCTCCTCTCCCTGCCTTCCTCCCACTCTTCTGGTACTGTGGATTAGCACACCCTGGTAGAAAGGCTGAAGGGTTCATCCCCTCAAAGGAAGACGAGTAAAGTAACCACTGGTGTCTTAGGCATTTCTAGTTAAATGGGTTCCCTCAACTTTCTTATTCAGAGACCAGAACCCCTGTGGCTACAAAGGAAGTTGTTTTTCTTATTATTTCTTACTATTTTCTTCTTCTTTTTTTATTATTTCTATTATTTCTACTAGTGAACCTATAGGGAAAAGAAGGAAGGACATCTGCAGAGCTTGGTGATGTTTTCTGCTACCAATGTGAATAGATAGTTCAGAGTGAAACATTTGTGATGGTTGATATCTCAAGAGTTAGTTGGATGTCTAGTGTTTTGGGAATGCTTTGAATCTTAAAGTCAAAAATCAGAAAAGTATTTTTATTTGCTTAATGTATCCCTGTTTTGATTTTAATTATACTTCAGATTTTGTTTTATATAAAACCCCCAATAACTACAAAATATTGAATTGGATAGCAAGGAAAGATATAAACAATGCAAGATCTAACACAAACAGAGCAAACATCAAATAGTGCAACTCCTCTACAACATCTGTAACCAGTAACAAAGTCTCCAGGGCTCCAAATCCCCTCCTCCAGTTGGCTGACTATGTAGCCTGGGGAACACTCCATCCTGAGCTCCCCTTGGCAGATGTTCTATAATCTTGGCAACTCTAAAATTTTGGGGTTTCCATGGCAATGTACAGTGTGGCCTTATGGCTCCATTATTCTCCTTGTGAAATCCAACAACCATGCTTCACATCACTCAGTGGCCATTCAAGTGAATGGCCTTGTCTTTCTTGCATTTGTTATACTTCCATAATATCAGGAGTCTACAATAGTTGTTAATATATTGGGGATTTTGCAGAGCAGGAAAATGCCTTTAGCACTCTTCCTACTATCCCAAAGCAGAATAACTGGCCCAAACTCAATGCTGATAATCTCTCAAATAATTGCAGTTAATATGGCCTGCAGTCTCATGCCTGAAACTTTTGTGTATTTCTGTGCCATATCCTTCTGTAAAGTAAGTTCTGCCATTGCTTTGAAATTTAGCTTTGCTTAACTTCTCAGGGCACTGGCCTGCCTCTCACACAGACTGCCTTGTAGCCCAGTTCCAACATGCTCATTTCCCTCATTAGCCAAGCCTCCACAGACTATAGCTCTTTCAGCATTTTTTTTTTCTTTAAAGTCTCTCAGCAGAACAGTTCACCAAGCTCTGCTTATAGCACTGCAAGGTGTCTCTTATTCCAAAGTTTGACATTCTTCCTGCAAATCTGTTGCAAAAATCATATGCGACAGTAAGGTTCCTAGAAGCAATAATCCCTTTTTCGCTGGTACAAGCATTCTGTCATAGGTACTTATATTAATGTGGCTGAAATAAAACACCTGAACAATATCAGCTGATCAAGGAAATGACATATTTTGGCTTAACATTCTGAAGAGGAAGCTTCATATTGACCGGAGAAGCATGGCATCACAGAGGCTGAACTCACTTCCTTGCCACAGCAGGTGAAAAATAGCAACAAGAGAGTGAGACCAACACAGGCAAGATGGAGCTGGTGATAATAACCCTAGGCCTACCAGGAACACACTTCCTCCAGCCAGGCTTCGCCTTCCAAATTGCAACCAGCTTGGGTCTAAGTTCTAATGATGCATGAGTTTATGGCAGGGGTGGCAGGGGGCATCAGGAGTTTTATTTTATTGCAATGTTCAAGTTAGAGAAAAAAGTGATTTGTCCCTTAATACTGAAAATTCTACCCAGTGTACAACCTTCCTGCTATTGTTGTAATTTACCTTTCTCTCTTCATAAAAGCCCATTTTGTCACTGAGTCCCCAAGAGGATGGATTCATGAGTTAAGGAAACAGAGTATTAAACCAATTCCTTCTCACTGACCCTCTTTTCTTGAAGTTTGGTGTCTTTGTGCAGGGTCATCCTAGATATTTGACTCTCATATCAAACTATTTTAATGGAAAATGGGATAGAAACCATACTTGTTATGAAATAACTAATAGCTTGTCTAAAATGTGTTCATGACTTAGAGTTTTATCAAAGGTCACATTTTAGACTGAAGCAAACCAGGTGGAAACATTTCGGAATGCAAAGCAATTTTGATGTTGTTTGTTGACTTAATTTCTTATGCTCAGGTTTGACAGGAAAGGGAAGCAGCATGGGGGGAAGGTTTGGAAAATTGTCAGCCTGGTTAGAAAAGAAAAAAAAAAAAAAAGCAAAGAAAAAGTACTCAAGGATTTGACTAACTGTTCTCTAAGAAATTAAATTTGATCAAAGGTAGTCCAGTACTTGATTATTAGCTAGTCTTGGAAAGAGGCTAAGAGGACTTTTTGGTCAGCTCTCTGGACCATAGAGTCCACAGGCAGTACATGGAGGGACACGCTTTTAGGGCTTTGTACACAAACACCCTGCTCAAGATTCTTGTAGGGGTCTGTTCTTCGTTTTCTGATTATTACCCCCTTAACCATTTTACATATTATTCTAGCTGATTCTCATGTAATTCAAATTATGGAAATTGCCAATTTATCAAATTATTAAATTTCAGTTATTAAAACCTCTAAAAATAAAAGGTCCATTACCCAGAGGTTGTTCAAAATCTCCATAGTGACATTTTCCTTTAATTTTGTCACAAGATTTTGGAGAAGTCAGGCAATTTTCTATGGACAGTGAAATGGATGTGATTTTTGGTTTCAAAATAGAGCACTCATGTTTGATTAGAGAACAGTGCCACTCAAATAACTCAGAGGTTTTGCAGATTCAGCCTTCCTTTGAAAGAAAACTGATTTTCATAAATGTTCACTTCCGATTAGAGCCCACTAGAAATCCCCAAGGGCTTCCGTCTGAAGTATCCACACAGTCCATGAAAGCCTATGCTTACAATACTCTCAGCACAATTATGCTTTATTATAGGTGACCCACTTCTCTCTCAGCAAGAACGATGACATCATGTTGTCTAATGTGTGGTGAACAGGCTCATGTGAGGTCAAGGATATTTTACTGGTTCATTGCTAACTAGAATTTAATACTGGACTTCAATTTCAGATAATACAATGGAAGCATTCTCTCCCCAAATAAATGCCATAAAATATATTTTGTTGCATTCTAATTTTATGATTCTATGCTTCCCAAATGAAAAGACTTTATTTTGCATACTAGCCTAGGATTTTAGATTAATTAAACTTTGTGGAAGAAAGAACTGATTTTTTTTTTTTTTCTATCACAGACATGGAAGTACTGATTAGGTATGTGCAGACGGCAATTTGTTCTAATGGTCTATCTTTGTTTCTGACAATTTTTGCTTGTGTGTATTTCCACCTGGTAAATTACTCTATAATTTACTGTTTCCTGTCATTTGACAAGAAAACATTACAATCACAATAAAAAGTAATTTAAGGCTATTACCAATCAATGAAATATGTCTTCTTCTAAAATGAGATTGAAATAATTTATGGGAATTTTACAGTCAAATTAGAATGGAGATTATTCCACAGGGGGGGATTGACTTCTGCGGAACTGCAAGCATCATATATTTTCTAATAAGTTCTCACAGCTGAAACAATGTCATTACTGGAAGGCAGCACAGGAAATTCAGTGTGAGCTGAAGAATCTTACAAATAAATGCTGGCAAAAAGGATATTTGTGGACCCATAAGTCACTAATGGATCTGAAGTTAATGCAACATTAAACCTAGATGCCACATCAAGTTTAATACTGCTGAATGACTCACCACAAGTTTTGTTTGTTGATCGACTTCTTAATGCCCTTTATCCTCACTAAACTTTTCTAATAGTACTAACCAATTTATCAGTGCTATCCTAGAATTCTCCACTGCTCACCAAAGTACATGAATGAAATGTGGTATAGAGGGAGTATGGTAAAGGTATTGTATTAAAAGATGAAAGACAGTCACATTCACTCTTCTTTCCTTGGCAGTGAAACATGGGAGTTTGAAGGCTTTGTGAGCAAAGACAGTATATGAGTGTATTTGCTCTCTAATTTATGATGAGAGTTCATGCTACAAATTTTATTTAAAAATCAACTTACATTCATCAAAAGTGACAATATTTGGGAACGGACGGATGGATAAGTGATTAAAAGCACTATTTTTGTAACTATGAGGGGCTTGAGATGAGATCCAAGAGTCCACTAGTGTTCAATCCCCAGGACCCACTTAAACAGTTAGGGGTGGCCATGTGTGCCTGTAATCACAGTTCCATGAAGAGAGGAGACCTCAGAAAGCAAGAGCATGGGTGGCACATGGGTCTCTCTCTAGCATATGTTCCATACACCACACTCTGCAAACCATGTCACGTGCACTTACACACATATGCAAACAAAAAAGGTGACAATATTTGGGACAAACAAAATTTAAATAAATAAATTATTATGAAATTCTTAGACCAGCAAAAATTATTAGAAAATGAACAACTCTGTACAGCATTCCTTTGTTTCCCTAATAGATAAGTAAAATTAATTCATAATTCTTTACTCACACACAAAGGAAAGCCAAATGTTGTATGAGGTGGGTGGACAAAGATGTTAAATAATAATTCCTTTAATGTGGATTTACTAAATTTAATTATATGGTTTACCTTGATAACATGAATCTTGTGAGGTCTATCAACCTAACTTAAAATGCTAGACTTTCTAGAATATGACAGAATATAATACATAATGAGAAAAAAGAACCATAGTTTATTTAAGAGATTAAAAACTGTATGAAGTATAAAATTATTTTTAATAATTTATTTCTCTGTAGAACTATTGTGTTAATGATTCTATATGTTTCTGGGACAGTTACAGTTGTTAGAATTTATCCAAATTTGTTTGAGATTCTTGTTCTATACTCCAGTAAACAATTCAGGATAATTTTTATATAAAATTTTAAAAGTCCAATAATCCTTTCACACTGGTAAACTTTATTTGTCCTTAAGTTGGACACATTTTTATGCATTTGAAGTGTGGGAGACAGACATATAAATCATGATAACAGACTAAAAAGGAAATAGCAAGTGGTAAAGACACAATGATGTGATGGTTGTAAGAATATATAAATGAGTTTTAGGGTTCATGAACTGGGCTCTCTTTTGCGTAACTTTTACACAAATCCTGGGATTTCAGATCATAACTTTATGACTCATAATTAGAATATCATCCAGTAAACTGGCAAATAATAACACTGGTAAGTAATCGTATGGGGCACTACCTGTTAGAAAATATTAGATTTGTCATCATTTTCTTTCAGCTCTGCAGAAATATTTGTGATATTATTAAGAAATAAGGTTTACCTAGTGAATGTAGTTCAAAACCATTTTCAATTTATCATAGTATCAACAAGTGTAACCTTATATAATGATCCCAAAGTCCTTCCTGAGAGACTGGGTATTTGAAGACTGCCATCTTTCTGACTGTTATGGTCTGCATCCTAAGTGTTGCCCAAATGTTCATTGTTTGGTCACAATCTGTGGTGCTATTTGGAAATGGTGGACTGTTCAGGAGGTGAGTGGTTGGGATAATGAATACCTTACTGGGTAGACCTAAGAAGTTAAGTCCCTGAGACTTGTTGCTGTTATAAACATGATCATATGGTTTGTAGGCCTCTGGAATTAGATTGTGGGAGAAAGTTGGAAGAGTTAAGTTTCTTTAGTTGAAAAGCCATGGAACCCTAATGAACCATTCTGATGACAAGTTAGAAGAACAAATTTCTAAGAAATAAGTAAATTTTGGAAACCTGGCTTTTTATGTTTTTGGAAGTCACAGGTAGTCTATCAGAATTGGGCTAGAAGTCATTCATATGCTATAATGGCAAGAATGTGGCTGTATTCTGAACATTTCCTAAGTATTTATGTTACCCTGAACTCAACAGTAATGTAGGAAGTTGTTTTGTAGAAAAATATTTTAAAAAATAGTATTCAGATTGTTTCATGGTTGTTGCTCACAGCTCTTACCCAGATGTATAGACAAAACGAGAGAGAGAGATGGAAAGTAGAGCAAAAAGAAATGAAAAATGCCCCAATTAGGCTGGGGAGGAGGGATTTTGAAGGTGCACACAGGACACATTCTGTGAAATGAAACTTGAGTGCAATATTCGACTTACTGAAGAATCTGTCTTGTGAAAGAACAGAGCCTAAACTTCCACTGAAGGTGTTATTATTCAATACAATGTCTAGGGACATGTTTTCCTGGGGTTAGCACATACTGGCCCATGGAACCGTGATTCAGAGAGGACAGTCTACATATTGGCCTGACGACAGAACTTGGGAGAGTTATTGTGATATGAATAAAGCTAAAAATTGAACTGATTCACTAAGTGACTGTAAGAGTTAATTGCTGAGGAGGAGCAAAAACTTATTTTTGCCAGCAGATAGAAAAATTCCAAAGAAGGGACTGTCCAGAAATGGCCCAAAGGGATGATAAAAAGGAATGATAGTTTAAGCTAAAACACAGTAAAATGGAGTTCATTGTTAGGGTTGCCTGACTATAGAAGTAATTGGTATGGAAATTACCACATCTTGTTTGTTCACTTACCTCTCCCGTTGGTTATGAAAACTATAACATGGAAATAAAATCTCAGCTCAGGGCCAGAGCTTCTTTGGAGGGCTACCTCAAGCTCCTTGGCATCTCCTCTACTTTCACTCATACTGGTGTTGGAATGATCTTTCCAGAGAATTTCTACAACATTATCATGTGGTATTGACTTAACAGGCATGTTAGATGCAAGAGCATAGGGTGTAATGGAAGCTTATGCCAAAATTCTCCAAGGTTTCTATGACCAAGAAATGTGTGGCAGGATCAAAAGGCCACTTTGTAAATGTGAGAAAGTAAAGGGGGAGTTCAAATGGAGGCCTCAGGATGTTTGAGATGCCAGGGCATTGGGGTATTTGTTGAGGAATACTGAAGGCACTGAGTGGATTCACTCAAAAGTATGTCTATGTGTGCTGCAGGTTGTGGGTGTTGGAGGGGTAGGGCTACCTAAGCTTGGTGAAGTCAGATGATTCCATTTTGAGCCTTAGTTTCTGTGATAGAGCTGTGAGATTTGTCATTTACTTTAATGTTTTTTTGTCTTGCTTTGGTACAATCTCTTCTTGCTATGCTTCCTGTCTTGGGAAATGTTTTCCCTGAGGTGACATAAATGCATGTCTATTCATCTCAGATAGAGCACAGATGACAGGCCAAAATATGATTACACCAAGACCAGTTATGTTGAACCAAGGAGTTTATTGGGGTTATCTACAGAACAGGGTGAGGGGTGTTCACAGGAGTATGTGTGACTAAAAGACAGCTATATCACCAAAATGTCCTACTTAGCATAGATTATGCTCACAAAAACTGTCTCTGGAGCACACTGCACAACATGAAGGCAGCTCAGCAAGTCAGAGAGTCTCAAGAACACTGCACAATTTGCAGGCAGATCAATGGAGAGTCTCATCTTCAAGCAGTTGTTTTCCCTTCATGGAGCCTTAGGGTGAAATCTTGCAACACTTTCCCAGACTTATTGACTTCCTGAATTTTCAATGCTTCCTTCCTCCTACTCCTCAGGAAGGAATGTTTGGGTTTCTAATTAACATAACCTTGAGAGTGCTTGTGTTATCTTGAAGTTTCAGGCATCTCAGACTTAAGCTCCTTTCTGGGGGATATAGGATAAACCAATTTGGAGGAATCTGCTACATAACACTCACTAATTCCTTTGAAAATGGAATGTTTCCCTTTATGCCACTGTATGTTTGAAGTATTTAACTTGATTTGTGGTGTAACAGAGTTCACAATTAGATTGTTTGAGCCTTAGAAAGGATGCTGTACTTTGACTTTGAACATTGTTGCAACTATTGAGGAATATAAAGGACTTTTGAAGTTAGACTGAGTGAATTTGTTATGATGAGATGGCCATGAGTCTGTATTTGATAAGGGTGGACTTGTAATGTTTAATATTGATGGTCAACTTAGCATGATCTACTGTCACTAAGAAACATAGACTTCTCTACAATGGGTTTTTGAGACTGGGTTCATTGAGTTGAGAAGATCTACACTAAATGCCCATGACATCATTCCATGGGTAAGGTTCTTGGACTCCAGAACAAAAAAAAAGAAAGTGTTATCATTCCCCTATTTATACTTCCTGACTATGGATGAAATGTGACGAGCTGCCTCATGTTTTTGTTGCCATGACTTCCCCACTAGAATGAAATACACTCTCATATTGTGAGCCAAAAGTAAAACTGAGAGGGAGGCAGAGTTAGGGTGACTGGACCCCTGAAGGTGAAAAGCACAGGAAAGTTTGCACTTGCTAGAAATCAAAGGTGATCTGACTTTTTATCTCTTGCTTAGGTTCCCTAGAGACTCCTCCTGGGAAGGAGGTCTTTCATAGGATTTAAACATTGAGGTTGATCAAGTTCATCCCCCCAGGAACTTGGTGCCAGAGCTAATCTCTTCCTGTGGGAGCCCCTAGCACTAACCAACCAGCTGTCCCTTTGGTTCACCTGAGCCAGCCTACCACTAAAGTTATAAATACCTTTGCCTAGGGAGGGCAGGCTCTCTGATCACTTGGGAATTTCCAGCTGTGGGTGAGTTTTTTCCTTGGCTGGGCCTTGGCTGGCTTATCCCAGCTAGCCCAGAACCCTCTCAACCCCCAGCCCTTACTCTCTGCACAGGATCTTGATTCCCTCCAGCTCCCCGCATGAAAGGAACTCCTTGAACTTTCTTTTCTCTTTTTTTTCCATGCTTTTCCCCCAGGCCTTCTACATGGGATTTCTAGACACATGGGTGCCTTTCTTTGGCTCCAATTCCCTCGATAAATATAGTAAGTATAATAATTTAATAATTATCTTTCTCAGTTTTCTTTTTTATTCAATTATTTGACTGAAGCTTGAAACAAACCTAGGGTTTGGGGTGTGTGGACTTTCCTGGACCCTTAGCACCCCATTACATTTGGTGAATCCCATGAAGGAAAAATCTTCAAAAGGAAATTATGATTTCTATGTTATAGGAGAAAATGGGAAGCATGTTTTCTGCTTGAGTAATAGTGTATTTCTTCTGCTTCTCTCCAATTTTGGGAAAATCAGCTTGCTTTCTCTTCTATCTCTGGTTAAGCTGAAGGGAATGAGTAACATTGGAAGGGAGGCTCAGCTACCTACCATGGTTTCTTGGCCTGGCCTGTTCTACCCTTCTGGGATTGGAGTCCTGTTGAAATGTGCTATCGTCTGAGGCCAAACTGGTATAGTACTAAGCTTGGGTCTTTTGTAAAGGGGCTGAACTCCTCTGGAGCTTGAGAGCTGGTTTTGCTGACCTGAGGGGGAGGGGCTTCATGGCCACATGGAGGCTCCAGAACCAAAGCCCCCTGAATTGATTGTCTTCTAGGTTTTTTGTGTGTTTGTTCCATTACAAGCCACTGTGCCACAAGACACATTTGCTAATGGCTCCACCTTTTCCCAATTCAATTTCAGTTTTGAGACCTCACCTCTGGAGCAGAGGGAGCCACCCACCAGAGACTTTAGATCTCTGGTAGCCTAAGTGAAAGGTAAACAAAGTGCTCCAGCCAAGCACAGAGCCTAGGCGCTTGTCTGGACAGGTATTTTTTTTTTTTTTTTCTTTAACAGGCCTGGTTCCCAACCACTTGCATCCTCCCCTCTATGGAGTGGAGGCCTGTGGCTGTGTCAGCTGGGTGGGGAAGGTAAAGAAGCTGCCTTTCTGGAAATACAGAGACACAATAGGAAAGACCTGCTTGATGATGCTCGCAAACTACCTTGATTTTCTGCTAATTGTTCAAATATATAATGATAGACTGACTCCACATTTTTAACCACATGACTTTTAAATTGCTTGGTAAAAATGAGTACATAATTTTAATTTGAACTATGCCTGGTATTTTCTCTTTTGTTTGGGCTTTAACCAAATAAGGTGTTGTTTATAGACACATTTTGGTTTCTTGATTGTAGCGAGTCCCAGACCAAAAATGAACAGAAGACCACCCAAATAAAAATTTAAAAGGAGAGTCGGCTGGCATCTGTCCCCTAAGAGCGAGGAGGAGAGCAGCGCCGTCCTACTTTTACAGTGAGTTTTTAAAGGCAAAAACCACATTCCTTTACAATAATCTGAAAACCCCCCAGTCACCCCTTCCACATATAAATGTCTTTAGCAAGAACAAGCGCAAGGGTCTGAAAAGCACTGAAGAAAGACCCCGACTCAAATAGTATGTAAAAGTTTGTTCTGCCGAGTCAGCCAGCATGCGGGAGTCAACCGTTCATATAAAAATGGTGAACCCGAGAGGAGCTCAAGCTTACAGGCTCCTTTAAGCATAACTAAGGAAGGTTGTGACGGGCAATTAGTTCTACAGTTTGACTTGGTAATTTGACAAGGGTTGCATTTGATTAGTGTATAATTATATCTATATATCCTTGATTGATTGGGGCTGAGAGACCTTGAATTTCCAGGAAGTGTCTCAGCTTTTCTCCATCCAGGACAGTCACTGATTAATGGCTCTTTGTTTTAATTTAGGCCTAGCCTGGGGGGTGTTTTGCTGAAGCCTATCATGGTGTCAATGTAGTTCTTTCACAAGCAAGGAAGCGTAATTACAAAAGCAGTATTTTTGCAGTTAGAACCAGGTACAAAGCAGATACCAAATATCAGGACATCTTGACCTGAGAGTGACAGCAAACACCAGATGCCTTACTGGGACCCATCCTCATTGTTGTAATTAATGTTCTGTGCTAATCTTTAATCTCTTATGGCTCCTTGAGAATGTCAAGATGGCAGAGTGGCCAAAGATGGCTTCCCTTTGATCTGTTCAACAGAGGTTGTTTCATTATTAATCCAAATAGTCCAACCAGTCAACCGGTCTCTCCTAAAGATTTTATTGGCATTTGATTTATTTCAAGGTTTTTTTGTTTTAAAAGTCAGATTTAACTAAAGCCTATGGTGAGCTGAAATTTTATGTAAACAAAGCCATATTTTGTTATATGGTATATCATAAATATAATTACTGAGTTTGTGTTCTAGGTCAACTTCCAATTTACATATGGGATTATTGAAAATAAGATTCTCTCTGAGCTGCTGGCTCATAATTTGCCAGGCATCTTAAAAAATTATAATGTCCTGTTACTAAAAGGAGGAGTCATGTGGCCTGAGTTCTATGCCAGTCTACTCAAGACAAAAAACAAAAATTAGCCTTAGTTACTCTTAATAAAAGCATTTCCAAGTGTGTTACAGGTATTGATAAAGATTACCCCCAAAATGGTTGTCATGTTTTGCCTATATGAAATGTGAAATTAACATTCATTTTAGGTCTAACTAGGTTAGGCATAGTCAAGACCCTATCACCTTATGTATTACAAATGGGTAAAATAAATTTTCTAGGTGATAACAAACAAGTTCAGAGTAGGGTAAAGAATGTCAGGATGCTAAGTTCTCTGTTCTGTTATTTCCCTTTGCTCTTTCTTACTGTTTCATGCTGTTTAAATTCATGGCAATCTGGACTCTGGAGAAAGGAATGGCACACCTGTATCTCAGACCCCATGCTATAAGCCATGTGTTCCCGAGACCCTGTCCAGAGACAAAATGCCCAATTATCTTTAACAAGGAAAAAGAAATAACAAAGGATGTAATTTTGTTTATCTTTATAGTTCTTTTCTTTTGAAAACCTAAAGTCATGTATACTATATGAAATTTCTCAGTAGACCAAAAGGTAAATAGATAGGTAAACTGAGTCAAAGTACTTGATCACATTAGAAATTCCATACATAAGACAAACATCAGACTTACCTAAAAAGTATATCAGGGTATAAACAGATATGATAAAAAGGTATCAAGTAAATGATGACTTACTGGTCAAGATGCTTGCCTGGGAAGCATAAAGACCTAGGTTTGATTCTCCAGTACCCATGTAAACCAGATGCACAAGGTAGCACATGTGTCTGGAGTTTGTTTGCAGTGGCTAGAAACCCTGGTATGCTTTTTCATCTGTCTCTCTCTTTCTAATATCAACAAAGGATCAGATCCCTATATTTAAAGTAATATAACTAAAGATTACCTTTAAAATAATACCCTTTGGTCCCTAAACCATCCTAAAACATTCTCAAATGGGTGGGGAGTAGCCCATATCCTAGGCTTCCACATAGCGAAGAAGGAAAAGTGGTCCAAGGATAACTCTCTCCCAGAAGGACATATAGGCTGTCAAGACAGGAGTAGATGTGGAAGTCTTCCCACTTGGGCCTATATGCCAAGGGCACTGCTTACATGCTATGATATAAGGCATATGCAGGGCTAATGCTGGAGGTACTTGAGCTTGGCCATAAGGGTGAGCATGAATATCCTATCCTGGATCTTCCTTGCTCCCAGAGGCACATAGTCTGCACTATGTCCCCATGCTATGTGTTTGGTTGGGGAGGAAAAAAAAAATAGGATGAGAACTCATGTAGAAAAGAGATAAACAAACCCTAATTTCTTCTCCCAAAGGTAGTTAGAGGGATGACCCCCTTCTATTGGAAGATGCACGCCAGGATTGGACATAACCTGACTGTAGACTCCTCTTTCCACTTTCTTCCACTTTGTTTCAGATGGGACAATTGGTTTCCAAGATACCCCAAAAGTTTCTGCTACCCTGTCTCTTTAAAAACTGGGTTCATTTAGGTAATTTAGGGAGAATAGAAGTTGTGTATTACTTCTCTCAAGAGACTGAAGCAATTAGAAAACATGCTAATATAGCTCCAGATACCATGGAGGAGGAAATTCTTAAAGATAAGTTCTTAGGGCTGGAGAGATGGCTTAGCAGTTAAGTGCTTGCCTGTGAAGCCTAAAGACCCCGGTTTGAGGCTCGGTTCCCCAGGTCCCACGTTAGCCAGATGCACAAGGGGGCGCACGCGTCTGGAGTTCGTTTGCAGTGGCTGGAAGCCCTGGCTCGCCCATTCACTCTCTCTCCCTCTATCTATCTTTCTCTCTGTCTGTCACTCTCAAATAAATAAATAAAAATTAACAACAACAACAAAAAGATAAATTCTTAACTCAGTCAACACCTGATACATGTAAAAAATTATAAAAATTAGGAACTAAAATAGGTAAAAACTTAAAAAAGTTGCTCCAGGTGGCAACTTCTGTTTTATTATAATCGGAAGGCCAAGACAAAGCAAAAAGGACCACAAAGGGAGATAAAGAAAAAAGGATAGATGTCACCAGGAGATCATAATGCTCATGAAACTTGCTCAGGGAGGACATTTAATTGGATAAAATCTAACATATGTTTATGTGATGCCAAGGTTTTAACTAGTAGAAACACTGAGTCTTATGGTAAAGGCCTCACTCACTAACAGCTCACTGATGCTAATTTATTGTGACTTAAGGGTTTTAAAAACTGGCTTTATGACTTTCAGTAAAGAACATTATGTTCCTCCATTCACCAAGTTTTTTTTGAGCTTTTTTTTTTTATTAACAACTTCCATAATTATAAAAAATATCCCATGGTGATACCCTGCCTCCCCCCACTTACCCTTTTGAAACTCCACTCTCCATCATACCCCTTCCCCCATCTCAATCAGTCTCTCTTTTACTTTTGATGTCTTGATCTTTTCCTCCTCTTATGATGGTCTTATGCAGGCAGTATAAGGCACTGTGAGGCAATGGATATCCAGGCCATTTTGTGTCTGGAGGGACCATGTTGTATGGAGTCCTGCTCTTCCTTTGGCTCTTACATTCTTTCTGTTACCTCTTCTGCATTAGACCCTGAGCCTTGGAAAGTGTGACACAGATATTGCAGTACTGAGCACTGCAGTCACTTCTTTCCATCACCATGATACATTTGGAGTCATCCTAAGGTCACTGCCATCTGAAAAGAGAATATTCTCAACCAAAAGTGAGAGTAGCATTACTATAAGGGTGTGAACATTAACAGAAGTGCTTACTGGGCAGTTTGATAAGCATAGTATATACATTTGGCCAGACAATAGCAGACATTACACCCCTAGGGCTTATGTCTACCCCTGTTTTAAGTTCTCAGTATCAGGGATGTATTCCCTTCCCATGGAGTGGGCCTCTGGTCCAATTAGAGGGCAGTTGGTTTCCTCCATAAAAGATGTGCCACTATTGCACCCATTGACTCATTTGCCCTGGCTGGCCAATTATAAGGCTTGTGGTGTCCACTGATGAGTATCTTCACTGGTGATTTCTCTTTCTCTCATTGAACTGCATGCAGAATGGCTTCTTCCAGCTTACTGTCAGCTGGTCTACATGGAGGAGGATATCAGCTCAGTTCCAGCAAGATTTCTCACTGGCCTTGCAGCCCAAGTATATGGAGTCTTCAGCAATAGGGTCTTACCATCTATTCCTGGGGGGAAACCAAGGGCCTTGGCAATGGCCTATAATGTTTTAAGGGCATCATGGATCTCCCTGGCCAACAACTCACTGGAATATATCCCATACCTGGAACTGAAAATTTTCTAGCAAAAATCTATAGCTCCTGAGTGTTCCATTGTCCAAAAAAGTAGGATTACATATGTTTTATTTATATCCTCTTAGATTTTGATTAGCTGTCCCTCCACCTTTCCTTTACTCAATCTCTTCCCCAGACTTCATTTTGGGCCTTTTCACCCCCACTAATATATTCTTCTACTTACATATATACAATACTATCCTATTAAGTACTCCCCTCCCTTCCTTTCTCTTCCCTTTCTAGCTTACTGGTCTCTACTACTGAGTTTTTTCCTTCTCACACAAAAGCCCAATCATCTGTAGCTAGGATCCACATATGAGAGAGAACATTTGAAACTTGGCTTTCTGGGCATGGGTTACCTTACTTAGTATAATCCTTTCCAAATACATCCATTTTCCTGCAAATTTCATACCTTCATTTTTCTTTATTGCTGAGTAGAACTCCATTGTATAAATGTACCACATCTTCATCATCCATTCATCAGTTGAGGCACATCTAGGCTGGTTCCATTTCCCAGCTATTGTGAGCTGAGCAGCATTAAACATGGTAGAGCATGTACTTCTAAGGAAATTAGATTAGTCCTTAGGATATATGCCTGGAAGTACTATAGCTGGTCATATGGTAGATCAATTTTTAGCTGTCTTAGGAACCTCCACACCGATTTCCATAATGGCTGGACATTCACCAGCCATTCCCCAAGTTTTTAGCTATTGAGGAAACTGAGTCTTCAGATAAAGATTCATGTATAAGTGTTCAATTTCCAAGGATGATGTACTCTTACCTAAATACATTGTGACTTTAAAGATAGCTTCTGCTTTATATGCTAATTATATTGAGTGATCATCACTAGGTTTAATCACTTAGATTTTAAGTGATTAATTTCAGTAATGATAACTTTCATCTTTTGTTAGATAAAATGTGCTGGGAGAGTTTGTCTAAGCTTCATCAATTTTAAATCTGGGTAAGACATAAAAATTTCTATTATACATAACATCAATTGCTATTGAGATTAAGATAAAAACATTGGTTGTCAAATGGTGTTTTCTTTATCAAAACAGATTTGTCAAGGGTTGTATTGGAGCTTAGCCATTTTGGCTCAACAATGATGAGATTCTGCTCTATCATATATAAAGTAACTGTCTCATTTTTGGCACCTCAAGTCCAGTGCTTATAACAAAATGAACTCTTAAGACATATTCCCTCTTTTAGGGTAAAACCTCATGCCCAAACAATGGTTCTCATCTGAGAGAAATAATTTCAAGCTCTCTGTGATTCTGCTTCCAATGTTCCCTGGGTAATTTGTGCCCAAACAGGTATCTGAACTAATCAATGATGCGTTTAAATACAGGTGCTTAGACTTTAATACCGTATTAATTGTCCTTTTTTGACAACTTCTAAGTTATATTAATTGGTTAAAATTTTTATTACTTTCAAGACTGGTACCAGGTTATGCCTGTATTTATAGCTATTAGATATTTAAAGGATATGTGCCTACTTTCTATGCCTCAGATATGGCCTATGCTGCCACAGGACAACCAAATTTTTATGAATTTGGGAGCCCCTATGTTAGGTACATATATATTTAGGATTGTAATGTCTGCCTGTTGGAGTGTGCCCTTAATCAATATAAAGTGACCTTCCTTATCTTTCTTGACCAACATTTTACTGAAGTCTAGCTTGTCAGATATTGGGATAGCAACCCCGGCTTTTTTCTAGGCCCATTTGCTTGAAACACCGTTTTCCAACCCTAAGATAATGTCTATCCTTTGTAGAAAGGTGAGTTTCTTGGAGACAACAAATTGTAGGATCCTGTTTTTAACCCAGTCTGCAAAACTATGTCTTTTGGTTGGGGCATTGAGGCCATTGATATTAAGAGATATTATTGAAAGGTGTGTATTTATGTTTGCCTTTGTGTGTGTGTGTGTGTTTCCGGTTCTACATTTGCTTTCTTGTGTTAACTAGTATTTGAGTATTAGTTGCATTTTCCAGGTTCTTTATATGTGTGCTTTTCCTTTTCTTCAGCATGGAGGATCCTAACAAGTATTTTCTGTAGAGCTGGTTTTGTCTTCAAATACTCCTTTAACCTGCTTTTGCATGGAATGTCCTTATTTCTCCTTCTATTTGAATGGATAGCTTTGCAGGATAAAGTAACCTTGGTTGACAGTTGTTATCGTTCAGAACTTGGAATATATCACTCCAAGCCCTTCTGGCTTTTAAAGTTTGTGTTGAATAATCTGCTGTATGATGGGCTTGCCTTTGTCAGTAACTTGATTTTTCTCTCTAACTGCTTTCAATATTTTTTCCTTGGTTTGTGTTTGGTAGTTTGATTATAATATGATGAGGAGAGGTTCTTTCCAGGTTTTGTCTGGCTGGGGTTCTAAAGACTTCCTGTATCTGTATTGGCACCTCTTTCCCAACTTGGGGGAAGTTTTCTTCTATGATTTTGTTGAAGACGCCTACTATGCCTTTGCAGTGGAATTCTTCTCCTTCTACTATACCCTGAATTCTTATATTTGATCTTTTCATAGTGTCCCGAATATCTTGAAATTCCCACTCATACTTTTCTATAAGTTTGTCTTTCTCTTTGTTGGACTGCATTAGATCTGCCACCTGGTCTTATAGCTTAGATATTCTGCCCTCTCCTTCATCCATTCTACTGGCGAGATTTTCTACAGAGTTTTTTATTTCATTAACTGTGCTCTTCATTGCTAGTAATTCTGACTGATTTTTTCTTTATTATTTCTATTTCCTTATTTATGTCTAGTATTGCCTTCTTTATTTCATTAAATTGAGGTCCTGCATCTTCTTTGATTTCCTCTTTGATTCCTTTGATTTCCTCTTTGATTACTTCTTTGATTCCTTTGATTTGTTCTTTGACTTCTTGAACATGTTTACAATCATTCTTTTGAAATCTTTCTCAGGCATTTCCTCTAACTCATTCTCACTGGAGGTCATTTCTGATGCATTAATACTTTTAGGTGGATTTATATTGTCTTGCTTTTTAGTGTTTCTTGTGTTATAATGCATATATTTTTGCATCTTGGATTAAGTTAATGCTTGGATTTTCTAGCTAGCTGGGTATTCTTAGCTGTATCAATTGATTTGATGTTATATATCTTCAGGATAGGAGCTTACGGTGTTAGGTGTGGCTCTTAAGACTCTCAGAGTATCTACAAAGGTGTTCCTAGGGGTTGAGTTTTCCTGCTATGGGAGTATTCAAATAGGCTGAGTGGAATAAAATACAGGTAGATTCTAAAATTGAACTAAACACTGTACACATTCAATCAAAAACAACACTGAGTATTTATGCAAGAGTAGTTATAACAACCAGATCCTCTATCAACAAAGAAGTTAAGATTTATGGTCTGTTGAGGGATCCAAGTCAGCTTGTGACCAAGTAAGAACCTTCTCTGGTGCAATCCCAGTTACCTTTTTGGATGATTTTGGTCTCAGTCAGGTTGCTGGCTGGGTCGTTGGGCTGCTGTCCTGATTTCTGGAGCTGGGCACTGGCTTTTACTGTGGGGCAAACCAAGCCTGGCAACTGTGGCCCTGCAGATTGGCACCCCTGCTGCTGGAACCACCACTGCTGCTCCTGAAGTTGCTGCTGCTGGATCTGTCGCCACCGCTGCTAAAGCTGCTGCTGCTGGGTCTCTCGCCTCTGCTGGGTCCACTGCTGCTGCTGCCACTGCTGGATACTCTGCTGCTGCTGCTGCTGGATCTATAACTGCTGCTTCTGAAGCTGCTACTGCTGGTGCTGGGGCTGCTGATGTTGATCCTGGACTCTGCTCCTGCTTGGGTCATGCTGTTGGCTCAAGTAGGCATGGCCGGGCCCCAGGACTGCTGCTCTGGTCACTGGAGCTGGGCACAGACGGTGGGGGAGGGGAGGGAGCCTCAGCTGCTCTGGTTCTCTTGCTGTTCCACGTGTCCTTCTACCTTATGATCTGCTCCTCCATTGCTCACTGCTGCTCTCCCTTCACGTTTCTTGAGTTGCGGAGAGCTCCAGTGTGAGTGGAAGCTCCCCTCACCTGGCTTTTTCTGCAGCTGGAGCCAAGCTTGGCGGCTTTCTGGTGTGGTGCTGCCGCCGTAGTCAGTGGACCTGCCGGGGCCGCTTTTGTCAGCCTGTGTGGGCTCTGGATCTCTTCTACTTCTCCACTGCCATTTTGATTTCCTATACACCTCACTTTTTAGTAAAAGTGTGTATTTTGCTGACTTTTTTTGGTCTTTTTCCTCCCTAGGCTGCTTTGGTGTGGTACCTAAGCCTCCATCTTAACCGAAAGTCCCCTGACACCGACAACCAAATTTTAAAAGGCTGGACATAACAACTTCAAGCTCTTGTGTCATTCTTTAACTAAATCTATTTCAGTAATCAAATGTACTCTATATGTACATAAATCCAGGTTGGTGTAACTTTGTTTCTAAGTGTAACTTATGTAAAAGTCAAAGCAAATTGGAATTATTGGAACTAAAAAGGCCAATATTTTGGCTGTGCTCCCAAATCATGAGGTCACTGGAGATGATGGGACACTTCTACACTGGTCTCCTGGTAAGTCACCTGTCTTCCTGATCAGGGAGGATACAAAGACCCCCCAAACAAAACAATCTATGTGCAGTCTGAAACAGGAGTCACAACTAAGAAAAAAAATTAGTCTTCCTTGCTTCCCAAAGAAGGAAAAACTACTTAGCCAGCACCATCCTGACTCATCCTAACAGACAGAAAACATCAGTATTGAAAAAGCTATAGGACTACTCGATCCTCAAAATCCCCTTTGGAGAGCCATTAGTAACCTCCAAAATTAATCCTTGATTAAATTTTGGCTGTTTAGTCTAAAACACTCAGAGAGAAATATATAACCAAAGATAAAGGGATGCCTCAAATATATAAATGGCTTTTTAAATAATACAACCAGAAATTTCCAAGAGGGGAAATAAACAAGGCCTTAAGATATGTTGTTCCCATCTCTAATATTCCTAATTCTATAATAAGGAAAGTCAACCATAGATTGACAATCCAACTCCATGTACCTGGGTTCCTGCAAATGATCCCCAAGGGTTAAAAGTCCACAAAAAGGATAACCCTAAAGGTGATCAGTTTGTTGTGTGCTCACTTCTCATTAACTGTTTTTATTCTTTCTCCCCAACATTCTCTTCCAAGATGATCTTCCTTCACTCCATCAATACACTTCCCAGGTCCTTTAGAGTAGTTACCCTTGCTGGCAGAGACTCTCTAACTGCCATAATTTCGTGCCCCATTCCACAGAAAATAGTTAATTATCAGATGGCATTACTCCTTGTACTCTAATAGAAGTTAGAGTGTCTTATCATGAGAGGGGAAAATAAGAGGGGACAGAGTTAGGCTGACTGGATCCCTGAAGGTAAAAAGCACAGGGAAATTTGCACTTGCTGGAAATCAAACATGATCTGACTCTTTAGCCTCTTACTTTGTTCTCTGGCAACCCCTCTGGGATGGGAGATCTTTCATAGGATTTAAACCTTGTGGTTGGTCAAGTTCAGCCCCCAGGGACTTGGTGCCACCACTAATTTCTTCCTGAGACAGCCCCTAGCCTTAACCAACCAGCTGTCCCTCTGGTTCACCTGAGCCAGCCTACCATAAAGGTTATAAATACCTTTGAAAGAGGAGGGAAGACTCTCTGATCTCTGGGAACTTCCAGCTTTGGGTGAGTTTTTCCAAGCCTAGGCAGGAGGGGCTTGGCCTAGGCCCTAGCCCAGGCCCAGCCAGGAGGGCCCTTCTAGCACTTACTCTCCACTTGGGATCATTATCCCCTCCAGCTCCCCATATGGCAGGAGCCACTTAAACTTTCTTTTCTCTTTTCTTTCCATGCTTTTTCTCCAGGCCTTCCACATGGGATCTCTAGCCACAGGGGTGTCTTTCCTTATCTTTACTTTGCTCAGTAAATATAATAATAATTACCCTTCTCAGTTTTCTTTTTATTCAGTTCCTTGGCTAAAATTTGAAATGAACCTGGGGTTGGGGTGCAATGACTTTCCTGGACCCTTAGCACCCTATTACAAAACCTTCCTTTAAGTTGTATTAGCAGGCATTATGTCACAGTAATGGCAATAGCAACTAATGCAATAATATTTTCACTAAAGGATAGAGCCAGGTTTTTAAGACATGAATTCTAATACCCATGTTGCACACTGACACACATTAAGATAATGATTATATAGAAAAATAAAAATTTTAGGTTAATTAGGTGATTAAGGTTTTTGGATTCTGTGAATGTTTAATATTATACCTTATAGGTCTTTCTCAAGAATACATTGCATATTCAAGGTAGTAGGAATGATTGTTTAAAGATTCTATATGCTATACACAAGTCATTCTACTTGATACTTAAAGTTTTTTTTCTCTTTTCTCATAGCATGTATTGAAATTTCATTAAACTCATTCCTACTCAAACTTAATATGTACTGATAATTATAACTCAAAAGAATAGGAACACAAGTCACTCAAAACAATTGATGGAAATTACATACGCACTTAGGCAGATAAGGCATTTGTATGTTTTTCAAGGATGAAAAATGTTTTATACTTTTCTATAGAAGTATTCATGTTAAGGAAACAAAAACAATAATGCAACTTGAAATAAGAGGTTAAATGTACTCAAGTGGCATATGAGTTCTTTGTGAATGGAGAAAAAAAATCAAATAATCTGTTTCCAAATTTGCTATGGTTCTCTGTTTGGGTCTAGTGATCTAAATTTCTACGTCCTGTTACCTAGGGTAAGTTTCATGATTTTATTTGCTTAAATTTTTCCATGTGGAAATTTTCAAATATTATTCACTAACTCATTGATGATGTTCTTATAATCAGTAAATCATGTATTTATTTTACTTAGTTTCATATGATAATCGGTAAGTTTCATTACTATAGATGCTTTTGCATTACTAAAACTACATTTATATTCCTCAATGCTGTTTACTATGTTCAAACCAAACTTCCATTGATTAGTTGTATTTTCTCTCTTTGCAACTAAAGGATAATTATTATTTTAACAAATATAATATTTATTTATTTATTTGAGAGAGATAAAATGGGCATGCAAAGCCCATAACCACTTCAAACAGACTCCATACACGTGCCACCTTGTGCATCTGGCTTACATGGGTACTGGGGTTCTTAGGGTTCACAGGCAAGCCCTTTAGCAGCTGAGCTATCTCTCCAGTCTGAATATTTTAAATATTTAAAGGTATTTAGTGGTATCTATTACATTATTTTATAGAATACATAGTTACATATTTTTGTCCCTTGAGATGTTTAATTTTGTAATATTTTATATTTATTTAGTTAACAGAGAAAAAGGAAGATAGAGAGAATGTGTACACCAGGGCTTCCCACCACTGCAAATTAACTCCAGATGTTTGTGTCCCCTTGTGCATCTGGCTAATGGAGGTCCTGAGGAATTGAACCTGGGTCCTTTGGCTTTGCAGGCAAATGCCTTAACTGCTAAACCATACCTCCAGTTCCATTAAGTTTTAATATACATACATTTTAACTTTCGGAAGGTGATTTTGAGAAGAAATTGGTCAAAGTAAGGAATTAACACTTTTTTATTCATTTTTGAGTAATATTAAGTCAACATTTTAAAATTTTATTTCATGCACAGAACACAGCTCTGATTATGTCTTACCACACAGAATTGTCCAATTAAAAGAAAGCATATATGTTTATTTGTATGCGTACATGTATATGAACACATATATAGAGGTCAGTGGAGTTATTTCCACTCTGCCAGTTTGAGGCAGAGAGTCTTGTTGCTGAAAAAAATCTGTACACTTCAGATGCTCCTGGATGTACCTTCTATTGTCACAGGAAAGTTGGGATCACAGACACACATGCCAGTTCATGTCCAGCTTTGTGAGGGTGCAGACTTTAACCCACACTGGCACGCTTTGAAAGCTAGCACCTTTAACCACTCAGCAATTTTGCTGGTCTCATCATTTACTTTTAGTGTAGTCATTTCCCATTATAAGATCTTAAGAGCAGCAATCTTGAACTTAGTAAAATATCAAACTTTTATGAAACTTTACTGAGCAAATTATCATCTCTTCTACTGAATATAATGGTGGAAAAAATATTGGAGGGTTTTAGCATATCTTCAATAGTGTACCTATGTATATGGTTTGCTTAGTAGGAACAAAATTATGGATGGCATATTTGTAAATGAAGATCATATATTCTTAGTATGTTATTAATTTTTCTCCTTAGTTTCAAGGAAAAAAATCCCAAAACAATCTCATGCCAGGAAAATCCTCTGAGCAATATCCCAGCCTAATGCTGTTACTATTTTTATAGAATTATTACATTTATTGAGAGGGGCACAGAGCCAAGAGAAGGCACCCACATAGCTAGAAATCCTATGTGGAAGGCCTGGAAAAACTGTGCAAAGAAAAGAGGGAAGAAAGCTCAAGGAGCTCCTGCCATGTAGGGAGACAGAGGGTGTAAGGGAGCCCATATGGAAAGTCAGGGCTAGGGGGACCTCCCGGCTGGGCCAGGGCAGAGCCAGCCCGGGCCCAGCAGAGGGTAAACCTCATCCAAGCTGGAAGTTCCCAAGTGGTCAGAGAGCTTGTTGTCCCCTTGTTAAGGTATTTATGACCTTATGGTAATGGACTGTCTTCCACTTGAGGTGAACCAGAGTGACAGCTGGTTGGTTAGGGCCAGGAGCTATCTCAGGAAGAAATCAGTGCTGGCACCAAGTTCTGGGGCCTGAATTTGATCAATCGCAGTGTTTAAATCCTATGAAAGACCTCCCTCCTAGGAAGGTTGTTACTTTTTAAAGCCAATAAATGTTCATGTAATCAAAGATGATAGTATCTTATGCCTTATCTAGGTATTCTGTGGTGTTGGCAGGAAAAGAAGTAGAATTGGAATATCATTAGTGACTTTTTATTATTTTTATCCGAAAGCATTTGGCGATTGAGTACCTAATTAATGCTTTAAAGATCAGTCAAACAAAAATTTTAAAAAGAAATACCTATCATTTTCATAAGCATCAACTAATTCTTGTTTATAAAATACTAGTGTATTGTCTTTTATCAATGTTCTCAGATTTCTCTTCTGCCAGTATTCACAAGGCTAATAAATTTTGTGACTATATTTATTAATAATGCTACTTTATGCTTTAATTTGTATTTTATTTAAATTTAAAACTTAATTTCACAAAGCTAACTATTTCAGAGAAACTTTTAATAATATACATGGAAAGCTAATGGGATGTTAATGTAGGAGACTTCAAAATGAGGTGAAATAAACTATAAATAATTTAAATTCCACCAATATATTCTCTGGGCACAGTTGAATTGAATTAGAGATCAATGAAAAAATATTATGTGAAAAGTCACAATTATATGAGAATAAAAATACAGCTGGGCCTGGTGACACATGCCTTTAGTCCAGCATTTGGGAATCAGAGGTAGGAGGATCGCCGTGAGTCTGAGGCCATCCTGAGACTCCATAGTGAATTCCAGGTCATCCTGGGCTAGAGTGAGACCCTAACTCAGAAACCCCCCCCCAAAAAAATTAAATAATAAATAATTGATTTAGCCTGTAAGAAACAACATGGCACATTGGAAAAATAATTCTAATCATGTGACAATAAAATAAACACAGCCAAACTTGTGACATAAAAATATATGCACATACTCTCACTGTTTCCAAAAAAAGATATTTTCACTTAAATTATTATGAGCCACCATGCTTATCTAATCAAATAAACAGCTAAGATTTCATTTCATTTAAATGAAATTAATTTAACAAGTGCTGCATAAATTTGGCTCAAATATCAAATAGGAGAGAAGGAAGGATTCTAGATTAGAATCAAGTGTTTATAGTATCCTTCTCCTGCTGGCCCCATAGGTTTATGTCAGAGATTTTAAGGTCTGTATTTAACAATTCAGCACATGCTTAAACAGTGCCAGGGGACATTCACAGCACATCCATGGGACTCTGGCCAGCATGCCACAGCAGTGAATGGTGTTGCCAAGTATTTTGTCAGCAGAGTAAAATGAGCCCATAAGGCAGACACCAGTATCTTTCATGTTTGAAATTGTCAGGCTCAGATTTTAGCAGGTGCTCACAGGTTATTCAAATATGCCAGGGAAATATGGGCGGGGTTAGTGTCTTCTATGGAACCTAGTAGGGGTCCTCTAGTGAGCACAGATGACATGCCTCAAGACCTCAGGATTCTATGCATGGCCATTGTGATGTGGCTGAAGTTAAAACTGAGTAGGATTTTAGCCAGTGACTGTCTCTTAACATTATTGTTAAAGCTACATAAAGATGTAGCTTAATGTTCTTAATGCTTTTGTTTCACTCCCTTGATGTTGAGGCCTGGAGACTACAACATCATGTTCCAAATCAACTGACAATGATTTCAGTTATGGTGTTTGTTCTTTCCCAGTCCCTGAGGGATAATTGTCCAGTTAGCTTCTAATTCCTCAGTAACCTAACTGTTGGCTAATGAATGGCTTGTGACTAATAAAGATACTTTTATAAGAAACCAATGTTGCTGCAAAGTTTCATTCATTTAAATAGCATTTAATGTAGAGGTACTGTAACTCTAGCATTAGCACTAATAATATGAACGTCTCATACACTATTTTAACAAAACAGAAAAAAAATGGATAATCCAATATATTTGAATGGAAAACTTCTCAAGATCGTTTTTAGTAGTTTCATGGATATCAAAAAAAAAAAAAAAAAAAAAAAAAAAAGGCAGTTCCTTTCAAGCCAGCATTTGTATCTAACACATCAGGAGAGCCAGGGTAGGGAAGTATAATATAGATTCCAAGCTAGTAAGGCAAGCTTCCATCTGTATTGCTCTGTTACAAGTATGACCTATGTCAGATATATTTGCCAATTATTTTGAGATATTTGACACATTTTATTGATAACAATGATTTCCTGCAACAAAGTTTGTATATTGGACACTGTACCAAAGAAACAAAGGACAAGTAAATATCTTTGATTTTTTTTTTCTTCCACAGGGTAGATTCTTCAACTATTTTATGACATATTATAACATGTGATGTGTTCATGTGAAACACAATTTTCCTATTTATCCCTCTCTAAATTTAAAAGAAATATAGCAAATGGATTAGCATTTAAATTTTGTTTCTGAACTTTTAATATGACTTTGTGAAAGTTATCAGAAGTTAATCAACACATTTATGTAAAATATTAGCCCTTTCTAGCAATGTAGGAATGTAATTCCAGATTAACACAATTCCCAAGGCAACACATGAATAATTCTTCTGCAGTTGTTGAAGAAAAGAATGATATGTCGATGATGAATGTGAATGAATTCTAAAAGTCTATTTGTGAATTTTATATTGTATTTCAATCATATAAAACTTTGAAACCAACTGGTGTCTTTATACTAAAGCCATCCAGGTGGATCAAATTGATGAAACTGCAGGGTAAGCTTTGATGTATATGAGATCTGAATAATTTTTAATATACGTAGTTTTCACTTTTTCTCATTTTGTTGTCTCACCTAAAATTATGTGTCTGGAGTATTACTTTAATTTTCTGCCCCTTTTCTATGTACTTCCAAAGCAGATGCCCCAGCTTTTCCTATCACCCTCGGTAGTATTTTGGTCCTCAGTGAATCATTTTTACTTGGTTTCTGAGATTTGTGATCTCCCTTCATGACTGATTGTTAGGTCATCTATCAGAGAGTAGGTATTTCCATTTCCCCCTAGGCTAGCGCCACGAAAGCGATCTGTAGTCTTCATATTCTTCTGATCTTAGCACTGATTCTTGAACAAAAGCCTTCATTAATATTTATGTTTTATCCAGAGAGACACCTTGTTATAGGGGTACAGTAAGGAAGTGAATAATCATTATCTGTTCTAGCAATAATTCACACCTCTGAGGATTGAGGAAATTTGTTCAGCAGATGAGATGCTAGCCTGAAGGAGAATATTGACTGGAGATACTTTATTAGCTCTTATATGAAACTGAGACTAGGTCTCTGATAAAAATCCTTGTTAACAGCAGAAATATAAGTAGATATGATGTATTTTTTTTTGTTTGGTTTTCGTATTATAGGGTCAATTTCTTTGAAGGTCAAGAAACTGCAAGGATCCTATGTGATGTATATTTTTCATAATAGTAAATTGTCAATGATTTCATCTATTAATGATTCCTATAGCTGTGCTTTTTCAAAGAAAGCCATGATTTGATAATATTTGAACACACCAATTAATTTCTATGAGATGGTTGATGCGAGAACAGTTTACTTGATAGCTAAGTGACTTGTGTTCTAATCATTATCCTCCCAATAATTAGCCATCTGTCTTGGGCAGGTAAGTTATCTTATTTAGCATTGTGTTTCTCCTGTATAAATAGAATACTACCTATTTTTTTTTTATTTCAGTGTAAGTCTCTTATTCATTAATAGAAGATATGTCCTTTTCCTGAGTGTACATGTTATTTGAGTCTTAATAGTGTGGTCATTAATCTAAAACATCATCTAAGAATGTGATCTCACTCTCATTTCCTCCTCCTCCTTCTTCTTCCTCTCTCTCTCTCTCTCTCTCTCTCTTGTGTGTGTGTATTTAAAGGCTCTCTTTGGCTACTTGGCAGTGATACATATAGAAGAGAGGACCAACTTCCTCTGGTGAGGTTTACCACATTATTGTTTTATCAACTAAGCATATTGTATTTTTGTTCACGAAGTCTTTACATGAAACTTCATTACAGTGAAGTTAAACTCTATGAATTCATTAAATTTTAATTTCTCCATCTGCTAAACTAGGAAATTATATGAAAGATAAAGTGGCATCTGTAGATCAGGGCTAGAATAAAACACAAGGGAGAGTTTGGCATAGCAGCAGTTTCCAAGAAGTTTTATAGGCAGGAATGTGTAGGCCTCAGGTAAAGGAAACAAGATCTGGTACATAAGCACCCTCCAGGAGCTCCTTGTGGTGGATCGAGATTTGTACTTGTAGGGAAGTGACTCCAAGAAAGAATTTAAATCGAAAACTAATACAGAGAAGCTATTCATGAAAAAATGCAAGTAAAAATATATGGTGAAGGGGTGACAATTGATTTCTATACTTTTAAATTTTTTCTTTATTTACTTGCAAGGAGAGAGAATAAGAGGGAGAATGAGAATATGGATGCACCAGAGCTTCTAGCCACTGAAAACTCACTCCACATGCATACACTGCTTAGTGCATATGGCTTTATATGAGTACTGTGGAATCAAACCAGGGATGTTGGGCATTATGGGCAAGCAACTGAGCTATTTTTTCAGCTCTGATTTTTTTAAACCAATATATTTTTCAATAAACTTGATTGTAAAAGTTGAAGACAATGTGTCTATGGAGAAATGAATCACAGCTCAACTGTGTCATCTCACATTTCACGTTGCTATATATATAAGGTAGCACAATTTCTGTAAGTTGAAAGAATGACATAAATGCAATCTCTTCAAAGTCTTCAAGATTGCACCTATATTCAAAACAATATATTCTAAGTTTTATTTTTAGTTTCAAGGAATCATTTAATACAAAAGAATGAACAACTAGTTACAAGTAAAAAATCCATCATATTAACTCTGTGTGTTGTACACTTATCGCCTAACACTTCTAACTTAACAGAGCACACCATACACCCAAACAGTAACCATCACAATCTGTGCATTTTAATATAACTGACAGTTGATGGCCTTCTTTAATCTTTTTTAAATTAATTATTTATTTTTTTCTTTATTAGTTATATACATACTCAGTGTGTAAATAGCCATGTTTGTGCCATCATTAGCCTCCTCTTCTGCGAATTTCCCTGAGTCATGTAGGGTCATTTTAGGTCAACTTCAGTTAAGAGGTCCTGGGAGCCTCTGTGACTCTGGATATCTGGTATTTTAGGAGTTGAGGGTTCTCTGTGTCTATCTCTTTCACCCTTGTGCTGATACCAGGATCAACGAAAAAGCAGCACTCTTACTCATTTCCCCAATTACTCTATGGTTTCAGCTGGGGCCCTGGTGAGGTGAGATGGGATGATTCTCTTCTCAGATTCTGTGTCTATCTGAAAAAGAGAAGGAGATTCTCCAATGGAGAGGGAGAGTAAAGTCAGCACCAGAAAAAGGGGATAACCATTATTACTTTAGAGAGAATTTAATAGGTGAAGGCCCTATTGTAGCCCAAGATTGGTGGGAGCTTGATATTGGAGGGAGGGCTTGTTTTTTGGATATTGTTCTGACTTGTTTCCCAGTTCAAGCTATGGGCTCCATTCCACTGAGTGGATCCATTAGCCAATTCAAGAAAAGTTGGTTACCCACTATGGTTGTGTGCCATTATTGCACTTGTGTGAACATTCCATCAAGATGTTTGCTGCTGAGTAGCTTAGACCACAAGTTGCTAGGACATATGTTGGCCATTTTGCCAAGTCACTCATGTAGCACCTTCTGGCACTAGATGAGATCACTGTCTGGGGACTGACTCTCTTCCAGTTTCCAGGCAGTTATCTCCATGTTCCATACCAACAGAATATGGTGTCTTTGGCAATAGGGTCTTACCATTAACCTTTAGTGGGTAATCAAGTGCTTTGACAGAAATCTGTCTTCGTTTGGGAAACCTTGTAGTTGTAGATCAACAGCTCATTTTGGATGACCATATCCTGGTACTGGGAGTTACAGGCCAATCCCAAGGGAAAAGAAGAAAGAAAAAAAAATAGATAATATACAAGAGAAAGAGAGAGAGAAACAGGAGAAGATTAAGGTTAGTCTTCATCATACCCCCTCCAGGGCCCTTTGATTCAGGTGTTCCCTGTAAGGACCTGATAAAGGTTCAACCTTTTAACCTGTCTTTCAAGGACTAGGATTTTATGGTACCAGTTTTATTTGGTCCAGTTTTGTGTCTCCCCCACCCCACTATTAACCTTCCCTCATGCCCTACCCTTCCTATTGTCCAGTCTTCGAGATGCCTATTAGATATGTCAGCATCTTGGGAAGACTCAGCTTAGGAGCCACAGATGAGTGAGACCCTGTAGTGATTGTCTTTCTGTGATTTGTTGAGTTCACTGAGAATGATCTGTTCCAAAAGTTCAACCATTTTTCTTCAAATTTCATTGTCAGTTTTCCTTACTGCTATGTAGAATTCTATTATGTAGATGTACCACATCTTGGTTATCCATTTGTCTAATGATGGACATCTGGGTTGATACCAGTTCTTAGCTATTATAAATTGAGCAGCTATCAATATGGTTGAGTAAATATCTCTGAACTAAGGCATGGAGTTTTTGGGGTAAATGCCCAGTAAGGAATAATTGAGTCTATAGTTAAACTTTTTAGGGGTCTCTCTATTTTTTTTATAGTAGTTGTACCATCTTACATTCACACCAACAGGGAATAAAGGTTCCTTTCTCTCCACATCCTCACCAGCACTTGTTTTCATTGGATTTTTGATGTTTGATACCCTTACTGGGGTAAGGTGGAATCTCATAGTTGTTTTAACTTGCATTTCCCTGATGCTTAGGGATCTTGAACATTTTCTTAAGTGTATGCTTGTCATTTGTTTTTTGTCCTCTGAGAATTCCCTGTTTAATTATCTGCCCCACTTTGTGACTGGGTTGCTTTTTTTTATTGTTTACATTTCTGAGATCTTCATAAATTCTGGAAATTAGGCCACTGTCAGTTGTATAGCTGGCAAAAAATTTCTCCCATTCTGTGGGAAATCTATGGTTCTGCTTATTATATGTTTGTCTGTGAGAAAAAAAAAAAAAAAAAAAAAAAAAAAACAACAACTTTTCAGCTTCCCGAGATCCCAGTGATTGAGTGATTGTTTAATTTCATGAGCCATGGGGGTTTTGTTCAGGAAGTCTTTTCTCACTCCTATATCATGGAAAGTTCCTCCTATTTTTTCTTTTAATAGTAGCAGAGTTTCCAGTTTTATACTGAGGTCTTTGATTCATTTGGACTTGATTTTTGTGCATGGCAAGCTATGTGGATCTAGTTTCATTTTCCTGCATATGGTTATCCAGTTTATCCAGCAACATTAATTGAAGATGCTGTCTTTTTTCTAGTTTGCATTGTTAGGGCCTTTGTCGAATATCAATTATCTGTAATTTCTTGACACAGAGTCCAGGTCCTCTATTCTATTCCATTGGTCTCTACTCCTATTTTTATGCCAGTACCATGTTGTTTTTGTTACTATGGCTTTGTAGTACAGCCTTAGATCAGGCATGGTAATGCCTCTAGAAGTGTTTCTTTTGCTGAGGATATGCTTTGATATCCAAGGCCTTCTGCCGTTCCATGTGAATTTTGAGATCATTTATTTTTTATCTCTGAAGAAAAATTGGGGGATTTTTATTGGTATTGCATTAAATTTGTATATTGATTTTGGTAAGATTTCCATTTTCATAATGTTAATTCTGCCTATCCAGGAGCATGGGAGGTCTTTCATTTTCTCAAGTCCTTTTCAATTTCTTTCTTGAGTGTTTTTAAGGTTTCATTATATAGGTCTTTTATGTACTTCGTTAAGTTTTAAACAGCCTCATCCTTTCCCTGCAATGTTTTATAAAGAAGTAGGCCATAAAAAAGGCAATAAAGGGCTGTGCAGATACATCAGTTAGGCTTTTGCTTGAAAAGCCTGACATTCTGTGTTTTATTACCCCATACCCATGAAGAGAGAGATGTACAATGTGGCACATGTGTCTGGAGTTCATTTGTAGCAACAGGCAGCCCTGGTGCACCCATATTAATTCATATTCTCTTTCCTTCCTTTTCTCCTTATTTCTCTCCTCATAAGTAAGTTAATTAAATAAAAATATTGAAAAGTCAATCAAATATGTAATCATTAATAAAATATGTATTTTTAATTTCTCTGATTAATATCTTTAAATTTCTAAAAATTATTTATTTATTTAATATATATATAGAGAGAAATAGAATGAGAGAGTATGAGAGAAATTTAGAATAAGTAAACCAAGGCCTTCAGCCACTGCTAAAAAACTCCAGATGCATGTACCACCTAGTGCATCTAGTTTGTGTGGGTAGAGCGGAATTGAACCTGGGTCCTTTGGCTTTGCAGGCAAGTGCCTTAATTGTTAGGCCAGCTCTCCAGCCCTTTGATCACTGTCTGTTTGATAAATAGCAATATATATGAGAATTAAGAATGATTTGAATGCATCCTTCTGATCTTTAACTCAATCCAATTAGAAATGAATATATGAGTATTCATTTATACAACTATATAATTCCAGAATGTTACCAGTTCCCTTCACTACTTCCCCTGCAATAACCTAGTGTAACAAATGGCCATCTCTCTCTGAGACTATCACGGCAGTTATCTACATTGATTACATGTTGAACATCCCTTTATTAAAATGCTTAGGGCTGGTAATGTTTGATTTTAGACCCTTTTTCAAAATTTTGGAATATTTGATAATCTATAATGAACTATTTTAGGAATGAGGCTGAAGTCTTCAACAAGAAGTTCATATACTTACCTACCAAAATGTAATTACTTTGGACATAAAATAAAGTTTCATGTCATGAAGCTTTCCATTTTTGTCATATATATTTTAGGAAATCTTTGGATTTGAAGCTATTTGAATTTCTCAAGTTCATTGGGGATGCTCCATCTGTGTTATTATTATTTGTTGGGAGTGATTTTTCTCCTATGGAGATCTTCTGAATGGTCACTGTGATCCTCTGGCTTCTGTTTTCAGTTTTTCTAGTGACTCAACATTTTCATCCTTGTCTCCACATTTTAGAGCTCCTGACAGTATTCTTTTTCTCATTCCAGTGTTCTAGCCACAGTGACTACTTGTTTATTATTTCTAACATTGATGGTTCTTATTCCTAGGAACGTTGAGTTTGAACTTCTATTTCTTGAAATAACTTTCCCCCAAATAGTCACATTCCTTGTGCATGTGTGTCTTTGCCTACTCCAACTTCCCCTCCAAATTCCACTCTTACTTTCACTGTCTAAAATACCTCCTTATTTTCATCACCCTTTTAGTTTCCTTATAGCATTGATTCTCCAATGCCCTGTTACTTCATATATTGTATTGCTTGTTTAACAAAAAGGAAAAGGGTAATGTATCTTGATCTCTATTGATCACAGATCATGCATTCATAAATATCTGTATCAAGGTTGAAGTCAACATTTCTTAGGGAAACCCAACATGTTGGCTCAATGTAAAGGTTTTATCTCTTTTAAAATCCATAGTCTGGGCTGAAGAGCTGGCTTAGCAGTTAAGTGCTTGCCTGTGAAGCCTAAGGACACCGGTTTGAGGCTCGATTCCCAGGGCCCAAGTTAGCCAGATGCACAAGGGGGCGCATGCATCTGGAGTTTGTTTGCAGTGGCTGGAAGCCTAGGCACACCCATTCTCTCTTTCACTTTCTGCCCCCCCTCTCTGTTGGTCTCAAATAAATAAATAAAAATAGACAAAAAATATCCATAGCCTTTGAATACTAATACAAAAAAGTTATAATAAGTATGGTCCATCACTTTACCATTGTTAGACTCACTGGTATTCCTGGTTAGTTGGTATGCTTTTTCTGGTAGAATGAAAGATCCCTGGCAGGCATGAAGCTACAACATGTGTCTTTTGCTCACTCTGTAGACTTGCCCATATCCAGGTTTGCTCTAACATTATCAGAACTTAGAAGCACCTTGATTTTCTATGTTAAAAATAATAATAATAAAAATAACAGCATACCAATCACTATTAGATAAACCCATGGGTAGGGGTCTATCAAAATAGCAATACATTTTTAACCCCATTAGTAAGGTGATACATCCTAACTTTCCCAAGAGCATTGTGATATTCATGCTTTAAACACTGTCATTTAAAACTTCTGGGTTTCTAAGAATTCCATGAGTGACAAATTGAACTGAACTTGTCATTTGTTTCCTTTCTCATGACTTCCAATAGAAATTTGAACAAACTTTGAATTTTTAACAAAGCAATCACCAAGTAAAATAATTTAGCAATAAATTCAAGCAAATACAAAATTGTTTCAGTGCATACTTCAAGTATATCATGCCACCTATGCTTCATCTCATTCTACCTGAGGTGAAGTCTTAGCTCACTTTCCATGAGTAGAGGAGACCTCCTGCAGGCTAATTAGTGAGGAAAGTAGTCTCATCAGCCTTGGAGTTAGCAACACAGGGCTGTGCCTGCTAATGACTCCTTAGCTTGTGTCTCAATGAACAAAGAATTTGAAGCAAGGCCCTGCATGAAAATGCTTTATTAGATTTTCCCAGAGAATAGAAACTGGGGAGGGAGCAGACAGAAAGATGGAGAAAGACAAAAAGTCAGATTGAGGACAACTATTAAGATCTTTGTGATGAAAGTCTTGTTTCAGCTAGAATATTATAAGAAAACACATGAAACATCCTTATAAGCTGTTTGCTTTTCAATTAACTTTTATTTTCCTTTAGCAAGAATTTCCCTTGTATGATAATCCACATATATTTATAAGACACTCCTGATGTTGCTAAAGTCTACTGTATAAAAGGAGTGCCACTACTAAATATGAAATGGCAATATGCATAGGAAATGCAACTCTGTCAGTTTGAAGTCAGTCTTGACCCTGTAAGTCTACATGGAGCCATCTTCCCAAGCCTTGGATTGCTTCAAGATAAAATCCAGTCAATGTGATTTAGGGCACCAGTAGTTATGTTACCTTGGCTTATTAATAGATTAACTTGGTCAGACATTTTGTTAGACATTGTTTGAATACATATATGTAATTTTTAAATTCATTTCTAGCTTTTTAATGAAAAAGAAAAAACTACATGATCACAATTAGATTTCATTAGAGATTGTAGAAGATAGGCAGAGAATTTAAGCCATTATAGTCAAATTATATAAAAGGAAAACATTCAGGAGTTATCCAAGTGATGGATAGTACTTTCTAGATAGCCAACATTATAGGTAGACTTTTCCGAAATTCAGAAGCCTAATAATGTATCTACTGGCCTTTGATTTCTAACACTTCTTTTCATTTTTGTTTTTGTCCCATTTTTCACATGAAAATTATGCTATTGTGAATTGTTCAAAGTATGAGACTTTCCATAGGACCAAACAAAGGTACAGTTAGAAATGCATTACTTTTGGTGCAGATACTGATATAACCTTCTTGAGAGATTTAGTAAGGCATTCATGTTACTTTAGTTCTCTGTTTCCAGGTTCTTGGCTGCTTGTTTAATGAACTTTAAAAGATTTACTCATAAAGTAAAGCAAAAAGAAACATTATTAAGAGCAAAATGCTAGTACAGTGCCCAGAGGGGCAGTGGGCAACCTGAAAGGGAAAGTGCTCAAGGATCATGGGTAGCCTAAGATTACCTTTTAAGTAGTCAGTGTTTTGTGGATACCAAGGAGCACGCTTTTTGAGTGGTTGTAGTAGTTAGCTTCTCATTGCTGGGGCAAATCATAGGACCAGAAATAGCTTATGAGAGGAAAGGGTTTATTTCAAGCTTATAGTTTGGAAAGGAAGTTTCATCAATGTAGAAGAAAGCATAACAGCGCAGGAAGCTGTGGAATCACATCTCCATACTCCAGTGGCAGGGCAAGACGGCAAGAAACATGAGCTGATTGTGAACATGTAATAGGTTGACAGATCAAGCCCAAGTTCCTCCATCAGAAACACACTACAGCCAGCAAGGCTCCACTTCACAAAGGTTCCACCAGCTGGATACTAAGCAGGAAACTTAATCACAAGTACTTAAGGCGATGGGAGACAATTATACATTTAAATCTTCACAGTGGGAAAATTCTCTGTTTTGCCTAATAGACTTGAGTTGTATAATCTGTTCTGTATTGGGCATGACTCTTCCCATCATGGTTCTGATTGTAATAAAATGTATGTCCAGGATTGTATGGGCCTAAGACAGTAGAGGATTCTTTTCAAATGTTCACATAGAAGACATAGTTTGATTTGCAATGCATTCATGTGTCCCAAACCAGTCCTAGTTCAAAGGCATGCTCACCTATCTTCTGATTCTGGAAATAACTAACATGTTGAGTAGAAACACACTCCAAAGGGGAGTAACTAATGATTTCTAGGGCAAGAGAAGCTTCTAATATTTGGAGTGGGATGAATATGCAACTCAGTGCAAATGGGGGTCCCAGGTTGCCAACCAGCTGCTCCATGCATTGTGAGGAAATGGGTGTGTTTGCCGCCCAAGTCAAACAGTGTCCTCCTGAGTTCTTAGCTATTCCTTTTGGTCATCTACTTCAACTGGAAGGAGGTGGAGTTAGATTCCATTTTTGATTGACTGTAGACAAGTTTTAAGCCTTATCTTTTCCTTTTCCCTATGCCTAGCTATGGGGAACACTCAGACTTACCCCAAACAACAATAAAACTCAGAGCCAGTTTCTGCCCTGCCTTCTCAAGTTATTTTGGGCTTGCTGAAGTAGTTCCCCCATCTCTCTAGAAATATTGTTTAGGTAAGTAAGGAAATAGCTCATAATTTTTAGTGTATTTATACAATAGTTAGTTGAGCCTTTCATGCCACATTGTTGAATGGGAAGATTCTCTACACTCACAGTAGGAATTACTCTTAGTTTCACCTTCCCTTTGTACTCTATAATACGCTCAAGTTGCTGTGGAGGTGCAGCACTCCAGAGGCTGAGATCGAGGGTCACCAGGAGTTTGAAGCCATGCTGAGGCTTCAGAGTGAGTTCCAGGTCAGCCTAAAATACAGCGAGACCCTACCTCAAAAAAGCAACAACAAAGAACTCCCCAGACTTAGCTATCAATCTATCTTAACATATGTGCTTCTGGCCTGCCATTTTTTCATGGTTCTCAGGCCATGTCACACATTTTTTAATTCCTACCTTTCAACCACTCCTTCCCCACACAACTATGACTGGAATATTTTAGAAAGATTAATAAGATTCATCCCAGTGACTCAGTGCTAAGTCCCATGTACTAGCCTTGTAACACACTTTTGGATAAAATCATAATGGTTTACCACCACAAGAACTAAGTCATTCTTTCATAACTAGCTCAACTTAATCTCACTCTCCACATTCCACCTGTACTGATTTAGTCACATCCGTATTACTTCCTTGGGGTGTCAGATTGATTTCCCCTCAGATCCTTGATATTTTCTTAATCTTAGGGCTTCCTAATGAACTATATTGGTGTTCTCCAGAGAAATGTGAAAGATAGATGATAGACGGATGGGTGGATGAATAGATACTTGCATACATATGTGCAATATATACATACAGATTTATTCTAAATAATGAATTCATGTAGTGAGGGAGCCTTAGATATACTATGATTTCTGTCTGCAGCTGGCCACCCAGAATAGCATGCGATAGAGCTCTAATCTACAGCGACAATCCTTCAAACAAGGATTTCCAGGGGTTTGAGGAAGGCTGAACACAGGTCTCACAGCACAAGTCCTCAGAGTTAGCATTTTTGTTCTACTCAGGGTCTCAGGCCCACTGATGAGGGCAATTTACAAATTCCACTGAAGAAATGCTAATACTGGGCTAAAAAGATTGCTTAGTTGTTAAAGCACTTGCCTTTGAAGCCTGGGGACCCAGGTTTGACTCCCCAGTACCCACTTAGTCCATATGCACAAGGTGACACATGCAACTGGAGTTTGTTTGCAGTCACTATAAGCCCTAGCATACCCATTCTCTCTCTCCCTCCTTCTCTTTCTCTCTTTATTTGACCCTCTCTCTCAAATAAATAATTGCATAAAATAGTTTTAAAATTAAAAAATGATATCACCCTCAAATAGTCACAGAAACACTAGGAGATATTTAACCATGCACCTGAGAACCCCATCAGTTTTCAAAATCACCCATAAATTTAGTTATCATATCCCCCTGGTTCCCTATACCCCATCGTCTTCTACCACAACTTACCATTCAATCTTGCTTTGTGTCTTCTTATTTGCTATGGTCTTTTGTTGCCCCAAATAGGCTTTCATACTGTGTGGGATATATCCCTCATGAAAATATGTTTTCTCTGGACCACAGTTTTCATTACTCTCTCACTGGGATGTATTTAACACTCCTAAAGGTGTGCAGTTCATAGTACACACTCAATAAAACATTTGTTGATTACATGAATAAATGTAACACTGTATCTCCAAACAACTGTGTGTATCTATGTCTCACATGCAGACAAAGTAATGTATGTAATGAGACTGAATGAAGGAAAACAGAACTCAAATGTAATCTGAAAAAAAAAAAAATCCATCCACAAAGCTTTAAGGAGATACAGCAAAAAGAATATGCAGATAATTGAGAATATTAGTCATGGAAGATACATTAACTATGGTCAGCAGTACTAGTAAGATTTGGCATTAGTGCATGCCATCACTTTCTATTCAGTTGTGTCTAATCATGGAATAACAGTTATTAAATTTCATTCTTATAGGCAAATTAAACTTTTATGAAAACCCTTCCTTGTATTAATAAGATGAACAGATATTCAGTCATTCACAGAAACTCTGGGCACTTACTCCACTGGCCCACTTCACCTAATGAAACAGGAGAGGTATCTCTCATGAAGTTGTTGTTATTTAAATATCTTAGTAAGAGAGAAAGAGAATGAATGGTCTGCATAACAAATATTGAGTTAAAATGATGAAGGAAGGCTAGAGAGATGGCTTAGCGGTTAAGCACTTGCCTGTAAAGCCTAAGGGCCCTGGTTTGAGGCTCAATTCCCCAGTACCCATGTTAGCCAGATGCACAAGGGGGTGCCCACGACTGGAGTTTGTTTGCAGTGGCTGGAAGCCCTGGTGCACCCATTCTCTCTCTCTCTCAATCTCCTTCTCTTTGTCAGTCACTCTCAAATAAATAAATAAAAATAAACAAAAAAATTTAAAAAATGACAAAGGAGACCATATTGCCTTTCATAGTTGATTGTCTAACTCATGAATATCAAATCACTTGGAAAACTTGAGAGCATTGCAATAAGGAGAGAGGTTAGAAGGTCAAGAAGTGAATTGTTGTTTTCCATGTACAAGACACAGAATAAAGAAAGCCAAGCCAGGCCCTAACTAACTTCTAAGGGCAAAATGGTCTACACCTTTAAGCCACTTATGGAAACTGACACTGTATAACTTGATGTGCATTTTCTTCTGGATTACTAAAGCACTGACTGTTGAAATTTTTGCCTTGCTATGTATAAGACATTGATGTAATAATGGCAATAATTAATGCTCATCTTGTGAGACCTATTGCTTGCTTTTTATTGGAAAGTAAAGTTTAATCTCTATTCAACATCTGATTATTTTAGTAGCTCCATCATATTCAGTCATATTTCTGGTTTTAAAATTCCTGTTAATATTGAACTTTTGATTTACTTAATTTCTTCTATTTCTTATTATCCAGGGAATGTTAGGAAAATTAGATAGGTTTCTACTTGTTTTGAACTTCACCGATCAAAATGAACTCCAGAATCTGTCTGGATTGAGAAGCATGCTCACTTAATGATGATAGAGAGATGCCTGCCACAGTGAAAGGTGAAATTGTAATATTACACAGATCTGATATTTGCTCTTCTTGATTTAAATGAAAAGTAGGCAAAAGATATTCTTGTATTTTGTTTCTCCATTTCAGTGAATGCAGTACCTTCTGCTTGTACCTGGTATAAATTCTATAGGAATGCTTTCATGAATTGAGTTTCAAAGTTAAGATCTTGAGTTACAAGCTGTAATATACTACCAACCAGAAAGTGTTTGCTTCATGCTTGATCTGGAATTCACTATGTAGTCTCAGGGTGGTCTGGAACTCATGGGGATCCTCCAGCCTCTGCCTCCTGAGTGCTGGGATTAAAGGCATGTGCACCACACCCAGCTCAGAATCTAACGCTTAGTCTTTCTCTTAATTCACTCTTGTGTTTATTTTGTAGCATTCAGATTGAGTTTTGTCTATCCTAAAAGCTGATTTAAAAGAATTAGCTACTTGCTGTATGCTTATGTTAGTATAAATGATTTAATTTATTATTTTTAGTGTGTTTTTAGAAATATGGTTGGTATTTACAATAAATATGAATATTGCCTTGGCTCATGCATACTTGATTTTACTTTTCTTGACTAATGTTTGGAGGGAACATCACAACTTTTTTTTAAAGATAAAAATCTTTTCCTTGAGCAGACTTTGGAATTAACTTTTTATTGGTCCCTCAGAACCTTTCTCAAGTTTACATTCTTACACTTGTGAAAATCTCATTTCAAGAAACATCGAGAATGTATTGGTTTTACAATCTGGTAATAGAATGTCTCATTTTACATGCTCAGTTTTAATGAAAATGTAGTGAATGTAAAAAGCCTTTCAAACTGTCACCATGCATGTCAAACACATGCAGTCACTGTTTGTGTATTAAACCCCTCTCTGATCTGACAGTATGCCTGCACATTTTAAAATTATTTATTAAATTGGTACCTCATCTCTTTCTCTTTCTGTATTACAGAAGGAATAACAGCATTAGTTGCCATGAGCCCAGGACAGGTGTGGACAAAACTGGCTTTTTTGAATTATCCAATTATCAGTAAGGCACCTTCACAGAGAATTCCTCTGTCTTCTTTCAGGCTCAGTTGTATGCTCCATAAAAAGGCAATAGGAAGGCCATTATCAACTCTGTCCAGGGTAATTCTGGCATGGTGATGTACTACATAGAAGCAGCTGCCATTTTCCTAATTGTTACTAGTGCAGGGAAATGAAGAGAGTGGTGAGGAAAAGCTTTTAAGGGTTCCACTGCCCACACACAGCACAGAGCATCTGGGCTGAGATTGCTTCGCAAGCAATTTGTGATCACTAAGAGCAACATTAAGGACCAAAAAATAAATCTATATAATAACCTCAGGAAAAAATTGAGGTGTAAATTCTGCTATTTTAAAGCTTAAGCAAATGAAGATTGTTCTCTGTGTTATGAGAGAGCATTACAATTGGCCATTATCTAAAGACAATCACATGTTTTTCATTATCACATTCAAATTGCTTGGTGGCTCCTTTACCTCTCAAGAGTAAGAAAATGATTGAAATTTTAAAATAATCATACTGGTGTGTTGTTAAGTCTATTACAAGAAAATAAGTGAGTATCTTTTCAATGCAATGCACAAAAATCATTTTGCCTTGCTTCTACCCAAAGGAAAATATTTTAATCTAATAATCTGACGGTTTCAACAACAATAATTTAATAAGACTGTGGAATACTTGAATATTTGGTTTTCCTTTGGAGTATTGTTGATGAGCATTTGGAATAAAGATTATCATGTGATGCCCACTTATTAGAATAAAAAATTATTTCAGTTGTTGAAGAAAATTATAAAGTATTAAATTATGAATCTGGTATGTTCAAAGTAGTATACAAAAGAATGTGGTCTGGAAAAGCATTCAAAACATTCTTCCAAAGAATGAGTACAAAAATAAAACAAAAATTTAAAATACTATGTGAGGCCACAGCTTGGCTACTGTTGAGTATAGGAAAGCACAGCTAGTCACTGTGCTGCCTTGAAAAGGCCCATTCAGCCAGAAGTCACAAACCTCAAGTCAAAATGAAATGGGGCTCCAAGCTAGGACCTGGTAGTGTTTGAAAATTGACTGGATCTGTCTCCCCAATGAAATCTTGTTTAAAGAGACAGAATAATAGTCTAGTACAGATTTTCTGGAACACTATTTAGTAGGAGAGAAATTGTGTCATGCTGGAGAAGCAAAGGAAGTGAAAAAGTCTTTCAGACCTGCAGACATAGCTTCATTCCACAGTATTCTCCATATTTAATGATGAGGGCAGCATTATAGTCTTTTACTCTATAGGAAAGAGCATTGATGGAGAACTGATCCACCTTCCTGCTAACACAATAACCCTAAGGGGTATTGATTAGTGCAGTTAATCAGGGCACTCAAGGTTGTATTCAGGAAAATAGTTATTTCACCTGATGACAAAGCTTCATAAAGTGTCTCAGTTAAACAAGAGTTCCTGCTAATAAAACAGGTACAATTTAGGTTTACTTTCATACATTAAGAAGTGACTGTATTTTGTGTATTTTGTTATGTAAGTTTCCAGTGCTGCCAAGGGAAACAGTATGCCTGAGCAAATAAGAATTTAACAAAAACTTAGGAAATTAGTTATAGCGTATACAATATTTGATCAAAAATCTGAGATTCCTATAGGAATGTAGCTATATCAAGTCACTTATTATATAAAAAAAATAGAACTCAAAACAAGAAATCCATAATAATTTTGAAATGTGTTCATATAGTTTGTTGTACTTTCCTTATACTTTTTATTTGAACCTATTTTTAAATGTTACCTACATTCTTGAGTACATACATTTTAGCAGGTCCTAGGTATTTTAAACATTAAGTTAGAAGATTTGCTTCAACCAACAATAATCTACTGCCTATTTTCCTTCGCTTTACTGGTTATCATTACCCCTAAATACCCTAGGTTGATATTGGTTTATTTCTATCTCTATGTATTATATATTCCTGGACTTTGAATATGAATAGAATAATAACTTAGGCAGTTTGAGGTACAGGCTTCTTTGGAGTTAACATGATGTTTATAAGATTCATATAAATTGTATCAGTACTTTATTCCCATGTTATTAAATCACATTCTAGGATATTAATGAATCAAATTTTATGAATATGTTCAACAATTTATGGAGATTTGGGTGCATGTGTATATATTGGCTCTTATAATCAATCTTTCCAAGATCATTTGTCAAATATACAAGGGTAAACTAAATAAAGTAGAACACAAAGAATCAATTAGTTTCTCTGCCTTTTCATCACCCTTCAACTTCTCTTCTCTAAACTTCCTTTCTCCTCTTCAACTTATTTTTCCTTATTCTCTACATGTTTTTCTTCTCCTACTCTTCTTCCTACGACTCTCTCCCATGTTTTAAAAGTTTTTGAAACAATATAGATCAGAAAGCATTTCCTCAAAGTCATAACCTTCACAGTATTTTGTCCTACATTTCACTGACTATAGTATTCCATAGGAAGAAAAATTGAATGATATATAATATAGAAATATATGATATTTTGTCCTGTATGTCACTAGGCATAGCATTGCTTAAAAAGAATTACCTAATTATATACAATATAGAAATTTACAAAGGATGGCACCCCCTTACTGAGGAGACAAATCGATGAAGTGTTGTCACTATGTGAGTAATCTGGCTCCCAACTCACAGGAAAATAAAAATAAATTACACTCAAGCTTGAAATGATATAAAACACACAGAAATGACTGAAAGAATTAAATATGGAAATAAAGATGCTTCTGCATGAATTAGTTTATTATCACTAAATAGCAAGTTATATAATTTAATATTAATAATCAGTGGTGAATTATCAAAAAATTAAAGTAGAAAGATTTTTGATTTATTCTGATATGTTTAAGGAGAAGGTAATCAGAATAGGAAACAATTAAGACTTTTTTAAATGTGAGAATTAATTAATTAGCATAATCAAATCCTCAAACCTTGGACATAAACAGTAAGACATTATTTTGGCCAATGCTTATAGCTTTATAATAAGGAAGGAGACAGAACTTGACCATAGGATGAGATGAACGTACTTGATAAATTTTCTTTAATTATTTACTGTGCATGTATGAGAGAGAGAGAAAGAGAGAGAAAGATAAAGAGAGAGAGAAAAAGACAAAATGGATGAGAGAGAGAGAGAGAAGTCAGAATTTCAAAATCATTCTTGAAGACAGGGGTTTTCTCAGAGTAGTTTTCCAAATACACAGATTCAGTAAAAATGCATATGGTATATTAATAAATTATAGTTAAACATTCTAAAGGCTGATAAACACAAATTATACCCCAGTCTTCTGATCCTCCCTCCAGGAGAGAGTTAAGAGAGAAAAAATAAACATGGCAGAAGCTGCTACTTCCTATCAGTACAATTTGACTTATCTCTTTGAGTAGGAACCAGGTCCTATAAGCAAAGTCAGGTTCAAGTACAACATTTTGGTTCTGTAAATATAATCAAATTCTTATTTAAAAAAATTGTGGGCTGGAGATATGGCTTAGCGGTTAAGTGCTTGCCTGTGAAGCCTAAGGACCCCGGTTCGAGACTCAATTCCCTAGGACCCAAGTTAGCCAGATGCACAAGGGGGCGCACACATCTGGAGTTTGTTTGCAGTGGCTAGAAGCCCTGGCCTGCTGATTCTCTCTCTTTCTCTATCTGCCTCTTTCTCTCTCTGTGGCTCTAACTCTCAAAATTAAATTATGGCCAAGATGGCAACTGCCTAGCTGTGCTGCAAATCCCAGGGAAAGACAGGCAAGACATTAAGGGTTCACTGGGGCTTTTAGGGGAGAGCAATCTCCAATAGATTGTCAGTGGGACGGCATGGGTAGGGGGCAGGAAATAGTGGATCCCTTTGTGGGCTGGTAGCCCACCTCTCCCCCCAAATAGCCACTGTGTCCACCATCACTGCTGCAGAGCGCCGATTGATCCCTGCATGCTGAAGCTTCGATGGCTCCAAACACTCGCCCATTAACTGCTCCAGCCAATGCACATATGTGCATCTCCTGGGAATAACAGGAAATCCCTGATTCCCTCAGGAATGGGTACCCCACTGCTCCCCATATCCACAGTGCAGCTGTGTGCAGATTGATCCCTGCTCATGGAAGTTTAGACTGCCCAGCCCACTTGCTCATTTACTGCTCCTGCTGCTGCATGTTCAGCAAGCCCAGTCCCACAGCAACTGCCATACAAGCTCAGAACGGGTCTCTCACTTGTGCCAGCTCAAGTGCCATCCCCTTCCTGTCTGCCTTGCCAGCCATCCACCATTGTCCTTTGGTGGGGGAGTGCAGACTGCTTCTAGGTCCCAGTGTTCCCAGCCACAGTTTGGGCTGCTTCATTGCTTGGAACTTCAGTGTCCCTCCTAGCTTGAATGCAGGCAGCTTTGGCACATTACCGCTTGAAAACTCAAGCAACTTTGGTGCCCCTGCCAGGCAGTAGATAGGTGGCTTTGACAAGTGAGAGCCAAAGCCCAGGCTGCCTGGAAACTGCTGCAGACTGCCTCAGATTCCCATTGTGCTTGAGCCCAGGCTAATCCACCCACCTATGTGCCCATACACTGTCATGGGCAGACCACAGCGCAAAAGAAATAACATGAAAAATAAAATGCAAGAAAATCCAGTTATATCACCCAGTTCTACAATGAATATATCCAACCAAAATGTAGAAGAGTCATTAGGACGAGAACATCAAATTGAACCTATGAGCAATGCATCCCTGACCAACCTACTGATAAAACATGCAAGAAAGCAACAAAGGACAGATAATCATGTGGATGCTGCCATCACTAAACTAGAAATAATAGATAAGAAGTTAGAAGTTCAAAGAGAGTTAAGAGATTTGAGGGAGAGTGAAAAAAAAATAAAACAAGACCTTAAAAATCAGCTGGACATGCTAAATGAAGACATAAAGAAAAGCAAAGATGAATTCCAAGAATCATCAAGAAAGTCAGAAAATGATGTGAAAAGGGAGTTTGACAGAGGGATGGAAATTATACATAGAAAAGCAGTAGAAAATGAAAACTTAATTGAACAAGTCCAAAACTCTCTAGAAGCCCTCAAGAATAGGGTCAGCCAAGTGGAGGATAGAAACTCTGATCTGGAAGACAAGACAGAAGCAACAGTTTGAGAGTTCAAAAATTACAGTAAGTTCAAAAGTTCCTGTGAACAGAACAGAACATGAGGGAATTGTGGGATACACTTAAATGCCCTAATATCAGGATCATTGGAACACCAGAATGAGAAGAAATTCAGACCAAAGGCATGCAGAACTTATTTAATAAAATAATTAAAGAAAATTTCCCCAGTCTCTTAAAAGAAAGGCCCATCAAGATACAAGAAGCCAACAGAACTCCAAACAGACTGGACCAAATGAGAAACTCTCCAGTACATATTGTCATTAAGACTTTTAACATTGACACCAAAGAGAAAATCCTAAAAGCAGCTAGGGAAGAACAACACCCCATCAGAATTACATCGGACTTCTCAGTGAAAACTGTGAAAGCTAGAAGGACCTAAAAGAAACACTGCAAAGTTTAAGACCCCATGGCTTCCAACCCAAACTATTCTACCCAGCAAAAGTAACTCTCACAATAGATGGTGGAAGAAAAACTTTCCATGACAAAACTGAGCTTTACAACTATATGAACACAAAACCAAACCTACAGAGGGTATTTCAGAAAATTCTCCACAGTGAAGAAACAAATAATCAAACTCAAATGCCTACAAGAAGCAGATCACAATAACCAAACTCAGAGTAGGCACAAAAAAACTTCAGTCCATACAAACACATAAACACATCTACTATCACAATATGAGAGTGATCAAATCAAATCTCACAGTCATTACCCTAAATATTAATGGCCTGAATTCACCCATCAAGAGACACAAGCTAACAGGATGGATCAAAAAATTAGACCCCTCATTCTGTTGCCTTCAAGAAACCCGCCTCACCACTGAAGACAGACACCTGTTCAGGGTGAAAGGATGGAAAACAATATTCCAAGCAAATGGGAATAAGAAAAAGCAGGAGTAGCTATGGTAATATCAGATTAAATAGACTTCAAACCAAAACTATTCAAAAAAGACAAGGAAGGCCACTTACTACTTATCAAGTGAATGATCCATCAAGAGGATATTACAATCATAAATCTGTATGCACCAAACACAGAGGCACCACAGTTCATTAAACAAAAACTACTTGAAAATAAAACAGAAATAACCACCAACACCATCATAGCTGGGGACTTCAACACACCATTATCAGTAATAGACAGATCATCCAAACACAAGCTCAACAGGGAAGTAAGAGAGCTCAACAAAACCATAGATCACTTAGACCTAAGGGACATCTATAGAACTTTCCATCCGAAATTCACAGACTACACATTCTTCTCAGGAGCCCATGGAACATTCTCTAAAATAGACCATATAATGGGTCACAAAGACTGCCTCCACATATTTAGAAAGATTGACATAATTCAGATTAACAAATTTCAAAATTAAAAATGAGAGATCACAATAGGCATAAGTAAAATTGGGAGAATCATCAGGACTTATTTCAAAAACATCTACTCCACAAAACTGGATAATGTGGAGGAGATGCATAAATTCCTGGATGCATACCATCTATCAAAGCTAAACTCAGAGCAGATTAATCACCTCAATGAACACATCACACTCATGGAGATTGAAAAAGTAATAATAATAAAAAAAAAACCTTTCCAAAAAGAAGAGTCCAGGACCAGATGGCTTCTCAGCTGAATTCTATCAAACCTTCATGGAAGAACTCAAACCAGTCTTCCTCAACTGTGCCACACAACTGAAAAACAGGGAAAGTTACCTAACTCCTTCTTTGAAGCTAATATCACCCTAATTCCAAAACCAAGCAGAGATGCCACATGAAAAGAAAATGGCCAGCCTATTTCCTTGATGAACTTAGATGCAAAGATCCTAAACAAATCCTCACAAACCAAATCCAACAACACATCAAAAGCATTATCCATCTTGACCAAGTGGGATTCATCCCAGGAACAAAGGGGTGGTTCAACATATGGAAATCTGTCAATGTAATATACCACATAAACAAGGTTAAACATAAAAACTACATGATCATTTCAATAGATGCAGAAAAGGCTTTTGACATGATACAACATCACTTCATGATCAAAACATTGGAGAGAATTGGCATGTTTTGTTCATATCTTAACATAATAAAGGCAATATACAAAGCTCTGAAGGCCCAATAATACTTAATGGAAAGAGACTGGAGGAATTCCCATTGAGCTCAGGAATAAGACAGGGTTGTTCTCTCTCACCTCTGCTTTTCAATATAGTACTGGAAGTCCTAGCTCAAGCCATAAGAGAGGAGAAAGAAATAAAAGGGATACAATTTGGAAAGGAAGAATTTAAATTAGCTCTATTTGCTGATGACATTATTTTATATGCAAGAGACCTGAGAGACTCCATCCCAAAACTCCTGAAGGTGATTAACTCTTATAGCAAAGTAGCAGGACACAAAATCAATGCACAAAACTCAGTAGCTTTTCTATATGTAAATGACAAAGGTACAGAGAAGGAAATAACGGACATAGCCCCATTTTGAACAGCAAAAAATAAAATAAAATAAAACACCATGGAATAACATTAACCAAGGAAGTGAAAGATCTATACAACGAAAACATAAAAACTCTCAAACAAGAAATTGAGGAGGACTTGAGCAAATGGAAAGACCTCCCATGCTCCTGGATAGGCAGAATTAACATTGTGAAGATGACCATCCTACCAAAGGCAATATACAGATTCAATGCAATTCTAATTAAAATCCCTACAGTGTTCTTCACAGAGATAGAAAAAATGATCTCAAATTTCATATGGAAAGGCAGAAGGCCTTGCATAACCAAACATATCTTCAACAAAAGAAATACCTCTGGATGTATCACCATACCTGATCTAAAGCTATATTACAAAGCCATAGTTATATAAAGAGCATGCTACTGGCTACAGGAGTATAGAACAATGGAATAGATTTGAGGACCCGGACTTTGAGTCAAGCAATTATAGCTACTTTATATTCAACAAAGACCCGAACAATATAGGCTGGAAAAAAGACAGCATCTTCAACAAATGGTGCTGGACAAACTGGATAACCATATGTAGGAAACTGAAACTTGATCCACACATTTGTCTATGCACTACACTCAAATATAAATGGATCAAAGACCTAAACATAAGACCAGAAACTTGAATACTACTGGAAGAAAATTTAGGAAGTACTTTCCATGATATAGGAATGGATAAAGACTTCCTGAACAAAACCCCAGTAGCTCACAATCTTAAACAGTCACTCAACCAATGGGATGACATGAAGCTGAAGAGTTTCTTTACAGACAAGCATACATTAAGTAAAGCCAATAGATTACCCACAGAATGGGAGAAAATAGTTGCCAGTTATCCAACTGACAGAGGCCTAATCTCTAGAATCTACAAAGAACTCAAAAATCTAAACAGTAAGAAGTCAAAATGGCAAACACACACTTAAGAATATGTTCATCATCCCTAATCATTAGAGAAATGCAAATTCAAACAACTGCAAGATTCTACCTTACACCTATAAGGATAGCAAACCTCAAAAAACCAAGTGAGGGCTGGAGAGATGACTTAGCTGTTAAGCGCTTGCCTGTGAAGCCTAAGGACCCCGGTTCGAGGCTCGGTTCCCCAGGTCCCACGTTAGCCAGATGCACAAGGGGGTGCACGCATCTGGAGTTCGTTTGCAGTGGCTAGAAGCCCTGGCACGCCCATTCTCTCTCTCCCTCTATCTGCCTTTCTCCCTATGTCTGTCGCTCTCAAATAAATAAATAAATAATGAACAACAAGGACAAAAAAAAAATTCAAGTGAAAATAAACGCTGGCGAGAATGTGGAGAAGCAGGAACACTCATTCACTGTTGGCGGCAATGTAGGATGGTACAACCACTTTGGAAAGCAATATGGAGACTCCTGAAAAAGCTGATTATAGAGAAACCAACAGACCCAGTTATTCCCTTACTGGCATCTACCCTAAAACCTTCAACCCACATGCCAGAGAGATTTGCTCAACCATGTTTGTAGCTGCTCAATTAATAATACCTAAGAGCTGGAATCAACCCAGATATCCATCGCTAGAAGAATGGATAACTAAGATATGGTATATCTACACAATGGAATTCTATACTGCAGTATGAATTAATGACACAATGAAATTTGAGGAATAATGGTTGAACCTGGAACAGATTATTCTCAGTGAACTTGCCCAATCACAGAAAAAAAAAAAATCACCACATAGTCTCACTCATCTACAGCACCTAACCTGAATCTACCCAAGATACCTTACATATCCAGCAAGCATCTTGTGTACTAGACACAAGGATGGATTAGGAGGGAGGGGAGGGCATCAAAGGGGCAAAAAACACAAATCTAGACCCAAACAGTAATGGTATCATAAAATTCTTCTTCATAAAAGGCAGACCAAATGGCTGAACCTTCACCAGGCCCTTACAGGGAACACCTGAACCACAAGGCACTGGAGCGGGTAGGATCAAGGCTAACCTTAATCTTCTACATCTTCCCGCCCTTGCCCTCGCCCTCGCCCTCGCCCTCGCCCTCGCCCTCTCCCTCTCCCTCTCCCTCTCCCTCTCCCTCTCTCTCTCTCTCTCTCTCTCTCTCTCTCTCTCTCTTCTCTCTAACTATTGTATATTAGTTTTGTTTTTTTTTTTTCCTCATTTTATTAGTGAGCAGTGACCTGTAACTCCCAGTACCAGCATGGGGCTACCATCCACAATGAGCTTTTGATCAGAGAGACCTACAAGGTTTCCTAAAAGACAGACAGACTTCTGTCAGAGTACTTGATGACCCACCAAAGTTTAGTGGTAAGACCCTACTACTGAATACACCATATGCAGTTGACACGGAAAAATGGAATGGCATGGCTGGAAGCTAGAAGCGAGTCAGTCCCCAGACAGTCAGCACCTCTAGTCCCAGAATGTGCTACATGGGTGACTGGGGAAAAATGACCAATATCTGTCCAAGCTACTCATGGTCTAACCTACGTAGCAGCAAATAACTTGTTGTGATGCCCACACAAGTGCAATAGTGGCACACAGCCATGGTGGGGAACCAACTGCTCTTGATTCAGCTAACTGATCCCCTCAGTGGTACAAGACCCATAGCTGGAGCTGGGAAACAAATCAGAACCATATCAAAACATAAGCCCACTCTCCAATATCAAGCTACCATCAATTGTTGGCTACAAGAGGGACTACACCTATTAAATTCTCTATTAAAAAAAAAAAAGTGTTATCTCATTTGCCCTTCTGCTAACTTACTTTCCGTTGGAAAATCTGCTTCTGTTGTTTAGATAGATGTAGTTCCTAAGGAGAAAGCCACCCTGTCATATCTCAAAAGAGCCCCAGCTGAAACTAAGGAAAATTGATGAAACAAGCAAGGGTTCTGTTTTCCTAGGGAACAGGATACCAGCCCAAGGGGGAAGGAGACCAACACAGAGAAAAATCAACTCCTACCAAGTCAGAGAGCCAGAGCCTCAGAGGCCCCCAACACCTCATCACTGAAGCAGACCAAAAATTAATCCAACATGGCTCAGGGAAATTTTGCGAAAGAGGGCGTGGAAAGAATGTTAGAGTCACATGTTGGATCATAATAAGCAGAGACATTTATCTTATCTGTAAATGTAGGCTAACTCCACAATGCATGACCCATATACCTCCACAAGGAGGGGCCAAGAGGATGGGGTAGGTGACAGATGAGCCTAATAATGGTACCAAACTGACTGTATTTGCTGAATACAAAACTAATTAGTAAATATATATATATATTTACTAATTATATATATATTTAATTAAAAGAAAAAAAGAAAAGAAAAAATTTGTAATCAGAAGGATCTAGGCACATACATATGGGGTGTGGGGAGAGCAAGGGGGAGTGGGGAGAATTGGCAGGCCAGAACCTCTTGCAGCTGCAAATGTACTCCAGATGCATGTATTGTCTTTGTGCATCTGGCTGTATGGAGGTAGGTACTAGGGAATCAAACCTAGGCCACCATGCTTTGTAAGCAAGCACCTTAACCACTAAGCCATGTCTCCAACCCCCAAGCAGTTATTGAAGGTAGTATTACCCCTTACAACTAATATGATGAAGTATAGAATAAGTCAAACTCTCATGAGTAGTCATCAGAAAATACCAGAAAACACCAAACTCACAGAGGGGTATTTTACAATACATATGACTAGTTATCTTCAAATATCAGCAGTGATTGAGAAGTTCCTTTGTTCTGACCTCATAGAGCAGTCTTCATATAGGTAACACCCCAAAAGAATCTGTTCCAGGTTTAATTGCACAGTACCCAAGTAAATCCAAACACACAGAATACCACATGCATCTGGAGTTCATGGCATATACATCTGGCATTCATTTGCTGTTGCAAGGGGCTCTGGTGCACCCATTTTTCTCTCTCCTTCTCTAATAAACAAATGAATAAATATTTTTTAAACTCATAACTGTTGACTTTGTCAAATAATAATGAATATCCATACATTTATTCTAATTTCCTTAATTATAAACAAAGCTGGAAAAAATGTGTAGATCTATGCAAATCCTGCTGTATACTCACTCACTTCTAATAATAAAGTTTATTTTAATCCTCTTTTTTAAAGACACTGAAAAATCCAACTATACAGATTTACATTTTAAGTGGACTCATTGAAATCTATTCTTGGACTTTCCTAAATTACACACACACACACACACACACACACACACACACACACACACACATATATATATATCAAGTTCAGTAACATTGTGGTATTATGATATTATGACAAAGTCATGTGCCCCACCTGAATATTTTAGAAATATTCAGACACATTTTCTCCTGGGTCTCCTAATGGCTTTGCCACCTGGACCATGAAGAAATTAGATGTCTCTTTATTTATGTCTAATAGATTGCTTTGTTCCTATGTTCCACAAATATAGATAGTAGGAATTGCTTTCTTCCTACCTGGAGGGAGATTTGGTTATGTGAGCTATGCTTAAGGTGACAGTAAATATTCAATTTATTCTTGGGGCACGATTTGTTAACTAATGAGAGTGCATGAAATATGAATTTTATTTCCATTTTAGAACAGAAAAAGTTTAATAAACACAGAAAAAGCCAACTCAATATATCAAAAGGGAAATAGAAAAGTAAAAAAGAAAGATTTATGCAGGATATTATTAAACTAAGTTATTGAACCCTCAGTGACAGTGGAGTCCACTAGTTAATATGGGGGTTTCTAGTGATTTTGTCAGAAATGGTGTTTTGGCCCAAATTCAAAGTACAATAAAAAATATTGGAACAGAGTGACTGTAAAATGGTTTCCTCCATTCATAAATGGAATAAAAATATAATCAATAAATATGGTATTGTGTAGCTATTTCCTCTAATTAGAAACCTTCCTTGCAGTAGGGAAGACAGAGGCTCCTGAGATCAGGGAAATCATGAAACTTGGTAGACTTTGGACAATCCTCACAATTACATGACTAAAGCAGCTCAAGAAGTTGTAGCATTCATCCCAGGTTATGCAAGCCCAAGATAATTCCTGAGGGAGAAGAGACAGTTTGGGGGATCTACCTGCATGTTGTCCAGGAAAGTCCAGCTTTGTTGAGTTATTACCCAAATAGGTGATATGACAGTGTTTGAGTCACCACGTTCCTGTAAGTAACCACTCATCCATGTTCCTGTAACCTTAATATAATCATTTATTTACCATGCTAGGCTTGGTGGAATGACTTCTTTTTCTTCCCTTACTACCCCATCTAGGGTAAAGAGATGTTTGTTCTTATCTCCCCAGGAAAAATCTTGATAAAATATTGTCATACAAATAAAGACTGGTAGAACCAAAGATGAGTTTGGAAGAAGTGGTTGCATGGCCTCTGCAATGGGTGATAAAACATGGAAGTTGGCCCATCTGATGGTGGAATATCCGCTGCAATAATCCTGATATGGCTGTCTGCTCCAGTGTGATCTGTGAGATATCTCCTGGCAATAGCAGCAGCTTTATGCTCCCAGCTGTGGGTAATAATCATGTATCAGGCTGAGCTGTCTGAGAGTGGGCATTCTTGGAGTGAATACCCTCATGACTCATGACTCTCTTGATCTATCTATCTTTTTTTTTTAACTTTTTTTTTTAATTTTTGAGGTAGGGTCTAACACTAGTCCAGGTGACCTCAAACACACAGTAATCCTCTTACCTTACCTTTCAGAGTGCTAGGATTGAAAACGTGCACTGCTATACCCAGTTCTTACTGTGTGTTTTATGGGATGGAATGCCTCATTTGTGAATAGAGTCCAGCTCGTGTATATGGGGATGCCTACTATAACAGAGAAAGTATAATATATGTGATAGGAAGCTCAGCAGGCTATACAGGCAGTTATTTTGTTTTTGCTATGGAGAAAACATGCAACTAAGGCACTGCTGTCTGCCCAAGAATGAAACTTGCTCACATAAGGTGTAATCACATAGAGCAAAAGGTGTCTGCAAATGTTATCCTCCACATTAGCTTCTGATTTGGCAGAAAAAAAAATGGTGAAATTGGAGGATGGCATAGAAGTGTTTTCTCGCTGTTTTTTTTTTTTTTTTTTTTTTTTTTTTAAAGGTCGTGGGATGTAAGGGAAAGGCAGTACAAGTTAATTTGGGGCCTATTATCTTTTTCTTCAGTCAAAAACCTTGGAACCAGTGGTAAAAATTTTTATAGTGAGCAGCAGATTAAGGTAGATATGACAGAAGATCTTAGTATTGTCTCACCTTAAATAGAGCAAAAAGTCTATGATTCAGTAAGCAGACAGGGTCCTAGTAATGGCCTAGTAAAGGAAACTATGAAGATTAGGAAATTATCTGCATAGGAATTGATTGAATTTTGGAAAAATGTTTTTAAACCATTTTAATGATTACTTATTTGAAGGAGGTGGGAGAGAGAGAAGGAGGAAGTAAGAGAAATGAGTGATGAGCGGGTGTGCCAGGGCCTCCCGGAACTACAGATGAACTTCATCCACATCTTTGTACCACTTTGTGTATCTAGCTTTGTATGGGTGCCGTGTAATCAAACATAGGCCATCAGGCTTTGCAAGCAAGTGTCTTTAAACACTAATCCATCTCTCCATCTCCTAGAATACTTTTAATAATGAAATGAAAGAGCCACTAGGATTTAACGTTTAAGGCTGTGGGACATGAGGATGGATGGGACATAGCTCACCACCTTAAAAAGAGAGTAACTGTGTAATAGAGCTATTTTTCACTTCCTAAGACAAAGACTACAGGACTTGAGAATATATGGGGGGAATCAGGTCATGTTGTAGATACGTTTGCATTGCTGGGATAAAGCACTAGATTTATTTTTGTTTACAGTCTAGAGGTAATGCTTCACAATGACAGGAGAAAGCATAACATGACCAGAGGCTAGGCATTGCTTTTGCACAGCAGGTAGAATATAGCAGCAGGAGAGTGAACTGAGTTCTGGCAAGGAGGATCTGGCTATAATACCCCTAAGCCCATTCATGTTTCCCCAGAGACGCACCTCCTCTAGCAAGGCTCCACCTCCCAAATTGCCATTAGATGGAGACATTCAGGACACATGAGTTACAGGGTCAGCTGATCCAAACCACCACAACCCCAAATGGACTGACTCATTTGGACCATTTATGACCCCTTACATTAAGGGATAGACAAAAAAAAAATAGACAACTTATATAATGAAGGCATTCCTGATCATTGTAAAGAATATGAGGCAAGAATTGTGAGGAGCTGGAGTGCCCGAGTGAAGGGAAGCAAAAGAGAGTGCCAAATATGTGCTACAGTTCACCAAAAAGATAAAAGGATACTAAATCATGAAACAGTACAGGTCAAAAGGATTAATAGTGTCCCATGGTGGGTGTATATTCTCCAAGAATGTGGTATACTGGGGGTGAGTAATATTTGTCCAGCTACTTAGATATTTATGTTTGATATTCTTTTGCTAATAACAGTCTGAGTGAGTTCCCATTCCATTTATATTTTACTGTAAAATGTACATTGAACTCATTCATTATCAAAAGGAATTTGATCACTTTAAACAAAGTCATTTAAGGCACAACAATGAACTGGGATATTTTATTTATAATGGCTCTTCTATTTATATCAATGATTATAAACATAAATGTATAATAGATATAAATACATAATAGCTCTCCTGTTTACAATGAATGGTGCACTTTTACCTGCTCCATGTCAGATTGCCTCCTTTATCTAGACAACACATGTCTAGAGATATAGATTTCTATAAGTAAATGTCTGTATAAATTTTTCCAAAGATTTGTATTCTCATAACTTCACTTTGACCATTATGTGACTATAGAGTTGTTGCCCTTAATTTTGACTTCCAGTTTCATGCCCGTATACTTCCATCTTTGCCATCACCATGCATTTTATTTTCTCATATATTACATTGCCTCTACCTTTTGATCAGTGGTTCTCCTCCTTGAACGTATGTTCTTCACATTATTTTGATTACAACTGTCCACCACACAGCATTTTTTTGCCCTAGGCCTTTGTGACTCTTACTGTGTCACATAAGGAGTCCTCAACTGTAGCATTCTTATAATTGCTTTTCTCTTCATTGGAACATGAGTTCCTAGTGGTTGAGAGTGGGTCTTGCTAGAAGAATATTTGTTTAGCACATGCAAGGCCTTAGGTTTAATTCCAATACTACCAGAATATGTAAAGAAAGGAAGAATATACACAACCAGATCACAATGTGAATCAAATATATAGATTTACTTATATATCTTTCAGCAAGTCATCATTGACTCACTTTTTGCTGGGAGTCTAAACTCTAAATGAGCTTATGAAATTAAGTTCTTTTAATTTTTTTGTTTTTATTTTTATTTACTTATTTGAAAGTGATAGACAGAGAAAGAGGCAGATAGATACAGAGAGAGAGAAAGGGTGCACCAGGGCTTCCAGCCACTTCAAACGAACTCCAGACATGTGAGGCCCCTTGTGCATCTGGCTAACGTGGATCCTGGGGAATCGAGCCTTGAACTGGGGTCCTTAGCTTTATAGGCAAGTGCTTAACTGCTAAGCCATCTCTCCAGCCCAGGATAATTGTTCTTAAAAAGAGTTTAAGAACTTAAACCAAGTGCACAAAGGGGAAAACGCATCTGGAGTTCGTTTGCAGTGGCTGGAAGCCCTGGCATGCCCTTTCTCTCTCTGCCTTCTTCTCTCTGTCTGTCACTCTCAAATGAATAAATAAAAATAAACAAAAAATCATTTAAAAACAATCATCCTCTAACAGCATCATACATAAACAATGCTCTTGCAAACTCATCACAGAGAAGGATCAGTAAGACAAATATTGACATGAGAACATTAAGCCGATACACAATTTAAATGTATATACTAAGTTGTCTACTTGGTTTTATTCAATTATCTTTTATATATTCTTTCTTTTCAGTATCTATGTTCATAAATAATGAATAATTATTTATAAGTTGGACATGGCTTTACCCTGCCTATTTAACTACAATGTTACATTTACCTCTCACATTATTTTATGGAGAAGACTCATAGTTAAAATTATTACACAGATAAATTATTATATAGAGAAAGTCGTTAAAGTCACATTGACAAAAAATAGTAGAACCAGGTTTGTAACCCATTTAGTTCATTTCTGAATAATTTGATTAATCATTAAAATACATGTACTTTCTAGCTTTTTGTAAATTGATGCATACACATTGGGCCTTATAGCTAGCAAATTTACCAGAGGAACTATAATATACTTGTCAACTACCACTGCTAACATGAAATTGAAACCACAAGGGATTTTACTGGAAGAAAGAAGCTAGGGGAGAAGAGAAATGGTATTTAGGATCAGACAATTTTGTGAATACCCTGATCATTACCAAATACCATGTCGACCTGGAGGTGCCTTTGCTTCCCCATGCAGAGCTAAGTTAGCCCCTCTTTGCATTTTGAGTCATGAATAAATAAATATTGATGGTAGATAGCTTACTTTGGCATTTACTACAAAATCCACTTACAAATTAGATCAACAGATGATTTTTCAGGATAAAGGAGTGAACAGATGTATGGGTATCATTCTCAATTCTATTTTAAAGTTTTCTATTAACATAGAGAGCTTCAGTTTTGCCTTCTCTCCACGATATCCCAAGCCAATGAAATGCCACATTGTAAAGAAAGAAATGTTGCTAAAGACTAAAAAAAAAATTTAAAGTTAAACTTAAAATGTTCTGACACCATTTTTGATGGTATTTAAATTAAGCGGCTTTGCAGGGAAACCTGGAAGAACACATTCCCTTTTACTTAACTATTCTTTATTTCTTTTATGAAACTGACAACCACTGTCTTATTTCATTATTAAAGATAAAAGTAAAGTGCTATTGTTCCAAATTGTGTAAAATGTGTATTGATGAACAAATTTGAATGTGATACTGTTTTGAATTCTCTTATGTCTCACCTTTTTTTGTTTTTTTTTGTTTGTTTGTTTGTTTTGTTTTTTGAGGTAGGGTCTCACTCTGGTCCAGGCTGACCTGGAATTAACTATATAGTCTCAGGGTGGCCTTGAACTCTCAGAGATCCTCCTACCTCTGCCTCTCAAGTGCTGGGATTAAAGGCATGCACCACCATGCCCGGCTCATGTCTCACCTTTTTGTCCCAAAAATTATGAAGACAAATTCTGGGTAAGGTGGTGGCATAGGAGCCATGCCAAACCAGCATAGGGAGGGATTTAAGCCAAACACCAGCAAAATGCACTCTTCTTCTGAACAGTAAAGGAGCATAGGTTATTCTTACACACAGCAGAGAAGCTGGAGACACCAAGATCCACCAGAAAGGAGGAAAATGGCCAGAATCCCAGCCAAGCAGCAGCAGAGACTAAACAAGGGGATATTCAACTTCATCAGCCTTCTTCAAAGAAATGTGAAGATCAACTAAGGAGATACTGAAAGGGATACTGCATGAGCAACGCCAGAAGTTGGAACTCTCCCATCCCCTACAATCACAACCACGAAACTCCAGCGTTCAGTCCCCAGTGGCAGCACAGACAGCATAGCTGATCAGAGCTCCAGCTCCACAGCGCAACACACAGGGATCAAGGTGGGAATGTAGTATTGGTGAGATTGGAATCCAACCCTAAAGGTAACAAGGCTGACTGACCAAAAAAAAAAAAAAAAAAAAATACATAGGCTGACATTGGAATAGCTAATCTCTCTTTCCTTGTCAGTGCAGGTTATTGGTTATATATTCTTGGTTAGCTTTACCATTTTCAAATAACCTGTATTTGGGAATTGAATATTTTTACATTTGATGCTTTCATATATATAGGGCCTTTGCCTTTTGCTTCTGTCATTACTGGGGGCAAGGTCTGATCTAGATCCAGGCTGACCTGGAACCTAAATCAGAACAGAAATCTCTATCTCCCAACTGACAAGATTAAGGGTGCAGAAGAACACACACCCTTAGGAATTTTGGCTTTATAAGACTATCTGTTTGTTTTAACCCCACAGTTGTGTGCTTTGTGCTGTATTTTTAAAATTTGGTTTATTTATTTATTTATTTGAGAGCAACAAACAGTGAGAGAGAGAAAGAGGCAGAGAGAAACAGGGAGAGAAAGAGAGAGAGAGAGAGAGAGAGAGAGAGAGAGAGAGAGAGAGAGAGAATGGGTACTCCAGGGCCTCCAGGCACTGCAAACAAACTCCAGATGCATATGCCACTTTCTGCATCTGGCTTATGTGGGTTTTGGGGAATCAAGCCTTAATTCAGGGTCCTTAGGCTTCACAGGCAAGTGCTTAACCACTAAGCAATCTCTCCAGCCCTTTTGTGCTGGTTGTTATTGAATGTGTATGTTGCTCAGTTGAACTTTAGAATTTTCCAGTAAATTGTTCCAACCAAGTCCACTAGAATACTTGCTTAGCAAGCAAATTCAACACCTAGTATTACTTCTGTGGCTGGACTGGGGTACAAAAGCTACACCTGGCACTTGATCTCATATCCTGAGGGTATATAGAGGTGGGTTGTCATGTCTGGGAACACTGCAGATAGGTAGAAAACCTAAGCATCAAATCAATTCAGGATGCAAAGGTCACTACATTATAATTCATGAAACTCAAAGAATCAAGATAATACAGTCTCACCAAAAATTATAAAGCCATTAGAAATGATTACCAATGAAACCGTTTTAGATAAATGCCTGACAAAGATTTAAAATAAATGTTTAAATCTATACTCAATAAATCAAAGAAGAAATGAAAGGAATCAAAGAAGAAAACAAAGGAATTAAAGAATAAAACAAATTCCTGAAAGAGAACACAGGAAACCAGCTAATGAAATAAGGAGGTCATTACAAAACATAAGGAAATAGAAATACTGAAAAGAAACCAAGCTAAAATCCTAGCTCTGTAGAATACAGTCAGTCAGTGAAATAAAAATCTCTGTGGAAAGTCTCACCAGTAGAGTGGAGTCAGGAGACAACAGAATATCTAAACTAGAAGATCAGGTAGCAGACCTAATACAGTCCAACAAAGAGGAAGACAAGATAATAGGAAGGTATGAATGTGAATTTCAAATATCCATGACACTATGAAAAATTCAAACATAAGAATTCAGGGTACAGTAGAAGGAGAAGAATTTCAATTCAGAGGCTTAGTAGGCATTTTCAACAAAATCTGAGAAGAAAATTTTCCCCAAATTGGGAAATAAATGCCAATGCAGATACAAGAAGCTTTTAGAATACCAAACAGACAAAATTTGGAAAGAACCTCTCCTCACCTTGTTACAATTAAGCAACTAAACATGCAACCCAAAGAAAGCATATAGAAAGCAGTTAGAGAGCAAAAACAAGTCACCTACAAAACAAGCCCATCAGAATAACTAAAGATTACACAACACAAACTTTTAAAGCCAGAAGAGTTTGGGATGATGTATTCCAAGTTATGAAAGAAAATAATTGTCAACTAAGATTGCTTTATCCTGCTAAGCTATCTATACAAACTGATGGAAATATAAGGATATTCCATAGCAAAAACAAGCTAAAAGAATTTGTGACAACTAAACCAGATCTCTAGAAAATACTTGAAGGAATTCTTTAAGCAGAAGAGAAAGTAAGACACACAGAAGAGGAAGTAGGAAAGAAAAGCACTCAAATAACAGTTTAAACAAGAGAGTAAAGGAAGAAGAGGAAACACTACAAAATAAGAAGAATGGCAAGATGAATGCATACCTTTCAATAATAACTCTTAATATCAGTGCAGTGGCCTTAATGCCCCAACCAGAAGACAAAGGCTTGCAGACTGGATGAAAGGGCATTTGTTCCCTCTAGAAAACTCATCTTTCAATTAAAGATAGACACTGTATTTTGGTGAAAGGATAGAAAATGGTATTTCAAGCAAATGGGCCTAGGAAACAAGCAGGGGCTGCTATCCTAATGTCTACCAAGATAGACTTCAAATCAACATTAGTGAGGAAAGATAAAGAAGGTCATTTTATACTGATTAAAGGAGCACTCCAACAGGAGGACATTACAATCTTAATCATATATGCACCTAACATGGGAGCTTCCAGTTTCATTAAAAAAAGCACTATTAGTCTTAATGTCACAGATAACATCAAAAACAATTGTAGTGGGTGACTTCAATACCCCGCTTTCATCAATTAACAAGTCACTACCACAAAAAATAAACAGAGAGACATTTGAATTAAATGATGTCATGGAACAAATGGACCCAACAGATATCTACAGAACATTTCATCCAAATGCTGCAGAATATACATTTTCCTCAGTGGAACATGGAACATTCTCTAAAATAGACCATAAATTAGGACACAAAGCAAATCTCCACAAATACAGGAAAATTGAAATAATCCCATGTACTCTACTAACCACAGTTGGATTAAACTGTAAATCAGCAACAAGAAAAGCTACAGAACATACCGAAATTCATGGTGACTAAACAGTACACTATTGAATGATCAATAGATCATTGAAGAAATAAGAAGGAAATCAATAAATTCATAGAATCACATGATGATGATAATACAACATACCAAAACTTTTGGGACACAATGAAAGGAGACCTAAGAGGAAAATTTATGGCTGTGTGCTTATATTAAGAAATCAGAAAGCCGGGCATGGTGGCACACGCCTTTAATCCCAGCACTCGGGAGGCAGAGGTAGGAGGATCGCCAAGAGTTCGAGGCCACTCTGAGACTACACAGTGAATTCCAGGTCAGCCTGAGCCAGAGTGAGACCTACCTCGAAAAACCAAAAAAAAAAAAAAAAAAAAAAAAAAAGAAAAAAGAGAGTTCACAAATAAACAATTAATTTAATGCTTCACCTTAAGGCCTTGAAAAAAGAAGACCACAAACCAAAAATCAGTAGATGAGAAGAAATAATAAAGATTAGCACAGAAATCAATGAAATAGAAATAAAACATCAAAAAAAAACAAAGAATCAATGAAATGAAGAGTTGATTCATTGAAAGGATAAACCAGATAAACCCTTAGCAAATCTGACCAGAAGAAAGAAGAGACAAAAATTAAAACGATTAGAGATAAAAAAAAAAGTCACCATTACAACAGATACCAAAGAAATTCAGAAAAGGAAATACTTTAAGGATATATATGCCTCTAAATTGGAAAATCTGAAAGAAATGGATGATTTCTTTGATTTATATGACCTACTAAAATGAAATCAAGATGAGATAAACCATTTAAATAGTCCTATAACAAGTATGGAGATCCACATAGTTATAAAAAGTCTCCTGACTAAAAAAAGTCCAGGTCCAGATGGATTCACTGGTGAATTTTACCAGACCTTCATGGAAGAACTAACACCACAGTTTCTCACGCTTTTCCAAAAAATAGAAAAGGAAGGAATCCTACCAAACTCTTTCTATGAAGCCAACATCACCCTCATACCAAAACCAGACATAGACAGAACAAAAAAAGAAAATTACAGACCAATTTCACTCATGAACATAGATGCAAAAATTCTAACCAAACTACTGCAAACAGAATACAAGAATATATCAAAAAGATTATTCACCCTGACCAAGTTGGCTTTATCTGAGAGATGCAGGGATGGTTCAACATATGCAAATAGATAAATGTAATGCATGATATAAATGGTCTGAAGGACAAAAATAAATCATGTGATCATCTCAGTAGATGCTGAAAAGACATTTGACAAAATCCTACATCTTTTAATGGCAAAAGTATTGCAGAAATTGGGAATAGAAGGAACATATCTCAACATAATAAAATTTATTTATGAAAAACCTACAGTCAAACAATACTAAATGGAGAAAATCTTGAAGCTTTGCCACTAAATTTAGGAGCCAAATAAGTGTGTCCACTGTCCCTACTTTTATTTAATATGGTGCAGAAAGTCTTAGCTATATCAATAAGGCAAGAGACACTCATAAAAGTGATATAAATTGGAAAGGAAGAGATAAAATTATTGGCAGATGATATGATTCTATACATAAAAGACCCTAATGACTACCAGCAAAATGTGAGAGCTGATAAACACTTTTAGCAACATAGCATGATACAAAATAAATACACAGAAATCAGTAGCTTTCCTACATACTAACAACAAACAGGTGGACGATGAAATCAGGGAATCTCTCCCATTCACAATTGCCTCAAAAAAAAAAAAAAAAGTACCTTGGAAGAAACTTCACCAAGGAAGTAAAGGATCTCTACGATGAAAATTTTAAAATGCTCAAGTGAGAAATGGCAGAAGACACAAGGAAATGGAAAGATATTCCATGTTACTGGATTGGAAGAATCAATATTGTGAAAATGTCAATCTTACCAAAGGCAATCTACACATATAATGCAATCCCCATCAAAATTCCAATGACATTCTTCACAGAAATTGAAAAAAACAAACCTAAAATTCGTTTGGAAGCACAGAAATACCCCCAAATAGCCAAAACAATTTTGAGCAACAAAAATAAGGCTGGAGGTATTATCATTCCCACATTTAAGGTATATTACAAAACCATAGTAACAAAAATAGCATGGTATGGTCACAAAGACAGACATGTAGACCAATGGAACAGAATAGAGGACCCAGATGTTAATCAAGGCAGCTACAGCCATCTGATTTTTGACAAAAATGCCAAAAATATTCACTGGAGGAAAGACAGCTTCTTCAACAGTGATGCTGGTAAAACTGTATATCTATATGTAGAAGGATGAAAATATATCCTTGTGTTTCTCCATGTACAAGAATCAAATACAAGTGGATCAGGAACCTTAACTGAAACTCTGAAATTGCTAGGGGAAAACATAAAGGAAACCCTTCAACATATTGACATAGGTAATGACTTTCTGAATATAACCCCAATTGCTTAGAAAATAAAACCACTAACCAACCACTGGGGTCTCCTGAAATTACAAAGCTTTTATAAAGCAAAGTAGACTGTGAATGAGCAAACAGACAACTTCCCAAATGGGAGAAAATTTTTGCCAGCTACACATGTGACAGAGGATTAATATACAGAATATACATAGAATATACATAGAAAAAAAAAAGAAATAAAGCTACCCAATTACAAAAATGGGCTATGGAACTAAATATAGATTTCTCACTGGAAGAAATTCAGATGACATATAAGCATCTAAATACGTGTTCTATAGCCTTACCTATGAGGGAAATGCAAATTAAATCAACCTTGAGATTCCATCTGTCGCCTGTCAGAATGGCTAACATCAAGAAACAAATGACAATAAATGTTGGTGGGGATGCAGTAAAAGGAAGCCATTCTACATTGTTGGTGGAAATGGAATCTGATACAGCCATTGTGAAAATCATTGTATGTTTATTTATTTTTACTATATGATCCAGCTATAGCACTCCTAGGCATATAGCCTAGTGACTCTTCTCACTACCTTGGAGATAACTTGCACAACCATGTTTATTGTCACTCTGTTAATAATAGCTAGAAAATAGACCCAGCCTAGATGTCCATCCACAGATGAATGGATAATAGAGATGTGGTACGTCTACACAATGAAGTTCTATTCAGCAGTAAAGAAAAATGAAATTATGAAATTTGTAGGGAAATGTATGGATCTGAAAAGGATTATACTAAGTGAGGTAACTCAGGCCCAGAAAGCCAAATGTTGCATTTTCTGTCTCTCATATATAGATCATAGCTACAAATATAGACTTGTGTGTGAGCTAGAACCAAAAATCAGTAGCAGAGGCCCATAATGTAGAAAAAGGCTATAAGGGAGGGTGGCAAGGAAAGGTTGTAAGGGGAAGATACTGTATATATGTAAGTTGAAAAACAGTTTATAGGGAGGGGAAATGCCTAAGCGAGGTCAGGGAAGAGATTATATAAAAGGTGGGGGGGGGGCAAATCAAAATTCAAGACATTCTCCCCAGCTATAGCACTACTAGGCATATATCCAAAGGACTCATCTCATTTCATTAGACGTACGTGCTCAACCATGTTTATTGCTGTTCAATTTATAATAGCTGGGAAATGGAACCAGCCTAGATGTCCCTCAACTGATGAGTGGATAATGAAGATGTGGCACATTTATACAATGGAGTTCTACTCAGTGGTAAAGAAAAATGAAGTTATGAAATTTGCAGAAAAATGGGTGGACCTGGAAAGTATTATACTAAGTGAAGTAACCCAGACCCAGAAAGCCAAGCGCCACATGTTCTCTCTCATATGTGGAGCCTAGCTACAGATGATTGGGCTTCTGCGTGAGAATGAAAATACTTAGTAGCAGAGGCCAGTAAGTTAAAAAGGAGACATAAAGGGTAGAGAAAGGAAGGGAGGAGGATACTTAATAGGTTGATATTGTATATATGTAATTACAATGATTGTAATGGGGAGGTAATATGATGGAGAATGGAATTTCAAATGGGAAAGTGTGGGGGTGGGGAGGGAGGGAATTACCATGGGATATATTTTATAATCATGGAAAATGTTAATAAAAAATTTAAAAAAAAATTCAAGATATTCTGAATAAGACATATGAAAATCTACTTTCTTGAATCATGCCACATCCAGAGCCATAAATTGTTGCTAAAATTCTTTCAGTTCCAGGGATTGGATACCTTCCAGTGAGGTTTTGGCCAGAAAGGTCCTTGTTGTCTCCAAAATGGTATAGGCTATTGTGAAGACCCTTGGTAAGATGTCACATGCCTGTGTGGCAAAGTCACTGAGAAATCAAGCTGGGACCGAGCAGAAAATCTTCTCCCTGTAGCACATCCAATCAAAAGCTGGGAAAAGCTGCACTGTATGAAGACTTATGGGAGACAGAAGTCATCAGTGGAGAAAATAGTGGACACTGGAAGCCTCAAGTTTGGCCAGACAGGACAAATGACTGGGCAAGTGCAATAGTGGCATGTCTGCTTTGGGGGAAAGAAACTGTTCTTTAATTGGACTGAAGGCCTGCTGTATGGGAGAGAATACATGCCTGGCACTGAAAAGTTAATCAAAAACATATGACAGGGGAGGTCATGAGCCTTAGGGACATAAAGCCTGCTCTTGTCTGGCTAAATGCATACATTATTCTCACCAAATTGCCCTGAAAGCACTACACTTAATGTTCATATTCATATTTTCATGCTACTCTCACTTTTGGTTAGAGAACCTTTTCTTTTCAGATGGCAATGACCACTGGACGACCATAAAGGCAACATAATTCTGAGAAGAAGGTATGGAGGAGTGCCCAGCACTGAAACATCTTACACCCTCTGAGGCTCAGTACATTGTGGAAGAGGTGACAGAAAAAAATGTAAGAGCTAAAGGAAGGGTACCACTCTTTACATATAACTGTCTGGACAGAAATTGGCCTCAATATCCATGACCTTGCAGTGCCTAGTAATAGTTACACAAGACCCCCATAATAGGAGAAAAAGATGTTGACCTCAAATTAAAAGAGAGACTAATGGGGAGAGGGAGTTTTATGATGGAGAGCAGAGTTATGAAGGGTAAAGTGGGGGAGGGGAGGGAAATACCATGGTTTATTGTCAGTAAGTATAGAATTTGTCAATAAAAATTTTATATATATATATATATATGCCATTTGACAAAACACAGATTTTTCTTTAATAGTTTCAAAATACAGGAATTTCACATCAAGATAATAATAATAATTTACACTCTATGGATTATAAGTAGGGAAGTCGTCTTATCTACTTCACTATCACAATCTTTTTAAAAAAATATTGGCAACTTCCATAATCATATACAATGAACCAGGACAATTCCCTCCCTTCTCACTTTTACCTTTGCAACACCACTCTCCATCATATACCCTCTCCCTCTAAATTAGCCTTTCTTTTACTTTTGTTTTTTTGTTACCATCTTTTCCTCCTATTATGAGTATTTCTGTATGTAGTGCCAGGCACTGTGAGGTCATGAATATCCAGGCCATTTTGACTTTGGAAGACTGCATTGGAAGGAGTCCTACCCTTCCTTTCACTCTTGCTTTCTTTCCACCACTTCTTGCACAATGGACCTTGTGCCTTGGAAGGTGTGATAGAGATGTTTCAGTGCTGAGCACTCTTCTGTCCCTTCTTCTGAACACTATGGTGTCCTTTGAGTCATGCCAGAGGTCACCACCATCTGAAAAAAGAAGCTTTGTAATCAAAAGTGAGAGTATCATTAATATATGGGTGTGAACATTAAGGGCTTACCAGGAACTTTGGTGAGCAAAATGGATGCATTTGGATAGATACCAGCAGGCATTACACCTCCAGGGCTCATTACTTCCCCTGTCATAGATTTTCAGTACCAACAATTTATGCCCTCCCATGAAGCAGGCCTCCAGTCCAATTAGAGAGTGGTTTGTTTCCCCCATAACAGGCAAGCCTCATTGGCTCACTTGGCCTGGCTGGCCAAACGTAAGCCTTGAAGTGTGCACTGTTGCTTATCACCACTAATGACTTCTCTTTCTCCCATATAGCTGTATTCAGCATAGATTTTTCCAGATTTCAGTGTGGTAGTCTACAGGGAGGAAGTTTTCTACTTAGCTCCAGCAAAATTTCTCAGTGACCTTGCAGCCCATGTATGTGGAGTCTCAGCAACAGGGATGTGGTGGTTTGATTCAGGTGTCCCCCATAAACATAAGTATTTTGAAAGCTAGTCTCCCTAGCTGATGGCAACTGGAAACTAAGGCCTCCTGGAGGCAGGTTATTGTTGGGGGCATGCTTATGGGTGTTATAGCCAGTTTCCCCGTGTCAGTGTTTGGCACACTCTCCTGTTGCTGTAGTACACTTGATGTTGGTAAGGGTGTGATGTCCACCCTATGCTCATGTCATCATTTACCCCTGCCATCATGGAGCTTCCCCTTTAGTCTGTAAGCCTAAATAAACTTTTTTCCCCTATATGCTGCTCTTGGTTGGGTGATTTCTACCAGCAATGTGAACCTGACTGCAACAGCAATGTCGGAACTGAAGAGTGATGTTATTTGCTGCTAGACACCTAACTGTGGTTTTGGCCTTTTGGAGCTGATTTTCAAGAGGAATGTGGAAGGATTTTAATCCTTGGCCTAAAAGATGCCTTGTAATGCCATAAGTACAGCTTGATGGACTATTCTGGTCAGAGTTGCAAGACATGAATGCAGTAAGAACTATGGACTGTGAGATTTGGCTTATGAGGGTGAAAAGGAAATTTGCCTAGATTGGGCTAGATGCCATTTTTCTGAGAGGCTTGCTGTTATGTCTGTGTCCTAAGAACTTTTGCAGGGTTGCAGTGTGTAGAAATGGACTGGTGTGTGCAGAGAGGGATATGGCACAGGAATAATGAAATCTTTGGGCTAAAACTTCTGCTCATTCAGCTACAATTGTATGAGAGATCATAACCTTTGAGGTTGGGCCAGCTGACCTGCCTTGGAACAACAGATTCTTTGGAAGGGGCCTGAATGCTGAATAAATGTCCTATTCTTCAAAGTCTGCTTTATCCCCACAACCAATTAACAGATTGGCACCCCACCTGGTATTGTGAAGTATAAGAAATGCAGGAAGGAGAGGGTCATTCAATTTGTACCAGAGTCTTGTGTTTTGGCAACAGCCATGAGCAGTGTATAGCAGGTTTATTGGATTGTCTGAATGGAGACCAGATGGAGCCATGAGGATGGATTGTTGGTTGCAAGGAGACCCAGTGGAGATGCCAGTACCAGGAGATGGCTGCTAAGAGAGCTGCTGCCCTTGAGGAAGTTTTCCAAGACTGTGTGTAAGTAGTTTAGCTGGAGGGGTGGAATTAGAACTCCAGAGACTTGTTGCTGGTTAGAATTATCAGACTTGGAGACTTGTCACTAACTAGAGTTGTTAGACTTAGAGCTACAGAGTTTATATTTATTTTAAATCTTGTATTGGTTGAACATATCTTTGCTATGCTCACTTCCATCTTTTGCAGTGTGAATGTTTATTCTGTGCTATTATGAAGTTTTTGATGTTACTTTTCATTGTATGGCTCAGTTAGAACACCTTGGATTATGGGGATGTTTGACCATCATTAGGGTTGATAAAAATATGGGGATTTTTAAAGGTGGACTGAAAGAATTGTATTTTATATCATGTATGGTTATCAGTTTATGGAGGTTAGGGGCAGAATATGCTGGTTTGCTTGAGGTCTCTCCCATAAACTTAAATATTCAGAATGCTAGTCTCCCCAGCTGATGGCAATTGGACATTAAGTTTTTGTTCATTTTTATTTATTTATTTGAGAGTGACAGAGAGAGAAAAGGGCAGAGACAAAGAGACAGAGAGAAAGAGAGTGAGAATGGATGGGCCAGGGCTTCCAGCCACTGCAAATGAACTCCATATGCATGCGCCCAATTGTGCATCTGGCTAACATGGGTCCTGGGGAATCGAGCCTTGAATAGGGGACCCTTAGGCTTCACAGGCAAGCACTTAACCACTAAGCCATCTCTCCAGCCCATTAATTGGAAATTAAAGCCTCCTGGAGGAGGTGTATGGTTGGGGGTGGGCTTATGTGTTTTAACCAGTTTTCCCTGTTGCTCTTGTCCACCTGATGTTCGTGAGGGGGTGATGTCTACCCTCTGCTTATGTTGTTATTTTCCTTTGCCATCATGGAGCACCCCTTAAGTCTGTAAGCCCAAATAAACCTTTGTTCCTACAAGCTGCTCTTGGTTGTGTGATTTCTGCCAGCAATGCAAACCTGACTGCAACAGTATTGTGCACAACTGGCTGCAAAAAGGGTCTTAACCATCTATTCCTGGCAATGACTATCAGGGACATTACTGACCAACAACTTGCATTTTTGTCAAAAATCAGGTGGATTTAGCTGCACAGATTTACATGTGGGTCCTCTATTCTGTTTTGTTGAATAATGTGTCTGTTTTTGTGCCAATACCATGCTGTTTTTGTTACTATGGCTCTGTAATATAGGTTAAAATTAGGTATAGTCATACTGCAAGTCTTATTTCTTATTTTTGTTTTTCAAAATTGCTTTGGATATTCATGATTTTATTTTTCTTTCAAACGAATTTTAGGATTTCTCTTATCAATTCTGTGAATAATGCCATTGGGATTTTGTTACTATTCCTTTCTTCTCTATTTTACAGAAAAGCTTACATTGGTGTTTTTGTGAAGGTCTCATATATTTACCAATGAATTCATATGGGCCTAGAATATTTTTACTTGGGGTATTAAAAAAAAAAAAAACTGTTTGGATCTCCATACTTGTTTTTGGTATATTTAAGTGGTTTGTCTCATCTTGATTTAATTTTATTAGGTCATAAAAATCAAGGAAATCATCCATTCCTTTTAGATTTTCAAACTTAGTGGAGTATATGTTCCTAAAGTATATCCTTGTGACTTTCAGAATTTCTCTGGTATTTGTTGTAATGGTGCATTTTTCATTGTCAGTTTTAATAATCTGCATCTCTTCTTTTTATTTTGGTCAGGATGTCTTTAAATTTCCATTTATTCCTTCCTATTAGTTTGTCTTTCTCTTTGTTAGATTGTATTAGATCTGCCAACTTGTCTTTTAGTTTATATTTTCTGCCTTCTTGTTCTACTCTACAGGTGAGACTTTCTACAGAGTTTCCTATTTGACCTCCTCTATTTTTCATTTTTAGTATTTCTGATTGGTATTTTTAAATTATTTCTATTTCCTTACTCATGTCTTGTATTGACCTCCTTCTTTCATTAAGTTGCTTTCCTGTGTTTTCTTGGGATTCCTTCAGGAATTTGTTTTCTTCTTTGATTCCTCCTAGCATAGGTATAATCACTTTTGTGAAATCTTTCTCAGGCATTTCATCTAAAAAGTCTCCCTGGAGGTGATTTCAAATGGATCTATAAATTTTTTCATGGGATAGTATTATCTTAATTTTTTTGTGTTTCTTGCATTATAATGTAAAGATAGTTGCATCTTGAGTTAATTTGATGCTCCAGTTTTCTCATTATATTCATTGTTCTTATTCATCTAAATTTGACTTTATATATCTTTAGAGTAGGATTTTAAGATGCCAAGTGTAGCTCTTACACTCTAAGAGTAACAGCAGAGGTAACCCTAGGTGTTATGATTGCCTGCTATTCAAGTATTCAAGTAGGCTTGCTAGAGCAAATTATTAACAATTTCTAAGATTCAACTTAAGAATATGCACATTCAATCAAAACCAGCACAGAGTATTTATACAAGAGTGGGGGTTAAAACAAACAGATACAGCTGGATAGGTGGCTTAGCAGTTAAGGTGCTTGCCTACAAAGCCTAAGGACCCATGTTTGGACTCTCCAGGTCCCATGTAAGCCCGATACAAGGTAACATAAGTGTGCAACTCCAGGTCCCATGTAAGCCCGATACAAGGTGACATAAGTGTACAAGTTTGCCCATATACACCAGATGGCACATGTGTCTGGAGTTTGATTACAGTGCTTGGAGGCCCTGGCTCGCCAGTTCTGTCTCTCTTACTGTCCCTCTCACTCTTGCTCTCTCGCAGTTTTTTTAAAGGCCATTCTGTAAGGCTTTCCTCAAAAAAAGTAAAAATAAAAAGGCACATAATCTAACAAAAACAAAGCCCCTAAATGTGTATGTTGCCCTACACCTTTCATCCTGTCAACTGAGAGGCTGGGATTTTGTGGTCTACAATGGGTTGCAAATTAGCCTGCCACACATCAGACCCTTTCGCCAATAATGACAGAAGAAATAAACAATGATCCTATTAATCCGGAAACATCAAAGAAACAATAGTAAACATCAAAATATATCTTGAGAATGGTAAATCTGACCAAGAATATATTAATCAAATTCAACATAACCTATGCTGACATGGAAGGTGAAATTAGCATGTCCACATGCAAGTGTATGTACCTGGGGCTTTTTGTAAGTAGGCTGCTTGGGTTGCTGGATCTGTTGTTTTGATCAGCTGTGCTGGATACTATGCAGCTAGGGGTATGGATGCAATCTCTGGTGGTTCATGGCACTGGAGGTTGGGGGATGGGAAGCTGTGCATGATGTCATGGAGTTTTACTGGAGCAGCTTATCTGGTCCTATTCATGTTCTCTTTCTGAAGCTACTCTCAGCTATTCCCTGCTACCTTCTCCTTCAGGTTCCTTGACTTTGTGAGGAAGCTGGTGTGAGTGGAAAGTCCCTTCACATGGCTTCTGCTCCTGTGACTGTGTGCTGAAAGGGCAGTGCATGCAGATGGTGGCTGCCCTCCCCTCAGCAGGATTCTGTAGATTTTATGCTTGCTGGAAGATCTGAATGTCTCCTGCTTTTCTGAAGTGGTTGATAATTCCTTATACACCTTCACTTTTTGGTAGAAGAGTGTATTTTTCTCTTCTGCTTCTTTCCCTTCCTATGCTGCTTGGTGTGGCCATGATGCTGCCATCTCACCCTGAATTCTCACTACCATAATCTTGACTATAACTCAACTCTACCTGGTTTTCTTCAAATATTGGCAATCATTTTAAACAATGTGCTAAAAAGAAAGAACACTATGAAATGAAGTGATTGTGATAAATTAAAAAATATGAACCTGTTTTACTTCTGAATTTTGAAGATTCTTACTTTTAAGAAACACATTAAATTTAGCACTTTATTTATAAATATATTTCCTACCCCCCTTTTGACATCATTTATCTGCTGATGTACAAAGATAGATTATTATTTATTATTTAGTTCATATTATACTGATAAACTACCTATAATTTTTTTTCTAGTCATACTTGATTCTGCAGAAGTTTATTTGTTTTAATAACTTGAAACATTTTTTGTGTATGTGTGTGCATATGTTTTGTGTATGGGTGTGTATATGTTTGCATGTGTTTGTGTATATGTAGAAATATGTTATGTATGGGTCTATTTTTGGAGGAGGTTCTGGACACCAGAGCTAGATATGAGATATCTTCCTCTGGTGCTTCCCTACCTTATTTTCATGACAAGTTTTCTTACTGAACACAGATCTCAATGATTCAGCTGGACCATCCAACCAAAAGTCAGTCCATTGAGCCTTCTGTCCCTACCTCCTCAAGGCTGGAATTACAAGCACGGACCATGATACCTGGCCACTTAAATGTGTTCTTTGAGCGTCCTTGCCAGTGCTTGCATATAGCAAGCCTGCTCCTACATTGCTAGAATTACAAGCACAGACCACCATGCCTGGCATCTTAAATTTGTTCTTTGAGGGTCTCCACCAGGTCCTCATGCTTGCAGATGGTCAACACTTTACCCTTGAGTCATCTCCTCAGATCCCAAATTTTCATATAATGTGATAACAATATTTTTCATATTTGCTGTCAGCCTCTTTAGAAAAGTTTAGCAAGTTTAATACTGTAACAGAATTTGGGGTGGCATAGTTTTGACTCCAGAGGATGCTAACCTTGACTAGATAGGAGTTTCTTAGACAATTAAAGTTTTGTGATAGCACACTTACATGCAGTGTGTTTTACTACTTTTTAACTCTGTGAAAAAAAAAAAAGGTCCATTGGTGAAGACATAGACAAATTTCTTTTTTTTTTTTTATTAGTTTTCTATTTTGCAAGTGCAGGCAGTTTGGTGCCATTATTGGGCTCATCCATGACCTACCCCCTCCCCATTAGCCCCTTCCTGTTGAGGTATATGGGTCATGCACTAGGAGTTAGCCCACAGTTATTGGTACGATAAATGTCTCTGTATATCATGACCCAACATGTGGCTCTGACATTCTTTCCACCCCCTCTTCCGCAAAATTTCCCTGAGCCATGTTGGGTTCATTTTTGGTCTGCTTCAGTGATGAGGTGTTGGGAGCCTCTGGGGCTCTGGCTCTTTGATTTGGTAGGTGTTTATTTTTCTCTGTGTTGGTCTCCTTCCCCCTTTGTGCTGTTATCTGGTTCATCAGGAAAACAGCACCCTTACTTGTTTTGCCAATTTTCCTTAGTTTCAGCCAGGGCCCTTTTGAGGTATGATGGGGTGGCTCTCTCCTTAGGATCTGCATCTATCTGAAAAAGAGAAGCAGATTCTCCAACGGAGAGTAAGTTAGCACCAGGACAAATGAGATAGCCCTTACTTTTTTTTATAGAGAGTTTAATAGGTGTAGGCCTTCTTGTAGCCCATGATTGATGGTAGCTTGATATTGGAGAGTAGTCTTATGTTTGGATATGGTTCTGACTTATTTCCTAGCTCCAGCTATGGGTCTTGTACCACTGAGGGGATCAGTTAGCCAAATGAAGAGCAGTTGGTTCCCCACCATGGCTGTGTGCCACTATTACACTTATGTGGGCATCACACCAGGTTATTTGCTGCTAAGTAGGTTGGACCATGAGTTGCTTGGACAGATATTGGTCATTTTTCCCAGTTGCCCATGTAGCACCTTCTGAAAAAGCTGACTATAGAAAGACCCAGTTTTTCCCTTACTGGGCATCTACCCTAAAACCTTCAAACCACAGGCCAGAGAGATTTGCTCAACCATGTTTATAGTGGCTCAATTCATAATAGCTAAAAACTGGAATCAACCCAGATGTCCATTACTAGAAAAATGGATAACTAAGATGTGGTATATCTACACAATGGAATTCTATACAGCAGTAAGAAAAAATGACACAAAGAAATTTGAGGACAAATGGTTGAACCTGGAACATATCATTCTCAGTGAGTGAACTTACCCAATCACAGGGAAAAAAAATCACCACATAGTCTCACTCATCTACAGCACCTAACCGGAATCTACCCAAGATACCTTACACACCCAGCAAGCATCTCATGGACTAGACACTAGGAGGGATGGGGAGGGAGGGGGAGGGCATCGAAGGGGTGGGAAACACTAATCTCGACCCAAACGGCAATGGTAACATAAAATTCTACTTCCTAAAAGGCAGACCAAATGGCTGAACCTTCACCAGGCCCTTGCAGGAAACACCTGAACCACAAGACACTGGAGGGGGTAGGATCAAGTCTAACCTCAATCCTCTACATCTTCCCTCCCTCCCTCCCTCTCTCCCTCTCTCCCTCTCTCCCTCTCTCCCTCTCCCTCCCTCCCTCTCTCTCTCTCTCTCTCTCTCTCTCTCTCTCTCTCCTCTAACTCCTATAAATTAGTTACCGTTTTTGCTCATTTTCTTAGGGGGCACTGACCTGTAACTCCCAGTACAGCATGGGGCTATCACCCATAATGAGGTTTTGATCAGAGAAACCTACAAGGTTTTCTAAAAGAATGACAGATTTCTGTCAGAGTACTTGATGACCCACCAAAGGTTAGTGGGAAGACCCTATTGCTGAAGACACCATATGCAGCTGACACGTAAAATGGAACGGCATGGCTGGAAGCCAGGAGAGAGTCAGTCCCCAGAGAGTCAGCATATCTAGTGACAAATTTCTTCTTGATGTAGATGGAAACATTCTGGTATTACATTCCTTGCTTTAAATTATTTATAAAGCCACTAACTATTTAGTGCAGAAGTAATTGATTTTATAAGGTGGCCTGTTAAAAATCAATTGTTATCATTTGTACACCTGGGGCATCGTTTCATATTAGCAGTACACCATGCCTTAGGCTAGCAACATTACCTTTAATAGCACATAATACAGCTGAGGTGCATGTAAGCTACATTTTGTCAGGAAAATAGATCCTGTATATGAAATTCTGATTATTAATTTTAGTAATGTCACTTTTGTATACCTAAGTTATAAATGACCTTGCATTTAGGGATTAATTATCTTATACTTTGGCATGTTTGTGATTGTTTCTACTTTCCTCTGCCACTATTCGATGTTGATGGCTGCCTGCTTTGGTTCAATATTCTTGTAAGAAGGTGACAGAGAACAGCCTAGTACAAAGCTGAATGACGTATTGGTATCCCAATGAGACTAAGCAGTGAATTGGCTAAAGGCTGGGGAAAAACAGGATTCTTTGCAATTTCTGTAATTTAACATATGTGAATTATAGTGAAACAGGGACATCTGGTGTAAAACAAGGATGCAAAATTTAGAACCAAGACAAAATAAGACTAGGTATGTGAAAATTATATTTAGTCTCACTTAAGTTGAATGCACACCCCTTCATGTAAATTTTATCTTCCTTTCCCAAAAAGTGGAATTTAGTGTGTCCATTCTGAAGTATTTTGGAATGAAGTATATGAAATATATTAAAGATAATATGACTGTAAAAGTGCCAGTATTTCAAAATTGAAAAAGTATAGAAGGGGTGGTTACCAAATAGGCTATTCATTGAATGCCTTTAAATTTTCTGTGTATTTAGAAGTTTTCAATTAAATTATGTGCAAAACATTAAAATTTCCATTTAGAATTAAAATTAATTACAGCTGGTAATACAAATAATTAGATTTTTTAAGTAATGAAGACTCTTCAGGTCTAATATATCACTAATAATAATAAGCTTTACATATATACATTATAAGTCCTCTATTTAAAAATATCAGAGCTTTGCTTTTGCAATATGAATAGAAAGTTTCTGTCTTAGCTATTGCTATATCTGGTGATATTGTTATCTCTAAGATCCTCCATCTTGCAATGTAAATTTCCAAGAACTAAAAAAGCTAGTTTTTCTCCTGAAACAAACTTTTTGCCCTTCCTTTCTCCTAATGTGACAGGTAATATCCACACTGACTTCCTTTCCCCTAGTGGGATGAGTATTAGCCACTCACATTTTATCCTCTAATTGACTGGGTGTTACAAAACTCTTCACCCTCATTACCCCTTCCCTCCTTTCTAATAAGGGCCCTAGAACTACCCCCACACTGAGCAGAGCAGGGGATTTGGATCCTCTGCCAGAGACCCCCTCAGCAGATGTCTGCCTTGAATAGATCCTGTGCTACTGTTGATCTCTTTTCCTTGTCTTGTTTTCTTTGCACAATATTGTACCTTAACACTACCACTTAGAAAATTCAAGCTTATACTATTCGATATGAACCTTTCTGCGCTAATATGACATGAAGATTCAGTGTTCAGAGATAGCTATAAGATGATGGCACAGTTGTTTTCCAGTTTTTAATGAATATACTTAAATTAGCTACTGGTCGTTATTTTAGAATTTACAGAATGTCTTACCATTAGCCAAATTTTCTTATATCACCTCCAACAAGATTCTGGACTATCAAACACCTTCAAAGAATGGTTTAATGATGGTTATATAGTATATTTCCTGTGCTGTGGGAACAAAGGTTCATTCTGACTTGCAATCTCAAAGAATAAAGGCCCTCATGGCAGTTGCAGCAGGGAGTCAACTGGTCACTGCATGCATGGTCAGGAGGAGAGAACAAACAGGACAAGCAAATGTAACAGAAACAGGGGCTCATTAAACACTGGGTCTGCCTGCACTTTTACCTGTGATTTCCCAGCTGCCTTAACTGTGGGCCATACATTCTAAATTACTAACCCAATAATATTTGCAGTAGAAGCCTGAATGGACATAAATTATACCTATATATTTATCACAGATTAATAGTTTATATCTGATCCATAAATATTATGCCACTGTGTTTTTTCTTGAAAACTATTCTATGTACTGGAATTTCTACCTTATACTAGTGAGTTCTTTTTGATGGAAAGTATAAAGATACAAAGCAAATTATACTTTGAAGGTATATTGCTACCCTACTTTGTCAAGAATGAGGATCCACAGAAAGTGAAGATTATGTAACTGCAATAATGTCATGCCTGTATACAGCTGTTATCTATTTAATGTTCTTTAATAAAGTGAGTGTTTATTTCATTCTAGCTATTGCATGACCTTCATTTTCTACTAAAGAGGATTATTCCTAAGGTGGAAAAATAATACACACACACACAATAATCTGCTCTTCTCCTAAAAGTTCTTGTCACTAGAATCTCAGTGAGTCATTTGAAGAATTAACTTTGGAGACAGAAATGTTCCTGAAATTAGATGCAGGAAAATAATTATTAAATTCAGATGTGGGCTTTGAATTGGTGTCCCCCATAAACTAATGTTCTGAATGTTTGATCCCCAGCTGATGGCAGTTGGAGAATTGAATCCTTCTAGGGCAGGTGTGATGTTATTTTGCAGGGTGGGGAGGGATGGCAGCCCATGGGTGTAATAGACTAGGAGCCTAGGAGGGGATGCTAGCTTCTGCACATGCCATAATTCCCCTGTCATTATGGACCTCCCCCTCCAGCCTGTAAGCCAAAATAAATCCTTTCCTCCCACAGAGTGCTTTTGGTCAGGTGCTTTGTGCTGGCAATGCAAAGGTAACTGCAACAGTAGTGTATTGGGAGTATCGGAGTGGAGGCCAGGTGGAGCCGTGGTTGCAATGGAGAATGAATCTTATTACAAGGTCTTTGAGACAGCTGCCAAGGCTCATTGCTGGATTGGGATCATTGTGCCCCAAGCTTTGTGCAGCCTAGCTGGAGGGGTGGAATTGGAACTCCCGAAAGTGGTTAGACACGTTGAACTTGGAGCTGTGGAACTTTATTATGTGCCCTGTTTGTTTTAGAACTTGTATTAATTCAATCTTTCTTTGCTATGCCCAATGCCATCTTTTTTAGTCTAAATGTTATACTGTAGCTCACATAAGAGATCTTAGACAATATAAATGTTTGAACAGCATTGGGATTAATAAAAACTATGGTGACTTGCTGGGCCTGGTGGTGCATGCCTTTAATCCCAGCACTGGCGAGGCAGAGGTAGAATCATCATGAGTTTGAAGCCATCCTGCTACATAGTTAATTCCAGGTTAGTCTGGGTCAGAGTGAGAGCCTATCTCAAAAACAAAACAAAAAAGTATGGGGACTTCTAAAGTTGAACAGAATGTGTTACATTTGATATCATGGATAATCATGAGTGTTTGGGGGCTGGGGTGGAAATTGATGGTTTGTTTCAGGTGTCCCCCCAAAACTTAAGTGTTTTGAATGCTTGATTATCAGCGATTTGGGAAAAAGGGAAGGGAAAGGGAGGGAAAGAAAGAGAGAAGAAAAGAGGAGGGAAGGAGAGGAGAGTAGGATGAGGGGAGGAGAAAGAAGCTGTATTGTTTGGCTAATGCAAGGTGTGAACTTTTCAGGTGGAAACACAAAGTCTGTTTACTGTACTCATGCAATCATTGGCAGACTCAAGTTTGATTCCACCAAAATACAACCGAGTAAATCAATGAGTTTATTGTGTTTACATAACAGGTTGGAGGGATTACTTACGGAGTGTGGGTTACTTAAAGACAGCTGCCACATCAAAAAGCCCACCTATCTCCGTGGAGAAGACTCATGGGAACTGCATCCCTAGAGCTCACTGCATGACCTGCTGACAGCTCCACTAGTCCAGAAGCTTCTACCTTAGTAACTGCGTACTACTGCTAGTACTATTGCTATAGCCTTGTAAGATTCAAGATCTTCCTAGTATATGTGAGTTTTTGTTTTTTTTTTTTCCAAGAGGGCATGTTTCAATTCTGAGGAAACTGCTGTATACCACAAGAATAGAGAAGTTGAAATAGGAGAAATAATAATGACAACAAAAACAAAGTATTGATGAAATTTTCATAATTTAAAATCACAAAACAAAACAAGTCATAAGAATCAAATAAATACCTAACAAAAGCTAATGCAATTTATAACCTTCTTAGAACCAGTTGACATGGTATGGTTAAGTCCCCTGGCACAAATTGTGGGAAAAGTTGCTTCTTCCATTTACAGCATGGTTTACTCATGCTGTCCTGAGTTGTTCAGTACAGTCATGGATTTCAACTGCGGTATTCATATAATGGAGAAAAAGTGATTCAAACTTCCATTATTTTCTACTCATACCCTAGTTGCCTTCTCACTTCTGGGAAAAATATTTGACCCAAAACAGATAATGGGAAGACGGGAATTTATTTGGTTTACAGTCTCAAGAGATAACATGATAACAGGGAGAAGGTGTCAGAGCAGAAGGTGAACCTCATCCCAGCCACTGGAGGTAGAAAACTATAGCAAGAGAGTGAGACGAATTCTGTCCAGGTGAAACTGGGTATAACATCCCCAAACCAGCTCCCTCCAGCAAGGCGCTACCTCCCAAATTGCCACTAGCTGCAGATCAAGCATACAAAATACATTAGACTTTGGGGATGATCTGATTAAAAACACCATAACTCAGTTCCTCAAATATATAATATTATGGTTGCTCAGTATGTGATAATTAGCCAATCACATCATGAAGTATTTGAAATGAAAGATGAAAATAAGAAATGCAGTAATGAAGTTCAAGGAACATTGATCAGATGTAATGTGTATTTAGTTGTAGGTGGACACATTTTTATTATTTTTATATATCTGAGAGAGAAAGAAAAAGAAAGAGGCCCATAGATAGATAGATGGATGGATGGGTAGGTAGATAGATGATAGATAGATAGATAGATAGATAGATAGATAGATAGATAGATAGATAGATAGATAGATAGGTGATAGAGGGAGAAAGAATCAGAAGCCAGGGCCTCCAGCCACTGCAAACTAACTCCAGACGCGTGCTTCACCTTGTGCATCTGGCTTATGTGAGTCCTAGCGAGTTGAACTTGGTTCCTTTGGCCTTGCAGACTCCGGAACAGGCTGCCATGGAGAGCTGCCAGCTTGGGATGAAGTATTTTTCCCTGGATGAGAATACCCAGTTGGAGATTATGAAACTTGGAACTGCAAATGTTGATGTTTACCTGCTGGTTATTAATCTTGCATTGGTCCAGTCTTTCCTTGTTATGCTTTCATTTCTCATTGGGATGGTTCACACTGTGTCATTAGGTGAAAGAAGTATGCACCTTGTATTTTGATTTTATAGGCTCACAGTTAAGCGTGTGTCTTGAATCTCAGATGAGACTTCTGACTTTTGAACAGTGTTAAAAATGGCAAAGATTATGGGGATTTTTTTTTAAATTTATTTATTTGAGAGCGACAGACACAGAGAGAAAGACAGATAGAGGGAGAGAGAGAGAATGGGCGCGCCAGGGCTTCCAGCCTCTGCAAACGAACTCCAGACGCGTGCGCCCACTTGTGCATCTGGCTAACGTGGGACCTGGGGAACCGAGCCTCGAACCGGGGTTCTTAGGCTTCACAGGCAAGTGCTTAACCGCTAAGCCACCTCTCCAGCCCCGATTATGGGGATTTTTGAAGTTATATTGAGGACATTTTGCATCATACAATGGCCATGAGTTTTGGCTCCAAGGACAGAATGTGGCGGTTTGGTATATCCTCATGCATTTTTGATTAAGATTAAACTCACTACTCAACTGTCCAGAAGTCAGAGCCCTGCTAAGAAAGTACCTCACTGGATGTAACCTTGAATCCAGCCCTAAGGTGTATTCAGAGCCAGTTTGAATTCTTGCTATTTGTTTCTTCTTTCCTTGCTATGAATGTATTCAGATATAGACATTTCAATGCCAGGATGACAGATCAAATTCAAATTTTAAAAAATTTAAAGGATGGCTGGAGAGATGGCTTAGTGGTTCAAAGCCCTTGCCTGTAAAGCCAGAGGACCCAGGTTTGATTTCTCCAGTGCCCATGTAAAGTCAGATATATAAGGTGGTACATGTGTCTGGAGTTTATTTTCAGTGTCTAGAGTCCCTGGCATGTGCCATTGCCCCTCACTCTGTCCCTCTCTCAAAAATCTCTCTCTCTCTCTCTCTCTCTCTCTCTCTCTCTCTCTCTCTCTCTCTTTCTCTCTCTCTGTCTCTATCTCAAATAAATAAATAAATAAAAACACTTTTGAAAAGATTAAAGGGGAAACATAAATTATCACAAAGATGATTCTGCAATATCTAGATTGATGCATAATATAGACATATGACAAATTGACGTATATAGACATGTAGGTAGGAACACATCACTACTTAACATATATCTTTATTTGTTTTTCCATATTTACCTCCACCCTGCTCATACATATCATTCTTCAAATTTGTTTTCTTTTTCAGCAGACTACTTTTCTATCAAAGCTGTTTAACCCTGAACTACAACATTGATATAGGATCATTTAAAACTATGTTTATCTGGTTCATTACTTCTAAGCTTTGAAGTAAAATTCAACTGGTTTATGAATTTTGATTATATTTTTAGTAGCTACCCAGTTTTCAGAATGGAGCATTGCTTTCTGAGGCAACTGACATAGTCTTCTAAAAAGTATATATATCAGTATAATGTGGATATCAGGATTAATAAAAGGATAAAATCAAGAGTTCCAATAATTTAAAATGACTCACTATTGGAAATTGCAATTTTAGAAGTGTTTGTGCACAAAATCCTACAAATATTTAATATCCATTGGATGATCTCCATATGGGCCCATGTGTCTCAGGATTGAGACACACCAGTGTTTGTTCAGTGACTATGTTCATTTTTTTTCCTTTATATTAAGCCAAGCAAAATATTGGACAAGAAGAAATAATGTATCAATCCTGAAAATTGTATAGATGGTGAATATCAGTCATGAATCAAACATGATGGAATTATTTTGCATTTGATTAAATAAAATCCAATTGCCATTTCATTTTTCAAATGTTTTGTAACAAAAGGAAAATGTCTATTGTTATTATGAGATCCTCTATCAAATTCTAAATTTCATAATATTAAAACCTAAATGTATTTTATATATACAATAAACTTTTTTATAAAATTAGAGGAGCAATGTTTCTGGAAATCAATCAATAGTAATTAATAGAAGTTATAGAATACATAGATATATTAGACAGTTAAGGCTATTGTATTTTACTCTTAAAATAAATATAGAATACCTATAGCTACTTCATAAAATATTCAAGATAGTAAAAAATTAATAATAGAAAACTTATTAAAATATTTTAATATACCTTTACATATTACAATAAATTTCATAGTACTTTCAAAATTACCCAAGAAAACTAAGATTAAAAAGTATGCAATGCAATTCATTTTTAATAAAGTGAGCACTTAATATCAATGTTTGGAAGAGAAAAGGTAATTATGGAAATCTATATGCTATTAAAATGTATTTCCTTTCCTTGGCACGACAGAATATCCTCTTTAATCTTTTTAATGCTTCTGGTATTTGCATATAATATCTCTCAATGTATATATGAGAAATTGAAAATTACATGTGGATGAAGAGGAAATTTGGGAGGCTGAATGGGAGGAAGGACAGGAAATTTATATTTGTATATCATTTGAAATATTTAATATTTCATTATGTATTAAAATAAATAATTATATCAGAAGTATTAAGTTGTATAAAACAATTAGTCAAAAATGTACTATGTTTAAATCTCTGAAATTATAATGACTCATTAGTCCACTTAAAACTTCTACTTAATTTATAACATTATCAAGTGTTCCTGTAAAATCCAATGCTAACAATTGTTTTGTTTTTATGTACCTTGGGTTTTAGTAGTAGACTATTACAAACACATTCAAGATAAAGATTAGAAGGTGACTGGATATTTAAGGGACAGTATGTTGGTAATGGATTATTTGCCTACTGTCTACCAACATATTCCCTTGAAAGGACATAACTCAACCTATAACAGCTGTTATTCTTTCTGACAGGGCAGGGGTAAATGTGATTCCAACAATCTAGTCTGTGGACAAAAGGCTGGATAATATAAGTGATGAGAATAAATCTGGAAAACAGGTCAAGCAGAGATAATGAACAGAGATTCCAGCATTTTAGTTACCTGTTTTATGTTTTGAAAACTCTAATATTATTCCTGCCAAGATCTGAACTCAAGATTCTTGGAAGCTTGACAGGAAAAATACATTCTATTCATATATTTTCTTTTTAAATTTCAAAAATGAGAGCCTCATGAATGAAATATTACCAGTCTTGACATATCCCAGTTTTCTTTGTGATTGTTTGTGATTCAATATTGTCATAGTTACCGTGTTGTCACAGGAACAGATACCCAACCAGAAATAGCATATGGGAGGAAAGAATTTACTTTAGGTTTCAAATTCCAGGGGAAGCTTCCTCATGGTAGATGAACCTGACACATTTCATCATACATCCAAAGCAAGGAGAGAAGAAACAAATAGCAAGATCTCAAACTGACTCTGAATACATGTTAGGGCTGAATTCAAGATTTGCATCCAGTGATGCACGTTCTCAAACTTTGAGAGTCCCCATAATTCTTTACCATTTTTAACACTGTTCAAAAGTCAAAAGTCTCATCTGAGATTCAAGACACACTCTTAACTGTGATCCTAAAAACTCAAAATACAAGGTGCATACTTCTTTCACATAATGACACAGAATGAACCATCCCATTGAGAAATGGAGGCATAACAAGGAAAGACTGGACCAATGCAAGATTCATAACCAGCAGGCAAACATCAACATTTGCAGTTCCAAGTTTCATAATCTCTAAGTGGGCTGCTCTCATCCAGGGAAAAATACTTCATCCCAAATTGGCAGCTCTCCATGGCAGCTGTTCCAGAGTCCTGCCATCTCCATCCTCCTTTGGTTCCATTTAAACATATGGTTCATCTTCATAGCTACAGATAACCTTTATGGGTCCCCATACAAGGAATTCCAACTTATACACATTGCCACTTCTTAGCAACTCTTGAAACATGTACGTATCATGACCCACTTTTCAGCATTTCTCATGCTTCCCAAACCTGTACCAAGTGGACAGTATAGCCAAATTTATACATCCCTGGAAGAATAAAGTTTGATCCTGATACTCCTGCACCAGTCTTCCTTCAGCCACCCCCCCTCCTTTCAAAAGAATTTGCATTCTTACTAGCTTGAGTCTTCCATGCATTGTGTTTTACCCTCAAGGCATTTTTGCCCTTGTCCCAATGCAAAACAGTGGGCTCACCAGTCTCTGTGCCTATAACTTCAAGTTTTCTTGAATTTCTTCCTGTGATAAACTGCACATTATTCAGGCTTTTTGTTGTATACTGTCTGCCAAGAACACCAGTGCACTTCTTTTAAATTCAACTTTGCACAAATTCTAAGGATATGGGCAGAATATAACCAGCCTTTCCACTACTAGGTCAGTCCTAAAAAACTTCAGTGACTTCACAAACCAAGCTTCCACAGGCCATAATTCTGTTCACATACTCTCACCAAAATATCCCCTTAAGCTCTGCCTACAATTCTGAAAGATTTTTCAGTTCAAACTACCCAAACATTTCCTATTCTTCCTGCTAACACATTTTTAAAAATCAACACACACACACACACACACACACACACACAGAGTCAGTTTCATTACAGTATTGACTCTATTTTTCATTTTTTTATTTTTTTTTAAATTTTATTTATTTATTTGAGAGCCACAGACACAGAGAGAGAAAGACAGATAGGGGGAGAGAGAGAGAGAATGGGCACGCCAGGGATTCCAGCCTCTGCAAACAAACTCCAGACGTGTGCGCCCCCTTGTGCATCTGGCTAACGTGGGATCTGGAGAACCGAGCCTCAAACCGGGGTCCTTAGGCTTCACAGGCAAGTGCTTAACCGCTAAGCCATCTCTCCAGCCCATTGACTCTATTATTTAGTAGCAATTTTCTTTTGTAGTTACCTTTGCATTGCTGGGGAAAATACCTGTCCAGAAGCAGTATATAGGAAGAAAGGATTATGTTAGGCTTACAGATTTCAGAGGAAGCACCATCATGGGGGAAGCAGCTGGATCAGTTTATCATACATGCTCAGTAGAGACAGAAAGGACAGAGCACAAGCTGTTTCTGAATATACCTTAGGGATGGATTCGAGATCTGTCCTCAGTAGCATACTTCCTCCTGCAGGGCACTGTCTGCTTAAGACTTAACATGCTTCATCTTAAAAAAAAAAAAAAAAAAAAAAAAAAAACCTGAGGGACTGGAGGGATGGCTCAGTGATTAAGGCATTTCCCTATGAAGCCAAAGGATCCCGATTCAACTCTCTAGGGCCCACATAAGCCAGATGCATGAGGGGGCACATGCATCTGGACTTTCTTTGCAGTGGCTGCAGACCCTGTCACATCCATTCTCTCTCTCTCCCTCTCAAATGAATTAAAAAAAAAAAAAGTACCTGAGGCCATGGGGGACATTTGCATTTAAGCACCACAAGTATAAAAGTCCATTTAAGCATTATCTAGATCATACAATTAGACATGCAGTAAAGATGGCAACTGCTTAACTGCGCTTCACCTCCCCTGGAAAGAAAGACAAGGCATTGAGGGTTCTCTGGATCTTTTAGGGGAGAGTAATATCTAATAGAATGCCAGTAGGAGGGCGCAGAGGGGGAAAAAAGGGGGGAATCCCTGATTCCCTCAAGGGTAGCAGACAAGTCCCCAAATCTCCCCAAGCAGCCACTGTAGCCACAGTACCAGCCTCAGGATGCCCCTGCACTTACTGTAGGAAAGGGGACCCAGGCCAGCATAATTCCACTTGCCTCACTGTGCAGGGGTGATCGCCCTGCTATCCCTGCCCATGTGTGACCTCGCACAGGCTCTGCCCATTGGCCCACGCAAGCTCAGGCTTGACCCCTCCAGCTGGCTGCCACATGCGTGCTGCCCATCCGCCCATGTAGGCTTAGCCTGCTCTGCCCATTTGCCCACTTACTGATCTGGCCACTCACCCAACCGTGTGAGAACTCAGGCCATTTCACCAGCCCACATGAGCTCAGGCTCACTCTGCCTGTCGGCCTGAGCAAGCTCAGGCCCAATCCCCATTCTGCCCACCACCAGTGTCCCATTGTGTGACAGCTCATGCTGCTTGGGTTTCCTGCCTCAGGCTGCTTCGGCATGCCTCAAGCACAGGAGCTCAGGCTGATTCGCCCACCCATGTGTTATCTCAGGACCACTCTACCTGTCTGCTTGCTTGCCTGCTAGCTCAAGCCAGCTCCTCCAAGAACCACCACTTCCCCCACCCATTGAGACTACAGTCCTACTCTCTCAGCCCATACACTATGATGAGCAAACAACAGTTCAAAAGAAATAACATGAAGAATCAAATGTACATAAATCCAGTATGATCACCTAGTCCTACAAGGAATGTCTTTAATCAAAACACCGAAGAGACATTAGGATCAGAACACCAAAATGAAGCTATGAGTAATGCGACCCTGACCAAGCTACTGGTAGAACTTGCAGGAAACCAACAAAGGACTGATAATTGTGTGGATGCTGCCTTCAAAAGACTAGACCTAGTAGATAAGAAAATGGAAGGCATTCAAAGAAAGCTAAAAGATATGAAGGAGAGTGAAAAAGAAAAGAGGATCTCAAATATCAGCTGGTGATGCTAAATGAAGACATAAAGAAATGCAAGGATAAATTTCAAGAAGCATCAAGAAAATCAGAAAATGATGTGAAAAGGGAGCTTGACAGAGGGATGGAAACTATACAAAGAAAAGTAGTAGAAAATGCAAACCTAATTGAACAATCCCAAAACTCTTTAGAAGCTCTCAAGGATATAGTCAGCCATATGGAGGATAGAATCTTCGATCTGGAAGACAAGACAGAAGAAACAGTTCGAGAGTTCAAAAGTATCAATAAGTTCAAAAATTTCTCTGAACAGAACATGAGGGAATTGTGGGATACCCTTAAACATTCTAACATCCAGAATATGGGAATACCAGAAGGAGAAGAAATTCAGACCAAAGGCATGGAGAACATATTTAACAAAATAATCAAAGAAAATTTTCCCACTCTCTCAAAAGAAAGGCGCATAGAAATACAAGAAGCTAACAGAACTCCAAACAGATTGGACCAAGGGAGAAACTCTCCAAGACATATTGTCATTAAGACTCTAAACATTGACACCAAAGAGAAAATCCTAAAAGCAGTGAAGGAAAAACAGCACATCACTTTTAAAGATAACCCCATCAGAATTACTTCAGACTTCTCAATGGAGACCCTGAAATCCAGAAGGGCATGGAATGGAACACTGCAAAAGCTAAGAACCAATGACTTCTAACCCAAACTACTGTAACCAGCAAAAGTATCCCTCATAATAGATCGTGAAAGAAAAACTACATTACAAAAATCAGCTTTACAATTATATGAACACAAAATCAAACCTACAGAGAGTATTTCAGGAAATTCTCCCCTCAGAAGAATCAAATAATCAATCTCAAATGCTTACAAGAAGCAGATCACAATAACCAAACTCAGAGAAGGCACAAAAACCTTCAAAATGCATGAAAATACCAAATTATATATACCAACACAATATGACAGGGATTAAATCAAACCTCACAGCCATTACCCTAAATATTATTGGCCTTAATACACCCATCAAGACACAAGTTAATAGGATGGATCAGAAAATTAGACCCCTCAATCTGTTGTCTTCAAGAAACCCATGTCACCACTAAAGATAGACACCTGCTCAGGATGAAAGGGTGAAAAACAATATTCCAAGCAAACAGAAATAAGAAACAAGCAGGTATATCTATACCAATATCAGAAAAAATAGACTTCAAACCAAAACTATTCAAAAGAGACAAAGCCATTTCCTACTTATCAAGGGAATGATCCGTCAAGAGGATATCACAATCATAAATCTTTATGTACCAAACTCAGGGGCACCACAGTTCATAAATCAAAACCTACTTGACACTAAAACAGAAATAACCACCAATATCATCATAGTTGGGGATTTCAATACAATATTATCAGTAATAGACAGATCATCCAAACAGAAACTAAACAGGGAAGTAAGAGAGCTCAACAAAACCATAGATCACTTAGAGCTAATGGACATCTACAGAACATTACATCCCAAATACCACAGACTACACATTCTTCTCAGCAGCCCATGGAACATTCTCTAAAACATATTATATATTGGGTCACAAAGCCTGCCTCCATATAGTTAGGAAGATTGCCATAATTCCCTGCATGATACCAGATCATAATGCTATATTGCTAGAAATTAACAACAAAAGACCCACCAAGAATCCCACTGGCTCCTGAAAACTGAAAAGCACACTTTTAAACAATAAGTGGGTTATGGACAAAATAAAAAATGAAATTAAGAAATTTCTAGAAATGAATGATGATGAAAACACATCATACCAAAACTTATGGGATATAATGAAGTCGGTCCTCAGGGTAAAATTCATAGAACTAAATGCCTTCTTAACAAAGACAGAGAGATCCCAAATCAACAACCTAACCATCCACCTAAAGGCACTGGAAAAGCAAGAAGAATCCAATCGTAAAAGCACCAGATGAAAAGAAATAATTAAGAACAAAACAGAAATTAATGAATTTGAAACTCAGAAAACAAGTAAGAAAATTGACAAAACAAAAGGCTGGTTCTTTGAACAAATAAACAAGATTGACAAACCCCTGGCCAATTTGATAAACAAAAAAAAAAAAAAAAAAAAAAGAGAGAGAGAGAGAGAGAGAGAGAGACTTCAAAGTAACAAACTTCAAAATGAAAACAGAGAAATAGCAACAGACATAAGAGAAATTGGGGTAATCATCAGGACTTATTTCAACAACATGTACTCCACAAAACTGGATAATATGGAGGTTTAATAGAGGGCAGTTGGACAGAAAAATTACCTGAAAAGTTTGAAGATATACAAATAATTGAGCCAGTAATACAGGAGACAAAACTTCTAGAAGGAAAAAGCAATGTGATTTAATACCTCCTACTGTCCCTGACTGGCTGATCTCACAACTCAATAAATTGAAATATTTCATCCAGGCCTGCAATAAGTGTTTGATCTTGTGGAAAGAACCAACTATCTATTTTTTTTTTTACCTAAATTATGAAGTTATTGATAATAAAGAAAAAAACACTTCCATCTATGAATGTATTTAAAGAAAGCAATGATTTTATTTAAAAAATATAGATTAAAACATGCTATTGGGATAGAATTATTTTCTTTGAATAGTCAGAAACATGCTATGTAAATGCTAGTAAAAATATGGATAAAAATTAATACTAGTGAGCTGGGTATAGTGACATATGCATTTATTTTCAGCATTCCTTAAACAGAGGTAGGAAAATTACTGTGAGTTTAAGGCTAGCCTGGGACTACAGAGTAAATTTCAGGTCAGCATAGCAAGAATGTGACCATACTAAAAAAATAAAAAAAATTACACAAGTGAAATCCAACTATTCAAAGTTAGCTGCAAACGAAATCATACAGGGGAAATATATATTAAGATAACCAGTAATGAATAATTTTGCATAATAATGTAAAGTAAAAGCAAAATAGTGCAGCTATTTTCTAAATGTACATACAAGTGTGTACATGCATGCTTATATGTGAGGAATTTTGTGTCACATGTATGTATGTTTGTTCATGTTCTCTCCTTAACCCAGAGCACACCAATTCAGCTTGATCAGCCAGTCAGATTCCCCTGGGGATATTTCAGTTGCTGTCTCCCACAAGCTGGGGCCACAGACAACCCAGCATTTAGGTGGATGCTAGGAATCTGAATTCAGACCTGCATGCTTGCACAGAACAACCTTTACTGACTGAGCCATCTCCCCAAATTCCATTTTGAAATTGTAAATTCATTTATATTTGTACCCTAGTAAAAACAAAAAAGGTACACATTTAGATATAATACATACAATGTGCAATATTTAACTAAGTTTTTATGAGTTTGTGTGTGTCCTCAAACATTTAATATTTCTTCATGATAAAAACATTACAAACCATTTCTTCCAGTCTTTTGACATATACCTCACATAATTATCATGTACAGATAATATGCTCTCAAATATTGGGCTACTTCTTGTTTATATCTAACTATAACTCTATATTCCAAGTTTGTTCATTAAATATAAATTGAATTTACCTTCACACTTTTTATGTGCTTTTAAACTAATAATTATGTTTTAAACTTCTCTCAAAAGAAATAATAGCTTGAAATGGCATAACCTTTATCTAATTGCTTTAACAACAAAACATATTTTAAAAAGCCCAATGAAAAACACATTTTAAAAATTTGTAAAAAAAAAAAAGTAGACATTCTTCTGATATTGTTTCTTAAAAACAATGAAATTTTCTATAGCATTTACACTTTCATTTCTGGAAAAAGAACACCTGACCAGAAGCAGTTTATGGAAAGAAAAAGTTTATTTTTGGCTTACAGATAGACTGGTATCACATTTTCCCATTAACTATGAGGAAGTAGCAAGAACAAGCTGGGTGCATCAAGAGGGGCTGAGCAATAACAACCTCAACTTTTGCCCCCCTGTAACAAACTTCAAGGAAGATTCCCTTTTCCAAGGCCTAACAGCTCTCCCCAAACAACACCACCGGCTAGAGATTAACTAGTCAAACCCATGAGGAGGGAACATTTTAAGTTCAGTCCAACACATATGGCAAATGAGAAGACAACCTTAGAGTTGGTTGGAGGAATTAAGACACAATTCAAGTATTGCATTAGTGATTTAGTGACCTTAGGGGCTTACCAGACATCTGGTGTTCTTATGTCATTTGTAAAATGTGCACAGACTTCTAGGTTCTTTATTTGGTTTCAGTGTTAGGAAACAGGAACTATTCCAATACATGGAATTCAACAGGTCACTCTTTGGAAACTTTCTTAGTCCAGTGGCTCTTACTCCAGGTGTGTGTTTTCTCTCCTGGTTCTACAGCATTTTCTACACATGCTGTTGGACACAACCCCTGCTCCTTACTAGTCCACTCACATAGTTGTTGACTATCTTCTGATTTAAAACAAAAAAAGTTCAATTCACCTTCCTCAGAAATCATGAAAACTTTGTTCAAAGTGTGTGCTGGCTTGAAGAAATAATATGTGAATCCACTTAATATCGTTCTGAAAACAAAACCTCACATTTCTTTGAGGAATTTTCAAATACAGACTTCTACACAGTGATTAAAATTATAAGCAAGTTTTATTTTTCCTTGCAAAAGCTTTATTTAATTTACAGAACTATATTTTGCTTCTGAATTAATTATAGGGATGATATTAAAATTTAAAGTCATTAAAATCTTATATGTAAATTAAAACTCTGGGCCTTACTTGGGAATCTCTTTATTTTTAACCTGCATATCATATGTGAGCATGAATTTGAGATGCTTTAAATATTTTTGCTAAGGATGTCAGTGTTAACTTAGATATTCTTGGCAGCTCCATTTTTCTTCCAACACATCTACTGTCAATCTTCTCTTTTGGCTGTGCTTCTTTTCTAAGATAGTTTTTGAAGTGAATAATGCAGATTTTTTTATATCTAGTTTTTATTAAGACATATTCAGTTTTATCAAATGTTATAAAGGCAAACCCAAACATTAAAATATATTTATGGTACAAACAACAGTTATTTTAAAAATTCTTTTATAATAGGATGGAAAGTTCTCTCAGACTTATTAAACTGATCACAGGTATTTTAATATAGTGAAGATAGTTGCATATTTAAACATAACAATTCAGCTAAGTGTTGAATTAGTAATTTTACAGCCATTTAGCATATAATTAAACATGAGATTTTTGATTAATTAAAAGGTATGTGATTTAATTTTTCTCAATTAGATTTACTATATATTAGGCAAAAGTAACTCATAACATTCAGACCAACTAAATTTATCATATATTAGAAATAATATTGTACAAGTGAAAAAACCTCAATTTTAGGAAGATATAGAATTTTAGAGTTGGTGAGTCTTCTCTGGATTCACTCTTAGAATTACTTTTTATTTTGAATGGTTGAAAGATTTATCCAGAGTTATACATTCTGTTTGCAAAAGAACCAATAAAATCAAGATCTTGCTTCTTTTCTGGGCATGGTTCCTAAGAATGTGATAACAGCTTTTCTTACACACTTACAATGTGGGTTTTCCTTACAAGTAGGTATTTTGTACATAAGACTTTCTATTGGGTACTGAGAATATGCAGTTAATGAAATATTGCACATGTGAATCATGAGATAGCTCAAGGCTACTGCTGATTGTTGAAACTAGATGGCAATTGTCATTCATAAGTAAACTATTTTGGTTACTTCAGGATTGTGTGCTTTTAAATATTTTTTTTTAATTTACTTATGCGAGATAATGGCATGCCAAAGTGAAATTCAGACACATTTGCTATTTTGAGGATTTGGTTTTACATGGGTGATTATGGAAGCTAACTGGGTCATGGGCTTTCCTGAGCCATCTCCTCAGTCTTAGGATTGTGTTTTTGGACTCCTTTAACACAATTTCATTTTTATATTTATTTATTTAGTGTGTGTGTGCATGTGATATATGTGACTCAAACTTTCTTATGTGAATACTGGCAGAAACTTTCTACTGCAAGAGGGTGGAGGTCTGAAGAAAACTATCCTGTTGGTTCTCTCTTGTTCACTTCATTTGAAGAGGATTTTTCTCCCTGGAGTTTCACTTTGCTGTTTTGTTTCAATGTCCATGAGCTTCTGGGAAATTATCTTTTCCACACCTACCATATTTCTACCATCAGCATACTGGGATTGCACAAGCACTCCAAGGCTTCTGGCCTTTTACTGTTTTCTAGGGTTCAAGCTAAGATACTCAGGCCTGAACTCTAAAAGTTGTATCCACTAGGCCATCTCCCTAGTCAAAAACAACTCTTAGAAGATCAAGATTCACTAACTATTTCTGGAGTTAAGGGATTGACTTAAGCCACATTGAATACATGGGACTAAAATGAAGAAATACATTAAAAAACAGTTTTATATGAGCTAGTATGTGAACTATGATTAATGACTGAAATACCTGTCTTAATTATGTAAAAGTGTAGTTTGTCTTCAAGATGATAATTACAATAAAAGTACTAACACATTGTTCCTGTTATTTTAATTTCCATATTTCATATATGATATTATTAAAGTTGAATGAATTATACATTTAATATGTCATTTTAATGAGCTAAGGAAAGCTATCAACTTAAAGATATAAACCAACACCATGATAGGTAGATTTGCACTATCCATATAGATTTAGGTTGATATATACAAACAATGGAATTTGAATTTAGGTACTGTCATATATTTTATACAATCCCTGAATTATGGGATCTGCAATGGAATTTTAATTAAGAGTTTTGGTACCACAAACTGAACATTGAAATCTAACAAGATTTGTGTTTTAAAAGTAGTAAGCTTATAATAAAACTCTATGTCATTGCCATTACCTTACTCTTGGATTAGATAACTTGGGGATGAGTTAGATACTGTCAGAATGCTCTGCTAGTTACATGTATTATTTTTTATGAATACTATACTTTAATAAAGTATTTTAAGATTTTATGTAAAATGATTAAATAATAAATATGTTCTAGATAGGTGATTCTATAAAGCAATAAGACAAATATACTTTGCTAGTTATCGTTCAGATATTAAGTCATTCTATACTTACAATATTATTACATATGGGATGTTACAAAAATAAGTAAATTGTAATCAAAATAATGAACATTACATAACATATAGAAAAATTATTAGAAATATATTGACAATGTAGTTAATTTGAAGAATTATAGTTTCAGTTTTATGTGTGCAACTCTGTATATGTTTGTGTATGCAGTTGTACATGTGTGTGAATGCACATGTATGGGTAAACATGCATATATGTGCACATGTGTAGAATGCAGAGTATTTCACAGAAGCTTTCCATGTTTTTGAGACAGTTCATTCATTGGCCATATAGACTAGACAGGATGGTCAGCAAATCTCTGGTATCCATCTTTCTCCACCTCCCTCATAAAGAAATCTCAAGCACATGTCCATCTTTGTTTATGTGAGTTCTGGGAATTGAACTCAGGCCCACATGCCCCATCGTGTTTTCCTAATTGAGCTATCTTCCCAGTTTTTCTATAAAAGAGTTGCTTCTCCAGAGCTTCAAATATTAAGTTTTACTTATAAAATATTTGATTATGTTTACTAAAAAAGGTCATGTATTATAGAGTTCAGTAATAAAAAATCTTAATTATTACTGCATTAATTGTGGAAAGTTATAATTAATATTAGCATTTTCTCTGCTGCTTAAATTTATAAGGAAAGTAAACATTCTCAACTTTTTAAAAAAATATTAGGTACCATGTAAATCTTTCCTTGAAATAGTTTCAACAGTCTTCACTGAAAGTTAAATGAAAATTTAATTTGTTACCAAATATAGTGCAGTTATTATAATTTCCACAAGTTCTCTCTCACTCTCCTTGCAGCCCTTCCTAATGATTCACATGGAAGACAAAGTACAACAGCTGATTATATGGCCTGGTCAGTAATGAAAACATGTATCTCTGTTAAATAATTGAAATTGATGAATCTTTGAGAAGTGAACTCTACCCATTCCTAGTAGATGAAGTTTTTGTTTTTACTGGATTGGCTGCTCATAAAACAATTAATAGAGAGGAAATGAATTGTATAATGTCACTATGATTTTGTTAAGTTTTATTTATTTTTATTTATTTATTAGAGACAGAGAGGGGGAGAGAGAGAGATAGGTAGGAGAGAATAGACACCCCAGGGCCTCCAACCACTGAAAATAAACTCTAGACATGTGCCACCATGTGCATCTGGCTTATATGGGACCTGGATAATCAAACCTGGGTCCTTAAGCTTTGTAGGAAAGTGCCTTAACTTCTAAGCCATCTCTCCACCCCTCTATGATTTTTTAAAGGTTGAACTAATTTCTAAGTTTTAATAGAGTGAAGTACAAGTTAGGTGCCCATAATTTACTATTTCCCCAAATCTGAAAAATTCTGAGCAATGGGATTTCCATACCTGACTTCACATGACAAGTCACAACTACAGTGCAAGTTCATTGGATGTGAAAATTTCATTTAGCACTTAAAATAATTCACAGAGAAATATAATATTATACTGAAGTAGTAATGTAAGGCTCATAGTACAACAGTAATATTAAATGATTTGCATCAACATGTATATTGACTCTTATCAGTACATGTAAATTTCAGTAGTTAAAAGTGATAGCTGCATCACCTCTTTCACAATGGATTACCTACATGCTTAAAATTTGACTTAAAGTGAGATGTAACCTAAAAGCCAACTGCTAACATTCATTTTCAAATATAAATAAATACATACTGAAATATATTTTCAATATTCAATTTGTTTAAAGTGACTTTAATTTTTGAGAAAACTATTAATCTCTTTTCTTGGGGTGGCAGTTAAAAATGGCAAGTGGCTACTGGTAAATGAGGAAGTATTAGAAATAATAAGTTTTAAAGAATTAGATCTCGAGTATTGTTATAACAGATAGACAAAAAAACCTGTTCCCATGTTTATGGTTTTTATGACAGCACTTAAAATTCACAAGCATTATATGGTCTCTTAAAAAATAATCCATTATCTGTGTTGATTGTTCAATATAAAATCATAATGTGGAGAAAATCAATGAAATATACTTTCTAAACATAATGTTTTAAATTTATTTATTTATTTGAGAGAGAGCAGAGAGAGAGAGAGAGCATGGAAATTGGACAGGCCTGGGCCTCTGGCTACTGTAAATTTATCCCAGAGTCACACTACACCTTGTGAATTTGGCCTTAAGTGGGTTCTGGGAAATTGGACTCAGATCATCAGGCTTTGCAAGCAAATGCCTTTAACAGCTGAGCCATCGTTCCAGCCCCCCTCACCATTTTTAAATGTATATTTTCAAAAAGTCCTATTTAATCATTAATTCTTCCAAAGAAACTCAGATAAGAATATTTGAAGTAATAATTCACTTTTAATAGAAAAAGGAAATCCTTCAAGAAGCTGTACATATTAATATTAACAGAAAATCAATTTCTTTTGAAAAGATAAAGCAGTTAATTTTACTCTTAGAAAATTTATTATAAAGTAGTTTTCATATGATCTCTTAAGCATTATTTTAATAATTCTGCTCACATTAACGTTTATATGGTTTTACACATACATCCTTCATTTCACTAAGCATCACACTACTAAAATCATTAATTTAGTAATCATTATGTGTGTCAAGGAACAGAAGTTGAGTTTTATAAACTTGTAACATACTGATGTTAGTTACAAAGACAGTAACTTTTAAATTGAGTATTGTAGCAGTAAAGGTCTTCTACCTCTTATTCTTTTATTTTCCTTTTTTCCACCACCAGCTAAGAGCTTTTTATTTTTTTAAATTTTACTTAAAAAATATATATGTATAAATTTAAGAGAGAGAGGGGCCAGGGAGAGGAAAAGACAGACAGAGACTCCAGCCACTGCAAACGAAATCTACACAAGTGACACCTTGTGAATTTGGCTAATGTGAATACTGAGGAATCAAACATGGGTCCTTAGGCATCACAGGCAAGCACCTTAGCTGCTGAGCCATCTCTCCAGCCCTTTCTAATTATTATTCATAATGTAACTATTGCTTTGCAAATCCTAATTTTTATTTTTCAATTTATTTTTCATTTTTTAATTAGTTTTGTATTCAGCAAATACAGGCAGTTTGCTACTATTATTAGGCTCATCCATGGCCTACTCCCTCCCCATTGGCCCCTTCTTGTTGAGGTATATAGGTCGTGCATTGTGGGGTTAACCCACAGTTATTGGTACAATAAATGTCTCTGCATATCATGACCCAACATGTGCCACTGACATTCTTTTCAACGTTTTTTATTAAGTTGAAAATTTTCCTGGATACATCAAATATGGGTACCAACCAACATTCTCCTCCTCCCTGTCCCCAGTCCTCCGAGGATCCTTCTCAGGCATATTACTGGTGTTCACCACTGAGTTGTAGGTTATCTGCAACATATGCCATTGAGATAAAAAATATTTGTTAGTTTTGCTCTTTTATCTGTTTTATAGCACATATCCACTCACCAAATTTATGGAGTCACTATATAAACAAGTCAACTAAAGTGTGTAATGTGACCTTTTCATTCTATTTTAAAATTTCAATTTTTCTATTTTAGCACCTCTTTTATGTTTTTATTCACATGATACCTGAAGAATTTACCTGGCATAGGGCATCACTGACTAATGTTTTCGTGGTCAGATTGAGATACATATTGCATGTAGGATAATCTACTCATCTTAGGTTTTCAGTTGTATGAGTTTGATAAGTATATGGAGTTACATAAATGCCATTAAAACTATTTTAGACAATTTCCATCAAGTTAACATTTCCTTTGAGTCCCCTTGAAATTCCCTTTCTCTTGCATTGAGCTCCATGAGCTCTCGGGCTCTCATCTCCAGTTCTTTATTGTTGCACATATCAATAACTCATTCTCTGTTGACAAATATCATTCCATTTTATTTAAATAACACAATGCACTTAACCACTCAGCATTTACATATGGATTATTTATAAATTTGTAGATCATCAGTACAGCTACAATACATATTTGTGTGCATATGTACATACCTGTTTTTTATATTCCACAAATAACTGCTTAAAGTAGAATTGCTAGATACACCTTGGCTTTATGTTTAGTTTCAACAACGCAATCTACCATACTGCTTCCTTATGTATTTCTACTTGTTTTGCTATCCTGAGTAATAAATGTGAGGTCAGGTTTTTCTGTATATTTGTCGTCATGTATATTTTCCATCATTTCTTCTGTTTGTTTGTTTGTTTTTAGTTTTTTTGAGGTAGGGTCTCACTCTAGCTCTGCTGACATGGAACTCACTATGTAGTCTCAGGGTGGCCTCAAAGACCCTCCCACCCCTGCCTCCCGAGTGCACCACCATGCTCGGCTCATTTCATTTTTTCTAAATTTATTTTATTAGTTAGGTAGATACTTAGTATGTAAACAACACATGTTGGCACCATCCTTTCCCTCATCCCTGCCCCTTTACCAAAGGGGCCTTCCTTGTTGGGAATGGCAGGTCATCCCCATAGGGGTTAGGAAACCCTATATTGAGTTTATGTTGTAGAAGTATTGGGTAATTTCATAATTTTGATACTGAAATTTTTATAATTTATATAATTTTACTTTTTGGTAGAATAGTCTCTGAGATTTGTCCATTTTATACTTGTGGGTTCTGCATCTTGGCAAGGAATAATTAATATTTCCTAGGTTGCAGGTCTTCAACAGAGTTGGTCCTGAAAATACTTAACTCTAATGTGTAGTTTATACCTCCACAATATAAATACTATCTTTTTTAAAAAAATAACATTTTTTAATTAGTTTTGTACTCAGTGAATACAGTCAAGTTGGTACCATTGTCAGGCTCATCCATGTCCTACCCCCTCCCCTGGGCCCTCCTTGTTGAAGTATATGGGTCATGCATTTTGGGGCTAGCCCACTTTTATGGGCTATGCCTCAATAGGGCCCCAGCTGAAACTAAGAATAATTGGCAAAACAAGCAAGGGTGCTGTTTTCTTGGTGAAATGGGTACCAGCACAAGGGTAAAGGAGATCCACACAGAGAACAATTAACTCCTACCAAGTCAGATATCCAGAGACCCAGAGGCTCCCAACACCTCATCACTGAAGCAGACCTAAAATGAACCCAACAAGGCTCGGGGAAATTTTGTGGAAGAGGGGACAGAAAGAATGTCAGAGCCACTCCGTGGGTCATGATATGCAAAGACATTTCTCCTACCCATGAATACCATCTTTTAAAGAACAGAACTTTTACATTGTGATGAAGTACAGATTACTAAAGTTTTGATTTTATTATTAGTGCTTCTTTTGTTTTATAAAATACTTGCATGACGTATAGTTGTGAATTTTGTGTCCATTTATGTAGTTTTATGTGAAAACCACACTTCCTTGACTTCAGTACCACAGATATGGTTAAAACTCAGGCAATATGATTAATTAAAATGGTTTTAATTATTTTAATAGTTTATTTACTTATTTATTTATTTATTTTGTCAAGGTAGAGTCTTCTTGTAGCCCAGGCTCACCTGGAATCACTATGTAGTCTCAGAGTAGCCTCAAACACCCAGTGATCCTCCTACCTGTTTCCTGAGTGCTGGGATTAATATGTGTGCCACAATGCCCAGAAATATTCTTTACTTAGCTAAGTTTTTGCCTTTTCACCTAAAATTTTAGTTTAAATACTTTCAGAAATCTTAAAAAAAAATAAATATTGTATTTTTATTTATTTATTTGACAGAGAAAGGGGGAAAGAGAGAGAGAGAGAGAATGGGCATGCCAGGGCATCCAACCACTGCAAATAAACTCCAGATGTATGTCCCCTAGTGCATCTGGATAATGTGGGTCCTGAGGAATCTAACTGGGTCCTTTGGCTTTGCAGGAAAATGCCTTAACTGCTATACCATTCCTCCACACTTAAAATAGTTTACAAGCTAAGAAAATATCAGAAATAAGAAATTATTTAGTTGTACCTAATTGTGGATATATTTTGTTCTTTATTGTATTTGTTGTATTTTTTGGATATACACACACACACACACACACGCACACCTCTGTCCATGGGGGGGGTGGAGAGAGAGAGAGAAAGAAAGAAAGAAGAAGAAAGAAAGAAATAAAGAAGGAAGGAAGGAAGGAAGGAAGGAAGGAAGGGAGGGAGGAAAGAAGGAAAGAAAGAATGGGCTCAGTACCAGGGAATCAAATATGGGTTCTTAGTTTTCACAAGCAAGTGCCTTAAACCACTAAGCCATCTCTCCAGCCCAGAAATTTTTAACTTGCTGCCCTTATAGAGTATGTACACCTCAGATTGTTGTGAATGACAGAAGAGAGTCAGTTTGGGCTAGTTTCACCATTTGGTCTTGTGGTAGAGCATTTGGGAAAAGCATTTAGGAAACTAGTATGTTGGTATTTTCCAGAATGTGGCCATTTAGGGAAAGATTATGTAGATGTGTGTTTAATTATAGCAAGGAAAAAGATTTATGACAAGAATTAGAAATGGTAAAGAAATAATAGTAATTTTAGCAACTACACAGATAAAATGTTTACAGATATAGCACACGTGCAGAAGTTGGCACACACACCTGGTGTTCATTTGCAGTAGCTAAGGTCCTGGAATGGCAACTCTCTCTCTCTCATAAAAAAAGCTAGCACATAGATGGTTATTTGGGAATAACAGGAAATTCAAAATATTGAGTTTAGAGTTACAACAGCAAGTTATAAAAGAATTTCCAAAATTATAGCAAGCTCTTTGAATTACTTCTCTTTTACTCAATTTTCTTTTATGTTGTTGACAGAATTAACTGACATCAAAACAAAAAAACAATGTTAGTCAGCTGAAGCTCATGATTCTTACTCTCATGAAATAGAGAACCCCTCCCCCAATACAGCTGTATTTATCTGTTTCTTGGTATTAATTTTTTAAAAAAGCAAAATTGTTCTCTGTTGGATAACCAAATGCCACTTTTCCTACACATTCTTACAAATCAAAAGCTTCCTATTAATGATAGGACATTTGTATTTTAACATTTAAATTTGTATTTTTAAATTGTAAATGCTTATCCCACAAGAACATGTGTGATATGAAGGTATGTAAAATCATGAGAATGGTAAACTAGAATGGCATGCACATCTTTGGATAAAGTTGTAGATAAACTGAAACTAAATTTTATTTTTCACATGACACCTTGTTCACACTTGATATTCATTATGATTTCAAGGTAGGCCTGAGTCACTCCTTCTCTTTCTCTCTCCCTCCTTGCAAATAAATAATTAAATAAAATTTTGAAAAATTTAAAAAATGAAATTATGTGCAGTTTTGTAACAGTCTTAGAAGCATAATCCTAACAATCTTTTGATATATTATTTATCAGAAGTAATTTAACATATTAGCTTGTACTTAAAATAGTTATCAAGTAGTTAATAAGTTGCAAAAAAAGAATTAAGAGAGTGCTTATATGCAATTTGGAAGGTATATTGTAGTAACTATACATTGAAGAAAATAAGAAAATAGAAATATTTAAGTATAATGTATGTGTGTGTGTGTGTATAATATATATATATATATATATATTACTAATTCATACACTATCATTTGCACCATGCAGTTTAATAATTACAATCTTAATAATTTTATAAGTATAGTACTATTTTATTAATTAAATAGCTATCAAGTTATGTACTTGTGCTTGCAATAAATTTTGCCATTGCTTATTTAGCCTTATCCAAGGCCATTAACTGTAAGTTTTGAGGTTTGATAGCCTGATAAATCTAACAAATTTACTAAACATTAACTACATATGAAAGTTTTAATTGGTTTCCCATTTTGTTAAGTCTGCAAAGTGTACATTGGATAATTTGATTTTTCTGAGTTAAAAATTGGAACATAAAATCCCATGTGTTGCTACAAAAAAATAAAGATATTATAATCAGCTTTCTACTGCAAAATCTGACACATAAGCTTGCCCTGTGTGTACCCACAATTCTCTCAAAAGTACTTTTTGAGCAGTTTTCTTGATTTATTTTCTCTTATTTACCATGCCATTTTCTTCCTGCTGAAATTGCAGTAAATTTTACTAAATTCAGTGTATTTCTAGGAATAAAAAAAGACAAAGAAACTAAATTTAAAAATCAATAACTATAGTGCTTTCCAAGTTATAACCAAGCAGAAATTGTACTATATGACAACTGTTTGAATTTCAAACTGATGAACTTGATAGCAAGAACATGAGCCACAAAAATCATCTTTTTCCTGCTCCTGTCTCTTTCTAGCATATAATCAACATTTAATTTCCTTTTTTTCCTATCATTTTTGTACTTTAGAGAAAAGAAGCAAGCATGTTTGTGCTATTTTTTTTTTCACTATTCTAACAGAGTAACTCAGGACATGACTCATATAGACAGCAGCTTTGAAATAAAGAAAGAAACTGAAGCAAATGGAAATTACAATTGGCTTTTAAGAGATATTCTAATTAACAACATAGGGAGCATTTGAGTACACAATATTCTCTTTCCCATTCTCTTTGCTTATCATGTCTCTACTGGCATTTCCCTGTACCAGATATCTATAAAAGTGTTGGAATTCTGTGGAAGATTCTTCTTCTGCTTCTCCCATGTTCCTGTAATCTTCACTAATGCCAACATTTCAAACACTATGCAACTTCTCTTTGTTCCACGGGAAGAAACAGATTTCCTTGTGTCTTTTTGCTGTTCATCTACTTAAATTGTTCACTTCTCATCTCTCAGTATTTTAGTGCCTAGGAACTGTTGTTGCCTTTTCCATACATATTTGGAGAAGCTGAAAATTGACAAAAATAGCCTATAAGCTCATAATGTAAGCATATCAATTGCTAAATGGTGGATCATATGTCTAATTATGAGAGGGTTGTGGATTTTAGGATTTGGGATTTTAGTGAGTAGGAGGCAGTACCACTTGAGGTAGTGAGACACAATAAACTACAAACTTTATGCAATACTCTTTCAATTGGGTCTATGCCAGTCAACCATCTTCTAAAGCCAACAGTAGAAGGACACCTATAGTACAGAATTAGCAAGGCAGACTTCTAGGTCTGAAGGCACTGAAGAAGATTTTTATGGTTTAGATAATGTAGTTTTGCATCTAAGTCCGATGGTTTCTATCAGAGCTCCAACAGCTGCAGTGAGTGTTTCTGGGTGCTCTCTAATGCAGGATTTGTGTTAACTATGATTAAAAAGTACATATGAATTTTGTGGCCTATATAACATGACTAGGCTAAACCTTTCTAAAAATATTATTTATCCTTTATTAAATTTTAGACTCTATTTAAGGCAGTTTACATGAGTAAAGCTTTTGGTCAGTGGCTGCCAGGAAAATGTACAGAACATGGCGCCATATAAGCACACAGGCATCATCTCTGTTCTATTTACATAACACAAGGTTTCTGTCAACACCAATCATTGAGCATAATTTTATTTATTACCAACAAAGAGGTAAAGAAGGTCATTTTTGAATATTTGTTGACTCTTGGTGTGTCCAAGGAACTGTGGGCTAAACTAGATTAGGAAGGCTAGAACTAAGTTGTGGGTTTAACAAATTTGGTTTTAGGTTTCTTTGTCAATGATTGAAGTCTTCTTCTTCTTCTTTTTTTTTTTTTTTGAGAGAAAGAGAGAGATAGAGAGAGAGAATGGGCATACCAGGGCCTCCAGCCACTGCAAACAAGCTGCAGACGCGTGTGTCCCCTTGTGCATCTGGCTAACGTGGGTCCTGGGAAATCGAACCTGGGTCTTCTGGCTTTGCAGAGAAACACCTTGATGGTTAAGTCATCTCTCCAGTCCTATATGTCTTAATTGCAATGAAAATGGAGAAAAACACATGACAATATTCAAACAAAGCTTCTTAAAGGAAAGCATTTTGTAGCTCATGCCTCATGAAAACATCTAGAATGAGACCAGTTTTGATGCAGCATAAGTATGATGCCACTTTCCCATCTAGGGGTGAGGCCAATGTGGGTTATTATTCACTCTACATCCTCGGAAGTCATCCTCATGGTAGGCCCTTATTTATCACACTTTCAAATAATTAGGGTCACCTTCCACAAAATTATGATTAAAAATTCCAATCACATTGATTGATTTTTTTGACTCATTTTTTTTATTGACAACTTCCATAATTATAGACAATACCCCATGTTAATGCTGTCCCTCCCCCCACTTTCCCCTTTGAAACACGACTCTCTATACTATCCCCTCACCTTCTCAATCAATCTCTCTTTTACTTTGGTGTAATGATCTTTCCTTCCTGTTGTGTTGTGTGCATAGTGTCAGGCACTGTGAGGTCATGCATATTCAGGCCATTTTGTGTCTGGAGGAGCATGTTGTAAGGAGTCCCGCTCTTCCTTTGGCAATTACAATCTTTCTGCAAACTTTTCCACAATGGACCCCAAGCCTTGGAAGGTGTGATAGACATATTTCAGTGCTGAGCACTCCTCTGTCACTTCTTCCCAGCACCATGATGCCTTCTGAGTCATCCCAAGGTCACTGCCATCTGAAAAGAGAAACTTCTCCAACCAAAAATGAGAGTAGCATTAATTTATGGATATGAACATTAAGAGAAGTGCTTACTGGGCAGCACAGATTACACCCCTAGGGCTCATGCAACTCTTGTGTGTAGGCTTTCATTATCAGGTATGTATTCCCTCCTATATAGTGGACCTCCAGTCCAATTAGAGAGCAGTTGGTTTCTCCCATAACAGACATGCCACTATTGCACCAGTTGGCTCATTTGGCCTAGCTGGCCAAATTTAAGGCTTGCAGTGTCCACTGTTGAGTATCTTCACTTGTGATTTATGTCTTTCTCATTGAACTGCATGCCACATTGATTGATTTTGAGCATAACAGAATGTACATATTACTAATGACCACCAAAGAATGGTTCTGGAAAGGAAGGTAGAAATATTTGCAGGGAAAATTACCAATATTGTTGATTATAAATGGCAATGTGCTTCCTAACAGTATCTGTTATCTTGATTCAAATTTCTATGCACTTGGTGAACCTTCTGTACAACATGGGAACAGAAAGATGATATAGAATAGGATAATGTATAGGACAACATAATAGAAGATTTCATCAAATTATTTTGAGCAAGATTTTTTTGTTTTCTTTCCCTCTTTCCTTCCTTCCTTCCTTCCTTCCTTCCTTCCTTCCTTCCTTCCTTCCTTCTTTCTTTCTTTCTTTCTTTCTTTCTTTCTTTCTTTCTTTCTTTCTTTTTTCAAGGTAAGATTTTGCTCTAGACTAGGCTGACCTAGAACACACTCTGTAGCCCCTGGCTAGTCTCACAGTCATAGTGATCCTCCTACTTCTACCTCTTAAGTGCTACAATTAAAAGTGTTGTGTTAGGGCTGGAGATATGGCTTAGCACTTAAGCGCTTGCCTGCAAAGTCAAAGGACCATGGTTTGATTCCCCAGAACTCACTTAATCCAGATGCACAAGGGGAGTTTGTTTACAGGGCTAGAGGTCCTGGCATGCCCCCCTCTCTCTTTCTCTCTCTCTTTCCCTACCTATTTCTTTCTTCCTCTCTCTCTCTCTCTCTCTCTCTCTCTCTCTCTCTCTCTCTCTCTGTCTGTCTCTCTCAAATAAATAAATAAAATATAAAATATAAAAAAGTGTTGTGCTATAATGTCTGCTGTGACAAATTCTTATAGTACTAAATATATAAGTTTTTAAAGAAGGATTTTTTTTTTCTATGCCCGATCATTTGACTGGGTTGTGTGGTACATATAGAAACACTCACATAAAAATTGCAATTCAATTCTTTGGAATTTTGTAAGTACAGCATATCACATTTTAGTAAATACTTATCACTGTGCTGACATGAAACCAACTGTCAGCATAATGCCTGGTAGAGACTGGATGCTTAAGCCTATGATACACTGTTCACATTGTGGGAAAAAAATAGGGACTTGAAGAAAGCAGGGAGGAGGAAAAAGATAGCACCAACACATGATTTATATACACAAAATATATTCTTAATAAAAAAGATAAAAAAAGGATTGGTGCTAAAGTAAAACATATATTGTGAGATATATGAGAAGACCTATCATGTTGGGCCCTTGCATGAAAGTATCAGTTTGTTATGAAAATATTCCTTTCACAAATTTTTAAAAGGATTTAAAAATTATTTTGTCTATTTTTTATTTATTTAAGAGCATCAGGCAGAGAGAGAGAGAGAATGGGCTTGCCAGGGCCTCCAGCCACTGCAAACGAACTCCAGATGTGTGCCCCCTTGTGCTTCTGGCTAATGTGGGTTCTGGGGAATTGAGCCTCGAACCAGGGTCCTTAGGCTTCACAGGCAAGCACTTAACTGCTAAGACATCTCTCCAGCCTTCCTTTCACATATTTGAACCAGTTGAAAAGATCATCCACCTCTTTCCCAGGTCATCCAGTGTCTGTGAAGTGAGCTTGTGAATTGTAGACAGCACTAGAAATGTATGCTCATCATTCAACATAGCACAAGAAATGTATGTTGTAGATGTTCTAACAGCATGCATGTTTCATCATTAAGACACAGCACTAGTATACTCACTTCAGCACCACATATACTAATATTGGAATGATAAAGAGAAGCTTAGCTGGTCCCTATGCACACAAATAAAGGATGACACACAAGTTCATGAAAATTCCATATTGAAAAAAATAAAGACATAGCACTAGTGTTACAGGAAATCGAGGCACACAGAACTGGCTCCAGAAACTGAATGGATAATCAGGATGTTTCTTTTCATGCCAGCATGGGCCTAGGGGAATCTTTTCCAAAGCTTGGATGCTGACTCCTGTGGTTCAGAGCTTATATACCTTATTTTGTCCTACTTTTATTATTGTTAAGTCTCAGAGCCCTGACCTAATTCCAGAGACCTTGAGCATGAGGTAGGCAACTTTCATAGAAACAGGAAAATAGTTAGCAGATAGATGCCTGTAGCTGTGCTATGGAGATACAAGAAGCATAAAATGATTTACAGTATGGGACAGCAGCTGCAATACAGGTCATGGCCTTGAAATACAAAAACTACAGTGTTAGGCTTAACCAGAACAAAAGACTATACAGTAGAAGACATGACCAATACACACTCTATTGTAGTACAGGACATAACTCTGGGGCAGAGGCTTCTAAATTTCATTATCCCATTATTGGTACATTTGATGATGTAATGATTTGTATGCATGTGTATGTTTGTGTTTTCTGATGTGTGTGTGCTTGTGTTATAGCATATGTGTGTTTAGAAGTGCATATCCCATATGCTTGAGGAAACCAGAGGAGAATATTTCTACATTTTTTTTTCTTGGGATGGAGTCTCTCCCTGAACCCCAAGCTGAGTTTTTTTCATGCCTAGTGGTTCTGTGGTTTACTTTAACATAGAACTGTGATAACAGGCATGGGTGGCCATGTGGAACTGTCTTTGGGTGCTGGGAATTCAAACTCAGGTGATTTCAGGTCTCCCGAGTCCTGCCAGAACTTCTTGTTTGTGCAGCATTTTCTCTTAATCACTGAGCCATCTTTATTATTATTTCTTGCAATGTACAACAAAAGGCAGTTTGGATGCTTAATAATATTGGATCATTTGAAGAATAAAAGAGATTTTAGTTGTATAGGAAAATAATGATGCCCTAGAATAAGGCCAAAAAAATGTATGCTGAACAATCAATATTTTGTGCCACTTTCTGAAATATTCAGTGGCATATAATGATGGCAGATATCACAGCAATACTTGCCACAGGTAAGACCTACCAATTATCTTATTTTTTATTTTAGTGACTATATGTTTAAGGAGAAATTGTGTATTTGCATGCTTTAAGAATATCTTCCATATCAGTGGCTAGATACAAAGAGAAAATGAGATTTCAGTGGAGACCCATGGGAAAAACCACCATATCCACTAGATAATGATACAATATGTCAATACCATGTACCCTTTGAAATGATATACAAAATAGAATAAATGACCCCAGTGGTGTTTTTTGTAAAAATACATAACATCAATGTAAAAATGAAAAAAAAATTAAAGCAAAACAAAATTGAGAATCATAGTAAAGACCCTGTGGTTTGTGGAACTGAGCACTATGTTACTGTCATTATCAGTGGCTTAGAGAAAATGTAACTGGGAGTATGAATTTCAACATATATATATATATATATATATATATATATATATATATATATATATATATATATATATATATGCATATACCTATATTGCTCTTCCAGATGCTCCTACTATTCATTTCTGTTTATATTTTGTCCATTCTATATATTTTTTCTTTCTTTAAAGTATTTTATTTATTTCTTTAGTTGAGACAGAGAAGAGAGAGAGAAAAAAAAAAAAGTTAGAGAGAGGGAGAGAATGGGTGCACCAGGGCCTCTAGCCATGCACATGAACTCCAGATACATTCACCACCTTGTGCATCTGGCTTATGTGGATATGGGGAATCAAACGTGGGGTCCTTAGGCTTTGCAGGCAAGAATCTTAACCACTAAGCCATCTCTCCAGCCCCATTCTAGATATTTTTCCTAAAGAGCCACAAATGCATCATTTTTGTAAATAATCTTGAAGGTTGAGTACCCATATGTTCTATGGAAATGTGAACCCAGAAGATAACTTGAGGAGGCTGGAACACTTCTTATACATGCAATGCTAGCTTTATTGGGTTCCTCGAATCCTCCACAGAACATTTGCTTTCTAGAATGAAAGTTTCGGAAGAGTGTGGTATGATGGTATAGACAGTCGCTGTGTCTTGGAGGGTGTGGTAGATGTCTCTTTTAGCACTGAGCATGCAACTCCATATTCTCAGCACTTTGAGTTTTGAGTCTTCTGCCCAATACTCAGTGCCATCTTCTTTGCTCAAAGGTGAGATCAGCATGAATTTACAGCATAAATATAAGCATTTAGTGGACAATTTAATGAGCATTATATATCCACTGTAACTTTTAGAAGACAGTTGAGGAGATGGAGAGATGTCTTAGTGATTAAGGTTTTGGCCTGCAAAGCCTAATGATCCATGTTCAATATTCCAGCACCCACATCAAACCAAATATAATGGCACATACATCTGGACTTTGGTTGTAGTGGCAGTAAGCCCTGTCCCATTCTCTCTCTCTCTCTTTCTCTCTCTCTCTCTCTCTTTCTCCCCCCTTCTCTCTTTTTTCTCTGCATGCAATAAAATAAGTAAAATATTTTTAAAAGACAGTGGAGGTTTAAAATGTATAGGTAATTCCAAGAAAAACGGGTATCAGATCTTCTCTCAGGGCAAGATTATCTGCTACTCAGCATCTACTCAGCATCATTTTAAAAAATAAGATGATTTAGATGAAAGACATGTTGGAAATTTTATCATTCCTAATTTAGTAGCTAATGTAGGTGGAACCAAAGCAATGTTCTAGGAGATTAGTTATCTAATTAAAATCAAGAATTAATATATATGAAAAAGAAATGGCATACGTTTAATCTACTTTTTATGAGAGAGAGAGAGAGATAGCACAGCAGAGCCTCAAGCCACTGCGATCAAACTCCAGATGTGTGCACCATCTTGTGCACATATGTCACCTTGTGCCTCTAGTTTACCTGGGCTCTGGGGAGCCAAGCCTGGGCACCTAGGCTTTGCAGGCAAGCATCTTAACTGTTAAGCAAACTCTCCAGCCCTAATCCACTGTTTTTTTTTTTAACAGTTTACAGTAAATATCTAACATTTCAAAGAAAACACAGATGTAGGCAGTAGTGTCCAGAACTTCATACAGTGATTTCTGTAAGTGATGCACTGCATATAAAACAATACACGCTACTCCAAACTAGCTATAACATATAGGTTCAAAAAGAGAGAGTTTTTACAGAAGTGTATATCAGTCACATTTGCTCCACTTTAAATTTTCCATGTTGTGGGTATAATTTAGCATTTTTAACTATTACCCAGTAACATTATTGCAAGATTATTGAATTATGTTTCTGCTAAAGTTCTCAATTCTTTCCTGTTCGTATTCATTCATTCTTTTTCTGTTGTTATTGTTGTTAAGTAGAAAATTTATGGACTCATGATGTATTAGTACCATCATTTCATTTCTCCCTGCCCCCATTCTGCAATGGCCTGCCTCAGTGAAATTGCTGATATTCCTCCTGGGCTTACAAGTTATGAAATATGAGAACAACAGTGAGTCATTTTAAGACAGGGAGGCAAGGCCTCTGCACAATCCCTTCTACTCTGCCGCTTTTACACTGTTTCCACCCATCTTCTGCAAAATTCCCTAAGCTATGGTTGGTGTGTTTTAAGTCTACTTTAGTATGGTACTGTCAGCACATTCTGGATTTCTGTTTCTGTAAGTTTTATGTATCCTTAGTGTCCATCTCCATCATCCTGGCACTGGTTGTTAGGCTTGCTATCGTAGCAGCACTCTTGATCGCCTTGCCAATCCCTCTGTCATTTCACCTGCCACCTGGCTGATGTGCAAGGAGACTTTTATCTCCTTGGTTTTCATCACATTCTGGAAAATAAAAACATATTCTCCAAAAGAAAATGAGGTCAGAACAGGTTAAATGGAAGAAGCATTTTTAAATAAGAGAGGTTTTGATAGGTGTAGCCTCTCTTTTGGTAAAACAAGTGGGTGTTTCTCTTTGGAGTCTATGATGTTGTTTTCATAAGACACTGACTTGGTTCCTTGTTCCAGCTATTGAATTCTTTCTACTGAGTGGATTTCTCAGCCAATCAGTAAGCCATTGGTTACCTGCCTAGCCTGGGGCCACTATTGCACAGGTATGTACTTCTTGTCAGGCTAGTTGCTTTCATATATCAGTTTCCCCTGCTTGCTCACAACACTGTTTGCCATTTTCCCTCAGCAGCTCATGTAGCCATTTCCATCACTATATGGTCTAACCCAAATGGTAGCTGGTGTCTTACCAGATTTCAGCCAGATCTCTCAATGTTCTATGTCGGCAGCATGTGGTGGTGCCTTCAGTAAGAGGGCCTTACCTTGACCTCAGGCAGGTACTCAAGTGCTTTGACAGAAGCCTGTCTGGTTTGAAGGGATTCATAGGTCTCTCTGATCAACAGCTCAATGTGGGTTATAACTGATTGCTGGTGCTGAGAGTTATAAGCCAGAGCCAGTGTTTTAGGGTTAGGCTTCAGGCAACCTTCTCTAGGGCCCTTCTTATCAGACAATCCCTGCATACTCCTGTTGGGGAGTATATCTATTGGTCTGTTATCCAATAGAAAGGTTTCTATGCTACCAATTCCTTTTGGTTTTGTGTATCTCTCCTCCCCACTTCTCTTTCCCTTCACCCTAAGCCCATCCATTCTTCTTACCTGTCCCTTAAGTTATCTTTCAGGTATACCTGCAAGTCAACCTCTTCCAGCTTAGGATACACAGATGAGGGATAACATGCAGTGTTTGTGTTTCTGTGCTTGTGTGAGTTCACTTAGTGTGAGCTATTCAAAAACCATCCATTTTCCTGCAAATTTAATTTATATCATTTTTTCTTACTGCTGAGAATATATGTATATGTAGCATATCTTCATTATTCAATCATCAAATGATGGGCATCTGGGTTGATTCCAGTTCTTAGTGAATTGAGCAGCTATAAACATGGTTGAGCAAATATCTCTCCACTGACAAATGGAGCCTTTAGGGTAGATGTCCAGTAGAGAAATGGCTGGGTCAGTTGATAGCTCTATTTTCATCTTCTCCATACTGTATTCCATAGTGGTTGTACAAGTTTGCACTCCAAACAGCAATAAATAAGAGCTCCTCTTTCCACACATCCTCACCAACATTTATTGTCATTTGATTTTTAATGATTACTATCCTAACTGGAGTAAGTTCTCTGCCCTTTCCCCCTTTTGATGTATTGTTGAAACTTTTATGGCTACATCAATTGTTGCTACCATCATTCCCAGCATCCTTGTCCCCACTCCACTAAGAACCCACCCCCACCCCTTAGTTGAATTGCTGGCATTCCCCATGGATTTATAGGTTATGAATTGTGAGAGCAACAGTCCATCATGTGGGGGAGGGTAACAATACCTCTGGATATTCCCTCCAATCCTGTAGCTCTTTCATTCTTTCCACCCCCTTTAGCACAAAATTCACTGAGCCTTGGTGGCTGTTTTAGTGTTTAGCTGTCAGCAGCTTCTGGATTTCTGCTTTTTTGTGCTTTTTGACCTGTGTCTGTCTCCATCACCCTGGCTCAAGTTGTCAGACTCACCATGGAATCAGCATTCATGCTCATCTTATCAATTCCTTTGTGTTTTCACCTGGGCCCTAGCTGCTGTGCTAGCAGTGGTTCACCGGGTGACATGGAATTCGCTATCCTTTTTCTGTGGATAGACTTTGGTTGTCCTCAGGTCTCACCACTTTCTGAAAAGAACAGCAGATTCTCCAATGGAGAATGAGCAGAGTCCCCTGCTTGCTCTCAGCATTGCTGGCTGTTTTTGCTCAGGATCTCATGTTGTGAGTTTCAGAACTATATTGGCTAACCATCTGGTTACTGATTTCCTTCCATATTCAGCCAGAAAACTCAGTATCTGGCAGTGTTCTGCATTAGTAGTGTGTGTTGTCTTTGGCAATGGGGTTTTACCTTTCCCCACAGGTGAGTAACCAAGTGCTTTGACAGAAACCTGACTTGTTTGGGGGACCTCATCAGTCTCTCTGATTAACAGCTTGATGTGGGTTGCAACACTTTTCTGGCATTGGTATTTACCAGCCAGGGGAAATATTTCAGGGCTAGGCTTCATCCCTCTCTCTCCAGGGCCCACATTTCCAGAAAATCTTTCTGTGCTCCTATTTAAGGTTATCTTTTTTAGTCTGCTAATTAGAAGGATGACTTCTATGTTAACAATTTATTTTGGATTTGGTTTTGTGTATATCTCCCCCTTTCTCCTCCCATTTTTTGAGTGGATTGTTTGATGTATGGTTCAGTTTTTTTTTTTTTAATTCTTTGTAGATTCTACATATTAGGCCTCTGTCTGTGATATAACCAGTAAAGATATTCTCCCACTTTGTGGGTTATCTACTGGCTCTGTTTATGGTATGTTTGTCTATGTAAAAGCTTTGTAGCTTCTTGAGATTCCACTGGTTGAGTGATTGTTTAGATTTTATGGTTACTGGGGCATTGTTAAGAAAGTATTTCCCACTGTTATATCATGGAGAGTTCCATATATTTTTTTTCTTCCAGACATTTAAGAGTTTCAAGTTTATATTGAGGTCTTTCATACATTTAGAATTGTTTTTTGTGCATGGTGATAGGAGTGAGTCTAGTTTCATCATACTATACCTGGTTATGCTATTTGACCAGTACCATTTTTTGAGGATGATGTCTTCTCCAGTGTATGTTGTTGGCACCTTTGTCAAAAATCAAATAGTTATACTTGTTTGAACTAAGGGCTGGATATTTAGTTCTGTTCCATTGTCTATATGTCTGTTTTTATGCCAGACCATGCTAGTTTTGTTATCACAGCTTTGCAGCATAGCTTTATATCAGGTATGCTGATAAATCTAGTTATTTTTGTTGTTGTTGTTGTTGGAAAAGAGGTTTATTTTGGCTTACAGGCTTGAGAGGAAGCTATATGATGGCAGGGGAAAACAATGGCATGGGCAGAGGGTGAACATCACCCTCCTGGCCCACATAAGGTGGACAACAGGACAATGCTGTTGTTTTGGTTGTTGCTGTTGTTTAGAATATTTTTGGATACCCGAGGCCTTCTGCCATTTCAATAATTTTTTATTATATTTTGTTATTTAGAATTATAATGATTATTATAATTATCAACATACTTTGCATGGATACATCATGTGTTCATACCCTCTTTTCCCTTGTCACCGCCCCCATTCCACTGAGGACCCTCCTCGGTGAGGTTACAGGTATTCCCTATGGGGTTGGGAGTTATGTATTGTGGGAACAGCTGTCAGTTATTTTTTGTGGGGGTGAATGTCTCAGGACATGAGGGCTCAACCTGTGGCTTTTACCATCTTTCTGCCCCCTCTTCAGCAAAATTTCCTGAGTCATGGTGGGTGAATTTTAATTCTACTTTGGTGATGAGCTATTAGGAGCCTCTGGATCTCTGCTTTGGTAGGTGTTAAATATCTTCAACTTCTGTCTCCTTCACCCTGGCAATGATTATCAGGTTCATCAATGGAAGCAGAACTTTTACTCAACCTCACAATTTCTCTATGGTGTCAGCTATAGCTTGGCTAAAGTGTGAGGGGTGGCTTATCTCCTTGGGTCTTTCTACCTTCTGAAAAAGAAGAAAGATTCTCCAATGGAGAGTGAAGTCAGCATAGTTTAAATGGGATGAGTATTATTAATTTAGGGAGAATTTGATGTATGTAACCCCTTTTATCCAAAGACTACTGAAAGCTTGACACTGGAGAGCACAATCTTTGTCTCCATAAGATGCTAATCTATCCCTCAATTCCAGATATGGGTTCCTTTACACTGAGTGGATTTCTTAGCCAATCAGAAAGCTATTGGTTCCCCACCAAGACTGTGTGCCACTATTGCACTGGCATGTACATCTTGTCAGGGTATTTGCTCATGAACAGCTTAGACCTCTGGTTGTTCAGACCATTATTGGCCAATTTCCCCCAGTAGGTTATATAGCAGTTTCCAGCAATTAGCCCAGGTGCCCATCATTAGATGAGTGGATAATAAAGTACTGTTACTTTAACACAATGGAATTCTACTGAGCAGTAAGAAAAAATGAAATAATGAAATTCATAGAAAGAAAAAGACAGACTTGGAACAGATCATACTAAGAAAACTCACACAATCACATGAAGACAAACACCACATGGTCTAATTGTTCTGTGATTCCTAACCTTGTTCACTTCAAGTTGCTGGCACAGCTGATAGGCAACAGGAGGCCCAGACAAGAGAGATGGAAGGGTTTGCAAGGAGGGGAAAAGGAGGGTGGGGTAAAACAAACACGAAATTAAATCCAAAATGAACTGGGACCATAGAATTCTTTATCTTTGGAGATAGACTAAAGCTATAACCCTCAAAAGGAGTAAGGGAGGAAGCAGGAGAGGGTGGAATGAATCCTAAGCTTAAAATATGTATATATATTTTTGTCTCTGGACTGTAACTCCTAGTACCAGAAATGGATTGTTACCCACAGGAGCTGTTGATCAGAGAGAGACCTACAACATCCCCAAAACAAAGCAGGCTTCTGTCAAAGCACTTGATTGCCCACCTGAGGCACAAGGTAAGGCCCTGTAACTAAAGATACCCTATGCTGATGACACAGAGCATAGAGAGACCTGGCCGGAATCTGGAAGAGAGTCAGTCCCCAGAAAGTCAGTATAAAGAAAGTGAAAGAGAAAAGCAAAGGAAAACATTAGACTTGATCTCAACAGACTGAGATTGTTTATTGAAGCACAGTGAGGGGCTACAATCTTCCCATGGGATGGAGGCTGAAGGCCTAAGCTATGTTGGGTTTCAAGTTATAAGGTGGATTCTAAGAAGAACAGATTGGATTACATATAAGTCCAAGGGAAGTAAATAAGAAACTTGCAAATAATCGTTTTTGTTCAGAATAGGCTTCATTTGGCAAGAATTGTCTAAGGGAGGATACCCCAGATGGTTTCTGTTCCTTCAAGGCCTTCTGAGTTAAGGGAAGTATATCAAGCACAGAAGTTGTCAAGCTGTACTGAGAATTTTATTCTGGACTGCCTCTGATGTTTCTCTGAGGCCTTCTAGCCTTAGGGACAGCCATTTTACTCTCATTTTTAGGGTAAGGCATTAAGCCTTCAGTCCAGATTGTAGAAGTAGAAGACTGGGGAGAACTTGGAATGAGCAGGACGTTGTAGAGATGGGCTGCTTGGGAAGGAGAGGGGCTGACATCAGATCCTCATACAACTTCCCTGCTGAGTGTACCATGAAGTCCTGTGGAGGTTGGATGCCCAGGGACTGATATTCAGTGGCCATGAAGAATTCAGTGACTTGTTGGGAAGTGAAGGCATGCATTCTTTTTTGGAGGAATTGAGTGAGACATCTGAATATGTAAGGACCAAAAGAAAGGGTGAGTATCAGCATAATCTGAGGAATAAATTACATTTAAAGAGACTAGATATGTTTAACTTGAAGGGAGTAGTGCTGTGAGATTTTGTAACTCACAGCAATAGATATTTTAGTTGGTCACAGGAGATGTGAGGTCACATGTAGAGAAATATTATTGGTCATTAAAAAGGCTAATGCAGCCCAAAATAGTATTTATATTGGAAATATAAAAAATTGGTCTAGGTAAGGTAGGAAGTATATGAGATTAGAATTGAAGAAACATTTGAAGTATCTTAAACTATTTTAAATTTAAACATGATAGAGATTGAGAAATTAACTAATTTTGAAGTTTATTTTTAAACAGTTTGTGTGTGTGTGTTTGTGTGTGTGTGTGTTCAATGTAGAAGGCTTATAGTCTTTACTTACTTGGTCCAAAGATCAAAAAGTTTTATGTTTAGGAGAACTAATGAAAGTATGTTAGGCTTAAAGGCTAAAGGTTTGATTAGTCATGATAATTTCCTATTGTTAGTTATTTATTTTCTAAACAAAATGAAATTATGTTCTATGCAATTATATTAATTATATAATACAATGAGATAAACTTTGTATAATTAGGCTCGGTTTTATCTATTAGAATAAGTTTATAGCAAATAAAAGTCTTACTCAATAGGAAAATGTATAAAAGTAGAAAACCTAATAAACCCATTGTGTTAACTGGTGTCTTATACAACAAAATAAAGGCTTTATCAGATGAAGAACATATAAACTTAATATTTGTATACAAGTTTGTTATCTCAGTCTTAAATTAAGCAACTTTTTATAACCCTTTTAATGTTAGCAGTGGCAAAGAAATTTTGCCTGTATTTTTATGACCTACAAACTTAATGTCTGTCTTTTAAAACAGAGAGAGAAAGATACCCCAGAGTTTTGGAAGATGGGAGATCAATTTGAGTCTGACTTTTTTTTGTTTTTTTGTTTTTTTAATTTTATCTTTATTTATTTGAGAGCGAGAGACACAGAGAGAAAGACAGATAGAGGGAGAGAGAGAGAATGGGCGCGCCAGGGCTTCCAGCCTCTGCAAACGAACTCCAGACGTGTGCGCCCCCTTCTGCGTCTGGCTAACGTGGGACCAGGGGAACCGAGCCTCGAACCGGGGTCCTTAGGCTTCACAGGCAAGCGATTAACCACTAAGCCATCTCTCCAGCCCTTGAGTCTGACTTTTTAAAGCTTCAGTAAGATGGTGGGGAAAAAAAATGAGGAATGGTCTCTACTCCTATTCACTTTTAGGCCTTGGAGAACAATCAAAAGGGACCCAGATAGATTGAGTTAGGACCTTCTGAGGTCAATTAGTGAAACTGTAGAGGTCCAGAAGGTTTTTATATCAATTTGTATTTTTTTGCCCCAGTTAGACAGAGTCTAAATAAATTGACAGAACTACTTAAAATATCTTGATCTTGTTAATCTTGATTTTGACTAGGAACTAAGGGTTACAGAACCTTCACTAGAGACTGAGTAGAGAATCAGTCTATGTTTACATCAATGTGAGCCAAAGTGAATGTCTTCCAAAGCCTGAAAAATTGTTAATTAGGAGAGAGATATTTGTAGCTGCATTATGGAGTTAAGAAGTAACACAAGATAAGTTTAGTATTTTTAACAGGAGCTATAGTACAAATTATGGTCTTGAATCAGTAGAAAAACTACAATGTCAGTAAAAAAGACTGCATAGTATGGTATGTAATCATCACAAAAGTTTATTACAATAGAAGACATAACTTTGTACCATGAGCCTTTACTTTTTCTCTTACTATAATGTGAGATATGGTATGATAAAAAATTTACTATCTTATTATAGATATTTAAGTTTGAACTACATAAACAATTAAGGCAAAGGAAATACAAAGAAACAGCTTTTTAGGAGGTAGGCACATCTTATTCTTTAAATATCTAATAGTTATAAGTTCAGGCAGAACATATTATCAGTTTTGAAAATAATATTTTTATTAACCAATCTAAACCAACTAATTTAATTTAGAATATGTCAGGAAAACAGACAAGTAAGATAGCATAAAATTTTAGCATTTATATTTGATAATATCTTTGATTAGTTTAGATACCTGTGCAGGTACCAATTACCCAGGGAAGGTTGGAACAGGGACTTTAAGTTTGAAATCATTTATTTTGGATGAAGATCATTGTTTGAGTGTGGTGCTTTACCCTGAGGTAGAGAATATGTCTTAATAGTTAATTTACTTATAATCAAAGAATTTGAGATACCAAAAAATGAGATAGTCATTTAACTTTATGATGATACATAAAAGAATTTGGTGTTTGTTGAACTAAAACAGAAGAGCTCTAAAACAACCTTTTACAAATTTGTTTTTAAAGAGAAAACATTGCTGAAAACTCAATGTTTTTACTTTAAAGGTTTTTTTTTAATTAATTATTTATTTATTTGAGAGCAACAGACACAGAAAGAAAGACAGATAGAGGGAGAGAGAGAGAATGGGCGTGCCAGGGCTTCCAGCCTCTGCAAACGAACTCCAGACGTGTGCACCCCCTTGTGCATCTGGCTAACGTGGGACCTGGGGAACTGAGCCTCGAACCGGGGCCCTTAGGCTTCACAGGCAAGTGCTTAACCGGTAAGCCATCTCTCCAGCCCTCAATGTTTTTACTTTAAATAAAATGGGAGCTATTTTTAAAACTTTAATGACTTTAATATGAGATCTTTATCTCTGGAAATTAAAAACTGGTAAGTGAAACTTTAGCTTAAAATTTAGTTTCCCAAATAGTTAGAACCTTTTCCTTGATCTGTCTCTATGTCAGCTAACAGTTCCTGGAAACCATCATTAACCCTTCAGTTAGCCCAACTAGTGCTGGAAAGTGCTATATAAACTACTGGGGCAAAGTGGCCAACAAGGGTCTGAATAACCAGAGGTCTAAGCTACTCATCTAAATTTTGAGATTACTTTTTCTATCTCTGTGAAGAATGATTCTCGGGTTGTTATTGGTATTGTGGTGAGTCTGTACTTTGCTTTTTTGTAGGATTCCCTTTTCACACTATTGATTCTACTGATTCAAGAACATGGAAGTTAAGATGGCGACCGCCTAGCTGCACTACAAACAACCAGGGAAAAAAAGGCAAGTATTCAAGGGAAATTAGGAACTTTCTGAAGAGGGAGGGCACAGATCAGGGTAAAAGAGGGAAGCACACGCCCCCGCGACCCACGCCCCACCACCCCGCCCGCCGCGAATAACTGCATCGGGCGCAGCCCCGCGCCCAGCGGCCCGGCGCCCCGTGCACACCAAGCCCCACGCGCCCCGGCGGCCCAGCGCACCCCACAACCCCCGTGCCCCACACCCGCCGCACCCCCCGCACCCCCCCAGCACGCCCCTCCCCCCAGCGCGCCCCACGCTCCCTATCCACACATGGCAGACGCGGCCCAAGCGAACCAAGGCTTCCCGCGCCCCGGGCACCCAGGCCTGCCCCGCGCAACCACGCGCCCAAGACCCCTGCGCCCCACCCCCGCGTGCCTCGAGACCACCCCACGCCCGCCCCACCCTCCCGCGCGCCCCACCCCCCGGGCGTTCCGTGCTCTCTATCCACACACAGCAGGCACGCCCCAAGCGCCCCGCGCCCCAGGCGCCCAGGCGTGCCCCGCACCCCCGCGCCCCCCCCGTGCGCCCTGAGACCCCCACGCCCCACCCCCACACGCCTCGAGCCCTCCCCCGCGCGCCCCGCCCCCGCTTCCCCCCCCCAGCGCGCCCAACGCTCCCTACCCACACGCGAAGGGGCGCTCAAAGCGCCCCGCAGCGTCCAGCGCACGGGCGCCCAGGTGTGCCCCGATCCCCCCGCGTGCCCCGAGACTCCCCGCGCCCCCACCCCCGCGCTCCTCGAGCCCCCCCCCGTGCACCCCACCCCCACCGCGCATCCAGACTGCCCCCCAGCGTCCCACAGCATCCAGCACTCCATCTTACCTCAGCGTGCTCCACGCCCCCTGCACTACCCGCGACCCCCTGGACCCCCTCCGCCCCCTCCCCCACGCGATCCGCCCCCTCCCACCCTGCGAGTCCAGAGCACCCCACGATATCCCACATCGCCCCACGCTCCTAGCTGCCCCCCCTCCCCTCACGCCCTGCTGTTCTCACATCACTTGCCGCCGGTCAGTTTCTGCTGTGTCCTGATTCCGTACCCACATCATCTGCCTCTGCACTACAATTGCACGTGCAGTGAGCCCAGTCCCACAGCAAGAGCCACATAAGTCCACACTGAGTCACTAGCGCCAGCGCAGGTGGCATCCCCTACCTGTACATTGCCACCCATCCCCCACTCCCCTGAGGCGGAAGAGCACAGACTGTTTATAGATCCCAGTGTACCCAGCCAGAATCTAGGCACCTTCAAGGCTTGCTACCTCAGTCCCTTTTCAAGCTCAAAGGCAGGCAGCTTAGGTGCATTACTGGGTGAGAATTCAGGCAACTTTGGTGCCCCTGTCAGGCTATAGGTAGGCGGCTTTGGCAAGAGTGAGCAAAAACCCAGGCTGCTTACAACTGCCCCAGGCTGCCTTGGATTTGCATTAAGCTAGATCCCAGGCTGCTCCACCCACCTACCCGCCCATACACTGACATGGGTAGACCACAGCGCAAAAGAAATAACACAAAAAATAAAATGGAAGAAAATCCAGACAGATCACCCAGTCCAACAAGGATCACAACAAACCAAAACATAGAAGAGTGTTTAGGATCAGAACATCAAGTGGAAGCAATGAACAATGCAACCCTGACCAAACTACTGCTAGATCTGAGAGGAAAGCTACAAAGGATAGATAATCGTATGGATGCTACCATCACTAAGCTAGAGCAATATGATAAGACACTGGAAGGAATTCAAAGAGAGCTAAGAGAGTTGAGGGAGAATGAAAAAAAAAGAGGACCTTAAAAATCAGCTGGCCACACTAAATGAAAACATAAAGAAATGCAAGGATGATTTCCAAGAATCAGCAAGAAAATCAGAAAATGAGACAAAAAGGGAGCTGGACAAAGCGATGGAAGTGATACATAGGAAAGTAGTAGAAAATGCAAACTTAATTGAACAAGTCCAAAACTCACTAGAGGCTCTCAAGAATAGAGTCAGCGAAGTGGAAGATAGAAATTCTGATCTGGAAGACAGAAGAAACAGTTCGAGAGTCCAAAAATTTCAGTAAGTTCAAAAGTTCCTGTGAACAGAACATGAGAGAATTGTGGGATACACTTAAACGTCCTAATATCAGAATCATTGGAATACCAGAAGGAGAAGAATTTCAGACCAAAGGCATGGAGAACTTATTTAACACAATAATTGAAGAAAACTTCCCCCGTCTCTTAAAAGAAAGGCCCATCAAGATTCAAGAAGCAAACAGAACTCCTAACCGACTAGACCAAAGGAGAAACTCCCCAAGGCATATTATCATTAAGACTCTAAACATTGACACCAAGGAAAAAATCCTAAAAGCAGCTAGGGAAAAACAGCACACCACTTTCAAAGGAAACCCCATCAGAATTACTTCAGACTTCTTAATGGAAACCCTGAAAGCTAGAAGGGCCTGGAATGATACTCTCCAAACGCTAAGAAACTATGGCTTTCAACCTAAACTACTCTACCCAGCTAAAGTCTCCCTCATAATAGATGGTGAAAGGAAAACTTTCCATGATAAAACTCAGCTTTACAATTATATGAACACAAAACCAAACCTACAGAAAGTACTCCAGGAAATTCTCCACAGAGAAGAAACAAATAACCAAACACAAATGCCTACAAGAAGAAGATCACAGCAATCAAACCCAGAGTAGATACAAAAAAAAAAAAAAAAAAAAAAAAAAAAAAAAAAATTCTATGGAAATGCCAACACACCTCTACCACCACAAAATGACAGGGATCAAATCAAATCTCACAGTCATCACCCTAAACATTAATGGCCTTAATTCACCCATCAAGAGACACAGGCTAACAGGGTGGATCAAAAAATTAGACCCCTCAATCTGCTGCCTTCAAGAAACCCACCTTACCACTAAAGACAGAAACCTCCTCAGGGTGAAAGGGTGGAAAACAATATTCCAAGCAAATGGGAATAAGAAACAAGCAGGTGTAGCTATATTAATATCAGATAAAGTTGACTTCAAACCAAAAACAATCAAAAAAGACAAAGAAGGCTACTTCCTACTTGTAAAGGGAACAATCCATCAAGAGGATATTATAATCATAAATCTGTATGCACCAAACACAGGGGCACCACAGTTCATAAAACAAAACCTACTTGACAATAAAACAGAAATAACCACCAACACCATCATAGCTGGGGACTTTAACACACCATTATCAGTAATAGACAGATCATCCAAACAGAAGCTCAACAGGGAAGTAAGAGAGCTCAACAAAACCATAGAGCACTTAGACCTAACAGACATCTACAGAACTTTCCATCCCAAATCCACAGACTACACATTCTTCTCAGCAGCCCATGGAACATTCTCTAAAATAGACCATATACTGGGTCACAAAGATAGCCTCCACATATTTAGGAAAATCGACATAATTCCCTGCATGATATCAGATCATAATGCTATATTCCTAGAAATCAACAACAAAAAAACCAACAAGAGCCCCAACGGCAACTGGAAACTGAATAGCACACTCTTAAACAATAAATGGATAGTGGATGAAATAAAAAATGAAATTGCAAAATTTCTGGAATTGAATGACAATGAGAACACATCATACCAAAACTTGTGGGACACAATGAAGGCAGTCCTCAGGGGAAAATTCATAGCACTCAATGCCTTCATAAAAAAGACAGAAAAATCCCAAATCAATACCTTAACCATCCACCTAAAGGCATTGGAAAAACAAGAAAAATCCAACCCAAAGAGCTCCAGAAGGAAGGAAATAATTAAAATCAGAGCAGAAATTAATGAATTGGAAACCAAGGAAACAATTAAGGCAATTGACAAAACAAAGAGCTGGTTCTTTGAAAAAATAAACAAGATTGACAAACCTCTGGCCAATTTGATCAAGCAAAAAAAGGAGAGACTCCAAATTAACAAAATTCAAAATGAAAAAGGAGAGATTACAACAGACATCAGTGAAATTGGCAGAATCATCAGGACTTATTTCAAAAACCTCTACTCCACAAAACTGGAAAATGTGGAGGAGATGGATAAATTCCTGGATGCATATCATCTACCAAAGCTAAACTCAGAGCAGATCAACCACCTCAATGAATCCATCACGCTCATGGAGATTGAAAAAGTAATAAAAAACCTCCCAAAAAAGAAGAGTCCAGGACCAGATGGATTCCCAGCCGAATTTTATCAAACCTTCATGGAAGAACTCAAACCAATCTTCCTAAAACTGTGCCACACAATTGAAGAACAGGGAAAACTACCCAACTCCTTCTATGAAGCTAGTATCACCCTAATCCCAAAACCAGGCAGAGACGCCACAAGAAAAGAAAACTATCGGCCTATTTCCCTAATGAACATAGACGCAAAGATCCTCAACAAAATTCTCGCAAACCGAATCCAACAACACATCAAAAGCATTATCCACCTTGACCAAGTGGGATTTATCCCAGGAACACAAGGGTGGTTCAACATACGAAAATCTGTCAATGTAATACACCACATAAACAAGCTTAAACATAAAAATCACATGATCATTTCAATAGATGCAGAGAAGGCCTTTGACAAGATACAACATCACTTCATGATCAAAACATTGGAGAGAATCGGCATGGCCGGTTCACATCTTAATATAATAAAGGCAATATACAAAGCTCCAAAGGCCCAAATAATTCTTAATGGAGAGAGACTGGAGGAATTCCCATTGAGATCAGGAACAAGACAGGGATGTCCTCTCTCACCTCTGCTTTTCAATATAGTTCTGGAAGTCCTAGCCCAAGCAATAAGGCAGGAGAAGGAAATAAAAGGGATACAATTTGGAAAGGAAGAAGTTAAGTTAGCTCTATTCGCTGATGACATGATTGTATATGTAAGAGACCCAAGAGACTCCATCCCAAAACTCCTGAAGGTGATTAACTCCTATAGCAAAGTAGCAGGATACAAAATCAACGCACAAAAATCGGAAGCATTTCTATATGCAAATGACAAAGACACAGAAAAAGAAATAAAGGACATAGTCCCATTTTCAATAGCAAAAAATAAAATAAAATACCTTGGAATAACATTAACCAAGGAAGTAAAAATCTATACAACGAAAATATAAAAACTCTCAAAAAAGAAATTGAGGAGGACTTGAAACGATGGAAAGACCTCCCATGCTCCTGGATAGGCAGAATTAACATTGTGAAGATGACAATCCTACCAAAGGCAATATATAGATTTAACGCAATTCCAATTAAAATCCCTACAATGTTCTTCACAGACATAGAAAAAATGATCTCAAATTTTATATGGAAAGGCAGAAGGCCTCGCATATCCAAACATATCCTCAGCAAAAGAAATACCTCTGGTGGCATCACCATACCCGATATAAAGTTATACTACAAAGCCATAGTAATAAAAACAGCATGGTACTGGCATAAAAACAGGAGTATAGAACAATGGAATAGACTTGAGGACCCGGATTTTGGGCCAAGCAACTATAGCTACTTGATATTCGACAAAGGCCCAAACAATATAGACTGGAAAAAAGATAGCATCTTCAACAAATGGTGCTGGACAAACTGGATAACCACATACAGGAAACTAAAACTTGATCCACACATTTCACCATGCACAACACTCAAATCCAAATGGATCAAAGACCTCAACATAAGACCAGAAACTCGAAAACTACTGGAAGAAAATTTAGGAAGTACTTTCCATGATATAGGAATGGAAAAAGACTTCCTGAATAAAACCCCAGTGGCTCAAGTTCTTAAACAGTCACTCAACCATTGGGATCATATGAAGCTGAAGAGTTTCTTTACAGATAAGCATATAATAAACAAAGCCAATAGAATACCCACAGAGTGGGAGAAAATATTTGCAGGTTATCCAACTGATAGAGGCCTTATCTCTAGAATTTACAAAGAACTCAAAAGTCTAAACAATAAGAAGACAAATACCCCACTCACAAAATGGGGCACAGAGTTAAACAGGCAATTCACAGAGGAAGAGATACAAATGGCAAACACACACCTAAGAAAATGTTCATCATCCCTAATCATCAGAGAAATGCAAATTAAAACAACTATGAGATTCCACCTTACCCCAATAAGGATAGTCAACATCAAAAGGTCAAATGAAAATAAATGCTGGCGAGGATGTGGAGAAGCAGGGACACTCATTCACTGTTGGTGGGAATGCAGGATGGTACAACCACTTTGGAAAGCAATATGGAGACTCCTGAAAAAGCTGACTATAGTAATACCAAGAGACCCAGTTATACCATTACTGGGCATGTACCCTAAAACCTTCAAACCAAAAGCCAGAGAGATTTGCTCAACCATGTTTGTAGCAGCTCAATTCATAATAGCTAAAAGCTGGAATCAACCCAGATGTCCATCATTAGAAGAATGGATAACAAAGATGTGGTATATCTACACAATGGAATTCTATACAGCAGTAAGAAAAAATGACATAAAGAAATTTGAGGAAAAATGGTTGAACCTGGAACAGATCATTCTCAGCGAACTTACCCAATCACAGAAAAAAAATCGACACATAGTCTCACTCATCTGCAACACCTAACCTGAATTTGCCCAAGATGCCTTACATACCCAGCAAGTACCTCATGGACTAGACAATAAGATGGATGGGTGGGCGGGGAGGGAATCAAAGGGTGGAAAATAGTAATCTGGACCCAAACGGCAATGGTACCATAAAATTCTACTTCCTAAAAGACAGACCAAATGACTGAACCTTCACTAGTCCCTTACAGGAAACACCTGAACCACAAGACACTGGAGAGGGTAGGATCAAGACTGACCTAAATCTCCTACATCTTCCTTCCCTCCCTCTCCCCCTCTCCCCTCTATCTCTCTCCTCTCTAACTCTTGTATATTAGTTATCTTTTTCCTCAATTTCTTAGTGGACACTGACCTGTAACCTCCACTCCCAGCTTGGGCCTACAATCCACAATGAGCTTTTGATCAGAGAAACCTACAAGGTTTCCCAAAACAATGACTGACTTCTGTCAGAGTAATTGATGACCCACCAAAGGCCAGTGGTAAGACCCTATTGCTGAAGACTCCATACACAGCTGACACGTAAAATGGAATGACATGGCTGGAAGCCAGGAGAGAGTCAGTCCCCAGACAGTCAGCGTGTCTAGTGCCAGAAGGCGCTACATAGGCGACTGGGGGAAGTGACCAAGATCTGTCCAAGCAACACATTGTTTAACCTAAGTAGCAACAATTAACCGGATGTGATACCCACACAAGTGCAATAGTGGTACACAGCCATGGTGAGGAATCAATTGCTCTTGATTTGGCTAACTGATCCACTCAGTGGTACTAGACCCTTAGCTGGAGCTGGGAAACAAGTCAGAACCATAGCCAAACACAAGCCCACTCTACAATATCAAGCTACCATCAATCACGGGGTATTAGAGGGCCTACACCTATCAAACTGTCTATCAAAAAAGTAAGTGTTATCTCAATTTTCTGGGTGCTAACTTACTCTCCGTTGGAGAATCTGCTTCTCTTTTCCAGATAGATGCAGATCCTAAGAAGAGAGCTGCCCCAACATTCCTCAGAAGGGGCCCAACTGAAACTAAGGACAACTGGCGAAATAAGCAAGGGTGATGTTTTCCTGTGAACTGGATACCAGCACAAAGGGGAAGGAGATCAATGCAGAGAAAAATCAACTCCTACCAAATCAGAGAGCCAGAGCCTCAGAGGCCCCCAACACCTCAGCACTGAAGCAGACCAAAAATGAACCCAACATGGCTCAGGGAAATCTTGCGGAAGAGGGGGTGGAAAGAATGTCAGAGTTACATGTTGGGTCATGATTTTCAGAGACATTTATCATACTAATAACTGGGGGCTAACTCCACAATGCACGACCCATTTTCAATAACAAGGAGGGTCTAATGGGAGGGGGTAGATCACAGATGAGCCTAAATAATGATACCAAACTGCCTGTATTTACTGAAAGGAAAACTAATAAATTAAATTAAAAAAAAAAAAAAAAGAACATGGAAGTTCATTCCATCTTCTCATATCCTCCCCATTTCTTTCTTGAGTGTTTTTATGGTTTCAGAATATAGGATTTTTGTGTGGATTTTGAAAAATATGACAGTCTTGCTGATTTTTTTCTCTATCTTCTGTGTATAGGAAGGCAACTGATTTTTACCTGTTGATTTTTGCATATTGCCACTTTGCTGAAGGAATTTATCACCTTTAGGAGTTTTATGGTGGAGTGTTTCAGCTCACTTATGTAGGAGATCATGTCATCTACAATCAGGGGTAGTTAAACTTCTTCCTTTCCAATGTGTATCCTGTTTATATATTTCTCTTGCCTTATTGGTTGGGTTAAGATTTCTAGTACGTTTTTGAATAACAGTGGTGAGAATAGGGACCTCTGTCTTGTTTCTGATTTTAATGTGAACTCCTTGAGTCTTTCCCAATTAAATATGATTTACACTTTAGGTGCTTTGTATACAGCCTTTACTACATTGAGATAAACTCTCCATACCTAGTCTCTATTGTCTTGATCATGACCTGATTTATTTTGTCAAAGACTTTCTCTGCATCTATTGAAATTATCATGTGGTCTTGTATATAACTTTATTCATGTAGTGTATTATTCCTGGGATGAAGCCTGCTGGATCAAGATCCATGATGCTTTTGATATGTTATTGAATTAGGTTTGTGAGAATTTTATTCAGGATTTGTGCATCCAAATTCATCCTGTCAACTCTGTCTGGGCAGGAATGAGGTGGCAAAGAGGAAGCAGGGGCACCTGTTAGGGGATGTGGGTAGGGTGTGGAGGAGGGAATGGTAGAGCTGTGCTCCATGTACCAGGCCTGGCTGAGGATCTGCCAAGTCAGCAGAAGTGGCTGGAGTGCGAAGGATAGTTTGTGGAGGTGTCTGGGCCAATAACACGGGCATGTGGAGACTACCAGAGGAATGGCTTGGCTCCAGTCAGGGGAGGTGGCCAAGGATCGGTGTGGGCTGACCCGTGTCTGCCTACCCTCAGCAAGCAGGCTTTTCCCTGTGGTTCCCTGCCCCTAATCAGCCCTTTCCCAGAAGCTACTGTTCCCAGCCAGCAGGTTTTCTCTGTTAACTCTTTATTAGAGGTAGGACAGAACCTAGAACCGGGGGTTCATAAATTCTGGGTGACCTTTCCTGAACCACCAGTAACACGTGTGGGGATCTGGCAGTTCCCTACCTACCCCTCTGGAGAATAGGAACCCAGGGCCTACTCTCACTGCACACATGTGTAAGTTCTCAGCTACCCCATGCCAACAGCAGCAACACCCAGAGTTGGGGAACTAGGAACTGGGGACCCAAGAGCCGAGGCCAACTCATGGTACATTTACGGGGTCCCAGGCACTCCACAACAGCAGCAGGAGTACCAAAACAAACAAACAAACAAACAAACAAACAAACAAACAAACCAGGGAACTGTAAAATGGGAAACAGGGAGCCCAGGAACCAGACACAGGGGGATCTGGAGTCTAGGCCTGCTTGCACTGCTGGAGTACAAGGTCCAATCAGCCCCAGACAAGTGGCCGAAGAACTGGGAGGTAGAAAAACAGGGATCCCAGACCTGCTCATGCTGCACAAGTATACCCACCAGAGCAGGTGAACTGGGAGTCTAGGAATCAGGGGCCAGAACCAGGAGTTCATTATCTCTCATCTCTAGCACTGGCAAGGCTTTCAAAACTATGCAGCAAATATTTAAAATTCCTTAAGTATTTACTTTTTTGAAGATACATAACTGCTATGAACTTGAATGGTATTAATTTTAAATGGTGTCAATTACAGCAGCTGAGAATTCAGACTGTGGTACAACTTGCTCCACATGCTAGTGTGGGTCAGTCATTACTTCATTTAATGATCTGCCTCCCAGTTTTCTCATTAATAAGGCAAAGATAATAATGATACTATTCTGAAAAGATTTTTCTAATATAAGTGAATGTCTACCAAATAAAACCAGAATTATTATGTCTAATACAAGTCCCTAATTTGTGTTCTTGGCTCTCACTACAGAAAAGTTGGTAGAAAATATGTTACAGTTAATTCTTGTTGATAAGATCAACAGCAGACCAGAAGCAGCTTATAGGAGGGAAGGTTTATTTCATGTGGAAGAAGCTGTGTCACTTCCATAGATCCAGAGCAGACAGATGCCACCAACAGCCAGCAAACATGAGCAGCCAGAGGTCAAACTGGCATTTTACACACATAGTAGGGCCAGACTAAGATCTGCCCCCAGTGACTATTCCTTCTGCAGGCTGCTAGAGACTTAAGTATGAAGCTTAACCTAAATCAAAGCCCCTGAGGCTATGGGGAATATGTATTTACATTCAAACTAACACAATGCTTTAATAATAAAGTTATTTAACTTCCTTTCTCTGGGGAATATATATGTGTGTGTGTGTGTGTATGTATGTGTGTATATATATATATATATATATATATATATATATATATATATTTACATAATAATATAATTCCATAATGTCTTTATATGTATGTATATATATGGAGAGAGAGGGGGTGATTCTTCCTTTTTTGCACTTATATAGGAAGAATAATTGTCATTATTTCCTTGAAATTTTGCTTTCTCTATCTTTGCAAGCAGAAGAGAAATAGAGATAAGAGAGACAGAGAGAATGGGTGTGCCAGGGCCTCTAGCCTCTGCAAATGAACTCTAGATGCAGGCATCACTTTGTACATTTGGGTTTCCATGGGTATTGGGTAATCAAACCCAGGTTGTTAAGCATTACAGGAAAGGGAGTTAACCACTGAGAAATCTCTTCAGCCCTCTTACTATATTCTTAATTCAAACTCTTTAATCGTTCCCTTTTCATTATAAGGATTCATTGTACAGAATGATGGATTTTAAAAATATTTAATACTTAAGATGCTGTTTCTAAAGTTAGCTTTAAACGAAACTTCTTTTCCTTTTCAAATTTAACACACACACACTGATTTACATTTTATTCTTAAAATTTTAAAAGGGCAAGGGAACAAGTGAAGCTGGCATTTAGACGATGAGGGCTGAGGATACAGACTCCAAAACTAGCTGAAAGTTGTATGGCATGCTCTTGGAATACCTTTGTGGGGGTGCCTGTGTGACATACTTCCTAGAAATAGAACAAAAGCACAACAAACTGAAACTATGTCCATAAGACCAACAACTTTTGGCATGCTGCAAATAGAATACCGTTGATAAACTTATAAGAGCCTCTCTCTCTCTCTACCTACCAAACATCCTCAGCTTTAATCAAGGCAAAGTTCAAAACTGGCACCCCATATAGACATTGCCCTAGGATTTTTTTTTTTCTTTTCAGTGTCTATTTGTTAGTGAATATATAAAACAAATTCTTTCCAAACAGCTTGATTTGTTTCTCAACATGTTTTTGGATTTTATGACTCCCAATAATATTATTTAATCTCAATGCTCTATTAGCAGTACAGTACATATGATTTAGCTGCAGGCTTTATGACTCTTGTATCTGATTGTACTTTACTATTACTTTCTTTTTTCTTTACCTGCTCATTCTTTCCTTTAAAGCTGAAAAATACTACACTATCCTTTAGACTCTAGGTACTGACATTGTTTGAGAAATTTTACAAGTTCATAAATTTGACAGCTCTTCTTAAAGGCATCCTTCTTTATTGAGACAGAATTTATTGTCAAAATGAATTAGAAATGTACAGTTTTATGTTTTACCTTCATTGTCCACTTTTCAAATAAAACGCCATATATTAAAGATTAAGCTAAGATGATTTATGGTATATGCAAGAGTGAATTATGGGTTTCATCATTAAAATATCATAAGTATCATATAAAAGACATTGTAAGTAAACATGAGACTGGAAACTTCTTTAGGTGAATCAATTTTAAAATGTATTATTCTATAAAATGAACAGTATAACTACTTACAAACTTTATGACTACACTATTATTTATATTTTTAGTATTAATATGAAGAAAATGTATTCTCAAAGGAACATCTGCTAATGTGAATCTGCTAAATTTAGAGAAAATTACTATTGATAAGTGAGATTAAAGCTAGAGAAGTGAATTAAAACTACTCATTAGAGTATCATAATGGACAACTTCTTACACTTGTTTCTGATATTTGATCTTTTTTCTTTACTGAATTATACTTTAGTAAGAAAATAAATATTGCATGCTTTAGAAATGGCCTATGTAAATGGCTGACATTTCATTCCTATTGAGGTTGATGGAAGAAAACTTGTAAAATATTTTCATACCTAAATATGCAAGCAATTTTGTAAACACAAACCAGAATCTTCAGTGATTTTTCCCCAGTATAAGACATGTAGCTCTTTAATGCTACTTCATGTGATTTAAAATATCAGAGTAGACGTAATAATGCCTTTGCTATAGAACTAATAAGCCAAAGTGCTGGTGTTCTTGATAAATGTGTTTATATGTGTTTGTAAGCCCTCTGAACAGAAAAGAAGACCTCAGGGGCATGGGAGGTCTGTGAAGTTAAAATTAGAGTAGTAATGCACAATGCAGTTGTAATGAAATTGATTCAAGCAATAAAATATCCTTGATCTTTATTCAGTTTTCTCCCAAGAGGAAATTGTACTATATAGGTTGACATGCAGGGAGCTGTATCCACATTAATGCAGATAGATATTTTATATAGATAAGCCCACAGTGCACATGCATTTATACATGTTTTGGCATTTCTGAAATCATTACAAGCCTATGGGTCTAAAGGATATTTTCACAAATTGTCTTAAAATTGTTGTGCACAATTCTCTGTTGTCTGTAGGAGGTTTTGGTTATTCCGTATCAAGTCTTACATTAGCTAATGAATACTGTAGAGATTGATACTTTTGTTGTTTCTAATAATGTATTTATTTATTTATTTATTTATGTATTTTTTTATTAATTAGTTTTGAACTCAGCTAATACAGTCAATTTGGTAACATTGTTAGGCTCATCCATGTCCTACTCCCTCCCACTGGCCCCTCCTTGTTGAGGTATATGGGTCATGCATTGTGGAGTTAGCCCATAGTTATGGATAGGATAAATGTCTCTGTATATCATGACCCAACATGTGGCTGTGACATTCTTTCCTCCCCTCTTCTGCAAAATTTCCCTGAGCCATGTTGGGTTCCTTTTTGGTCTGCTTCAGTGATGAAGTGTTGGGGGCCTCTTAGTCTCTGGCTCTCTGATTTGGTAGGAGTTGATTTTTCTCTGCGTTGATCTCCTTTACCCTTGTGCTGGTACCTGGTTGACCAAGAAAACAGCACCCTTGCTTGTTTCGCCAAGTGTTCTTAGTTTCAGCCAGGGCCCTTTTGAGGTATGAAGGGGTGGCTCTCTCCTTAGGATCTACATCTGTCTGAAAAAGAGAAGCAGATTCTCCAATGGAGAGTAAGTTATCAACGGACAAATAAGATAACCCTTACTTTTTCTTAGAGATTTTAATAGGTGTAGGCCCTCTTGTAGCCCATGATTGGTGGTAGCTTGATAATGGAGAGCCGGCTTATGTTTGGATATGGTTCTGACTTGTTTTCCAGCTCCAGCTATGGGTCCTGCTCCACTGAGCAAATCAATGAGCCAAATCAAGAGCAAAAAAAAAGTGCTACTATTGCACTTGTGTGAGTATCATGACAGGTTATTTGATGCTAAGTAGGTTAGACCATGAGTTGCTTGGACAGATATGGGTCATATTTCTCCCATTTGCCCATGTAGCACCTTCTGGCACTAGACGCACTGACTGTCTGGGGACTGACTCTCTTCCAGCTTCTCGCCATGCCATTCCATTTTACATGTCAGCCACATAAGGTGTCTTCAGCAGTAGGGTATTATCACTAACCTTTGGTGGGTCATCAAGTACTCTGACATAAATCTGTCTTTCTTTTAGAAAACTTTGTAGGTCTTTCTGATCAAAAGTTCATTGTGGATGATAGCCACATGCTGGTACTGGGAGTTACAGGTCAGTGCCCACTAAGAAAAGGAAGAAAGAGATAACTAATATAAGAGTTAGAGAGAAGAGAGAGAGAGAGAGAGAGAGAGAGAGAGAGAGAAGCTGTAAAAGATTAAGGTCAGTCTTCATCATACCCTCTCCAGTGTCTTGTGGCTCAGGTGTTCCCTCTAAGGGCCTGGTGAAGGTTCAGCCATTTGGTCTGCCTTTTAGGATGTAGAATTTTATGGTACTATTGCCATTTGGGTCTTGATTTTTGTTTCTCACCCTCTCCCTTGCCTTTGCCTCCCTCCCCACCCATTCTACTGTCTAGTCCATGAGCTGCTTGCTGGGTATGTAAGGCATCTTAGGTAGATTCAGATTAGGTGCTATAGATGAATGAGACTAGGTGGTGATTTTTTTTTCTGTGATTGGGAAGTTCACAGAGAATGATCTGTTCCAGGTTCAACCTCAGTATGTTTCTCCATCACCCTTGTGCTGGTATGAGCTTACCTAAGAGAACAGCACTCTTGATAATTTCCCCAATTCCTCTGTGGTTTCAGGTGGGGCTGGGATGGAGTGTGCTGGGTTATTTATCTCCTCAGGTCCACTTCCCATCTGAAAAAGAGAAACAGATTCTACAACAGATAGTAAAGTCAGTGCTGGTTAAATGGGATAATCATTATTAATTTAGAGAGAATTGAAAGGATTTAGACACTCATAATCTTAGTGGGAGCTTGACAATGGAAAGTAGAATCATTATGTGGATATAATTCTGACTTGTTTCCCAGTTCCAGATATGGTTAACTTTACTAAGCAGATCTGTTAGCCAATCCAAGAGCAGTTGGTTACCCACCATGGCTATGTACCACCATTGTACTTGTGTGAGCATCACATCAGGTTGTTTGCTTCAGAGTCACTTACACTTTGAGTTTTGGACATATGTTACCACTTTCCTCCAATAGCTCATGTAGTGCCTTCTAGCACTAGATGAGATAATTGTCTGGGGACTGGGTCTCTTTTGGATTCCAAACAGGTCTCTCCATTGTCCATGCCAACAGCATTTGCTGTTTTCAGCAGTAGGTTCTTTCCATTAACCTCTGGTGTATAATGAAGTGTTCTGACAGAATTTTGTCTTGTTAGTTTGGGGAGATAAAGTAGGTCCCTTTGATCAATAGCTTATTGTGGATGTAGACTACATACACAATGGGGATTATAGGCCAGTGCCAAGGTGAAAAGAAAAAAGAAAAAGCTAGAAGAGAAAGAGAAACAGGAAAAAAATGAGGTTAGGTTTCATGTCACTCTCTCTAGGGCCCTTTGTTTCAGGTGCTCCCTCTAAGGTTGTCTTGAGGGTTCCACGTTTTAGTCTGACTTCCAGGATATAGGATTCTATGGTACCAGTTCAATTTGGGTTCAGTTTTGTGTCTCTCCCACCCTTTCCCTTCCCCCAAGCCTTATCTTCCCTACTGTCCAAGACACAAGATGCTATTCAGTTAAGTCAGCAACTTGGTCTGCTCCATGTTAGGAATTGCAAATGAATGAGATTATGCTATAGTTGTCTTTCTATGATTGTGTGAGTTCACTTAGAATGATCTGTTCCAAGTTTGACCATTTTTCTCCAAATTTCATTGTGTCATTTTTTTCTTACTGCTGAGTAGAATTCCATCATGTAGATATATAATACATCTTGGTAATCCATTCATCCAGTGATGGGCACCTGGGTTGAATCCAGTTCTTAGCTATGATGAATTGAGCAGCTATAAACATCATTGAGCAAATATCTTTGAACTGAGATGTAGAGCTTTTAGGATAAATGCCAATTAGGGGAATAACAGGGTCTGTTGGTAGCTTTATATTCAACCTTTTCAGTAGTCTCCATATTGATTTCCACAGTAGTTGTGCCAGCTTGTTCCACCAACAGTGAATGAGTGTTCCTATTTCTCCATAGCCTCACCAACATTTCTTTTCATTTGAATTTTTAATGTTTGCTATCTTTACTGGGGTAAGGTGGAATCTCATAGTTGTTTTAATTTACATTTCCCTAATGGTTAAGGATGTTGAACATTTTCTCAAGTGTATATTAGCCATTTGTAATTCTTTCTCAGAGAACTCCCTATTTAGTTCTCTGCCCCATTTTGGAGCAGGTTGTTTGATTTTTTTATTGTTTAGTTTTTTGAGTTCTTTGTAAATTCTAGATATTAGGTTTCTATCACTGGTATAGCTGGCAAAGATTTTATCCCATTCAAAAGGCAATCTATTGGCTCTGCTGGCATGTTTGCCCATGCAAAGCTTTTTAGCTTCATGAGATCCCATGAGTAGAGTGCCTGTTTAATTTCCTTGGCTACTGGAGTTTTGATCAGGAAGTGTTTTCCAAGACCTATATTGTGGAGAGTGCTTCCTATTTCTTCTTCCAGTAGTTGGAGTTTCAGGTCTTATATTGAGGTCCTTAATCCATTTGGACTTGATTTTTATGTATGGTGAAATAATTGGTTCTAATTTAATTTTTCTACATATGGTCATCAAATTTGTATCCTGACAAATTTTGCTGAAGGAGTTTATTACCTTTACAAATTTTGAGATGGAGACTTTCAGGTCACTTATACATAGGATCATGTCATCTGTAAATAGAGCTAACTTGACTTTTTCCTTTCCAACTTGAATCCCATTTATTTACTTCTCCTGTCTTATTGCTTGGGCTACTACTCCTAGCACTATGTTGAAGAGCAGTGGTGAGAGTGAGCATGCTTGTCTTGTTCCCAATCTCAGAGGAAACCCCTTCAGTTTTTCCCCATTAAGTGATATTTGAGCTTTGGGGCTTTATATATAGCCTTTATTATGTTGAGATATAATCCCTCCGTGCCTATTTTTTCCAGTGTTTTGATAATGAGGTGGTGTTGTATTTTGTCAAAGGACTTCTCTACATCAATTGAAATGATCATGTGGTTCTTATGGTTCAGTTTATTTATATGATGTATAACGTTGACCAGTTTCCATATTTTAAACCATCCTTGCATCCCTGGGATGAAGCCTACTTGATCAAGTTGGTTGTTGCTTCTGATGTGTTACTGAATTTGGTTTACAAGAATTTTGTTCAGGATCTTTGGGTCTAAGTTCATTAAGGATAGAGGCCTATAATTTTCTTTTGTTGTTGCATCTCTGTCTTGGTATAGTATTAGGGTGATGATAGCTTCATAAAAAGAGTCAGTGAGGATTCCCTGCTCTCTAATTATGCAGAATAATTTGAGAAAAATTGGTTTAATTTCTTTTTTAATAATTAGTTTGTACTCAGTGAATACACTCAAGTCCTCCTTGTTGAGGAATATGGGTCATGCATTGTGGAGTTAGCCCACAGTTATGGGTAGGAGGAAATGTCTTTGCATATCATTACCCAATGTGTGGCTCTGACATTCTTTCTGCCCCCTCTTCCACATTTCCCTGAGCCATGTTGGGTTCATTTTTGGTATGCTTCAGTGATGAGGTGTTGGGCCCTCAGTGTCTCTGGATAACTCATTTGGTAGGATTTGATTGTTCTCTGTATCGATCTCCTTCACCCTTGGCTGGTATCAGATTCACCAAGAAAATAGCACCCTTTCTTGTTTCACCAATTATTCTTAGTTTCAGCTGGAGTCCTTTTGGGGTATGATGGGTGGTTGTGTCCTTAGAATCTGCACCTACCTGTTAAAGAGAAGCTGATTCTCCAGTGGAGAGTAAAGTTAGCACCATATAAATGGGATAACACTTTTCTATAGAGAATTTAATAGGTGTAGACCCCCTTATAACCCATGATTGGTGGTAGCTTGATAAAGGAGAGTGGGCTTATGTTTGGATATGGTTCTGACTTGTTTCCCAGCTCCATCTATGGGTCCTGCTCCACTGAGCAAATCAATTAGCCAAATCAAGTGCAGTTGGTTTCCCACCATAGCCGTGTGCCACTTTTACATCTGATAAGTAGGTTAGACCATGAGTTTCTTAGACAGATATTGGTCATTATCCCCCAATCGCCCATGCAGCACTTTCTGGCACTAGGCACTGACTATCTGGGGACTGAAACTCTTCCAGCTTCTAGCCATGTCACTCCATGTTACATGTTAACCACATATGGTGTCTACAGCAGTTGGGTCTTACCACTAACCTTCGTTGGGTCATCAAGTACTCTGACAGAAATCTGTTATGTTTATAGGAAACCTTGTAAGTCTCTCTGATCAAAAGCTCATTGTGGATGATAGCCACCTGCTGGTACTGAGAGTTACAGGTCAGTGCCCACTAAGAGAAGGAAGAAAATGATAACTAATATAAAACAGTTAGAGAGAGTGAAAGGGAAAGAGAGGGACAGAGAAGAGGTGTAGAAGATTAAGGTCAGTCTTCATTGTACCCTCTCCTGTGCCTTGTGATTCAGGTCTTCCCTCTAAGGACCTGGGGAAGGTTTAACAATTTGTTCTGCCTTTTAGGATGTATAATTTTTTTATGGTACCATTGCCATTTGGGTCATTACTTGTATTTCCCACCCCCTCCTTTGCCCTCCCCTCCCTCCCCACCCACCCTACTGTCTAGTCCTCCAGATGCTAGGGTATATCAAGTTAGGTGCTGTAGATGGGTGAGACTATGTGATGTGTATACTTCTGTGATTGGGTTAGTTCACTGAGAAGGATACCAAGGCTAAACCCACAGCAGATAATCTCCTAAACCAACCTATCACACTCATTGAGATTGAAAAAGTAATAAAAAAAAATCCTCCCCAAAAAGAAGAGTCCAGGACCAGATGGCTTCTCAGCTGAAGTCTATCAACCTTCATCAAATAACTCAAACCATTCTTTCTCAAAGTTTGACACATTATTGGAGAACAGGGAAAGCTCTCCAACTCAGTCTATGAAGCTAGTCACACACTAATTCTAAAACCAGGCGGTGATGCCACAAGAAAAGAAAACTACTGTCCTATTTCCCTGATGAACTTAGATGCAAAGATCCTGATCAAAATCCTCACAAACCGAATCCAGTAACACATCAAAAGCATTATCCACCTGATCAAGTGGGATTCATCCTAGGAATGCAGGGGTGGTTCAACATACAAACAAACAACCAAAAATAACCCACATAATCATTTATATAGATGCAGAAAAGGCCTTTGACAAAATACAACATCACTTCATGATCAAAACATGGGAGAGAACTGGCATGGTCAGTTCATACCTTAAAATAATAAAGGAAATATACACAGCTCCTAAAGCCCAAACAATACTTAATGGAGAGAGACTGGAAGAATTCCCATTGGGATCAGAAACAAGACATGGTTGTCCACTACCACCTCTGCTCTTCAATATAGTACTGGACATCCTAGCAATAAGACAGGAGAAAGAAATAAAAGGGATACAATTTGGAAAGGAAGAAGTTAAGTTAGCTCTATTCACTGATGACATGATTCTATATGTAAGAGTCCCAAGAGACTCCATCCCAAAACTCTTGAAGGTGATTAACTCCTATAGCAAAGAAGCAGGATACAGAATCAATGCCCCCAAATCTGTAGCCTTTCTATATGCAAATGACAAAGATACAGAGAAATAAATAAGGGACATGGTCCCATTTTCAATAGCAACAACAACAAAAATAACATATCTTGGAATAATGTTAACCAAGGAAGTGAAATATCTATGCAATGGAAACATAAAAACACTCACAAAAGAAATTGAGGAGGACTTGAGAAAATGGAAAGACCTCCAATGCTCCTTGATAGGGAGAATTAACCTTGCGATGATGGCAATCCTACCCCTACCAAAGGCAATATACAGATTTAATGCAATTCCAATTAAAATCCCTACATTGTTCTTCACAGAGATAGAAAAAATGATCTCAAAGTTCATATGGGAAGGCAGAAGGCCTCAGATATTCAAGCATATCCTCAGTACAAGTAATACTTCTGGAGCGACCACTATATCTGATCTAAAGCTATATTACAGAGCCATAGTGATGAAAAAAAAAAAACAAAACAAAACAAAGCAAAACAAAACAAACAAACAAAAAAAAAAAAAAACCAGCATGGTACCAGCATAAGAACAGGAGTGTAGACCAATGGAGTAGAATTGAGGACCCAGACATTGGGTCAAGCAATTACAGCTACTTGATATTTGACAAAGGCCCTAACAATATAGGCTGGAAAAAAGACATCTTCAACAAGTGGTGCTGGAAAAACTGGATAAACATATGCAAGAAATTGAAACTTGATCTATACACCTTGCAATGCACAACACTCAAGTCCAATTGGATCAAACACATCTATATAAGACCAGAAACTTGGTTACTACTGGAAGAAAATATAGGAAGAATTTTCTATGATGTAGGAATGGAAAAAAGCTTCCTGAACAAAACCTCAGTAGCACAGGATCTTAAGCAGTCACTCCACCAATGGGATAACATGAAGCTGAAGAGTTTCTTCACAGACAAGCATTCCATAAGCAGAGCCAATAGATTGCCCACAGAATGGGAGAAAATATTTGCTGATTATGCAACTGACAGAGGCCTAATCTCTAGAATCTACAAAGAACTCAGAAACCTAAACAATAAAAAGTCAGACAAGGGCTGGAGAGATGGTTTAGCAGTTAAGCACTTGCCTGTGAAGCCTAAGAACCCCGGTTCGAAGCTCGGTTCCCCAGGTCCCACGTTAGCCAGATGCACAAGGGGGCGCACGTGTCTGGAGTTCGTTTGCAGAGGCTGGAAGCCCTGGAGCGCCCATTCTTTCTCTATCCCTCTATCTGTCTTTCTCTCTGTGTCTGTCGCTCTCAAATAAATAAATAAATAAATAAATAATAAAAATAAAAAAAATAAAGTCAAACAACCCACTCACAAAATGGTGAGAGGAGCTAGATAGGCATAGAGGAAGAAATACAAATGGCAAACGTGCACTTAACAAAACGTTTATCATCCCTCTTCATCAAGGAAAGGCAAATTAAAAAATATGAGATTCTACCTTACCCCAGTAAGGATATCAAACATCAAAAAAGAAAATGAAAAATAAATGCTGTTGAGGATGTGGAGAAATAGGGACCCTCATCCACTATTGCTGGTAATATAAGATGGTACAACCACTTTGGAAAGTAGATGGTGACTCCTAAAAATGCTGAATATAGAGTTATCAACAGACCTAGTTATTACCTTACTAAGCATGTTCCCTAAAACCTTCAAGCCTCAGTAAAAAGAGATTTTTTTTTTTAAATTTAATTTATTAGTTTTCTTTTCAGTAAATACAGGCAGTTTGGTACCATTATTTAGGCTCATCTGTGATCTACCCCCTCCCATTAGACCCTCCTTGTTATTGAAAATGGGTCGTGCATTGTGGAGTTAGCCCCCAGTTATTAGTATGATAAATGTCTCTGAAAATCATGACCCAACATGTAACTCTGACATTCTTTCCGCCCCCTCTTCTGCAAGATTTCCCTGAGCCATGTTGGGTTCATTTTTGGTCTGCTTCAGTGCTGAGGTGTTGGGGGCCTCTGAGGCTCTGGCTCTCTGATTTGGTAGGAGTTGATTTTTCTCTACATTGATCTCCTTCCCCTTTGTGCTGGTATCCAGTTCACAGGAAAACATCACCCTTGCTTATTTCGCCAGTTGTCCTTAGTTTCAGTTGGGCCCCTTCTGAGGTATGTTGGGGCAGCTCTCTTCTTAGGATCTGCATCTATCTGGAAAAGAGAAGCAGATTCTCCAACGGAGAGTAAGTTAGCACCCAGAAAATTGAGATAACACTTAATTTTTTGATAGACACTTTGATAAGTGTAGGCCCTCTTATACCCCGTGATTGATGGTAGCTTGATATTGTAGAGTGGGCTTATGTTTGGGTATGGTTCTGACTTGTTTCCCAGCTCCAGCTAAGGGTCTAGTACCACTGAGTGGATCAGTTAGCCAAATCAAGAGCAATTGATTCCTCACCATGGCTGTGTACCACTATTGCACTTGTGTGGGTATCACATCTGGTTAATTGTTGCTACTTAGGTTAAACAATGTGTTGCTTGGACAGATCTTGGTCACTTCCCCCAGTCGCCTATGTAGCGCCTTCTGGCACTAGACACGCTGACTGTCTGGGGACTGACTCTCTCCTGGCTTCCAGCCATGTCATTCCATTTTACGTGTCAGCTGCGTATGGAGTCTTCAGCAATAGGGTCTTACCACTGGCCTTTGGTGGGTCATCAATTACTCTGACAGAAGTCAGTCATTGTTTTGGGAAACCTTGTAGGTTTCTCTGATCAAAAGCTCATTGTGGATTGTAGGCCCAAGCTGGAAGTGGGGGTTACAGGTCAGTGTCCACTAAGAAATTGAGGAAAAAGATAACTAATATATAAGAGTTAGAGAGGAGAGAGATAGAGGGAAGAGGGGGAAAGGGAGAGAAGGGAGATGTAGGAGATTTAGGTCAGTCTTGATCCTACCCTCTCCAGTGTCTTGTGGTTCAGGTGTTTCCTGTAAGGGACTATTGAAGGTTCAGTCATTTGGTCTGTAAAAAGAGAATTGCTCAACCATGTTTATAGTGGCTCAATTTGTAATAGATAAGAGCTGGAATCAATCCAGACATCCATCACTAGAAGAATGAATAACTAAGACGTGGTATATCAACACAATGGAACTCAACACAGCAGTAAAAAAAAAAAAAAAAAAAAAAAAAACACAATGAAATTTGAAGAAAAATGGTATCAGTTCTTCTATGAAGGTTTCATAGAATTCAGCTGAGAAGCCATCTGGTCCTGGACTTTTCTTTTTGGATGTGATAGGTTTGTTTAGGAGATTAATGTGTTCTGAGTTTATTTTTGGTAGGTGGCATATGTCTAGGAACTCATGCATTTCTTACAGATTATTTAATGTTTTGGAGTAGAGTATTTGGAAGTATGTCCTGAAGATTATTCCATGACAAAACTCAGCTTTACAATTACATAAACACAAAACCAAACCTACAGAGAGCATTTCAGGAAATTCTCCACAGAGAAGATACAATTTCGTTTTTTGATTTCTTTTTTTTTTTTTTTTTTTTTTTTTAATTGGAAAGCAACAGACACAGAGAGAAAGACAGATAGAGGGAGAGAGAGAGAATGGGCGCGCCAGAGCTTCCAGTCTCTGAAAACGAACTCCAGACGTGTGCGCCCCCTTGTGCATCTGGTTAATGTGGGACCTGGGGAACTGAGCTTCGAACTGGGGTCCTTAGGCTTCACAGGCAAGCGCTTAACCACTAAGCCATCTCTCCAGCACGTTTTTTGATTTCTTACACAACACATTCATTGTTTAAAAGCATGCTGTTTAGTCTCCAGGAGTTGGTGGAATTCTGGATGTGTCTCCTTTTGTTAATTTCTATCTTTAAAGCATTGTAACTTGACATGATGTGTAACATTAATTCAATTTTCCTGACTTTATGAAGACATGTTTTATGGACTAATATATGGTCAATTTTTGAGACAGTTCTTGGGATGCTGAGAAGAATGAATATATATTCTGTATAGTTGAGGTGGAAAGTCCTGCAGATGTCCATAGTATCTAGTTGATCTATAATGTTGCTGAGCTCTATTATTTTCCTGTTTATTATTCTGCTTCAGTCATCTGTCTATAGATGAAAGTATTGAAGTCTCTGAGTATTATGCTGTTGGTGTTTATTTCTGTTTTATTGGTAAGTACATTTTGTTTTATAAACTGTGGTACCCTTGTGTTTGGCACATATATATTTATGATTGTGATGTGATTTTGTTGGATTATTCCTTTGATGAGTAAAAAGTGGCCTTCTTTGTTTTTTTTATTAATTTTTATTTGACATCTATTTTAGCAGATATTAATATAGCAACACCCACTTATTTATCTCTATTTTCTTAGAATATAATTTTCCATCCTTTTACCCTGAGAAGGTGTCTACCGTTAGTGGTGAGGTGGATTTCTTGAAGAGTAGATAGAAGGATTCAGTTTTTTGATTCATCCTGATAACTTGTGTGATTTAATGGGTAAGTTAAGACCATTAATATTTAAGGTTATTACCGTGAGGTTTGAATTAATACCTGCCATGATGAGATGTTTTATGGGGTTTGGTACTTTCTTGTGTTATGTGCTGTCTGGAGCCTGGTTTGTTTAGGTTATTATGATCTTCTTCTTATTGACTCTTGATATTGGTTTGACTATTCTGTGTGGAGCATTCCCTCTGTAGGTTTGGCTTTGTGTTCATATAATCATAGAGCTGAGTTTTTTCATGGAAAGTATTTTCTTTCTTTATCTATTATGAGGGATACTTCCTATGGGTAAAGTAGCTTAGGATGGAAGCTATAGTTTTTCCGACTTTCAAGTGTTCCATTCCATGCCCTTCCAGGTTTCAGTGTTTCCACTGAGAAACCTGATGTTACTCTAATAGGATTGCTTTTGTATGTTGTGAATTGATTCTCTCTTGCTGCTTTTAATACTCCCTCTTTGTTTTCATTGTTAAGAGTTTTATCTATGATGTGTCTTGGAGAGTTTTCTCTTTAGTCCTGCCTGTTTTGTGTTCTGTAGCCTTCCTGTATCTGAATGTGCCTCTCTTTTGCAAGATTTGGAAAATTTTCTTCAATAATTTTGTTGAATATGTTCTCTATTCCTCTGTTCTGGATTTCCTCTATTTCTAGTATACCCATGGTCTGGATGTTTGGTCATTTTAAGGTGTCCCACATTTCCCTCATATTCTGTTCACATGATTTTTTCACACTTAGCAACATTTTTGGCCTCCTGATTAATTTCTTTTGTCTTGTCTTCCATGTCAGAGGGTCTGTCTTCCATATGAGTAACTCTGTTAGTGAGTGGTTCTGGAGAGGTTTTCTATAATTTCTATTTGATTTTTGTTTTGTGTTGCTTTATTATGTGTTGTGTTCATCTCTTTTTTGAGGTATGATTTCAATTAAGGTTCTGATTTTCTTGATGCTTTCTATAGTTCCCACTTGCATTTCATCAAGTCTCCATTAAGCTTAATAAACTGGTTGTTGAGGTCTTCCATTTCTTGACTAACCTTAAATTTATTCATATTTCTGTGGAGGGTTCTAACATTTTCTTCAATCAAGTTAAGCCTACTATCAAAGGCTGAACACTCTAGGAGATTATTTTGTTCAATTTCATTGATATGGTTGTTGGTTCTTTGATACTTCCCTTCAAGTTCAGCATTTCTGTTTTTTTTTTTTTTTTTTTTTTTTTTTTAAACCAGGGTCTTGGTCTCATTGGCTGCGTTTTCATTTGGGGAATGGATTTCTGTATCGTTTCATTGGAGGCTTCTGTAGTAGGACTAGGCATCCTTGTTGGAGATCTCTCAATTTTCTGACATTTTTTTTGGCTTTTAATCCATTGTTGTCTACCCATTTTAGTAAAACTCTTCATTTTATGGAGGAGGAAGCATGTTTTTGTTATTTGGCCCTTTCACTTTCTGACTCAGGTGAGCAGGGATGTTGGTACCTAGTGGCTAGTCAGGATACCAGATCAAAAGGCCTGATTCCACATCTCACAGAGGCACCAGGCCTCCCCAAACAAGGCACAATGGGATCTACCAGGACCAAGGGACTAGGAGGGGCAAGGGAACAGGGATCTGGCCTAATATGTGCCAGAACACAGACAAGTGCAGGGAACCCAGGCTGGGAAGGTGGGAGAAGCTTGGATACAGGGGTCTGGCCAAGTCACTCCAGATTGCCATTTCTGTGCACACACTGACATCACAAGGAACTCAAACACTGGATGTGGGAGGGATCCAGAAATGTGTCCAGTCTACTCACTCAAGTGCACTGCACCTGCCCACACACTGACTGCACAAGGAACTCAGACCTGGGAGAAGGTGAGAGGAGTCCAGAAAAGGAACTGACCTATTCACTCCAGACCACCATTCCTGTGCACACACTGACATCACAAGGAACTCAAAAACTGTAGTTGGGAGGAACCCCAAAATAGGCCTGGCCTACTCACACCAGACCATGGTACCTGCCCACACACTCTCTGTGCAAGGAACTCAGACCAGGAAATGGGAGTAGTTCAGAAATGCATCTGGCCTACTCACTCCAGACTGCCACACCTTCCCAAACACTGTCCATGCAAGGCACTCCCTTGCATTGCTTTTTATTTGTATCTTTCTGAATCACTATAACTATGATTCCATTGTTTTATGTCTGTTTCCTACTATAATTAATATGCATTCATTCTTTTGTGTATTGATTTTTATCTGTGAATGATAGTTATTAGGACTGGCATTATTACCTTAGTGTTTTCAATAACCATGTTTATGATATCCTTATGCTCATATCCTTCAGGTTTTTATCATTTCTATTAGGATATTAGACATAATTTAATAGTTCTGAGATTTGTTTATAACTTGGTTCTAAAAGCAAAAAGTCATCAATTATTTATTTCCTTGTTGCTTTACTGTGGATTATTGGGTCAATTAATATATTTGCTTATTACTCTCTTCCCAGGAATACTGACTACTTCATTTGTGTCCATCTGTATACATAATATTTTTCCAAGGCTTTAGAACTGTCAAATGGTGACTTTTTTCATCAATTACTAGTTACTTTCAGTTTCTTGATTTTGAAAACTTTCTCTTCGAGTTAATTACTTTTCTGAAGCATATGCTATAAGTTACTTTGTATAAAACATTCACAAAATTAACCATTTTTATACTTGCATGTCTGAAAATACCATCTGCTGTCATAAAAGGCAATTTAACTTGAGTATACTAATCTCTGGGTTGAAAATTATTTAGAAAATATATTTTCTTATATTCTTTTGACCACATTCACTGTTAAAAGATTCAGGTAAAGTACAATTACTTGTAATTTGAAGTAATTTCATTTTTCCCTTCTCTTTGTGAATACTTTAGTAATTACTTCCCTTTGATAGTTTCAAGGGACAAATAAACATTTAAACTTTAAATTCCATATGTTGCTTAATTTAGGAGAATTTCTGGAGTAATTTCATTAATGCAATCTTTTTGCCTCCATTCTTTTGGAATTTCTAACTCATATAAAATATATCTAGAATTTCCTCTTATTATTGTTGTACAGATTTTAACTGTTAAATTTGTATTAAATTTTGGAATTACACAGACTTGTTCTTTCTTCCCCACATTCCAATTTATTTAATAGATTATACCAGTTCACATATAAATTGAGCACCATTGAAGAACAGGAAAAGCTACCCAACTCCTTCTATGAAGCTAGTATAACCCTAATCCCAAAACCAGGCAGAGATGCCACAAGAAAAGAAAACTATCGGCCTATTTCCCTAATGAACATAGATGTAAAGATCCTGAACAAAATACTCGCAAACCGAATCCAACAACACATCAAAAGCATTATCCACCTTGAGCAAGTGGGATTTATCCCAGGAACACAAGAGTGGTTCAACATATGAAAATCTGTTAATGTAATACACCACATAAACAAGCTTAAACATAAAAACCCCATGATCATTTCGATAGATGCAGAAAAGGCATTTGATAAGATACAACATCACTTCATGATCAAAACATTGGAGAGAATAGGCATGGCCGGTTCACATCTTAACATAATAAAGGCAATATACAAAGCTCCAAAGACCCAAATAATACTTAATGGAGAGAGACTGGAGGAATTCCCATTGAGATCAGGAACAAGACAGAGATATCCTCTCTCACCTCTGCTTTTCAATATAGTTTTGGAAGTCCTAGCCCAAGCAATAAGGCAGGAGAAGAAAATAAAAGGGATACAATTTGGAAAGGAAAAAGTTAAGTTAGCTCTATTCGCTGATGACATGAGTGTATATGTAAGAGACCCAAGAGACTCCATCCCAAAACTCCTGAAGGTGATTAACTCCTATAGCAAAGTAGCAGGATACAAAGTCAAAGCACAAAAATTGGTAGCATTTCTGTATGCAAATGACAAAGACACAGAAAAAGAAATAAAGGACATAGTCCCATTATCAATAGCAACAAAAAAATAATAATACCTTGGAATAACATTAACCAAGGAAGAAAAAGATCTATACAACAAAAATATAAAAACTCTCAAAAACAAAATTGAGGAGGACTTGAAAAGATGGAAAGACCTCCCATGCTCGTGGAAAGGCAGAATTAATATTGTGAAGATGACAGTCCTACCAAAAGCAATATATAGATTTAATGCAATTCCAATTAAAATCCCTATAGTGTTCTTCACAGAGATAGAAAAAAATGATCTCAAATTTCATATGGAAAGGCAGAAGGCCTCGCATATCCAAACATATCCTCAGCAAAAGAAGTACCTCTGGTGGCATCACCATACCTGATAGAAAGCTATAGTACAAAGCCATAGTAATAAAAACAGCATGGTACTGGCATAAAAACAAGAGTATAGACCAATGGAATAGACTTGAGGACCCGGATTTTGGGCCAAGCAACTATAGCTCCTTCATATTCGACAAAAGCCCAAACAATATAGACTGGAAAAAAGATAGCATCTTCAACAAAAGGTGTTGGACAAACTGGATAACCACATGCAGGAAACTAAAACTTGATCCACACATTTCACCATGCACTACACTCAAATCCAAATGGATCAAAGACCTCAACATAAGACCAGAAACTCGAATACTACTGGAAGAAAATTTAGGAAGTACTTTCCATGATACAGGAATGGAAAAAGACTTCCTGAACAAAACCCCAGTGGCTCAAGTTCTTAAACAGTCACTCAACCATTGGGATCATATGAAGCTGAAGAGTTTCTTTACAGACAAGCATATAATAATTAAAGCCAATAGAATACCCACAGAATGGGAGAAAATATTTGCAGGTTATCCAACTGATAGAGGTCTTATCTCTAGAATTTACAAAGAACTCAAAAGTCTAAACAGTAAGAAGACAAATACCCCACTCAAAAAATGGGGCACAGAGTTGAACAGGCAATTCACAGAGGAAGATATACAAATGGCAAACACACACTTAAGAAAATGTTCATCATCCCTAATCATCAGAGAAATGCAAATTAAAACAACTATGAGATTCCCCCTTACCCCAATAAGGATAGCCAACATCAAAAAGTGAAATGAAAATAAACGCTGGCAAGGATGTGGAGAAGCAGGGACACTCATTCACTGTTGGTGGGAATGCAGGATGGTACAACCACTTTGGAAAGCAATATGGAGACTCCTGAAAAAGGTGACTATAGAAATACCAACAGATCCAGTTATACCCTTACTGGGCATCTATCCTAAAACCTTCAAACCAAAGGCCAGAGAGAATTGCTCAACCATGTTTGTAGAAGCTCAATTCGTAATAACTAAAGGTGGAATCAACCCAGATGTCCATCACTAGAAGAATGGATAACAAAGATGTCGTATATCTACACAATGGAATTCTATACAGCAGTAAGAAAAAACAACATAAAGAAATTTGAGGAAAAATGGTTGAACATGGAACAGATCATTCTCAGCAAACTTACCCAATCACAGAAAAAAAAAAAAAAATCAACACATAGTCTCACTCATCTACAACACCTAACCTGAATCTACCCAAAATACCTTACATACTCAGCAAGCACCTCATGGACTAGGCAATAGAATGGATGGGGGGGGGGGGGGAAGGCATCAAAGGTTGGAAAACAGTAATCTGGACCCAAACGGCAATGGTACCATAAAATTCTACTTCCTAAAAGACAGACCAAATGGCTGAACCTTCACTAGACCCTTACAGGAAACACCTGAACCACAAGACACTGGTAGGATCACGACTAACCTAAGTCTTCTACATCTTCCCTCCCTCCCTCTCCCCCCTCCCCTCTATCTCTCTCCTCTCTAACTCTTGTATATTAGTTATGTTCTTCCTCAAATTCTTAGTGGACACTGACCCCACTTCCAGCTTGGGCCTCCCATCCACAATGAGCTTTTGATCAGAGAAACCTACAAGGTTTCCCAAAACAATGACAGACTTCTGTCAGAGTACTTGATGACCCACCAAAGGCCAGTGGTAAGACCCTATTGCTGAAGACTCCATACACAGCTGACACGTAAAATGGAATGACATAGCTGGAAGCCAGGAGAGAGTCAGTCCTCAGACAGTCAGCATGTCTAGTGCGAGAAGGTGCTATATAGGCGACTGGGGGAAATGACCAAGATCTGTCCAAGCAACTCATTAACCTAATTAGCAACAAATAACCTGATGTGATGCCCACACAAGTGCAATAGTGGTACACAGCCATGGTGAGGAACCAAATGCTCTTGATTTGGCTAACTGATCCACTCAGTGGTACTAGACCCATAGCTGGAGCTGGGAAACAAGTCAGAACCATAGCCAAACACAAGCCCACTCTACAATATCAAGTTACCATCAATCACAGGGTATAAGAGGGCCTACACCTATCAAACTGTCTATCAAAAAAGTAAGTGTTATCTCAATTTTCTGGGTGCTAACTTACTCTCCGTTGGAGAATCTGCTTCTCTTTTTCAGATAGATGCAGATTCTTAGGAGAGAGCTGCCCCAACATAGCTCAAAAGGGGCCCAACTGAAACTAAGGACAACTGGTGAAACAAGCAAGGGTGATGTTTTCTGTGAACTAGATACCAGCACAAAGGGGAAAGAGACCAGCACAGAGAAAAATCAACTCCTACCAAATCAGAGAGCCAGAGCCTCAGAGGCCCTCAACACCTCAGCACTGAAGCAGACCAAAAATGAACCCAACATGGCTCAGGGAAATTTTGCAGAAGGGGGGGTGGAAAGAATGTCAGAGTCACATGTTGGGTCATTATTTGCAGAGATATTTATCATACCAATAACTGGGGGCTAACTCCACAATGCACTGCCCATTTACATCAACAAGGAGGGTCCAATGGGAGGGGTGGATCACAGATGAGCCTAAACAATGGTACCAAACTGCCTGTATTTACTGAAAAGAAAACTAATAAATTAAATTTTAAAAAAATAGAGGAATTCCCTAGATAATCTGAGAATAAAGATAGATGAATATTTCCATTTGTGCATGAATGGTTCAGGAATAATTAACTAACTTAAGTGAGTAAATTTAAAATAACATATCATCTAGAAAATATTAGGCCTGGATATCTTCTCTTACTTATTGCTAAATCAAGTTGAAGCTAGGTAACTTCTCAAAAAAAAAAAAAAATGTACTCTAAAAGAAGAAACATTAAATGAAAGTCCATTAAACAGAAGAGTAACATAACTTGGGAAATGATTTCTGATTTTAATTTGATGCAGCATTATAGAGAAATTCATAAAGAATAAGAAGAAACGTGAAAAAGGGTAAAACTAAATTAAAGAAGAAATGCTGGAAACCAGAAGGCACTGACTAGACTTCAAGGGGAAATTTTAGGACAGGATTGATATCTACTTAGTGTAAGAAAATATATGCATAAAAGTACATATAAAATCCAGACAGAATACCTTGGAGAGAGGTAAAAGAGCACAAGGAAAATATATAGAAGAATAAATTTCTTCCCTGAGAAAATGCTTCTTTATAATGCCAAACTTGGAGCCATGTTAAATTACATTGTGCAAAGTTTGAAAATAGTACTTTTAGGATAACTTCAGATAATGACAGATTTTAGGTCTTAGGCATGCAATTAATAATAATAATAATAATATTAAATGACAGGTATAAAAGTTACTCACATGCTTCACCTTCCGAATAAATATTTCAGGGTCTTCACTGTACTAATTGTGTCATAACCATATGGCAATTAAATTTAAGGCACTGTAATAATTAAAATAATAAGCAGCAAAAAGAACAAGGCAAGATTATAACTCTTTAACTGTGTTATTAAATTGGTAAGTCTATGTTATCAACTCTTTGAATGTTGATAAAATATGTTATGACTTTATTCTACTATAAATTGAGATATTTAGATAAATATAATCTTAGATAGGGTTCTCTACTCCATTATTTTTTAGGTTAATGCTTGAAGTCCCAAGTCAATGTGTATTGCCTATGATGGAAATTATAGTCTACAGTAGATCACTTTATTCAGGCACAAAAAAAGTTTTATCTCTAACTGTCAACACTCAAGATTCAAAGGCAAATTAAGACTGCTAGTCTGATTTAATATTAATCTGCATTCTTTCATATTACATAATTTCCCAAAGTTATACTGAAAGGAACTATTTCTACATGCTATCAGTATAATTCTAAAACTGAATATAACATGTGCCATGACAGTTAGAACATTATTTATTCTTTAAAGCTCGTCTGTGGGATGCACAGATAGTTCAAAACTGAAAGGCACATTTTGCAAAGCCTTCAGGGCCTAGTTCAATTCTTCAGCTACCCATACATAGCTAGAAAAATATTCATCTGCAGCTTCAAGAGACCCTATGCATTCACACACACACGCACATACACACACACACACACACACACACAAACACACACACATATGCTACTGCAAATAATAAGTGAAATTTTTGAATAAATCTAGCCTGTATATTTATAATTTTATATTAAATAAACATATAACTAATAATACTTCTTTGTTTAAAAAAAGTGTGTCAAAAAGTCAATAATATTTTATGTGGACATACTTAATTCCATTCTTGGCTGATGTTTAGCTGTTGGTCTGAAAGTAGGATGAAGTGACACAATGTCATTGTATAAATGCCAGTAACCTTCCAAAAATAACAATTTGATGTCTAAATATACACACTTGAAATAATAAATTTGACTCACTTAAAATCAGACATTGCCAATGTTAGAATTCTCAGAATTCTCTGCACTTCTCTGGTTCTCTATTCTGTGATTAGCAATATCATTTCTATAGATACGTAAGCAGTTGGTGTGACTGATAATTTTCCTACAAGGTTACATTTTCATTCCAATTGCTTTGGAGTAAATTCTAGGTCAGTCTGGGCTAGCATAAGGCCCTGCATTGATATAACAACAACAACAAACTACCAAAATAATAATGAAAGCATACAAAAAATGTAAATATAAGTGAATTCCAATGTTGGGACACATACAACCCCCTCAAAAAAATATGTATTGTGTACAGTTACCTTTTCATTGCTAGAACAAATATCCAAGCATAAGCCATTGATGAAGTGAACAGGTTTATTTCAGACTTATAGAATCCAAGGGAATTCCATCCTGTCAAAAGAAGCTGGTTCACAGAATCATGTATCCACAACAGAGAGGGGTGGGGGTGAGAGGAACTAACAGCAGCAAGCACAAATGGCCAGAGCTCACAGTCTCCTTACACTCCCTGTAGGTCTGTATTGAAAGTTCATCCCAGTGACATGCACCCTTGCAGCAGGGATATGCCTGCTGTGGACTTACGTAGAAAGTTAAATCATAATCAAAAATACCTGAGTGTGTAGGACCATACATTCAAACCACCACAGTCTACCCCTGCCCACATGTATGAGAATCTTACACTGAAAACTCATTCCAACCACAATGACCCCCATATTCTTTACCAACTTTAACACTTCAAATTCCCAACTCTCATTGGGAATTAAGACTCTCTGTTTTTATCAGTTATGTACACAGTATGTATACAACCATGTTGGTAACATCGTTTGCCTCCTCCCTGATCTCCCCCTTCCAAAGGGACCCTCTTTAATGGGGAATGTGGGTTGGGCATTGTAGAGTTAGCCATTAGCTATGGGTAAGAGGCAATGGCTCTGTGTATAATGTCCCAACATGTGGCTCTAACAATTGTTCTGCCCCCTCTGACACAAATTTCCTTGAGCCATGTTGGGTTCCTTTTAGGTGTACTTCACTGAAGAGGTCTTGGGAGTCTGTGTCCCTGGATATCTGGTTTGGTAGGAGTTGAGTGTCCTCTGTGTCTATCTCCTTCACCATTGTGCTGGTACCAGGTTCACCAACAAAACAACACTCTTGATCATTTCCCCAATTATTCTTTGTATCAGCTGGGGCCCTGTTGATTTGTGATGGGCTGATTCGGTCCTCCGGATCTGTGTCCATCCTGAAAAGAGTAGCGAATTCTCTAATGGAGAGTGAATTCAGCACCAGATAAATAGGAAAACCATTATCATTTTAGGGAGAATTTAATAGGTTGTAAGCCGTCTTGTAACCCACAATTACTGGGAGCTTGATAATGGAGAGCAGGGTTGTTTGACTTTTTATTGTTTAGGTTTTTGAATTCATTGTAGATTCTAGAAATTAGGCCTCTGTCAGTTTCATAGCCAGCAAAAACTTTCTCCCATTCTGTGGGTAATCTATTGTCTCTGCTTTCTGTATGTTTGTCTGTGAAGAAACATTTCAGCTTCATAAGCTCCCAAAGTTTGAGTGACTGTTTAAATTCCTGAGCTACTTGGGTTTTGTTCAGGAAGTTTTTTCCTATTCCTATGTAATCAAAAGTTCCTCCTAGTTTTTTCTTCCAGTAGTAGCTAAGTTTCTAGTTTTATATTGAGGGCTTTGATCAATTTGGACTTTTTTTTTTGGGGGGGAGGGGGATTGTAATTCTTTTATTTTTATTCTTGACACTTTTTTAAATTAGTTTTCTATTCTGCAAGTACAGGCAGTTTGGTACCATTATTAGGCTCATCCATGACCTACCCCATCCCCATTGGCCCCTCCTTGTTGAGGTATATGGGTCGTGCATGGTGGGGTTAGCCCACAGTTATTGGTATGATAAATGTTTCTGTATATCATGACCCAACATGTAGCTATGACATTCTTTCCGCCCCCTCTTCAGCAAAATTTCCCTGAGCCATGTTGAGTTCATTTTTGGTCTGCTTCAGTGCTGAGGTGTTGGGAGCCTCTGAGGCTCTGGCTCTCTGATTTGATAGGAGTTGCTTTTTCTCTCTGTTTGTCTCCTTCCCCCTTGTGCTTGTATCTGGTTCATCAGGAAAACACCCTTGCTTGTTTCACCAATTTTCCTTAGTTTCAGACAGGGCCCTTTTGAGGTATGATGGGGTGGCCCTCTCCTTAGGATCAGCATGTATCTGAAAAAGAGAAGCAGATTCTCCAATGGAGAATAAGTTAGCACCAGGTCAAATGAGATAACCCTTACTTTTTAAATAGAGGGTTTAATAGCTGAAGGTCCTCTTGTGCCCCCTAATTGATGGTAACTTGATATTGGAGAGCCGGCTTATGTTTGGATATGGTTCTGACTTGTTTCCCAGTCCCATATATGGGTCTTGGACCACTGAGGGAATCAGTTAGCCAAATCAAGAGTAGTTGGTTCCCCACCATGGCTATATGCCACTATTGCACTTATGTGGGCATCACAAGAGGTTATTTGCTGCGATGTAGGTTGGACCATGAGTTGCTTGGACAGATGTTGGTCGTTACCCCCAGTCACCCATGTAGCACCTTCTGGAACTAGACACAATGACTGTCTGGGGACTGACTCACTCCTGGCTTCTAGCCGTGCCATTCCATTTTACTTGCCAGCTGCATATGGTGTCTTCAGCAATAGGGTCTTACCACTAACCTTTTTGGGTCATCGAGTACTCTGACAGAAATTTCTCATTATTTTAGGAAACCTTGTAGGTTTCTCTGATCAGAAGCTCATTGTGGATGATAGCCCCATACTGGTACTGGGAGTTACAGGTCAGTGCCTACTAAGAAAATGAGGAAAAAAGGTAACTAATATATAGGAGTTGGAGAGAGAGAGAGAGAAAGGAAGAGGGAGAGGATTTAGGTTAGACTTGATCCTACCATCTCCAGTGTCTTGTGGTCCAGGTGTTTCCTGTAAGGGCATGGTACAGGTTCAGCCATTTGGTCTACCTTTTAGGAAGTAGAATTTTATGATACCATTGCCATTTGGGTCTAGATTAGTGTTTCCTACCCTTCAATGCCCTGCCCTCCCTCCCCATCCCTCCTAGTGTCTAGACCATGAAATGCTTTCTGGGTATGTAAGGTATCTTGGGTAGTTTCAGGTTAGGTGTTGTAGATGAGTGAGACTATGAGGAAATGTTTTTTCTGTGATTAAGTTCACTGAGGATGATCAGTTCCAGGTTCAACCATTTGTCCTCAAATTTCTTTGTGTCATTTTTTCTTATTGCTATATAGAATTCCATTGTGTAGATATACTACATCTTATTTATCCATTCTTCTAGTGATGGACATCTGGGTTGATTCCAGCTCTTAACTATTACAAATTGAGCCACTACAAACAAGGTTGAGCAAATCTCTCTGGCCTGTGGTTTGAAGTTTTTAGGGTAGATGACCAGTAAGGGAATAACTGGGTCTGTTGGTATTTCTATAGTCACCTTTTTCAGGAGTCTTGGGATGGAGTCTCTCGTGTCTCTTACATATAAAATAATGTTATCAGCAAATAGAGCTAACTTAACTTATTCCTTTCCAAATTGTATCCCTTTTATTTCTTTCTCCTGTCTTATTGCTTGAGCTAGGACTTCTAGTACTATATTTAAAAGCAGAGGTGAGAGAGGACAACCCTGTCTTATTCCTGATCTTAATGGGAATTCCTCCAATCTCTCTCCATCTATGTTCATTAGGGAAATATGCCAGTAGTTTTTTTTTTTTTTTCTTGTGGCATCTCTGCCTGGTTTTGGGATTAGGGTGATACTAGCTTCATAGAAGGAGTTGGGTAGCTTTCCCTGTTCTTCAATTGTGTGGCACAGTTTTAGAAAGATTGGTTTGAGTTCTTCCATGAAGGTTTGATAAAATTTGGCTGGGAATCCATCTGGTCCTGGACTCTTCTTTTTGGGGAGTTTTTTTTTATTACTTTTTCAATATCCGTGGGTGTAATGGGTTCATTGAGGTGATTAGTCTGCTCTGAGTTTAGCTTTGGTAGATGATATGCATCCAGGAATTTATCCATCTCCTCCACATTTTCCAGTTTTGTGGAATAGAGGTTGGAGAATCTGCTTCTCTTTTTCAGATAGATGCAGATCCTAAGGAGAGAGCTGCCCCAACATACCTCAAAAAGGGCCCAACTGAAACTAAGGACAATTGGTGAAACAAGCAAGGGCGATGTTTTCCTGTGAACCAGATACCAGCACAAAGGGGAAGGAGACCAATGCAGAGAAAAATCAACTACCAAATCAGAGAGCCCGAGCCTCAGAGGCCCCCAACACCTCAGGACTGAAACAGACCAAAAATGAACCCAACATGGCTCAGGGAAATTTTGTGGAAGAGGGGGCGGAAAGAATGTCAGAGTCACATGTTGGTCATGATATGCATCCAGGAATTTATCCATCTCCTCCACATTTTCCAGTTTGTGGAGTAAAGGTTTTTGAAATAAGTCCTGCTGATTCTGCCGATTTCAAATACGTCTGTTGTGATCTCTCCTTTTTCATTTTGAACTTTGTTAATTTGTAGTCTCTCCTTTTTTTGCTTGTTCAAATTGGCCAGAGGTTTGTCAATCTTGTTTATTTTTTCAAAGAACCAGCTCTTTGTTTTGTCAATTTCCTAGATTGTTTCCTTGGTTTCCAATTCATTAATTTCTGCTCTGATTTTAATTATTTCTTTCCTTCTGGAGCTCTATCGGTTGGATTTTTCTTGTTTTTCCAATGCCTCTAGGTGGATGGTTAGGCGATTCATTTGGGATCTTTCTGTCTTTTTTATGAAGGCATTGAGTGCTATGAATTTTTCCCTGAGGACTGCCTTCATTGTGTCCCATAAGTTTTGTATGATGTGTTCTCATTGTCATTCAACTCCAGGAATTTTACAACTTCATTTTTTATTTCATCCACTAACCATTTATTGTTTAAGAGTGTGCTATTCAGTTTCCAATTGCCGTTGGGGTTCTTGTTGGTTTTTTTGTTGTTGATTTCTAGGAATATAGCATAATGATCTGATATTATGCAGGGAATTATGGTGATTTTCCTAAATATGTGGAGGCAGTCTTTGTGACCCAGTATTTGGTCTATTTTAGAGAATGTTCCATGGGCTGCTGAGAAGAATGTGTAGTCTGTGGATTTGGGATGGAAAGTTCTGTAGATGTCTGTTAGGTCTAAGTGCTCTATGGTTTTGTTGAGCTCTCTTACTTCCCTATTGAGCTTCTGTTTGGATGATCTGTCTATTACTGATAATGGTGTGTTAATGTCCCCAGGTATGATGGTGTTGGTGGTTATTTCTGTTTTATTGTCAAGTAGGTTTTGTTTCATGAACTGTGGTGCCCCTGTGTTTGGTGCATACAGATTTATGATTGTAATGTCCTCTTGATGGATTGTTCCCTTTATAAGTAGGAAGTAGCCTTCTTTGTCTTTTTTGATATTTTTGGGGTTGAAGTCAACTTTATCTGATATTAATATAGGTACACCTGCTTGTTTCTTATTCCCATTTGCTTGGAATATTGTTTTCCACCCTTTCACCCTGAGAAGGTTTCTGTCTTTAGAGGAAAGGTGGGTTTCTTGAAGACAGCAGATTGAGGGGGCTAATTTTTTGATCCACCCTGTTTGCTTGTGTCTCTTGATGGGTGAATTAAGGCTATTAATATTTAGGGTGATGACTGTGAGATTTGATTTGATCCCTGCCATGTTGTGGTGGTAGAGATGTGTTGGTATTTCCATGGAATTTGAAACTTTTTCTGTCTACTCTGGGTTTGGTTGTTGTGATCTGCTTCTTGTAGGATTTGTGTTTGGTTATTTGTTTCTTCTCTGTGGAGAATTTCCTGGAATACTTTCTGTAGGTTTGGTTTTGTGTTCATATAATTGTAAAGCTGAGTGTAGTCATGGAAAGTTTTCCTTTCACCATCTATTATAAGGGAGACTTTTGCCGGGTAGAGTAGTTTGGTTGGAAGCCATAGTTTCTTAGAATTTGGAGAGTTTCATTCCAGGCCCTTCTAGCTTTCAGGGTTTCCATTGAGAAGTCTGAAGTAGTTCTGATGGGGTTTCCTTTGAAAGTGGTGTGCTGTTTTTCCCTAGCTGTTTTTAGCATTTTCTCTTTGGTGTCAATGTTTAGAGTCTTAATGATAATATGTCTTGGGGAGTTTCTCCTTTGGTCTAGTTGGTTAGGAGTTCTGTTTGCTTCTTGTATCTTGATGGGTCTTTCTTTTAAGAGACGGGGGAAGTTTTCTTCAATTATTGTGTTAAATAAGTTCTCCATGCCTTTGGTCTGAAATTCTTCTCCTTCTGGTATTCCAGTGATTCTGATATTAGGACGTTTAAGGTATCCCACAATTCCCTCATGTTCTGTTCACAGTAACTTCTGAACTTACTGAAATTTTTGGACTCTCGAACTGTTTCTTCATCCTTTCTTCCAAATCAGAGTTTCTATCCTCCACTTCACTGACTTTATTCTTGAGAGCCTCTAGCGAGTTTTGGACTTGTTCAATTAAGTTTGCATTTTCTACTACTTTCTATGTATCACTTCCATCACTCTGTCCAGCTCCCTTTTCACCTCATTTTCTGATTTTCTTGGTGATTCTTGGAAATCATCCTTGTATTTCTTTATGTTTTCATTTAGTGTGGCCAGCTGATTTTAAGATCCTCTTTTTTTTCACCTTCCCTCAACTCTCTTAGCTCTCTTTGAATTCCTTCTATTGTTTTATCATATTGCTCTAGCTTACTGATGGTAGCATCCACACGATTATCTGTCCTTTATAGCTTTCCTGGAAGTTCTAGCAGTAGGTTGGTCAGGGTTGCATTGTTCATTGTTTCCACTTGATGTTCTGATCCTAAGCACTCTTCTATGTTTTGCTTAGATGTAATCATTGTTGGACTGGGTGATCTGTCTGGCTTTTCTTGCATTTTATTTTTCATGTTATTTATTTTGTGCTGTGGTCTACCCATGTTAGTGTATGGGCAGGTAGGTGGGTGGAGCTGCCTGGGATCTCGCTCAATGAGAATCAAGGCAGCCTGGGGCAGTTGTAACCAGCCTGGGTTTTTGCTCTCTCTTGCCAAAGCCGCCTATCTACTGCCTGACAGTGGCACCAAAGTTGCCTGAATTCTCATCCAATAATGCAACAAAGCTGCCTACCTTTGAGTTTGAATGGGGACTGAGGTAGGAAGCCATGAAGCTGCCCAAACTCTGGCTGGGAACACTGGGACCTGCCAACATTCTGCGCTCTCCTGCCTCAGGGGAATGGGGGATGGGTGGCAATGGACAGGTAGGTGATGGCACCTGAACTGGCGGTAGTGACTCAGTGTGGTCTCGTGTGGTCCTTGCTGTGGGACTGGGCCCACTGCACGTGCAATTGTAGTGCAGAGGCAGCTGATGCGGGCACAGGGTCAGGACACAGCAGAGGCTGACCTGCGGGCAAGCGATCAGAGCTCAGCTTTGGGGGGTCCTGGCAGCTGCCTAATCATAGCAGAGGTGGCCCCTGTGGGCGTGCGAACCGAGCACAGCGTTGCTGGCCAACACGCACGATCAGAGCACAAAGGCAGAGGTCCCCGCATCAGCGCAGTGGGCTGGCATTCGCGCGATTGGCTGGTGTACGTGCGATCAGAGCACAGCCACATGGTGCGGGATGCGGTGGCTGTATGTGTGGGGGTAGACTACCCACCCGAGAGGGGATGTGTGTTTCCCTGTTTTTCTCCACTCTGTGCCCTCCCACTGGCAAGAAGACCCTGATAACATTAATTTCTTGCCTTTCTTTCCCCGGTATCTGCAGCGCAGCTAGGCGGTCGCCATCTTGGCCGGAAGTCCATTTCTTTAATTTCTTAATGCTTCTTGGAATTCATCCTTGCATTTCTTTATGTCTTCATTGAGCTTAAACATCTGGTTATTGAGGTCCCTTTCTTTTTTGTATTCTCCTTCAAATCATTTAACTGTCTTTGGAGTCCTTCTGGTTCTTATCTATTAGGTCTAATTTGGATAGGACAACTTTCATATGATTATTGGCCCTTTGTTGCTTTTTTGAAAGTTCTGCTATTTGCTTGGTCAGGGTTGCATAGCTTGAATCTTCATTTTATGATTCTGACTCTATTGTCTCTTCTATGTTTTTATTAGAGATAACCATTTTGGGACTGGGAAATCTTATTAGATTTACTTGCATTTGATTTTTCATGTTATTCCTTTTGTACTGTGGTCTGTCCATCACAGTGTAGGAGTCTTATTTAATTTAGAAGGAAGCTGTAGTCTACCCTTGAAGTGTGTTCACTGATTATTCTTTACTATGTTTGATTCCTCTAAGCTTCTGATGACAATGGAGCCTGCCTGCTCAGATGAAAGGAGCCTCTGGGTCTCTGGTGTGGGCCCAGGGACCTGATGAAGGGGCTTGATGTTCTGTTATTCGGGGTGTGGGACTATTTTTTAGTTGGCTTGAGGGGATTGGGTTAGAGGGAAATGGAAAAAAAAAGCAGACTGGTTTTGTGGCTGGGCTGCAAAGTGGGGGAGTATGGGAATGCATGGTAGTTACCTGATACTAAAGGGTGAAGGGATGGATGGGATATTGGGTCTCTTTTGACCCTGTAGCATGGGGTAGATAGGACTGTTGGGTCTTGTGACAAGTTAGGGTGGGGATATGGGACTCCTGTGGGTCATGTGACATGAAGAGGGTTCATGGAAGTCCCCTGTGCTGGGAGAGCCTAAGGAGGTGTGAACCCTAGCCTGCTGGCCTGGGTCAGAGCAAAGGGGTGGGATTACACTGGAGAGTGGGATGGTGTTTGCAAGCATGGAAGCACATGTGGAGCTATGTTAGCCTGCTGGCCAGGATTCCCTTGCCTGTGGTTAATGTAGGAGGAACATGTGGCTGGGACTGTGGCTAGGCAGATGCTTGAGGGGATTGAGGGACTGGTTGTCTACCCAAGAGAATGGGAATCAGCAGATTTCCTTCTTTGCTACTCTGTGTCTTCCCACTGGAGATCTGTTAGAGTCTGCTCACTGCTAAACCACCCAATGAACCCTAAACATCTTGCCTTTCCTTCCCTGGGAGGTACGATGCAGTTAGGCAAACACCATCTTGACAAGAAGTCCTCTAAGACTTTATCTTAACTCTGAGCCTTTTATAAATCAATCAGTAAGTTACATACTTCTAACACATAAAGGCACAGAGCAAGCATTCCTATTGAAAATTGCATAATAAGAACAGACTAGAGCAATGGAAAATCAGTAACCAGTAAGTAAAAATCTGCAGATTCAAGTCTGACATCTATAACCAGTGATGAAGAAGTCTCTGGGTTTCAATTCTGCTCCTCCAGGACTTCTCCATATTAGCCATTTTATAGATGTGGTATGTCCCAAACAACTTCTAGTCTACACTTTGCAGTCCATCTTAGAAGCTCCATAATACATGTTATTCATACAGGGATTTATACCTGGGTTTACATGCCACATGTCAACAGTGGCTTTTGGAAGTGATTACCTTCTTACCATTGTACAATGACCTTATTGACCCTCACACAGAGATTTCAGCTCTGCTTCACATGTTCAAGTATCGTTTCCACAAAGCAAAAGCATGTTACACATTGATTGACTCACTAAACTGTATTTTTTGTTTCCAAGGCCAGTATCAGTAGTGCAGCATAGCCAAATTTCTAATTTCAGGGGGAAATAAATGTTAAAGATCAGGTAACTCCCTGAGAAGTCTTCCTTCAAGCTTACTCCTTGCAAATAATTTGCATTCCTGCTTATTTGAGACTTCCATGGGGGTATTTCACCTTTAGGCATCTTTTCCATTGTCCCAATGTAAAGGTGTTGGTTCACCTTTAATAATGGCAATCTGCTTAACAATTGCATCATAAGTAACCTAAAACCAAACTGTGTGCCTTCAATTTTAAATTTGCTTTATTTTTTTTCCTGTAATAAACTGTACATCTTTCATATCTTTCTGTTTTATATCTTTTTAAAATAACACCAACCAGTTCATTACTTTTAAGTTAAACTTGTTCATATTTTCAGGGCATGGGTGGAAAAACACAGCCAGCCTTTATACCAGGAGCCCAGTTCTAACAAAGTTCTCTCCTTTCTCTTCCAAAGTTCATAAGAAAAGCTATCACAGTCCAGATTTCTCTCTGCATTTTGCACTTTTAAAAATTTCATGATATCTACAAATTAAGCTCTGCCTACAGCATTACAAGACTTTTTCCATCCCCTCAGAGTACCAAGTCCTTCCACATTCTTCCCACAAACACATTCTCAGAGACCAAAACCTGCATTGTTAGATTGTTTTTAAGTAGAATCTTGATGCTTTAATATATTTTATTTTTATTTATTTATTTGAGAGTGACAGAGAAAGAGGGAGAGAGAGAGAGAGAGAATGGACACACCAGGCCCTCCAGCCACTGTAAACTAACTCCAGAAGTGTGTGCCCCATGGGGTTCTGGCTAAGGTGGGTCTTGGGGAATAGAGCCTCAAGCTAGTGTCCTTAGGCTTCACAGGCAAGCACTTAACCACTAAGCCATCTCTCCAGCCCTTCATTGTTAGATTTATTGCACCAACAACCACAGTTCTCAGTACCTATTTTACTGTTGCAGTTACATTTTCATTGCTGAGATAAACATCAAACCAAAAGCAGCTTTGGGGATGAAAGGGTTTATTTCAGGCTTTCAAAATCTACAAGAAGTTCCATCATGTGAAAAGAAGCTAGCTCACTTCATTATGATCTACAGCAGAAAGAGAAAGAAGCCAACAGTGTCAACTTGTACAGCTGCTGAGTTCTGAATGTCTGTCTACAGACCCAGTAGAGCTAGACTGAAGATCCACACCCAGGATAGCCAAAGGGAGAAAATGATAGATAAGTAGTAACAAGGAACTTTAATATCAGACTAAAGCTACTAATATATTTAAATCATTTAGACAAAAAATGAATATGTAGATAACAAAATTGAATACAGACCAAATAGACATAACTAAAATGTACTGAGAATTTCATGTGTTAGCAACAATGGCAACAACAACAAAACATACTTTCTTCTGAAGCATACATATGTCATTCTACAGAATAGACCCTATGTTCACCCACAAATCAAGTCTAGAATTTTAAGGTAGAAATCATCACAAGCATTTTGTCTGATCAGAATGATATTAATCTTGATTGAAATTTTAAAAGTAATGTAGGAAAATACACACCTATTTTGATCTTAAACAAAATATGAACAACCAATACTAGTTAATTTTGTCTTTGCTATGTAAAAATATCTGAGAAAAGCAACTTGTGAAGGTGAGTTTATTTTCACTCCACAGTTTGAGGTGCTGTCCCATCACAGTGTCAAAAACGTGGCAATGAGAATAAGTCTCTGTCAAGGCAGGAATATGAGCTAGCTAGTGGCATCACATTCATAAACAGGAAGTGATTTTAAGAATGTTGGCCCTCCACTAACTCTCCTTTTTATTTAATCCAAAATATTTTCCCATGAGATATCACCTACATTTAGGGTGGGTTTTTCTTCTTCAATTAAATGGCTTTAGCAACACTTTCACAAATATTCCCAAGGGCATGTCTCCTAGGTGAGTCCAAAAGCAGTCAACTTGATGATGACTATTATCCAACAGAGAATCAAACAAGAAGATAAAAAAGATAAAAGACAACATTTAGACAAGTAAAATGCACAGATATATGAAAACATATGGTATGATTAATAAAAAGTAGTACTAGCAGGCTTGAGAGATGGATTAGTGGTTACCTGCATGCCTGTGAAGCCTAAAGACCCAGGTTCAAGGCTCAATTGCCCAGGACCTACGTTAGACAGATGCACAAGTGGGCACACACATCTACATATCTGGAGTTTGTTTGCAGTGCCTGGAAACCCTGGCATGCCCATTCTCTCTCTCTCTTTCTGTCTGTCACTCTCAAATAAATAAATAAAAAGAAACAAAAAAATATTAGTACTAGATGGAAAACTTAAGCATAGAAGAAGAAATATCATCTAAGAATAAGCTAAGGTCACAATAAGAATAACAAACAAAGCCCCAAGGCAGCAGAAAGAAAATATCAGAAATCATAGCAGAATGAATGAAAAACATTTTTTTTTAAAGAGGGAGGAGGACCAGCACCTCTGAGTTATTGTTTGAAAAGATAAAGGTAAATCTGATTAATGTGTAAATATGCAAATCCAGAAAAAATGGAGTATTAAAACAAACAAAATTAACAGTAAAAGAGGAGATATTACAACTGAGACTCAAAGTCTGAGGAGTTATGTATAGATGCAAGAAAATTGCACAATTTAGAAAAATGTATAAATCCTAGCCAAAAAGGTTTGTCCTGATAGAAACATGAAGAAGGCTAAAATTTGAAGAGACAAATCATAAGGATTTTTATAAACCTAACATTATTTAAAATAATACCTATTAATACAAAATAAATGCACATTTTAAAATGAGTAATGATTTATTGTCTCTTTGATGTTCCTTAAACAACTTGCCAAGCTCTGAACCTAGAAGTAAGGCTACTCATAATTTTTTTTCTACTTTTCTCATTTCTCATTATGAAGACTTATTAAAATAGGATGATGATAGAATAGGCCAACCATTCTTTATCTGAAACTATTAACACTCATATGTTTTGTCATAATGATGCCAAGAGAAAATGAATAATATTCAAAACACCATCAGTAAGTATCACAAACAATAAAGGATTTTCATTTTGTCCATTGAGGTCTGAAATAAATCTTCTGTATAACTTTCTGAATGCTACGCAGGTTATTTTTATAGATTCAGAAAGATTTGACCCTAACATTTATTGAAACCCCTGTCACATTGGTTATATCCTGTCTCCAAATTTTCTGAAGCTTATGATATTTACTTCTTTGAAGACTAATTTCTGTCATCTCTAGGTTCCCATCACCTTTCATTCTATTTTACTATCATATAGGATTTGTGCATGTATGTGCACACAGTAGCATGCGTAGCTCCTGTATGTGAGTGCAGGCTCGTGTCAGTTGACAGCTTCAGGTTTTGACCCTTGCCTTCCCCCTTGTTGGACACATGGCCTTGTTTTCCTTCATCGCTACATTAGTCAGGCAGACTGGCCAGTGAGCTTCTGGGAAATTCTGTTTCAACCTCCCTTTTCTTTTTCAGGCCTACTAAGATTACAGACACTGGCAACAGCATTGGGCTTTTAACTGGCTTCCAGGGTTCTGGACTAAGGTACTTGCAGTTGCACAATAAGCATTTTTGTTCAATCTATCTCTCCAGCCTGCATATGCCATTTTACATGGTAATGTGTAGTTGATGATTTTGTGTGTTATGGTAGCTCATGCAAAAGTATTCTCCAGAATCACAGACGCTGTTTGGTGCAAATAAACCAAGTGAAGAGTAGAATAATAGAAGAGAGAATAATAAAAAAGTATACAATTATGATCAATATTAATTTTTGATCTGTGTAGACCTTTCTATTCATTCTTAACTCTTTCTTAAAATATAAATATAAATTTGAAAGAATAACCAGTCTCCAACCTGGTAATTTTATTACCTGCACATGAGTTTCAATGTTTATGAATATATTTCCAAAGACTGAAATGATATAGCAAATGGAAAACTTGATGTTCAGTCTTTATCTGAAAAAACACATCCATTTTGAAAACATAGTAATTATCAAAAGTTATGCTCATTCATTTAGTAGAAGATTACTGGAAAAATTCAGACCCAAAGGGCTATTCAGAAAGTGTTCTTTGGCCAGTCATAGTGGCACACACCTTTATTCCCAGCACTCTGGAAGCAGAGCTAGGAGGATCTAGGTCAGCCTGATACCACATAGTGAATTTGAGGTCAGCCTGAGCTAGAGCAAGAGCCTACCTCAATAAATAAATAAATACAACTGTTACTCAAATTTTTATTTTATGGAAGCATTTTATGAATTGCAATGTTTGTTTTAGGAATAAGTAGACAACATTTTAGACATCAAAATTTTCTGTTTTATTCTAAATTCAGTTCACCTTTAACATGGATAATCATATAGTTGATTAAAAGTCCAAGCAATATACTCTAGTAATTGTAAAAAGGAAGTAGAAGCCAAGTAAACCTTTCACAGGGTACTGATTAATGAAACACTAAGCTCAGTTATTAATCTTAAATGGGTAAGATGCCACAGTAGCTGGGTTGATCAAGAGAAACTGTTCTGGCAGGTTTGATGATGTCTACACAGGAAAACCAATGATAGATTATATTGTTACCTGGAGAGCATTGAATTGGAACACAGGGAATTTGATGTTCTTTAAGAAATATTTCTATCATGCTGCAATACTGCAATGAATTGCATTCCTCTGCCCTAGAGAATTTTCTGTCTGCATACCCAGGACAAATCCTACAAAATCAGATTACTTCTCTTTTGAACGATTATAAGAAAACTCAGGCTAGTTATTACAACACAACTCTGCAATCTTCTTTCCTACATTATGAGTGCATACTATTTATGTCTCCTGATGCAAGTTACAAGAGTTTAAACACATTTATTTGGTTCATGAAATGTTGCCTCTTTGAAATTACTTGGGCAAATACCTTGGACAATCTACTCATTTATAAAGAAACAGTAATTCCATAATCTTTATTAAATATTCTATGTCTTCAAGTATATTTCCTTAAAATTTTCACAGAGAAGTAATTATAGGCATTTTACTCACATTTATATCCATAGGAATTTATTATTTTGTTAATATCTGCAGCATTCTTTTTGTGGCATTTTGCCATTTTTCAATAAGCACAGGTCTTCTATACTCCTGTGATCTGCCTGGCCTTAGGTAGACACTTATGGTTCGTGTGACTCCCGTGTGACTGGCTTGTGTCATTAGTCATTTTTTGAAGTTTGCTCTTTTTCAATCACCAGGAGATTTTGAACTATTTGATGGCAGACTTCATCCTGACAATGAATTCAGAAGAGGACCAGTGTCAGGGCGAAGGATAATAAAAAAAGATTTCAGAGTTAAGTCTGCACTTAAACTGAATCTTTGGAGATTCAAGCAGAGGAGGGAAGAAGTTGAACTGGGTATTGGAACTAATTCAACAAAAGCACAGAGATAGCTCTTAGAAATACTGTTACTTTTCTTTAAACCATTTATAAGTAGATTCATGTTTAAACCAATAAATTAGCATTAGTAATAAAAATTAAAAGCAGCAAAATTTAAGCTAAAGGCAGTATATATAAAATTAATTCTTAAGGGTAGAGAGTTGTGCACTATTTAACATCTATGCCACAGTTCAACTCTGAGATTATACATACTGTACATACTATAGTTTTGCCTACAAAAATATTGGAGGAATTATCAAACTGAAGTAGAAATGATGTAAAGTGCATTCCAACAGTCCCTGATGGTTCATCCAATGATCAATTGTGGGATCTAAATATTCTATAGCTGCTGCTGAGCACGAGTCATGAGAGGGTCCGTATCAGTTGGTTTGAATATGTCAACTCAAAATAAATGGGTTGGGTTCATTTTAGGTCTGCTTCAGTGGTGAGGTCTTGGGAGCCTCTGTGTCCATATACCTCAACAAGAAGGGGCGCAGGAGAGGAGGGAGGACAGGGAAGAGGCTAACAATGGTACCAACTGGACTGTATTTACTGAGTACAATATTAATTAATAAAATAGAAGGTTAAAAAAAAGAAATTGGTTGTGTAATTTAATATTAACTAACAATATTGTGATATTTACCACTTACTAAATCTGAACATACGAATTAACTTTTAGATTAATTTTAATGTGCCAACTAAATACATACTTACAGATTTGCATACATGCCAATTATTTTGAGAAACCCGAGGAAATTAGAAATTGGAAAATCAGATAATAGATGTTATCAAACTACAAATCATCAAAAGACACAAATTTATTTTAAGTTGGCTGTTTTTGAACAGGAATTTCATCAATTTTTGAAATAGGACACCCTGATAGTAAGTATAGCTTTGACAATCCTTTAATGTGTTCTTACTTATAAGGTGCCTTCAGTAATGAGCTTCCCATATTAATAAATTATCTGGGTCCAGAAACTAAAATGCAATGTTGAAAATGATATTGTTAAAAACACTTAAGAAATAACTGAAGGAAGACATAAGAAGATGGAACAAGCTTCCATGCTCATGGATTGAAAGAATTAATATTATCAAAATGACCATCCCTTCAAAAGCATTATACAGATTCAATGCAATTCCAGTAATTCCCAGCAACATTTTTCAAAGAAATATAAAATAAAATACACTCTCAAAATTCTTATGGAAGCACACAAGGCCTTGGATAGCCAAAAATGTACTCATCAAAAAGAACACCTCTGGTAGTATCACCATCCCTGACTTAAAGCTATACTAAAAGGCAATAGTAATAAAGTTATGCTATAAGGTCATTGTAATAAAAATATCATGGTAGTGGCATAAAAACAGGAACAGGAATCAATGGAATAGAATTGAAATTCAGATATGAGTTCAAGTAACTGCAGGTACCTGATTTTTGACAATGCAGGCAAAAGTGCTCACTGGAGCAAAGACAGCATTTTGAACAAATGAGGATGGAGAAACAAGATAGCGACATGTAGAAGATTGAGTTTGAAACCTCTCTTCTTCCCATTGCACTAAAATGAACTCCAAATGGGTTAAGAACATCAATGTAAGACCTGAAACTCTAATCCAACTAGAAGGGAAGGTAGAGAGAACACTATGAGCTATAGGTATGGGAAAACACTTTATGAACAAGATTCCAACTGCCCAGGGAATCAGCCAAACATTAAATAACTGGAGCATCATGAAAATAGAAAGCTACTGTACAGATAAGTAAATCATCAATAGAGTCAATAGACAACTTACTTAGTGGGGGAGTAACTTCAGCAGCAATACCTCCAAAAATGGTTTAATTTCTAGAATCTACAAAGAACTCAAAAACCTAAACAATAAAAAATCAACTCTCTCTCTCTCTTTCTAATACATAAAAATAGGGCTGGAGAGATGGCTTGGTGGTTGAGGCACTTGCCTACAAAGCCTAAGGACACAGTTCTGATTCCCCAGTACCCATGTAAGCCAGATGCACAAGGCAGTGCATGCATCTGGAGTTTATTTTCAGTGGCTAGAAGACCTGAAGTGCCCATTATCTCAATTTACGTCTTTCTCTCTCTCTTACTCAAATAAATAAAATGTTAAAAATTAAAATTGAAACATTTCTTTTTAAAGGGCTAGAGAGATTTCTTAGTGGTTAATGTTCTTTACTGCAAAGCTTAAGAACCCAAGTTTGAGTCCTCAGTATCCAGGTAAGCCAGACAGACAAGGTGGTGCATGTGTCAGGAGTTCACTTGTAGTGTAGAAGCCCTGGTATACACACTTTCTCTTTCTCTTAAATAAATAAATTAATTAATATTCTGAAAGACATTATAAAAATTAAAAAATATATTAAGAACCCCACTCCAAAAATGGAGTTGGGAATTGAACAGAGAGTTGTTAAAAGAAGATATACAAATGACCATTAAACCCATAGGGATGTTCATCATCTCTACTCATTAGGGAAATGCAAGTTAAGACAACTATGAGCGTACATGTCACTCCAGTCATAATGGCAACCATCACAAAAATAAAATGACAGCACATGTTGGCAGTGGTGTGGGGGATGAGGAACCCTCATCCACTGATGGTAGGAGTGCAAACTTGAACAGCTATTATGAAAATCAAAAAAAAAAAAAAAAAGCTGAAAAGAGAACTACCATTACATCCAGTTATATCTCTTTTGGGCACATACCCTAGAGGAATTCACTACTTACCACAGAGACGCATAATCAACCGTTTTTATTGTTGCTCTTTTCACAATAGCTAGGAAATGGAAGAAGTCCAGAAGCCCATCAAGAAATGAAAAATCGGACTTCTGGTTAAGATGGCGGCGTAGGTACCACGCCAAAGCAGCCTAGGGGGGAAAAAGACCAAAAAAAACTCAGCAAAATACACACTTTTACTAAAAAGTGAGGTGTATAGGAAATTGAAGCGGCAGCGGAGAAGTAGAAGAGGTATAGAGCATCCAGAGCCTGCACAGGCGGGAAAAGCGGCTCCGGCAGCTCAGCGGCGCAGCAGAAGACCGCCAGACTCAGCTCGAGCCGCAGGAAAAGCCAGGTGCGGGATTTTCCCCTCACACCGTGCTCTCCGCAACTCAGGAAACGTGAGGGTAGAGCGGCAGCAAGCAACGGAGGAGCAGACTGCAAGGCAGAAGAACACGTGGAACAGCGAGACAACCAGAGCAGCCGCGGCTCCCTCCCCTCTGCCACCGCCTGAGCCCAGCTCCAGCGAACAGAGCATCGGCCCGGACCCGGCCATACCAACTTGGGCTGACAACGGGACCCAAGCAGGAGCAGAGTTCGGGAGCAACATCAGCAGCTCCAGCACCGGTACCAGCGGCTCCAGCAGCAGCAGACCCAGGAGTGGCAGCAGCGGCAGATCCCGCAGCAGCAGCTTCAGGGGGAGCAGCAGCAGTGGACACAGCAGCAGCAGCTTCAGCAGCAGTGGTGGCTTCAGCAGTGGCAGCTACAGCAGCAGCAGAGGAAGCAGCAGCGGCTCAGTTTGCCCCGCAGGAAAAGCAAGTGCCCAGCTCCAGAAATCAGAACAGCAGCCCGACGACCCAAGCAGTAACTTGACTGAGACCAAAATCACCCAAGGTAACTGGGATTTCACCAGGGAAGGGTCTCACTTGGTCACAAGCTGACTTGGATACCTCAACAGACCAGAAATCTAAACCTATTTGTTGATAGAGGATCTGGTCATTATAATAACTACTCTTGCATACATACTCGGGGCTGTTTTTGATTGAATGTGTACAGTGTTTAGTTAAATTTTAGAATCTACCTGTATTTTATTCCACTCAGCCTGCTTGAATACTCCTATAGCAGGGAAACTCAACCCCTAAGAACATCTTTGTAGATACTCTGAGAGTCTTAAGAGCCACACCTAATACCTTAAGGTCCTACCCTGAAAATATATTACATCAAATCAATTGATACAGCTAAGAATACACAGCTAGCTAGAAAATCCAAGCATTAACTTAATCCAAGATGCAAAAATATATACATTATAACACAAGAAACACTAAAAAGCAAGACGATATAAATCCACCTAAAAGTATTAATGTATCAGAAATGTCCTCCAGTGAGAAAGAGTTAGAGGAAATTCCTGAGAAAGAGTTCAAAAGAATAATTATAAATATGTTCAAAGAGGTCAAAGAACACATGAAAACAATCAAAGAAGAAATCAAAGAGGAAATCAAAGAGGAAATCAAAGGAATCAAAGAAGAGGCAGGACACCAATTTAATGAAATAAAGAAGGCAATACAAAACATAAATAGGGAAATAGAAATAATAAAGAAAAACCAGTCAGAATTACTAGCAATGAAGAACACAGTTAATGAAATAAAAAACTCTGTAGAAAATCTCACCAGTAGGATGGATGAGGGAGAGGACAGAATATCTAAGCTAGAAGACCAGGTGGCAGACCTAATGCAGTCCAACAAAGAGAAGACAAACTTATAGAAAAATATGAGTGGGAATTTCAAGATATTCGGGACACTATGAAAAGATCCAATATAAGAATTCAGGGTATAGTAGAAGGAGAAGAACTCCACTCCAGAGGCATAGTAGGCATCTTCAACAAAATCATAGAGGAAAATTTCCCCCAAATTGGGAAAGAGGTGCCAATACAGATACAGGAAGCCTTTAGAACCCCAGCCAGACAAAAACCAGAAAGAACCTCTCCTCGCCATATTATAATCAAACTTCCAAACACACACACCAAAGAAAAAATATTGAAAGCAGTTAGAGAGGAAAATCAAGTTACCTACAAAAGCAAGCCCATCAGGATTACAGCAGATTATTCAACACAAACTTTTAAAGCCAGAAGGGCTTGGAGTGATATATTCCAAGTTCTGAAAGATAACAACTGTCAACCAAGGTTACTTTATCCTGCAAAGTTATCCATTCAAATAGATGGAGAAATAAAGACATTCCATGACAAAAGCAGGTTAAAGGAGTATTTGAAGACAAAACCAGCTCTACAGAAAATACTTGATAGAATCCTCCATGCTGAACAAAAGGAAAAGCACACATATAAGGAACCTAGAAAAAACAAGCTATACTCAAATACCAGTTAACAGAAGAGAGCACAGGTAGAACCAGTAACACACACACACACACAAAAATGGCAAACATAAATACACACCTTTCAATAATATCTCTTAATATCAACGGTCTCAATGCCCCAACGAAAAGACATAGATTTGCAGACTGGGTTAAAAAGCAGGATCCTACAATTTGTTGTCTCCAAGAAACTCACCTTTCTACAAAGAATAGACATTATCTTAGGGTGAAAGGTTGGAAGACGGTGTTTCAAGCAAATGGGCCTAGAAAACAAGCAGGGGTTGCTATCCTAATATCAGACAGGGTAGACTTTAGTCCGACGTTAGTCAAGAAAGATAAGGAAGGTTACTTTATATTGATTAAGGGCACACTCCAACAGGAGGACATTACAATCCTAAACATATATGCACCTAACATGGGGGCTCCCAAATTCGTCAAACAAACACTATTAGAACTAAGGTCATAGATAACACCAAACACAGTGGTGGTGGGTGACTTTAACACCCCACTCTCATCAATTGACAGGTCATCCAGGGAAAGAATAAACAGAGAGGCATCTGGACTAAATGAGGTCATAGAAGGAATGGACCTAACAGATATATACAGGACATTTCATCCAGAGGCTGCAGAATATACATTCTTTTCAGCAGCACATGGAACATTCTCTAAAATAGACCATATATTAGGACACAAAGCAAATCTTAACAAATTCAGGAAAATTGAAATAATTCCTTGCATTCTATCTGACCACAATGGAATTAAACTACAAATCAGTAGCAAGAAAGTCTATAGAGCATACACAAAATCATGGAAACTAAACAATACACTACTAAATGATGAGTGGGTCAATGAAGAAATCAAAAAGGAAATCAAAAAATTTATAGAGTCCAATGATATTGAGAACACAACATACCAAAATATCTGGGACACAATGAAGGCAGTTCTAAGAGGTAAATTTATAGCTTTAAGTGCCTATATTAAGAAATTAGAAAGGTCGCAAGTAAACGACCTAATGCTTTGCCTTAAAGCCTTGGAAAAAGAAGAACAAGGCAAACCAAAAATTAGTAGACGGGAAGAAATAATAAAGATTAGGGCAGAAATTAATGAAATAGAAACAAAAAGAACAATCCAAACAATTAATGAAACAAAGAGTTGGTTCTTTGAAAGGATAAACAAGATTGATAAACCCTTAGCAAATCTGACCAAAAGAAAGACAGAAGAGACACAAATTAATAAAATCAGAGATGAACAAGGTAACATCACAACAGACTCCAGAGAAATTCAAAAAATCATAGGGACATACTATAAAAGCATATACTCCACAAAGTATGAAAATCTGAAAGAAATGGATGATTTCCTTGATCTATATGACCTACCTAATTTAAATCAAAATGAGATTAATCACTTAAATAGACCTATAACAAACATGGAGATCCAAACAGTTATCAATAATCTCCCAACTAAAAAAAGCCCAGGCCCGGATGGATTCACTGCTGAATTTTACCAGACTTTTAAGGAAGAGCTAACACCATTGCTTCTTAAGCTTTTCCAGGAAATAGAAAAAGAAGGAATTCTACCAAACTCCTTCTATGAGGCCAGCATCACCCTGATACCAAAACCAGGCAAAGATAGAACAAAAAAAGAAAATTACAGACCAATCTCCCTCATGAACATAGATGCAAAAATTCTCAACAAAATATTGGCAAACAGAATACAAGAGTATATCAAAAAGATCATTCACCCTGACCAAATAGGCTTTATCCCAGAGATGCAGGGATGGTTCAACATATGCAAATCTATAAATGTAATACATTACATAAACGGGTTGAAGGACAAAAATCACATGATCATCTCATTAGATGCAGAGAAAGCATTTGACAAAATCCAACATCCCTTCATGATGAAAGTCCTACAGAGACTGGGAATAGAAGGAACATATCTCAATATAATAAAGGCTATTTATGACAAGCCTACAGCCAACATATTACTAAATGGGGAAAAACTGGAAGCTTTTCCACTAACATCAGGAACAAGACAAGGGTGTCCACTGTCCCCACTTCTATTTAATATAGTTTTGGAAGTCTTAGCCATAGCAATAAAGCAAGAGACACACATAAAAGGGATACAAATTGGAAAGGAAGAAATCAAGTTATCATTATTTGCAGATGACATGATTCTATACATAAAGGACCCTAAAGACTCTACTAGCAAGCTGTTAGAGCTCATCAAAGCCTACAGCAATGTAGCAGGATACAAAATAAATACACAGAAATCAGTAGCCTTCATATATGCTAACAACAAACACACAGAGGATGAAATCAGAGAATCACTCCCATTCACAATTGCATCAAAAAAAAATAAAATACCTTGGAATAAACCTAACCAAGGAAGTAAAGAATCTATACAATGAGAACTTTAAAACACTCAAGCGAGAAATTGCAGAAGACACTAGAATGTGGAGAAACACCCCCTGTTCCTGGATTGGAAGAATCAATATCGTGAAAATGGCAATCTTACCTAAAGCAATCTACACATTTAATGCAATCCCTATCAAAATTCCAAAGGCTTTCTTCATGGAAATAGAAAAAACAATCCAAAAATTCATTTGAAATCACAAAAAACCTCGAATATCTAAAATAATACTGAGCAACAAAAAAGAGGCTGGTGGTATCACCATACCTGATTTTAACCTATACTACAGAGCCATAGTAACAAAAACAGAATGGTACTGGCACAAAAACAGACATGTAGATCAGTGGAACAGAATAGAGGACCCAGATGTAAGTCCAAGTAGCTATAGCCACCTGATATTCGATAAAAATGCCAAAAATACTCATTGGAGAAGAGACAGCCTCTTCAGCAAATGGTGTTTTGAAAACTGGATAAATATCTGCAGAAGGATGAAAATAGATTCTTCTCTCTCGCCATGCACAAGAATTAAGTCCAAATGGATTAAAGACCTTAACATCACACCGGAAACTTTGAAACTGCTAGAGGAAAAAGTAGGGGAAACCCTTCAGCATATTGGTCTTGGCAAAGACTTTCTGAACACAACCCCAATTGCTCAGGCAATAAAACCACAGATTAACCACTGGGACCTAATGAAATTACAAAGATTTTGCACCGCAAAGGACACAGTGAAAAAAGCAAAGAGGCAACCTACTACAGAATGGGAAAAAATCTTCGCCAGCTATATATGTGATAGAGGATTAATATCTAGGATATACAAAGAACTCAAAAAGTTAAATAATAAGGAATCAAACAAGCCAATCAAAAAATGGGCTATGGAGCTAAATAGAGAGTTCTCAAAGGAAGAAATATGAATGGCATATAAGCATCTAAAAACATGTTCTACGTCACTAGTCATCAGGGAAATGCAGATTAAAACTACATTGAGATTCCATCTCACTCCTGTCAGATTGGCCACCATCATGAAAACAAATGATCATAAATGTTGGCGGGGATGTGGAAAAAAAGGAACCCTTCTGCACTGCTGGTGGGAATGTAATCTGGTCCAGCCATTGTGGAAAACAGTGTGGAGGTTCCTAAAACAGCTAGAGATTGATCTACCATATGACCCAGCTATAGCACTCCTAGGCATATATCCAAAGGACTCATCTCATTTCCTTAGAAGTACTTGCTCAACCATGTTTATTGCTGCTCAATTTATAATAGCTGGGAAATGGAACCAGCCTAGATGCCCCTCAACAGATGAGTGGATAATGAAGATGTGGTACATTTATACAATGGAGTTCTACTCAGCGGTAAAGAAAAATGAAGTTATGAAATTTGCAGAAAAATGGATGTACCTGGAAAGTATTATACTAAGTCAGGTAACCCAGGCCCAGAAAGCCAAGTGCCACATGTTCTCTCTCATATGTGGATGCTAGCTACAGATGACTGGGCTTCTGCGTGAGAATGAAAATACTTAGTAGCAGAGGCCAGTAAGTTGAAAAGGAGACATAAAGGGTGGAGAAAGGAAGGGAGGAGGATACTTAATAGGTTGATATTGTATATATGTAATTACAATGATTGTAATGGGGAGGTAATATGATAGAGAATGGAATTTCAAATGGGGAAGTGTGGGGGTGGGGAGGGAGGGTCTTACCATGGGATATATTTTATAATCATGGAAAATGTTAATAAAAATTAAAAAAAAAAAAGAAATGAAAAATCATGCTGAGTAAAGTCATACTTATTCCGAAAGGCAAACACTATATGACCTCTCTCATCTGCAGCTCCTAACCTAGTCCAGTTGTAAACCATAACAACTCCCTACAATATGGACAGGGCATTAGAATGAAGATAGGAAAAAGGAGAAGTATGAGAGGGGAAGGGCTACTGGAAAACAAGCCAATGATCAGGAAGCAAGCAATAAACAATGAATCTCAGAAAAAAGAAAGATATGAAAATGCCTAGAGCGTAAAGGGAGGGGGAATGCAGGGCAGCTACATAAAACTAATGCAACTTGAATCAGTCCCATAGAAACTTTCTTTGGGATACCTCTTTAGAAGGCATTACCCTCAAGAAGTGGGAGGGAACCTGAACCGAAAAGCTCCATAGAGGTGGAAAAGGATTACCCTAAAACCACTGGAGTTGGATAATAATTCCCAGGGCCAGAATTGGGTTTACCTCACAAAAATCTGTTGGTCAGGAAGACATGAGGTCTCCAAAATAATACACGATATTTTTAATAAATTTTTTTGTTCATTTTTCTGAAAGTGACAGAGAGAGAGAGGGAGAGAAAGAGACAGATAGAGAGGAAATGGGCGCCCCAGGGCTTCCAGCCACTGCAAACAAATTCCAGATGCGTGTGCCCCCTTGTACATCTGGCTAACGTGGGTCCTGGGGAAACGAGCCTCGAACGGGGGTCCTTAGGCTTCACAGGCAAGTGCTTAACCGCTAAGCCATCTCTCCAGCCCAATACACGATATTTTCAAAGCACTTGGTTACCTGCAAGAGCTAAAAGATAAGTCTATATTGCTGAAGACACCATAGCCTGCAGCCACACATCATCAAGTGATCATGCTATAACTGAGAGAGAATCCAGTTCTCTCCTGGTTAGCACTTATAGTGTTGAAAAGTTTCATCAGCCACTGATTTCCAAATTCATGCACAGAGACCAAATGAATATGCTTTAAATTTGCATGCAGAATAGATACGTTGTTATCTATGATATATACTGTCTCTGAAAATATTACTGTGCAAACCCAAACTATTGCTTATTTCTAATTCCTTGTGCTTTCATAAATCCACTAGCATTGGCCACATCGGTATGGTGAAAATAGATAAGTGTACAAAGAACATATGTGAAAATTTGTTGTGGTGAATAGTATTATCAAGACATGCTCTTTTCATTAAGTTCTGCTTCCTGGCCCTCTTCGGGATTACTGAACTAATGCTGACATGTTGCATTTTCTGACTTCATTTTACTTACCAGAATATTTAAAGTATCCACCTAACAAATACAAACACGTAGCAGAAATTCTGTGTTTCATTAAATTGGAAGAACGCTTAATAGAAAATCTATATTAAAACAACAACATGTAAATCACACTACTACTCTGCACAAAAGGGAATATCTGTCAATGAAGAAATAGTTGTGTCTTCCTTCTGTCATGATAATTAATGTCAAGCATTTGATTATTGATTTTGTATGCATGTATCTACTATTGCATAAGTTAAATTTTTCAAAGGAAAATTTTATATGTATAAAACAGGGTTTTATCCCTAATATTTATTACAAATATTAATACCTATAACATTTATTATGAGAAGACTGCTTTGTATTGATTAGACTTTGGATTACTGAAAATCTGTACTGTCTTATGGTATTATATCTAATTTTGAACCACATAGTGATATCCAATATTATTATTAATACATAACTATACATACTTATGCATTTCTTTTAACTTATCTATCAATCACCTATCTATCACCTATCAATCTCTCCATTTTCTAAGCAGTACTGCAATGTATCAGTACTAAGAATCTTTCCAGGATCTCAAATTAACATTTTGGAAGCACAAAATCCAAGCCAATAGACCCCCAGGAACAGTTATAAATTTGAAATTTTAAATTAAATTTAAGTTCATCATGAGTTTTTTTTTTTTTAAATATACAGTTTCTCCAGTATCTACATTTACTTACTAATTACCTGTGGAATAATTTTATTTTCTTTTCCACTGGCATACATCCATATTTTTGGAAATCACTATTACATATTTATAGTATAACAAATAATCACTAGTAAGAAGACAAATTACTTGATTTAAATATGATCAAGGGCTGGAGAGATGGCTTAATGGTTAAGGCACATGCCTGTGAAGACTAAGGACCCAGATTCAATCCTCCAGATCACACATAAGTCAGATGCACATGGTGGCTCATGCATCTGGAGTTCACTTGCAGTGGCTAGAGGCGCTGTCGTGCCCATTCTCACTTTACCTCTCTCTCTCTCTCTCTCGCTCTCTCTCTTTCTATCTCTAATAAATAAATAAATAATAAATTTTTTAAAATATATAAATAAATATGACCAAACACTTTGAATAGACATTTCTCAAAAGAAAACACATGCATAACTAAGAAATATGTTAAAGTCCAAAGAGTCATTAATAATTAGAAAATGCAAATTTAAATTATGAAGACATATTAAATTATGAAGACAAAAAACAGTCAGGTGTGGCGGTGCACTCCTTTAATCCCAGCACTTTGGAGGCAGAGGTAGGAGGATCACCATGAGTTCTAGGCCAGCCTGAGACTACATAGTGAATTTCAGGTTAGCCTGGACTTGAGTGAAACCTTCCCTCAAAAACAAACAACAACAAAAAACAAACAAATAAACAAAGACAAAAAACAATTGTTGGAGAGGGTTGAGAAAAATGGACCCTTCCATACTGTGATTGAGAATGTGAATTATTATAGCCATTTTGGAAAGCTGTATGGAAGTCATTTCAAAAATTAAAACAAGCAGAATTATGACACAATTTAGTAATTCTACTGCTGTACATATATGGAAGGAAAGTAGAGTCATTATATATAAGTTGCACTAAAAATGTTCACTATAGTATGAGTCACACTATTCAAATGTGAAATTAGCCAAAGGGCGCAGTGACAGATAAATTAAAGAAATTTAGTTGCATATTCACAGCAAAATACTGTCTAGCCTTACAGACAATTCTCACATTTAAAGCAATATAGATCATAAACCAGAAAGTCAGAGTGCTAATTTAAGTAAGTCAGAAAAGAACCAACCAAACAAACAAAAAATCTTATGATGTCGTTTGAATTTAAAATTTTTCAGTTAAATTCCCATAAGTAAGGAATAGAATGATAAACAGCAGAGATTGGGAGTTGGTGATATAAGGAGACGGTGACTGGTTAGTAAATAGATACCAAATTGCAGCTTGATAGGAATAATAAATTCAAGAAATTTTTGTTCAGCTTGGTGACTATAGGTAAAAAATATTTCGGTTACTGAAAGTTCCTGAATAGATTTAGAAATGTTTTCATTAAAAAATGTACATGGGGCTGGAGAAATGGCTTAGCAGTTAAGTGCTTGCCTGTGAAGCTTAAAGGCTCTGGTTCGAGACTCGGTTCCCCAGGACCCACTTTAGCCAATTGCACAAGGGGGCGCATGTGTCTGGAGTTCATTTGCAGTGGCTGGAAGCCCTGGCGTGTCCATTCTCTCTCTCTGTTTCTTTCTGTCTCTTTCTCTCTCTGTCTGTGTCTGTCAAACAAATAAATAAGAGTAAGCAATTTTTTTTATATGTACATGAAGTATACATGTGAATTAGTTAAATTCAGCCATTTCACAATATGTACATATTTCAAAATATCATGTGATGTGTGATAAATATAGTTTTAATTATGATAAAGTAATCAATTATTTAAAAAGCATGGGTAGGGCTGGTAAAGTGGTAAAGTGCTTGCCTGTGAAGCCCAAGGACACTAGTTCGAGGCTCAATTCCCCAGGACCCACATTAGCCAGATGCACAAGGGGGTGCATGCATCTGGAGTTCGTTTGCAGTGCTGGAGGCCTTGGCGTGCCCATTCTGTCTCACTCTCTCTCTGTGTCTGCCTTTTTCTCTGTGTCAGTCTTTCTCAAATAAATAAATAAATAATGAACAAACAAAATAAAAATATAAAATAAATAAAAAGCATGGGTAGCCAAAAGCTTACAAGTCTTCCAATGTATAGTTTTTTTAAGTATACAGTAATAATAATAAAATATATTATAGTTTTCATTGAAAATATACAGACTTTTCTCATGAAATATATTACTTTGCATCATATATTTATGTAAATAGAATATTAAAATGAAATTTTTGGGTTGGCTTCAGCATGATTATTTTCAACTGTAAATTGAGCTACAGTAAAGAACATCATACCTCTACCTCCCCCAGTTTTCCTGTATTTTATTTCTATGACTTGTGAAATTTTGTAGAATCTAAGTATAGTGTTAGAACTGGAAAAATGGCTTCACAGTTAAGGCACTTGCCTGCTAAGCCTAAGAACCCAGGTTTGATTCCCCAGTACCCACATAAACCACTTATACAAGGTGGGGCATGTGTCTAGAGTGCATTTGCAGTGGCTAGAGACCCTCCACACCCATTCTTTCTCTATCTGCCTTTTTCTCTCTCTCAAGTAAATAAATAAAAATAAATTGCTTTAGGTTATATTATTAAATAGAAATGTTTAAATGAACATTTTGCTCCAGTGTTTCATTAACCATGCAATTTAATCTTTATCAATTTATGTTTATTTTCCTTCCCAATTAGTTGAAAGCTAAGAAGACAAAATTCTAACTCTTTCATTCTTTCTGAACTTGTAAACTTTTGGAAAAAGAAGTTCTCTCTGATTGGTTATACAATATTTTGAAAGAAATGATATGTACGAGATCAGAAGAAACACTGTGGTGGTTTGAATAGATGGCCCCCAATATATTCAGTTTTGTTATTTGTTTGTAGTTTGCATCTGCAGCCACCTGGCTGGAGGCAGTGTCACTGGGTGATCTTAAGGTGTAGTGGTGGGTTTAAGGTTTCAATCTAAAGATATGCAGAGTGTGCCTAGCAGGAGTTCCTGAAGTGTGCTGTGGTGTGTGGTGTGCTGTGCTGTGTGGCTTTTGGCTTGTACTTCTCTCTCTCTCTCTGCTTGGTCCTGTGAAGGCAGGCCAGTTTCTTCTGCCATTATGGAACTTCCCCTGGATCTGTAAGCTTCAATAAATATCCCTTCCTCCATAACTGTGCCTGGTCTGTAAGTTCATCTCAGTGAACCTGAAGCTGTCTGCTACAAACACTGATTTTTTTTGTTTCCAAACTGACTATTCTGCTCATTCTTGGAATATGATCATTAAATGTAGCAATCTAACTTTTAACATTATGTTCACAGTCTCATAATTTTCAACATTTTGTATGATTAGACCACCATGATTCTTATTGTGAATGTTTGAGCATTTCTGATGAAATTTTACTATTTTTTTGTGAGAGTGCATGTGGAGTATCTATGTTGAAGTGTGTGTGTGTGTGTGTGTGTGTGTGTGCAGATGAACACACTTTCTGAATATACACTTGCAGAGGTCAGAGGAGGACACTGGTCTGTTTTATTTTTCTTGAGATGGGATCTGTCGCTGAACTGGGAGCTGCTGTTTCCTCTCAGACTGCCTACAGGACTGAGTTACAGGCATGTGTGGCCACCTCTGGATGTTTATGTAGGTACTGGAATTATCTCCCAGTCCTTAATTGTAGCATTTTCTTATAAACTTCATGGTTATCTGTAGAGCCTCTCAACATATTATGGGTATATCATGCATATATGTTCACCATAAGCTATTTTACTGAGTTACTTTAGTTATGTTAATGGAGAAATTGTACATAGAGACCAAAAATTGTTAGTGTTATTGTTACAATCAGGTTAGTATTGCTGGTAGAAATCACCCAACCAAGAGCAGCTTGTGAGGAAAAAAAAAAAAAAAGTTTTATTTTGGCTTACAGTCTCTAGGGGGATGTTCCATGATGACAGGAAAAATGATGGCATGATCAGAGGGTGGACATCACCCCCTGGCCAACATCAGTTAGACAATAGCAATAGGAGAGTGAGCCAACCATTGGCAAGGGAAAACTGGCCATAACACCCATAAGCCTGCTCCCAACAATACACTCCGTCCAGGAGGCATTAATCCCCAAATATCCACCAGCTGGGAATCTAGCATTCCGAACACTTAAGTTTATGAGGGACACCTGAGTCAAACCAACACATTTTGTCCCTGGCCCCCATAAACTGATTTCCATACATGATGTAAAATGGAATGCATTCAGTCCAACTTTAAAAATCCCCACAGTTTTTATCAATCCCAGTGATATTCAAACATCCCTATCTTTGAACTAAGCCATACGGTGGTTGGGGGGATAACATAATGGCACAGAATAAACAATAAATATTCACACTGCAAAAGAGGGCATTGGGCATAGTAAAGAAATACTCAAACAAGACATGATTTAAACAGGGCAAACTCCAAATGCTGTAGCTCCAAGTCCAACAACTCTAGCCAGTGACAAATCTCTAATTCTAACCAGCAACAAGTCTTTGGAGTTCCAGTTCTGCCCCTCCAGCTAGGCTACTCATGGTCCTGGAAAACTTCATTGGGGCTGGCAGCTTTCCTGAGCAGCCATCTCATGGTTCCAGCATCTCTACTGGGTCTCCACTGCAATCCACAGTTCATCCTCATTGCCCCATGGGGTCCCCATGCAGGCATCCAGCAAACCTGCTTCACTCTGCCCATGGACGTTTCCAAAACACAAAACTGTGTTGCAAACTCAATGACTCTCTCTTTCTTGCATTTCTTATACTCCATAATACCAGGTAGGGTGCCAATTTGTTAATCTGGGGCGGGGGCGGGGGATAAATCAGAATTTGAAGAATTGGTCACTCCTTGAGCACACAGGCCCCTTCAAAAGAGTCTATATTCTTCCTGTTGTCCCAGTGCAGGTCAGCTGGCCCAATCTCAAAGGTTGTAATCTCTCAAGTGCAGCTGAATGGGCAACAGTTCACCCAAAGATTTTTTTTTTTTCTGTGCCATATCCCTCTGCCCACACCAGTTCATTTCTACACAAAGCAACCATGAACAACTTCTCAGGACAGTGACTTACCAGCAAGCTTCTCACTCGAACTGCTAATCCAGTACAAGCAAAGCTTTCTCACCCTCATAAGCTAAACCTCAGAGTCCATAGTTCTTACTGTATTCAGGTATTTCAACTCTGACCAGAATAGTACATCAAGCTGTACTTACAGCACTGCAAGCCATCTCCTAAGCCAAGGTTTCAAATCCTTCCACATTTCTCTTGAAAAATCAGCTCCAAAAGGCCAAAGCCACACAGTGAAGACACAGTCAAGTATCAAGCAGCAATCCCACTCCTTGGTACCACTTTACTGTTGCAGTCAGGTTTGCATTGATGGTAGAAATCACCCAACCAGGAGCAGCTTGTGGGGGAAAAAACAGGTTTATTTTGGCTTCCAGGCTTGAGGAGGAAGCTCCATAATGGCAGAGAAAAAGATGGCATGAGCAGAGGATGGACATCACTCCCTGGTCAACACAAGGTGGACAACAGCAATAGGATAGTGTTCCAAACACTGGCAAGGGGAAATGCTAGGGTCCATCCCTGGCTTGAAGGAGGGTCCCCGAAGAGAGGTGTGAAAGGAAGCAGTGCAATAATGACTTGAAGTCAAGTTCTGATGCAAGCTGACAGGCTAATGCTGAAGGCAGCTGAGTTTCTCCCTCCTTCCCTCCCTCCCTCCCAACCCCCCCCCTCTTTCTCTGCTCCCCTTTTTTTAATTTTCTTTATTTTTCTGTTTTATGCTTTTCCCTATTTCTCTGTTGCCACAGCCCTTAACCTCAGTCTTTTATTTTCTGACCATGCCATCTAAGAGCAAACTTCAAGAAAGGTACAGATGCACAGAATTCATAGAAACTTTTGCTATTTCTTTACATCAAAAATCCCATATTTATTTACCTCAGGTACAATCATCAGGCCCTATAATTACTAACTATTTTCACACTTTCCCCATGTATGTGCAATCAAGCACTTGCGATTTCCTGAGCTCCTACTTTCAGTTACTATATTAAAGGTGAGAGACAAAACAACCATAAAATGGGGGTTCCCACCATTAATCACTGATCCAATAAACCCATTTATTTCCCGACCATTTCTTTTGAATTTTCCTTTTCATGTCTCTCCAATATTTAGACATTGGTGTTCCCCCCCCCCCAGCCCCCTGCCATTGAACTCTTTCTGACCTCAGTTTTTCCTGTAAGGCTTCTTGGTAAAGAGTCATAGTTTGCTGCAATTGCCACCATTCAGAAAAATTAGTCATAGAACAATTTTTGTATTGTTCCAGGATGTTAACTTTTCCGCCTCAGTGTACCATGCCTGACTTTCTTTAAGGCCTTTAAGGAAAACAATTATATCTGACCCATTATCTTGTTTTTGCAGTTCTATGCCAGAGCTTCTTTCAGATACATTGACCAACACTTCACTAACATGAATTTTTGCTGGAAAAGTAAACTTAGAGATTGGTGCACCAAGTGAATGACAGAAAAAGGCAAACATTATACAGAAAACCATAGATATCTGTAGCGCAGAGAGCAAAAGATGTTTCTATAGAGAGGCCACATTGGACTCCAAGGAAGAGACAGCTGGGCTGGAACCATGTCATGCAGCTCTTCAGCACTCGATTCCTCAGGATCCTGAAATGGCATGCATGCCATCTCTGGCTATAACACCCATAAGCCCACCTTCAACAATACACTCCCTCCAGTAGGTGTTAGTTCCCAAATCTCTATCAGCTGGGAATCTGGCAATCAGAACACTAAATTAATGGGGGAAACCTGAATCAAACCACCACAGTTATGATACCCAGTTTTTCTCTAGAATTAAAAAAAAATAAAACTGAAAATACTAGAACTATTCTTGTTGTTTAATTAATGAATTTGCTTACATAATATAAGCATGAGTCTTGCAAGCTTGGGATGTCAAATAGGAATTCTCAAACCATATTGTCAGCTTGGAATGTAAGTCAGTGGTAGAGTGCTTGTCTAGCATGTACATGAGTTGTTTGCAGGATTGTGTACGTTATGAAGACTCCAGGTGAGCACCACTTTTATATATCTGGTAACTTATATCCTTTCCTTGGAATTTCAGTGCCAGTTGCATTGCTTTTTATTTGTTTATTTTACCATTATATATTCTTACATGCACTTTTCCCTATAATTTCTAAACCTATTGTTTTACTTACAATTTTTTAAAATATATTTAGTTTCATTGAGAGAGACAGACACATACACACAAGTATACACCTACACACAGGCAGAGAGAGAAAGAGAGAGAGAGAGGAGAAAGAATGAGTATACCAGGTCTCTAGCCACTCCAAACAAACTCCAGATGCATTTGCCACTTTCTGTACTTTATGTTGGTACTGGGTAATCACACCTGGGTTGCTAGATTTTGCAGGCATGTGCCTTAGTCACTGATCCCTCTCTCTAGTCCATATATTTTTATTTATACTTTCTTAATTTATCTTTTCTTACTCTGCTAAAGAACATCTATAATATCTGCTACTTTTTGTTTTTCTCAGAGTTTTGGTTTTGTCACCCTTGTAGGTTAATTTTATAGAGAACAGAACATTATGTTGTGGTATCCTTTTCTCTTTCAACACAGAAAATACTTCATTTCATTACCATTTTGTTTGTAGGGTAGCTGAGAAGACTAATAGAATTCTTTTTTTTTTAACTTTTATTTTTATTTTTGGTTTTTCGAGGTAGGGTCTTACTCCAGCCCAGGCTGACCTAGAATTCACTATGGAGTCTCAGGGTGGCCTTGAACTCATGGCAATCCTCCTGCCTCTGCCTCCCAAGTGCTGGGATTAAAGGTGCGTGCCACCACGCCAGGCGACTAGTAGAATTCTTTACAAGGGTTTCTCTAAAAGAAAATATGCTTCTTGAAGTCCAGTAGGACTTTATATAATGATAAATATCTATTAACATCATACATACAATTTCTAGAATATTCTGCAGAATGTCATTACACTGAAATGTTAATGATAATTGGATTCAAAAGAAAGAAATATTATCAAATACAAATGTTAAAGGTAAAGATTGATATTTTTGAAATCTATTGTAAACTACAAGTAGAAGATTAAAACAGAATTGCTAAAAACATGACTCATACATAGGGAATTGTGGAGAAAATGTGGAATGAGTCTAGAAACCACAGTGAGAATGTAGAATCCCATCACATCTGCATTTTTAAATGTTATCAGACATGAGAAGATCAAAATTATTCATTTTTAAAGAGGCTTATGGAGAAGAAGAATTCTTAGGGAAAGCCAATATTAAATTGGAGCAATAAGAGGGAAATTTACAAAACTTCTTTGGAAAGAATTTTTTCTAATAACAGTCCTTGAGTTTTCATTCCAAACATAGGGCTTCAAAGGGTAAGAAAGTGCTGAGAATGGGGAATATCCCCAACTATATGAAAATTAGGCTTAGGAAGACAGATCCTAACCTAGGCATCTTACTGTGAACAAGGTAAACAGGAGTAATTACTTTTGTCCTAACAGTCCCAAGGCAGATAGTAGAGGTAATGTTCCAAAGCAGGATGAGAATTTTGTATACACTGATAGAAGCAATGAATTCTTGGATCTTTTAGAAAGACAACACAGGACATGCATAGGAACCCATCATTTATAAAGGGTAAAGTGGGGTAAAATGTTAGATCATCTTTCCTTTGTTGTACATTTTCATTTCTTCCTCTCTAAAATTAATTGTAGTGGGTTGTATGTGTGGCAGCTTTTCTTTCATTTCAACTGAATGGTAAGTACTTTTTAAGTGAAAACATTAGCTTTCTCCATGATAGATTAACATTACTGGGTTTGACCTAATTATGTAGAAACTTAGAAGAGGAAGTATGAGAGGAACTTGACACACAGCAGTACTTGCTGATAACCTTGAATATGAAGAAGGCCATAAGAGAATGAATTTGTCATATGGTCCTATGAATAGCTCTTAGCTCATTATCATGGTCACAGCATGTGGATGTACACGTTTTTATATCCATCTCATCTAAGAGGAGAAAATATCAAATTCGAGTACAAAAGTTTGTGGCCACCATCTTGAGTTCTGCTTTATGAGACAGGAACTCATTCATGCCACATCTAGATTTCTTGCTTATAGAAACTGATATGTCTGGTAATTGGTGACACAGAAATGAATAACAATATCTCTTGCAGTAATAAGATTAAACATGTGGTAAATCTTGAAAAGTTACTTTTTCATAAGTAAATGTTTAAATTAACCAGTATGGAAAATAGATTCAACAATTTAGAGTACATAGGTTTATCATATGAACTCATATCATATTCCCAGCCCTTGACAAGATTTGTCATTCCAAATGACATTCTTCAAAAGTCATAATGTTTGTACCAATCACATTAGAGAAAAGTGGAAGATTGGATCAAAACATACACTTTGTCTAAATAACAATAGAGTAAATTGGTGTATTTCTAAATAACTGCATTTTCTTTTTTTTCTATTTATATATACTTTTATTTATTTAAATAAATAATGTATATGTTAAAGTAGTGATATTAATCATGTATATATAATTAATAAAATACTATAAATATTTAGTATTTATTCAGAGCATTCTTTAGCTGTATACTCTGTTATACATTTTCTGGACATTCATGAACAACTTTGTTGATTCCTGAAAGTATTTAAACTGCATACTTCCAAAGGTCATCTACAGTCTACAACAATTTGTCATATTTACAACAACTAACTGTACTTAGAGATAATACTAATCACTCTTTTACTGGAAAACAAATGTGTACATTGTCACGGTGAATGCATTAGAAATTTATATTTCTTTGATAAGTAGATATAAAACAGATTTACAATTTAAATAATGGCATTTGTATGTTATTGCTGAATTATCACTTATACAACCACCATCAGCATTATATTAATTCTGTAAAGAAAATATTAAGATACACATAATCTTGGGTGAATTCTTAAAATTCTTCATGTATGAAAGTATACAAACATTTATCCAGCATTTAGTCATAGATCAACATGTATAATGTTGAAGGTATAGTAGTGAATGTAATATGCAATTCCATTATTCTAGTAATTCTTTTTTCCTAGAAAAGAGAGAACAAGAAAATAGGGAGAAAAGTCCATGAAATAAAAATCCAGAAGTGACAAATAGCAGCAATGATAACAGGCAGGATAATGTCAGTGTGACAGAGGGTGCTGTTTAGAATGAGTGCTCAGAGATAGCCTTTCTATGAAATAGGCAATCTGAAATGATATAAATATTAGTCATACATAAACTTATGAGAAATGCTATTTTTTTCATAAATAATAGCATGAATAAGGATCTTGAGGCAGAAGTAAGCTTGGAAACTTCTTAAAAAGAAAATAGGACATTATGGAAACTGTAGGGAAGTTAAGTGTTGAGTTCAGCAGTGATGAAAATAGGATCAACATTGGCTTTGAACCTAAAGAAAGACTAACATTTAATTTGATGTGCAATGGGAAGAACTGCAAAGGCTTTAGGCAAAAAACTGGCATAATGTGACACATTTTAGAAACAGCCTTTGTCAAGTTTCCCATGAATTCAAGAATTACAGTAGCATTTTAATATGCAGCTTAAGGTCATGCTATATATATTAGAAACTATTTTCTTCTTTGGGGATTTTTCAAACTTTTTTGTATTTTTTGTTTTGTTTTGTTTTGTTTTTTTGAGATAGGGTCTCACTCTGGCCCAGACTGACCTGGAATTCACTATGTAGTGTCAAGGTGGCCTCGAACTCATGGCCATCCTCCTACCTCTGCCTCCCAAGTGAGGTGATTAAAGGTATGTGCCACCAAGTAGAGCTGGTTTAGTAATTTTTTACTCTCTTTTCAATCAGTTAATGCCTAGGCTCTGTTTGCATTCTCTCAAACATAAAGTTTGAGAAACTATAAATAAAAATATCTTAATTAGGGTATTTAGAATTTGGAATTTATTTATTTGGAATTTATTTATTTGGAATTTACTTTTACAGACAGTGAAACATCAGGTTTCTTTTTGCTTTTTCTGCCTACTTCTGTGCAATTTTCCAAGAACTATTTACTTGAGAGGCGGATTTTCTCCAGTGTATTCTTTGGGCAACAATCAATCAGATACAGATGCAAGTACTTATTTCATAGTTCTCTGCTACAGTCCATTGGTTGATATGTCAGTTTCACTTCCAGCATGATCCTGTTTCAATTACTATAAACTCATAGTGGATTTTGAGGACATAGGATAAGATATCAACTTTTCATAGGCTTGGTATGAATATTTGAAGTCTTTATAGTTCTGTATGAATTTTAAGACTCTTGTTGAGCAATTTTTTGAGAATTCCATAGACACATTAATGGCGGTTACATTGATTCTTTACATCATTTTTGTGCCATAGAAAATTCATCAATATTAATTCATGAATATTGATATTTTTGTTATTTTTGTGTCATATACAACTTTTTCTCATAAGAATTCTGTGATTTTCATTGTAGATGCCATTAATTTCCTTTGTTACACATATATGTAATGGGTGATTTTGTTATAGTACTGGGTTTAATAGCTATTATGAATAGGGTTGTTTTCTTCATTCTGTATTTGCTATTATTTTAAATTTAATGTTTTACAATAGTACTGAATCACTACTTAAAGTTTTGTGAAAGCTATGGAAATTTTATACACTAAAATCTTGCCATCTATAAGTGGCTATAGATTTTTTTCTTTTAATGTTTGAATATCCTGTATTTTTTATTTTTTCTCATTATTTTGATTCACTTCTAATACTACATAAAATGAAGTAATAAATGTGAACATTATGATTTTGTTCTTAATTTTAGAAGAAATTCTATCTTCTTTTCCTAGTTCCGTATAATGTTTACTTTGGTTCTGTCACATGTAATTTCCATTGTCATAACTAACATTTCTCTCTGTTTGTTGGGATTTTATAGTAAATGGTCTCTAACTTTGTAAAATAGTGCATTTTTGAAACAACTGTATATATTTTCTTATTTACTATTTTGGTATACACTGTGGGTGTTTATTTTTGTTTGTTTCTTTAATTTACCATCTGTGTTGAATCTGTTATTATCTTTGGAACAAATTTGACTTGATCATATTGTATAACGCTTCTGATGTTATTTTGCTAGTTTTATTTTGAGAATTTTTATATTGGCCGATACATTTCTTATTGTTAAACTTTTTGTTGTTAATTTAATCTATTACAGGCTGTTTAAGATTTTTAGAGAGGAATGTCCTTATCATTCTTAAGATGTGGTACATTTTCAGTTATATTCGTAAAATATATGTTGTATTATTCTATTTCCTTTGTTTTCTGGTAGTAAAAGAATAATGTAAATATTTATTTGCTTCATATTATGCTATACATTTTATATATATTCTTAATTGTTTTTTAAATTTTCCTGATGGTTTTGGTGAAGGAATTTGACTGAGTTGTTATAAAAGACCTGTCCTAAAGCTCTGTAATTATTTCCTCTTCTCAATCTAGACTTCTACTGAGGTTCTTGATTATGAATTTGTTTATTTTTGAGTTATTCAGTTCCATAATCTGTATTTGGCTCTTTTTAGGCTTTTGATCTCTTTAAATATGTACATAATTTCAGTTCCTGTTTCCTTAAAATCAACTTAGAAATTATTTTTCAGTAAATTTGAACTTTTCTTCTTCAGGTGATAGTTTTTGGGTGTTTGTTTTCATTTGGTTCATCCTGTTACCTGGTCTTTTGGTACTTACTATATCCTTTAAGCCCATGTTGATGTTTTAAGATGATGGATGACTATATATTAGAATAAACTCCTCTTGTGCAGAGTAGTGTAGTAGTCTTACATAATTTCTTCAGTTGTAATCACAGTGGATATAAGTGTTGTAGTCTAAAGCATTTATGATATTTTTCTGACAGAAAATAGCTCTCTGAGGCAGGGTGAAATCACTGGAGGTTCTGGGTTCAACAAATGAAATGGTTTGCAAGGGTACCAGTGAATTTGGTTTCTCTGAATTATGAGGTGGTGGAACCACTCTGTTGGCTCAGTGGCCTTGTTGAAATCTTTTCATTGTCAAGGTAGTGGCCATTATAGTCTTAGACCCTTCTGATAGGCTTTCACAGGAATAGTACATCTCTTGCAGCATTGTGGTGGCTACTTGTAAGACTTCAACAACCAGATAAGAATCAGGATTCATTCTTAGGTCCAGGTTGGTTGTCAATCAGTGTTCAAATACTGAGAGTTCCTTATTGAGGAAGGGTTAGTTACTTAAACTTCTCAATTACTTCTGGCAAAGATGGCGACTGCCTAACTGTGCTGCACATCCCCAGGGAAAGCAAAGCAAGACATTAAGGGTTCACTGGGTCTTTTATGGGACAGAAATCTCTAATAGACTGCCAGTGGGAGGGCACAGAGGGGGAAATCAGGGAATCACTCATGTCCTCTCTTGCGGGTAGGCCACCAGTCCACCAATCACCCCAAAGCAGCCACCATACCCACAGTCCCAGCTTCAGGATACTCCTGCACTTACTGTAGGAAAGGAGAACCAGGCCAACATAGTTCCACTTGCCTCACTGCACAGGGTTGATCGCCCAGCTACCCCTGCCCATGTGAGACCTTGGGCAGGTTCCGCCCACTGGCCTGCTGGAGCTCAGGCTCCATTGCCTGCCACATGTGCACCACTGATCCCCATTTGTGCAAGCTTAGCCTGCTCTCTCTATCCATTTGCCCACTTACTGCTCCTGCTGCAGCCCATTCACATGTGAGCTCAGGCCCATTCCACCTGCCCATGCTAGCTCAGGCTCACTCTACCTGTCCACCTGTGCGAGCTCAGGTGTCAGCCCTTCTCTGTATGGTGTGCTGGCTGAACGCCAGTGACCTGTTGCAGGAAAGCTCAGACTGCTTCTGGGTCCCATTGTTCTTCCATGCATAAGTACTTTAGGCTGCTTCAGTGCTTGGTGCTTCAGCTTCAGCGTCCCTCCTAGCAGGAGCACAGGCAGCTTTGGCGAATCACCTCCTGAGAGCTCAGGCAACTTTGGCGCCCCTGTCATGCAGGAGCTCAGTGCATTGTGCCAAGTCAGAGCTCAGACTGCTTGGCATCCACTTTAGGCTGCTGCGGCTTCCCACTGTGCTTGAGCTCAGGCTGATCCACCCACCTACATGTAAGCTCAAGGCCACTCAGCCCATCTGCTTGCCTGCTAGCTAGCCCAGGCCAGCTACCCCAAGAGGCACCACTTCCCCTGCTCATGGAGACTACAGTGCTACTCTCCCTGCCCATACACTGTGATGGGCAGACCACAGCACAAAAGAAACAACATGAAAAATCAAATGCAAGACAATCCAGTTAGATCACCCAGTCCTACAGTGAAGATCTCTAATTAAAACATAGAAGACTCATTGGGATCAGAACACAAAAATGAAGCTATGAGCAATGCAACTGTGACCAAGCTACTGGTAGAACTTTCAGAAAAGCAACAAAGGACCAATAATTATGTGGATGCTGCCATCACTAGATTAGACCTAATAGATAAACAAATGGAAGGAATTCAAAGACAGATAAGAGATATGAAGGAGAGTGAGTAAAAGAGGACCTCAAAAATCAGCTTGTGATGCTAAATGAAGACATAATGAAATGCAAGGATGAATTCCAAGAAGAAAATCAGAAAATGATGTGAAAGGGGGGCTTGACAGAGGGATGGAAACTATACATATAAAAGTAGTAGAAAATGCAAACCTAATTGAGCAAGTCTAAAACTCTCTAGACGCTCTCAAGAATACAGTCAGCCACGTGGAAGATAGAAACTCCAATTTGGAAGACAAGAAGGAAAAAACAGTTTGAGAGTTCAAAGTTTCAATAAGGTCAAAACTTTCTGTAAACAGAGCTAGACAGGAAGTTCACAGAGGAAAGAATACAAATGGCAAACACACACTTAAGAAAATGTTCATCATCCCTAATCATCATATCATGGAAATGCAAATCAAAAGAACTATGAGATTCAACCTTACCCCAGTAAGGATAGCAGACATCAAAAATCAAATGAAAATAAATGTTGGCAAGGACATGGAGAATTAGGAACCCTCATCCACTGTTGGTGGGAATGTAAGATGGTACAACCACTCTGGAAAGCAATAGGAAGACTCCTGAAAAAGCTGACTATAGAGTTACCAACAGACCCAGTTATTTCCTTACTGGGCATGTACTGTAAAACCTTTAAACCACAGTCCAGAGAAACTTATTTAACCAATTTTATAGTGGCTCAATTTGTAATAGCTAAGAGCTGGAATTAAACTAGATGTCCATCACTAGAAGCATGGATAACTAAGATGTGGTATATCTACACAATGGAATTCTACACAGCAGTGAGAAAAAAAATGACACAATCAAATCAGAGGAAAATTGCTTGAACCCAGAACATATCATTCCCAGTGAATTTACTCAATCAAAGAAAATAATTGCCACATAGTATCACTCATCTACAGCACTTAACCTGAATATACCCAAGATGTATTGAGACATACCCAGCAAGCATCTCGAGGATTATACAATGGCGTGGGTTGGGAGGGAGGGGAGTACAAAGGAGGGGGTGGGAGACTCAAATCCCATCCCAAGCGACAATGGTACCATAAAATTCTACATCCTAAAAGGTAGACCACATGGATGAACCTTCACCAGGCCCTTCGAGGGAACACCTGAACCACAAGACACTGGAGAGGGTATGATGAAGACTGACCTTAATCTTCTATATCTCCTCTCTTTCTCTCTCTCTTCTCTCTAACTCCTGTATATTAGTTATCTTTTTTCTCCTTTTCTTAGTGGGCACTGACCTGTAACTCCCAGTACCAGCATGTGGCTATCATCCACAATGAGCTTTTGATCAGAGAGCAAGGTTTCCTAAAAGAATGACAGATTTCTGTCAGAGTACTTGATGACCCACTCAAGATTAGTGGTAAAACCCTACTGCTGAAGATACCATATGCAATTGATATGTAAAATGGAATGACATGACATGAAGCTGGAAGAGAATCAGTCCCCACACATTCAATCCGTCTAGTGCCAGATGGTGCAAATGGGCGACTGGGGAAAAATAACCAATATCTGTCCAAGCAACTCAAGGTCTAACCTACTTAGCAGCAAATAACCTTTCTTGATGCTCACACAAGTGCAATAGTGGTGCACAGCCATGGTGGAAAACCAACTGTTCTTGATTTGGCTAACTGATCCCCTCAATGGAACAGGACCCATAGCTGGAGCTGGGAAGCAAGTCAGAAACATATGCAAACATAACCCCACTCTCCATTATCAAGCTACCAACAATTGTGGGCTATAAGAGGGCCTACACCTATTAAATTCTCTCTCTATATATAAAAAAATAAGTGTTATACCATTTTTCTGGTGCTAACTTTACTCACCATTGGAGAATCTGTTTCTCTTTTTCAGAGAGATGCAGATCCTAAGTAGAGAACCACCCTATAATACCTCAAAAAGGCCCCAGCTGAAACTAAGAATAACTGGTGAAACAATCAAGGGTGATGTTTTCTTGGTGAATCTGGTACGAGCACAAGGGTGAAGGAGATAGACACAGAAAACATTCACCTCCTATGAAATCAGACATTCAGAGACCCAGAAGCCCCCAACACCTCATTACTGAATCAGACCCAAAATGAACCCAACATGTCTCAGGGAAATTTTGCAGAAGAGGGGGTGGAAAGAATGTCAGAGCCACACTTTGGGTCATGATACACAGAGACACTTCTCCTACCCATAACTGTGGGCTAACTCCACAATGAATAATCCATACACCTCAACAAGGAGGGCCCAGAGGAAGGGGGTAGGACGTGGATGAGCCTAACAATGGTACCAACTTGACTGTATTTGCTGAGTACAAAACTAATTAATTTAATTAAAAAAATCACTTCTTATTTTCTTTCTAGTGCCTTGATAGGTTTCTTGGATATTTACAATGTTTGTGAGATGATGGGTAGGTTCGTTTGGTTGTTTTCAGTAAGTTCAAGTATGATAGACTACATATAACACTTCACATCAGAAGATCTAGGTTGTGGAGAGCACAATATAGGTTGGACTCTATGTCTGGTCAATGCAATGACAAGTTCTGAAATTGGGTTGAGTGGTAATGAGGGTAGAGCTTACTCCTGCAACAAATACTATAGTTGTTCAAAGCATTGTTTGTAACTTCTAGGATCTTCCTGCTTACCAATTCCTCAACATGCAACATTGTGTTGGCATAATGTGATCAGTTGAGGTAACAGCTATTGTTTGTTGGCCCAGGATGTTCCTCCATGCTTCTCAGTGTTTGCCACGTTGCTACACTCTGTCCTTCACAGAGTCCAAGGTAAGAGTAGTCCTTTTACATAATTTTGTCCTTTTCTGTCAGCCAAACATGCCTGATTTCTCTAATCAATCATTATCTTGCAGAATTTAATATACAGCAATAAAAGAATATGAAGAAAGTAAATATTTTAACAAGAAAAATAAAGCATTCAATTCAACATATCTTGGAAGTTAAAATTTTCAGTGGTAACTGTAAGCTATTTTTTCTTTCTTGGGAGTTGTTTTTATTTATTTATATATTTATTTATTGCTTTGACATATAAAATTATGCATGTAGCAGACAGATTCAGGTTTGTTGAGATGAACTTTCAGACCAGGCACAATTATGGAGGAAGGGATATTTATTGAAGCCTACAGATCCAGAGGAAGTTCCATAAATGACAGAAGAAGCTTGTCTGCCTTCAAAGGACCAAGCAGAGAGAGAGAAGAGCACAAGCCTAAAGGTCAAAAGCCACACCACAGTTCAGGAACTCCTGCTAGGCACACTTTGCATATATTGAGATTGAAATCTGAAACCCACCACCACACCTTAATATCCACCCAGTGACACTGCTTCCAGCCAGGTGGCTGCAGATGCAAACTACAAACACTAATAAACTGAATATATTGGGGGCCATCTATTCAAACCACCACAATGCAATATCAAATATTATACATATAGCGATAAATTATAACATTATCATGACACTTAAAATGTGACTGAGAGGTCTGGAGAGATGGCTTAGCAGTTAAGTGCTTGCCTGTGAAGCCTAAGGACCCCAGTTCGAGGCTCGGTTCCCCAGGTCCCACATTAGCCAGACGCACAAGGGGGTGCGCACGTCTGGAGTTCGTTTGCAGAGGCTGTAAGCCCTGGCGTGCCCATTCTCTCTCTCTCCTCTATCTGTCTTTCTCTCTGTGTCTGTCACTCTCAAATTAATTAATTAATTAATTTAAAAATGTGACTGAGCTATTATTATATGTGGAGAAATCACTGGGCAAGAAAATGACCAAAAATGATGTAGTTTTATATCAGACTCATGACCGTCAAGCATTTGCAGTACATGTTTTCCAATTCATCAGTTGAATAGCACACACACACACACACACACACACACACACACACAGATGTGTGTGTTTGATTGAATAGCTTATTTTACCTTTAGTGTATTTTCTTACATTGCTGGTATTTTGTATGTTTCTAATAAGTTTTGGATTATTAATTTAAAATTTCTAAATAGACCATTTAATATATACTGTATACTGTCCATCTTACTTATAAAATATATTGATAAATTTCATATATGTACATGAAAATTGGTCATATTCCTGCTGGGTTATACACTTATGCCCCTGTGGTGATTTGATTCAGGTGTCTCCGATGAACTCAGGTGTTCTTAATGCTAGGTTCCCAGTTGATAGGGGGGCAGCTTATTGGTGGGAGTAGCCAGTGACCCCTTGCCAGTGGTTGGCACACTCTCCTATTCCTGTTGTCCACATGATGTTGTCCAGGAAGTGATGTCTAACTTCTGCTCATGCCATCATTTTCCCCTGCCATGATGGAGCATCCCACTGAGCCTGTAAGCCAAAATATACTTTTTTCTCCCCTCAGGATGCTCTTTGTGGGGTGATTTCTGCCAGCAATGTGAACCTGACTGCAATATCCCCTCTCCCCATTCTACTGAGGACCTTCCTCAGTGCAGTTTTTAGAAATCACTGTGACTTTATTAATGCAGCAATAAGTGACAGGGATATGCCTCAATCTATACTTTCATGTCATGTGGCTCTATATATTATGGCTACTTTCCCTTCCCTTGTGAAATGTTCCTTGGTTCATGGAGAACATGTGATGAAGTCATATTTATTATTTAGCTCTCAAGATACGTTTATTTTATAGTTTGATGGGTTTGAGTCTCTTCAGTGTCTACCATCAGCATCCTAGGGTTTGCAGGTTAGCAATGACAGCAGCACTCATATTTAAAGATTTATTATTTATTTATTAGAGACAGAGAGAGAGGGAGAGAGAAAGGGAGAGGGAGGGAGATAATGTGTGCACCAGAGCCTCCAGCCACTGAAAATGATCTCTAGATGCATGTGCCATGATGTGCATCTGGCTTATGTGGGACCTGGGGAATCAAACCTGGATCCCTAGCCTTTGCAGGCATGTGTCTTAACCGCTAAGCCATCTCTCAAGCCTGCAGCACTCATATTTAGTCCACCACTTCCTTTGTGACATTTCCTGAGCTCTTGTTGATAAGGTAGAGATGAGTCACATTTTCACATTCCACTAGACACTTGCTTTTCTTTTCTTGTCATTCTTTTTTTGTTTTTGAAAGTGACAGACAGAGAGAAAGAGGCAGATAGAGAGAGAGTGAGAGAATGGGTGCGCAAGGGCCTGCAGCCACTGTAAACGAACTCCAGATACATGGGCCCCCTTGTGCATCTGGCTAACATGGGTCCTGGGGAATCAAGTCTCGAACTGGAGACCTTAGGCTTCCCATTCTAATGGATATTAGATCTACTTGGTATTCACTGTCACCTGTGAAAAGCCTAATTTTCTACCCAAGAGTGAGAGCAGCATGGAGCAAAGGAAATATATGTTATATTTTTAAGTTTTTTGATGGGCATAGCATCTTCTGTCAGCCAAAAAACAGTGTAACACCCATGCTAGGGTCTATGGCATCCAGACAGTATTTATAACATAACAGTTACAACACACAGGCACTAAAGAAGAGTACCTTCATTTAGTTTTTTGCCTCAGAACACTTTCAATTTGTTGACTTATATGAGTTTCATAGCCTTACTGTTACTCATTTTCACTTTAATTAAATTTTCATAATAAAAAGATCTTCCTAGAGTTAAAAACAACATTTTTTAGTGGATGGTAGAGGAATAGGGAGAGGATATATTGATGGTAGACTGACATATACAGTATTATATATATAAGTTGGACAGCTATCAAAATTTGTGAATATTAAAACTATTGGGAAAATATGGCTAAGCTCAGGTGATTTAAATTACAGATAGAGTTCAACAGTTTGTGATGATTGTTGAAGCTGAAGTGAACAAAATAAACACAACCATTTTGTTCTCTTCATTAAAAAATCCAGTTATGTAAACATAACCCATTTCTAATCATTACTAAACAGCAACTAACCTGACATATGAACAATCAAAGGAACATACTTCAAGGAAACAAAAGCTTCAATGTTCTTTTCAGGCTACATTTGGCTTTATCCTTCCAAACTTGTGAGGATCCAACATTTTTTTTTAAATCTTGATTTATGCCTTAGAGAACAAAGTATAAGCTGAGGATAATTCATTGACCTGACAAAAACTACAGCAAAAAGAGAAAAAAGTCAATGGGATTTGGTGATAGTTTATCACTCACGGTGACTGGGTTTATCTCTGGGCCAAAATCAATAATGTTGGGGGAAAAAAAAACAAGTTAGAAGGAAGAATGCACTGAATGTCTTACTAGTTAATATGTCTATCCTCTTTTCTGTTACTTCTTTTTATAGTCTAGTGAGTTATTCTTACAGAAGCACCAATAGGTTATTATATGAAGAATATAATTCATCTATCAATGATGAAAGAAAAAAATTCATGGAAATTTCCTATCTGTAAGTCACCAATATATCTAGTCAAATTTATAATCATAGATTAATGATGGCAACATATTAATTGTAATTGTTGTTTTTTTATAGAAACTACATTTCTATTTTATGCTTGTCATAAAATCATAGGTCAATGGAAATTTAATGAAAAGTCTGATGAACTATTTTAATAGTAATTATTCAAAAACAATAAGAATAGAAATTATCACTGCTCATTTGTCATAGATAGTTCACTGAGCATATCATTTTGTATTCTTCCATAAAGATAAAACCTCACATGGCTTAACACAGTCTTAATTTCATATTATATATCAAGAAGGGAGAACCTACTGAATCTACCATTATTAACCAACGCTAATGTGCTTATTTATTTATTAATGGATTAATACTTTTTTATTTCAGTTATTTATAAGTTTTGGAACCGGTAATTTTACCTGAAACAATTTCCACAAATATTTTAATGCTTTCAGTATTTTTATATTAGTAAAAAGTTGATAAAATTGGATAAAAATTGCAATACACTGGGCTTGGAAAATGACTTGATAGGGAAGAGCACTTCCTTTGCAAGCATGAGAGCCCAAGTTCAGTCTCAGCACTCACTGAAAAATGGTGCATGTGGTCATTCATGGCTGTGCATTCCTGTTACTGCAGCATGGAAGGGAGTGGAAAGAGGAGGAATAATAGGGCTTATTTTTCTACCAGGGCAATAATAAATTTTTAAAAAGGAGCTCCATGTTCAGTGAAGCGCTCTGCATAAAGAAATAAGGTAGAAGATTAATTGAGGATACTCTCTATCTTTATTTCCAACATATTCTCCTTGTCTCTATAGAGAATGCATGTGGCACCTACATCTGCACATATATGTGTGTACATTACATACACACACACACACACACATACACACACTTTCTCTCTCTCTCTCGCTCACACACACACACAACGTACTATGTAAAAACCAGTAAAAGAATATTAAAATATTTTGAACTCTTTATAAAAAGTACAAGCCTTTCTCAATGTTGGGTATATGCAATACTAGTTAGTATTTGGAATACCCTTTTCAAAGAAAGGACTAGTAAGACTTCCAATTGGAAAATTAGGGAGTGAGAAAATATGCCCTAAACCAAAATATCTACTGTTCTCAGACTCCAGTTGTATATATCATGTATATTACATAGGAAGCCAACATATGTACTATACAACCTCTGAAAGAGTAAGAAAAAGAGAAGTTCACAGGGAAGATTGTCCCAATTGTGTCATTTTCACTGTTAATGACTTTAAAGTATATGATATTTTATTGTATTTTCAAGGTGTCTGGTCAGTTTGCCTCAGGTCAGTAAAATCTCTGAAAATGCAGATGGTTTCTTGGTCAAATATGAGCAATGTCTTACTATTCACAGTAATAGGATTTCCCCAAGCCTTAGCTTTCATACTATGATGGTGAGGAAGCTAGATAACCCTTGACAACTCAGTGTGTGTTTCAAAGAAAGAAAGAAAGAAAGAAAGAAAGAAAGAGAGAGAGAGAGAGAGAGAGAGAGAGAGAGAGAGAGAGAGAGAGAGGGAGGGAGGGAGAAAGAAAGAAAGAAAGAAAGGAAGGAAGAAAGAGGGAGAGAAAGAAGAAAGACAAACAAACAAACAAGAACTGGAATCAACCCTTTGACTAATGAATGGATAATGAAGATATGGTACATATACACAAAGGAATTCTATTCATAAGTATAGAAAAATGAAATAATTAAATTTGCAGGAAAATGGATGAACTTGGAAAATATAAGTGTGGTAACACAGTCTAAGACAGATGCCACATGCTTTCTTTCATTTGTGGCTCCTAAAATGCACCAAGTGAAAAGAAGGGCAAAAGGAGGTAAGCTTTAGGACCATGGGCTTAGAACTAGAATGAGACTAGGGAAAAATAAAATAGGGAGTGAGGAGAGGAGCACATACCAGACAGACTAGTAGAGAAAAATAGTATTGGGAGAGGGAAGGTAGAGGGTTGGGGAAAGGGAGGTGGGAAGCTACACAAAACTAAAGTCAAAAGCAGTCCATATATAAGTAAGGGGCATTCATCCTGGATACAAGTAGGCAAGAGATAACCCCCACTTAAGGAGGTGGATGGAAGGGACTGATATGCCCAGTAAAAGATGGAGAAAGTTTAATCCTAAAACCACTGGCTCTGGCTTGTGCATACCAGCGTCAGAACCATGTTACTTCCCACATTGAGCAGCTTTCTATGGAGATAGTAGAGGCTCTCAAAATGTAGCCCATTGTCAAGCCTTTGAATACCTGCCAGAACTTAAAGGTAAGACCCTGTTATTGAAGACACCACAGGCCGCAGGCAAAGGACATTGAGAAATCACGTGGGAACTTAGATGAAAACAATCCTGTCCTGCAAATCTTCATGACTCTGGAAAGTACTATGGGACCTACTGTGTGATCATTGTCACCAGCAGCAAGAATAAGCAGGAGACCCTGCAAGCTATGCAATTCATCAGCTGAACAAAAGTAAGTACACACTTGTGTAATCGTGGCAGACAAGGTAATCAACTGCCGTCTGATTGGACATGAGGCCCACTCAATGGGAAAGAACTCATAACTGGTACTGGGAACCAAGTCAGCACCCATAGTCAGGAAATTCATAACCCTCAGAGATGCCCCTGCTGTTCTCTGGAAAATTTGAGTGGCTAGCCTCAGCAAAATGACTTTCAAACTTCTATGCATATCCCCATTAAAAAAAAAAAAACAACAAAACAACTACTCTCACCCTCGGGAGGGAAATCTGCTTTGTTTTATAAATGGCAGCAAGTACTGTGGTGTTCCAGCATCCATTGATTTGGGAAGGAAAGACATCCAAATGCTCACCACAAAATGTGCCATTAATACCACTTTTATCAAGTTCTAGGAAAAGCTGCAGAGGAAGAAGCAACAGTGTGTTGCTCCTGCTCCCTATGTTAGCCTGTCAACAGCCCCCAGGGAGGTAAAAACTAACACTACAGGGAAGAGAAACACACTGTATCACAAATACAGAGGCTAAAGGGAGCTCAACACGGAAAGCAAACTGCTAACATACCCATCAAGGCTCATGTATTGTTGTAGATGGGGGTATGGGAAGATTGTAAGAGCCACAGGATGGGTAGAAATATCCTGAGACAAAGTCTACACCAGAGATGGATAGAGACCCCAAATACCTCACAGTAAACACCAAGGACCCTACTGGGGAAGGACCTCAAGGTAATGGTGAATGGGAGTGAAAGGTTATAAAACTGTATAATAGTCATATATAATATATAGATTAGATGTAGATATAGATATGTAATGTGTGTGTTAAATTATCTTCATTAATGTAAGATATCTTCACTAATGCATAGACCTTACACATTTTGAATAAACTTTTGGACTGCTTACATTAGAACTATCATTGCAAAATAGCCCATCTGAAAGGGCAATCAATGCATTCCTTTATAAAATGTGTACAAAATGTGAGAGACCCATTCCAAATTATTTCTCAACAACCAAATTCTCAAATCTGTTTCAGTTTTCCAGTTCAGAATGCATTTTTTGCTTTGATAGATGCATTACAAGGAGAACAACTCCTACAACTCTATGGTGAATGTAAACTGAGTTGATTTCCAAAGTGTTTTGGCAAAAGGGATATACAAATATATATTGATATTGCTATACAGTGAGGAAAGGGTTCTAGGACTTATGCCTTTCTGGGACTACGAGGATTTTATTAATACTCTAAGAATCTTAATCTACCTGCTTATGTGAAGTTCTATAGAGCTAGGTAGAAAAAAGAATCCTGGTTATTGTCTTACTTACAATGTTCCCACAGGCCATGTGGGCCTATGTACTGGTCATTTACACTGCCAGTGAGTGCATACATTGAACTGCTGGACTAGTTTTTAGAACAATACTTATCTGTATTGTGAAAGACATGATTGTGAAGGACAAGTGGAAACCTCTGAAAATGTCACTTACATATGTCAGGTAATAAATCAATCATATTATTAAGAACGCATGTCAAAAGAAAGATTAATGCATTCTACAAGAAGTAGTTTTACTCTGGAGAATTAGGATAGGTGATTATCCCCCATGAACTCATGTTTTGTGAATAATTGATCCCTAGCTGGTGGAAATTTGGGAGGTTGAACCTTAATGGAGGAGATGTGGTTTTGGTCGCTGGCTGAGGAATGTTATAGCCTGCATCCCCCCCCCACCACCAAAAAAAAAAAGCAGTTCAGTCATCAGCTGCTGTCACTACCTGCTACAGCAAAAGTGATGTCCTGCCTCTGCTCATGCCATGCTTTCCCCATGACATCATGTGGCTTCCCCTCAAGACTGTAAGCCAGAATAAAACCTTTGCTCCCATTAGCTGGTTTAGGTCTGGCATTTTGTCCCAGCAACAAAAAGCATACCACCTCTCAAACATAAACTTTGATTGCAATGTGCAAAAGGTGTTGCATATTCAAAAACCTTTCTTAATATGCATGTGATGCAAGAGTGACAGATAAACCTCACATAGATCCAGAAACTTGACATTTTATTGAATGTTAGAACTTGCTAGAATATATTCTGCAAAGTAAAATACAAAATCCATATTTTGCACCCATTGATACATAATACCCACATGCAGAAACACGCATATGGTTTCTGATAAATCTTATTTTGGTTTGGGAGTAAAAAGATTCCCAAGACACTTAAGCTTCACAATGTGGCAGGCCCTATTAACTAATTCTCCAGTATGCAGAGTATGACAAAGTTTATAGAAAGTATCATTTTTTGCAATGATTTAAAGAATTATGTGGGCAAGTGAGAGTACTTGATGCATATGCAGGAGGGCCTGAGAGGGGATCAGTTATATTCCCAGCAACAACATGACAAGCTGGGCAGGACCACCCATGCCTGTAACCCCAGTTTTGTCTAAATAGGAAGAAACAGGAGAATCACTGGGGCTGGGTAATCATCCAGTCTGATGGAAAAGGGCCATTCCAGGTTCAATGAAAGACTCTGCTCAAGGCAACAACAAGAGGGAGTGATAGAGTAGGGCATCTGGTGTTCTACTTTGGCTTCCCCGTGCATGTGTACAGGGTATGCGCAACTGTGCACACATTTGTAACAGCATGATATGCACAGCACACACACACACACACACACACACACACAAACTTTTCACAAACTAAAATATTATGGTGGTAAGGAACATTTGTCAAAAAAAATATATACAACTGGGCTGGAGAAATAGCTTAAGCCAAAGGATCCAGGTTCAGTTCCCCAGAACTCATGTTAGCCAGATGCACAAAGGGCACATGCATCTGGAGTTAGTTTCCAGTGGCTAGATGTCCTGGCTTGCTCATTCTCTTTCTGTTTCTCTTCTCTGTCTCTCTCCCCACACTCTCTTCTTGTAAATAAAAGTATATGATAATCTCAACAGATATAGAAAATGTTTATCATTTATTTATTTGAGAGAGGGGGGGGGAAAGACAGAGACAGTGAGAGAGATAGAGAAAGAACGGGCATGCCAGGGCAGCCAGCCCTTGCAAATGAACTCCAGACACATGCAGCCCCTTGTGCATATGGCTTTTTTGGGTTCTAGGAAATTGAATCAGGGTTCTTTGGCTTTGCAAGCAAGCACCTTAACTGGGAAGCCGTATTTCCAGCCCTAAAAAATATTTCTTAATAAAAAACTGAACAATGAACAATCTAGGAATTACTATAAACTTCCTCAACCTTCCAAAATTGTTTGCATGTGATCTATAGGTAATACCATAATTAATGGTGACACAATGCATGCTTTCATCATCGATCACAGCGAGGATGCTTCTTACAGCTTACTTACCTTCTCTACTCATGATTGGATTCCATACTTCAGTTAGGACAGTTAGCTAGTGAAAAACAAGAAAGGACCCAAGAAGTATCAATACACATTTTGAAAATAGGAATATTATTTAAACTTTCAAATGACATGAACTCATATATAGAAAATCCTCATGAATCTGTGTATAATTTGATAGCATAAGCTATTTCAGTAAGGTACCAGGATACTAAAAAAATGAAATTTGAAAACCCTTGTTTTTATACTGGCTTTAATAGTTAGAATGAAACTGGGTCTGAAAAGAAGGCTCAGTAGATGAAAGTGTTTGCTTGCAAGCTTGCAAGTCCAAGTTTGATTCCCCATGATCCATGTAAAGCTGGCTACAAAGAGGCATATGCACCTGCAATACCAGTGTGCCTAAGGCAATGGGGAGGCAGAGCCAGAAGAGTACAGGACCTCCTGAGGCAGGTAGACTGTCAGGTGCTCACACAGTGGACAAAATGAAAAGCATAAGAAAACAAAAGTTTAAATGTAAACAATAAAACCAAGAGACTAAGTAGGTTTCACAAAGTTTATATAATTTTCTGCAAAAGATGCCACAAAGAAGTGAAAATACCAAACACATACTAAAGATATCATAGATCTTCCATATACAGGATATATCTATATTTTATAAGCATCCTTACAACTATAGACTACATTATAAAAGTATTAAAAAAAAAAACAGGGCAAACAATCTGGGTGTGGCACTTATACTTGTAACCCAAGCTTCCAGACAGTTAAGGCAAGACAATTAGGAGCTCAGTGCCAGTCTAGGAGATATAAGAAGAGTATGTCTCAGAAAATTAAACACAACAATATGAAAACAAACAAATAAGCAAACAGAACAGAATGCAAAAGCTGGTCAAATAGTGTAAACAGACATATACCAAAGAAGGTGAAGGTAGCATATGTAAAATCCATTAGCCATATTATCCAACAGAGAAGTACAAATCCAAATTGGGATGAAATAGCATCTCATGCTTAAAGAGATGGCAATAGTTAAAAGAAAGACAGGAGATGGAGATGCAGTTCATTGTTAGAGTGCTTATCTCACATGCACTCAGCCTGGCAGAGCATAGTCTGGGTGTGGTTGCACACATCTGTCATCCCAGCACTTACTAAGTGTTGGCCATATGATCAAGAGTGCAAGGCCATCCTTGGCTACATGGTAAGGGAGAGACAGGCCAGGATTCAAGATACCAGGTACAAAAATATCGAGCTAGAAGATAGAAAATCAAATGTAATGGCAAGAGTTGGCAGAAATTGACACTACTATTTTGTATTAATTAATTAATAGAGTATTTAACTTGTGTTGTCAATATGTGAAAAGTGAAAACAGGCAAGTAAGTAGCTTATGAATCCATGTAGCACATGGAATTTTTTTTTAAAATTTTTATTTATTTATTTGAGAGTGACAGACACAGAGAGAAAGACAGATAGAGGGAGAGAGAGAATGGGTGCGCCAGGGCTTCCAGCCTCCGCAAACAAACTCCAGACGCGTGCGCCCCATTGTGCATCTGGCTAATGTGGGACCTGGGGAACCGAGCCTCGAACCGGGGTCCTTAGGCTTCACAGGCAAGCGCTTAACCGCTAAGCCATCTCTCCAGCCCTGGAATGGTTTTGTAATTAATATTTTTTATTTACTTATCTGCAAGCAAAGAGAAACAGAGAGAAGAGAGAAAGAGAGAGAAGGAGGGAGGAAGAGGGAGACAACAGGTACTGCCAGCCACTGCAAAAAAAAAACTCTAGATGTATGTGCCTACCACTTTGTGCATCTGGCTTTAACTCCAGCCCTTGTAATGGTTTTTATTGATTGAATACTTGACAGGACATAGTTGTACTTGTCAGCTTCTGGAAATGCCTGTGATTAGGTTAACTGAGATGAGAAGATCCAACTTAAACATGGGAAGGATTCTGGACTGTATAAAAGGGGGAACTGGCTGAGCATGTATTTATAGCTCTCTGCTTCTTCTCTGTGCTGAATGAGACCATCTGTTTCCAGCTCTTGCCGCTGTGCTTTGCCAGTCATGATGTACTATAATGAAGAAACTTCATTCTTTAAAGTGATTTTGGTTAGGAATTATGTTCCAACAATGAAAAGTTGACTAATACAACACAAAACTTCAATCTATATATGTCTAACTAAGAGAAGTAAAAGCATACATAAACAAAGAAACTTGGACAGTAGTACTAATTTTAATGTTGTAATGTTATTCATAATGGCACATAAATGTTCATAAAATATGATTAGATATGCCTATAATAACATATAATGAAATGTGTACATTATAGTATATATATTATTTATATTATTATTTAAAAAATAATTATAAATATTACTGTATGAACAAGTCACATTTGGTGCCATTCCCCTCATGTTATCCTCTTATAGCCCCTTTTCTACCTCCATTCCAATAAGGGTCCATCTCAACAGAGTTATTGTTATTCGTCATGGTGTTATGAATGCATCAGGCAGTAACTGTTGGGGTGGGGGTTGAAATGCCTCAGGATACTCTTTTCCAACCTGTGGTTCTTACATTCTTTTCATATCCACTTCCATAATGTTCCTTGAGACTTGATGGATGTGTTTATAAGTGTACATTAGTTTTGAGCTCTCTGAAAACTCTGGGTTTATGCTTTGATGCAATTTGAGTGTCCTCAGTGTCTATGCCATCTCTCTGGAGCAGGTTGTCAGGCTAGCAATGACAGCAGCACTAAAATTTAAATGCTCACCTGCTCTGTAATGTCTCCTGTGCCCTAGAAGACATGTTAGAGGTGGTTGATTTCATGTTAGGCAATCAACTATCTTTTCTTATTGTATTGATGGATCTTGATTCTTCCAAGTTTTCACTTCCATCTGGTCAAAGCAAAAACAACCAACCAACCAAACAAACAAATTAAAACAAAAAACATATTCTCAAATAAAAAGTAAGAGAAACATGGATTAAAGGAGATAAGCAGAGGTCATTAAGTCTTTTTGATGGGTGCAGCCACTTTGCTTGGCCAAAGACTAGTGGGAGTTTCTCTCTGGAGTTTAAAAGTATCATACCCATATGATGCTGACTTGGTTCTTAGTACCGCTTATGTGTTCTCTCCCAATGAGTGGACTTCTTATCCAATCAGAAAATCGTTAATTACCTCAATAGGCTTGTGCCATTGTTGCACATTTGTGTACATTTTGTCCAGAAGCTAACAAAGCACTTTCTAGCACTCTGAAGTGTAGCTGGCTAGGACCTGCCTTCATTCTAAGCTCCAGCATGATCTCTTGATTTGTGCGTGTGTGTGTGTGTGGCTGTGGCTGTGGTGTCTTCAACAACACTGTCTTGCTAGTTGCTCTGGTGTGTAAAGAAGTGCATTGCTCTGGCAGGAATGCTGCATTGTTTGGGGGGGAACTTCTAGGTGGCTCCAACCAGAAACTCATGGTGGGGTGTAACCCAGTCTGGAAACAACCGAGACTTATAAGCCAAAGCCCATGATTTCAGGAATGGGCTTTCTCTGTCCTCTTCAAAACCCTTCTGCATGGGTTATCCCCTCCATCCTCTTATTTAGGGTCATATTTTTAGTCTGTGCTCCAGAAGAAAGGTTTTCATGGGGACGATTCAAATCATCATTAACTCTGTGTATAGTCCCACTTTTCCTCCCCTCCCCAAAGATCCTTCCACTCCCTGTGTTCTGTCCCTTGATTTACCAGTTGAGTATCCTCTCTCTCCTCCCTCCCTATTTCTACTTTCTCCTAGCTTCACTCACGTTCCTTGTCAATTTCCACTTATTCACAGCTGAAGCTGTTCCAAGTTAGGAAACACATATAAGGGAAGATATGTGGCACTTGTCTTTCTGTGTTTGTGTGACTTCACTTAGTATTTTTTCCCAAGTCTATCCATTTTCTGACAAATTTCCATATGACAAAAGATGTTGGCAGGGATGTGGTGAAGGAAGAAGCCTCATCCTCACTGCTGATGTGAGTGCAAACTTGTATAACCACTAGAATTCAGTTCTCTAAATCTGAAATTATTACTATAATTATACACATGTATTATTATATTAATGTTTTACATGTAATTAAATATTATTTGGAACTAGAAAGAATGAATAGATGAATCTTTGCAGCATTCTGCTGAGAAGCCAGTCAAAAAGGTCTATATGTTGTATTGTTCCTTTTGTATAATATGTGTCAAATTCACATATCTATGGAAATATGCAGTAGTTTGTGGTTTAATTAGGCAGTGCCATATGCTTGGTTAGGATTTGACTGCTAAGGGGCCTAGGGTTACACTTGGTATTACTGGAAACTGGTGGATAATGGTGATGATTGCAAACACACTAAAGCCACTGAGCAGTACACACTGAAAGTGCCCATGAACATTGTGTGAAATGGTCTCACATAGATGGAGATAAAATTAATTCACTCTTGAATTAATGGGATCAATAATTATAAAAAGATACTTTATGTGGCTGACTGCATTATGGCCACATTCAGAAGACACTGCAATTTAGTGGAATGCGACTATCTTCCAACTGGTGTCAATGCAAGCAGCCCACCTACTGTTCTCATGCTTGAAAGGAACCATGTCCAAATGTGAAAACACAGACAGATTGCCTGGCAGTGGCTCCTGGGATGGACTCCAGATGTCTGGCAATAAATGACTGTCAATATTTGGAAATAAGTTGGAGGTAGTCATGTCAATAGGAAGCAAGGACTCTCTGGGGCTGTTTGTGGACTTGTTTCCACATTTTAGTGCTTCCTTGAAAGAGTTCCCTGCCCAAGAGAAAAGTAAACATCCAGGCAGAAAAAAAAAAGTGCAAGCCATTTGAGGGTTGTCAGCTGTTATCATGGGCCTCCCCATAATTCTGTGCTGAGCCCATGATATAAATGGCTGTATGATAGAGACAAATGCCCAATTACAAGGCTGGCCAGGCTTCTGTTATCACTAAAAGCACATTCATCATCATTGGGAATCAGCGCTGAGCTCCTGACCCAGTAGGGCCTCTCCAGAAATACAGACCCCTTGCAAGCACCTGAAGGTATTGCCCCTCTTAATCTTGTCATTACTGCATGACTGTTGGCTCATTTTTGCAACATCAATAGTCTCAATGAACGTCATTCTTCAGGGGCTTAACCCAATGCCTCATCCACAGGCACAGGCTGGATATTTGAATTCAACAAATTGGTCAACTATTGAACCATTTTGTAGAAAAGAACATGATTGTGATCATACGATCCATAGATCTACTGGTCAGATCACCTACTATAATATCTATGGTAGATTGAATGTAATAGTTTGAATATATGGCCCCATAGACCTCCTCATACACATTTTATTAAAATTGAGATTTCAACTTGAGCCCCTCGCAAGCAAGATCCTACTACAGAAGGCATGTCACCGGGGACGGATCTTTGAATACAGCCCTAAGGTATGTTTAGGGGTGGATCTTGAGTCTAGCCTTGTTGCAGTCAGCTTCACATGGTAGAAATCACCCAACCAAGAACAGCTTGTGGGGTAAAAAAAAGAGGTTTATTTTGCTTTACAGGCTTGAGGGGGAAGCTCCATGATGTCAGAGAAAATGATGGTATGAATAGAGTGTGGACATCACCCCTTGGCCATCATCAGTTAGACAATAGCAACAGGAGAGTGTGCCAAACACTGGCATGGGGAAACTGGCTATAACACCCATAATCCCGCCCCCAACAATATACTCCCTCCAGGAGGTATTCATTCCCAGTCTTCATCAGCTGAGAACCTAGCATTCAGAACACCTAAGTTTATGGGGGACCCCTGAATCAAACTACCACAAGCCCTAAGGTGTGTGGAGAAAATTTGTGCTCTGTTGGTTTTGTGATGCTGGCTGTAATGGTTTCTCTCTGCTTGATTCTAGGGAAGTGAGCCAGTTTCTTCCACTGTAGATGGTCCCCTGGAATTTGTGAGCCTGAAATAAATTATTTCCTCCCATTAACTGTTTCTGATCAGATGTGAACATGACTGTAACACCATCCTATACCATATTGGACAACCAATCTCATTTAAAATGTACCAAATTTCTATTTGAGCAGCTGAAGCTCAGTAGGCACACTGCCAGGATGAGGCACTGATGTCATCAGTTTCATTATCACAAACCAAAGAATGGCAGAGAGATAGCCTTGCTTATTAACACTCTCATTTATTTAATTTATATATACATCTTGATATGAGCAGAACATTTGGAAATCAGACCACATAAAATTTTGTCCTTTATCAACTATCTTTGGTCCTTTCCCTTTCTATACAAATTGTAAGGACATTTTACCAGGCTTACAGGTTGGGGACCAGCTAGATTCATTTTAAATATTACATTGGATCACTTTGAGGAGAGTTTCCATTAAACTACTAACTAATTGCCATCCATATGAATATTCAATGTAATTTCAAATATTTAGATTTTAAAACTTCTTAGTAATAATTTCTAGTTTACACAATTATATTTATTTTGTTAAACTTATTACTCATTATCTCATTATTTTTATGCATAATTGTTAATAATATAGTTTAGTTAATTTTATTTTCATATTCTTAAAATTATTATAAGTAAATACAATATATGCTTTCATATTTTATCTTTTCACCTTAGTTAACTTTCCTGCTAATTACAGAGTACTGGTTATTAAGAATAAAACTACCTATATTTCCTGAATTTGTTTTAATAATATATACTTTTTAATTTTTATTTATTTATTTGAGAGTGACCCATGGAGAAAGAGGGACAGAGAGAAAAAGAGAGAGAGAGGGAGAGAATGGGCATGCCAAGGCTTCCAGGCACTGCAAACGAACTCCAGACACATGTGCCCCTTTGTGCATCTGGATAACGTGGGTCCTGGGGAATTGAGCCTTGAACTTGGGTCTTTAGACTTCATAGGCAAGCGCTTAACTGCCAAGCCATCTCTCCAGCCCTGTTTTACTAATATTTTGATGGTGAATTTTTTGTATGTGTATAGTCATGAGAAGTATCTCTTTATATTTTAAGTTTCTTGAAGCTTACCTTGAAGCTGACTATGTTATCAGGTAACATCTTGAAAAAAGGGGGAGGGATTCTGGGCAGGTGTTTGTGAGTTTTTTGTATTTTACTTAGAATGTTTTCCATTCCCATGTCTACAATTGTATTATTCACTACTCTCTATGGTATAATCTTCTCTTACTCTTACCTAGGAGTAGACATGTTGGTTTACACCTATATTCTGACATTTAAGGGGTAAGGCAGGAAAATTTTCATGAGTTACAGGCCCGCCTGACCTGTATAATAAATTTCAGATATGTCTCGGCTTTAGATAGAAAACCAATTTAAAAAATGAAAATAGTTACGTGTGTGTGTGTGTGTGTGTGTGCCTAAATAAAATAAATAATTCTTTCTGGTGCATTAAAAATGACATTGTAAAGCCGGGCACAGTAGTGCACGCCTTTAACCCCAGCACTCGGAAGGCAAAGGTAGGAGGATCACTGTGAATTCAAGTCCATCCTGAGATGACTACATAATGAATTCCAGGTCAGCCTGGACTCAAGTGAAACCCTACTTTGAAAACCCAAAGGGGGGGGGGAATAAAGAAAGAAATAAAAAAGAAAAATAAAAAAATATATACATTGTAGGTCTGGAGACATGGCTGACCATTTGCCAGCAAAGCCAAAGAACCCAGGTTCAATTCCTGTAAGCCGGTCCATGCTCTATCTGTCTCTCTTCTCTCTATCTCTCTCTGCTGGCAAAAAAATAAATAAAATACAATAAAACTCTTAAAAATGGCATTGTTATTATTATCAATAAAAGTTGGATTTCCCTCCTTTTGTACACCTATAGTCTGCCCATTTAGCATGCTCAATCATTGCTTGACCTCCTTGAATTCGTGATGTATGATACTTCTACTATTCTTGCCCATCAACTGTCTATGAACTACATTGTGTAGTGCTTTACTGAGCTTGTTTTTTTTTTTAAATTTTTAAATTTTTTATTTATTTATTTGGGAGTGATAGACACAGAGAGAAAGACAGATAGAGGGAGAGAGAGAGAATGGGCGCGCCAGGGCTTTCAGCCTCTGTAAACGAACTCCAGACGCGTGCGCCCCCTTGTGCATCTGGCTAACGTGGGACCTGGGGAACCGAGCCTCGAACTGGGGTCCTTAGGCTTCATAGGCAAGCGCTTAACCACTAAGCCATCTCTCCAGCCCACTGAGCTTGTTTTTATTGACAAATTTTTGTAGCTCTTGTTGGTCATATTTGTTTCTGTTTCTTTGAATACATTGTACTGTGGTTTGAATATAAAATGCCCCTATAGACACATTTGTTTGAATACGTGGTTCCCACCTTGTGTAGCTGTTTAGGAAGGTTGTATGAATTATTAGAAGGTAGAGCCTATTTAGAAGATGTGGGTCAGTGGGGGTGTACCCTAAGGAATGGTGAGGAATGGTGACCTAGCCACACTTCCTCTAAGCTGTACACTCTCACTAGACAGGAATCAGCATAAACATAGTGTTCACTTGCCTCAATCATTTTCAATTCTCCTGTTTATTTCTTTTATTGATTATTATCCATGATCTGTACAACGTGCTGCTATTTATTTTGTTTTATTTATTTCATAAAGGCCAGTGAAACTGCTCCTGTTTTTGAATTTAACATTTTCACTTGATACTCTTTAAACTTCTGTCAACATACAAAAGATTAATTTATAATTTAGGACATATATTTATTTCATTTCACACATAAGAAATGACCGAGAAGGCAGGTAATTTGCTGAAGTCTTCCAGTGTTTTGAGTGACAAGGACTTGATTACTATACAGTAACTATTTCTATTCTCCTAACTCATAATTCTTAATATTCTTCATGGAGTTTACCATTAATTGAATGAAATTGACTCCTTTATCTTGAATGTGAATTGCCCCCAAATAGGTTCATGTGTGTGAATGCTTGATGGTAAGTTTTGAGAAGAAATTATGGAAACTTTAGAATGTAGAACTTTACTGGAGAAAGTGAGTCATGAGGAGTTTGATGGAGGATTTTCGAGTTTAGGGGGAGTTCCCCAAATTAATGAACTCCAATTTTGGGTCCTGTTCTATTTTTAACCAATAACTAAGAGAAAAATGGACTCAAGAAGGAGAAATTATGTATGATTAAGTTTATTTAGGGAGGAATCACAAATTGTGAAGTTTATTACTGCTACTGAGCAGTATACACTGAAAGTGCCTGTGAACATTGTGGAAAATGGTCTCACAGAGATGGAGATAAAATAAATTGGCTCCTGAATTAATGGGATCTATGTATAAAAAGATTAAGTGGCTGACTGCATTATGGCCTCATTCAGAAGATCTAGGCAGAAGGCTAGCACAAAGTCATAAGCATGGGTAAAGTGGGAAACACTCATTCATGTGGAAACACAGGATAGTACATAAGGCTCACTTAACAGAAATTGAGATTGTTAGGGAAAGACTGGAGTGGAGCCACAAGCACATGCAATATAGGACCTAGAGCTTTGGGTATGTAGATTTACAATGAATGTATATAGAGTCCACCTTGAGCTGACCCATGGAAGAAAGTTAAGAGGGCAAATGGTGTTGGCTTAAGACAGAATAGCGGAGGGAAAATATCAAAGCAGAATCCAATAAATTCAGATGATAAATGAGAGTTACATCCCTGATTATCCTGGGTTTAGAAAAATTACACAGATAGGCCCATGATTAGGGAAAACTACCATGTGGTAGAATATAAGTGAAATTTACATGTGGTAGATTCAAAGATCACAGGAAAATCATATATACAATTAAAATGAAAAGTTACTCCAAAGTATAAATCAGAGACAAGCAGAAAATTTCTCAGGTTTACAAACAGTCCTCTTCTCTCCCCACATCCAACTAGCCTGGGGAGCCACAAGACTCATATGTATCCTTGTGAACAGAGGTCAGGGAAATAGAGTGAGGTGTTGCAGAGAGGTAAGAGAGAAAGAGAAGGGAAGAGAGAGAGAGAGAGCTAAAAACAGCCTATGTAGTCTATTGAAATGTATCTTTTTTGTCAAATTCATGTATATAATGGGAAAGACCTGATTGGTTTGTAGATTTGAAGGGTTGGCCCCAGAAGGCAGCCCACCTAGGTAGAATGTTAGACTGTAGGCAGGAGGTGGAACTGTAGCTGTTATCAGTGAATCTGAATCAGACATAAGTTCCATCTGACAAGGTAGGTTGGCAAGTAGGGTGATATCACCCTTTCCTTCTTTGGGCTTCTATTTCTAACGTAAACTGTATAAAAGAAGCTAGCTTCCTCTTGAGTCTTCTACAAATTGACCTTTGAGATTTTATATCCTAACCCCATTTCCTGATTTCCTTTCTATTCCTGCCTGTGAATGCAATGCAACTAGCCAGGCTCCTGGCCCTACCATTTTGCTCCCTTCCCTATGAGGTACTGTGTCCTTGGAACTGAAAACCAGAGCAAAATCCTTCCTTCCATAATCTGTGTCTGGTCAAATATTTGGTCACAGCAGTGAGTAAATAAACAAGTAATGTGAAAAACATAATTTTCTAAAGATATTGTTTGAAATGAGATAAGAACTAATGGAAAAAGTTTTTATACCAATCCCTTGCCCAGTTTATGTCCTAATTTTTAAGATAAAATTTATCAAACCTTATGTTATAAAGAATTGGTCAAAAAGTTGATAATGATATGAGAAGTTTTTAGTATAAATAGCAATATAGTTTGGAAAACATTGAAAATTATATTTTATATTTTCAATTAGTAATAATAATTTTAAAATAAAAGATGAGGTACAAAGAAAGAAAAGTCAATAATACATTCATTTTTCAATGACTCAGATCAACATTGTATAATTAGTAAAAAGGAAATGCATCAGAAATGATCATCATGCTGGGCGTAGTGGTGCACGCCTTTAATCCCAGCACTTGGGAGGCAGAGATAGGAGGATCTCCATGAGTTCTAGGCCATCCTGAGACTACATAGTGAGTTCCAGGTCAGCCTGAGCTAGAGTGAAACCCTAACTTGAAAAATGAAAGAAGGAAATTATTATAAACATTACTTTTAATTAGTAATAGGCATATTAATTCTGATAATATATTATATTGATTTTCTAACCAAACATGTATATTATAAATCTCATTCATTTTATTCATAATAGTGCCTAGATTTTTGGGTACCAAATAATTTATCTCAAAATTTATTTCAGCTATTATAGTAATTAGCCATTAACTCATAATAAAATAATTTATGATAATTTATGAGAGGTTACAGATAAATCATTTGCTGCTATTAATAACCCTAAGTATTCTCATTATGTTCTATCTTAATAGACCAAAAAACTAAGATAAATATTATAGAGAGTACTATGTAGCTTCCATAAGATATAGAAGCCTCGTTATTATAATAATTATTCTTTTAAACAGCACACAAAGACCTGTGTGTCTGGAATTACAATGAGCCCTAAATTCAAATCAAACAAACTTTCCATGACAATTTTCCAGCCCTCATCATACAGTACAACTGGAATTACCAGTACTATCCACTTTTGTTATTGTTAGGTTCAGCTTGGTCAAGATATGGTGCTTAGTGGGGAGTTCTGATTTATATTAACAAAATAAAAAAAAAATAATGTTTTCCTATTAGTTCCAAAACCCTGATAAACAATATCATTTAAAGTACATGTTTCTAATTGTGATCAAAAAAGAATCTAATGAAGGTGGAATCTCTCTAAATAGTTGCTTCATTTGAAAAAATGGGAAATTGTTTCACTTGGGCTCAGGATCTTTGTGATTCAAGTAATTGTTGCTAGGACAATAGCCATGGCACTATAATATTGTAGTGTGAGGAATGCTTTTAATTATTTGTAAATGACTTATCTACTTAAGTAACTTTTTGGCTAGATGATGACAGGGCAGAGTCTCAGGTTTTGATAAGCTCCAAGTGGATTGTTTATAATTTTGAGGCAGTTGGTTTTCTGCCTACCTCTCTAAATGATAAACATCAGTCATGAACATTTTTCAACAAAGCTAATACATTTTCTATCAAAGATCATTTTAATTTACAGTCTAATGCTAATAGCAAAGGGGATTTGCAAAATTCTAAACAATAAAGACTGTCAGTGTCTCCACACTGACAGATAATGTAACATTTTTCAATTAAACATGTACAAGATGCTGTTATTATTTTTTTTCTAAAAGTGATATGGCTTATCAATCCGCAAAATTATGACATATCTTTTCCTTTCCAGTTTTGTGTTTGGGTGTTTTTGGAAACAAAACAGCTTCACTGATGTTCAATAAAATACTACAAAGTAGCATTTATGTACAATTTATCCACACCTTACATAGAATACAAAAAGTGTAAAATAAGGCATGCTAATATATCATACTATCTCTTAGGGATTGACTAATTAAAGTTTTATGATATTTTGTTTTTCAAGTTGAATTTTCTCTTTTCTTGGCTAAATATAAGGTAGTTATATGGAAACCAACCAATGTTCTCATGTCCCTGAGGTAGCATTATTTATGCCTTCCGAGAACAGACCATTTAATCTGTTTTCAGTAAAAAATCATTTGTATTATGGTTTAAATTATACATGGATCTTATCACATCTTACTTATCATTTACAATTGTTCTGGAACAACAAATTATTAATGTTCCTCTTCTACTGATGAAGAGGCATTAGAAGTTTTAATGAATTCCCAAAGATAAAGCAATCAATAGCCAAGCAACTTTAACACAAAAATTCATGTCCTATTTTTTATTCTCAATAGACTAATGTTTGTTTGCCATCTTGACATATTTTAATGTTCTATGAAAGTATATATTGGGTGTTGACTACCATGTTCTTTTGTATAAAAAAAAACAGTATTGTATTTGTCCATGGTAATAAAAAGCTAAGTTATTGCTAAGTAGTATGCAACATATTAATTCCTATGAAGTTACAAACAAAAATAAAACATATAAATAAGGAAAGTTTTCATTATTGTCCTATTGTAATGCCATTTCAAGAGAAATTGAGTGGTATGTAAAGTTATTGACTATTTTTACTTTGTTTCTCAAAAATCAATGCAGGGTAGTTACCCAAATCATCTAGAATTCTCCAATGGGCACAGATAGTTTAATGAATTGTAGTAATTTTCATCAACTTACTGTTTTTTATTCAAATTCTGAGGTGATTTTGCTTAATTTATAAACATTTTGAAGCTGTTACTTCACACTTTATCATGTGTTTAATGATCACTTGGAAAGGGTGTAGGGTGGAAAATATGTCAAATTGGGAAAATAATACAGAAAACTGGATGAAAATAGTAAAAAGAAAGAATATCATATAATAACAGTTTCATTAAATGATTGAAATAGCTTGAATATAGGTCTTTTAAAAGTAGATTTAATCATAGAAAACATTTTATTTAATGATCCACTCATTTTAAATATGTTATTTTCTTTATACATCTGACCCTGGGCTTACTAAGGTGATAAGAATAAAGGAGAAAGAAGACAAGAAAATTTTCCCTGAGTATGTCTAATGTTAACTTAGGATGTATCATCCTAAAGCTTCTGGTTCTGCTCATCACTACATTCTAGAGCAAACCTTTAATGTAGTTGCATCACAACTAGAAAATGGTCCATCTTATTAACCCATTATTGAATGATGAATTCTTCCCACTATTAACAAGTTTTGTTTGATTTTTCCTACCTATTCAATTTCTTTTTACCACTAAAATTATAGAACAGGGATGTATTTCTCAAATCTTCATTGCTTTAGGAAATAATACTATTTTTCCAGAGTAACAACTTCTCCTAAATGTTGAGCAATTGGCGTACTCTTGAGTTATTGTCACAGATGGCATGCTTCCATCTGGTCTTATAAAGTTGTAAGCATGTATCCTTTATAGTCTATGATTATGTGACAATGAATCAGACACTTAGGCCTCCTAAATTCCATCATCTAACTTCCTGATCATTTACTTATGGAAATAATGGTGACAACATATTATCCTCTTATTATCCTCCAGTGCATACTCAAATATGCAGGGAAAGTTTCAGCACTGCATATGTATCTTCATTACATGAGCTTTTGATGAGATCCCTATTTTGCTAGATTTTTAAGGGAAGATATTTCCAGGAAAGGTTCCTGGCATATGGTATAACTACTGAATCCATCACTGTGCCACTTTTCATATTGTTTTATGGGCAGAAACACGAGGTGCATTATGGCTTTAGGGAGCAATAATTCAGTGGAGGTTCCTTTTTAACTTAACCTGCACACTAAATTATGAAGGCAAATTGTTTCTTGGTATATCCTGGAATTTATGGCATGTACATATTTTTCTGTAAATGTCATTTCAACTGCAAAATGTTACACAAAATACATAAAGGTTCCTGATGAGTGATGTGTCAGAAAAGGGTGATAAGTGATTTATATAGAGTTCTGATTGATGATATTTTAAGCAAGTATAGGAAATGTTTTAACCAAGATTCAACAAATGTTCCAATGAAAATAAATAAAATGTGCAAAGTTTGATACAGATGATACAGCTTACAAAGTATAAATTTAGTCCCTATGGGTTTCCCTTTGCTGTCTAAATTATTATCCCCTCTTTGTACCCATGTACAATATTTTTAATTAAGCACCAATGTTTCATCCCTCAAAAAGTTATAAGAAATAAAATGTAAGCACTTCAAGCAAAGTCAAATTTACACTTAATTTCACAGTACTTTGTAAATGCATGGTAGCATAGCATATCATAACCACTTCCTGATGAGCCTTTGCCTACTCTGTGAAATCTGAACACTGACAATTCTATGCCAAGAAGTGGGTGATGTTAGGACAAGGTTCATTGATCATAACATTTTGCATTTAGATTATCAACGAAAGTGAATTAACTATCATATTCTCATATGAGAGCAGACAAAAAGAAACAGTTTAGAACTTCAGTTTTACTCCTTGATGACTTTTCCAGTGCCACATTAAAGCTAGTTTCCTCTTTCCTCAAGTGAATTCACCATGATCAGTTTAACTCATGTCTATACTGGAGTATGCATCTGAGATATGCAGAATAAGTTCGGGGATATTTTCAGTGTCTCTACCATGCACTAGCTAAGTAAAATAAGCTTTCCCTTACTAAGTTATAGCTCCTAGATCCCATGGCCTTAATAGAGAAAATTTAAACTCTAAAATTTCTGTCAGTAGAAGGAAAACAGAGATTGGGTATGACAAGTAAAGATAATGGGAAGACATTATGATCATACTACATTATATGCTGCTATGAAAATTGCCAAAAAGTTTTAAAAATTGGTGTCAATAGATATTATTAAAGTGCTAAGTAAATAAAAAGCACTAATGGGTAATAATATTTTAAATCAATAATTAAAATTAAACACACTGGACTGAGAGAAGGATTAGTGGTTAAGGTTAAGGTGCTTGGCTGTGAGGCCTAATAATCTAGCTTTGATTACCCAGTACCTACATAATCCAGTTGCATTATGGGGCACATGCATCTGGAGTTAATTTTCAATAGTTAGATGCCCTCGTGCACCAATACCTCCCTCTATCTGCCTCACTCCCTCTCAAATAAATAAATAAAATTAAAACTTAAAAAAATTGAAATATTTTGGCATCGGGAAATACACAAACAAATCACAAATAAATATCCTGGATAGTTAAATATCTGAAAAATATAATTCAGATTACTGAAGTAAAATAACCTACTCCTAAATAGTTTCTTCCAGAAAATTATTCAGTATAGGAAACACACTTTGTTAGAAAATAAATTACAGTGAAACAATACAATAAAAACGCAACAGTTTTCTGAAAACTTTAGGAAAACATGATTTGGGAGCACTAAAGAATTAGTGTTTTTCTAGAAGTTTACATGACAACTACATTTTTGTGTTCTTGCTTATAGTGAGCAATTTAAAAAGCTTATTTTTAATTGAAGAGTATATTTCTATTTGAATTCCACATACAAAGAAATATTCTTAAGCAAACATAAAACTGATTTATTAAGCATTACTCATGATTTTTATTACAAAACATTAATGCATTTGAAAATGAAAACACAAACAAATTTGGGTATATTTTATCTGTTATTACAAAGACAGTACTTTGAGGTCAATTAAATTTATACCTATAAGCTTTTTGGCTTTGACGTGTCATGCTATGTAATAATGAGATTTATAACTAATCAAAATGCAAAAGATGCATCATCTCATACACTGAGCTAAAATATAATATTGTTCTGTTATTTTGAGAAATAGTCTATTTCACTCACTTAGCCTTGAATTCATCATTTTATGTGCCTCAGAATCTTCTGCATTGAGATTATAGGCATGAGCCACTAGACCCAGTTTATGTTTCCTTAAGATGCATAAAAAGTGACTCAAAAAATTATACGAAAATCTTTGCCTATAGGAAAATCTTTATTTACAGTATTATATATAAATATTAGCTGAACTTAAACTATTCTTTTTCTTATGGAGAAAATAAAATATCTGAAAGAAAAGTTGTTTACTGATTTTGCATTGTTGTTTTCCTATCTAATTTTCAATGTATGCATTCGAGAAGTAGGACCAAAGTGTGGTTATTCAACAGGTTTTCATGATAGATGTTGATATTACTATAAAAAGTTATTGGTAGTAGTGCCTAATAACATAAAATAGATAACCTAGAATTGTTGATGTCCCCTAATAAATACAAAATGTCAGCAGGATTATTGATAAATTCGTGATATCCTTGATAAGATTATTGAAAATAAACATAAATTCTTAAACCACCTTTGAACATTTTTTAAATTCTCATTTCATGTTTATTTTTATTTGTTTGCAAGCAGGGATAGAGATAAGAGAGACAAAGAATGAGAGAGAGAGAGGAGAGAGAATGGGCATATCTGGCCTTCTAGCCACTGCAAATGAACTCCAGATGCATGTTCCACTTTGTGCATCTGGCTTTATGTGGGTATTGTGAAACTGAACCCTAAGAGTTAGGTTTTGTATACAAGTATCTTAAACTGCTAACCCATCTCTCCATCCTGATATATCTCATTTTATTTATTCTTTCAGTGGTAGAACATTTTTATTATTCTTAATTTTTGTTTCTTATTGGCCCCTTCTTGTTGAGGTATATGAGTCATGCATTGTGGGGTTAGCCCACAGTTATTGGTATGATAAATGTCTTTGCATATCCTGACCCAACATGTGGCTCTGACATTCTTTCCGCCCCCTCTTCCACAAAATTTCCCTGAGCCATGATGGGTTCTTTTTAATTTTTACATGTATGAGGATCACAGCTGTAAAACGTTCTGTGTATATTTTTGTGTGAACATGTTTATTTCTTATTACATGAATACAAAGAAGCAGATTGTTTTTGTCAAGGTAAGTGAATATCTAATTCTGGCAGTAAACTTCAAAGTGATATCTCAAGTCACTGTACCACTTTCCATTTCTACTAGTATTTTAATTTTTTTTTTTTTGGGTTATTTTGTTTTGTCCATGCAAAAGATCCTAAAGATATAGTAAATATCATTGCAGTTTCAATTTGTATCTTTCTAATTACCAAATTGTTTTTCATTGTATTCAATATATAATGTACCATTGTAGCTTTGATAAAAAAAAACATTTTGAAATAATTGTCATTTTCTAGTACTATTGTTTATACTTGGTTTCAGAGTTTAACACATTTGAATACAAACCCCTTATGGATATATGTTTATTAACTTTGTCTTCATCTGGGACTAGTTTCTTCATCTTCAAAATACATTAGCAGGGGACTTCGTGTGCATGTAGGTGCATACACAATGGTAGGAGAAGAGACCTGTGCCTTCTTTGCTCCAACCATCTGTATTAGATGGTCTGTTTCTCCCCATTTTATTGTCAGTATGTTAATAACACTTTTCAACTGACATATTGTACTTAGTAACTTGAAACGTAATGTCTTGACTCAGCCTAATCCAGAAAAGATTGTTTTCCTTACCTTCTTCACTTGACATGATATAGGTCCCTTTGAACTTCAGGCCTTATCCAAAACTACAATATACAGCTATCTGTTCTTAGAAGAAAGCCCTAGCCTGTCTGTTCTCTATCTGATGGTGGGAGAACTTTGTGGGTGTCTTTCTCATAGGGATACAAGTCCTCTTATCTACACTTTAACATAGGATGCTTTTATTTATCTTAAAGCCTAATGCTTTTCTTATACTTCAGCATATATTTCTTTATCTTGGATGAGTGAGGCCATGTAATAAATAGTCTTCTGCATTTGGATGGAAGTCAAACTCTTTTAAAGCTGAAATGGATTCCTATTTCATGTTTTGGATGCATCCCTGTGTGGCATATGTGTGTGTTCCCATATATGGATGTGAATGTGTGTGGAATGGTCTGTACTTTGGTACTCGTGTGTGTGTTTGGAGGCCAGAGCAGTTCATGTTAGGTGTCTTCTCTTGTTGACAAAAAATAAGGTCAAAGCCAGGTGTGGTGGCACACACCTTTAATCTCAGCACTTGGGAAGCAGAGGTAGGAGGATCACTGTGAGTTCGAGGCCACCCTGAGACTACAGAGAGAATTTCAGGTCAGGCTGAGCTAGAGTGAGACCCTACCTGGAAAAAAAAAATGGTCACATTGACCTTATTTGTTGACAACATTAATTGTGGAGGCAGACCATCTCATTTGAATTTAGAGTTCTCCAGTTTGGGTAATTCAGTGACCAGCTTGCCCTAACCATTCTCTTTCTCCACTTCACCAGTGCAGAGATTATAGTGGGGCCACCATGCCTGAAGGGCATTTACAAGGGTATTGGGAATTTGAACTCAGGCCTTTATGTTTGTGTGGCAAATAGTTTAATGACTGAACATCACTGCATTCCCAGACATGATGTGCCTAATCCTTTGCTATAAACTTGTCAAAGAGCTATTATCCCCTGAGTTTTATTTTCAGAAAATATTAAAGGAGGCTGAGTATAAGCTGCCAAGACTTTTAATTTTGCATGATCCTAAGAATTTCCTGTAGAATATTCTCAGAGTTCTGATTTTAAAATATTAATTCATTCTAGAACCAAGTCTCTCCTTTTCTACAAAACATTGAGGATCAATGTACTAGTCAATTTAGCTTAATCTGGTCTATTTTTTAAAATTTATTTTAATTTAATTTTTTCTCATTTTTTAAACGTTTTCCATAATTACCAAAAAAATTTCATGGCAATACCCTCTCCCCCTTTTCTCCTTTGAAATTTCATCCTCCACCATACCTCCTCCCCATCTCAATGAGACTGTCTTTTATTTCGATGTCATGATTGTTCCTTTCTTTTATGATGGTCTTGTGTAGATAGTGTCAGGCAGTATGAGGTCATGGATATTGAGGCCATTTTATGTCTAGAAGGAGCACATTGTAAGGAGTCCTACCTTTCCTTTGGCTATTAAAATCTTTCTGCCACCTCTTCCACATTAGACCCTGAGCCTTGAAAGGTGTGATCAAGATGTTACTCGGTATTCCAGTCACTTCTTTCCAGCACCATGATACCTTCTGAGTTGTCCCAAGATCACTGCCATCTGAAAAGAGAAGATTTTCTACCCAAAGTGAGAGTAGCATTAATATAAGGGTACGAATATTAAGAGAAGTGCTTACTGGGCAGTTTGATAAGCATAGTATATACACTTATCCAGACATCAGCACATGTTACACCTCTAGGGCTCAAGACTACCCCTGTTTTAAATTTTCAGTATTAGTGATGTATGTATTCCCTCCCTTGGAGAGGGCCTCAAGTCTGATTGGAGGAAAGTTAGTTTCCACCATAACAGATGTGCCACTATTGCACCCATTGGCTCATTTGGCCTGCCTGGCCACTTATAAGGCTTGCAGTGTCCACTGTTGAGTATCTCCACTGTTGGTATCTCTTTCTCCCATTGAACTGCATATAGAATGGCTTCTTCCAGCTTTCTGTCAGCTGGTCTACATGGGGGAGGTTATAATCTCAGTTCCAGCTGGATTTCTAAGTGGCCTTGCAGCCCAAGTATGTGGTGTTTTCAGAAATTGGGTCTTACCATCTATTCCTGGTGGGAAACAAAGGGCCTCAGCAATGGCCTATAATGTTTGGGGGCAACATAGATCTCCCTGGCCAACAACTCACTGGAAGGTATCCCATCCCTGCCACTGAAAATTTTCTAGCAACTATCTATGGTTCCTGAGTGTTCCATTGTCCCAAACCAGAGGATTCCATATGATTTATTTATATCCTCTTAGATTTTGATTAGCCCTTCCTCCACCTTTCCTTTACTCAATCTCTTCCCCTGACATCACTTTGGGCCTTGTCATCCCAGTTAATCTATTATTCTACTTACATGTATGCAATAACAACTTATTAAGTACCCTCCTCCCTTCCTTTCTCTTCCCTTTGTATCTATATTTTAGCTTTCTGGCCTCTGCTACTGAGTTTTTTTCCTTCTCACAGAAGCCCTATTATCTGTAGCTAGGATCCACATATGAGAGAGAACAGGTGGCACTTGCCTTTCTGGGTCTGGGTTACCTCACTTAGTATAATCCTTTCCAGATCCATCCATTTTTCTGCAAATTTCATAACTTCATTTTTCTTTACCACTGAGTAGAATTCCATTGTATAAATATGCCATATCTTCATTATCCACTCATCAGTTGAGGGGCATCTAGGCTGGTTCCATTTCCCAGCTGTTGCAAATTGAGCAGCAATAAGCATGGTTGAGCACATACTTCTAAGAAAATGAGATGAGTCCTTAGGATATATGCCTAGAAGTGCTATAGCTGGGTCATATGGTAAATGAATCTTTAGCTGTTTTAGGAACCTCCACACTGATTTCCACAATGGCTGTACCAGATTGCATTCCCACCAAGAGTGTAGAAGGGTTCCTCTTTTTCTGCATTCCCCTCAGTATTTATGATCATTTGTTTTCATGATGGTAGCCAATCTGACAGGAGTGAGATGGAATCTCAATGTAGTTTTAATCTGCATTTCCCTGATGACTGGGGATGTACAACATTTATTTAAATGGTTATACACCATCTGTATTTCTTCCTTTGAGAACAATCTATTTAGCTCCATAGCCCATTTTTTAATTGCTTGTTTGATTTCTTATTAGTTTTCTTTTTGAGTTCTTTGTATATCCCAGATATTAATCCTCTATCAGATATACAGCTTGCAAAGGTTTTTTTTGTTTTTTTTTTTTTTCCCATTCTGTAGGTTGCCTCTTTGCTTTATGCACAGTGTCCTTTGCGGTACAAAATCTTTGTAATTTCATGAGGTACCAGTGGTTAATCTGTGGTTTTATTGCCTGAGCAATTGGGGTTGTATTCAGAAAGTCTTTGCCAAGACCAATATGTTGAAGGGTTTTCCCTACTTTTTCCTCTAGCAGTTTCAAAGGTTCAGGACTGATGTTAAGGTCTTTAATCCATTTGGACTTAATTCTTTTACATGGAGAGAGAGAAGGATCTATTTTCATCCTTCTACCGATACATATCCAGTTTTCCCAACACCATTTGCTGAGGAGGCTGTCTTATCTCCAATGAGTATTTTTGGGACTTTTATTGAATATTAGGTGGCTATAGCTACCTGGAGTTACATCTGGGTCCTCTATTATGTTCCATTGATCTACATTTGTGCTTTTGTTCCAGTATCATGCTGTTTTTGTTACTATGTCTATAATAGGTTAAAATCAGGTATGGTGATACCACCAGCCTTATTTTGTTGCTCAATATTATTTTAGATATTTGAATGTTTTTGTAATTCCAAATGAATTTTGGGGTTGTTTTATTCTATTTCCATGAACAATGACTTTGGAATTTTGATGGGGATTTTACTGAATGTGTAGATTGCTTTTGGTAACATTGCCATTTTCACAATATTGATTCTTCCAATCCAGGAACAAGGGATGTTTTTCCATTTCCTAATGTCTTCTGCAATTTCTCACTTGAGTGTTTTAAAATTCTCATTGTAGAGATTCTTTACTTCCTTGGTTAGGTTTATTCCAAGGTACTTTATTCTCTTTGATGCAATTGTGAATGGGAATGATTCTCCAATTTCATCTTCTGTGTGTTTGTTTTTAGCATATATGAAGGCTACTGATTTCTGTATATTTATTTTGAATCCTACTACATGGCTGTATGTTTTTATCAGCTCTAACAGTTGGCTAATAGATTCTTTAGGGTCCTTTATATATAGAATCATGTCATGTGCAAATAATGATAACTTGATCTCTTCCTCTCCAATTTGTATCCCTTTTATGTTTGTCTCTTGCCTTATTGCTATAGCTAAGACTTCCTGTATTATAGTAAATAAAAGTGGGGACAGTGGACAACCTTGTCTTGTTCCTGATTTTAGTGTAAAAACTTCCAGTTTTCCCCACTTAGTAATATGTAGGCTGTAGGCTTGTCATAAATAGCCTTTATTATATTGAGATATGTTCCTTCTATTCCAAGTCTCTGTAGGACTTTCATCATGAAGAGATGTTGGATTTTGTCAAATGCTTTGTCTGCATCTAATTAGTTGCTCTTGTGATTTTTGTCCTTCAATCCATTTATATAATGTATTACATTTATTGATTTACATGTATTGAACCATCCCTGCATCTCTGGGATAAAGCCAACTTGGTCAGGGTGAATGATCTTTCTGATGTATTCGTGTATTCTGTTCGCCATTTTTTTTGTAGAGAATTTTTGCATCTATGTTCATAAGGGAGATTGGTCTGTCATTTTCTCTTTTTATTCTATCTTTGCCTGGTTGTGGTATCAGGGTGATGCTCGCTTCATAAATGGAGTTTGGTAGAATCCCTTCTTTTTCTATTTTATGGAAAAGCTTAAGAAGCAATGGTGTTAGCTCTTCCCTGAATGTCTGGTAACATTCACCAGTGAATCCATCTGGGCCTGTGCTTTTTTTTAATTTGGAGATTTTTGATAAGTGTTTGGATATCCATGCTTCTTATAGGTCTATTTAAGTGATTAATCTCATCTTGATTTAATTTTGGTAGGTCTTATAAATCAAGGAAATCATCCATTTCTTTCAGATTTTCATACTTTGTGGAGTACATGCTTTTATAGTATGTCCCTATGATTCTTTGAATTTCTCTAGCATCTGTTGTGATGATACCTTTTTCATCTCTAATTTTCTTAATTTCTATGTTTATTAATGTGTGTCTCTTCTCTCTTCATTTTGGTCAGATTTGCTAAGGTTTTATCAATCTTGTTTGTCCTTTCAAAGAACCAACTCTATGTTTCATTGATTATTTGGATTGTTTCTTTAATTTCTATTTCATTAGTTTTTGCCCTAATCTTTATTCTTTTTTCCTATCTGCTGATTTGGGGTTTGCCTTATTCTTCTTATTCCAAGGCTTTAAGGTGAAGGATTATGTCATTTACTTGCAACCTTTCTAATTTCTTTTTTTTTATTTTTTATTTTTTGTTCATTTTTTTTTTAAATTTATTTATTTGAGAGCAGCAGACATAGAGAGAAAGACAGATAGAGGGAGAGAGAGAGAATGGGCTCGCCAGGGCTTCCAGACACTGCAAATGAACTCCAGACGCCTGCGCCCCCTTGTGCATCTGGCTAATGTGGGACTTGGGGGACCGTGCCTTGAACCAGGGTCCTTAGGCTTCACAGGCAAGTGCTTAACCGCTAAGCCATCTCTCCAGCCCATAACCTTTCTAATTTCTTAATATAGGCACTTAAAGCTATAAATTTACCTCTTAGAACTGCCTTCATTTTGTACCAGAGATCTTGGTATGTTGTGTTCTCATTATCATTTGACTCTATACATTTTTGATTTCCCTCTTGATTTCTTCATTGACTCATTCATCATTTAGTAATGTGTTGTTTAATTTCCATGATTTTGTGTACGTTCTATATACTTTCTTGCTATTGATTTGTAGTTTGATTCCATTGTGGTCAGATAGAATGCAAGGAATTATTTCAATTTTTCTGTATTTGTTAAGATTTGCCTTGTGTTCTCATATATGATCTATTTAGAGAATGTTCCATGTGCTCCTGAAAAGACTGTATATTCTGCAGCATTTGGATGAAATGTCCTGTATATATCTGTTAGGTCCATTCCTTCTATGACCTCATTTAGTCCAGATGCCTCTTTTCCTCTTTTCTTTGCCTGTTTTCTGGATGACCTGTCAACTGAAAAGAGTGGGGTGTTGAAGTCACCCACTACCACTGTGTTTGGTGTTCTCTGTGACCTTAGTTCTAATAGAATTTCTTTAACAAATATGGGGGCCCCCATGTTGGGTGCATATACGTTTAAGATTGTAATGTCCTTGAGGGTGCCTTTAATCAATATAAAGTGGACTCCTTATCTTTCTTAAATAATGTTGGACTGAATTCTACCTTGTCAGATATTAGGATAGCAACCCCTGCTTTTTTTCTAGATCCATTTGCTTGAAACACCATTTTCTAACCTTTCACCCTAAGATAGTATCCATCCTTTGTAGAAAGGTGGGTATCTTGGAGGGAACAAATTGAAGGATCCTGCTTTTTAACCCAGTCTGCAAACCTATGTCTTTTAGGTGGGGCATTGAGGCCGTTGATATTAAGAGATATTATTGGAAGGTGTGTATTCATTTTTGCCATTTTTTTTTTGTAGTTCTTCCAGTTTTACCTTTGCTCGCTTGTGTTAACTAGTATTTGAGTATTGCTTGTTTTTACCTGGTTCCTTATATGTGTGCTTTTCCTTCTCTTTGGCATGGAGGATTCTTTCAAGTATTTTCTTTAGAACTGGTTTTGAATTCAAGTAGTCCTTTAGCCTGCTTTTTTCAAGGAATTTCCTTATTTCTCCATCAGTTTGAATGGATAGCTTTACAGGATAAAGTATCCTTGGTTGACAGTTGTTATCTTTCAGAACTTGGATTACATCCCTCCATGCCCTTCAGGCTTGTAAAGTTTGTGTTGAGTAATCTGCTGTAATCCTGATAGGCTTGCCTTTGTAGATAACTTGATTTTTCTCTCTGACTGCTTTCAATATTTTTTCTTTGGTTTGTATGTTTGGTAGTTTGATTTTAATATGGTGAGGAGAGGTTCTTTCCAGGTTTTGTCTGGCTGGTATTCTAAAGGATTCCTATGTCTGAATTGGCCCCTCATTCACAATTTGGGGGAAGTTTTCTTGTATGATTTTGTTGAAGACACCAACTATCATTTGGAGTGAAATTCTTCAACTTCTACTATGCCCTGAAGCCTTATGTTTGATTCTTTCATAGTGTCCCAAATATCTCGAAATTCCCACTCATACTTTTCTTTTAGTTTATCTTTCTCTGTGTTGGACTGCATTAGATCTGCCACCTGGTCTTCTAGCTTAGATATTCTGTCCTCTCCTTCATCCATTCTACTAGCGAGATTTTCTACAGAGTTTTTTATTTCATTAACTGTGTTCTTTATTGCTAGTAATTCTAACTGGTTTTTCTTTATTATTTCTATATCCTTATTTATGTCTAGTATTGACCACTTTATTTCATTAAATTGGCTTCCTGTGTCTTCTTTGCTCCCTTTGATATCTTCTTTGAGTTCTTTGAACATATTTATAATCATTCTTTTGAAATCTTTCTCAGGCATTTCTCATTCCCACTGGAGGTCATTTCTGATGTATTAATACTTTTTGGTGGATTTATATTGTCTTGATTTCTGGTGTCTCTTGTGTTATAATATATATGTTTTTGCATCTTGGATTATTTAATGATTGAATTTTCCAGTTACCTGTGTATTATGTGATATATCAATCAATCTAATATTATATATATTCAGGGTAGGAGCTTAAGTTGCTAGGTGTGGCTCTGAGAACTCTCAGAATATCTACAAAAGTGACTCTAGGTGTTGGGTATGCCTGCTATGAGAGTATTCAAGTAGGCTAAGTGGGACAAAATACAGGCAGATTCTAAAATTTAATTAAACAATGCACACTTACGATGAAAAGCAGCACAGTGTACTTATCCAAAAGTAGATATTATGACAACCAGATCCTCTATCTGTCCCTTAAGCTGTGTGGTGCCTCACCCACTCCCTTAATCCTGACAACAAGGAGGTTAAGATTTCTGGTCTGTAGAGGATTCCAAGTCAGCTTGTGACCAGGTGAGACCCTTCCCTAACGTATAACAGAAGAGTAAACAAAGCCACTATAATTCAAGAAGAAACAAATAACAAGGCTTATTTAAGAATGACAAATTTGACTATCCATCTGATTTAATATATAATTTATCCTGATATGGAAGGTGCAATTAGCATTTCTGGTTCAGGCATATATACCAGGTTTATTAGGCAGGTACTGACCTGGTGTAATCCCAGTTACCTTTTGGGATGCTTTTGGTCTCAGCTGCACTCTTGATTTGGTCCCTTTTTGGTGCTCTGTCAGTTCAAGTAGGCGTGGCCAGGTCCCTGGACCACTGTTCCTGAGGGCTGGGCACTGGTTGTGGGGAAGGAGAGGGAGTCAGTAGTTTGCCTGCTGTTCCACATGTTCTTCTACCTTGTGATCTGCTCCTCCATTGTTCACTGCTGTTCTTCCTTCACATTTCTTGAGTATGCAGAGACCTCCAGTGTGAGTGGAAAATATCCTCATCTGGCTTTTCCTGTGACTCATGCTGAGGCTGGCAGCTGGTTTGCATTGGCCATTAAGGTCTTGCACACAGATCTGCCCTGCTAGAGCAGCTTCTGCCAGGCTGTGCAGGTTCTGGATGCTCTGGATCTCTCCTACTTCTCCACTGGTTTTTCAATTTCCTATACTCCTCACTTTTTAGTCAAAGTGTGTATTTTGCTGTTTTGTTTTTGTTTTTATTTTTATTTTTATTTTTATTTTTATTTTTATTTTTTTGGCTTTTTCCACCCTTGTCTACTTTGGTGTGGTACCTACACTGCCATCTTAACCAGAAGTCCTGGTCTATTTTTTTTTAATTATTATTATTTTTTATTTAACAGAGAGAAAGAGGGAAAGACAGAGAGAGAGAGAGACAGAGAGAGAGAGAGAGAGAATGGGCATGCCAGGGCTCTAGCCACTGGCAATGAACTCCAGACGCATGTGCCTCCTTGTGCATCTGGCTTAAGTGGGTCCTGGGGAATCAAACCTGAGTCCTTTGGCATTGTAGAAAAACGCCTTAATTGCTAAGCCATCCCTCCAGCCCACAATCTGATCTGTTTTAATTCTAGTTCATGTAGACATCATATCATTATTTTGTTACCCGTAATGCTTAAGGAGAGCATCTGAGATCTTTATTAAGTTAATGGACATATATGAAGTCCTATAAAAATAAAAAAAAATCAGGCTGGATATTGCTCAGTGGTTAAGGCCCTTGGCTGCCTAATGACCTGAGTACAACTCCTTGGTAACCACTGAAGCCAGATGCACAGAGTGGCACATGCATCTTGAGTTTAATTGCAGTCACTGGAGGCTTTGGAATGCTTTCCCTCTCTCTCTCTCTCTCTTTCTCTCTCTCTCTCTCTCTCTCTCTCTCTCTCTCTCTCTCTGTATTTTTCTACTTCCAAATTATATATATATATATATATATATATATATATATATATATATATATATATACATATATATATATATATATATATGTATGTATTTAAAAAGGCTTTAAAATTCAAAATCAATGAGATATCACTAACCTTGTAAAAAAATTTTAACAAGGAGGAATCTACCTTAAACAATGAAAGAAACTATATATTGTGAAAGTTAGTTTAAATTATTACTCACATTGTTAATTTAAAGTTAAATCACAACCATGAAGAAAGAGCTATAAACCGACAAACTCTAATCAAAGAAAAGAACACAAAAATGAAAACTATGGTTTTATAAAAATATTTTTATTCATTTATTTGTTTATTTATGAGAGATAAAGAGAGGAAGAAATAGAGAGAGAAAGGACATGCATGGGTATACCAGGGCTTTTTGTTCTTAGAAACAAACTCCAGATGCATGTGCTGTTTTGTACATCTGGCTTTATATGAGTACTGCGCAATTGAACTCAGTTCATAGGGTTTTGCAGGCAAGCTCCTTTAACCTCTGAGTCATCTCTGCAGCACAAGAAGTATAGTTTTTGAAACTTAGCTCCATCAATGATCCTATTCCTGCATTAAATTCTAGAGAAATAATATTAGGTGTAGGGGACATCTAATGAGACTTTCCATTAAAATTTAAAAATGAGAAAATAAAGACAAATAACTCAGTATTCGGGGGCCTGAATAACAAAAATTTCTGTGTTTTCTAGCCTTGAGAGGAAAATTAAATGGACAAATTCACTAATAGAATCACAATGTAATACAAGTGGACAAACTGTGATAAGCTGAGCAAAGATGTGTATGTGGACTGCAAACTGGCAAGCGAAGCACCTAGTGCCTGGAATATGAATACATGTTAAAATTGTAGCAAATAATTACATAAATAACTCAATCTCAAAGTTATTCAATTTAAGGAACCTAGAATACATTATTACTAATGGTTAATATTATAATGCATCCAATATCTTGCTATCTTAGAGAGATGAAGAAAAATTCATCTTGTGTATTGAGCTTCATGAAAATTTAAAACCAAGCTCATAGCAAATCCTTGATGGTTGTGTATGACTCTAGGAAATATGTAGTCATTTACTATAGTCATTTTGTTGTTTTTCTTATTTTCTCTTTGCCTTGATTGCACAATTTTCTTCAATTTTTTTCTTTCAATTCTCAATTTCAGTTTTCTTATATGATTTTACAACCTATGTTAACTTGTGGTGTAAAAATAGATGTACAGTAAAGATTTAAAAGTAGATATTTATACCACAAGAATACATAAAAATAATGGGAGCTAGACAATCTAAAAAAATATGTATATGTGCTTACAAATTAAGATATTATGTTTTTTAAATATTTATTTTTATTTATTTATCTGAAAGAGAGAAAGAGGCAGATATGTATAGAGAGACAATAGACATGCCAGGGAATCTAGCCACTGCATACCAACTCCAGACACATGCATCATCTTTTACATCTGGCTTACATGGGTACTGGAGAATCAAACCTGGGTCTTTAGGCTTCACAGACAAGTGCCTTAACCACTAAGCAAGCTCCTCATCCCCAAGATATTTTGATGTTAAAAGGCTGCTAAAAGATTCAAGCTTTTCAAGATTCAAATCTTGAAAAGAAATATTATTCATGAATAATCTCTCATCATCTGGAGAATTAGATACTATATAAACAATATAATAAAGAGGAAATTTATAGAATAAAAATCTTATTAGTTATCTGTTACACACACACACACACACAATCATTCCAAAACATAGTGAAATACCTTTTAATCTTATACTTCCTAAGAACCCAGAATCTGGATGCATTTTGTTATCATACCTTGTAATCTTTCCTTAGCTGCACTAAAGCTAGGTATTAGCTGGGCTGTACTCAACTCAAGGCTAACATCATGGTAGACAACTTACTTTTCAACTTATATTGGTTATTAGCAAATGTGCAAATGTGGGTCCCAGTAGCTTGTAAGACCCAAGGTCCCATCTCCTTTGGGTTGTTTTCTGGAGTTTACTCTGAGTTTCTTCCTACATGGTGTGCTCAACACAGGAGCTGGCCTGTTTGTGATATCAAAGCTGAGGTTCCATTGCAAAAGTACCTCTAATTTGATGGAGACAATTTTTCTGACAACAGAGCTCAGAAGGGAAACGACCAATATCTGTCCAAGCAACTCATTGTCTAATCTAATTAGCAACAAATAACCTGACATGATGCCCACACAAGTGCAATAGTGGCACACAGCCATGGTGAGGAACCAACTACTCTTGATTTGGCTAACTGATCCACTCAGTGGTACTAGACCCATAGCTGGAGCTGGGAAACAAGTCAGAACCATACCCAAACACAAGCCCACTCTACAATATTAAGCTATCATCAATCATGGGGAACAAGAGGGCCTACACCTATCAATCTGTCTATCAAAAAAGTAAGTGTTATTTCAATTTTCTTGGTGCTAACTTACTGTCCGTTGGAGAATCTGCTTCTCTTTTTCAGATAGATGCAGATCCTATGGAGAGAGCTGCCCCAACATACCTCAAAAGGGGCCCAACTGAAACTAAGGACAATTGGCGAAACAAGTAAGGGTCATGTTTTCCTGTGAACCGGATACCAGCACAAAGGGGAAGGAGACCAAGGCAGAGAAAAATCAACTCCTACCAAATCAGAGAGCCAGAGCCTCAGATGCCCCCAACACCTCAGCACTGAAGCAGACCAAAAATGAACCCAACATGGCTCAGGAAAATTTTGCGGAAGAGGGGGCAGAAAGAATGTCAGAGTTACATGTTGGGTCATGATTTGCAGAGACATTTAGCAAACCAATAACTGGGGACTAACCCCATAGTGTACGACCCATTTACATCAACAAGGAGGGTCTAATGGGAGGGGGTAGATCATAGATGAGCCTAAACAATGGTACCAAACTGCCTGTATTTGATGAAAAGAAAACTAATAAATCAAATTAAAAAAAAAAAAAGAAATTTATCAATGTTCATATAACATTGATAATACTGTTTACAGCAATGGGAAAGTACCATTAATTTTTAAGTATAAAAGCATATTTTATAAAATAATTATCATTTAAGCATATGACATGGTACATGATACAAATTTCATAATAATTTGTATTGGGACTTTGGCTATTGGTATAAAACTGCAGGTGGTGTGTTAAAGTTTCTGAGGAACCAGCATAGAGTGGACTAGTTTTATTATTTCCATTGATAATAACTTAAAATTAGGCTTAGGAATGGTTTTCTTTATATTTCTAGTGTGTTTTGTAAACATCCTATAAGATGTTTATCTCATAATCACAATCAACATATAACATAAAAATTGCATAGCATTTTGTATCATTGTAAACATTTATTTCTCAAATAAAAATGAATCTACAAAGTTATCAATGTCTAAGTAAGGCTCAAATAAAGTGATGTTAAAACACTTTAATTTTTTTGTTAATTTGCAACAAGCATTATATAAAGCAGGTACACAGAGATAGAAGTTCAAAGTAAATAGAATTAGTGTTAGAATGCCTTTGTTGAATCTTATTAATTAGGATTATAAACATAAGTAAATATTTAATATATAATCTGTTTTCATAAATTTTTCTATGACAATTAAAGTTAATGAAGATTACATAAAGCAGGATTATAATATAGGATCTCTCTGATAGTCATCTTTAGTCTTTATTATTTCCATTTATATTTTTCACAATGTTAAGAGGTACAAACTTTAACATTTCTTTTAAAACAAGACTAGGTCAAGCTCATTCTGAATTTCTGTAGTAGAAATGTATTTCCACTGATGGTGATTTATTTGATTCATTGGTGATCAATTAGTAAATACATACGTGGTGTCATTTTTATATCTTCAAATAAAATCCCAATTGGGAAAAAAAAAATATTGAAGAGTGAAACCCTACCATGAAAAAAGAAAAAAAAATACATATGATATATGTATAATGTTATTTTTTTTAATTCTTTTATTTTTATTTATTTATTTGAGAGAGAAAGAGGCAGAGAGAGAGAGAGAAAATGGAAAATGAGCATGTCAAGGCCTCCAGCTGCTGCAAATGAACTCTAGACAAATGTGCTATCTTGTGTATCTGGCTTATGTGGGTTCTGGGAAATTGAACTTGGGTCCTTTGCCTTTGCAGAAAAGTGTCTTAAGTGCGGAGCTATATGTCCAGCCCTAAATAAAATATGAAAAAAAAAGTAGTTTGAGATGGGCATGACTTTTAATCTCAGCACTGGGGTGGCAGAAGTAGGAGGATCACCATGAGTTCAAGGCTACCCTGAGACTACACAGTGAATTCCAGGTAAGCCTGGGCTAGAGCAAAACCATATCTTGAACCAACACCCCAGCAAAAAGCAAATAATTTGTTCTCAGCTGAAGGAGTTGGTTCAGCGGGTAAAGGCACTTGTTTGCAAAACCTACCAGATTAGGAACAAATTCCCTAACAGTCACATGAAAACAGATGCATGAAGAGGTACATGTGTCTGGAGTTCATTTGTAGAGGCAGGAGGCCCTGGCCTGCTCTCTCTTTCTTTCTCTCTCAAATAAACAAATAAATGGCTACATAGATCTTTAATTTAAAAAAGTTGCAAAATAAGTGAATATTTTAAAAAACCCTCTTCAGCCAGGTGATGTGCAGAGGTAGGAGCATTGCTATGAGCTTGAGGCCAGCTTGGGACTACAGAGTGAGTTCCAGGTTAGCCCAGGCTAGAGTAACACCCTACCTCAAAAACAAAGCAAACAAAAAAACCTCTCCAGTCATATAGGATCAGGGATCATTTGATGAAAAAGTAATCAAAGAAAAATGTATGGGTTTGGTTTTCAACTAGCTCCCACCATTCCCTACGATATGTGTAATCACATGAGAGAAGAAATGAGAAGATTTATGTACAACATTCTCTTGTTTTCTGTCTTTAAATATTACTGCCTGAATCCTTAGTAATAAAATTGAAAAATATAAGCTGTGTACCCAAAATTCCATACTGTCCTCTCTTCCTCACTCCTCCTATTTTGTATTTCTTGAGGCAGCGTCTCACTCTAGCCCATGCTGATTTGGATCATGGTAGCATTGTTCAGCCTTGAACTCACAGAGATTCCCTTACCTCAGATGTCCCAGTGCTGGGATTAAAGGCATGAGCCTCCAAGCCTGTGGGTCTCACTTGGTCACAAGCTGACTTGGACCCCTCAACGGACCAGAAATCATAACCTCTTTGTTGATAGAGGATCTGGTCATTATAATAACTACTCTTGCATACATACTTGGGGCTGTTTTTGACTCAATGTGTACAGTGTTTAGTTAAATTTTAGAATCTACCTGTATTTTATTCCACTCAGCCTGCTTGAATACTCCCATAGCAGGGAAACTCAAACTCTAGGAACACCTTTGTAGGTACTCTGAGAGTCTTAAGAGCCACACCTAACACCTTAAGCTCCTACGCTGAAAATGTGTAACATCAAATCAACTGATACAGCTAAGAATACCCAGCTAGCTAGAAAATCCAAGCATTAACTTAATCCAAGATGCAAAAATATATACATTATAACACAAGAAACACTAAAAAGCAAGACGATATAAATCCACCTAAAAGTATTAATGCATCAGAAATGTCCTCTAGTGAGAATGAGTTAGAGGAAATGCCTGAGAAAGAATTCAAAAGAATGATTATAAAAATGTTCAAAGAGGTCAAAGAACAAATCAAAAGAATCAAAGAAGAAATCAAACAGAAAATCAAAGGAATCAAAGAAGATGCAGGACACCAATTTAATGAAATAAAGAAGGCAATAAGACATAAATAAGGAAATAAAAATAATAAAGAAAAACCAGTCAGAATTACTAGCAATGAACACAGTTAATGAAATAAAAAACTCTGTAGAAAATCTCACCAGTAGGATGGATGAGGGAGAGGACAGAATATCTGAACTAGAAGACCAGGTGGCAGATCTAATACAGTCCAACAAAGAGAAACACAAACTTATAGAAAAGTATGAGTGGGAATTTCAAGATATTCGGGACACTATGAAAAGATCCAATATAAGAATTCAGGGCATAGAAGAAGGAGAAGAATTCCACTCCAAAGGCATAGTTGGTGTCTTCAACAAAATCATAGAAAAAAATTTCCCCCAAGTTGGGAAAGAGGTGCCAATGCAGATACAGGAAGCCTTTAGAACCCCAGCCAGACAAAACCTGGAAAGAACCTCTCCTCGCCATATTATAACCAAACTTCCAAACACACACACCAAAGAAAAAATATTGAAAGCAGTTAGAGAGAAAAATCAAGTTACCTACAAAAGCAAGCCCATCAGGATTACAGCAGATTATTCAACACAAACGTTTAAAGCCAGAAGAGCTTGGAGTGATATATTCCAAGTTCTGAAAGATAACAACTTTCAACCAAGGTTACTTTATCCTTCAAAGTTATCCATTCAAATAGACGGAGAAATAAGGGCATTCCATAAAAAAAGCAGGTTAAAGGAGTATTTGAAGACAAAACCAGCTCTACAGAAAATACTTGATAGAATCCTCCATGCTGAACAAAAGGAAAAGCACACATATAAGGAACCTAGAAAAAACAAGCAATACTCAAATACTAGTTAACAGAAGAGAGCACAAGTAGAACCGGAACCACACACACACACACAAAAAAGGCAAACATAAATGCACACTTTTCAATAATATCTCTTAATATCAACGGCCTCAATGCCCCAACGAAAAGACATATGTTTGCAGACTGGGTTAAAAAGCTGGATCCTACAATTTGTTGTCTCCAAGAAACTCACCTTTCTACAAAGGATAGACATTATCTTAGGGTGAAAGTTTGGAAGATGGTGTTTCAAGCAAATGGGCCTAGAAAACAAGCAGGGGTTGCTATCCTAATATTGGACAAGGTAGACTTTAGTCCAACGTTAGTCAAGAAAGATAAGGAAGGTCACTTTATATTGATTAAGGACACACTCCAACAGGAGGACATTATAATCCTAAACATATATGCACCTAACATGGGGGCTCCCAAATTCATCAAACAAACACTATTAGAACTAAGGTCACAGATAACACCAAACATAGTGGTGGTGGGTGACTTTAACACCCCACTCTCATCCTGGGAAAAAATAAACAGATAGGCATCTGGACTAAATGAGGTCATAGAAGGAATGGACCTAACAGATATATACAGGACATTTCATTCAAAGGCTGCAGAATATACATTCTTTTCAGCAGCACATGGAACATTCTCTAAAATAGACCATATATTATGACACAAAGCAAATCTTAACAAATTCAGGAAAATTGAAATAATTCCTTGCATTCTATCTGACCACAATGGAATTAAACTACAAATCAGTGGCAAGAAAGGCTATAGAGCATACACAAAATTATGGAAACTAAAATGATGAATGGGTCAATGAAGAAATCAAGAAGGAAATCAAAAAAATATATATAGAGAGTCATACAATACTGAGAACACAACATACCAAAATCTCTGGGACACAATGAAGGCAGTTCTAAGAGGTAAATTTATAGCCTTAAGTGGCTATATTAAAAAATTAGAAAGGTTGCAAGTAAATGACCTAATGCTTCACCTTAAAGCCTTGAAAAAAGAAGAACAAAGCAAAAAAAAAAAAAAAATCAGTAGATGGGAAGAAATAATAAAGATTAGGGCAGAAATTAATGAACTAGAAACAAACAACAACAACAACAAAATAATACAAAGAATTAATGAAACAAAGAGTTGGTCCTTTGAAAGGATAAACAAGGTTGAAAAACCCTTAGCAAATCTGACCAAAAGAAAGAGCGAAGAGACACAAATTAATAAAATCAGAGATGAAGAAGGTAACATCACAACAGATTCCAGAGAAATTCAAAAAATCATAGGGACATATTATAAAAGCACATACTCCACAAAGTATGAAAATCTGAAAGAAATGGATGATTTCCTTGATTTATATGACCTACCTAAATTAAATCAAAATGAGATTAATCACTTAAATAGACCTATAACAAAAATGGAGATCCAAACACTTATCAAAAATCTCCAAACTAAAAAAAGCCCAGGCCCAGATGGATTCACTGCTGAATTTTACCGGACCTTTAAGGAAGAGCTAACACCATTGCTTCTTAAGTTTTCCAGGATATAGAAAAAGAAGGAATTCTACGAAACTACTTCTATGAGTCCAGCATCACCCTGATACCAAAACCAGGCAAAGATAGAACAAAAAAAAATTACAGACCAATCTCCCTCAAGAACATAGATTCAAAAATTCTCAACAAAATATTGGCAAACAGAATACAAGAATATATCAAAAAGATCATTCACCCTAACCAAGTAGGCTTTATTCCAGAGATGCAGGGTTGGTTCAACATACACAAATCTATAAATGTAATACATTACATAAACGAGTTGAATGACAAAAATCACATGATCATCTCATTAGATGCAGAGAAAGCATTTGACGAAATCCAACAAACCTTCATGATGAAAGTCCTACAGAGACTGGGAATAGAAGGAACATATCTCAATATAATAAAGGCTATTTATGACAAGCCTACTGCCAACATATTACTAAACGGGGAAACACTGAAAGCTTTTCCACTAAAATCAGGAACAAGACAAGGTTGTCCACTGTCCCCACTTTTATTTAATATAGTACAGGAAGTCTTAGCCATAGCAATAAAGCAAGAGACACACATAAAAGGGATACAAATTGGAAAGGAAGAAATCAAGTTATCATTATTTGCAGATGACATGATTCTATACATAAAGGACCTTAAAGACTCTACTAGCAAACTGTTAGAGCTGATCAAAACCTACAACAATGTAGCAGGATACAAAATAAATACACAGAAATCAGTAGCCTTCATATATGCTAACAACAAACACACAGAGGATGAAATCAGAGAATCACTCCCATTCACAATTGCATCAAAAAAAAAAAAAAGTACCTTGGAATAAACCTAACCAAGGAAGTAAAGAATCTCTACTATGAGAACTTTAAAACACTCATTCGAGAAATTGCAGAAGACACTAGAAAGTGGAGAAACATCCCTTGTTCCTGGATTGGAAGAATCAATATTGTGAAAATGGCAATCTTACCTAAAGCAATCTACGCATTTAATGCAATCTCTATCAAAATTCCAAAGGCTTTCTTCATGGAAATAGAAAACACAATCCAAAAATTCATTTGGAATCACAAAAAACCTCGAATATCTAAAATAATACTGAGCAACAAAAATGAGGCTGTTGTTATCATCATACCTGATTTTAACCAGAGCCATAGTATCAAGAACAGCATGGTACTGGCACAAAACAGACATGTAGATCAGTGGAACAGAATAGAGGACGCAGATGTAAGCCCAAGTAGCTATAGCCACCTGATATTCGATAAAAATGTCAAAAATACTCATTGGAGAAGAGACAGCCTCTTCAGCAAATGGTGTTTTGAAAACTGGATATATATCTGCAGAAGGATGAAAATAGATTCTTCTCTCTCGCCATGCACAAGAATTAAGTCCAAATGGATTAAAGACCTTAACATCTGACCTGAAACTCTGAAACTGCTAGAGGAAAAAGTAGGGAAAACCCTCCAACATATTGGTCTTGGCAAAGACTTTCTGAATACAACCCCAATTGCTCAGGAAATAAAACCACAGATTAATCATTGGGACCTCATGAAATTACAAAGATTTTGCATGGTAAAGGACACAGTGAAAAAAGCAAAGAGGCAACCTACAGAATGGAAAAAAAAAAATCTTTGCAAGCTATATATCTGATAGAGGATTAATATCTAGGATATACCCAGAACTCAAAAAGTTAAATAATAAGGAATCAAACAAGCCAATCAAAAAATGGGCTATGGAGCTAAATAGAGCATTCTCAAAGGAAGAAATATGAATGGCATATAAGCATCCAAAAAAATGTTCTATGTCACTAGTCATCAGGGAAATGCAGATTAAAACTACATTGAGATTCCATCTCACTCCTGTCAGATTGGCCACCATCATGAAAACAAATGATCATAAATGTTGGTGGGGATGTGGAAAAAGAGGAAGCCTTCTACACTGCTGGTGGGAATGCAATCTGGTCCAGCCATTGTGGAAAACAGTATGGAGGTTCCTAAAATAGCTAAAGATTGATCTACCATATGACCCAGCTATAGCCTCCTAGGCATATATCCAAAGGACTCATCTCATTTCCTTAGAAGTATGTGCTCTACCATGTTTATTGCTGCTCAATTTATAACAGCTGGGAAATGGAACCAGCCTAGATGTCCCTCAACTGATGAGTGGATAATGAAGATGTGGCACATTTATACAATGGAGTTCTACTCAGCGGTAAAGAAAAATGAAGTTATGAAATTTGCAGAAAAGTGGATGGACCCCGAAAGCATTGTACTAAGTGAGGTAACCCAGGCCCAGAAAGCCAAGTGCCACATGTTTTCTCTCATATGTGGATCCTAGCTACAGATAATTGGGCTTCTGTGTGAGAAGTAAAATACTTGGTAGCAGAGCCCAGTAAGTTAAAAAGGAGACATAAAGGGAAGAGAAAGGAAGGGAGGAGGATACTTAATAGGTTGGTATTGTATATATGTAATTACAATGATTGTAATGGGGAGGTAATATGATGGAGAATGGAATTTCAAAGGGGAAAGTGTGCGGGTGGGATGGGAGGGAATTACCATGGGATTTTTTTTTATAATCATGGAAAATGTTAATAAAAATTTAAAAATAAAAAAAAAAAGATTTATAAAGCTAAGTCATTGTATTTCCCTGGGCACATGAAGACCTTGACCACTTTTATTCTGACGAAGATATAAGCAATTTATGTCCAAATTTCAGTAAAATTAATTAAGTGGAATTGCCTAACAAGGGCTTCTTGGGGTTACCTTTTTTAACCTATCATTTGCCTCATTTCAATTACAAATGGCTCTTCAGACTCAACAAACTTCAGAAAATATCCTTTTTTCATCTCAAATACATACCATTGCCCTCTTTATAAAAGAAACAATGAAACTCACACAGAAATTTAATATTTTTTCTCAATATGACTAAAAGACATAATTGTATTTCAAGTAAGAGAGATCTTGATATTGTAAATCAACTAGTATTATAAAGGTTCTCTGAGTCTATTTCAGACCTATGTGAACATTCAGTAAAGAACTGAGCCTTTGGATATGCATTTGCCAAATGCTCATGTGATTAAGTTTTTGTTTTTAAGTTATGGACATACTCAGCATGTAAACAGCACATGTTGGTACCATCCTTACCTCATCCTTGTGTGCCCCCCAAAGGACCCTCCTCCTTGAGGATGCTAGTGATCCCCATGGGGATTGTGGGTCATTCATTGTAGAGGTAGCCATCAGTTTTGGGGAAGTGGCAATGTCTCTGTGCTTAATGTCACAACTTGTAGCTCTAACAAAGCTGACCTGGAATTCACTATATAGTCTCAGGGTGGCCTTGAACTCTCGGCGATCCTCCTACCTCTGCCTCCCGAGTGCTGGGATTAAAGGCGTGTGCCACCACACCCGGCTAGCTCTAACAATCTTTTTGCCTCCTCTTCTGTGAATTTCTCTGAGCCATGTTGTGTTCTTTTTAGGCTTAGTTCAATGATGGGCTCTTTGGAGCTTCTGTATCTCTGGATGTCTGGTTTGGTAGGAGTTGAGTGTCCTCAGCATCTGTCTCCTTCACCCTTGTGCTATAAGAAGGTCTACACCCTTTAAATTCTCTATAAACTAACAATAGTTATCCCATTTAACCTGTGGTGACTTCACTCTCTGTTGGAGAATCTGCTTCTGTTTTTCAGACAGAAGCAGGACCTGAGGAGAGAAATGGCCCATCACACTTAACCAGGGTCCCAGCTAAAACTATACATGAATTGGGGAAATGAGCAAGAGTGCTGCTTTCTCAGTGAACCTAATATCAGCACATAGTTGTTAATATAAATATTCCTCAAATTATTAATTGAACTTTTTCAAGAGAAGCAATAAGCACCAGCCTTACTGAAAGGAAACTGAATAAATCTTCAAATTTCCCTCACAAAATTTTCATGTAAGTATTCCAGACAAGCTCATTTCATGCCTGTATGGGCATTTAGTTATATGTATATTTGGATTAAGGTTTCAGTCTCCAGCAGCAAACAGGGCTCTCTTGGAGGAGCTATGTTACCAGAGGTGGATCTTGAGTCTAGACTACTGTGTGTTCAAAGTCAGCTTGGTTTGCCATTTTGTCTCTACTGTGGATATATGATGAAGTGAGTCAGCTTCCTCTACCATAATGAAACTTCTCCTCTTAGCTGTATCCCTGAAATCAACCCATTCTGCCCATAGGCTGCTATGGGTGAGGTGTTTTATTTGTCCTAGCAACAAGAAGCTAACTGATACACATGACTGAAGCCAAATATTTATTTTCTCACAATAGAGTCAACAGAAAGGTCTGAATCTTTGAGAAACAGTGATAATTCCAGTCTATCCGATCTAAAATTTAAAAAAGCAAAAGAGAGACAAAGAGAAACCAAGAGAAAAGACAGTAGCATAATTAATCCCATTGTGTTCTTATCTCATAGACAGAAACTGGTCAAAAGACATGAAGCAAAGGTCCTCTGTGCCTTACTCTCCTCTTCCTTGTGAAAGTAGCTCACAACTGCTACTGCGATCAGGGGCAACCTTCCACCATGTGTAATGCAATAGTGCAACATCACATCTCACAAGTGTATGTGCAAGAACCTAACAAATACCCACTGGAGAGTGAATAAAATCAGTGCATTTAAACATCCAGTATTCCATGAGAAGCATGAGAAATGATGTTTTCTTATCTGTAATCAAAGATCTCTAGTCAAGTTTGAATAGACAAAACTAATACTATTTCAAGACAGGATGCAACAAAAATATGGAAGAATTTTAAATAAATATTTATGCTAACATTGAAATACAGATAAAGCAGATATAATGAATCATCAATTTATGTTGAAAGAAAAATATTTCAAACAAGTTTGACTTACTTATGAAACTATTAATAAATTCAGTTTCTTTACTTTTATATATACCAAATGGTTGATGAATGATAGTTTCTACCTTGCATTCTGTATTCAAAGCAAAAAGATTCATTACTAATTTATGCCGTTGTGCTTGGGAAGATATAGTTCATATATATCTGTTTTCATTAATTTATAATACTTCAAATAATTTTTTCCTCAAAAATTTATACTACTTGACAATTTCTTTATCATTATCTATATTTTCCATACAACATGTTTTATCCTTTGAAGCATTATTGTGCAATTGTACAGACATAAACAAATGCTTCATAAATTATAAATTAACAGATGAGCTTATAGCAGCTACTTTCTCATTACTGGGACAAAATTTCAAACTGAAAGCTGTTTGTGGTAGGGAAGTTTATTTCCAGTTTACAGTTTGGAGGGGAAGTTTAATCATGGTGAGGGAAAACATAACAATAGTAGGCAACCAGATATGCTATATTCAGCAAGCAAGGCAGAAGTAGCTAGAGTTATCTGAGTGCAGAAATCAAGACCTGACTATAATACCCTAAGGCCTCCAACAGTGATACTCTATCAAGTCTCTACCAAGACTTTTATCTCTTAAATGCTTGCACAATCTTAACAATTGCCCTATAGCTGAGGATTAAGGTTTCAAACACATGAGATCCTAGGGGTTATTTTATATTCAAACCACCCCAGCAAATAAAAGAGTATGAAGATTATATTATTTCTTCAAACTCACAAATGTGTAATCATGCACATCTGTTTATTGTTGAAATGTTTGCAGAAGCTAGGAAACAGAATTGGCCTAGTTGTTGAATCGTATCAATAGAATGACTTTCCTTAGAAAAATCTTAACCTAGCTGGGTGTGCTGGATCATGCCTTTAATCCCAGCACTTGGGAAGCAGAGGTAGGAGGATCAAGATTGCCATGAGTGTGAGGCCACCTTGAGACTCCATAGTGAATTTCAGGTCAGTCTGGGCTAGAGTGAGAGCCTACCTTGCCGGGGGGTGGGGGTGGGGTAAAAATCTTACTCTACTGAATCACTATGTTTTGGACATTCATATGGGACACCTTTTTTGGCTAATTAAGGGAGTTGCCAGCATATTTCTCTTATATATTATCTTGTCACCAATTTTCTGATGACATTCCTTCTATGTCTGTGAGCATGTAGTCAACCATTTATGATTGTATTTTTCTATGGCCCTGAACCCAGTCCCACCACTTGTTCATGAGTCACTGAGAAGTGGTAAGTAGGACAGTTTTTACACCACAAACACATACAAGTACGTGAACTGGGAGGATTGACATTCACTATTGTTCTTCAGAGCTGTCCAAGGAAATCTCATTATTGCTTTTGTACATTTGCTTGAGAGTAGATGTATATCAGCTCAGGTCCATCTATGAAGTAGGCCCAAGTTTTCGTTGTTGTTGTTTTTCTCCTTTGGTAATCCAAATCTAGGAAGCTCCCTGTGTGGCCACATGTGCAGTAATGAGAGAGAAAGCAGTGTAATAGGAGTAGAGACCGGGCATTTGGACCATTTCTCTATGTAAAGTGCTGTTCTAGCCAATGATGAATTTATCTTTTCAAGTTAGAAGGTGGTAGTCCCCTGGAAGTGGCTAAGATTATGTATTGATGGGTCAGTTGACACCTACCTCATGATGGACAGTATAGGTCATTAGTTTCAAGGAAAGTTGAGGAAGATATGGATAGAGTTAAGATTAGGGTTAGGATTATCCAGTACCTCTAAAAGGAGGGAAGCAATATAGTGAGTGAAATGTACCAAAGGTGTAATCAGCTAGAGGGTGCTTCGCTGTCTGGAATTTATATAAAAAAGCTTTCCTATGACTAACTTATGTTACATGATATTTGTAAATGTGAAATGAGAGGGTTAAATATTAAGGGCAAAGTTCAGGATATTTGGAACACTGTATCCTTGACCACCAACACCTTTTCAGAGTTGCATCACATTTTATTGTGACTTGACAGTTGAAGTTAGGCAATCTCAAGACCACTAAAAAAGATGTAGATTCTACAGAATTAAAGTCCTCAAGAATATAATTATATAGACATTTCAATATAAATCATGCACTGGAGATTATGAATAGTAAAAATCAATCAATTAAATAAAACTGCATTTTAAAATTCCCATCTGCTAATCAGCTAACATTTTGAACACATTATTTTTTTTGGAAACAATTAAATTACATATATAGTAGAATGTAATTATTCATATTTATAAAAGAAATTATGAAAATGGGAAAATGGAAATATATGTCATAGGATACCTATGCTTTGTATAATTATTATGCTAAACCCTAAGAAAATTTATGGATTGAATATATTACAAAGTAATTAACAAATTAGTGTGGCATAACTAAAAAATAAACTTTGTGGCAATAGACAATGAAAGTAAATCAATAGCTTTCCTATTACCTCAGAGAAGAAATGACTGAAAAGCAGCAGCATAATGGAGAGCAACTGTCAAGAGCAGTTTGGAGAAATTCAGATTTGATCCTTCAATGAAAACAAAATTTAAGGCAGGATGCTTAATTGGCTCTTTGAAAGGACACTGAGGGGAAATTGAATGAAATTTAAATAAGGTCTGTAGCTCACATAATAGTTTGGCCCATTATAATTTCTTGGATTTGATAAAGGCATTAACATTATATAAGTAGCTAGTATTAATAGAAGGAAGGTTATAAGTATATATGAACTTTCTGTACTTTCGAAAACTTTTCTCAGGGTGGAGAGATGGCTTAGCAGTGAAGGCACTTGCCTGAGAAGCCTAAGAACCCAGGTTTGATGGCCCAGGATCCACGTAAGCCAGAAGCACAAGGTAGCACATGCGTCTGGTGTTCATTTGGCTAGAGGCCTTGGCACACCCATTCTTTCTCTCTCTTTTCCACAATCTGCCACTCTCTCTCTTTCTCTCTTAAATAAATAATATTTTTTTAAAAAAATTCTCTAAACCTAAAGACAGTTACAAATGAAATATTTTAGACTTCTAGCAAAAAATATCTTCAAGGGCAAGTTGTTTTACAACTTAAACTACATCAGTATGTTTAAAAAAAAAATTGGTTCAGGATATTATTTTCTGAGAGTGCCTCTCCCTAAATAGCTCAGATTATAGTTGACCTACTCATCCTCTGACTGCATCCCGAATTCCCAAATTCCATTATGAAAAATGAATGCTTGTATGTCCAGAGTATTGTTTTGTCCTTAGGTGCAGAGGCTAGATCACTCTGTGTCTCCAGAGATGGACTTTCTCACTGAACTGGGTGTGGTCTTTTGTTCTGTCAGTTTGGCTGACCATCAAACCCCAGTAATTACATTGTGTCCACTTGTTATAGGCATGTATGGCCAACTCCAGCTGTTTATGTGGGTGCTAGGGATTGAACTCAGGGAAAATCAGGCCCTAATTTTTGCATGGCAAGAAAGCATGTTTACATTTTACATGCTGAACTATCACTCCAGTCTTGTTCAGGGTATTATTGAATTTTGATAATTTTAAGATATTCTTCATGTATTGATGCTGTAAAATATTTTAGAAGATTTTTATGATATTTTGAAAAATATAATTTCTTGGTGATGCATTAACTTTGACAAAGATTGTATAAATTTGTATATATATATATACATATATATACACATATATATAAATAAAATATATATACATACATATATACATATATATATAGTAAAATTGTATGTGTGTGTGTGTATGTATATATATATATATATATATATATATATATATACACACACACACACACAATTTATGAGATAGTTAATTCCTGAAAAAATATTTTTACTATATTTGTGCTAATATTTAAAATAAAAGTTGCAGGTCTTTTAGAACTCTTAGAATCACTTGACTCTACAAATCATTGTCCACATATCAGGAATACTTTTTAAACTATTAAGTCTAATAATTGTTGTGTCCCATCAATTTTCATAAATGTGATATTTTAGTTCTCTTCATAGAATGACTGGGCAGATTCACATCTTAGTGTCTGTGTGTATACCAGCTTCATATTTGCCTTTGTACTCATCTGTATGACAATGTCTGTCTGTGTCTTCATACTATTAACTAGCATGGTGAGAAATGCTGCAGCCTCTTTATGTGCTGTGTCTCCCCCCAGAGGCTTTCAGACAAGATCTTGTTCAGACATTGTTTTTGTTGAGTTTCGCACAAACTGAGAACTTGGGACAATGTAGATTTTATAAACCCATATTCTGATTAGTCAGTTAATAAAAATGCAACCATGTGTTCAAGGAAAGCATAAAAAAGGATCAAATTATTGGAATTTGGAATATCAGCTATGATATGACATGAAGCTTATTTTTAACAATTTCAGAATATTTTCATTCATTACAAATATTTTGATTTTTTTATTTTAATAGTTTTGATATAGTTTTTAAGGCAAAATTCTGAGACAAAACTCACATGACCTGCTTATTTAACAGCTTAGGGAAAATTACTTCTAAAAGAAAACATTTCTAGAAATATCATATATTAATAACAAATGCTTTAAGCTTTTTACATATCATTTTGTTCTGATAATAATATATCCAGAAAAGTAATCATTATAAAGCCTTACACTTATTTAATTGACAATATCATCCAGTTCTTTAAAGAAAGAAAAGGTTATTTGAAAATAATTGTGTTCATGAGGGATTTCTTTCACCTAACAGTAGGGTAATTTTAGCTTGGGATTTTGTCATGTGTTGATTTTTTTTTTTTTGTTAAATTCTTGCTGATTTTGACTCATAAGCTGATTTCTTATGAGCTTTCTCATTATTACCTCCTCAAACATTCTAAAATCTAAGTGAAGAGCCCAGATCACAGCCACCACTTTAGTAATTTTTAGGCATTTTTTGAAGCAGCACTAAAAAAACAGCAAATCAGGTAGTCCATTCGATTTTGTACTGAGCAAATTACTTTTCAGTGAGGGCCTAGATAGCTCTTGGGATAGGTAATTGGATGCAGAGCCTCTGACCTCCTGTATGCCCTTTGAACCTAGAGAGGGTTGGTGGTGACAGAAAGCCATTACCCTTTGATTGCTGTGTGCTGACCTGTGTGAAATGAGTTGATGGCCTCCACTCAGTGCGCAGTGGACATGTGCAAGGATCACGTTTGTCATCCTTGTTGGGAGCTCTAGAAAAATAGAGATAGATTGAGCAGGTTGTGAGGTTAACGTACTGACCCTCCAGAACAGGACGGACTTTCTTCAGAGAAGAACTTTGCTCTTTCCTGACCCACACTCTTCCTCTACTTGGTGTTGAGACTAACTTATATCATGGAACCATGCAAAGCAATGCTTGTAATAGGCTATAATTTTTTTAGACCATGGATTTAAAGCTTTATCTTATTTCAAAGTCTCCTCTTTATGTGATAAAGAAGAACGGTTTTTTAAAATTATTTGTGCTATCACTTGACAACAAATATATGGTACAATCATATTAGAGACTATGTTAATTACAATTAAATATGCAGACTCATCTCCATCCATTGTAATCCAAATTATCCCTTTTTACTCATAGTCAGTTCCAATTCATTGCCTTGGTTCACGCTTTTTAAAATATATTTTATTTATTTATTTATTCGAGAGAGAGAAAGAGGGAGATGGCGGTGGGGGGGGGGCATGCTAGGGTCTCCACCCATTGCGAACAAATTCCAGATGCATGTGTGAGCCCCCTTGTGCATCTGGCTTACTTGGGACCTGGAGAATTGAACGAGGATCCTTTGGCTTTACAGGCAAATGCCTTTAATTTCTAAGCCATCTCTCCAGCCCTGGTTCATGCTTTTGACTTTAGCTGGGATACTCCCTTTTAGGCTCTTTCTTCAGTGCCTAAATAAACTCCAGTTTTCATGATGAAATCATACTAGAATACTCTAAGCAAATAATTATTTTGTTTTACTATCTAAATGATGCACTTGAGAAAATTATTAAGTTTTCTCTTTGCTTATAACCATTACTGACCGTATTCATATCTTCCAAAATAGAATATAAGTAAATTGATAGAAGCGGTAATAGTCTGTATTTATTCTATTTTCTACATTATCTGGAAAAGTATACTTATTTATATAATAAACATTAATGATAGTCTTGTATGATAAAATTTTATTGATTACTCTAGAGTATGTATTTTTTATAGTCTCACATTTACACTGTATTAACAGTGTGGATTTATTGCTTCCATCTTTCTTTGAATGGATAGAGTTCCTCAGAAGCATTACCTCCCAAGAGTATTAGTGGCCCCGAAAAGAACAAGAGAGGGTAGAGCTGTGCTTACTACAATGAATGAATGAAAACTGGGACATATTTGAGATCCCTTTGGAAGCCAGTTGCTTCATTAGTAAAATGTAGATAAAATCAGAGGCTTCAACACTAGTTGAAAATGAAAAAAATAAATGAGACAATGTGCGAAAAATAAGATTTTTGTAAATAGGAGTTATGTTGGTTTCATGGTCTTGCTTTGTTATATCCAAGTAAATGTTGGGTGGATATTTATTTTAAAATAAATACATCTATGGTTTTAAATGCTCCTTCCCACTCCATTCTTATTCTGAAATATCAACCTTATGTTAACTCATAACGAATAATTACAGGAATTATGATAACTCTGTATAATTAGTTCAATTTAATGGGGGTCATATTGGAGAAGAGTGGCTGACAATCAAATTTAAATGACCATTTAAAGTCCATATTTAAAATATTGGCAATGTTTTGTAGATCTTGTGGACATAAGCATGGCAGCTATGAGGACATAAATACAATGGTAACTTCCAGACTGGAGACAGTATTCAAAATTCACTCCGCAACCTCTGGCTCTTACAAACTTCCATAATGTTCCCAGAGCCTTAGATAGCCTGACGTGTCATTAGATGCTGAACACAGCACCAACTTTTTCTCAGCACTTTGGCATGTTTTGAGTACTATTTTTTACCTATTACCAACTGTGAAAGAAAGCGTTTTTGAGCAAAGATGGAAACAGCACTAATCTATGGACATAAGCATAATATAAACCAATACATCGGCATGAATGATGGGAGGAAACAAAATAAAAATGATGTGCCCAAAGAGAGATTGGATTTTCCTAACCCAGTTTCCCTAATTTATAAAATCCTTCATGGGTATTACCAGAGATTTGCTCATAGGTGATTCCAGATCATGTAAGTTTACATTTATTTTACATTATGCTGGGAAATTTTATAACCCTGTAATTGATAGAAGGAGTATAAATTGATACTTCCAGACAAGATTACAGTTCTATTATATTACATGTCCTTGAGAATGCAAAGTAACATATGTGATAAAATTATGAAATATGCAGATTATTTGATTAGGTAATAGTATATTTATTGCATATATTTATGCATATTATTTAATTATGTACATATATTATGCGTGTGCAATACATAAATAAATAATATATTGTATGTCTAATAATAGAATATATAATATATATTTCATAATACATATTACATACTTGCATTTATTTGAAATGTATTTTGAAGTGTTGCTATCAACAGAAAAAAAAGAAGATGAATTTTTGTGTAAAATGTAGATAATGTTGATATTTGAGGAAATATATGAAATGGTCCTCACTTTCAAGTGACAATAATATGGTGTTGGGTGAAAACAATCACACAATACCCTCATATTACTTATCTAATATAATTACTATTTTAAAAGATCTATATAGACATACATTGTTAGATAATTTTTGAAAAGATGCATAGCAAACCATTAATTGATTGAAACAACTTGAAAATGTGATATGAAACTCATACATTTTGTTTAAATATTGTTAGGGCAAGTTTTCTCTCCCTAAGACATAAAGGAAATAATAAATTTTAGGTCCCAAAAATTTATATTAGAGCTGAGCTGGTAATGATAGCTATTTAGGAGACTAAATCAGGAGAACCATAATTTCAAGACCTGCTTGGGCCACAAAGTGAGGTAAAAGCCACCTTCCTAACTTAATGAAACCTTGTCTCTGTACTTCAAAGCAGTTAGGGTACTTGCCTGTAAAGCCAAAGGACCCAGGGACCCAGGTTTGATTCGTCAGGACACACATAAGCCAGATGCACAAGTTGAAGCATGCATGTGGAGTTTATTTGCAGCAGATGGAGCACCCATTGTCTCTGTCTCAGTCTCTGTCTCTGCCTCTCTCTCTCTGTCAAATAAATAAACAGATTACATAAATAAAGACTGTCTAATTAAGAGGGGAGATGATGGAGGGTGGATTTGTGAAGTGGAAAGTAGTGTAGGGGAGGGTCTATAATTACCAAAGTTGTCAATAAAAAATGCCTACAAAATCAAAAGAGAATGTGGGAATACAGCACAGTGGTGCAGTGCATGTTGAGCATGTAAAACCCTCGATTGACTCGCTAGTCCTGAGAGTAAAGTTAGGACAAAGGTAAGGGATTCCTTGTACCTGGTACTATTGAGTGTGAATGAATGTTACAAATTTTAGAGCCATGTTAAAGATACAGAAACTTTCTGAGATTTCTCAAAGCTTATTTTGTATGGGAAGTATTAAATATATTGAAAGCTGGACAGGTTCAAATAGAGAAGTCATGAACCGCTCAAGGATAACATTGTAGATCATGTGTTTAATGTAATCTGTTCACATCACTGCAAAGGTTTATGTAGGCAATTCTCAATATGGGAATTTTATTCATGAGAGTAGAATACAGGGTAACTTGATGGAGAAACATGAAAATTATGACTGTTTTGCCAACTAGCTTGGCTGTGAAATTTTTAGCAAAATGGGGAGTATATCTTAGTGTCACCTGAAATTTCAAGACAAACACCAGAAGTGACAATCTTAATAAATGCATATATATTAATTATTGACAATTCCAAAGAAGTTGTGTTATAAAGTTGTAGATACTTTCCCTATAAATGTTAAATTTTATTGTGTGTTTCTAGCAATTGTCTCAAAGTTTTCAAGTTTCTTTTCACTCTTCCTTATAGGGTGTTTCTGGCTTGTTCCTCATATGTAAATTTCATAGAAAGACAATTCTACATTATAACCAGAGTACTTTGTGTTCTTTCAAAACTATGCAGAAAATTGTAAGTGGTATTTTGTATAAGAAATCCTTTTTATGTTTTTAATTTTAATTAAAGTAATTAAGGTGGCTTTTCAAATAGTTAAGATGTTTGTGATTCAAAATACAAAACTTATTTTTGTGACTCTAACTTTGCTTATACATGGTAACTATATTAACGCATAATGGAATGAGTGAAAACCTTTCCCTCATACTTAAACAAAATAAGTAACTTTTATTTTTATTTCTTTGTGAGAAAGAGAGAGGAAAAAAAACATGGGCTAGCCACTGCAAATGAACTCTAGATACATGTATCATCAAATGCATCTGGCTTATGTGGGTTCTAGGGAATCGAACATAGGTCCTTAGGCTTCCCAGGCAAGTGCCATAACTGCTAATACATCTCTCCTGCCCAAATCACACTTATTTTTAAACAATAAACTATCCATGAAAAGTCTTCTTTTTAGTTATAAAAAAATCAAGTGAATGAAAGAATATGTAGTGTTTTGTTTTTTTTTTTTCATGGTTTGTGAAACAGTATATATTAGTTATTGGGCAAGCAGCATTTCTTGAGATCAACAGTGACACCGTTTTAAAGAGAATTGGTGAGTAAATTAACAAGGTTTTAAAATATTGCATATGGTAGCTTTGCGCATGGGCAGTATCGTAGCCAATAGAGGTTTATCTGAGGCGTGATTATTGCTAGTTGAAAACTTTTCCTAAAATATTATATGTTGTTTACCTTACAGTATTCCATTCATATTCTTATAATAAAGAACATTTAATACTCCAGTTCAGAGAGATTGTTTTTCATAAATATTTACAATATGTCTTTATTTCTTATGATCTAATTTGGCATTTACAGACTATAATATCATTTATTTTCTTTTTTTTTTTTTTAGGTAGAGTCTCTCTCTAGCTCAGGGTGACCGGGAATTCACTATGTAGTCTCAGGTGACCTCGAACTCATGGCAATCCTCCTACCTCTGCCTCCTGAGGGCTGGGATTAAAAGTATTTGCCACCACGCCCAGTTTATAATAAACATTTTTATTTTTTCTAATCATTTTAAAAGTAGGAATGCTAACTATGCCCAGAATATAATTAATTTGAAGTTGCTACTATTTTATCCCTACTTTTAATTCATTATTAAATAATTTAACACTTCTCTTTTTATAATTTTTATTTACTTATTTATTTGACAGAGAAAGAGGGGGAGAAAGAGAGAGAGAGAGAGAGAGACAGAATGGGTGTGCAGGGCCTCCAGTCACATGCAGATGAACTTCAGATGCATGCACTCCCTTGTGCATCTGGCTAATGTTGATCCTCGGGAATCTAACCTGGGTCCTTTGGCTTTGCAGGCAAATGCCTTAAGCCACTAAGCCATTCCTCCAGCCCATGTTAAATAATTTAAATACAATAAGTCTATAGTGCCATCAAATACAAGATTTTTGGAAACTACCTTTCCTTGTTGAAACCAGAGAATCATTACCTATATGTGAGTAAAAGGAGTTAAGTGAACTATATAGTGAAACTATACTTATTACCCTACAATTTCTACTAGCAAGTGAAATCTTGTTCAGGAAATTTTATATGTAAAATGACATATGGCTTAAATGATGAAATGTTTACAATTAGCAATATTCAAAGTGATGTTCATTTCACAGCTTAATATCTTGTCTTAATTTCCACTTTAATTTTAGAATTCATTTTATAGGGCTATCCTGAACAAAAATGAATGAATCTATCTAGATATTATGCCTCTCTTTTTATCTTCTTAGTCACATATCTATCTATTGTCTATCACCTATATATACCAGTGGGCTATATATCAATCTATTTATAATCTATCTAAAGAGACTAGACTCACACACTTATGTCAAGTCAGAAGTCACCAGATATTTTGAGTCTCCTAACTAGAGACTCAAAATCGCTGATGGTGCACTTTCACTCCAAAAGCCTCCATATACCATAGCCCAAAACAGCCGTGGTTTTGATTCATACCTGATGTCAGAGATTAGATGTTCATCTAATCTCAGGGGCTAAACATTGGTTTTACTCCATTGACTGAATCAAATGTTGTTCTCATACACTCAAACATACCCAGAACACACCCACATTTGACCAAATGTTTTCAGTCTAGTCAAAACATAAATTACCACGTGGAGATATGTATGCAAATATGCTAAATTAACTGCTTTATATTTTAATTAAAACACTATAAAATTGAACATGACAATGTAGAATTTCATATTTTTCCAGTTTTAAAGGTAGGTGTCTGACAAATGGTTTAGATGCATAATGAGGAGTAGCGTTAACTTTGCATTAGTACCCCCAACTTAATTTGCATAGCAGTTTATAGTGCAACCCATGTTTTAGATGCTCAAGCATACTTCTCTAGCTAATGTTTCTTCATGCCTACTCTAGCAAAGAAATATGCTAGTATCTTATTATCATTTTAAAATGTACCTACTAAATATTCAAGTGTTGATGCTAGCAGTTGACAGGAAGAAAATGAGTGTTGGTTAGAAATACATGCATGTATAAGCATTTATTTACTTAATTAATTAAACACTAAAAGTACAACAGAGTTGCATAATGACAGAAGTATGAGAAGAACCTACATAGTGTATGAAACGCTAAAGAAATCATCTAAGCAAGTCATTAAAAACATTTGAATCCATTTTGATTGTTAATGGAATACATGGATAATTTTTATAATGAAAAGAGATATATTTAAGCTCAAATTTCTGCAGGCTGGGAATTCCAAATTTGGTGTGCCACATCAAGGGAAGATTTTACACTGCCTTGCATCATCCATAAGTACAAAGGCTAAATAAGAAAGAGTGAAGCACATTCCCATGTGTAGTCACTAATGTGTAGTCACTATGGTCACTAATCTAGTTCTGTTACAGCTTAAACTCACGGGCAAAGGGACTTGATCAGTTCACAAAGGGTAGATGTACACCTTCAACATAGCCACCTTCTATTGCTTGCACCTCTCAGTACCACTGCACCTGAAAAATAGATTCAAGATGAGTTGGGTGAAGCAATCCATATTCAGATCATAGTAGCAGTTTTAGTCAAATTGAAATAACAAACAGGGTATGGGTGAAACATAAAAGGAAAATTTTAATTTTAAATATGTACTTAAGGCAAAGCCAGATTACCTTAACCCTTTCACATTAATTCAGGCTTTATTCCTCAGGACCCACGTTAGCCAGATGCACAAAGGGGCACACCCGTCTGGAGTTCGTTTGCAGTGGCTGGAGGCTCTGGTGGGCCCATTCTCTTTCTCTCTATCTGCCTCTTTTTCTCTCTGTCTGTTGCTCTCAAATAAAAAATGAACAAAAAGTAAAATCAAAATGTGTAATATTAATAACTATGACCAAATCATAAAGTCAAACTTATGCTTCTTATTGGATTTTGATAAAAAGTATATTTAACCTTGGACATCAGTAAATTATTGTTTTCCCAATAATTATATTTTAAGATATACATATAATCACAATTTCCGTATATAATTATACATACATATAACTGTTTTTGAAATTATTAATGATGCATATTGAGAAAGAATAACTCTTATCTGATTCCAGGTACAGTTACCCTTTAGGTACTGTAAATAAGTCATTTTAAGCTCATTTCTTGAACATAATAAAAAGGAGAAACAATGCATAAACCTATAGCTGTACTTTGTGCAAAGAAATTATACAATCATCATAAGAACCATGATGCATTTGGTTTAAAATTTAGTATAAAATTAAAGGTATAGCTGGGCTGGAGAGATGGCTTAGTGGTTAAGCTGCTTGCTTGCGAAGCCTAGAGACCTAGGTTTGACTCAGCATCCACGTAAGCCAGATGAACATGGTGCTGCATGCATCTAAAGTTCATTTTTAGTGGCAGGAGGCCCTGGCTCACACATTCCCTCTCTCTCTTTCTTTCTCTCTCTCTCTCTCTCTCTCTCTCTCTTTCTATCTATCTCTATCTCTGTAGTTGTCACCAACAATGATCACAAATGTGAGTTGTCCAGAACATGTAGTTGGACTTTACTTCTCAAGTATCACTCCATGGCTTCCTATAAAACTCAGAGTATCATTATCATTTCTAACTTAACCTCAGGAGCGACTATACATTCTCTTATTTTTTAAGTATTTTAAAATTCATTTATTGGAGACCAAGAGAGGGAGAGAAAGAGTGAGGAGTGGGGAAGGGAGGGAGGGAGAAAGGAAGGGAAAGAATGGGTGCACCAGTGACTCTAGCCACTGCAAAGTAACTCCAGATGTGTATCTGGCTTATGTGGGACCTGGAGAATGAAACCTGGGTCCTTAGGGTTTGTAGGTAAGTGCCTTAACTGATAAGTCATCCCTCCAGCCCAATTTTACTATTCTTTATGCATACTCCTCCCACCTGGTATCGGATGTGTGTATGTGTTTTCCCATAGAAAACTTCAGATATATATTGGATACAAGAGCCTTTTCCAGGCTGTCATCACAGGAGCATCCATAACACCACACAGTTTATACTCCAAATAATCCTGGTCCATTTCTATTGCTATAACTGAATGCCACAAGTTGTGTAATTTATACAAGCAGAAGTTTTTTGTTTATTGTGGTTGTAGAGGCTGTGGATTCCAGAGCAAAGCAGTAGCATCCACTGAGGCCCATCTTGAGCAGCCTAGTCCAACATCATGTGTCCTGACAGAGCCAGGATGCTAGCTTGAATCACAGTTCTTTTGTTTCCATATTATTTTTATTTTTATTTATTTGAGAGAGAGCGAGAAAGAGGAAGAGAGAGAAGAAGAGAAAGAGAGAATGGGCATACCAGGGCATCTAGCCACTGCAAACATGAACTCCAGGCATATTTGCCCCCTTGTGCATCTGGCTTATGTGGGTCATGGGGAATGGAACCTGGGTCCTTTGGCTTTGCATGCAAGCACCTTAACTACTAAGCCATCTCTCCAGTCCCAAATCTCAATTCTTATAAAAACAAAAATTCAATTACAGGGAATCCATCCTCATGGCTTGATATAATCCTGATAATCTTCAAAGGCCTCACCACTAAATACCACCAGCATTTTCATTTAGACATTAGACATCCAAAAAATGAATTTTCTGGTATACATTCTGTGCTTTGGTGCCTCAAATCCATGTCCATTGATTTCTCACAATACAAAATGGGTTCATCCCATCCCAATATCCTGAAATTCTTAACCCATTTCAGTAACAAATCAAAGTGTAAAGACAAAGGTATTGTCTAAACTATATGGGTGAGACTCAGGACATGGTTGCCCCTATGCAGAGATAAATTTATTGCAGCTGTCAACCTTTGAAATCAAAACAGGTTTGCAGTTTACCAAGTGCAATGATAAGATATACAGAGCATAGACAGTATCATTTCAAGGGGAAGAAATAGGCTGAAAGAAATGAGTAATAGGCATTAACTAAATTAAAAACCCAACAGGACATATAATTAAATTTTAGTGATGCTGGCAGTTAGTGAAGGCCTCGGGCAGACATAAGGAGACTAAATCCTCTACTCTGTGTGTCCAAGTTCTTGTCTTCATCAGATAAAGCATTAAGAAACAAGACAACATGAGGAACCAGGAGAGGACAATTACTACACAGTAAAAGTACACATTCAAAGAGTGAGGAAGAGTAGTCATAGAGTGTTATACCACCAGGATTTTAGAGAGTGTATTTTACAGCGATTTTCATTGATCATTCATGAGCTGCGATTATTGAAGGCCAGGAGTGGAGGAGATCCTGGGAAACTACTGAAACAGGTAGATTGGAGAGAACATCTAGTAATAGAGTCTAAGCTATTTTTTAAAATATATTTTTTTAATTATTTATTTAATTATTTGAGAGTGACAGACACAGAGAGAAAGACAAGTAGAGGGAGAGAGAGAGAGAATGGGCGCGCCAGGGCCTCCAGCCTCTGCAAACGAACTCCAGACGCGAGCACCCCCTTGTGCATCTGGTTAATGTGGGACCTGGGGAACCGAGCCTCGAACCGGGGTCCTTAGGCTTCACAGGCAAGCGCTTAACCGCTAAGCCATCTCTCCAGCCCAAGTCTAAGCTATATTTATAGGGCTTTCAGATAAATCACGATTTCCAATGCATAATGGGAATAACTAAGCCTGCAGTGCTAATAGTACGTAAACAGCATTATAACAAAGCAAAAGACAATTACTGGTCCTCTGGGTCACCCATGTAGTTTCCATCTGGACTGACAAGGTCTTGCCTGCCGTGGTTTTGGCGGCCTCACTACAAGCTGCTGTGGGCAACATTGTGGTTGCATCTGCCCCTTGCCACCAAGGAGTTGGGATTTTCCCTACATGCTCTCCAGCCTATTCCATGGGAGCTTCACAATATTTCTACATTCCTTTTCGTTTGGAATTACTATTAGGCAAAGTTTTCAGGTAACAGGCGAATACTGTGGTAACAGAATACAGGATATGAGTGAGTTGTTTTATTGTTGTATTGGACAAGAAACGTGAATTTTGTGTTTTTGCTAAAATCATATAGAGCAAGATTTACTCATTCATTTATGAATTAGTTTTTATTCCAAAAGATTTAAATGTCTCTATCACATTAACTACATCCTTATTGTTTACATGTGTTGACATCACTGAAGATTTCTATCTATAACATTTTTTTGGTTATATATAAAAATCCTCAGCCTGGAGCACAGTTAAGTCACTTACCTGTGAAGCCTAAGGACCCAGGTTTGAATCCTCGGTACCCATATAAAGCCAGATAAACATGCATCTGGAGTTTGTTTGCAGTGGTTGTAGACCCTGGGGTACTTATTCTCTTTCTCTCTGTTTCTGTCTCTTTCTGTTGAGAATATATATATATATATATATATATATATATATATATATATATATATATGTGTGTGTGTGTGTGTGTGTGTGTGTGTGTGTGTGTGTGTATACATATATATATGTATATGCATATATATGTATATGTATATTTATATTTATATTTATAATATACATACATATGTATATTATACATATATATACACAATATATATATATATATATATATATATATATATATATATATATATAAAATTCTGGTTGAATTTAGTGATCTATGGTCAGATCTAAAACTAGAAATGTGTTTGCTTAGAAAAAGACACAGAAAAATCAAGTATGCTAGAAAGAGAAAGCAGAGCTAGTAGATAAATTCTGTTCACAGACTGAGCAAAAATTTAATGCTTTAATTGTAAATTTATCCTTCTTCTCATGGACAGCATAAATGCTGCTGCTGCTACTTCTTCTTTTTTTGTGTGTGTCCTGCCCTGTATTACATCTGCAACTATACATAGTTAACAGCTACTGTCTCCCAGAGAGGTTTCATGGATTAAAAGGCTTTCCACGACAGCCTGTTACTGCCCTCTACTGATGGCTGCAATTGTTCAGATCATTTCACGAAAAGAAACCAGTTTGATTTCTAAGTCTCTGACAGCACTTTTATCAGAAGGAATGGGAATAAAATCTTAGTGTTCTCATGATGCACTTTTAACCCCTTTAGATGTAGAAATGTGAACAGACCATAGGAACACACCTGCTTTTTTCATCAGGTGTAGTTTTCCACTGTTTGATCCATTTATAAAGAAAATAAAAAAACACTGAAAGCTAACATGACTGAAAAGAGAAAACTTATTATGAAATTTCACAGATTAGAGCATAAACAATAGATTTTTCAGAATAGAAATCTGAGGATATTATAGGCAGCATTATCAATCTGATCACAATGAAATAGCACATCATTCTCAATGAGGCTTGGAATGATTTTGTGGATTGTAATAAAAGCTTTGAACATATACTTTTACAATGATGTTATGTAATCATGATTTATCTATTTTTTTTTTCCCATCCAGGGTGGCAAGGGACTCACTGTGTAGTCTAGGCTTAGCTGTGAACACTGAAACCTTCAGCCTCTGCTTCCAGAACATTTGGATTACAAACATAGCATTATGATTCAATTTTGAATGATAAACTTTTCAGGTAAAATGTAGCTTGATTTTTAAGCAACAAACCTAAACAAAACTGTGTAAAATTAGATATTTTACATTTTATTATCTCCCACACCTACTCATTAATGTTTTCTCAACTGTTTTACCTAACTTGGGAGCTTTAAAACTTTTTGTGATAGTTTACAGACAATGCTAATTTGCTTTATTGAGAACTTGGCTGTTATTTAGGAGATAAACAATCTTTTTGAAAAAAATTATTTCTGTTTTATTTATTTATTTGAGAGAGACAGACAGCGAGAGAATGAGGCCAATAGAGAGAGAGAATGGGCGTGCCAAGGCCTCCAGCCACTGCAAATGAACTCCAGATGCGGGCGCCCCTTGTGCATCGCTGACTAACATGGGTCCTGGGGAATCGAGCCTTGAACCAGGGTCTTTAGGTTTCACAGGCAAGTGCTTAACCGCTAAGCCATCTCTCCAGCCCAAACAATCTTTTTTATTAAGCTGTGGAACACACTGAAATGGTTTGCAAAGGAATGAGTGGGATTGCTGACAACCACCAGCCCTTCTTTATCCCTGTTTCTTATTCGCCCATGGTCCTAGTGTATTAACTATCCTAAGAATCAAAGTGACTTAATAGATTGAAACAAACAAACAAACAAGCAAACAAAAGAACACAGCCAACAACCAAGTGAAGAGTATCAGTTAATTATTCTAGTTTTCTGCCCATATTTCCTGATGTCAGCTGAGGTTTAACATAAAATTTTTAACATTCTCTAGATGATTATGAATTCAATTATCATAAGGCTAAATTATCCAGACTGCTCTCTGCATATTATATTACAATACCTTAATAATTTTATGTTTTCTAAGTAGTGTTATTTTTTTTTTAATTTAGTACTGTTTCCAGTTTGACCCTAAATTTTACAAATATAATGGTGTGCATGTTAAACCTACAATTTTGGTCAGCTCATCTATGTTTTATTTGTAACTTTTATTTTGTATCTGAAAGAAAGTCTTGAGGTTAAAAGAAAAAGAAAGTGCTGGATGATTTTTTCTTCCTTTTTGTCTACTCCTGAGTTTTAAAAGCACTTTGAAAAATGAAATTCAAAATATCAACCTAAGTCAAGTCTAGGGATATATAATTTTAAGTACAATTATGTAACATGAATAGAATACTCAAAACATATTTTAAAGGCTCTAATATGTTTTACTTGAGCACAGTAACAGATGAAAAAATATGACCTCTGAAATTCATTTGAATAAGGCATTATGAAAGTTCACCTAGGCTGTATCACAGATAAATTCTAATTGTAACTGCAAAGAAATAGATCCATAAATCTGTTAGAACTCTAAAAATGTTGGATGAGATAGTGAAGTACTTAGAAAATTTGATTTGTTATTGTAGTCCAGATTATGTTATGCCATCATTCAAACATATGACCTAAGTTTTAATGATATTGATGCAAATATGCAGTATGTACAAAAATTGATGATGACATAAATGGTACACTGTATAAAAGGCAGATTGATTACTCATAATAGAATGGAAAATAAATGTTAAAAGTCAAATAGATTTAAAACAAAAAATAAGTTGGTGTTTTGAGATACAGATAAAGTTGGCCCTTGACTTTCAATAATAAATTATAATAATTTCTAGAAGTGATCATGCTACAGTACACTATGTGAAATAATAATGTTATATAATATTTATGGATGATTATAAGTATACTTATATTGTAAAGACTTTGAAAAGTATGTGGGCACTATGAGACATAAGCTTGTGTGCTTGGACACATGAATTTCAGTACTTTTGCACAGCAGAAAGAAAAGACTATATACACACAAAGACAGAGTATATATGCAAAATATTGACACATATTGCATAACATAAATAGCTTTGTAAGTAAAATTCAAATAAAGAATAGTATGATAAAGTTGGGCAAAATGACTCAATAAAGTCTGATATTTCACTAGTTACAACACAAAATGCTTAATAACTTTTCACTGGAAAATCTATACCAAACAATTCTTAAATTATAAGTGGCTTGAAAGAATGGGTATGCTCATCTAGTTTGGAATTGATATCTTCATATAGTAGAAGTTCTAGAAGGTAGTAATAATGAAGTGTTGGCCATTGGGACATTTCAGAGCCCAGTGACTATAAAACATTTATATTTTAAACATAGTTCAACAAATGAATAAAAATATTTATTTCAAGAAAGGGAAGGCCTTTCTGTCACAAAAGATAATGTTACTAAACCTCAAATTAAAACTTAAGTTCTGTTTTATTTGTCATACAGAATGTACCTTTCAGATTTTTGTGAATTATTTCAATTACTTGCACAATAATTTTGCAAATGCTTTTCAAATACAAAATATGTAAGTACAAGGGTTCAGGGAGCACTTTCTTTTGACAGATGGCAGAAAATACTGGAGAGACTGAAGATCCATAACAATGACAAGAAGAAAAGGTTGAGTACCAAGCACTAGATGAGTCAGCTCCATCACACTTGCCAGGGTCCAAGGAACACTACAAAGAAAGTGGTGGATAGAATATAAGTGCTGCCCTCACTGCTAGCCAGAGGACCTTCTCCATGGAGATAGCAGTAGCCATTGAGGTGACACAACATTTACCAAAGTAGAAAATAAGAGGCTGCAGAAAGCTTAACATTAAAGGAGACTGAGAGAACAGTTTGTAAAAGGGGGCTGAAAAAAATATATGAGCCACAGGGTAGAAAGGAGTACAGTTAGGCATTATTCTCTCAACAGGAGCTAACTGGTGCATTCATGAGCCTACAGTGATTGAGTCTGATATCTAAACTGATGAGTGTACTCAGTGTAATGGGGGGAGAGAGAACAAAACAGGGTAGCCTGATGGCAATAAGGGCTATGTGCAGTATGTTCATATAAGAAATTTCTTAATATTTTTAAAAATAGTAAAGGATTTGGTTTTTTTTTCTTTAATTTTTTTAGGAGAAAAGACACTGGAATACTGGAATTTTCTTAGATCTTAGATTCAAAACATCATTTATTCTGCCAGATGGTGAAATAGTTATAATTCTATCCCCATAGTCTAATGATAGTGGATTTTCTGAAGTTACTGAAGGGCCTGAGAATTACCTGCTTTCCTAAACCAGAAATGGATACATAGAAGCAGCTGGCACCAGTGGGGACAGAGCCTGCCTTTTTTATCTCTCTCCTGGAAAGATTATTGCTGATAATGAATAGTGAAAGTTCATCTGATACAATAGCCATCCGTTTGCACACCACAGAGGAACCAGAGTGATTTCAACAGCATGCCGCCCTGAAGACAAACAGTGCCTTGAAAGGCTTAGCCCTGTGCTGCCCCAGTGATTGATGGATGTAATGAGAAAGCCTATGTTGCTTGAAGCTGCTCGGAAGGAGAGGAAGGTCTGTGAGTAGGTATTGACCTAGATGCCAGCATGAGATTATATAGTAAATATGATGAACCAGCTGTGAAATTAGAGACACTACATCACACACAAGATAACATCACACTTCTTGGTGTTGGAGGTCATAGGGTAACAACAAAGAAAACATTCACTTGGACCTCACGATAGAGATTGCATTTTCCTTCTGGGAGCAAAGATACTTTCATGAATGGTAAAGTTTGTAATTTGTCAAATATACAACAGGGGAAATATATTTATATCTTAAAACATGTGACAGAAGAGTTGTCAGCTGGTGTGTTAAGACCTCAGTTGGATGATCCCATTTTATTGTAGGTGGTAAAAATAACTGTGGAAGGTGTCAAAAATATTAAGAAAGGAAAATACAAGTTGAAAAAGACAAGTTAAGTTTAATTTTATACTGCTTTGTTCCTGGTCTTACATTAGTCAACACATCCTAGTATTTGAAACTAATTTCCTTTGGAAATTTTGGAGAAAAAAAAATAGAGAAGAAAGACTGTTCCAAAGTTTTCATATTTTCCTGCTATGACAAGATGTTCTGTTATTTGAAATATCTGAAAAGCATTTTCAAAAGTTTCCTGTGAATCACTGAAATAAGCCATTAACATTTGAAAGAGATGTTTTAAGTTTTATATTTCACTTCTAAACATTTTCAAACTGCTATAAAATTCTTTTTATGAATAAAACTGATTTCAGCAAATTCTACATTCATACTATGGGTACATTTGTTACAAACCTTTACTATACTGTAAAAATCACTTTATTAATTTTAAACGAACTCAGTTTGCAATACCTTCCTTCATTGAAAAAAAACAAATGCACCTATAATCCAAGAGTCTGTGATGTATTAGTAGAACAATTAGTGACTAACTTTTGATTCACAAAATCCTAGAGTTAGTCAACTTTCTATTGCGTTGACAAAATGCCCAGAATTAGACAAGTCAATTGAGGACATCTTGTTATAGCTCAATTTCAGAGGTTTCAGCCCATGGTGAGTCCAAGTTGAGTGAAGTTGAGGGTCATGTCTGTACAACAGTGGTGAAGAGGTTGGGAAGGCAAGATAAACCTTCCCAGGACATGCCTTCATTGCCCTACTTTCTCTATCTCAGGCCAATTTTCTATGCTTTCCACCCCTTTCACAGTCCACTGCACTTTGAACTCATCCATTGGTAGCACTGATGAGGTTTGGAACCTTCATGGTTCAATCTCCTCACAAGAGACTAAGCCTTCTAAATGTAAACTTTTGAGACATGCCATATCAAAGCAAAAGCTGTTACATTTGGATTTCTCTAAAAAAATTCTAATAGAAGTAAGGGATTGTTTGGAATACATTTTCTACATGTTATAACAGTGACATGTACACTTTAGATATCTGTTATGCAGCTTATAGGGGGAAAAAAGTTCATTTTTGCTTACAGGCTTCAAGGGGAAACTCCATGATGGAGGGGGAAATGATGGCATGAGCAGAGGGTGGGCATCACCTCTTTGCCATCATTAGGTAGACAACAAGAACAGGAGAGTATGTCAAACACTGGCAAGGGAAACTGGCTACAATACCCATAAACCTGCCCCCAACAATACCCTGACTCCAGGAGGTGTTAATTTCTAAATCTCCATCTGCTGGGAACCTAGCATTCAGAACACCTAAGTTTATGGGGGACACCTGAATCAAACTACCACATTCCACCACTGGCCCCCATAAACTTAATGAATAACTGAATAAGTACACATGATATAAAATACAATTCATTCACCCTACTTTTACAGTCCCCATAGTTTTTTTTTTAATCACTCTCTATGATGTTCAAACATCTCCATAGTCCAAAGTCTTTTAACTGAGCCAAAATATCAAAATAAACCAAAAAAAAAAAAAAAAAACATAATGGGACAGAATACACATTCAAACTCAAAAAGGTAGCATTGGTCATAACAAAGAAATATTCAAACAATACAAGATTTAAACAGGACAAACATCAAACTCTGTACCTCTAAGTCCAATAACTCTAGTCAGTGACAAGTCTCCCAGTCCAATAATTTTAACCAGCAACAAGTCTCTAGAGTTGCAATTCCACATCTCCAGCTAAGCTACTCACAGCCCTGGAAAACTTCATCCAGGGGTGGCAGCTCTCCTTAATAAAGATCTCATGGACCCGGCATCTTCACTAGGTCTCCACTACAACCCACGGTTCATTTCAAGGCTCCATCCGGTCTCCATGCAGGCATCCAGCAAACCTGCTTCACATTTCCCATGGCTGTTTCCAAAACACAAGACCATGTTGCAAATTCAATGACCCTCTCTTTCCTGCATTTCTCATACTCCACAATACCAGGTGGGATGTTACCTTATTAATGGGGTAGAGGTAAAAGAGAGTTTGAAGAACAGGCCACTGCGTGAGCATTCATGCCCCTTCAAGAGTCTACATTCTTCCTGTTGCCCTAGTGCAGGTCAGCTGGTCCAATCTCAACAGCTATATTCTGTCCTATAATTACAGCTGAGTGGGCAACAGTTTTGGCCCAAGGATTTAATTTTTTTTCTGTGCCATATCCCTCAGCTCACACCAGTCCATTTCTATGCAAGGCAACCCTGCACAAATTCTCAGGTCACAAGCGTAATGGCAAGCCTATCACACAAACTGTTTCTAGCCAGTCTAGGTAGAGCTCTGTCTCACAAGCCAAACCTCACAGTCCATAGTTCTTAGTGCATTCAGGTCTTTCAACTCTGACCACAATAGTCCATTAAGCTATACTTACAGCACTGCAAGGCATCTCTTAGGTCAAGGTTTCAAATCCTTCCACCTTCCTCTTGAAAATCAGCTCCAAATGGCCAAAGTCACACAGTCAGGTGACTAGCAGCAAATGACGCTACTCCTTGGTACCAACTTTACTGTTACAGTCAGGTTTGCATTGCTGACAGAAATTAACCAACCAAGAGCAGCTTGTGGGGAACAAAAGGCATATTTTAGCCTACAGGCTCCAGGGGAAGCTCTGTGGTGGCAGGGGAAAATGATGGCATGAGCAGAGGGTAAACATCACCTCCTGACTGACAACAGGAGGACAACAGGAACAGGAGAATGTGCCAAACACTGGCATGGGGAAACTGGCTATAATGCCCATAAGCCCACCCCCAACAATACACTGCCTCCAAATCTCCATTAGCTGGGAACCTAGCATTCAGAACACTTAAGCTTATTGGAGAGAGCTGAATCAAACCAACACAGTATCCTTTCATTTAATGTTTATATTATTTGTGTATATGTGTGTTTGAGGTCAGAGGACAACCCCAGGATGTTGGTCTTTCCACCTTTTGAGACAGGGTCTCTCTTACTGTTATTTGCCTTTGGGATGGCCAGACTAACTTGCTCTTGGGTTTTGAGACTCTCCTGACTCCACCACCCATTGCTGTAATCAAGTGATGGGATGAAATAAATATGAACTACTCTGGTCCACCTTTGTGTTGGTTCTGGGGATTCAAACTCCACTGTTATGTTTGCAGAGAAAGCATTAACACCTGAGTCAACCTCCCCAGCCACATGTACTTTTAAAATCAGGATAAGAATCATAGAAGTATGCGGTTTCAGGCACCAGTGTGCTGTCACTATGTAGGAGAAGGATTTATAGGGGTGAATTTGTCAGCTGTACTTTTTAACTGGGTGCAGATAGGGACTTAAAGAAATAAGAGCTAAGGAAGATGGTCAGCATAAAGAAATATGATGGATCCACCAAGCCCTTCAGAATATATGTAGCCTAAACTGTTGACTATGTTCACTTCACTATTTCTTCTTAGATGGATACATTTCTCTTGTAATACATAATAATGCATCACTTATAGTTTAGCTGTGTATATTAGTGTTGCAAAAATACTAATTCTTTTCTCTGCCTTTCTCTTACATGCCTATTGTCTTGCTCACCTTACAGATATCATGCTTTATCATGTGTCTTGGTTTGACAGGATGATATGAGGAAAAGGGAACAGGCTTGCTATTCTGCTACTTAGCCATTGAGAACTATTTGCTATACTTAGCGTTGCACTCCTCTCTCCAACAACATGCCCAAGCAGGCCCATTGCTTAACTTTGGGCCAAGAAGGAGGTATATGAAGCAAATATATAGCCCAGCTCAGTTATAGCCTGAAGCAGTTCTGCTCGAGCTGTCCTATGTAATTCTTATTTTTTGCTATGAAGTTTCATTGGGTTTTGCTTGTTTCATAAAAGAATTTACCAATACACCCAAACACATTCATTCATTTTACTGAATTCTATCAGGTTTGGTCACAGACTGCGAGAGTGTTATAAGCAGTCCTGAAATACAGAACTCCTTTCATCCTGCTCTTGATGTTGACTGATACATTTTGGTGCAAGTGCAGAGCTTCTCACTTCTTGCAGGCACTCAATCTATCACACACAGCTCATTTCATGTCCCTGACTGATGATGATTGCTTCAGCAGTACTTTCTCAGCCCAGGAGCTAAATTTAGGAAACTGTCCTCCATTTTTTGAGGGCCTACTTGAAAAGAAAAGGTTCCAGAGAAGAGCTCACCATTCTTTCTGAACACAATGGTATGTTTCAACTGAAAAGTATTTAAGGGACGAGAGCCACCTGCCAGCCAAAGCAAAAGAAGGATAATGTAATGATTTCTATGTAATAACCAAGATAGTGTTAACTTATAGAAGCTGATATACCTGAGAATGTCAAATTAACTATGATAACTAGTGATGTTCTCACATGAGTATAAAGAATTGAAGGAAGTTGCAAGACTTTCCTAATTAAAAGTTATTAATGGCTCAAAAAATAAAACTAAGGAATTTTGCAGAAGAGCAGGTGTAAAGATTGTAAGAGCCACAGGCTGGGAAGGAATATCCAGAGACCTTTTCTCCTTATAATGATGGACTACTGCTCTTGCAACTCATAACCTCATGGTGAATGCCAGAAATCCCACTGAGAAGGGCCCTAGAGGAGGAGGGGAATAATGGTACCAACACAAGATGTGTGCATACAGCATTTCTACTAAATAAGTAAATAAATAAAACCAAGGACTGGGGAGATTGCTCAGTGGTTAAAGGTACCTGTTTGCAAAGCCTAACAACATTGGTTCTATTCTCCGGAACTCATGAAAAGTCAGATGCACATGGCAGGTATATGCATATAGAGTCTGTAGCTACAGGAGGCCCTGCCATGCAGATACCTTGTCTTTCTCTTAGATAGATAAATAAACAAAACCCCATAAACACAAAATGCAAATAAAATCAAGCTCTCTCCTTTGCTAGGAAATGCATATAACTCTTGATACCTTCCAGGTATTCTTAGTTACTGAATCAGATTTCTGTTGCTGTATCAAAGTAGTTGAAGTTATGTACTTTATAAGGAAAGAGGTTTATTTTTGTTTTTTTTCACAGTGCTGGAAGTTAGAGAACATGGTATGGGCACCTGCTGAACTGCAGTGAGAGTAGAATGACAAATGGCATGGCAATAGTAAGTGTGTACAAGATGGCAGGGGATGCACATGAAAGAAGAATTCAAGGGGTTACAAAGGCCCTGTCTTCATATCAGCCCATTCATATGAACACTAGCCTGGACCCATGATAACTACCTTAATGTCTTTCAAGAGGGTTACCTCTCATTACCTAATTACCTTACACCAGGCACCACCTACTAAAGGTTACACCACCTCCATTCTGCCCCACCAGGTGGAGATCAAACTCTAATCTGTGAACCTCTATGGGACCACTGAAAGAATTGCTAAACCCAAGTGCCTCTATTTCATCACTATTTGTCTCTTTTCTCATTGGGATGGGCTTACTTTTTGTTCCTTCAGTATCAAGCTATTTAAATTTCTTATCATTACTGATACATTTGTCATACTTCATTTTTTTCTCCATCTCTTCATGTGATTCCTTTTGCCTATTTGCCACATCTAGATCCAATATCACCTGCTAGGAGGGATTTCAGGTGTTAATACCACCTAATGGGACTTTCTCAAGTTCTATCATGTCTTTTACTAGTTCAATCTGTCATATACTCCACTGGAGTGTGCTACTCAAGTACAATGTATTCAGCTACATTTACAGAAAATGCCAGTTATTTGTCTTATTTACTCAGCCTTTGGGAGCCAATGATTGGTAGATATGAGTCATGGTACAACCTAACATTAAGAAATTAAACACATGGGCTGGATAGATTTCTAAGTGGTTAGGGCACTTATCTGTGAAGCCTAAGGACCAAGGTTCAATTCTCCAGGTCCCACCTAAGCCAGATGCAGATGGTGGTACATGCACCCAGAGTTCATTTGCAGTGGCTACAGAGCCTGGCATGCCCATTCTCTCTCTCTCTCTCTCTCTCTCTCTCTCTCTCTAGTAGAAGTTACAAATAATTTTAAAAGATATTAAACATATACTTCTTTTCAAGGTTTTTCTGCTTCCACAAGTTCATTGTTGGCAAACAAACTCAATTTCAATGTATGGTTGATAAATGTGAGGAGAGCCAAAAATAACACACTTCCAGAGTGCTAGTGATCTATCTGTAGCATTCACTCCAAAGCCTAGTTATTAACACCAGATTCCAATGTGCTTGGGTAGTTTTATTTTTTAAGTCTTTTTACTATACATTTTTATAAAAACCAGAAGTCTATTTTTTAATTTTTTTTTGTTATTTTTGTTTATTTATTTGAGAGTTACAGACAGAGAGAGAAAGAGGCAGATAGAGAGAGGGAGAGAGAATGGATGGGCCAGGGCCTCCAGCCACTGCAAACGAATTCCAGACGCATGTGCCCCCTTGTGCATCTGGCTAATGTGGGTCCTGGGAAGCTGAGCCTTGAACCGGGGTCCTTAAGCTTCACAGGCCAGTGCTTAACCACTAAGCAATCTCTCCAGCCCTATATTTTATATTTTAACTCACATCTCACCCACCCAGGTTTTATTTACCTAGAGTCCAGAATGGAGGTGGGTGATAATCTCTCAAGCTCAATCACATGGTTTTCTCAGTTCACCTTTCTTCATGAGCTACTAAACATCTCCATAAGCCTGTTTGTAACAGGGTAACTAGATTCTCACTGTCTGAAGAATGCAACAGAAACAAAGCTTTTGCCAGTTTGATATTATGTTCATATTTCCACAGTATCAAATATACAAAAGTTTGAATAACATCTAAAATAAAGTGGTAGTGCAGGATGAGAAAAAGACTAAGGAGAGATCCTTGCAGAGACATAGAGAGTTTTCTAACACATTCAGAGCCGGCATTCCATCACTTCAGTCAAATTACAAATCTATTCTAGGATAATTGCAAATTCAAGGGAAGCATATATCACACAATGATGAAAACCAAAGGCTGAGATAATCTTTGATTGTGTTTGGCATTTACCACTATCAAAGATACTCTAATGAGACCTAGAATTGTTTAGAACCTTGTACTATATAAAATGTAAAAAATTTTAGTGGTAGGATTTTTCTACTAAATTTGCCATCATAATACTTGAGATACCAAAGAAATGTACAGGTTATTTGTGAGATGCATGTTCAAAGCTACTGCTGCTGTATCTAAGTTTTTAATATTTTTATTTATTTATTTGCAAGCAGAGAGAGAGAGAAGAGAGACAGAGAAATCAGATATGCCAAAGTCTTCAGGCACTACAAAAAACTCCAGATGCATGCACCACCTTGTATATCTAGCTTTATGTGGATACTGTAAAATCAATCACTGGCCATTAGGATTCATGGGCAAGTGACTTAACTGCTGAGCCATCTTCCCAGCCCATGTATCATAGTTTTGAAAGCAGGAAGAGTCAAGTATTCAAGTATCCTGTTTACTTCTGTTATTCATCCATTCATTGAACACACACTTTTTAAAGTATCTACCAAGGCAGAAACATAGTAAGTAATGCAGATATTTCAAATTAAAATAAAGAGGAAATCCTCTGCATGAATACACCTGACTTCTATTGGAAGATAGGCACAGTAATAAATGTCAACTTTATTTACATTTTTCTGGATAAATCCAACAGACCCTTTTTCTTTTCATGTTGTAGTTGAGCACTTTTAGAGACAGCATCAATCAACTGTGTCAGAGCATACTGGTATTGCAGAGGGAGATAGCATCTATGTTTAGTTAACTTATATGGGAGGATTTAAGGCTTCTTTCTCAACATTCACATTATAAAGTCATTACATTATAGTCATGTATTTATTTTATTAGTAACCTACAAAAAGCCAAGATGGAGTAGAAAATACTTGCTCTGTATTGGTTTGTAACTAATGTTTTGGTGAGGTATGAAACTCGGTTCACAGATTAAAAGTATGACAGCAACAAATAGCTGTGAGGCTTGCATCAAGCATCATCAAAATTCATAGTAAACACAGCAGGAGAGGCTACAGAAGGGTTTGAATTCATTGTCAGAAAAGCATTACTAACTTCCATTAAATTGATAGCCAGATGAAGGAAAATCTTTCCATCCTATTTGTATGTGTATTTTAAACCTGTGACTGTGTGAGAGGGGAAAATCTTCAGAAACAGAAGCATGCATCATGCACAATTGTTCAGCAGGCAGCTTACATATTTTTTTGACTTACAACACAGAACTTTGTAAATTCCAGAGTATGTTATTTCTTATCATCATTGCATGTGCTGTCTTCCTCTTGGCCAATTTTCTAGAAGTTTTCCCAGTGGAATAGATGAAACTAGCCTGCTTGAGTTTTCTCTGTGATATGTTTGACAGAAAACAACTTTTGTCTTTCAAAGGAAGTTAAACAACTAAGGGACTGAATCTATTTATGGACTTATTACTATGCATGTCATGGATGGAAAGAATGACCTGGGAGGTTCATATGTTTGATATGAGGAGCCTACATGCATTAAAAGACAAAACAGAGTTTAATGACTTGGGATTTCATTTACACCAAATAATGAGAGGCTGTTCAAGACTGCAAATTGTGTCTTGGGTGTTGCCATGCACTGATGCACTTGATAGATAATTTATTCCTAGTCCTGGAAGAGAGCTTTTTAAAAATAACTGACATTGAGGATGCCAATAAGCCCTGGCACCATGTGTGTGCCAGCTGCGGAATCATTAGTAGGTTGAGGCACCCCACCGTGCAAACTGCTTCAAACTGATTTGTGGAGGGATGCACTTTAGCCAAAAGCATAAATGAATTCATGAATTTGCCCTACTTACAGTTCTCTTATCTCAGACTCTTAAAATTTTCAGTTATTATATGTCTTGTATGGATTTAGGTTTAGCAGTTGAAAAAGCAATGTGTTCTATTCTTTCATGTTCTCTACAAGATCACCATTTCTTTTCTGTTAATGGAAGATTAGCATTACAAATCCATCATTCCATTTAGCTGAGAAGTATAAAGTCTCATTGAAATATGTATGAAGACTTTTATTCAAACTAAGTGCTATAAGAAGCCATACTTATATATTTACACAGTACAAGTTTATGTTGTGAGAGACATGGAGGACATTACTTTGTTTCTGCTATAGATGATTATGAAAAAGACATAATCAATAACAAAAAGTGGAAGCAGCAAAATACGGCAATATTCCAATGATTTCACTGAGCACATAGAAATTGCCTTTTTTATAAAACCAGAGTGCTTCTCCCTGAAGGACTCAAACCTGTGTTGGATTCACAAAATATAGCCAGAAAATAACAAAGAAGTTCTACCTGATGACTTTAATTTAGTTTTTTACCTTTCAATTTTATTCCCTATATAGGAAAATCCTCTAGGCTAATTTTAGGCGCTAAGTCATGGAGAGAAGTAACATGAAATATTAAGGCAAAGAAAAACATATAATTAAGATTCCCTATGTGATTGGAAATACTTTCTTTTCTTGATATTCTAAAGCAAAATCCTTAGAAGAAAAAGTTCTTGCAAAACAGCTATGAATTCTGAGATAATGCATTATATTTTAAATTAAGCTAATATTCCTATCGTGCTCTTTTTATTTATAAATTATAATTTTAATTCATTTTCTCCTTTTGCATTTCCTTTAAAAAACACCCAAATAAGCAAATAATAATTTTAAGACTCTTGTTTGTAAAATGCAAGATTATCAGCTAAATGCAACCAATTTCACAGTTAATAGTACACCAATTAAAATTTCATTATATTAAATGCCTTCTAAAAACAGTTTAATAATATAAGTTGTTGCATTCATGTGATTATACTCCTGCATTTTAACATATGAATCATTGATTTGGGGCATTTTTGAATTATAGATATACAAACTTCATATGAATTAAATTGTGTCAATAAATAAATATTAGGATTTCACTGTCTGATTACAAAATAATTTTTTTCTTGTACAAAGAATAGCAGATGGGTTGGAGAGATTGTTCAGTTTTTAAGGTGTTTGACTATGACACCTGTGGACCCAGCTTTGATTCCCAAGTCCCCATGTAAACTAGATGCACAAGGGGGCTCATGAATCTGGAGTTCATTTGCAGTGGCTGGAGGCCCTGGCATGCCCGTTCTCTATCTCCCTCTCTCTGTCTTTCTTTCTTTCTTTCTCCAGTGAATAAATTAAATAAATAATTTTAAAAAGTAGCAGATAAAACGGTTTTTCAATTGAGTCAACTTCATTAAGGATGAGAATGTATTTCCAAGAATCCTGTCTCACTACAGGAACTTCTGAGAGATCACAAAGGTGAAAGTGGAAGAATAGCTTTTATTTTCAGGATTATTTTTATTTTTTTAATATTTATTCGTGTGTTTGTATGCGCACACACACACATGCACACATGTGCCAGACACTTTCTCTACTTTTAGTGTCTTGCTTAAGTAAGTATATTGGAAATCAAATCAGAGATGCCAACATGACCCAAATACCAATACCATAAGCTCCAATGCAGACTTAACCTCATCCTCTGCATGAGAAGTTGCCTTCCCAAGAATTTTCCTGTTTGACCCATAATAGTTTGACCCCCAAGCAGAAAGGCTTTATTATATATTGACTCAGTGAAGCAAAATTTACTCAAAACCAACAGATTTTCAAAGGGCTCCTTTCAAGTTCCACATCCTAGTCCAACTTTATGTGAGGAACAAGGTAGTCTTTCTTTTCTTCCATTATGTGGATGGTGACTCATTTTTCCAATTTCCTTTTTTGGTTTATTCTTCTCTCAAAATTTCCCACAATTTTGTACTATGCAGGATACCATACACTAGATATCACTTCTATTATTCTCCTTCCTCAATACAACTGCACCATCTGAGGTGAATACTAAAAGGATATTAGGTAGTCCTTAGTAATTCTTTTTTAATAATTTCCATGTATTCAGTGGAACAGGGGAGTACATTTTTCTCATTCAAGCTGCACTTTCCTCTATAGTAATTTTCAAAGACATTTGATATCCAGGAAAACTTGTGTAGGAGCTTTGAAGTCATAGATCACTCAGTTGATTCTTCAGGATTTAGTATCTGTTTTGGTAGACAGATTAATGCCCTCCACATCGTGTCCATGTCTTAATTCCTGGAACTAGGAAATACATAGTATGGCTAAATAAACTTTGTAGATGAGATTCTTGAGATGTAAAGATTATACTACTTTATCCAGATTAGCCCAATGCTATCTCAAAAATAAAATAAAACCCATGCAAAAGAAAAAGAGAGGAGAAAGATGGGGATATGGTAATATAATCAGAGTTAAAAGAACTGAGGTATGCAGGCAGCCTCTAGAAGATCAAAAGACTAGGAAATGGACTGTCTTCATGGACTTCTATAGCTAAGCTACAAAAATGTTTTATGTGTGTTATCTCTGAAACACAAAGATAACCATATCATTGTCAACACTTAAGTATATGATGGCAATTTTTATAGCTACAATAGGAAAATAAGTCAATGCATGAAATTATTCATTCTCCATCTGATTTGGAGGCTTTTCCTATGATTATGTATGATATCATAATTATCAGTACCACTTAGGTGGTTTAACTCCTATTTTCATAGATGTGACCTTCACTGAGCTTAATCTTACATATTCCTCTATCTAATTCATACTTTACTGTTGATATTGAGTACTCAAGTAAGTTAACCATGGTCAAAATACTCATTCATTCTGGTCTGAAATACTGTAACAACTATTTTCTCAGTTGCTAAAATCAAATATTTAACATTTACATGAGTCTGTTCTTTGTTACCATGCAACATCTTATTAAATCAGCAAATTTCACAATACTAGCTCTAGCATGGATCACCTTTCATGTATCCTGGACTGATCCCTTTGCCCTCACTTATCTGGACCTCCCCGTTCTCCGTTGTATTTTAGCTTCACTCTTCTTTTTTGCAAAATCATGTACATGCTACTCTCCTTTATCTTCTTGAAACAATCTGCATTGATTCTTATTTAGCTTTTTAAACTTTTCTTATTTTGTATGTATTTGAGAGAGAGAGAGGCAGAGAAAGAGAGAGAATACGCATGCCAGGGCCTCTAGCTTTTGCAAACAAACTCCAGACACATGTTCCACCTTGTGCTTCTGGCTTATGTGGGTCCTGGGGAGTCAAACCTGGGTCTGTTAGTTTTGCAGGCAGGAGTTTTAACCACAGTATCATCTGTACAGCCCTTACTTAGCTTTTTTGAGATGACCTTTGTCAAAATGCCTTGATTTTTCTTCAGTTTCTGAAGACTTAGCTTGTTCTTTCAAGTTAATCACCTCTGTGCTTAAATATTTTCTTGGTATATGTATGAAAATACAATGTACATTTCATATACTTTGTAATCTCTCTAGATTCATTAATCATTCATTTTCTACCTGATGTTTTTAGGGAACCTCAGTAAAAATATCGATTACCTGTCTCTCCATTTGTTTATTTAAACTATTACTGAGGGGCTGGAGAGATGGCTTAGCAGTTAAGCGCTTGCCTGTGAAGCCTAAGATCCCCAGTTCGAGGCTCGATTCTCCAGGATCCACGTTAGCCAGATGCACAAGTGGGTGCATGCATCTGCATCTGGAGTTTGTTTGCAGTGGCTGGAGGCCCAGATGTACTCATTCTCTCTCTCTCTTTTTCTTTCTGTCTCTGCTTCTTTCTCTCTCTGTCTGTTGCTCTCAAATCAATAAATAAACATAATATTTAAACTATTACTGAGGATATTCAAATTTTGGCAGTGGTGATAGATTTTGTTACATACAAACAATCTTTCCCTATCTTCTCTGTGATGTGGTAATATAATCAGGGGAAAGAGGAAAGAACTAAGGGATATGGCAACCTATAGAAGTTAATGTGGATGTATTTCTTTGATGTGGATGGTTTCATCATGTGGAATAGAATCTGGACGTTGAACACATCTATGAAAACTCTATCTGTAAGAATAGTATAAGCAAAATTTGTTTCCTAACCTACATTATTCTTCTGTTCTATAGCAAAGATATACTGTCTCATTTCTCCCTTTCCAAATACTGAAGTGTACAGTCTTTGGATTTGGTTTTGGTCTCAATGAATCACAATAATATGAGCGATGGGAATCAAATGTTTTTGTTCACTAATGTGTACCTAATCTAGTGTTAAATACATTATTTTTTGCTAAACAAATGTTTATTAGTTGGTGATTTTCTCAAGCATCATGTCACATCACAAATTTTCAATTGAATTTTTCCTGTAAGAACCTGTTTTAAAAGTCCTGAGGAAGAAGTATCTTATAGTCGTCTTCAGTGATTAATGATCCAGCCAAGGCTCACAGAACTTGTACATACATATAGTGAAAGAAGTTGCATAAATAAAATAAATAAATTTTGCTTTGTTTTTCACAATGGTTATGAATTGTGTTTCATGAAGTATGGGGCAAATAGTGATAATTCTCAGCTCAATTTGACATAAAGATAGGATTAGGCATTCTTAAGCCTACATTAAACCACTTGATCATTGCTACTTGATAGTAAAATGGAGAAGTCACATATAAAGTCACAACCACTGTATAGCTGAAGTGCACATAGTGAGGAGCAAAGAAACACCGATGAAAGTGTGCAAGAGCCACACCACATGACATGTAGGAAAAAGCAGAGCAGCAATCAAAAGTAAAACGTGCTGACGAGTTTTATAGCACTTTTGAAGGTGGGTTTTGCTGTTGTTTTCATACCTTTGAAGAGCCAGAACAATTTTTTTTTCCCCCTTGCCATCAATCTAATTTTGAAAGCTTTTGTTCAGGATGATAACTTCTCTTTCACTATCTATGATGGTTCAATAGATAAAGGTAATTGTTTATTCTTATTAATTTTCTGCCTATGCTGGAGGCTTTTATGCTTTTCATATAAATGGTTGACTTGCTTAATAATATGTGTGCCTAAGTGCTGCTTTTCCAGAGATGACATCAATGATTTAAAGATTTTATTTTAGATTGCCTTTCAGAATTACTTCACATGTCTTCCTGTGTGTAATTAACTTTGCTTTAGCTGGATAAAAAAGGGTCAGCTTTATGCTAAGCATTATGACACTGATTTGTGCTAACAATATCTAGGATATAAAGCATTTCTATGCCTGTGATCTAGTTTTCCATCCTAATTTTCTTTTCTTGGAGATTTAATGCCTGATTCTATTCATCCATCAATCTATTCATCTACCTACTTACTTACTCACCCATTTATTCAGCCAAAATTGTGGGAGGTTGTTTTAGATTTCAGAGTCTGTGATTTGCCCTGGAGATATGAGTGATAATATCATATAATCCCTTCACTGAAGAGGTCATAGGTGATAGGAATGTATAACATATAAATAAATAATTTTGAATCAATGATGACTTGTTAGAGTTTACACAATGCTTCACAATTTTACTAAAGCACACTAAACTTCATAGAATTTATAAATGAAGAGTATTTGATGTTACGTATTTTCTGGACATCTGTTAAATTAGGATATAACCATAAAAAATTAAACATAGTATCTGGCTTACATTTATTCAAATGGATATTAACATTTGTGAGCAAGAAAATGGAAGATTATGTTGCCCAGTGCCATTGTAACTGTTCATAAAATATGTTGTACACTTTAAGAGTATTATAATGAGAGACAGAAAAAAAGGAAAGATTAGCCTAAAGGAGGGAGGTAAAGAGATTGAAGAAATTTGATAGGAAAATGTATATTAAAAAGGAAATACAATTGAATATAGATGAACTCTATCAGCAACCAAGAAAATGATAGCTTTCCAGCTTAATTTACTTTGGCAAACACTTGCATGTATGCAATGGGAATATAATCTAAACACCTTATTAGAATATGTATCTCATTTCTGCAGCTTGCTTTATCATTGCCATAGATATATAATGCTTCCAGGAATAATTTGTGGTTAAATGTGTTTTGTTAGCTTGTTACCAAGAAAACCGGAGGGAAAAACACATTTACCAAAGTATTCTGTATATAATTTCTTTTAAAAATACAATGCTCATATTAAGGAAACTCACACTGTTAATTTACATTCCTAATTTTCTATCTGAATTATGTGTGATAAAAGCAAATTAAATGGTTATCTACAGTAAGAATAAGCTAAATAATTAAGACTACACTCAAATTACCTTTCTTATAATATGTCACATTAGAAATAGTGAAATATCTATAGTTATCCAAATTAAGAAATTGTATGATGATAATCCTTCCTTAATGATAATATAGTTCATATTATAGAATTACTTCAATGCTATTTAAAATGGAAAACATTGAAAAGTGCATTTCAGTATCACTGTGAATTAGGTAACCCTCCTTAAATAAAGGAATACAAAGATAATTTTCATTTTTTTTTTCTTATCCAAATTACTAGGCTCTTAGAATTCTCAGAGTTTTAAGAGTGCAGTGTTAATATCTTGCAAAAGTTGATGATACTGAAATGTTGATTCACACACTGGAATGGAAGCAACTTTCAAATATATAGTTTTGTATTGCTCCTCATTCCCCATTCCCTCTTGGTCGCAACATGTTAAAAACAATCAGCCATCTACAACTCTCTATTTATTTTTACTGTGGACAGAATGGTTACTACTCCATGGACTATATGCTTTAACTCTTCCTTTGATGTGCTGTAAGTGTGAGTAAACATGTACTTCAATAATGTATGGACTTATCTCAGCAGGAGCAGGTCAGAAATGTAACAAAATCATTTATGTGACCTTTTTTTAGTCAACTTCAGGATGCTGGGCTGAACCTCGGAACCAGACACAGTTTGTGGAATAACAGGACTTGTTTCAGGATTACAGTTGAGTGCCAAATCTCTCAGCAGCAGAGACCAACTCTGAGCCTCCTACATGGAAGCATTCCTTGGGGTAACCAACCAGCAACCTGGTGGCAGGTTGACTACACTGGACCACTTCTATCAGGGAAAGAGCAGTGTTTTGTTCTTACTGGAATAGGAACTTTTTCCAGGTAAGGATTTGGTTTTCCTGCACATAGTGCTTCTGCCAAAACTACCACCTATGGACATACAGAATGCCTTATCCCCCATCATGGTATTCCACACAGCATTGCTTCTGACCCAGGAACTCCCTTTATAGCCAAGGAAGTATGGCAGTGGGCTCATGATCATGGAATTCCCTAGTCTTACCATGTGCCCCACCACCCTGAAGCAGTTGGCTTGATGGAACAGTGGAATGGACTTTTAAAAAGTCAGTTACATCATCAACTAGGTGGTAATAGCTTGGAGGGCTGTAGGAGTGTTCTCCAGCAGGCTCTATGTGCTCCGAATCAGTGTCCTATATATGGTATCATTTCTCCTATAGACAGGATTCATGGAACCCAGGGATGGATATAAGAATGACACTGCTTACCATCATCACATGTGACCCATTAGCCAAATGTGTGATCCCTGTTCTTGCAACCTTACTCTGTGCTGGCCTAGATGTCCTGGTTCCAGAGCAGGGGCTGCTTTAGCCAAGAGGCACAAAGAACATTCCATTGAACTGGAAGCTAAGACTTCCCCCTGGCCACTTTGGGCTCCAAATGCCTTTGAGTGAACAGGCTGAAAAAGGAGTTACAGTGGTAGCAGGGGTGATTGATGCAGACTTCCAGAGGGAAATTGCACTGCTCCTCCATAATGCAGGTAAGGAAGAGTATGTCTGAAGTGCAAGAGATCCTTTAGGGAGTCGCTTAGTGTTACCATGCTCTGTTATCAAAGCCAATGAACAATTACAATAATCCAATCAAGGCCCAGATCCTTTAGGAATGAAGGTATGGATCACTCCTCCAAGTAAAGAACCAAGACCTGTTAAGGTGCTTGCTGAAAGTGGAGGACATACAGAATTGATAGTAGAGAAAAGTGATTAGGTATACCAGCTAAGGCCACACATGAACATTTACAAAAATGAGTACTGTAATTGCCATGAGTGATTCTGTCCTGCCTTGTTAAGAGTGTTTGTATATTTGTACACCATAGTAAGATGATTTTGTTCTTCTTCTATTTCTCTATTAGGTAATTAATACTGATTAAGATCACATTGCTAGTTAACTGTTGTTGAATTCATATTTCACCTAATATATTAGAGAGTAAGCATTCCTCATTTTGGAGTAAGATTGTGCATTTTTGGTTGTGTGTGGGATAGTTACATCGTGTTAGGTAGAATTATGACCTTGTTACTATCTTTATTTAGAAATTAAGTATGATGTAAGGAGATATGGTTTGGTGTCAGGTTGACAAGCGGTGGACTTGTGATAGCTCGGTTTTGTGTCAACTTGATCTGTTTAGGAATCCACAGACATTACTCATAAGTGGGTCTCTGAGGATGTTTGCAGGGAGGATTATCTAAAGGAGGAAGTCCTTCCTCTGGGGTGAGCCCTTCCCCCAGAGTGAGTGGCCCCTTTCATGGAGGGTGGGGGGCGCTTTATCTAATGAAGCTCTGGTAAGGACAGTATCCCCTCCTCCCACCTGGCTGCTGGAGCTGCTTGCTGCTTTCCGGTGTGGACTGAAGACTAGGTGAACTGAAGAGCAGTGGCTCTTTAAGAAGCATCCAGACCTTCAGTACCGGATTGGAACTGCTGAGGCATCCAGCCTTGTGAACTGAACAACTACCAGGTTTCTTGACTCTCAGGACATGCAGGTGTTGGACTGCCATAAGCTAATCCAATAAATTCTCTTTTAACACAATCCATTCTATCAGTTCTGTTTCTCCAGAGAACCCTGACTAATACACCACACATAAACTTGTACCCATATCCACACACACGAACACTGTACACATTGAAAGGCAGAAAAAGAAAAGAAAGAAAAAACATAAAGTAAAGAAGAAAAGGAAAAGAAATACATAAACCTTGCCCCTTCCATATTCCTCTGAAGACAAATGCTGAGAATTGGATTGCCACTGACATTTAGTAACAACAAGTACAGGTCATGTACAAATATCTGTTAAGTAACACAAAAATATAAAGTTTGGATTGAGACTTCAATAATTCCTCTATGTGTTATTGTTTCCAGTTGGAGCACAATTATTCTTTTGCTTCTGGATTTCCCTCCATATGTATATATCATTCATTTGAAATATAAGCATTTGTTCAATACCAGTCAATCTCCATATGCTAGAACTTTCTTATCCAATAATTTATTTTCCCTCAAGTTATCACTTTACTTATTTTTCCCATAAAATGAGATTAGCTCAGAGTCATACATGTAATAAGCAAAAGAGAAAGAAAGCCTTATGCTTACACAACTAGTAGTGGGATTTTATTTTCTTTTAATATTTTATTTATTTGGAGAGAGATGCAAACAGATAGAGAGAGTGTGAATGAGTGTGTGTGTATGTGTGTGTGTGTGCAAGCAGGCTCCAGGGCCTCCAGCCACTGCAAATGAACTCCAGATGCATGCACTGCTTTGTGCTTCTGGCTTTACATGGGTGCAGGGAAATCCAAGTTGGGTTGTGATACTTTGCAGGCAATGGCCTTACCTGCTGGGCAATCTCTCTATCCCTCAATTTATAATTTGAACATTAAGTTTACTTCCAAGTGTTTATAACTTTATGTAGTGACAATTTGAGTTTTTCTAGCAATGCACTTTCTTCTCTGTTATTATGCATTCCTTTGGAATTCTTCTGGAATTTGCTGTTTAGTGAAGGTGAGAAGTGATTTTCGGAATAAAGTTGTATGTATAAGAAAATTAGATATGAAGACCTACACTTCAAGCTATGTGTGAACTCAGAGGTAACTCACAATGAATTACCTATTTTAATGTGCTGATTGTTATGAAATGATAGTACTGAAATTACAAAGTGAATTTTTTTTTCTTTCCCCCATTCTTGCTTACTTCCACCAATATACTTCTAATCTTTTCTACAAATTAAATATGTGCTGCATGTCTTATCATTAATGCAAATTAAAGATGAATGTTAACAATGAGTACAGTGGATGACATTTTTCTTTTTTTGACAACGTCCATCATAATACACAATAAACCATGCAAATCTCCTCCCCCTCCCTTTCTCCTTCACAACCCCACTCTCAAGCATATTGGTTGACACTTTTAAGCTTTGTGCTTCTACTGAATACATAGAGTCCCAAATGCCTATTCTTGGATAATTAGCAGGTGATGTAAATTATGTGAATTCTTTCACCTTACTTCAGTCCATCTCTATCCCCGATAAGGAATTGGAACTTGGGTCAGGCTTTTTGCCTTGTATTTCTACTTGTAGGCCTAGGAAATATAATAATAACATCTTAGATCACTACGGCCAGTGAAACTTCTAACACTGAAATGGTCATAGAGGACACACTCTGTAAGTTGGATAACATTGTTTATTAGGCCAAAGTACAAATGATATGCCTTCCCTGGTATACTGCCAATTATTCACCCAACACATAGCCTAGAATCATTTTAGCTTTCCATACAATACCCAATTACCTCCTAATATTAGAGCTTACTTAGACCATAAGAGATAGCTCTGTTCCTAATTTCCAGATTCAGAAAGTAAAACATTACCATCATATTTATACCTCACTTTTATGTGTTTCCATTTCTATGTTGCCCACATTTCTGAGCCATTGAATACTGATCACTGAATTACAAACACCCACTGTCCTTGCTTCATATTCTCCTGCTTGGTTCCAAATATTTCCAAGGTTTTATCTCTATTTGGCTCTTCATACTCAGCAAGCATTCACAAACCACACATTCAATAATAATACACTTAGGTATTTCCACCTCAGATACATGTTTAGTATAACTATCGATTGAAAGCCGTATAGGCAATCTTGATATGATTTGACTCATTTTTTAAGCCTTTGTTGTTATTTTTTCACTTATTAGAACTACCTTCAGTTTATCTTAGTTGGTGGTCATTATGCAAATAATTGAAAAGCTAGGAGTCTCCATTATTCTGAAGATGGCTCCCCCTCCTATGAAAATCTGCTCACAGATCTGGGGATGTAGCTCACTTGGTACATTGCTTGCATAACAATGCATGAAGCCTTGGACTTAATCTTCAGCACCATATAAGACTGAATGTAGTGGCAGATATCTGCAATGTCAATACTCAGGCTGAGGAAGCAAGAGTATCCATCTAAGTTTGTTTGGGGCTAGATATCAAATTTGAGGCCAGCCTGGGCTACATAACACACTTACAAAAAAAGAAAAGAAAATTTGTATGTCAGTCTCAAGAACAACTCACTTTCTATTAATCTTTTAGGAATTCTGTAAATTGTAGTAAACTATCTTGGCAAGAATAAAAGTTGCTTATCTGGAAACTTTAAAAGAATATATAGAGGACATTTGTCCACACATACAATATAAGCATCTGTTGAATAGAAAATAGAAATGGTCTGATTGTATTTGGGGATTTTTGTACACACAGAAGGTGAATTACTTTATTTTTATATGACTTCAAAAATCCATATATATGTCTTACATTTTCAGAACTCCTAATATGTTTAAACAAATTTATAGATATAAAACAAATTCATTTCTCCATTCGTATAATCTTTACACAGTATCATGAAGGTACATTTTTGTAATTCACAAATATAATTAGAATCTGAGATTGATTCTTCATGTAGGTTAATACATAAAAATAATTAAAAGTCTATATTAAAATGCAAGTAGGTATATCACATTTTTCCTGGGCATTTTAACATTTATACTCTATTTTATGCACTGGTATTTTCAGTTTAAATTTATTCTTGCTTTTGATGATTTTCTGTCCCAACCTCAGTCACCCTCAACCTTACATCAGTTGAGTACCCCAGGCATAATTGTTTAATTACATTTTATGTGAATTAATAAGGTCTCATTTCCCAGCTCCAAATACATCCAAATGCACTTCCCATTTTCATGCTGGTGCTGGAGCCTGCAAATGACATCTCTTCTTTGATAGCAAGCCACAATTAGATTAGGCTCTGCAGGAGAGGGCCAGGGAGTGATATTAGAAGTATGCAAGAGGGAAGGGGGGCATATCCTTTTGTCTTCTATCTCTACTGTCATTGTCCTGCTAATGAAAATTTTCACTAGTGGAAACAGTGTATTCTGGTGCCCAGCTTCTTCTTTCTATTCTGACAGATCCCAGGTTTTGGCACTTGGAGGGATTTGAGGGATGCTGGTATAATCGCCCACACCTACTCAGAGGCCTCTGTCTCAGCTCTGAGCTCTTTCCTACAAACTTCTTAGGCCTCAGGACCTGCAGACAATATAACAGTCACAACCTTCATGCAGATTGTGAGCATTTCTGGAAGGGTCCTCTGTATGTAGAATGCTGGCTTTACCCTACAGAACAGCAGGTCATTTTTAGAGTACAGATTCAGTTTCTGGCAGCTGTTGGCAATGATCATTGCCTAATCTACCTGCTGAGAGTAATGTCTACTCCTTCTCTTCACATTTCTAAATGGTGTGTAATTTTCTGATAGGCAATATTTACATAAGAAGTTTGGGAAAAGAAGGAATTTCTGGAGAAATGCATCAAAATTCTCTTAAGAGAGAAAAACTGTAGATGGAACATCAAATAGAAAACGGAAATAAATGTATCCCCCTTCAAAATTAAATTCATGATACTATTTCTTTATAGACATGTTATCATATGTTATTAAGCAATGCATTTATATTTCTGCCTAATTCAGTTTAAATGCACAGCAGATACTTCTCATTGCATTTTAAATAAGGAGCAACTAATGTAAGATAGAATCTACTACATAACTTATCCTTGCACAGTATATATTTTAGTTATTTTGTAGCTGAATATGTAACTGTCACAATTTTGCCAGGAGAGTGATACTATTCTTGCATTTATTCTGAGTAGAATGAACAACTATGTCCTGCTTTTTTCTTTTTAAAGACAAATGCCATATGCTTAGCTAGTGAAAAAGAGATTTTAATTTAGTCAAAGTAAATGTTGTTTTGTGAGTGCAAATAAATTCTTTGATTTCAGGACAGTGATTAAAGTAAACATACATGCCATTTTTCTGCTTAGTGTGATAGGATAGATATAATTAGCTAAATAAAAGTTATGAATACAAAGAAAGAGCTATTTCTGAAATTAAGAGAAACTTTGAATAGCCAGAAATCATAAATGGTCCTAGAAAGAGTGAAAAGTGAATATTTCTTACAGAAAACTTTAGCCCATGTGAACACTTTAGTGCCATAAAATATAAGCTGAACATGAAGTGAGTTTTCAGTGGGGATACCAGGAAGCTAGGAGTCAGGGTGGAAGAGTAAACATGAACATTACCTGTGAGGTTGTTAGGGAAGAAAGGCATGTGTCACTAGGCTGAGACATTAGGTTGGGGGCGTGGCTGAGAGAAAGCACAGCTCTGAGGGACTGGGGAGAGATGCCTTTTATGATGCTATGGATACAAGTTTCTGTTACTTAGCAAGCTAATTGAAATTCTGTACTCATAGGCATGGCTGTTCGATTTCTTTTCTGAGATTTTCAGTTATCTGCATATGAACAGGGAGAAAGCAATCTAAACACCATTTTAACCATTCAAAACCAGAAGGCATAAACTCCAAAAGAAAAGATCACTCTAAGAGAAATGAAGCAAAATAAAATATTGAAGAATATGGAGGCTAGAAAGAGAATAACCGAAGATATCTATCTATCTACCTTTCTATCTATACACATATATATGTAAATATATATTAATGAAGAGACCTCTTAGATATTGAAATTATCACAGGAAAATAAGTAGTAATGAAACAAAGAATTTATACACATACATATACAATTTACAAAATTCAAACATAGTTTGCCATCCTCTTAAATGAAGCTGGAGGTGACAGAAAACAATTGAAGTACAGAAATTGCTCTCAGGAAACACTACCAAATGAAAAATAAAATATGAAAAGTGCTAAAAAAGTTTAAGAGACAAAGGTTCAGCTTCTTAAAAGTTATCCAGTGGTTAGGTTATTTCTTCTCTACCTCTGATTATGAAACAACTAAGATTAAAAAAAAAAAAGACCAAAGTAGATGAAGACCCCAGTAAGCCATTATGCATATATACAACTTCCTGAGAGCTTATGGTGTAGCCAGAAGCACAGGAAAATAAGTTTTATGAAGGCAAAGTGGTGAGAAGAAAGAGACAGTTCTTGCTCTAAATTTGTATATCACATAACTCATAAGGGGAAGGTACCTAACCTTCCAAAAATTTAATTCTTTTAGCATTGAAATAAATATGGAAATTCTGGGGAAAGATTTTCCTTAGTCAACAGAGACTAGAATTTCTACAATATAACTGTTAGCTTATGGGTGTTCCAAAGGGAATAATGAACATATTTGTGTGTCCTAAGCCTGAAAGAAAAAAAAAATGATAATAAAGACATGAAATGGAGAGGTTCACTTGTGTATGATGGTTTAAATTTAGATTGACTTATCCTTTAATGCAAAAACAATGTTCATTTAGAATACCTGTTTTGAATTTTGTATTTTTATCTTTTCCTAAGCAATCAATATAGATCCACTATTCTCTTCCTCATTTCCAATCCAATATTTAGTAAATTACCTAATAATTCATACTATATATCTAGTATTTTAATATAAAGTTGGCTTTGTGTGAGATAGTTTTACTCCAATGTAGGCTAAGATAATTGGCCCAAGTATGTTGAAGGTCAATGAGACTGAAAACGATGGTGTTTTGTAAGTAATAAGCACAAAAATCTTTTTGTGAACCTTAATATATTGTCAATATTTGATATATTTAATTGGATATAATCATGGCATGAGGTGACTCTGTACATGTGGTCACCTGCAATATGCATGCCACAACCACACATAATTATGCACATTCTTTTATGCTACAGGCAAGTTCAATTTTACTTGAGCAAAAAATTGAAACTTGCTAAGATTTGCAGGTAGAGTGCTTTGGGGTGAAATGAAGAATCGTTGCACATAATATTGGGAACTTCTGTTTATCAGTTACTAATGCTAAGAAAAAAAACAAAAACATGCTGCTGTGCATAGACTATTAAAACAACAAAACTCCAAAAACCAATCATTATAAAATGAAGAGAAAATGATGACAATGTTGCAAAAATTAAGAAAGAAAGGCTTACCACCAGATATTCATATTTGATAGAATGAATATAGAATATTTTCAAGGAAGAAGAGGAAATCAATGAAAAACTGAGGAAGAGCTCCACTGTCTTTACAAGTACATCATTAGATGGGAGAAGTCCTTTGACATAAAACTCTACTTTCCTTGAAAGCTATGATATCTGATGAATCTGAGGAAGATGTTGTTGACAGTGATGGGAGATAACACTCCACACTGTCAGAGCACTCAGAAAAAATCCCCTTAGTATTTTAGAGACCTCTATGGAGCAAAACCATGGATTTGTGAAAATATGCAAAAGTACCAAGTCTGAAATAAAGTGAAGTTTCTTGAAAATATTTGATTGGAGGCTCTAAGCACAGGGTTGAGAGAAAGATGTGTTCACATAGTAGAACCCATCTCAGAACTTCTCAATGCCTCCTCTGAGTGGTAAAAGGCAAGAGAAAACATGTTGACATAAATTTAATTACTGGGCTAAGTGAGGGGGTTAAAGGTAGAAGATGCTCAGATGGAAACTAAGACACAGATTATTGGTGTAGACTTCCTTAAGAGAAAAAAAAGTCTCAATTACATGTCTGCATATTAGCTTTTTGATTACTTCTCAAGTTATATCTCAAGAGGTTACTAATAAGCCGGGCGTGGTGGCGCACGCCTTTAATCCCAGCACTCGGGAGGCAGAGGTAGGAGGATCGCCGTGAGTTCAAGGCCACCCTGAGATGACAGAGTTAATTCCAGGTCAGCCTGGACCAGAGTGAGACCCCACCTCGAAAAACCAAAAAAAAAAAAAAAAAAAAAAAGAGATTACTAATAAATCTGATTTTCTTTTCTTTCTCTTTTTGGTAATTGAGATTATCGGATGGATCCACAGGTGCCTTGGATGAGGTTACCATTTGTTAATATAAGGCCAGCAACCACTAGGGCTGTACAATGAATTCTGGTGAAAGTCATAGAAAAGTGAAGTTTACTGTGAGAAGAAACACTTGTTAATTGTCCTGAATTTCTTACTTCTCAGCTGCTTGGACCCTTCAGTGAGACTTCTGGGTTGTAGGGGCTCCTTTCTTGCTTGTGGGTCCCCATAATCTTTCATGTCTTTCTGAAAAATTCAGAAACTAAATTCCTGTCTGTATGCCTATACATACTAATTCAATTCTTAATAGAAGACATCAGGGCTGGAGATATGGCTTAGCAGTTAAGGCACTTGCCTGTGAAGCCTAAGGACCCAGGTTTGATTCCCAGAACCTACTTTAGCCAGATGCACAAGGTGGCATATGCATCTGGCGTTCATTTGCAGTAGTTAGAGGCCTTGGCACATCCATTCTATATCTCTCTCTACACATCTCTCTCTCTCTCTCTCTCTCTCTCTCTCTCTCTGTGTGTGTGTCCTTCTTTCAAATAAATAAACATATTTTTAAAAAAGAAATTAAAATTTTCTTACACTGATTTTACAATGTTATATTTATTATGTGCATATTTGTTAGTGTTTATAATTACAAAAGAAAGGTTATTCAGTATGTACGCCAATCTTGTTATCTACAAATTACAATAGAAACATTTCTCTCTTACTTTAGAACTTGCTAAAATATTCATGTGGAGCAGGGTGTGGTGGCACACACCTTTAATCCCAGCACTTGGGATGCAGAGATAGGAGGATTACTATGAGTTGGAGGCCACTCTGAGATTACATAGTGAATTCTAGGCCAGCCTGAGCTAGAGTGAGACCCTACCTTGATAAACAAACAAACAAAAAAAAAAAATCACGGGAACATTCATATATCATAAACATTGTGGGGTGGAAAAATGTACCTCAATAATCAGGCTGTGTTTCAGTAGTGAGCTGCCCTGGCCAGTGGGGAGTTGAACAAGGACCCGGGGGGAAGTTAATCTGAATGGGAAAAGGCAAACAGACACAGGAAGGAGACCATGCTAGATGTTTGTCAAGGCCTCAGAGTCTTTATTTTTTACACAGTGGTTATATAGGGGAAGAAAAAGGGGGTGAATAAGCTGGCTGACATGATTTAGGGCTTTGGAATTGTCAGGAGACCTAGAGGGGATGTAATTAGGTGATCATCTAATCTTGCCTCAATGGCTTAACATCCTGACTGCACCAGGCTTCACATCCTGACCATAAACTGGCCTATTGCAAAAGATAAGATTCTGTAAGCAGTCTGCTGACTGACGTTCCAGAAGTACCTAACAGAAAGCTGGTCCAGCTTTCTGAGTAATGAGTCAGCTTATGAGCAGGCCCAGGAAAAATGGAGAGGCTTTTGCTCTATGGCTCCTGACAGTGAGCATCTCTGAGTTCTGGTCTGTTGGTTGATTTGAAATTTGCTCTTGAGCACTATCCTCAGGTTTTCTGAGTTCAAATTATTTTGCACTTTCTTCTGGATATATATTCAAATACAACCCTCCAGTAGTATTCCAAATGGTCATTATTATTATATATTGGCTTATTTGTTATCTTAGAAATTGCTACTACAGAACCATTTCATATATACTTGTTACTTGTGGTAAATTCACCTCCCTCACTCCACTGTATGCTCTATAGGGCACAGACTTTATCCCTTTCCTATGTGTCCAGGACTGATCTCAGCAAGTATAAGTAGAAGCCACTTACTAATCATTTAGTAGGAGGAATAAAAGAATGCATAAATGACTTAGGAAGACTGTGTGTGTGTATGTGTGTGTGTTTGTAGAAGAGAACAAGAGAGAGAGAGAGAGAGAGAGAGAGAGACAGAGACAGAGACAGAGACAGAGACAGAGACAGAGACAGAGATTGAGAATGAATGTACCAGGGCTTTACATGGGTACTAGGGAATCTAACTGGGGAACTTGGGCTTTGCAGGCAAGTGCCTTTAACTGCTGAGCATCTTTCCAGCTAAGGAATAGTTTTTGATAGTTCTTTCCATTCTTAGTTTTAAAAATGCATCTCTGACAATCACACAAGAACTTATTTGTAAACTTAGTATGATGGCACATGCCTTTATTCCCAGTGCTTGGGAGGCTGAAGAAAAGTCCACAAGACAGCTTTGAATAGTTTCTGTGAGGAAGAAAATGATTTTGTGTTTTTCACCTGCATAAATTCAGAATGTTGGGTTAACTTTTGAGTGTATGTGAATAGTGTTTGTGGTTATGTGAGAAAATTAAGGTCAATGGTAGATACAAATGCACAGACGTGCAGACAGTGTTGAAGCTAAAGGATTCTTGAATCTTAGAATGATTCCTCATTCTCTTAGTTTCTTCTTTAAATAAAAAAAAGCTTATTACAGCACTGCTTTCCTTGTGAAAATGGAAACATTAGAGAAGCTTTTCTAGGTAACAGCTGAAGCCATGAAAGAAGGGGCATTACCTTAAACACACCACTGGTCACTGGTAGTGATCAGTAGTGAGTAGACTGGCATGAGCAGTTGGTGAAGACATTTTTCCTAGGCTATCTGTGTGCTAATGTGGGTGGTGATGCCAAGGTCAGACTAATGGCAGTCAAAGATTTGCAAGCAGCAGGACTGATGTTTTGGGTTGTTATTTGCAGAATATGCAAATCCAAGGGTCCTTGATTAGCATTCTTGAGTTTTTCCTTCTTGTTCTCTTAGTCACTCTTCAGCATCATTGCTCCCTCTTGAATATTCACATTAAAATTTCCAGTATCTTTTGTTCTTTCAGGGAAGCTCTCTGAAGTAAATTAGAGGTAGGGTTCCTAATCACAGAAAGATTTGATAAATTCTGTGATTGTGGAGAAGTTACCAACAGAGCAAACACTGAAATGCACTGCTATGGAACAGCATGCCACATGGCATAGGGTGAATGCATTTAATAATGATAGACTTTGCAATTTACAAATCATTTAGTAAATTGACACTCTCTAGGAGGGTTTCTGCTATTGCTGCCATTCCCTGCATCTCTTTACTTTATGTTAGTATGGTCAAAATACATTGCATGTATTCATGGAATATAAAAATATATATAATTGTCAGAAATACATTTATTGCTGATATTATTTTATAAAATTCTAGAAATTAAAAACTTGCCCATTTCAGTGTTGAAATTCACAGTCAAATTAACTGGAAGATAGTTGATTGATTTTCTAGCTTTTTTTTTAAATTCAGTGACTTAGTAAGTACATTTTTCCACCATTATAAGTTGTAAAATCTATGCTAAATATCCAAAATGCAGTTTTTAGATTCTAACTGAATCTGAGTCCTAAATCCACTCACAATTATAGAAATAATTAAACTTTATATTATAAGACAGTAACTGATATTACAAAAACAATGTTCAGCAGTAGATTTTAATAATCAAATTAATTATTATACATGGCATGACTACATTACTCATTCAAAGTTTGAATGCTTAAGTAGAGAGAAATGGCACTTATGAAAAGAATATATTATGCTTCATTTTGTATGGTATTTGATAGTGGTATATTTTACTCAAATTAATATAAAGCATATTTAGAAAAGTATATATAAACTTGAGGTTTGCAAAATTGAAGAACAGGATCAAACTTATATATTTAGAATTTATAAAGGAATACATTTTAAAATGTTGCATATATTGAGCATTTAGTCCAGGGAAATGATTGTTAACTTTGTTTCATAGACTACAAACAACAGTAATGCTTTAATATCTCCTCTAAAAGGAAATTGCCAAAATTTTTACAGAAAAAAATGAAGTTAAACTTACTTGTACGAACCCAGTTATATACATTTAAACAAGTTTCTCAGAGGTTGTTTATGCTTTTGAAAGCTTGTGCTAGTTTACATCTGCATCTTTTATAGTCCTTAAACTTGCACATACATGTACTGGCATAGGAATATGTGAGATTTCATTTACATAAAAGCAATTTAAGTTTTGATTGTATTCATTCATCAGAACTAATTAGAGCACTTGGTATGCATTAGGGGTAATAAAGCTCAGTGTTCCACATGCATTATCTTAAATGCCCATAGAAAACGTAAAGAGGCTAAAGAGGTTAGCGAACAAAGTCCAGGGATACAGGAAATATGATAACAGAGGATCAAATCCAGATCTTTTGGACTGTAAAGTCCTTGCTTTTTTTGAGTTACTTGTAGAAGGGATATTCTATATTCTAGAGATGAAATGTTTTCTGGGTGTTTTCTTTGTTCTCCACATCTTTGTAGTTTGGAAGACTAACTACAAAACTGCACCCAATTTCCCATTTATAAGGGAATGAGAGGTTGTAGTAGGAAATAAGACAGCAGGAGAGGGCATTGGGGGCTGTGGACTGAAGATTTTTCCCTCCTGGGTCACAGGTCGGCTAATTTTCTCTGTGTATGTCCTGCTTATTTCAGAGCTGCTCTGAAATTTGCCTTTGTTGTCACATCTCCTCTTCTTGGCATATTTGGGGTGAAACAAGAAGTTAACAATCAATGGCTCAATAAAACATTAAATGAATGAATTAATTAGTCTGTTAAACTAAGAAGCATTTTCCAAGTTCCTGCCATAAAATCAAAAGGAAAAATTTTGTATTATGGGACCACATGGCACAATTTATCTCTTTCACAATTTCAGTCATCCTTAGATTTTTTTTTTTTTTACTAATGCCCTAAATTTCAATGTAACCCTCCAATTGTCCAGTATGAATTATAAAAACTTACTGTATATAATACAAGTGTATCAGTTTGAATCATTCATTCATCAGATTTCAAAATAAGACTAGAAAAGCACAGTCTTTTTTTTGTTTGTTTTTGTTTTTATTTTTTGAGGTAGGGTCTCACTCTAGCTCTGGCTGACCTGGAATTCAACATGTAGTGTCAGGGTGGCCTAGAACTCATGGCGATCCTCCTACCTCTGCCTCCCAAGTGCTGGGATTAAAGGCGTGCACCACCATGCCTGGCTCACAGTCTCATTTTTGCATGTATATATAGTACATGACATTGGCATGTGTTTGGTCTACATACTTGTACACATATGACAACCCACATATATAAAGGGCAGGTGATAAAGTGGAGAGTCCTCTGTCATCATTCATCAATGCCTTTTCTTGAGTTGAGTCTCCTGGTCCTGGAGCTGTTGTTTTCAGTCTTCACCAGTAAGCTCAAATGATTGTCAGTCCATGTCCCTGTGCTCCCCTCAGGACTGGGGTTACAGGTCAGCATGACCATACTCTGCTGTCCACATTAGCACTGTGGAATTGAATTCAAGTCTAGTCAAGCCTGCTCAAGCACTCACGTTTGCATTATGCAGATGAACAGTATGTATTGTGCAAAGAATTTTTTGGGGGAAAGTAAAGGGAAATTACAAAGTAGGCAGTTATATATCTTCCTACAAAGGAGAAAGAATTGGGTAACTTTACTCTGTAGTACAATTCTTGAAATCTCTTTGCTAGACCAAAGATTTTCCATCAGATAATTCCTGTGTTAAGACGAAATAGCTAATTCTTTCAAATCCACAAAGCTTAATTATTAGCTATGGACATTTGTAGGAGAGTGCAATCTTGGGATGAATCTGAAAGTGTAAGAACTAGTTGGAGACTATTTGCCACCTGTTAAACAATTCACAGTAGGTTCTCTTGATAAGAGAAATGAATGATGCACATTCATTAGCACTACACACAATATTCTAGGAAACTTCTAGACTGCATATATAGAAAAAATATACCATTTGTATATTTAAAATTGAGAGACATAAGAAATATACTTTACATATATTGTGAAGTACATATTTGTATACTGAGATGGCTTGAGATGAAAATAGTTTATTACTTCAGACATCAATATCTTTGAAATAACATGTAGGATAAGGCAAAATTAGAGGAAAATGGTTAGAAAATGGAAAAATTCTTAAGTTTGAAATAAGGTAAGGAGATTAAAAAAGTATCCAGCGAATGATGTGCAGTTGAAACTGAAGGATACATTAAAAAACACCCCTAATTACTGCGATAGTCTAAAAAAGAAAGAAATATAGGCTCACCTCCTAAAGAACAATAATCACTGTTGAAAGGATAAGTGCTATCATTGTAGACTTCTCTGCTACCTGTGAAGTGGAAGGAGTTAAATGGTTGTCACCAATAATGAAACAATGGCCACATGGTGAACAAGGGTAGAAGTATGCATAGAACAGTACTATTTACTAACAAAGTATTTTTAAACAGCTGACTCTTGAACTATGACTCAATAGCAATTTATTCCTTTATTACTTGAACATTTTCATAATCTTTGACATGTAAAAAATACTTTTTGTGAAACATAAGTGTAATTTAGCATAATGTAACCAGATTGAGGTTATAAGGTTTCTGTAAAACAGTAATCATGTAAAAATAGAAAATGAGCAAAATGGAGCCATTATTTTGTTACTTTTAGCAATGCCTAATTAAATTTTGGGGGGGATTAGGTATTTTAAAAAATTATTTTATGTATATACTATGCTTATCAAACTGCCCAGTAAGCACTTCTCTTAATATGTATACCCTTATATTAACGCTACTCTCACTTTGGGTAGAGAATCTTCTCTTTTCAGATGGCAGTGACCTTGGGATGACTCAAAAGGTATTATAGTGCTGGAAAGAAGTGATTGGAGTACTGAGTAACATCTCGATCACACCTTCCAAGGCTCAGGGTCTAATGAGGAAGAAGTGGTGGAAAGAATGTAAGAGCCGAAGGAAGGGTAGGACTCCTTATAACATGCTCCCTCCAGATATAAAATAGCCTGGATATCCATGACCTCATAGTGCCTGACACTACCTACACAAGACTATCGTAAGAGAAGGAAAAGATCATGACATGACATGAAAAGTAAAAGAGAGACTGATCGAGATGGGGAGGGGGTATGATGGAGAGTGGAGTATCAAAGGGGTGAGTGGGGGGAGGGAGGGTATCACCATGGGGTATTTTTTATAATCATGGAAGTTGTTAATAAAAAAAATTAAAAATAAAAAAGAATGGCAAATCTGAATATCCAAAAAAATTTATTTTAACACAAAGCCACATACTCATTATTCAACATTATGATCTATACTTAATTGTACCTATCTGTATTACTGAATAAAAAGTTTTCTTACATTAAATTCTTGAGGTTACAGGTAATGTTATAAGCATTAACCATAAAAAAATAGGTTCTAAACAAGAATTTAAAAGCATCCAAATGTGGAAGTTTAAGAGAAAATAACTATATTAAAAAGTGAAATCAGTTAAAAATAAAAATTTTGCAAATAATCTAGGGGAGAAAAGAGGCAAGGATATACAGAATGTACTTTTCTCTCAAAAAGTGAAGTTGTATAAGGAATTATTATCCTAGGTGAGGACTTAGCAGAGATGCAAGAGGGAGTTATAGCTGCCAAAAGACACAAAACCAACCAAATATCAGACTCCAGCTGGGGGCCAATGATCAGGTCTCAGTCAGAAAGTGCTTTTACTTGCTTATTCTTCCTGAGGTAGCAGAGCATAGCAACAAGGAGGGTATTCTCCACTAACACTGGCTTTACAAAATCAAAAGCCAAAAGACAGTAGGGTCCAGCGGAGCCTCTCCAGAATAACATTAGAAAGCTTTCCATACCTTCTCTCCCCTACCTGCCAGGACCAGGAGCCATTGTCATCAGTGAATTGTAAGGGATCGGAGTCACCCTTCTTTCACACAGTATCCAACACAACTGATCTGAAAATAATTACCCACTTAACCATATTAGAGGAGCCCACTGTGCACCAAAGAAGGAATCAGCCTCACAATTAATGTAGGTGACACAGGAAGTCACCACAGAGGGTAACTCAGCTATATTATGGGGAGCAGTATATACCCCAAAGCTGGGAATAGAGAGTTAGAAGGAAAGTGCCAGTTGAATTGTCCTTATCAGGGTAGATTGCTGAAGAAAAAATACTAGCAAGGGAAAAAAAAATTCAAACCTAGCTCACCAAACAACAAAAACAAAAATAAAACCTGGTGTATTAGATCTGACATGCATTTAGTCTACTTTGTCATTCTTAGAAAAAAAAAGTGTCATGGTTAACTTTTGTCACTTTTGATATTTATTAATTTATAGTGTCTTTGTTCCTCTTTCTTTCTTTGAGGTAGACTCTCTCTGGACCAGACTAACTTGGATCCTATTGCAGCCCAGGAATCCTATGCTCCCATTTGACAGGATTGAGGGCATGAGCTACCAACCCCTGCCAGTTAAAGGCCTTTAGATTTGTTACTTTGTTTTAATCCCCACTCATGCATGAGTATTCCATGCTAGTCGTGTTTGTGTTTGTATAATGCTCAGTTAGATTTTAGGATTATGCTGTATTTATTTTCCACCTACCCTGCAAGTAGAATCTATAATGTCTTTTTTTCCTCTCTCTTTGCAACCCCTTTCCTACAGTCTTTCTTCCTTATCCCCACTTCTCATTCTCCATAACTACAGCCTTCCATTCTCCCAACAATGTCTAAAATCTGTGAAATCTAGCAGTACCACAATTTCCTTCTCCCAGATAGCTGAGCCTTCTCCATCTTTTTCAAAATTAATACTTGTCTTTACATTAATTCACCCTACATTGCTCCTGCATCTAAGTAGTGAAAACCCTATTGTAGCTGCCTTATTCTTACACATACAAATAATAATCAAAATCAAAAGGAACATTGTTGTTACTTTGATATCAGGAAATTTGCAAGGAAGGCATATCCAACAACTTCGACCCTTCCTTGTCTTACTCTGGGACTAATATGGAAGCCACATCTGCCACCTTGAGATTCTACCCTGAAAAGATAACTTCTGATTTACACATTTAAGAATATAGCAGATGAATAGAAAGTCCAAGCACTGAAATAACCTGAGATACAAAAATCTACAAAATTATACAAGAAGCACAAAAAAAATCAAAACAACATAAGGCCTTCAAAACATAAATTCAACAGAAGTGACCTTTAGTGAGACTTAATTAGATGAAGTACCAGACAGAAAATTCAGAAGGATGACTATAACTATGTTTAAATATGTTTATTGATGAAATAGGGATGGAAAGGTGGATTAGCGGTTAAAACGCTTGTCTGTGAAGCCTAAGTACCCAGGCTTAATTCCCTAGTCAGCCAGATGCACAAAGTGGAGCATCTGTCTGGAGTGGTTAGAGGCTCTGGCATGCTCATTTTATCTCTCTCTCTCCCTCCCTCTTTCTCTCATTGTTTCTCAAATGAAAAAAATAATAAAATAATTAAAGAAGAAATCAAAGGGTTCAAAGACAACAAACACCTGAAAGAGAACATGGAATATTAAGTTATTGAGATAAGGAAATCAATACAAGATATGAGTAAGGGAATAGAAATATTGAAGAATTACCAATCTGAAATACTAGAAAGGAAGAACACAGTAAGTCAAATAAAAATAAAAACTCTGTAGAAAGTCTCACCAGTAATATAGACCAAGAAAAGGACAGAATGTCTGAGCTAGACAACAAGGTGGCAGATCCATAACCTTCCACCAAAGAGAATGACAAACAGGTAGGAAGGTAGGATTATAAATTTATAGATATTTGGGACACTATGAAGAGTTCAAATTTAAGAATTAAGGGCAAGGAAGAAGGAAGAATTTCAATCCAGAGGCACAGTATGTATTTTCAACAAAATCATAGAAGAAAATGTTCCCCAAATAGGAAAACAGATGAAAATACAGAGGCAGGAGACATTTAGAATATCAAACAATACCAGAAATTAACCACTTATCACCATATTATAATTAACTATTATACATACAGACAAAAGAAAATATATTAAAAGCAGAAAGAAAGAAGTACCTTGTCAGCAATAAAGGCAAACCCATTAGGATAACAGCACATTACTCAACACAAAATTGAAAAGGCAGAAGAGCTTCAAATGATGCATCCCAAATTCTGAAAGACAACTACCAACCAGGACTACTATATCCACCTAAGATATCCATCATATTTAAGGATAAACAAGAATTTTCTATGATTGAAATAGGCCAGGGCTGGATAGATGGCTTAATGGTTAAGACACTTGTCTGCAAAGCCTAAAGACCCAGGTTTGGTTCACCATTACCCACATAAACCAGATGCACAAGGTAATGCATATATCTGGAGTTCATTTGCAGTGGCTGGAGGCCCTGGCATACCCAATCACACATCACACGTCAAACATACTTTCTCTCTTCTTCTTCTTCTTCTTTCTCTCTTGCGAGTAAATAAATATGGCTAAAAGAATACATAACTTCTAAGACAGCTTTAGAAAAATACTTGAAGGGATCCTTCTGACAGAAGAGAAGGATAGGCACATATATGATACCATAGGAAAGAATAAGTGATGTTTAAGTAGGAAGCTCTGCAAAATCAAGAAAAAAAAAATGCCTAAAAAATACACACCTTGCAGTAATAACTCTTGACATCAGTGATCTCAATACACTAATAAAAAGACAAATAACTGGGGACTGGATTAAAAGGCAGAATTTTTCTACTTATTACTTCCAAGAAACTGACCTCTCCATAAAAGGCAGATACTACATTAGGGTAAAAGAATGGAAAATGTTATTTCAAGCCTAGGAAATAAGCAGATGCTGTTATTCTAATATCTGACAGGATAGAATGCCACCAACATTAGTTAGAAAAGGAAAAGAGGACTCTTTATACTAACTATGGGAACAATCCAACAAGAGGACATTACAATTCTAAATATATCCAATGAATATGGGTGTACCAAATTTCATTAAACAAACACTATTACATGTAAAATAACAAAACCTCAAACATGATAATAGTGGATGACTTCAATACTCCATTCTCACCAACTTACAGGTCATCTGAGTAAAAAATACAAAATCACCTGGATTAAATGACATTATAGAACAAAGAATGTAATAAACATCTACAGAATCTTCCATTCAAATGCTGCAGAGTATACATTCTTTTCAACAGAACATAGAACTTTCTGTAATAGGCTATTTATGAAAAACCTATAGCCAACATTATGCTAAATGTGGGAAAATGCAAAGCATTCCCCTAAAGTCAGAAATAAGACAATTTCTACTTTTTCTACTCAATTAATATAGTATTGGTAGTCTTAGTTACAGCAATTAGACATGAGATACAAATAAAAGGGATGTAAGTAGAAAATGAAATAATAAAATTATCATTATTGGCAGATAATATGATTCTATGCTTAAGAGACTCTAAATACTCTACCAGAAAACTGTTAAAGTTGATAAATGTGTTCAGCAAAATAACATGATACTAAGTTAACACAGAGAAATTAGTAGCATTTCTACCTGAGACAGGTAAAAAAGGATATAATATATGTACACACAGCTATACCACTCCTTGTCATGTGCCCTAAGGACTCTACCAATTATTGTAGAGATACTTGTTCAACCATGTTTATTACTATTCACAATAGTTAGGAAATGATACCAGCCTAGAACCCCTTCAACTGATGAATGGCTAAGGAAGGTGTGCTACCTTTACAAAATGAAGTTTTATTCATCCATAAAGAGAAATGAAGTTATGAAATTTTCCTGCAAGATTAAATTAAGTGAGGCAATCCAGGCTCAGAATGTTAAACACTGCATGTTCTCTCTCATATATAGGTCCTAGTTTCAAATACTTAGATTTGTATGTGAGTTGGATAAAAGTCAATACTAGAAACTAGGAAGATAGAGAGGTGCCATGAGAGAGAGAATGGGGGGGGGGGGTTAATGGAAGGGTATAGTAGGAGAGTTTGGACAAAAAGTATCTTGTAGTGGTAGATTATATTACGCCCAGAAACCACAGATTGTTATCAGAAAAAACGTCAGTGCCAGGATGGAATATATTCCAGTGAGTTATTAGCCATTAAGGCTCTTGATGTTCCCAAAATATTATAGGATATTGCCAAAGCCCTTTATTATCCATAAGAACTAGATGATAAGACCCTGTTTTTGAAGACTCTGTATGCTGGGTTGCAGGACATTGAGAAGTCAAGCTGCAGCTGAGCTGGAAACCTCCTCCCTGCTAATTAGCTGTCAGGTTGCTGGAAATACATATGCATCTTGTTGGGGGAGAAAAAACCCATCCATAGTATAAATCAGTAGGGAGTCCTGCAAGCTCTATGGCTGGCCAGCCAGGTCAGATGTACCAACTAGTGCAATGGTGGGGTGTCTGTCAGAGGGGAAACCAATTGCTCTCTGCTTGGACTTCAGACCTGCTCCATGAGAAAGAATTCCTGCCTGGTACTGAAAAGAAATTAAAAAAAAAAAAAAAAAAAAACTACTGAGGCACGGGGTGGGTGGAGAGATTCCTTAGTGGTTAAGGCACTTTCTTGAAAAGCAAAAGGATCCAGGTTCGATTTCCCAGGACCCAAATAAGCCAGATGTACAAGGTGGTGAATGTGCCTAGAGTTCATTTGCAACAGCTGGAAGCCCTGGTATACCTATTCTCTCTCTTGTCTCTAATAAATAAATAAATAATTAGAAACAATTAAAAATAAAATATATAGGAAGGTCCTAAGCTCTAGGTGGGAACTACTTTAATTGTCTAGCTATAGAGCCAAAGTGTGGGGGGGGGTGCTAACAATGCTGACTTTCAGGCACAAACTGTCCTTGGCAATCATGGCCTCTCAGTGGCTGATACTACCTACACAAGAACTACATAGCAGAAGGAGAAAAATGATGACATCAAAACAGAAGAAAGACTAGTTGGAAAGAAGAAAGGATTCAATGGAGGGGGAATTTGGGAGGGGAGGAAAGGGAGTGTTGAGAGGAGATTATGATCATAATCTACCCAGGGCTAGTTGCACAAAGTGGCTATGCATCTGGAGTTTGTTTGCAGTGATTAGAAGCCCTGGCATGCCCATTCTCTCTTGCCTGTATCCCTTCCTTTCTCTCATAGCAAATAACTTTAAAAGAAAACCTTAAAAATGAAAATTGAGGCATGGATGTGTTAAAATTTTCCATATTCATGGCTAATAAAGTTTAGACTTGTGGCTTTAAAGATGGCAAACAGAATTTGGACATGAGAGTTTAAGAATGATACACCATAGCTAAGGATAGGAAATCTATATATAAAACTTGTTGTAACTCCCCAATTTTGGGATCAATTGATGGCTTCCTGAGGATAGCTGATTGATTAATCAGGACTTAGTACTGTGGAGAGGAAGGAAGAAATTGTCAGGAGATACCAGAGCACAGAGTTGCTGTTCTGAAAAAGCCTTGGTTGACAAACAAGATTCCATTTGTATTCATTCTGAGTTTATACAATAGGCAACAAAAAGCATTTTGTTGCGTCCTAATCATTTTGCATTTGCAACGAACCAACTCACAGGTAGTCATCCAAGTATAATAGGAGAGGTCTTGATAGCAAATGTCTGACCAAAAAAACAACAACAAAAAAAAAACAATGTAAGAGGCCAAATTAAAGAAGCATCTTAAATTCTAGTCAAATTTGCTAATCCTATATAATGGAATGAATAACAGCTGTGATTTCCAGGCAAGCCTGGGACTACAAAGTGACTTCCAGGTTAGCCTGGGCTACAATGAGACCCTACCTCAAACGCAAACAACAATATCAAAAAAAAAATTCCTTAGAAAGTAAAACAAACAAACAAAAACACTTTTTGATCCTGTACTTTTTAAAACAGTCATTCAAGGAATAAATTTCATGTAATTACTTGGAAAAAAATTCAGAGGAAACTGGGAAAAAGAACTTGCTAGTTTATTGTACACTTTGAACTATATGAGCATAGTATATGAGCATAACTAAATCGAACTACACCTGGAAGTCTAGCAGAGAATGTGGCCCTCTTAAAAAATAGAAAAGAAAAATCTTACAGCAAAGTATCTTTTTTCAGAAAACCTCACTGAGGAGTTACACTGTGCAGGTGTAGTTGCTGAGCAAGTTTGAGGGTGTAGAGCAGTGAGAGGTCAAGAACATCCATTGCTAACCTGCTCATAAACAGTTGAAGGAGATGCATTCAATTTTGTGGGTGAATATTGTGTTGATCAATACATTTTTAACATTTTCAATTTAGAATTATTGGAAAAATATTTGAAAAATTGCTGCCTGTATATCTGTATTTCTGAACATATGTGTGTACTTGCAATATACATATATATGTATGAATATATATGTATATATGTATATATATTTATTTATGGATACCTTTAATGAATTTTATTATGGAGTGAAAGTCATTATTGGTGAAAAGGAAAGTTCTTGAATCTATCAACTTAAGAATTATCATTATTTAAAAATACTTTTCTATTTATTTGCAAAAAAGCAGGAGAGAAAGAGGGAGATAGAGGGAGACAATAGGCACACCAGGGTCTCTAGCCATTGCATGTGCCATCTAGGGGATCTGGCTTAGACACATGTACCATCTGGTACATATGGCTTACATGGGTACTGGGCAATTGAACCCGGGTCCTTAGGCTTCTCAGGCCAGCACCTTTACCACAAAACTATCACTCCAGCCACAAAATTATTAATTTTCGATACAGGATCTCACTATGTATCTCAGGTTGTCCTCACACTCACAATTCGCCTGTCTCTGGATTGACAGATGAACACTGCCACATATTGCTATGTTTTGAAAGGCTGTATATACTATGGGAATACCTAATCATTAAACTAATTTTCCTGACTAAGTCATAGCTTAATTCTTAGGTTTATTAAACAATTGGCTTATTGCTAATAAATGATTATTAAGAAGAATGTTCATGAACTGGAGATATGGTTCAGCAATTACAGGTGTTTACTTGCATAGCTTGACAACCTAGGTGCAATTCCTCAGTTCCTACACAAAGCCAGATGTACGACATAGAACATGCATCTGCAGTGTATTCATAGTAGCAAGAGGATCTGCTTGTGTGCATTCCCCACCTCTCTCTCTCTGATTAAAAATAAATAAATGAATAAGTATTGGAAAAATGTGTATTGGTTTTTTGGCAAATGAATATTTGAAATATGTGAATAGTTATGAGATAATTGCTCCAGATTTATGATAATTTAACCATTGATAGCATAAAAATATTTTATGTTATTTATTTATTAGAGAGAGAGAGAAAGAGGCAAATAGAGACAATGGGTGTGCGAGGGCCTCTAGCCTCTAACAACAAACTCCAGATGCACCCCACTTTTTGTATTTAGCTTATGTGGGTATGGGGGTATTAAATCTGAGTACTTAGGTTTTGCAGGCAAGTGCCTTAACTACTAAGCATTCTTTTCAGCCCCTTGAGCTATTTATTTTATTTTGCATTTCCTAATTTATACTATTTCAAGAAAATTGACGACCAGAATTATAAAATTTGAAAAGTAATGATGAAAACATGATTATTATGCCTAAATCCTATTGTGGAATATTCACACATTGAATCACATTTGTACATTTGCAGCAAGAAAGAGGAAATGGTATGAAAATAAATGCAATTTAACTAATATTTTGTATTAATTTGATAAATGTTTCTAGAAAACATGTGCGATATTCATGTGTAATATATAATATGCTGATTATGATACAAATTAAAATTATTTTAAGTTAATTTTTCTAAGTTAATATATTGGTAATTTAATTATTAATTTTTTAGTTATTTAAGAACTTTGTGCAATTATCTTTTATCTCATTATTTAGGAAATACACAAAATTCATACTTTTCCTGTCCAACTTTTCAGTTTATGTCATAATGTATATATTATAAATGATAACATAAAATGTATAGGTACCTAATTTTTTGTACAAGGTTGTAAATATATAATTTTAATCTTATCACATATGATATATATAAATTAAGTGCAATATATTTTTATATTTTCTGCTAATCAAGGTAATATAAGGATGGATATTTACAATTATGAGTATTTCAGATAGCAGATACATTCTTACTGCAATCTACAAATCGACAGCAGAGGGCAATCGTCCCCTGCTTTGTGGAAAAACTGAAATGCTCATATGCACATTGTTCCGTAACTGTTGCTTTGTTGATTTACTTGCTAATGAAAGAAAATGTGATTTCTGTTCAAAATAAATTAATGAAAGGAAATAAAATCTGGATAAAATAAATAAAATAAAAATAAATTTTGGTATAATCAAAAATGGAATATAATTAAACTCAAATTTTAAAAAGCAGTGAAGCATTTTTGTTGTTGTTGTTTTTCAAGGTAGGGTTTCACTCTAGTCCAGGCTGACCTGGAATCCACTATGTAGTCTATCCAATATGTAGTCTCAGGGTGGCCTCGAACTCACAGTGATCCTCCTACCTCTGCCTCCCAAGTGCTGGGATTAAAGATGTGCACCACCATGCCCAGCAGCATTTTTAAAGAAAACACATGATCATTAATTGTTATATATTTCTGTCTCCATTTATTTATCTATGTTATCAGGAAAATTATAATTGAAAATAATTTTACAGTTATTTCTTTCTCTGTATCTATAAGTCATTACTTTTGAATTACTAGAGAAATATATGTCTATTTGCTGTTATTGATAATACTCTGTAATTTTGTAGGATAATGGAACAAAATATGTTGATTTTATTTTGATTACTATATATACATTAGTCATATACATATACAATTATATTTATGTGAGAAAGGGAAGAAAGGTTTCTGAATTGTAAAGCAGTTAATGTAATTGTGACATTCCTTACAGTGTATTCAAATGTAAGAAATAGAAGCTTTAATGAAAAAGTGACCAGTAAATGAGAAAAAAATGCAAATGTAATAAAAATTTCAATTAGAATTTGTGTATTCTTTCATTATCTTTTTTTAACAAAGAGAACATATTATTGATTTGGTAACTACAGGGTTTATATCCTATAAATCATTGCAGAGTCCTAGAGTTTTAGAATTGTTCCTGGTATTCTTGCAGTAAAAATGAACTTTAATTAGTGGATGTAGAGAATATTATTTTAATGAGCATTTAATGATAAAGGATATAGTGTCAATTCATTATTTTAATTTAATATATTCTAATTAAAAATGGAGGAGCATCATGTTTTCGGTTTACAACAGAGGAACACCTGATAGAATTATTAATATCCATTTTTATCTTCACTTTGTTACTCTTACAGAAGCCACTCCTATACCAGGGTTTCCTAGAACTTTATTTCCAGCTGTATATATTTAGCTTTAGTAATTTATTATAATCGTACATAATTTGTTCTTGAAATAAATATTTTAATATATTTATTTTTTAATTTCAAAGTTTATGTTCTGTAAACATGTAAGTCAAAAGTAAAATTTTATGTGTCATGTATTTAAATTAGAACACATTCGTTTTGAATGTACTAATGCAGATTTCTTCAGAACCACAATGATTGGTTTTACTTATAAACTTTTTAAAGATATGCTTTAAAATAAAAGTTTATCAAATTCAATTCCATGAGAAAGAGAAACAATATATGCATAAATATTTTGAGCTTAGTTTATTTATCTTAAATGAATGAAGATATAATATTCATAAAATACTGTTCAGTGGACTAAACTTATTAAGCAGACTAAACTTTTCTAAAATATTTTGATAAATTTATTATTTCTAATAAACAAACAAGAGTAGAAAGAAAGATAGTAACCCAATTTTATAAAAAGTAAGCTTAGAGTTTTTAATTATGGAGATATAGAAGATAACTTTCTGAACCATAGAATGAAATATGTGCACATATATTTTAATTGAGACATTTATATCATATCATTTATTATTCATTTGCTCCCAGATTTCTTTTCCTTTCATCCTATATTTAAAGGGTGGTATTATTCATCGTACAGGTGTGGGCAATAGTTTTCCATGCAAAATGGCTGTCAATACCATCAGCCAGTGTTGAGGATCAATGCTGATAGCGCCATAGTGGTTCCCATTATTGCAATCAGTATAGATTTTGAACAAAGCATTGCTGCATCATAATTTATCTGCCCTCAAAATCTGCCTGGGACCCACCTTTGAAAAGGAGGTGTTGGGCTGAACATGAATGCACAAAGAGTCATTTAATCAATAAAGCCAAAGGTGAGGAATGACAGGTAAACTTGTGTAGTGAGAGACAAGCCATTTGCTTTTTAGAATAGACAAGGTAGCAAAAGTATGTATATGTGTTTCATAAAACAACTGGAGCAAGTAGCTTTTTAGTGAAGTAGCACCTTGTCAAGTTCCACACAATAAAACCTGTTAATATGTAGGAAAAGCTAAGAATGCAGGATGATAGAACAGTTTCAGATTTCTGTCAGTCTTCGTAATCTTTATACCTTATCCCATTTTTTCCTGCAATATTAGTTTTTGATTTTGTTATATTTATATCTTAAAAATAAATTAATCATGTACTTGTAACTTTAATGATGTTTATTTTTCTTTTGTATTTCTCAGTTAGTTAGTCTGTACACAGAGATTTCTGTGTTCTCTCCATCAGCAGCATCTCAGACATCATGCTAAACACCTGTCACTGGCACCTCGTGTTTCTGTTGCCTGTGAGGACGGTTTAGTGACTCTGCACTGTTCGCAGTGGAGAAATGGGAATTCTAAAAATTAAAGTAAAGTGACACACTGGTTGGCTGGATTGCTGAGATTTCTTTTCCTCTTCTTCTGTGAGTTGAGTTTGCTGGTTTGTTGTGTTGGGCATGATAGAATCTCCTTTCTTCCTCTGACCTCTCATAGCATGCAATCTTCCGCCTGTTCTTGTGGATAAGGATGTCTGTTTTCTTCTTCTCTGTATAGTTTCATTTTAAGAGTTTTCTATAGGGCAGGCATAGTTGCTAGGAATTATCCTAATTGGGGTTTGTCTTGAAGTGTCCTTATTTCTTAACCAGTTTTGAAAACTAATATGATTGATAACATGATCTTGGAAGTTAGTTATTTACTTTTGAGTCAAAATGCATCATTCCAAGTGTTTCTGTGTTTGCTGACAGAAGATCTCAAGTTGTTCTGACATTCTTGTCTTTGTGAACTGTCATTTTTCCCTTACAGGTTTTAATACTGTTTCTTGACTTTGTATTTTAAAAAAAATCAAATATTTTATTGGTTTATTTATTTGAGAGAGAAAGTATGGCCAGAAAGAAAAAGAGAGAGAGAAAAGAGAGAGAATGGGTCCACTAGGGCATCTAGCCACTGGAAATTAACTCCAGACACATGTGCGTCAGGCTTACATGTGTACTGGGAAATCAAACCTGAGTCCTTAGGCTTCTCAGATAAATATCTTAACGGCTAAGACATCTCTCCATCCCCTGAGTTTGTATATTTGACACCTTGGCAAGGATGTGTATTGGAGTGGTTTATCTTTATTCATATATGTTTAGGGTTTTAAATACCCTCAGTTTGTCTGGTTCTTTTGATTTTTAACCAAGATCTTTCTATCCCATGGATCCTTACAAGTTGTTTTTTGAATGTATCCCTGACTTCTTAGACCTATTGATTCTTTTCTTTAAATATGTCTGAATATATTAATGTCTCCTCCAACCTCCATCCCTAAAACTGGTTTTTCTGAATGGTCCTTTGTGCTGGTGATAGTTTCAGATGTGATTTGCATTTTATTCATCATCTTTTTCTAGAATTTCTCTTTGGTTCTTTTGTAATGTTTCAATTTCCTCAAGGAAATTTTTGCATATATTTTGGATTTTATTCTCAAATTTATTATGTTTCATTTACTTTGGATGCTGTTTCTTCAAGGTCTTAAACATATTTTCTTAGTTTGTGTTTCTGTTTACTCAAGTTTCTTCTAAGTGTCTATTAATTCCTTAAAATTTAATTTTTATTTATTTGCTTTTAAGAGAGAGAGAAGGAAAGTGAGAAGAGGGAAAGGGAAGAAGGGAAAGAAAATGAAGGGGGGAGAAAGAGAGAGAGAGAATGAGTACAACAGTTCTTACTACTACAAAGAAGCAGTACATGAGCAACTTTGTGTATCTGGGCAAGGCCAAAGGACTCAGGTTCAATTCCCCATGACCAAGTAAGCCTGATACACAAGGTGTTGCATGCATCTGAGTTCATTTGCAGTGGCTAGATGCCCTGGCAACCCCATTCTGTCTCTCTCTCTCTCTCTCTTTCTCTCTCTGTCTGTCTCTTTCTATCTGCCTCTTCTCTCTCTGTCCTTCTCATAACTTCATAAATAAGCAAAATATTGAAAAGAACAACAAAAAGATGATTTTATGTGCCCTAACTCCAATCATAAATGTCCTTTGAGAGAACCAGAACACCAGAGTAAACCAAACAATTTAATACTATGCACTAATTAGCAAGAAAAGGAATATAAGCCATGGAAAGCAAGGGAGCCCTTACACATAGGAAAAAATGTGTATGGAATTCCTATAGAGCCTCATGAAGGAATCAGGCTGCTGAACTTAAACAAAGGAAAATGGATTTCAGACTTCTGGTCTTTGAAACCCTGTGAACATGTATTTGGGTGGTTTTCAGGCACTAAGGATTATGACAATTTGTATAACCAGACACATTTTTTAAATCAACATTTGATGTTGATCTAAATTCTTTTGAACTTATAAATCATTTTTCTTTATAGGAGAGTTCATAAACTTGGGGGTAGCCATGCCTCTTTGGAAGAATCTAACAATAGCAATGGATATGCTTCACAGAAGATTCTGAATATGTGACTATTCATATACTATGCATTCAGTTTCAGTTTAATGCACCCTTAGTCTTATCCTGTTATGCTTTTCCAAGAATCCAGTAGACTTTGAGAGGATTTAACCATGATTACAACCAAATGTATTATGAGAGTATTCTGATATGTTTCTATTAATATGTGTTAATGTTATTTTTCTAATTTTTACAACAAAATATCAGGAGAACTCAGCCTTCGTCTTTTGTTTACAATCAAAATACAAGGGGCACTAAAAAAAAAAAAAAAAAAAAAAAAAACTGTTCCAGGAACACAATAGATATATAACAGAAAAAAAGGAATGGCTATACGATTGATTACGTACTGAGGTACTTCAGTTCTCTTGAAATATACTTTTTCAGGGATTCAAGTGATTTATTATGAAAGGAAAGAGATGAACTGCTTAGTATTATACAAAAATAACTTGGGCAGGAGTACAGAGTGGGTAATATAATGGCAGCATAATGGCAGTACATAAGTATGGTAGCAAACACAATAGATTAAAAGTTGTTAGAAATCTATATGATATAAATGTAGTCATCTGTATAGCAGAGCAACCCCCCACTCCATCTTTTCCAGATAGCCTCAGAATATAGATCCTTGGAGAATGCTAATAAAAGTTTCATTTGGGATGTTTTAGAATCATTCCCACTAGTTCTCAATCAAGTACATTGACAACAAAGCCCCCACAAGTGTGCAATCTTGCTGCCAGTGATGTTCTTAGGGAGCGCTCAGTCTGGAGAAGCAGCGAGTTACCTGTGTTCCTCGGGCTCCACTGCTCCTTTCTCATTTGCTGACCAAAGAAACAATCAGAACCATCAGCATGTATTTCTTTCTCAGAAAGAATGTTTCTTATGTTTATTTACTGTGAGGCTTATCTGGAGAAATTACATCAAATACATATTCTTGGCCCTTCATTCAACAGTACAGAAAGATAGGATTTTTATTCATAGCTAAGTAAATTATAATGTCTCTGTAAATAGGGGAATCTTACCTTAAATAGCATGTTTGTTTTTCCTTACAACCTTGGCATATATAATTACAATCATTATTCTATATATAGACTACTAATATCTAGAGTACTAATAACAATATATTTAATTTCTTACTAAACAGTAAGTGAATCCGCAAGCATGGATACATACTCACACACACATGCATGTATATGCACAAAACAAATACATATACATGGGCATACACACATGTGGGTAAAAGCACATGCACAATGGATCTTTTATTTTCCTATTTGTAATGTTTTATTCTCCCTTCAATGACAGTATTTGAAAAGACTATTATATGAAAAAGCATCAGGTTCTTATAAGTTAGCTAATTCTTTGTATGCTAATAAAAATAATTTTAAAAGATAAACGAAATCTATAGTTCCATAATCTTAACTTTACAATGCTGAAATCAAAGTCGCAAAAAGATTATTTTCTTGTATTCCAAAGTATTGACTTGCCATGGTTGATGAAATAAATAAATTCCAGTCCAACTGAATAAATTCCAGTCCAACTTAGAAAAAGAAAAGAAAACGGAGAACTTTCGAAGCAACATTACAAAACAATGGTGTTGTTCTCCTGGGCATCTTCCAGAAGTAGAGGTTGCACTGAACAGAACGCGGGTGTATATTGCAGAAGCTGAGCCTTGCTAAGCCCTCTCCCATCTTTTCTATGGAATGTGTTGACTTCCCGTTCTGTTGTTGTCTTGACATTTCCGACATTTTTGCTTTTATACCGAAACTCAGCCCTTTGGACTTGAGGTCAGGCAAGAATCTCCACTCTAGGAAGTCACCACCCACTCCACAAACCCGGGAATGGGCAGCTGTGGGTCATACTGGTGCAATATTGATGTAAAAAATCCACGACACTGCAAAGGTGATTTTCCAAATTTGGACTGTTGGTCTGGCCACTGCTTGTGTTTTCTTCGATACACACACTGGCACAGATCATCCAGAGCCTTCACTCGTATCTCTCTCTCCCTCCCTCCCTCCCTTTCTCCTTCCCTCCCTCCATCCCTCTCTCTCTCTCTCTCTCTCTCTCTCTCCCTCTCTCTGTGTAAATAAATAGGCCATTAAAAAGATGGATTCCACATTTTTATCAAAGCCTCAATGCAAATATCCCATCTGTACACAGATATGTGACTCATAAAGTGGTGTTTTGATGAAATGAAAGGTCACATGTTACTACTAACCAACTACAACGATCAGAAGCCATGTAGGTTTTTCCTCTCATAATTTAACACAGTACAGGAAATAACCTTGCCTGTGGTAAGGGATCCTTCTTATAGATGCATGAAAATAGCACTGAGAAAGAAAAGATGAATGAGTAAAATTTAAAGCAATTTAAACATGTGGCATTCTGAGATGTGTGTACATGTCTGTGTCTTCGGAGGCTCTCCTTGCCAGAGCAAGGCTAAATTGTCAGTGATTTAATTGCTCCAGGGACAGCAAAGGTGATCTTGTATTTTGCCTCCAGTGACAGGTGCTATCCCTTTATTATAATTTGAACCCTTGGGTGTTAAAACATTCATGGCTTTTCTATTAGGAAAGCTGCATACTCCTCTATCCATGTTTATTCATAATCCTCTGATGAGTTGCCGACAAGCTCCCGTAGAACTTAAGGCTCTGGCATTTTTGTCAGAAATTACATTCACACACACATATTATTTTCATTATTTCTAAATAAAATTAATTAAGTAGCTTTATGGTAGTGTTTCAGGCTCTTTGCAATTTGAGTATTTTGTGAATGCAGACATATTTAGTCTTTTTTTTCTTTTTCTTTTACAGCAATTAGTGACTAGAGAATAGATAAGTAAAGGATGTGATAAACTTTTTTTTTTAAATGTCTGCACACCAGAGGGCGTCATAGCTTTCATTCACAGATTTTTTAGAAATTTCCCTTTCAAGTGAGGTTTTATTTTCTCCTCCTACTTACCATTCTTTTTTGTATCTATAAAATACATAGAATATCTGTAAAATTATACAGCTTTCTAGATACTATATAATTTCCAAAACCTATCCTATTTATCTTGTAAGTAGAAAAATAATAATAAATGACAAATCTACATTAAATAAGGCATTTTTAATGGCACTCTTTATAATACCTTAGATTTCTTTTCTCCAACCCAAGAATATTCACTATATGTGTTTTTCCATGTCTTTTGTTCAGGCTAACATATGCCTGGTTTTGTCTCTAAACTACCTTCTAATCATATTTTTAAAACCTCATTTATGCCCTAAGTAGGATAAATTACTTTTTTCCCTGTTGATCTGAATGTTAATGTGAAGGATTAGAATCAGAATTCCTGAAGTTCTAGGAAAAGTGGAAATTCATACGATGAGCATTGAATGTGATCAGCATTGTAATCTGCACACAGAGAGAATCTCCTGGTTGTAGCACTGACTAAGGTGACCAGCACTGGAGATGGGGTGGTGATGTGAGCAGATGGCTGAGGCCAAGCTGGGTTGAAGGTAAAATTACAAATTAAATCAGGCACTATGAGAAGACTTGTATATATCCCAATTACTTAAAAGGAAGTACAGTTATTTTCACCCATAAAGAGATCATTAAATATATAAGAAAAATATTTTCTTTTTGTTTATTCCATGATAGTGGTACAAAACTAAATATGGGAAACAAAATGGCTAGAAAAATATCTGAAATCAAGTTCTTTATTTTTAATAGCTTTTAGAACATAATATAATTGCAGCTTCTTATATATTTTTTTATGAGAGAGAGAAAGAGAAGGAGAGAGAGCATTGGCGTACCAGTGCCTCCAGCTGCTGCAATAGAACTCCAGACACATGTGCCACCTTGTGTGCATGTGTGACCTTGTGTGCTTGTGTCACCTTTTCTGTCGGGCTTATGTGGGGCCTGGAGAGTCAAACGTGGGTCCTCAGGCTTTTCATACAAGTATCTTAACCACCAAGCCATCTCTCCAGCCCCTTTGATTACAACTTTTAAGCAATGAAAGTCCTATGTGATGTTTTTTCATCAGTATGAGAAATGGTTTTTGGTAAAACAACAATAGCAGCAAATGCATAAGGCACAGAGTATGAAGAAACACAGTAGCATTCACATGACAAAGTTTAGGAAGAACTGTAAGCAGTCAAATAAATTACAAGCAGTTGGGAGGGATAAAATAAACCATTTCAATAATACAACTCAGTAACAATTCACCTAGAAAATCTGCTCTGGATTTCTTCTTTTAAAAATAACCTTTCACTGGGCATGGTGGCACATGCCTTTTATCCCAACACTCAAAAGGCAGTGGTCAGAGGATCATCATGAGTTTGTGGACAGCCTGAGACTACATAGTAAATTCCAGGTCAGCCTGGGCTAGAGCAAGACCCTACCCTGAAAAACAAAATAATAAATAAAATAACTAAAAATAACTTTTCATCTTATAAAGAGGTGTTCCTGTCTTATTCTTCTGCTCTTACATTTGATTTTATATTAACTATAAGCTTGATGAGATTGTTATCTGTGCACCTCCCATACTATTTAGGTTAAATATTAGAATGGAAAACTGTTTTCATAAATATGTATGTTTATTAATTAGTAAGGTATCTATGTGACATACACCTGTAGAGATAAACATTATAATTGATCATAATTTTATTTAAATTGATACATTTTTAAAATGCTCAGGACAGTATTTTTTATCACAAATTTGTTACTAACTAGCTTTTATCTTGCTGAAGTAATTAAATGTTTCTGTGCCTTATTTTTCCTATTAAATAATTCAGTTAAATATGTTAATAATGTACTCAATCACTTAAAATGTGCCAGGCCTAGGGACAAGTAATTTGTATATGTCATTGAATTTACTCTTGACAACAGCCCTTATAAGATGGTGTGGAACTAATTCACATTTATTACAGATGCCCTGAAAATACTTGGCTTTTAGTGTCGATAAATTACCAGACATCATGTAGATACTCTCTAGTGGAATCACAACGTAGATACCTCCTCAGTTCTCATTTGAAAACACAGTTTTTACTATTCCTGCACCTTCTTTCAGTGCAGGAAAAGAAATCACCTAGTCATTGCTCAATAAAATATAATTCAATTGTCCTATAATACACCTCTCCTCTCCTCTGGAAATGATGTTTCCTCTACTATTAATTTTGGAAAAAGTGTCATCGATTTCTCCTTACAGTCACCACTATTTGAGGTTTAACTTTAGCTAGCCTAGATTTTTTAAGAGAAGGAAAACTGTTTACTCATTTAGGCTATAAAAATTGAATAGAATAGGTATTCATAAATAACCTCGACACTTGCCTAGGAAGTGCTTTGTCTTAAAGACTCTGTTCTATTACCTTCATGAAAAGAACAAGAGCACCTCCTTGTGATTCATTTTGCAAAGCGTAACTCATTGCCCTTCACAAAGGGGGGAAAAAGATGTATTAAAAAAGAAGCCATGAACACTATTCAAATTCATTGCCTCTTCCAGGTGTTCATAATTGAGTTGCCTCAAGATCAATATGAAACTGCCTAGGATACAGAAAGTCAATAGCTATTCCAAAGTCAGCTCTGTCTGGCTTAGGTGTCTGTGAAGGAGAAAAATCTCCAGCTGCTGCAACACAGAAACTCAGAATCTGCATAGAAAAACTTGGAAGTAAATTCCATAAAGCAAGGGACCTCCAAGTGTCTTAATTTTATACGAGTCTTTCTCAGAAGACCCTGCTCAGCAAATACTGTTTCTGCAATATTTTCTAGACTCTAGAGTAATGTAGAATATGTATTTTATTTCATTTAAAATCTAATTTTATAAAAAATCTCTCTAACTTTATCTTGCATAGGCTTCTAAAAATACACTAGAGAATGATCTTTTCAGGAAAGTGTAATTGCAATGATGCCATATTTGCTTTCATGAAAATGAATGGCTTCTATCTTCATAGAATAGCAGGGATATTGATTGATGACATATATTTTCTTAGTAGTAAGTTGGGACCGAATGTAGTAATACATTAGAAAGTTAGAATTCAAGATCGTGAATCTCTGATCTTCCTGAAATGACTAGTTATTTGTAGATAAAATAGACACCACCTCCAGCTCCATTGTGTCAAAGAAGTCCATTTGAAATTGATGGTTGCAATTTGCAATGCTAACTTTAATTCTAAAACATCTTGGGGTTTTCCTCCAAATTCAGTCCAAACCATCATGACCTGCATGAAGATACTCCTATGGCTCAGGCTAAATTTTACTGTGTAGCTGAGACTTGCCTTGGACTCCTAATTTGCCTGGTCCATGTCTCAAGAGATGAAAATTTTAAGGTAAGTGGCAACAAGCCAGGAAAACCACTCTCTGATTATATTTGTTTATTATTATTATTATTATTGTTTGTTTGCTTGCTTTTTTTTGTCTTTTTTTTTTTTGAGGTAGGGTCTCACTTTAGCCGAGGCAGACCAGAAACTCTCTCCATAGCCCAGGCTGGCCTCAAACTCAAGACAACTCCCCAACCTCAGCCTCCTGAGTTATGAAATTTGAGGGATAAGCCACCACACCTGGCTAAGTTTTTAAACAGTGGTCTAACCCAATTTCTATCTTTTTCAGGGGAAATCAGAGTTACACAGAGTCCACAGACCTCTGGGGTCTGTTGTTTGTGTATCTGTGAGGTAATTTTTGAATTGTCTGCTAGATGGGATTGAAAAAGTTTCCCCAGTAAAAGGATAATGTTGGCAACATGATCTGGCACTTACTCTTTTTACTTGTTTTACCTTATTAGTTAAATTTACCTTATTGATTAAATTTTCCAAGATAAATCTATATCTATGAAAGATTCTGCAGACGGAGGGATATTTCTATTTGATGTGTAGTTGTGGGCAAGAGAAAATGAAGAAAGATTAATATTTTATTCTTTATGTATCAGTTAAATTATTCCAAATATATGTGTCTGGTCTCAAGACTCAGAGACCATGTTTCTTACAATATAGCTTAGTCACTGGTAATTGCCTGTTGTTATTTTTGGTGTTGCTCGTACATCATAAGCTCTGACCAAACAGGACAGAGCCTTGTACTGCCCTTCCCTATCTCTCCAAATATACCTTGGGTGTGATAAGGTATGATGAACATCAGCTTGGGCAATAGACTGTAATTTCAATTTGGGCAGCTCCAGGCATCGACTCATGATATTAACAACTATAACATGCCCCAGTCTTCATCCCCTCATCTATGAAATTAGAAAGCCCACTCAAAGAGTTGTTATGAGGTTTAAAAGTGATAATATACACCCACAGCTGGGCTCATTGTCTGAGACAAATTAGTTAATGGATATTTAAGTTTGAGAGAACATGATGGAATGGCTATATTCAAAAGCATTTAGGATCTCTACTGATATATATCACCATGTTTTATAATGGTGATTGTTTTTCCATGCATCAATTTTGTGTCAGAAATGAAAGTTTTCAATCATTAAAAAGAGATAACCTAGCCAATAAGACATGCCACATTCTTCTATTCTCTTATTTATGGAGATAAAGAAAATATATCAGCTCTTCTCACAAATCTTCCTTCTTCATAGTAGTAAATTCAAAGCACAAAAATCTTTCTTTCCTTTCCTTTCTTCCTCCCCCTTCCTCCCTCTATCCATGTATTTCTACCTCATTCAATTTCTTCAAATTAGCAAAGAATGAGACCCATGATGGAAATGGGGTGTCTATTTTTGTTGTTGTTAAAACACAAGTATCTACTACATGAATAAAAATGAAAATTCTGAATTCATTTTATTGAACAAAATTCATTTTACTTTCTGGACTGAAATTTTTAATGAAATTATTTATTGTATGTTTCTCTTATAACAAAAATATGAATATTTATGGTAAACCATAATGCTAAGGACTACTTTTCCAGTGGGCATACTAAAGAAATTCTAGTGGGTTTTATATTTGAATCTTTTGGAAGTATGATAAGGATAAAATTATCTTTCCTTTACCAGACATGTGGTATATATGTTGTACAACATAGGATAAAACAGCCCCTTTTAAGTGAATGGGTCCATCACAGGTACTCCTCAGTTGTATGATCACAAGTCTGAGTAATGTGCTGTAAGGCAGTGTACTACAAAATGAGTTTCAATCCTGAACTAATGAATGGAAAGGTCTATCATTGCCTTTGAGGAAAGGCAGATCCCCGAAAACGTTATCTGTGAAGAGTACCATTAGCACATCACTAGATGTGAAGAATTCCCCATAGATTTCCCCAGGGACCCCTTCAGGTGGAATAATCCTAGTTCTACCAATTAGAATTATTCTGCCTGGAGGTATGATTATTTGTCCTTTCCTGCACTGAACTTCCCTTCATAGGGATTATTTCCCTTAATTTGAAGTACCTCTAAAATTTACAGCTACACACAAAATACTACTCCCAAAACAAATTCTATATTTAACTTTAGTGAAACACTTGGTCACAAGACTATCATATAGATATAAAGAAAAAAAAATAAAGCTAAAGTTTAATACATTATAATAGCATGTCATGAGTAAACCCAATTATCAAAATAAGAATTAAGGGTAAATTTATAACCCTGTATTCTTTTCTAATTTTAACTCAGTTTAATTAAAATTTTATTAATTAATTAATTATTGTGAGGGAAGGTCTCACTGTATGTATCCTAGGCTGACCAGACATGTGGTATATATGTTAATCAACTCATGTTGATCCTCCTACCTCAGCCTCCTGAGTGCTGGAATTAAAGGCATGCACCACAATGCCATGCATATTATTATTTTATCTTGAAATTATCTTAGCTTTAAGAAATATGTGAAAAAAAATTCCTACATTCCTTGCATTATTCTTTCTTCTTTTCAACAACACAGAAAACCCTGGAGATAAAATTATCTTAATTAGATGCAATTAAAGTAGATTGCTTCATCTGTTAATTAACAAACCTGGGATTTAGCAATACTGCAATAAGCATTATGTTGTCTCTTTCTGAGTAGTTATCAAATTCTTATATTATTTAAATCTCATTTACTATGATTTCCATTGAATTTATGCACTTCTCTCATTTTTATCCATATTTCAGTCATAAAGCTTATAGATTCTACCTAGTCTTAACTTTCATCACAAGTTCACATTGCACAGAATCATCTGCAGTAGAAATATACTTTGATAAAATAATAAATTCAAGTGAGTAGCAAATGCCCTTTGTTTCCAGTGTTGTTTAAATATAAGCAATATTCCAGAGACATATTTCAATTAAGATAAGTGATCTGTCAGGAATTCATGATAAGTTTTCTCAGTGTGGGACAGGGGCCAACACATCTTTCATCCCATGTTAAACTTTTTGGATGGAATACAGGTCACATGAGACCCAGAACTCCACCGCAGGCTTATTTCGGCTGTGGTGAAGATAGTAATAGGCTTAACATCAGTTTCATGGTGGGAGTTCTATTTCTCCATTTGTGATTCGTTATTGAGCTTCTTCTGATTTGATTTATCCCATTTATAGTGAAAAAGAGTTCAAAATGTTGAAAGCATATGATAAAATTTTCTCCATGAAGCACTTTATTGACTTTTTAGAGAAATAATGCTTACATGCTCACAGCCCTTGGGGAACAGCATCATCTTTTCACTGATCTCATTGCCACCTTTCTCTCATTGCCTGAATCCTCTCTACAACCTTCCTAGAAAATCCATCTTCTTAAATACACCTTTCTTCCTGTCACTCCTCTCTTCAAAAACCTTCAGTCATTCTGCACTGCCCAAAGCAGTTTCTCCCCAGAGTGTCACACAGGATTGTAAATCCAGTGTCGACACCATGTACTGAGGTAGACTAAATAAATATCTTGCACAAATCAGTAGTACTATGCTCCAAATGAATGTAAAACCATTAATTTAATATCAACTCATTGCTCAATCTTTAAGTTAGGGATAGTTTGCATATTTCTCATTAAACTGTACTAATACATTTTTTGCCAGTAGCTTTACATAGATTAATCTCACTCTTTCACATATGAATGAACTCACAGATTCACAAAGTTGTCCTCTTAACATAGGCATTCTCAGACACATACAAATAAACAAACATACAACAATGATGAACATAATCATTATTTTTATTTTGCAGCTAAGAAAACAAAGAGAATTTAAAGGGATTGGACTGTGGCATACATCATGTGAGCAGTAAAATGACATTTGAACCTTGAAATTTAAATTCTGCTATGGTTGATGTTTAACCACACATTTGATGAAAATACTATTTTGTGGGAATCTCTCAAACATTTTCTTGTTAAAAACTCTTCAAAGTGGCATGACAAATACAGTACTATCAAGAATGAAGCTCTTCCAGTATTTAAAATGGTGCTAGGATAATTTCCTAGATTGGGTTCCATATGTTATTTTATGAAACATTAACAAATATGAAACAAAGAAATATTTTCTGGTCATATGATTTTAGAGAAACTGACATTTTATCTACATGGTAGAGTTGTGGAATGTTTATTACTATGTTAAATACTCTAAGACATGGAACAAGGAGCAACTGTTCCCCATTTCCCTATTTGAGGATTCCCTACAGATTGGGATATAGAACTGTACCTTTACAGTATATTTATTAAATAGTACTCTATACCAGGGCTATTAGGAAATCAAGGCTGTAGAGGAAGAATATCCAGTATTAAATTCAAATTTTGTATCCAAGTTTAACCATGATCACGTTTCATTCTTTTTCATTGCTGGGCTTTTCTTCATCCTGTTAGTTATTGAATGTATTCTGTAATTTGTGTCTAAAATTTACCACATTTAAAGTCCTACTGACTTTCCAACTCATTCAGTAATATCTACTAAACAGCCCTCCAACATAAGGGTGAGTGTTTTGTGTATAAATAGACAACTAGTCAGCACCATTTGATGTTCCATACAGAACATGTTCCTATTTTATCCCACATGCTATAGTGTCACGCCTTGGATGTGACTCTCATAACTCATCTTTTTTGTATAACATATATTCTTAATCGAATTATTAATAATTAACAGTCACTCATTATTGAGATTGGTCAGTGTAAACAAAGAGAGTAAGAGAGGGTGAGGGGTGGATAAAGGGTACTCAGCAGATAGAGAGGGCAGATTGGGTTCATGGAACAGTAGCCAGCTGGGACTTGATGTTTGTCTAGATTCAAAGAGATGGGAACATTTGAACTAAATGCAAAAGAGTTTGTGGTCAGTGAGTTATAATTCTTAGAATCAGTGGTGAGTAAATTTTGTATAAAAGAACAAATATTAAATTCTATGGATTTTCAAATGGCTATTGGTTGTTAAAGCAGTAATTATGAGGTTTGAACACATAACCACTATTTTAAAGCACTCTTGCACACAAAGTTGTACACCCACAGTCATTCAATCATTTATTTGGCTTGCAGTCATCCAATAATAGGAATTTCATATTAGTGCTATTTCCTAATGACTCATTTGAGGTTAAAAAAAAACAAATGCAAGCAGGAGAGATTGCTTAGTGGTTAAGGCACTTACTGTTAAGCATAGATGACCCAGGTTTGATTCCCCAGGACTCACCTAAGCCAGATGCACAAGGTGGCACATATATCTGGAGCTGATTTGCAGTGGCCGAAAGGTCTGGAACACCTATTCTCTCTCCCAAATTAAAAAAAAAAAAAGTAAATTAATAGGGAGGTTATGGCGAAAGGGGAGGGTAAGGGTAGTGGAGGACACAAAACTGGACCCAAATGGAGCTGGTACCATAAAACCCTGTATCTTGAAAGACAGACTAAAAGGCTGAATCTTTATCACATCCTTATAGGGAACACCTGGATCAAAGGGCCCTGGAGCATGTATGATGAAGACTAACCTTAATCTTCTCCTGTTTTGCTCTCTCACTCTTTCTCTCTCCCTCTTCTCTTTCTCTTTGATATTAACTATCTTTTTCTTCCTTCTTTTCCCTTGGTGCTGGCCTGTAACTACCAATACAAGCATGCAGTTAACATCCACAATGAGCTGTTGATCAGAGAGACCTACAAGGTTTCCCCAAAGAAGACAGATTTCTGTCATAGCACTTGATTACACACCAAAGGTTAGTGGTAAGATCCTACTGCCAAAGACACCATATGCTGTTGGTACAGAACATGGATAGGCCTGTCTGGAATCTGGCAGAGAGCCAGACAGTTAGCTTGGCTAGTGCCAGAAGGTGCTACATGAGTGACTGGGTGAAACTGACCAACATCTGTCCAAGCAACCTGTGGTCTAAGTTACTCAGCTACAAACAACCTGCCCAAGTTGATGCTCATCCAAGTGCTAGAATGGCACACAGCCATGGTGGGTAACCAACTGCTCTTGGATTGGCTAACAGATCAGCTCAGTGGAACAAAACCCATAGCTGGAACTATGAAACAAGTCAGAACCATATCTAAAAAATGAGTTCACTCTTCAATATCAAGCTCCCACCAATTGTGGGCTACAAGAGGGCCTACACCTATTACATTCTCTCTAAAATAATAATGGCCATCCCATTATCTGGTTCTGACTTCACTCCCAGCTAGAGAATCTGCTTCTCTTTTTCAGATGGACTCAGAACCACAGAAGAGAATCAGCCCACTGCACCTCACCAAGGCCCCAGCTGAAAACATGGAGTAATTGGGGAAATGAGCAAGAATTCTGATTTCTTGATAAACCTGATACCAGCATAAGGGTGAAGGAGATAGACACAGAAAACACTCAACTCCTACCAAACCAGAGATACAGACACACAAAGGCTCCAAAAACCTCATCATTGAAGTAAACCTAAAATGAACCTGACATGGCTCAGGCAAATTTTTTGAAGAGGAGGCAGAAAGATTGCTAGAGGTACAAGTTGGGACATTATGCACAGACACATTGCCTCTCCCCCATAACTGATGGCTATGCCCACAATACATGACCCACAATCCCCAAAAGGGAGGGTCCCTTTGGAGAGGAAGGGCAGGGAGGAGGCTAATGATGGTACCAACATGGCTGTTTACACATTGAGTATGTACATAAGTAATAAAGAAAAAAATTAAATGCAATTCAGTAATCATTGAAATAATGACACTCAGGGCAATGAATAAGTGGCACTTAAAATGTGTTTTCTGATATACAAAACATGATAAAAACAGGAAAATGCTGCATAAATTAATGTTGGATTAATTGGTTTGGTCTGTCATTTGTTGCCTTTCACTACAATGAAAATGGTAGATAGAGATGGATATGAAGAACACATGGATGTTGACAGCTCATTATATCTCAGTCAAAACTACAATTGCATCTTCTCATTTTTTACCAAATATCACCTTGTTTTTAGTGTTTCCAGAAATATCACTATTAATTCTTGTTGTTTTAAAAAATTTATTTGTTTTGGATGTGGTGGGAGGATATAGTCACACTAGGACCTCCTGCCACTGCACCTGATCTCCAGAGACATGCCCTGACTAGTGTACATGGGTGCTGGGGAACCAAACAAGGTCATCAGGATTTGCAAGCAAGTGCCTCAAAACACTGTGCCACCTCTTCAGCCCCACACTGAATTGTTCAATAGGTAATTTGAAAATGAAGAAAAATACCCAAGTATCACAATTATTTCTATAAAGAAATGTAAATAATCCCATCCAAACTATAGGACTGTGCTTCAGTTGTCACTACTATAGAAATATAGCAATTCATGGAATACCAATATTATTTTTATTTCATATATGTTCCATTTTTTCTGTTATTAAATTATTTTATTTATTTAAGGAAGTACAAAATCAAGAGAAGGAAAAGATACACCCACGTGGTCTGAAAACCCACTTGGCGGGCCTGGAAGAAACACAGAGAAAAAAAGAGAGTTAGAGAGGAAAGAAAAGAAGGTACAAAGTACAGGAGGGGGTAAAGAGCCCATGTGGGAATAAGGAGGGATCTCCCAACTGGGCCAAGATGAAGAAAACTTACCAGAACCTTGAAGTTCAGGTGTTGGTCAAGAAAGCTTGCCCTCCCCTGGTAAATGGTGGTGGGCCCTACCTTCTGGCTCAGGTAAGCCAGACAGCCAGCTCATTGGTCTGGGCTACAGGATATCTCCTGAAAAGCCTAGCCATGATGTCAAGTTCTCGGGATGAACTTGAGCAATAACAGTGTCAGGACTGGATTTAAGGTCTAGGAAATGGGACTCCCTCCCAGGAGAGGTTCAGGTTGTTTGTGGAAGAACACATCTAGAGAAGAGATGAGAAGTCAGATCTTACTTTGATCTCTAGCAAAGTGGAGACTGCAAGGATTGGTCCAAAGAAATTCCTGCTTTTAGATTCAGGGGCCCAGTCACCCTAAACTAAATAACAAAGATACCTCACTTTAATTTTTCTAAATAATAACTTTAAGGTGTTTAATGAATATGTTTAATGAATAACATAACAAAGTATACATTTACAAAGCAATACTAATTTGTAAGCAAGAACTTGAACAAAAACTAATGTGATAATTACTTTTAAATTATTTTTCATGCTCACATAGTGATAACATTTTCTGGAGAAAATTTTATTCATTCTTAAAATTAGGAAACAAAATAACTCTTCCATTTTAAACACACATACTAAGTCTATTAGTTAGACAATTGGATCATAGATGATCATTATAACATCCTTACTTTACTTTGTCCTAAAATTAAAGTTTAGCTACTCACATTTATTTATTTTGTTTAGTTTTTGCACATAGGATTTCTTTATTTCCACAGGTTAGTCTGCAATCTGCTGCCTCAGCCTACTTAGTGCTGGGATTCTAGTATGCCTCAATTTGTCTTGATCTTCTTTTTTACGTTTGAAATTTTGTTTTTCTTTTTTTTTTTAATTATTTATTTATTTGAGAGCGACAGACACAGAGAGAAAGACAGATAGAGGGAGAGAGAGAATGGGCACTCCAGGGCTTCCAGCTTCTGCAAACGAACTCCAGACACATGCGCCCCCTTGTGCATCTGGCTAATGTGGGACCTGGGGAACCGAGCCTCGAACCATGGTCCTTAGGCTTCACAGGCAAGTGCTTAACCACTAAGCCATCTCTCCAGCACTGAAATTTTGTTTTTCTGATAAAATATGAGAGATGGTAATGACTTCTGAAAAATAATTATTGATGAAGTAAAAATAATATATTTAATTTCATAAAATTTCATAAAATTGAAGTTTTATATAAGAACTTATTGTTGTCATTATTACTCCATTTTTTTTTCTTGGTGTCTGAAGTGTTTTTCTTTACATAATGGGAGCTAAACTCTATTGTACATGGGAGACAACTCAAGTGAAAATCAATCCAGAGACTTAGGTAAAACTTGGCATTATTATTGTTTCATTCTGTGTGAGTTGGAAGAAAACTCAGTAGCAGAGGCCAGTAAGGCTAGAAAGGAGATATAAAGTAAATAGAAAGGAAGGGAGAGGGGACTTAATAGGGTGGTATTTTGTGTGTGTGTGTGTGTGTGTGTGTGTGTGTGTGTGTGTGTGTATGTGTAGAATAACTGATTAATGGGGGTGAAAAGGCCTAAGTGAGGTCAGAGGAAGAGATTGAGTAAAAGAAAAGTGGAGGGAGGGCTAATCAAAATCTAACAGGATATAAATAAATCATATGGAAACCTACTTTTGTGGACAATGGAACACTCAGGAGCCACAGATTGTTACTAGAAAATTTTCAGTGCTAGGGATGGGATACCTTCCAGTAAGTTGTTGGCCAGAGAGGTCCCTGATGCCCCCAAAGCATTACAGGCCATTGCTGAGGCTTTTGGTTTCCCACCAGGAATAGATGGTAAGACACTATTGCTGAAGACTCCACATACTTGGGTTGCAAGGCCACTGAGAAATCCTGCTAGAGCTGAGCTGAAAACCTCCTACATGTAGACCAGTTGACAGAAAGCTGGGAAAAGCTACGCTGCATGCAGTTAAATGGGGGGGAGGGGGAGAAATCATCACTGAAGATACTCAGCACTGGACACTGCAAGCCTTATATTTGGCCAGCCAGGCCAAATGAGCCAAAGGGTGCAATAATGGCACATTTGTTATGGGGAAACCAACTGCCCTGTAATTTGATTGGAGGCCTGTCTATGGGAGGAAATACATCCCTGATACTGAAAATCTACAACAGGGGTAGTCATGAGACCTAGGAGGGTAAGATCTGCTGCCATCTGCCTAAATCCATATACTATGCTCATCAAACTACCCAGTAAGCACTTCTCTTAATACCCATATAGTAATGCTACTCTTACTTTTGGTTAGAGAACCTTCTCTTTTCAGATGGCCATGACCTTGGGATGACTCAGAAGGCATCATGGTACTAAGAAGTAACAGAAGAGTGCTCAGCACTGAAATATCTCTATCACACCTTCCAAGGCTCAGGGTCCATTGCAAAAGAGGTGGCGGAAAGAATGGAAGAGCCAAAGGAAGGATAGGAATCCTTACAATGTGCTCCTCCAGACACAAAATAGCCTGAATATCCATGACGTCACAGTGCCTGACACTACACAAGACCATCATGATAGGAGGAAAAGATGATGAACATCAAAATAAAAGAGAGACTAATTGACAGAGGGAGGGGATATGATGGAGAGTAGAGTTTCAAAGGGTAAAGTGGGGGAAGGAGGGCATCAATATGGGATATTGTTTACACTCATGGAAGTTGTCAATAAAAATTAATTAATTAAAAGTGATATATCTTATTTTTATTCATTTTTCAAATACAGTGCTCTCTGTAAATTTTAATGTATTTTAGTAAATTTATTTTTTCCTTAAGCAGGCATATTTAAAAGACATTTTTTCCCCTTTGTTGTTTCAACATTGAAAGAAATAGAATGTTCACTTTGAAACCTTTTACTTCTGAAATACAAATAGACATTGTGAATGGTCACTCTCTCTTTTCTGATTAATAACAGGCTTTACATGAGGAGAAAAATACCACCCACACACTATTGTGTTTCTTCCTACAGACTAATCATTCTCTTGTATTGTTTTTCCTGATTGATTTGTCCTTTGGTGGCAGCTGAACTGCATATTCGAAGCCCTTTTGTATAGATTTAATCAGGAGATGGAAATCGTGCCTTTGATTGACACTAATAATTTATAATCATTTGCACTTGCTGGAACAGCTGCATCTCTTTAAGTTTATGAAATGAAAGGCCCTTTAAATTTCTTTTACCTATTCATTTCAAACCAATTTAGGTAGCACGTCATTGGGGAAGAGCTGTCACTTTTGAATTGTGTGTTATTACATTACAAATAGTAAAGAAAAAACATTTTAATGTTTGAGCATAAACACGCCTTAAATAACATCGAGAAAATTCAGGATTATAGCACTGATATTCATGAAGCAACAAAATGTTTTCCTTTATAGTGAAATTATCATAAAATTTCACATTATTCTAAAATAATAAAAGCACATAACATGCCCTAGAGTTTTTGTAATTAAGGCTGAGGTTTTATGCAATTTACTGTCTTCAAATAAGATGCAGGGGACATGGAAGTATGCCTTTCTCAAACTATTGAAATGTAATGTATAATTACCATGGATTCTGTGGCCATATTTTATGAGGCTTTCTGCTCAGTGCCTTGCCATCTTCAGAAAATATCCTTTGTTCAGTTAGTATCAGGTTGTCATTATGAGTTCAACCTCATGTAACTATAGACATTTATAAATTGTATGAAAATATATTCTTACATTTCTTCTCAAAACAACTAATTGGTGGGGGGATACTAACTTGTGGATGGATTTCTTTCTAGGTCATATTCACATTAAACTCTAGTTTTAAAGTAAGGTGTTTTCTCCCTCTTCTAATTATGCTTTTATTCTTCTGTAAGAAATAATTTGCCCCCTGATAAATTTCTGTCAGCTTTCCACAAGCAATGCTTTCTATCTCAGCATATATTTAAAGTGGTATTGTATTTCTGCTCCCTAGAGGTCAAGCCCATGTCTGGTTCAGTTATGTCTCTTTGGCATAATATAACACAGGTCTCTAAACACTGCAGGTGGGGATACATATTTGTTTAACAAATGAGGGCATCAATGATCCTGTAAGTGAGTGAAGGTAGAGATCATTCCAGATTCCTCTAAAGTTATAACCTATCAAATGACTGACATCACTAGAAAGTTACCCAAAATAAAGAAAATGTCTGAATGGATATTTTCTTCACAGTACTTGCTAACTTTTCTCCCATGTACAACTTAAGAGGGAAGGGATTTTGAAAGAATAATTCTTTTCATTTTTGTTCTTTGGCTATTTGAATGGACCAGTAGCTATACAGAGAATGTTCACCCTGAAGCATAAATTCAAATCAATCTTCATTCTTCTGCTTCTGTTGTTAAGAGATTGCTAATTATCTTACAAACAATTTGGAAACATACAGAATTTGTGAGGAGATGGTAAATGCTCAGAATTAGTTATGCTCTTCAGATAGAAAAAGAAAGTATAAGAGGCATGTCCCTTGCAACAGCCACCATATTCTTTGTTTGAAAATTTTTGTTATAGAATATTTTTTTGTTAAAACATTACAGAAAACATGAGAAAGCCATGCTTTGCATACTATTTCCCTATGTCTTTTCTATATCTTTGTATCCATGTTTTCTTCTCTAGTTACTTATCACTTTGAAAATAACATTTTTTCTTGAGTACTAAGGAAAGTCATACCTCATCTTTAATTCACAGAATCACCTCAACTCAACAAACGTTTGGACAATCACACTTAAGTCCCCAAGCATCTTTTCCACAGGGACTTAGGATGGCATCTTTCAGCTCCTTGCGGAAAATCAATATCCTTTGTAGTTCCATACACATTTTCAGAATAAGCATCATTTTATACATGGTAGATATTTTGGGATATTCAATCATTTCTGTGATGATTTAAAGAATAAAACAAAAAATACACAAACAAGTAATACAAATTTGGGCAGTATGGTAAATTATATATGCCATTAATTGAACATCCATAAATTATATATTATATTTCTGTCAATTGCAGAAAATTCCTACTAGGTTATAACAATAACTAGAAATGTTACTTCTGTGTCATTTTCCTCATTTTTCTAATTTTCTAGCTAGACCAGATCACAATATCATAGCCAAGACATTCATGTTAATAAGTGGACTGCAGAGTTCTATCAGCTTTGGGACCTTCCTGTTGGTACACCTCCCTTGCCCTTTCTGAATCTCTGGAATCATTAATCTCTTTTCCATATTTGAAAATGGCCTTTTGATAATGTTGCATAATGGAATTTCTCCCTAAATTACTCCTTGAGAATGACTATTTCACACATGATAATTCTTTGGAGATCAACCTTATGAACCTCTCCTTCAATCCTTCTTCCTTATCTGCTTTTTCAAGAGTCCTTTTATTATTTCTTGTGTGTTGCAATCACTCCCTAGGGCAGGTCTGATACTAACAAATTCTTTTTGATTTTCCTTATCTGGTAATGCCATTATTTCCCCATCATTTCCAAAAGACAGTTTCTTTATTTATAGAATCTGTGATTGAGAGGTCTTTTCTTTCAATACTTGAGGAAGTAGATGTCATTTCTTTGGCTTTAGATGAGAAATTTATTTTCACTAGTACTGATGCTATCTTGTAGGCATTTCTGTGTGCTTCTCTCTTGCTGTTTCCAGGAATTTATAATTCATATTTATTTTCAGAGGTTTTGCTGTGATTGTATATGTGAATTAGTTGGATCAAGATTTTTTTTTCAGATTTGTAAACTCTGGGTCTATATTCAGTCACAAGGTAGAGTTTTCAATACCTCTTACTTGTATCTCATCCCAATCTTTTTCCATCATCTGGGAATCTTAATATACAACAAATGTTGGAAATATTATTGCCCCATAGGCTTTTGAGAATCTTTCCTTCTTCTCATTTTCAGTCCTTCCTTCCCCTTGCTATTAACATTAAATAAATTCCTTTTTATCCCCAAATTATTAATTATATCCTGTATTGTTTTTACTGCATTAATGATTGATTTTCAAATTTTTTATTCTAATTTTCATATAATTTCAATTGGTTTTCTTCCTAACTCAGATTATATTGATGGAAATTTCTTTTAGTTTTATTCAAATAATTGAGTTTGTTATTGGTATGTTTATGATGACTATTTTAAAACTCCTCTCCCCTTATTTTTTATGCTTAGTTTATTTCTAAAATAATAATACCTTATTCTATATATGGTCTAGAAAATAATAGGACTCTACTATTTCTATCTTTTCCTAGTAGTCCCTGGCATTTTGATAGTCATTGAATTGAATCTACAGTTTGGTTTGGGTACTATGAACATTTTAACAATATCAGTTTCTAATACATATACATGAAATGCATATTTTCTTTTGTATTTCTCCTATTCAAATTGTATCATCAAACTTTGTTTCTTCATAGGCTTCTTTCATGTTTTGATTAAATTTATTCATAAATATTTATATTGGCATTGTAAATAGGATACATGCTTGATTTTTACTTTAAATAATAATAATAATAATTCAAACAATAATACTATTTTTTATGTGTGTTGATTTTTGTGTCTTGCAATGCTGCTTAGTATATTATATTGATCCAAATGGCCTATTGGTGTATGCATTTTAGGTTGAATATCAGTCCCTCAGAGGGGCCATGTGTTTCTCATGCAAAGTCAGCACAGGGATAATATAACAGCAAATACTGAGAACAGGAAGAAACTTCCCTGCTGACTTAGACACCCAGCATCCACACAGAAGTGAATGCAGCAGGAAGTGGCAATAGCAGAAGTTGCTGTAGAGGTCTTCTTATATTTGGGATGGAGAAACCCTAGAATCTTATATTTTATGTGTTTTCTTGACTTGTTCTCCTAATTTGTCTTAGGAAATTTCATATGGCTTAATATATCATATCATGTGTGACAAATATCTTGAAACTCTTGGAAATGAAGAGGAAAAAGGATTATTGTGAGAATTAGCAGAAAAAGATAAGGATAATACTTTTTATAATAAACTTAGTTGATTCCACACTAAATTGCTGTGAAATTATTGTTATGTACTTCTTGAAAGATGAGTGACAGACAATTTTCTAGATTACTCAAAATGGAAAAGAAATGGAAGAAGATTTGGATGTAGGGCATGTGGGTAGTAGATGGTAGAGACCTGGACTAATTTCCACTTCTCTCTAGTACAAGGGAAATGAAAAGGACACTGAAAAGAGGACCAAGGGAACATAGAATCTCAGCCATAACTGGTTTTTATCTTTAAAGTACATATATTAACTTATATATAAATTGTAACTAATTAATAGAGTACTATATTATATTTTCATTAATATCTATGTCACAATTTTTTTAAAAAATTAAGCATACATGTGTCAAGTTAATTTTCTGGCTGTTTCAAATTCCAAGCATACATTATTGTTTTCTAATGGTTACTCTTCTATGAAATAGGATATCAAAACTTCTTTCTCTCCTCAAATTGTAACTATAGGACAGTTTAAAATTTACTTATTCACACCTTTGTTGGGTTACCTTTAATCCCTCCTGAGGGGCAATTGACCTTGGAGCAATGGATCACCTCCACATCATAGCTTCCAGGGAAGATTTGATTGGCATGCCTTGAAAAACAACTGCCTTCTTGTTATTAGTCCTACAATAATCATGCTTTTAATAAAATGCTTTACTGAAAATGAGTATTTATGTATTTTTCTTCCAATAAAATAATTTGTTCTATTTTCAATTATTTCTACTATGGCCCCTGATAAACATTCACACATCAATTCTTTTATATAAACCTGTAAGTTAGATGGAATGCAACACAATTCCATTCCCAGGAAATCATATCTTTCTCCCTATCCAAGCTTCTGGCATATTTTATATTACATTTGTTTCTATTTCTCATTCCATTTTTATGTCTTAATATTCATTGGTGGGCGATATAAACATAATATTTAAATAAAATATAAAATATTTTATTTATGATACAATATTAAATGTTAGCAGTATATATTTATGCTGCTATCCATTCTTTGAGTTGTGGGACACATTCTTTCACCTGCTGAAACATAAGTCAGTGATCATTTTGAGGTAAACAATGTGGAATTTTGGATTGTATGGTCTTTGCCATAGATTCTGTGGTAGGCACTACTTGAAGGTGTCCATGTGACTTCCTGTCCCTACTGCTCTTTACCAATGAGTCAGAAGCATTGTGTTTATAAACATTTTACTCCCATAATTAGGTTATAAGGCATAGAAAACTTAAAAGGCAGAAACATTGCCTGGGTGTGACATCACATAAGCCCTTTAAGTGTGTTTCTCCCATGGACTTAAAGCCATCAAAGTTCCTTATCAGATTCTTCTTCAGTGAGATTGGAAACATGTACTAATAATCTGATTTGATAATGTCAGAACTCACAAAAATCAAGAACAGAGTATTCATTGTAATGGGTCATAAGTCCTACTACTGCAGAAAAACTAATTCTGCCAGTACCTGAACCAAAGATCCAACCAAAATGTTCATGCAGAAACTATGGCAAATAATTTTATGGTGCTATACACTCCAACATATGTGGCAACTTGTGTGAAGCTAGTCCAAGTTCAGTTATATAAGGCGCTAGGCACCTGAAGCACAAATCAAGTTCAGGGACAATTCCAAATCCTCACATGTGGAAACCGATGATGTGGCTCAGTTGGTAGAGTGAGTGCTTGTGTACCATGCATGAAGCTCTGAACTCAATCCTCAGTGTGTAAAACTAAGTGTTGTGATGCAGTACACCCCACTAATCTTACCACTTAGGAGTTAGAAACAAGAAAATCAAAAGCTCAAGATCATCCTCGGATACAAAGCAAGAATTAGGGCAGTCTGGTATTCCCGAGCATTGTCTAAGAAGCAAACAAGCAAGCCCGGTGTGGTGGTGCACACCTTTAATCCCAGCACTCAGGAGGCAGAGGTAGGAGGATCACCATGAGTTCGAGGCCACCCTAAAACTACAGAGTGAATTCCAGGTCAGCCTGGACTATGAGACCCTACCTCAAAAAAAAAAAAAAAAAAAAACTAAGTAAATAAAAAACAAGCAAAAAATCCTGACATATTATATTTCTAAAGAGTGAAGGCCATTATGTCACTGCACATTGTGTGCAGAACATTCTGAGTACTGTGAGTAGCTTAAGACAAAGGGAGTCCAGAGTCTTTCACCTGTTAGGTTATTGTATACACTTGTAACTGCTTCTACCATTGCCACAAATTGCTACCTCCTGGGGCTACAAGCAAAGATGGCCTGCTTTGTCCTACACTCCAGCTCTTTTCTCCCACAGATGTAGCTGATGTGGCGGCATTCACATCAAAATCCTGTGATATTTTTCTTAGCACTTCCTTTCCTTGGCCTAGTTTTACGTTTGCACCTGCTTCCATCCCTCTTGTTGGTTGGATCCGGCAACTCTTCTCTGCATGTGTCTTGCTGTGGGTGAGCATGCGTTTTTGTGCTAGTGAGCTCAATTTTCTCTAATTATTAAGTTGTTACCATGGGTAAATTAGGCTCAAAAATATTTTTCAAGATTCAGACACATGTATTATTAAGTTCCCTTTTCATAACCTTTTATGATAATCTTATATATGAGATTTTTGAATTTATTTAAATGCCATACTCACACACACTATATAGATAGATAGATAAATAGATAGATGATAGATAGGTAGATAGAAAGAGAGAGAGAGAGAGAGAGAGTCAGTAGTACAACTCAGCATAAGTATCTTTCTCAAAGGAGTAAATGTTGTAACCAAACAGCCTTTTTACTGAAAACTTCTATTAGCTGTTGCTGTGGCGCTCTGTCCACTCAAAGTAGGTAGGTCACTTCACTCACTAACTTAAACATCTCATGAGGAGACTCCTCAAGACCCAGAGGATACTGCTGTTCTAGACATTTCATAGACTTACAACCGCCTGCTGTTTCACTGCCCGTTTTAAAAACTAGCACCTCACAATATACTAAGCCTGCTTGTTGTGACTATGGTTAGATTAATTGTTCAAAATGCTTCTTTCCAAAGCTAGGAGATAGTTGATTTGGTAGAGTGCTAGCTGAGAATGCAGAAAGCCCTACATTTGTCACCAGGCTTGGTGGCACAGGCCTTAAATCTGAGCACCAGAGCATGAGAAGACAGGGTAGGGGTATGAGTAGTTAGTTCAAGGTTATCCTCTACTACAAAGTAAGTTTGAGGCTATAATTGGATAAACCAGATGCTGCATGCATGCGTGCACACACACACACACACACACACCCCAGAAATGATTTCTCCAAACCTTCAAACTCTACCTTCTACTATGGTCATTGAGTGTCCTCATTTCTGCATAATATCGGTGACCAACAATTTATGTTTCATCTTGCTAGAATATTCCTAAGGGGCCTAGTCACTTGAACTCCAGGTAGAAATAGTAAAAACACTTGTTTGTGTATTTTTCTCAGTGTAACCTGACAACTCAAAGCATGCCTTTTCACTTTTATCAGTTCAAGATGCATTTTTGTTTTTGAGGTAGGGTCTCACTTTAGCCCAAGCTGACCTGGAATTCACTAAGGAGTCTCAGGGTGGCCTCGAACTCACGACAATCCTCCTACCTCTGCCTCCCGAGTGCTGGGATTAAAGGCGTGCATCACCATGCCCAGCTTCTCAAGACACATTTCTATCTCTGCTCCTTAGTCACACATTTTCTGCATGATGTTCTAAGTGAAGGTACTGCAAATCAGTTCTCTTTATTGATTTTAAAAAAATACTTTGCTCATTAACAACTTAGAGGAAACAATTAGCACACCTGAGGCAGCCCTGTTAGGAGAGTCTGTATTCTTTCCACTAGAAAAACACATGTCCAAATCTTTTTTTTTTTTTTTTTTGGTCATTTTTTATTTATTTATTTGAGAGCGACAGACATAGAGAGAAAGACAGATAGAGGGAGAGAGAGAGAATGGGCGCACCAGGGCTTCCAGCCTCTGCAAACGAACTCCAGATGTGTGCGCCCCCTTGTGCATCTGGCTAACGTGGGACCTGGGGAACCGAGCCTCGAACCGGGGTCCTTAGGCTTCACAGGCAAGCGCTTAACCGCTAAGCCATCTGTCTAGCCCAACATGTCCAAATCTTTATAAAGAGGATGAAAAAGGAACTGCTGGTAAGTTCTAGTTAAAATGGTATTTCCCTTGGCTTTTTAATGATATTCCCTCTACTGTGGAAGACAGATTCTGAAATGGCTCTATCTTCTGCCATCCATTGCCATGTAAAAATATTTTCTGTAGAATCTGTTGAAGTTATCTTCACCTAAGAAATACAGGAGAAGAGATGAATGAGGCTTTACTTTTGAGATCATGTCTAAACAGGTATTAGAAAAACAAAAGTAGCTGGAGGTATAGCTTAGTTTCAGAGTGTATGCTTACATATATAAGAGTTTCAATCCCTAGCATCAAAATGCTATATCATAAAATAAAGCAAAAAAAAAAAATAGTTGATTTTGTACTGATCATTTCTCCCTTGTTCAACTGGTTGATCACTGTGCCATGTCAAAAATAGTGATTACTTATCCTAGTCATTGAAAAATGAAAAGGAATTTTTTAAACTTGGTGAGTTTGTGGTAATTTATTGTGTGTGTTGCACGTATGCACATACGAACTCATGCCACAGTGCATGTATAGAGGTCAGAGGACAACTGAAGGGCATTAGTATTAGTCCTCCCATCCACTTTGAGATAGCAGATCTCTTGATATTCTATTTTTTCTCATTGAGAACGCTAGTCATGCTGGCTTATACAGTTTGGCAGTCTTCTGGCTTTGCCTCCCATTGACATACATATATTGGAGTTACCAACACCCATACCATTTTATGCCTAGCTTTACATGGGCAGCAGGGTCAAAATCTTGTCAGCAAGGTTGGGGAGAAAATAATTTTGAGCAATGAGCCATCTCTCTAGCAGCTTGTGGTGTTTTCTTATACAGCTTGGCATAACCAGTACAGGTCTAAAATGAGGGTGAGTATACCTGGCGTGTAAGGTTTTACTGTATTTTTTTTGTCAATTTTTCATTTTTGGTTTTTCAAGGTAGGGTCTTGCTCTAACACAGGCTGATATGGCACTTACTACGTAGTCTCTGGATATCCTTGAATGCGTAACAGTCCTCCTACCTCTGCCTCCTGAGTGCTGGGATTAAAGACATGTGCCACCATGTCTAGCCCATTTTTTAAAAATATTTTACTTTATTTATTTTTTTTGCAAGCACACAGACAGAAAGAGATCGAGAAGAGAGATAGACAGAGAGAGAATGGGTGCGCCAGGGCTTCCAGACTCTGAAAAGGAACTCCAGACATGTGCGCCCCCTTGTGCATCTGGCTAACGTGGGTCCTGAGGAGTCAAGCTTTGAACCGGGGTCCTTTGGCTTCACAGGCAAGCACTTAACCGCTAAGACATCTCTTCAGCCCTGTCTAGCCCATTTGTAATTTTTACATGAGGCATTTTAGTTATGGGACCAATGTATAATCACAAATTTATGTTTCTCACATTGAGAATCTGGCTAATGTGGGCCTTGGAGAATCGAGCCTTGAACCAGGGTCCTTAGGCTTCACAGACAAGTGCTTAACCGCTAAGCCATTTCTCCAATAACAGAATTTTTGACGTGATATTATGTTTCTCTCAAATTTTTTCAGATTTTGGATCACTTCAGATTTATATTGTTATATCAGTGACAGTGGATCAGTACTCATGTCAGCTACAAAAGATTAATACAAAGAAATGCATCTTTGTATTATGAACAAGCTTTAGAAGTGACATGTTGCAGTCTAGCTCTTCTGACCTAATAAACAGAGATGGAAAATATTGGTTCAATTTTAGTTATATGTGTAACATTCGAATATTAAAGAAAAATGAGGAAAAAGATATTTAGAAACAATTAATGACCTGCTAAGGAATCTACAGTGTTTCATGTTTTCCATAGTCTGAATCTTTGATTCGTACTCCTCTGAGAGACCAATTAAATATAAACAGGGGAGTCATCAGGACTTGCTCAATTAAGTGACAGTGGTAGCAGATTTCATTTATTCATTCATTGAATACACAACAATGATGTACTATTGCATGAAATAGAGTGATCTTCAGAATGTTTCTGATTTTTATATGGAGTAATTCCTTTTACCTCACATTTAGACTTCTTTATGTAGTCTTGTAACTTCTACAAATTGCCAGAAATAATTATGAGGCCACAGCAAAAAAAAAAAAAAGAAAGAAAAAATCAACATCTGAACAGTGTGCGTCTTTCTATCTCTATGCTACTTTCAACTTACCTTTATTCCAGTGCATGGCTGCATTTCTCTTCGTAAAAACACAGGGAACAAATTTCTGGTCTTATTGCTTATACAGTTGTGATTAATTATTAGTTCATAAAAGAGAACCTCAAGTTTAGATTTAAAATATCAATCCAGTCTCATCCTTCATATATCCATGGATTGCACTCAGCTCAATATTTTGTACTAACCACCTGTAACTTCTATTGATACAGAATAGCAAAAGATTAGGATAGTTGAAGACTCCACATTGCTGTATAATGAATCTTACTTGTTATATATGTAAAAGTATATGTCAGTAGTTGAGATGGTGTTGTAGTCAGTTTCATGTTGCTGGCATAAAATATCTGACTAAGAGTGGAAAGGGTTTATTTAGGCTTACAGACACAAGGGGAAGCTACATGATGGCAGGGGAAAACATGGTCTTATCAGAGGGTGGATTCACCTCCTGGCTAACATCAGGTGGACAACAGTAGCAGGAGAATGTGCCAAGTACTGGCAAGAGGAAGCTGGTTATAACACCCATAATCTCACCCCAGCAATACACTGCATCTAGGAGGCTTCAATTCCCAAACTTCTACCAGCTGGGGACCTAGCATTCAGAACACATATGTTTATGTGAGACACCTGAATCAAACCGGTATGGAAAAATAGTGCTCCCACACTTCTTGCAACTATGAATACAGCTGTGACATTTAAAATACATGACAGAAAGGACTTTGCACATTTTAGTAACAAGAATTTTTTGATGAAGGGGGATACCAGGAATGATCAGGGAACACTGATAAAAATATGTTCATTTAAGAAAGAAGAAAAGCCATTAGAGAAAGAAAAACAGACATGTCCAGGCAGTGGTTTGGAAATTTAAAAAAAAAAATTACTTTTATTTACTTATTTGAGAGAGGGAGGTGGTGGGAGAAATAGAGAGAAATGGAGAGATAATAGATGCAGTGGGGTTTCTAGCTGTTACAAACAAACTCCAGAGGCATGCACTATCTTGTGCATCTAGCTTTTGTGGGTACTGGGTCCTTTGGCTTTGTAGGCTAGTGCCTTAACTGCTAATCCATCCCTCCAGCCCTGGATTTTTTTTTGTATTATTTGGATTTCACCAGCAGCTGAGAAATGAATGAGGCTTCTAGATACTATAGAAAATAGAGAGAGACTTATTCAGCCTGGAAGGTCTCCAGAAGGAATCAGCTCTACTGACATGATGACTGGTTCCTGTTTTACTTATGATTTCCAAAAGTGTTTCAGTTGTATAATTTTAAACAAGCCCATTTGCAGTGATGTTACATCATCAACAAGAAACTAATACGATGTGATAGGTGCAACAATTGACATTGGCTGAATCAATTCCAGTACCTTTCTCCATGAGGCTACATCGTATGACAATGCTGGTCTCTTGCATAGTACTCTGTTCTCCAGTTATTGAACTTTTACCTTACTATGACTCTCACCATAAGTAGGAGGTACAAGGCACAAGGGAGTTTCTTGTATTTTTACATACTATAACTGAAACTTACCTGGCACCACTTTCTGACTATCCTGGTAGAAAGTAGTCTTCCTTGTTCTGAAGCAGGTTCATCTTGTATGTGGTATATCCTTTAGAAATATTCAGGACAGATGTCATTTGTATTTCTCACAAAATGCACAATACCCTCACCTCCTCCACAATGTTTTCCCATTATAGAATCACCTTCCATTTTTAGATTATATATCTTGCCCTTTAATCATCAGCTGAGAAGAGGCCTCATAGGTACAATTCCTTAGATTTGGTTTTATATTATTTCTGCTTATTCAAAGGATTCTTAGGTAAAAATACATGTTATTTGTCTTTCTTGTACTTTTTACACAAGGACTGTATCATAAGAAACTTCATTCCTTATTCATGAACAAAGAGATACCAGACCACAGGAGAAGTTCTGACATGTAACCACATGCCCTCAGTCCCTTGATGAGAACCCAGCCTTGCTCTCTAACGATTGACTCTGTGGATTTTCACTGGGACTACTGTGTGGTGGCTCTGCCTGCTGAGTCATGTTTCCTGTTGTAGTCACAAAGGGTCCTTTTTTCATCCTTTCTGTCTATTTGGGACTGCCACAAAAATAACATAAACTAGGTTAATAATTAGGTTAATTTCTAGCCATTTTATAGGTCAGAGAGCACAAGTTCAAGGTGCTGGCAGAAATTGTGGGTAGTGACGGGCTGTGTAATCCTAGACATAGTCTCTTCTAGCATCATTTTGTTACAGAAAAGGAAAAAAAAAATCCTCTCCTGCTTTGTTTTGTTTTCTTTTTCCATATATGTGTGTGGTTTGCATGAATTTATGGGTGCTCATGTGTGTGCATGTGTTTCAGTGCACATGCTTGTGTGTCTGGAGGCCACACATTGATGTTGGGTGTCTTCTTCTATTGCTCTACACCTACTCCTTGCATTGATCCTATAGCTCACTGAGATGGCTGAAGTAGCTAGCCAGCAAATCTCAGGGATTCTCTTATATACACCTCCCAAACCTGGATCATGGGGCACACATGTAGATACTGAATGTGGGTGCTGGGAATCCAAACTCAAGTTCTCATTCATGTATGGTCATCAGTGTTTCATTCAGTAAGGTGTCTTTTCAGTCTGTCTCCTAGAGATTGTTTAAAAAAAAAACAAAAAAAAAAAAAACATTTATTTGTAAGGAGAGAGAGAGGATCAGAAAGTAAATGGGTATAACAGGGCCTTTTTCCATTGTGAGAAAACTCCAGGTATATGTTCCACTGTGTGTATCTGGCCTTATGTGGATATTAGTATCTCCAACCCAGGCCAGTAGGACTTGCAAGCAAATCACTTTATCTGCTGAGCCATCTCTCTAGCCCTCTTGGAGCTTTCTTTTGTGAACATCAATCTCATTCAAATGGACTCTTCCTTAAAGACTTATTATCTAACAACTTCCTTGTGTTAATTACCTGGGGAATTAGGTTTCCAACACATGGGTTTTTGGAGTCACAAACATTAAAACACAACTTTTCCTTACATTCTTTATCCTTTTTCCTCCTCCTTTGCTCTTTCTTCTTTTCCTTTCACAGTTCTAGAATTTCAAAGACAGAAATTCAGATGTATGAAGAACTCCAGTCCCTAAGAAACTTGTAGAAGGATACTTCCTTGCCTATTCCTACACTTGTAGAGCACACTGGTCCTTCCTAGGTTTGAGGCTCCATGACTCTGCTTCTGTTATTGTCATTACATAGCATTCATACTGTATGCCTGGTCTTCATATGGCCAGAATGGCTCTTATATAATATAACTTGTACTGAAGTAGGTTTTTATCCAATTCAGAGTTCAAGTTCAATGTGCTGTCAGATGTGGCTACTAAGGGGCTGTGTAATCATAGAAATGGTCTTTCCTGAGTTCTCTCATGTCAAAAGGTATAAGTTACATTATTATTAATAATTTATTGACAACTTCAATAATTGCAAACAATATCCCATGGTAATTCCCTTCCTCCCCCCATTTTCCCCTTTCAAACTCCACTCTCCATCATATCCCCTCCCCCTCTCAATCAGTCTCTCTTTTATTTTGATTTCATGATCTTCCTATTATGATGGTCTTGTGTAGGTACTGTTAGGTACTGTGAGGTCATGGATATCCAGGCCATTTTGTGCCTGGAGGAGCATATTGTAAGGAGTCCTAACTGTCCTTTGGTTCTTACATTCTTTCAGCCACTTCTTCCACAATGGACCCTGAACCAAGGAAGGTGTGATAGAGATATTTCAGTGCTGAGCACTCCTCTGTCACTTTTCAGCACCATGGTGCCTTATGAGTCATCCCAAGGTCACTGTCATCTGAAAAGAGAAGGTTCTCAAACAAAAGTGAGAGTAGTGTTAATATGTGGGTATAAACATTAAGAAAAGTGCTTACTGGGTAGTTTGATGAGCATAATATATACTTTTAGCTAGACAGCAACAGATATTATACCCCTAGTGCTCATGACTTCCCCTGTTGTAGGTTTTCAGTGTCAAGGATGTATTCCCTCCCATGGAATGGGCCTCCAATGAAATTAGAGGGCAGTTGGTTTCCCTATAACAGATGTGCCACTATTGTACCTGTTGGCTTATCTGAATGCATATTTGTAGGTATGTATGTGTTTTCAGATACATGTGTATGAGGGTGTGTATGTTAATTGAACTAATTTCAACTTAGCTAATTCCATCTATAATGGCATATTTCTAAATAAAGTCACATTCAGAACAACTGAGTACTTGGACCTCTAACAATCATTCATAGCATTGGGAAATAGGGAAATAGTTTGATAAGCTTGTATCTTTTTGAGTAATATATTTAGTCCACTACTAAATGCCTTGACTACTGACTTACTTAGGTAAGTAATTATAAATTGTGTATGACTACCAGATTTTTCTGTGACTAGCCTACCTATAAATCAATGACTCCTAGTGACATTATATTCATTGTTATACCATTAATATCTTGATTGCATAACATTTGTTTTGAATTTGTAGAAAATATAATACATGTTATATAGATATGTTAAGATACTTTGTAAACTTACTTATCACATTTTTTTACTGTAAGTCTGTGAGCTTATGATACTGTTTGGAATCTGTTTTCTTTTATGAACAAAGGATCTTTTGTGGACAATGTTGTGCCTCAAACCCTTCCCTGAGTTTTCTATTATAGAGTGAAAGCTAAATTCCTCACATGTCCCTGGAGGACTGCACACTACCTGTGTTTCCTTATACATCTGATACCAACTCCTCTATTCCAAGCTTTCTACATTGGTTTGGGGTTATAAGATTATCAATATTAAAAATAGAAATTTAGGGCTAGAGAGATGGCTTAGCAGTTAAGCCACTTGCCTGTGAAACCAAAGAATGCATCCAGGCTCGATTCCCCAGTACCTACATAAGCCAGATGCACATGGTGGCACATGCATGTGGAGTTCATGTGCAGTGGCTAAAGGCACTGTGGCTCGCTTTCTCTCCATCTCTCCCTCTCTCTATTTGCCTCTTTCTCTCTCAAATAAATAAATAAATAAAATATTTTTTAAAAATAGAAATTTACAAGCTGGGCATGGTGGTGCGCACCTTTTTTTTTTTTTTTTGATTTTTTATTGACAAGTTCCATAACTGAAGACAATATACCATAATTCCTTCCAAATCTTTTTTTTAAATTTAATTTATTAGTTTTCTTTTCAGTAAATACAGGCAGTTTGGTACATTGTTTAGGCTCATCTATGATCTACCCCCTCCCATTGGACCCTCCTTATTGATGTAAGTGGGTTGTGCATTGTGAGTTAGCCCCCAGTAATTGGTATGATAAATGTCTCTGCAAATCATGACCCAACATGTGACTCTGACATTCTTTCTGCCCCCTCTTCCGCAAAATTTCCCTGAGCCATGTTGGGTTCATTTTTGGTCTGCTTCAGTGCTGAGGTGTTGGGGGCCTTTGAGGCTCTGGCTCTCTGATTTGGTAGTTGATTTTTCTCTGCGTTGGTCCCCTTCCCCTTCGTGCTGGTATCTGGTTCACAGGAAAATATCGCCCTTGCTTGTTTCGCCAATTGTCCTTAGTTTCAATTGGGCCCTTTTTGAGGTATGTTGGGGCAGCTCTCTCCTTAGGATCTGCATCTATCTGAAAAAGAGAAGCAGATTCTCCAACCTCTATTCCACAAAACTGGAAAATTTGGAGGAGATGGATAAATTCCTGGATGCATATCATCTACCAAAGCTAAACTCAGAGCAGACTAATCACCTCAATGAACCCATTACACTCACGGATATTGAAAAAAGAAGAGTCCAGGACCAGATGGATTCCCAGCCGAATTTTATCAAACCTTCATGAAAGAACTCAAACCAATCTTTCTAAAACTCTGCCACACAATTGAAGAACAGGGAAAGCTACCCAACTCCTTCTATGAAGCTAGTATCACCCTAATCCCAAAACCAGGCAGAGATGCCACAAGAAAAGAAAACTACCGGCCTATTTCCCTAATGAACATAGATGCAAAGATCCTCAACAAAATACTCGCAAACCGAATCCAACAACACTTAAAAAGCATTATCCACCTTGACCAAGTGGGATTTATCCCAGGAACACAAGGGTGGTTCAACATATGAAAATCTGTCAATGTAATACTCCACATAAACAAGCTTAAACATAAAAACCACATGATCATTTCGATAGATGCAGAAAAGGCACACACCTTTAATCCCAGCACTGGGAGACAGAGGTAGGAGGAACTCTGTGAGTTTGAGGCCACTTTGAGATGACATGGTGAATTCCAGGTCATCCTGGGCTAGAGTGAGACCCTACCTCGAAAAAGCAAAAAAAAAAAAAAAAAAAGAAATTTACAGTGAATCCTCATTTATATTACCTCATGTATAAATTACTAGTTTTATAGGTATTATAACTTACCTATTCATGATTTTAATGAATTGATATTATGAGTTGTAGATCTTTAGTTATAAAATATTTTTATCTAATGTGTGTGTTTCTGTGCATGTGTGCATTGAGATTGTGAGCTTCCAAGTGTTTGTACTCCCCTTTCTTTGGGACAAGGTATCTTCCCAGTGCAAAATGCCAGACAGCAAAGGAATTTCAGATTAACTGGCCTGAGAGCTTCTAAGGTTACTGCCTCCAAAACACTTTGTGTTACTTTTCATCCCATTTTACATTGGTTATAAAGAATTGAACCCAGACCAGATAGCTTTGCAAGCAAGCACCTTTGACTGCTTAGCAATTCTTCAAAACCAACAAAGATCTATTCTTGACATAACTGCAGCTTGCTGGGAACAGGACTTCTAAAAGGCATACATATGTCTGGAAGGCGCTGGTGCAAGGCCATTTTTGCTGGCTATAAGCAGGGTCTTGGGAACCAAAGAGCACACAGCTCTTCTTAAAATTGAATGTGTTTATGCCCAAGATAAAACTGAATTCTACTTGGGTAAGGGATGTGCTTACATATCCAAAGGAAAAAAATAAAAAAAAAAAACAAAAAAAAAAAAACAGTGACTCCTGGTGGCAAACCTAATAAAACAAGAGTAATCTGGGGAAAGACAACTCTAGCCCATGGAAACAGTGGCATGATTCCAGCCACATTTCGAAACAACCTTTCTGCCAAGATCATTGAACACAGAATACATGTGATACTGTTGTCTTCAACGATTTAAGAAAAGTTAATAAATAAAAGTACATTTGTGCTTAAAAAACTATGCTTAAACTCATTGTCTATCCTAATTAGCAACAAATAATCTGATGTGATGCCCACACAACTGCAATAGTGGCACACAGCCATGGTGGGGAACCAACTGCTCTTCATTTGGCTAACTGATCCCCTCAGTGGTAGGAGACCCATAGCTGGAGCTGGGAAACAAGTCAGAACCATACCCAAACATAAGCCCACTCTCCAATATCAAGATACCATCAATCATGGGGTACAAGAGGGCCTACACCTATCAAACTCTCATCAAAAAAGTAAGTGTTATCTCAATTTTCCGGGTGCTACCTTACTCTCCATTGGAGAATCTGCTTCTCTTTTCCAGATAGATGCAGATCCTAAGGAGAGAGCTGCCCCAACATACCTCAAAAGGGTCCCAACTGAAACTAAGGACAACTGTCGAAATAAGCAAGGGTGATGTTTTCCTGTGAACCAGATACCAGCACAAAGGGGAAGGAGATCAATGCAGAGAAAAATCAACTCCTACCAAATCACAGAGCCAGAGCCTCAGAGGCCTCCAACACCTCAGCACTGAAGCAGACCAAAAATGAACCCAACATGGCTCAGGGAAATTTTGCGGGGGGCAGAAAGAATGTCAGAGTCACATGTTGGGTCATGATTTGCAGAGACATTTATCATACCAATAACTGGGGGCTAACTCCACAATGCACGACCCATTTACATCAACACGGAGGATCCAATGGGAGGGAGTAGATCATGGATGAGCCTAAACAATGGTACCAAACTGCCTGTATCTGCTGTAAAGAAAACTAATAAATTAAATTTTAAAAAAAAACTATGCTTAAAATCCTATGAACTTGGTCCTGATAATATATTCTTCTTAATAGTCACTTTTATAGAAATATGATATCTTAGTTGTGTTTGAATTTTTTCATATGGATCTGCCACTTATTCCTATCTTTGCTTCAGTCAATTCTATCAAACCTAATCTGACCAAGAACTATAGTACAAAGATGAAGATAATCTATTAGGGTCTCTAAAGAGAGGTGTCCCATAAAATTACTGTTAAGTATTAGTCTCAAAGGTGAGCCTGGTGGCACATACCTTTAATCCCAGCACTTGAGAGGCAGAGGTAGGGAGGATTGCCATGAGTTCAAGGCCACTCTGAGACTACCAAGTGAATTCCATGTTAGCCTGGGCTAGAGTGAGACCTTACATCAAAAACAGGGCTGGAGAGATGGCTTAGTGGTTAAGCACTTGCCTGTGAAGCCTAAGGATCCCTGTTCAAGGCTCGATTCCCCAAAACCCACGTTAGCCAGATGCACAAGGGGTTGCACATGTCTGGAGTTCATTTGCAGTGGCTGGAGGCCCTGGTGTGCCAATTCTCTCCCTTTCTCTCTCTCTCTCTCTCTCTCTCTCTCTCTCTCTCTCTCTCCTTCCCTCCCTCCCTCCCTCCCTCCCTCCTTCTCTCTGTCACTCTCAAATAAATAAAAAAAACAAACAACAAAAAAAACACAAAGTATTAGTCTCCAGTATATCAGAATAGGATTATATTTGGATATGGAACTCTTAAAAACATGATTATTGTAAAATGAGGACATGCTGAGATTCCTTTAAGGATCATTGTGAGGTCAAATACAAAGAAACTCAGAAGATACACACAGTGAGCAGATCATGTGTACATTCAGGGAGAGGATGCTGTGTAAGTCAAGCAGTGAGGCCTCAGAAGAAGCCAAATGTCCTGACACATTGATCTAGTCTTCAGATTGTTTTAAAAATGTCTTATTTTTACTTATTTGACAGAGAGAAAGAGGGAGGAAGAGGAAGAAAGGGAGAGAGAGAATTGGTGCACCAGGCCTCCAGCCACTGCAAACGAACTCCAGACACATGTGCCACCTTGTGCATCTGGCTTACATGGGTCCTGGGGAGTCGAACCTGGGTCCTATGGTTTTTACAAGCAAGCACCTTAACCACTAAGCAATCCCTTCATCTCCATATTTTTTCATATAATACATTTCAATTGATTAATCCACCCAATTGATGGCATACAGTCTCATAACAGAAATCAGCAAATAAACACATGGCCATATACAGAAAGATTCAGAATCTTAGGCATATGTCTTGACAATGAGAAGTTGCAGTTAGGTGGTAGCACTGAAAATAATTAGTTTATCATCAGTATGAAACATCTTTCAACACTCTGTTTAGTCAGTACATCGAGATAAAAATAGCTGTAAATTCTGTTGCTCTTGAAATGTAAATGCGTTTAATATCAACTGTAAACAATAGGGTTATAAGAGTGCATTTTACTTGTTTTAAAAGTAAAAGAGTTGAGTCTTTAATAGCAGGTAACTGCATGAGAGGATAACTACATCTGCCGCATGGTAGTGTTTGGGATCTGAATCATGGTAGGTAGAAGATGGCACTGGTTGATGCTTTGTGATCACACCAGGAATTAGAACTGTGGTAGCCATCATTTTCTCTAGTGTAGTCCAACTGTGGTGAAATAGTATTAAATGACTTTGGATGATTTTTTAAAAAATCACAAACTCATTGGGATGAGGCAATTGATCTAAAATGAATGAGAGTGTTAGAATAGTTATAAACTTAGCTCATGAATGATGCTTGAATTTAAGTTTATAATTTGTGAGAAGCTGAAATATTTAAGAGAGTGTGCCTTCTAATAAGAAAAGCAGTACTGAGTTAATTTTTACCTGCTAGAAAGGAACAGATTAGTTTTGTTTTACATGCACTGAAGTAGAAAATTAGCATGGGGTTATGAAAAAAAGAAAAAAAAATCTTTGTGAGCTCTAATGAAAAGAAAAGTAATTAATTGGTGAACTTTCTGCTGCTTCTGAGAAAGACAATGCATTTCTAAATAAAGAAGAAGAAAGGAATCCAAACAGTGGAAAATAATCTATACAGTGAAGAGTGAGAGTGCCGACTTCCTTGAGAGCCTTGCTTTAGATTATGTCATGCGAAACAAAGCTGGAGTCTCCAAGTTATGCAAAGCTGCACAATCTTACCTCCTTTACTGAAGGTTTGCCTATTAATTATGCATGGAGAATGTTCTTAGAGTATATCTAGACAAAACATGTCCAGAAGTCATATTGCTAAATGTATTCTTTGATGCATGTTAGTGTCAATGGATATGCTGCTATGTTATAGTGGACACAACTTTTCAGTGGTCAATAGATTTGATGATCTTTTGTATCAAAGAAACTGGACAACTAGTGATATATAATTACTCAAAAATTGTTTTGGATGTTACTTTGTGGGGATATCAGGATCAGATTTACTTTTAATTTGGTGGACTTTGACGAGCATGAGTGGCCTTGTCCAATTACCTGAAAGCCTAAATAGTACAAAACACTGATCTCCCCCAAGTAAGAGAGCATCCTCCAGCAGTCTGATCCCAGACTGTTTATATGTAACAGCCTAACATCGAATCTGCCTGCCTTTGAACTTAAATTGCAATTGTTTCCCAAGTCTCCAGATGTTTAGCCTCAGGCATCAGCTTTTGGTCCGGCCAAGAATCCTTTACCAATAATCACAAAAACCCATTTCTTAAAATTTAAGTATCTGTGTATCATCTATTTTTCTTTTTCTTTCTTTCCTTTTTTTCCCCCTTTCTATCATCTACCTATGATCATTGCCATCATTATTAACATTATCTATCTTCTAGTTCCCTTCTTCATCTATCCATGTCCTATTGAATGGGAGAAAGCTAGCTTTTTTAGGCAGTTTCATTTAGAAACTGAAGCCCAGAGAGAACTCGTGCCACTTCACCTGGGCATGAATGGAACTCTTGTCTGGTCAAAACTCATGTACAATAGCTACAGTGCCCCCTTGCTGCCCATCGTCCAGCAAGCTAGACAGCCTTCACCACCCTGGAGCATGCCCCTTCAAGTTTGCAAACCAATCAGTTCTTCCCCTTTGCATACCTGAATGTGAGGTGAAAATACATTTTCAATCAACTCGAAAGGCTGTTCCAGGTATTCTTGCCCTCTCTGTGTGATCCTCCTTGTCTTACCCTGTGCTGTTTAAATACACATGGTTGACCTTCTCCCCAAGTGTTGCAATCCGGTTCGCATTGCTGGTAGAAATCACCCAACCATGAGTAGCTTCTGGGAAAAAGAGGTTTATTTTGGCTTACAGGCTCGAGGGGAAGCTTCATGATGGCAGGGGAAAACGATGGCCTGAGCAGAGGGTGGACATCACCCCCTGGCCAACATAAGATTGACCATAGCAACAGGAGAGTGTGCCAAACACTGGCATGGGGAAACTGGCTATAAAGCCCATAAGCCTGCCCCCAACGATACACTCCCTCCAGGAGGCATTAATTCCCAAATCTCCATCAGCTGGGAACCTAGCATTCAGAACACCTAAGTTTATGGGGGACACCTGAATCAAACCACCACACCAAGTCATCCTTGCTAGGCGGGAGGATAGCATTGCACTGTTTCTTTTTTCTGTTTTTAGGGTTTTTTGTTTGTTTATTTGTTTTTTGTTTTGTTTTGGTTTGGTTTGGTTTTGGAGGTAGGGGCTTGCCCTAGCCCAGGATGTCCTAGAATTCTCTCTGTAATCTCTGGGTGGCCTAGAACTCATGGCGATCCTCCTACCTCTGCCTTCTGAGTGCTAGGATTGCATTGTACTGTTTCTTGATCTTAGTTTTTTATGCTTGCCTGTGCTTTATACTTTGGGGTAACTTTTCACTTTAATTGAATGCATAATTTTCCTATGGTCTCTAAATTTGCCACATGTGCATTTCCATTACATTCTAGATATGCCATGTGTGTGTTTCCTATAACTGAGCTTGCTGCCTATGTGATTTCTCTAAATTTGGGGTAATTATTGGTATCACCCTCTTTACTACTCATTCCTCATCTGAATTTATTGGTCTCCGCGTTGGTATTTTCCTCCCACTATCTGTCCTCTTAACTTTCTTCCATGGGAATCAAGGCAGATCCAGGTGTGTTTCTTCTAAATCTCGCTACACAGCTCCTAGGTTCTACTCCAGCCTTTTCCCCAAAAGCCTCACTTTCTCTTAAGTGAACCTTACCTACTGTGCGGTGTTTTCCACATGAGTGTGTGTTTCCTACTTTACATGTACTTTTGCTTTGCTCTAGCCATTTATCTTTCTGGGGTCAATTTTTAATCATTTCTTTGTTGAGAATTGAACAGGATCCAAAATTGGGGTTCATAAATATAGGATAAATCTGTGGAACTCCAAAGTCCATCCTGCATCACTATCCAATGTTTCTCAGACACACTGACTACTGACTACTAAGGAAACCAGAGATTGTTTCTGTTATTCTCTCACTGAATGGACTGAAAGCTCTGTTTGTCAAATATGACCAGAATAACAAAAATTAATTATCATAACTGTTATGACCTCACAAACTTAAAATTAAAGATGCTTATGAAACACTTTGGCAAGTACATAGATGAAAATTACCTCACAATATCTGGCATTGTTAATCTGATCACTACTTCATTTTATCTTAATGGACCATATTTGTAATAGAGTAGGAATAAGATCTGGTCATTTTCTTATTAGGCCTATCGCAATCCAAACCCTGGTCTTCACCCACTGCTTAAAATAACTTTATGCACGCCAAGATTTTCAATATAGACACAGTTAAATGTAATCCCAAAGTGATCAAAACAGATGTTCCACAAGAATGATATTTTCAAAATTTTATGTTGATATTATTTATAGGGAAAGAACTTTTACTTCATGGGTAACAACTTCAATATATATCTTATCAAGATTTATTTCTTGGGCGCAGCGGCACACACCTTTAATCCCAGCACTCAGAAGGCAGACATAGAAGGATCACCGTGAGTTCAAGGCCACCCTGAGACTACAGAGTGAATTCCAGGTCATCCTGAGCCAGAGTGAGACCCTACCTCGAAAAGAAAAAAAAAAAAAAAGGCTTTTTTATTATCCTTATACAGACTATAATATTCATTAGTACAAACTTGTACTGATTCTAGGGTGACAGCACAGTGTTGTAGCACAGGGAAAATATAAACCATCTTAAATAAAGAGCTCTTTAGGCTGACCTTTTGCTAAGTTGATGATGCTCTCATTAGTAGCAACCCTGTGGTTTGCCCTCAATAAAATATAACAACCTGCTGTTAATGTAATTTCCATTTTTTTGTGATTTAATGATAGAATTATATTAGATTTACTTTTCCTAAATGGATTAGAAACTTAAGAAAAGATAAAATATATTTTATAAATATTCATTTGATTCCCAAAGTGTTAATAATATTTTTAAATGTATGTATCAGATTTGGATATAGCTGAAAAAAGGCTGATAACATTCAAGTGATATTTTAACATAATTTAAAGAAAACAACTAATGATTAAACTTTCTACAATATATATTATCATAAAAATTCTTTTCAATATAGTTAATATTATCTACAGAATTGTCAATTGAATTAATTAATAGTTTGAAAAATATTACAGCACACTTTTTCAAGTTATTACAATTATTTTTATAACTAAATTCAGTACTGCTTTTGAAGAAGTATGGCCATTACCAAATATTTTCTGAAGGGAAGTAGCTTATCATTATGGGGAAAGTAGATATCTTTGAAATCTTGCAGAACTATATTTTAATTTTGGCTTTACCACTTATTAGATATGTGACCTTGACCAAGTTATAGTCCCTCATGGATCACAATTAGTTTTTTTAATCTGATTAAGGAATAAGTATAAAATTAGATAATGGATATAAATCAAGTGGCTTCTGAGAATTGTTGCCAGAATTTAGGCTCTTAAGCATAGTCATCTCATGATTTAATGAGCAGATAGTAAGGAAGGAGACCTTATATTATTGAGCTTTCAACCTTAATTTGTGGGATATTAAATAATCTTTGGATTATACTCAATATTTTAATGTGAAAAACTTTAAGTTTGTTTACCTATATTAGTTTCAAATGTATGAGCAGAGTATTTTAATTCTATTAGTCAATTTGTTTGTGAAAGAAGGGCAAAAAATAAACAAGAGCACAGAATGAAAAGAATGACTTTATTGATCAGTGTTCCATCCCCACCACCCCCTCACACATATGTTCTCATGGTCAACAAGAGCCTAGAGAAGTAATAGATCATTTACAACATTTTTTGGCAATTGTTTAATTGTTTTTACTTCTTAAATGTGACACACTAGCAAAGAATTGCCATCTATAAGAAGCTGAGTAAATAATGAAAATTCTGCAAGGGGTAGGCAGAAATGACACTAGTAAGAATTCAATAGAACTTCACACAATATTTTCTTTCAAGTCAAAACAATCCACATCCATGCCTGTAAATTTTGTCAACATCAAGTAGCTAGGAAAGTGGCATTACTGTTCATGCCTTTTAAACCATTTTTTCTTTATTAGTTATGTGTATACTCAGTGTGTAAACTGCACATATTGGTACCATCCTTACCCTTATCCCTGTCCCCCACCCGAAGTGACCTTCCTCATTGGGGATGCCATTTCTCCTCATAGGGATTGTGGGTCCTGCATTATGGGGGTAGCCATCAGTTATGGGTAAGAGGCAATATCTCTGTGCATAATGTCCCAACTTGTGTCTCTAACAATCTTTACACCCCCTCTTCTGTGAATTTCCCTGAGCCATGTTGGGTATGTTTCAGATATACTTTAGTGATGAGGTCTTAGGAGCCTCTGTGGCTCTGGATCTCTGGTTTGGTAGGAATTGAGTGTTCTCTGTGTCTATCTCCTTTACCCTTGTGCTGATACCAGGCTCACCAAGAAAGCAGCACACTGGCTCATTTCCCCAATTACCCTATGGTTTCAGCTGTGGCCCTGGTTGTGTTTCAATGGGCTGATTCTCTCCTCAGGTTTTGCAATCATATGAAAAAGAGAAACAGATTCTCCAGCTGGGAGTGAAGTTGGCACCAGATGAATGGGATAACCATAATTATTTTAGAGAGAATGTAATAGGTATAGACCCTCTTGTAGCCCAAGACTGGTCAGAGTTTGATATTGGAGAGCAAGCCTATTTTTTGAATATGATTCTGACTTATTTCCCAGTTCCAGTGATGGGTTCTGTTCCACTGAGCAGTTCCATTAGCCAATCCCAGAGCAGTTGGTTATCCATCATGGCTGTGTGCCACTACTGCACTTGGGTGAGTATCTCATCCAGTTATTTGCTGCTGAGTAGTGTAGACCATGAGTTGTTTGGACAGATGTTGGCCATTTTCTCTTAATAGTTCATGTAGTACCTTCTGGACAAGCTAACTGTCTGGGGACTGGCTGTCTTCCTTCTTCCAGCCAGTTCACTCCATGTTCCATACTGACAGAATATGGTGTCTTTGGCAGTAAGGTCTTACCATTAACCTTTGTTAGGTCATCAAGTACTCTGACAGAAGTCTGTCTTCTTTTGGGAAACCTTATTGGTCTCTTTGATCAACAGCTCATTGTGGATGTTAACCGCATCCTGGCACTGGGAGTTACAGGAAAGTGCCAAGGGAAAAGAAAGAAGAAAATGGTAGATAATAGTATAAAAGAGAAAGAGAGGAGAGACAAAGAGAGAAAAACAGGAGAAGATTAAGGTTAGTATACATCATACCCTCTCCAGAGCCATTTGGTTCAGATGATCCCTTTAAGGACATGATGAAGGTTCAACCTTTTAGTCTGTCTTTCAGGATATAGGATCTCATGGTACCATTTGTATTTGAGTCCAGTTTTGTGTTTCCCCACCCCTTACCTCCAGCCCCATCCTCCCTATTGCCTGATCCTCACAAAACTGAAAATCCTAAATGATTACAAAATCAAAAAACCCATTCACAAAGTGGGGCAGAGAACTGAACAGGGAATTCTCAGAGGATGAAATACAAATGGCAAGTACACACTTAAGAAAATGTTCAACATCCCTAACCATCAGGGAAGTGAAAATTAAAACAACTAAGAGATTTCACCTTACCACAGTAAGGATACCAAACATTAAAAAATCAAAGCCAGATGTGGTGGCACACACCTTTAATCCCAGCACTTGGGAGGCAGAGGTAGGAGGATTGCTGTGAGTTTGGGAATCCTGAGACATAGTGAATTCCAGGTCAGCCTGGGGTAGAATGAGACCCTACTTCAAAAAAAAAAAAAATCAAATGGTGCAGAGGTAGGGGAGGGTAAAGGAGAGGATAGGAGACACAAATCTAGACCCAAACAGCAATGGTATCATAAAACTCTATATCCTAAAAGGCAGTCCGAATAGTTGAACCTCCACCAGGCCCTTAGGGGGAACACCTGAGCCACAAGACACTGGAGAGGGTATGATGAAGATTGACCTCAATCTTCTACAGTCTCTCTCTCTCTCTCTCTCTCTCTCCCTCTCTCTCTCATCTCTAGCTCTTTTATTTATTACATTTTATTTTATTTTTATTTATTTGAGAGTGACAGAGAGAGGAGGAGGAGGAAGAGAGAGAGAGAGAGAGAGAGAGAGAGACTGAGAATGGGAGCGCCAGGGCTTCCAGCCACTGCAAATGAACTCCAGATGCGTGTGCCCCCTTGTGCATCTGGCTAATGTGGGTCCTGGGGAACTGAGCCTCGAACCAGTATCCTTAGGCTTCACAGGCAAGCGCATAACCGCTGAGCCATCTCTCCAGCCCTCTAGCTCTTTTATATTAGTTATCTTTTTCTTCCTTTTCCTAGTGGACACTGACCTGTAACTCCCAGTACCAGCATGTGGCTGTCATCCACAATAAGCTTTTGATCAGAAAGACCTTCAAGGTTTCTTAAAAGAAATACAGATTTCTGTCAGAGTACTTGATGACCCACCAAAGGTTAGTGGTAAGACCCTACTGCTGAAGTCACCATATCCAGTTGACATGTTAAATGCAATACATGGCATGAAACAGGAAGGGAGTCAGGCCCCAGGCAGTCAGCATGACTATGGTAAGAAGATGCTACATGGGTGACTGGGGGAAAATGACCAATATCTTTCCAAGAAACTCATGGTCTAACCTACTTAGCAGCAAATAACCTGTCATGATCTTCGCATAAGTGCAATAGTGGCACACAACTATGGTGGGAAACCTACTGCTCTTGATTTGGCTAACTGATCCCCTTAGTGGAATGGAACCCATAGCTGGAGATGGGAAAAAAGTCAGAACCATATCCAAACATGAGCATACCCTCCATTATCAAGCTACCACTAATCATGGACTATGAGAGGGCACCTATTAAATTATCTCTTTAAAAAGGGGGGGGGGGGTTATGCCATTTGTCTGGTGCTGACTTTACTCTCTGTCAAAGAATCTGCTTCTCTTTTTCAGATAGACACAGATCCTAAGGAGAGAACCACACCTTCATACCTCAAAAGGGCACCAGCTGAAACTAAGAATAATTGGCAAAAACAAGCAAGGGTGCTGTTTTCTTGGTGAACGGGGTACCAGCACAAGGGTGAAGGAGATCAACACAGAGAATAATCAACTCCTACCAAGTCAGATATCCAGAGACCCAGAGGCCCCCAACTCCTCATCACTAAAGCAGATCAAAAATGGCTCAGGGAAATTTTGCAGAAGAGGGGGCGGAAAGCATGTCCGAGCCACATGTTGCATCATGATGCACACAGACATTTCTTCTACCCATAACTGTGTGCTAACTCCACAATGCATGACTCACATAGCTCAGAAAGGAGGGGCCAGGGCGAAGGGGTAGGACATGGATGAGCCTAACAATGGTACCAACTTGACTGTATTCACTGAGTGCAAAACTAATTTTAAAAAATCAAATGAAAACAAACTATGGCAAATATGTGGAGAAATAGGAACCCTCATTCTCTGTGTGAATGCAACCACTTTGGAAAGCAATATGGAGGTTTCTAAAAAGGCTGACAATAGACTAACCAACAAACACAGTTATTCCCTTACTGGGCATTTACTCTAAAAGTTCCATTCCTCAGTTCAGAGATATTTGCTCAACTATGTTTATAACTTCCCATAAATTTTATGGGACAGGTTTTTAAAGCAAATCTTTAATAAAAGCAGGAAAAATCTATAACCACTTATTTTTAAAGTTGCATCATCATTTCATTTTCTATAATCAAATATAACATTATTCCATGGGCTGTGCTAAACATGATAATGCTTTTTTTAAGACATATACATATATATATATATTTTTTGACATGTTAAATTAGTCATGAAATAAATTGATATGGAGACATATATTTACATATATATATCACAAAAATGTCAAGAATTTAACATTGAAATTTAACATCTGATCTATATTTAAAAATTTCAATTCAACCAATTTTTCTATGCATGCAAAAATAGGAACAAATGGTTGAATATGCTGCACACTGATATATTAATATGTTTAAATTTCAAAATTAGCCATTATAAACATGCTGTATTCAGCTAAAGCATAAACATTCATTTAAGTACTATGTGTGTATGCTATGCTTGTATGTTCAGGTGTGTGCTGTGTAAATTTTTGTTCATGCATGTGTAGTGCACTAGTGTGTGCAGGTCACATGTGTGCATGAGTATGACCTTAAAAAATTGTTCAGCCACCTTACCCATCCCCATCCAGCTTTTCCCAATGTTTCCTCTGGAACTTGCATTTGGGCCCCACCTTCCCCTAATAATTCCAGTATAGATGTGGGGTACTTTCATCCTTCCTTATGTACTTTTTTTTTTTTTTTTTCAAGGTAGGGTCTCACTCTGGCTCAGGCTGACCTGGAATTCACTATGTAGTCTCAGGGTGGCCTCGAACTCTCAGCAATCCTCCTACCTCTGCCTCCCGAGTGCTGGGATTAAAGGCGTGTGCCACCACGCCCGGCATTCCTTCCTTATGTACTTTTAACACAACTGAGCCCAGTGCTCAATGCTGCCCGCCTTCTGGAATGGTTTATATTTGTGGAGGTGGAATGGCCTATGACTTTCTGCCCACCAATTGGATGGGCCTTATGCCCTAGCCACCTTAATCACAGATGTAGATATCATTCCTGGAAGCTAGATTCCTTGGCTGAAGTAGTCATACAAAACAGGAGGGGACTAGACCTACTAACAGCCAAAAAGGGAGGCATATGCTTGTTTATACAGGAAAAATGCCACTTTTACACCAATAAATTGGGAATCGTCCAGGACAAGATTAAGAGGCTCCAGGAAGACTTGGAGAGGAGTCAGCGGGACCTCCAGGACAACCCACTGTGGACGGGCTTACATGACTTCTTACCCTACCTTCTCCATCTACTTGGGGCCCTCCTTCTTCTCCTCACTGCCAGGCCTTGTGTAATTAATAAGACTACACAGTTTATTCACCAATGGCTAGAGGCAATAAAACTCCATCAGGTCAAAATACATTATCAAAGGCTCACTACATGGGCAACTAGGTGAAAATGACCAATATCTTTCCAAACAATTCGTGGTTGCCCATGTAGGACCTTCTGGCACTAGACACTCTGACTGTCTGGGGACTGACTCTTCCAGTTTACAGCCATGCCATTCTATTTTATATGTAATATGGTGTCTTCAGCAGTAGGGTCTTACCACTAACCTTTGGTGGGTCATCAAATACTCTGACAGAAATCTGTCTTTCTTTTAGGAAACCTTGTAGGTCTCCCTGATCAAAAGCTCATTGTTGATGATAGCCACATGCTGGTACAGGGAGATATATATAGGTCAGTACCCACTAAGAGAAGAAAGAAAAAGATAACTAATATAAAAGAGTTAGAGAGAAGAGAGAGAGAGAGAGAGAGAGAGAGAGAGAGAGAGAGAGAGAGAGAGAGAGGAGCTGTAGAAGATTAAGGTCAGTCTTTATCATACCCTTTCCAGTGCCTTGTGGCTCAGATGTTCTCTCTAAGGGCCTGGTGAAGGTTCAACCATTTGGTCTGCCTTTTAGGATGTAGAATTTTATGGTGCCATTACTGTTTGGGTCTATATTTGTGTCTCCTACCCCTTCTCTTACACTCTGCTCCCTCCCCTCCCACCCTATTGTCTAGTCCTCGAGATGGCTGCTGGGTATGTTGACATCTTTGGTAAATTCAGGTTAGGTGCTGTAGATGAGTGAGACTATATGGTGATTATTTCTCTTTGATTGTGATTCTCAGTTCCAGGTTCAACCATTTTTCCTCATTTTCATTGTGTCATTTTTTTTCTTATTGCTGTGTAGAATTCCATTGTGTTCACATACCACATCTTAGTTATCCATTCTTCTAGTGATGGACATCAGGGTTGATTCCAGCTCTTAGCTATTATGAATCAACCTGCTATAAATATGATTGCACAAATCTCTAGGTTGATGTTAAATGTTTTAGGGTACATGCCCAGTAAGGGAATAACTATGTCTGTTTGTATCTCTATACTCAGCATTTTTAGAAGTCTCCATATTGCTTTCCAAAGTGGTTGTACCATCTTACATTCCCACCAGCAATGGATGAGGTTTCCTAATTTTCCACATCCTCCCCAGCATTTATTTTCAATTGATTTTTGATGTTTGCTATCCTTACTAGGGTAAGGTGGAATCTCATAGTTATTTTAATTTGCATTTCTCTGATGATTGGAGTTGATGAACATTTTCTTAAGTGTGTGTTTGCAATTTGTATTTCTTTCTCTGTGAACTGCCTATCCCGCTCTTTGCCCCATTTTATGAGTAGGTTGTTTGACTTTTTATTGTTTGGGTTTATGAGTTCTTTGTAGATACTAGAGATTAGGCCTCTGGCAGTTGGATAATCAGCAAGGATTTTCTCTCATTCTGTGGATGATCTATTGGCTTTCCTTATTGTATGCCTGTCTGTAAAGAAACTCTTCAGCTTCATATAATCCCATTGGTTGAGTGACTGTTTAAGATCATGAGCTACTAGGGTTTTGTTCAGGAAGTCTTTTTCCATTCCTATATCATGGAAAGTTCCTCCTATATTTTTTTCCAATAGTAGCCATGTTTCTGATCTTGTATTGAGGTTTTTGATCCATTTGGACTTGAGTGTTGTGCATGGTGAAATGTGTGGATTAAATTTCAGTTTCTTGCATATTGTTAATAAGTTTGTCTAACACCATTTGTTAAAATGCTGTCTTTTTTCCAGCCTATATTGTTAGGGCCTTTGTCAAATATCAAGTAGCTGTAGTTGTTTGACCCAAGTCTGGGTCCTCTTTCTATTCCATTGTTCTACACACCTGTTTTTATGCCAGTACCTTGCTGTTTTTATTACTATGGCTTTGTAATATAACTTTAGATCATGTATGGTGATGACTCCAGAGGTATTTCTTTTGCTGAGGATATGGTTGGATATCCAAGGCCTTCTGCCTTTCCATATGAAATTTGAGATCTTCTTTTTTTTCTATCTCTGTGAAGAACAATGTTGGGATTTTAACTGGAATTGCATTAAATCTCTATAATGCCTTTGGTAGGATTGCCATTTTCACAATATTAATTCTGCCTATCTAGGAGCATGGGAGTTCTTTCCATTTGCTCAAGTCCTCCTCACTTTCTTTTTAGAGTGTTTTTATGTTTTCATTATATAAATCTTTCACTTCCTTAGTCAACATTATTCCAAGGTACTTTTGTTGTTGTTGTTGTTGCTCTTGAAAATGGGACCATGTCCCTTAATTCTTTCTCAGTATCTTTGTTATTTGCATATAGAAAGGCTACTGATTTTGTATCCTGCTACTTTTCTTTAGGAGTTAATCACCTTCAAGAGTTCTGGGACAGAGTCTCTCAGGTCTCTTACATATACAATCATGTCATCAGTGAATAGAGGTAACTTAACTTCTTTTCCAAATTGCTCCCTTTTATTTTGTTCTCTTGTCATATTGCTTGAGCTAGGAATTCCATTACTATATTGAAGAGTAGAGGTGAGAGTGGACAACCCTGCATTGTTCCTGATCTCAATGGGAATTCCTCCATTCTCTCTCCATTAAGTATTATTTGGGACTTAGGAGCTTTGTATATTGCCTTTATTATGTTAAGATATGAACCAAACATGACAATTCTCTCCAATGTTTTGATCATAAAGTGATGTATTCTGTCAAAGGTCTTTTCTGCATCTATTAAAATCATGTGGTTTTTGTGTTTAACCTTGTTTATGTGCCTTTAGGTAGATGGTTAGGTTGTTGGTTTGGGTTCTCTCTGTCTTTGTTATGAAGGCATCTAGTGCTATGAATTTTCCCCTGAGGACTGCCTTCATTGCGTCCCATAAGTTTTGGCATGATGTGTTCTCTTTGTCATTCATTTCTAGAAATTTCACAATTTCATTTTTAATTTTGTCCAATATTCATTTATTGTTTAAAAGTGTGCTGTTCAGTTTTCAGGCACCGATGGGATTCTTGGTGGGGTTGTTTGTTGTTAATTTCTAGCAATATGACATTGTGATCTATCATGCAGGGAATTATGTCAAATCTTCCTAAGTATGTGGAGGCAGGCTTTGTGACCCAGCATATGATCTATTTTAGAGAATGTTCCATGGCTGCTGAGTAGAATGTGTAGTCTGTGGATTCGGGATGGAATGTTCTGTAGATGTCCATTAGGTCTAAGTGATCTGTGGTTCTGTTAAGCTCTTTTACTTCCCTATTGAGTTTCTGTTCAGATGATCTGTTTATTACTGATAATGGTGTATTGAGGTTCCCAGCTATGATGCTGTTGGTGGTTATTTCTGTTTTATGGTCAAGTAGGTTGTGTTTTGTGAACTCTGGTGGCCCTGTGTTTGGTGCATGCAGATTTGTGACTGTAATATCCTCTTGATGGATTGTTCCCTTGATAAGTAGGAAGTGGCCTTCTTTGTCTTTTTTGGTTACTTATGGTTTGAAGTTCATTTCATCTGATATTAATATAGTTATGCCTGCTTATTTCTTATTCCACTTTGCTTGGAATATTGTTTTCCCCCCTGAGGAGGTGTCTGTATTTAGTGGTAAGATGAGTTTCTTGAAGACAACAGATTGAAGTGTCTAATTCTCTGATCCATCCATTAGCTTGTGTCTCTTGATGGGTGAATTATGACCATTAATATGTAGGGTAATGACTGTGAGTTTTGATTTGATCTCTGCTATATTGTGTTGGTATATGTGGTTTGGTGTTTTCATGGACTTTGAATATTTTTGTACCTTCTCTGAGTTTAGCTATTGTGATCTGCTTCTTATAGGCATTTGAGGTTGATTATTTGATTCTTCTGTTTGGAGAATTTCCTGAAATATTCTCTGTAAGTTTGGTTTTGTGTTCTATAATTATAAAGCTAAGTTTTGTCATGGAAAGTTTTTCTTTCACCATCTATTATTAGGGATACTTTTGCTGTGTAAAGTAGTTTGGGTTGGAAGCCATATGTTCTTAGACTTTGTAGTGCTCCATTCTAGGCCCTTTTGGCTTCCAGGGTTTCCATTGGGAAGTCTGACATAATTCTGATGGGGTTATCTTTAAAAGTGATGTGCTGTTTTTCCCTAGCTGCTTTTAGGATTTTCTCTTTGGTGTCAATGTTTGGTCTTAATGACAATATGTCTTGGAGAGTTTCTCCTTTGGTCCTATCTTTTTGGAGTTCTGTTTACTTCTTGTGTCTCGATGGGCCTTTGTTTTGAGAGAGTCGGGAAGTTTTCTATGATTATTTTGTTAAATATGTTCTCTATGCCTTTGGTCTGAATTTCTTTCCCTTCTGGCATTCCCATGTCCTGGATGTTAGAATTTTTAAGGGTATCCCACAATGCCCTCATGTTCTGTTCACAGAGATTTTTAAACTTATTGAAACTTTTGAACTCTCAAACTGTTTCTTCTGTCTTGTCTTCCAGATCAGAGCTTCTATCCTCCACATGGCTGACTACATTCTTGAGAGCTCCTAAAGAGCTGTGGACTTGTTCAATTAGGTTTGCATTTTCTACTACTTTTCTATGTATAGTTTGTATTCCTCTGTCAAGCTTCTGTTTCACATCAGTTTTGATTTTCTTGATGCTTCTTGGAATTCATCCTTGCAATAATTTTTTTACATTTTTTTGTTCATTATTTATTTATTTATTTGAGAATGACAGACATGAGAAAAAGGCAGAGAAAGAAAGAGATAGAGAGAGAATGGGCATGACAGGGACTCCAGCCACTGTAAATGAACTCCAGATCTATGTGCCCCCTTGTGCATCTGGCTAATGTGGGTTCTGGGGAATCAAGCCTTGAACTGGGGAGCTTAGGCTTCACAGGCAAGTGATTAACCACTAAGCAATCTCTCCAGCCCCATTGTTTTCTTTTCTTTTCTTTTTTTGCACCAAGTTGCCCTTCAATGTAAATCTTTGCATTTCATTATGTCTTCATTTAGCATCACCAGCTGATTTTTGAGGTCCTCTTTTTTTTTTATTTTTATTTTTTTACTCTCCCTCAATATTTCTTAACTATCTTTGTCATTTCTTAAATGTCTTCCATTTTATTATCTTATTAGGTCTAGTCTAGTGATGGCAGCATCCACACAATTGTCAGTCCTTTGTTGGTTTCCTGCAAGTTCTACCAGTAGCTTGGTCAGGGTTGCATTGCTGATAGCTTCATTTTGTTGTTATGATCCTAATGTCTCTTTTTTGTTTTGATTAGAGATGTTCATTGTAGGCCTGAAAGATCTAACTGGATTTATTTGCATTCGATTTTTCATGTTATTTCTTTTGCACTATTGTCTGCCCATCACAGTGTATGGCAGGGAGAGTAGGACTAACCTAGGGTTAGGGGAAGTGGTGCCACTTGGGGGAGCTGGCCTGGGCTAGCAGGCAGGCAAGCAGATGTGCTGAATGATCCTTAGCTAACACTCGGGGTGGGTGGATCAGGCTGAGCTCAAGCACAGTGGGAAGCAGCCTGAGGCTGGATGCCAAGTAGTCTGAGCTCTCACTTGGTGGAATGTTAAAGCAGCCTGCTCAAGGTCACCCATGGGTAGAGGTAGCAGAGCAATCACCCCTGTGCAGTGAGGCGGGTGGAACTATGTTGTCCTGGGTCCCCTTTCTTACTGTAAGTGCAAGGATATTGTGAAGCTGCGACTGTGGGCACAGTGGCCTCTTGGGGGGATTGGGAGACTGGTGGGCTCCCTGTGAACAAGGGGATTAGTGATTCCCTTTTTTTCCCCCCTGTGCCCTCCCACTGGCAATCTATTAGACATTACTCTCCCCTAAAAGACGTAGATAACCCTTAATGCCTTGCCTTTCTTTCCCAGGTATTTGCAGTGCAGTTAGGCAGTCATTATCTTGGCTGGAAGTCTAAACACAGTTTTTTAAAGGTGGCATCACTGGTTTCCCATTATGATACTTATTACAAATTATTACAAATTGCAATGTATTTTAGAGTTAAGGACAGAGTACTTATGAAAGGTACTATTGACACAGACCAGTAACTAGTTCTCCTTAACTATAAGATGCAGTGTAATTCTCTGCTTGGTTATCATTAATAAGGTTGAATGCCTAGTACTGGCCAATGCAATACAAGAAGGAATGTGCTATGTCCACTCAATATGGAGGAAAGCTCATCTAGCATATGTATTCTCCTCATTTTCCTCTCTTTATTTCTATCTCTTTTCTCTCTTCTCTCCCTTCCTCACCCCAACAGGGAATGATTATGAAAGTTTTACAGTTGTTTATTACTGTTATATTTTAATCATAATTTTAAGCATATGATGCTATGAGTATTCACAGTCAGCCAGTAGAGGCAGGCCCAAAACAGAAATGAACATCTGTTCCACTTAAATATAAAAACAAACAGTATAAATAAATAGTATAAAATATCTTGAGGATAGGGACTGCATGGGTGGCTGATGCCTGTATTCAAAGCACTTGAGAGGCTAAGGCTAGAGAATTGGAATTCCAGAAAAGCCTAGGCTTCATAGTGAGTACTCAGAGAGACCTGGTCTCATAAAACAATAAAAGACGACTGCATGAAAAAAAAATCCACATGGGACATCAATTTCAGGCATTATGGATGCAATCAGCACTAGCAAGTCAAACAGGAACTCGCTGAGTTGATACATGACTTCATGAACTCTGAGGTTAAGGGAATCAAGACAGCAGAATAACAAGGTCCCCTGTCACTTAAGTCATTTTAAAATCATTACAGATATTCAATTTTCAAATCCTGTGAGATTAAAAGTTATATTGTACTCTACCAACCTGAGCATGAAACTCCTATTCTAGGGAGGAGATACAAAGTATGCCCACTGGCTGGGAAAGCTCACCCATTCACCCCCATGGTTTCCTGTGCCATCCTTGTAAAGTTTCATGTTCAGCTTTTAATTGCTGAGTACCACATCATTCATTTTTAGGAGCTGTTGCTTATGAGTTTCTGTAATTCATCTCCTGTTCGCTATATAATTTACACTCCCAATAAAATTTCATATTTATGTCAAAACTATCAAAGCCTGTTTCATAGTCTTTCAAGCCTATGTTAGTCTCCAAACAATACAAATATAGACCTGCACATTCATGCATACACATGACCACACAGGCATACACACACATACACACACACACACACACACACACACACACACACACACACACACCAAATTGTCTCGAGTTCCTGAGTTTTGCTTTGGTTCATTGTGAAGGAACTGACACTAGAATAGTGATCTGAAAATGAATGTTAAAACATTCACTGATATATGATAGGATATAGTGAACACAGGCAGACACATCTAATGAGGCAACCCTGGCATCTTGACATAAAGTAGAAATAGACCTTGACAATAGGCTTTTGTAAGAGCTATAATGTAAATAAGTCATGACCACAGCTTTAATATATATGAAAATTATAATAGTATCTAGTACTTCAAAACACAAAGCTTAAACTCCTGGAAGTACATTCCTACCATAACACAAAGGAAATCATATTCACACTTAAACCTCGAGTTAGCTGTTATAATTTTCAAATGATTTTTCAATATACTCACACCCAGAAGGGAAAAAGGAAACATTATAATAGAAGGATGTACTTTGTTGGGCAATCAATAGGTAATTTTGTCCACTGACCCTTTGTCTTTTCTTTGCCTCCAGGTGTATATATTGAAAATAGCTATATAGTTTGGCAGGGGGGTTCAGATTTTTATGTTATTACAAACCATTCTATTTAGGATTACATTTGCAGAATTTGTCATGTGACAACTAATATATCTAAACATAATTTTATTTAAATCACAGACATCTTAAGGAATTATTTCACCTTAATGATTTTAATTTAGTGGAATGTCACTGAAGCTTATGAAAACTGACCTTATCTTTAAAGAAATGATCTCTCATATATTTTAAAAGATGTATGGAAGGCCTGAAATAGTTAGTATTCCATATTGCTGTAAAAGTAGGTCATCTGTGACATCTATAGTACCACTTCTTATTAAGCAACCATTACAAACATTCTTTCGTGACTCCTTGACATCTCAGTGATAGGGCAGAGACAGAAACTCTTAGTGAGAATGCATGCCCTTTGGCAAAGAGATCCAAGAACAAGTAGAACACAGTGGTCATTTGAGGAGGGCAGTGTGTTGAATGGAGAAGAGGAATAGGATGACAGAGAAGTCATCTCATCTTGGCCCAGAACAAGCCATGGGAATGACAGAATTGCACATTAGCTTTATATGCTCTATATAAGCTTTATATGCTTTCTTCTCCTCTGTTAAAATTGTTAAAACACAAAAATATGCATAGTATACCCTTTATAATTATAAACATGCATTATTGGTTTAATTACATATGGATATAATAATATGTGAAACAACAGAAAAAGAGTAAGGAACATGTTATATGTCAAAATAGATTTTAATAATCAAAGTGTTCATTATGTGCATTAAGGTAACTATTTAGAGTATAAATCTTCTAAAAAACCATTAAAAGGAGTAAAACTTTATAATATCAATCTAAGAAAATCATAGAAACTATATTTTGTGTGAATTTATTGATAGGAAATTTACAGACTAGGAAAAAATACACATGTTTATCATCCCTAATCTAAAAGTCTGAAATTTAAAATGCTCCCAGTAGAAGATCACACTTAGTTCATGTGACAGTCAAGATGTAGGTATGATTAATATATTACATAATATACTCTCAACCTTCATGCATAAAATATTTATGAAAAGTACATAAATGTGTATAGTCATTAAATCTCACTCCCAATATATCATTGTTTATATCCAAATAGTCTAAGATCAAAACCTAAACCAAATGTCTGAAATCAGAGAAACTTCTGGTCTCATGCATTGTGGATTAGGTGTATTCAATCTACATTTAGGGAAAGTTGAGTCTGATTTGAAAAGGCATGCAGGAGAGACTGCTCATGGACATGTAGTTTCTTTTGGATTAAGGTAAATTTTCTAAAATTGATTATCATGATAATTGAAAAACTCTGAATATAAAGTAAACCATTGACATTCATGGTAACTTCTACTGTATGACTTTTATCTCACTAATGCTATTTTTAAAAACAACTTAAATTTTATTCTTATAAATTGTGTTTTGTAGCATCTAGGATTCTTGGCAAGATTGACATAATGGAAGACATAATGACATAAAAATGAAAATTCATGCTATCTCCTAGAAACAAAATGCTACATAAAAACAAAATGTGACCCTCATTAGCATATAAAGATTTATAGGCATCAGATTCTGTAAAAATAGATTTCTCTCTACAAATATCTCAAAATAGTGACTAACTCATTAAGTCAAGAATCAGAAAACCAATCTTATATTAACTAGAAAAAAGTGTGTGTGTGTGTGTGTGTGTGTGTGTGTGTGTGTGTGTGTGTGGTTTTTTGAGGTAGGGTCTCACTCTAGCACAGATTGACCTGGAATTCACTATGTTGTCTTAACGTGGCCTTGAACTCACAATGATGTTCCTACCTCTATCACCCCCCAAGTGGTTTTATTACTATTTTTTAAAAATATCCAGTTTCTTCATAATAAAGCTTATGTGTATGTTTATTAATATACTACTGGTATGTATTGGTCAATTTTTTTTTTTTATTTGAGAGCGACAGACACAGAGAGAAAGACAGATAGAAGGAGAGAGAGAGAATGGGCGCGCCAGGGCTTCCAGCCTCTGCAAACGAACTCCAGACGCGTGCGCCCCCTTGTGCATCTGGCTAATGTGGGACCTGGGTAACCGAGCCTCGAACCGGGGTCCTTAGGCTTCACAGGCAAGCGCTTAACCGCTAAGCCATCTCTCCAGCCCTATTGGTCAATTTTGATTTGAGTGGGAGAACAATAGAAAACAAATATCTGCAGAATAACTACAGACTTCTCTTTACTTCCTCTATAATTGAAATAAGCCACAAAAGTGGTTTATTAGCTTGTAACAAAAGGAAGTCTTACCATCCAGCTAAGATCAACTATATAGAGGGCATGTTATGTCTCCCTTGTGGCCAACAAAGTTGGCTACTATTGAAAGGTCAAGGAGAAATAGGTGTTCACACACAAAGAGAAGTGAGAACAATACTGCCAGATGAAATGACTGTGGTATAAAAAATAAAGGCGTGAAAAATCATTAAATGACTTGATATAATCCTCTTATGGGACTACTTGTACTGAGGAAAGCAAATAAATGACTTTATATATAAGACTATGTGTCCCAGCAATATAAATCTCTTAAAATAATCTATTCTCCTTTATACCAAATCCTTCATGGAGATTTGAGTATAATTTTGAATGGTTCTATTATCTGCCAATAAACATAGAAGTGAATTATAAGAAAGGAAATTTGACAAAACTAACCATGGTTTTAATTCTATATTTCATAAATGTGTTCATTATGTTTAAATATGTTTTGATTATAGGTTAGCATTGGCACACAATTATATTATAGTTTCTTATACTTAAACAACTGTAATGTACAGTGATTTCTTGTTGCTACTTTTCTGAAATATTCTCTTCTAACATAAGTTCCTAAATCAGTTTTATAAAACATTCAATGCTACAGAAACTAGTAAAACTAAGGGAGATATCACTTGGACAGTTATATCAGAGACAGAGATAGAATATGCTTACCATTTAGGGATGTGAGATTTTCAAACTTTCAGCATGCTATTAATCTATTTTTTTCTCTGTCTTCCATTTTATTAATATTATTATAAGCAACATATTTTATATGGGTATTTCATACATTAGTACCTTCTTTTCCCTTGTCCCTGTCCCCATTCTGCTAGACCCTCTCCTCAGTGGGGTTGCAGGTATTCCCTGTGGGGTTGTCAGTTAGGGGTTGTGGATTATGTTTTGTGGGAACAGCAGTCAGTTTTCTTGGGGTTGTGGATGAAATGCTTCGGGGCATGAAGTCTCAACCTGTGGCTCCTATAATCGTTCCTCCCCCTCTTCCACAAAATTCCCTGTGCTCTGGTAGGTGAGTTTTAAGTCTACTTCAGTGATGAGCTCTTAGGAGCCTCTGCATCTCAGCTTTGGTAGGTTCTGAGTATCCTCAGGGTATGTCTCCTTCCCCCTGGCACTGATTATTGGTTTCAGCATGGAAGCAGCAGTCTTGATGGTCTCCCCATTTCCTCTGTGGTTTTAGCTGTGGCTTGGCTGAAATATGAGGGGTACTTTATCTCCTCAGGTGTTGCTATTCTCTGAAAAAGGACAGATTCTCCAAAGGAAAGCAAAGTAAACATAGTTTAAATAGTCTATTTTTTATTCAATACTATAAATACTACCACTTCATGCACATTTATATACACAAATACAGATTGAATAGCCATCTAATATAGCCACATTCATACTGTGTACCAACTCAACCAAATCATTATAATAGATTAGGTGGACCATGTTTGGTGATTTTTAATTTTTTTTCTTCTTTTACAAATCTATTCCAATTACATGAAAGACAAAGATTATGCAACTGTGGTTAGGTAATTCACATGAAATTCTTCTAGGTAGATGACTGTTTGGGTCCCCAAAAGCCACATTAATGTCAGGCATGGTAGCTTTGGCTTGTAATCCAAAAGGAGGTAAGGACAGGCAGATCTGTGCAGCTCACTGGCCAGTCTATCCTAATAGGAGAGTTCTAGGCCACTGAGAGTCTGTCTCAAAAAGATGTGGGTGACATACCTATAGATGATTCTCAAGGCTGTTGCTTGATATCCCCACACACATGTATATGCACATCCAAATATATCTACACCAATACATCTGAACACAAACACATACATGTACATCACATACACATATACATACACTAAAGTGCTATGGATATTCCAAGCAGAGAGAAACCAGGAACTCTCATCATTGAGCCAGTAAATTTACCCCTTGCAATGAAAATTGAGTGAATTTACAAAACTGTGTCCTACCTAAACAAATTTGCAAATCCTGGGTCTGGTTCATGGCAGAAAAGTGCTTTATAACAATGCTACTGCCCCAGTTATTAAGTAGACATGTTTCTTATCTTCACTTTTACTTCAGTAGGGAACGGGTATGGTGTAATGAACTGATATATCCCCATTAATGATAGAAGTTATATGTTTAATTTCCATTCCCATCTCATCTACTCTTCTATTTTCACATGCTTCGCCAAGAACAAGTCTGTGATCATATAGATCTTAGGGTGCAAATGACAGAGTCTTGAAATCCAGTTTCATTAGCATAAGCAGTGATCTTATCTCTTTCTGACTCACTGATATTTATGGATTTGAGGTTGAGTACTGTTATTAATAGTAAGTAGTATTATTTTTCTCCAATTCAGTTATAACAGTGACATAACCTCTAATTGCCATCATTTATCCACTTATTATTGGTTTTTGTAACTGATACCCTTAGATTTTAAAATATAAAAAAAATATTATTTTTTATTCTAAAATAGCCTATGTTCTACTTAGCTTAAACATATAAATGATGACTACAGTACTCACACCTGAGTTTGGTGTCCATCAAATTTGGTTGTCAATTTCTTAACCTATTATCATTCAATAAATGTTAACCATTATTGCTTTACCACAAATTACCATTGACAGATACTATAATAAAATGTATTAGAAAATTAATTTTAATATGAGTCTATACATTATTTAAAGCCACAGGAAACTATATAAGATAAGAAATAGAGAGATTCATCAAAATATGAACTGTTTCTTTTAGAGTTATATGCATTGTAGCCTTTAATTTCTTTTCCACATGTTAAGGACATCACTGAATTACCACTTAACTAGAACAATTGCTAATGTAATTTTCCTATATTTACACATTTTTCTATTTGCTGTGTATGACAAACAGTATAACTGCTTTCTGAAGACACCCACATACTAATCCCAGAAACCTAGCAGTACATAATCCTACCAAAAAAGAGAATATGCATGTATGCTTAATATTGTGAAATTTGAGATTTACAGATTATCTTGGAGCATCTGGTTTGGTTCATCTTAATGGCATCAATCCTTAAGGAAATGTCCTGTTGGGATCAGTGTTCCAAAGAGATGTGCTTACTAAAGAATTAACAAGAGTTGTGACATGCTGGCTTTGAGGACTGAAGAATCCAAAAGTAAAGGAAGGTGTGCAGCTTTCATGAGGCAGAAAAAAAGTCAAGACTGCAGATTGTCCTCTTAATTTTATAAGGTATTATATCACTAATATCATGGCTGTATCCCAGAAGCACCCCTGAGAGACTTTTACAAAATTTTGAGGTAGTAAACTTACATTGACTTTAAACCATCACATTTGTGCTAATGTTTTATAGTAAAAACAGAAAACATTTTTTTTTATCCTGTCCCAAACACAATGTGTTCTAATCAATGGACAATTCTGTAGACTTGTTGGTGTTCATAGCCCTATGTTTTCTCAGCCTCAATTCTTTTTTTTTTTCTTTTCAAATTGTTTTTATTAACAACTTCCATAATTATAAAAAATATCCCATGATAATACCCTCCCTCCCCCCACTTTCACTTTTGAAACTCCATTCTCTATCATATACCCTTCCCATCTCAGTCAGTCTCTCTTTTATATTGATGTCATGATCTTTTCCTCCTTTTATTATGGTCTTATGTGGATAGTGTCAGGCACTGTGAGGTCATGGATATTCACGCCATTTTGTGTCTGGGGGGATCATGTTGTATGTAGTCCTACCCTTCCTTTGGCTCTTACATTCCTTCCTCCACCTCTTCCACAATAGACCCTGAGCCTTGGAAGGTGTGATAGAGATACCTCATTGCTGAGAAATCCTGTCACTTCTTTCCAGCACAAAGATGCCTTCTGAGTCATCCCAAGGTCACTGGCATCTGAAAAGAGAAGATTCTCTATCAAAAGTAAGAGTAGCATTAATATAAGGGTATGAACATTAAGAGAAGTGCTTACTTGGCAGCTTGATGAGCATAGTATATGCATTTAGTCATACAGCAGCAGACATTATACCCGTAGGGCTCATGACTATACCTGTCTTAAGTTTTCAGTATCAGGGATGTATTCTCTCCCATGGAGTAGGCCTCTAGTCCAGTTAGAGGGCAGATGGCTTCCATCATGACAGACATGCCACTATTGCACCTGTTGGCTCATTTGGCCTAGCTGGCCAAATATAAGGCTTGCAGTGTCCACTGTTGAGTATCTTCACTGGTGATTTTTCTCCTTCCCTTAAACTGAATGCAGAAAGGCTTCTTCCAGCTTTCTGTCAGCTGGTCGACATGGAAGAGTTTTCAGAGCAGTTCTAGCAGGATTTCTCAGTGGCCTTGCAGCCCAAGTATGTGGAGTCCTCAGCAATAGGGTCTTACTATCTATTCCTGATGGGAAACTAAGGGCCTTGGCAATGGCCTGTAATGTTTGGGGGGCATCAGGGACCTCCCTGGCCAACAATTCACTGGAAGGTATCCCATCCCTGGCACTGAAAATTTTCTAACAACAATCTACCCAGCCTCAATTCTTCAAACGAAGAATTCTTAGAAGAATGAGTTAGAATAAACCTCAAATGGACAGGACAGTTATGGTGAATGAAAGTGAAATACAATTAAAAAAAATATTTACTTATATGTTTGAGAAAGAGAGAAAGAACTAGAGAGAGATAAAGAGAGAGAAAATGACATGCCTGGGCCTCTAGCCACTGCAAACAAATGTCAGGCACACGTGTCACATTGTGCATCTGGCTTATATAGGTCCTGGGGAATCAAACATATTCTTAGGCTTCACAGGCAAGCACCTTAGCTGCTAAGCCATCACTTCAGCATTAAAGTTTAACAAATAATCTTTATGTATTAAATACTGGTGTTTTAGTATGATTTTTGTCTCCAATTCACATTTGTGTCAAATTTAATCTTACCCATTTGGAAAGATTTAAAGTAATATAATTTTTTTAATACTAAGACATGTTACTATGACTACATACTTGGCTATGTCTCATTCTGAAATAAAAAAAATGAGGAAGGGTCAGAAAATAATTTTGAACAATGGAAATTCAGATAGTAGTGAAGTGTGAATATATTCATATTTCTGAATTTTGTTATTTCTAAAATTTGATGACAATTGTTTTACTAATGACAATTCAATGGCTTCATTAGAACATTTCTAATATAAGATAATATAAAGCTGTCAACTACTCTACTTTACCTTAAAGTTCATTTAGAAAAGCAAATAAGTTTATAGAATATAATGGCAAAAATAAAATAAAAATAAAATTTATAATAAATAACACTGGTAGTAGTACTTGAATGTAATCACTGATTTTGCACACAAGATTCCAGGTATCTTCATTTATAAACCAAACATCTTTAACGCATGGGTTTTGTGGTGAGTGGATGTGGTGGACTGCCAAGATACTACGAGTGAGAATGGTCAGTTTAATTTTAGTTAGTCGGGCCATGGCATCCAAATATTTGTTCAAACACAGGTGTGTATAATGCTGAGAAGGTATTTTAAGTGACACTTTGATTTATATCATTAGACATTTAAAAAAAGGCCAGATGACTCTCAATAATGCTCTTGTTCTTGTCATTGGCTAACTTCTTTAAGGGAAAAATGTCTGACGTCTTTTATTTAACTACTTTATCCAAAGGACCTTTTTTGAATTTAACCAGAAACCTTAAGTAATCCTGAATCTCCAGGTATCCAGTTGCTTGTTTACTATGGCTGTGCCTCTGTCTTTTGGTGACTTTTGACTATCTAGTCCTCTGACTGTCTGTTTTTTACTCCCTTTGAAACACAAATGTGCACATACACATGCAAAAACACAAACACTTGTACAAATGCACATGTTTGATAATGAACCCTCTGTGGAAAGATGTACCATACTTATAACCTCAAGATTTAGGATAATTCACTGTAAACTTAGGAAGCTTTTGAAAGATAAGATGCTTGTCAAATTATAAAACAAGATTTTTTCATGTTTCTATTTTGCAATGTGGTATGGATGATTTACTAAGTATAGCTTTTATGTGAAAATTCGTATAATATTAGCTATTTAGCAAATATTTTGATGGGTCCATAAAGCTCTTTATGGGTTTAGAATACTATAGTTCAAGAACAATTTGAATAATGTCTACTACTTAGTTCACCACTCTTAGATATGGTCTTAGATAGTGGCTGGGAATATAGTTCAGTGGCAGGGCATGAACCTGAGTTCAATCCCAAGGACTGAGGAAAAAAAAAAAAAATGGCATCTGATACCTCTTTACTGAGAGGTTGTGACTAATTCTGGGCAGAAATAATGCTTACATAAAACATCAAGATAAAGGTAAGCAAGATATTTGATGGTAAAATAAATCAATTCATTCCACTGCAGAAATCAAGAAAATAGGATCTTATGCTTGTAATTCAGAAAGAGCTAAATGCTTTGCAAATACAATAAGCTGGTATAAAAGTCATGTGGTCAAAGCTCAGACATATTCAGTTTGCAATTAGTTGGAAACTAATTGCCTTTCTGGTCTCCTTTAGGACTTGAAAGGTTTTCCTTTCTACTACAGTTTCTCTCTCTCTCTGTATATTGTGTGTATGTGTGTGTGTAATATTCAATAGTTTTCGAGAAAATTAATTTTTCATTTTTCAAATGTCTATCTTCATACTCATCCTTTGATATACTAGTTCCCCCATTCTTTCCTGGAAATGTGATGTTACCTTTAAGCCCACCTAAAATATTCTCATTTCTTTCATAATATAAATTTTTAATCCTCAAACATTGTAGTTATGGTTCAGTTTTCAGTCTGTATAAGCTTATGAAAATGTCTATAAATTATGTTTTGTGGTTGTGTTTTTTTTCTAGTTACCTTTTGTTTGTTATTAAATGAGATAAGAAGATAGATCTTGAATCATTTGTCAGTGAGATTTCAAAGCACTGCAAGGAATAAAGAGACAAGTCAGCCTACAGTTGTGTCCCACTATGACACATGCTGATGGAACATTGTGCCAAAGTGCCCTTGACAAGCACAAGTATTATAAATTTTCCACATGTGCTAGCTCACCAAAAAGTATAGCATTTTTCTTTAAAAAATAACACATTTGTGGCAGGGACTATGGCTCAGTTGGTAAGAGCATTTGTTGCACTAGCATGAGGACCAAAACCTTTGAGTTCAAAACCTTACACCTATGTAAAAAGCTAAGCGTGGCTGCACATGCCAGTTACCCCTGTGCTGAGGGCTGGAGAGATGGCTTACCAGTTAAGGCACTTTCCTGTGAAGCCTAAGAACTGAAGATTGGCTCTCCACATCCCCCATTAGCCAGAAGCACAAAGGTGAGGCAAGCTCATGATCACACATGTCCACTAGGTGGTGCAAGTGTCAATTTTCTGGAGTTTGATTGCGGTAGCTGAGGCCCTGACGACCAATTCTCTCTCTACAAAAAGAAAGCACCAGAATGAATGATACCTAAAATCTGTATGCCAATTGAAAACTAAAATAATAACTAATAAGGTTAATAACAATTTGACCTAATATCAAATAAACAAATAGAAAAAAGACATAAAAGAGATGAAGCTCCATGGGGAAGGATGAACATGGACAAATGTGCTTTCACAAGTGACAGCATGATGGAAATCTGCATATTCACATACGCTGTGACCTGGGGTGTGGTATGTGAGTGTTTGCCTGACATGCTTGTCGACCATGGTAGGCATGGTAAGTGATAAGCCATGAAATTAGTGTAATATGCAGGGACTACAATGATTCAGTTTTTAGACTTTATATCTAAAAGCTCTTATTCTTACATAAATCAAATTTAAAATTTTTACTTTATATTTTGTTAGAAATGGTCTTTTCTTTGTTTACAAAAGTTAACACTGGTAATTTATGTTACTTAGTGTCCTTTTCTTCAGGAAGGTATGAACATATTTACCTTTGATATTGTTATAAGCTTATAAATATTGTAAGGAGATGAATTTTTAGTGAAATTAAACTTTTTTTTTTTTTTTTCCTGGAATGCTAGGTTTCTTTTCCAGCCTTTATTCAGTACCCTGTATGTAATTTCAAAGAAACATGGCATAATTTTATGTAATTCACACATTGATTAAATCAATATTACTAAGCTCAATCAATACAGGAGTTGCCTTTTATGTAAGTTAAAAAAGGATTCATCTCTTACATCCTCAGTAGTGTGCATTACATTCATCACTAAGTGTGTTTTCTTTAGCTCCTCCCCTTGCTTTCAGCATTGGTCAAAGGAAAGAAAAAATGTTCTCTACTAGATTGATTAAAAAGACACAAAATAAAATTAAAAAAAAACTTCAACAAAATATATGACACAATGTTGTAATACAGTTTTAAAATATATGTATATATTTGTTTATTTATTTGAGAAAGAGAGAATATTCATGCCAAGGCCTCTAGCTATTGCAAATGAATTCTAGATGTATGTGCCACCTTGTATATCTGGCTTTACATGGGTACTGGGGAATTGAGCCTGGATCCTTTGGCTTTGTAGGCAAGCACCTTAACTACTAATCCATGTCTCTAGCCCTGTAATTCAGTTTTTTAATAAAATTTCCATAGTACATATATAGTTAGTTGCTGGGCTCTCCCGGCAGGTAGTGCTGGGGAAGGACCAGGACCGCTGGTTCCTCCCAAGGGGTTGAGGGGGAGAGTGGGTGCCTAAGGCCAGGAACAAAACCACCGAGCTGGGAGTCTCCTCAAATCAGGAACTCACTTTATTGTTACAGGCGGGTGTTTATATAATGTTGACAAGGAAGGCGGGGATTTTAGGATGGGGTGAGATGTATGGGCCAATAGCATATCATGACCTCTGAGATGATTGGTTCTAAGCGCGCATGGGAGGGGACTCTAATTTCATTTGCAGAAGTAGCAGGCCAGAGGCCATTTGGCCCCCTGCTGAGTTATAGCTGGTTGGAGGCAGTTCACCAAACTTTAGCTAGGCTCAGGAAGTTCCACTAGGCCTCAGGTCAGGGCCTGTCAAGGTGCAACAGTTAGTAATATACTTTTCATACTTTTGGGCACATTTATAAACATCTCTTTTCTTAGATGATATCTGAAACAATGTGTATTTGGACAAAACCTGATTTTATAGCACAATTTAGAATTGAAATTCAAGACTATTCAATTATGTAAGAATATTTTCTTTCCTATAAAGTACAATATTTAAAATCATATTGTTTTTAGCTTTATACCAAGATATTAAGCTGATCAATCCTAGTGAGTAAACTGTGTAAGAGTAAGCAGATGACTTGGACTATGAAATGGGAATTTTCTTTCTGGAGTATATTAAGTAAAACTTATGCTTATTAAGAGTAAAACAGTTAAAGATGAATTTAGAAATTTACACAGACAATTTTACACATGCTTCAGAATCCCATGACATTCTAATGACATTCCATTCTCAAGAAATGAATAACATTATTAGGTTCAATGTAATTATTAAATTTCAATTAATTGAATATTTAATAGTAATTTTCTATAAAGCAATTTATTAAATCATTTGCTTAGGGATTTAATATTTAATATGAAATATTTTTGCAATGCTATTAACATTTATACAAGTTCCTTTTTAATTAATCAATTAGCCTGTAAAAGGTTTCTCAGATGGCTTTAAGAGTGGGGTTTATAATCAGCAAAGTAAAGTAATTTAAATTAAAATAAGGCCTCAGGGATAGGATGGCTCAGTAGATAAAGTGTTTGCCTCATAGTCATAAAGACCTGAGTTTGGATCCCCAGAAGTCTCCACATAAAAGCTAGGAACGGTGGTCCACATTTGTAACTGCAGTGCTGTGAGGAAGAAACAGGAGGATCCTTGAGACTTGCTATCTAGTTACTGTATTGGCAAGGCGAAGGTATGTACAACAGTTTCCATTTGCAATTTTGTGTCCCTACCATTACTGGATAATGTGAGGGAGAAAGCTGAGACAAGCCAGCTATCCTGCCTAGGTCAACTGAAAAGAATAAATTAACATTCCATATTCATCTTATTAGACAATTAACAATTTTCTGTATAGCATGGGTTTGGCATGTGTTATATGTAGACAAAGTGTTGGTTTACTCAAACGTGTGCATGCATGACCCACTTGGGAAACAATAAGAAGAAACTAAGCTGGTATCAATACACATTCAAGACAGCATCAATAAATAATGCTGAGCAATTATGTGTCCTGTTTTTCTTCTTAGGCTACATGAAGACCATAATTTATCATTCTTTTGGTTCTAGTTTAAATGCTGAAAACATCTTCAAAGGATGAGCAAGTAATATTTGGAGAAGCTATCCTACCAGCAGAGATGTTGCAGTACAGCCTTCTCCCTCTCACATCACAAGTAGAAGTGTTTTAATCTTCAGTCAAGTTTCCAGGCACTTTTTTTCAAAGAAATATCACTCTTTATAATTTTTCTTTAAACATCATTATCTTTTTTTTAACTTGTGGAAATACATTTCTCCTTCATGCTACATAAAAGAAAAACAAACATTTAAACTTCCTACCTAAGGCGATAATTGCTACCTGCACGGTGTCAAGTTATTTGTGAGCTCTATTTTCTTTGCTGTCCAACACAGCAGACCTCTTTCAGGATGCCTAAGAAGATGTTAAGGATTAATTTTCATCATCTCATTCACATGTCTGTCAAGGCAAGGTTAGTTACTAATATTCACGTTGATTTTTTTTTTCCTAAGCTTGTTCTTATTAAGGGGAAAAAAATCACCAGGATTTTGATTTGCCCTCAAATGAAATGGTTTTGCTATAAAGCACTCATGTGCTTTGTGTGACTCTGAATACTTTTAATCTAAAATTATTTCCATTTTCTTTCACATTTTCAATGCTATGTTATATGGATAAACATTAGCAGTTAATCCTAACTTCTTTACAATTAAAAAGCAATTCAAATCCACAACTATTTTTAAAGATGTGCTTGATTTTTATTTATTTATTTATTTGACAGAGAAAGAGAGAGAGAGAGAGAATGGGCATGCCAGGGTCCCCAGCCACTGCAAATGAACTTCAGAAGCGTGTACCCCCTTGTGTATCTGGCTAATGTGGGTCCTGGGGAATCAAAACTGAGTCCTTTGGCCTTGCAGGCAAGCTCCTTAACCACTAAGCCATCCCTCCAGCCACAAATCCACAACTATTGAGTGTGTCTGCTTTCTGACAGGGTCTATGTTTGGTCAATAATTAATAAACACCAATTCATTCATTTTTCTGGAGATTTAATTCTGTTTTAAATACCTATGCATCTATTTAGAGATTTACCTAGTCCTTTATATGAAAGGATCTTTTTTATTTTATTTTTATTTTTTTGAAAGGATCTTTTTGTTTGTTTGTTTAAAATAAGATATAGCATAAAACGCAAGTTATATGTCCATATGGAGCTAACGAGCTTGAGGTGAAGAAGAGAAACAGGAAACAAATAATACACAATGATCTAACATCATGTGAGTCATAATGGTGTTATAAAAGGCTTTTTAAAAGAGATGAGACAGGAATTCAGTAGAAGCCACACACAGGATGATCTATGGTGTCTCCATTAAAGCAATGTGAGTTTTGCTAAGAACTCAAATATGTGATTAAGGGCTGGACATTTTGGCACAATCCTTAACTCCCAGCACTTAGCAGGCTGAGGTGAGAGGATCACTGGTTATGAAGCCAGCCTGAGACTACATAGTGAATTCCCTAGATTAGAGCAAGACCTTACCTCAAAAAACAAACAAAAACAAAAACAAAAAAAAAGTGGTTGAATAGAACATACAGAAATTTGAAACAATTTAATGGATTTAAATTGTCCAAACTGTGGACTATTAGTCTGTTAAATGATTTCCAAACATAATAGTAATGAAAATAAACAATAATTGTTTTTATTTGACAAAACTTAACATTTGACACTGGAGAAACTAGAATTCTTGAATACTACAAGTTATAGTAAATTGGAAATTGTGGTGGTTTGATTCAGGTGTCCCCCATAAACTTAGGTGTCTGGATGCTAGGTTTCCCAGCTCACAGCAATTGGAAATTAAAGCCTCCTGAAGGTAGTGTATTGTTGGGGGCAGGCTTATGGGTGTTATAGCCAGCTTCACTTTGCCAGTATTTGGCACACTCTCCTGTTGCTAAGGTCAAGCTTGTGTTGGCCAGGGGCTGATATCCACCCTCTACTCATGCCATCATTTTCCCTGCTATCATGGAGCTTCCCCCTTGACCCTGTAAACCAAAATAAACCTCTTTTTTTTTTTTTTTTTCCCAACAAGCTGCTCTTGGTTGAGCTATTTACCAGCAATGCAAACGTGACTGCAACAGAAATCAATGGGAAATATTTTCTCAATATAAAGGTGTTCTGTGATGTGGCATACTTTGTCTTAATAGGAGGAACGTTTACATATTTTCCCTAACAGTTATGCATCTTTAGAGTTTAACTTCCAGAACCATATAACCCAAAGTGGCAGCATCAAGAAATTCAGAGTGGAAGTGAAGGATTCAGCACAGTAAAAAAATTAATGTAGGAGCTGGGGAGATGGCTCAGTGGTTATGAGTGCTTGTTTGCAAAGCCTGAAGGCCCTGAAAGCCAGATGCACAAAGTGGTACATGTATCTGGAGTTCAGTAATAGTGGCAAGAAGCCCTGGCATGTGAATATTCCCTCCTCTCTCTCTCTCTTCTCCCTTTCTCTCTTTTTCATCTCTCTGTCTTCCTTTCTCTCATTTCTTCTCTGTCAAGTAATATTTTACAAAAAAAAAGAAGCCATTGAAGCATATAAGCCATGTGTGATAACCCCAGTACACCTGGAGCTGAGGCATGAAGATTTCTATGGGTTTGAGGCTAGCAAGAGCTACATAGTGATGCCATGCCCCCAGTAAAGTAATTGTTTGTGTCACAACCATGGTTAAAGACACAAAAGAATTACAAAAGAAGTAAAAGGAGACTTTTTATGTATAGTAATAAAACTGGACAAAGGCTCACATTCTCCAAAACTCTTAGTCATGTTAAAAAGACATAAATTTTTAATCCTAAAAGCACAAAGTAGCCCTATTAACATTTTAGTTATAATTCCCCAATAGATTCATAGGATATCTGAGAGAGGGCTACTTAAGGAAGAAATATTTCTGCTTAGATTTGCATGTTATACTAAAGTGAACATATAAAACAAAGTTTAAACACATCAATGTGTTAACATTGCATGTACAGAGAGCAATTTAAAAATTTGAACTTCAAATAATTAGTTAGTAAAATAATAACACCCATAATTGCATGACTGTTAAATAATATAATTAAATTTTTGCTTAAGTGAATGCCAAAACTATAAAAAGGATTTATTAAATGTAAATGATTCATGTGAAATGCTATTTGTAAAGAGAATCATAAACTAGCTATTACCCTTGGTGCATCAGTTTGATTGATATTGTCAAGATATTCAGAGCTCATGTGTTGTCAACTGAGTTTTAGATATTAAAATCTCCAGGGTCTATGTTTTGAAAGGAGATGTCTAAGGTAAGTTTTGGACAGATGAAGAAAAAGTATAAATTAGGGGATGGTTACTGAAAACTGGGGACCTTGGAGAGTGTTGAACATGGACCACTGAAATATCTGAGCTTTGCAGATGGAGTATTTGCTCCTTATATCCAGATTTGTTCATCTGAAGTGGCTGCACTTAACCAGCTGGTAGATTTATATACCTAAATGCTACTACAAGGCTCATGTAAATGCAACTGTAAGATAAGAAAAAGAAGCCGGGAGTGGTGGCACACGCCTTTAATCCCAGCACTCAGGAGGCAGAGGTAGGAGGATTGTCATGAGTTCAAAGCCACCTTGAGATGACAGAGTTAATTCAGGTCAGCCTGGACCAGAGTGAGACCCTACCTCAAAAAACCAAAAAAGAAAAAAAAAAAAAAAGAAAAGAAAAGATAAGAAAAAAAAGGTAATTTGTCCCATTGTTTCAGAGATTCCCATGTGGGATATTACACAGCAGTTGTGCAAGTGTTAAATGGAAGTTCTTTCATGTTAAATTTTCTTTGTGAGATTTAGCAGTGTAGAAATAGCTCTATATCATGAGGGCAGAGGCATATCATTTTAGATGCAAGGTTGAGTTTCTGATCAGGTTGCATCTTGAGAGAATGGAGGTAAAGGTTGTTATTATAGACATCACCTCCTGTAACCTTGTTTGTGGAGTGTCTTGTGATATTGATTGGAACCTCACTGTGGTAATTTGAATATGAGAATTTAAATGCATGACCCCATAAGACTTGGGCATTTTATTAAAATTAAGCTTTAACTTGGGTCTCCAGCAGACCAATTGGATGAGGTGTCCAGCACTAAGGCGTGTTTGAGGATGGATCAAATTACTAGCCCAGAAGTGTAGAGCAAGCAGTTCTGAGCTCTGGAGGTTAGTGCCTTCTGGTGGTGCTGGCTGTTGTTGGTTTCTCTCTACTTGGATCTATGAAAGGGAACCAGCTTCTTCTGCCATTGATGATGTTTCCTTGGACTCTGTGAGCCTGAAGTAAATCACTTAATCTCATAAACTCTGTCTGGTTGGATATTGATCCCATCAACATTGAGCTGACACCAATACACATCTTACATAACATAAAAAAAAAATCAGTTTCTCTTTTCTTGGTGATTTTCTCTTATTTGATATGGGCTAACATCCAGCTCTTGGAAATCAGATTTAATTGTTCGTATGCCTTATGCCTGTAAATGAATTGTATTCTTAATATTCCATATTTTAAATGGAAGTTCATAGGATATATTGGCATCTATAATTAATTTAATCTATTCCTAAAATGAATGTATATGTCATATCTGTACAATATACATACCAAAAAAAACACAAATAGACCTATATTACATATTGTGGATTTGTTGTTCCAGAGAGCACCGATTAATACAGATTTTGGTGCTATGAACGTGTATGCCACTGGAAGAAATACATACAAGTGCAAAAGCAATTTGGAACCAAGTAATTTATGAAGATGTAAGAGTTTTGAGGTACTTGCTAATGTTGTTTTGATAGTTAGCATGATGAGGATTTTGGAAGAGTAGATCTGTAGATGAATATTTGATCTTACTCAAGAAATCCCAAACAGAAAGTTAGCCGAGACACACATGGAAAAGGTCATACTTAAGTACTTTCTGAAGTATTGAGGACAGGGGAGAAAGGTCATTTTTGTTGTAGTGTCAATATATTTGGTTGAACCATGTGTCCTAGTGTTTTGTGGAAGGTAGAATGTACAAGTGATGAGGTAGAATTTGGATGAACTCTCTAAGCAAAGTTTTGAAAGAGTTGCATGAATGCTATTTTCTCTCACCATGAGGGCAAGTGAGAGTCCTTCAGTGACTGTGGGCATATATTTGATGAAGGACTACTTAAGTTATTGAGTTTCACTTTACCTAAATTAAGAATATATTCTTTCTCAAATTCAAATCAAATAACAATATGAAATTTAATGGAGATGATAACATAACAAAGCTATGGAATGTGTTAAAATATTATTTATATCAATTAATACATATGACTTTAGGAAGTCTACTTTATCCACTAGTGACTCAATTTCCTCCTCAACAAATTAGAGGCTGCTATGGATCTTAAATATTTCCTGAAGAACCTTGTGATCAAATCTAGTTTGTCAGTCTGGTGCTCCTAAGAGGCAGTGGAACCTTATGATCTGTGATCTCTGGAATGGAAGATAGGTCACTGAGTCCATGCAAATAGAAGGTGATGTTTGGATCCTGGCTTCTTTCTGATTCCTAGCACCTTGACATGAGCAGCCTACCTTACAAAACCCAACTGTAATGTTCTGCCTCACCATAGTTACCCAAAACACCAAAAAAGGTCAGGTAGCCATGTAACTATAGGCATCAAAAACTGTGAACCAAAATAAATATTTCTTCCTTTAAGACATTTAGTTCAGGTATTTTTGTCACAGCAGCAAGTTAATACCGAGGTTATGATTACAGCTTCCAAGGGGGTGTGGTAAGACTTAACTAGGTATCTTCATGAAATCTTTATAATGTGTGGGTAGGCTACTATATTATTTTTCTATTCTTTTTCCTTTCTAATTACCTACTCTCTCTATTTGTGTCCATTTTTCTATTAGCGCACAAACAGCAAAAACCTGTGTTTAGTCAAAAGTCCTGAAAAGACACACAGAAGTTCATAACTGGCACAGAGGACATGAACATACAAGTGGAGAGAAAGAAATGCTTTGGGAATATTCAGCCCTCAATGGACTCTTACTCTTTTTGTAGATTATATGGCTGACCAGGAGAAAGGAACAACAATAAAGAATAACTATTAAAAAATGATTTAATCCTCAGTCTTAAGTAATGCAGGCTATTTTTTCTTGTTATTTTTCAATTTGTTTCCTTGTGTCTTTTTCTCCACCAATTTCTGCTTCCCATTAATTTATACTTTATACATATCATACAGATAAAAATTTCTATTGCTAACTAAACAAGACATGGTAGAATAGTTGTTATAATACATTAACAATCCTTTATATTTCAACATATTTGTCAAGTAGTATTTTTAGTAGACTGAAATTAGGACTCTGTACTGTCTTCCAGAGTTGGTAGTAAAGTATGAGCTGAATTGCATTTCCTTGAAGAAATAACTTATTCTGCTTTTTAAGATTCATCTTTCTGAACATCTTTTATTCAGTGCAACTGAAGGACAGAATGGGATGAAAAAGATAATGAGCTAGCTCTGCATAAGACTAACACTTTTGAATTATAAAGTATATTTCCTTCTTTAGGTTATATTGTATCAGAGAATACATGTATTCATGCAGTTAAAAAAAGTCATAAGAAATCCCTCTACATCAAAATGAAATTACCTGGTGTATACTACTATGAGTGACAATGTCTGACTATTTTGTTTGTAGGGAAAAAAAAAAAAGTATCATAGTATCAACAGAAAATATTGGTACCAGGTAGTATTGATGAATTTAGAAAAAAGATCCAACAATTCATTGAGGTAAGATGTGAGAAATTTTACTTGCATATTTCCAATACAAAGTTTAAATGGTTTACAAGATTAAATGTAAGAGCACAGAACATGGATCAGAAAGTCGCAATTTCCTTATGCAAAAACACCTTCCAATAGGGATTTGTTTAATTTCAACCATATATGAATAGTCTTCATGTAAAACAAAACATAGTACATATAAGGATAAATGTCACAGTGAATTCTACAAATATCAAAACAATTATTTCAGAAAGTCATAATAATATAATTATAATAATTATTATCCTTTCTGAGCCAGGGCTTTATACTAAGTACATGATGCTGACCTTAAACATACTATGTAGCCCTGATTACAGACACATGTCACCATACCTGGTTAGAAATATTATATTTAAGAATGATAATTATTTTTTCACAGAAAGGCTCTATGTCTGGATATTCACAATATAAGTGAGTACATTAAATTAGATGACCTTATATAAATGTACTTGGAAAATTAACTTTCATCTAAAGTTTGCATAGATTTAGAAATTTTAATTATTGGTAATATTATAAAGTATAGAAACTATGCAGCACCAAGATGTAATTATATTCCAATAAAAAACAACAGAATTATGAATGTACAAATACCTGTCTTGAAAGCAACTAGTCTTACAGTTATTTAGAAAAGATTTTTCTTTGAATCATCGAAGGGCAAATAATCACTAACAATATTTTTATGTTTTTTTATTAGTTATGTACACAGGGTGTGAACAGCCATGTTGGTTACTACCCTTAGCCTCCTCCCTGTCCTCCCCCCTCCACAGGGACCCTCCTTGTTGGGGAATGTGGGTCATGTACTAACAATATTTTTAAAAAATCCAATCCAGACTCCAGCTGTCACTTTTTTTTGCCTCTTGATAAAACTCTCTCTGTTCCTGTTTCTTATAGTGATTGTGAATAATTTATAAATTTATAACTAGTGAACATATTCATAAAGAATAATACTGTCTCCTGAACTTAATTAGAAAGTGGCTGAATTGATTGTGTTCTTCTCCTGAAACAATTAACACAGTATTCTGTGAAACTGCTTTTCATTTGAAAATGTCTAGAATGGAAGGAATATTGAAACAGATATGAAACTCAATTTTATGTAAATTTATGTATGAAACAAAAAACAGCATGGCAATGAAATCTGGGCTTTAATTTGATCTGAGGTCTGATACATATTTTGGCCACCTTTCCTATATGTGAAAAGGATGATACTCCAGATAGAACAAGCCATTGACTGCCTAACATACATCAATCAAACTTGCTAACTTATGATGTTTCTCAAGGGTATTGGCTCTTTGGTAGTCGTCAGAAATATAAATGGACAATGTGGTCTGGGTATGCTGTGCAATGGAGCAGAGAAGCATTATATCCAATAGGCCACGTCCCTTTACTTCAAACAACTAATTAATGGGCTGCTGTATATCCCGTTTCTCAGGGGTCAGAGGTATTGTTAAGAATCCTCAGTGTTGCCTGTTTAAATTAAAAGAGATGACAGACTGATACATCTAGTGTGTTGTGCATAAAGGGAGGGAAAGTCCTTGCCTGTCAAAAAAGCTTGTGTCCAAGATTCTGAGCAACAGAAGCCAAAGGATTTGAATCCCTTGACAGATTTCATTCATTAAACTTTAACCTCTTAAAGAAGAAAAATTAAAGGTAGCTCATTCTAAGAAAGTAATTAATTTGATATATTTTGTCTGAGAGGCCACTTCCCTGGATCAATTTCCTGATTGAACCACTTATAGTTTAATCAAGTGAATATGTTAAAAAAGAAGTAACTTTTCTGAGAATGTTATCACCTAATGCAGAATTCTCTTCACTTTTGGCAAAGCAAAATGCATTACACCAATGATAATTTAAGTCATTGAGTACCAATGTCTGGAATTTATAAGTATGTAAATGTCATAAATAATTGATAATCTGGGCTGGAGAGATGGCTTAGCGGTTAAGCGCTTGCCTGTGAAGCCTAAGGACCCCGGTTCGAGGCTCGGTTCCCCAGGTCCCACGTTAGCCAGATGCACAAGGGGGCGCACGCGTCTGGAGTTCGTTTGCAGAGGCTGGAAGCCCTGGCGCGCCCATTCTCTCTCTCTCCCTCTATCTCTCTTTCTCTCTGTGTCTGTCGCTCTCAAATAAATAAATAAATAATAAAAAAAATTAAAAAAAATAATTGATAATCTTAGGACAGATAGCATATATTAAATTAGGGTCAGTCATTGAAATTTTTTTGGTTGTAGATATAGTCTTAACATATGCATAAAATGCAACTTGTGACGGAGCATGTGTTAACAAATTTATTTTCTCCTGGACTCATGATAGAAATTGAACCATTGTCTCCACTCACTGTATCCTTGGGGTAATTCAGTGCTCAGCTACCTTATATGAAACTCAAAATGAAAGAAATTTAACAACAAAACTAATGTTACATACATCTTTTCTGGGTATTAGATATTCTTCTAGGCTCTAGAAATGGCCAGGTAAACATGATGTATCTTATTTTGTTATTAGAATGACATAATGAAAATATAAAATACCTTAGGTAATTAGTAATGGTAGGTCATATGAAAAAATTTTAAAAATACAAATTGACAAAACTAATAAGATTTTTTTTTTGAAAGTACCAAATTAAACCCCAATTTGAAAGAAAATAAGAAACCAGTTGAAGTCAGAAGGAGCCCTCCTGAGAGAGAGCACATTAGGAAGAACAGGTGTGGCACGCCTGAGAAGCCCACCACCCCCCAAAATGGGATGCATTATGAAAATGTAAACAGTGAATTAACTAAAAGACAAAATATTCTAAATGATTTTTATTGTAGGTGATAAAAATCATTTAACCTTTATAGTTCCCATGAATAAAATGGCAACCACTAGAATATATAAGAAAAGATATGAGGGTTCTGGAATTTATTTTCAAAAGGTCACAGTTGCTTATGAAAAACTAGAATCTCAACATGTAGTCAAGAGGATAATGTAAAAATAAATGTGAATAGCATCAATGCAAACAATAAGACTGTGAAGTTACTGGATTATGTGTACAGCATCACATCTTGGAAAATTTCTGTTTTAAAATCATTCCTCTCTTTTCTCCCTCCCTCTCTCTCCCTCTTTCTCTTTCTCTCATCAAAGAGACTTCTAAGAATTCAAGTGGAAGCCTTTATTTTTAATTTTTATGTGTTTATTGGACCTTAGCATAATATTCATTTGTCTATTCTATTTAGTAATAATTACTTATTATGTATCACATTGTGGAAAGGCTATGATCAATTATATATTTTCTTATTCAGTTTTCATGATTAGCCAAAAAATTAAGGCCTCTCTCCATCATTCCAACAAAAATTTCAGGAAGTTCTAGAAATTTGATGCAGATAACAATGTTGTGGGATAAATAGCCAAACTGAGTTTATTGTTCTCTGTTCTTTTCTATTCAAGTTATTACATGAGAACATATGAAATAAGGCAAAGCGTACTTGCCTTATAATTGTATTTTGAATGTATTCAGGACCTTGCCTTACCCTTCAATGTCACATACATATAGAAGAAATAAAAATCCAGAATTATTATTCTTTTTATTCTTCTGAAGTTCAATCATTCCTTGTCTGATTACTTCATTTCCTTCCCTGTATTTGTCTCTTTCTTTCTTCCCTTTTTAATCTTTAATCTGACTTCAAAAGGCACTACCACATTTAGAAGAATAGTAATGAGAAATTTTTAGTGATATTCAAGACAGCTTATTCATACAACTAAAATGTTTTTTTCCTTAATGTTTTCATTTATTATTATTGGTATTTTAAAATCTAATCTAAATAATATACAGATAATTCACTTTTGTCTATAGTTATAAGAATTTTGACACAGCTAGTAATTGATGGAAATATTAGCAGAGTTTGGACACCATACACTTGTGACATTCCCTGAATTCTCTCATCATGATGCCTCACCAACAACTTCACACATCCCTAGTTCCAAACAATCACTGCTCTATTACCTTGCCACAATTTCATGGTTTCCCATTTCAGAGCTATCAAGCAGCTGAATCACACAACATGTGACTTGTTTAGACTGACTTTTTCACTCAGCAAAATGGCTCTGAGACTCATATAACTTCCACGAATCAATAGTTCATGTCCTTGTATTGCTGAGTTGCACGATTCATATGGATGTACTTTACAGTGGGAAAATATGGCAGGAATAATTATAAATATCTGGGTACTATCTTTCCAGAAATAATAAGCTTTTCTATCATTTCATTGAGTACTAACAGCAGATTTCTGAAGCAAGTATGTGACAAACTTTATGGCTAAGTATGTTATTTTCCAGAGTTGCTGTACCGGTTTTCATTCTGGCAACTTCCATGGAGAGACTGATTTGTCTTAAAGGTGGTGAACACTTTTAACTCTTTTTCATTTTACCAGCCCTGGAAGGCATACGGTCATATTGTGAAGTTTTTGTTGTTTTTTTTTTTTTATTAAAAATGTTGTATTTGTCAGTTATTTCCTGTTTATTCACTTTAGCAGTATTTTAAAATTTATTATTTATCCCCCCTCTGTGTGTGTGTGTGATGTGTCATGGTGTGCATATGGAGATAAGAAGATAGTCTTGAGATTTCTGCACTCATCTTCCATCTACTTTGGGAGAGTCTCTTGTCTCTGCAAATAACCACCAATGCAGCTGGTCTCTGAGATTCTGATTCTCCTAGTTCCTCCACCCATTGTAATAGACACATTGGGAGCAAAGGCATAAGAACAACTTGTCTCTGACTTCACATGGGTGCTGGGAACTCTAACTCAGGGAGGCAGACTTTGCAAACAAGCCCCTTTCACTACTATCTCCCAAGTCTCATTTTTTTTTTTAATTATAGAACTTCAGTTGTTTATTTTTAATTTATAAAAATGTGACTTATAGCCAGCAATTGTATCCTGTAATTTTTCTGAATTTGTGCTTTAATATAGTGAATGTTTACTGCACGTCCCCTGGAAATTTCAATGTGGATTACAGTACACTTGCAGTTCCTTTAGTAAGAGATTTTGTCTTTAATTTTGAGCTATGGGATTATTATTATTATTATTATTATTATTATTATCATTATCATTATTTGATATGTATGTATTTATTTGAAGGCATTATTTCAGTTTTACTTAGCTTCTTAAATATTTAGTTAAATGATTTTGATTCACTTTTGACACTTAAGAAGTTTTCAGTTTATATATGTATTTTATATATTTATATTTTATATAGCTAGACTTATAGGCATGGTCATATACTTTCAGTTATATGACAGAAATTTGGAAAAACATCCCTTAAGGAATTTATTTTATATTGCTAATATTTTGGTAAGAATATTTTAATGAACTGCAAAATAAAGGCATTCATAATTAACATATTTTAATTTATATATTTCTTTAATGAGAAAATTTATTCATTTAAGTTATTGCCAGCATCAGTTCAAACAAATCCTGACAAAGAATGTTAGATTAGATCAAAATTTATGAGTCACTATAGCTCTTTGACTTTTCAAAATTAATTTTTTTAAATCACACCAGGTTTGGTGGCTCATACCTTAAATCCTGGCACTTGAAAGGCAGAGGTAGGAGGATTGCTGTAAATTCAAGGCCAGCCTGGGACTACTAGTGAGGTTGAGGCCAGCCTAAGACTACATAGTGAGTTCTAAGTCAGCCTGGGCGAGAGTGAGACCTTACCTCAAAAAGTCAAAGCAAGGGCTAGAGAGATGGCTTAGCATTTGAGCGCTTCCCTGTGAAGCCTAAGGACCCAAGTTTGAGGCTTGATTTCCCAGGACTCACATTTGCCAGATGCACAAGGGGTTGCAAGCGTCTGGAGTTCTTTTGCAGTGATGGGAAGCCCTGGTGCGCCCATTCTCTTTCTTTCTCTCTGTCAGTTTTTCTCTCTGTTTGTCACTCTCAAGTAAATAAATAAAAATGAAAAATGACAACAAAAATTTAAAGTCAAAGCAAAACAAAACTAAACTAAACAAAAAATTATCAAAGCTTTTCCTAGAGAAACACTTCTTGTTTAAAAGAAAAAAAAAACATTTTGTAACATACTGAAATTCAGAAATAAACTATGGATTTTGTACATTAGCTCAAACACTGCATTGATCTAGTTCCATATGAAGTATAATTATCTAGTAACATTATTCTAAAACATTTCAATTTCTAATACTTTCCTGCCTGTAACTAAAGTTTCAATTTGCTATCATGTACTTTCTTGGAGATCTGAAGGTCTTATCCATGAAAGATCCACGATTTTAGTGGACATATGATGTTCCAATATTCTATCTATGGATTGGTAATGGTCTCATTTCTGCATGGTAATGGATAAGTCCACATTCTAATTAAGGAGCAAGAAGTATAGAGGTACAATGGAACAAAATAGTTTCTGTCTAACTTTATTTCAAAGACACAGTATTCATCTTGTCCGATTGTATATGCTTTATGGTATTTTCATGACTACAAAGTAAAGCAAAGTACACATATTTTACTAATTACAAGAAACATGCTCACTTTCTGTACCTTTAATAATTCATAATTTCAAATCGTGTTAAGAACAGAGACTAAGGGAGTCACTTTTAATTTGCTGTAAACTCAACCTTTTCAATCTTGGACATTTTTCATTTTCACAGCAAGGATAAATGAAGGAGCAGCAATTGTAACAAAATATACATCATTTTGTCACTGTCAAAGGCAAACAAAATGAGAATAGGATTTTTTTTTAAAAGCTATTTATTATATCATGTCTATAAAAACCTAACTACTAAAATATTTTCTTTAAATGCTAGTATTAGATATTAGTTGGAAAAAAATCACATGCATTTTATGTTAATTGGAATTCCAATATTGTTCTTGAATTTAATTAATTTAATAAATCGACTTAATATCCAGTTTTATTTGAGTTAATCATTAGTTAAAATTCTTTCTCTAAGTGATGAGAATGAGAAATTACATTAATTTATATTTGGCAAGGCATTTGTAGAAGTAGTTACAGCTGTAGGGAATAAAATTTACACAAAAAATATCCTTTTAACTAAATATGTACCTTATTTTACACTTTTATTTAAAATTATACAATTTAAGAGTCCATTAATTAAAACGTCATATAATGGTCCAGATTAAAAGTATTAAAAGAGTTAATTAACTTATTTAAACATTTAACAAAGAGTCTTTATTTAGCATAATAAAAAATTGGGCATTTTGGTGCTGCTTAAATCATTTTTAAGTTTATTCCTCCCCTCCCAACCCCCACCCCCGCCACCATGTAGTGGGGTATTCAAGGAATACACACCCTGCAGCAGTACCAGCTAGTGTCTGGTTCTCGTCTTTCCAGTATAAAGTTCCCTTCTTCTTAGACACCTCGGGGCAGGGACACTCAACTTCAGCTATAGACACCTGCTAACACCAGACCTTGAGCTCCCCAGAAACCAAGCCCTTGAAGGAGGAACTGGAATGGAGACTTTCTAGCCTCCCAGCACACTAGCTGGACCAAACTGCAGATAACGCATGCTTCCACCACTCCTGGGAGAATTAGAGTGGCATAGCCTCCATGCTGCTTCAGCTCTTTCTATAATCATTGTGGAATTTTTGGAAAATCAGTGGTGGGTAATAAAAATGAAACTTATGCAGAATGGAAGGACTGGATTCCTGCTTCTGAAGGAAGTTACCCATTTTCCCAACAAGAACCACTCTTCTGGCTGAGCTGCCTCTGAGAATCATAATCTAAGGAGAATTTCACCATGCCCCTTTAACTGTCATAGAAAGTTTGCTGCCTAGAATCTCAGCTAAGGGTATTCATCCCAATCTGCAGGAAGAAGGCTCTCTAACCAAAAATGAGAACAGGATCTATCAATTGAGATAAATACATTTAGAAGGCTTTCTGGTGGGAATAAACTACTCATTTAAGGAGAGACCTGCGGAAGCTTTCCTGAAGGGTCTATGACCGTCTAACCCATAGGCTTCTGACTAGGTTCTCAGTACCAGGCATGAATGTGCTTCCATTGAGAAGGCCTCATAGCCAGAGTAGTTGAGTACTCCCTAGATTATGTGCCGCTATTACAGCACTGTGTGGGGGGTTCCAGATTAGGAAGACAGTTTTTAGGGTGGAGTACTGAGATGATTTTACATCACATCCTAGCTACACCTACCCCAGCCTTACTCAGCTCCCCCACCCGTGATGCAGTTTCAGGATTCAGTTTTTGCCCATCTCACCCAATCCGATCTCTCTTGAGCACACACCTCGCCCAGGTGTGGGTTGATACCTCCTCCGAGCTCAGGCTAATAGGCTAGGATACCAGGTGCAGGTGTGTCCAGGTCCTTTCTGGGGCCAGAGAGATTCTCTTTGGAGCTGTCACAGCAACACATCTTGGTCTCCACTATGCAAAACAATCCTGTCCCACCGTGGCAGCCATGCCAGCATGGGAAGGGGCAAGGTACGCTGTTTTGTTTTATTTTTTCGAGGTAAGGTCTCACGCTGGCTCAAGCTGATCTGGAATTAACTCTGTAGTCTCAGGGTGGCCTTGAACTCATGTTAATCCTCCTACCTCTGCCTCCCGAGTACTAGGATTAAAGGTGTGTGCCACCACACCCAACTGTGACGGTTTTTATTACTGTCTTTACTTTTAATCTTCTTGGAAGTGAACATTTTTTGAAATCTCTCTTCATAATTATTTATTATTGTTTCCTTAGTCCATGTTCATTTACAGGGACTCCTGGACCCCGTGGTGTATTTTCCTTCTCCCACTTTACCTTCCCTTCCTCAGCCTTTCCCTTCCTTGCATCCCTGTTACATCTGAATAAAATGTGGTGATTTAAAAGTATTTTTATCCTCGTCTATTCTTTGGTTAATTTACAAAAATGAAATCAGGGATTGGGGTTCCAGGAAGCACCCCAGAACTCCATATTTATCCCTCACAGTTGGGCACATCTTACCTGTCTGGTTGATACTGTAGCTTGCAGAAGCCACTGCTCATTCAGAATATTGAGTTTATTGCCCCAGCAGCTCAAGTAGAACTTTCAAGTCCTGAGACAGCTGGCTAACAGGAAAATGGTTTCCTTCTCAGTTCCAGATGGGTTTAGCAGGGTCCACAAACACAAAGCTATGCTGTCTTCAGCAACAGGATCTTATCATCCATCTCATCATCCATCTCATTCTCATGGACAACCAGGCATTTTGCCAATAGCCTGTATTGTTTGGGAGGCCTTATAGGCCTCCCTGGCCAAGAGTTTTATATGGGGTGACTCAGCTGTAGCCCTGGTATTTGCCTGCAACTACCTATGGCTTCAGGATAAAGTTTTATTCACTCTAAATTCTCTTTTTCACTATCTATTTTTTTAAGAAAATTATATTAAATTGGCTGAATATTTGTTCATTAGACGATCCTATTTTCATAATACTGTTTGCACCCTTTTTTCATCTACAGATAATCCATTCCTGTGCAAACATAGACTAACATTTCCTTTGCTATTTTTATGCAATTACTGATGTTTTGTTAAAGCCAATCTATCTTTTTCTAATTAATTGTATTTCAGACTGGCCATCTCTTTTAACAATTTTTTTCTAATTTTTTAAACTTTTTTATTTGTTTACTTACTTGAGAGAGAGGCGGAGTGTCAGAGAGACTGAGAAAGAGAGAGAGAATGAATGCACTAGGGCCTTCAGCCACTGCAAATGAACTCCAGACTCATGTACCATCATGTGCATTTTGCTTATGTAGGTACTAGGGAATCAAACCTGGGTCTTTAGGCTTCACAAGCAATCACCTTAATCAGCAAGCCATCTCTCCAGTCCTAGTTTCGTAATTTCAAAAAGATATTCCATTATTACTTTATTTTAAATGCATATAAACTGTAAATTAACCCAATTAATACCAGAGTGACACATATACATTTTGCTAGCGGGAATAATGTATGTTTTTCTATATATTAACATATGTCAAATGCCTCTATTTTCATTAAATGTCCAAAGTAAATCTATGAAGAAATAGTCAAGAGCAACCTACAGATCCATGCACAGTTATACGACAGCTTGTTTCAAGCCTGGAACATTTCCTTGCAAGGACATAAGGAGTCCTTATGGACTGTAGTGCCTTTGGAATATCTTTTCCTGTTCTAGAAATGTGTTCTAGAAATACAGACTCACTTTGTTTGCTAAATTGTGTGATTGTTTTGGCTCCAAAATAACCTCTTTGTCATATCTGCTTCTGGCAGATAGGGAAAAGTACCCTTCACCTCAAGTACAAGATGGCATATGTAGACACTATTCCTATGTCCACAAGATAATTAGACCTGCTGACCGGTGGGAGCAGATGTTCCATTGAAGATGATTTTGCCTTTTTCTCTGTGTGTAAACTCTTATTCCATCCAGCATTTATGTGAGCAGCGTCATTCTTGGCCACCTGCACAGCTGCAAACTATGAAGTGGCTTTACAGCCTAGGGCAGCTGCTGCTGGTGGCTGGCTCTCTTGCTCTCTGAATTTTACCTGCAGTAGATTCTCCCTTATACAACAAAAGGTAACAATTTCTATCACTTAATATTGTTACACCAAATTTTTTTTAGATGGGAGATTGGCTTCAAATGGTCTTAGAAGCAGTCCAATATCAGAGAGCTATTGAAAACTGAATTTGACTTCAAGTTCATTAGGTTTTGACTATATATTTTAGTCTTCTTCTTTTCCTTTTTATTCTGTTAATATAAATGTAATTTTTGTTTTACTTTTCTGTATTATTATGGAAGTTATAATGTGTATAGAATATATTTTCATTAAATCACACTAACATCCAAGACATCTATAGGTACAGACATCAAGGATAATGCATGTTTGGCTGGGAGAACCTAAGTAGTAGTAATTAATATGTATCTTTTTCTGAACAATTATTAAGTTTTCTAATTTTGTTACTTAGTAACATAGAAGAGCCTTGATTGGCTCACACATAAAATGAGATAATTTATAACATTTCAGACAGGTTTCTGAGACATCTGCATTTTTATAACCTTGAAAAAATAAAATTGAATTGTCATCAAATTGTTCTTGTCTTGTATGGAATTACTATTATCCAATCTATGAACAGTGATTAATGTAAGTGAAGCAGTTTAAAAGACAATAAAATATGAACTGTGAATCAAATGAAAGTGAAATTTTGCAGCCATTTTGCAAAATGATAAAGGTCAAAGAACCTGTGAAAAAGGACAGTAAAATCTCCACTGTAATAAGCTCCAATACAGAAACTATAATTTCACAACAATGTCATAGAATTTATTATAACTCATCAATCAGAATGAATTTTTGAATTAATCATTCATGAATTTACAAAGTTCTTTCTAATACCATAGCAAGATAGCCATTATTTTGAATGAATTATTATTAATTATTCATTACTTGAATGTATTATTAGTAATGTATACAAAATAATGATGTACAACTATCCTTTGATTAAAACAGAAATTCCAAAGATTACAAATAAAATTTCAAAGATAGATACCAATACTTATAAGTATCAACTATGTACCTTTCATGCCTTTTATCCAGGAGCTACTAAATAATAGTTCAGTTACTTCCTACTCTCTTATTCCTTCTCAAAATTATGAGTAAGATTAACTTTTTGAACTAGTCCTTGAGCTTTCTGTTGCTATTATAGCCCACTCACTTTATGGCAAGTCTGCAGATGAGGCTCTTCCCCTGATATCTATATTCACAATATGTTTCCCTAGGTGATGACTTTTAAAATTGTATATAAGTACAATAGAATGTAAAGAACTGATGCTATCTTCAGATGTAATCATCAGTTTTATTAATTAGCATTGTAAAGCTACTAATTTGGTTCAGTGATTATGCTGGCATTGACAAATATACAACATAATACAACAAAAGTCTTTACTATCAGATAGAGCTCTATTTAGTCACTTTCTTAAGTAAAACTTATTAAGCAAGCAACTTCAACCACTGGCTCTCTTTCTAGTACCAAGTAAAACATTTCTATGTTTCTCTCCATTTATATTTAAAATAGTAACAATAACAATGCACACCTAATACACATAATAAATTATATGTATAGATTAGGTTAGAACTGTTCATTAAGTATGTGATTTAATTTAATAAAATGTCTTGAGGTGCTACTAAGTGATATAACTTCAATTGCTGACACTACTTATCAGTCTATAAGTTTTTACAAAAGGAAAAAAGATCCATTCTGTTTCAAAAATGTATATACTACTCTATCCAGGATATGGCTAGAGTAAAATGATAAACATGTGTTATTTTGGGAGTATGTTTTCCTTACAGATTTATGTCATCATGTGATTGCTGTTTGGGATTAATTTTTGAATGGAAAAATTATGGTTCACATATTATTACTGAAAATAGAAGGATGAAATTTAAGGAGTCCCATTAAACTGGCTGATGATTCATAAAAACTAAAATTTTTTTAGCTAAAATCCCTATTCAATCATCATACAAAGTCACAAATTTCACAGGAGGTTGAGATAGCCATTGGGTAACCTCTGCTGAGGAATGCTTATTTCATTTACCCTGTGCAAACCAAAGTTCCCCAACTGAACTACATTTGCTTGCAACAAATCTTAATGAACTGAATTCCTCTGATCACAGAGAAGTGGAATATTGCAAGATCAGACCAGTTACCTTTATCCCTCTTAAGAGTCATTTAGTGCGAATCTCTATATTTCACCTAACATTCTGGTTACTATCAGTTGAAGGGGTGCGATATTTCTGGAATGTATAAAGATATCCCAACTTCCACCAAACCAAGGGCTAAGAATGATATCAGATAGCAATTGAAGCCTATGTTGTAGATTTTTTAGATTTCTCCCACTTTGCTAAAACCTGCCTACTTGATGGTCGGCCAATATAATTGAAAAGTCCCTTGGTTTATGAATTTATTTTATTCTATAATAATAAACCTTTTATGAAACTGTTAACATGTAGGAATGTGGAACTGGAAACGTAAATCTGTGATCCCAGGCCATGATCTCCCATACTTGGCTCTAGAGCAAAACTGTTACCATCTTTGAAGTGAGAGCTATATCTTTTGTGTTCACATGCAATATTCTTCCAGAATATCTCATGATAATTCAAGATTAAAGTGCAGGACACTCAGTTGGTTTTTTCTGACTATGAGGACAGGAACAATTGTGTCACATTTTATAATTGTAAATTCCCACTTGTATATGCCAATTCCTTTGTTTAGTTTCTTTTTAAATAGCAAAGTGAATAATAGAATAATTCTATAATTGACTATTCTACATTATGATTTTTGTCTGGGAAACAATTGCTTAAAAAATCATGGATTATTATTTTAAGTACAACATTTCTAAAAAAAAAAAAAAATGTGTGGCCTAGTAAAATCTACTTGAAAAAAAAACTGCACCCAAAATAGTAGAGTTCATTTCTGTTAAAATTTTTCTCAAGGAATTACATAAAGAGAAGCTGAATGACAGTTGGTAATTTGTAACACAGTGCTTCTAAAACCTCACCTTGTATTTTCCTGTGGTTTCTTGATTTTGTGTATGGACATAAATAAATCATGTTTGTAAAATATATGAATGTGAGTTTAAAAAAAAGACATCCATATTGTCACTAATGAAACCTTTCAACTGATTTGTCTTTATGGCAAGAGACTGCATTAATGTTATCCATGGTGCCATGCCAAACTAATTCAATTTATCCAGTAAAGTACTGATTTTCTACTTTATTTGAATAGCCATAGTATATTATATATAAAATTTAAAACTCGATATCAATTATCTAACTCTTTTCATTTTAAGTTATTATACTGTATCTTGTTGCAAAATGCAGTGGAAAAGTACCACTCTCTTCAAATCATGCTAGCTTTTTACCTAATGATCCGATAAATTAGTGCTTGTTTGATAGGTATTTCTACTGCTTTTCCAAAGTTAATAGGGAGTTGCCAGTGCTTTTATACAAAAGCAATATTTTCTCTTGTTCTCAATTTCTCAAAGGATCACACACTTAATATAGTATTTTCTGTAACAATTAAATTAAAGTGCTAGAGATTTGTTTCTCCATATGTTCAATGTTTTTGATTAAGTAATGCCTTAAAGGACCATTTTAATAAGGTAAGTGCATTACCTGCATGAGCCAAGCTTCACTGCACAAATGATGAGTGGCTTCCTGACATTGCACTTTCATACAAAAATGATGGCTATGCAGGCTTATGTAGTAGAGAAAACACTTTCATTTGTGGATGCTAGCTCTCAAAGATAAACACAAGAAAAATTTATATTGTTACTGAGAAAAACATTAAAATTATACATAAAGAGAAATTGTATAACCTATAGAAATTCAAATGTTAGCAAAGGCTAAACAAACTCATACAGCATACGATATATCCAAAATAGCCTAGATACTGCAACATTCATCTGCAAATTTATGGTGCAATCTATTTCAGTTTAATGGATTCTTGTTCAAACAAAACTTGAGTTATATCTATTATTGCAAATTGTAGTTCTCACCTCAAAAAGAATAAGTTTTATTTTTTCTAGAACCAAATAGGAGTGACCATGAACTGTGAACATAGTTTCAGGTAACCCTAAATTCTGTTTCAATGTGTTCAGAATTTTATGAACTCTTTATAATTATAAAGTGCACAAGAAGGTCATAAATCAAGCCACTTGTCAAATACATTGGTGGAGGAGCCATCAGATAGTAGGATAGTAGGGTTACTGAAAAGCAAGGAAATATCTGCTATAGGTTTTAAATGTTATCTTATGACATTCAGAGCCTTCCAGATGGTGTCAGATATTGATCTCTTAGTATATTTTAAAAGAGTTTCACCTTATGACCCAATAGCCCTGAGGTTATCAGTTCAGACACACTGTGTATTAAGGGGGCTAAAGATGGCCCAGAATAACTTGGTTCCAAATCAGCAACTTTGCATCTTTCCACAATCACAGACTGTTTCTGTCAAGCACTGTTGTGGAATGTTTGAAGTATTTGCACTTGCTTCTTAGGAACTTTAGTTCACATGTCCCTACACTCTACATTCTGGTGACTATCAGTTGAAGGGGTGTGATATTTCTGGAAAGTATAAAGATATCCCAGCTTCCACCAACCCAACGGCTAAAAATGTTATCACATAGAAACTGAAGCCTGAGTAGAATTCCATCATGTAGATATACCACACCATGGTTATCCATTTGTCCAGTGATGGACACCTGGGTTGATTCCAGTTTTTAGCTATTATGAATAGAGCAGATATAAACATTTTTGAGCAAATGTCTCTAAACTGAGGCTTGGAGATTTTAGGAGAAATGCCCAATAAGGGAATAACTGGGTCTGTTGGTAGCTCTGTATTCATCCTTTTTAGGAATCTCCATATTGATTTTCATAGTGGTTGTACCAGCTTACATTTTATCAATGGTGAATGAGTGTTCCTATTTCTCCACAGGCTCGCCAACATTTGTTTTCACTTGATTCTTTTTAGTGTTTGTTATCCTTATTGGGGTAAGGTAGAATCTTATAGTGTTTTAATTTGCATGTCCCTAATGATTAGGGATGTAGAACATTTTCTTGAGTGTTAGCCATTTGTAATTCTTCCTCTGAGAACCCCAATTAAGTTCTCTGCCCCACTTTAAGAGTGGGTTGATTACTTTATTGTTTATCATTTTGAGTTTGCTGTAGATTCTAGGTATTAGGCTTCTGCCAGTGGAATAGCTGGCAAAGATTTTGTCCCATTCAGTTGATCATCTATTGGCTTTGCTTATGCTATGTTTTTCTGTGCAAAAAAGTTTAAGCTTCATGAGATCCCATTGGTTGGGTGTTTGTTGTTTGGTTTTTTTTTTTAATTTTCTGGGTTACTGGACTTTTTTTTTTTAATTTTTATTTATTTATTTGAGAGTGACAGGCAGAGAAAGAGGCAGAGAGAGAGAGAGAGAGAGAGAGAGAGAGAGAGAGAGAGAGAGAATGGGTGTGCCAGGGCCTCCAGCCACTGCAAATGAACTCCAGACGCCTGCGCCCCCTTGTGCATCTGGCTAATGTGGGACCTGGGGAACCGAGCCTCGAACCTGGGTCCTTAGGCTTCACAGGCTAGCGCTTAGCCGCTAAGCCATCTCTCCAGCCCATGGGCCACTGGACTTTTGTTGATTAAGTCTTTCCCAGTCCTATATCATGGAAAATGTCTCCTATTTTTTCTTCCAGTATTTGAAGAACTCAAATTTCAGGTCTTACATTGAGGTCTTTAATACATTTGGACTTGATTTTTTGTGTATGGCAAAATGAATGGGTCTAACTTTGTTTTTCTACATCTGGTTATCCAATTTGTCCAACACCATTTGATGATGATGCTGTCTTTTCTCCAGTTTACATTATTGACACTTTTGTCAAAGATAAGTAGCTATATTTACTGACCTAACGTCTGGGTCATCAATTCTGTTCCATTGGTCTATGTTTATGTTTTCATTCCACTAACAGACTGTTTTTGTCATAGAAGCTTTGTAATATAGCTTTAGATCAGGTATGATAAAAGTGCCAGTAGTGTGTGTGTGTGTATGAGTTTTTCCCCCAGAAGATATATTTGGATATTCAAGGATTTCTGCCTTCCATATGAATTTTGAGATCATTTTCTCAATCTCTGTGAAGTATGATGCTGGTATTTTTACTCATATTGCATTAAATTCATATATTACTTTTGATAAAATTGACATTTTAACAATATTCATTCTACTTATCCAGGAACATTGGGAGGTCTTTCCATGTTCTCAAGTTCTCCTCCATTTATTTCTTGTTTACATTTTCATTATATAGGTTTTCCACATCCTTTGTTAGTGTTATTCCAAGGTATTTACTTTCTTAGTTGCTATTGAAAATGGAACAGGCTCACTGATTTCTTTCTCTGTATATTTGTCTTTCACAAATAGAAAAGCTACTGTGCATTCAAATTGTATCCTTACATCCTTCTGAAAGAATTTGTCACCTTTAGAAGTCTTGCAATGGAGACTTTTGGATCACTTTTATATAGGATCATGCCATCTGAAAATAGGGATAACTTGACTTCTTCCTTACCAATTTGAATCCCTTTCATTTCTTTCTCATGTCTTATTGCTTGGGCCAGTACTTCTAAAACTATGTTGAAGAGCAGTGATGAGAGTGGATACCCCTGTCTCATTCCCATTCTCAGTGTGTACTCCTTGGGTTTTTCTCCACTAAGTATCATTTGAGCTTTAGGAAAATATGTATGTGTGTATATATACATACATACATACATATATATATATATATATATATATATATATATATATGTGTGTGTGTGTGTGTGTGTGTGTGTATATATATATATACACATATACATACATACATACATACATATATACGTGTATATATATATACATGTATACATATGTACATGTATGTATGTATACATACACATGGCCTTTATTGTGTTGAGATATAAAACCTCCATGCCTATTCTTTCCAGTGTTTTGATTATGAAGCAGTGTATTTTGTCAAAGGCCTTCTCTGCATCAACTGATATGATCATGTGGTTCTCATGGTTCAGTTTATTTATGTGGTATATTATGTTATCAATTTCCATATATTAAACCATTCCTGAATCCCTGAGATAAAGCCTACTTATCAAGTTGATTTATGCTTTTCTATGTGTTGTTGAATTCAATTTGCAAGGGTTTTGTTCAGGATCTTTGCATCTATGTTCATGGAGGATATAGGCCTATAGGTTTTTTTTGTTGTTGTTGTTGTTTTTTTTTCATTATTTTCATCTTTGTCTGGTTTGGGCATTAGGGTGATTCTCACTTTATAAAAGCACTCATGGAGGATTCCTATGTCTCCAATTATGTGAAACAGTTTAAGAAAAATTGGTTTCAGTTTTTCAATTAAGGATTGAAGTGATTCACCTGAGAAACTATCTGGCCATGAAGTTTTCTATGGGGAAGGTTTTTGATTGCTTTTTCAATGTCCAAGGATGTGATAGGTTTGTTTAGGAGATTAATCTGCTCTGAGTTTAGATTTGGTAGGTGGTATGTGACTAGGAATTCATCCATTTCTTCCAGATTATACAGTTCTGTGAAGAAGAGGTTCTGGATATGTGTCCTGATGATTCTGCCAATTTCATGGATGTCTGATGTGATCTGTGATTTTTCATTTATTTTAATTTTTGTTTATTTGAGGGAGAGAAAGAGGGTAAAAGAGATAGGGAGAAGGAGAATGGGTGTGCCAGGTCCTCCAGCCATTGCAAATGAACTCCAGATGCACATAGCCCCTTGTGCATCTCGCTTATGTGGCTCTTAGGAAATTGAACTGAGGTTCTTTTGCTTTGCAGGTGAATGCCCTAACTATTAGCTATGTCTTCATTCCTGCTTCATCATTTCTGATCTTGTTAATTTAAGAGTTCTCTTTTTATGCTTGATCAAATTTGCCAGGGGTTTGTCAATCTTGTTTATTTTTTGAAAGAACCAGCTCTTCATTTCATTAGTTTTTAAAATTGTTTTCTTAGTTTCCAATTCACTAGTTTATGCACTAATATTGATTATTTCTTTCCATATGGAGGTCTTTAGGTTAGATTTTTCTTGTTTTTCCAGTGCCTTTAGATGGACAGTCAGGTTATTAATTTGGGATCTCTCTTTGTAATGAAGGTATTTAGGGCTATGAATTCCATGCTCCCTGGACTGCCAAAATTGTGTCCCATAAGTTTTGTTAGGTTGTATTTTCATTGCCATTCAGTTATAAGAATTTTTCAGTTTCTTTTTGATTTCTTCCAGACCCATTCATTGTTTAAAAGTGTGTTGTTTAGTCTCCATGAGCTGGTGGAGTTTTTGTTGTGTCTTTTGTTGTTAATTTCTAGCTTTAAACATTGTGAACTAACATGATGTAGGGAGTAACTTCACTCTTCCTGGCTTTATGGAGGCAAACATAATGGCCTAATACATGATTAATTTTGGAGAAGGTTCTGTAGTATGCTGAGAAAAATGTGTGTTCTGTAGAGTTGGGGTATAAAGTTATGTAGATATCTGTTAGGCCTAGTTGATCTATGCGAGTAGATCTAGTGTTTCCCTGTTAATTTTCTGTTTGGATGATCTGTCTACTGATGATAGTGGAATATTGAAGTCTCCAATTATGATGGTGTTGGTGTTTATTTCTATTTTATTATGAAATAGATATTGTTTTATAAACTGTGGTGTACCTGTGTTTGGCACATATGTATTTTTGATTGTGATGTGTTCATGTTGGATCATTCCCTTGATGAGTAAGAATGATGAGTAAGAAGTAAAAGGAGTTTTTTGTGCTTTTTGATCACTTTTTGTTTGAAGTCTATTTTATCACATATTAATATAGCAACACCCACTTGTTTTTCATTTCTATTATACTGAAATATCATTTTCTAACCTTTTACCCTGAGGAGGTGTCTACCTTTAGTGGTGAGTTGGGTTCCTTGAAGACAGCAGATAGAAGGGTCCAGTTTTTTGATCCACCCTAGTAACCTGTGTCTTGTGATGGGTTACTTAAGACCATTAATATTTAAGGTTATCACTGTAAGGTTTGCCTTAATCCCTGCCATGAAGAGATGTTTTATGGGGTTTGGTGCTTTCTTGTGTTTTGTGCTATTTTGAGCCTGGTCTATTTTGCTTCTTGTGATCTTCTTGTTGGCTCTTAAGACTGGTTGTTTGACTTTTCTGTGTGAAGTATTCTATCAACTACTTTCTGTAGGTTTGGCTTTGTGTTCATATAATCAGAGTTGACTTTCTTATGAAATGTTTTTTTTTTTTCAACATCTATTATGAGGGATACTTTTTCTGGGTAGAGTAGTTTTGGTTGGAAGCCATAGTTTTTCAAACTTTGAAGTCCTTCTGGCTTTCAGGGTTTCCATTGAGAAATCTGGTGGAATTCTGATGGGATTGCCTTTGTATATTGTGAATTGTTTCTCTCTTGCTGCAATTAATACCCTCTCTCTATTTTGTTGTTGAGTTTTAACTATGATGTGTCTTGGAGAATTTCTTCTTTGGTGCTGTTTGGTGTTCTGTGGGTTTCTTGTGTCTGGATGGACCTCTTTTTTGAGAAATTCAAACCTGTTCTTCAATAATATTGTTCAGTATCATCTCTAAGTCTCTGGCCTTGATTTCCTCTCCTGGTATACCCAGGATCCAGATGTTTGGTTGTTTTAGGGTATCCCATATTTCCTTTGTGTTCTGTTCACTTGAGTTTTTCAACGTAGTGACATTTTTGGCCTCCTGATCGATTTTGTTCTGTCTTGTCTTCCAGGTCAGAGGTTCTGTCTTCCACATGAGTAACCCTACTGGTGAGTCGTTCTAGAGAACCATTTCTATTCAAATTTGTTTTCTGGTTTTTTTTTTTTTTTTTTTTTTTGCATCATGTCCATCTCTTTTTCAAAGTATGATTTTAGTTCAAATTCTGATTTTCTTTTTTTTTTTTGATCTTTTATTTTATTATTATTTAGTTTTGTACTCAGTGAATATAGTCAGTTTGGTACCATTGTTAGGCTCATCCATGTCCTACCCTCTCCCCCTGGCCCCTCCTTGTTGATTTTCTTGTTACTTTCTGGAATTCATTCTTGCATTTGATCAAGTCTTCATTAAGCCAAATCAACCTGTTTTTGACTTACCTTTAATTTATTCATATCTCAGTGGAGGGTTGTAACCTTTTTTTCCATCAATATAGTCTTACTGTCAAAAGTCGAATCTAACCTAAACCACTACATCTTCCCTCCCTCCTTCTCCCCCACCTCTTTATCCTCCCTAACTCTTATATATTAGTTATATTTTTCCTCATTTTCTTAGTGGGCACTGACCTGTGACTCCTAGTACCAGCATGGGGCTATCATCCACAATGAGCTTTTGATCAGAGAAACCTACAATGTTTCCCAAAACAATGACAGACTACTGTCAGAGTACTTGATGACCCACCAAAGGCCAATGGTAAGACCCTATTGCTGAAGACACCATATGCAGCTGACACGTAAAATGGAATGGCATGTCTGGAAGCCAGGAGAAAGTCAGTCCCCAGACAGCGTATCTAGTGCCAGAAGGTGCTACATGGGCTACTGGGGAAAATAACCAATATCTCTCCAACCTACTTAGCAACAAATAACCTGGTGTGATGCCCACACAAGTGCAATAGTGGCACACAGCCATGGTGGGGAACCAACTGCTCTTGATTTGGCTAACTGATCCCCTCAGTGGTACAGGACCCATAGCTGGAGCTGGGAAATAAGTCAGAATCATATCCAAACATAAACCCTCTCTCCAATATCAAGCTACCATCAATCATGGGCTACAAGAGGGCCTACACCTATTAAACTCTCTATTAAAAAAAAGTAAGGGGGCTGGCGAGATGGCTTAGCAGTTAAGTGCTTGCCTGTGAAGCCTAAGGACCGCGGTTCGAGGCTCGGTTCCCCAGGACCCACGTTAGCCAGATGCACAAGGGGGCACACATGTCTGGAGTTCATTTGCAGAGGCTAGAAGCCCTGGTGCGCCCATTCTCTCTCTCTCCCTCTATCTGTCTTTCTCTCCCTGTCTGTTGCTCTCAAATAAATAAATAAATAAATAAATAAATAAATAAATAAATAAATAAATAAATAAATAAAAGTAAGGGTTATTTCATTTGTCCTGGAACTAACTTTTGCTCTCCATTGGAGAATCTGCTTCTCTTTTTCAGATAGAATTAGATCCTAAGGAGAGAGCCACCCTATCATACCTCAAAAGGGCCCCAGCTGAAACTAAGGAAAATCTAGGAGACAATTCTATTCAATTTCGTTGATGTGACTCTTCTCTTGGATCCTTGGTGGCTTGCTTCCAGGTCAGTATTTTTTTTTTTTTTTTTTTGGTAGTGTCTCACTTTGGCCCTGGCTGACCTGGAATTCTTTATGTAGTCTCAGGTTGGCCTTGAAGTCACAGTGATCCTCCTACCTCTGTTTTGTGAGTGCTGGGATTAAAGGCATGCACCACCATACATGGCTCTATTCAGTAAATTTTGATCTCACTTGTTGTTAAGTTTTCATTTGGGGAATAAATTCCTGTTGATTTCTCTATTATTTTATTGGAGGCTTCCATTGTAGGACTAGACACCTTTGGTGAAGAGTCCTCAGTATTCTCACTTTTGTTGGCTTTGTTACATTGTTTTCTACATATTTTAGGGGGACTCTTCATTTTATTAAGGAGGAAGCAAGTTTGTGTCCTTTGGCCTGAGTGCCCTCTGACTCAGGTGAATAGGAATTTTGACCTGGTTGTCAGTCAGGACACTCAGGAAGAAGGCCTCCCCAAGCAAGGCAGAATGTGACCTATCAGTACCAGGGGACTGGGAGGAGCTGGAAGGATCCTGGAGATAGGGGTTGGCCTACTTATTCCATACCAATGTGCCTGCCCACATACTGTCCATGCAGGATCCCAGGACAGGGTGCTGTGAGGAGCCAGGAGACAGGGGTCCATCCTACTCACTCTACACCACCACTCCAGCCCCATATGTATATATTTTCTGAAAATAAAGAAACTACAGGGACCTGGAATTTGGGTAAATCAACTACAGCGACTTGATCTTTGAAAAAGACCCTAACAATATAGGCTGGAAAAAAGACAGATTCTTCAACAAATGGTGACAGACAAACTAGATAACCATTTGCAGGAAATTGAAACTTGATCCACACATCTCACCATGCACAACATCAAGTCCAAATGGATCAAAGACCTCAATATAAGACCAAAAACTTGGTTACTACTAGAAGAAAAATATAGGAGGAACTTTCCATGATATAGCAATGTGAAAAGACTTCCGGAACAAAACCCCAGTAGCACAGGATCTTAAACAATCACTTGACCAATGGGATCACAAGAAGGTGAAAAGTTTCTTCACAGATAAGCATACAATTAGACATACCAAATGGTTCACCAGGCCCTTAGAGGGAACACCTGAACCACAAGGCCCTGGAGAGGGTACAATGAAAACTGACCTTATTCTTCTTCTATTTCTCTCTCTTTCTCTCTCTCTCTCTCTCTCTCTCTCTCTCTCTCTCTCTCTCTGTGTGTGTGTGTGTGTGTGTGTGTGTGTGTGTGTGTGTGTCTCCCTCTTCTCTCTGTCTCTTTTATATGACTTATCTTTTCCATCTTTCTTTTCTAAGGTGCTGACCTGTAAGTCCCAGTACCAGCATGTGTGGCTATCATCCACAATGAGCTCTTGATCAGGGAGATCAACAAGGTTTCCCAAAAGAAGACAGGTTTCTATCAGGGTACTTGATGACCCACCAAAGGTTAATGGTAAGACCCTACTGCTGAAGACACCATATGCTTTTGGCATGTAATGTGGAGAAACATGGCTGGAAGCTGGAAGAGAGTCAGTTACCATACTGTTAGCGTGTTTAGTGCCAGAAGGTGCTACATGAGCAACTGGGGGAAACAAGCAATATCTGTCCAAACAACTCATGGTGTATCCTACTTAGCAGCAAAGGACCTGAGGTGATGCTCACACAAGTGCAATAGTGGTGCACAGCCATGGTGGGAAACTAACTGTTCTTTATTTGGTTAAGTGATCTGCTCAGTGGAATGGAACCCATAACTGGGGCTGAGAAACAAGCCAAGACCATATCCAAACATGAGCCCATTCTCCATTATCAAGGTACCACCAATTGTGGGCTACAAAATGGCCTGCACTTATTAAATTCTCTCTTAAAAAGAAATGGTTATGCCATTTATCTGGTGCTAACCTTACTTTCCATCAGAGAATTTGTTTTTTATTTTTCAGATAGATGCAGATCCTGAGGAGAGAACCACCCCATCATATCTCAAAAGGTCCCCAGCTGAGACCAAGAATAAGTGGGGAAACAAGCAAGGGTGCTGTTTTCATGGTGAACATGTTACCAACACAAGGGTGAAGGACATATACCCAGAGAACAATCAACTCTTACCAAACCAGATATTCAGACACAGAGACTCCCATGACTTCATCACTGAAGCAGACCTAAAATGAACCCAACATGGCTCAGGAAAATTTGTGGAAGAGGGGGCAGAAAGAATATCAGAGCCACACATTGGGTCATAATACATAGAGACATTGCCTCCTACCTATAACTGATGGCTCATCCCACAATGCAAGACCCATATTCCCCAACTAGGTGGGCCCCTGTGGAGGGGAGAGGACAGGGAGGAGGCTAACAATGGTACAAACATGATTGTATTCACTGAGAACAAAACTAATAAAAAAAAATTGAACTACAGAGGAGAAAATTCCTTATGTACAACACTATTTAAAACTCATTAGATTGTGTAAAAAATGGTACCCTTGATAGTATTCTTATGTGCCCTCAGTAAGCTAGCTGGTAACTGAAAACATAACTGTTAAAAACCTAATTAGCCAGTGTGGTGGCATGAGCCTTTAATCCCAGCCCTAGGAGACAGAGGTAGGAGCATTTCCATGAAACTGAGGACACTCTGATACTAGATAATGAATTCCAGGTCAGCCTGGGCTATTATTTTGAGACCCCCACCTCAACAAAGAAAAAACCCTAATTAATCTTGGCATACATCTATCATCACTAAGAAAAAGTCATCCTATATTAGCAGTGATTAATCTATTACTTTCCTTCATTTTCTGACCTTGCTATTTCCCAGGTTACTGAACTGAGGAGACAATCAGATTATAAGTTAGTGGCTTAATTCCCAAATTGGACACTGGACTGGAAGACATGATGCTCTGCTAACATGGTTAGTGACTACCTGGCTCAAGTATTCGACATTCAGTAAAGATTATGTCTGTGAAACCGTTAGTTTTTCCTAAAGCGAATCCATTCTTAACTTATGCTAACAGAGCTTGAAATGGCTTCTGAATCATACAGATAATTGGCCAGTCAGTGCCAAAGAGAGAGAGAGATATCAGAGACTTCAGTAACCTTTAAAGGGTGAAAACAATGCGTATCCTATGAAATTGTCCATTTTTGACTCAGTAGTTACCAACTTTGTACTACAACTTAGAATGAGGAATATGGTGAGAACAAGTCACAAACAATATGTTCAATGAGTTAAAACAAGATTATAGAAGGATTTGGTAGTCATGAAAGTATTTAAGAAAATACTTAGAATCTTTCTCCCCACCCCCCAAATACAAATTAATTCTGAGTATGTACTAGGCTTAAATATTTGACATGTCAGAAACGCTAAGCATGAAATATCACTAACTTGTTGCACTTTTCAGTTGGCCTTCCACGAGGTTCCATGAGAGTAGAAGGGAGCAGGAGTCTGTACCAACAACTCTATTTGGTTCATCTGCTGAGGTTGAATGAATAAGGAACAAGTAGAAGAAGTGTACATCTGCACTCCAGATTCTAAGTGTCAGGTACTGTTCTGCTATATTCTGGCACAGGTACAATACATATCAACACTAAGAGGCTTCAGAAAGAAAATAAATCCTTAGGGTTTTATTTATTCTATTTGAAACAAGGAATAGTGAATGCTTGACAGAGACTTGGACTGGGAAACAGGTCCACATGGCCAGCAGAAAGCAGAGTGGAACAGGAGTCCTGAGAAGAAAACATCTGGCCCTTTAAGATTCTTTACATTGAAAAAGACTATTATACTTGAATTTCTCACAGGGTTTGAAAACCATGGAAATTAAGGCAGCAATAATACTCAAAGATCAGTTACGATTTAAAGTGTTATGTATCTTGTAGAGTATTAAAGGATTTGTTCCCAGTTAATGGACATTGTTTAACAATGTCTCTGCATATATTAGAATACAATTTCTGCCATCTCATAAACAATTAGGGGACCTGGACTGGAGAGATGGATCAACAGTTAAGGCACTTGCTTGCTGTACCTGGCAGCCTGGGTTTGATCCCCCAGTACCCACCTAAAGCCAAATATACAAAATGGTACATGCATCCGGAGTTCATTTGCAGTGGCTAGAGGCCCTGCCATGCCCATTTATTTTCTCTCTGTCTTTATATTTCTCACTGTGTTTGCAAGTAAATAAATAAATAAATGTTTAAAAATGATGGGACTCCAAATATAATAGAATTAAGTACTTACTGTGAAGGGATATCATATAGTATAGCTAAACAGGAATGGATACACTCAAACATTGAAACTACCAAACATGTCCAATAAAGTAACGGCAATGAATGTGTTCAGGGTGTATAGAAACTTGGGGGCATTGTGTACAAATAATGACTGGTATTATTGTAACAAGTACAAGTATTGTAACAAGTATTGTAGCGAGCAAAATTCAAAGTCACATGTTCAAAGTTGTAAACCAAATATATATTTTAAGAATTCCTTCAATGGCATTATCAACATGCTGGATACACCAGAAGAAAGAAGAAGTACACTTGAGAATAGTTCAATAAAAATTCCAAAAACTGAATCATCTGGATAAAGCCAGAAACTAAGAGTAAGCACATGAGCAGAAACATAGGAGAGACGACACTTGGCAAGAGGACAGCATGGGATGCCCCCAGGAGTGTTAGTGTCAGGGTTAACAGACACAGAACAACGAGGAAGGAAAATACCAAAATATATAGGCATTTTCCCAACTCAATGAAACACATCACATTTAAGATACCAAAACTCAGGAAAGTCAAGTTAGATAATTATATAGGAAAATGAACAATTTTACATCTTGGAGAAAAATGAAAATGGAAGATAAAGACACATTTTAGTCAACAAAAATCACAAGAGCCTTTAAAAAATATATCAAGGGTCAAGGGGATGGCTTAGGAGATGAAGGGCTTGCCATGACAGCAAGAGGACAGGACACTGGATTGCTGGAACCCAAATCAATGCTGGCGAGGAAAGGCAGTCTGTGGGTGACCCCAGAACGTGGTCGAGAAACAGTAAGTCCCTGGGGCAAGTTGAATACCTAGACTTTCCAAATTGGTTAGCTCCTTGTTCAAGTAAGAGATCCTTGAGTAGAAACAATTGAATAAGATACTGCATGCAAACCTATGGCCACATATATGTGGACACACATGTTCATTAGACTTGCACACACCTGTGCCTATAGGCATATAAACTGGTACACACACATATGCATGCATATCACATACACACACAGTGATATTTTTTTGAGAAATAAAACTATTAAGACTCCAGTACCTCACCAAGGTACATTTCACAATATGAAACAGGTATAAACAGAAGATGAAATATCTGAAAATAGAGCAACTACAATACTAGGCTTTACAAGCAAATAAAGTTTATACTTAAAAGACAGAGTACAAGTGAGATGTGTACTACAATCATGACAACTTAATATCTCCAAGAATTTTCTAATGTAAAATAATCTAAATATAATTTGTTTACAATCAATGGGTTATTACTAAAATATTAAAGGTAAATTTGCTAAATCACATATCATATGTGTTCCTCAGGCTTTCAGTATTTTTTCTTTAAATGGTCTGTGTTATTGATCTACACACTACCATTGTATGAACATATTTTTCCCATATTGTCTTTATTTGCCTCTTACACTTTCTCCAAGAGAATAATCTATCTCTGCTACTTTTATATTTCAAAACCTAGCCTAAAGTGTAGAAAGTGTAACATATGACATTCAATAAGTCTTCCTAACTCAATATGTGAAGTGTGAATGACAGAACTTGGCTGCTACTGAAAAATTCCACCATATGACCTCTGACTGCTACTTATATGCACTATGGAAATACATACATGTTTCTAGGTGGTGAGTTTTAGGTATCAGAAGAAACGGTAAGAGATCAAGGTGTTTCAGGAGAAAGGAGAAAAAGGTAATTAAGAGAATACTACAGAGGTGGTACCAACATTTTTGATATCTGAGCTAGTCCTCACAGAAAACATAAGAATTTGGTATTCATAATAGCTCCAGGCAGGAAAGCATAACGTTGCTTAAAGAACAATGACAGACATGTTTTGATCATCATGTTTTCCAAGGAATTTGTAAATACTATTTGAAAGTCAAGGCATAGAGCCAAAAATATTTTTTGGTTATTGTTGTTTATTCAGTTAATGTTCTTTATGCTATTTTCCCTAACTGAGAAACATTGTTATTAATTTTATTATTATTTTTTGAAATATGATCTTATGTGTCCCAGAATGACCTCAATCTTATTATGTAGCCAAAGATTAATTGATCTTTCTGCCTCTACATGTCCAGTGCTAGATATGCAGGCAGATGAATACCACTGTGCCTAGTTTATGCAGAGCCAAGAATTAAACCCATGCTTTTGTGCATGCTAGGGAATGAGCTTATTGTTGAAGACAGTAAAGGCTTTCATCACTGGGCAGAGTGTTATCATGTTAGAACTGAAAGGGAAACTACCTGACTCCTGGATATCCCCCAGAGTGTTGGACAATACTATGTGAGCTGCTGGAATAAAATAGTCCCCAATAGCATAAGTAAGCAGAGGACCCTGAAAACTATGGAATCAACCAGCCAGACAAGAAGTACATACTGGTACAATAATGGCACACAGCCTCTTTGGGTAAACAACTGTTCTCTTATTGGACATGAGGCCTACTGAGAGGGAGAGAACTTATATCTGGAACTGGAAAGCAAATCAAATCCACATAGTCAGGAAACCCATCTTCGGAGAGAAGCCCCCATTGCTCTCTGCAAAAAACCAAGTGGAATTATACCAAAATTCTCTCAAACAACTTTGCACACACCCTTTAACCCAAGCTGCCCTCTCTCTTGGTTGGAGAATCTGATTTATTTTACAGATGACAGAGAAAACTGAGGAGAGTCAAGATTCAGCAATAAGACAAGAAGATAAATGACTGCCCACCATGAGACTTGCCAGCTCTTCCACATCTGCCAGGGCCCAGGAGAACTTGCACTGGAAGTGGCACCATGAATACTGTTCTTACTGCTAACCAGACAACTGGTTCCAGGGTGATGGGGACAGACATGGTGACTAAGCATCACTTATGAAAGCAGAAATCCAAGGGCTACAAAGAATTCAGCGTTAAAACAGACTGGCAATAGGCCTGTCATGGCTCAGGGATCACTGTGGAAGATGAGGTAAAAAGATTGTAATATTAGGTTGGAACACTTAGAAGCACAGTCCCCCCAATACCCCACTGGGACTGACTCAAGCCTTCATGACTGCACAGTGAATCACATAACCTCACAGAGGAGGTCCCCAGGAACAAGAGAGAGGAAATGAAAGGGCACAATCTGTTAAAAAAATAATGAATAATAAAAAATAAAGACATCTGATACAAAATGGATATTAGATACTGAACTGCTACAAATAAGATATTATAACAATGTGCAGTAAATAACATAACTTGCAGAAGTACATTGTCAGAGAATGTGGAGGCTGACATCCAAGCAGATTAATCTCAAGACATAGATTTAATGTTTCTTTGAATATAGATTGTTATTAAAAAAATATAATTTATTTATAATGACCCTTTGTTGTAGTCAGATTGCTGATAGAAATCACATGACCAAGAGCAGCTTGTGGGGAACAAAAGAGGTTTATTTTGGCTTACATGCTCAAGAGGAAAGCTCCATGATGGCAGGGAAAATGATGGCATGAGCAGAGGGTGGACATCACCCCCTGGCCAACATCAGGTGGACAACAGGAACAGGGGAGTGTGCCAAACACTCACAAGGAGAAACTAGCTATAACACCCATAAGCCAGCTCCCAACCACACACTGCTTCCTGGAGGTGTTAATTCCCAAATCTCCATCAGCTGGGAACCTAGTATTCAGAAAACTTAAGTTTATGGGGGACAACTGAATCAAACCACAACACCCTTATTCTTTTTTTTTTTTTTCTGCAAATAGTAATAAAATGTTGAGTAAGAAATAATATGCATAAAATTGCATATATTTCTAAAATCATCAGTTATGCATGTGCTTTTCATTCATTTACATATGTATCTCAAAGTACTGTTAAATTTTGCATAAATCAGGCAAGGGTAAAACTAAGCCAAAAATAAATTTCTTTTAATATGATCTAAGCCAAATAGGAGGATACATATCTGATTTCTAAGCACTTAGGATCTGGAGACAGAAGGGTAAGTCTTGCCACAGGTAAAATCTATCATAACAAATAAAAACCTTTAGCCAATAATGTATAAATATTTTCTGAAATAATGACTTCTGCTATGGTAATATAAGAACTTCATGTGTAAATGTTATCTTACTTCTAGTATACAATCCCCTAAAATGTATTGAAATAACCCAAGTTTCTCAAAAGTAAAATAAACTTTGAAGTACAAAGACTCTAAGAACTTCTCAATTATGTGATCATAATTATATCAGCAAATAAAATAAAATATAATCCCTAGGTGTCTGAACATATTTATTAAAGAATTGTAATGTGTGCACAAACTCTTCCATGCTACATGGGCACTCAAGGGAATTCCATAGCTCACATGATTAATTTGTGCATCATCACTGAAACCATTACTTTGATGAGAAGAGTACAGGTGAAGACAAGGCTGAGGCTGTGACTCCCTTTTTCACCATTTAATTAGACTATAGGATGAATTTATTCCCTAAATGACAGACATATATATATAGTCATACATCCATCACCTCAGTATTATGAAAACACTTAGAACATTTAAAAAATATTTTATTTATTTGGGACAGAAAGAGAAAGAAAGGCAGACAATGGGTATGCCAAGACATCTAATGACTGTAAACAAACTCTAGATACATATGCCACCTTGTGCATTTAGCTTATGTGGGTACTGGGGAATTGAACCTGGATCCTTTGGCTTTGCTGGCAAGCACTTTTATCACTAAGCCATCTCTCCAGCCTCACTTAGGACTTTTATTGTAACATTTTGAAATATTATTATAGATAAAAATAATGTACATTCAAAATTATATGCATTTTACAAATTAATGCGATTAAACAAATATAAATTCATATAACAATAAAATATATTTAAGATTAATAAAAATCCAATATGTAGACTTTTTTAAAATTAGTTTTCTATTCTGCAAGTACAGGCAGTTTGGTACCATTATTAGGCTCATCCGTGACCTACCCCCTCCCCGTTGGCCCCTCCTTGTTGTTTATATGGGTCGTGCATTGTGGAGTTAGCCCTATGTAGCCTTTTTGTAACTTGAAAAATTATTTACATCCTGGAATATAACCTTAAAAGAAAAGTTGCCATATTATATACAGTTTAAATAGCTAATTTCATGCAATATGTATTATGCTGAGATTTATTTCCTATATTTAATATAACATATTATTCATCTACTTTTATGAGACAGAAACTTCATTATACTGTTTAGACAATATTTCATACAAAGAAATATTAAAGTTAGTTAAGTCACCCATAATTTTAGACATTTATTTCATCTCCAAAATAAAATGTTATCAATTTTTTTGTTTATTTATTTATTTATTTGAGAGTGACAGAAAGAGAGAGAGGGAGAGACAGAAATGAGAGAGAGAGAATGGGCGTGCCAGGGCCTCCAGCCACTGCAAACGAACTCCAGATGCGTGCGCCCCCTTGTGCATCTGGCTAAAGTGGGTCTTGGGGAATTGAGCCTTGAACCAGGGCCCTTAGGCTTCACAGGCAAGCGTTTAACTGCTAAGCCATCTCTCCAGCCCAAATGTTATCAATTTTTAATTGCTCTTCCTTGCATCCATGCTTATGTTTCTTTTTTTCATTAGTTATGTACACAGTGTGTATACAGCCATAAAATGGTTAGCCACCTCCCTATTCTCCCTCCTCTCCAGGGTCCCTGCTTGTTGGGGAATATGGGCCATGCATGTGGGGACAGCCACCAGTTATGGGGAAGAGGCAATGTCTTTGTGCATAATGCCCCAACCTGTGGCTCTTTAACAATCTTCCTGCACCTTCTTCCACAAATTTCTCTGAGCCATGACAGGTTTGTTTTAGGTCTACTTCAGTGAAGAGCTCTTGGGAGCCTCTGTGTCTCTGGATATCTGGCTTAATGCCAGTGTCCAGCCCTGGCTTGAAGGAGGGTCCCTGAAGAGAGGTGTGAAAGGGAGCAATGCAATAACGACTCGAAGTCAAGCTCTGGTGCAAGCTGATAGGCTAATGCTGAAGGCAGCTGAGTTTTTCCATCTTTCTCTCTTTTCTTTCTTTCTTTTTTGCCACAGCTCTTAGCCTCAGTCTTTTATTTTCTGATCACGTCATGCAAGAACAAACTTCAAGAAAGGTACAATTTCACAGAATTCATAGAAACTTTTTGTTACTCCTTATCATCAAACAATCCCATAATTATTCACCTCAAGTAAAGTCATCAGTCCCCAATAATGATTAACTGTTTTCACATTTTCCCTATGTGTGTGTGGTCAAGCACTTGTGATTTCCTGGACTTCTACTTTCAATTACTATATTAAAGGTGAGAGGAAAAACAACCACAAATGGGGCTTCCCATCATTAATCACTGATCCAGTAGATCCATTTATCCTTCAATTATTTATTTTGAATTTTCCTTTTCACATCCCTCCAATACTTAGACTTTGGTCCCCCTGATTGAACTATTTCTGACTTTGGTTGTTTTTCTGTAAGGATTCTTGGTAAAGAGTCATAGTTTGTTGCAATTGTCACCATTTAGAAAAATTAGTCATAGAACAATTTTTACATTGTTCCAGGAGGTTCATTGTTTCCTACTAAGTGTACTGTACTCCATGCCTGACTTTCTTTAAGGCCTTTAAGAAAAACAATTATATCTGACCCATTTTCTTATTTTTCCAATTCTATGCCAGAGCCTCTTTCAGATACATTGACCAACACTTCACCAACACCAATTTTTACTGGAAAAGTAAACTTAGAGATTGAGACACCAAGTGAAAGACAGAGAAAGGCAAACATTATACAGAAAACCACATAATTCTGTAGCATAGAGAGCCAAAGATTTTTCTGTAGAGGGGCCACATTGGACTTCAAGGAAGAGACAGATGGGCTGGAACTGTGTTAAGCAGCTCAATTACTCATGATCCAGAAATGGCATGCTTGCCGTCTCTGGCAGTTTAGTAGGAGTTGAGTGTTCTCTGTGTCTATGTCCTTCACAGTTGTGCTGGTACCCCAATTACTTGGTTTCAGCTCAGGCCCTGTTGAGGTGCCATGGGCTGATTCTCTCCTCAGGATCTTATTCCATCTGTAAAAGAGAAGCAAATTTCTAACAGAGAGTGAAATCAGCACCAGATAGATGGGATACACATTATTTTAGAGATAATTTAATAGGTGTAGGCCCTCTTGTAGCCCACGATTTGTGGGAGCTTGATAATGGAGAGCAGGCTCATTTTTTGGGTATGGTTCTGACTTGTTTCCCAGCTCCAGCTATGGATTCTGTTCCACTGAAGGGATCAGTTATCCAAATGAAGAGCAGTTGGTTACCCACCATGGCCGAGTGCCACTATTGCACTTGGGTGAACATCATATAAGGTTGTTTGCTGCTAAGTAGCTTAGACCACAAGTTGCTTAGACAGATGTTGGTTATTTTCACCACCACCCCCCCAGTCACTCATGTAGCACCTTCTGATACTATATGTGCTAACTATCTGGGGACTGACTCTCTTCCAGATTCCAGCCAGGTCACTCCATATTCTGTACCAATATCATATGGTGTCATTTGGCAGTAGGGTCTTACCACTAACCTTTGGTTGGTCATCAAATACTCTGGCAGAAATCTGTCTTCTTTTGGGAAACCTTGTAGGTCTCGCTGATCAATAGCTCATTGTAGATGTTAGCCACATGCTGGTACTGGGAGTTACAGGCTAGCGCCAAGCAAAAGAAGGAAGAAAAAGATAGGTAATGTAAAACAGATAGAGAGAAGAGAGAGAAGATGGGGGAAAGAGAAAGAGTGAAACAGAAGAAGATTAGGGTTAGTCTTCATCATACCCTCTCCAGGGTCCTGTGATTCAGGTGTTTCTTCTAAGGCCCTGGTTAAGGTTCAACCATTTAGTCTGTCTTTCAGGATATGGAATTTTATGGTACCATTGCCATTTGGGTCCAGTTTTGGGTCCCCACTCCATCCTTCCTGTTGAATGGCCCTTAAGATGCTTATTTGGTATGTCAGTAACTTGGTCAGATTCAGGTTAGGAGCCGCAGATGATTGAGCTATGTTTCCTTTTATGATTAACAGCTTTCACAATTATAGACAATAAAATATGATAATTCCCCCTCCCTCCATTTTCCCTTTCATAGCCCCAACATCCATCATACCCCCTCCTCTCAGTCAGTCTCTTTTATTTTGATGTCATCATCTTCTCCTATTATACTGGTCTTAGAGGTATACAGTGCCAGGCACTGTGTGGTCATGGATATAAGGCCATTCTGTGACTAAAGGAGTGCGTTGTAAGAAGTCTTATCCTACCTTTGGCTCTTACATTCTTGCCGGCACCTCTTCTGCAATAGACCCTGAGCTTTGGAAGGTGTGTTAGAGATGTTTCAGTGCTGAGCACTCTTCTGTCACTTCTTCTCAGCACTATGGTAACTTTTGAGTTATCCCAGAAGTCACTGTAATGTGAAAAAGGAAGCTTCTCTAACTAAAAGTGAGAATAGCATTAATATATGGGTCTGCACATTAAGAAAAGTGCTTACTGGTCACTTTGTGAGTATAGTATATGCATTTTATGCCTATATTTTTAATGGTGATTGTGCCTTCACAATAAATTTATAGGACTGACATTGCATTGTTTTTATGTGGATTTTAGTCATTCTATAGTTTCCCAAATCTCCCTCTAGAATAGTTTTGAAAGCATTTATACTAGTACTAGCTGTGTGAGTAGCCAAGTATTGCTGGAAAAAGTTAAATTATCAAGGATAGTTTCACAATGTATTTACAACCATCAGTTTTACACCAGTACGAAACCCTGTGCTGGGATCTTATAATGTGTGTGTCTGCTTCATTCATTTTCCTCATTTGCAAAAGATATCTCATGTCTTTTCAGTACAATGACCCTTTTCCTTTCTCATGTGTACAACAGATAAATTCATTAGTTTTAATACTAAACCAGAAGAAAAATTTCAAATTATTCCTTTCTGAAGTCCAATCTTAGGTACTTTGGAACCCTGCATAATGCTTTGGCTCCTCTATATTAAATGGTCATTTCCTCCTACTATTGATAGCTAATGTTGCCATGGGCATGTTGGGTGGTAGGAAATTATTAAAGAAACTTGAACAATTGACTCATCCTATTAGTTACTTTTATCTGGTGTAAAATGGCTTTTCATTGTCTTTTCAACACATGTCCATTAAATATTAAAAGCTGAAAAAATACTTTGAATAACAGGTTCATTCATAACCTGGTTATCAATTTGTCTAAGTCTGATAAAATAAAAGAAATAGAAAACCAGCTGCATGAAGTGGCTGTAATACAAATAAATAAGGGACCAAGAATCCTGAAATACATTGTGAGCAAGTTCCTGCTTAGGATTTATTTGGTCTTGCTTCCATATTTTGTTTATACCACAGCTCAGAAACTCAGTTACTCTTGAAAGCTACAGGAAAGAACAAAGGATTGGGTTATCCACAAATTCTTAGATAAATGCCTTGAAGTTCACCTCTGACAAAAATATCCATTCTGGCCAGGCGTGGTGGTGCACGCCTTTAATCCCAGCACTTGGGAGGCAGAGGTAGGAGGATTGCTGTGAGTTCGAGGCCACCCTGAGACTCCATAGTGAATTCCAGGTCAGCCTGGGCTAGAGTGAGACCCTACCTCAAAAAAACAAACAAACAAAAATCTATCTGGCAAAACTCATTCATTTCATATGCTCACCTATTTCTCTAGATATTATCAGATGTCTACAGTGTCACATCTTTATTGACACATTCTCACTGTGGAATCATTTAATCATAGACAGGATACATTCCACTATATCCAGGAAGGCTGTCCTTACAAGAAGGATGAGCAGACCTACCTGAAGGAGAATTTTGGTCCATGGTGCAGTTATTCTGGAAGGACGTGCTGAAGATGAAAGGGACACTTTTAGTCGCTCTACTCTACTGCCAGAATTACTTTGCTTGTTTTTATAAATAATAAATAATTAATAAATGTGATGTGCTTAGATACAGTAGAGATTTAAAAAAATATTTTATTTATTTATTTGTAAGAAGACAGATTGATAAAGAAAGAGAGAGAGACTAAATGGGCATGCCAAGGTCCCCAGCACTGCAAATGAACTCCAGATGCATGTGCTACTTTGTGAAGCTGGCTTTACCTTGGTACAAGGGATCTAACCAGGGTCATTAGGGTTTGCAGCAAAACACCTTAGCCACTGAGCTATCTCTCCATCCTACATTAGAGACATTTAACAATCACATATACTCTATGCAGTTGGTCTAAAAGAAAGCCTAGATGAAATCTGTTGTCTAAAACAATAAAACAATTCACCAAGGGGACTTGAATGCTAACTAATAAGATGATGACAATGGAGAAACAATGTTTTGTGGACAGAATTCCTAATATTTATCCTGAGCATTGGCTTCTATGTATGGTCTAGGATAAAACCCCAGTCTAGTAGGTCCCTAATGATCCTAGCTGCTGGCCTAATGGTGAGTTTCATTCCTGGGGGTGATTTCTAGGGGGATTCCCAGAAAACCAATTATGTTGCATTCTACCCTCACCAGTTTTCCAGGCCTGATAATCCTCATTATGTAATTATGTCACCCCAGTGACCATAGAAGATGTTCTCAAGTACAGCATCCTTCTGAGATTGTATCAGTTATTGTTTTGGAAGCTTTAGAATTCACCAGCCAAATCAGTGATGCATAGTTTCAGAAACTTAATTTTCCCCATACAATGTAGTTCATAGAGACCTATACAGAGGGTTAGCAAAAATACAGTTATTACTTTTTTGTTGCCAAAGAGAAACTTCTCTTCCACGTGACCCATGGTGATTCAAACCATCAAATTGTGATGGCTTTCTGAGCCATGATCATGACATTTTTCCATAAACAATTAAGTTAAGCAGAACACTTCTGATTTCCTACTGTGTAGCAGGTTCCTGATCCTAACAATAGAAGTTATATTGGCATGCACTATGATATTAGGAATACTAGTGTAGATGATCATTGGTGGAAAGAGAAAGTAGATACAGTAGATCAAAAATGAGGTGCTGGATAGCAGATCCAGCAGTTTTTCATGTTACTTACTTGGTCCACACCTTGAGAGAACCTATGAAAAATTACTGTATATTAATATGACAGAAACTAATTTCTTCCTAGCAGGTAGTTCTTGTCTTCATACAGCACATAATTTAATAGTCCAGTCCTTCAGTTTTTTCATCCTTCTCCATCATTTATCTATGCAGTTGGAGACAGCTCATGAAAATCAGTGAAAATAATAGTGAGGGGTGTGTGTTCAAAAACCCTGTATAGAATTGTATGCATTTTGTTCCATTGGGCAGAATGTCTAGTTACTATTTCAATAAAGAAATAGGCATGTGCTGGCTAGATGACAGTTATAGTCCAAAGAAACTCATTTGATTAGTATCTGGGGGAGTGGTCAGTAAACCCTGCCTAGTCATGCCCAAGCCTGTCTCTGAATATTGAACTACAGTTATCATCAGGACTATCCAAAGCACCCCCTTTCCTATCTCCCAGTTTATACTTGCAAGATGACCATTTGTTCACAGGACCAGGTGATGATTTGGTAGTGTTGGCGCCCAATATTGAACCCATTCCTATTTGATCATGGTGTCTTTTTGTTTCATTTATTTCTTTTTCTTTTGTTTTGTTTTTGAAGCAGGATCATGCTACATTATTCTTAGTTATCAGGTGCTCGCCTGCAATTTGTGGTAGTCTTGCCTCAGACTCCTGAGTACACTTCCTCATAAGACCTTAACCTTTCTGCTTTTATTGGTGAGGTATTAAGCACTCACATGAGCAGTCCAGACGACAGAACTACTCCTGTCATAGATCGTTTGGTCTCTGTGAGTGTCCTATAGTAAGTGTGTGCATTGTCTAGCTCATGCAATGGATATATTTAAATCTGAGATGGACACTCTCTAAAGAGAACCTTCTGTTGCAACAGAATTAATTTAGTATTCATGGGGTTTGCAGATACCCACAATTCTACCAGTCTGACACTTCTTCTCAGTTACCCTTAGAAGATTTCAGAGTACCTAGTTCTCATTTTCTCTCAGGTGCATTAAGGTCTCTATGAGTAGTCATTAACACAAATCTTGGACTTTCTGAAGTATATGAGTAAGATTCACCAGGAGAAAGCTATGGCTTATCTGCTACATTTTCAGGGGAAATAAAATGTACAGACTGCCTCCAATAGCAGATAAGATATTACATTACCTAGGAGATAAATAAATCAACACAGTGCTGGTTGGGGTAGGTTCTCTCTATCTCAGGATATTGCATTCTCAGCATTATTTTATATTTTTACTTGAGAATTGCTAGCAAGAAATGGAAGAAAGGAATTGTTCCAAGAACAATCCCAGAACTGTTTATTAATTTATACAAGCTAGGACTTCATCCATTTATTTGACTTAATGTGGAAACCTTGTATGATATGTCAGTACATAGTAACTCAATTTATTTCAAATTCTGATGCTCAATCAACCCATGCTGGGTTTAAGTGACTTAATTTTACAGAAAATGTTTTGAAAGGGTCACTGTTAATTATTCAACCTTCTTGCTGCTAAATGTCAAGGTTACTGCTAACATTTATTTCATACATTTCACATTTCAGCATAATTGATTATGCTTACCTTTAATGAAGGCTCTTTTTCTTTGGCTTTTAGGACATCACGTACTCCTGGTTTTCCTCATGTTATGCTTGGTACCTCACATTTTCTATAAGTTTCTATATGTAAGGTAGTTAATTGTTGGGATTATAAAAGACTCATTAATATGTTCACATTTTATTCCAATTTTTAAAAAATCATGGATTGGTTTCCATCTTTTCTACATAATGTCAATTTATATTATGTAGAATTTTCTCTCAGCCTAGCTTTTTGTCCTCAGCATACAAAACATTTATGTTGACATTTGTGTTCATTGTAACTAATGACTTGTCCTTAGATAGTTTAAATTTTCTGAATGTAGGGACCATATCTTTCTAGATCACTGATTTTTCTGTGTATGTAGTATGGTGTTTAGAATATACCAGACATTCAAATGTGTATGTTGAATAGAGGAATTGGTAAGTGTAAGCACCTACTATCCATATAGCTGCCCATTGACATGCTATCAGTCATCTCACATTCAGTATATTCAAATGCATTTGCTGTATAAATTTCACCCTCTTTAAACTGGATGTTTTCCAGGATTCCTATCTCATGAATTTAATCTAAAATTTAAAGTCATAATTAATTTCTCTCCCTTTCTAGACCCATTACTTAAACTTAGCATAACATTCTATTTAAATTCTTTCTAAATAACTCAATTCCAATTCTGCTAGTAATACCCTAGGTCAGTCACTCCACATCTTTTAGGAATAAAACTCAATAAAATTCCTCCTCTGAGTTTGAATCCATTACTCATGTTTTCTCCTATATAATATATTCAAAATGTAAGTATAATCATCTATTTAAAATATTCCAATGATTTCTATTGTTTAAACAATAGACAAAATTTATCATATAACTCTCAGAGTCTAAAAGCCCTTTATTTCTCTTTTTCAGATTCTAAATATTTTTATGTATGCCTTGTTATCCAAGTATACTAGTATGTTTTAAGTATTTTAATGGCATCTATTCTAAATGTTATTTATTCACATGTTTGTGAATGTGTTTTCATACTTGCACAGCAGGGCCTCCCTGCCACTGTGAACTAACACCACATGCATGCCACATTTGGCTTTTCATGGATACTGGTAAGTGAACCACGGCCAGCAATCTTTGCAAGCAAGTACCTTTAACCACTGAGCAATCTCCCTGGCTGCCATGCTTTTAGGTGTTTTTTTTTTTTTTTTATTTTTAAGTGCACCATGAACACCTGTACAAAAACCCTCTGTACAACTAGCTGTAAAAGGTGACCCTGGTCATCATTTATATATATTTTTTCTGCTTCAGTAAGGATAAGATTCACCAGGAGGGATAATAAATATTTGATGAATGAACAAACACATATCAGACAAATAAGAAGATAGTTTCCAGGATCATGGCAATGAATTTGTAATTCCTCAGTATTGGAAGAAATTGTGGTGCTGGGTGTGAAAAGGGGAAACTGAAGACTGTCCCATATCACAAAGAAGACAATCAAAGCAATAAAGTGCAATAAAATGTCCCAGGGAAAAACGACAGTTCAGTGTAGGAGAATAGTACTTTCCTTGAGAATAGAGTGGGAAGATAATGGTGTCTATCCACTGCTGATTAAATGTAAGGTCCTTTAGCAATTTTCAGTGCTATTTTTGATCCAGGCAAGAACGAATATATGTAGTTCTTACAATGGACCACCAAAGGGCAATGATAGATCCTTTCTACCTTGTAACTCTGTCCATACTTTTTTTTTTTTATTAGTTCTCCAAAATCTTTTAGAGAGCCATTTTTATGAGTGGCTTCTATGAAATCAAAAACTTTCGTGTTAAAATATTGGTCACGTAACATTCTCCAATGTTGTATATTCCTCAGGTGACCAGGAAGGACAGACTGTTGGATAAGAGAGAAAACTTTCCCCTGTTATTCCCATACCTAATTATTATATAAGATCCAATTCTAATTCATTTGCTTGCCTTTAATATTTTTTTTCGTTTTCAGAGATAATTTTATTTACTCATCTATTATTTTTAGGAGAAATAATTTTTGATATGATTCCGTTACTTTGCCCCAAATAGCATTGAAATATTGTTCACTTTTCTCACATAAACTTTTTGAGACAAAGGGAATTTCTCTAATTTCATCTCCAAAGCTCTTTAGAGAGAACTTCTGTAATATTTAACACTTATGAGGAAATGTCGAATTTGAAATCCAGTGACAGCAACCTGTCTTGTAAGCCTTTAATATTTTTTTTTTAAATTTAATTTATTAGTTTTCATTTCAGTGAATACAGGCAGTTTGGTACCATTATTTAGGCTCATCTGTGATCTACCCCCTCCCATTAGACCCTCCTTGTTAATGAAAATGGGTCGTGCATTGTGGAGATAGCCCCCAGTTATTAGTATGATAAATGTCTCTGCAAATCATGACCCAACATGTAACTCTGACATTCTTTCTGCCCCCTCTTCCGCAAGATTTCCCTGAGCCAAGTTGGGTTCATTTTTGGTCTGCTTCAGTGCTGAGGTGTTGGGAACCTCTGAGGCTTTGGCTCTCTGATTTGGTAGGAGTTGATTTTTCTCTGCGTTGATCTCCTTCCCCTTTGTGCTGGTATCCAGTTCACAGGAAAACATCACCCTTGCTTATTTCACCAGTTGTCCTTAGTTTCAGTTGGGCCCCTTTTGAGGTATGTTGGGGCAGCTCTCTTCTTAGGATCTGCATCTATCTGGAAAAGAGAAGCAGATTCTCCAACGGAGAGTAAGTTAGCACCCGGAAAATTGAGATAACACTTACTTTTTTGATAGACAGTTTGATAGGTGTAGGCCCTCTTATACCCCGTGATTGATGGTAGCTTGATATTGTAGAGTGGGCTTGTGTTTGGGTATGGTTCTGACTTATTTCCCAGCTCCAGCTAAGGGTCTAGTACCACTGAGTGGATCAGTTAGCCAAATCAAGAGCAATTGATTCCTCACCATGGCTGTGTACCACTATTGCACTTGTGTGGGCATCACATCTGGTTATTTGTTGCTAATTAGGTTAAACAATGTGTTGCTTGGACAGATCTTGGTCATTTCCCCCAGTCGCCTATGTAGCGCCTTCTGGCACTAGACACGCTGACTGTCTGGGGACTGACTCTCTCCTGGCTTCCAGCCATGTCATTCCATTTTACGCGTCAGCTGTGTATGGAGTCTTCAGCAATAGGGTCTTATCACTGGCCTTTGGTGGGTCATCAAGTACTCTGACAGAAGTCTGTCATTGTTTTGGGAAACCTTGTAGGTTTCTCTGATCAAAAGCTCATTGTGGATGGTAGGCCCAAGCTGGAAGTGGGGGTTACAGGTCAGTGTCCACTAAGAAATTGAGGAAGAAGATAACTAATATACAAGAGTTAGAGAGGAGAGAGATAGAGGGGAGAGGGGGAGAGGGAGGGAGGGAAGATGTAGGAGATTTAGGTCAGTCTTGATCCTACCCTCTCCAGTGTCTTGTGGTTCAGGTGTTTCCTGTAAGGGTCTAGTGAAGGTTCAGCCATTTGGTCTGTCTTTTCTGAAGTAGAATTTTATGGTACCATTGCCGTTTGGGTCCAGATTACTGTTTTCCACTCTTTGATTCCCTCCCCGCCCTCCCATCCATCTTATTGTCTAGTCCATGAGGTGCTTGCTGGGTATGTAAGGCATCTTGGGCAGATTCAGGTTAGGTGTGGCAGATGAGTGAGACTATGTGTCGATTTTTTTCTGTGATTGGGTAAGTTCGCTGAGAATGATCTGTTCCAGGTTCAACCATTTTTCCTCAAATTTCTTTATGTCGTTTTTTCTTACTGCTGTATAGAATTCCATTGTGTAGATATACCACATCTTTGTTATCCATTCTTCTAATGATGGACATCTGGGTTGATTCCAGCTTTTAGCTATTACGAATTGAGCTGCTACAAACATGGTTGAGCAAATCTCTCTGGCTTTTGGTTTGAAGGTTTTAGGGTACATGCCCAGTAATGGTATAACTGGGTCTGTTGGTATTTCTATAGTCAGCTTTTTCAGGAGTCTCCATATTGCTTTCCAAAGTGGTTGTACCATCCTGCATTCCCACCAACAGTGAATGAGTGTCCCTGCTTCTCCACATCCTCGCCAGCATTTATTTTCATTTGACCTTTTGATGTTGGCCATCCTTATTGGGGTAAGATGGAATCTCATCGTTGTTTTAATTTGCATTTCTCTGATGATTAGGGATGATGAACATTTTCTTAGGTGTGTGTTTGCCATTTGTATTTCTTCCTCTGTGAATTGCCTGTTTAACTCTGTGCCCCATTTTGTGAGTGGGGTATTTATCTTCTTATTGTTTAGACTTTTGAGTTCTTTGTAAATTCTAGAGATAAGGCCTCTATCAGTTGGATAACCTACAAATATTTTCTCCCATTCTGTGTGTATTCTATTGGCTTTGCTTATTATATGCTTTTGACATTCTATATTCTGATACTTTTTAAAATTTGCTCAGGCAATGTTTCAAGTGGTCTACAGGGATTCTGAAGTGATTTCAAGTTTGAACATTTTCAGCCATGACCATTTTGTCTATAATAATAATAAAAATAGTTTAATTGCCATGTGTGGTTGTGCATGCACTTGGAATCCTAGCACTTGGAAGGCAGAGGTAGGAGGATTGCTGTGAATTTGAGGCCACCCTGAGATTACATAGTGAATTCTAGGCCAGCCTGAGGTAAAGTGAGACCTTATCTTGAAACATAAAAACAGTTTAATAATAACTCTTTTAATGTCATTACACTAGTATGCTTAAATAATGATAAAAAAAATGATGGAACAGTGTTGTAGGCAGCTCCATGTTGCTGGGAAAAACATCCAACCAGACGCAGCTCATTGGAATAGTTGCTTTATGTCAGCTTAAAAATTGGCATACATCAATGATGAATTCCATCAATGATAGAAGAAGGTAGCCCCATTTCATAAGTCCAAACAGAGAAAAATCACCAAACAGCAAGCAAACAAAAATGCTAACAGGAACTGCCAGAACTCAAAACTAATCTTCACACCTTTTGACTAGAATCAGAGCCAGTGACATGTCCTTGCCTCTAGCAGGAGAATCTGCCTGATATGGAATGAAGTTGCAAACTCAATTTTAATAGAATACATGAGTCTACAGGACATACATTTACACTATCATATTCAAACTACCATATGCCATACCTGCCCCTATATACTTATGAACATACCATAATGCAAACAAATTCCATTCAGACCAACTTCAATAGTCCTATATGTGGTGTCCAGAAAGCTGTGTATACTCTGAATCAATATTCACTATATCGTGCTTGTGGTGGTTTAGTTCAGGTACCCCCCATAAACTTTAACTGTTCTGAATGCCATGTCCCCAGCTGATCGCAATTTGAGAATTAAACCCTTCTGGAGGGAGTGTATTGTGGGGGGCAGGTTAATGGCTGTTATAGCCAGCTTCCTCTTGCCAGTGTTTGGTATACTCTCTTGTTGCTGTTGTCTATCTGATGTTGGCCAGGAGGTGATGTCCACCCTCTGGTCATGTCATAATTCTCCCCTCAAGTCTGTAAGCCAAAATATATTTTTTTGTCCCCACAAGCTTCTCTTGGTTGGCTGTTTTCTACCAGCATTAGGAACCTGACTGCAACAGTACTATTTCTCCTGTAGCCTGAGTTCATGGGTCCACATAATAAGGGTTAGAAATAGGAATGGTACTATGTACCATCACCCCACGTGACCCATTAGCCAAATATTGCTTCCTGATCCTGAAACCTTATGCTCTACTGGCCTACAAGATTTTATTCCCAAGGGAGTAGTGCTTTTGCCAGAATGCACAGAAAACATTTCACTGAACTGGAAGACATGACTTCCCTTGATCACTTTGGGCTCCTAATGCTCTTGAGTGAACTGGCTGAGAAGGGAATTGCAGTGTTAGCAGGGGTGATTGATTAGACTACCAGTGGGTTTTTGGAGTGCTCCTCCTAAATGGAGGCAAGAAAGAATATATCTGGAGTTCACCCTAAGATCCTTTAGGGTGCCTCATGGTATTACCATGTCCTATTATCAAGGTCAATGGCATACTACAACAACCCAATCAGGCTCTGTGATAAATTACCCAGATACTTCAGGGATGAAAGTGTGTGTCATCCCTCCAGGTGAACAACTAAGACCTCTTCATGCTCTTACTGAAGGTAGAGGAAATACAGAATGGGTAGTAGAATAAGTTATTTACAGAGACCACATGACTGGTTACAAAAACAATTACCATAATTGCCATAAGTTTTTCTGTCCTACTTTGTTAAGAGTGTTTGTACATATGAGCATCAACATTAGGATGCTTTATTTTTTCCTTCTAGTTCTCTGTTTTGTTATGAATATTGATTGAAATTATATCATTAGTTAACTGTTGCTGAACTTATACTTAACTAATCGGATCATTGAGACTAAACATTCCTCAAGGGACCTTGCCTTGTGTTTGTGGGGTAGATTTTGTGTTTCCAATTATATGTGACATAGTTATATCATGCTAGTGCAAATTATGACCTTATAACTGTTGTAATTCTGTAATTACATGTTATATAAGGAGATAAGGCTTGGTGTCAAGTTGACAAGGGGTGGACTTGTGATGGTTAAGTTCTGTTGTCAACTAGATAAGATTAGGAATCCACGGACATTCCTATTGGTTGGGTCTCTGAGGTTGCTTCCTGGAAAGATTGACTAAAGGAGGAAGTCCTTCCTCCAGAGTGAGACTTTTCCTCAGAGTGGGCAGCCCTCATAAATTGTGGGCTTTTTGTAAGGAAGTTCTGACAGAAAAGGATTCCCTTCTACTCACCTGCCTGCTGGTGCTGCTTGTTAGTGAGTATATCTATCCCATTTGACTATCCTTCACAGACATTGGAACCAAGGTTCCCAGCCTTCCAACAGAGACTAAAGACCAGTGGCTCTCCAGAAATCCTATAGGCCTTCAGTGCTGGATTGGTACTGCTGAGGCATCCAGCCACATGGACAGATAAGCTGCCAGGTTCTTTCACTCTCAGGTGTGCAGACTGCTATTGTTTGAGTGATATAAACTACTCCAATATATTCCTTTTTTGTTGATTTTTTGAGGTAGGGTCTCACTCTAGCCCAGGCTGACCTGGAATTCACTATGTAGTCTCAGGGTGGCTTTGAACTCACAATGATCCTCCTACTTCTGCTTCTTGCGTGCTGGGATTAAAGGCATGTGTCACCACACCCGGGAATAAATCCCTTTATAGTACAACACATTCTATAGGATATTTTGCTTTACAAATCCCTGACTATCACAAACAGCTAAGAGATCAATAATGCAAAGTCTATGGTACATGTTTTTGTCTGGTGTTTTTGAAGCAGGGCATCACTCTAGCCCAGGCTACCATAGAACTCACTGTGTAGCCCAGGCTGGCCTTGAACTCACAGTGATCCTCGTTAGTCACTGAAGTGCTAGAATTAAAGGTGTACAGTAACATGCCTGGCTTTAACATACATCCGTAGCAACAAAAGTTACATTGCAGCTGGGCGTGGTGGTGCACGCCTTTAATCTCAGCACTTGGGAGGCAAAGGTAGGAGGATCGTGGTGAGTTCAAGGCCACCCTGGGACACAATAGTGAATTCCAGGTCAGCCTGGGCTAGACTGAGACCCTACCTCGAAAAAACAAAAGAAAAAAAAAAGTTACACTGCAATAAGATAGTGATGTTTATTGCATAAGTTATGATGATAATTAAATGATTATTTTACTTTGATCTTTTTTCTTACTCAAAGCCATTGCTCTACAGTTTCTTACTCTCTGACATCATTATCAATAGTACTTTATACAGGTGATCACTCACAATGTTTCTTCACTTAGTTTTCAGTGTAACTTTTTCCTGTCCCTCTTTAGGCACTGCCACACTTAATTTGCTAATTATTTAGGATTGCCCAGTATCTCAATTAGCCCTCTCTATCTTTTCTCCCTGTCTGCACTCCCAAGACTCTCATGTAATTCCATGGTTATCAGTGCCTACTGGTATTTCGTAAATATGATGAAGACTGACATTAATCTTGAATAGCTTCTCCCTCTGTCTCTCTCTCTCTCTCTCTCTCTCTCTAACTCTTTCATATTAGTTATCTTTTTCTTCCTTTTCTTAGTGGGCATTGACCTGCAACTCCCAGTACCAGCATGCGGCTATCATCCACAATGAGCTTTTGATCGGAGAGACCTACAAGGTTTCCTAAAAGACAGACAGATTTCTGTCAGAGTACTTGATGACCAACCAAAGGTTAGTGGTAAGACCCTACTGCTGAAGACACCATATGCGGTTGACATATAAAATGGAATGGCATGGCTGTAAGGTGGAAGAAAGTAAGTCACCAGACAGTCAGCATGTCTAGTGCCAGAAGGTGCTATATGGGTTACTGGGGGAAAATAACCAATAACAATGCAAGAAACTCACGGTCTAACATGCTTAGCAGCAAATAACCTGTTGTGATGCTCACATAAGTACAATAGTGGTGCACAGCCATGGTAGGAAACCATCTGCTCTTCATTTGGCTAACTGATCTCCTCAGTGAAACTGGACCCATAGCTGGAGGTGGGAAATAAGACAGAACCATACCCAAACATGAACCTGCTCTCCCGTACAAAATAACCATCAATCGTGGGCCACAAGAGGTCCTATACATATTAATTTCTCTATAAAGACTTCCTGCCAAGACGGCGACCACATAGCTGTGCCACAGATCCCAGAGAACTAAAGGCAAAATATTAAAGGTTCACGGTCTTTTAGGGGAGAACAATCTTCAATAGATTGCTAGTGGGTGGGCACAGAGGGGGAAAAACAGAGAGAGGAGATGGATAAATTCCTGGATGCATACCATGTATCAAAGCTAAACTCACAGCAGATTAATCTCCTCAATGAACCTATCACACTCATGGAGATTGAAAAAGTAAAAAAAAAAAAAAAAAAAAAAAACTCCCAAAAAGAAGAGTCCAGGACCAGATGGTTTCTCAGCTGAATTCTATCAAACCTTCATGGAAGAACAGAGACCAATCTTCCTCAAACTGTGCCACACAAGTGGAGAACTGGGAAAGCTCCCCAACTCCTTTTATGAAGCTAGTATCACCCTAATTCCAAAACCAGACAGAGATGCCACAGGAAAAACAACAACAACAACAACAAACAACAACAAACAACAACAAAAAACTACCGGCCTATTTCCCTGATGAACTTAGATGCAAAGTTTCTGAACAAAATCCTAGCAAACTGAATCCAGCAACACATCAAAAGCATTATCCACCTTGACCAAATAGGGTTCATCCCAGGAATACAGGGGTGGTTCAACATACGGAAATTTGTCAATGTAATACACAATGTAAACAAGGTTAAACATAAAAAACACATGATCATTTCAATAGATGCAGAAAAGGCCTTTGAAAAGATACAACATCTGGGCTGGAGAGATGGCTTAGCAGTTAAGCGCTTGCCTGTGAAGCCTAAGGACCCCGGTTCGAGGCTCGGTTCCCCAGGTCCCACGTTACCTAGATGCACAAGGGGGTGCACGCTTCTGGAGTTCGTTTGCAGAGGCTGGAAGCCCTGGCGCGCCCATTCTCACTCTCTCCCTCTATCTGTCTTTCTCTTTGTGTCTGTCGCTCTCAAATAAATAAATAAAAAATAACAAAAAAACTAAATATATATATAAAAAAAAGAAAAGATACAACATCACTTCAAGATCAAAACATTGGAGAGAATTGGCATGGTTGGTTCATATCTTAACATAATAAAGGTAATATACAAAGCTCCTAAGGCCCAAATAATACTTAATGGAGAGAGACAGGAGGAATTTCCATTAATATCCACTCTCACCTCTTCTTTTCAATATAGTACTGGAAGTCCTAGCTCAAGCAATAAGACAGGAGAAGGAAATAAAAGGGATACAATTTGGAAAGGAAGAAGTTATGTTAGCTCTATTCACTGATGACATGATTGTATATGTAAGAGACCCAAGAGACTCCATCCCAAGACTCCTGAAGGAGATTAACTCCTATAGCAAAGTAGCAGGATACAAAATCAATGCACAAAAATCAGTAGGTTTTCTATATGGAAATGACAAAGGTGCAGAGAAAGAAATAAGGGACTTGGTCACATTTTCAATAGCAACCAAAAAATTAAAATACCTTGGAATAACATTAACCAAGGAAGTGAAAGATCTATACAATGAAAACATAAAAACACTCAAAAAACAAATTGATGACTTGAGAAAATGGAAAGACCTCCCATGCTCCTGGATAGGCATAAGTAACATTGTGAAGATGGCAATCCTACCAAAGGCAATATATAGATTTAATGCAATTTGAATTAAAATCCCTACAGTGTTCTTCACAGAGATAGAAAAAATGATCTCAAATTTATTATTTTTTTTAAAAAAAAAAGAAATGGTAAGTTTATTTGAGGGATTAAACCTCTACACTCATGCATACCCGCCCATGTGTGAGCACACACACATCCACCCAAAAAGACAAAGAAAAATATGTTGTCCAAACTTAGAAAATTTGAGGAAATTTCCAAGAAACTTGTGTAGGAGGGGAATTAATACTTGTAAAAGTTTTAAAAGTCACACTAACCAGAGGAGTAGGCTTTCAAAGATTTAGTGAATTCATTGATGTCTAGATTAAAAAACTGAATTTGCCTAGTACTATGCCGTGCGACTTTAACCAATCAATTGGCAGGAGCTTCTCAAAGAAGCACAGAGACCTTGGGGTTCTACACAGTGGGAGAGATTCATGAGGGATGGAGGAAGGCTTGAACTCACATAAGGATTGGTAATGTTTTCTCTTAATAGCACAAACAATGAGATTTATCCCTTGATAATGTTATTTCCCAAAGCAATGGAAGAAGTAACCAACAAGGCAATATAAATATATTTTATATGGAGAGTTGGGTTGAGGAAGAGGCATCAAAATTAGCATATGAGGGCTGAAAAGATTGCTTCGTGGCTAAGACATTTACCATTGAAGCCTAAGATCCCATGTTTGATTCCTTAGTGCCCATGTAAGCCAGATGTACATGGTAGCACATGTGTTTGGAGTTTGTTTGCAGTGGCTAGAGGCCCTAGCACACCCATTCTCTCTATTTCTGTATGCCTCTTTCTCCCTTTCAAATAAATAATTAAAAAGTAAAAAAAAAAAAATAAAAGTAAATAAGTAACATAGCATATGGCAGGAACAAAGGACAGAGGGAGAGACAGAACATCCTTCCCCAAAAAGGCTGATGGGCAGCAGAACTTGTACAGGAATGTGTGTGCTGGACAAATATCCCAATCACAGCCCGCATGGCCAGGCATCACTGAGTAGTTCAACTTTCCTCACTCTCTGGACAATTTCTTTCTTCAAATGTGCTCTCTTCCTTAATAAAATATTTCTATTCTACCACCATCTACAAGAACCTGGTCCAATTCTCTCTCCTGATATGTAAGAAGGTACACATCCCAGTGTCTGCCCTCTGGCCTCCAACATCTTCCTATAACAACATCACATGTATATTTGTGTGCAAGGTTGGGCATAAAGAGACAAACATGGAAGATATATACATAGATCAGATAGATGATTTTGATAGATATATGATAGGTAATTGATATATTGATGATAGGTAACTTATACATAATGATGGCTGAATGATAGATAGTGATAGATAATTGCTGGATAATAGGTGATAAAGAATGATACATAGATATAGATAGATATTTATAGATAGCCTATAATTGATGGATAGATAATAAATAATTTACACTTTATGATAGGTAATTTATGAGTAATGATAGTTCATAAAAGGATGAGGATACATATGCAAGAATATAAATACAAACAAACAATGTGATTTGAAAAATAGAGAAGTTTTTTATGGTACTCTGAATAATTTTCTCTCTGGCCCCTCTTTTCTACACTATCTGAGTTCTTCTGTACCTCTGTCACATTTTCTCTCAGATTCTCTAAGATCCTCTGCATTCTTAAGTTCTTCCTTTATATACGTTAACATATCTAAACATTTCAAGGCAAATTTTGTTGGACCTGGAGGCATCCTATTTCTTTAAATTAATTTGTTTCCTTATATGTTGGTTTTACACTTCAGTCTGCCAAGGGCAATATAGTATTTCCCTCTCTCTGGTGCTTGGGAAATCCCACTTTCCTAGCTCTTGAGCCAATAAGAGCACGAATGTACAGTAATGTGTTGTTCATCTGAGCACTGGTGAGTATTCTCCTGGAATTACAAGCGAAAGAAAGCAATATGGGGTGTGGGGACTGGACAGGTAATATTACATCAAGGACTCTTTCAGCGAGCCAAGATCCTTTGGAGTGAATATTTGGCAGGCGTAGATAAGGGATGAGTGGTGGCAGGGCTCTACTCTTATAACCAGTGTGATACACCGATCTGTAAAGGGTTTTACAAGTGCCACTGGCTCAGCAAACCCAGTGTTGCCAAGCTTTTGCATGTATAAAGCTTCATGTAAAAGTTCATTTATTATCACATGATTGTCTCACTTAGCTAAAAATTGTGGTATATAACATAGCATTGCAGATTTTCTCAGGAACACGTTAATTTAGTTGTCTTTTCATTCTTCCTCTCCCTTCCTATGGGCATGATCAATACAAAACACCCACATTGTGCTGGGAGAGATACTAGATCTCTGTTGATCCTAACCATATTTTTTATTAATTTTTATTAACATTTTCCATGATTATAAAATATATCCCATGGTAATTCCCACCCACCCCCATACTTTCCAATTGAAATTCCATTCTCCATCATATTACCACCCCATTACAATCATTGTAATTACATATATACAATATCAACCTATTAAGTACCCTCCTCCCTTCCTTTCTCTACCCTTTATGTCTCCTTTTTACCTTACTGGCCTCTACTACTATGTATTTTCCTTCTCACGCAGAAGCCCAATCATCTGTAGCTAGGATCCACATATGAGAAAGAACACGTGGTGCTTGGCTTTCTGGGCCTGGGTTACCTCGCTTAGTATAATACTTTCCAGGTCCATCCATTTTTCTGCAAATTTCACAACTTCATTTTTCTTTACCGCTGAGTAGAACTCCATTGTATAAATGTACTACATCTTCATTATCCACTCATCTGTTGAGGGACATCTAGGCTGGTTCCATTTCCCAGCTATTATAAATTGAGCAGCAATGAACATGGTTGAGCACGTACTTCTAAGGAAATGAGATGAGTCCTTTGGATATATGCCTAGGAGTGCTATAGCTGGGTCATATGGTAGATCAATCTTTAGCTGTTTTAGGAACGTCCACACTGTGTTCCACAATGGCTGGACCAGAATGCATTCCCACCAGCAGTGTAGAAGGTTTCCTTTTTTTCCACATCCCCGCCAACATTTATGATCATTTGTTTTCATGATGGTGGCCAATCTGACAGGAGCGAGATAGAATCTCAATGTAGTTTTAATCTGCATTTCCCTGATGACTAGTGATGTAGAACATTTTTTTAGATGCTTATATGCCATTCGTATTTATTTCTTTGAGAACTCTCTATTTAGCCCCATAGCCCATTTTTTGATTGGCTTGTTTGATTCCTTATTATTTAACATTTTGAGTTCTTTGTATATCCTAGATATTAATCCTCTATCAGATATATAGCTGGTGAAGATTTTTTCCCATTCTGTAGGTTGCCTCTTTGCTTTTTTCACTGTGTCCTTTGCAGTGCAAAATATTTGTAATTTCATGAGGTCCCAGTGATTAATCTGTGGTTTTATTTCCTGAGCAATTGGGGTTGTATTCAGAAAGTCTTTGCCAAGACCAATATGTTGGAGGGTTTCCCCTACTTTTTCCTCTAGCAGTTTCAGAGTTTCAGGTCTGCTGTTAAGGTCTTTAATCCATTTGGACGTAATTCTTATGCATGGCGAGGGAGAAGAATCTATTTTCATCCTTCTGCAGATATATATCCAGTTTTCAATACACCATTTACTGAAGAGGCTGTCTCTTCTCCAATGAGTATTTTTGGCATTTTTATTGAATATCAGGTGGCTATAGCTACTTGGGCTTACATCTGGGTCCTCTATTCTGTTCCACTGATCTACATGTCTGTTTTTGTGCCAGTACCATGCTGTTTTTGTTACTATGGCTCTATAGTATAGGTTAAAATCAGGTATGGTGATACCACCAGCCTCATTTTTGTTGCTCAGTATTATTGTAGATATTCGAGGTTTTTTGTGATTCCAAATGAATTTTTGGATTGTTTTTTCTATTTCCATGAAGAAAGTCTTTGGAATTTTGATAGGGATTGCATTAAATGTGTAGATTGCTTTAGGTAAGATTGCCATTTTCACAATATTGATTCTTCCAATCCAGGAACAAGGGACGTTTCTCCACTTTCTAGTGTCTTCTGCAATTTCTCACTTGAGTGTTTTAAAGTTCGGATTGTAGAGATTCTTTACTTCCTTGGTTAGGTTTATTCCAAGGTACTTTATATTTTTTGGTGCAATTGTGAATGGGAGTGATTCTCTGATTTCATCCTCTGTGTATTTGTTGTTAGCATATATGAAGGCCACTGATTCTGTGTGTTTATTTTGTATCCTGCTACATTGCTGTAGGTTTTGATCAGCTCTAACAGTTTGCTAGTAGAGTCTTTAGGGTCCTTTATATATAGAATCATGTCATCTGCAAATAATGATAACTTGATCTCTTCCTTTCCAATTTGTATCCCTTTTATGTGTGTCTCTTGCCTTATTGCTATGGCTAAGACTTCCAAAACTATATTAAATAAGAGTGGGGACAGTGGACACCTTTGTCTTGTTCCTGATTTTAGTGGAAAAGCTTCCAGTTTTTCCCCATTTAGTAATATGTTGGCTGTAGGCTTGTCATAAATAGCCTTTATTATATTGAGATATGTTCCTTCTATTCCCAGTCTCTGTAGGACTTTTATCATGAAGGGATGTTGCATTTTGTCAAATGCTTTCTCTGCATCTAATGAGATGATCATGTGATTTTTGTCCTTCAACCCGTTTATGTAATGTATTACATTTATAGATTTGCGTATGTTGAACCATCCCTGCATCTCTGGGATAAAGCCTACTTGGTCAGGGTGAATGATCTTTTGATATATTTTTGTATTCTGTTTGCCAATATTTTGTTGAGAATTTTTGCATCTATGTTCATGAGGGAGATTGGACTGTAATTTTCTTTTTTTGTTGTATCTTTTCCTGGTTTTGGTATCAGGGTGATGCTGGCCTCATAGAAGAAGTTTGGTAGAATTACTTCTTTTTCTATTTCCTGGAAAAGCTAAAGAAGCAATGGTGTAAGCTCTTCCTTAAAATCTGGTAAAATTCAGCAGTGAATCCATCTGGGCCTGGGCCTTTTTAAGTTGGGGGATTATTGATAATCGTTAGGATCTCCATGTTTGTTATAGTTCTATTTAAGTGATTAATCTCATTTTGTTTTAATTTAGGTAGGTCATATAGATCAAGGAAATCATCCATTTCTTTCAGATTTTCATACTTTGTGGAGTATATGCTTTTATAGTATGTCCCTATGATTTTTTGAATTTCTCTGGAATCTGTTGTGATGTTACTTTGTTCATCTCTGATTTTATTAATTTGTGTCTCTTCTCTCTTTCTTTTGGTCAGATTTGCTAAGGGTTTATCAATCTTGTTTATCCTTTCAAAGAACCAACTCTTAGTTTCATTAAGTCTTTGGATTGTTCTTTTTGTTTCTATTTCATTAGTTTCTGCCCTAATCTTTATTATTTCTTCCTGTCTACTGATTTTTGGTTTGCCTTGTTCTTCTTTTTCCAAGGCTTTAAGGCAAAGCATTAGGTCATTTACTTGCGACCTTTCTAATTTCTTAATATAGGCACTGAAGGCTACAAATTTACCTCTTTAAACTGCCTTCATTGTGTCCCAGAGATTTTGGTATGTTGTGTTCTCATTAACATTTGACTCTATAATTTTTTTTTGATTTCCTTCTTGATTTCTTCAAGACCCATTCATCATTTAGTAGTGTATTATTTAGTTTCCATGATTTTGTGTATGCTCTATAGCCATTCTTGCTACTGATTTGTACTTTAATTCCATTGTGGTCAGATAGAATGCAAGGAATTATTTCAATTTTCCTGAATTTGTTAAGATTTGCTTTGTGTCCTAATATATGGTCTATTTTGGAGAATGTTCCATGTGCTGCTGAAAAGAATGTATATTCTGCAGCCTTTGGATGAAATGTCCTGTATATATCTGTTAAGTCCATTCCTTCTTTGACGTCATTTAGTCCAGATGCCTCTCTGTTTATTTTTTCCCAGGATGACCTGTCAATTTGAGAGTGGGGTGTTAAAGTCACCCACCACCACTGTGTTTGGTGTTATCTGTGAACTTAGTTCTAATAGTGTTTGTTTGATGAATTTGGGAGCCCCCATGTTAGGTGCATATATGTTTAAGATTGAAATGTCCTCCTGTTGGAGTGTGCCGTTAATCAATATAAAGTGACCTTCCTTAACTTTCTTGACTAACATTGGACTAAAGTCTACCCTGTCTGATATTAGGATAGCAACCTATGCTTGTTTTCTAGGCCCATTTGCTTGAAACACCGTCTTCCAACCTTTCACCCTAAGATAATGTCTATCCTTTGTAGAAAGGTGAGTTTCTTGGAGACAACAAATTGTAGGATCCTGCTTTTTAACCCAGTCTGCAAACCTATGTCTTTTTGTTGGGGCATTGAGGCAGTTGATATTAAGAGATATTATTGAAAGTTATGTATTTATGTTTGCCATTTTGTGTGTGTGTGTGTGTGTGTGTGTGTGTGTGGTTCCAGTTCTACCTGTGCTCCCTTCTGTTAACTAGTATTTGAGTATTCCTTGTTTTTTCTAGGTTCCTTATATGTGTGCTTTTCCTTTTCTTCAGCATGGAGGATTCTATCATGTATTTTCTGTAGAGCTGGTTTTTTTCTTCAAATACTCCTTTAACCCACTTTTGTCATGGAAGGTCCTTTTTTCTCCGTCTATTTGACTGGACAACTTTGCAGGATAAAGTAACCTTGGTTGACAGTTGTTATCTTTCAGAACTTGGAATATATCACCCCAAGCCCTTCTTGCTTTAAAAGTTTGTGTTGAATAATCTGCTGTAATCCTGATGCGCTTACTTTTGTAGGTAACTTGATTTTTCTCTCTAACTGCTTTCAATACTTTTTCTTTGGTGTGTGTGTTTGGAAGTTTGATTATAATATGGCTAGGAGAGGTTCTTTCTAGGTTTTATCTGGCTGGGGTTCTAAAGGCTTCCTGTATCTGTATTGGCACCTGTTTCCCAATTTGGGGAAAATTTTCTTCTGTGATTTTGTTGAAGACACCTACTATGCCTCTAGAGTGGAGTTCTTCTCCTTCTACTATGCCCTGAATTCTAATATTTGATCTTTTCATAGTGTCCTGAATATCTTGAAATTCCCACTCAAACTTTTCTATAAGTTTGTCTTTCTCTTTGTTGGCCTGTATTAGATCTGCCACCTGGTCTTCTAGCTTAGATATTCTGTCCTCTCCTTCATCCATTCTACTGGTGAGTTTTCTACAGAGTTTTTTATTTCATTAACTGTGTTCTTCATTGCTAGTAATTCTGACTGTTTTTTCTTTATTATTTCTATTTCTTTATTTATGTCTTGCATTGCCTTCTTTATTTCATGAAATTGGTGTCCTGCATCTTTTTGATTCCTTTGATTTCCTCTTTAAGTTCCTCTTTGACTCCTTTGATTTGTTCTCTGACTTCTTTGAACATATTTACAATCATTCTTTTGAAATCTTTTTCAGGCATTTCCTCTAACTTGTTCTCACTGGAGGTCATTTCTGATGCATTAATACTTTTAGGTGGATTTATATCATCTTGCTTTTTAGTGTTTCTTGTGTTATAATGTATATATTTTTGCATCTTGGATTAAGTTAATGCTTGGATTTTCTAGCTAGCTGGGTATTCTTAGCTGTATCAGTTGATTTGATGTTATATATTTTCCGGGTAGGAGCTTAAGGTGTTAGATGTGGCTCTTAAGACTCTGAGAGTATCTACAGAGATGCTCCTAGGGGTTGAGTTTCTCTGCTATGGGAGTATTCAAATAGGCTGAGTGGAATAAAACACAGGTAGATTCTACAAGTTAACTAAACACTGTACCCATTCAGTCAAAAACAGCCCCAAGTATGTATGCCAGAGTAGTTATTACAACAACCAGATCCTCTATCAACATAGAGGTTAAGATTTCTGGTCTGTTGAGGGATCCCAGTCAGCTTGTGACCAAGTGAGACCCTTCCCTGGTGCAAACCCTGTTACCTTGGATGATTTTGGTCTCAGTCAAGTTACTGCCTAGGTCATCAGGCTGCTGTTCTGATTTCTGGAGCTGGTCACTGGCTTTTCCTGTGGGGCAAGCCAAGCCTGGCAACTGTGGCCCTGCAGAACAGCACCCCCGCTGCTGGAACTGCTGCTGCGAAAGCTGCCTCTGCTGGGTCAGCTGGGCCCACTGCTGTTGTTGCTTCTGCTTCTGCTGCTGTTTTACCTGTCACTTCTGGAGCCACTGCTGTTACTGAAGCTGCTGCTGCTGGGTCTGCTGTTGTTGCCGCTCTTGGGTCTGCTGCTGCGGGGTCTGCCACTGCTGCCGCTCCTGTGTCTGCTCTTTCTGGGGCCTCTGGTAGCAGTTCCAGAGCTGCTCATGTTGCTGCTAAACTCTGCTCCTGCTTGGTTCCCGCTGTCGGCTCAAGTTGGCGTGGCCGGGTCCTGGACTGCTGTTCTGTTCGCCGGAGCTGGGCTCAGGCAGTGGGGGAGGGGAGGGAGCCACAGCTGCTCTTGTTCACTCACTGCTCCACATGTTCTTCTACCTCACGGTGTGCTCCTCCGTTGCTCACTGCCGCTCTCCCTTCACATTTCCTGAGTTGCGGAGAGCGCCAGTTTGAGGGGAAGCTCCTGCACCTGGCTTTTCCTGCGGCTGGATCCAAGGCTGGCAGCTTTCTCGTGCGCCCCGCCACTGCAGGGGTTGGCAGAGCTGCCGGGGCCACTTTTGCTGGCCTGTGCAGGCTCTGGATGCTCTGTATCTCATACTTCTCCGCTGCTGCTTCAATTTCCTATACACCTCAATTTTTAGTAAAAGTGAGTATTTTGCTAGTTTTTTTGGTCTTTTTTCCCCCCAGGCTGCTTTGGCGTGGTACCTACACCGCCATCTTAACCGGAAGTCTCTTAAATTTCATATGGAAAGGCAGATGGCCTTGCATACCCAAACATATCCTCACCAAAAGAATTACCACTGGAGGGATCACCATACCTGATCTAAAGCTATATTATCAAGCCATGGTAATAAAAACAGCACAGTACTGGCATAAAAGCAGGAGAATAGACCATTGGAATAGACTTGATGACCTGGACTTTGGGTCAAGCAACTATAGGTACTTGATATTCAACAAAGGCCCTAAAAATATAGGCTCGAGAAAAGACAGAATCTTCAACAAATTGTGCTGAACCAACTGTATAACCATATGCAGGAAACTGAGACTTGATCCACGCATTTCACCCTGCACTACACTCAAGTTCAAATGGATCAAAGACTTCAATATAAGGCCAGAAACTCAACTACTACTGGAAGAAAATTTAGAAAGTACTTTCCATGATATAGGAATGGAAAAAGACTTCCTGAACAAAACCCCAGTAGCTCACAATCTTAAACAGTCACTCAACCAATGGTATCACATGAACCTGAAGAGTTTAAGGATAAGAATACAATAAGCAAGCCAATAGATTACCAAAAGAATGGGAGAAAATATTTGTGGGTTATCCAACTGATAGAGGCCTAATCTCTAGAGTCTACAAAGAACTCAAAAGTCTAAACAGTAAAACGTTAAACACCCCACTCACAAAATGGGGCAAAGTGTTGAGCAGGCAGTTCATAGAGGAAGAAATACAAATGGCAAACACACACATAAGAAAATGTTCATCATCCCTAATCATCAGGGAAATGCAAATGAAAACAACTATGAGATTCCACCTTAACCCAATAAGGATAGCAAACATCAAAAAATCAAATAAAAATAAATGCTGGTGAGGATGTGGAGCCACTGTTGGTGGGAATGTAAGGTGGTACAACCACTTTGGAAAGCAATATGGAGACTCCTGAAAAAGCTGACTATAGAGATACCAACAGAACTAGTTATTCCCTTACTGAGCATCTACCCTAAACCTTCAAATCATAGGCCAGAGAGGTTTGCTCAACTGTGTTTTTAGCAGCTCAATGTGTAATACCTAAGAGCCAGGATCAACCCAGATGTCCATCACAAGAAGAATGGATAACTAAGATGTGGTATATCTACACAATGGAAATATATACAGCAATAAGAAAAACTGACACAATGAAATTTGAGGAAAAATGGTTGAACCTGGAACAGATCATTCTCAGTGGACTTACCCAATCACAGAAAAAAAAAAAAAAATGAACATAGACGCAAAGATCCTCAACAAAATACTCGCAAACCGAATTCAACAACACATCAAAAACATTATCCACCTTGACTAAGTGGGATTTATCCCAGGAACACAAGGGTGGTTCAACATACAAAAATCTGTCAATGTAATACACCACATAAACAAGCTTAAACAAAAAATCACATGATCATTTCGACAGATGCAGAAAAAGCCTTTGACAAGATACAACATCACTTCATGATCAAACCATTGGAGAGAATCAGCATGGCCGGTTCACATCTCACCATAATAAAGGCAATATACAAAGCTCCAAAGGCCCATATAATACTTAATGGAGAGAGACTGGAAGAATTCCCATTGAGATCAGGAACAAGACAGGGATGTCCTCTCTCACCTCTGCTTTTCAATATAGTTCTGGAAGTCCTAGCCCAAGCAATAAGGCAGGAGAAGGAAATAAAAGGGATACAATTTGGAAAGGAAGAAGTTAAGTTAGGTCTATTCACTGATGACTTGATTGTATATGTAAGAGACCCGAGAGACTCCATCCCAAAATTCCTGAAGGTGATTAACTCCTATAGCAAAGTAGCAGGATACAAAATCAATGCACAAAAATCGGTAGCATTTCTGTATGCAAATGACAAAGACACAGAGAAAGAAATAAGGACACAGTCCCATTTTCAATAGCAACAAAAAAAAAAAATAAATAAAGTACCTTGGAATAATGTTAACCAAGGAAGTAAAAGATCTATACAACAAAAATATAAAAACTCTCAAAAAAGAAATTGAGGAGGACTTGAAAAGATGGAAAGACCTCCCATGCTCCTGGATAGGCAGAATTAACATTGTGAAGATGACAATCCTACCAAAGGCAATATATAGATTTAACGCAATTCCAATTAAAATCCCTACAGTGTTCTTCACAGAGATAGAAAAATGATCTCAAATTTCATATGGAAAGGCAGAAGGTCTTGCATATCCAAACATATCCTCAGCAAAAGAAATACCTCTGGTGGCATCACCGTACTCGATATAAAGCTATATTACAAAGCCATAGTAATAAAAACAGCATGGTACTGGCATAAAAACAGGAGTATAGACCAATGGAATAGACTTGAGTACCCGGATTTTGGGTCTAGCAACTAGAGCTACTTGATATTCGACAAAGGCCCAAACAATATAGACTGGAAAAAAGACAGCATCTTCAACAAATGGTGCTGGACAAACTGGATAACCACATGCAGGAAACTAAATCTTGATCCACACATTTCACCATGTACAAAACTCAAATCCAAATGGATCAAAGACCTCAACATAGGACCAGAAACTTGAAAACTACTGGAAGAAAATTTAGGAAGTACTTTCCATGATATAGGAATGGAAAACGACTTCCTGAATAAAACCCCAGTGGCTCAAGTTCTTAAACAGTCACTCAACCATTGGGATCATATGAAGCTGAAGAGTTTCTTTACAGACAAGCATATAATAAGCAAAGCCAATAGAATACCCACAGAATGGGAGAAAATATTTGCAGGTTATCCAACTGATAGAGGCCTTATCTCTAGAATTTACAAAGAACTCAAAAGTCTAAACAATAAGAAGACAAATACCCCACTCACAAAATGGCGCACAGAGTTAAACAGGCAATTCAAAGAGGAAGAGATACAAATGGCAAACACACACCTAAGAAAATGTTCATCATCCCTAATCAATAGAGAAATGCAAATTAAAACAACTATGAGATTCCACCTTACCCCAATAAGGATGGCCAACATCAAAAGCTCAAATGAAAATAAATGCTGGCGAGGCTGTGGAGAAGCAGGGACACTCATTCACTGTTGGTGGGAATGCAGGATGGTACAACCACTTTGGAAAGCTATATGGAGACTCCTGAAAAAGCTGGCTATAGAAATACCCACAGACCCAGTTATACCATTACTGGGCATCTACCCTAAAAACTTCAAACCAAAAGCCAGAGAGATTTGCTCAACCATGTTTGTAGCAGCTCAATTCGTAATAGCTAAAACTGGAATCAACCCAGATGTTCATCATTAGAAGAATGGATAGTGAAGATGTGGTATATCTACACAATGGAATTCTATACAGCAGTAAGAAAAAACGACATAAAGAAATTTGAGGAAAAATGGTTGAACCTGGAACACTCTCAGTGAACTTACCCAATCACAGAAAAAAAATCGACACATAGTCTCACTCATCTGCAACACCTAACCTGAATCTGCCCAAGATGCCTTAAATACCCAGCAAGCACCTCATGGACTAGACAATAAGATGGATGGGAGGGTGGGGAAGGAATGAAAGGGTGGAAAACAGTAATCCGGACCCAAACGGCAATGGTACCATAAAATTTTACTTCCTAAAAGACAGACCAAATGGCTGAACCTTCACTAGACCCTTAAAGGAAACACCTGAACCACAAGACACTGGAGAGGGTAGGATCTAAACTGAACTAAATCTCCTACATCTTCCTGCCCTCTCTCTCCCCCTTTCCCCTCTATCTCTTTCCTCTCTAACTCTTATATATTAGTTATCTTTTTCCTCAGTTTCTTAGTGGACACTGACCTGTAACCCCCACTTTCAGCTTGGGCCTACCATCCACAATGAGCTTTTGATCAGAGAAACCTACAAGGTTTCCCGAAACAATGACAGACTTCTGTCAGAGTACTTGATGACCCACCAAAGGTCAGTGGTAAGACCCTATTGCTGAAGACTCCACTCGCAGCTGACGCGTAAAATGGAATGACATGGCTGGAAGCCAGGAGAGAGTCAGTCCCCAGACAGTCAGTGTGTCTAGTGCCAGAAGGTGCTACATAGGCTACTGGGGGAAATGACCAAGATCTGTTCAAGCAACACATTGTTTAACCTAATTAGCAACAAATAACTGGATGTGATGCCCACACAAATGCAATAGTGGTACACAGCCATGGTGAGGAATCAATTGCTCTTGATTTGGCTAACTGATCCACTCAGTGGTACTAGACCCTTAGCTGGAGCTGGGAAACAAGTCAGAACCATACCCAAACACAAGCCCACTCTACAATATCAAGCTACCATCACGGGGTATCAGAGGGCCTAAACCTACCATACTGTCTATCAAAAAAGTAAGTGTTATCTCAATTTTCCTGGTGCTAACTTACTCTCTGTTGGAGAATCTGCTTCTCTTTTACAGATAGATGCAGATCCTAAGAAGAGAGCTGCCCCAACATACCTCAAAATGGGTACAACTGAAACTAAGGACAACTGGTGAAATAAGCAAGGGTGATGTTTTCCTGTGAACCGGATACCAGCACAAAGGGGAAGGAGATCAACGCAGATAAAAATCAACTCCTACCAAATCAGAGAGCCAGAGCCTCAGAGGCCCCCAACACCTCAGCACTGAAGCAGACCAAAAATGAACCCAACATGGCTCAGGGAAATTTTGCAGAAGAGGGGGTGGAAAGAATGTCAGAGTCACATGTTGGGTCATGATATGCAGAGACATTTATCATGCCAATAAGTGGGGGCTAACTCCACAATGCACAACCCATTTTCATTAACACGGAGGGTCTAATGGGAGGGAGTAGATCACAGATGAGCCTAAATAATGGTACCAAACTGCCTGTATTTACTGAAAAGAAAACTAATAAATTAAATTAAAAAAAATAAATATAAAACAACAACAACAACAACAAAAAAAAATGCCACATAGTCTCACTCATTACAGCAGCTAAGCTGAATCTACCCAAGATGCCTTACATGCCCAGCAATCATCTCATGGACTACACAATAGGATGGGTGGAGAGGGAGGGGAGCGCAACAGAGGTGTGGAAAACACAAATCTAGACCTAAACAGCAATGGTAACATAGAATTCTATTTCCTGAAAGGAAGATCAAATGGCTAAACCTTTACCCGGCCCTTAGGGGGAACACTTTAACCTCGAAACACTGGAGAGGTTATGATGAAGACTAACCTTAATCTTCTACAGCTTCCCTCCCTCCCTCTTCCTCTCTCTGCCCCCGCCCCAGCCTCTTGTCTCTAACTCTTGAATATTAATTATCTTTTTCTTCCTTTTCTCAATGGGCACTGACCTGTAACTCCCTGTACCAGCATGAGGCTATCATTCACAATGATCTTTTGTTCAGAGAGACCTACAAGGTTTCCTAAAAGACAGACATATTTCTGTCAGAGTACTTGATGACCCACCAAAGGTTAGTGGTAACACTCTACTGGGGAAGACAACTTTTGTGGTCAACACGTAAAATGGAATGGCATGGCTGAAAGTTGGAAGAGTCAGTCACCTGACAGTCAGTGTGCCTAGTGCCAGAGGGTGCTACATGGGCAATTGGGGGAAAATGACCAATATCTGTCCAAGCAACTCATGGCCTAACCTACTTAGCAGCAAATAACCTGCTGTGATGTCCACACAAGTGGAATAGTAGGACACAACCATGGTGGGGAACCAACTGTGCTTGATTTGGCTAACTGATCCCCTCAGTGGTATGGGACCCATAGATGGAGGTGGGAAACAAGACATAACCATACCCAAACATTAGCCCACTCTCCAATATCAATCTACCATCAATCATGGGCTATAAGAGGGCCTACACCTATTAAATTCTCTATAAAAAATAAGGGTTATCTCATTTGTCCTGGTGCTAACTTACTCTCCATTGGAGAATCTGTTTGTCTTCTTCAGATAGATGTAGATCCTAAGGAGAGAGCCACCTCATCATACCTCAAAAGGGCTCCAGCTGAAACTAAAAAAAAATTGGCAAAATAAGCATGGGTGCTGTTTTCCTGTTCAACTGGGTACCAGCACAAGGGGGAAGGAGATCAACACAGAGAAAAATCAACTCTTACCAAATCAGAGAGCCAGAGACCCAGAGGCCCCCAAATACCTCATCACCGTTGCAGACCAAAACTGAACCCAACATGGCTCAGGGAAATTTTGCGGAAGAGGGTGCAGAAAGAATGTCAGAGCCACATGTTGGGACATGATATGCAGAGACATTTTTCCTACCCATAACTTTGGGCTAACTCTGCAATGCATGACCCATATACCTCAACAAGAAGGGCTAAGGGGAGGGTTAGGTCATGGATGAGTCTAATAATGGTACCATACTGACTATATTTGCTGAATACAAAACTAATTATTAAAACAACTAAAAAATTTTAAAAATCTCTATAAAAAATAAAGGTTATCCCATCTGTCTGGTGCTAACTTTACTCTCTGTTGGAGCATCTGCTTCTCTCTTTCAGATAGATGCATAACCTTAGGAGAGAAACACCCCATCATACCTTAAATGGGCCCCAGCTGAAACTAAGAATAATTGGCAAAACAAGCAAGGGTGTTGTTTTCTTGGTGAACTGGGTACCAGTACTAGGGTGAAGGAGATCAACACAGAAAACAATCAACTCCTACAAAATCAGATATCCAGAGATTCAAAATCTTCAATTACCTCATCACTGCAGCAGATCAAAAATGAACCCAACATGGCTCAAGGAAATTTTGTCGAAGAGGGGGCAGAAAGAATGTCAGAGCCACATGTTGGGTCATGAAACACAGAGACATTTCTCCTACCCATGACTGTGGGCTAACTCCACAAGGCATGACCCATATACCTCAATACGTAGGGGCCATGGGGAGAGGATAAGACTTAGATGAGCCTAACAATGGTACCAACTTGACTGTATTCACTGAGTACAAAACTAATTCATAAAAATTAAATAAATAAACAAAATTAAGAACATATATATGGATACATCATGAGTTGTTGTCGTATTTTCCCTTCTCTTTGCCCCCATTATGCTGGGGTCCTCCTCAGTGACGCTTCAGGTGTTTCTCATTGGGTTATAGGTTATGTTTTATGGGAGCTGCAGTTAGCTCTTGGGGGAGGCAGTGCCTCTGAATATGACAACCCAACCTGTGACTCTTAACAATCTTTCTGTCCCCTCTTCAACAATATTCCCTGAGACTTAGTGGGTGTGTTTTAAGACTACTTCAATGATGGGCTCTTAGTAGCCTCTGGATTTCTGCTTTGGTATGTGTTGAGTATCTTCAGTGTTTGTCTCCTTCTCTATGGCAATGCTTGTCAGGCTCACCATGGAAGCAGCAATCTTGCACATCATCTCCCAATTCTGCTGTGGTTTCACCTGGGCATTGGCTGAAATGTAATGGGTGCTGTTTCTCCTTCGGTCACAATACCTTCTGCAAAGGAAAAACAGGTTCTCCAAGGAGAGCAAAGTCAGCATGTGTTAATTTGTAAATCTTATGTGTATGGACATCTCCATTAATCCAAGATCTAGCTATCTAGTTATTATATGGCATGCACAACAGCTTCCTCTTCCTCCTCTGCTATTGTTCCCCTACAATGACCTCTCAAACAGGAGCCCAAGTAGTCTTCTGAAATGTACAGAACATGATCCCCTTTCTTCCCATAAAACATGTCCTTGGGGTGGGCTGGAGAGATGGCGTAATGGTTAAGGTGTTTGCCTATGAAACCGAAGGACCCAAGTTCGAGCCCCAGGACCCCCATAAGCCAGATACATAAGGAGAACATGCTTCTGGAGTTTGTTTGTAGTGGCTAGAGGCCCTGTCATGCCCATCCTCTCACTGTCTGACTCTCTTCTCTCTCTATTTGTAAATAAATAAACAAACAAACAAACAAACAAACATGTCCTTGGACTTTCATCTCATCTGTAAGGAGATCATTTTAAATGTCCCAGAGTTACAAAATCACAATTCTTACTATAATAATCTTCATCAATTCCACATGCATCTGGAAACAACTGCTTTTTGCAAGAATATACTTTATTGCTGCAAAGAACGCTCACTTCTCATTGTGGTTATACATTTATTTCTTTCCTTCAGAAATTCTTCCTGTTTATGTTGATGTTGCTGCTCTTTTGTCTCTTATAGGTTACTGTTTACTATCACCTTCCCAGAAAGACCTAACCTTGTGTAAAGGGTGATTTATGTCCCATGACATTCCCACCCTTTGTCATACTAAATTTTTTCTTAGCATCCTGTACCTACTCACTGCTAAAGTAACACACCCAACCAGAAGCAGCCAACCGGTGGTAGGAGAGGCTTTATATTGGCTTGCAGACTTGAGGGAAGCTACATGAAGGCAGGGAAAAATGAGAAAATAACAGAGGCTTTACATCACCTCCTGGCCAACATCATGCAGACAACATACCAGGAGAGTGTGCCAAATACTGACAAGAGGAAGCTGGTTATAACTCCCATAAACCTGGCTCCAACAATACACCTCCAATAGCAAGTCTCCAATTCCCAAATTGCCACTGTCTGGTGATCAATCACTCAAAATACATGTGTTTATGAGGGACATCACATATCCATTATCTTGATTATATTTTTATGTTCCAAACATGAAATAAAATTCTATCAAATAATATTTACTTTTTTTTTAATAGTTCTAAACCAATGACAACACCAGTGGATTAAATGCAGTCTGGATACAATTAGTATTCTTTTAGTCAATGAAAATAAATAACATATGGAAGTGCTTCCCAAAATTGAATTATGTTCTATAATATATTCTCTTAAATTTTAACATTAATATGACTGGCTTATAATTTCTTTTCCTCTAACTTGATAATAATATAATTAAAGTAGAAAATAATGAAAACCATTTCTTAAATATTTGATGGCTTTTATTCTTACAACACCACATTTTTGAAAGCTGTCTCTTCCCTAATGATATTTAAATTGAATTCATTACTGAAATACAAGAATATCATTTTTTGGTGGGGGGAGGAGCATGGGGAAATTGCAACTGCTTTTCTGTCTTTTTAATTTATATATAATACAAGTCTCTTCTCCAGAAATTCATTTTACTAAAATATCACCAGATTATCATAATGGATTTCCTAGACTCTCACTAGTATCATGTGACTGATTATTTATTGTTATATTTCAAAAAATTATGAATTTTGTAAGATTTTCTTGGAGCATAAATTGCATACATTTGCCAAGGCTAATATATAACTATTGAGTTCATATCACTTTTGAAGCTACCAAGTTAATTATTTTTATTTATAAGAATTAGTGATAAAATATCAATAAACTTTAATCTAAATAACATATAATAGTAATGCTCATGTCAAATATGTTTAATAAGGGAAATTTTTGAATATCAAACTTGACTTATTGGATTCTTGGTAGTGTATATAAGAAAATTTATGAAAAACAAATTAGCAAAATTATAAAATATTTATTATGTATAAATAATGTCATTGGTGCACTTAGTTCAATAATGAGCCATATAACATTATCATGTAAACACATTTCCTGAGGTAATAAATAATTTAAGATGTTTGAGATTCAAAGAATATTAAATCATTGTGCTGTTCCCTTTCTTATTACAATTTTATTGATTCTGTTGCCATTCAAGTATAATTTAGTTAAAACATAATAAAATGTCTTTATAACCCATCTTTCTTCTTACAGTTTTCTTATAATGACAGAAGTACACTAAATGATGATATGTAAGAAAGATGCAAATTTCTATCTTTTAGCTCAATTTTAATTTGCTTTATAGCTTTCCAAATAATTCAAGATCTTACTGGTTTCCTGTTCAACATTTTTTAAATAGGTTATTTAATAATCTATTTAAATAAACAAATAAATATAGCTTACTGCTTTATAAAATATTATGCATTTCACATTTTATACATTATCTCCATGTATTTTCATATTTTAAACATTTTCGTTTCCTCTCTCACCAAATCAGAGTAGTATAATGAAATTTTCTTCTGGTTTTGTCTTCCATGACTAATCAGAAATAGGGTAAGGTTTTTTTCAATGATTTATTTTTCCTTTAGCTCTTATACCCTTTTTTGTCTAATCTAATAATAAATATATTTTTCAAACTATTTTTGTTCCTTTAGTATCTTCACAAAAATTAATTCATGTTTACATTTATTTGTTCACACACTATATTATGCAAAATCCTCAAAGATATTTCAAAAATATGATATGTTGTAACTATTTTTATCTTTTAACTAGGAATTATTTATTAAAATAATAGATATAATGAGCCATGAAATAACAAATTCCTGGTTTCTCTATGAAAAATAATCACTGAGCTGGAGAGATGATTTAGTGGTCAAAGTGATTGTCTGCAAAGGTAAAGGAACCAAGTTCGATTCCCCAATAGCCACTTAAAGCCAGATGCATAGGCTGGCATTAGTCTGGAGTTCATTTGTTGTGGCTAGAGTCCCTGGTGTGCCCATTCTATTTTCCTCTTTCTCTCTCAAATAATAAATAAATATATTAAATATATGCATGCATGCTTTACTATATAACAAGTCCTTCCCTTACCTTTGCCACTACATTTTAATATTTAAAGTCTGTTCTTCCTTCAATCATTCCATACAATATTATTGAAAAACTCAACTTCTTGAAGCAGAATGTAAAAAAAAAAAAAAAAAAAAAGCACTATAGAAACTTCTGTGAGGATATTTTGTTTAATTATAATTTAAGTATATTATGCTCTTAAGTGCTTCATAATAATAATTTTAAATTCCTTAATATTTCTTTTAGAAGTATGAATAGTGTTGGTTGCTGAAAACTATTTAAAGGTAGCAGATTTCTTTATACAAGTGTGCTTTGGAGTTAATGTAGGTTTATGTCCAGTCCATGGCAAACAAGATACATGTTACAGTAGAGTTGCATAACTATTTGGGTTTCCAAATTCATGAAGACTACAGTCTATATTTATAGTCTATTCAGGAGGTCATACAGTGTTAGTCACTTTTTCATTGTTATGACCCAAATATTTGTAACAGCAACTTTTTTTGGCTCATGATTTCAGAGGTTTTAGTTAATCATGGCAGAGGAGAGCTTCTCATAGCACAGTAGACAGAAAGAGAGAAAGCCTCAGTGCTAGCTTTCTCCTTTCCTTTTTATTCCAACTCGTCCCTAGACTATTGCCGGGTGTCCCCACGTTCAGAATAAATCATCTCTCTTTAGTTAGCAACATCCGGGAAAGTGGCCTCAGAGATGCACCCATAGGTATGCTTAATAATTAAATTGACAATCAATAATCAATATTTCAAGTGGGATTTTTCTAAGAAGTGTACATAGTTAAATTAAATTAAAATGTATTAAGGTTCATCTGAGCCTCCAGCACTGATATATAGCCTGGCCATGGTGGTCATGCCAGATAACTGATAAGAGGTTTGATTCCTAAGACTTCTGGATGCTGCAATAATTCCTGCAGTGGCAGTAATGCAGTTGGCAACAATGTTGATCCTTCTAATCATGGAAGAATTCTCTGTACTATGCAATGCTGCTTGGTATATTGTTACCTGTCACAAAGTATCTTTCAAAATTGTAATTGATCCTTTTAGGAACTATTGCTTCTTTGTCAACTTCATTTATGCAACACCCAAAACATTTATTTTCATTTACATGTTTATAAGAGCTGGAGAGAGGGATAAGCAACTAAGTTAGGTGTTTGCAATGCCTGAGGCACTGGGTTTGATTCTCCAGTACCCACATAAAGCCAGATGCACAAAGTGGCCTATGTTTCTGGACTTTATTTCTAACAGAAAGAAGCCATGGTGCGCCGATTCATTTATTTACTATCCTCTCTGTCTTTCTCTCTCTTTCTTTCCTTGCAAATAAATAAAGTAAAATGTACTTTATGGGGCTGGAAAGACGGATTAGTGGTTAAGCTCTTGCCTGTGAAGCCTAAAGACCTCGGTTGGAGGCTCTATTCTCCAGGACCCATGCAAGCCAGATGCACAAACCGATGCATGCATCTGGAGTTCCTTTGCAGTGGCTAGAGGCCCTGGCGCTCTCATTCTTTCTTTATCTATCTGCCGCTTTCTGTCTCTGTCTGTCCCTCTCAAATAAACGAATAATAAAAAAAAAACATTAAACATGTTGGGTCATGATACACAGAGACATTTATCATACCAATAACTGTGGGCTAACTCCACAATGCACGACCCATATACCTCAACAAGGAGGGGCCAATGGGAAGGGGGTAGGTCATGAATGAGCCTAATAATGGTACCAAACTGCCTGTACTTGCAGAATAGAAAACTAATTTAAAAAAATGCAAAAAAGTACTTTAAATAATGTTCATAATTTCAACAGCAGGAGTGCTTTCCATCTCCAGTAACCACATTATTTATTCATTCACAACAAGCAATTTTGTCTTTGTGCCAATTTATTCATGGAACAGCAATGTGTCACACTTGGAGGGTCTACTTTAATATTTTTTGTTTATTTTTACTTATTTGAGAGTGACAGACAGAGAAAGGCAGAGAGAGAGAATGGGCCTGCAAGGGCTAACGTGGGTTCCTGGGAATCGAGCCTTGAACCCCGGTCCTTAGGCTTCACAGGCAAGCAGTTAACCGCTAAGCCATCTCTCCAGCCCTGGAGGGTCTACTTTAATGATAAAAGTTCCACTCCTCCTGCTGTTCCATGTGCATTTACTACCTCCACTGAAGTCTTGACTTTCTCACAATCATGCCCAAATCCTGGAGTTTATTTTACTTAAATTCCTATTACTGTTTTTTCCTCCTACAATGTTACAAATGTTTTGAAAGATATCTACAATGAAATGAATCCCTTCTAGGTTTGTCATTTACTTTGCTCAAACTCATCCGGTAAATTATTATCAATGGCAGCTATCTTCATAAAGATGTATTTCTTAAATACTTAAATACACCTGGAAATCAAAATTATTCCTTGATCCATAGAAAACAAGATGGATGTTATGTGAGGAAACATGAACACAACATTAGTACATTGTGCATCTCCATCAGAGCTTCTATACAACCAGATGCTTGCCAATGACAAGTCATATTTTTAAAAGCAATCTTTTTTTTTCTGTGTAGGAAACCTCAACATTGGTGATAAAATATTCAGCCAGTCATGTTATAATAAGACAACATGACTTCATTGTTACATTTATAAAACCAAAGTAAAATAAGATTACTAGATTATGATTCTTATGGGACCTATGATTCTTTTGAAATGAGAAATGAGAGTTGGCTTCAATTTAAAACCATAGCTGAGTTAATCTCTAGCAGGAGATTCAGCCTACTTTGCAACTTTAATGCCTGGCAATGACTTTTCATTTTTAGCTATAAAATCCTACCCTAAAGCCAGGCGTAGTGGCACACACCTTTAATCCCAGCACTCGGGAGGCAGAGGTAGGAGAATCACTGTGAGTTTGAGGCCACCTTGAGACTCCATAGTGAATCCCAGGTCAGCCTGGGCTAGAGTGAAACCCTACCTCAAGAAACCAAAGAAACAAACAAACAAACAAAATCCTACCCTGAATGCTATTCTCCTGGAGGATTGCTTAACCACAATGAAAATCCGACTTTAGCTGTGACATCATTGATAATGAACTAAGAAATGTCTTACAACGGCTTCAGCTTCCACATAAACACCATTGCTCACCATGAACTTTTATGTTGCTCATACTTTGGCTGATAGGAATGTTGTGACCCATTTATGTTCTGATTATTTAAACTTTTTCCATACTATCAATAGCCTGCTTGGCTTTCTAGACATTTTTATTTCTTCTGGAGTGGAGTTTTCCATTCTCATCAATGTTTTCTTTCCAGTTACAGCTTAGCCAGCTGGGTGGCACACGCAGTTATAAGCACACATTTCACCTTAGCTCAGCTTTCCACCTGTCTTCCTCTTGAATGTTAATCATCTCTAGCCTTTGACTTAAAGTAAGAAATGCACAGCTCTTTCTTTCACTTGAACACTTAGAAGTCACTCTGGGGTCATTGATTGGTCCATTTTCAATATTGCTGGAATAGAAAATAGAAAGATTTAGCAGAGGAAGAGAAATGAGGGGATAACAAAAACACAACAATCAGAAGTCATAAAGCGTTCACCAATTAAGTTAGTCCTCTTATATTTTCACAATTTGTTACACCCCTCAAAATTATAATACATAGAATATTTCTGACAAAATATTTACAAATTTGGAATTATTTCAATAGCAAATAAATTCAGCATAGAGAGATAAAATGAGCACAAGATGGTGACAAATGTCTCCAATTGACTTGTTGGATCTAAGATTGACACAAATATTCAGTTTATAAAATTAAAATGCCTATAAACTACAATCTATCAAAGTATAATGAAATGGCATGTACGTTTTTAATCTCGAATGACAATTAGGATGTTTTGTAATATACCATATGTGAATGGCAGCCATTTTTAATAGAAACTTGAGGAAGCACTACCCACATAAGCCAGTGCTGATTAGAACCCAGTTGTACTTTAGGACAATGTATTGTTTCAAAGTCCACCATGGAAGCTATTATGAGTTCAAGAATACTGGGATGCTAAATAAAATAGAAGAGAAAATGGAAGCAACTAAGGAAAGCATTGGCTCCCTAAAGGTGTCAATTTCTCAGTCTGAGTTCAAGTATGCAAAACACAAAGTATTTATTTCACATGGTTGACTAGGAGAAGTGGGCCATTTTCATGGGATGACATTTTTAAGGCTTGTGCAGCCGACTTCAATGATGTGAGTGGGAGTCAGACAGAGGAGGCAATTGAGATTGTGGACATTTCTTAGATTTGTCATAGAATGATGTTGTCAAAGGAAGAAAATTTCACTTGGAATATTACAGATCTAGCCTCATATTAAAAATAGTTTGGATTATTTAGATAATGTTAATAGAGATGGAGGACAATGGTAATGAATACTATTGAATATCCAAGTAAGACAGGAATAGATTGTGGTTTATATGCATCCATTAACAGTGTAAGGGAAGAAGATCATGGAACTTGTTTTAAGTTTTTATATAAATTTCCCATGAAACAGGTATCTGAGAGACAAAAATGAATGAAACCATCCTGTACACAGGCAAAAAGAAGCTCTTAGCTTAGCATTTTTCCTGTGCATTGGTTTAATTTATTGGGCCAGTATTATTGGGCATCATACCATAAAGTGGATAGTTTAAAGAACCAAAATGCCTTTCTCATAGCTCTGGATAATATGAATTCCAAGATCAGTGTGCCAAATGATTAAGGACATCTTGTGTCAGATAAGTTCCTCTCCCTAGTTTACATATAAGTTTTCACTTGTATCCTGTTATGGGGGGGAGTGAGATAGCAAACATTTCTTTAAGAACTTTTTTTTTTAAATAAAGAAACTGGTTATTTTCATGAGAGATCAAACCTCAAACCCCTATTACCTCCCAAAAGCCCCATCTCCAAATATCATACAGAGGATTAGATTTCAATGTAATAAAGTTTAATATGTTGAGTCTATAGCATCATGGTTTTATTTAGAGCTTATAGAACTGGAAGTTTTAGATATTACCTGAAGTCAGACTTTAAAATATAATGTACATGCCACTTCTCTGATTATAAACCTTCAGTTATGTCTCCCATGTTCTTCAAAAGTTAATGCATGAACAAATAACCCCAAGGTCTTTAGATATGTTATGATGTGCAATATGACTTGAATTCAGGCACTGTCTAGCTTCATCCGAAGTTTCTCCATTATTTTTTGTTCTAACTAGCACACTTCCTTTCTCTAATATTCCTCCTTTCCCCCAGCCTCCAGCACTGTAAGCTGATGCTCCCTCCACCTGTGTGGCACTATTCACTCCTTCTCCCTTCTAGCACATCCCCAAGTCAACTCTCACTCAAGTAGACTATGATAACCTCAATGGCAATTTTGCAGATTAGACTTCCTAACAAATTGAGATGTTTGGCATATGCACAGCTCAGCACTTTTCATTTGATTTATGTTTGCCTCACACAGTAGAGGCATTGAGTATATGTATGCATGTAAATTAATCTCTATTTTCTCATCACACAGTATAATATCATACCAAAAATTCTTACATTTAAATATGAACTAATATCAATGACTTTAACATATATATGAAATTTTTATATTGTAGATTTATTTCTAGAAATGCTAATATCTTAGACTTATTACTAAAAAGACACCAAACATGAAAACAACATTCATAAAATGTACTCTATGGCATTTTAACAAATTGGATGTTATAGAAAATTTAAATGTATCCATAAAAGATCAGATAAATCTATGTTGATATAGAGAATCCAAAAGTATTGAAAACAGTTGCTGAAGATGGCACCTTTGGAATTTCAAAGTTTGGGTTAAATTTACCGTTCTTTGTATCTGCCTTTCTTCTGTAACAGATTTAAAACTTAATAAATGAGTGTTCTTATACTATGTCTATTTTCTAAATGTGGGTAGTATTAAAATCCAAAAATCTTAAAAACTGAGATATAAATTGTGCAAATTCCACTTCAACTATATTTTAAATGTCACTATAAAAAATTCATCAACAAGTTGGACCAAAATTCATTAAGTTGGGAGTCATATTTTTTGTTCTAAGAAATCTCAACATTCACTTTTATTTATTTTGTTGAAATAAACACTGATTGAATATGTATACATAGAAAAATTTCAGATATATGGTGCTGGAAAACAGAATTTTCCAGCAGTGTTAGTAAATCTACAATGAGGGGCTTATATTTCATTGAATTTGACACTTGAGATAAAATTAAATAGTAATCACCCTTTATTATAATTAATTTATTGTCAGTCATTGCAGTTCTAAACATTGTAAAGGGATTGTTTAGCATCTCAGCAATGAATCAAGCCATAAGAAAATGATCTTATCTCATGGTAGAGGCATCCAAAGACATGTGGCTTGCCACATGTGATTGTAATATGAACTGTCTTATTTTAATTCTTTACATTGTATTTAAAGGTGAAAATATGGTTAGATAATATTTTCAATAAGATGTGTTTTTGACTATATTTTAACATGAGGATGACAATAATTCTTTATGAAGTACAGAAGCTACTTAGAGGATATCTTGAAAGACTGCCCTCCCAAATTTATTTCTTACAATACTGCCAGAGATATTTTTATAATACTCATGAATCCATATTTTTAAGATCTTGGTTCGAATGAAAATGTGTTACTTGGAACAAGCTCAAACTATGACATTCTTGTTCATTAGTATTTTAACATAAATCAATTTCTCATAGTAATCAAGATCCAAACATTGTAATCTTTCAAGGATGTATGAAATGGAACAAGTTAAAAGATTGCAGTGAAAATTGTTTGAAAGAAAAATATCAAAAGGAAGCCAGGCATGGTGGCTCATGCCTTTTAAATCCAGCATTCAGGAAGTTAATGCAGGGGGATCAGTACAAATTTAAAGTCACTCTGGGCTTCGGTGTGTTTGTGTTATCCTGGAGTGGAGTTGGATACTGTCTGGAAAAAAAAAAGAAATCAAAGAAGATCCTTTCTTTTAAATTTCTCAATTTAAAAAAAAATATTTTTTTTAATTTTATTTATTACTTTTTTTATTAAATAGTTTTGTATTCAGTGAATACCGTCAAGTTCGTACCATTCTTAGACTTATCCATGTACTATCCCCTCCCCCTGGCCCCTCCTTGTTGAGGTATATGGGTCATGCATTGTAGAGTTAGCCCACAGTTATGGGTAGGAGAAATGTCTCTGCATATCATGACCCAACATGTGGCTCTAACATTCTTTTGGCTCCCTCTTCCGCAAAATTTTCCTGAGCCATGTTGGGGTTCATTTTTGGTTTGCTTCAGTGATGAGGTCTTGGGGGCCTCTGGGTCTTGGGATATCTGATATGGTAGGAGTTGATTGTTCTCTGTGTCGATCTCCTTCGCCCTTGTGCCAGTGTTTTTCCTTCTTTGCTTTCAGCCACCTCATAAGTTTATAGTAAATTTTATATGTATATAGAACTTAAACATGCCATGCATCTTATTAAGAGCTTTGCTGTGACCCAATTCAGCGATTTCTAAAATCACCCTTAAGAATTAGGTAAAATAGTTTACATTTTACAAATGTGAGGAAAGTACATGTGTGGTAAATATTATTTGACTTTAAAGAAAAAAAGAAACTTTGGCATGCTAGGTGCAAGGCTCAGCAGTAAAAGGAACTTGCTCCACATGCAAATCAAACCAAGTTGCTGCCCTCGCACCCACATGCAGCTTTATTCAAAGTGGTGCATGCAGCTCTAGCCTCACTGAGCCTACTGTAATAGGAGGCTGAGCCAGGAGAATCCCAAAACTCCCAGGTAAGTAGAGCGCCCTTCTCAACAGCAGAAAAGAAGAAAGGTGAAGGAGAGAATGAACACCCCAAGTTATCCTCTAGCCTGCTTGAATGAACTATAGCACATGAGTGCCCCTAACACACATATGCACAATTAAAAACAACTGAATAATCAGATACCTTTGTAAAAAGATCATTAAATACTGTATCTTTAATTTCCTAGTATTTTTCAGAAGTGTTATGTTAATTTGAAAGGAAAATATTTTTATTTAAATATGTTACACTTAAAAACTCTAAAATCAAAGCCAGCTGTGTTGGCACATGTCTTTAATCCCAGCACTCAAGAGGCAGAAGTAGGAGGATTGCCATGAGTTGGAGGCAACCCTAAGACTACATAGTGAGTTCCAGGCCATCCTGGGGGCTACTGAAACACTACCTTGGGGAAAAAAAAGAACCTCAAAAATCATAAACATGTAACAGTCATAATGTTATGTTGCATTTAATGTAAAGCACATAAATTTTTTGTGGACTTTAAAATAGACTATATGAAGCTAGGCAAGCTGGTGTGTACCTGCAATCCTGCTACTTAGGGGCTGAGGCAGGATGGATAGCAATGAGCAGAGGCCATCTTAGGCTGCACAGCAAATTACGGGCTACTTTGAGAACTTCTCTTTTAAAAGGTGCTATTTTATTCATCCTTAAATTGAGAGGAAAGCATTCAATCAAGATGAAATTCTTCTACAGTGCTCCTAACTAGACTGAAAGTACATGTCCTCATAAGAATCATAATGTGAATATTTTGTTGAGGACAAGGTGAGCTAAATATGATTATAAATAACAAGCTTAAACAGTGATGTGTGGGTATTATTACAGAGCAATCTGCCCAAACTGCAAGGTAATATTTCCAAAGCATAAAAGATTTGTTCATTTTTTATTTATTTATTTGAGAGTGACAGACACAGGGAGAAAGACAGATAGATGGAGAGAAAGAGAATGGGCATGCCAGGGCCTCCAACTACTGCAAACGAACTCCAGACGCGTGTGCCCCCTTGTGCATCTGGCTAACGTGGGACCTGGGGAACCGAGCCTCAAACCGGGGTCCTTAGGCTTCACAGGCAAGCGCTTAACTGCTAAGCCATCTCTCCAGCCCCAAAGCATAAAAGATTTAAAGGAGTGATGTTATCATTAATTTAGTTGACAAAGAAGTCATCCTTATTTTATGGAAACTCACTGAACATTGTACATGTTAAATTATTTATTTTATTTTTTTATATTTTATTAATCATTTTAAGTAAGTTTTTAAAATAAAATACTTACCTAACCGAATTTGAAATTTGTAGCATGTTTTATTATGAAGATTATTACATACTATGCTATCTTGCCTACGTATGAATTAGATAAATGTGCAACACATATGTGTAACATATTCGTCATAAAATTCACAATATACTTATGCATATATATATCATTTATATATCAAGTAGCTGATACAGTCAACATACTTCTTGCTGTTATAAAAATCTACAAGCATTAAATCCTGCTAATTTTTATTATTATTATATTATTATTGTTATTATATTTATTATCTTATAAATATATAGAAGTTATATTTCTAAAATAGCCCAGTTAATGTTTTTGTTTGTAGTATAAGAAGTTTAGCAGGGGCTATTGAGATGGAACAGCAGTATTTGCTTGCAAAGCATGACTTCCCTGGTCCAACTTCCCAGTGCTCATGTAAAGCCAGGTACACAAAGTAAGTTATGTGTCTACAGGTCATTTGAAATGACAGGAGGCCCTGGTATGCCTATTATCCCTCCCAAATAAATAAACAAAATACACTTTTCAAGATAAGAAGTTTTGCACTATTACCAGGATTTTTTCATACTATATATTGTGGGTATACATGAGTTTAAGTAAATTTTCATAGATTATTTAAAGTATTCGATTTTTAATTTTACAATAAAACATAGAATGTGTTTGTGTATATTGTTCTAAGAATTCATAAAGAATTCAGAGTCTTTCAAAAGTGGACCAATATTTAAGAAATGCTTTCATCCTTGAAGTACCAATGACATAGACCAAATATTTCAAACAAATTAGTAAGAATTACACAGTGGACGTTAAAGGAAGACATTCCTGCCAGGGGAAGAACAACGAGTGAAGACCTGCTATTACTCTGCAGTCTCCCCTTCTGTGAGTCTAGGCAGTGAGGGAGGGGCATATTTTGAGATAGGATGGCACAACTGCAGGTCTAAAGTGTGCCCAACAGGTTGAGTATAAAGAGATGAAAACCACTTATTATTAATCAGATAAAGGGCTTGTAGAAGATCCTCTTCAACACCTCAAATCTTCAATACTGCTTATGACATGAAGGCATGCAATGGAACCGGGTTTGAGACTCATAGAAAGCTTATAGAAGTGTCCCCTGCCCAGCTAAAGAGAAAACTCAAGGCCCCCAGGCTTTCTTGGGAGTCTATAGTATAGTGCTTCTTCAGCAGTGGTGGTTAATCATTAGCTGACATTCACATAGAAATCATAAAGTCAGGATATATCTCAAAATTTTGTTCCTTACTGGCGTTTGAACAGAGGGTCTCGGGTACTCTTCAACTGTGCTGTATCTCTAGCTGATTTTCTTTTTACCTTTATTTTTAAAAGGGTCTCACTCACTCATTTAAAGTTTTAGATTCTCCTGCCACAGCCTCTTGAATAACTGTCATTATATACTTGAAGCCCCAAGTTTGGCCTGCACCCTACATTTACTGAAGTAGATGATGCATTTTAGCACAATTATAAGGCAACTGGTATAAGCAGATTTTTTTAAATATAAAAAGTTTATTAGGATAGTATGCCTAACATATACACCTTTATATTTGTGCATTGATGAATTTATTTAGTGCATAAAACATGTGATGTTGATATTGCAATTACAGTCACCTATTTAAAAGTGATAATTGAGTTCAAATAGACACTTCATATACTATTATTTAAAGACAATGAGTATACTGAACAGTAGCAAGATACAATTTTGGGTGGGAAAAAATAACTGGCTTAAAGTTTGGGGTGAGAAATCAATCCTTATCATGGACACAAATTATCCATTATATAGCCTCTGGAAATCACGAAGACTTTGTTATTCTATGTTCAGTATTTAGCCTTATCAGAACACAGTGTTGAAAGTATTTGGTAATTGCTGTATAAAGCAATAACACAGTGTGGTGTTTTTCACCATTCCTAGCTTATTTCTGAAGGTACTACACAAGAATTTAATAGAAAAGTTCAAATCAGTTTGAGTAATTTAGTAAGAAGTTTTATATTGATTACAATAAAGTGGGTATTTTAATGCTGTGGATTCTATGTATAGGATACACTTTACTAATACTTTCAACTACTAAGGAAAATAATAAAATATTATTTCAGAATCTAGGATATAATTAGCATTGTTAAGATATAAAATTACTTTCTCATTTTATAACCAATTCTTGCATCTTAAACCTTTGACATAGCTTAAAATATTTTCTGTATAACAATGCACATGTAATCAATGCAATCTAAAAATCATATTTCTTCAATTATAAATTTTATTGCTATAAGTGTTAGAGTATTTAGGGTAATACACACTATAAACTTTACCAATGATTTTTGCAGATGCAAACAAAGTGACCATCTCTTTGAATAAAACAGTGGTCTTACCACTGCAGTGCATGTACCATATGAGATAAAAAATGGAAACGATTCCATGTGCATCTCAGCTCTGTTCTACCAGTGACTTTCAAATGATTCATTAAACACATTCACTATAAATTGTAAATATATAACCATGAATATTGTTTGGAGAATGAAAAGAAAAATTATAACAAATTTACTTCTGGTCATGGATTTGTGAGATTTCATATATAGGTTATTTAATATGATTATACAATTGTAAATGGCTTTTATTAAAATTATTTGATAAATATATATTTCAAAGATGAACACAGCATATTTAATTTCTAAAAAAAAAAAAAAAAACCAAAGTGCAGTTAATTTAAAGTATTTGATACTACACCAGGCAGAGTCAGTGTCATGTGCCTGCAGTACTCATACCTGAGCAGTGGACACAAGCTTATTCTTAGATAATTTCTGAGTTTGAAGCCAGCCTGGGTTACATAACACCCTGTTTTATAAACCAAAAGCCAACACAAAAATTATGGGGCTGGAGAGATGGCTTAGCGGTTAAGCGCTTGCCTGTGAAGCCTAAGGACCCTGGTTCGAGGCTCGGTTACCCAGGTCCCACGTTAGCCAGATGCACAAGGGGGCGCACGTATCTGGAGTTCGTTTGCAGAGGCTAGAAGCCCTGGCGCGCCCATTCTCTCTCTCTCCCTCTTTCTCTCTGTGTCTGTCGCTCTCAAATAAATAAATAAATAAAAATTAAAAAAAAATTATGCACGAAATTCTCTACAGTTTATCAGCTTAAGGCTATTTTGATTTGACCAGTTATATCCCATCTTGATATATTATGTTGTGATTTTTTTTTCCAATACCATTAATGTAGTTTTGTGTTAGATCACCACTAAACAATGTATCAGTGAATTCTACAGTATTTTCTGTGTAGTATTATATACAAAATAATAATTACATTTGTGTTTCCAAATATTATATTCCTAAAACAAAAGCATGATATCTGGAATGATTAATTAATATACACATTAAAAATGTCAAATTACCTTATGGTAAGAAGGTAAAATACTTTATGGTATTTAAATTGAGCATAAATAAACCTTGAAAAATTTAAATAATAACTTTAAGATATCCAAGTGATAATAAAAAAAAAAAAAACCTCCTTTTGCAGTGGGCAGTGAAGATTGTATTTTATTGAGTGTGCTCTCCACAGTGGTTTTCATGCAGATCAATGAAACCTCTTTCAATGTATCCTTTGTTCTAGCAGACATGAAGATATTTTTCTTTGTTTCTTGATTTATACAAGACAACAATCTTGCCCTTGATTATTTAAAAAAATAATACCTAATATCACTGTAGCTACTTTCTTGGACTTTAATCTGATTGTGTTTGCAATTATGCATTTGTTTCAGTAACCTTACTTTTGCAAGTTTCAATCAATTGTGTTTTCATAACTAGAAGTCCTAATGATCAAGCTTATCGACAGCAGCCTGTGACTCTAATTTTTAAGATGATAAGACATAAATGAAATATACTTTTCACATCTAGGGGAGGAAAGAGTTTTATTTACATACTGGCCCAAAGTTTATTGACCTTAAATTAGGATTATAAGAATGTCATAAGCAAGTCTATGTTTTCAAGACTAGTTGGGATGTGTCATTCAAAATGGGCATGGCCGACGTATAGCAAGCTAAGAATTATTGAGCATTACTGAGTGTTCAGCACTCTGGCATGTGTTTATCATACATTATCTATTTTTTGCCCTTGAAGCAACTGAATGTGGGAGATATTTTATGCATAAAAATCTTTAGTGAGTAACTCATGCAAGCCAATAGCAATTTGTAAGCAGGGACAGACAAAACCAATGATATGTTATTGCAAGGAAAAATTGAAAAAGGATTAAAATTATAAAAACCTAAGGTAAGTTTTAGGTGAAGAAATAAGTCCAAACAAGGGATTGAAACAAAAAATTCTCCCATAAAGAATGTAAATATTGGGGGGGGGGGGAGGCTGGAGAGATGGCTTAGCGGTTAAGCGCTTGCCTGTGAAGCTTAGGACCCCGGTTCGAGGCTCGGTTCCCCAGGTCCCACGTTAGCCAGATGCACAAGGGGGCGCACACGTCTGGAGTTCGTTTGCAGTGGCTGGAGGCCCTGGCGCACCCATTCTCTCTCTCTCCCTCTATCTGTCTTTCTCTCTGTGTCTGTTGCTCTCAAATAAATAAATAAAAAATTAAAAAAAAAAGAATGTAAATATTGGGCTGAAGAAGTAGCTCAGCAATTAAAGGCACTTTTATGCAATGCCTGATGGCCCCGGGTTCAATTACCCAGTATACACATAAAGCCAGGTGCAGGCATCTGGAGTTCATTTGCAGTACTGGAATCCCTAGATTGTGTATATTCCCTATCTCTATCTGCCTATTTTCCCTGTATTTCTCTCAAATAAATACAAAAAACATTTAAGAAGAATGTAAATATCATTAGCAAAGGGTGTAAAGTAGATGACAGGTAGAAAGATCAGTGAAAGGTATATAGTGTCTCTATAGACATTGTATTCTGCAGGTACTTAATGAATGTTTACATGTTTCAGGCATATTTTAAATGATTATGTCTATAGACATGAACCATATGACAAAATGTTGTCATAGCTACCTTGCATATGTGGCAGTGATCATGTAAGATGATAATGGAACTGAAATTATGATGGTAATGTAGCACATCACATTATTCATGTTTGTGATGATACAGGTACAAAGAAAGTGACTAGACATCTATTTCCATAATAGTCATAGTGTAGCATATACAATCATATGTGGAATATACTACTATATGGAGACCTTAAACAACTATGGATTTGTTCTTGTATCCCATTTGTTGTGAAGAAACAGTTATCATGAGTTCAGTCTAAAGCAGTATGCATTTCATACTATTAGCAGCCCCACTAAGTTTATGGTCATTGTCTCTCCATTATTTAAAAAGTCACATTTCTTGTTGTTCTGCACTAGTTAAGTACAGAGTGTAGTATATGATGTGTATGATGGTATTCACTAATTATGTATTTCTAGGATATATACTGGTTTTCCACAGGGAACATATTGCTGTTGGCCAGGTATGTGCATAATAATTCCATGAAACATTAGAATACCATATGTGGCAGGCATTTCAATATCATCATCTTATACCAGCAAGATGTAGGGGGAGGACATTCAGCTGTGGAAGATTGGCAGAAATGGAAGTACACAGAGGATAATAGCACACATGTGACATGAAACCAGAAGAGGACTTGGTAAGGAGAAATGGGGCCAGCAGAACAGGAACAGTGGGATGGAGGTGAGAAGTGAGGGAAGAGAATCAACAAAAACATGTGTGCATGAAAATATCATACTGAAACCCATTATGCTCCTTAAGAAAACCTAATAAAAATTGCATAAACATTTATATAGAATGGACTTGAAAAATAAGGCAACATCTCAACCCTCTAATGAACCAAGGTACAGTTTATACAGTAAAACAGCAGAAACTCTTGCAATTGCACTAAACTAAGAGATAGGAAGACTGAGTAGAGTAGTCTCACTGGTCCAGAGATTAGCTAGTGAACTGTTGACAAAGGATGTAGAAGAAAACAACTACTACCAAATCAGATATCCAGACACACAAAGGATCCCAACACCTCATCACTGAAGCGGACCCAAAATGAACCCAATCTGGCTCAGGGAAATTTTGTGGATTGGGGGGAGGAAAGAATGTCAGAGCCACACATTGGATCATGATACACAAAGACATTTTTCCTACCCATAACTGTGGGCTAACTCCACAATTCATGACCTCAACAAGGAGAGGCCAGGGGGAGGGGTAGAACATGGAGGAGCCTAACAATGGTACCAACTTGACTGTATTCACTGAGCACAAAACTAATTAATAAAAAATAAATAAATTTTAAAAACTCTATCTAGAGGCAGGGAAGCCTTTAGGACAATGAGTAGGGCATCAAGAAACACATGACAAAACATAACCATCCAAAGGGCATGGTATTGTTCACTAGATTTGATTTCTAATGTAATAATCTTAAAAGAATATTTGACCTACTTATTTGCTTTCCTTTTAGTGACAGAGAATGGGCACACCAGGGCCTCCAGCCACTGCAAACAAACTCCAGATATGTGCCACCTCGTGCATCTGGCTAATGTGGGTCCTGGAGAATCAAACCTGGGTCCTTTGGATTTGCAGTCAAGCGCCTTAAACACTAAGCCATCTCTCCACCCCATATTTGACCTGATTTTTTTTTAAATTCACCTAAAAAGTATATAGTTTTATATTCATGGCAAATTTCTGCATAAAGAGGAAATACATATCAAATGGCATCATCACTTAACATGTGCACTGACTCTCTCACAGTTGTATTACAAAAAGAAAAAGCTCCCTCAGGAAAATCCTCACAGTAGTTTAAGGAACATGTTCTATGCAAAGCTACTCAGCTGTTGTTGATCCCTGGATAAGAATGAGACAGAGGCTACTGGACAAATTATGTATTATTAGAGTAACAAAATGGCTTGCTTAGTTTCCAGCAGCTTTGTGACTTCATACATATATTCTCAGGCACATGAATCAAAATGTCAGGGAAGGATAGGTGAAGCCAAATAAACAAGTTGTAGATTCAGTTCATACATCATTGATCAATGAATGTTATCAATTTTCTTACAGCTCAGGATCCTGATAACTTTCCTGTTGAGTGGGTAGCATAAATTTTAAATGATCTAGGTCTCACCATGAGGAGAATTGCTAAAAAGCATTTCTCAGTGCTCTACAAAACAATCACTACTTCATATATTTTAAGAAACTTATAATGAAATTCTCAAGAATTGCCTAAAGTAAATAGAAATATGCTTCTTTATGCTTAAGTCTCATTAAGATGAATTCATAAATACATTTTGTTAAAATACAGATAATGGAAATAATATTTTCCATGGTTGATTGTCTTTATAATATGAAACTGTAGGCTATGATAAATTTTAAATGAAAATAATTAATTCTATTAATCTAAAGTCATATTTTACATATATAAGTATATATATGTAATATATATATGTGTGTGTGTGTGTGTGTGTTAGAGATAATTCATAAATATAAAATACTGACTCAACTCATACTCTCACTTTGGTAACATCTGGAGTACATTCATAGTGTCCAGCACATTCCAATTAGGTGTGTCATTGGATAATGCTGTCACATGCTCTGTGGAACTTGTCTTGCCAAGCTCATCTCTCCTCTCCATGAAAGAGTGGAGATGTATATTTGTTTCACCTTCATACTGGGTCATTCCAGTATTACTTAAAGTTTGCAACACTCACTGAACTGACCCTACATTACCACTGTATAGAACCTGTTATAAAGTACTCAAAAAATTTGTATTCCCTATGACATGGTACCCTGTTTTTGGTTTTTTGTTTTTTTCCTGTACCTGATAAGGGTGAAATCTCTTTCCATTTATGTTCAAATTAGAGGAATTTTGCTACCCTTCTTACATTTAACATTATTGCCTTTCCACTTTTCTATCTAAAGGGTTTTTTTTTTTCCCCATAAATTCTGGCTTGACCCCATATTCCATACAATTCAGGTTATAGCACATCATGGTAGGGAAGGCATGGAAGCAGGAGCTTGAGGCTGCTGGTCACATGCAGCCCACAGTGAGGAAGCAGACCACCACATCTCTCCTTCTTTTCCTTGACAGTCTATCACCATATTCATGGATGACTCACCCGATAGGCTCACCTTTCACACTTCTGATAGATAGGTCCTTTCTTTGCCTCTTTACAAGCCAATTCCCACAAAAAGCTCTAGATGTATACATCCAAAATCACTACACCAAATGCTTAACTATTTTTGATTTTAATATTTTAAATGGCATTCACCAGAAAAGGGATTTCCCTCATTTTCCAATACAATTGCACTGTGGCGATACCTGAGTAAGTTCTCTCTATCTCTCCTTCCTCGCCTTTTTCCTTCCTGCATGATCTCTCTATGTAAGCCAAAATAGCCTATAACTCAAAGTCCTATCTCCATCCAAATGTTAGTATTATAGGTACCTGACACCATGCCTATTTTCTTTTATTGTTCATTAATTATGTACTTTCCCACTTAATTCTAGCCTATGTTTTTCTGTTAAATTAGCAAGTGTTCTACTATGCATTGTTCATGTTACTGCTCAATAAGAAAGGCATGAACTTCTTTTAATCTTGATATCACTAAGAAACACGATTTCCCTTTATAGGCTAGGTGTTTTGGACACTGAATTATCTTTGCTAGTCATATTCTATATCATCAAGTCCTGTTTTTCCAGCTTAAAAATACATTACAACTTGATATATTCTGTCCCTCTTTTGACTCCTATCCCAGTGATCAATGCCCTTTCCTGCCACCTAAAATTTTAACTCTATATTAAAACTATGTACAAAATTGAATGTCACAGTTTATATTTGTGTGTATAGTAAGTTTCTTGTCTGAACTTTTCCATTGCTTGTCATATTTATTTTCATTGGAATTATTACAGAAATGTAAGGATTTAGGAATCACATATTTTGTGTCATGAATTATGCAACACCACAGTAGTCTCACATTTTGTTTGATGCTTGGAAATTATGGCAAGGTAAAATTAGTGTCCTCACTGTGTAAGTTTAAAAATTTCTCTTAATCTTTTTGTTAGAATTTAGGAAGTGTGATCAGTTTTTCTTTTCATTTTAATGAGAGAGACAGTGAGAGAGAGAAACAAAAATGGGCACACCAGGCCCTCAAGCTACTGCAATCAAACTCCACATGTGGGTGCCATCTCGTGCACATGTGCAACCTTGTTCACTTATGTCACCTTGTGCATCTGGCTTATGTGGGACCCGGAGAGTCATACATGGGTCCTTAGGATTTGCAGGCAAGTGCCTTAACATCTAAGTCATCTCTCCAGCACCAGTTTATCTTTTACTACAGAAATCCAGCACATGTGAAGTTGTACTTGAAACAATGGATAAGCTCATTACATACAATGTATTTGACTAAAGCAGATAGTTTGCAGCAGAGTTCACTCAGTGAATTACACTTACTGTCCTACTGACATGATTCTACCATTATGCTATCATACTGAACAGTTCACCCCCTTGAAGACCTCCTACCGCCTATTCATCCCTGTGTCTACCTCCTAAAACTATGGCAACTAAAAGTCTTTTTACATTCGCATATATTTACCTTCTCTATTAATTCAGAAAATTGGAGTCATGTACTACGCAGTTTTACTTTTCAGAACAGCCTCTTTCACTTGATAATATGACACAATGATACTTAGAATGCCCAATGTACTCTATGATATACCAGGGACATATAAACTCCATCACTCATTATGCTCTGTAGTGAAAGCAAACAGGTAGTTTGGTAAGAGTTTGTTCTAATGATGAATTCTCAGGTGTTGCCAGAGTAAAACTGTCATAACTGAAATGCTGTTTTACATGCTATACTTTAAAGGCTTGAATGTGAAATGATCCCATAGACTCCTGTGCTGTGTACTTAACTGCCAGTTGTTTGTGACATTCTGGAAGGTTGTGGAGTCATGATGGAGGAAGTGAGTCACCAGGGATGGGCCTAGAGTGTTTTTGTAGTAGAGCTCTGCCTGGTACTTGCATTTCCTGCTTACATCATGCTTCTTAATGATGATTTGATACCAGCTCTCTGCTAGGGCCATGCTTTCTCCACCAAGACAGAACCTTCCCCTCAAGACAGTAAGTTCCTGAATTTGTATTTCATCCATGATAGTACCTTCCTGTTAAAAATGTAAGCTCCGGTCCCTGCATTTCACCCTATGATAGAATCTTTCCCTCGAAACTATAAGCCAAAATAAACCCTTTTTTCCCTCACTAGCTGTTTCAGGCCAGGTGTTTTGTCCCAGCAATCAGAAAGTAACTGCTACAGATGCACAAGAAAGTTTTCAGTCCTGGATGTCAACACCCTCTGTAAGCTGTGATTAGCATCCGTAGCATTAATGTGTTTAGTTTCCCATCATAGAGCTACCTCTCAATACAAAATTCCAGTGTTCTAAAAATAAAGACCTTTAAATAAATACAAATGTGGCCACTGAGTCATGTTGTGGACACTTGAACCCATTCTCTGTACTTTCATATACAATGTGATGCTATGCAAAATAAATTGGTATGCAAAATCAAACACTATATTATATAATAAAAATCAAAAGCATAAATATCTCCTTTTAAAGAGGGTATAGTTCTAATATTATCATTTTGTATTTAACATCAGATTTAAGTATTCTTTTTTTTACTCAAGTTGTATGAAGTCTAGAAATTGTGTTATTTGTATATTCATAATCTAATTAGCAAGCACATTGGTCACTTTCTGTCCTTCCTCTAAGTATAATTTCTTTTGCAACAGTGACTTTGGTTTTTATTGTTGTTTTGTCTGTCTGATGCTGTATTTCAAACATGCAGCAGTTTCTCAATAAAAATTAATTGCATTACACGTAAATGCCTCCTTTTAGAATTTATAAGCTATTTGACTGCTCCTGTTTCTAGAGAAACATTTATCCTTTTTCTTCTATCTGTGTCTGCTTGAATGAAATGGAGGTTGAATATCACATAATAAAACAAAGGTGAAATAAAACGCAGCTCTCCTGAATCCTGTCACACTACTCCCATCACAACACCAAATTTCTTCGTGGAATAATAATGGGAAACTGCCCTGTATCTTGCAATCCAACAATAACTGAGATCATAAGAAGGTGTAAAGCTCCAAAGAAAAATGCCTCATGCATCAGCAATAAACAGGATAGATTCCTGAAATGCCACTTTCTTTGGGATTCAGAATTTATATTCAAAACACTGCAATTGCTGTGAGACACCACAATAACATTTCTACAGCTCAGTTTCAAAGGTCTAATAAATTAGATTCTTCTGTGGCTCTGTCAGAAATACTGTGTTCAGCACTTTTAACAATGGAAGCCTTGTCTAATTAAATTAAGTGCTGTAGATCCTGCTGCCAGCAACACCACCTCAAGCCGATAGACTCAGGTTCACAATATTGCTAATCTGGCATTCAGCCACCAGGATGATCAGGGACACGAGCCAACTGTTCTGTCATAAGTAACTGAAACAAAAGGAATGGGTAGGTTTCTTTTAAATGGATCAGCAGTATCAACATAAAAATTTATATTTCACCCTTTCCAAAGATCTAGGACATTTTAGAAGGCCAATTTATTACCAAATTAGATACTTAATTTTTAAATATCTTGTTAGCTCATTGCTCTTTTAATGTGCTAGCTGGATTTTCTTACAAAACTACCTGCACTGAAGATGGAAAGTTTTGCTGAAAAATGCATGTTCTTTGTGTGACGATTGTTCTCAGGGCATATGACTGGTTTCATACATTCTTTGTGGGTTTGCTTTCTAGATTTGTTTTTGGTTATTAGTATGATTTAAGAGTAACTTTAATAGAAATGAATCTCAAAATAAAACCGGTCACTAAGACAATTTCCATTTAATTACTATAATTATAAAAGAATTATAAAACCAGAGAAAAATGGTATTTTTATATAAAGGACACTGAAGTTCACACTGACGTTTTGTAATTGTGAAGTTTATTAACAAACATTAAACATATACCATTTGATTATCGTATGATCACTCATGTATTAATGAAGAATGATTATGAAATTATTTTACTAACATAGTGTGTTATTTATTACATTTATTTATTCCAGTTAGGCCTGTACAAACCACCAGAGTACAGAACCATAAAGCATATCCCAGAACCCCTGGGCTGAGAAATGTTTAGTAAGGAGACTGATTTTTGAATATGCTAAAATAGCATGCATAATAATCACTTAGGAGGAATTAGCACCATGATACTTTATTCTGGATTGTCAAATAACAAATAATGTAAGGCTCAGTAATGCAGATAGAACATGCAGTCTGAGAGAAATAGTTGGAAACAGTCTTGACAAATGTCTGTAGGACATTCAATGTCAGGACAAAAGAATATGACATTAAACCTGGAGTGAACTCTCCATTAATTCTAGAATTAACTGTAAAGTAGACTTTTTTTTTTTCAAATGAGTCAAGTGAAATAAAATGGATGATTTCTTGCAGTTTTATTTTAAGCTGAGTAGGAGGAAATCTGGCAGAAATTAACAAATACAAATGAATTTCTGAGACAAGAACAATATCAAAAGTGTTTAGCATAAAGAAGAGTCAACAGATGATTGGAGTGAAAGTTAAATTTTACAATGTACAGGATTCTATAAAATCTCTGATTTGTGGATTTGATGTTTAAAAATATTTACTTTGATATTTACATATATTAATTAACCCATTCTCTCATTTCTATGGACATATATGGCAAAGTCTGAGATTTAAAAAAGTATAGACTTTGAGGAATGGCTAACAATGCACCACACTGAACATTATTCAATTCTGAGTTAGTATACCATTAACCCACTTTGTGGAAGCTGATTATATAACAGAGAATATGTGATTCATCTTATAGATATGAGGCATTAGGAGGATATTGACTTTAATAAATTATACTCTTCATGTTGCAATTTTAAATGTTTATTTAAATACTAAATGAAAAGTCTATTAGATATCTCCACTTATATACAAGTATGGTTATTCTATCAAATATTGAAGATAGTTGAGAATAGAAATATTTACTTCCTAAGTCCATAGAGAAAAGACTGCATATCTTATGCCTTGTTGTCTTTCAGATTATAAACCAGATTCCATAATCAAGTAACACCAGAATATAGGTATGTAAAATAACTTCCACTAATATTCAGTTTCTTTGGTGCACTTGCCTGCATATGTGTATCCCATTGCAAATTTATATATTTAATCCTCAACTCAAAGTGTATTAGATTTGAATAGTTCGTTCATGTTATAAGGCTATAATGTTCATAGTGGATTGTACCTTTGTAAAAGAGAACTAAATTCCTCACCAGTTCTACTGTGTAAGAAAGAACACAGCTTGAATATACCCCTTTACTTGCCATTAGGTAGGCCTTCACGAGACACCACATCTGCCAGTGTATTGAGCCTGGTCCTAACCTACAAAACTTTTAGTAATGCATTTCTCTTTTCTTAAGCTACTAAATTTATGTATTCTTTATTCATAACTTCTGAAAAAGATACATACTATGCATGTTAATTGTATTATTATTACTGAGAACAAATACAAGACAAGAAATAAGAGAGAAAGGGTTTATTTTGCCTCCCATTTTGAGATCACAGTCCATCATGGTAGAGAAGATATGTCAATGAGACTATCATATTAGGTTACTGAAATACTAAAACCTTCATGTCCCTTAACTGCATCCCAAAATGAAGTATTCTCTGATAAGCAAGGAGTAGAGAGTGTGGCATGACATCCCTCTCCACAAAACCCAAGGTCACTGGAAAGGGCTACAACCTCAGATTATCTTCTGTTGAAATGGAAAGACACTGATCCTGAGTGTCTGTCACAATAAACACAGAGCTCCTGATCAGAGATCAATCCATACCTTAAACTGCAATTACCTCTCCTCCTCCCAGGAGTAGCTGGAATAGAGAGCAAGAACACCAAACATTTCAAGAAGAGTACAATGAGTCTTTTATGAAAAAATTGGCTTCATCAACATATTCCCAGATTTTTAAAGCCTAAGTCTCTAAACATGAGTTCAGTTGTTGAAAGTGCACTACATTTCATTCTAGTTATTGAAGTTAAAATTACTCACATTACTAATAGTAGCAGTATCATGTCCTCTAGATGTGTTAATATATTTAGATATTATTGCTTTAAAATATGGGCATAAAGACCTCTCAGGCCAGAGATGGCCAGTTTTGACACCCCAGACCCCGTGTCCAAAGCTGGGCATTGCCACTCTTGTCAGAAACCCCAGTCTGCAGGAGGCAAACTCAGGAGAATCACTGTCATTCATGGATGGACAGAGGCTCCAGATTGAGGAGAGACCTCTGTTTCAAGAAAATATATAGATGAGTAATAAAAGGAAACCAAATGTTCTCTTCAGTCCTTTGCAAGCATATATGGGGTACACATCTGCATACGCATGTGCGTATGGCACACTTCACATGGCACACATATACACATTTGCACACATGTAAATGTTTTTATCATCTATCTGTATATATAATGAGTTCTTAATAGACAAAGACATTGTAAATTTTAGTACACATTTATTGAGTTTTCTGCTTTTAAGTATGTGTTTGTGTGTGTGTGTGTGTGTATACTTGAATGATAGATATTTAAATAAGTGTTACTTTTGAAATTCCCATAGAGAAAGTTTAAACTATTATTTTATGATCATAAAGATAGAGCTAATGTTTATGAAAGCTAGTTTAAGATATTGAAAAATATCAGAATCATATAACAAGGATAAGCTATCAATCTCCATCCCATATATCCCATATAAAATCATTTTCTAACATTCCTTATAAAATTATTTTGTTAGAGACATTATTGCAACAAGACAATGCCAAGCCATCTCTGGCCATCTTGGCACAGAGGAAGCTCCCACCAAATGCCTAGTTTTATATATATATTTATATATTTTCAAAATGTCCTCTGATCTTGTGAAATGGGCCATACATGTACCTAATTCATCACTCGTGTATAAGGAATTCACCAGTATAAATTGCATAAATGCTCTTTGTGTTGTTCATCAATTCAGCTATTCTGAAATAGCATTTACACTTCTTCTACCCACAAGATTGCATGGGCTGGTGAGATGGCTCAGCAGTTAAGTGCTTGCCTGTGAAGCCTAAGGACCCTGGTTCGAGGCTTGATTCCCCAGGACCCACATTAGCCAGATGCACAAGGGGCCGCATGCGTCTGGAGTTTGTTTACAGTGGCTGGAGCCCTGGCATGCCCATTCTCTCCCCCCACCCCATCTCTTTCTGTGTGTCTGTGACTCTCAAATAAATAAATAAATAAATAAAAATAAACCAAAAATAAACATTTTTTAAAAAGTGCATGGAGCCACACATAGCAACTGCAAACTGGTTGACAAGGCCTTCCCATTTGTTTGTTCCCTTTGCCTTTTGCCCACATGTGTTTGCCATTTGTTCTCTTTAAGTCACTTTCAAACTATTCTAGGCCAGCCTTTTTCTATGCTCTGATTTGATGACATTACAAAGTCAACTCTTCAGTTATTGTGAATATTTTCTCTGAACTCTCTTTATCATGGAAGAAGTAGACATACCACCTCGATCATAGAGACTTTCATTTCCCAACAGAGGTTGTGAAATTCCTCAAGCTGTGGCACTGGAGTTTACTGGCTGTGTCATTTCTTTCATAGGTGCCGAGTTTTCCTGGGTCTGACCCTCTTTTGACAGCCAATCAGATAAACTATCAAAGAAATATTGCAGATGTCATGAAAGACTCTTCTCTTTCATTACCAAATTTAAACGATCTCACTTTCAGTCTTATTTATATATAGTAGAGAGTAGTGGCTGAAATCAATAAAGCCCTCAATCAAGCTATGAAATAACAGCACATCATCAGACAGATGTAATAGAGCTGAGAAGGGTCAGAAAAGGGCAGTGGGAATGATGAAGGGGATGAAGTGGCTTTCATGTGACTTTCAACTAAATCATCTGATCATAACATGACAGGCTTAACTTTTTTAGAGGCAAAAGTCTATGCAAAATCCAAAAATTTGATAGGAGGCATATGTTCTCCAATGTAACTTTGATGTATGCTTTAACAGTGATAGGGTGAATTTTGAAGATATTAAAAGTGACTCTAAAACCTGAGTGTTTTGTAGTTATTATTATTCTGAGGATTGATTTATGCTGAATATTGAAGGGTCACATAAAATATGGCTAGTATATTACAAACTGGATAATATGAGAATCTGTCAAACTGAGGAACTTATTGTTAATAAGTCAGGCACTTTCCATAGGAATAGAAGTAGAATATATGTATATATTCATGTAGGGATAGAAGTTATATATATAGATAGTTTGGGACCCTGGCAGTGAATCAGTTTTATCAGTGCTTGTAGATTACCATCAGACACAACAAAAAATATGGCTTAAGTGTCTTTTTCCCATACACATGAAAGCAAGGTTAAAGTAATAAGTAATGAAGTAAAAAAATAATAAAATTTATAAAAAGTCTATTTATATTTAACTGAACTTACCCTATTTTCTGAATAACCAATATCACCCTGGAGTAAATCAGGGAGCTCTAGAAACACAACTCTTCCACGTTAAATCTCATGAATCTTTATGAAGTTAGCATTATGAAGTATGTTGAAGTAAAAAGACAGAAGCTAGATGCATTTACTTATCATGTAATATGTTGCATAGTGAATATTGAGCTCCTGACAAGTGTACCTATCAAATTCTGAAACTGGCTTCTTCACTTTTAAAAGTAAACCAGATTTTGAATTATACATCTTCACCTCTATTATTTAATTGGTATTTTCAAGTCTGGTATAGTAAGGGTAAATATAAAATTAAGCAAGTACTCTAATAGCATTCACAACTGATTTCTTTTTTTATAAAACTTTATTTTTATTTATTTATTTGAAAGAGAGAGAAAGAGTCAGAGAGAGGGAGAGAGAGAATGGACATGCCAGGGCCTTCAGCCACTGCAAATAAACTTTAGATACATGCACCCCCTTGTGCATCTGGCTTATGTGGGTCCTGGGGAATCAACCTGAGGTCCTTTGGCTTTGCAGGCAAACACCTTAGCCACTAAGCCATCTCACCAGCCCTCACAAATGATTTATTAACTTAAATGTGTATATAGAACTGAATGCTTTATTTTTATTGAGATTGGCTATGAAATTCTGTAAATTTAGCTTGTATTAATGGCTTGTACATAGAATACATTTATATGTTACTCTGTCTGCAGGTAACCTAACTTGTGTTATAGTGGTACTCTTGTTGACATTTTCTTGTGCCTCTTTCGCCAACATTTTGTAAAATGTTGTTTTTGTTTTTTGATAATTTGTGAGCTATGTGTGATTGAATGACAGCTTGGAAAATAAGTTTCTTACTTAAGGGTAACTTGAAATGTAATAAAGTAAACTTTTTTCTGGCTTAAATATGTTTGCTCATTGTGCTAAGTAATAAGGAAATAAGTATATGTCATTCCCTTCATTTTTAGTATCACATTTTATTAATTTGTTTATTGTTTATTGTGTGGACATTTGGTATTAAGCTAATTAGTTCTTGACTCAAAAAATCAGCTGCCTAATACAAAAGAAGTTCATTTCCCACACATACAAATATTGATGGGGTCTGGGGTGTCTCCTTCCATCTGGTGGTGACACCATCTGGAGCACGTGGCCTCCCAGGACAGCGCGGCAGAGGAAGAGAAGGATGGAAGAAGACCCTGAGTCTAAGAGCCACAGCCATGGAATGACACATACTACTTCTGTCTTTTGCATTTTTTTCTCTGCTCACAGGTTTCATAATTAACTACAAAGCAGGCTGGGTAAATCAAGAAGAGCAGGGGATCATTAGTAAGTACAAACTGCCTCGACAACATGTTCACAATGCTAATATACTTAAAACATCAGTATGTAATGCAGCACCTTTCAATAGCACCGCTGAATTGTGGGGATGAATGATGCATCACCTAGCAACCTTATGTGTAAACATCACATGTCAAAAATAGCAAATTATTAGCTCCTCAGAACTCCCGTTGAGCCCATGATCCATCATTGTTCTCACTTGTTAAGGCATTGATATCCTACTATCAAACATAATTTTCCTTTGGTTGTTTGGAGTTTATGTAAACAGTAATGTCTGGTTTGTATATTTTTGTGAGTAACTGTTTTTGTTCATCATGGTATAGATAAGACACATTGAGTCTGTTATGTAGTCTACACATATAAGACTGTAGTAGTTTGACTGTTAAATACCCCCATAGGTTCATGTGTTTGAATCCTTAATCCCCATGTGGTAACTCTGTTTTGGAAGGCTGTGGAACTTTTAGGAAATGGAGGATTTTGGCGGGGGGAGTGTTACTAGGGGTGTGTCTTTAAGTACAAACACCCAGACCCCTTCCATATTCTACCTCTTTACTCCTCCATGGAAGACCTGGGTCTTGCCATGCTTTCCCCACTCTTATGAACTCTACTCTCCTGAACTGTAAGCCAAAATAAGCCTTTTTATCCCCCTAATTTGCATCTGGTCAGATATTTTGTCCTAGCATATAAAGGTCACTGAGAGAGAGAATTGATGCTGAAAAGTGGATCCATTGCTACAGGAAACACGACTGTGTAGTCCCCTGTCTTTTGGAAATGCTTCATGGGATAAACGCGGAAATATTTTGAACTTTGGACTAGACAAGCACTGCAATGCTGTAAACATTGCTAATGGGCCTTTCTGGTGGGAGTTTGGAAGGTCAGAAGACAGAGACTGCATGCCATGGCATATCCACTTATGAAGTTTCAGAGGGGGGAAAAAAGTCACTGGGGTAGAAGAAGTTCATATGAAATTCTCAGAAAAGAAAAATAAAAACAAAAAATGAAAGGCAAGGGAATAAAAACTGGCTGTACTGTACCCAATTCCTGAGTGCTTGAAAAAGCTTAATTACTAAGTAGTGGATTCATGTGTTTGGTAGAGGAAATCACAAGGGAAAAACACCAAGCAAATTGTGGCAGACAGCTTCAGGTTCACTGAGATGAACTTTCAGACCAGGCACAGTTATGGAGGAAGGGATTTATTGAAGCTTGCAGATCCAGGGGAAGTTCCATAATGGCAGAAGAAGCTGGCCTGCCTCCACAGGCCCAAGCACAGAGAGAGAAGTACAAGACTAAAGTTCAAAAACCACAGCACACTTCAGGAACTCCAGCTAGGCACACTTTGCATATCATTAGATTGAAATCAGAAACCCACCACCACACCTTAAGATCACCCAGTGACATTGCCTTCAGCCAAGTAGCCAGCAGATGTAAACTACAAACAATAAAGAACTGAATATATTGGGGGTCATCTATTCTATTCAAACCACCACACAAATCAACAAGCAAAAGAAATATTGAGTGTGTGGTATGCATTCTCGGAAGTGCTCTGATTCTTATGTATAGAGAAAGAGAGCAAAATACAGAGTATAAATGCATGGAAAATATAGTTTGGCCCAGAAGGAAACATGATCTAATTTAAATTCCTGGGCCCAGAAATAGTAGCTGCTTCAACAGTAATTATTAAAGAGATGACAATCTTTAAAGGCGATTCAGGACTGGAGAGATTACTTAGCTGTTAAGGCACTTACTATGAAGCCTAAGGACTCAGGTTTGATTCCCCTGCACCCATGTAATCCAGATACACAAGGTGTCATATGCATCTGGAGATCATTTGCAGTGGCTAGGTATTCTTTGGCATTTATATTTCCATTTTTTAAATAACATTTATTTATATACTTAGGATACATTTTAAATTAACTTCTTATAAATCTTTTTTTAATTTTCTGTATCATGGCCTCCTTTTAACCATGTGAGGGGTTATGTTCCTAGCTGTATACTAAATGATAATTATGATGGCTTCTTGGTGAGCTACATTTTTTAATCACTGAGAAAGTGTTTTTACATTACTAGTAGCCTTTTCCCTTGAAGTCAGACTCTTTTTAGCATTGATATAGCTGTTTGGATCAGCCTTTGCCTATCAAATATTTTCCTTCTATTTATGCATTAAAATATATTTTTCTTATTTTAGATTACTTTAGATTTTATAAAGATATAGATATAGATATATAAAGAGAGAGAGAGGAGAGAGAATTTATATAGAAAAATATATGTATATAGATTCTAGATGGTACGTACTTTGGTTTTAGATCCATTACATATTTTTATTTTATGAATTTGTCTATATTTTATTCTTTCTTTTATTTATATTTATACATAATTTTATTTACTTATTTGATAGAGAGAGAGTGAGAATGGGATGGGCAAAGAAAGTACTATGGGTATGCTAGGGCCTCCTGCTGCTGCAAACAAATTCTAGACACATATACTATTTTTGGTATCTGACAATATGAAGGTATCTGTGCTATCAGGCTTTCCAAGCAAGTGGCTTTAGTAGTTGTGCCATCTCTATCTGATATCATTGAAAATATTTTACAAAAATTTTTTACTCTTTATCATTTTGAATATTTTGTGTTGGCACATCCACCAATAAATTTATGAATCACTCCACACAGGACAATAGTTCTTGTTTTTTTATATCTAAGTGCAAAACAGGAATTTCTGTTTCTATTGTTTCTCTTTTTGTTTGCTTTTCTTTCCATATGCTGTTAATTTTCAATAACATTTCCAATTGTGTGTGTGTGTATCCTAAAATGCTTATTTAAAAGAGAATCTATGTATAAATTTATGTTTATTATATGTGGACTTATTTAGTATGTAAATAACAACACATGTTGGTACCATCCTTTCCCTCCTCCCTACACCTTTTCTGAAGAGGCCTTCCTTGTTGAGGATGCAAGTCAACCCATTGGGATTGTGGGTCATGAATTATGGGATGGGGAGAGGCTGTACAAAATATCCCAAGTTGTGGCCCTGACAATCTTTCTGCCCCATCTTCTGTAAAATTCCCTGAGCCATGAAGGGAGGATTTTAAGTTTACTTCAGTGATAGGCACTTAGAAGCCTCTGGATCTCTGGTTTGGTAGGTGTTGAGTGTCCTCAGAATCTATCTCCATCAGCCTTGTGCTGATATCAAATTCACTAAGAAAGCAGCACTCTTGCTCATTTCCCCAATTCCTCTGTGGTTTTAGCTGATTACAGGATGGAGAGCACTGGGTTATTTATCTCCTTAAGTATATCTCCCCTATGAAAAAAGAGAAGCATATTCTTTAACGGAGAATGAAGTTGGCACTAATTAAATGGGATAACCATTATTAATTTAGGGAGAATTTAAAGGGTGTAGACCCTCTTATAGCCCAAGGTTAGTGGGAACTTGACAATGGAAAGCAGAATCATTATCTGGATATGATTGTGACTTGTTTCCCCATTCCAGAAATGGTTTCTTTTCCACTGAGTGGATCGGATAGCTAATCCAAGAGTAGTTGGTTACCCACCGTGGCTGTGTGCCGTTATTGTACTTGTGTGAGCATCATGTCTGGTTGTTTGCTTCTGGGTCGCTTAGACTTTGAGTTGCTCAGAGAGAAGTTGGACACTTTCTCCCGGTAGCTCATTGTAGCATCTTCCAGTACTAGATGGGCTACTTGTCTGGGGACTGGCTCTCCTCTGTGTTCCAACCAGATCTCTCCATGGTCTGTGACAACAGCATATGGTGTCTTCAGCAGTATGGTCTTACCATTAACTTCTGGTGTGTAAACAAGTGCTCTGAGAGAAGTCTGTCTTGTTTGTTTTGGGAGATCTAATAGGGTTCTCTAATCAACAGCTCACTGGGGGTATAAACTAAATCTTGGTACAGGGAATTACAGGCTAGTGCCAAAGGAAGAGAAAAAAGAAAAAGACAGAGAAGACCAAGAAACAGGAGAAATTTAAGGTTAGGTTTCATTTCACTCTCTCCAGGGCCCTTTGGTTCAGGTGCTCCTCCTAAGATCCTCTTGAGGGTTCCACTTTTTAGTCTGCCTTCCAAGATATAGGGTTCTATGGCTCAAGTTCAATTTGGGTTCAGTTTTGTACTCCCCCCTTCCCCTTCACCCAAGCCCTACCCTCCTTATTGTACAAGCCTGGAGATGCTATTCAGGTAATGTCAGCAACTTGGGTTGATCCAGGTTAGAAACTGCATATGTCTTTCTGTGATTATGTGAGTTCTCTTAGAATGATCTGTTCTAAGTTCAACCATTTTTCTACAAATTACATTGTGTCATTTTCTTTTATTGCTGAATAAAATTCCATCATGTAAATATACCACATATTGGTTATCCATTCATCTAGTGATGGGCACCTAGGTTGACTCCAGTTTTTAGCTATTATAAACTGAGTAGCTATAAACATGATTGAGCAAATATCTCTGAACTGGGAAGTGGAGCCTTTAGAGTAAATACCCAATAAGGGAATAATGGGGTCTGTTGGTAATTCTTCATTCATCCTTTTCATATTGATTTCCATAGTGGTTGTACAAGCTTACATTCCCACAAACAGTAAATGAGTATTCCTATTTATCCACATACTCATCAACATTTTTCATTTGGTTTTCTAATGTTTGCTATCCTTATTGGGGTAATGTGGAATCTCATAGTTGTTTTAATTTGCATTTCCCTAATGGTTACCTATGTTGAACATTTTCTTAAGTGTGTGTTAGCCATTTGTAATTCTTCCTCTGAGAACTCCCTATTCAGTTTTCTGCTCCACTTTTGGAGTGGGTTTTTTGGATTGTTTATTGTTTTGTTTTTTGAGTTCTTTGTACATTCTATATATTAGGCTTCTGTCAGTGTTATAGGTGGCAAAGATTTTCTCTCATTCAATGGCTAATCTATTGGCCTTGCTTATGGATTGTTTGTGCAAAAGCTTTTTAGCTGCATGAGATCCCATTGGTTGAGTGCTTGTTTAATTTCCTGGGCTGCTGAGGTTTTGTTCAGGAAGTCTTTTCCCAGTCCTATATCATAGACAGTGCCTCCTATTCTTTCTTCCAGTAGTTGAAGAGTTTCAGGTCTTATATTGAGGTCTTTAATCCATTTGGATTTGATTTTTGTGTATGGAAAAATGAGTGGATCTAATTTCATTTTTCTGCATATGGTCATCCAATTGTCCAATACCATTTGTTAAAGATGCCTCCTTTCCTCCTGTATATACAACTGACACTTTTATCTAAGATCAGGTAGCTGTAGTTACTTGACCTAAGGTCTGGGTCTTCAGTTCTGTTCTATTTGTCTATGTTTCTGTTTTTATTCCAATACCATGCTGTTTTTTTCACTATAGCTTTGCAAGGTAGCTTTAGATCAGGTATGGTGATACCACCTAAGTTGTTCTTTTTTTTTCCCTGAGGGTATGTTTGGATATCCAAGGCCTTCTGCTATTCCACAGGAGATCATTTTTCAATCTCCATGAAGAATTATACTGGGATTTATATTGGTATTGCATTGATTCTGTATATTGCTTTTGGTAGAATTGCCATTTTCACAATATTAATTCTACCTATGCAGGAGCATGGGAAAACTTTTCATCTTCTCAAATCCTCCTCTATTTTTTTTCTTTTTTAAATTTATTTTTATTAATTAGTTTTGTATTCAGCAAATACAGTCAGTTTGGTACCATTATTAGGCTCATCCATGACCTACCCCCTCCCCTTGGAACCTCCTTGTTGAGATATATGGGTCATGTATTATGGAGTTAGCCCACAGTTATGGATAGGATAAATGTCTTTGCACATCATGACCCAACATGTGGCTCTGACATTCTTTCTGCCCCCTCTTCGGCAACATTTCCCTGAGACATGTTGGGTTCATTTTTGGTCTGCTTCAGTGATGAGATGTTGGAGGCCTCTGAGGCTCCAGATCTCTGATTTGGAAGGAGTTGATTTTTCTTTGTGTTGATCTTTTTTAACCTTGTGCCGGTACCCGGTTTACCAGGAAAATAGCACCCTTGCTTGTTTTGCCAATTTTTCTTAGTTTCAGCTGGGACCCTCTTGAGGTATGATATGGTGGTTTTCTCCTTAGGATCTACATCTATCTGCAAAAGAGAAGCAGATTCTCAAACAGAAAGTAAGTTAGCACCAGGACAAATGAGATAACCCTTACTTTTTTTTAATAGAGAAGTTAATACATGTAGGCCCTCTTGTAGCCTATGATTGATGGTAGCTTGATAATGGAGAGTGGGCTTATGTTTGGATATGGTTCTGACTTGTTTCCCAGCTCCAGCTATGAGGCCCTTACCACTGAGGGGATAAGTTAGCCAACTCAAGAGCAGTTGGTTCCCCACCATGACTGTGTGCCACTATAGCACTTGTGTGGGCATCACAACAGGTTATTTGCTGCTAAGTAGGTTAGACCATGAGTTGCTTGGACAGATATTGGTCATTTTCCCCCAGTCACCCATGTAGCACCTTCTGGCACTAGATGTGCTGACTGTCTCGAGACTGACTCTCTTCCAGCTGCTAGCCATACAATTCCATTTTATCTATTTCTTTCTTGAGTGTTTTTATGTTTTCATTATTTAAGTCTTTCACTTCCTTAGTGAATGTTATTCCAAGGTCTTTTTGTTGTTGTTGCAATTGAAAATGGGACAGCCTTACTGATTTCTTTCTCTGTATATTTGTTGTTTGAATATAGAAAAGCTACTGATTTTTATGCATTGAGTTTGTATGCAGGATGTATGCACTTTGCTGAAGGAATTTATCACCTTTAGAATTTTTGAGATGGAGACTTTCAGGTCATATATATAGGATCATGTCATCTGCAAAGAGGGCTGACTTCTTCCTTTCCAATTTGAATCCAGTGTTTACGTGGAAGAGTAGTGATGAGGGTCAGCACCCCTCTCTTGTTTCCTGTTGTGTTATTTTGCATTGTGTCCATCTCTTTTTTGAGGTATAATCTCAGTTTGTGTTCTGATTTTCTTGCTGCTTCATGGAATTCATTCTTGCATTCTTCCTTAAGCTTAATCAACCAATTGTTGATATCTTCACTTTCTTGACTCACCTTCAGTTCATTCATATCTCTTTGGAGGTTTCTAATGTTTTCTTCAATTAAGTTAAGCCTACTGTCAAAAGCTGAATGCTCTAAAAGACAATTCTGTTCAGTTTCATTGATATAATTGTTGGTTCTCTGATGATTTGCTTCCAGTTCAGCAATTCTTTTGATCAGGGTGTCACTGGTTGTTGTGTTTTCATTTTGGCAATGAATATCTGTTGATTTCTCTATGATTTTATTGGAGGCTTCCATTGTAGGACTAGGCATCCTTGGTGGAGATGTTTCAGTTTTCTGAGTTTTGTTGGCTTTATTGCATTGTTGTCTACCCATTTTTGGAAGACTCTTTATTTTTTTGACAGGGAGGCAAGTTTTTGTCCTTTGCCCCATGCACCTTTCAGCTCAGGTGAACAGGGATTTTGGTACCCAGTGGCCAGTCAGGATATCACAGCAAATGTCCTGATTCCACAACTCACATAGGGACCAGACCTCCCCAAGCAAGGCACAGTGGCACCTACCAGGACCAGGGGACTGGGAGAAGCCAGGAAGGAGGGGTCTGGCCAACTCAATCCAGACTGCTCAGCCCACCTACACACAGACAGGCACAGAGATTCCAGTCTAGGGAGCGGGGACGAGTGAGGAAATAGGGTTTTGGATACTGCCTATAGACCACTGTGTCTGCCTGCACACTGTCTGCACTGGCCACCCCTTCATTTTAATTATATTTCTTGTTAACATTTTCTTCATTTTTATTCTTGTATTCCAAAATTGTCAGCACTGAAGTGAAAATGTTGAGATATTTACTGAGGTTGCTCCATACTTAAAAAAAAAAAAACAAAAAAAAAACCTTCACATTAAAGAAAAAATATCTGCATGTTGTAGAAAGGCAATTTTTCCAAAACTGCTTCATAGATTTCTTTCATATGTGAAAATGTTTCTCCCCACAAAGCAGTCATAAACTTTATGTAAAAATGGAAAACACCTGGGCTGGAGAGATGGCTTAGCAGTTAAGCACTTGCCTGTGAAGCCTAAGGACCCTGGTTCGAGGCTCTGTTCCCCAGGTCCCATGTTAGCCAGATGCACAAGGGGGTGCACGCGTCTGGAGTTCGTTTGCAGAGGCTGGAAGCCCTGGAGCGCCCATTCTCTCTCTCCCTCTATCTGTCTTTCTCTCTGTGTCTGTCGCTCTCAAATAAATAAATAAAATATTTTTTAAAAAATGGAAAGCACCAAAAGTCAGATACTGCATAGGAGAAAGCATTATTAACCTTCTTGTATCTGGTATTAATATTCACTATTTATTTTTTATTTTTATTTTTTTTAATATTCACTAGTTATATAAATGTGTAAAAAGCATGTTAATGGCCAACTATCATGATCATCTGTCACATTAGCACTCTGGAGGCAGAGCCAAAGGTTTTCAGTTGGTGGCCTGATTTGTTTACAGAGTAAAGACTACGTACACAGTGATGCCCGAAGACGCCCAGCGAGCGGCTCTCTGATGTGCGGAGTAGGGGCTGAGTGTGGCGTGAAGGTGTTAGGGCTCCAGGCGCGGCTTCCTGGTGGAAGGCTGTTGTCGCTGTCTACACCCTCAGGCCTGGGGGGCCTATGGCGTGGCCTCACCATCCAAGGCAGGCCTGCTTTCCTGGCTTCAGCCTGTCCCACCACACGACCTCCCTAGTACTCAGCTGTCTACTCTCTGCTGAGATCTTGAATGAGGAGTCATTGTCAGTGTTGTGCTGGTCCCAAGGGTCCCTAGCACACTGTGAAAGCCCAGGACTTGATAAAATTGCATTGTGTTTGCCCCACCCCTGTCCTAGGGACCTCCCCAGGCAGCCCAGGTGTGGACAGGAGAAGCCTCAGCCAATGGAAAAGGTTGTGTATCTTTTCTTTTCCATTGACTCCTGTGAGTTGGCGTAACCACCACTACTGTGGACTATTATTAAACCCACTAGAAGGAGCTTTAAACTGACTGAGCATAATCCTGCTTCATAGCTCTATGCTTGGACATGTTTGCACATATTTTGTTGAGTACAGTTTCATATTTGAGTTTGCAGAATTATCTAATAGTCTTTTTGGGCTAATATTTTTATAACGTACTTCTTATTTAACTGTCTAGTTTTGATAGAATTTACCAGGTCTGGCTGAATTAAGAACTTGGCACGTATCATTTTAGTGGTCTATTTTCCCCTATTTATGGTTTTAACTCTGTAGGAAAATTTTAAAAGAAGAAATGTTTGGATGACAAAAATATGCCTTATGGAAAACTAAACAAATTTTTATAGGACAAAATTAAGGAAATTTGATTACACACAAAAGATGTTTATTTAAAACACAAAACAGCAGTAACAAAAAAGAATACACAGTGATAATATATTTTCAAAATCAGAACATAAAGAAATACATTTTATGTATATATAGGGTAAATAACAGAACAGAGCACATCTGCATGCCATTATTACTATAGATTTATACATATAATAGTACTCCCATAGTTATACAACACCCTTGATTTATGAAAATTGACAACCTTCCTTAGATTTGTTTGTACTTATGATATTTAGAAACTATAGTAAATGACATCTTCCCAAATCCTGCTTTTAATGGTGTTGCAGTTACCTTCTCAGTGCTGGACAAGATGCCCAACCAGAAGCAGCATAGTTTTAAAGGAAATTTTCATGATGGCCAGGAAAGCACGACCATAGCAAACAGCCTGGCTGGCATCACATGCTGTCACATCAATTGGGAGGAAGCAGCAAGACTGAGCTAGCTGCCACCGATGACAGGGGCTGGACTATGAAATCCCAAGGCATACACCAGTGACACATCTCCTCCTGCAAGGCTTCAACTCCCAAAGGTTGCATTACTTTCTGAAACTATCACCAACTGAGGATCAAGTACTAAAAATACCTAAGACTATAGGGGACATTTCATTCAAACCACCAGTAATATAATAAGTAAAATAAAGTAGACATATATGATATTAGCATGATATTTGTATGTTATATTTATATTTTATTAATTATCATTTAGTTTCCATAATTTGGCTATGGCTGTGTCACATTGGTCATGTCCAGTGTCATCAAATAATTTTCTATATGTTATTTTAATGATGCAGATATGTAATCATATCTAATTAATGTCACTTTTATTTATCTATATTTATTGATCTTCTCAAAACTATTGTTTCTTTTGCATGGCTTGAACTTTCTATAGAATTCAAGCATATTACCTTATCTACATGATATATGCCAAAAATATTTGGTATATTACATTACATAGCAAAATAAAACAAAATAGTGTTGAAATTTTAACAGATGAAGTTTTTGTTTTGCTTTTGTTACACATCACCTTCTAAAACCAGCAGATTCATAGCTTGTTCCAAATGTGATATATAGTCATCAAAATCCAAACAGGGACTATATTCCTATGCCACACAGAATAAGGTTCATCAATTTGTCTCTCACTTAAAAGTAATATTTCCAATATACATAAAAAACATCAGGGGCCTGGCAAGTAAATTAAGATGTCAAACTGCAGCAATTTCTCTAGGAGTATAACTTCTTTTCTATCAGACATGTATTTTAGAGGACAATGAAGTGTTTCCTACTTTCTGCTCATTATGTAATCCATAACCTCATCAATACAGCAGACCTGCACGATGTTCTCTGGACTATCAGGACAATCAAGAACTATTTGGAATAACTTATAATAGCACATTTGTAATTCTTGAGGAAAATTCATGAAGACAGACTTGTCCTTACTACATTAAAAAAGAAAATCTACTTTTGCTGGATATGGTGACACATGCCTTTAAATTCAGCACTTGGGAGGCAGAGGTAGGAGGATCACCATGAGTTCGAGGCCACCCTGTGTCTACATAGTGAATTCCAGATCAGCTTGGGCTAGAGTGAGAACCTACCTTGAAAAAAATAAATCTATTTTTTATTTGTTTCCTTTGAAGAAAAATAAAAGGGATTAATAGTTTAATTCCACAGTGCAAAATCTTTTTATTTTGCTCCATAACTTCAGGTTAAAATGTAATCACTGCCTGAGGTAGTTATAACCACCTCCACAATTTCTCTTCATCCAATCTACCCTTTGGATTGGCTGGACATTCAAGTTAAATATGGTTTTGTGAGATAAGCCTTTTATGTAGAAATAATTTTATGTTGAAGTAGGTGCATATAAATAATAAATTTCCAGTGAAACAGACCAGTATGGTGTATGGAGAATCTAGCAAGAAAAATTAATATAAGAAAATAGATGGCATTACTATGGATACTGCTTAATCCCACAATATCACTGGAGGCTGAAAGACAGTGTTGTAATCATTATAGTTGAAACATGCAAAACTGAGAACAAGAAAGCCAAGGGTATCAAATCTGGTGCAAATCTAGAAGCCAGGTGTGTGGATGTATTAGAGGAAAACATGGACACCAGACCTCAACAGGAAGTAAACTCTTTCTTCCCCCCACTTGTACAATTTTGGCCTTCACATATTAGATGGTATCACAGTAAGTGAGGGTGTATTTATTAAGCATATAGACTGTGATGAACAGTTCTAGAAAAACTCTCACCATCATACTCTGTCTGGAACGTTTTACCAGCTAAACTGCAATTGGTGCATTCAATGAGTCATCATGATTCACATTAAAGTGGACAGTGATGATCAGATTCCATTTGTTTATTCTTTGTCCAAACTAACTTAATGCCAAGGTCTTACCAACCTGTACCAGGGCACGCACATTGTCATAGTGAAGATGTAGGCCATTTTCCTCACCAAAAAGATTTGCCAATTTGCACACAAACCTCACCTGTGCCTCGTCCTTCTTATTCTCATTTAGCCACTCTCAATTATTAACATGCCTTCCATCTATACTTGTTTAATTTTATGTTGCATAAATGAAACTAAACTGAATTTAGTATGAGGGCTAGCTAACTTAGTTACTTGGTATAATTAATTTTCTGGGGATTCAATTGGGTTGTATGAGTAGTAATTTTCTTTTATTTATTTAAATGAGAAACAGAAACATATTTTATTTTTATTTATTTATTTATGAGAGAGATAGAAATAGGCAGGGAAAGAGAGAGAGAGAAAGAGAATGGGTACACCAGGACTTCCATCCACTGCAAACCAACTCCATATGCACGCTTCCCCCCTTGTGCATCTGGCTTATGTGTGTCCTGGGTAATCAAATCTGGGTCCTTTGGCTTTGCAGGCAACTGCTTTAACTGCTAAGTCATCTCTCCAGCCCATGAGTAGTAATTTTATTAACATTGAATTCTATCCAATGGTATGAATTTCCCATGTGGGTTGCTAAACTTTCCTTTTTTTTGAGTATTAATAAGCCTCTGTAAACATTTACATACAGTTTTAGGTAAAATATGTTTCATAATTATTATAGTTGTATAATACAGCTTAGGTTATTATACAATATTTAACCTTTATTATGCTCTTTGAAAGTTAATTTTACAATTAGAGTTGCTTTGACTTTAATAGAAATTTTTGAATAGTATTTTTTATCTGTAAAATTCTTGATATGAAAGAGAATATCTTTAATATATGTGACAGTTAATTGTAGCTAACAACATGATTGGGTCAAGAGATGCCTAAAAATTTGTAATGCACAACTCTATGTTTTCTGTGACAGGCTTTTTAGAGATGACTGGTATTGCACAGCCATAGCCCCACCTGTCTCTCTTGGATTGACACTTCTAGCTTCTCATGCTAAGTAGCTGCTTCATTCCTCAGCTCTTCCATCTGCAAGAGACTATTATGAACATTTAAGCCTCTGGTTATTTAAGCCAATTTAATAACATCCTCTTATACATTTTGATACAAACATTATATGCAATAAATATATAACACTTTATATGTATACCAAAAATATTACATATTAGACACAGTTCAGTATATAAATAGTATGAATTATCTATGGATATATGTTATATGGTCATTCCACTGGTTTCACTAGTGTATCCTAGCTAAAATATATTCTATGCTAATGTGGGACAGTAAAACTCTCTTTATTATATTGAGTCTTTTAGTCCATGAACAAAACACAATTCTTCATTTATTTATACTTTATTTTGAATTTGTATTTATGGATTTCAATATAATTTGATACCTATTTGGAGAATCTTATTTTATGTTCTTAATTGTTCTATCAATTTTAAATAATATGTTGAAAAAAGTGGAAAAATGGGCATCCTTACCTAATTCTTTTTTAAATATTTTATTTATTTATTTTCAAACAGAGAGAGTGTGTGTGCACATGTGAGAGAGAGAGAGAGAGAACAGAGACAGAATATGTGCAATGGTACCTCTAGCCACTAAAAACAATCTCAAGATATGTGCACCACTTTGTGTGTCTGGTTTTACATGGGTACAGGTGAATCAAAATGATCATTAGGCTTTGTAGATAAATGCCTTAACTGCTGAGCCATGTCTATAGTGCCCTTACCTAATTCTTGGTTTTAGAGTTAAGCTTTAAGCATTTTAACATTGAGTATGTTATTGAAATATTCTTATGAATGATATTGATGCAGGATTTGGGGAGCTTGGGTCATCCTATATTAATGAACTCTAAGTTTGGGTTCTGTCCTATTTTCTATTTTTTATTTATATATTTTAAAGAGAGTAAGAGTGAGAAAGAGAAAGACACAGGCAGAGAATTGGTGTGCCAGGGCCTCAGCAATTGAACTTCAGACTCTTCTGCCATTTAGTAGGCATATGAGACCTTGCACTTTCCTCACCTCTGTGTGACTGCCTGATGTGGGACCTGGAGAGCCAAACATGAGTCCTTAGGCTTCACAGGCAAGCGCTTTAACTTCTAAGCCATCTCTCCAGCCTGGGTTCTGTCCTATCTTTAATAAAGAATTATAAAGACAGACTCAAGTGGGATCGATTATGAATTATTACATTTATTTTGGAATTTATTTAAGGGATATTGGGATCCAGGAAGGAAAGCTCAAATAGAGTCATAAATACATGGGCAGTAGGAAACACATTTTCATGTGGAAACAGTGTACAATTTGTAAGTTACTTAAGAGAATTTGAGTTTTTGGAAAAAACCTGGAGTAGAGATACAAGCATATGGAGGGGAGTTAAACTGAGAATTTCAAGGAAAAACTGAGGTAGGGCCATAAGAACTTCAATAATGTAAAATATTCAAGCAAATGTGAGTCTGACTTTGAGTTTGTTAATATTGTATCTCTATTATAAATTCCTACTAATTTAATACTAAGAAATGAACCTGGGCTGTGCACATGCTAGGTAAGTGAGAACCCACTGAGCTGAGTGCACAGCCCTTCAGATACATCAGGTGGGTAACGATAAATGATACGTTTCTTACTTTATTTGTGATATATCTTCAGTCATCCTTTTCAAGGCAAAATTTATCTCTGTGAATGAGTCACATAGTGTTTTCTCTCTTCCAAGTTCAAGAATGCTTTCAGATAAGATAATTTATTCTTCAAATAATTGCTAATTCATTATATTTATAACAGTAAAAACTCGAATGAAACAAGGTGCCCATCATTGGCTGAATGGATAACCAAGATGTGGTATATCTATATAATGGAATTCTACTTAGCAGTAAGAAAATATGGATACAATGAAATTTGTAGAAAAATGGTCAAACTTGGAACAGATCATACTTGGTAACTTACATAACCACAGAAAGATGATCATCACATGATCTCACTCATCTGGAGATTCCTAACCTGAATCAGCCTAAGTTGCTGACATACCTAATACGTGTCTTGAGACCTTGACAATAGGGAGATTAGGGCTTGAGAGGAGAGGAAAGGTGGGGGGGGGGGTAAACAAAACTGAACCCAAATGGAACTGGTACCATACAATCCTTTATCCTGGAAGATAAACTAAAAGTCTAAATCCTCAACAGGACCTCAGGGGGAGCACCTGAATCAAAGTGCTCTGGAGAGGGTGAGATGAAGCCTAACCTTACATTTCACCTGTTTCTTTTTTTCCTTTTAGTTATTATTATAATTTTATTTTATTTTTCTATTTTCTTTCTTTTTCTTCCTTTGGTGCCAGGATGTGGTTAACACCCACAATGAGCTGTTTATCAGAGAGACCTACAAGGTTTCCCAAAATATTACAGACTTCTGTCAGAGCACTTGATGACCCACCAGAGGTTAATGGTAAGACCCTACCGCTGAAGAGACCACATGCTGTCTGTATGGAACATGGAGAGACCTGGCTGTAATCTGGAAGAGAACCTGTCTTCAGACAGCCCATCTAATGCCAGAAGGTGCTACATGAGCTACTGGGGGAACATGATTTACATCTGTCTGATCAACTCAAAGTCTAAGCAACTCAGAAGCAAACAACCTGACATGATGTTCACACAAGTGCAATAGTAGCACACAGCCATGGTGGGTAACCAACTGCTCTTAGATTGTCTAATAGATCCACTCAGTGAGAAGGAACTTGTGCTCACTTCACTCTCCTTTGGAGAATCCGCTTCTCTTTTTCAGATGGGAGTGGGACCTGAGGAGAAAAACAACCCATTGCACTCTACCACTGCCCCAGCTGAAATCACAAATTAATTGTGGAAATGAGCAAGAGTGCTGCTTTCACAGTGAACCTGGTATCAGCACAAGAGTGAAGGAGATAGACACTGAGGACACTCAATGCCTACCATGCCAGACATCCAGGGGCACCTAAGAGCCCATCATTGAAGTAGACTTAAATAAAATGAATTCAACATGGCTCAGGGAATTTTGCAGAAGAGGGAGCAGAAATATTGTTTGAGCTACAAGTTGGGACATTATGCACAGAGACATTGCCTTTTCCCCACAACTGATGGCTGCCTCCACAATGCATGACCTCCATTCCCCAAGGGGATGACTTGTATTCTCAATGAGGTGGGTCCCTTTGGAAAAGGAGCAGGGATGAGGGAAAGTATGGTACCAACATATGCTGTTTACTTACTAAATATGTCCATAACTAATAAAAAAGAAAAAAAAATAATTGCTGAGATTAGTGATTATAAATTGAATGTTTTTATTAATTACATGTCTAGTAACTATTTATTCTTCACACATTTCTGTGTTTTTTTTTTTTTTTTTTTTTTTTTTTGGTTTTTTTGAGGTAGGGTCTCACTCTGGCTCAGGCTGACCTGGAATTCACTATGTAGTCTCAGGGTGGCCTGGAACTCACAATGATCCTCCTACCTCTGCCTCCCAAGTGCTGGAATTAAAGGCATGCATCATCATGCCTGGCTTCTTCACTCAATTTTGGATCTTTTTAAAATAAATCCCAATTTTATATGGGTTAGTTTTTCTTGGCTTTACTTTTTGGAGACAGTTTCTTACTATACAACCTAACATACACTTAAGTCATGATGTCCTTGTCTTAGTTGCCCACATGTTTGGTTTTGCAAGTGTGTATTACCTTATTCATTTTAATCTATCAGTTTTACTTTTGAGATTTTTGTAATGATAACCCACTTTAAATTCTTATTTTATTTTATTCTGTTGTTGTTTTTAAGAGGCAGGGTCTCACTCTAGCTCAAGATGTCCTGCAATTCATATGCAGTCTCTGGGTGGCCTTAAACTCACAGTGATCCTCTGCCTCCCAATGCTGGGATTAAAGGCATGCACCACCACATTTGGCTAAATTCTTATCTTAGTTGTTCATTTTTTTTTTTATTGCTGCCTTGGCTAAAATGTTGGGAAATAATGATCTTTTCAGAGAAAAAAAATGTTTTGGTGTTTTTTAAGTATTCTTATATTACATTTTTTTATTTCAGTCCTAATTATTTTTTTATGTTATCCATATGTTTTTACCCTTTTGTTCTGTAGATCCAATATTGTTTCTTAGAGATAATTCTTTTTTTTAGTATGGACATTTGAATTCCTAAATTTTTTTCTAAGCAATGTTTCTGCAGCATTGAAATATTTTGGTACATTGCACCTTATTTTCTTTCAAGTCAAAATATTTCATAATTTCTCCTGAAATTTCTACTTGTACCCATTGATTGTTTAAGCTATTTTTCTAATTAGCATATTGGAAGTTCTGTTGCTAGTTTCTTGGATCAGAGTTTATTGACTTACGAAGAAAAGTCATTACAAATGAAGAAAGAATGCAAAGGTTATGTTTAACTGAGAAACAAAATGTAAGAAAATATGTTTTGTGTAGTAAAGAGTCCAAAAAGATTGCCAAGGAGCACTCTGCTTTGGAGGGTTTTATACCTTGAGAGCAAGCCCTAACTGCCACACCCCCATGCAAATTAAGCAACAAGCTGCATCTAGCCCAAGTGACCAACTCAAATGCATATGTGGGAACCTGGTTGGTGGATGTGAAGACCCCAAGAAGAGAGACTGCCAGATATTCAAAGGGAGAGGAAGTACCAGAAAGTTTCTTTTTTAAAAAAAATAAGAAAATGGCTTGCGATTAGCAGGTATCTTGATAAATCAGAGCCCATTGGGATTTCAACTCCTGAATTATTTGTTCTTGGGTTTATCACTGAATGTGCAGAGAGCCTTATAAAACTTTGTGTTCTTAGATTTGACTACTGGTTTTTGCCAAATCATATTGGTAATTTTTTTCCACTGTGGCCTTGACCCTGATTAACTACCTACAAAATTATTAAAATGTGGCTTAAGAGACTAGTGTCTCAAAGTCTAGTAAAAACCTAGGTTAGTGCACATATCATGGACATAACTTGTAAGAACAGTAGAGGGGGAGGTTAAAGATACATAAAATTTTTGTGTAACATTGAAGTTAACTAAGTGGTGAATTTAACTTGTTTGTTATAAAGCTATTAGCTACTAGTAAATTACAGAGAAATATTTAATGATATCTTTTATATTTGCCTATGTAGTTACCCTCACATTTCTATTTCTAAAACATCATGTTATTTTTGAATGTCCTTTAATTTCAACTAAAATGGAGATCAAAGGCAGCCAATTTAATGATTTATTTTGTCCTTTTCATTTTCTTACTAGAATGTAATATCTGCAAGTAGTTTCTCAGAAGAAGGTTCACTCTCACTAGTTTTCATTGAAAAAACTGTAGCCTTTTGAATTCTGAGCTCTACCAGTTTTATGTCCTTATTTCTGTATAATATATTGAATTCTCTGATCTTCATAATGTACCAGGATTTTTTGGTTTTATTATACTATACTAGCAAATTTTCACCTTTATGTTATAATTTATTACTGCTAGTATTCACTTTTGGAAATAAAGAAAATTATTATGTTGCAAAAAGTATAGTTTTACCTCAGTCCTTTGTAAGTAATAGTAATAGACATCAGATAAGCAATATATGTCATTCAAAATAAGCCAAAATGAAATTCATATGCTTTTGGGACTTCATGAGCAATACATAGCAAAGATTGTATTATGTGATGCCATATGTCTATATGATTCAGACATTTCACATCCTTAAGTGCTCAGTACCTTATCAACTGACATGAGGTTTCCCAAAGGTAATGACATATTAGAAAATGTATTAAGAATTGTGGTATTTTGAGTCACTTGTTCACCATAGATTCAGGTATTCTGCATGGTTGATCTCCACCTACTAGCAATTTATGAGGCAGAGCCTTGTTGGAGGTATTTTATGCAGGGCGGGATTTCCGGTGTGATAGCCCAGTTTCCCCGCTGCCAGAGTTCAGCCCACTCTCTTGCTATTCTCTTACCTTTTGCCTGCTGTGGCTAGGGCTTGAGAAGGCAGTAGTAAGGTAGCTTGATTTTCAGGTAGCCAACTAGGAGGGGGCATAAAGAAGGAACCAAAAGCCTACTTCAGTAGAACCAGAGTTCAGCATCTGATCCAGTCTCACTAATCAGCTCTCTTAGGTGTGCTGACCTCTTCCTGAGTCAGCCTCCTGAATCTACTCCAGTCCTTTTTGTCTCAGGTTCACTTGAGCCTGAGGGTAAAGCCCACTATAATGAAATTATAAATAATGGCTTTCTGGGAGTGGTGTTTTCCTACTTCCCCTTCTTCCTGACTGCTCATCTCTCCACACCTGAGTCTTAGGAGTTCCCAATAGTGGTAAAATATTTTGTTTTTCTCTACTCTCCTATGACTTTTTTTTTAAGCTCTGGCCTTTGATCTCCTTGAAAAGCCCCTTTCACATTTCCCCCATGCCCATGCTCAGCTTCCTGTATGGGCTCTAGGGGCCATGTGTGCATCCAGCTTCCTCCCTTGATTCACAGACTCTCCTGAATAAATGTGAAAGTTTATAGTCTATCCTTTCTCCATCTGTTTATTTCAGTTCTTTGTTAAAATAGATAAAATTCCACTGCTTGGAGTTCATTTTTTCTCCTGCTATCAGGAAGAACTACCTTGAAACTATAAGCCAAAATAAAAGCTTTCCTCCCACCATCTGATTTTAGTAATTACAATAGTCAGCGCTGAGTTTTCAGAGGAGAGTTACATTTCTCTGCGACAAAATTGTTTGACTATTGCAGTCAGCTTCACACAGCTGGGATGAACTTCCAAACCAGACACAGTTTATGGGAGGAAAGGATTTACTTTAAGCTCACAAATCCAGGGGAAGTTCCATTTATGGTAGAATAGCTGGCCCCCTTTCACAGACACAAGCAGAGAGGCACAACCACACACCAGCACCATAAGCAAACAAGGGCCAAATGAGAGCAAAACCGCAAGGGACTTTCAGCAAGCGGCCAGAGCTACTGCTACTCTCTGTACTCCTTTGGGCTAGAAATCAGATCCAGTCCCAGTGACACCTCCAACCAGGCAGCTGAAGACAAGCTTTTTAAATAAAAACGCCTGAGTTAATTGGGAGACATATATTAAACTACCACACTGACCTGTAAAACCTATTTCTCATCAAAAAATGCTAAGTCCAATAAAATAAGAGATTCAAGAAAATTGATATAAAGATGATTTTTGGCCTTAACTATCATTTTTAAAACATTGTTTTTGAATGCAAAATCCTCAGGAATTTAGAATATCCATAATTTTTAAGTACTGATATTTTGGCTAACTGTAAAAAATATAATTCTGAAATTAGAAATCAAAATTAAAATTTATTTTTTATTCTTGCTTTGTTTTACTGATAATTAAGTGGCTACTTTAAGTATTACTAAAATTGAGTACATTATTTGTGTAATTTCTTACACAATTAAATTAACAAACACACAACTAAATTTAGTGTCCCATTGTGTTTTCATATTGGTGATCAGTATAGAGCATGAAAAAAATAATGTATTTATTTGTATTCATCATATAGTTCTTTTATGAATTGCTGGGAAGAAATTTTTCAAATATTGGTGGATATGTTAGTATATGTGTTAGAAGGTAATATTTGAATGCTGGTATCTCTGAAAAATTCATGGTAGAACCTAATCCTTATAAAAATGTGGCATAGGGATACATTACTCTAACATGACCATTTAAGAGGCTGGGACAGAAGAATTGTTGAGAGTTCAAGGTCAGCCTGGACTACAGAATGTGTACTAGGCTAATCAGGGCTATATACCAAGACTTTGTATCAAACAACTTAAATAAAAATAAAATAAAATTATATTAAATTTTAAAAGGCCATGGATATGGCTCAGTGGGTAAAGGCTCTTTCTTGCGAAGCCAGCCAGGCCAGGTTTTCTAACCAAGCCACCCACAAAACATGGCTCAAGTGTTTGGTGGTCATTTGAAGTAGCAAGAAGCCCTGATTTTCCCATAAACAAACAAACACACACAACAGAACACACACATATGCATGCACCCACTTGCACACAGACAGATAGCTAAATAAATAATGAATACTTTAAATTAATATTTTTATTTTCTATAATACTTATGAAAGCATGAAGGGACTAGTTCATCGGTAGAATACTGTGAGTGTGTGGTGCCCCTAGAAAAAGATCTGTAAAACGTTCATTCAGGGCTGGAGAGATGACTTAGCAGGTCAGGAGCTTGTCTGTGAAGTCAAAGGAGCCAGGTTTAATTTCTTAGTGCCCACATAAAATTAGTTGCACAAGGTGGCACACGCATCTGGAGTTCATTTGCAGTGGGTGGGGGCCCTGGTTTGTGCATTCTCTCTCTCTCAAATAAATAAATAAATAAATAATAATTTAATGATTCAACACCAGCCTAATGATATCTAAATATCCTTCCTGTAGACCTCTAAATAATCCCTCACTGACTATAACCTATATTGCAAAAGGTGGACTTTAAGCATACACACACACACACACACACACACACACACACACACACAGAAATATATCTTTTCTGTTTTGGTTCATTGTCCTTAAATTAAATATAAAAATTTAATTTAAAAATTTAACTTAACTGTAATTTTTCTAAGAACTATAATAGGAGAGAAAGGATATCCTTCAGGGATACTGGCAATATCATTGTATATTTGTAATTATTTATTTCATTCATTCATCACACCCTTATTAAATACATCTGAAGGCAGCATACTAAACTAACCAAATATGCTTTAGTAAGATAACGTAGTCATTTTCCTAAACCTTAAAGACTGCAATTTAATAAATAAAGTCAGACACAGAAACACCTAAATATAATGTGAAGTGCAAAATTCAATGATAAACAAAAGTGTAAGAAGGAATCAGTAACTTTTGTCATAAACAATGCAGAAGGAGTTTCCAGGACAGCAACACTGGGACTTGAATGATGAATAGTAGGTGCTACTCAGAAATGATAGAGTGAGGTACTTCTGGCAGACAGATCGCTATTGGAGAATACTTCAGGAGCTGGAAGATGAGCCACGATATTTGGAGAAACTAATATGGCTGGCATACAAGTGTGTGTGTGTGGGGGGAATGGACAAAGCTGTCCACAACAGGACCTTTGCTAGATGATTGTCAAATAACTTTTCCTTTCTTCCTCATAAATTTAATCTTCTTAAATAAATTCACTCATGTTCATCTTTCCTATTCCTATTGGGTTTTCTTCTTTAAAAGTTATCAGCTTTCAAGACTCCTACAATCATACAGTCTTGAAAATTGATACTCTCAAATAGATTAAAATAATTTATTCCATTATATCAATTCTGCTAAGTCTAATTTATTTTTTAATGGCTCTCACAACAGGTTGCTTGTTTTATAATCTGTATAGGGATATTTCTTAACTATTATAGAGAAGCAGAGAAAATAGAAAATTTATTGGAAATAATTGACACTCAATAAATATCTGTACAGTGAAGTCACCTAAGTTTTAATGTCATGGTCACACACACAGCCATGCAGACCAACACAAATTATAATGTGCTAATTGTGACATTCATGCCCAGCCATAAGTCTCCCTTTTCATCTTTCAGCTATTCTTTCTCCATTTCCCATCCATTTGCTTCCTGGTGTGTTTCTGGCCAGCTTAGCTCAGAGGAATTTTCATAAAATTTGCAAAATTAAGAAAATAATGATCAGTTAAGACTCTTATTTTTCACTCTAACTTTCTATATGTGACACCTTCTCGAATTCCATGCTGTGGAAGACAAACTACAGGTCAACGTCAATTAGGCATTCATAAAGTTTGAATCTTGAAATTTAGTTATTGCTAAAACTCTAGGAATGCAAGCTTACACTCATACTCCTAGCAACCACTGTCCTAACTCCCTTATTGCTATGCAAAGTGGTACAACTTATAACATCACCTGGAATTATTGCACAGAGAGCCCTGGAAGCAGAAGAATGTATTAAGCAAATGCTGTCAGTTATGCAACCACTTTGTGAAAACTTGAGGTCTTAAAATGCAAAATTTTCTATAAAGTTCAATATTTGTTTCCCTACTTAAACAGCAATATTAAAGAGAAGTGGAACACTTCTTGAGATTTCCATAGCTCTTCCATTGTAAGAATGAGAATCGTTTAAAACAACTACCCATTATCAATGTGTTCTTAGTTATACTATATCCTTCCATGAACCATGAAATATCCATAAACAATTTAAGAGTTAAGCACATATGATTATGTATGTCCTGTAAGAAGTTTACTCTCCCTGACAGACACTATTCTGTTATTTAAGATATTATTTAAATATAATAATGTATTCATTATTTTAATGTAATTTATTTTAGATGTATAAAAGCACTATGAATTGTACTTTCAGACCCTGAAAAAGACTATGAATAAATAAAGCAAGGATGCAATATATAGTGAAATATGGTTACTGGAAACAAGGGAAGACATAAATTGCAAATATGAGGTATGATAAAGGTAGAAATGAAGTTCTTTGAAAAATGTAAAAGCAATTTAATCTGCATGTATGTTTAAGAGAATTATAAGATATTTTATTATATGATATTTTAAAAATGTACATAAAAATATTAGCTAAGGAAATCCAGAACAATGCATTATAATTTGATCATAAAAAACAGAATTGAAGTTGAAACTGGGCAGATGTCTTCTTCACCTGCACCAACTTTAAATAATTGCTTTCTGTTATATGTTGTATATAATGCAATAATAATTAATATACATACACATTTATGAATATACAGTGCTTAGTGGCATTATGTCACCTGAAGTACATAGTACCACTACTATTTATTTAGAAGTTTAGGATATAAATTGAATGGCCTCTTCAAAGTTGCTTTGTTTAAAATTGAGCTATGATAAGTTTCCTCTATTTTCTTTTCTTAAGATTCTTGGAAATCTGTATTTACTCCAATTTCCTTCTCTATTTTCATGAGTGATGCTTCTAACCTGTTAGAAAAAGGGGAGATTCTTCCTCCTTGGAAATTTAGTATTTTCTCTCTGAATGATGTTTGCACTCTCTGGAAGTGATGGAGTATCACAGAAGCTGAGGCATGAGATTGGTCCTCCATGTAAAGAAGACATGGGCACGGCTTTCTGCTCCTTGGTTTCATACGGACTCGTGTCTACTTGTTTTCTCACTTTCCTGCCCATCACAGGTTCATATTAGGATTATTGAATATTAGTGTATTATTATTAGTTCTTGAAATGTATTCATTTTCATTTATAGTGATCACTCAATATGAACATAGTATGAAGAATTATTTATCATTTGTATATGTACATTCAGATAATTAAACACCTTGAACTAATCTCAAAATTAAAGTCAAATTACTTTCTAACATCCTTTGTTCTTAAAAATCACTCTTACTTAAAGTAAACAAATATATGGTATTGCTATATTAGAATATAATTATAGTTATTAGTTAGTGATTAAATAGCAAATGTGATTAACTGAGTTGGATGAAGGAATTAATACCTATTAGTAATCCCAATTTCTATGTACAGTTGCATGATAGACAGGAGAAGGAAATTAAATCCTAATCATTAAATGGAACAAAAATTACCTGAGGTTGGTATAGGGAATATTGAAATATCCCTTGGGAGACAAATAAATTAGCAGTTAATTATGTACCCAATGCCTTAGGTTGCAATTACCTTATTAAAAAATCAATAAAATATACTGTTCAGAAATTATAATTCATATTGTAAAATTCTAGTGAACTTTAATAAATATTTCTTCATCACCATTCTTACTTTACATTTGTAAAAGTGCAGTTTATTTCTGAAATTACCATTAAGAGTCACTGTGTACAAGAATTATTACCCTAGTGAAAAATAATATATATTAAAATCCCATTGTCACTTTTTTCACATTTATTTATATTCTATGAAAAATAATGAATAGTTTTCTCAGTAATTAGGATTTTTTATTAAAACCTCAAATATAATTACTTAACAGTCAAAATGCCTTTTGTACTCCAAATATCTGTGAAATGCTAATTCATTATTTTTTACTTCAGTCTATTAAAATGTTTTTCTTCTTCTAAATACTCATCCACACTGATCTATATTTTCTTTTACGAGGTAGGGTTTTTTTCTAGCTCAGGCTGACCTGGAATTCACTATGTAGTCTCAGGGTGGCCTTGAACTCATGGCAATCCTCCAATCTCTGCCTCCTGAGTGTTGGAATTAAAGGCATCCACCACCATACCCGGTTTGATCTATATCTTCTAGTATACATATGCTGTGTTTTCATTCTTTTAAAAAATGTTTTATTTTTATTATTTATTTATAAGAGAGAGAGAGAATGGGCACATCAGGGCCTCCAGCGCCTGCAAATGAACTCCAGAAGAATGTGCATAGTACATCTGCTTACATGGATCCTGGGGAATCAAACCTGGGTCCTTTGGCTTTGCAGGCAAGCTGATTAACTGCTAAGACGTCTCTCCAGCACATGTATTTTCATTGTTAATTAATTGCTTAGCTCTCATTTGATCCTTCCAGTTTCTAGTCTTTCTTACCCTTCAGTCACCTATAAAAACACTTTTTGAAAATTTCTATTTAGTAGATGGACAAAACATAATAACTCTCTGTATCTTTGAGACTTAACACCTTTTGCAACAATTAACATATAACATATAACATGTGTCACAGACCTATGCAGCCCAGATGTTATAGGAGAAAATCACAATTTGCCTACATGAAGATAATGTATTATCATAATACCCTCCCAATCTCCTCTTTTCCCCATTTTAGCCACCACTCACCGAATTCCTTCTTATCAAAGATCCTCTTCTCATTTCACAATATTTTAATTATTTTCTTTTTAAAAATAAAATAAAAGATTAAAATTTACATAACCAGCTACTACCACCCTTCTTTGTGTCTCTCCGCCGTGCTCCTCTACTGAACTCCTGCTTCTTTATCACGGTTCCCTCTTCTTTATTGACATGTTTGTTCCTTCTTACGCCATTCACTACCATCTGCTGGTGGGCGCCGCATTATGAAGGGCTTCTGAAATAAATGTTAGCCCCTGAATGAGGTCATGCATATACACAGTTTATTCCTAAAGAGACAGCATTTTTTCTGCTATAGTCTTTGAGCCAGTGTAGGGTATAGTAGAGAGGTATCATTAAGTACTGAAAAGCCAATTGTCACTTCTTAAAATTCAGATGAATTCTGGGGTTCCCCAGCCATCACTGTCATCAGAAAAGAGAGGTTTCTATAACAAAAAGTGGGAATAGTACTGATATATATGCATAACCAAGAATTTAGAAGTCAATTTGGTAGGTATAATATATCCATGTAGCCAAAGAGTAGTACTAATTGTAAACTACACAGGCATAGGATTTTAACTAGGTATTCAATATCAGGCACGAATTATCATCAATGCATTACACTCAAATAGAATTAAAGAGTACTTGGCTACCCCCATAACAAATGTGCCACTATTTCACTGGTGAGTACATCTTCTCTGGGTGAAAATTGTGTAGTTTTCAGGGTCCACTGTTGGTTAAGATCACTGATGACTTCTTCTCCAGCCAGCTACCTAGCACTTCCCAGCACTATAATTGCTTGTTCACATGAAAGCGGCTTTCAGCTCAATTCTAGCTTGATTTCTCAGGTTTCTGCAACCAAAGCACACAGTGTTTACAGCAGTAACTCTCTGCTATTTAGTTTACTATTTTTTCTCCCTCCTCTATAATTCATGCCAAAATGTTGATAAGCTCATGTTTGTGGAGGGTTTGTGGATATAGTGAAAGCCATTATGGGGTCATAATGTTTAATAGTTTTCCTCCCTGTTTTTCTGGCTCTTACATTGTTTCCACCAGCTGTTCTTCCATTGTCCCTGAGCCTTGGAAGGGGTGTTTGTGCTGAGCACTCACCCTTCACTTATTCTTAGAACTTTGGTAAGTTTTGATGTCCTATTTGAAGGGAACACATCCCTCATTCAGGAATGAATAACCTCTGGAACTTTCCTATCAGAAGTGGGCAAACTGCTTCTAAGAAGAACAGAGCTTAAGAGATGAGAAAGGTAACTCATGCAGCCTGAGGAAAAAGAAAGCTGAAGAAAAGTTTAATTTAAGTCATAAGTAAACCTATTGCATCTGCTGTCACTGCTCCCAAATACTACTGTGGTTTGGCTTCTTCTGTGTACAAGTACTAATTTTTATTGAACAGCAAAATCCAAGTGTTATGTAAACAAGTAATGCATTGCATGAGTAAAGGTAAGGAATTTTTGATTTTGGATAATCCTTAAATATGTGTTAAAGGAAGGAATTTAGGGGTATGACCTAGAACACACATATATACTGATCTCAAAAATAATCACATGAAGCTCAGCTGTTGTTTTCAACAGATCTGTGGTCCGTGTGGTATGGACATTGTGGTCTTCAACCCTATGGTGAGAACTTATGCATATATGTTTGTTCTGAGTCAAGAGTCCAACCTGGCCCTGAGAAAAGGAGCTTAGAGTATATGTTAAGATCAGCTACCATCTATAAAAATTGATTGTCAATATTGGTCATCTGTTCAATTCAGTCCTATGGTATACCAAGGCAAAGGAAACTTAGTTACAATGTTTTAAGCAGGTAGATACACAGCTGTATGATTACAACTTACATTATATATATGTATGTATATATATGCATATATATATGTGTGTGTGTGTATACCTTTTATATGTACATAACTTTATATAAAGTTACATATGTAATGTTTTATATATAACACCTGAAGCACACACACACACACACACACACACACACACACACACACTATATATATATATACATATATTTCATGACAGCTTTCTCATAGTTCAGTCCTATAGTTCATTCTTACAGTTTATTCTTATAGTTCATCACCACATTTTTAAATTTCCCCAGTAGTCTTTTGTTTTGTTTTGCTTTTTAACAATGTGAAAGGTTAAACTTGATGGTTAGCACATGCTAGACAAGGGTTCAACCACTGAGTTATAGCTCTAAGACCAACATGTTTTCAGTGTCTGCGTAACCAGAGGTGGTCTTAAACTGACACTCCTGCATTAACATAGGATTACAGGCATATGCTATCATGCTGGCTTCATCTGTGTCTGTGTTTCCAAGAGAGACAGAGAGAGGGAAGAAGAAGAAGGAGGAGGAGAGAGATATTTTAGATATGACTCCTGTTGCAGACAGCTTCAGGTTCCCTAAGGTGAACTTCCTAACAAGGCATAGTTAATAAGAAGGAATATTTATTGAAGCTTACAGATTCAGGGGAAGTTCCATAATGGCAGAAGAAGCTGGCCCAACTTCATAGGTCCAAACACAGAGAGAGGAGCCATAAACAAAAGCCAAAAGCCACATAGCATATTTCAGGAACTCCAGGTGGAACTAGGCACTTTTCATATCTTTAGAATGGAATTTCAAATCTACCACCACACCTTAGGGCTGGACCCTAAGATACACCTCCTCTAGCCAGGTGGCTGCAGATCCAAACCACAAACTAATAAAACACTGAATATATTGGGGGCCATCTATTCAAAGTACCACAACTCCTACTATTTAATCCATAAAACTGCATGGAATTTATTAAAATGAAAAAATTCTCAGGGATAAATACTTACATAGAATGAAAATATAAGGAATTTACTGAAATAAATCATTCACAAAAAATCCAAGGTATCATATACAAAGTACATTAAATCCTCTATCAAAAATCAAAAATAATTACTTCTGGAGAGATGGCTTAGCATTTAAGGTGTTTGCCTGTGAAGCCAAAGGACTGAGGTTTGATTCCCCAGGACCCTTGTAAGCCAGATGTACAAGGGGCGGATGTGTCTGGAGTTTGTTCACAGTAGCTAGAGGTCCTGGCGTGCCCATTATCTCTCTATTGGTTTATCTCTCTCTGCTTGCAAATAAATAAATAAAATTTTTAAAAAATCAAAAAAATAAATTTTAAAACTGTATCAAAGACCTTCAAACATCTGAAGGAAACATGATACAGATAGCAAATAAAGCAAATTAAAACTACAAAGAGATACCATTACCCACTGATTAGAATGACAAAATTCAAACCACTGATAAAAACAAGTGTGATCTTTAATATGGAGTAAATGTACTTCTATTCAGTTGTTAGTAGGAATGCAAAGTTACAGCCAGTCTGGAGGAGAGTTTTGCAATTTCATATAAAACTGAACATATTTTCACCATACCATTCATCTCTCACAGATTTGATGGCACAGAAGTTGAAAACACGTCCACAGAAAAGTTAAAGCACACATACTATAGGAACTTTGTTGAGAACTTTCCAAACATACAAGCAGCCAAAATTTCCTTTTATAGCTAAATCAATTTATTGATATATCTGGGCAACTTAATGTAATTCACCACTAGAAAGAAATGAGCTATAAACTATGAAAAGACAAGGAAGTAAATTAAATGCACATTAATGAGTAACAGAAGCTAATAGGATAAGGCAACATCTACTGTGATTCCAGCTATATGACATTTGGCAAATGAAAAAACTATGGGAATAGTAGATTGCCAAGTGTTAGGAGAGCGAGAATGACAAGTGGGTAGGATTTCTAGGACACTGAAATTTGTATGTATAAATTTATTATGGTAGCTACATATCCTTAAATTCATAGCCTATGCAACATTGAGACTGAAGCCTAAGGTAAGATATCAAGTTAGGTTGAGGTAGACAGTGATAGCCCAATGCAGGTCTATCATTTTTAACACCTTACTAGGGACATTTATGGTGGGCGAGGTATGTATGTTTAGAAGCAGGGTGTATGTAGGATATTTCTGTACTCTTACCACATTCTTATGAATCTTTAACAATCATAATGATAGCATTTAAAAAAGGCATTATGGATTTTCATATCATAAAATAAACTAGTTATATGCATTTGAACAACATGAATTTAAGAAACAAATACATAAAAGTAAGTGCTATATGGCTTTTTATGTTTGAGATGTGATTCTACATGCTGCGCATATAATGGATATTTCATAGCATTTCCCAGTAAATAAACTGTGGTCTTCCAAAGGGACTTACAAGGAGAGCAGTTCCTTTATGAATATGGCCAGTGGTCTAAAATAGAAGACTAGGAGGGGCTGGTGAAATGGCTTAGCAGCTAAGGCGTTTTCCTGTGAAGCCTAAGGACCCCAGTTCGATTCCCCAGGATCCAGGTAAGCCAGATACAAAAAGGGCTGTATGTGTCTTGAGTTTGTTTGCAGTGGCTAGAGGTCGTGGCATGCCCATTCTTTTTTTCTGTCTATCTGCCTCTCTCTCTCTCAAATAAATAAATTAAAATTAAAAATAAGACTATGAGAGTTGCTTTCCTCCTTCCCCGACATAAGATTATTATGGGTCTATGCCATTTGGAAACTTACAGGCCCTCACTAGACATAGATCTCAAACTTTCTAGACCTCCACATCTTTATTAAATACATCCTCATTGTTGATGAGCCTCTCAGTGCATGGTGCTCTGTTAAAGAAGCTGAGCTGGACTGAGACCTTCTTTTTGAACCCTGTTTCTGGCTCTATACAAGAGGATTTAACTCACAGGCTGAATGAAGGCATACAAGCAACAGCTCTTCCCACAATGCCTGTGTTTGTACTACCAAGTTACATACACATCTAGGCTTGTGTTGTTTAATACAAAGATAACATTGTGTTAATCCTTATCTACTCAAAAATTTAAAAGATATGCTTTATAGATGTGATTGTTTCATTATCTTAAATCAATATAAGATATTGGTTTACATAACAGTACTATTCCTAAAGCATTGCTAAAACAGATGGTCTTGTCTGAAATTCCAGGGCATATGGAGCTACTATATGGAAAATTAGATGTGAATATTTCCCTTGTTTAAAACAAACAAAGCTTTATCTTTGGATCCAGTCCTGGAGACAGTGTGATGATAACATTATTGAAAAATACATGGAGAAATTCTCAAAAATCTAGCTTAACAAGAGTTCAAAATTCTCTATTTTATCTAATGTATATACAAAAGAATTAAGTTTCCAGTAAACTAAATTAAAGCCTAACTCAGTAGTCTCTATTGCATTGCCCATTATAGTGGTGATCACATCGTCCATACTTCTGACTACAACACTACACCTCATAAACTCTAAGGTCCTCTATTTCAGTGGGAAACATTTCACAAAACATTTGTCCTCAATACTCACTGATTATTATATATGTATAAACATAGAAAATATTTCAGAATACAACATAATTTTGTTAGGCTATGTTAATTGTCCTCTCTAATCAGATATGTAAACTTTTCCTATATTTTTAGATATGTGTCCATTGTAATTAATAACTTTAGTTATTAAATGTCAACCTTTACCCAGAGACTGATATTTAATTCAAAACGCACATAAGATAGACCCACCTTGCATTATTTACCTCTGAATATATGATCATATAATAATTTCATGATATGTATAATTGATCTGTGTAAGATAAACTTAAAAAGAGAAGCTTTCCTCTGTAGAAACTTCATATTACATATGTGACAAGAAGAATAATATTTGATATGCTACATAATAACAAATATCCCATGAGATCCTAAAAGCAACTTCTTACCTTCTGTACAGAAGAAATATTCATCTAGTACTCCTAACAATGATGGACCTAGAGAAGTAGAAAGAAATCAGATAACATACTCATCTCTCTTGCCTTTCCCTTTCTATTGCTTTCTCATGCCACTGAGTTGCCTGCACCATAGCTTTCACTTTATAAAGCTATTGACATAAATATAAACGGATTATAGGTGAAACCATTTTAGGACAATTTGTAATACAAGAAAGGAATGCACTTTGCTCCAAAGGATTTCTCATTGATTCAGGATATAATCTGAGAAGTATCATATTTTATGCTTTTGTCTAATACAGATAATATATTGTTTATCTCATGCTCAGCAGCTACTAACTAGTCTGTCAGGGGTACATATAAAGAAATGACGTTTTGGAGGGTACATTATTCAGGGTTCTCTAGACGAAACAGCATGGATAGGATGAGCACATAGTTCAAAGGGATTTATGAGATTAGTTTACAGGACACCAGCTGGGCAATCCAACAATAACTAAGGAAGGCTGAAGAATCAGCGTCAGGGAGCTGCTCAGTTCACAAATCTCAATGCCTCAGTAGTCTTGTCCTTGCAATGAAGCTCTGGAGGATTTGTGGACAGCCACTGGTTGCTACATTGATTCAAATCGTCCAGCCTCCAGAACTGCAAAGGGATAAGCCATCACTGTATCACAATTTGGTAGAACAGCTGCAACAAAGAAGCCTGACTTCCACTGAATACTGTTTGGGGATTTCATACAAAAACAGCAGCCTTCCATTTACCATGCCCTTTGAAATTTCCAAAGAGTTTAGAACTGCATCATTAACTTACAAAATGTGTTTGTGGGCTCTATATTCTCTTCACATGTAGTCAACAAATGATCCCTCTTCTAAAATAATTTGAGAAATCTTATTTTCTATTATACTCTGCTATTTTAATAAAATTATAGTGTTGCCATCTCAACTACTGCCAAGAACCTCTAATTTGGTTTGGACAAGAGATAATCCTGTTGTGAATTAAATTAGATAAACAGTAAATTAAAAATAAAACTAGCTCTGCCTCTACTTATATTCCTTTATTTAATCCAATCCCCTTCAAATTTTTACTAGTCCAACTTAAATACTATTTTGTACTCTAGTAACAATCTAACTGGTGATGAAGAATAATTCAAACAGATTTTAAACCTAGAGCAGATACAATGGAAAGAGTAAAGGCAGGATAAAATAGATGTTTGTGGAAACTAAAGTTAAATGTTTGATCACTTCCCATGGTGTTCTAAGGGAAAAGACAATAGAAATACAGAAGACAGAACTATTTAACTGATAGCCTAGCTGTGGCATTTCAGAGATGTAAGAATCACTGTGCCCAACATTGGAATATGGCCTTACCTGTGCTGTGAGTCTCTAAACACCTTCTCCTGGAAGGAAAACCAGACTGCATGAGTTAAAGATGAAAGAACAGACAGACTGGCTCTGGTTGAATTGTCTGTTAGCAGTTTGTTGGCTTGTTTTATGAGATTCAGTGAGCACAGTCAGTATCAGCACCAACTATCTAGAGGACTCCTGATGCCACTTTCTTTTTTTTTTAATTTAATTTAATTTAATTTTTTCTCAATTTTTTAAAACATTTTCCATGATTATAAAAAGTGTCCCATGGTAATACCCTCCCTCCTCCCATTTTCCTCTTTGAAATTCTGTGCTCTATCATATCTCCTCCCCATCTCAATAAGTCTCTCTTTTATTTTGATGTCATAATTTTTCCCTCATCTTATGCTGGTCTTGTGTACATAGTGTCAGGCACAATGAGGTCATGGATATCCAGGCCATTTTATGTCTGGAGGGAGCATGTTGTAAGGAGTCCTACCCTTCCTTTGGCTCTTACATTCTTTCCGCCACCTCTTCCGCATTAGACCCTGAGCCTTAGAAGGTTTTATCTAGATGTTACTTGGTACTCTAGTCACTTCTTTCCAGCACCATGATACCTTCTGAGTCATCCCAAGGTCACTGCCATCTGAAAAGAGAAGATTCTCTACCCAAAGTGAGAGTAGCATTAATATAAGGGTACGAATATTAAAAGAGCTGTTTACTGGGAAGTTTGATAAGCATAATACATACACTTATCCAGACATCAGAAGATGTTACACCCAAAGGGCTTATACTACCCCTGTTTTAAGTTTTCAGTATCAGGGATGTATTCCCTCCCTTGGAGAGGGCCTCCAGTCCAACTGGAGGGCAGCTGGTTTCCACCATAACAGACATGCTGTTATTGCACCCATTGGCTCATTTGGCCTGGCTGGCCACTTATAAGGCTTGTAGTGTCCACTGTTGAGTATCTTCAGTGTTGGTATCTCTTTCTCTCAATGAACTGCATGTAGAATGGCTTCTTCCAGCCTTCTGTCAGCTACTATAAATGGCAGAGGCTATCAGTTCAGTTCCAGCAGGATTTTTCTGTGGCCTTGCAGCCCAAGTATGTGGAGTCTTCAGCAATAGGGTCTTACCATCGATTCCTGGTGGGAAATCAAGGGCCTTGACAATGGCCTATAATGTTTTGGGGGCATCAGGGACCTCTCTGGCCAATAACTCACTGGAAGGTATCCCCTCCCTGGCACTGAAAATCTTCTAGCAATGCTCTATGGCTCCTGAGTGTTCCATTGTCTAAAACCAGAGGATTCCATATGATTTATTTATATCCTCTTAGATTTTGATTAGCCCTCCCTCCACATTTCCTTTATTCAATCTCTTCCCCTCTCCTCACTTTGGGCCTTTTCATCCCCATTAGTCTTTTCTTCTACTTACATATATACAATACCAACCTATTATGTATGCCACTTTCACAGAAAAGACCACGTTAAGTTATGTCAGTAAAAGGAGAGGTAGTAAAAGAACAAATCAGAGACTACTGATGAATAATATCCAACAATTGTTAGGACATAGAAAGGTTACTGAAAATGCAGAGCTAAATTATAGTTAAAAAGATAAGAAGGGGTAGAAAATAAGGGGAAGGAAAAGAGAGATTGAATATTAATTTGGCTGGAGTTGCCAAGAGAGTACTGAATATCTGATAGTAGAAAATAACAAACAAAAAATCACAGACAAGGAAAAACAAGTTTTCATACCAGCTCTGCCACTATCTTTGCAATCAAGATCATTTTATTACAATTTTCTGAGCCTCAGCTAATTAGTACCTAATTTGATAGATTTATGAAGGGATAAGAAATATTCTGAAAGTCAAGGAGAGAGAGTATCTATAAATATGCAATAAATTATGTCATTAAGTCTTATTTTATAATCCAATGAATGATTTAATTAGAATATTAGCTAATGTCACAGTCTTAAAAAAACTATGAAAAAAAAAATAACAGATAGCCATGTATAGACTTATTTGTTGTGTAGCCTTTTAAACAGGTACTGCACAGATAGATGATAGTGAAAGATCACCCAACTTCCAACATTCTTTTCATAATAACATCTGTACTTCATGAAATTGTCTTGCTTAATGTAAAACATACCAAATCATGAATAACCTAGGTGGTAGTTTTGATCAAGTGTCCCCAGCTAAAATCAGTGAAAGACAAGTTTAATAGGAGGACATACAGTCCAGATCACCCTTTGAATGACAACAAATCTTTATATTAGAACTCCATAACCAGTATCTTAGGCAGCTGACGGCATGGGAATGGGAACAGGCCCTCGTGAATATAATTCAGGATCAAGAGGCCATAGAGCTGTGAGGAAGGCAAGTCACACTGTGAGGAAGGCAATGTGAACCTCAGTTTAGTTAGGAAACCTACCCAGGATTGTGGCAGACAAGAGTGGCCAATAAAATATGTTCCAATGCCAGACATTTTTTTTAATAGTTTTGAAATACTGAGATTCTGAGTTTCTGATTTCTTTATGATTTACTGGATTGGTGTGTCTCTGGATGTGATGTGTGGCTCATTGTGAACACATGCTAGAACATGGTCTGGAAAGAGCAACTTGAGAGAAATAAACACCCAACTGATGTATCACAAGCTAGATTCATCTTCATCTTTCACTTTGACTGCTGATGAAATAGTCATCTATGAGGTCCACGGGAAGATATGGCCAGCCCACTGTGATTCATTAGCTCCCATGTGTGTTTTAGTCTCATTACCACTTTATGCTGCTGAAGAACCAGCCAAGTATAGAAAACATAATTCTCTATACTGTGGGGTGAAATGTCATAAAGTCACTGTTTATATAAGTTTTAAAAAATCTTATAAAATATGAAATTGATACCTATTTAAAACTTAAAATTCTGTAGTCTTAGTATAAATCTCAAATGGTACCAGTTAGAATTCTTTAAATGTACGTATGACTTTAGTTTTATAATAAAAGATCTAGCATTATTTACAAAATAAAATAAGGACCCTCAGTGCTTTATTTTATTAAATTATCAATAGTTGGTATGGCAGAGCCTCCATTTTCTAGTCTTACTTTAGCATCTTTTACCAGCAATATCTGAAAACAGAAATGAGAATTAAATAGACTAGGACTAAGCAAGAATAAAATATCTCGTGTATTTGCAAGCATGGAAAATAAGCATAATTTCTTACTTATCTCAAAAGCAGCAGTTACAGAAATGAAAATGATACTTACTTGAAAAATATAAATGAGCAAACTGTGCATGGGAACATGAATGATTTGTTTTATAAATAATTTGTCAAGAATATAAATACTGAACTCTGAAAAGTTAAATTTATTTGTAAGTTATCTTTACAACTCACACAATGACTTTTTCATGTGAATGAATTTGGAATGTGATAATTTTTCTTCTTAACTGCTTAAAATTAATAGTGCCAGCATATCAAATTCATAGAGGAAGCCAGTGAAAAATGATTGTGACAGAAGAGATGGAATATTTTATTCTTTGTTTACAAAATTATGAATATCTTCTACTGAAATGGTCAATAGAAAAAGAAGAAAAATGGAGTGCCCATGGGAAAAACAATGTGTCATTTCTGTTGAAAGTAAATAAGCAAAGGGCTCCAAAATCATGAAAAGCTATATTTTTTTTCTTTATTTTTGTATCTTCCTTTTTCCAGAATTCTTTGGTCTCCATGATTTTTACTACATTCTTTTCTTTATAAAGTGTTTGCACCTCCTATAAGGTATTTGTTGACTGACAGACATATTGGTGGTTTGGAGTACACTGTGTAGCACATAGCACTGGGGGATTGGGGAGCAGGTGTTAAACCCATTGCAGAGAATATTTCTCTTTACTGACCTCTAATTGTATGATTTCAGAATCTTTAAACAGATGTTCTTGACAGACTTTCTCTACTTCCCGATGTTTCTAAGGGGTTGTCTCTCATCTGCTTAATTGCTATTTTACTCAATAACACACACACACACACACTCACACACACACACACACACACAAACAAACACACAAAGGATGTCACAAAATACACCCTAACTTCCCTTGTGAGAAGAAAGGTGTCTTTTTTTGGTTTCTACACTTTTATTCACTTTCCTTTGAAGGTAGGAAAGTAAGTACTAGAGATGAGTGAACTTTCATACTGCATTCTAACGCTCCTCCTCAATTCTGAAAAGTATCTTTTCCTCAGTGTAGTAGCACCTCAGAGAAATGCTTATGCTCTTTTTCATTTTCAAATTTCTTCATGTCTGCTAAGACACTGAAAATAAAATAATAATAACAATAATAAAAACTGAATAAGTTAAGAATGTTTAAGGCAGGTTTCGATGGTACAGGCTGAAATCCTAGCACTAGCCTGATTCATGGCCACCTGGGGCGGCATGGCAAGACGCTGTCTGAGGGTTAAAAAAAAAAAAAAAAAAAAAAAACTAGACGAAGGAAATGAAAGTAAATGGAAGAAAGAAAAGAAAGCAAGCAAAAAAGAAAGAAAGAAATAGAAAGTGAGGGAAAAGGATAGAGAGGAAAAAGTAAAATATAGAGAAAGAGAGAGCAAGATATTAATAGAAATCCCTTGTCAGGGGAGTGGGGCAGTAATGCTAAGTGCAGTACCACCAACTGTGTCAGGGACCTAACTAGAGGAATGCTGCTTATGTTTCCTCCTTAACTCACAGAATAGGTATTTTCTAAGGACCATGTTTAGTGAATCAAATTAGGAGAATAGCATTCTTAAGACTTTTTTTTTCTATAAAATGTCTCTCTCTCTCTCTCTCTCTCTCTCTCTCTGTGTGTGTGTGTGTGTGTGTGTGTGTGTCTGTGAGTGCACATGTGCGCATGGCTGAGCACATACCACAGTGGACCTGTACAAGTGGGAGAACAACCTTGGATGTTAACCTTCATCTTCCAACTTGTTTGAGGCAATGTCTTGTTGTTTACTTCTGTGCTCATCAGGCTACCAGCTTCTAGGAAATTCTCCTGTTGCCACCATCCATCTGAGCACCGAGCCATATACACTCTGGCATTACAAAAGCTTACTACTCTACGTGGTTTTATGTATGTTTTGGAATCTGAGCTCAATTAATCAAGTTTGCATAACAATAACTTTGGCTCCAGGAGCCATCTCCCTAAACTTCTGCAAAGCTGTGTTACCACCACAAATGTCATTTCTGCATGGGAACAGAGTTTGAGTTTTAAAAGCACAGTATTTTTTAAATATTTTTTTAATTTTTTATTTATTTATTTGAGAGCAACAGATACAGAAAGACAGATAGAGGGAGAGAGAGAGAATGGGCGCGCCAGGGATTCCAGCCTCTGCAAACGAACTCCAGACGCGTGCGCCCCCTTGTGCATCTGGTTAACATGGGACCTGGGGAACCAAGCCTCGAACCAGGGTCCTTAGGCTTCATAAGCAAGTGCTTAACCGCTAAGCCATCTCTCCAGCCCTAAAAACACAGTATTTGAAGACAGGATTTGGGCCACTTGGATGAAAATAGAAGTGCTGGGGCTAGAGAGATTGCCTAGCGGTTAAGCGCTTGCCTGTGAAGCCTAAGGACCCTGGTTCGAGGCTCGATTCCCCAGGACCCATGTTAGCCAGATGCACAAGGGGGCAAATGCATATGGAGTTCGTTTGCAGTGGCTGGAGGCCCTGGCGTGCCCATTCTCTCTCTCTTTCTCTCTCTCTCTCTCTCTCTGTCACTTTCAAATAAATAACTAAAAATAAACAAAAAAAGAAAAGAAAAGAAAAAGAAAATAGAAGTGCTGGATGAAATTTCTATGGAAACATTTATACGGAATCCTGACTTACAAAGATGAGATGATTGAAGTTAAATTACACTCAGTGTCAATATCAATGTCAACACGCTGCTAAGATCTGTTCTCATGACAAGAATCACATGTAGGCTATAGAGGCAGCAACACTGGTGTCATTTTCTTGAAGAAACCATGACTGTGCCAAGGGATGCAGGGTCAGTGAAGGCTGTGACAGTTTTGTAAGGTGGTTTTGTTTGCATGCCCCTATAGTCATATTTGTGGCATCATGTTCTGTGGTACTATAATCTAATTTATTCTCTAAAGCATCACCATTTGCTTAAAGTTATCTATGAAGAAAAAATTACTTAAAATTGTACTACTACGGTGCAGAAAACATGATTCCATCACTACTTCCAAGCTGCCACTGAAAGGAGAAATGAGATCATATGTAGCACAGGAGAAGGGATGGACTGAGATAACACAGAAAACAAAGAAGAAATTTTATCCACTATTGGTTGAAGTATAAACTAGTGTGGCCACTTTGGAAATCAGTGAGGGAGTTACTTAAAAACAAAATCTATAAAACTGCCTTGTGACCCAGCTATGCCACTCTTGGACATAAACTCAGAGCGCTCTACATCCTGCTACAGAAATGCCTACATATCCAGGTTTATCACTGCTCTCTTCATGAGGGAATTGAATCACTCTAGATGTCAATCAATATGTTAATGGGTAATGAAAATGTGATGCATATACATAATGGAAATATATTCAGACATAAAGAAAATGAGGTTATGAAATTTGCATGAAAATAGCTGGAATTGAAAATATTATATTAAGCAAGATGATCCATGCCCAGAAAGACAAATACATGTTCTTTCTGATAGGAAGTTCTTAGCTTCTAAATGTTCACTATGTGTATCTAGATGGGAATATATGTGGGTAAATCTATGGAACTAGAAAGGAGATTGGAGAAAAGGAGGCTTTTAGGGATATGTTGAGAAAGACAATAGAACATAAGCAGTGTGAAAGTGGAAGGGGTATACTAGGCAAGTGAATATTCAGTGAGGGAAAGGGAACTAGGGAGATAGGGTAAGTTGGGGAAGAGAATTAACCAAAATGATGTATGTGTGAAAATCCCATATGGACACCTGTTACTTTGTAAGCTTATTAAGACAGGATAAGTGAAAGAGAGAGAGAGGGGAAAAAAGAGTTACCATTCTGATCATGGGCATATGTCACAAGGGGACCTGACACACAAACTAAACATCTCCATTTTATGAATGGAATACTATCCTTTCTTACATGGAACATGCAAGTTTTTTCCCATACCTTTCCTGTGGAAATGTCTCAATGTTCACCCTCAGTAGTATCAAAAGCCATGATATGGCTGCCCTGACCCTCACAGCCCTCTATAGGCCATTATCTTCCTTAACGTCAATGATTTTCCCCACTCTTTGCTGATCACAAATATGTCATGACCTTCACTTGTCCATCAGAAGCAACTTAAGACCAAACTTAGTCTTTCCTGTTTTTCCTTTAATAATCAGACATTATAGAGCCTTTCCTTTGCAAACAATGAGGAGTTTTTGTTGTTGTTGTTTAGTTTCTATATTCTTCACCTTTATTTGATTTGCTTTTCATAAGGTCTAAAAAAATCAGCTGATATGGTTATTTTCATATGAAAGGAACATACTTGAGCTGGTATGAGTGCTTGTCACACAAACAAAAAGAGTATAAGATGACCTAAGTTTGCTTCACCAGTGTTCATGTAACCAGATGGGCATGGCCACTGTTATAGTTTGTGAAATGCTCCCATTGTCTCTTGTGCTTTGAATACTTGGTCCCCAGATGGTGACAGTTTAAGAGTTGAAGCCTTGCTGACACAGCTGTGCTCCTTCGCCCTCCCCTCATCAACTGCTTCTTGTCAGATATTTTTCTCTGCAACAAGAAGAGAACTACAACAGAAAATTGTTACCAAGGAGTTGGGCAATTACTTCAATAAACCTTATTATGTTTTTTGTTTGTTTGCTTGCTTTCTTTTTTTTTTTTTTATCAATGTTGTTTTCCTTAGTATTTGAGTTGTGGAATGATGTTAACTGTGGACTAGAGAAGCGCCGTGGGGCTGTAAGCGGAGATTGATGGCCGTTCTGGTAGAGTTTGTGAGACCTAAACACAGAGAACTGTGGACTCTAGAAGCTTGGCTTATGAGTGCAAATTGTTTTATAAGGACTGTCCTAGAAGCAATTTGTGTGAAAGACTGACTGTATTTTACCCTTGTCCTGAGAACTCCAGTGAAGTTGAATTAGTATATGACTAGTGTGTTTTGCAAGGAAAGCCAAAAGAAGGATATAAAATATCTCAGTTGGCACAGAAAGAAATGAACATTTTTAGTTGGCTCAGCTTCAATTATAAGAAAGAGATAGTCACTGTTGATATTGGCCAGCTGATCTGTACTGGGGTATGAAGAGGAACAGTGATTCTGTTGAAATAAGGGATATAAGTGAAGAGAATGCTGAAGTGGTTTTTCTGCTCTTCAACATTGGCTTTATTTGTCCCTGGATTAACATGTTTAGTAGCCTGTCTGGCATTGGTTTTGGAAGTCTGAATGAAGAAAAGAGAGGTCACTGGGTTTTCTGAATTTTTAAAATAGCCCCAAGGTAATATGGAGCAGGGTCACCATCTATAACTAAAGGTCATGGGATGGGGGCGCATGGTATGACACTGTGAAGATGAACCATGGGTTGTAATGTAGACTGCAGGATGTTGGCGATGCCTGGAATATGAGACAAATAACTAGAAAACTTGCTCATTATTGTTTGAGCGGATCTGCCCAAAATACAAGAAGTATATGTTGGAGGAGCAGAATAGAGAACCCAAAGACTTTTGCTAAGGGTCCTAGGTTCTTCCTAGGACAGGAAGCTGTAGGATTAAATATCTGCCTCCCTGATATTTTATTTTTTCATTGGCCATTCTTTTCTTGCCATATGTTTATTATACCTTTTTGCTGTGTGGATGTTTTACCCAAGTTCCCCTTGAGAATTCACATTTGTGGCTTCCTGCCAAACACTGTGGCAAGATGGGATGCCAACACTCCGCTCTATCCTTTCTTGACATGATTGAAAGGCAGAATAAAACATTTCTTCCCATCTACTGTTATTGATGTGATGTCTTGTCTCAGCATTGAAAAGGTAACTATGCCATTGACCCAATTCCTGTAACCCGAGTTCTCCTAAGGCAGCATCATCTCTGGAGTTCATGAAAATGGCAAGACTTGAATCAGTGATTGTTTCAAGGAAATACATGGATGAGCATTGGAGGTTGATGCCTGACATTCTTCTCTGGTCTTCAAACATCTAAGTACCAGGTACAAATATCTGCCCCCACACATGTACAGAGACCACAGACATACCTACAATGTACAAACACACATGAAACACCACACATATTATACACATGTCAAAAATTGGCCTAAGACTAATTTATACTAATAATAGTGGTGTCACTGAAATTAAAGATATTTATAGTTTTGAGAAATACAATTGTTTATTAACAGAAAAAAATGTGTGGGCTCAAATAATGAAAAATTGAAAGAATACTCAGTATAGAGGCCATAGTTTTACACAGAAAAGACAGAGAGATGGATTTTAATACATAGATACAACACCTTCAAGAGAGGGAGAAGTAGTGAGGTTCAGAAATTTTGCATTTATTTTGTGAAGAAGTTGTAATATCACTATCACTAATAAGAACATGATCCACAGTACATATTAATTATTTCCTTATAGATTTTTTATTGTATAAACCTGTATTTCAGACTAAAGTTCTGTTACATGGGAATTTCACATTTAATAACTACATGCAGATTCTTATATAACAATTGCTTGTTGAGAATAGATTGATCCCATCTCAGAAACTATCCTAATCTATACTTAAAATACATCAGCTTTCTGATTACATAAAGCATATGGAGATGGTTCCATAGGTTCTTGTTTGTTAAGTCTGAGGGCCCAGGTTTGATTCCCCAGGACACACATAAAGCCAAATGCACAGGGCAGCACATGACTCTACAGTTTGTTCTCAGCAGCAAGAGATCCTAGCACACCTATATTCATTCTCTCTGTGTCTCTCAAATAAATGAATAAGAATATTCTTAAAAATAAAAGTATTGGCCCTGAATCAAAGCCGGCAGTTTTGCTGAAGCTGCTGGTTTCAAACAGGAGCCTAAAGTAATGTCTTTCTGTAGTCTGTTGGCCTTAGAAAGTTCAGACATTTGGAAATGTGATAGTCAATGCATTTGAAAGAAACATCGCGGGGTGGAGGTAGGGGGTAAAAGTAAAATATTTAAAAATCTCTATAAGAATTCTGCAATATAGACTTTTAGAAAGCAGAGTAGCATAAAGGATGTGCAAAGGTATGTGGATGATAGACATTTCTTTTTGTACTGCTTGGTTATAAAAGAGTGTGCTTTTACAGCCTTGTAGAATCACTTGAACAAAGCTGATACATACAAGTAGGTATTGCTCATCCAAATTCTATTACATAGAAGCAAACTTAGCATGACTGAAGCTTGATAAAGTTTAATGACTCAGAAAGGGTTACAATTTTAGTTATGAAATCAGAGCAATATTAAATTATTATTATTATTATTATTATGATAGGTTTTTGGAGGTAGGGTCTTGCTGTAGCCTAGGCTGACCTGGAATTCACTATGTAGTCTCAGGGTGGCCTTGAACTCACAGTGATCCTCCTACCTCTGCTTCCTGAGTGCTGGGATTAAAGGCATGAGCCACTATGCCTGGCCTATGTTAAATTATTTAAATTTAATAGATTATTTTCATAAATGATAGTAATCATGTAAGTTAAAATTTAGTTAGATATTAAGGTCACATATAAAACATCTACCATACATGTATTTGTGAAGCAAAAAAGCAAACAAGCATTTTTATGAATACCTCAAATAGTGTTACCTCACATTATGTCAACACTTCTGACAGATCAATAATCAAACTGTCTCATTACTCAGAAAATACTCCATTTTAGAATTATTTATTTATTTATTTATTTGAGAGCAACAAGCACAGAGAGAAAGACAGATAAAGGGAGAGAGAGAGAATGGGCGTGCCAGGGCTTCCAGCCTCTGCAAACGAACTCCAGACGCATGCGCCCCCTTGTGCATCTGGCTAACGTGGGACCTGGGGAACCGAGCCTCGAACCAGGGTCCTTAGGCTTCACAGGCAAGCACTTAACTGCTAAGCCATCTCTCCAGCCCAGAAAATACTCCGTTTTAAATGTTACTTAGAATTTTCTTGAGAACATCACTATGAATGGTAAAACAAATGTTCACAATAGAGGCTGTTATTATGCCACAATGTTGGCAAAAAATAGTGTGTGAAGAAAATTGATAGACAGAAAATGACTCAAACATTTCTCTGTATCTAGTAAGGAAGATTTTTTTTTTTTTGATGACTTAAAATAAAAGAACAACTTCTTGTATTGGTTATTGCCAGGTAACCTTTCAAAATTATTAAATTTGTTTCATTTAAATTTGTTTATATTCTGCCCAGTCAGATTACAATGATTTTATATGCCAGCATTTAGCAAGCATATGAATGAGTTAATGGAGGTTAGAATGCAAAAGTCATATCTAGCTTCATATACGGAAATGAAGGTTTTCTTATATAAAACCTTTTAACCAATAATAATGACCCCAGTAGTCAAGATATCTATGAATGAAAATGTAACCAGTATGCAGCTGAGTTCATTGAACCACATTATGGTGGTTCAATGAAAACCAGACTCTGACAGTGCAGGTACTTTATCCAAAAGATAATCCATGATTAAAATCCTTATCACCTATAAAAATCATTATAGGGGCACTGATACTTTGCTAAATTGCAAAGGAAACATTCCAGAATATTATTTGAACTTGCAGGTGATTTTGAACATAACACTTTACTTATGGAGATGTGTATATGTTCTAAATAGTCTGGTTGCAACAATATGTAAGACACACACACACACAGAATTAACAGTATTAATGACAGAATGCCACCATTTGGCCCTTATGGCTGGCATTGTTTTCAGTGTCAAAGGCATACAGACTGACGTCTGGAACATTTATCCATTTTTGTAGTATCATCCATTTAACACTGGAAACAAAGGAATGGTTTGAAGTATGTTAATAATCATTTGAAATTAAGATGACCTCCAGCCTTTCATAAATAAATGGACCATGTACTTAAATCATTAAATAACACAATGAAACTAAAAACTTGTTTGTGTGAAAATTCAGATTTAATCTTAAGGAATGACTATAGCATAATTTCAGGGAACAAGCTGCAAAGAGTGAAATAGTAATCTAAGTTAACAAGATGTGTAATGTGAATAAGACTATACAAAAACCTCACATTCGACTTCCGGCCAAGATGGCAACTTCCTAGATGCACTGCATATCTGGGGGAAAGAAAGGCAAGACATTAAGTGTTCACTGGGTCTTTTAGGGGACAGCAATCTCCAATAGATTGCCAGTGGGAGGGCACGGGGGGGGGAGGGAGAAACAGGGAATCACTGATGCCTTCGCGGGTGGGTAGCCCATGCCTCCCCCCAAGTAGCCACCATATCCACCTTGACCGTGTGCTGATCGATCCCTGCATACAGAAGCTTGGAGTGCACCACCATGAAAAAACCAACATACACATACCATCAAATATGGCAGGGATTAATCAAATCTTACAGTCATTACCCTAAATATTAATGCCTAAATTCACCCATTAAGAGATACAAGCTAACAGGATGGATCAAAAAATTAGGCCCCACAATCTGTTGCCTTCAAGAAACCACCTCACTGCTAAAGACAGACACCTCCTCAGGGTGAAAGGGTGGAAAATAATATTCCAAACAAATGGGAATAAGAAAGAAGCAGGCGTAGCAATATTATTATCAGATAACATAGACTTCAATCCAAAAATAACTAAAAAAGATAAAGAAGGCCACTTCCTACTTATCAAGGGAATGATCCATCAAGAGGATATTACAATCATAAATCTGTATGCACCAAACACAGGGGCACCACAGTTCATAAAACAAAACCTACTTCACAATAAAACAGAAATAACCTCCAACACCATCATACCTGGGGATTTCAATACACCATTATCAGTAATAGACAGATCATCCAAACAGCAGCTCAACAGGGAAGTAAGAGAGCTCAACAAAACCACAGATAACTTAGACATAACAGACATCTACAGAACTTTCCATCCAAAATCCAAGACAACACATTCTCCTAAAAAATGATATTGCCAAATTTCAGGAATTGAATGACAACAAGAACACATCGTACCAAAACTTATGGGACACAATGAAGGTGGTGCTCAGGGGAAAATTCATAGCACTCAATGCCTTCATAAAAAAGACAGAAAGATACCAAATAAATTACCTAACCATCCACCTAAAGGAACTGGAAAAGCAAGAAAAATCCAACCCAAAGAGCTCCAGAAGAAAAGAAATAATTAAAATCAGAGCAGAAATTAATGAATTGGAAACAAAGGATACAATTAAGACAATTGACAAAACAAAGAGCTTGTTCTTTGAAAAAATAAACAAGATTGGCCAACCCCTGGCCAATTTGATCAAGCAAAAAAAAAAAAAAAAAAAAAAAAAAAAAGAGAAAGAAGCTTCAAATTAACAAAATTAAAAATGAAAAAGGAGAAATCAAAACAGATGTAAGTTGTGGTGGTTTGATTCAGGTGTCCCCCATAAACTTAGGTGTTGTGAATGCTAGCTCCCCAGCTGATGGATATTTGGGAATTAATGTCTCCTGGATGGAGTGTATTGTTGGGGGGGGGGGGGGGGCTTATGGGCTTTATAGCCAGTTTCCCCATGCCAGTGTTTGGCACATCCTCCTGTTGCTGTGGTCCACCTTATGTTGGCCAGGGGATGATGTCCACCCTCTGCTCATGCCATCGTTTTCCCCTGCCATCGTGGAGCTTCCCCTCAAGCCTGTGAGCCAAAATAAATCTCTTTTTCCCAGAAGCTGTTTTTTGTTGGGTGATTTCTACTAGCAACGTGAACCAGACTGCAACATAAGTGAAATTGGGAGAATCTTCAGGACTTATTTAAAAAACCTCTACTCCACAAAACTGGATAATGTGGAGGAGATAGATAAATTCCCGGATGCATACCACCAATCAAAGCTAAACTCAGAGCAAATTAATCACCTCAATGAACCCATCACACTCACAGATTATAAAAGTAATACTTAAAAAAAAAAAAAAAAAACTCGCCAAAAAAAGAGTTCAAGACAAGATGGCTTCTCAGCTGAATTCTATCAAACCTTCATGGAAGAACTCAAACCAATCTTCCTCAAACTGTGCCAAACAACTGGAGAACAAGGAAAGCTACCCAACTCCTTTTATGAAGCTAGTGTAACCCTAATTCCAAAACCAAGCAGGGATGCCACAAGAAAAGAAAACTATTGGTCTATTTCCCTGATGAACTTAGATGCAAAGATCCTGAACAAAATCCTCGCAAAACGAATCCAACAAACATCAAAAGCATTATCCACCTTGACAAAGTGGGATTCATCCCAGGAACACAAGGGTGGTTCAACATACGAAAATCCATCATTGTAATACACCTCATAAACCATATTAAATATAAAAACCACATCATCTCTCTGATAGATGCGGAAAAGGACTTTGACAAGACACAACATCACTTCATTGTCAAAACATTGGAGAGAATTGGCATGGTTGGAACATATCTTAACATAACATAAGCAATATACAAAGCTCTGAAGGCCCAAATAACACTAAATGGAGAGAGACTGGAGGAATTCCCATTAATATCAGGAACAAAACAGGGTTGTCCACTCTCGCCTCTACTTTTCAATATAGTACTTGAAGTCCTAGCACAAGCAATAAGACAGGAGAAGGAAATAAAAGGGATACAGTTTGGAAAGGAAGAAGTTAAGTTAGTTCTATTCACTGATGACATGATTGTGTATGTAAGAGACCTGAGAGACTCCATCCCAAAACTCCTGAAGGTGATTAACTCCTATAGCAAAGTAGCAGGATACAAAATCAATGAACACAAATCAGCAGCCTTTCTATATGCAAATGACAAAGATACAGAGAAAGAAATAAGGGACATAGTCCCATTTTCAATAAAAACAACAACAAAAAAATTACCTTGGAATAATGTTAAACAAGGAAGTGAAAGATCTGTACAACAAAAACATAAAAACACTCAAAAAAGAAATTGAGGAGGACGTGAGAAAATGGAAAGACCTCCCATGCTCCTGGATAGGCAGAATTAACATTGTGAAGATGGCAATCTAACCACACGTAATATATAAATAAAATGCAATTCCAATTAAAATCCCTACAGTGTTCTTCACAAAGATAGAAAAAAATATCTCAAAACTCATATGGAAAGGCAGAAGACCTCGCATATCCAGACATATAATCAGCAAAATCAATACCTCTGGAGGCATCACCATACCTAATTTAAAGCTATTTTCCAATGCCATAGTAATAAAAACACCATGGTACTGGCATAATTACAGGATTATGGACCAATGGAATAGACTTGAGGACCTGGACTTTTGGTAAAGCAACAATAGCTACTTGATATTCGACAAAGGCCCTAAAAATAGAGGCTGGAAAAAAGACAGCATCTTCAACAAATGGTACTGAACAAACTGGATAACCATATACAGGAAACTGAAACTTGATCCACAAATTTTTCCATTCACTACACTCAAGTCCAAATATACGAAAGCTCAATTAAAGACTAGAAACTCGGGTTTCCGGTCAAGATGGTGACCGCCTAGCTGCACTACAGACAAAAAGGGGAAAAAAAGCAAGTATTCAAGGGAAATTAGGAACTTTTTGAAAGAGGGAGGGCACAGATTGGTGTAAAAGAGGGAAGCACACACCCCCGCAACCCACGCCCTGCCACCCAGCCCTCAGCGACCCACCGCATTGGGCGTGGCCCGCGTCCCGGCACATCAGGCCCCGCACGCCCCACAACACCCGCGCCCAACGCCCGCGCACCCCCCACCCGCATGCCCCACGCACCCTATCCAAACACGGCAGGCGTGGCACGAGTGCCCCGCGGCGTCCCGCGCGCCTCAGAGCCCCGCGCCCCACACCTGCGTGCCTCGAGCCCCCCCGCACGCCCCGCCCCCCCCACAACCCCAAGCGCCCCACGCTCCCTATCCACATGTGGCAGGCGCGCACCGAGCGCCCCGCAGCATCCCGCGCCCCAGGAGCCCAGGCATGCCCCGCACCCCTGTGTCCCGCGCACGCGCCGAGACCCCCGTGCCCCACCCCCACGCTCCTCGAGCCCCCCCCACGCGCCCCGCCCCATCCGGCCCTATGTGTCCAGAGCGCCCCGCGGCATCCCTTGCCCTCTTACCTCAGCGGGCTCCGCACCCCACGCGTAACCCGCGACCCCCGGGACCCCCCCGCACGACCCGCCCTGCCCCCTCCCACCCCCCGAGTGCCCCTCGCTTGTAGCCGCCCCCCCACACACCGCCCCCCGTGTGCCTGGCACCCCCAACCAACGCGCCGCACGGCGCTCCCTGCCCCCCCGCGCCCAGCCCCATCCCCTCCCGAACCACCACCCCGCGCGCCCCTGGTCCCCCCACTGTCGAGGACCGCACACCCCCGCACATCCCAAGCGCGCCCCTGCGTGCAAAGGCGTGCCCCGCGTCCCCTGCGACCCCGCCGCGCATCCCACGACCCCCGCGCACCACCCGCGTGAGCCTCACGCCCCCCCAGCGCCCTGTCCCCTGCGCATCCAGCGCCCCAGCATGCTTCAGCATGCCCCGCCCTCCCCTACACGCCCCGCGCGACCCCCCCCATGCACCGCGCCCCCAGGCGCGTCCAGAGAACCCCGCAGCATCCCGTGGTGTCCCGCACGCCGGTGTGCCCCGTGCCCTCTCCCCCCATCCCCCAAGCCCCCCTGTGCACCCCGCTCCCCCCACGTGCCCCACACCCCTAGCCCCCCCACGCACCGCGGCGTCCCACAACTCCCGCACACTGCCCCGCACCACCCTGCGCGCCCCGTGCCTCCACCGCGCGCCCCGCCCCCCGCACCTCTGCACCTCCTGGGTGCCCCGCACCCCCACGCCCCACACACCCCCCCTGCACGCGCGACCCCCCACGCCCAAGGTGCGATCCTCGCCACCCCTGACCGACCAGAGGGCCCCACGCCCCCCGCCCCTCCAGGGCACCTCACCTGGCACCCCTGAGCCCTGCCACCTCCCGCATGCCCCACCCTGATTGCCCGGTGCCCCGGCGCACCCCACACGCCCCCACCGCATGCCCCACTCACCCCATACACCCCATCGCCTCCCACGCCCCCCGTCCGCCCACACGCCCTGTGCTCTGATCCGGCACCCACCAGTCACGCCTGCCAGCCTGCTGCACTGAAGCTGAGACCTCCTACCTCGCCCTTTTTCTCTGATCCTGTGACTAGACCAGCCGTGTGGTGCTCGGTTCGCAGGCCTGTGGAGGCCAACCCTGCCGTGAATAGGTGGCTGCCAGATCACCTGCTGCTGTACTCACATCACTTGCTGCCAGACAGCCTCTGCTGTGTCCTGATCCCATACCCACATCATCTGCCTCTGCACTACAATTGCACGTGCAGCGGGCCCACTCCCACAGCAAGAGCCACACAAGTCCACACTGAGTCACTAGCACCAGTGCAGATGCCATCCCCTACCTGTACATCGCCACCCATCCCCCACTCCCCTGAGGTGGGAGAGCACAGACTGTTCACAGACCCCAGTGTACCCAGCCAGAGTCTGGGCACCTTCAGGGCTTGCTACCTCAGTCCCCTTTCAAGCTCAAAGGCAGGTAGCTTAGGTGCATCAGTGGGTGAGAATTCAGGCAACTTTGGTGCCCCTGTCATGCTATAGGTAGGAGGCTTTGGCAAGAGTGAGCAAAAACCCAGGCTGCTTGCAACAGCCCCAGGCTGCCTTGGATTCGCATTAAGCTAGATCCCAGGCTGCTCCACCCACCTACCTGCCCATACACTGACATGGGTAGACCACAGCGCAAAAGAAATAACGTGAAAAATAAAATGCAAGAAAATCCAGACAAATCACCCAGTCCAACAAGGATCACAACTAACCAAAACATAGAAGAGTGTTTAGGATCAGAACATCAAGTGGAAGCAATGAACAATGCAACCCTGACCAAACTACTGCTAGAACTGACAGGAAAGCTACAAAGGATAGATAATCGTATGGATGCTACCATCACTAAGCTAGAGCAATATGATAAGACACTGGAAGGAATTCAAAGAGAGCTAAGAGAGTTGAGGGAGAGTGAAAAAAAAGAGGACCTTAAAAATCAGCTGGCCACACTAAATGAAAACATAAAGAAATGCAAGGATGATTTCCAAGAATCATCAAGAAAATCAGAAAATGAGACAAAAAGGGAGCTGGACAAAGTGATGGAAGTGATACATAGGAAAGTAATAGAAAATGAAAACTTAATTGAACAAGTCCAAAACTCACTAGAGGCTCTCAAGAATAGAGTCAGTGAAGTGGAAGATAGAAATTCTGATCTGGAAGACAGGATGGAAGAAACAGTTCGAGAGTCCAAAAATTTCAGTAAGTTCAAAAGTTCATGTGAACAGAACATGAAAGAATTGTGGGATACACTTAAACGTCCTAATATCAGAATCATTGGAATACCAGAAGGAGAAGAATTTCAGACCAAAGGCATGGAGAACTTATTTAACACAATAATTGAAGAAAACTTCCCCCGTCTCTTAAAAGAAAGGCCCATCAAGATTCAAGAAGCAAACCGACTAGACCAAAGGAGAAACTCCCCAAGGCATATTATCATTAAGACTCTAAACATTGACTCCAACGAAAAAATCCTAAAAGCAGCTAGGGAAAAACAGCACACCACTTTCAAAGGAAACCCCATCAGAATTACTTCAGAGTTCTCAATGGAAACACTGAAAGCTAGAAGGGCCTGGAATGAACCTCTCCAAATTCTAAGAAACTATGGCTTCCAACCGAAACTACTCTACCCGGCAAAAGTCTCCCTTATAATAGACGGTGAAAGGAAAACTTTCCATGACAAAACTCAGCTTTACAATTATATGAACACAAAACCAAACCCACAGAAAGTACTCCAGGATATTCTCCACAGAGAAGAAACAAATAACCAAACACAAATGCCTACAAGAAGCAGATCACAATAACCAAACCCAGAGTAGATAGAAAAAAAAAAAAATTAAATTCCATGGAAATGCCAACACAACTCTACCACCACAATATGACAGGGATCAAATCAAATCTCACAGTCATCACCCTAAACATTAATGGCCTTAATTCACCCACCAAGAGACACAGGCTAACAGGGTAGATCAAAAAATTAGACCACTCAATCTGCTGCCTTCAAGAAACCCACCTTACCACTAAAAATAGAAACCTCCTCAGGGTGAAAGGGTGGAAAACAATATCCCATGCAAATGGGAATAAGAAACAAGCAGGTGTAGCTATATTAATATCATATAAAGTTGACTTCAAACCAAAAACAATCAAAAAAGACAAAGAAGGCTACTTCCTACTTATAAAGGGAACAATCCATCAAGAGGATATTACAATCATGAATCTCTATGCACCAAACACAGGGGCACCACTGTTCATAAAACAAAACCTACTTGACAATAAAACAGAAATAACCACCAACACCATCATAGCTGGGGACTTTAACACACCATTATCAGTAATAGACAGATCATCCAAACAGAAGCTCAACAGGGAAGTAAGAGAGCTCAACAAAACCATAGAGCACTTAGACCTAACAGACATCTAGAGAACTTTCCATCCCAAATCCACAGACTACACATTCTTCTCAGCAGCCCATGGAACATTTTCTAAAATAGACCATATACTGGGTCACAAAGATAGCCTCCACATATTTAGGAAAAAAACATAATTCCCTGCATGATATATTCCAAGAAATCAACAACAAAAAAACCCAACAAGAACCCCAACGGCAACTGGAAACTGAATAGCACACTCTTAAACAATAAATGGATAGAGGATGAAATAAAAAATGAAATTGCAAAATTCCTGGAATTGAATGACAATAAGAACACATCATACCAAAACTTATGGGACACAATGAAAGCAGTCCTCAGGGGAAAACTCATAGCACTCAGTGCCTTCATAAAAAAGACAGAAAGATCCCAAATCAACAGCCTAACAATCCACCTAAAGGCATTGGAAAAACAAGAAAAATCCAACCCAAATAACTCCAGAAGGAAAGAAATAATTAAAATCAGAGCAGAAATTAATGAATTGGAAACCAAGGAAACAATTAAGGAAACTGGCAAAACAAAGAGCTGGTTCTTTTAAAAAATAAACAAGATTGACAAACCTCTGGCCAACTTGATCAAGAAAAAAGGGAGAGACTCCAAATTAACAAAATTCAAAATGAAAAAGGAGAGATCACAACAGACATCAGTGAAATTGACAGAATCATCAGGACTTATTTCAAAAACCTCTATTCCACAAAACTGGAAAATGTGGAGGAGATGGATAAATTCCTGGATGCATATCATCTACCAAAGCTAAACTCAGAGCATATCAACCACCTCAATGAACCCATCACGCTCATGGAGATTGAAAAAGTAATAAAAAACCTCCCTAAAAAGAAGAGTACAGGAACAGATAGATTCCCAGCTGAATTTTATCAAACCTTCATGGAAGAACTCAAACCAATCTTCCTAAAATTGTGCCACACAATTGAAGAACAGGGAAAGCTACCCAACTCCTTCTATGAAGCTAGTATCACCCTAATCCCAAAACCAGGCAGAGATACCACAAGAAAAGAAAACTATCAGCCTATTTCCCTAATGAACATAGACACAAAGATCCTCAACAAAATACTCGCAAACCGAATCCAACAACACATCAAAAGCATTATCCACCATGACCAAGTGGGATTTATCCCAGGAACAAAAGGGTGGTTCAACATACGAAAATCTGTCAATGTAATACACCACATAAACAAGCTGAAACATAATAATCACATGATCATTTCGATAGATGCAGAAAAGGCCTTTGACAAGATACAACATCACTTCATGATCAAAACATTGGAGAGAATCAGCATGGGCGGTTCACATCTTACCATAATAAAGGCAATATACAATGCTCCAAAGGCCCAAATAATACTTAATGGAGAGAGACTGGAGGAATTCCCATTGAGATCAGGAACAAGACAGGGATGTCCTCTCTCACCTCTGCTTTTCAATATAGTTCTGGAAGTCCTAGCCCAAGCAATAAGGCAGGAGAAGGAAATAAAAGGGATACAATTTGGAAAGGAAGAAGTTATGTTAGCGCTATTCACTGATGACATGATTGTATATGTAAGAGACCCGAGAGACGCCATCCCAAAACTCCTGAAGGTGATTAACTCCTATAGCAAAGTAGCAGGATACAAAATCAATGGACATAAACTGGTACCATTTCTGTATGCAAATGATAAAGACACAGAAAAGAAATAAAGGACATAGTCCCATTTTCAATAGCAACAAAAAAAAAATAGAATACCTTGGAATATTGTTAACCAAGGAAGTAAAAGATCTATACAATGAAAATATAAAAACTCTCAAAAAAGAAATTGAGGAGGACTTGAAAAGATGGAAAGACCTCCCATGCTCCTGGATAGGCAGAATTAACATTGTGAAGATGACAATCCTACCAAAGCAATATATAGATTTAACGCAATTCCAATTAAATTCCTTACAGTGTTCTTCACAGAGATAGAAAAATTGATCTCAAATTTCATATGGAAAGGCAGAAGGCCTCGCATATCCAAACATATCCTCAGCAAAAGAAATACCTCTGGTGGCATCACCATACCCGATATAAAGCTATATTACAAAGCCATAGTAATAAAAAGAGCATGGTATTGGCATAAAAACAAGAGTATAGACCAATGGAATATACTTGAGGACCCTGATTTTGGGCCAAGCAACTATACCTACTTGATATTCGACAAAGGCCAAATCAATATAGACTGGAAAAAAGATAGTATCTTCAACAAATGGTGCTGGACAAACTGGATAACCACATTCAGGATACGAAAACTTGATCCACACATTTCACCATGCACAACACTCAAATCCAAATGGATCAAAGACCTCAACATAACACCAGAAACTCGAAAACTACTGGAAGAAAATTTAGGAAGTACTTTTCATGATATAGGAATGGAAAAAGACTTCCTGAATAAAACCCCAGTGGCTCAAGTTCTTAAACAGTCACTCAATCAGTGGGATCATATGAAGCTGAAGAGTTTCTTTACAGACAAGCATATAATAAGCAAAGCCAATAGAATACCCACAGAATGGGAGAAAATATTTGCAGGTTATCCAACTGATAGAGGCCTTATCTCTAGAATTTACAAAGAACTCAAAAGTCTAAACAATAAGAAGACAAATACCCCACTCACAAAATGGGGCACAGAGTTAAACAGGCAATTCACAGAGGAAGAGATACAAATGGCAAACACACACCTAAGTAAATGTTCATCATCCCTAATCATCAGAGAAATGCAAATTAAAACAACTATGAGGGCTGTAGAGATGGCTTAGCAGTTAAGTGCTTGCCTGTGAAGCCTAAGGACCCTGGTTCGAGGCTCGGTTCCCCAGGTCCCACGTTAGCCAGATGCACAAGGGGGCACACGCGTCTGGAGTTCGTTTGCAGAGGCTGGAAGCCCTGGCACGCCCATTCTCTCTCTGTCCATCTATCTGTCTTTCTCTCTATGTCTGTCGCTCTCAAATAAATAAATAAACAATTAATTAAAAAAAAAACAACTATGAGATTCCACCTTACGCCAATAAGGATAGCCAACATCAAAAGGTCAAATGAAAATAAATGCTGGCGAGGATGTGGAGAAGCAGGGACACTCATTCACTGCTGGTGACAATGCAGGATGGTACAACCACTTTGGAAAGCAATATGGAGACTCCTTGAAAAGCTGACTATGGAAATACCAACAGACCCAGTTATACCATTACTGGGCATATACCCTAAAACCTTCAAACCAAAAGCCAGAGAGATTTGCTCAACCATGTTTGTAGCCGCTCAATTCGTAATAGCTAAAAGCTGTAATCAACCCAGATGTCCATCATTAGAAGAATGGATAACAAAGATATGGTATATGTACACAATGGGATTCTATACAATAGTAAGAAAAAACGACATGAAGAAATTTGAGGAAAAATGGTTGAACCTGGAACAGATCATTCTCAGCGAACTTACCCAATCACAGAAAAAAAAATCGACACATAGTCTCACTCATCTGCAACACCTAAACTGAATCTGCCCAAGTTGCCTTACATACCCAGCAAGCACCTCATGTACTAGACAATAAGATGGATGGGAGGGCAGGGAGAGAATCAAAGGGTGGAAAAGAGTAATCTGGACCCAAACGGCAATGGTACCATAAAATTCTACTTCCTAAAAGACAGACCAAATGGCTGAACCTTCACTAGACCCTTACAGGAAACACCTGAACCACAAGACACTGGAGAGGGTAGGATCAAGACTGACCTAAATCTCCTACATCTTCCCTCCCTCCCTCTCCCCCTCTCCCCTCTATCTCTCTCCTCTCTAACTCTTGTATATTAGTTATCTTTTTCCTCAATTTCTTAGTGGACACTGACCTGTAACCCCCACTTCCAGCTTGGGCATCCCATCCACAATGAGCTTTTGATCAGAGAAACCTACAAGGTTTCCCAAAACAATGACAGACTTCTGTCAGAGTACTTGATGACCCACCAAAGGCCAGTGGTAAGACCCTATTGCTGAAGACTCCATACGCAGCTGACACGTAAAATGGAATGGCATGGCTGGAAGCCAGGAGAGAGTCAGTCCCCAGACAGTCAGCGTGTCTAGTACCAGAAGGTGCTACATAGGCGACTGGGGGAAATGACCAAGATCTTTCCAAGCAACACATTGTTTAACCTAATTAGCAACAAAAAACCAGATGTGATGCCCACACAAGTGCAATAGTGGAACACAGCCATGGTGAGGAATCAATTGCTCTTGATTTGGCTAACTGATCCACTCAGTGGTACTAGATCCATAGCTGGAGCTGGGAAACAAGTCAGAACCATACCCAAACACAAGCCCACTCTACAATATCAAGCTACCATCAATCACGGGGTATCAGAGGGCCTAAACCTACCATACTGTCTATCAAAAAAGTAAGTGTTATCTCAATTTTCTGGGTGCTAACTCACTCTCCGTTGGAGAATCTGCTTCTCTTTTCCAGATAGATGCAGATCCTAAGAAGAGAGCTGCCCCAACATACCTCAAAAGGGGCCCAACTGAAACTAAGGACAACTGGTGAAATAAGCAAGGGTGATGTTTTCCTGTGAACCGGATACCAGCACAAAGGGGAAGGAGATCAATGCAGAGAAAAATCAACTCCTACCAAATCAGAGAGCCAGAGCCTCAGAGGCCTCCAACACCTCATCACTGAAGCAGACCAAAAATGAACCCAACATGGCTCAGGGAAATTTTGCGGAAGAGGGGGTGGAAAGAATGTCAGAGTCACATGTTGGGTCATGATTTGCAGAGACATTTATCATACCAGTAACTGGGGGCTAACTCCACAATGCACGACCCATTTTCATTAACAAGGAGGGTCTAATGGGAGGGGGTAGATCACAGATGAGCCTAAATAATGGTACCAAACTGCCTGTATTTACTGAAAAGAAAACTAATAAATTAAATTAAAAAAATATATATATGATTCATTAGACTCCTCATCAATAATTTTAAAATAATTAAGAAGAAACTTTCTCTAATGGTTTGTAATGAGTGTTTATGATAATTAAAATTCAAAGAAAAAATATGCAATATGCCCCCAAGTGGTCTCAATGTGTTTTTATCCATAATTCATTTTTTATTATACCAGTATAGATTTGCGATGAACAAAATTTGATGTTAGCATCTGTATAATGCACATTTTTCACTGAATGTTTGCCTAAATGTACCCATAATTTCCATTAAGCATTTCAGTCTATAAAAATTGCAATAAACACACCCTGGATAAACAACAACAACAACAAAAGACTAGAAACTCAATTACTTCTGGAAGAAAATTTAGAAAGTACTTTCCATGATATAGGAATGGAAAAAGACTTCCTGAACAAAACCCCAGTAGCTCACAATCTTAAACAGTCACTCAACCAATGGGATCACATGAAGTTGAAGAGTTTCTTTACAGACAAGCATACAATAAGCAAAGCCAATAGATTACCCACAGAATGGGAGAGAATATTTGCAGTTTATCCAACTGATAGAGGCCTAATCTCTAGAATCTACAAAGAACCCAAAAATCTAAACAGTAAGATGTCAAGCACCCCACTCACAAAATGAGGCAAAAAGCTGAACAGGCAGTTCACAGAAGAAGAAATACAAATGGCAAACACACACTTAAGAAAATGTTCATCATCCCTAATCATCAGAGAAATGCAAATTAAAACAACTATGAGATTCCACCTTACCCCTATAAGGATAGCAAACATCAAAAAATCAAATGAAAATAAATGCTGGCGAGGATGTGGAGAAGTAGGAACAGTTATCCACTGTTGGTGGGAATGTCAGATGGTACAACCACTTTGGAAAGCAATATGGGGACTCCTGAAAAAGCTGACTATAGAGATATCAACAGATCCAGTTATTCCCTTACTGGGCATGTACCCTAAAACCTTCAATATTAGACAAGAGAGATTTGCTCAAACATGTTTGTAGCTGCTCAACTTGTAATAGCTAAGAGCTGCAATCAACCGACATATCCATCACTAGAATAATGGGTAAATAAGATGTGGTATGTCTACAGAATGGAATTCTATACAGCAGTAAGGAAAATTGACAAAATTAAATTTGAAGAAAAATGGTTGAACTTGGAACAGATCAGTCTCGGTGAATTTACCCAATCCCCCCACCCCCCCCCCAAAAAAAATCACCACATAGTCTCACTCATTACAGTACCTAACCTGAATGTACCCAAGATACCTTACATACCCAGCAAGCACCTCGTGGACTAGACAAAAGGAAGGGTGAGTTGGGAGGGGAGGGCAACTGAGGGGTGGGAAACACAAATCTAGACCCCAAAAGCAATGGTACCATAAAATTCTACCTCTTAAAAGACAGACCAAATGGCTGAACCGGCATCAGGACCTTAGAGGGAACACCTGAACCACAAGACACTGGAGAGGATATGATGAAGACTAACCTTAATCTTCTACAGCTTCCCTCCCTCCTTCTCCTTCTCTCTCTCTCTTTCTCTCTCTCTCTCTCTCTCTCATCTCTCTAACTCTTGTACATTAGTTGTATTTTTCCTCCTTTTCTTAGTGGGCACTGACCTGTAACTCCCAGTACCAGCATGGGGCTATCATCTACAGTGAGCTTTTGGTCAGAGAGACCTACAATGTTTCCTAAAAGAAAGACAGATTTCCGTCTGTGTACTTGATAACCCACCAAAGGTTAGTGGCAAGACCCTACTGCTGAAGACACCTTATGTGGTTGACATGTAAAATGGAATTGCATGGCTGGAAGTTGGAAGAGAGTCAGTACCCAGACAGTTAGTGGTCTATTGCCAGAAGGTGCTACATGGTCGACTGGGGTAAAATGACCAATATCTGTCCAAGAAACTCATGGTCTAACCTAGTTAGCAGCAAATAACCTATTGTGACGCACAGATGCAATAGTGGCACACAGCCATGGTGGGAAACCAACTGTTCTTGATTTGGCTAACTGATCCCCTCAGTGGTATGGGACCCATAGCTGGAGCTGGGAAACAAGTCAGAACCATATCCAAACATAAGCCCATTCTCCATTATCAAGCTACCATCAATTGTGTCCTACAAGAGCGCCTACACCTATTAAATTCTCTACCAAAAACGTAAGGGTTATATCATTTGTCCTGGTGCTAACTTACTCTCCATGGGAGAATTTGCTTCTCTATTTCAGATAGATGTGGATCCTAAGGAGAGAGCCACCCCATCATACCTCAAATGGGCCCCAGCTGAAACTAAGAAAAATTGGCAAAATAAGCAAGTGTACTGTTTCCTGGTGAACCAGATACCAGCACAAGGGGGAAGGAGATCAACACAGAGAAAAATCAACTCCTACCAAATCAGAGATCCAGAGACCCAGAGGCCACCCAAACCTCATCACTGAAACAGACCAAAAATGAACCCAACATAGCTCAGAGAAATTTTGTGGAAGAGGGGGCAGAAAGAATGTCAGAGCCACATGTTGGGTCAGGATATGCAGAGACACTTATCTTACCCGTAACTGTGGACTAACTCCACAATGCATGACCCATACCTCAACATGGAGGGGCCAAGGGGAGGGGGTAGGTTATGGATGAGCCTAATAATGGTACCAAACTGACTGTATTTGCTGAATACAAAATAAATAAATAAATAAATAAATAAATAAATAAATAAATAAATAAATAAATAAACCCTCACCATTCTAAGGACCTTCCTCCTCAGCTAGAACTGAGGTTGCTGCTAGTTTAATTACAGTTTACTCATAGATATTCTTTTATCTTGAGAGACAGTTTTCATAGATATTTTGTACCGCTTTCATCATCTCCTTCGTCTTCTCTGAAATTTTGACTGTGCTAATTGTAAATACCTTGTTTCCTTAAAAATTTATGGTCAAAGTCAGAATGATTGCACCTTTTATTGTATCATTTAAATCCCCTTCTACTTACACAATCTGTATTTAAAATGCATAGGACTTGCTTCTAAAATGTGACCATTCATTAAATTACCAAAATAATGCATAAAACAATAAGTTATCTCTAATTTGTAAGAGGAAATAACAGTTTGGGAACGGCAATTGGAAGTGTCATTGATCACAGGGTTTCTCCATTGCAAAGCTAGGAGACCTTGAATTTATTTTATTTTATTTTTTGGTTGTTGTTCAATATATGTTCTCTAGAATATTATCCATTTGGCATAAGGTAGATTAGTCTCATTCACTTTGAACTCTAAACATTATTCCATTTATATAATAATTGGTTATCTGTTTATTGAGGAATTGGCTTCTTTATTAAGAAGGAAATCAACCGTTAGAGATCATAAAAGAAAGACAAACCTAGAATACTGCAACACAGGCAGCATGAAATAGTCATGTGTTGAGAACATAGTTGAGTGAGTTCAGCTATTTTGTGATAGAAATCCTGATGGCAAAAAAAAAAAAAAAAAAAAAAAAATAGTAAGCATCTTATAGATTTGGAGATGGAGTTTACTGGGAATAAAATTAAATAAAAGTATATCAACAGTCAAAAATAACCATGCTTCTTTTATGCTTTTATTATTCCCCTTTAAATATGCTGTGTCCTTGATATTTGGTACCATAAACTAAGAGCAAATTCTCTGATCAGAGAAATGTTACATATTTGCTTTAATGGGTCAAAATCTATGAGATACTTCCCAGCTTATTTGCAAATATGACCAAACTTAAAAGTGTGCATTCATAGGAATAAGCAAATATACAATTTCATAAATTTGAATAAATTTATAGAGCATGAATAATATTTACTTTCATTCAGGAGTAATAATGGTCTTTCAGCTTTACTTTTCATAATAATTTAATTTATTTTTCATTATAATATATGAGGGATTCTTAGAAATGCAAGGAAATTAAACTTTTTTTTCCAAGTCAACTCTTATGTTTTCATTTGTGCAAAATATATAGCGCACACATATATTGGTAGCAGAATAGTATCATTTGTGTTTTCAGTGAAATTCAGATAGGGCAAGGAAAATTAAAATGCACATCCCTAGTAAACATATTAATTCAACTCTAGCTATGTAATTAAAAGGTTGAGTTATTAGATGGAGATGAGATGAGGTTTTTATTTTTTTAATTTTATTTATTTATTTATTTGAGAGCGACAGACACAGAGAGAAAGACAGATAGAGGGAGAGAGAGAGCATGGGCGCGCCAGGGCTTCCAGCCTCTGCAAACGAACTCCAGATGCGTGCGCCCCCTTGTGCATCTGGCTAACGTGGGACCTGGGGAACCGAGCCTCGAACCAGGGTCCTTAGGCTTCACAGGCAAGCACTTAACCGCTAAGCCATCTCTCCAGCCCGAGATGAGGTTTTTATGAGTGAATGAATACTCTCTGTGTATCTCAGGACAATTTGCAATTTCATCAACTTTCTAACTGTTTTCTCTGGTCTCCATACTCTCCTAATTTATATTTTTGTAATCCACTCTTCCTGTATTTTAACAAACAGGATGGCCTATCATTTAATTTATTCAAATGAGTTATAGTCACCTTTTTCTAGTTAAATTTGTTCTAGATAACACCACTTGCTTCAATATCAGAAAGGCAGCTGCTATGAAATTACTAAATACTTAACTACATGGAATGCTCTAGTTAGGCCCTTTCACATGTAACTTAGAAGATTTTTTTGTTGAATATACAATAGCTAAACATAATAAAGATGATTTAACTTCAAATCTAAACAATGTTAGTAAAAATGATGAAAACCCTACATTCATACAAATTTAGACAATTTATATATGAAGATATAAACTACAGAACTGGGAATGACTCGGTGAGTAAACATGCAAGTTTCAATTCTCAAGCCACACATGTAAGCCGGATTAAAAAAGTGCTACAAGCATATGGTATTCCTTTGCAGCAGCAAGAGGCCCTAGCACACCTAAACCATCACACAGACACACTTACACATGAATGCAAATAAATTTATAAACTAAAATGTGAAATTAACTTGGGGAAGTGAAATGGATCATATAAATAATGGTACCTGGATCGATGATTGTCATCTTTTTAACTGATGAATAAAAAACTGTATGCAACTTAGACACTAATATAGGAGAAAAACACAAAATATAACACCAACAACACTTCAAAAAAAAGCAACACTTCAACTTCAAAAAGCAACACTTCGGCCTATCTTTTAAATCATTAGGTTGCTATTGCCTATTTTTAATAAGTTTTCTTTAGTCTCTGGAAAGTGGGATACAAACAAAAATGTCCTCTTATCCATGTTTCTACATGTGACTTCTTGTTTTTGTTTGTTTTTTTTGAGGTAGAGTCTCACTCTGTCCCAGGCTGACCTGGAATTCTCTATGTACTCTCAGGGTGCTCTCAAACTCACAGCAATCTTCCTACCTTTTCTCTGCTGGGATTAAAGGTATAAACTAACATGCCTGGCTATATATGATTTATGATATGTGAATTGTAAGAAAAATGATCAGAATATAAAACTTTAATAATTGAATGTCTTTGGAGTTGGAAAACCTACATATAAGTCCACACTCCCTCTCAGACCTCGTGTTACTCAGTGAGCCCATGTCTCAGCGTCCCTTACATGTAGATTTCACATAATGCTGAGGCACCCCTTCCAGAGACCTGTTTTGGAGGCTAAATCTGTTATTAATTAGAACAGTTCTTTCACATATGATTCCTGTTTAAAGTAAAATATCATTACATGACATTTTATGATTGTTAGATAATCCATTTAAAATTGTCATAGGTGGGGAAATCCTTATTGTCTTATAAAAAGGAAGAAAAATTACAGGAAACATCTAGAATGAGAAATATCTTTATTTTTGAACATATATATTTATTTAAGAGAGAAAGAAGGATGGACAAAAAAGGGGGGATGGGTACCAGGACTTCTCACAGATACAAAGGAATTACAGAATCAGGCATATTTTGTGTGTCTAGGTTTATGTGGATACTAGTTAATTAAATCCAGGCCATCAGACTTTCCAAGAAAGTACATGTTTTTAATCACTGAGAAATCTCTGCAGCCCCAAAGAAATTAATTAATCTCAGAAACACATTATTGACCCTTTCAAATAGCAGGCACTATGAGAACATTTCATTTTGAGGCATGAGTTCAAATTCCTCTTGCATCAAGTATTATTAGCAATCATACAAATTAAAATGCAGTTTCAAAAATATAAATAAAATTCCAAAGTTAAAATATAATTAAAAGTCTAAAAAGAGCCAGGCGTAGTGGCACACGCCTTTAATCCCAGCACTCGGGAGGCAGAGGTAGGAGGAGTTCAAGGCCACCCTGAGACTACATAGTGAATTCCAGGAGAGCCTGAGCTAGAGTGAAACCCTACCTCAAAAAACAAACAAACAAACAAACAAACAAAAAAGTCTAAAAAGAAGTTCATTTATACTAGAATCAAAATTTTATTTTATTTTATTTATTTATTTTTAAGCTTTTTTTTGTTCATTTTATTTTATTTATTTGAGAGCGACAGATTTTATATCATAGAATACTGAAATGTATTTAATGGAGGAAAAGCCATTTTTACTTTGATTTTTTTTTAATTTATGCAAGAATGACAGCAAGAAGGAGAGAGAGGGAGAGAACATGGTCACACCAAGGCCTCTTGCCACTGGAGACAAGCTCCAGACCCACACACTCATCACTTTATTCACCAGCTTTATATTGATACTGAGGAATCAAACCCAGGCCAGCAGGTTTTGCAAGCAAGCACGTCTAATCACTGAGCCTTCTCCTCAACCAGACATTTTTCTTTTGATGGTGTGTTTTATCACTACTCTCAACTAAGTTTCTCCTGTATATTGGACTAGTTGTCACTTTTCTAACAAATGGATTGTCTTGTTGGAACTGATCAAACCTTCATAGTCATATCATTTTGCAGACATGTAAAATTATAGTGGTCTGAACTAATAAGCCTTCAGGTCCAACAGCATTAACAAACCTTGTCCAGCAAGACTCTGCTTCCCCATGTAAACAGTGCTGCATCTCAGAAGGAATGTGATAGAAATGATCTGCCATTTTGGGAGACCAGGGGATGCATGTAGAGTCATAAGCTCTGAGGAGCATAGACATTGGAGACTGACTGAGGAATCCCTCCTTTTGTACAGCCCTGGCAGGTGAGTTTCTGGTGATTAATACAGTGAACACAATATTCTGGATAAATACATGAACAAAAATCAAACTCTGCTTTCTAAAAGTTTTATGCAAAATCAAATATCATGATGATTTGTTGGCACTTTTCTGTGTATTAAAGTTACTTCCTTGTTACTGGGACAAAACCCTAACAAAAGTATCTTATGGGAAGAAAGGGTTTCTTTCCTCTAACTGTATAGAGGACAGATTTCACTGTGGTGGAAGAAAACATAGTATCAACAGGAAGCTCACATCTTTTCACATGGCAGGAGGCAGGAAGTAGTCTAAATGGTTCAGAACATTCAGGAGCTGGGCTAATAACCCTGCAGGTTATTAACAAACCGTCAGCACGACTTAACCCACCAAAGGTTCCCCCACTCTTCAAAGTTGACACTAGCTGGGAACCAATTATTCAAAGCACATAAACCTATGGGGGACTTTTAACTCAACCACCACACTTGGTCAATACATCTGTGATTCAGTAAACATGCAAATGTGACTATTTTCTTGTTCTTTACAAATAAACCATGTGTTATTTATTAAATAAGATACAGTGAATATCCAAAAAGAAAATTTCCCAGTAAAGTTGAAAATGCACAAAAGACAAAAAAAAAAAAAAAAAGATTTTGATAGTAAAATTTGAATCAAAAGAAGGGGAATCATGGCACATGATTATTTATTGATGGGGAGAGAGGAAGAGAAAGAATAGTTATAATCACAGAAGGACTTCTTTATGCTGCAAATAAACTCTGAACTCCAGACTCTTGTATCACTTTGTGCATCTGGTTTCACGTGAGTACTGCGGAATTGAAGATGGGCTTGTAGGCTTTGAAAGCAAGACCACTTAACCACTGTGCTATTTCCCTAGCCCCTGTTCAAACTACTCAATCAATTTTAGCAAGAAAACAATATATATTTATCATCAGTGTTTCTTATGTTTTAATCAATAGTAAATATGAGATACTTTTCTTTAGGTAGACATATATTTATAAATAACAATGACAAAGTGTTCAAATTTTATAAAAATTTAAGAACAAAACAATAATTTTTCCATGTTAATGAGTAGGATCACATTACACACTTTTTCATCTTGATTAATCTTTGTTTGATTTGCAAAGCTCTGAAAAGTGAAGACTAGTTACAGTTGATTTTTGTTAAATAAAATTAAAATTGATATGTGATATTTCTTTTATTTTTTTAATATGTCATTTTTATTTGTTTGAAAGAGAAAAAGAGAGAGAGAATGAATGTATGGGCATGCCAGGGCCTCCAGCTGCTGCAAACAAAGTCCAGATGCATGTGCCACCTTGTACATCTGGCTTTACATAGGACCTGGGGACTCAAACTTGGGTCCTTGGGTTTTGCAAGCAAGTACCTTAACCACTTAGCCATCTCTGCAGCCACTGATGTTCATTTTCTTATAATGCATGTATTACTTTGAAGAAATAATGGACAATTATAAAATATGGTGCAACCAAAATATATAAAGAGTAAAACCCAGCTATAATTTTCTGACCAGTAGAAATGTCAATCAATATTGCCAACATAACCAATATGGAGACAGCCAAGTTTGAGATGCACTCCAGCATATTAGTTGTTTTGTAATATAACCAAATTGATAAAATATTTAAAACATAAAGTTAGTTACATAATGAGGTTACTGATTTAGAATTATAAATAATTTATCACTCATAAATATCTAAGAAATGAATATAAAGGAATAAAGGTAAATATAATTAAACATATAACTTTAAGACTGACAATAATAATAGTATTTCTAAAATATATCCACAGGTTAAAAACAGTTATAAGCCATAAAAGCATAATGTGAGTAAACCAAATCACCTGAAATTACTTATTATTTAAAAGGATAGATTGAAAGGGTGTCCCCTAAGCTGAGTCAACAATGAGACCATAGGTATACATCTTCAAATGCCTGTTTCATTCATCTATAAAATGTCCATTATGGGATATCAAACTTTTGCCCTCACATGTTTCTAATATGTTGTGAAAAAATAAGACAGGGATTGTTGCATTGTTTTTCATTACAAGTCCAAGAGAAGCAAAGGATATTATTTGAAGAAATCAAAGGCATCAGCATTTATTTCTTCATAGTTTCATTTTACATTGTACTTTTAACATTAATTTAGAACATACACAATGGATCCAGAGTTACCTAAACTGAAGTAGAGGCACTTCTAGATCAACTATATTACCCTGGTACCAGCATGAGTACCATCCAGTCAGAAGGAAGGAAATGAGGCTTATAAGACAGAAAGCTGACCAAGCTGAATACAGCCATTCTTCATTTCTAAGTGATGACAAAAGGCCATTTTGACAACACATATGTCACAAAAACATTTCAAAGCTCATGCCATTCTGAAACTAGTACTTGTTTTATAATTTATGATGTACTGCATTCATTATTTTCTGATATATAAGTGAAAGGACCAAATCTCATAAATCCATTTTGTTGATAGAATAAAAATTTTATTGCCTATTGGATATGCTGACCTCCTAATTGCTTTGAAATCTGGATTCATATTTATTGTCATTCTTTCCCCAGTGATGTACATGCCAAGATATTTTCTCTGTCTAATATCTCCCATTATATGAGGTGATGTATGGGATGCTCTAAAGATAAAGTTCTGACAAGATATTATTCACTACCACACTAATCTATGCATTATTCATTGAAGTTTTGAGGTATTCATGAAAGAATGGGAGGAAAGGAAGAAAGAGCATTTTATATGCAAAATTCAAGCATAAGGAGGCCTAAAACTGGGCAGTAAACAACTCAGATTAATCTTTGTTGTTTTTGAGACTTAACATACTCAATGAAGCACAGTTAATGATTACATAGTACCCTGCTTCAACTAGACATGTGACCTTGAGTTGAACTTTTTGTCCTTTGTTTCTAATTTGTAAAATGATGATGAGAATCTCATCTATCTCATAATGCTAAAATGATCTCAGAAAAGAACATTGTATAAGTTCTAAAGAAAGGTTAATTGTGATAACCTGCAAAGTAGCATGAGGAGACATGATAATCAGTCCTTTAAATGATATAGAGATTGGAATAAAACTTGTTGAAAGGAGGAACAGACATTGGTGTTGAACCAGGAAATATCCAAGTTTGAGAAGTATCATTATTATGCTTATTTGAGGGAGGAACAGAATTTAAAATAAAATTTTAAAAATTGACTTAGAATGAGTAATAAGACAACACACATTCTCCAAACAGTACCAGATCTATACCATTCAAAATGTTTTTAAAACATTTTGTTGACAGCCTCCATACATATAGAAAATGCAATGATCATAGACCCCTCCCTCCACCTTCCCTTTCCCAATTCCCCAGCCCCTTTCCACTGAATCTCTTCTTGAACTAGTCGCTTCTATTTTCATGACATCATTTTTGCCCCTTCTATTATATGAGTCTGTGTAGTTAGTGTCAGGAATACCAGAGCCACTTTGGTTCTGGAATACAGTTTGCAAAGCAAACTTTCTTTCTGTTGGCTGGTATATTCTCCCACCTCTTCAGCAATGGTCCCTGGGCTCTGGAAATGTGATGGAGATGTTTCCCTTAGTGCTGAACACATGACTGTTGTTTCTTCTCAACACTTTGGTGAGTTTTGAGACATCCTAGTGGTCACTGACATAAAAACAGAAGCTTTTCTAACCAAAGGTAAAAGTCATATGAATATATGGGCATAAACATAAGTATTTAGAGGGAAGTTTGGTGCAATTCATATATCAATTTATCCAGACAAAAGTAGCCATTTCTCCCGTAGGGTTTTTGACCTCCCTAGCCATAGGCTTTTGCTTAGGTTTTCAGTAGTATGAATGGATTTTCTCCCATAGGTCAGGCCTTAGATCCATAACAGAGTGGTTGGTTTTCCTTATCACAGACATGCCACCATTGAACCAGCTGGCATATTTGTCCTAGGTGGCCACCTTTAAATCTTGCAGGGACCACTGATGGTTAATAACATTGATGCTTTTTCTCCCCACTCAGGCTATGTGGGTCTTTCTAGCATCTTGATAGCTGCAAACTCATATAGTACTTTTCCCTAAACACTCTCTCTTTCTCTTTCTCTCCCCCTCTCTCTCTCTCTCTCTCTCTCTCTCTCCCCTCCCACCATCCACTTCCCCTGCCACAAATCAGAACATTTTACCCCAAATATTCTGCCACTCTGCTTAAATATCTGCTAGACCATCCCCTTAAGACCTCTTTTCTCCTCTCTCCCTGCTGGTCCATTTCTAGCTTCTTGACCTCTACTACTGATATTTACTCCACCTCATGAACAAATCTAAACATTTGAAGCCAGGATCCACAAATGAGAGAGTGCATGTGATGTCTTAGTTTCTGAGCCTGTCTTACCTCAGTTAATATAATCTGTTCAGACCCATCCATTTCCCTGCAAATTTCCTACTTTTAATTTCCTTTACAACTGAATAAAACTCCACTGTTTAGGTGTACTACATCTTCATTATCCATTATACCCACCAGCTGATTGGCATCTAGGCTGGTTCCATTTCTTAGCTATTGTGAATAGAGCAACAATGAACATGGATGAGCAAGTACCTCCATAATAATGACTAAAGTCCTTAGGGTGTGTGCCAAGGACGGGTATAGCTGGATCATATGGAAAATCTATTTTTAGCTCTGTCAGGAACCTCCACACTGATTTCAACTCTGGCTATGCAAGTTTGCATTCCCACCAATGATGCAGAAGAGTTTCTTTCCCCACACCTTTACCAGCATTTATTATCATTTGATTTATTTCATGATAAACATTCTGACAGGAGTAAGATGGAAACTCAAAGTAGTTTTAATTTCCATTTTCCTGAGAGCTAAGGATGTAAGACTTGCTTTTAGATGTTTATATGATATTTATATTTCTTTTCTTTATTTTGAGAATTCTCTATTAAGTTATATAGCCCATTTTTATTGGGTTGATTGATTTCTTATCATACGTAATTCTATTTATTCCTGAAAAGTCTAAGAAACTTATAAATTTAGGATTATGATAATTTGTCCTTTGTTTTTCTTATAAACTTTTGGTGTCAGTTGAAATGATATTTTGCTACTGCTTTTTGACTTCTGGCTTGAACACTTTTTGACATTATTCCAGTTAAGTAAGCAGTTCAGATAAACATAGTCATAGAAGAGAAACTTTCACTGGGACTGCTGATAAAATGCTAATGTTTCAGGGCATTTATTTTAAAACACTATATACGATATCATCTCACTAGCACATCAAAAATAAATTGCTTGCCAGCTCAAATCCTACTTCCTGTGAGTGGTCCTGTGCATGACTCTTAACAGAGGAAAGGCCATAGAAAAAGTTACAGTGGTCTTAGATAATTGTTACTACAAGCATGCTTTCAAAAACTTTACCCAAACATAGGACTGAATAACTCACTGTGGTAGTTTGATTTATGTGTCCCCCACAAACTTAGGTTTTCTGAATGCTAGTCTCCCCAGCTGATGGCAACTGGAAGTTAAAGCCTCCTGAGGTGAGTATTGTGGGGGGCCAGATTATGGGAGTTATAGCCAGTTTCCCCTTGCCAGTGTTTGGCACACTCTCTTGTTCCTGTTGTCTACCTTATGTGAAGCAGGGGATGATGTCCACCCTCTGCTTATGCCATCGTTTTCCCCTGCCATCGTGGAGCTTCCCCTTGAGCCTGTAGGCCATTATAAACCCTGTTTTCCCACAAGCTCCTCTTGGTCTGGTGATTTCTACCAGCCATGTGAACCTGACTGCAACACTCACCTTGTAAGAGATTTCCAAGTTAGCAAGCTGTCTACATGTGTGAAAAATAAAGACATGGATCAAATGAGTAAAATATGTTTTATTTTTCCTTTCTCCAAAAAAGTCATAGTTTTACCACATTTCAGACAAAATCAAATGACATGTGTATATATATATATACTTTTGTCTGTGTATGGTTTGTAGTGATGACTGAGACCAGCAGATATCAAATATATTGAAAGACAATAGACACTCCCTAATAACCATAACAGCATGTGTAGAGACCAAGAGAAACAAAAAGTGAAATTTATGAAGATTAATAAAACTTGGACAAACTGTGGATAGGCCACAACATCAAATTTGACATTACATGTTTTTAGTTTGACCTTGGTATTTTAGAATAGTAACACATTTGTCAATTTCTTCATTCCCTCTTCAAAAGTACCCAAAACTGTCCATGCAACCTCATTTTCTAACTTGATCATATTAGTGGCTGCATGCTAATTTTCAATTATAAAAATCTTAAAACGTTAACCTAAAATGATAATTTGCATATAAATTATAACTATAAAATGTTTATGAAAAAAAGAACTTTTTAATAACAGTAATGTTGATAAAATAGTAATAATTAGGCGTGGGGCCATCTGCAGAGCCATGTGTGCTGCATCCAAAGACCCTAAAAATAAACAGCCACTGCCTTTCGGGACCGGCGTGCACATCTCCGCAGCCCTGGGCTGCTCAGACAGCGAAGCTTTAACTGCAGCCAGGAGGGCTTCAGGAGTGCAGGAGCTCGCCTCTGGGCCAGGGAATGTCTTAGTGGTGGATGGTGGAGGTCAGGGTCGTGGAATGAGAAGCCGTGGCAGAAGTTTCCAGTTTGTTTCCTCATCTCTTCAAGACATCGCTGTAGTGAGTCTGGTCATCTTGCCAAGGATTGTGATCTTCAGAAAGATGAAGGTTGCTGTTACTGCCGCAGAGGTACATTGCCAAGGAGCCCAAGGGGGAGCAAGGGCAGTGCTGTTGCACCTGTGGCAAACCGGGCCATGTGGCTCTTGACTGCAACCCGCCGATGGGCAGAAGTGCTATTCTTGTGAACAATTTGGACAATTCAGAGAGACTGCACCAAAGTAAAGTGCTATAGGTGTGGTCAAACTGATCACGTAGCCATAAAATGCAGGAAGACAAGTGAATTCAACTGCTACCACTGCAGCGAGTCAGGGCATCTTGCACAGGAATGCACAATTGAGGCTGCAGCCTAATTATTTTTCTTTGGTGCACCTCCTTTTTCTGATTGATGGTTGTTTTATTTTCTCTGAATCCTCTTCAATGGCCAAAGGTTGGCAGATAGAGGCTGTTCCTAGGCCAGTGAACTTTACTTCCAGTGTAAGAGGAGGAAGAAGGTGGAACAAATACGACTTTCTGCATTTAACTACAAAAAAGTTTATGTTTAATTTGGTAGAGGTGTCATGTATAATGCTTTGTTAAAGAACCCCCTTTCCATACCACTTGTGAATAGGGATGCATGAATGGAAGAGTTGAGTCAGACTAGTAAGCCCTTCTGGGTTTCTTGGGTGTGTTCCCATGAAGGGGATAAGACCAGTTTTGAAAGTGTCTATGAGCTTCCTTTTGTAACTTTAATTTCAGCACAATGATGGTCTTGGATTGTCTGAACTCAGTAGCTATTAAATAACATCGAGTAACATCTGTATCAGGCCCTCAGAACATACAGCTGAGTGGGAGTTCACAAAATGAAAAGGGAAACGTGTGCATGGCTATGCCAGAGAAGTGGGATGAAAGGAGCAGGTTCGTGCAGTGCTGACGCTGGACGCACAGGTGGAGATGGCAGAGGTGTAGAACACACTTTCAAAGATGAAATCTAAAACCCACAGGAAACATCCATGCTCAGAGTTAACATAAATCGGAGCTATTCAGGAATTGCAGAGAAATGCATTTTCACAGAAATCAAGATGTTATTTTTGTATATTATATCTCTTAGGCAACTATTTTCGCCTGTTTCATTCATTCATTAAAATGCAGATAGAAAAAGCTATGGAAGTCCTAGAAAATAGAAAATGTAATTTTAAACTATTCCAATAAAGTTGGAGGAGGAAGGGGAGTTTGACTAAAATAATAGCAATAAAACAGGAAAAACACACAAATAAATAATTTCTGTTTAACTTACCTGAATAGTAAGATTCATAACCTAAAATCTTATTAAAACTTGTAAAACATAAGACCTGATAAACAAAAACTACAAAGAGAAGTTTTAATATAAGTACAATATAAGAGGCCCTTGACATACAGGGAAATATTCAACATTATTCATAAAATAATATAATATAAAACTAAACTAATCACACATGATCAGTTATATTGATAAAATTCAATATATGATGACATACTTTATAAAAAAAAAGCTCTAGAGAAATATACATTCATAACTGACTGGTACATATGCAAAACTGTAAAACACTTATAAAAAATTATGGCAGAGGGCAACAAATATCTATTTAAATGGCATTCTAGAGGCTACATTCACCAGAGAATTCTTGCTATCAAACCAATATTAAATTGCAAGCATTGATGGTGTCAATCAAGAACACATGAAAGTAGGTAAATATAATTTCCAGTACTAAAAGTTTCTAAATTTAAAGGACATTTAATACCTAATACTATTTTGTGAACAAAGATATATTCATATAGACAGTTAACCCTCTCCTCATTCAGAAAAATGCACAAAAAGACAATGTTTATTTGAAAGATCTCTCCTTATTTTATACAGAGACTAATCCTTGGGTTATAGTAAAATGAACAGCACTTGTAGGGGATTTGGTAAAATTAAAAGTAAAATCTAGATTCTGATTGTATCCATTTTCTGGGATATATCTCAAAATTTAGAGATAATTTTGTTTCCAACATGAAAACAGATAAAAGTAAAAAGAACAAAACAGTTATCTGCTATCCTTGGTCATCTTTAAGGAGAGTTCATTTTTCTCTGAGTACTAGATCTTGAATAACTTCCTTCTCAACTGTACCCCTGAAGTAAAAAATGGGCATCTTGACGATTAAAAGAAAATGAACCCCCCAAAAAGTATTTTCATAATCTTAGCATCTGCATAACTTACTACAATCTTAACATAATAATCACTGTAGGTCTGGTTTCATCATGATATGTTAATAGGAACCTGGAATATACTTTCTCTTCCACTGTGAGATAGCTACCTCAGGAAATGCTACAATATCTCATTCTTCCTACTGAGATTCAGCAGAGTAAATGTACTGATAAAAATGACTTTCTTTTTAATTTCTTTAAAAAGTAACCAACAATTGTCAAATATTTTTATGTTTGAAGACTAACATTGTTGGACTTTAACTTTTGATGACACTTGATCTTTTGTAGTTATTTCTTCTTAATAATAACTTGCAAAGGGGGTGTTATAGTCATCAAAATATACAAATCAGTGAATTTTCAACCCCGGGTGTGAACAAGTCAAACTCTGTTAAATTAATGAACTGTTTTGACTTTATGAAGGACAGAGCAAAATTGTAACAATACATAGTTGGCATTGACCTGAATTCCTACTTAATGATAGACTAAACATTTTTAAAAGAAAATAACTGTAATGTGACAGGGATCTATTCTTATTTTTCTGAATTTTCATTCTATATGAGGAGACACATGCTGTCTGTTTTGTCTCCTTTCTACCCTAAGTAAAGTACTTCAGTGCCTTAACTGATTGGTCAGCTGATTTCTTGGTATTTTGTTTCATATTTCTTATTCAGAGTCACTAATTCCTAGGAGTAGGCATTCTCTTCAGTTCTTTCAGGTCATGCCTCACTGGAAACAATGCTTCAGTGAGTTTCAGGATGGATTGTGTACAGGGGAGGACATCTAACCTTGGGAGTGGTTTATAAAATCACTAATTTTCCTCCATAAACATCAAACCCTGGTTTTACAACCACTGGCTAAATTGTCCTGAATCTTTTTTCTCAATTATTTAAATCTTGATAAGAGAGCTATGCTGTTTTTTGTGATATCACAATGATATAATAATCATTGATTTTCCTGGCAGGTAAGTGAAGGCAATACATTTGATAAGAGATTTACCAGTAGAATTTAGCAGGTACTTATTCTCAGTTTTTCCTTCTATCTGAACTCAACATAAGAGTATTAGATGCCTTTCAAATATTACTTAGTTATACTTGCTTTTTTATTTTATTATATCTTATAAATCAGTCTGTATTGTTTCATACGTATGTAACATATATTATCTCACCTCATATATGAACACACACACACACACACACATATATATATAATCTATGTTACAATGTGTATGTACAGATGTTAATACCCAATGGAAATGCATTCAGAGATCAGAAGATATCAGGTGACCTCCTTTTAGCATTCCTTTTCCTTATTTTCCTGAGCTAAACATCTTTTACTAAACACAGAGCTAACTGCTTTTCATTTAGATTGGTTAAAGGGGAAGTCCCTGCAATGATTCTGTCTCCAACCACATCAGGGTTAGTCCCTCTAGGATTAGTCATGCACATCCATGCCTGTGTGTGTGTGTGTGTGTGTGTGTGTGTGTGTGTAGATAAAAGCCAGGTCCTTATGCTTAAAAAGAAAGCTCTCTTACTCTTGTCACTGCAGAATATACACACACACACACACACACACACACACACACACACACACATATATATACATACACATATATATGTAAAAGATACATATTTATATATATTACATATATATGTAAAAGATATATGTATTACATATATATATGTAAAAGATACATATATTGAATGCTTTTGTAATTTTGATAATTTAAATTTTTATAAATACATATTGATGGTGTCCTTGTGATGTTATATATGTTCAACACATGCATATAACACATATTAATCAAGAGAAGCTCTCCTTTAGCTGCCCTAGCTCCTTTTCCAGTCTCTTACGATTACTGCTATACATTTGGTGGTAGATATTTTTTTCCTTCTACATGTGAAAGAGAACCTTTCTATGGGTCTTCCCGTGCTTGAATTATTTCCTTCATGCTCTATTTCTGTGGTTGCTTAAAATTCTTGTGGTCCTTATTTAGTTTTAAGTTATATTTTAGTAATTTTGCTTTCATAAATAAATTAGGACCATAGGTTATTGAATAATATATGTGTTCTGTAGGTTCACTAGTTCCTTTCTACTTAGGGCAAAGCTGAGAGACAGAAAGGTTGGTATTGTTGAATTTTGCCAGGCAGATTGATTAATTTCTTTCTGAACCTTACATTGAAGGTGGTCCCTGAAGAATGTTAGTTTTATCCTATGCTGTCCTAATCATTTCCCCAGTGTATATATCACTAATTTTTATCTGTGTCTGCATGATGCAACTGCTTTTCTCCATCCATTCATCCAACAGATGTGTGATACATTTACAAACCACTGAAATGTTCAGGCTGAATAAGCTCTGGCATCTGTAATAGTCTTACATTCCAAGATGTATTTCTTAAAGGGAATAATATATACTTTCATGGCAGTTCACTTGATATGTTTTCAAAGATGTCAGACATTCTTTTAGTCATGATTTTGCCTCATGTATTTAAAATATTTAACTACTATTAATAACAAACAAGAAAATACAAAGAAGTGCCTATTGAATTGATGACAATAGATATTTCATCTTGCTCTTTGGAAGAACTGCACTAGTTATTTTCTAGTTGCTTTGACCAAGTATCTGACCAAAGCAACTAAAGAAGGGTTTCAGCTTACACTTCAGGTTACTGAGGGTCACAGAAGGGAAGGCATGACTTTGAAAGCAGAGCTTGTCATATTGTTTCTACAGTCAGGAAGCAGATAATGATGAATGCTGGTAACTAGCAAGGTTTCTCATAGGTCCAGGATCCCCACCCACGAACCAGTGCTGCCCACAGTCCAAAATGGTCTTATCACCACCATTAGCCCAATCAATATAATTCTTCCCAGCATGCCCACAGACTAGCATTCTAGATGATTCTAGGTGAAGTGAACAATCAATATAAGACATCACATGAATGGAATTGCCCTTACTGATATCATAGTATTTGTGGTGATAAACAAATGAATACTTACAGAGTACTTACAGAAGTGTACTGCACTTAGAAATTGTAGTTATTAGTTGTTTTGTTGTCAAAAAAATTTTAAACATAGCTTGACATTGAAAAAAATTAACATAAGTAAACATCCACCACTCCCTGTACTAACATAAAAGGTCAACACATTAAGTAGTTGTAATGTAAAACCCTCTTGTGTAAGTAAATGTTTTGGGGAATATTTCCTTGTGACATCAGTTGACAGCATGGTATTTTAGTCAAGGAAATTACTAATATCTGAGGGCACCCAGAGACACACTGGAGAAGTGAAAGGTGCCTCCAGGGAAGCCTGAGCTGCCAAGCCAAAAGCTGTGTTTAGGGCAGTAGAAAGAGAATTAATATTTTCTGAGTCTTAATGTGTACTGAGCATGACATTATAAACTTGTAATAATAAAAAGCTCATAAAACCTAACAGCTGTAACTTTGAAATATATATATAGAAATAAATATCACTGTCTGATGCAAGTGAATTAACCATGAAGAAATAGCTGCTCTAAAACCATTTGCAGATGGTGAAGCTATAATTTGTAAGCAAGGATATTCTTTTAAAATAATACAGTGTTTAATAGTACTTGCATCTAGTATCTTATCAATTTTATTTCTTGTTATACCAAGGCACTCTTATATAGTTTTATTATCACCAGGGAATAGTCACTAATCATGTAGTTAAAATAAAGGTAGGTATCAAAAATTGATAACATAATACTAGTGACCATTGTTTTATGTCCCCCCCCCCATGGGAAAGGCAAGGGGAATTGTTGAGAAAAAAAAAAAGCATCCAAAGAAGAGAAAGTAAAGAAAAATAAAAAGGGAGCAACTTCCTCTTTTCATTTATTTTTCATGTACTAGTATTATTCATTATTCTGTAGTTTCCAATTGTCATTTGAACATCTGTAAGTTTAAAACAAAGTATTAAAATTATGAAGTTAAATTCACACTCAGATATCATTGGTCAAAATTCTTTCTAATTTGACCATATGCAATTCAAATGGGGGGATAAAAATAAACGTGTGATGGGTCCTTTGTTCTACGGGTAAATGACACAGGTATTGATAAAAATGAGCATAAAAACTATGAGATAAAAATGGTCCTGATGTTTACCTGAGCTTGTTTCAGCACGATTAACATGTTCACATAGAGGAATAATGAAATGTCTGTTTACTACCTTGATGGTTCTTCTCTGCTGTCAACTTGATTGGATAAAGTATCAAGCAAAACATTTCCAGGAAGGATTAACTCAAGGGGAAAGACAGTGCATCAGAGTGGACAGCACATATAGAAAGAGTGACAAGGAGACAACAGTGTTTTAGCCTGTCTTCCTCAACCCTTGCTGGTGAGTGCGTTGACACTATTGCTGAGCCTGGAATCTAGTTTCCTTGACTTTCAAACATGGACTGAAGATTAACAGCTTTCTAGGAAACCTTGCTGCCTTCAGAACCAGCTTGGGGCTCGAAGCATCTGGCCTTATGGTCTAAGTAACTACTGGGACCCCAGGCTCTCCAATGGACAAAAAGTCATTGCTGAACTACCAAGCCCATGTTCTGTAAGAAATATGATTTGTAATATATGCTCACTCCATTAATTCTTTTCCTTTAGAGATCCTTGACTATATAGTTCCACAATAAAACTATTATTTTTTTTTCTGGTTGAGAAAAGGCAAAGTGAATTGTCAAAAATCTTAAAATACTAATAGGTTACTTGTTATAAAAAAGCATGTGTTTAAGGTGCAAGTCTGTGTTTTCTTTAATATAATAAAGGTACTGATTTTTCTTTTACTCACTGGGTGGACACCCCTTCCCCTCCAACAGAAAGGCACTAATTATCTGGTAAATGCATATTGATATCACAATTAGCTATTACCTTATAGAAATTCCAAAGGCTATCATCAATATAATATTCAGATATTACATTATTGCATTTTAAAGACATAATCAAAGAGATTAAAGAGTTATCTTTATAAAGATATGAAAATAAGATAACACTAGTATATTGCTAGGAAAAACGTAAATTCACATAGTGTACATGGCAAATTTTATAGTGATTTCTGCAACGAAAATAACTTCATGATAACAGTCTCAAAACATAGTAGCAATCTCACTTCTAGATAAATTATTTTTCCAAAACAACTAAAAATTGAAATCATTGTTGAAGAAGTGTTATAACTTCCATATTTGTAGTACTGAAGCAGTATTTATAATATCCACAATATAAAATTAAAGTAAGTATTCATGCAATATGAATGATATAATTACATAATTGCAAGTTGTATATTTATAGATTCATTTGATAACACATTTGAGAAACAATTCCATCTGACCTGAACAAGTGAAGACTGTTTTTGTCACTATTGCATAAAATATAACCTATTAGAGAGTGTTTATATTGTGTCAAGAATTACATGTAACATAGAGAGAATTTAAAGCATAGAGATACATGAACTTAAGATATGTGCAAATACCACAACATAATACATGAAATACTCTAATTGCTGTGGATTTTAGTATCCACAGATGTCCTAGAACCAATACCTTGCAGATATTGTGCATATATATGTCATGCAATAGTCTACACCATTTAAAACAAGGAAATACTATCATTAGTGGCAATATGGACAAACGTATAGTACTGAAATGAAACAATACAAGCCAAAATATCAAATATTACATAATCTGACTTAAATCTGGTCTCTAAAAGATGTGTGGAACTAGAAGAACAGATAGTATAATGGAAATTTCCCAAGGGTCTGAAATATGGTGACTGTGGAAATGATTTAGTTAAACAATTAAATATTTAAACAGGATTAATGGATTCAGTTCTATTATATAGCTTGGCAAATATAATTCATCATAATATACTACAATTTTAAAATTATTAAAAGTATAGAACTTGGGTATTTTACTTCAAAAAATAAAGTAATTGAAGCAAATAAACATGTTATCTGATTTGACCATTTCACAAGGTTCACATACACCAGAACATAATAAACACCAAAAATATATTCATATTCATTAGACAGTTATATTTTTATTAAATATTAAAGTATATGGGGATAGTGAATGCAGAAATATTTAAGCAAAGTTTGGGCAGAGAAGGGAATAAGGGTGGGTTAACCAAACTAAGGATCTATAGAAATGTCAAAAGGAAATCTGCTACCTTGTAAGCTGATAGGAATTATAATTCTAAAACCAAAAATAGTTTAACACAGGCATGGAATATGAGTAGGAAATGTTACATTCAGAAGTTATAGATTATTATATGAAATACCTAGGGAAGGAGCAATAATACTTTGCTATGAGATGTTGGTCAATGGAGTTCTCTAAGGCTCCAAGAATAATATAGTTTACTACCACAGCTCTTGGATGCTCACCAGAGTGAAATGATAAGATCCTATTTCTGAAGACACCACATGCAAAGCTCAGAAGAGTCAAGTTGGGACTGTGTGGAAAGCTTCCTCTTTCTTGGCTAATTTTCATAGTGCCAGAAGGAGCCTGTGGGAGAAAAATCAGCAATCTTATTCAGCCCAATGTGCCCAGTGGTACAATATTTCTATGATGGTTCTGGGAGTACCACAAACCACTTGTGGATTGAACTTGGATCCTGCACCTCAGTAGAATTTTGTATCTGTCTGGTTCCATAAGCCAGGTCAAAGGTTTATGGCTAGGAAGATCCTAATTCTAACTGAAGGCATCTTCTAATCTTTTTTTGGTTAAATGGACATACTGGGCCGTTCAAACTACTTTCTAAATATCTATGTTTCCCATAGATAGGTAGATAGATAACTATGTTGTCCATAGATAAATGCTACTCTGGCCTTTGATCTGAGAAACTTTTTTTAAAATTTTTAAATTTTTTAATTTTTTTTTACAGTGGACAGCAGTTACAGCAAAGAATCATAACTGGTCAGTGTATTAGAATAAGTGACTGTTGACTTCTCAAGTCAGAATGGCACATTTGTATTAGTACCTAGAAGGTTCAGGGAACATTACAGAAGAGAAGGATAAAAAAAAAAAAAAATTGAAAACCATGAGTTTGTGATTGGCTAAGACATCCACTTAGTTTAAAAGAACCCATAACTTGAACTGGAAACCAGGTCTGAATCCTATGATGACAAAGGTTGTCCTCTCCAATGTCAAGCTCCCACTCATCTTTGGCTACTCCCATCAAATTTTCCTTAAATTAATAATGCTTATCCAAATTAACCTAAACTGACTTCACTCTTCCTTGGAGAATCTTTTTTGTTGTTGCTGTTGTTGTTTTCTTTGGCTTGTTTTTGCTGTTATTGTTTTTGCTGATGTTATTGTTTTGTGTTTTGTTGTGTTTTGTGTTTTCATAATGTAGCTAGAGGGCTGGAGAGATGACTTAGAAGTTAAGGCACTTGCCTGCAAAGCCTAAGGACCCAGGTTTGATTCACCAGTACCCACATAAGCCAAGTGCAAAAGGATGCATCTGGAGTTCATTTGCAGTGGATAAAGGCCTTGATGAAACCATTATCTCTTTCTCTATCTTTATCTGCCTCTTTCTCTCTCTTAAATAAATAAATAGTAGGTAGCCAGACCCAAGGAGATAAACCAAGCAACACTTATGAATCAAAGCACTAGTGAAACCACAGAGGAATTCAGGCAATAACCAAGAGTGCTGCTTGCATGGTGAGCCTGACAATCAGTGCCATAGTGATGGAGGCTGACACTGAGGACACTCAACACATACTAAGCAGAGATCCAGAGGTTCCTAAGAGCTCATCACTGAAGTAGACTTAAAACACACCAATTATGGCTCAGGGGATTTTGTAGAAGACAGGACAGAAAAATTATAAGAGCCACAGTTTGGCAGTACATATCCAGAGACATTGCCTCCCTACAATAACTAACTTCTGATCCCACAGTGCATAACCCACAACCTTATGGGGTATAGCAACAATCCCAGTGAGGATAGCCCCCTATGGAATGGCGACAAAGAGTAGGGAAAAGATGGTACCAACATGTGATGCATCATTACAAAATATCTTCTTAATAAAAAACAAAATGTGGGCTGGAGAGATGGCTTAGCGGTTAAGCGCTTGCCTGTGAAGCCTAAGGACCCCGGTTCGAGGCTCGGTTCCCCAGGTCCCACGTTAGCCAGATGCACAAGGGGATGCACGCGTCTGGAGTTCGTTTACAGAGGCTGGAAGCCCTGGCGTGCCCATTCTGTCTCTCTCCCTCTATCTGTCTTTCTCTCTGTGTCTGTTGCTCTCAAATAAATAAATAAATAAATAAATAAATAAAAATTAAAAAAAAAAAAACAAAATGTAAGGCTGGGTGCCGTGGCACATACCTCTAATCCCAGCATTACGAGGCAAAGGTAGGAGGACTGTCATGAGTTTGAGGCCACCCTGAGACTACATAGTGAATTCCAGGCCAGCCTAGACTATAGCAAGACTCTACCTCAAAAATCAAAAATAATAAATAAGTAAAGTAAGAATTATCTACATGATGGAATTCTACTCAGCAATAAGAAAAAATTGACAATGAAATTTGTAGAAAAATGGTCAAACTTGGAACAGATCATACTCAGTGAAGTCAGACAATGATAGAAGGACAGTGGTTGCATGGTCTCACTCATCTGCAGTTCCTAACCTGGATCAGCCCTAGTTGCTAACATGCATGAAGGCAATTCAAGGCCTGGACAATAGGGAAGGTAGGGCTTGGGAGGGAAAGGGTGTAGGGGGAAACACAAAACTGAATTCAAAATTAGCTGGTACCATAGAAACCTTTGCCCTTGAAGACAGTCTAAAAGGTTGAACCTTTAACAGGAGCATGGTGGGGGAGGGGGGAAGAGCACCTGCAAAGAAGGCACTGGAGAGGGTGTAATGAAACCTAACTTTAAATTTTTCTTTTCTTTTCTTTTCTTTTTTTCTTTTTTCTCTTCCCTTGTCTCTGGCCTGTAACTCCCAGTACCAGGATGCAGTTAACACTCACAATGATCTGTTAATCAGAGACATACAAGGTCCATAAAACAAGAGAGATTTCTGTTAAAGCACTTGATTACCCACCTGAGGTTATTGGTAAGACCCTACTCCTGAACACACCATATGATGTCTAAGCAAATCAGTAGCAAACAACCTGATGTGATGCTCATACAAGTGCAATAGTAGCACACAGCCTTGGTGAGTAACCAATAGATTGGCTAAGAGATCTGCTCAGTGGAAAGGAACCCATATCTAAAATTGGGAAATAAATCAGAATCATATTTAGGCAAGGATTTTGCTATCCAATATCAAGTTCCCATTAATCTTGAGCGAAAGGAAGGACTATCCCCACCAAATACTCTCTAAATCAATAACACTTACCCATTTAACCTATGTTGACTCCCTTCTCTTTTGAGAATCTGCTTCTCTTTTCCAGACGGTATATCTCACAGCTTCAAGTTCACTGAGATGAACTTCCAGACCAAGCACATTTATGAAGGAAGGGATTTACTGAAGTTTACAGATCCAGAGGAAGTTCCATAACGCACAAGAAGCTGGCCTGCTTTCACAGGACCAAGCAGAGAGAAAGAGAAACACAAGTCTAAAAGCCAAAAAGCCACACAGTGCAGCACACTTCAGGAACTCCAGCTAAGCACACTTCCCATATCTTTAGATTGAAATCTCAAACCCACCATCACACTTTAGGATCTGCTCAATGATACTGTCTCCAGCCAGGTGGCTGCAGATGCAAATTACAAACTAATAAAATACTGAATATATTGGGGTCCATCTATTGAAACTACCACAAATGGAAGCAGGAACTAAGGAGATAAACTACACATCATACTTCAGCCTGGCCCCAGATGAAATCACAGAGGAACTGGGGAGATGAGCAAGAATGCTACTTTCATGGTGATCCTGATAATCAGCACCAGGGTGAAGTAGATAGACACTGAGGACACTCAACACCTACAAAAGCAGAGACACAGAGGCTCCTAAGAGCCCATCACTGAAGGAAACTTAAAACACACCCAGCATGGCTCAGGGAATTTTGTAGAAGAGGGCTGGAAAGGGTGTTAGAGCCACAAGTTGGGACATCATGCCCAGAGGTATTGAATCCCCCCTATAACTGACTACTGCCCCCACAATACACAGCCAATTATTCCCTTGGGGATAACTCATGGGGACACCTAATGAGGAGGGCCCCTTCTGAAAAGGAGCAGGGATGTGGGAAAGGATGGTACCGACATAGATTATTTCCATACTAAGTATGTCCATAACTATAAAGAAAATAAAAAATTGCAGAAAGTGTATGAAGTGACGTAGACCACTGTCTCCTAGATATGTTGTGGGTGGATTGGGCCAGTGTTAATAGTCTGTCCTGAATGGTGGAGATACTCATAAGGCCACACCCCTTGCTGAGTATATAGAAGCATTTAAAAGCGACAGGAAGAAGAGACATTTTCTTCAGTGGTGTACACACTTGTAAGTTGCCCATGTTCATTCAAATATCTGCTCATGCATGCTCAAGTGAGTAATCACACTACCCTCGTTGATCATAAAGGGACCTTAAAGTAGAAAGAGAAATATGAAAGAGTAAGAGGCTTAGTTGCAAAAGGAGGGGGCAAAGAAAACAAGGGTGAATCCAATAAAATATGTTATCCACATGTATGAAATTGTGAAAAAATGTTTAGTGGACTAGTGTAAGGAATACATCTTAAAAACTTAAGTGTGTAAGGTAATTTAAGATTGCAATTCAAATCTACCTAAACAACTAATCAGTTACATGGAATGATAAATATTTATTTAGCAACTCTTTACAAAAATTGGGTCAACACTTATTGAGTAATTTTACATTACAGATGTTTTCATAAGAGTTATTTTTACATACACATGAAAATAATTATATTTGGGGAATAAATTGTGAGAGAAAATATTATATCAATAAAATGAGAGTCATATGATTTCTAATAACTCCCATTAGTTCCTTATTGTTGGAATGGTTGGTAAAGTTACACAGAAAGTACATTTACCCAAGCATCTATCTAACTAACAAAGAAATATGAGCAAGACTTAGTGTTATTCCTGTGATTAAAAATAAAATTTAAAACCTGGTCTATTTAAAACCATGATGTCTCCTGGCCAGAAACTATGCAATCATATATAATTAAATTGGTATTATCTGAAGTCGGTTTTATATGCTTGGCAACATGGAAGCTACTGGCACAAAAATCATTAATGATATTGTTCAATTGATTTGGTCATTCTCTTTGGCAATGAATTGAAAAGGCAGGTTTCATTATGTTTTCTTCATGTGCTTATGTTCTTATGGCTTTTCATTATTGAGTTCACACAGAAAATTAAGACTGAATGATAACTAATAATCACAATGATAGAAGTAATCTAATATATTCAATTTAGACAGTTGAGTGTCAGTATTTGAACATTGAGAGCTAGAGGCAATTTTCTGTTTAAAATAGTGTATGAAAGCAAATTCTACCAGTCTTAAAACACTGAATCTAGAGAATATGATTTTAAAATGAATGAATAATTATTTTTTTAATACACAATTCTCACAGAACAAATGTCAGTTTCTTCATGACTCCTGCCAATTAGCTTGGTTTATTTTTGCCTGGCACTGTGACCTTGTACTTTAAATTACTTTATATCTTCTTTACATATACGTGCATTGTTGCCTGTTATTCAGAGCTATCTGAGTATATACATAATACTTAAGGACAGCTACAAAATAAAAGCAAATACACAAAATAGGAGGTAGTATATGCTAACACTAGTAGCAAGGATTAATTGAAAGGAAATAGTTTTGACAACAGCATGTTCCTGTTCATGTGTACTCTGTATTGATTTGTATTTTACAAAAAGATAATTTTATTCAGTAAACAACCCAAAGATTGGTGTTTTGAAAATATTTTATATTTGTACTTTAAAACCTCTCTCAAGTAACATATATATCATAAAGAAAATTTTTGAAGCCTTTTAAAGTTTAATTTTTAAATACTGTTTCTTAAGAGAAAGAAAAATTTTATATCTATATAGAAGATAGCTTTTAACTAATTTAATGATTTTCCACTCAGGAATGATTAAAATGAGTTATACTAATCTTACTTACTGGGTTTATAATGAATTTATTTCAGACCATTAAGTATAATGGCCACTAAATGCAAATCTAAAATGCAGTGTCCCTTTTATTAACATACCATGATATTTTCCTACTTATAATTTATAGCAACAGCATGCAAATGTAATAATTAAATTATCAATATTATATTATCAGTTTTGTCTCAGTGTAAATATGTGTGAAATCCTTAGAGATTAGGATTCCCATCCTAAGAGTTCTCTTGCACAAGCTCTCACACTTCAGTGGTCTGAAAAAAAGGGTGCCGAAATAAAGAACAATTTCTAAATTCCATCTTTATGGTATTTTCCTCTGCATGACCACAAAACTCCACAGCAACTGGTGAGCTTCAAAATCCATCTTATTTATTCAGTGTGAGGCAAAAAAGTCATTATTAATTAATTTGGAATTTAAAGTTCCCATAAAGCCCTATTTTAAGACTTGGTTCTCGATGCTACTGCAAAATGCAAAGTGTAATGAGAATTTATTAAACGGAAATGCCCTCAAAGAGGACTTTGGGTTTCAGGTCTGCTCCTCCCCTTCCTTGCTTACAGCCACCATGAGGTGAGCACCTTCTCTGTTCCCTGCTCCTTGGTCTGCTTCTTTCCAGAGCTCAGAGTTAGTGGGACTCTCTGACTGTGACTTGAAATCTCTAGAACTGTGAGGTAACAAAATATTATCTTTGTAAGTTGATTTTATCTATTTTGATATATTAATGAAAAGTTAAGATTATTTTATGTTTCTCCACTCATTTTCCCTTCTCTGATTTATACTTGTTTATATCATAATAACTGTCTATAACTTTGTATGTACATAGGTCATGAACATTTTAAAATATATATTTTTTAATTTAATTTATTAGTTTTCTTTTCAGTAAATACAGACAGTTTGGTACCATTGTTTAGGCTCATCTGTGATCTACCCCCTCCCATTGGACCCTCCTTGTTGATGTAAATGGGTCGTGCATTGTGGAGATAGCCCCCAGTTACTGGTATGATAAATGTCTCTGCAAATCATGACCCAACATGTGACTCTGACATTCTTTCCGCCACCTCTTCCGCAAAATTTCCCTGAGCCATGTTGGGTTCATTTTTGGTCTGCTTCAGTGCTGAGGTGTTGGGGGCCTCTGAGGCTCTGGCACTCTGATTTGGTAGGAGTTGATTTTTCTCTGCGTTGGTCTCCTTCCCCTTTGTGCTGGTATCCGGTTCACAGGAAAACATCACCCTTGCTTGTTTAGCCAATTGTCCTTAGTTTCAGTTGGGCCCCTTTTGAGGTATGTTGGGGCAGCTCTCTCCTTAGGATTTGCATCTATGTGAAAAAGAGAAGCAGACACTCCAACAGAGAGTAAGATAGCACCCGGAAAATTGAGATAACACTTACTTTTTTGATAGACAGTATGATAGGTGTAGGCCCTTTTATACCCCGTGATTGATGGTAGCTTGTTATTGTAGAGTGGGCTTGTATTTGGGTATGGTCCTGACTTATTTCCCAGCTCCAGCTATGGGTCTAGTACCACTGAGTGGATCAGTTAGCCAAATCAAGAGCAATTGCTTCCTCACCATGGCTGTGTACCACTATTGCACTTGTGTGGGCATCACATCTGATTATTTGTTGCTAATTAGGTTAAACAATGAGTTGCTTGGACAGATCTTGGTCATTTCCCCCAGTCGCCCATGTAGCACCTTCTGACACTAAACATGCTGACTGTCTGGGGACTGACTCTCTCCTGGCTTCCAGCCATGTCATTCCATTTTACGTGTCAGCTGCATATGGAGTCTTCAGCAATAGGGTCTTACCACTGGCCTTTGGTGGGTCATCAAGTACTCTGACAGGTCTGTCATTGTTTTGGGAAACCTTGTAGGTTTCTCTGATCAAAAGCTCATTGTGGATGGTAGGCCCAAGCTGGAAGTGGGGGTTACAGGTCAGTGTCCACTAAGAATTTGAGGAAGAACATAACTAATATACAAGAGTTAGAGAGGAGACTTTAAAATATTTTTATTTATTTCCAAGAAGAAAAAGAGGGAGGAAGTGAGGGATGGAGACAAATATACAGATAGAAATAGAATGGCTGCACTAAGACCTCTGTCACTACAAACAACTAAAGACATGTGTGCCACTTTGTGCATCTTTATATGGACAATGGGAAATTGAACCAGGGCCATTAGGCCTTGAAAGCAAGTATTTTAGCCATTGATAAATCTCTCCAGCCCCAAAATTTTAATCAAATAAAAAAGTTCATGGTAATGTAAACAAAATACTAAGTTCTAAGCTAAAAGTTCTAAGCTAAGAACTGCAAAAAAGGTTTAACAATGAGCACTAGAATGAGTAAATATTTATTAACACAGAGAAACAAATCTATATTGTGCCTATAAACAAACAGGCAAGAGCTAACAAGTTACCCTATTTAAGAATAAATGAGACTTCCGGTTAAGATGGCGGCATAGGTACCACGCAAAAGGAGCTTGGGGGGAAAAACGACCAAAAACCCTCAGCAAAATGCACACTTTTACTAAAAAGTGAGGTGTATAGGAAACTGAAGCAGCAGTTGAGAAGTAGGACAGATCCAGAGCATCCAGAGCCCGCGCAGGTTGGCAAAAGCGGCCCCGGCAGCTCCACCAACCACGGAGGCAGCGGGGCGCATCAGAAAGCCACCAGACTCGGCTCCAGCTGCAGGAAAAGCCAGGTGCGGGATTATCCCCTCACACCGCGCTCTCCGCAACTCAGGAAACATGAAGGGAGAGCAGCAGTGAGCAGCAGAGGAGCAGACCGCAAGGTAAAAGAACACGTGGAGCAGCGAGAGACCCAGAGCAGCTGCGGCTCTCTCCCCTCCCCCACTGCCTGAGCCCAGCTCCAGCGAACAGAGCAGCGTCCCGGGACCCGGCCACGCCAACTTGAGCTGACAGTGGGACCCAAGCAGGAACAGAGTTTGGCAGCAACATCAGCAGCTCTGGAACCGATACCAGTGGCCCCAGCAGCGGCAGACCCAGGAGCGGGAGACCCAGGAGCGGCAACAACAGCAGACCGAGAAGCAGCAGCAGTTCCAGCAGCGGGGGTGCTGATCTGTAGGGCCACAGTTTCCAGGCTTGGTTTTCCCCACAGGAAAAGCCAGTGACCAGCTCCAGAAATCAGAACAGCAGCCCAACGACCCAGGCAGCAACTTGACTGAGACCAAACTCATCCAAGGTAACTGTGTTTTCACTACGGAAGGGTCTCACTAGGTCACAAGCTGACTGAGATCCTTCAACAGACCAGAAATCTTAACCTCTGTGTTAATAGAGGATCTGGTTGTTATAATAACTACTCTGGCATACATACATGGGGCTGTATTTGACTGAATGGGTACAGGGTTTAGTTAACTTTTAAAATATACTAGTGTTTTATTCCACTCAGCCTACTTGAATACTCCCATAGCAGGGAAACTCAACTCCTAGAAGCACCTTTGTAGATACTCTCAGAGTCTTAAGAGCCACACCTAACACGTTAAAGCTCCTACCCTGAAAATATATAACATCAAATCAATTGATACAGCTAAGAATACCCAGCTACCTAGAAAAATCCAAGCATTAACATAATCCAAGATGCAAAAATATATACATTATAACACAAGAAACACTAAAAAGCAAGACGATATGAATCCACCTAAAAGTATTAATGCATCAGAAATGAGCTCCAGTGAGAACGAGTTAGAGGAAATGCCTGAAAAAGATTTCAAAAGAATGATTGTAAATATGTTCAAAGAAGTCAGAGAACAAACCAAAGGAGTCAAAGAGGAACTTAAAGAGGAAATCAAAGGATTCAAAGAAGATGCAGGACACCAATTTCATGAAATAAAGAAGGCAATACAAGACATAAATAAGGAAATAGAAATAATAAAGAAAAACCAGTCATAATTACTAGCAATGAAGAACACAGTTAATGAACTAAAAACCCTGTAGAAAATCTCACCAGTAGAATGGATGAAGGAGAGGACAGAATATCTAAGCTAGAAGACCAGGTGGCAGATCTAATACAGGGCAACAAAGAGAAAGACAAACTTATAGAAAAGTATGAGTGGGAATTTCAAGATATTCGGGACAGTATGAAAAGATCAAATATTAGAATTCAGGGCATAGTAGAAGGAGAAGAATTTCACTCAAAAGGCATAGTAGGCATCTTCAACAAAATCATAGAAGAAAACTTCCCCCAAATTGGGAAAGAGGTGCCAATACAGATACAGGAGGCCTTTAGAACCCTAGCCAGACAAAACCTGGAAAGAACCTCTCCTCGCCATATTATAATCAAACTTCCAAAGAAAAAATATTGAAAGCAGTTAGAGAGAAAAATCAAGTTACCTACAAAAGTAAGCCCATCAGGATTACAGCAGATTATTCAACACAAACTATTAAAGCCAGAAGGGCTTGGGGTGATATATTCCAAGTTCTGAAAGATAACAACTGTCAACCAAGGTTACTTTATCCTGCAAAGTTATCCATTCAAATAAACGGAGAAATAAGGACATTCCATGACAAAAGCAGGTTAAAGGAGTATTTGAAGACAAAACCAGCTCTACAGAAAATACTTGATAGAATACTCCATGCTGAAGAAAAGGAAAAGCACACATATAAAGAACCTAGAAAAACAAGCAATACTCAAATACTAGTTAACAGAAGAGAGCACAGGTAGAACCAGAACCACACACACACACACACACACACACACACACACACACACACACACAAAATGGCAAACATAAATACACACCTTTCAATAATATCTCTTAATATCAACGGCCTCAATGCCCCAACAAAAAGACATAGATTCGCAGACTGGGTTACAAAGCAGGATCCTACAATTTGTTGTCTCTAAGAAACTCACCTTTCTACAAAGGATATACATTACCTTAGGGTGAATGGTTGGAAGATGGTGTTTCAAGCAAATGGGCCTAGAAAGCAAGCAGGGGTTGCTATCCTAATATCGGACAGGGTAGACTTTAGTCCAACGTTAGTCAAGAAAGATAAGGAAGGTCACTTTATATTGATTAAGGGCACACTCCAACAGGAGGACATTACAATCCTCAACACATATGCACCTAACATGGGGGCTCCCAAATTCATCAAACAAACACTATTGGAACTAAGGTCACAGATAACACCAAAGACAGTGGTGGTGGGTGACTTTAACACCCCACTCTCATCAATTGACAGGTCATCCCGGGAAAAAATAAACACAGAGGCATCTGGACTAAATGAGGTCATAGAAGGAATGGACTTAACAGATATATAGAGGACATATCATCCAAAGGCTGCAGAATATACATTCTTATCAGCAGCACATGGAACATTCTCTAAAATAGACCATATATTAGGACACAAAGCAAATCTTAACAACTTCAGGAAAATTGAAATAATTCCTTGCAATCTATCTAACCACAATGGAATTAAACTACAAATCAGTACCAAGAAAGGCTATAGAGCATACACAAAATCATGGAAACTAAACAATACAATACTAAATGATGAATGGGTCAATGAAGAAATCAAAAAGGAAATCAAAAAATTTATAGAGTCAAATGCTAATGAGAACAAAACATACCAAAGTCTCTGGGACACAATGAAAGCAGTTCTAAGAGGTAAATTTATAGCCTTAAGTGCCTATATTAAGAAATTAGAACAGTCGCAAGTAAACGACCTAATGCTTCCCCTTAAAGCTTTGTGAAAAGAAGAACAAGGCAAACCAAAAATCAGTAGACCGGGAAGAAATAATAAAGATTAGGGCAGAAATTAATGAAATAGAAACAAAAAAAATCCAAAGAATTAATGAAACAAAGAGTTGGTTTTTTGAAAGAATAAACAAGATTGATAAACCCTTAGCAAATCTGACCAAAAAAAAGAGAGAAGAGACAAAAATTAATAAAATCAGAGATGAACAAAGTAACATCACAACAGATGCCAGAGAAATTCAAAAAATTATAGGGACATACTATAAAAGCATATACTCCACAAAGTATGAAAATCTGAAAGAAATGGATGATTTCCTTGATCTATATGACCTACCTAAATTAAATCAAAATGAGATTAATAACTTAAATAGACCTATAACAAACATGGAGATCCTAACGGTTATCAATAATCTCCCAATTAAAAAATGCCCAGGCCCAGATGGATTCACTGCTGAATTTTACCAGACTTTTAGGGAAGTGCTAACACCATTGCTTCTTAAGCTTTTTCCAGGAAATAGAAAAAGAAGGAATTCTACCAAACTCCTTCTATGAGGTCAGCATCATCCTGATACCAAAACCAGGCAAAGATACAACAAAAAAAGAAAATTACAGACCAATCTCCCTCATGAACATAGATACAAAAATTCTCAACAAAATATTGGCAAACAGAATACAAGAATATATCAAAAAGATCATTCACCCTGACCAAGTAGGCTTTATCCCAGAGATGCAGGGATGGTTTAACATACTCAAATCTATAAATGTAATACATTACATAAACGGGTTGAAGGACAAAAATCACATGATCATCTCATTAGACGCAGGGAAAGCATTTGATAAAATCCAACTTCCCTTCATGATAAAAGTCCTACAGAGACTGGGAATAGAAGGAACATATCTCAATATAATAAAAGCTATTTATGACAAGCCTACAGCCAACATATTACTAAATGGGGAAAAACTGGAAGCTTTTCCACTAAAATCAGGAACAAGACAAGGGTGTCCACTGTCCCTACTCTTATTTAATATAGTTTTGGAAGTCTTAGCCATAGCAATAAGGCAAGAGACACATATAAAAGGGATACAAATTGGAAAGGAAGAGATCAAGTTATCATTATTTGCAGATGACATGATTCTATACATAATGGACCCTAAAGACTCTACTAGCAAACTGTTAGAGCTGATCAAAACCTACAGCAATGTAGCAGGATACAAAATAAACAAACAGAAAGCAGTGGTCTTCATATATGCTAACAACAAACACACAGAGGATGAAATCAGAGAATCACTCCCGTTCACAATTGCATCAAAAAAATAAATAAATAAATAAATAAATAAATAAAGTACCTTGGAATAAACCTAACCAAGGTTGTAAAGAATCTCTACAATGAGAACTTTAAAACACTCAAGTGAGAAATTGCAGAAGACACTAGAAAGTGGAGAAACATCCCTTGTTCCTGGATTGGAAGAATCAATATTGTGAAAAAGGCAATCTTACCTAAAGCCATCTACACATTTAATGCAATCCCTATCAAAATTCCAAAGGCATTCTTCATGGAAATAGAAAAAACAATCCAAAAATTCATTTGGAATCACAAAAAACCTCGAATATCTAAAATAATACCGAGCACCAAAAATAAGGCTGGTGGTATAACCATACATGATTTTAACCTATAGTAGAGAGCCATAGGAACAAAAGCAGCATGGTACTGGCACAAAAACAGACATGTAGATCAGTGGAACAGAATAGAGGACCCAGATGTAAGCCCAAGTAGCTATAGCCACCTGATATTCGATAAAAATGCCAAAAATACTCATTGGAGAAGAGACAGCCTCTTCAACAAATGGTGTTTTGAAAACTGGATATATATCTGCAGAAGGATGAAAATAGATTCTTCTCTCTCGCCATGCACAAGAATTAAGTCCAAATGGATTAAGACCTTAACATCAGACCTGAAACTTTGAAAGTGCTAGAGGAAAAAATAGGGGAAACACTTCAACATATTGGTCTTGGCAAAGACTTTCTGAATACAGCCCCAATTGCTCAGGCAATAAAACCACAGCTTAATCACTGGAACCTCAAGAAATTTCAAAGATTTTGTACTGCAATGGACACAGTGAAAAAAGCAAAGAGGCAACCTACAGAATGGGAAAAAATCTTCGCCAGCTATATATCTGATAGAGGATTAATATCTAGGATATACAAAGAACTCAAAAAGTTAAATAATAAGGAATCAAACAAGCCAATTAAAGAATGGGCTATGGAGCTAAATAGAGAGTTCTCAATGGAAGAAATATGAATGGCATATAAGCATCTAAAAAAATGTTCTATGTCACTAGTCATCAGGGAAATGCAGATTTTAACTACATTGAGATTCCATCTCACTCCTGTCAGATTGGCCACCATCATGAAAACAAATGATCATAAATGTTGGCGGGGATGTGGAAAAAAAGGAACCCTTCTACACTGCTGGTGGGAATGCAATCTGATCCAGCCATTGTGGAAAACAGTGTGGAGATTCCTAAAACAGCTAAATATTGATGTACCATATGACCCAGGTATAGGACTCCTAGGCATATATCCAAAGGACTCATCTCATTTCCTTAGACGTACATGCTCAACCATGTTTATTGCTGCTCAATTTATAATAGCTGGGAAATGGAACCAGCCTAGATGTCCCTCAACAGATGAATGGATAATGAAGATGTGGCACATTTATACAATGGAGTTCTACACAGTGGTAAAGAAAAATGAAGTTATGAAATTTGCAGAAAAATGGATAGACCTGGAAAGTATTATACTAAGTGAGGTAACCCAGGCCCAGAAAGCCAAGCACCACATATTCTCTCTCATATGTGGATCCTAGCTACAGATGATTGGGCTTCTGCATGAGAATGAAAGTACTTAGTTACAGAGGCCAGTAAGGTAAAAAGGAGACATAAAGGGTAGAGAAAGGAAGGGAGGAGGATACTTAATAGGTTGATATTTTATATATGTAATTACAATGATTGTAATGGGGAGGTAATATGATGGAGAATGGAATTTCAAATGGGAAAATGTGGGGGTAGGGAGGGAATTACCATGGGATATATTTTATAATCATGGAAAATGTTAATAAAAATTTTTAATTAAAAAAAATAATAAATAATAATAATAGTAAAAAATAAAAATAAATAAATAAATAAAATATCAAATAAGAAAAAAAAAAGAATAAATGAGGGACTTCTGGTTAAGATGGTGGTGTAGGTACCATGCCAAACAGCCTAGGGGGTAAACAACCAAATAAACTCAGCAAAATATACACTTTTACTAAGAAGTGAGGTGGATAGGAAATTGAAACAGCAGCAGAGTAGTAGTAGAGATCCAGAGAACCCAGAGCCAGCACAGGCCTGCAAAATCGACCCCAGCAGATCCGCCAACTGTGGTGACAGTGCACCAGAAAGCCACCAGGCTCAGCTCGCGCTACAGGAAAAGCCAGGTGTGAGGAGCTTCCACTCACACCAGAGCTCTCCACAGCTGAAGAAACATGAAGGGAGCGCAGCAGTGAACAATGTAGGAGCAGACCATGAGGTAGAAGAACACATGGAAGAGTGAGAGAACTAGAGCAGCTGTGGCTCCCTCCCTCCCCCACCGCCTGAGACCAGCTCCAGTGAACAGAGCAGCGGTCCCAGGACCCAGCCATGCCAACTTGAACCAACAGCGGAACCCAAGCTGGAGCAGAGTCTGGCAGCAACATCGGCAGCTCCGTCCCCAGCAATAGTGGCCCCAGCAGTGGCAGATCCAGTAGCAGCAGCTTCAGAGGCAGCAGCAGCAGCAGCAGATCCATCAGCAGCAGCTTCAGAGGCAGCAGCAGCAGCAGCAGATCCATCAGCAGTAGCTTCAGTGGCAGCAGTGGCAGATCTAGCAGTGGCAGCTTCAGAGGCAGCAGCAGCAGATCCAGCAGTGGCAGCTTCAGAGGCAGCAGTGGTGGAACCAGCAGTAGCAGCTGCAGCACCAACAGCAGCAACAGCAGCAACAGCTTTAGCAGCAGCAGTGATTGATCCAGCAGCAGCAGCTTCAGCAGCAGCAGTAGCGGTTCCAGCAGCGGGGGTGCTGATCTGCAGGGCCAAGGTTGCCAGCCTCGGTTTGCCCCGCAGGAAAAGCCAGTACCCAGATACAGAAATCAGGACAGGAGCCCAATGACCCAGCCAGCAACTTGACTGAGACCAAAATCATCCAAAACGTAACTGGGATTGTTTGTACCAGGAAAGGGTCTCACTTGGTCACAAGCTGACTTGGATCCCTCAACAGACCAGAAATCTCAACATCTTAGTTGATAGAGGATCTAGTTGTTATAATAACTACTCTTGCATAAATATTCGGTGCTGATTTTGATTGAATGTGTACAGTGTTTAGTTCAATTTTAGAATCTACATGTATTTATTCCACTCAGCCTAATTAAATACTCCCATAGCAGGGAAACTCAACCACTAGAAACACCTTTGTAGATACTCTGAGAGCCTTAAGAGCCACACATAATACCTCAAGCTCCTATCCTGAAGATATATAACATCAAATCAATTGATACAGCTAAGAATACCTACCTAGCTAGAAAATCTAAGCATTAACTTAATCCAAGATGCAAAAATATATACATGATAACACAAGAAACACTAAAAAGGAAGACAATATAAATCCACCTAAAAGTATTAATGCATCAGAAATGACCTCCAGTGAGAACAATTTAGAGGAAATGACTGAGAAAGATTTCCAAAGAATGATTGTAAATATGTTCAAAAAAGTCAGAGAACAAATCAAAGGCGTCAAAGAGGAACTCAAAGAGGAAATCAAGGAATCAAAAAAGATGCAGGACACAAATTTCATGAAATAAAGAAGGCAATATAAGACATAAATAAGGAAATAGAACTAATAAAGAAAAACCAGTCAGAATTACTAGCAATGAAGAACATAGTTAATGAAATAAAAAAACTCTGTCGAAAATTGCACCAGTAGAATGGATGAAGGAGAGGATAGAATATGTAAGCTAGAAGACCGGGTGGCAGATCTAATACAAGCCAACAATAAGAAACACAAACATATAGAAAAATATGAGTGGGAAGTTCAAGATATTTTGGACACTATGGAAAGATCAAATATAAAAATTCAGGGCATAGTAGAAGGAAAAGAATTCCACTCCAAAGGCATAGTAGGCGTCTTCAACAAAATCATAGAAGAAAACTGCCCCCAAATTGGGAAGGAGGTGCCAATGCAGATACAGGAAGCCTTCAGAACACCAGCCAGACAAAACCTGGAAAGAACCTCTCCTAGCCATATTATAATCAAACTTCCAAACAAACAAACCAAAGAAAAAATATTGAAAGCAGTTAGAGAGAAAAATCAAGTTACCTACAAAAGTAAGCCCATCAGGATTACAGCAGATTATTCAACACAAACTTTGAAAGCCAGAAGGGCTTGGGGTGATATATTCCAAGTTCTGAAAGATAACAACTGTCAACCAAGGTTACTTTATCCTGCAAAGTTATCCATTCAAATAGACGGAGAAAAAAGGACCTTCCATGACAAAAGTGAGTTAAAGGAGTATTTGAAGACAAAACCAGCTCTATAGAAAATACTTCATAGAATCCTCCATGCTGAAGAAAAGCAAAAGCACACATATAAGGAACCTAGAAAAAACAAGCAATACTCAAATACTAGTTAACAGAAGAGAGCACAGGTAGAACCAGAACCACACACACACACACACACACACACACACACACACACACACACACAAAATGGCAAACATAAATACACACCTTTCAATAATATCTCTTAATATCAACGGCCTCAATGCCCCAACAAAAAGACATAGGTTTGCAGACTGGGTTAAAAAGCAGGATCCTACAGGTTTTTGTTTTTTTTTTTTTCTCCAAGAAACTCACCTTTCTACAAAGGATGGACATTATCTTAGGTTGAATGGTTGGAAAACAGTGTTTCAAGCAAATGGGCCTAGAAAACAAGCAGGAGTTGATATCCTAATATCTGACAAAATAGACTTAGTCCAACATTAGCCAAAAGAGATAAGGAAGGTTACTTTATATTGATTAAGGGCTCACTCCAACAGAAGGACATTATAATCTAAAACATACATGCACCTAACATGGGGCTCCCAAATTCATCAAACACTATTACAACTAAGATTACAGATAACACCAAAGACAGTGGTAATGGGTGACTTTAACACCCCACTCTCATCAATTGACAGGTCATCCTGCAAAAAAATAAGCAGAGAGGCATCTGGACTAAATGAGGTCATAGAAGGAATGGACCTAACAGATATACAGGTTATTTCATCCAAATGCTACAGAATATACATTCTTTTCAACAGCACATGGAACATTCTCTAAAATAGACCATATATTAGGACACAAAGCAAATCTTAACAAATTCTGGAAAATTGAAATAATTCCTTGCATTCTATCTGGCCACAATGGAATTAAACTACAAATCAGTACCAAGAAAGGCTATAGAGCATACACAAAATCATGGAAACTAAACAATACAATACTAAATGATGAATGGGTCAATGAAAAAATCAAGAAGGAAATCAAAAAATTTATAGGGTCAAATGCTAATGAGAATACAACATACCAAAATCTCTGGGACACAATGAAAGCAGTTCTAAGAGGTAAATTTATAGCCTTAAGTGCCTATATTAAGAAAATAGAAAGGTTGCAAGTAAACGACCTAATGCCTCACCTTAAAGCCTTGAAAAAAGAAGAACAAGGCAAACCAAAAATCAGTAGGCGGGAAGAAATAATAAAGATTAGGGCAGAAATTAATGAAATAAAAACAAAAAAAATCCAAAGAATTAATGAAACAAAGAGTTGGTTATTGGAAAGAATAAACAAGATTGATAAACCCTTAGCAAATCTGACCAAAAGAAAGAGAGAAGAGACACTAATTAATAAAATCAGAGATGAACAAGGTAACATCACAACAGATGCCAGAGAAATTCAAAAAATCATAGGGACATACTATAAAAGCATATACTCCACAAAGTATGAAAATCTGAAAGAAATGGATGATTTCCTTGATTTATATGACCTACCTAAATTAAATCAAGATGAGATTAATCACTTAAATAGACCTATAACAAGCATGGAGATCCGAACAGTTATCAATAATCTCCCAACTAAAAAAAGCCCAGGCCCAGATGGATTCACTGCTGAAAATTACCAAACCTTGAAGGAAGAGCTAACACCATTGTTTCTTAAGCTTTTCCAGGAAATAGAAAAAGAAGGAATTCTAACAATCTCCTATGATGCCAGCATCACCCTGACACCAAAACCAGGCAAAGATAGAACAAAAAAAGAAAATTACAGTCCAATCTCCCTCAAGAACATAGATGCAAAAATTCTCAACAAAATATTGGCAAACAGAATATAAGAATATAATCAAAAAGATCATTCACCCTGACCAATTAGGCTTTATCCCAGGGATGCAGGGATGGTTCAATATACACAAATCTATAAAGGTAATACATTATATAAATGGGTTGAAGGACAAAAATCATATGATCATCTCATTAGATGCAGAGAAAGTGTTTGACAAAATCCAACATCCCTTCATGATAAGAGTCCTACAGAGACTGAGAATAGAAGGAACATATCTCAATATAATAAAAGCTATTTATTACAAGGCTACAGCCAACATATTACTAAATGGGGAAACCTGGAATCTTTTCCACTAAAATCAGGAACAAGACAAGGGTGTCCACTGTCCCCACTTTTATTTAATATAGTACTGGAAGTCTTAGCCATAGCACTTAGCAAGAGACACACATAAAAGGTATACAAATTGGAAAGGAAGAGATCAAGTTATCATTATTTGGAAATGGCATGATTCTATACATAAAAGACGCTAAAGACTCTACTAGCAAACTGTTAGAGCTGATAAAAACCTACAGCCATGTTGCAGGATACAAAAGAAATACACAGAAATCAGTAGCCTTCATATATGCTAACAACCAACACAGAGAGGATGAAATCAGAGAATCACTCCCATTCACAATTGCATCAAAAAAGAAAGAAAGAAAGAAAGAAAGAAAGAAAGAAAGAAAGAAAGAAAGAAAGAAAGAAAGAAAGAACAAACCTTGGAATAAACCTAACAAAGGAAGTAAAGAATCTCTACAATGAGAACTTTAAAACACTCAAGCAAGAAATTGCAGAAGACACTAGAAAGTGGAGAAACATCCCTTGTTCCTGGATTGGAAGAATCAATATTGTGAAAATGGCAAGCTTACCAAAAGCAATCTACACATTTAATGCAATCCCTATCAAAATTCCAAAGGCATTCTTCATGGAAATAGAAAAAACAATCCAAACGTTCATTTGGAATCACAAAAAACCTCGAATATCTAAAATAATACTGAGCAACAAAAGTAAGGCTGGTGGTATCACCATACCTGATTTTAACCTATACCACAGAGACATAGTAACAAAAACAGACATGTAGATCAGTGGAACAGAATAGAGGACCCATATGTAAGTGCAGGTAGCTATAGCCACCTGATATTCGATAAAAGTGCCAAAAATACTCATTGGAGAAAAGACAGCCTCTTCAGCAAATGGTGTTGGGAAAATTGGATATATATCTGTAGAAGGATGAAAATAGATTATTTTCTCTCTCCATGCACAAGAATTAAGTCCAAATGGATTAAAGACCTTAACAGCAGACCTGAAACACTGAAACTGCTAGAGGAAAAAGTAGGGGAAACCCTTCAACATATTGGTCTTGGCAAAGACTTTCTGAATACAACCCCAATTGCTCAGGAAATAAAACCACAGATTAACCACTGGGACCTAATGAAATTACAAAGATTTTGCACTGCAAAGGACACAGTGAAAAAAGCAAAGATGCAACCTTCAGAATGGGAAAATATCTTTGCCAGCTATATATCTGATAGAGGATTAATATCTAGGATATACAAAGAACTCAAAAAGTTAAATAATAAGAAATCAAACAAACCAATCAAAAAATGGTTAATGGAGCTAAATAGAACATTCTTGAAGGAAGAACTAAGAATGGCATATAAGCATCTAGAAAGATGTTCTACGTGACTAGTCATCAGGGAAATGCAGATTAAAACTACATTGAGATTTCTTCTTACTCCTGTCTGATTGGCAACCATCATGAAAACAAATGATCATAAATGCTGGCAGGGATATGGAAAAAGAGGAACCCTTCTACACTGCTGGTGGGAATGCAATCTAGTCCAGCCATTGTGGAAATCAGTGTGGCGGTTCCTAAGACAGCTAAAGATGGATCTTCCATATGACCCAGCTACAGCACTCCTAGGCATATATCCTAAAGACTCATTTCATTTTCTTAGAAGTACATGGTTAGCCATATTTATTACTGCTCAATTTATAATAGCTGGGAAATGGAACTAGCCTATATGTCCTTCAACTGATGAGTGGATAATGAAGATGTGGCACATTTATACAATGGAGTTCTACTCAGTGGTAAAGAGAAATAAAGTTATGAAATTTGCAGAAAAATGGATCTGGATGGATCTGGAAAGGATTATACTAAGTGAGGTAACCCAGGCCCAGAAAGCCAAGTGCCACATGTTCTCCCTCATATGTGGATCCTAGCTATAGATGATTGGGCTTCTGCATGAGAAGGAAAATACTTAGCAGCAGAAGCCAGTAAGTTAAAAAGGAGATATAAAGGGAAGAGAATGGAAGGGAGGAGAGTACTTAATAGGTTGGTATTGCATATATGTAAGTACAATGATTGAGATGGGGAGGTAATATGATGAAGAATAGAATTTCAAAGAGGAAAGTGGGGGGAGGGAGGTATTACCAAGGAGTATTTTTTATAATTATGGAAAATGTTAACAAAAATTGTGAACATAAAAATAAATTTTTAAAAAAGAATAAATGGAATTATGTTCATGTATATGTGCTCTCCCTCCCTCCTTCTCTTTCTCCGTCTCTTTCTGCAACTCTTCCCCTCGCCACTCTCTCTCTCTCCCTCTGTATGTAATGTGTATTTGGCATGGTGTATGTGTTTTCTGCAAGTGAATGCGTGCCCATGAAGTGCCCAACCTGCTCACCAGGGGTGATTTGAGCAGAATATTATGTGTCTCGCTCCATTGTTTCATCATTTCTCCCATTATTTGAACGGGCATCTCTAACTGATCCCAGAGTTTGCTTGCTCTTGCTCTCTCTCTCTCTCTGGTGTGTGTGTGTGTGTGTGTATGTGTGTGTGTGTGTGTGTGTGTGTATGAGCTCCATTGATTCTGAGATCTCTCTTTCCCTAGTGGTACTGGGGTTACAGACATGCTGTTGTCATGCCCAGCTCTTTCTGTAACTTCTGGGATGAAACTGCAAGGGTCTCTTCATCCCTCAGACCTCTTCTGGACCTCACTGGTTACAAAGGAAGTTCTCATAACCAGTTATCCATCTCTCCAGGCCTAAATTTCAACTTTTATTGGCTTTCATCTTAAAAAGTTAAAAAAAAATCATTTTCAAATAACAGGATTTTCATTTATATCATGAGTTTATAAAATATTATATTGTAATTTCAATTCCACAAAATAATCCTTACAAACATGCCATCTCATTCAGGTATTAATATTATAATATGCATTTAATGTGCCTAATAAGCTAAATATTTTTGCCAAATTTATTGCTTTAGTAGGGCCACACTTACGCTGTTTCACACATGAGAAAAAGGACACTTACAGAGCATATATAAGTTGCAGGAAATAATAAAATTGAAAAACTTTTTAGTGTCCAGATCAGTACATGGAAGAAACATTTTGAGATGTGACTGTAGAACTCAGTATGAATTATATGCTACTACTTAAATATGTATAAAATAATGTGAATAAGTGACAGAATTTTTTTATAATTAAGCCATTAACACCAGGGCAACAGTTGTAGAAGTGGTTTTCATGGGTGCAGTCTGAAGGACATCACATTTGAGCATATTTAGATCCATTGCAGTAGCTTGTTTTTTATCTCAGTATAGCATAAATTGAAGTGTTCTTTCAAAATTCAGTGATAAATAAAAGTATGTATGACCAAATGAAAGAACCTTCATCCACCAGGGTTATCTGCTATTAATATTTTTACATATATACATGCCTTTACTTGTTTATTAATAGTTTATTATAAACTGTGTACCATAATTATTTTTAGAAAATGATTTACTTATTTCTGTGATTACATTCTAAGAGGAATAATATTTATGAATGCTTGCAAAAATCACTACGATCTCAATCACATAACAAAGGAAATGCATTTACTTTATTTTAACAATTTGTCAGGTAAAACTGATAGCTTGTTGTTATTAATCTAGCATTGTGCTGCTTATATTATTGGGGGTACTAAACATTATTCTTATTTATTGGACATCTGTATTCCTTATCTTGTGCCTAGCCTGTCCAGATGTTTTAGTCCTAATCAAAGTCAAATAATTACAAGTCACACTTTCAATTTCCAAGCAAATAAATAAAAGCTAAACTATATATTTGATGAAATTTAATTTAAAATGCTCTGCATTTTCCTGTTACAAAGTAATGATTTTCACTGCAGAAAATTAAATGGATATAAAACATACTAACAAAGAAAGTAAAAAGAAAGCACAATTATCATACATCACTGCAATGATCTGGTAAATAGAATCATAGCTAACATGTTGTTGTATATCAGTTTTAAATATTATTTATTTATTTATTTGAGAGAGAGAGAAAGGGGAGAAAATGGGTGCACAAGGGCCTCTAGACGTTGCAAACTGGCTAACATGGATACTTGAGAAACAAACCTAGGTCCTTAGGCTTCACAGGCAAGCACTTTAACCACTAAGCCATCTTTCCAGCCCCATGTATGTCTTTTTAACATGCATATATAATTGCATATCCCTGATTCTCTGAGAAAAATACACAAAAGATCAGTGTGTTGGTTTAAATATACAGTGCCCCCCGCATAGGCTCATGGATTTGAATATTTATTTCTTACCGGATAGTGTTTTGTGTGCAAACTTTAAGAGGGAGAGCTTTCCTGAAGGATTTGTGATTCTGAAAGGTGAAACTGGAGTTGTAGCCAGAGCCCATGTGCCATTTTCTCTCTCAGATGCCTGAGCTACAGTGCAGCAGTAGCTTTTTGCTCCTGCCTTGATGGACTCTGCCTTCTGCATTGTAAGCTCAAATAAACTCCCCACATGAGGGGCTTCTCTGTGGTCATTTTGTCTCCTCAATAAAAGAGTAACTGATATATATCACATAAAAGTAAACTTTTGAAATATATTTTTTGTTGTTTTAGTATTGTATATATTTATTTGAGAGAGTGGGCTCAACAGGTCCTCTTGCCTCTGCCGGTTAACTCCAGACACATGTGCTACCTTGTGCACCTGGCTTACATGGGTACTGGGAAATTTCACCTGGGTCCTTAGGCTTCAAATGCAAGCACCTTAACTACTAAGCCATCTCTACAGCCCAACAATTTCTTTTTCATTTTTTGCTAACAATTTCTTGTATGTGCACTATACACAAATTGTTCAATGCAAATTCAAAATATCTGAGAATTGTGGGTTATGTTTCTTACTTCTTAAATTCAGTCTTTATGCTTAACACTCTCATTTTAATTACACATTCATCTCAGTGGAAAGCTGTTAATCCTGATTTTTGTAATCTGTACAATGATTCAGAGCTTATATTAAGGAACTGGATAAAGATATAAATTTTATAAGTAAAGGTATTGCTAAAAATATTTTATAATTACTTATCTATGATGTATCAAACACTAACCTAGCAACAGGAGTTAGAAGGCTGATGTTACAAACAAAATCTCACCCTCTACTAAAATTACATTTTGTATGAATGGCAATCAATGAACAGACAACATTTAAATAAACAAATATGAATACATCATTGTATTACCAGAAGTTTTTACACATGGTTATTTACAATTAATCTATGCTAAAAGCCCTCCGTATACAGGTCCAACTAGGTATATTCAACAAACATCAATTAATCTCAAAAGAATTGTACTGGGCTGGCCACGTTGCTCAGTGGGTAAACGTACATGCTTGCAAAGCCTGCTTGCTCTAGTTCAGTTTCCCAGCGTGTACTTAAAGCCAGATGCACAGAGTGAAGCATGCATCAAGAGTCCCTTTATAGCAGCAGGAGGCTCTGGTACACCAGTGTTCATATTCTCTCCTCTCTCTTTCTTTTTCAAATAAATGACTGAAAATATTTTAAAATAAGTGTATTGAAGTAAGCTAAATAAAGGAAAATTGCATATGGTACCATTTCATATAAAGTAACTCAAAGCACAATTTAATATATGCACATAAGAAATAATTCTAAAGTTTCCTTTACATAGAAGCAAAAGTACAGATGAATCATAATGTTGTGTAAGAGAACTTCTCACTTTTCAATTTTATAAAATACTAATCCAAATCTTTTATATACATTGGTTTCTTCTCTTAAGTTTCCATTTTGTTTCAATGGTAATGAAAATCAGTTTTATTTTCACTTGACATATAAATTACCTTTATACATATTCTTTGAAGTGTATTCCATGAAACTGTTTCTTTGTTTCAATGGTAATGGAAATAAGTTTTATTTTCACTTGACATATAAATTACCTTTATACATATTCTTTGAAGTGTATTCCATGAAATTGTTTCCTTTTTCTTAATTTACAAAGAATCAAAACTTTTAAAAAAGCTAAACAATTCTAATATGTGCATCAGGCTAACATGGGCCTTAGGGAATTGAACCTCAGTCTTTTGCTTTTGCAGCCAAGAGCCTTAACAGCTAAGTAATCTCTCCAACCCCAACAACTCTAATATGTATTGCAAATATTTGACTATCTTAGCTTATGTTTTTTAAAATATAATTCAATTAAATTCACCTCAAATCAATTCAACTTTTTTTCATCCATTCAGAAAATATTTAGGGACTACCTATATATAGCCCAAGTGAATATATCATTAGCTTTATTGCAAAATGTGAATTTTAAGTTAGATTATTATTTTTGTAGAGTATATCCCATAATTTTGTCATGGAATTTGATTTTTTTTGTTAAAATAAATCTATAGGGTTTAGGGTTGTCTATTGAAGAAGAAATTACAATAAAATTATGTTACATTTGTGAGAATTAAAATTAATCAAATAAGATTTCAATGTATTATAATTTTATGTATTTTTATTATTCTAACCTTTGTTACAATAGCTGTCTTTTAATTTTTCCTTCTTAGGAATCACAATGATCTTAGCAACCCAACTCAGACTTTTGTAGAGTGGAAGGCCCATAATAGATCCTCTGCCAATCAGTGGCTGCAGAGACTTGTTCCATCTGTATGTAAAATTCCTGAGTGTGATAGAGTTCTGTGTCATCACACTGCTTTATAAGTGCTCACATTTTGAAAGAGAAAATTTGTCTGTAAAGACCAATCCTATCTGTCAAGTATTACTGTATTATATGAGCTGAGTGGCCAAGAACTAACTGCATTTGGAAAACCGTTCTTGGTTTCAATAACAAATATAGATAGGAATTTTCGAATAAATTTATCAATTATGAAAAATGACTTCTTATAATTTCAAGGTATTACCGTCTAGTTCGCATTGCTGGTAAAAATCACCCAACTAAGCACCTTCTGGGAAAAAGAGGTTTATTTTAGCTTATAGGCTTGAGGGGGAGCTCCATGATGGCAGGGAAAACAATGACATGAGCAGAGGGTGGACATCACCCCCTGGACAACAGAAGGTGCATCATAACAACAGAATAGTGTGCCAAACACTGGCATGGGGAAACTGCCTCTAACACCCATAAGCCTGTCCCCATCAATACACTCCCTCCAGGAGGCATTAATTCTCAAATATCCATCAGTTGGGAACCTAGCATTCAGAACACCTAAGTTTATGGGGGACACCTTAATCAAACCACCACATTCTGCCCCTGGCCCCCATAAATTGGTAACCATACATCATGTAAAATGCAATTCATTCATGTAACTTTAAAAGTCCCATAGTTTTTATCAATTCCAATGATGCTCATACATCTCCATAGTCCAAGATCTTTTAACTGAGCCATAATACCAAAAAGTAACCTCAAAAAAAACATAATGGCACAGAACAAACATTCACACTGTAAAAGGTGGCATTGGGCATAGCAAAGAAATATTCAAGCAATACAAGATTTGAACAGGGCAAATACCAAACTCTGTAGCTCCAAGTCCAACAACTAGTTAGTGACAAATCTCCCAGTCTGATAACTAACCAGCAACAAGTCTCTGGCATTCCAATTCCACCCCTCCAGCTAGGCTACTCACAGTCCTGGAAAACTTCATCCGGGACAGCAGATTTCCTTAGCAGTCATCTCATGGTCCTGGCATCTTCACTGGGTCTCCACTGCAATTCACGTTCATCCTCATGGCCCCATGAGGTATCCATTCAGGCAATCAGCAAACCTGCTTCACACTGCCCATGGCCATTTCCAAAACACAAGACCATGTTGCAAACTCAATGACCCTCTTTCCAGCATTTCTTATACACCACGATACAAGGTAGGGTGCCAATTTGTTAATCCACGGGGGAATAAAGCAGACTTTGAAGAAAAGGGCACTCCTTGAGCACTCAGGCCTTTTCAAAAGAATGGACAATTTTCCTGTTGCCCCTGCGCAGGTTAGCTAGCCCAGTCTCAAAGGTTGTAATCTCTCAATTGCAGCTGAACGGGCAACAGTTCACCCAAAGATTTTTCTTTCTGTGCCATATCCCTCCACTCACATCAGTTCATTTCTACGCAAAGCAACTCTGTACAACTTCTCAGGACAGGGGCCTAAGAGCAAGCTTCTCACACAAACTGCTAGCCCAGTCCAAGCAAAGCTCTTTCTCACCCTCATAAGCCAAACCTCACAGTCCATAGATCTTACTGCCTTCAGGTCTTGGAGCTCAGACCAGAATAGTCCATCAAGCTGTGCTCACAGCACTGCAAGCCATCTCTTAGGCCAAGGTTTCAAATTCTCCCACATTCCTCTTGAAAATCAGCTGCAAAAGGCCAAATCCACACAGTCAGGTGTCTAGCAGCAACCACACTTCTGGTACCACTTTACTGTTGCAGTCTGGTTCTCATTGCTGGTAGAAATAACCCAACTAAGAGCAACTTCTGGGAAAAAAAGAGGTTTATTTTGGCTTACAGGTTTGAGGGGAAGCTCTGCGATGGCAGGGAAAATGATGACATGAGGAGAGGGTGGACATCACCCCCTGGACAACAGAAGGTGGACCATGACAACAGGAGAGTGTGCCAAACACTAGCATGGGGAAACTGCCAATAACACCCATAACCTTGCCCCCAACAATACACTCCCTCCAGGAGGCATTAATTCCCAAATATCCATCAGCTGGGAACCGAGAATTCAGAACACCTAAGTTTATGGAGGACACCTGAATCAAACCACCACACAAGGTCTGCTTGTTAATTAGGAAAAACATTATATTCAGTTCATTTCCAAAATTCATTATCATTTTTATAAGTTTGTAATAGATGAAATTATTTCAGGATATGATGCAAAATATAGAAAGGATGATATCAAATATGTTTTATTGTTTAACTTGGACAATTTCATTGAGTGATAGATAAAAAATATACTATGAATCCACTAAGACATACTGGCAAAGTCTAAAATAATTTAATTGATGTGAATTGTATGTGCCTTCTATATTAACTCTCATCAATTTTCTATTTGACAAGCTAAAAATGTTTGATTTTCCATGTTTATCATATATCATGCTATTTTTCTGCTTAATTATTGCCAAGAAATACAACTATTTATTTGATAAAAAGCAAAGTTTTTTATTTTTTTAATACAAGCATAAAGGTACATTTTCTTGGGCAAAACATTAAATTTATAACTTATACCTACATAGTAGATAACCAGTTTGGCTTTTGTTTGGGTCCTTATCAATCATCCAAAAATATCACATTGGAACATGGGTGATATTGCTCCCAAATATTGAAAACCAAGATATAACAAATTAGTATAAGGATAGGAAGAGATATTCATTAAGTGATTATCATATGCACATTTTAGTGAGGAAGGACTTTAGGATGATAAATCTGAAGAGCTCATTGTATCCTCTATAAAATATTGGTTGTATTAAAGCATATAGAAAACTAGAGAAATTTTATTCATGTTTAGTTACAGACATCTTTTAAAAAGTTATATGTTCACATTCCTTCATGCACTTAGCACTTATTCCTTTGGAACATTTGTTAGCATCCTGTTTTCTAAAAACATTATTCCATATTCAATATAGTATGGCATGGCATGGCATGGCATGGTATGGTATGGTATGGTATGGTATGGTATGGTATGTATGGTATAAATTTCAGCATATTGCATTATGGTAGCAAGTATGCAGTGATTTGGAAACTATGACTAGTATAGCTGGATTATATTTTATTTGAGTTCATTTCATTTAAATTTAAATCAAAATACTCTGTTCTGGGAAGTCTACTAGTTTATTTTAAATACTTTCCACATGTGAATCCATATTTTTCAAACAAACTTTGTGAAATTTAATTACTGATAAAGTCTACAAAAACTTTCCATCTTATTTGAGATGTTATGTTAGTATAAAATATAGATATGATTTCAAAAATAGGAGCACACTTAATGTAAAAGAATTCAGGAAGGATTTTTATTTTAAGTATTGAAATAATTTTTATATTTATTGGTTTAACTAAAACATATTTCTAAATCCAATTTATTGTGCCTTTGCACATTTTAATATGTATACTTAAAATTACAGGGGAAAGAAGAGGATTGAAAGGGTTAATGTCAGTAAAGTATGAAAAGAAATCTACCACCTAGTTGCATACTAATATTCATGAATTTCACTATGGTCCAACTTGTAGTAGAGACACTTTCTTTAATAACTTCAGGTGTTGTCATTGCAAAACCTGCCCAAAAGTGCTGCCTTATTCTGGCCTGATGTGAGTCCTAGCTTTATTTATTTATTTTTTGTTTTGTTTTGTTTTTTCTAGGTAGGGTCTTGCTATGTAGTTTCAGGGTGGCCTTGAAGTCATGGTGATCTGCCTACCTCTGCTTCCCGAATGCTGGGATTAAAGTCATGTGCCACCATACCTGGCTCTAGCTTTATTTTATTTTATTTTTTTAAATTTATTTATTTGAGAGCAACAGACACGGAGAGAAAGACAGATAGAGGGAGAGAGAGAGAATGGGTGCACCAGGGCTTCCAGCCTCTGCAAACGAACTCCAGATGCGTGTGTCCCCTTGTGCATCTGGCTAATGTGGGACCTGGGGAACCGAGCCTCGAACCGGGGTCCTGAGGCTTCACAGACAAGCGCTTAACCGCTAAGCCATCTCTCCAGCCCTCTAGCTTTATTTATTTATGAAGCATTTAAATAATAACTACATGGCCTATTATAGTTCATGCCCACATTAATGAATCAAGTCTTTCTTTCCCCTGTCATCTGAGAATATGGCTAAGTCCTGATTTAGTTCCTACAACAATTCTCTGAGATGAGTGTCATTACCTAACTGTCTTACATAGAAAGAGCAATTAATATGCCCACCAGAAACATGTGCAGTCATTGGTAAACTTCTTTCGAACATCTCTTGCTGCTGGAGCTGCTGAAAACACAATATCCTGATGAACAGAAACAACAAACCCATGATCCTCTGGAGTTTATTTCAGATGCAATAGTAACTATTAAACACTGCATATACATTAGTAAAATTTTCTGTCTTCATTAATCTGTGCTACAATTATAAGCCTAGTCATTCCAGGCTAGTTGCTTAATCTCTCTGACATTTATTGACTTAAAACTGAAGAAAGTGTATTAATAATGAATATATATATATATCCCTGATGAAACTTGTGTTAAAAAAAATATATATATATAACATATAATATATATAGCATATATGATATATATAATAATATATAATATACAAAATATATATTATATATAATATATAATGAATATATATATATATACATATATATATATCCCTGATGAAACTTGTGTTTATATATATATATATATATATATATATATATATATACACATATAATATATATAGCATATATAATATATATAATATAATATATTATATATATAATATACAAAAATATATATTATATATAATATATAATGAATATATATATATACATATATATATATATCCCTGATGAAACTTGTGTTAAAATATCACATGTAAACACTGTTTTATTAACCAAGAATCCCATATATTTATTTCCAAATATTTATAATTTTGTATGTAGTATCATTTATGATTCATTGGCATTCAATTTATCTGAGTTTTTCATTCAGTACTAAGCATATCTTCCATGCAGTCAATGCTTCAAAAATATATTGTCTGTCATGGGGCTGGAAAGATTGCTTAGTGGTTAAGCGATTGCCTGTGAAGCCTAAGGACCTTTGCCTCTTACATTCTTTTTGAAAGAGAAGCTTCTCTAACCAAAAGTGAGAGTAGCATTAATATCTGAGCATAAACACTAAGTACAGTGCTTTCAGGGCAGTTTGTTGGGCATAATATATGCATTTAACTAGACAAGAGCAGGTATTACACTCCTAATGCTCATGACCTCCCCCACCATAAGCTTTTGTTTAGGTTTTCAATACCAGGCACGTATTCCCTCTAATAGAGTGGGTCTCCAATCCAAGTAGAAAGCAGTTGTTTGCCCCCATAACAGACATGCCACTATTGTACCTGTTGGGTCATTTGGCCTAGCTAGCCAAACTTGAGGCCTGCAGTGTCCACTGTTTTCACCACTGATGGTTTCTGTCTCCCATAAGCCTACATGCAGTGAAGCATTTACCAGCTTTCTGTCAGCTGATCTACTAGGAGAAGGTTTTCAGCTCAACTCTGGTTTGATTTCTCGGTGACCTTGCAACCCAGTTATGTGGAGTCTTCAGCAATATGGCTTTATCATCTCTTCCTGGTGGGAAACCAAGAGCTTTGGCAATAGCCTGTAATAATTTGGGGGCATTAAGAACCTCCCTGACCAACAATTCACTGGAAGATATCTCATCCCTGGCTCTGAAATTGTTCTAGTCTACTGTTTCTGGGTGTGCCACTGTCCAAACAAAAATAAAATAAGTTATCATGTGGCTTATTCACAATATTCTGGATTTGGATTACCCCTCCCCCAACATTCCATTTACTCAGTCTCTTCCCCTGATGTCACTTAGGCCATTCCACCTGCAGTAATCTGTCCATCTACATATATATATATATATATATATATATATATATATGTAGACAATCCCCTTAAGTCCATTCCCTCTTTCCTCCCTTATAACCCTTTTCTAGCTTACTGGCCTCTGCTACCAATTTTTACTCCAACTCACACACAGCTGTGAACATTTGTAACTAGGGTCTATGTATGAGAGAAAACATGCAATGTGTAGATTTCTGGGCCTGGGGTACCTCACTTAGTATAACCCTTTCCAGATCCATTCATTTCCCTGCAAATTTCATAATTTCATTTTATTTATTGCTGAATAGAACTCCATTGTGTAAATGTACCATATCTTTATTATCCATTCATCTGTTGAAGGACATATAGGCTGGTTCCATTTCCTAGATATTGTGAATAGAGCAGCAATAAACATGGTTATGCAAGTATCTCTAAGGTAGTGAGAAGAGTCTTTGGGATATATGCTTAGGAGTGCTATAGCTGGGTCATATGGTAAATCTGTTTTTAGCTGTCTCAGGAACCTCCACACTAATTATCACATCACACTACATTCCCACCAACAATGTAGAAGAGTTCCCCTTTTTCCACATCCTTGCCAACATTTATTGTCATTTGTTTCTTTTTGATGATAGCCATTCTGACAGGTGTGAGATGGAATCTCAAAGTAGTTTTAATTTGCATTTTCCTGATGGTTAAGGATGTAGAAAACATTTTTAAATGTTTATATGCCATCTCTATTTCCTTTTTTGAGAATTCTCTATTTGTCCCATAGTCCATTTTTAAATGGGTTGTTTGATTCCCCCCCCCTTTTTTTTAGTTCTTTGTATATTCAGGATATTAATCCTTGATTAGATGTATAGCTGGCAAAGATTTTCTTCCATTCTGTAGGTTGTCTCTTTGCTCCATTCACAGTGTCCTTTGCTGCACAAAATCATTGCAATTTCATGAAATCCCAGTGGTTTATTAGTGGTTTTGTTTCCTGAGTAACTGAGGCTATATTCAGAAAGTCATTGCTTATGCTAACATGTTGAAGGCTTTCCCCTATTTTTTCCTATAGCAGTTTCAGAGGTTCAGGTTTGATATTAAAGTTCCTGACCCATATGAACTTAATCCTTGTGCATGGAGATAGACAAGGATCTATTTTCATCCTTGTACATACAGATAATCCAGTTTTCCAAGCACCACTTGCTGCAGAGGCTGTCTTTTCTCCAATGGTGTTTTTGTTAAAAAGTCAGGCTGTGGCTGGCTGGAGTAACATTTGGGTCCTTTATTCTATTCCATTGATCTACATGTCTGTTTGTGCCAGTATCATGTTGTTTTTGTTACTATGGCTGTGTTGCTAAAGATTGTGTAGGCTATTCTATTTAAAATTGTTTCTCTATTTCTCTAAAGAATGCCATTGGTATTTTTATGGGGATTGCATTAAATGTATAGATTGCTTTGGGTAAGATTGACATTTTCACAATATTGATTCTTCCAATCCAAAAACAACATGGAATGTGTTTCCATTTCCTATCTTCTGTAATTTCTCACTTGAGTGTTTTAAAGTTTTCATTGTAGAAATCCTTCACTTCATATTTAGGATTATTCCAAGGTATTTTATACACACACACACACGCATATATACATACATACATACACACACACACACACACACACACACACACACACACACACACACATACATAGTGGTTTTTCGAGGTAGGGTTTCACTCTAGCCTAGGCTGAACTGGAATTTACTATGTAGTCTCAGGGAGGGGCCTCGAACTCATAGCCGTCCTCCTACCTCTGCCTTCCGAGTGCTGGGATTAAAGTCATGCACTACCGAACCCAGCTATCTTTTTTTTTTTTTCTTCTTTTTTTTGAGGCAATTGTGAATGGGAGTGATTCCTGGATATCATTCTCTGCATGTTTGTTATTACGATAAAGAAAAGCTACTGATTTCTGTGTATTTATGTTGCATCCTGTTACATTGTGAAAAAAAATTATCAGTTCTAACAGTTTTCTGGTAGTCTTTAGTGTCCTTTATATATAGAAACATATAATCTGCAAATAATGATAATTTTATCTCTTCCTTTCCAATTTTTATCCCTTTTATGAGTGACTCTTGTCTTATTGTTATAGCTAAGACTTCCAGAACTATATTAAATAAGAGTAGGGACAATGGACAGCCTTGTCTTGTTATTGATTTGAGTGGAAATGCTTTAAGTTTCCCCCATTTAGTATTTTGTAGGATATAGGTTTGTCACAAATAGTGTTTATTGTGTTGAGATACATTGCTTCCATTCCCATTTTCTGCAGGACTTTTACCATGAAGGGATGTTGAATTTTGTCAAATGCCTTTCTGCATCTATTAAGATGATCATGTGATTATTTTCCTCCAGCCTATTTATGCAATATACTACAATTGTCAATTTGCATATGTTGAACTATTCCTGCATCTCTGGGATGAAACCTAGTTGGTCAGAGTGAATGATCTTTTTAGTATATTCTTGTAATCTGTGTGCAAATGTTGTTGAGACTTTTTTCATCTATGTTCATGAGGGAGATTGGTCTGTAATTTAATTTTTTTTTTGTTCTGTCTTTGTCTGATTTTGGTATCAGGTTGGTACTTTGTATAAGTAGTTTATTAGAATTCCTTCCTTTTCTATTTTATGGAAATGTTTGAGAAGAAGTTAGTTCTTCAATGAAGGTCTGGTAAAATTCATCAGTGAATCCATCTAGACCTGGACTTTTTTGATTGGGAGATTTTTTTATAACTGTTTGAATCACTGTATTTGTCATAGGTCAATTTAAATGGTTTATTTCATCTTGATTTAACTTTGGTATGTCATATAAATCAAGGAAATCATCCATTTCTTTCATATTTTCAAATGTAGTGGATATATATTAAAATATATTCTTATGATTTTCTGAATTTCTTTGGTATCTGTTGTAATGGCGCCTTCTTCATCTCTAATTTTATTAATTTTTATCTTTCTCTCTTTCTTCTGGTCAGATTTGCTAAGGGTTTATCAATATTGTTTATCCTTTCAAAGAACCAACTCTTTGTTTCATTGATTCTTTGAATTTTGTTTTTGGAAATTATTTCATTAATTTCTGCCCTGATCTTTATTATTTCTTCCCATATGCTGATTTTTGGTTTGCCTTGTTCTTCTTTTTCCAAGACCTTAAGGTAAAGTATTAAATTGCTAACTTGTTACCTCTTTAATTTCTTAATATAGTCAGTTAGAGCTATAAATTTTCCTCTTAGGACTTCCTTCATTGTGTCCAAAGGTTTTGGTGTGTTGTATTCTCATCATCATTTTATTGTATGAATTTACTGATTTCCTTTTTGATTTCTTCAATGACCCATTCATCATTCAATAGTGTACTATTTAGTCTCTATGAATTTGTGCATTGGAATTTATTTCCTAATTTGAGGAAATTTTTCCTCTATGATTTTGTTGAAAATGCCTACTTAAATTTCTATATTAAAATTCTCCTTCTATTATATCCTAAATTCTTAGGTTTGTTCTTTTCATAATGTCCTGGATATCTTGAAATTCTCATTCATACCTCCCTATTAACTTGTCTATCTCTTCATTGCATTGTATTAGAACTGCCACCTGGTCTTCTACTTTAGATATTCTGATCTCTCTTTCATCCATTCTACTGACTTTACACAGAGATTTTATTTGACTAATTTTGTTTTTCAGTGCTGGTATTTCTGCCTGGATTTTCTTTAGTATTTGTATTTCCTTACCCATGTCTTGTCTCTAAGCTGTCTTTCTATGTTCTCTTTCAGGAGTTTGTTTTCTTCTTTAATTCTTTTGATTCCTTATTTGATCTGTTTGAGTATAAATAAAATATATTTTTTAAATCTTTGTCAGGCATTGCATCTAAAACATTCTCATTGTGGGTCATTTCTGATGTATTAATAATTTTTGGTAGGATTTTCTTGTCTTGATTCTTCGTGTTTCTTGTATTATAATGTAGCAACTTTTGCATCCTGGATTGATTTGATTGCTTGAGTTTTCTGTTTATCTTCAGGGTTCTTAGATGTGGAGATGCAACTTTATATGCCTTCAGAATATGAGTTTAAGGTGCCATGTGTAGCTCTTATACTCCAATCCAACCAGAGCAATAATCCTAGGTGTTGAGTTTGCCTGCTATTCAAGTATTCTACTGGGCTGAATGGAACAATTTATTGGCAAATTCTAAAGTTCAACTGAGCAGTATACACATTCAATGAAAACCAGCACAGAATGTGCAAGTGTGGGGATTGAAACAAACAGAAAACCTTATGAAGCCCAAATTCCTAAAGATGTATATTGCTCTACACCCTTAATCCTGTCAGCTAGAAGGTTGAGATTTTCATTCTGAATTGGGTTACAGGTCTGCCTGGATCTGAATCAGATCCTGCCCCATCAAATGACAAAAGGAAAAGACACAGGCCCTATAAAGCTGAAAACATCAAAGGCAAAAATAGTCAACCCCTAAATACATCTTAATTGAGAATATTAAAGCCAACCAAGAATATGTAACCCCTAATCTGCCCTGACATGGAAAGAGAGATTAGCACTTCTAGTGCAGGCCTATGTACCTTTCCTTCCTTCCTTCCTTCCTTCCTTCCTTCCTTCCTTCCTTCCTTCCTTCCTTCCTTCCTTCCTTCCTTCTTTCTTTTCTTTTCTTTTCTTTTTTTGACACCCTTGCTGCCTTTTGGGGTGGCTTCCAATGTCACCAATGCTGAGTGGCCACCTCAATCCCTCCCAGTTGTGCTGTGGAGCTGGTGCTCTAAGCAGCTGTGCTTGATGCCCTGCCAGCGGGGACTGACTGATTCTCTGGAGGTCTGCAGTTCTGACGATTGGGGGATGGGAGAGTGCAGGAAGCCTGGAGTTGTACTGGAACTGGTCAGTTGGTTTCATCTGTACCCCCCCTTCTGCAGCTCCTTAGCTGATCTCCACTGTCTCCCCTTCAGGTTTGATGAGGTTGGAATACTCCCTTGTTTGGTCTCTGCTCCTGCAGTTCTGCGTTGGGCGGGACAGGGTTGTGGATTGCACAGCTCAAGGACCGCAAGCGCCTCAGTGGGATTCTGGCCATTTTCCTCTTTTCTGGTGGATCTTCGCCTCTCCTGCTTCTGTGCTGTGGCTAATAAAAACCTATGCACCTTCACTTTTCAGAAGAAGAGTGTATTTTGCTATGGTTTTCCTTAAATCCCTCCCTCAGTAGGCTGGTTTGGTGTGACTCCGATGCTGTCATATTATCCAGAAGCCAAGGCGTAGTCAAAAATAAGTTTATTTTGATAAGAACTCGCAACCATAAATTGCATAAGGAATTAGTATATTCATTATTATTACAAATGGATTTGATCCTATGTCTTGGCCAAAATACTGAAAACTGATCAATATGCAGCCATTTCAGTGAAGCAAAAAATATATACCTGGTTATAATTCCAATAAATATTATTGCATAAGAAATAATTCAAAACATGAGACATGTTATTATGACTATCAATTGAATTCCCTTATAGATTTAGCCTGATTTACTTTACTAAAATAAACAAATTAGTAAATGATACTAGAAAAAGAAAGCAAGATCCATGATAGGGAAATGTTATCACTTCAGGCAGTGACATGGTAGGTTGTAAAAGAGAAGAAATAAGTCAACATGTTTCCCTTTAAGGGGTACAATATTTTATTGAAATATTTTTTTCATATACAAATGTGTCACAACAATGAATGAACCAAAATTGCCACATACCACTGCTAGGCTTTATTTCTTCAGAAATAAACTTTGTACATTGCATGACTTTATATCAGAAAATATTATTAAGTAGTTAATCAAAGTATGTAAAATATAATTGGTCCACAAGCATCATTTTACATTCTTGGATTACTGGTACATTGACCATTGAGGTAGTTCATGATGCTCTAAGTCTTGGTTATTAGCAAATCTGAGATATAGAAAATATTTAAAATGATAGAGAAAAGAAAAAGTAAAATAAAAAATAAAATCTTTATTCCTTAGAGAACAAAGTATTTTGATGCAATTAAAATCAAAAACTTCTACCTACAAAACATAATGTTTATAGCTTCAATAAGACACTATTTTCTTAGAAACAAAGATTCAAGGAGCTACAAAAGCCAATGTTTATATAAAATTTATATAGAATGGTGAAAAGTAACATTTTGGTGGCTGTAAATTCATAAAATTTTCCCAACCACTTGATTAACTTGTAAATGGCCAATACTGCTTTTAAATGCTCCATTCAACCATACAACAGATGCCAAATGTAAAACAAAGCTGTAAGTATTCCTTTACCATGGTCATATCTGTGTGCAGCAGTAGTCAATATGGCCATTTTGTTCAAACTGAAGCATTCCATCCTGGAGGTAGGGTAGAAGCTGATAAGACTCAGGACCTAAACACAACTTACAAGGTTTAAAAAGCTCTTGAAAAGTTTAGTACAAGACTATAATAGCTGCTCAGAAGAGGAAACTCACCATCTACCTACATGTTGGACATAGAGGTCCAGGGATACAGCTTTTTTGAGTCCTTGCCCATAATAAGGCAGGTTTTCTTGTGAAGCAGCTGCCTTTGGGTTTCCTGTACTCCTGTTGGGAACATCTTATCCATAGTGTTATATGCAACCCAACAAACTCACTGGTTCACTGAGCTGGTCTTGGGAAGAATTATATCTTTTATCTGTCATCATGACTTTCATTTCCACAGGAAAATCATACAAAATCCAGTTTCGATGAGATGCTATTTTCCTCTATGTAAAAATATGAAATAAGTCAGAATGAATTAGAGGTGTTATAGAAAGGATTTTGCATTACTCCAATTCCATGCATAAATATAATTAAATAAATAATTAAATGAAACATACCAGGGTATGCTCATCAGGAGCATTAGTTATTTAATAGGAGCTGTTAGTTATTTAAAAGGTATACATGAGGGCTGGAGAGATGGCTTAGCGGTTAAGCGCTTGCCTGTGAAGCCTAAGGACCCCTGTTTGAGGCTCGGTTCCCCAGGTCCCACGTTAGCCAGATGCACAAGGGGGTGCACGCGTCTGGAGTTCGTTTGCAGAGGCTGGAAGCCCTGGCACGCCCATTCTCTCTCTCCCTCTATCTGTCTTTCTCTCTGTGTCTGTTGCTCTCAAATAAATAAATAAATAATTTAAAAAAAAATTATTTATAAAAATTTTAAAAAAAGGTATACATGAATTAAAATAACAAGGGGAACCAGGCATGATGGCGCATGCCTTTAATCCCAGCAATCAAGAGACAGAGGTAGGAGGATCTCTGATTTTGAGGCCAGCCTGAGACTACATAGTGAATTTCAGGTCAGCCTGGGCTAGGGTGAAAATTTACCTCAAAAAAAAAAAAAAAATCAAGGGGATATACCTGAATTTTTCCATGATAATTAACCTCGGAAGTAGAATATATATATTTGTGTGTGTATATATATATTTTTTTCTATATTATATATATTATATTATATATTATTATATATTATATATGTTACATTATATATTATATATTATATATTATATATTATATATTATATATATTACATTATATATTATATATATTATATAATATATATTATATGTTATATATTATATATTATATGTTATATATATACTTCCAAAGTTAATACCTAATTGATTATTTTATGTAGCTCTATTGGTTAATGTACAGTTAAAGAGAAAAGTAGCTGTAAGCTGAAGATCACCATATCACCATGATGTGGCAAAAGCCTACCCTGTAGTGAGCAGTATGGGCAAGCTCTCAGAATGATAATTCAAAAATGAGGCACAAATAAGTTATTCACTATTCTAATTGTATCTTGATAAAGCTAAGAAAGTTTTAAAAAGCAAACAGAAATCCTTCAACTCAAAAAATAAATAAGCAAAATAAAATCATGATTTAAAAGCATCAATTGCAAGAAAACTCAAATAAAGAAAAAGTGAAATACTGAACTAAAAGAAAGTTTTGTTGAAAATACATAGTAGAAAATGAAAAACCACACAGAGAATAGAGAGGAACAAAGTAAGCATATAGGAACTTTGACATTGTGTTAAAGAGCAAATATTTGGATTGTCATTCAACACAGACTTGATAACACAAAAGGGATAGAAAGCTTATACAAAAATATAATAACATAAAATTCCAAACCTAAAAGCGGACATGAGCGCCCAGTCAAAGGAAAGTCAAATATCACCAGTCTGATTTAATCTAACAAAGTATACCCAGAGACATACTATGATAAAATTCTAAAAGGTGAATGATAGGGAAAAGAGAGACAAGAAGTGCTAGTGTTCCCTTGAAAGCAGACTTCTCGTCAGAAACCTTATAGGCCAGGGGAGAGTGGTTGGAGATTTCCATAGTACTAAAGAAAAAGAAAAAGCTTCCAATCAACCATAAAGCACCCAGAAAACTGTCCTTTGAAATTAAGGAAATTAATTCTTGGTCAAAGTAAACCTTGGTGAATATATCTTTATTAAACATGTTCTAAAATAAATGATAAAGAGTTCTTTAGAGTGAAACAGTAATGTTAAAGCATGAAGGCAATATGGAAATTAAGAATATTGACTAGAGACTAAATAAGACTAAATATAGACTGTTTCATCATGCTTTTAACTATTCATAGCTCTAGTTTGTAGAGCAAAAAATGGAATAATAACAATTGATTTTCAATTTTTGATGATGGTACAAAGAACATGTGACTGAAAAAGCAAAGTTAGTTATTGGTGCATATAAAATTAGACATCCATATACTAAAGAGTGGATCGAGATACATATTTATTACCAGAGACCAAAATAAAATGAAATGATTCAAATTAAAAGCCTGAAACAGTACAATTAGAAGAAAATGGAGAAATTATTTAGTATATTAGAATCACCAAGATTTTTTTTTTTTTTTGGAGACTTCAAAAGCTAAGGGTAAGCAAAAATAAGTTGGAGTACATCAAATGAAGAAACCTAGCAGAGCAAAGTTTAATTCATAAGTGAAGAGCCAACCTCAGAATTGGAGAAAACCATATTACTGACAAGGCATTTATTTGTATCTAGGATATAAGAAACTGCAAAAATAAATAACTCAATAAAATGAGAGGAATAGACCTATTTCTATTTCTAACAAGTTTGAGGCCACTCTAAGACTACATACATTGGTATTTCTCACAAGGTGTTACACAAATGGCCAATAGGTTTGTGAGAGAACTCTGAGTATCACTGCCAATAGGAAAATAAAAATCATAGTGCAGAGACTATGATCAACAAAAAGAAAACAAGTGCTGGGGAAACTATGGAAAGAACCCTTTGCAGAGTGTTGGTAGAATTTGTAATAAGAATAAGCTTAAAAAATTACCAATACAGTTATTATATGATCAAGAAGTCTCACTGTGCAAAGACAATTAAATTAGGATTTCAATGTGGCACTTGTACTACCAGACTCTTATTAATATCTTTGAAATGTAAGCCAACTATATGTCTGTTAGTTTCTTTTCTTGTCACTATGAGGACATGTCTGTTCCCCCAAGAAACTGAAGTGTGGCTAGACTTACTTTGGCTCAGAGTTTCAGTGATCAGTCTGTGGTAACTGTACTATGTTTCTGGGCATGTTGTGAGGCAGAAAAGTACAGGCAATAGAGAAGTGAATGTAAGTGTTTCATGGGCATGCTTTCTCCTTTTTCCATTTTATTCCTTCCAGCCTCCCAACCCTTGAACATGCTTGATGCCTTCATGACCATAGAGAAATAGGGAAGGATGTGCCTCACCAGTCTCCTAACTGATTGCAAATTGAGTACAGTTGATAGTGAAGATGAACCGTCCTAGTATCTACACACAGATGAAGGACACGTAGCACATGTACACAGTAGAATCCTATTCAGCCTTAGTTAGCAATGAAATATCATCATCAGTGACAACATGGTGGCAATAGATTTTATGTGAGAGAGAGAGAGAGCAAGCAAGAGGGAAGAAGAGAGGGAGAGAGAATTGGCACACCAGAGTCTCCTGCCATTGCAGTCAAACTCCAGATGTCTGTGGTACCTTGTGCACATGTATGACTTTGCACACTTGTATCACCTTAGGCATCTGGTTTACTTGGGATCTGGAGAGTCAAGCCTAGGCCCTTAGGCTTCAGAGGCAAGTGTGTTAACTACTAAGCCATTTTTCAAGCATGGTGGCAATTTTTAAGTTGAGTCAAATGTGCTAAGCATATGACAAGTACTGTATGGCATCACTCATTTGTGAAATCTAAAATTTCATAGAAGTTGAGAATAAAATATTGGTGACCAGAGGCTAAGAACAAAGGGGAATGGGAAGAAGTAGTGAAAGTGTAATTAATGCTTAGTACATTACAGTTATGCAGAAGAAAGTAATTCTGAAATGATATTGTACAATAACATAACCGAGATAAAACCATTGCACTTATGTGAAGTTCAAGAAGTTAGATCAGCTGGGCATGGTGGCACACACCTTCAATCCCAGCACTCGGGGGCCAGAGGTGAAGGATTACCATGAGTTCTAGGTCACCCTGAGACTACAAAGTTAATTCCAGGTCAGCCTGGGCCAGAGTAAGGCCATACCTCAAAAAACAAACAAAAAGAAAACAGATCAAAGGACTTAGAAGAATTTTACTATAAAGAAAGACTAAGTGTTTTAGGAGATAGACATGTTCAACATGCTATCCTCCTTATATCATGTACAATTTATCAACACATCACATACCACCTAATAATATGTATAATATTATGTTTTAGGTACTAGCTAAAATAAATTTAATTGTACTGAGGATATTCTTCCGTGATTAAGGTGCTCTTGAAAAGTTTGACAGCCTGGGTTCAATTCCCTACGATGCATGCAAAGCCAGACATACAAAGTGGCACATGCATCTGATGTTCATCTAACAGCAAAAGAGAAGCCCTGGCACACCTATATTCTCTCTCTCTCTCTCTCTTTTCTCTTTCTTCCTCCTTAAATCTTTCTTATATAAATAAATAAAAACATTTGAAAATAAATTTAATATAAAACATTAAAGAAAATGGTTAGTCAGGAAAAATAATTTATGACGTTTCAAGTTGCAACTATAAGTTCTCAACACTAACGTATTTAAGTATTTCTTCATGGTTGAAGTACTTACTGAAAAGATGTATGATACCAAATCCTACTAATTATGCTCTTCTTCTTGTCATAATTGATCTGAAAAGTTACAGTAGAGCTGGAGAGATAACTTAGTTGTTAAGATACTTGCCTGCAAACCCAAAGAACCCTGATTCAATTCTGCAGCATCCACATAAGCCAGATACAGTAGAGGACATTGAATGCCAATTCACTCTCTCTGTCTCTCTATCTCTAATAAACAATTGTTTTTAAAAAATTAAAAACTTAAAAAACTTAAAGTTAGTTACTTGTTTGTTTACCTATTAGTTTGTATATTATGAACAAATTGTTTAATTTACATAATATTTAATTTTATCATATGATTGATTTGTTTCCATTTAACATTTTTCTGGAAAAAGACAAATGGCCTTTATGACTATGAAGATTAAATATGCTTGGATAACAATAATGGCTTTCAAATTGCTGCAGACAGCCCCTGGTTTTGGGATAAACAAGCAAACAAGAAAAGCTTAGGGGAGGAAGGGATTTATTTGAAGCTTATGGGCCCAGGGGAAGTTCCGCCAATGGCAAAAGAACCTGGACCCTGTTGGGCCTTGAGAGGCCCAGACTTGAGGCCTAGTGGAACTTCCTGAGCCTAGCTAAACTTTGGTGAACTGCCTCCCACCAGCTATGACTCAGCAGGGGGCCAAATGGCCTCTGGCCTGCTACTTCTGCACAGGAAGTTAGAGTTAGAACCAACCATCTCAGAGGTTGCGGTATGCTATTGGCCCTTACACCTCACCCCATCCTAAAATCCCTGCCTTCTTTCTCAACATTTTATAAACACCCACCTATAACAATAAAGTGAGTTCCTGTCTTGCAAGACTCCTGCCTTGGTAGTTTTGTTCCTGGCCATACACACCCACCCTCCTCTTCAACCCCTTGGGAGGAACCAGTGAAGGAACCCCAGGAGGGGGACCCCATGCTCTTCCCGGATATGGCGACACCCCAAATCACTCACGAGAAGCGGTCTTGATGCAAACTACAAGAGGATTTTATTCCAAGCGCACTGGGGCCCACAGTCGTACACCGCACAGGGGTAGAGGACTGCAGAGCCCCGAATGCAGGAACGGGACAGTTTTTATAGGGTTTCTAACAAAGCCTGTGCATTAGACCAATCATTTTTTTTTAATATCAGGAGCCCGCAGGGTGCACGCCAGTCAGTTTGTGCCACCCCATAGTTTCTAAGCCAATTAGTTTAATTTGTTCATGCCCCTCGTGGACCAATCATTCTCTTATGACCTTGGTGGTCAGCATTTGCGCAGGTCCTTGGGTGGGAGTAGCAGAGTGTGGTATCAGTCTCCTATGACCTTGGAGGTCAGCATTTGCGCAGGTCCTTAGGTGGGGGTAGCAGAGTATGGTATCAGCCTCCTATGACCTTGGTGGTCTGAGGCAGGCTGCTACAGATTATGGTGCGAGCTACTAAGGCTTACAGTGTGGGCTATTAAGACTTATGGTGCAGGCTATTTACAGAAACCAAATAAGTGGTTCACTTCATTACTCATTTCCCATCCTTGAGGGCTATCTCATGCCCTTTTTACCTAGTTTTATATTAGGAGAGGGTTCTGTTATAATGAGAAGAGGGATTCTTTACTTGCTTCCAACAGAGAGTAAAGCCTGGAGTTTGAGGTATGCAGGGGCCCGCTTAAGCTCCCTTTGGAGCGTGATAGTATTTCTGGGCTTCTGAATTCTTGGGCCTTTCACCAGCAGGTCTGGTCCTCCCCCAGCACTACCTGCAGGCAGGAGTCTGGCATCTGGCACCCAATGAGGGGCAATAGTAACCTGGCAGACTAGTGCCCTATGACAGGCATTCATTGTGGAAGTCAATCGGCATGCAGGTGAGTGTACACTCATAAGTTACGAGGCAATCTTCATATTTCATGTGCTAAACTTTTCTTCTATAACCTGTACTTGCTTGTCAACATCTCTTCATTCTCCTTCTCTTTCCTTTCACTTTTGGTTTGCTGGCAAGCTGCATCTGCAGCTTTTGTACAGCATGTTTACCTATCTTTTGCATCCTTGTGTTTATGTTGTACTCGTGTTTCTGTGGGTTGCTATAGGCCTAATTTTATGAGCATGTCTCTCTCGACTTTATAATATAGGAGAGTCTACCTCTAAATCCAATCCTGCCTTAGAATCTCTCAGGGCACTCCTAAATAGTAGAAAGATTAATTTAACTGATAATAATGCTGGGATTGCCTTCTTAAGCTGGCGCCATGGCTGCTGGAAGGAAATCTCTTTGATTGGGACATTTTGGGTAGGGTACAGGCCCTTGTTTGTTGGGCACATGTGAAGAAGGATCAAATATCCCCCTTAGGAGTCCTCCCTACTATCTCAGCCCTCAAGGGCTGCTTCCCTCCAAGGCCAACCAAACATAAACAAAAGACAGAGGAAAAAGATAGTATACAGCCTGATCTGGCTACTCCTCCTGGAGATACAGCTTTATATTCCCCCCAAAAGGGTACATATTTATACCCCTCACTCAATCCCTTTGCGAGTGCTTCCTGGCCTTCCAGGGAACCTCCTCCACCTCCTCCATCGACTAACCCTTTCTGGACCCCCTCAGCCCCTCCTTCATATTTGGCCACCAACTCGCCACAAAATTAAGCTACTTTTTTATATCCATCAATCTACATTCTGGGGAAATTGCCCTGCTGCCTGGTATCTGTGGGAAGCTCCGGAACTTAAGGAGCTTAAAAAGGCAGTCTTGGAGGATGGACCTAACTCTCCTTGGGCTGAGACCCTGTTACAAGGTTGCCCATCAACTTTGTACAACCCAAGATTGGAAAAATCTTGGCTGTCTTGTCGGGTCCCCTATACATTAAGTGGCATGCCTTTTTTAAGATAAGTGCCATACATAGGCAGGACGAAACCAAAGTCAACAGCCCCCTGTGCTGATAACTTTTGGGATGCTCTCCGGTACCTCTGACCAATATGCTACAGGCACTCAACAGGTGGCTATACATGATCCGTATAGGGACCAGGTCAGGGCAGTGGGCTTGGCGTCATGGAAAAAGCTTGATGAGAGACCTTCTGAACCCCACCCCCTTTGTGGGTATTACTCAGAAACCATTGCAGGACTTGGCTACATTTATAGATAGAGTGGAAAAAAGTCTCCAAAGAAAATTTTCCCCGGGGGCATTACAGGATCAGTTTCCTAAAATGTTGGTCTGGGAAGGGATGGTGGCTGATCACTGCCTCACCTGTGCAGGTCTCAAGGACAACTCCATGAGTAGATGGATTGTAGCCACCAAGGACGTTGGCACTATCTCCCATCAGGCTAGGGCCATGGCTGCCACACTTCAGGAAAATAAACAGAGAGATTTGGCCACTACGATCTGTGCATTACAGTTAAACCCTAAAAATTCAACATGTTTTGCATGTGGGGATGAGGGCCTCTTTAAAAAGGAGTGCCCCAAAAAGGCAAAGCCTCCCCCGCCCTCTGGGGGGACAACCAATGCCCCTGGGGCCTGCTGCCCTAAATGCAAGAAGGGTTTTCATTGGCCTAGAGAGTGTCACTCAAAGTTTGACATATAGGGAAAGCCTTTAAACTCCTCCTGGGGCTCCCCCCAGCCCCATTAAATAAGGGCAAAGAGAGCATCAAAGCCCATTGGACCATCCCTCTGGTCCCTGGCCTTAGACCCAAAATTATTTTAACTATTGGCAATAAAAGACAAACTTCTCATTGACACTGGAGCAGACAGAATGGACCTGAGAAAGGAAAAAGTGACCCCCTCCTGGCAGGTTGTGCCCGGCCCACCCCTACTGGGGATTGGCGGGCAACCCTCCTCCTGGGAGACTGCAATGTGGCTTCCAGGCAGGGACAGGGGAGAAGTCCTCCCTCTTGTGGTGACTGGGCTCACTGCTAACTTACTGGGGCAAGACATCCTTGGAAATGTTGAGACTTTCATCACTACTGACCATAAGGCCTTTTATAATGATTTGTGAGATAAAAAAGGATATCAACAACAGTTTGAGGAAGGAAGGGCATGATACCCTTACTTTGAGCAACTCAGGCAAAAGAACTCCAATGAACACCCCCAATTCTAAGGCCCACTGTCCAGACCCCCCACCCCCACCCCAATTTAAAATCCAGTGGAGACTAGGGATCCTATATGGGTTGAGCAGTGGCCTTTCCCTTCTTCTAAGTTACACCAACTCCACATACTTATTGATCAACAGTTGGAGGCAGGACATAGCTGTCCCTCCACTAGTCCCTGGAACTCTCCTGTTTTTGTCATAAAAAAGCCTAATGGGTCCTGGAGATTTATACATGATTTAAGGAAAATCAATGAATGCATGATCCCCTTCATAACCTCCCAGAGGGAACTCCCATGGATCCCAGCTATTCCTAATATATACCATATTACTACATATTACTATTATTTACATTAAAGTTTGCTTCTTTTCTATCCCTCTCCATCCAGGAGACATTGATAAATTTGCATTGTCTGTACCCTCTGTTAATTTTTGTGGCCCAGATAGGAGTTTTAAGTGGACTGTCTTACCTCAGGGCATGACTAATAGCCCACCCATTTGTCAATATTACCTGTCATCCATTTTCTCTTCTCTTATCAATCTCCCCAATACCCTGTTTTATATTTACATGGATGATATTATTCTTGGGTGCATAGATTCCTCCACACTCCGGGACCTTACACACCAATGTCTAACTATTCTTCATACTCACAGCTTTAAAGTAGCTCTTGAGAAAGTTCAAACTGTGCCTCCCTTTAAGATCTTGGGCTTGATCCTTACCCTAAATACAGTTTCACCTGTTAAACCACAACTTTATATTCAGGATTCTTACACCTTGCCTCAACTCCAGAAGCTCTTGGGAGAAATTAACTGGATGAGGCCCTGGATACTTATAACCAGTGAAGAATTATTTCCCTTGTTGGACTACTAAGGGGCCTTGATCTTTTGTCCCAGGTAACCCTAGCACCTGGGCAGAGACAGGTCCTCCATAGAGTCCATGAGGCCATAGATAACTCTAATCTCAAATGATTCAACCCTGATCTCCCTCTTTCCCTCTACCTTTTCCCTGGGGAGACCCTGACCACTGCACTATTGGCTCAACAGGGTGAACCTATTCAGTGGATTCACCTCTCAATCGGTGGGACACCTATGATCTACTCTTTAAGTAACCAGGTAGCTGATTGCATCATTAAAGGAAGGGAAACTGCCATTAGACTCTTTGATACTGAGCCTCACTTCATTATTACCCTGTATAAGATAACTGATTTCACTTGGCTACAAAGAAATAATGTAAGGTTCACTATGGCACTTGAGGGGTTCCTGGGTACCACTGACTGCCATTATGGCCCTCATAAGTGGATGAGCTCTTTTTCCAGGTTGGAGTGGAGACCCCCCAGGCTTTTCCTACCTCAACCCAACCCTGACTTCCTCATTGCCTTTACAGATGGGGGGGGGGTGCCTGGTGGCTTCCCTGGTTGTATATCCCCCCTTGGGAGTCAAACCTAAGCCCATCAAGTCTATCTCTCAGGAAATAGAAGGATCAGCACAGTACAAAGAGCTTTTTGCAGTTGTTCTGGCTCTACATATTATTCAGGAGCTGTTCAGCTTATTTTCTGACAGCCTCTGTGTGGTAAACCTACTGCCCAATCTTATTAAAGCTCACATTAGACTTGATTCCAACCCTTTATCCCCCTTAAAGATCCAGGCTCACACCCTACTTAAACAAAGAGTCCACCCTATCTTCATACAAGATCTTTGAGGCAATCAAAATTTACCAGGTTTCTGTCTGAAGGAAACAGCTTGGCTGATCAATTGGCCTCTGTGGCTCACTGTCACACTGTCTCAAAGGCTATCCAATTTCATTCCTTCACCCACAACAAATGGAAAGGCCTTGAACAAATATTTCCCCAAATACCAAATAAAAATCTTAAAAATATTATTAGGACATGCAAGTCTTGCCAACCCTTCCTCCAGGTTCCTCCCCTCCCCCCCACTCAAACTTCCAGAATTAACCCTTGAGGCCTTCGCTCCATCCATCTTTGGCAAAGAGATGTTACTCATTATTCCCCTTTGGAAAACTTAAATATATCTTTTTATCAGTTGATACTTTCTCCCGTGCCTGTTGGGCATCTGCATTGCCAGGGAGAAATCTAAACATGCCATTAGTCATATGCTTCAATGTATTGCCACTCTCGGGCTGCCAGATCAAGTAAAAACAGATAATGGCCCCTGCTTTGTAAGTCAAAACTTTACAAGTTTCCTCCATATGTGGCAAATTACACATGCCACAGGCATTCCATATAACCCTCAAGGCCAAGCTATCATTGAAAAATATAATCAAACACTTAAATCACAGTTACAAAAACAAAAGGGGGAATCACTACCCCCCATGATCAGCTAAAAAAAAAAAAGCATTATTCACCTTAAATATTTTAAATTTTTCTAGAAATGAAAAAATGTCCCCATTTCAAAAACATTGGTCATCCTCTGTCACCTACAGTTCTATCAAGGTCAAATGGAGAGACCCATTGACTGGGGCATAGAGAGGACCAGACCCACTCCTCACAGCAGGGTGAGGGTTTGGATGTGTCTTCCCGCAAGATGGAAAAAGACCCACTAGGATACCAGTGAAGGACCTAAAATATTTACCCCAACAAGGGGATACTGATAATCTCCCCTCTAGGGAGTGTCCCACCCCTGAGAACTGTTCCTAAAATGGTCTTCACCCTGCTAAACCAAACAAGTCCTTCCCTTGCAGAGGATTGCTGGCTTTGCCTCCGATCTCGGCAGGACCTTCAAGACAACCCACTGTGGATGGGCTTACATTACATGTCTTCTTACCCTACCTTCTCCCCCTACTTGGGCCCCTCCTTCTCCTTCTCCTTCTCCTCACTGTTGGGCCTTGTGTAATTAAAAAAATTACACAATTCATTCACCAGCAGCTAGAGGCAATAAAAATCCATCAGGTTGCAGTACATTACCACAGGCTGGCAATGCAGGAATTAAGTTCCTTAAATGACCCACTGCCATCTCCACTGCCCTCCATGTGTCCAATTATGGGTAAGATCCCAGACTAACTGAGACAACCTAAGTCAGCCCATGGTATGGGTTCTCAGTGAGCTAAACACCTGGTACCCAGTGATGGGTAAGATCCCCAGATGGGGACAACCTAAGACAGGGACCATGGTGACTAATGCTCTTACAAAACAAAAAGGGGAGATGTTGGGCCTTGAGAGGCCCAGACATGAGGCCTACTGGAACTTCCTGAGCCTAGCTAAAGTTTGGCAAACTGCCTCTGGCCAGCTATGACTCAGCAGGGGACCAAATGGCTTCTGGCCTGCTACTTCTGCACAGGAAATTAGAGTTCTCGCCTGTGCATGCTTAGAACTCAGCAGAGGGCCAAATGGCCTCTGGCCTGCTACTTCCACACAGAAAGTTAGAGTTAGAACCAATCATCTCAGAGGTCATGGTATGCTGTTGGCCCTTACACCTCACCCCATCCTAAAATCCCCGCCTTTGTTCTCAACATTATATAAACAACTGCCTTTAACAATAAAGTGAGTCCTGCTTTGCCGAGACTGCCAGCTCGGTGGTTTTGTTCCTGGCCATTGACACCCACCCTTCTCCTTAACCCCTTGGGAGGAACCAGCGGGCTTGGAGCCCCCAGCACTACCTGCTGGGGAAAGCCCGACAGGGCCCCTTTCTCAGATCTGAGCATAAAGACACAGTGAAACAGCCAGTGACACAAGCAAGCACATGGGCAACAAACATCAGGTGAGTATAGCAAGCTGCAGAGCTTAGATCTGTCTGCATACCTTAAGAATACAGACCTGCCCACAAATATACCTTAGGGACACACCCCAGAATCTGCTTCCAGTGACACCTCTTTCAGCCAGGCAGCTAAAAATCCAAGTTATAACCTTGAACACCTGAGTCTATAATTGGAAATACATTCCAATTACCACACAAATGATACAATAATCCCCAATCTCTCTCCCTTTCTCTTTCTAAGTCTCTAAGTCTCTCTCTCTCTCTCTCTCTCTCTCTCTCACACACACACACACACACACACACACACACACACACACACACACCACAATTTTGACAACAGATGTGACTATTTAACATAGTGCTAAGAAACAAAGGACTCATTGGTAAACAAAGAGGCATTTTTATGAATACCTTCCTAGGACTGTTTTCTGTAAATTGGGCACAATAGATAAAAGCTGCTTCTTTTTACTCTGGAGTAGATATATTTGAAATGTTATTTTTTAACATTTGGAATCAAGAGTGGTTTGAAATGCTAACTGTGAGATAGAATCTGACACCCCCTCTTGGGTTAGTTACTGTCTCTTGTCACTTTTAAATTGGGATTTACCTGGAAGTTTACATTTAGCTATGATAAGAATCCACATCTTCATTTAGATTCTCCTGAAGCCCTCACTTTTTCTCCTTGAACCCGCCTGTATATTTTCACCACTATAATGTTTTATAAATTGGAAAGCATATTGAGTCAAATATAATGTTTGTGAGTTTCTTTTCCTCTACCATTGAACCAAATCCCATCTTGTTACATGGATACACATACTATGTTAAGAAAAATAATTGCTTTGAACTTGTAAATTTTTAACAGAGACTTTTAGTTCACTATTAACTTGTTTATTTTCTTAGCTTAAATAATTTTAACTGGTACATAAAACATACTAAGTTCTAGATTAAAGACATTTATTTAATGAGAAATTTCAGGTAAAGAACTTTAATTTGATCTGAGAATGATAGGAAACTTCAAAGGGATGGTTAGTATCTGAGCCTATGAAAAATTAGGATAGGAGACAGATACACTACTCAATAGTTTGCCAGCTCATGATGTATGAAAATGTCATGTGCTAATTGACATAAAAGCAATTCCACACAATTTAAAAGCTCTTCTGTGGATATTTCCCTTCTCAGTCAGCTTGAATCCTTCCTAGCTCTGAGAATCCTGTCATCATTCTTATAGTCCAGTAGCATTTCTATATGAATTAACTGACATAAAAGCTTAAATTCATGCACGAGTTCTTTGGAATCACAAAAGAAAAAGAAAAATAATGATGTTTCTGAAATGTGATAACATTGATAACATGATGCTCTTCATAGATATTCCTAACACACATTAAGAATATTAATATTATATTTTTAATTTAAAAACAAATAAATTAAAATATGTATACTTACAGAAAGGAACAGGAATACATCTCATGCTACATTTTTTTTTTCTGAATACTATATGTGGGGCTTTCCACTTTAGTATAGATATTCTATCTTTTCAAATGGCAGCAGTGTATTTGGCTTGTAAAATTCTTTTATTTTAGAGTAAGTAGAATAATCTGTCAGTCAGTGCACTGGTATGGAAAGGTCAAATTTCTTCCATGAAAACATCAAGTCACTTTATGCATCAGATTTTTCTTGCAACAATTAATCAAATTGAACTAGCCCTAAAACTTCAGGTTGTCGTTGATCACAACCTTTCACAGTGTCCGTATGTTCTTTCTGAAATACACTTAGTTAGCATATTTTAATGGTATCAAACAAAGGAATAGAATTAAATATGCTTGGTGTTAAAAATGTGCCAATTACAATACAATGACAATGCAAAGAGTGGTATTTCAGGAAAATAGGCATTAGCCCAATCACACAAATATAAAGAGGATAGGAATATGTATGAAAAGAAAATATCATGATTTAACTTTTATCATGCTAACATCATGGCTAACTTCTATTTCTTTCCATTGTACTCTTAAGGATAAGCAGATCATTACATGAGTCTGCATAATATTTAACAAAGTCAAGGGAGAGTAGTAATATCAAGACTTTTACTTCCTAAACCAATATGTGTTTATTAGTGGGTTATTTTGACCTGATAAATTGATTTCACTTTTTTCCCCTATAATTAAATATCTTTATCTAAGGTCTGGTATGCTCATTCTATTTTTGTTGAATTAGTATCATCCCAATGTACCTACACTTATAGAGCAAGGTTGAAGTATTTTCAAGAATTATTTCTCCAATTTCTCTGAAGTGTTTTGTGCTTTATTTTAAATAATATATAGTAAAAACTTATAGATATTATATTTATGAAATTACATAACTTTAACAATTTTACATTTAAGGTTTTCTTGGTCTCAGATAATAATGCAATGCTACAAAACTTTTAGGCAAGAAAATAAAAACTATTTATGATGTCATTAAAACTCAGAATTATACTTTTATATATGGCTTCTGTACTATATGTATAGATATAGAACAAAATTGCATTAAGTATGCTATATTTGTTTATGGATATTTAGTAACTTTTAAATAGAATATGCCCAACTTCCTCTTATAGCTCAATAAGCATATTTTCCTTGCTAATTCTCATATAATTCAGATATAGTCTAGGCATTTGTTTTCAGAATAAGATTTGAATAAAATTGCTTTATAGAAAGAGAATTATTTCAATATTAAAAAAGCAGTTTCCATAATCCATTTGATTATTTAAAAATGAAATTATGAAATTATGCACATTTTAGAATGCATTGCTATATCTGCCTAACACTTGATTGATTTCATATCATTTTCTCTTCATCTCACATATCACATAAGGAGCTGCTAAGTTATACTGTTCCTCTCCTCATTCTTTTTTTTTTTAATATTTTTTTTTAATTTAATTTATTAGTTTTCATTTCAGTGAATACAGGCAGTTTGGTACCATTATTTAGGCTCATCTGTGATCTACCCCCTCCCATTAGACCCTCCTTGTTAATGAAAATGGGTTCTGCATTGAGGAGTTAGCCCCCAGTTATTAGTATGATAAATGTCTCTGCAAATCATGACCCAACATGTAACTCTGACATTCTTTCTGCCCCCTCTTCCGCAAGATTTCCCTGAGCCATGTTGGGTTCATTTTTGGTCTGCTTCAGTGCTGAGGTGTTGGGGCATCTGAGGCTCTGGCTCTCTGATTTGGTAGGAGTTGATTTTTCTCTGCATTGATCTCCTTCCCCTTTGTGCTGGTATCCAGTTCACAGGAAAACATCACCCTTGCTTATTTCACCAGTTGTCCTTAGTTTCAGTTGGGCCCCTTTTGAGGTATGTTGGGGCAGCTCTCTTCTTAGGATCTGCATCTATCTGGAAAAGAGAAGCAGATTCTCCAACGGCCTCTCCTCATTCTTATTGAGTAGTGACCTGATATAGAACAAACCCTCAATAACTTTGATAAATAAAATTTAGTATAACAAAGTGGTATATAAATCAACCATTCTTCACAGGTTTTGGTTGATATCAGACTTGTCTATTTGTGCTTTTATAAAACAAATTGTCTATTATTGGTAAATCCCTTAAATAAAATTTTAATTTATTGGGCTGGAGAGATGGCTTAGTGATTAAGGAATTTGTCAGCAAAGTTTAATGCCTAGAGTTCAATTTTCCAGTACCCATGTAAAGCCAGATGCACAAAGTGGCACATGCATCTGGAATTCATTTGCAGTGGCTGGAGGCCCTAGTATGCCCATTCTCTCTGTCTCTCTTTCTCTATGCTTGCACATAAATAAAGAATATTTAATGTTTTAGTTTATTTAAAACAATGTTAAAAATTATTTTGACACCAATGTAATTTTGGTTGTGATAACCAAAGGTAGAGATTAAATGTTTCTAATAAACATCATTGTTGGGATTTTATAAATGGTGTGTGTGTGTGTGTGTATCTTATGTCCTATCCTTTGATAATACATTAGACTATGTGGAAATGGGATCACTGAATACTTATTACAAAGAGAGTAACATATGGATGGAGTGTCATCCTTTTGACAAGAAAAGAAAGACAGAGGCAAGCACAGTGATCTACTGAGAGGAACACCTTGTGACAAGACAGGCAGATCCTGCAATGTTGCAGCTGCTAAGTATGTGATGGGGAAGCCTGCATAAAGGAAGTATGTCACTGGGGCCAGTGCTTGAGATCTTATAGTTTGGCCCTGCTTTTCATTTGCTGATGCAATGTGACCATGTCCCATTGCCATCCCTACCATAATCAAGTGTATCCAATGACACTATAGCAAAAACAAACCCTGCCTTCCTTAAGCTATTACTTATAAAGTATTTGGTCCAAACAAGGTGTAAAGTCCTTTATCAAAAAACAACAATCATGGGCTGCAGAGATTGCTTAGTGGTTAAGGCACTTGCCTGCAAATCCAGAGGACCCATATTCAATTCCCCAGGACCCACATAGCCAGAGGTACAATGCATCTGCAGTTCATTTGCAGCTGCTGGAGATCCTCGTGGGTGCTCCCTCTCACCTCTCAAATAAATAAATTACAATTAAAAAATAAAAAATAGCAATCTTGGCTCTACTGCCAAGACACTATATGCTGTCAGCATGGATCATGGAGAGGCCTGGTTGGAATCCAGAAGAGATCCAGTCCCATACAATTAGCCCATCTAGTGCTGGAAGGCACTGCATGAGCTACTGGAGGAAAGTAGCCAATATCTCTCCAAGCAACTCGAAGTCTAAGCTACTCAGCAGCAAACAACTTGACATGATGCTCACACAAGTGCAATAGTGGCACATGGCTATGGTGGGTAACCAACTGCTCTTGGATTGGCTAACAGATCTGCTCAGTGGAAAGGAAACCATATCTGGAAGTGAGAAGCAAGTTAGAATCATATCCAGATAATAAGTTTGCTCTCCAATACCAATCTCCTACTAATCTTGGGCTACAAGAGGGTCTACACCCTTTTAATTTCTCTAAATTAATAATGGTTATCCCACTTAACTGGTGCTGATTCACTCTCAGTTGGAGAATCTGGTTCTCTTTGCCAGAGGGGAGCTGGACCTGAGAAGATAAATGATCCAGCACACTCCACCCCAGATCCAGCTGAAATCACAGAGGAACTGGGAAAATAAGCAAGAATGCTGCTTTTTTAATGAATCTGTTTATCAGCACATGGATGAAGGACATAGAAACTGAGGACACTCAACACCTACCAAACCAGAGATCCAGGGGCTCCTAAGTGCCCATCAATGAAGTAGATTTAAAGTTCTCTCAACATGGTTTAGGGAATTTTGTGGAAGTGGGGGAAGAAATACTGTTAGAGCCACAAGTTGGGACATTCTGCACAGAGGCATTGCCACTTCCCCCCTCTAATGCATGACCCACAGTCCCCTTGGGGTTGGCCTGCAGGGAGGAGGGAAAGGATAGTAGTAATATGTGTTGTTTACATACTAAATATGTCCACTTAATAATAAAAATAAATTTTAAAAATTCCAATCTTGGTCTGGAGAGATGGTTCTGTTTTTAAGACGCTTGCAAAATGTAATGACCTGGGTTCAATTTCCCAGTACCCACCTAAACCCAGATGCACAAAGTAGTGCATGCATCTGGAGTTCATTTGCAGCTGCCATAAGCCCTGGCAAACCCATTCTTTCTGCTTTCTGTCTGTCTTTCTTCTGTTTGTCTTTCTAGGCTTGCAAATAAATATATAAATAAAAAGATTTTTTTTAAGTGGCAATCTTGCCAGGCGTGGTGGCCCACGCCTTTAATCCCAGCACTCGGGAGGCAGAGGTAGGAGGATCGCCATGAGTTCAAGGCCACCCTGAGACTACAGAGTTAATTCCAGGTCAGCCTGGACCAGAGTGAGACCCTACCTCGAAAAAGCAAAAAAAAAATAAATAAATAAAGTGGCAATCTTTCGTGAGCAAATCTAACAATAAATACCTTACCCTTGAGAAACTGAAAAGATACAAATTAAGGTATTTTTAATACAATAAAACATTAAGTGTATAATAGCTCCTGTGGTTTTGAAATATAAAGGATAAAAAATTACTTTACCCATGAGCCATTTAGGTAAATCAATGTTAAAATTTATTTCATTAAAAATTTAATACAAGGGCTGGGGAGATATCCCAGAATATGTATCTGGAGTTTGTTTGCAGTGGCTATAAGCCCCATTTCCCTTCCTCTCTCCTTCTCTCTTGTTGCAAATTAATAAATAATATTTTTATAAAGATGATTAGAAAAACATTAGTACTGTAATTTTACTCAAATGTATGTTAAAATATCTATTATCTCTCATACCACTGTGTGAAAGTCCAATAAATGAACACTTATAATTTTTCAAATCAGAAATATTTTCAAGTATTTTTGTGTACTGTGTTATATGTTTGCTTATATAAACAGTTTTTCTGTTCTAGATTTAATTTAACTAAAGTTTCATTGTAAATGAATACTTATCTTTCCCTATTACTAGCGATATTCTGATGAATGCTTACTGTGATTATGAATATATCAAATGATAAATATTATTTTGGTATATTCGGTCATTAATACTCTTAGTAGTTGGTATACTTTTTTAAAGACTTTTCAAAATATTTCATTTATTTATTTGAGAGAGAGAGAGAAACAGCCAGAGAAAGAGAGAGAGACTCCACCACTACAAATGAAGTCCAGATACATGTGTCACCTTGTGCATCTGCTTAAGTGGGTACTGAGGAATTGAACCTGGGTCCTTAGGCTTTCAGGCAAATACCTTAACCACTAAGCTATCTCTCCAGCCCAGTAGTTGTTATTCTTAAATTTACAATTTAAATCTATTCAATGTCCAACAATGACCGAACATTAATGTGAGATGAACACTTATATTATTTCTACAGAAAATTATGTGGAAGCCCCTATAATTATATCTCTATCAAAATGTAATTTTTCTAATCAAAACTGATTCATTTTATAATAAAAATGCAAAGGATATCCATTAAACATTTTCTACTATATATTCAAAGATTTTCTTATAGTGACTATATTGAGATCAGAGAAAGGAAGAAAATTTGGGAGCTGGGGAAATTACTTAGTGATTAAAGGTGCCTGCTTGCAAAGGATACCTGCCAGATGTGATTTCCCAGTACCCATGTAAAGTCAGAAAAATGAACTGTGTTCACTTTCCCAGTACCTATGTGCAGCCAGATGCACAAAGTGGCACAGTCATCTGAATCTGTTTATTGTGCCAAGACGTCCTACCATGCCCTTAATAATAAAAAATGATTTTACGTTTGTGACAAAAATCCAGCTTCAAAACCTAGAATGTTGGGCTGGAGAGATGGCTTAGCGGTTAAGCGCTTGCCTGTGAAGCCTAAGGACCCCAGTTCCAGGCTCGGTTCCCCAGGTCCCACGTTAGCCAGATGCACAAGGGGGCGCATGCGTCTGGAGTTCGTTTGCAGAGGCGGGAAGCCCTGGCGCGCCCATTCTCTCTCTCCCTCCATCTGACTTTCTCTCTGTGTCTGTCACTCTCAAATAAATAAATAAATAAATAAATAAATAAACCTAGAATGTTGGGCTTGGAGACATGGCTTAGCAGTTAAGGTGCTCACGTGCAAAGCCAAAGAACCATGGTTTGATTCCCCAGGACCCACATAAGTCAGATGCGCAAGGTGGTGCATATGTCTGGAATTCATTTGGAGGCACTGGTGTGCCCATTCTCTCCCTCTCTCTGTTTCTCTCTCTCTCTCTCTCCTCAAATAAATAAAAAATATTATAAAAATATGAATGTTTAGAGATAAAAATATATCAATATGAATAGGATAAAAATGAGGAGTTAGAAACCAAATGTGGGACACTAATGATCCAGTCATGTGGAAACCAGGAGATGGTCATCTGATAGATCATCACCATTTCTTTTTGACTGAGGTCAGATAGCTTTGGCTTGGCTCTCAGGCACCCGTTTGTTACTGTTGATATTTCCTCTTTTGTGACTTTGTACTGTAGAATGATATGCAATTCTGATATTTAAGAGGTAATTAACCTTTGATGCCTAAAACTTTTCTTTACTGCTCACTTTGAATTTTGGAAGATTATGTTGCTCTTTTGTTAACTCTAATTGCCATTATTAATTTGTTTTAGTATATTTATTAATTATATTTAATTATCAACATGAATTATCAGATAAATAGGTTGAATTTATAGTAAATGGACTTATAGATGTAAGGGTGGTTATTTGCCTCCAAAGCATGCATTCCTTGCAACAGACCCAGTAAACTGTGTGAAAGGAAACATCACAAAGAAGGGAGCAGATGCAGTGGCAAGGGGGACAGTTCATTTAGTGTGGTTACAGTATTTGTAACATCAACACCTTGTATGTGATGCTTTTGTCTTGTATATGTCTAATGTGGCTCAGGAGCATGTAAACATGATTGGTGAGCTGGCCATGTCCCCTGTGTTTGAAGAGCAGTGAAGTGTGGCAATTCTTGTGTTATCATAGCCTTTTCCAGCTATCCTTGGTGGCAGCATCTGATAGCATGCCTAGCTGTAACTGTTCCCCTGAAGTGAAGCTGAATGGCTGTGATGCCTTTCCAATTTCCCACTGGGCAATTCTCTGGGAACTTGACTTTACTTATTAACCCTAAAGGTCCCTCTATTTGTTTAGCTCCCCAAACTGTAACCAACTCTCAGAATTCAGCCAAGTTGATGGAACATGGTCCTGCATAAGACACTTTTGTGATATCCCTTTAAAAGCCTAAGCACTTAAAGAAAATCGATACCGCTTGATGTGGATGTGGTTTCATGGCTTTCAGTCTCCTGAACACTAAATTCAACTTGATTCATTGCTTTTAGTAGTTTGGAGCTATAGGTCAGCCACTAGAAAGTGTCTGTCCTAGTCCATCTTGAACATACATAAATTCAATCTCATTGCCAAGCTTAGAAAATTTTTGGTTAAGTGATTTATAAATTTAAAACTAATACTCCATTCTATTTCACTGCATTGTCATAAGGTGGGATGTTGATTTACTAACAAAGTATGGAGTTTTGGGTTTTTTCAGAGAAGCATAATTTATGGAACACTTATATAGGGAAACAGAAATGTATCATAAAAACTTGGAAAACACAATTACTCATTCCTTAATGTCTAAAAGTTACTGCCTTGGTCAGCCAATTGGAGAGGAAAGAATTGTTAATGTTGCAGTCCTAATGTGGAGGCAGTCTGATGCAAAACCTGGAAACTGAGCCAATATGCAGATGAGGTCCGTTATGAGGCTGCTATAGAATTCTCTGGTAGGAGTATCTAGACTGTATTTTCTATTTAGTCCTCACCTAATTTCATAAAGTCCACCCAATTTACAGAGGACTTTTTTTTTTTAATCTCATAGATACTGATTTAGATGTTAATCTTGCCCTCCTTTCCCTAACCCCCAAAATAATAAACACCCTCAGAGAACCACACTAAATTTTATCAGATTTCTGACCACATTCTGTCCTGACAAAATTGAAACATGGAATTAACTACTGCAGAAGTATTTTGGATGCAAACAGACTATATTAATCAGCCTGAATAGGTGGAAATGATTGAAGGAGATACCAATGACTATTTTGCCTCCAAATGCAGCTACAAACCCATGCACGCCCACCTTCACACACAAGTTGCACTTTATATACTCTGATTCACATTTGACTCAATGTTTGGAGCTATGGAAGCATACCTGTATGTCAAAAATGCTACAATGAATAAAAACTGAGTGTAATTTTTTTTTAATTTTTTTTCTTTTTTTTTATTTATTTATTTGAGAGCAACAGACACAGAGAGAAAGATAGATAGAGGGAGAGAGAGAGAATGGGCGCGCCAGGGCTTCCAGCCACTGCAAACGAACTCCAGACGCGTGCGCCCCCTTGTGCATCTGGCTAACGTGGGACCTGGGAAACCGAGCCTCGAACCGGGGTCCTTAGGCTTCACAGGCAAGCGCTTAACCGCTAAGCCATCTCTCCAGCCCCTGAGTGTAATTTTAACATGTGTTTTCACTTGCAAAACTATAAAGCAGTTATGTATTGCTTTCATAAACACTGAAGTTATAAAAATGATAAAAATATTTTGGTGGGGGGTGGATGAACGAGGTAGATTGCTGAGTGGTTAAATGCACTTGCTTCCAAAGCCTTCCTGCCCAGAATTCAATTCCCAAGAGATCCATAGTAGCTAGATGAAAAAGCCCATTTATATGTATACATGAATAAATATTTTCAAACAATACTTATGAATATCATTTCAATAGCAGTGTGACTTTCATAAAAAAATCTTGGCAGTGGCAAATGTGTGAGCAGTTTGTACTGCATGATTTGGGTTTTTTTTTTAAGCCATATTTCATGCTGGAGAGATGGCTTAGCAGGTAAGGTGCTTGCTGGTAAAGCCAAAGGACCCAGGTTCAATACCCCAGTGCCCACATAAAAGCCAGATGCACAAGGTGGTCCATGTGGCTGGTGTCTTTTTTTAAAGTGTATAGAGAACTTGGCATAGCCAATCACTCCCTCCCTTACCCTCCCTCTCTCTCTCTCTCTCTCTCTCTCTCTCTCTCTCTCAAATAAATAAATAAAACATTTAATTTTTTTTCAAAATGTTTGGCTACTAATTGACTCATGTACTCGACAATATTTTAGCAAAACAGGAAGTTATTATGTTAAAGTTATAGTAGAAATATGACAGGGTGCATATTAACTTATACTATGCATCATGCATTTTATATACCTATGTAGACAAGTATAAGCATTTATTAGCTGCCAGCGCTGTAAGTTCTGTAGTAGTGTTAATTCTATAAGTACAGCTCCCTCCCTCTCTCTCTCTCTCTCTTAAAGCCTTAAAATGGTTTCAAATTTAAGATGCATTCAACTTACAATTAACAGGAAACAAGGACTTTAAGTTTCAGTTCTACTTGTCTTATAAAAAAATGATGAAGCAAAATATTACCAAAATAGTATAAAATATTCAAAAACTCATTGATCTGTGTGGGAATGTGTTTTAAGTCTACTTTAGTGTTTGGCTTTCAGAAGCTTCTAGATTTCAGCTTTGGCATGTTTTGAGTATCTTCAGTGTCTATTTGCATCACCCTCATGCAGGTTGTCAGACTCCCCATGGAAGCAGCATGGTTGCTAATCTCCCCAGTTCCTCTGTGGTTTTAGCTGATGTGCAAGGGATGGTTCATCTCCTGCCAGGGAGACAGTTATCTTTTCTTGTCTTGTTAATAGATTTTGGTTGTCCTCATTTCTTTCTGCCTTCTGAAAAGCAAAAGTAGATTTTCCATGCAGAGGAAGATCAGTATAGATCAAAGCAGTTAGGCATTGTTAATTTAGAGAGATCTTGATTACCCACCTTAGGTAAAAACTATTTTCAGCATAGAAATCAGCAAATTTGTTCTTCAATATGTTTTTTGTTTTAGTTTATACAAGTATAGCATTGTCTTAGAAAACTAGTTTTAGATTTGCCTGTTAGTCTGATTTTATGTATATATATATATATATATATATATATATATATATATTGCTAGGTTTTATTAAGAAATAATGTTGCTGAAGACACCACATGTTGCTGACACAGAACATTGAGAGATCTGGTTGGAATCTGGAAGGAAGGCAGGTCCCAGATTGTTACCTGTACTGTGCTAGAAAGCACTGCATGAGCTGCTGGGGAAAATGGCTAACAATATTGTAAACAAGTAGGGGACACTGCTATATGACAACAACCACCCTGAACATAGGTACACATCTGTGCAATGGTGGCACCTCGCCTGGGTGGGTAACCAATGGTTTTCTGATTGGCTAAGTGATTCACTCAGTGGAAAGGAATCCACAGCAGGAACCTGGAAACAGAGTAAGATTCCTATGGAAATCAAGATAATTAACTCCAAGGAAAATTTCTGACAAGTTTTTGGACAAAAGACAGGCTATACTCATCAAAACTCTCTAAGTTATATATATTTTTTAAAAACTAAAACAATAACTCTTAAAATATGGTTTGATGGTTTGAGTGTAAAATGTCCTCATAAATTCACTATTTGGGAAGATTATGGAACTTTAGGAGATGGAGTCTTCTTACTACAGGAAACGTGTCACTGTGGGCTGAGCCTTAAGGTGCTACAAATCAGACCTACTTGCTGACTCACTATTTTCTTCTTAAGGATGTGACATAGGCTTCCTGCTCAGGCCTGCTATCCCTTACCTGCCATAATAGATACTACACTCAAAATTGATAACCAAACTAAGCCCTTTCCTTTATACAGCTGGTTCTCAAAAGGCATTTTGTCCCAGAAATGACAAAATATCTAATATATATGTAATTCGGCAATGGTTGTTTGATGAATTGATTGATTAAGATGTTCTAGGAAATTAACCATTATCAGACAGTCTACATTTTCAGCATAGAAATCAGCAAATTTGTTATTCAATATATTTTTGTTTTAGTTTACACAAGTATAGTATTCATCTTAGAAAACTAGTTTTAGATTTGCCTATTAGTCTGATTATATACATATATGTGTGTGTGTGTGTGTGTGTGTGTGTGTGTGTGTATGTATATTGCTAGGTTTTATTAAAAAATAACGTAAAACTGACAGTAGGCATATTTGCATGTGTATGCTTTAGTGTTATGTCTTACTGTATTTCTGAAGTACAGTATTATATTACATGTATTATATTGTATTGTGTTACTGTATTACAAGTTTTCAATTATCTTCATTTTTTACTATTTTTATTAAATTTTCTTTGGCACATCTATGTTTTTATCTATTTATTCAATTGCAGAGACGAGTCTGTATGTCTTCAACATCTTCAGCCTTCATATATCAAAACCTGTAAGTAAAATCCTTGAAATAAATCTGTCATTCATTTTATGGCTATAATATATACCTAATATGTTGTCTTCATAAACATGCTATTTTAAATTTTAACCTTATCTACAAGCTCTATTATTTACTTCATGAGAATAATTGAGATTGCAAGAGTGAGGATGTCACATAAATCTCTGGGGATGGCCATATGCTTTTAAAAATGTAATTCATTTGTAAAAGTCTTCAGAAAACAAACAATGTTATTTAATTACATGTGCAATATTTTTATGAAAAATGATTGTGTTTATCTTAAAACTTCATATAATAGTAGATAGTGGCATTATTTTTTATCTCATCATTTTGTGCTAAAGTTACAAGAAAATAACAACTACATAACATAAGGAAAAGTCTTTTGGGGACAATCTCTTTCTTGAATACAAATGTCTGAAATTACAATGACAACAAGTCTATTTGATGTTTCAAGAATGACTTCTGTTTGGAAAAATGAATATGTTTTTCATCCAGTTCCAAAACTTGGAAAGAAAATTAAGTCAAATATTCAAAAGAGCCAACTTCAGAGTAAATTTTCCATGGTAACCGTACCTCAAAAATGTGTGGTTGCATTTTTTTTTAATCAATTAACAACTCCAAAAGATGCTATTAGTTTCTTCAAAAACATAAGTGATGTGGTTTTCATCTATGATTGTTAGTCCTCATTTACAGTATGACAGAATGAAAGATGGAGAACACACATCATACCATTTAGTTCTTACTTACAATCACAAACTGTCCATAAACCGAACAATGCATAATAGTTTAACACTTTTCAATAATGAATAGCTGTCCTCACTAAATCACCACCACTAACCTACAATTCTTTGAGTCAACAGATTGTGCAAAAAAAGAAAAAAAAATAGAAACCACACTTAACATCTAGATTATGTGCATTTCCTACAATGCCTGTCATCTGAGTTGTGAACTTGAAAATAAATAACAGGTGTATAATGAGAATGGCAATGGACATGGCAAAGGGGATTTTGTGACAATTATTCTTTATAATTAAAAATTGTACATATATTTGGGTTACAATTATAAGAATATTTAATTGTGCTAGTTTTCTTTTATATTGCTATTTATGAAATGCTATGGACATCTTCTGTTACCAATAACAAGAAATATAACTTTATGAACAACATATTTTTAAAGATAAACATATAAGGCTAGAACTATATGGATATAAAATTAAAAATAAAAACACTTTACTTCTTTTATTTGTGTGGTGTGTATGCATGTGTATATGTGTTTTCATAATTGTGCGGTAGATGAGGTAGTTTGAATGAATGTCCCCCTATAGATTCAGTTTTATTAAACCTTCTTGGGTTGCTAGCTGCGTGACTGGAGAAGGTGTCACTGTGGGCAGATCCTAGGGTCCTGCCCTACGGTATGTGTCTGGAGATAGATCTGCTTTCTAGCCTAATGGGATGCAGAGTGCTTGAGCTTTGCTTGGGGTTCCTGGTGTGTGCTTGCTTTGTGGTGCTGGAGGTGGTACTTTTCTCTCTGCATGAACCTATGAAAGGCAGGCAGCTTCTTCTGCCATTATGGAACTTCCCTGATCTGCAAGCTTCAAATAAACCCTTCCTCCTACAAACTATCTGGTTTGGAAATTCATCCAAGCAACATGAGGCTGACTGTAACAGTAGGTGTCGGTGTGTGTGTGTGTGTGTGTGTGTGTGTGTAGATGGACATGTGTGAATGTGTGTATGCAGACCAGATGAGGATCCTTAGTTTCTCTGCACAGTATTTTTTTGAGACAGGGTATTTTGCTAAACCTAGAACACACCAATTTAGCTAGACTAGCTGCCGGTGAACACTAAAATAAATCACTTTTCCGAACATCTACAGTACTGAGATTTAATGTGCCCATATTTATGTAGATGCTAAGGATCTGAATTCAGGTTCTCACATTTGCCTGTGAATTGTAGCCACTTAGCCATCTCCCTAGCACCCATTTTACTTTTATAATAATAACAAAGGCTGAAAAATTTATAATTGTAAGACTCCATTAACATGCAACAAAATGCCATTCGAATAGGAATAACCTTCCAGCCAAGATGCAATTTAAATGATTTGGACATGTCTGCCCAATAGATAAGCATGCCTCATAGTATTGTTAAAATGATAGCTTTGACTAAATGCAAGAAAGCAGATAATTTTGTGCAATATTATAAACAGAAGAGATTCAAAATTGCCTAAGGAAAATAAAGTCAAATAATTGTATTTTACATTTTGCTAGAAAATTTAATTTCTATTATTTTTAATTTTTATTTTACTTATTAGACAGAGAGAATAGGCATGCCAGGGACTCTAGCCACTGAGAATGAACTCAAGACACATGTGCCACCTTTTTTGTATGTAGCTTACATGGGTCCTGGGGAATCTAACCTGGGTCCTTTGGCTTTGCAGGCAAGTATGTTAACCACTAAGCCATCTCTCCAGCTCTAATGTCTACTCTTTAAAGAATGTATTACTTTTAATACTTAGTGACTACATACAATATAGAGACTTATATCAATTATCTAGAATCTTTACTAATTAATAAAATGTTGTGTTGATATGATCAACTGAAACAGTTTCATAAAATGTATAGGAAACACTTATTTGTTTCAAAATCTGCTACAGTTGAGGAGAAATTATCATTTCAACTATATCTAAGACTAACACATTTAGCAATGTCAGTTTTTATGGGACACTGAGCAGATCTTACAGTAAAACACCTATATATGAATATGAGGCTATTACCATGGCATTTTTCTTGCAATGCTATAATGATAATTACACTTAAAATTATGTATTATGAGCTCCATATTAATATATCATAACAAACATATAAATACAACTAAACAAAAACATGCATGATAAAAAAAATTTGAAGAATAATCAAGTGCCTAAAGAGAAGATACTGAGGATATGTGGAAATTTATTATTTACCCTATGAAATATATTGAGATATTTTAAGCATCTTAATTGGTAAAAGACTGGTTAATCTTAATGATGATCAGAAAAGCAATGGAGCCAGACAGCTTGAGTTTAGTGCTGGCCCCCTCAGGCAAGCATACCCTGCCACAGAGGAGTGCGTAAGTGACACATGGGTACACATATGTGCAGTGCATACACCCCACACTCACACAAAGTAAAAACAAAATAGAAGAAAACGTTATATTTATTTATATTTTGCATGATATTTTGATATATGTAACGATCTATGTGTTATGGCCTTTCTTGGCAGGAAGTGAATGAATAGCCCATATGAAGCACCTGTGATGAACCAAATAAATAATCCCACCTAAGTCTCCCCTGCTGAACCATGAGTTCCTTCCATGTAGTTACAAGTTCTTGGGTGACACAAAGGCAGCTGCTTCACCAGAGACTCCATCCTGGAGAGTGCTGCAACTCACGAATCTTTGGATCTCCCTGTCTGATTTTCAAGAACTTCCACTGGAGAGTATCTTCTTACCCAGCAGTGGGCCTGCTGTTGTAATGAGGGAGGAGCCTGTGAACCTTGTCACTTGCTGAGCTTTTAGGACTTCTGAAGTTTCATGAACTTTCAGAGACTTTCAAGAATGGTCAGCTTTCCAAGTCTTACATTAACCCCTAGCTCTCTCTAGGAGGGTATGTTTCCAAACAGAGGAGATAAATAAATAACATGGGATGGGTAAGATATGTAACATATTAATACATGCTTATTTTGTGGTAGAACATGGAAAAATATTATACTTTTAACAATTTTGAAGTACATAAAATAATAAAATAGTATAATTAAATTCAGTTACCCTGATTGATGTATGACAGACTCTTGAAATTATTCCCCTTTGCCCCCTCCCCCTTTTTAAGAGGAAAGGTTTATTTTAGGCTTACAGAGTCCAAGGAAACACCATCAATGATGGAAGAAGTGGGATGATTTCCATATATCACAGTAATAGAGAGACATCACCAAGAGCCAGCACCACAAAACTTCCAGAGCTCCAACTGCTTCCTTTATATTTAGTGGGGTTGGATACAGATTCTCTCCAAACACATTTTGGCTAGACTACAAGATCTTCCACAGTGACACACCCAGTAGCAGGGATCTGCTTACTAGGGTCTTAAGTAAGAAGTTTATTCAAAAGTGCTTGACTCTATGTGTCCATACAATCAACCTAACCGTGCAACATTCTCAGACCTTGATTATTTTTTTTAAACAGCCCTTCTACGATGTTCCCAGAGCCCTTTAGAAGTCTGATTTAGTGCATTGAGTTCTCTGCAGCCTTTGGATTTCTGCTACGATAGGCTTTGATTGACCCCAGTGTCTGGCACCATAGTCCTAGAGCTGGTTGTCAGGCTAGCAGTGAGAGCAGTACTGGTATCTCCACTTCCTCAGCAATTTCTCCTGGGCCCCAGCAGAAGTGGTAGTGGTGGCCCACTCAGTCTTGTGCAGTCAGTCCTTCCTTTACTTTTTTTGTTTGTTTGTTTGCTTTGTGTTTTTGTTTTTTTCAAGGTCGGGTCTCACTCTAGCCCAAGCTCACCCGTAATTCACTATAGAGTCTCAGGGTAGCCTCAAGCTCATGGCTATCCTCCTACCTGTGCCTCCCGAGTGCTGGGTTAAAGGCATGTGCCACCACGCCCGGCTGGGTTGTCTTTTCTTGTCACTTGGTGGATCTTGAATCTCCTGTGTTTTCTCTGCCATCTTCATTTTTTGAGAATAAGGCTTAATTGTGTGGAATCTTATTTCTTTCTTCCTCATTTCTTCTGTGTGGTTTATACTCTATCACCATAACTAGAAGTCCATTTCTCCTGTCTAATTGAAAATTTTTATTACCTGATCAACACTTTTCCAGCACCAAAAATTTATAAATTGTCTTTATCTGAAGATAACACATTTTATACAGACTAAAATATCAAATAAAAATATCAAAGCATAACTGTGTCTCTGTCTTTTGTCTAGAATATGAAAGTAAATACTTCTTTTCTCCTGTGATAATCAAAAAATATAATCGTTATTAACATCTCTTATTCTTCCTTTTCCATGTTCCATGCAGAATACTTCACTGAATTTTTATATCTACATCTTAAAAAAAACTTCAATATACTGTATTTTGATCATTATCCAGTCCCATTACCTTTTTTTACTACAACATACCAAAACCTCTTCTACTTTACAAATAAGCCTCATTCTACGTGGATCCATTTTTTGTCTTCTTCAAATATGCATGCTAAAATAATGATGGATCATCTACTATGAAGGTCTTGTGTAATTACTAACAGCTGTTGTGAAGTCATGAAGGCAATGGTCACTTTATATCCTAAAGAGAGTCTTCTGATCATCCACCCTATCTTACAGCTCTTAGATTATTTCTGCCTGAGAAGAACGATCCTTAACCTTGAAGGGAATGATAAAATGTCTCATTTAGTGCTGAGCACTCAAGAATCACTTGATATCAGCACTTTCATGAGTTTTGAGTTTCCCAAATGGTCACTGTCTAATGGTAAAAGAAGCTTCTCTGACCAAAGGTGAGAACAGTACTATTCAATGAGCATAAACATAAATATTTATAGGGATTAATGGGTACAACATATTCATTTAGCCAACAATAGCTTCTCACCTAGGTCCTTCCCACCACAGGCTTTTGACTAAGTTTCTAAGTTTTCATTACTAAACATTAATACACTCCTGGGGAACAGGGCTTAAATCTAATTGGAGAGCAAGTTGTTACCCCATCACAGTTATGCCACTGTTTTACTAGTGTGTACATCTCAGCTTCCCGGTCAGTTGTCTAACTGCAGGGTCCACAGTGGGGCAAGATTGTTAATAAATTTTATTTCCCAACAGTCTACATAGCACTTTGCAGCATTGTAACAGCTAGTCAACTGTGAAGAGGCTTCTACCACATTTCTAGCTTTATTTGTCAGTGTCCTCTAACTGAAGCATGTGGTGTCTTCAGCAAAAAAAAAAAAGTGTTATTATCCTGTTCTATTTGCCAACCAAAAGCACTGGAAATAGCATGCAATATTTGAGAGCTTCAGGGATGTCCCTGAACAGCAATGGACTAAGGTACATCCTACATCTGGCACTGGGATTTTCCTATAACAACTTATTGATTATAGGAGCATGATTAGCCATCCATACAAGATACTTCTGCCTTAATTATTTTAAAATATATATTATTAATAAGACAACAATGTAGGTTTTCATAAGGCATTTGCATGCATATTTAGTTTTAAGGTATTCTCCCATGGAGCAGTTTTAGATCCAATCAAAGTATCAGCTGATAACCTCTATGAAATGATGCCACTATTGACTAAAATGTCCATCTTGACTGGATGACTTTTTGTGTAGCAAGCACAGTGTATCTTCCAATGGTTAAGAACGCTGATGACTTCTCCCCCAGCTGCCTGTATATTACTATCCTACAACTTACTCTAATCAGAATGGCTTTCATCAAAATGTTAAATTAGTGCTAGAGAGATGTCTTAGTGGTTAAGGTGCTTGCCTTCAAAGCCTAAGGACTCAGGTTTAAGTTCCCAGTACCCACATAAGCCAGGTGCACAAGGTTGTACATGCATCAGGAGTTCATTTGCAGTCATTGGAAGTCCTGGTGTATCCAATCTCTCTTCTTCTCTATCCGCTTCACTCTTTTATTTTTCCTCTCTCTGAAATAAGCAAATAAATAAAATATTTTTAAAGGTCAAATGACAACATATTCTGGGGATATGGTGGGTAATAAAGAATCTTTAGTACTTATTTGTTGGAGTGTCAAGTTGTGCAGTCATAGAAAGCAGGGTAGAGGTTTCTCAATTATCTAAGAATAGACATAACATATGACCCATCTATACCACTCCTGGACATAGACCTTAAGTACCCACTCCAAACTTTATTTTAGAGCTACTTCCTCTTTTATGTTTAATTCTGCTCTATTCATAATGACTAGGAAAAGTAATAAGGTTGTGTCAGTCATGGTTGTAAGCCCGAGGCCACTGGAAGTTTAAGAAGGTCTGCGCTTTCAGGCATGACTAAGGACCCCAGACTGTACAGGTTGTAGCAGACCTAGACCTCAATAATGTCGCCTTGAGACTGGCTGGCTCCACCCCCTGGAGGTTGCAGCAAGCCTAGATGATGTCATCTCAAGACCAGCAGGAGTGAGGCTGCTCTCTGCCCCAGCCCAGGGTGCCTGGACAGCCTGATAAGACTTAGGTTTCACTTTCCCCCCAAACTTGTGACCGTTTGCCACTTGGCCAGAATGTCCCTATATGTTAATGAGGTATCAGCCAGCAGCCTTTGTACAACCAGTCCCCCTATGATCCATACCCTGTACCTTTTCCCACCAATACTTAGACCATGTGAGCATTTCCTGCTCACCTGGAAAATCCCTATATGTTTATTAGCCATCAACAGGACCTTTGTACTAACCAGTCCCCTTAAGACATGTACCTACCTGTACCTCTTCACCCTCTTTCAAAAGCACTTATAAGCCCATTCCTCTGATAAATCAGCTGTACTTTGACATAGTCTCCCAAGTGTTTCTTTCCTTCTTACTCATGGCCACTCAAGACCCTGCTCCACAGTTGCCTGGATACCCCTGGCACACGGAAGCACCACAGTACCAGGGTGGAAAGAAACCACAGGTGGTGCTTGAACAGGGACACTCTGAGACATGCTGGGGTACATGAGCGCTCCCCTGGAGAGACACCATCTTCCTGAGGGACATTGGCCCCCTGTTGCCTTGCCTCCATGACTGAATGCTGGCATGACTTCTCCCTTTCTTCCTTTACTGTTGGTTTGCACCATCATAAAGGACTGGATACAGCAAATGGGCAAAACTGATGTTTCTTGGCTAAGGCCACTCTTTGGCCTGGACTGAAGGTCCTTAGTCCTCTGCCTGGATGCTGACAGCCCACTCAGGAATTGGCAACAACCCCTATCCATTTATCTTGAACACAATGACCAATAATGTATCCACCTCCTAAAAGCCTGTAGGGCAGGTCAAGGGTCTCTTAACCTAGCAGATAGGCTTGCATCTGTCCAAACCTTTGGAGAATCCCCTTAGGTACTATTAAGCCCTCATGAGTGTTGCCCTTTGTTCTTGGCATTTCCACTCTTTTTCTATCATGGGTAATGTCACCTCCCACCAGGAGTCACAAATGTGGGAATTATGAGCACTTCTCAAGGCTAGAGGCATTAAACTTTCCCAGAAGGAAGCCATTTCCTTTTGGGAGGAAGTCCTCCAGGTTTCACCCTGAATGATTTTTGGGGATCCATATGACCCCAAGATGTGGACCTGCATAGCTTATCTAGCCATGAGATTGAAATTCAGGAAGGAACCCCCACCTTTCCTCCCAATTATAGCCACTATTAGATAATGTATTAGTCCTCCTAAGTCCACCACACCAATATCAGAAGATGACTCCAATGAGGAAGGCCCCAAGGACTGGCCTGTGGTGGACCTCAGTTCCCTTGAAAAGGCCATAGAAGAAATCAGAAAAAAAAAAAAAATCTCCCCAGACTTCCCTATTCCCATACCACTTTATCTACCCCTACCACACTACCCAACTCCTGATCCAGTTTGCCCCCCTCTGAACTCATGTTACACAGGTCAAAAGAATTCCAACATGATAAATTCCCTGACCAGAAACCTTCTCTACCCACCCTCTCAGTGACAATCACACAGAAACTATGTGAGCTCTGAGATAAGAAAAAAAATTACATATAATCAGGGAGTCACAGCTTTTCCTGTTAATGTCCAACCAACTCAGGCTTGGCCCTGACAATGGTATCCATATCAGGCCAATGACCTAAAAGAACTCAGACAGGCAGACAGGAAGGATGGGGATCCATGTGCCCTGGATTAAGACTCTCTTCCAGGGCCTACAGGACTCCCTTAAAACTCCCCAGGACTGGTGTGGTATCTGCTGGTCTTCATTGCCTGGTGCCCTATTCCTTCAATGGGAAGCCCTCTGTAGAGATGAATGCCTCCAACTGACAAGGAGAAACTAAAACCAACTGGACATTCCATGGAGCTTTGATGATCTGTTTGGACAGGGTAATTTTTCTACAGGTGTTCAACAGGCCCAACAGCCCCTAGGGTTCAAGTTTGCTTCTACACCCTCCAGGCATGGGACAAAATAACCTCCCCACCCCATCGAGCCCCCAAGACAATACTTCTTCCTTACTCTTCCTTCATCAAAAACTAGAGGAAACCCTCTCTGACTTTATTTCAACAACAAAAACCAACCTAGAGAGGAAAATTCCTGACCTCAGAATGTATGCTAGCTTGCCAAGTCCTCAAGGATGAACATTGTGATAAATGGAGAGTCACTACTCAGTATAGCAGGACTGCCTCACATAAACCTCCCTCTTTATCACAAGTCTTCAGAGCATCCTTAAAAACTAAAGGAAAATGCTTCAAATTGCAGGGAGGAAGGACATTGGAAAGGGCAATGTCTTCAACACCAGACCACTAAAGGCTCAAACACATCTATCCCCTTCCAAAAACAAAAAGCAAAAAGGAAACAAACAAACAAAAAAAGTTTTCCCTAGATGCTGTAAGGAGTTTCGCTGGAAAAAAGACTGTTGCTCCACCCATGATAAAGATGGCAAACTCCTAGTCTTTAAACTCAAAAAGGGGCAACCTTCAACTCTGCCAATAAGAGGGAAAGCCCATAATGTACAATAGGTAAAAAGCATCCTAGAGGGGACCCACCCAAGGTTAGCTTTAGAGATCAGAAGAAAAATCTTTAAATGTCTAATTGATAGTGAGGCAGATAAGATGACCTTAAAGCAATCTGAAGTTCCCCAACACTGGGAGCTAATTCTTGGGACCCAATTAATGGGGATAAGAGGTCCTTCACAGGCATGTTTTACCAAGGAGGCATTCAATTGGAAGGACCTATATGGGACCACAGGTCTTACTAGACACCGAGTGGCTGATGTGACAACTAACCTGCTGGGTAGGGACATCCTTTGAGGCCCTAGATGTAGTCATTGCCAGCAATATAGAGGGAGAATGCATTGAGATAGACAATGAGAGCTGCTTTCATCAGTGTCACCCCCAATCCTAAAGGCCACTGTTAAATACAAAACTTCCTGCCTAGAATGGCTCTCTGATGAGCCAACCTGGATTGAACAGTGGCCTCTGCCAAGGGAGAAACTTGAAATCTTAAATCAGTTAGTAATAGTACATTTCCAACATAATCACATCCACCCCTCATGAAACTCTTGGAATACTCTTGTGCTTGAGATTCAAAACTGCTCAGGAGGATGGAGGTTACTACAAGATCTCAGGGCCATCAATAAAGTTATGCTCATCTGGGGCATCCCTCAAAGAGGACTGCCCCTTGTATCAGCTATTCCAGCCAATAACCCCTCCTTCTTATTGACATCAAGAATTGCTTTTTCTCTATTCCCCTTCACCCCCGAGACTGACAATGCTTTGCATTCTCAGTTCCCTCTGTCAATAACTCAAGGCCAGCCAAACACTTTGAATGGATAGCCCTGCCCCAAAGTATGCTTAATAGTCCTACTATATGCCAAGAGGCGGTTCCTGCAGCACTAAAGCCACACTTATAACAGGGCCTTAAAATCTATTGTTATAAGGATGACATCCTACTATGGAAAAACTCCTCCACCTCACCAGCTGAACTAAAGGATCAATTAATACCTTTCCTCAGTGAGTCAGGGTTCAAAATTGCCCCAAATAAGGTCTAAGTTATCCCACCCATAACTTTCCTGGGGACAGAACTCTCCCTCACCTTTGCTCAGCCTCTTAAGTCTTTCTCCTTTCCCCAGAAGCTTACATTGGCCTCACTTCAGAACTTTCTGGGAAACTTCAATTGGCTCTGACCATGGTTCCTTATCCCCACCAGTGGTTTACAATTCTTGTTTGGTATGCTAAAAGGTAACAAAGACCCATCCTCTCCCCTCCCCCCCACCCTGCTCCCTGAGCCTGGAAGCAAAAAAGACATTAACCAAAACCAATAACATGTTTTCTGATATAGCGCTTTCCCAATACTCACCAGACAGGCTGATTCGACTTATGATATTTAATTCCTTCCTGACCATCATGGAAGCACTGTATCAATCTCAGCGGATCATAGAATAACTCCATATCTCCATTGGTGGTGCCCCAAGAATAATGACAGAAATTGACACCCTTGTGGCCATGATCAAATTCAGAAGAGACAAGGCCCTCCAAACTTTAAACAAGGAACCTGATGTTATCATAATCCCCCTTTCCCTCTCTGATATCCAGTGGCTATTGAGAAACCATTCCCGATTTGCAATCAACCTTATAATCTTCCTTGGTCAAATTGACAACTGCTACCCTAATGAAAAATGTATCTCTCCAATACCACCTTTAACATGGCTTCTACCCCAGCTTTTTTTTAAGAATATCAATCCCCAGAACCCCTCCCATCTTTACAGACAGAGGGAAAAGAGGAACAGCTATGGTCCTCTACCACCAAGGGGACCAACCTCCCACCATTCACTTTAAGGAGCTTCCTGGCAGATCCCCACAATACAAGGAACTATATGCTACTTATCTGGCACTCTTGGAGGAAGAAGGCCCCTTTAGTCTCTTTTCAGATAGTATTTATGCTGTCAACTTGCTCCCCTGGCTCATTCATTAGCACATTCAGCTGAATGAAAACCCTCTTTCACTGCTGTTTATAAAAGTCTCTAACTTCACATAAAAATGAAGCCTCTCCCCCCATTTGTGCAATACATAAGGTGTCACAGCCCCTTATCTGGCCCCCTCATGGACAGAAACACGTTAATAGACTAGGTGGCCTCCTATGGAAGCCCAACAAATATCTTCTTGGCCACCCTTTAGGAAGCTGAAAAATTCCATGCTACCACCCATGTAAACCTTAAAGGACTTCAATCATGCTTTCTTCTGATCTCAAAAAGTCAACTCCAATGCATATTTAAAACCTGCCACTCTTGTGCTTTGCTAATAACCACACCTGCCCTCCAGATGACAGGCACTAACCCCCGAGGCCTTAAAGCCAATGCCCTTTGGCAGATTGATGTCACTCATATCCCCCAATTTGTCCACCAAACATATGTCTATAACAATAAACACATACTCCCACCTTATATGGGGCACTGTACAAACAGGAGAAAATAAAAAATAAAAAATAAAATAAAAAAACACACAAAAAAAACTCATACACCATATGCTATCCACCTTTGCCATCATGGGACTCCCTCACCAAATAAAGACTGATAATGGCCCAGTTTTTATCAGTTCCTCATTCAAAAGCTTTTGTATGCAATGGAAAAATGCTCAGCATACGGGAATCCTACATAACCCATAGGGCAAAGGTATAATAGAAAGGACACACCAAACTTGAAAAGCCCAACTTAAGAAACAACATCCCAATACTTACCCACCCAATCTTCAGCTGGCCATGGCCCTGACTACCTTAAACATTTTTAACATATGGAAAAACCTCCCAATACCCCTCACATCACCCTCCACTGGTATACACCAGAGACTGCCCCTCACATTCTGGTAAGATGTTGAGAGCCCTTAGATGGAATATGGGAGGGACCAGAACCCCTCCTCACCACAGGAAGAGGATTTACTTGTTTCTTTCCACAGGACCATCCCAGGCCCATTCAGGTACTGACCCAAAATGTCCAGTTCAATCCCACCGACCATAAAGATGACCTGACTAGTGTTGACAGATCAGGGTCAGAGGAAATGGAGGATGCCTGGAGGAATGTTCATGACCTTGTGGATGTAGCAAAAGCCATATGCCCACCACAGGCCTCCCTCTCAACCATTTTGTTGGCAATTTTAACAATCTTATATTCCAATGCAGTTGTCTCTTTTGCTGCCTCTGCCCTGCTTCTCCCCCCCTAATGTCCTCCAGTGGCACTTTGAGGCCCAAGAGACATATCAAGGGGTCAATAACATCATCAGCACAGGATACTGCCCTACTCAGGGCTGTCAGCTTTCATGTCTATCCTAAGACTGTGTCTCGCAAGAATGGCAGGGCATGCTTTGCTTATTGCCAACCTGACAAAAACTACCTTAAAGATCAGGACTAATATGGGGGAGGGGGGTGTCGATACCAAAGCTGTGCCATTGAACATTATGGATGTTTCTTCACATTCTGTTTTTCAAACCTCCACAAATAAGGAATGTACACTTTCCATACAAGACCCCTGGGATGAATGCTGGTGGATAGGGGTGAAAGGAAAACTCTATACTCCTAGCTTCTTATCATCCCCCTCTTGTACTCTTCATATCTCTAGACAGCTTGTTCCAGCTTCCCATCCACTGAAAACTAACCACTACATTCTTCCATGGGAAAACAAGTTACAAAAAAAAAAATACATATATATATATATATATAATCCACTATAACATGGGCACAATATATCCAATATGTGGCCAACCTTCTCCCCTTTACTAACCACCCCAGTGATTCTAACTGCTTCTTTTGCACATCCCCTACCCATCCCCTGATGACGGTGGTTCCTATTAATGCCACCCTTGAATACCCCACTTGAGTAGCAAACTATTCCCAGCCCCGCTGTACTGATATTGCCCTTTGATGTGAGTTAAGGTATGCCCCTCTGCTTGTCCAGGTCTAAGCTGACCAGAACTGAATGCCTCCTCACTATTTCCATAACCAAGACCACTTGTGTCAAAACACCTGCTCTCCTATGGTGCGTGGGGCTAACCACCTCATGCATAAATGTTTCCTCTCCTGCTTACTGTTCCACAATCTTGATTGTTCCACAAGTATATGTCTATGAGAAAGAAGCAGCCTGTAAACTCCACTAGTATCAACTGAGATAGATTTTCATCCCTGTACTGGTGGGCCTGTGACACTGTCCCTGGTGTAACTTCAGTGCTGCTGGAGCCACTCTTGTCCAAAGCAACCACCTTGTAGGGTACTTCTGAGACAAGCTTGACCAGGCCATGATATCTACTACCAACAGCCTCAAGTCTCTTCAGAGACAATTAAACTCTGTCACTAGTGTGGTGCTCCAAAATCACAGAGCCTTAGACCTCATCACTGCTGAACATAGGAGGACATGTGTGGTCTTGGGAGAAGAATTTTATTTTATTTTTTGTCAATGGATCAAATGTTGTTGAAAAAAGTATTAAAACTCTCAAAAAATTCCACAAAGAGCTACTTGACCACTAGAAACCTGATGATGCCGCCACCTGGGTCTCTAACCCCTTAGTCACTTGGCTTTTCCTCTTCCTTGACCCACTCCTTGCTATAGGAACGCTGTTATTTGTGGCCCTCTGCCTCATCAAATTTCTCACACAACAAATAACTAACATTGGTAAAGTTGCTACCAATCAGGTTCTCTTACACCACCTAGCTGTGTCTGAACCTGCAATAGACTACAGAGACCATGCTCTATGTGGTGATGCTGCCCCATTATAAAAGCAAAGGGGGAGCTGTTGGGCACATTTGGAGGCCCTGGGCCACATGAGGTTTAAGAAGGCCTGACCTGTCAGGCATGACTATGGGTTATGGACCCAGGAGGTTGCATTAGACCTAGACCCCAATAATCTCATCTTGAGACAGGCAGGAGTGAGGCCTCTCCCTCCCCCCAGCCAGGGTGCCTAGACATTCTGATGAGACTTAGGTTTCACTTCCCTAGTGCCTTGTAAACTTTTGCCTTTTGCTTGGAATGTCCCTATATGTCAATTAGGTATCAGCCAACAGCCTTCACACAGCCAGTCCTCCTACAACTAGTACCCTGTAGTTTTCCTGCTACTACTTACACTATGTGACCCTTTCCTGCTCATCCAGAAAATCCCTATATGCTAAATAGGCATCAATGGGACCATTGTACTAACCAATCCCCTATGACCTTACCTACCTGTACTCCTTTCTGCTCTTTCACAAGTGCTTATAAACCTATTCCTCTGAAAAATAAATGAGCTGTGTTCTGACATAATCTCCTCCTGTTCTTTCCTGTCACACTCATGGCCACTCAATACACTGCTCCATAGTTGCCTGGATGCCCCTGAGACACCAAGGTGCCAAGGCCCCAGGGTGAAAGGAACTACAAGCTTTTATTCCCATCAATTGATAAATGGATAATGCAGAGGTGGTACATATGCACAACTGAAATTTATTCAGCTATTTAAAAAATCATGACTTCTTTTTACAAAAATGGGTATTTCTGGAAAATATTTTATTAAATAATGTAATCCAGGTTAAGAAAGACAAATGTCATGTGTTCTTTTTCAGATATGCTTCCTAACTTCAAATTTATTACATTTGTATGTGATTTTAACCTTGAGATGGTAGAGGACAGGAAGCTAGAAAAAGAGCCATGAGGGTGGCAAAGGGGGAAGGTTAATGGAAAATATAGTAGTATAATTAGAAGGGTGCAATACTGGGTGTGCAATGGCTAAAATGGAGTAAGGGGAAGGGAAGGAGGGAGAGATGAGTAAAGGGTCAAACAAAACTAATTTTGTTTTTAAAATATATTTATTTATGAGAGACAAAGGTGGAGAAAAGCAGAGAGAGAGAGAGAGAGAGAGAGAGAATGGGCACTTCAGGGCACCCAGTTACTGCAAACGAACTCCAGACACTGCACCACCTTGTGCCTCTGGCTTACATGGGTCCTGGATAATCAAACCTGCATTCTTAGGCTTTGTAGGCAAGCACCTTAACTGCTGAGCCATCTCTCCAGTCCTTAGTTTCTTAATATAGGCACTTAGAGCTATACAATTCCCTCTTAGGCCTGCTTTCAGTATATCCCAGTGATTTTTATATGTTGTGGTTTCATTAGTATTTTATGCTAGAATTTTCTTTTTATTTCCTTTGAGGTCTCTTCAAAGACTCATTTATCATTTAAAGGTGCATTACTTATTTTGCCTAATATTGTATATGCTTTGTAATCTCTCTTACCGTTGATTAATAGTTTCATTCCATTGGATTCAGATAGAATAAGGGAATTATTTCAGTTTTCTTACATTCTTAAATATTTATTTAGAGAAAGTTCCAAGTGCTGCAAAAACTCAGAAATATTCTGTCGCATTTGAATGGAATGTTCTGTAGATATCTGTTAGGATCATTTGTTCTGTGATTTTATTTAATCCTGCTGTTTCTCTGTATATTTTTGCCAGGATTTCCTATCAATTGGTAAGAAAGAGGTATTGAAATCACACATTGCTATTGTTCCTCGGTTAATCTGTGCCGCTAAATCTAGTAATTTTTATTTTGTGAAATTGGATGCACCTGTATTTGGTGTATATATTTTTGGAATAAACTAATGTTTATTTGCAATCTATCTTACAAATATTAGATCAATAAAATTTACTTGTTTCTAAGCCCTGTTTGCTTAAAATATTATTTTCAGAATTTTAAGCCTAAAGTAGTGTCTTGCTTTTATGAATAGTTCATTACTGTGTCATTCATAAATTTTGGAGGAATTCTTGCCAATTATAAAGAAAACTATAAATGAGAGTCATTGGTAGGAAAGGGAATTATTTAAGTTTTACTCCTGATAAATAGGAAATATGAATCATATTCATGAAAATACCAGTCTGATCTTTGGGGATGAATTATATTGACAGGTGGTATTTAAGCTAAGATTACAGTTTTATAAGAAAGAACAATAGTTGAAATTACTTTATAAAGTAGTCTCTGTGGATAGTGTATACATTTATATCAATACATTTTTAAAGAGGATTTTCTTAAAACTATTTTTTTCCAAGTATAGCACAGATTATTTCTTAGCCACAAAAGATAAACCTAGGGTGAATTGCATTGAGATTAAATAATGGTAATAAAACTTAGACATTTAATTAATTTGAAAGCAGCATGGGGTTTTCAGGACTATTTTTGTTTTATTTCATTTTTCTATCAGTTTTTAGATGAGATTCGCTTGGTTTTACTTTGTAGGAAAACTTTAAGTACCTAGTTTGAATGAGTTGATACATAATTGATTTTTTTTTAAATTGAGATAAGGTAATTCAAAGTAATATTGATATTGAAGTAGCAATATAGTGAAAATCACAGATAGGATCAAAACAGTGATTATCTTGGAGGGCAGATATAAAAGTGCTATCATCAAGTGATAGCCATTATTTTATTTAGAAGTTGTTCTTAAGGTTTCAGACAAATTTATTGTCTGAGACTGAGAAGATGATATGCACTAAGTTTTAAGAAAAATGGGAATAAATGTAGCCACATTCAATAGAAATGAAATTTAAAGGACCCCATGTAAATAATAGAACAACAATAGGCTATTTTTTCACTTAGTATAAGTATAGGAATATCTACCCTATACGACTGACCATTCTATTATGAAAGCATAGTACTTGTCTAAGATCACTGGCTCATATTTAGAGAAAAACATATTAAACCTCAGGAAGAATTGTACATCATATCTTACACTTTTAATCTTTAGATAACATCCACATGCATGCTCACACATGGCCATCTTCAAGAATCAGGCTCTGTAAAATCTTGATTTCAGATGTTTTGCTTCCAGAATTATGAGACAATAAATTTACTTAATTTGAGCCTAGCAGGTCATTACATTTTATAAAGCCCTAAGCCATTTAATATAGTTCTTCAGAATAAAAGTAGGATACTATAACTGTAGGAAAAGTCTTTTTGTAGACAATAGTAAGGTACAATAAATTGTGTTTCCTTTTGAAATCATTTTTAAATGAATTGAGCAAAATATTGTAAATATCTTCAAGTTTTAATCACAGATAGAAAATTTACAGGAGAAAAATGAAGACATTTGTTTAAGATAAACAAGAAGGATAATAAAACAATCTCTCAAACTTTATGCTGGCTCTTCCTCATTCACTCATCTTACATTAAACTCAGATTTTACAGAATGACCATTAAAATAAAATATAGTTGAATTATAATACAAACAGCTATCATATGTATATCAAAAACATCAAAAGTTAAAAAAAAATCAGAAGTGAAAATAGAATCTGCAAACTGTTAGCACATCAAATGCCTCAAAGGGGCATTAAGTCTAGTGTCTACAAAGATCTCTTACAATTTCCTAAATAAAATAAGGGCAATGGACTCAAATACATATATTTCTCCAAAGAACATCTACCAATAGTCAGGTGAATAAAAAGTGATTCTCAATATCACTAGCAACTGAAAAAAATTTAAATCAAAACTTAAATTATATACCACCTCAAATTCATCCCTACCCTGGATGAAATGTATTGGCTAGATTTTACCTTGGTAGTTGTTGCAGTCAGGTTTGCATTGCTGGCAGAAATCTCCAGGCCAATAACCGCTTTTGTAGAAAAAAAAAAAAAAAGTTTATTTTGGTTTAAGAGGAAGCTCCATCATGGCAAGAGGAAATGATAGCATGAGCTGGGGGTGGACATCAACCTCACAGGCGAGTCTGCCAAACACTGGCATGGGGAAACTGGCTATCACACCCTAAAGCCCAGCCCCAACAACACACTGCACCAGGAGGCTTTAATTCTCAAATTTCTATCAGCTGGGAAACCAGCATTCAGAATACCTATGTTTATGGGGGCACCTGAATCAAACCATCACAGTAGCGGAACTTCTAAAGGGCATTTACTTTAGAAAACAGTTTAATAATTTCTCAAAATAGCAAGTATTGTGTTGCCATAAGACAGCTTCCGAAATTCCATTGAAATATATAAAGAAATATGCCACACACAAAAGTTTATACAAATCATGGTCATTATGTTGTAAATAGACAAAGTGTTTACATTTAACATATATTATTAACCCATTAAAAAATGAAATTTTGATACATGCTGAAATCCCTCTAACTTAAAATCATGTCAAATAAAAGAAACCAGACATGAAGGGCTTCATAGTACATGACTTCATTCACACCAAATATGCAGAATAGAATACTCTTTAGAATTGAAGGAGACTTAATGATCATATGGAGATGAGGAAAGAGTAAAAATCGGAGATTATTAGAGACCACAGATTTGTTGAAAATAAAAGTGCTCTAAATTTAAATTATGATGATTACATAACTATTAGTAAACTGAAACAATGACACAGCATACTGTGAGTAGGTGATTTTTATGGTATGTAGATGATGTGTCAATTTAGATATCTTAAAATGAGACAGTACAGAGAAGGAGGATGAAAGAAGTGAGGAAAACACAAAGAAAAAATTAGGGCTCAACTGGGCTAGAATAGATAAAAATATACTATTTCTATTGATTCCCTTTCTTAAAAATTGTGTCACGGACTTCTGGTTAAGAAGGTGGCATAAGTACCTTGCCAAAGCAGCCTGGTTGGGAGGGGGGGACCAAAAAAAAACCTCAGAAAAATATATACTTTTACTAAAATGTGAGGTGTATAGGAAATTGAAATGGTAGTGGAGAAGTAGGAGAGATCCAGATCCCACACAGGCTAGCAGAAGTGGTTCCAGCGACTGCAGTGGCTTCAGTGGCAGCTCCAGCAGTGGTGGTGGCTCTAGCAGCAGCAGTGCCAGGTCCACAGGACTGCAGCTGCCAGGCATAGCTTGAGCTGCAGGAAAAGCTAGGTGAGGGTATTTTCCACTCACACTTGAGTTTTCCGTAAACTCAAGAAACCTGAAGGGAGAACAACAATGAACAACAGAGGAACAGATGACAAGGTAGAAGACCACATGAGCTAGAGAACAAAAGCAGCATTGGCAGCCTCCCCTCCCCCACCGCCAGTGCCCAGCTCCAGTAAACATAGCAGCAGTCCAATGACCCGGCCATAACTACTTGAACCCACAGCACACAAAAGCAGGACCCAAGCAGGAGCGCAGCATAACTGAGACCAAAATCATCCCAAAAGGTAACTGGGATTACACCAGGTAAGTACCCGCTAATAAACCTGGTATATAGGACCGAACCAGAAGTGCTAATTGCACCTTCCATATCAGGATAAATAATATTTCAAATCTGATGGATAGTCAGATTTTCCATTCTTAAATAAGCTATATTTTGGGCTTGTCATTTGTTGCTTCTTGATTTATAGTGGCTTGGGTTCCTCTTCTGTTATACATTAGGGAAGGGTCTCACCTGGTCACAAGCTGATTTGGAACCCTCAACAGACCAGAAATATTAACCCCCTTGTTGTCAGGATTAAGGGAGTACGAGGGGCACCACACAGCCTAAGTGACGGACAGAGGATCTAGATGTCATAATATCTACTCTGGGATAAATATTCTGTGCTACTTTTCATTGAAAGTGAACATTGTTTAGTAAAATTGTAGAAACTATCTGTATATGGTTCCACTCAGCCTACTTGAATACTCTCATAGCAGGGAAACCCAGCATCTAGGGTCACTTTTGTAGATACTCTGAGAGTATTGAGAGCCACACCTAGTGCCATATGCTCCTAACCTGAAGATATATAACATCAGATTGATTGATACATCTAATAATACCCAGCTAACTAGAAAATCCAATCATTAAATAATCCAGGATGCAAATATATATACATTGTAACACAAGGAAAAACAACAATCAAGACAAGATAAATCCATCAAAAAGTATTAATGCATCAGAAATGACCTTCAGTGAGAAGAAATTAGAGGAAATACCTGAGAAAGATTTCAAAAGAATAATTTTAAATATGTTCAAAGAAGTCAAAGAAGAAATCAAAGGAATCAAAGAAGATACAGAATGCCAATTTAATGACATAGAGAGGTCAATACTAGACATAAATAAATAAATAGAAATAATAGAGGAAAACCAGGTAGAATTACTAGCGATAAAGAACACAGTTAATGAAATAAAAAAAAAAAAAATCTAGACGATCTCACCAGTAGATTGGATGAAGGAGAGGACAGCACATCTAAACTAGAAGACCAGGTGGCAGATGTAATACAGTCCAAAAAAGAGAAAGACAAACTAATATAAAAGTATGAATGGGAATTTCAAGATATTAGGGACACTATGAACAGATCAAACATAAGAATTCAGGGCATAGTAGAAGGAGAAGAATTCCACTCCAAAGGCATAGTAGGCGTCTTCAACAAAATCACAGAAGAAAACTTTCCTCAAATTGGGAAAGAGATACCAATGCAGATACAGGAATCCTTTAGAACACCAGCTAGACAAAACCTGGAAAGAACCTCTCCTAACCATATTATAATCAAACTACCAAACACACAAATCAAAGAGAAAATATTGAAAGCAGTCAGAGAGAAAAATCAAGTTACCTACAAAGGCAAGCCTATCAGGATTACAGTAGATTACTCAACACAAACTTAAAAGTCAGTAGGGGGCTGGAGAGATGGCTTAGAGGTTAAGCGCTTACCTGTGAAGCCTAAGGACCCCGGTTCAAGGCTCGGTTCCCCAGGTCCCACGTTAGCCAGATGCACAAGGGGGCGCAAGCGTCTGGAGTTTGTTTGCAGAGGCTGGAAGCCCTGGCGCGCCCATTCTCTCTCTCTCCCTCTATCTGTCTTTCTCTCTGTGTCTGTCGCTCTCAAATAAATAAATTAATTAATTAATAAATTAATTAATAAAATTAATATATATATATTTATTTAAAAAAAAAGTCAGAAGGACATGGAGTGATGCATTCCAAGTTCTGAAAGATAACCATTGTCAACCAAGGGTACTTTATACTGCAAAGCCATCCATTCAAATAGATGGAGAAATAAGGACATTCCAAGACAAAAGCAGACTAAACGAGTATTTGAACACAAAACCAATTCTACAGAAAATACTTGAAAGAATCCTCCATACTGAAGAAAAAGAAGAGCACACATATAAGGAACTGGGAAAAAACAAACAATATTCAAATACTAGTTAACACAAAAGAGAAAAGGTAAAACAAGAACTATATAAAATGGCAAAAACGAATACACACCTTTCAATAATATCTCTTAATATCAACAGCCTCAATGTCCAGACCCAAAGACATAGGTTTGCACACTGGTTAAAAAGAAGGATCCTACAATTTGTTGTCTCCAAGAAACCCACCTTTCAACAAAGGATGGACACTATTTTAGGGTGAAATGTTGGAAAACAGTGTTTCAAGTAAATGGACCTAGACAACAAACAGGGGTTGCTATCCTAATATCTGACAAGGTAGACTTCAGTCCAACATTAGTTAACAAAGATAAGGGAGGCACCCTCCAACAAGAGGACATTACAATCCTAAACATATATGCACCTAACATGGAGGTCCCCAAATTCATCAAGTAAATGGTATTAGAATTAAGGTCACAGATAACACCAAACATAGTGTAGTGGGTGACTTCAACACCCCATGCTCATCAATTCACAGGTCATCCTGGGAAAAAAAACAAAAAAAACAGAAAGGCATCTGGACTAAATGAGATCACAGAAGGAATGGACCTAACAGATATATACAGGACATTTCATTCAAATTTTTCAGAATATACATTCTTTTCAGCAGCACATGGGACATTCTCTAAAATAGACCATATATTAGGACACAAAGCAAATCTTAACAAATACAGGAACATCGAAATAATTCCATGCATTCTATCTGACCACAATGGAATCAAACTATAAATCAATAGCAAGAAAGGCTATAGACCATACACAAAATTGTGGAAATTAAACAACACACTACTAAATGATGAATGAGTCAATGAAGAAATCAAAAAGGAAATCAAAAAAATTATAGAGTCAAATGATAATGAGAACACAACATACCAAAACCTCTGGGACGCAATGAAGGCAGTCTGAAGTGGTAAATTTATAGCTATAAGTGCCTATGTTAAGAAATTAGAAAGGTTGCAAGTAAATGACCTAATGCTTCACCTTATAGCCTTGGAAAAAGAAGAACAAGACAAACCAAAAATCAGTGGACAGGAAGAAATAATAAAGATTAGGGCAGAAATTAATAAAATAGAAACAACAACAAAAATCCAAAGAATCAATGAAACAAAGAGCTGGTTCTTTGGAAGGATAAACAATATTGATAAACCCTTAGCAAATCTGACCAAAAGAAAGAGAGAAGAGATATAAATTAATAAAATTAGAGATGGAAAAGGTAACATCACAATAGATACCAGAGAAATTCAAAAAACCATAGGCACATACTATAGAAGTATATACTCCACTAAGTATGAAAATCTGAAAGAAATGGATGATTTCCTTGATTTATATGACCTACCTAAATTAAGTCAAGATGAGATTAATCACTTAAATGGACCTATAACAAGCATGGAGATCCAAGCAGTTATAAAAATTCTCCCAAATAAAAAAGCCCAGGCCCACATGGATTTAATGCTGAATTTTACCAGACCTTCAGGGAAGAACTATTATATTGTTTCTTAAGATTTTTCATAAAAAAGAAAATGAAGGAATCATACTAAATTCCTTCTATGAATCCAGAATCATCCCATTCGCAAAACCCAGCAAAGAGAGAACAAAAAAAAGAAAATAACAGACCAACCTCCCTCATGAACATAGAGGCAAAAATTCTCAAGAAAATAGCGGCAAACAGAATACAAGAATATATCAGGAAGATCATTCACCCTGACCAAGTAGGCTTTATCCCAGAGATGCAGGGGTGGTTCAACATATGCAAATCGATAAATGTAATACATTATATAAATGGACTGAAGTACAAAAATCACATGGTCATTTCATTAGGTTCAAAGAAAGCATTTTACAAAATCCTACATCCCTTCATGATAAAAGTCCTACAGAGGCTGGGAATAAAAGGAATATATCTCAATAAAATAAAGGCTATTTATGACAAGCCTACAGCCAACATATTACTAAATGGGAAAACCTGGAATCTTTTCCACTAAAATCAGGAACAAGACAAGGGTGTCCACTGTCCCCACTTTTATTTAATGCAGTACCAGAAGTATTGGCCATAGCAATAAGGCAAGAGACACACATAAAAGGGATACAAATTGGGAAGGAAGAGATAAAGTTATCGTTATTGGAAGATGACATGATTCGATATATATAGGACCCTAAAGACTCTATCAGCAAACTGTTAGAGCTGATAAACACCTACAGCCATGTAGCAGGATAAAAAATAAATACACAGAAATTGGTAGCCTTCATATATGCTAACAACAAACACACAGAGGATGAAATCAGAGAATCACTCCCATTCCCAATTGCATCAAAGAAAATAAAGTACCTTGGAATAAACTTAACCAAGGAAATAAAGGATCTCTACAATGAAAACTATAAAACACTCAAGTGAGAAATTACAGAAGGCACTAGGAAATGGAAAAACATTCCTTGTTCCTGGATTGGAAGAATCAATAGTGTGAAAATAGAAATCTTACCAAAAGCAATCTACACATTTAATTCAATCCCCATCAAACTTCCAATAGCATTCTTCAAGGAAACAGAAAAATCAATCCAAAATTTATTTGGAATCACAAAAAACCTTGAATATCTAAAATAATACTGAGCAACAAAAATAAGGCTGGTGGTATCACCATACCTGATTTTAACCTATACTACAGAGCCATAGTAACAAAAACAGCATGGTACTGGCACAAAAGCAGACACGTAGATCAATGGAACAGAATAGAGGACCCAGATGTAAGTCCAGGTAGCTATAAAACCTGATATTCAATAAAAATGCCAAAAATACTCATTGAATAAAAGACAGTCTCTTCAGCTATGGTGCTGGGAAAACTGGAAATGTATCTGTAGAAGAATGAAAATAGATTTTTTTTTTCTCTCTCTCCATGCACAAGAATGAAGTCCAAATGGATTAAAGACCTAAACATCAGACCTGAAACTCTGAAAGTGCTAGAAGAAAAAGTAGGGGAAACCCTGCAATATATTGGTCTTGGCAAAGACTTTCTGGATATAATCCCAAATTCTCAGGTAGTAAAACCCCAGATTAACCACTGGGACCTCATGAAACTACAAAGATTTTGTACTGCAAAGGACACTGTGAATAAAGAAAAGAGGCAACCTACAGAATGGAAAAAAAAAAAATTCTTTGCCAGCTACATATCTGATAGAGGATTGATATCTAGGATATACAAAGAACTCAAATAAATTAAATAAGAACTCAAACAAGCCAATTAAAAATTGGGTTATGGAGCTAAACAAAGAGTTCTCAAAAGAAGAAATAAGGAGGGCATGTAAGCATTTAAAATTGTTCAATTTCCCTAGTCATCAGGGAAGTGCAGATTAAAACTACATTGAGATTCCATATCACTCCTGAGAGATTGGCTACCATCATGAAAACAAATGACCATAAATGCTGGTGAGGATGTGGAAATAGAGGAACCCTTCTACACTGTTGTTGGGAATACAATCTGGTCCAGCCATTGTGGAAATTAGTGTGGAGGTTCCTAAGACAGCTAAACATTGATCTACTATATGACCAAGCTATAGCATTCCATGCATATATCCTAAGGACACATCTCATTTCCTTAGAAATACGTGCTCAACCATATTTATTGTCGTTCAATTCACAATAGCTGGGAAATGGAATCAGCCTAGGTGTCCCTCAACTGATGAGTAGATAATGAAAATATGGCACATTTACACAATTTAGTTCTACTCAGCGGTAAAGAAAAATGAAGTTTTGAAATTTGAAAGAAAATGGATGGATCTGGAAAGGATTATACTAAGTGATTTAATCCAGGCCCAGAAAGCCAATCACTGCATGTTCTCTCTCATATGTGGATCCTAGCTACAGATGATTGGGCTTCCGTGTGAGAAGGAAAAAACTCAGTAGCAGAGGCCAGTAAGTTAAAAAAGAGATATAAAAGGAAGAGAAAGGAAGGGAGGAAGGTTCTTAATGGGATAGTATAGTATATATGTAAGTAGAAGAATAGATTAACAGGGGTAAAAAGACCCAAGGTGAGGTCAGGGGAAGTGATTGAGTAAAAGAAAGGTAGAGGGAGGGCTCACCAAAATCTAAGAGGATATAAATAAGTCATATGGAATCGTCTGGTTTTTGACAATAGAACACTCAGGAGCCATAGATTGTTGCTAGAAAATTTTCAGTGCCAGGGATGGGATAACTTCCACTGAGTTGTTGGCCATGAAGTTCCCTGATGCCCCCCAAAACATTATAGACCATTGCCAAGGCCCTTGGTTTCCCACTAGGAATAGATGGTAAGACTCTATTGCTGAAGACCCCATATACTTGGGTTGAAATGCCACTGAGAAATCCTGCTGGAACTGAGCTGGTAAACTCCCCCATGTAGACCAGCTGACAGAAAGCTGGGAGAAGCCATTCTGCATGCAGTTTAATGGAATAAAGAGATACCACCAGTGATGAAACTCAACAGTGGACACTACAAGCCTTATAATTGGCTAGCCAAGCCCAGTGAGCCAATAGGTACAATAGTGGCACATCTATCATGATGGAAACAAACTGCCCTCTAATTGGACTGGAGGTTACTTCATGGGATGGTATACATCCCTGATACTGAAAACTTAAAACAGAGGTAGTCATGAGCCCTAGGGATGTAACTTCTGCTGATGTCTGGCTAAATGTATATACTACGCTTATCAAACTGCCCAGTAAGCACTTATCTTAATATTCATACCCTTATATTAATTTCCCTCTCACTTTGGGTAGAGAATCTTCTCTTTTCAGATGGCAGTTACCCTGGAACTACTCAGAACATATCATGGTGCTAGAAAGAAGTGACTGGAATACTAATATCTTGATCACACCTTCCAAGGCTCAGGGTCTAATGTGGAAGAGGTGTTGGAAAGAATGTAAGAACCAAAGGAAAGGTAGGATTGCTTACAACATGCTCCTTCCAGACATAAAATGGCCTGGATACCCATAACTTCACAGTGTCTGACATTACCTACACAAGACCATCATAAGAGGAGGAAAAGATCTTAACATCAAAATAAAAGAGTGACTGATTGAGATGGGGAGGGAATATGATGGAGAATGAAATTTCAACGGGGAAAGTGGGGGAAGGGAGTGTACTACCATGTGATATTTTCTATAATCAATGAAGACATTAATAAAATTTGAGAAAAAATAAATATATGTAAAATTAAAAAAATAAAAAATTGAGGCAATAATATACATTCACAATGCTTTGTTGAAGGATTTTATTGAAGCATTTCACCATGTATGTTACAGAAGATAACTGGTGTGTGTGTGTGTGTGTGTGTGTGTGTGTGTGTGTGTTCACAGGGAACCTGACCAAAACATTGTGAGGCTGGTGTTTTCATGTGGCCCACAGGGAGCATCATTTGCCCAAAGGTTATTATAAGACTTATGAATAAACTAAGTTCAACCTCAGTTTCCTTTCAAACTAGGGTAAATAAACAGAAGACAGTATCCAGCAAAAATATTCATATTTATTAGAGTATAGCACTAACAGAGGCCTGTACTAAATATCGTATCAGGACTATCACCATTGTGAAAGAAAATTCTGTTATTGCTGTATCATATGCTTGTGGCTGGGAAGAAACAAAAAACAACAATTAAAAATATACCATTTGTTTTACAAGTCATGAAGTTAATCACATATGGTCTAAATATAAGGGGACAAAATAGAGTGAATAAAAGTATCCACTTGTATTGGCAAGAATTCATAATATAGGCCTAGTCTTCTTTGAATAAAGATTATTAATTATGTGTCCAAAGTAACCTGGATGGAAAGTCTTACTTCATTGTCCTAATCCAACTATTTGTTATATTCTTTTTTAAAATGTGTGCATGGTGTACATGTGCATGTCCTTATATGAGTGAGCACACAGGAATTTGATGATACACATGTATACATGTAGGCATATGTTTTGAAGGCAGAAGACAACCTTAGGTGTCATTCTCAGGGCTGCCATCAACCTCTGTCGAGCAGCCTCTCTCATTGGCCTGGAAATCCCTTTACTGACTGAGTTATCTCCCCAGCCAAATGTACCAAGTCTTTGTTTTGTCACTGCTAATAATTCCAATAATAATTAATCAAATTAACAATTAAGTAACAAGTATGTTACTGGCCCCTGAAGGGTGGTAGCCATAAGTTTAATTTCCTCAGTATAGGCATTATCAATGACTCCTGGAGAAATGGCAAGGCCCTGAATGGTTTAACTGGCATGTCCCAAGATAAGAACAAAAGTGTGTTTTGGCAGGGGACCAAAAACTCCTATGGCAAGGACCTGAGTCCCCACCTCGGGAGTTAGTATTGATCTGGAGGTGGGACAGAGGTCCAGTCCTGCACTGCCAGTGGTTGTCCAGGACAGGGCAGAGATGTTGAATTTTGGGTAGACTGGGGGACGAACCTGACAAACCCAGGGTTCTGTCTGGGGATTATCCTGGGGCCTTGGGGTATGACCCGTGTTCAGTTTCCCTGTTTTGTGGTCAGGCATTTCCCTGGATATCCATTTTGGAATGACACTCAGAGGCCCAATGTTTGCCATGCTTACAATGTGGACAGAGGGAGGAAGAAGGTGAGCGTGCAGCCTTAGGGGCTGTACATTCTATGGAAAAATGACCTGGCATTTTACAATTAAAACAAGTTTTATTGTTATTTTCCTGTATGAAGCCATTTAGGGCAGCTCCTATGGCTATCCCAATGTTGCAAGAGGCAGGGTCCACATTGACACACAATTGGATAAAGTCAGAGATACTTTTGCCACGGCGGAAGGGGCAAATGGCCACCTGGCAGTCCAAGTTGGCGTTTTCAAAAACAAGATATAAAATGGATGGGCCTGGAAAGGATTATACTAAGTGAGGTAACCCAGGCTCAGAAAGCCAAGCGCCACATGTTCTCTCTCATATGTGGATCCTAGCAATAGATGATTGGGCTTGTGCATGAGAATGAAAATACTTAGTAGCAGAGGCCAGCAAGTTAAAAAGGAGACATAAAGGGAAGAGAAAGGAAGGGAGGAGAATACTTAATAGGTTGATATTGTATATATGTAAGTACAATGATTGTGATGGGGAGGTAATATGATGGAGAATGGAATCTCAAAGGGGAAAGAGGGGGGGGAGGAGGGAATTACCATAAGATATTTTTTATAATCATGGAAAATTGTAAAATGTTAACAATTTTTTTTAAAAAGCGAGATGTCTTATGAATTCATTATCTTTTTCTTCCCTTCCCATAAGTTGTTCTGTGGCTTCAGTGAGGCGAGCAATGAAGTCCCTGTAAGGCTCATTTGGTCCCTGATGTACCTTAGCCAAGGAAGTTACAGCCAATCCTTTAGATGGGAGATTTTTCCAAGGCATTAAGGGCAGCATGTTGGATTTGTGAGAGCAGTCCAGGGGAGAATTTTGCCTGGTCCTGATTAGTATCATAAGGAGTGCTGCCCAAAAGTTTCTCTAGTGACCAGGACTTAGCAGAGAATCCAGTGGACACATTGAGATGGGCAGCATCTCAACATCTCTCAGTATAATCAGCCTGCCAAACGAGAAAGTCTCCTCATGTCAGGGTACCTTTGGCAAGCATTTTCCAATCATTTACTGAAAGCCAATCATCACTAAAGGCCTCTAGTACAGACATGGCAAAGGGAGCAGTAGGTCCATAAGAGGAAACAGCACCTTTTTTAAAAAATTATTTATTTATTTATTTGAGAGCGACAGACACAGAGAGAAAGGCAGATAGAGGGAGAGAGAGAATGGGCACGCCAGGGCTTCCAGCCTCTGCAAACGAACTCCAGATGTGTGTGCCCCCTTGTGCATCTGGCTAACGTGGGACCTGGGGAACCGAGCCTCGAACCAGTCCTTAGGCTTCACAGGCAAGCGCTTAACCGCTAAGCCATCTCTCCAGCCCGAAACAGCACCTTTTAATTCCTTGATATGTTTAAATATTAAATGGTGGTACTACTGGGGCTTAATTATAATACTTTTATTCCTGCTTGGCTCACGATCATCTGAATCAGTAGATTGTTTAGAGTGCTTATCTCCTTCAGTGCCTTCCTCCCCTGAATCTGTCTCTGCCCCACTCGACTCAGGTGGTGAATGGGTTAAAGAATTGGCTCCTGCTTTCACTTGGGCGTGTGTTACAGGAAATGCATGAATATTTTAGTTTTGGTATGTCGCATGTGGGCAGGGGAGGGAAAGCGGATTTCTAAGTCTAAATCATGGCGTTGTTTAAGCAAAGTGGCTTTTTCTTTTTTAACTGCAAGGAGGGTTCTTGTTTTAATTATTAGTTTTCTTTTCAGCAAATACAGGCAGTTTGGTACCATTTTTTAGGCTCATCCATGACCTACCCCCTCCCAATGCCCCCTCCTTGTTGATGTAAGTGGGTCGTGCATTGTGGAGTTAGCCCACAGTTCTTGGTACAATAAATGTCTCTGCTTATTATGACTCAACGTGTGACTCTGCCCCCTCTACCTTAAAATATCCCTGAGCCATGTTGGATTCATTTTTGGTCTGCTTCAGTGATGAGGTGTTGGGAGCCTCTGAAGCTCTGGTTCTCTGGTTTGCTAGGAGTTGATTTTTCTCTGTGTTGGTCTCCTTCCCCTTTGTGCGGGTATCCGGTTCATCAGGAAAGCAGCACCCTTGTTTGTTTCGCCAATTTTCCTTATTTTCAGTCGGGCCCTTTTTGAGGTATGATGGGGCAGCTCTCTCCTTAGGATCTGCATCTATCTGAAAAAGAGAAGCAGATTCTCCAATGGAATGTAAGTTAGCACCTGGAAAATTGAGATAACACTTACTGTTTTAATAGAGAGTTTAATAGGTATAGGTCTTCTTGTACCCCATGATTGATGGTAGCTTGATATTGAAGACTGGGCTTATGTTTGGATATGGTTCTGACTTGTTTCCCAGCTCCAGCTTTGTGTCCCATCCTACTGAGGGGATCAGTTAGCCAAACCAAGAGCAGTTGGTTCCCCACCATGGCTGAGTGCCACTATTGCACTTGTGTGGGCATCACACCAGGTTATTTGTTGCTAAATAGGTTAGACCATGAGTTGCTTGGAAAGATATTGGTCATTTCCCCCAGTCGCCCATGTAGCACATTCTGGCACTAGACACGCTGACAGGGGACTTACTCTCTACTGGCTTTCAGCCATGCTGTTCCATTTTATGTGTCAGTTGCGTACGGAGTCTTCAGCAATAGGGTCTTACCACTGGCCTTTGGTGGGTTAGCAAGTACTCTGACAGAAGTCTGTCATTCTTTTAGGAAACCTTGTAGGTTTCTGTGATCAAAAGCTCATTGTGGATAATAGCCCCATGCTGGTAGTGGGGGTTACAGGTCAGTGCCCACTAAGAAAATGAGGAAAAAAAAAAAACTAATATACAAGAGTTAGAGAGGTGGGGGCTAGGGGGAGAGGGAGGGAGGGAAGATGTAGAAGATTTAAGTTAGACTTGATCCTACCCTCTCCACTGTCTTGTGGTTGAGGTGGTTTCCTGTAAGGGTCTAGTGAAGGTTCACTCATTTGGTCTGCCTTTTAGGAAGTAGAATTTTATGGTACCATTCCCATTTAGGTCCAGATTAATGTTTCCCACCCCTTTGATGCCCGTCCCTCCCTCCCCATCCATCCTAGTGTCTAGTCCATGAGATGCTTGCTGTGTATGTAAAGTATCTTGGGTAGATTCAGGTTAGGTGTTGTAGATGAGTGAGACTATGTGTCGATTTTTTTTTTTTTTTTTCTGTGATTGGGTAAGTTCATTGAGAAAGATCTGTTCCAGGTTCAACCATTTTTCCTCAAATTTCTTTGTGTCATTTTTTCTTACTGCTGTATAGAATTTCATTGTGTAGATATACCACATCTTTGTTATCCATTCTTCTAGTGATGGACATCTGGGTTGATTCCATCTCTTGGATATTACAAACTGAGCCACTAAAAACATGGTTGAGCCAATCTCTCTGGGTGTGGTTTGAAGGTTTTAGAGTAGATGCCCTGCAAGGGTATAACTGGGTCTGTTGGTATCTCTATAGTCAACTTTTTCAGGAGTCTCCATATTGCTTTCCAAAGTGGTTGTACCATCCTACATTCCCACCTGTTGAGGACCACCCTTAAAGAAATCCTCCATCTTTTCCTTACCCCCTCCTCCACCCCCCGCTGCATTCTGGCTAAAGAACAAACATCCTGCTCTGCACCTGCAGTATCAAGGCCCCTGAGTTATGACGGCCCAGAACAACCACAATGTCTCTGGCCTGAGGCCAAGAAGAGTTTGTAACCTTCCACCACCTAGGTCACCCTGACCCCCTTCCATATGATTCATGTCTTCCATATGATTCATGCCTTGTGCAAGAAGATTCTGTACTGTCTCACCCTCTACTCCCCTTACCCCTCCCTACCTAAAACTGACTTTAAAAGATGAGCCTTCTGGCTAAATAAACAACTCTTGACAAGCATTGGTTTGCCTGAGTCCATTCCCCTCTCTCGCCCATTTTCTTCACAGGCTAAGGTCCTCCTGGTGCCCTCACGAATAACTAGGTCCCGTGGGTCGGGGCAAGTGGCGCCCAAACGTGGGGCTGAGGCACAGACCTAGTCGGACAGAGACCCCTTATTGATGATCCTCCGGAGGAGTTCTCTTGTGATCACCGCTTCTTTGCCTGAGGAGACGGCTAGATCTGGTAAGTTCACTCATTCCGTCCCATAAAATGGGCTATTGTTTGTCTAGGCATCCTTTATTAAGGACTTAAAGTTTTCTCTCAGAGAAAGGGGAATTAAGGTAAAGAAAAGGGACTTAAACTCTGATTATGCACAAATAAGATATGTAGACATAACTGTACAAGGTTGGCAAATGCCCTTGTGAAACCCCTTCCCCTTTCCCTTCCTTGCTAAAAACCCTATAAAAAGAAACACCCAATAGGTCTCAGGGTCAACTCCTCTGTCTCCTACATGAGATACGTGTCGACCCCAGAGCTCTGGTTTCCGGAATAAAGCCTCATGCTTTTGCAGCAAGTTTGGTCTCCCTTGTGTCTTTGGGTGCGTGCTATCTCGAGACTTGAGTGAAGGTCTCCCTCTGTTGGTCTTTCAATTGGGGGCTCGTCGGGGATTTGCACGTCTACCCAGGACTCCGGAGACCCCCTTGGAGGTAAAAAATGTAAATGTCTGCAGCGCTGCTTGTCTCAGTGTTTGTCTGAATGATTTCTGTGATTTCTGTTGCTCTGGTCTGTTTTAATTTCGGTTTGGGCAGCTGTTGTTCGGGACCGTGAGGACCTGACAACGGTGGTTGGCAGGACCACAGGCTGCAATCCTGGGGAACACCCCAGGATCTGAGGAGAGTCAGGGTGGCTGGCAGTCTCCTATCTTGTAAAGGAAGATTGTGTTTTTCTCCTTCAGGAGAAACCACGGAGGCATCTTCCATCTGAAACTGCATTTGGTTTTCTGTTCTGGACGCATCGGAGGCATCACGGTTTTTGGTTTCTTTTTGTCAGTATCTATTTTGTGTTTGTTTGTGGACTCTTGTTTCTAATTATGGGATGGACTGTGATGACCCCCCTGACTCTGATGGTATCTCATTTCTCTGAAGTTAGAAGTAGGGCTCATGACTTATCTGTAAAAATTAAAAAAGGTAAATAGCAGACTTTCTGCTCCTTTGAGTGACAGCCAGAGGGAGCATTTGATCTAACCATTATTTCTGCTGTTAAGAATATTGGTTTTCAGAAGGGACCACATTCTCACCCAGATCAACAGCCATACATCGTGGTCTGGGAGAGCCTAATGACGGATCCCCTGTGTGGGTCAAGCCCTGGATCCACCACCCGCCACGGTCAGGCTCCCAAGTCCTAGCAGTGGCCCAACAAGCTATGAGAAAACTAAGCCAAATGGCCCCAGACCCCTCGGCTCAGCCCAAAATATATCCTGAAATAGAGGACCCTCCTGAGTGGCCCTCTGCCCCGATTCCATCTCCCCCACCTCACCCACCCCCCCTGCTCTCCCTACTCCAGCTTTGCCCGAGGGAGGAGGAGATGGGCCCGCTGCAGGGACTAGAGACCTGTTTCCACCATGTCCCTGCCCCCACGAGCCTTTGGTCCTCTCCCTGACCCTCGCTAGCATGTCCCCGGCCCAAATGAACAGCCTACCCAGCTCCCAAATGAGATTGATGTGGGATATCCTCTCACCTGACCTGAATGGAATTACAACTTAGTAGAAGGTAGGGTGCGACTGACAGTCTACCACTGGGCTCTGATGGCAGGTCTCAGGGGGGCTACCTGCCGCCCCACGAATCTGGTTAAAATAACCTCCCTCTGTGTTTTTAGAACGCTTGATAAAGGCTCACTGGAGATATACTCCTTTTGACCCTACTTCTCCAGGTCAACAGGCAACAATAACAATGACATATATAGGGCAGTCCGCTCCAGACACTAAAAAGAAATTAAAACACCTGGAGGGTTTACAAGATCTAGCTTTGACAGACATAATTAAGGAAGCTAAAAAGGTTTATCATAAGAGAGAGAGAAAAAATAAGAGAAGAAAGACAGAGAAAAAAAGGAAGCAGAAGAGAGAAAAGATAAATGGGAAAGGAGACAAGAAAGGAACTTAGGATATTGGCTGCAGTGATAGAAAAAAAAAAAAAAAAAGAGCATCAGGATCAGGAAGACTTAAACAGCCAGGGTACCTGGGCAACCGGCAAACAAGGAGAAAGAAACCTGAGGGCTTTAGGAAGCCCCTTGAGAAGGATCAATGTACGTATTGCAAGGAAAGAAGATGTTGGGTTCGTGAATGCCCCCAAAAGAAAACTGGGAAGGAATTTTTCAATGTTGGGACATAGAGTGCTTGTTAAAAATGCCTCTTGAGTGGTACTTAGATCAGAATGTTAAAATATAAAGATGAAGGTGTATGGATGTAAAAAAGAAAGAAATTTTCAGGGTGAAGTATGTTGGGATAGTTTGCTTGAGCTTTATCAAATTTAAGTCATGGGTAAAACATAAAATTGTTTTATGTTAATAAAAATTTCTGTGGTACATGAAATCAACAGCTATCAAGTTTAAGCCAAAATCATTGGTTGTCAAATAATGTTTTTTCTTTCAAGAAGATTTATCAAGGGTTATATTAATATTTAGCTAGCTGTTTGGGTTCAGAAAAGACCAGATTCTACTTTGTTGTATATAAAGTAAATGTCTCAATTTTGACATCTTAAGTCCAATGCTTATAACAAAATTAACCCTTAAGACATATTCCCTACTTTAGGGCACAGCCTCATGCTCAAACAATGGTCCTCATCTGAGAAAAAAGAAAAAAAAAAATTTAAACTCCATGGTTCTGTTTCCAGTGTTCTCTGGGTAATTTGTACCCACACAGGTATTTGAACTAATCAAACATGTTTTTACACAGGTGCTAAAACCTTATATTGTCTTACTTGTTTTCTAGGTTAAATGAGTTAAGTTTTTAAATCAATTGGTACTGTTTTTAAGACTGGTAACAGGTTCTGCCTATATTTACAAATGTTAGATATTTAAAATATGAGATGTGCCTACTTTCTATACCTCAGATATATGGCTTATGCTACCACAATACAACAAAAATTTTAAAGTTAGGACAAAATAATTTTAGAAGCCCTGTGCCATTCTTTAGTTATCTATTTCAGTAATTAAATGTGCTCTATATGTATGTACATCCAGGCTGGTGTAACTTCCTTTCTAAGTGTGTTAATCACCTATGTAGAAGCCAAAGCCAATTGGAATCATCAGAGTAAAAAGTGTCAATATTTTGGCCTGTGCTCCCATGTCATGAGGCCACTGGAGATGATGGAACACTTCTACACTGGCCCCCTGGTAAGTCACCTGTCTTCCTGAGCAGGGAGGATATGGAGACCCAAACAAAACTGGTATGCAATGTAAAACAGGAGAGTCACAATTGAGGATCAATCGGTCCTCCTGACTTCCCAAAGAAGGGAAAACTATTTGGCCAGCATGGCCCTGACTCATACTAACAGGCAAAAGACACCAATAAGCTATGGGGCTACTCCTGTGTCCCTAAAGTCTCTTTGGAGAGCCACTAATGACCTCCAAAATTAATCCTTAATTAACTTTTGGCTATCTGCGTGGTCTTAAACACTCAGAGAGAAATGTATAACCAAAGATTAAAAATACCTTAAATATATGAATGGCCTATTAAGTAATACAAGAGCTATTCAAGAGGGGAAACAAACAAACATTAAGATATCTTTTCCCCACAGTTCTAATTCTATAATAAAGAAAAATAACTATAGATGTTCAAAGGGTTATTTTCAAATCTAAAATATATAAATAATTTCTGAGGCCAATATATATATACATATATTTATATAGCCTTTAATGGCACCCAATAGCTCTTTATTATCAAGATTAAATGTTATGTATATGTTTCTGATAACTCTGCTAACATCTCATCTGTTTTACAAGCCATATTAAATACTACTGTGCCATTTAATGAACAGTTCTGAAAGAAAATCTCAGCCAACTCATCCTCAGATGGTCCTGAGATGATCCAAGCCTGTCTACCTGGATTCCCTCAACCTACAAAAAGACCAGTGTGCTGTGTGCTCACTTCTCAGTAACTCCTTACTTTTATTCTTTCTTTCCAAAGTTCTCTTTCAAGATTATCTTCCTACACTCTGTGGTACATTAAAATAGTTCCCCTCTCTGGGAGAGATTCTCTAACTGCAACAAGTCTCCACTTCGTGTCCCATTCAGCAGGAAGTAGTAAATGATCTGATGTCTTCGACCCAGTCCCCTAAAGCAGTTGGAGTGTCTTCTCATGAGAGGAAAAAATAAAAGGGGAATAGACTGTCTACACATACCTTGTTTTGTCCCACCATTCCTAAAGGACCCCCAAGCTCTGCTGATCTTATTGTTTCCTTGGTCAATGCCTCCTTAGAGGCTATCCATAATACTAGTAATCCTGCCTACCAGGAATGTTGGATTTGTTTCTCTCCAATACCTCCCTTTTATGAGGGAATTGCCATCCTTACATCTCCTGTGTCTACTAACAATGCAGAGGGATTATTCTGGCACTCTGCCCCAGAGGTGGGTATTACTCTTACATCCATTTTCGGCCTCAGACTGTGTCTAGTAGGCCCTGATATGCTCCCTCCTCTGACTCTTGAACCGGTATGCAACCAAACTGCTATTATCAATGACTCCTTTATATATACTAAAGCCCCTAGTAACTCCTATCTTGCTTGTTTCACGGGGCTGACTCCCTTTATTGTCAACAAGGACTTTTTACAGACTAAGGACTATTGTGTTGTAGTTATAGTTTTGCCACAATTTTTCATTCATGATTCTGAAAGTTTTACAACTACTATAGATCAAGGCATTACCATTAGACCAAAAAAAGAGCCTTTAACTGCCCTCACCCTGACTGTGCTCCTGGGACTTGGTGTTGTGGGAGCGGGAACAGGCATTGCCTTGCTGGTAACCTCCCAACAACATTTTACACAACTCAGTGCCTTAGTGGACAGAGATCTTAACCTCATTCATGAGGGGATACAAGATCTCAAAAACTCTTTGGCCTCACTCTCTGAGGTTGTATTCCAAAACTGCAGGGGGCTAAATTTGGTGTTCCTAAAGGAAGGTGGACTTTGTGTGGCTCTAAAGGAGAAATGTTGTTTCTACTCTGATGGGACTGGCTTGGTGCAAAACAGTCTTAACAAAATAAAAAAAAAAATCTAGAGGACAGAAAGAGAGCCCGAGAACAACAAGAGTCATGGTACAAAAGTTGGTTCTCTACATCTCCCTGGCTAACTACTTTGCTTCCTAGTCTTTTAGGCCCTTTTTTTGGATTCCTTTTGCTTATCTCCTTTGGCCCCTGGGCCTTCAGACGACTAAACAGTTTCATTAAGAATCAGGTGGACGCCGCCATCAAGCCAGTGGAAGTCCACTACCATCGCCTGGCAACTGAAGAAGTCTCCGCCACATATGCAGCCAAAGAATCTGCCGGCCCTCCCCCTCAACCTTAGACTTTACCACCCTGCAAAAACCCTCCTTTCAGTGGAAATTCTGGTCCCGTCCCTCTATGTGATGGTTCAAGTCTCTGCGATCCCCCTCCCACTATTGGCTACAAAAAGAACTTCAAATGCTTAAGGTCATCTTTTTAACATACAAGGTTCGTCCTTTGGGTTCCCGGGAGGACCCTATACGCTTATTCTGAGGGAGAGGTACGTTGCGCTGCCACAAAGTGAGTGACCTGGTAAGTCAGTGACGGAACAGGTGACTAAGTCTTGGCCCACCTAAGACAGGGCGACCTCGCTGAGAGGAGACCGACCCAATGACGGGTAAGGGTCTAGTATCGCCTTTCTAACAGGCTCAGGTCCCGTTTGTGCCCCTACTGTTGGGATCACTCTAGACACTCTGGCCACAGAAACATCCTTCCAAAATGATATAATGGCTTTGTCCGATCCCTGGGGGATGCTTGCCTCCCTGTTTAACATCCTCAGGGCTACCCTGGGACCCACTGAACGTGACAAACAATTGACACTAAAACCTAAATGTTGTTAACATGTGACCAAAGGGATCGCAATGACTGCCTCACTTACCTCATTTTTTACATAAGAGAAGGGGAAATGTTGGGGACCACCCTTAAAGAAATCCTTCATCTTTTCCTTACCCCCTCCTCCACCCCCGCTGCATTCTGGCTAAAGAACAACCATCCTGCTCTGCGCCTGCAGTACCAAGGCCCCTGAGTTATGACGTCCCAGAATAACCACAATGTCTCTGGCCTGAGGCCAAGAAGAGTTTGTAACCTTCCACCACCTAGGTCACCCTGACCCCCTTCCATATGATTCATGTCTTCCATATGATTCATGCCTTGTGCAAGAAGATTCTGTACTGTCTCACCCTCTACTCCTCTTACCCCTCCCTACCTAAAACTGACTTTAAAAGATGAGCCTTCTGGCTAAATAAACGACTCTCGACAAGCATTGGTTTGCCTGAGTCCATTCCCCTCTCTCGCCCATTTTCTTCACAGGCTAAGGTCCTCCTGGTGCCCTCACGAATAACTAGGTCCCGCGGGTCGGGGCACCCACCAACAGTGAATGAGTGTTCCTGCTTCTCCACACCCTCGCCAGCATTTATTTTCATTTGATTTTTTGATGTTTGCTATCCTTGTTGGGGTAAGGTGGAAACTCATAGTTGTTTTAATTTGCATTTCTCTGATGATTAGGGATGATGAACATTTTCTTAAGTGTGTGTTTGCCATTTGTATTTCTTCCTCTGTGTACTGCCTGCTCATCTCTTTGCTCCATTTTATGAATGGGGTGATGGTCTTCTTATTGTTTAGATGTTTGAGTTCTTTGTAGATTCTAGAGATTATGCCTCTATCCGTTGGATATCCTGCAAATATTTTCTCCCATTCTGTGGGTAATCTATTGGCTTTGCTTATTATATGCTTGTCTATGAAGAAACTCTTCAGCTTCATATGATCCCATTGGTTGAGTGACATTTTAAGATCGGGAGCCACTGGAGTTTTGTTCAGGAAGTCTTTTTCCATTCCTATATCATGGAAAGTACTTCCTAAATTTTCTTCCAGTACTATGTGAGTTTCTGGTCTTATATTGAGGTTTCTGATCCATTTGAATTTGAGTGTAGTGCGTGGTGAAATAGGTGGAACCAGTTTCAGTTTCCTGCATGTGGTTATCCAGTTTGTCCAGCACCATTTGTTGAAGACGCTATTTTTTTTTTTTTTTCCAGCCTATGTTTTTCAGGCCTTTGTCGAATATCAAGTAGTTATAGTTACTTGACCCAAAATCCGGGTCCTCAAGTCTATTCTATTGGTCTATACTCCTGTTTTTATGCCAGTACCATGCTGTTTTTATTACTAGGGCTTTGTAGCATAGCTTTATATCAGGTATGATGATGCCACCAAAGGTGTTTTTTTGCTGAGGATATGTTTAGATATGCGTGGCTTTCTGCTTTTTCATATGAAATTTCAGATCAGTTTTTCTATATCTCTGAAGAACACTGTAGGGATTTTAATTGGAATTGTGTTTAATCTACACATTGCCTTTGGTAGGATTGTAATCTTCACAATGTTAATTCTGCCTATCCAGTAGCATGGGAGGTCTTTCCATCTTCTCAAGTCCTCCTCAATTTCTTTTTTGAGTGTTTTTTAAATTTTCATTGTATAGATCTTTCACTTCCTTGGTTAACGTTATTCCAAGGTTTTTTTTTTGTTCTGTTTTTTTGTTTTGTTTTGTTTTGGTTTTTTGCTATTGAAAATGGGACTATGTCCCTTATTTCTTTTTCTGTATATTTCTCATTTGCATACAGAAATGCTACCTATTTTTGTGCATTGATTTTGTATCCTCAACTTTGCTATAGGAGTTAATCACCTTCAGGAGTTTTGGGATGGAGTTTCTCGGGTCTCTTCCATATAAAATCATGTCATCAGTGAATAGAGCTAACTTAACTTCTTCCTTTCCAAATTGTATCCCTTTTATTTCCTTTTCCTGTCTATTGCTTGAGCTAGTACTTCCAGAACTATATTGAAAAGCAGAAGTGAGAGAGGTCATCCCTGTGTTGTTCCTGATCTTAATGGTAATTCCTTCAGTCTCTCTCCATTAAGTATTACTTGGGCTTTGGAGCTTTGTATATTGCCTTGATTATGTTAAGATGTGAACCAACCATGCCAATTCTCTCCAATGTTTTTTTTTTTTTTTAATTTTTTACTTATTTATTTGAGAGTGACAGACACAGAGAGAAAGACAGATAGAGGGAGAGAGAGAGAATGGGCGCACCAGGGCTTCCAGCCACTGCAAACGAACTCCAGACGCGTGCGCCCCCTTGTGCATCTGGCTAACGTGGGACCTGGGGAACCGAGCCTCGAACCGGGGTCCTTAGGCTTCACAGGTAAGCGCTTAACCGCTTAGCCATCTCTCCAGCCCTCTCCAATATTTTGATCATGAAGTGATGCTGTTTCTTGTCAAAGGCCTTTTCTGCATCTATTGAAATGATCATGTGGTTTTTATGTTTAAGCTTGTTTATGTGTTGTATTACATTGACAGATTTTCATATGTTGAACCACACTTGTGTTCCTGGGATAAATCCCACTTGGTCAAGGTGGATAATGGTTTTGATGTATTGTTGGATTCAGTTTGTGAGTATTTTGTTCAGGATTTTTGTATCTATGTTAATTAGGGAAATAGGCTGGTGGTTTTCTTTTCTTGTGGCATATCTGCGTGGTTTTTGGATTATGGTGATACTAGCTTCATAGAAGGAGTTGGGTAGCTTTCCCTGTTCTTCAATTGTGTGGCACAGTTTTGGGAAGATTGGTTTGTGTTCTTCCATAAAGGTTTGATAAAATTCGGCTGAGAATCCATCAGGACCTGGACTTTTGGGGAGGTTTTTTATTACTTTTTCAATCTCCATGAGTGTGATGGGTTCATTGAGGTGATTAATCTGCTCTGAGTTTAGCTTTGGTAGGTGGTATGCATCCAGGTATTTATCCATCCCCTCCACTTTTTTTCAGTTTTGTGGAGTAGAGGTTTTTGAAATAAGTCCTGATGATTCTCCCAATTTCACCTATGTCTGTTGTGATCTCTCCTTTTTCATTTTGAATTTTGGTGGGTCTTTTGATTTCTAGCAATAGAGCATTGTGATCTGATATCATTTAGGGAATTATGTCAATTTTCCTAAATATGTGGAGGCAGTCTTTGTGACCCAGTATATGGTCTATTTTAGAGAATGTTCCATGGGCTGCTGAGAAGAATGTGTAGTCTGTGGATTTGGAATGGAAAGTTCTGTAGGTATCCATTAGGTCTAAGTGTTCTACGGTTTTGTTGATCTGTCTTACTTCTCTGTTGAGTTTCTGTTTGGATGATCTGTCTATTACTGATAATGGTGTGTTGAAGGCCCCAGCTATGATGGTGTTGGTGGTTATTTCTGTTTTAATGTCAATATGTATTGGAGAGTTTCTCCTTTGGTCCAGTCTCTTTGGTGTTCTGTTCGCATCTTGTATCTTGATGGGCATTTATTTATTTATTTAATGTCAAAATGCAGTCCACTGCTTTATTTGCTCATTTCTTTTTTTTGTCTTTTTTTTACACTTTTCTTTTTGTTTTTATTTATTTTATTTTTATTTTTATTTATTTATTTAAATTTTTATTAACATTTTCCATGATTATAAAATATACCCCATGGTAATTCCCTCCCTCCCCACCCCCACACTTTCCCATTTGAAATTCCATTCTCCATCATATTACCTCCCCATTATAATCATTGTAATTACATATATAAAATATCAACCTATTAAGTATCCTCCTCCCTTCCTTTCTCTTCCCTTTATGTCTCCTTTTTAACTTACTGGCCTCTGCTACTAAGTATTTTCATTCTCACGCACAAGCCCAATCATCTATAGCTAGGATCCACATATGAGGGAGAACATGTGGCACTTGACTTTCTGGGCCTGGGTTACCTCACTTAGTATAATCCTTTCGGGGTCCATCCATTTTTCTGCAAATTTCATAACTTCATTTTTCTTTACCACTGAGTAGAACTCCATTGTATAAATGTGCCACATCTTCATTATCCACTCATCTGTTGAGGGACATCTAGGCTGGTTCCATTTCCCAGCTATTATAAATTGAGCAGCAATAAACATGGTTGAGCATACACTTGTAAGGAAATGAGATGAGTCCTTTGGATATATGCCTAGGAGTGCTATAGCTGGGTCATATGGTAGATCACTCTTTAGCTGATTGAGGAACCTCCACACTGTTTTCCACAATGGCTGGACCAGATTGCATTCCCACCAGCAGTGTAGAAGGCTTCTTCTTTTTCCACATCCCCGCCAATATTTATGATCATTTGTTTTCATGATGGTGGCCAATCCGACAGGAGTGAGATGGAATCTCAATGTAGTTTTAATCTGCATTTCCCTGATGACTAGTGACGTAGAACCTTTTTTTAGATGCTTATATGCCATTCGTATTTCTTCCTTTGAGAACTCTCTATTTAGCTCCATAGTCCATTTTTTTGATTGGCTTGTTTGATTCCTTATTATTTAACATTTTGAGTTCTTTGTATATCCTAGATATTAATCCTCTATCAGATATATAGCTGGCGAAGATGTTTTCCCATTCTGTAGGTTGTTTCTTTGCTTTTTTCACTGTGTCCTTTGCAGTGCAAAATCTTTGTAATTTCGGGCTGGAGAGATGGCTTAGCAGTTAAGCGCTTGCCTGTGAAGCCTAAGGACCCCGGTTTGAGGCTCGGTTCCCCAGGTCCCACGTTAGCCAGATGCACAAGGGGGCACACGCGTCTGGAGTTCGTTTGCAGAGGCTGGAAGCCCTGGCGTGCCCATTCTCTCTCTCTCCCTCTATCTGTCTTTCTCTCTGTGTCTGTCGCTCTCAAATAAGTAAATAAAAAATTTTTAAAAAAATCTTTGTAATTTCATGAGGTTCCAGTAATTAATCTGTGGTTTTATTGCCTGAGCAATTGGGGTTGTATTCAGAAAGTCTTTGCCAAGACCAATATGTTGAAGGGTTTCCCCTACTTTTTCCTCTAGCAGTTTCAGAGTTTCAGGTCTGATGTTAAGGTCTTTAATCCATTTGGACTTATTTCTTGTGCATGGCGAGAGAGAAGAATCTATTTTCATCCTTCTACAGATATATATCCAGTTTTCAAAACACCATTTGCTGAAGAGGTTGTCTCTTCTCCAATGAGTATTTTTGGCATTTTTATCGAATATCAGGTGGCTATAGCTACTTGAGCTTACATCTGGGTCCTCCATTCTGTTCCACTGATCTACATGTCTGTTTTTGTGTTGATGGGCCTTTCTTTTAAAAGAGTCAGGAAATTTTCTTCAATTATTTTGTAAAAGAAGTTCTCCATGACCTTGGTCTGAAATTCTTCTCCTTCTGGTTTTCCAATGATTCTGATATTAGGACGTTAATTGTATCCCACAATACCCTCATGTTCTGTTCACAGGAACTTTTGAACTTACTGAAATTTTTGAAATCTTGAACTGTTTCTTCCATCCTGTCTTCCAGATCAGAATTTCTATCCTCCACCTTTCTGAGTCTATTCCTGAGAGCTTCTAGAGAGTTTTGGACTTGTTCAATTATGTTTGCATTTTCTACTACTTTCCTATATATCACTTCCATCGCTTTGTCCAGCTCCCTTTTCACCTCTTTTTCTGATTTTCATGATTATTCTTGGAATTGTTCCTTGCATTTCTTTATGTTTTCATTTATTGTGGCCAGCTGATTTTTAAGGTCCCCCCCTTTTTTTTTCACTCTCCCTCAACTCTCTTAGCTCTCTTTGAATTCCTTCCAGTGTCTTATCATATTGCTCTAGCTTAGTGATGGTAGCATCCACACGATTATCTGTCCTTTGTTGCTTTCCTGCAAGTTCTACCAGTAGGTTGGTCAGGGTTGCATTGCTCATAGCTTCCACTTGATGTTCTGATCCTAGCAACTCTTTTATGTTTTGGTTAGATGTAATCCTTGTTGGACTGGGTGATCTATCTGGATTTTCTTGCATTTTATTTTTCATGTTATTTCTTTTGCCCTGTGGTCTACCCATGACAGTGTATGGTCAGGTAGGTGGGTGGATCAGCCTGGGCTCTAGCTCAATGGGAATCCAAGACAGCCTGTGGCAGTTGCTAAGCAGCCTGGATTTTGGCTCTCACTATTCAAAGCCGCCTATCTACTGCCTGACAGGGGCGCCAAAGTTGCCTGAATTCTCACCCAGTTATTCAGCAAAGCTACCTGCCTTCCAGCTTGAAAGGGGACTGAGGTAGCAAGCCCTGAAGCTGCCATAACTCTGGCTGGGAACACTGGGATCTGCAAAAAGTCTGCACTCCCCCACCACAGGGGAGTGGGGGATGGGTGGCGATGGACAGGTAGGGGATGGCACCTGAGCTGGCACTAGTGACTCAGTGTGGGCTTGTTTGGCCCTTGCTGTGAGACTGGTCCTGCTGCATGTGTAATTGTAGTGCAGAGGCAGCTGCAGCGGGCATGGGATCAGAGCACAGCAGAGGCTGGCCAGCAGGCCAGGATTAGAGCATAGCTGCACTGGGTCTGGAGGCCGCCCAATCGGAGAACAACTGTGGAGGTCCCTGCGGGTGTGGAGATCCCCGAGTGTGTGCAAAGGGAGCACAGAGGCATAGGTCCCCGCGGGTGTGTGATCAGAGCACAGCACAGCAGGCTGGCGGGTGCACAATCAGAGCACAGCCGCTTGGGGAGCAGGGTGTGGTGGCTGTATGGGGCGGTAGACTACCCACTCAAGAGGGGATCCACGATTCCCTGTTTTTCCCCCCTCTGTGCCCTCCCACTGACATGAAGACCCTGATAATGCCTAAGTTTTTGCCTTTCTTTCCAAGTATTTGCAGCGCAGGTAGGCGGTCATATTCTTGGCTGGAAGTTCCTGCAAGGAGGGTTTTTAATGATTGGGCCAACTGGGAAAGTTGGCGAATCACTTGCCATGTGACTTCCTCCAAATTACAGTGGGAGTTCACACCCAAGAGAGCTACAGGGGTACAAAAGGTGTGTGGCCTAGGCATCGGCAGATAGGGTGGAGGGTCTTCCACAGGTGTAGTGCAAGGGGGCCAATATTTAGTGGCCTCATCCTCCAATGATGTCTCCTCAGCAGGAAAAAAAAGGCTCACTGGGGGTTTTCTGGTAATTTCTGACAGCACAGGTTAGATAGACATAGCGAAGTTAGGGGGGCTTTTAGGAGTATGGGAGACTAGGTCATCCTCAGGCATAGGAACAATGACAGAGGGGCACTGTGAAGGGGGATCATTCTGCCTGGGGCCGCCTCCGCTGTGGTGCTCATCTGGAGGACTGAGCAGCTCAGAAAGGAAAACGACATCAGAGCCGCAGCTGCAGCCACCACGTGAGGATCCTGATGGCGGGAAGTTATTTCCTGAGTGGGAGGGGTCTGGCTAGGTTTAAGACTATTTTTTTTAATTTAATTTATTTTTACATCTTTTCACAATTTTTATTAACATTTTCCATGATTATAAAAAATAACTCATGGAAATACCCTCCCCCCTCCGCACTTTCCCCTTTCAAATTCAATTCTACATCATATTACCTCCCCATCACAATCAATCTACTTACACATATATACAATACCAACCTATTAAGTACACTCTTCCCTTCCTTTATATTCCCTTTATATCTCCTTTTTAATTTATTGGCTTCTCATGCAGAAGCCCAATCATCTGCAGCTAGGATCCACATATGAGAGAGAACATGTGGCACTTGGCTTTCTGGGCCTGGGTTACGTCACTTAGTATAATCCTTTCGGGGTCCATCCATTTTTCTGCAAATTTCATAACTTCATTTTTCTTTACCGCTGTGTAGAACTCCATTGTACAAATGTGCAACATCTTCATTATCCACTCATCAGTTGACAGACATCTAGGCTGGTTCCATTTCCCAGCTATTATAAATTGAGCAGCAATAAACATGGTTGAGCACGTACTTCTAAGGAAATGAGATGAGTCCTTAGGATATATTCCTAGGAGTGCTATAGCTGGGTCATATGGTAGATCACTCTTTAGCTGTTTTAGGAACCGCCACACTGATTTCCACAATGGCTGGACCAGATTGCATTCCCACCAGCAGTGTAGAAGGGTTCTTCTTTTCCCACATCCCTGCCAACATTTATGATCATCTGTTTTCATGATGGTAGCTAATCTGACAGGAGAGATATGGAATCTCAATGTAGTTTTAATCTGCATTTCCCTGATGACTAGTGATGTAGAACATTTTTTAGATGCTTATATGCCATTCATATTTCTTCCTTTGAAAATACTCTAGCTCCATAGACCATTTTTTGATTGTCTTATTTGATTTCCTATTATTTAACTTTATGAGTTCTTTGTATGTCCTAGATATTAATCCTCTATTAGATGTATAGCTGGAGAAGATTTTTTCCCATTCTGTAGGTTGCCTCTTTGCTTTTTTCACTGTGTCCTTTGCAGTGTAAGATCTTTGTAATTTCATGAAGTCCCAGTGAATAATCTGTGGTTTTATAGCTTGAGCAATTGGGGTTGTATTCAGAAAGTCTTTGCCAAGACCAATATGTTGAAGGGTTTCCCCTACTTTTTCCTCTAGCAGTTTCAGAGTTTCAGGTCTGATGTTAAGGTCTTTAATCCATTTGGACTTAATTCTTGTGCATGGCAAGAAAGAAGAATCTATTTTCATCCTTCTGCAGATATATATCCAGTTTTCCCAACACCAATTGCAGAAGAGGCTGTCTTTTCTCCAATGAGTATTTTTGGCATTTTTATCAAATATTAGGTGGCTATAGCTACCTGGGCCTATATCTGGGTCCTCCATTCTGTTCCACTGATCTACATGTCTGTTTTTGTGCCAGTTCCATGCTGTTTTTTTTTTTTTTTTTTTTTTTTTACTATGGCTCTGTAGTATAGGTTAAAATCAGGTATGGTGATACCACCAGCCTTATTTCTGTGGATCAGTATTATTTTAGATATTCAAGGATTTCTGTGATTCCAAATGAATTTTTGGAATGATTTTTCTATTTCCATGAACAATGTGTTTGGAATTTTGATAGGGATTGCATTAAATGTGTAGATTGCTTTGGTAATATTTCCATTTTCACAATATTGAGTCTTTCAATCCAGGAACAAGGGATGCTTCTCCACTTTCTAGTGTCTTCTGCAATTTCTCATTTGAGAGTTTTGAAGTTCTCATTGTAGAGATTCTTTACTTCCTTGGTTAGGTTTATTCCAAGGTACTTTATTTTTTTAATGCAATTGTGAATGGGAGTGATTCTCTGATTTCATCCTTTGTGTGCTTTTTTGTTAGCATACATGAAGGCTACTGATTTCTGTGTATTTATTTTGTATCATGCTACATGGCTGTAGGTTTTTATCAGCTGTTACAGTTTGCAAGTAGCATCTTTAGGGCTCTTTATGTATAGAATAGTGTCGTCTGCAAATAATGATAACTTGATCTCTTCTTTTCCAATTTGTATCATTTTATGTATGACTCTTGCCTTATTGCTATGGCTAAGACTTCCAGAACTATATTAAATAAAAGTGGGGACCGTAGACACCCTTGTCTTGTTCCTGATTTTAGTGGAAAAGCTTCCAGTTTTTCCCCATTTAGTAATATGTTGGCTGTAGGCTTGTCATAAATAGCTTTTATAATATTGAGATCTGTTCTATCTAGTTCCAGTCTCTGTAGGACTTTTTTCATGAAGGGTTGTTGGATTTTGTTGAACACTTTCTCTGCATCTAATGAGATGATCATGTGATTTTTGTCCTTCAACCCATTTATATAATGTATTATATTTATAGACTCGTATATATTGAACCATCCCTGCATCTCTGGGATAAAGCCTACTTGGTCAGGGTGAATAGTCTTTCTGATATCTTCTTATATTTTGTTTGCCAATATTTTGTTGAGAATTTTTGCATCTATGTTCATGAGGGAGATTGGTCTGTAATTTTCTGTTTTTGTTTTATCTTTGCCTGGTTTTCGTATCAAGGTGATGGTGGCTTCATAGAAGGAATTTGGTAGAATTCCTTCTTTTTCTATTTCCTGGAAAAGCTTAAGAAGCAATGGTGTTAGCTCTTTCTTGAAGGTCTAGTAAAATTTAGCAGTGAATTCATCTGGGCCTGGGCTTTTTTTTAGTTGGGAGATTATTGATAACTGTTTGGATCTCCATGCTTGTTATAGGTCTATTTAAGTGATTAATCTCATCTTGATTTAATTTAGGTAGTGTGGTGGTTTGATTCAGGTGTCCCCCATAAACATAGGTGTTCTGAATGCTAGGTTCCCAGCTGATGGATATTTGGGAATTAATGCCTCCTGGAGGGAGTGTATTGTTGGGGGCGGGCTTATGGGCTTTATAGACAGTTTCCCCATGCCAGTGTTTGGCACACCCTCCTGTTGCTGTGGTCCATCTTATATTGGCCAGGGGGTGATGTCCACCCTCTGCTCATGCCATCGTTTTCCCCTGCCATCGTGGAGCTTCCCCTCGAGCCTGTAAGCCAAAATAAATCTCTTTTTCCCAGAAGCTGCTCTTGGTTGGGTGATTTCTAACAGCAATGCGACCCAGACTGCAACAGGTAGGTCATATAAATCCAGGAAATCACCCATTTCTTTCACATTTTCATACTTTGTGGAATATATGCTTTTATAGTATGTCCCTATGATTTTTTGAATTTCTCTGGAATCTGTTGTGATGTTACTTTTTTATCTCTAATTTTATTAATTTGTGTCTCTTCTATCTTTGTTTTGGTCAGATTTGCTAAGGGTTTATCAGTCTTGTTTATGCTTTCAAAGAACCAACTCTTTGTTACATTAATTTTTTGGATTTTTTTTGTTTTTATTTCATTAATCTCTGCCCCAATCTTTATTATTTCTTCCCATCTACTTACTTTTGTTTTGCATTGTTCTTCTTTTTCCAAGGCTTTAAGGTGAAGCATTAGGTCGTTTACTTGCGACCTTTCAAATTGCTTAACATAGGCACTTAAAGCTATAAATTTACCTCTTAGGATTGCCTTCATTGTGTCCCAGAGAATTTAGTATGTTGTGTTCTCATTATCATTTGACTCTAAAAATTTTTAAATTTCCTTCTTGAATTCTTCATTGACCAATTCATCATTTAGTAGTGTATTGTTTAGTTTCCATGATTTTGTGTATGCTCTATGGCCTTTCTTGCTACTGATTTGTAGTTTAATTCCATTGTGGTCAGATATTCTGTATATTCTGCAGCCTTTGAATGAAATGTCCTGTATATATCTGTTAGGTCCATTCCTTCTATGACCTCATTTAGTCCAGATGCCTATCTGTTTATTTTTTCCCAGGATGAGAGTGGGGTGTTAAAGTCACCCACCACCACTATGTTTGGTGTTATCTGTGACCTTAGTTCTAATAGTGTTTGTTTGATGAATTTGGGAGCCCCCATGTTAGGTGCATATATGTTTAGGATTGTAATGTCCTCCTGTTGGAGTGTGCCCTTAATCAATATAAAGTGACCTTCCTTATCTTTCTTGACTAATGTTGGACTGAAGTCTACATTGTCAGATATTATGATAGCAACCCCTGCTTGTTTTCTATGCCCATTTGTTTGAAACACTGTTTTCCAACCTTTCACCCTAAGATAATGTCTATCCTTTGTAGAAAGGTGAGTTTCTTGGAGACAACAATTTGTAGGATCCTGCTTTTTAACCCAGTCTGCAAACCTCTGTGCCCCGGCCAGTGGAGAATTGAAGAAGGATTCATGGAGAAATTAACCTGAATGAGAGAAGGCAAACAGACACAATAAGGAGACCATGCTAGATGTTTGTCAAGGCCTCAGAGTCTTTATTTTTTACACAGTGGTTGTATAGGGGGAGAAAGGGGGGGGGAGATAACCTGGCTGATATGACTTAGGGCTTTGGAATTGTCAGGAAACCTAGAGGGAATATAATTAGGAGTTCATCTAATCTTGCCTCAATGGCTTAACATCCTGACTGCACTAGGCTTCACATCCTGACCATAAACTGGCCTTTTGCAAAAGATAAGATTCTGTAAGCAGTCTGCTGATGGACTTTCCAGAAGTACCTAACAGAAAGCTGGATGGACCAGCTTTCTGAGTAATGAGTCAGCTTATGAGCAGGCCCAGGCAAAATGGAGAGGGTTTTGCTCTATGGTTCCCGACACCTATGTCTTTTGGTTGGGGCATTGAGGCCATTGATATTAAGAGATATTATTGAAAGGTGTGTATTTATGTTTGCCATTTTTTTGTGTGTGGTTCCAGTTCTACCTTTGCTCTCTTGTGTTAACTAGTATTCAAGTATTGCTTGTTTTTTCAGGTTCCTTATATGTGTGCTTTTCCTTTTCTTCAGCATGGAGGATTCTATCAAGCATTTTCTGTAGAGCTGGTTTTTTTCTTCAAATACTCCTTTAACCTGCTTTTGTCATGGAATGTCCTGATTTCTCCGTCTATTTGAATGGATAACTTTGCAGGATAAAGTAACCTTGGTTGACAGTTGTTATCTTTCAGAACTTGGAATATATCACTCCAAGCCCTTCTGGTTTTTAAAGTTTTTGTTAAATAATATGCTGTAATCCTGATGGGCTTGCCTTTGTAGGTAACTTGATTTTTCTCTCTAACTGCTTTCAATATTTTTTCTTTGGTTTGTGTGTTTGGTAGTTTGATTATAATATGGCAAGGGAGGTTCTTTCCAGGTTTTGTCTGGCTGGGGTTCTAAAAGCTTCCTGTATCTGCATTGGCACCGCTTTCCCTATTTGGGGGGAGTTTTCTTCTATGATTTTGATGAAGATGCCTACTATGCCTTTGGAGTGCAATTCATGTCCTTCTACTATGCCCTGAATTCTTATATTTGATCTTTTAATAGTGTCCCGAATATCTTGAAGTTCCCAGTCATACTTTTCTATAAGTTTGTCATTCTCTTTGTTGGACTGTATTAGATCTGCCACCTGGTCTTCTAGCTTAGATATTCTGTCCTCTCCTTCATCCATTATACTGGTGAGATTTTCTACAGAGTTTTTTTTATTTCATTAACTGTGTTCTTCTTTGCTAGTAATTCTGACTGATTTTTCTTTATTATTTCTATTTCCATATTTATGTCATGTATTGCCTTCTTTATTTCATGAAATTGGTGTCTTGCATCTTCTTTGATTCTTTGATTTTCTCTTCCAGTTCCTCTTTGACTCCTTTGATTTGTTCTTTGATTTCTTTGAAAATTATTTACAATCATTCTTTTGAAATCTTTCTCAGGCATTTCCTCTAACTCATTTTCACTGGTGTTCATTTCTGATGCATTAATACTTTTAGGCGGATTTATGTTCTTTTGCTTTTTAGTGTTTCTTGTGTTATAATGTATATATTTTTGCATCTTGGATTAAGTTAATGCTTGGATTTTCTAGCTAGCTGGGTATTCTTTGCTGTATCAATTGATCAGATGTTATATATCTTCAGGGTAGGGTCTTAAGATGTTAGGTGTGGTTCTTAACACTTTCAGAGTATCTAGAAAAGTGTCCCTAGGGGTTGGGTTTGCCTGATATGGGATTATTCAAGTAGGCTGAGTGGAATATAATATAGGTAGATTCTAAAGTTTAACTAAACACTGTTCACATTTAATCAAAAACAGCACCGAGTATGCATGTAACAGAGGTATTATAACAACCAGATCCTCTATCAACAAAGAGGTTAATATTTCTGGTCTGTTGAGGTATCCACATCAGCTTGTGACCAATTGAGACCCCTTCCTGGTGCAATCCCACTTACATTTTTGGATGATTTTGGTTTCAGTCAAGTTGCTGTCTGGGTCTTTGGGTCACTGCTCTGATTTCTGGAGCTGTGCACTGGCTTTTCTTGCATGGCAAACGGAGCCTGGCAACTGTGGCCCTGCAGAATGGCACACCAGCTGCTGGAACCGCTACTGCTGCTGCTGAAGCTGCTGCTGCTGGATCCGTGGCCACTGCTGCTAAAGCTGCCAGTGCTGGATCTGCCACTGCTGCTGCCACTGCTGCTGTTGCTGTAGTTTCCACTGCTTGATCGGCCACTGCTGCCTCTGAAGCTGCCACTGCTGGAACTGCCACTGCTGCCTGTGTAACTGCTGTGGTTGGATCTGCCACTGCTGGATCTCCTGCCTCTGGGTCTGCTGTTACCTGTGCTGGAGCCACTGATGTTGCTGCCGGACTCTGTTCCTGCTTGGGTCCTGCTGTCAGCTCAAGTTGGCATGGTGGGGTTCCGGGACTGCTGCTCAGTTCTCTGGGCACAGGCAGTGGGGGAGGGGAGGGAGCGGATGCTACTCTAGTTCTCTCACTGTTCCATGTGTTTTTCTACCTTGTGATCTGCGACTCTGTTGTTCACTGCTAATTTCCCTTCATGTTTCTTGAGTTTTTGGAAAGCTCCGATGTGAGCAGAAGCTCCCCTCCCCTAGCTTTTCCTGCGGCTTGAGCCGAGCCTGTTTGCTTTCTGGTGTGCTACTGCTGCCGTGGTCGGCAGACCTTCTGGGGCCACTTCTGCTAGCCTGTGCAGTCTCTGGATGCTCTGGATCTCTTCTACTTCTCTGCTGCCATTGCAATTTCATATACACCTCACTTTTTAGTAAAAGTGTGTATTTTGCTGAGTTTTTTTGGTCTTTTCCCCCCTAGGCTGCTTCAGCATGGTACCTATGCTGCCATCTTAACCAGAAGACCAAGACTATTTTTAAGAAAGGCTTCTCCATCCCTAACAACTTTTGAAATGTCTGGTTGGCACCAGTGGACCTGGAGGATATCAGTTATTAAGTTCCAATAGGAGACGATCTGAACCGAGACCTTCTTAGGACCAAAAGTCCTATAGTAATCCTTTAAACAATCTCCCACTCTCCCCCAATGTTTTTCATTGATGGTGCCTTCCTGGGGAAACCATGGACATAAGTCTTCTAAGAAGAAGAAGAAGTGAACAAGATCTTTTTTCTTAACTTTTGCCCCATGAGTCTTGAGGGAGTCTTTAAGTCCCTGGATGAAAAGTTCCTGTTTACTTAGGGTCTGTCTCATCATAGAAAGGAAAGAGTAGAAACAGCAAGACCAGAGGGCAATGTTCCTGGTTGGAGAACCAGCATGGGGGGATTCACTGGCATGGGGGAGTTCCCCAATGGGCCTGATGCAAGCTTGTCCACAAGTTTAAGAATCCAGCATCACCCTAAGGGCATCTACTGGCCGTTGTGCTACTAGTTTCGGTGGTTGGAAGAGAGGCTAGATAGGAGGTCTTTGCAAATGCCCGAATGGGCTGTCAGGATTCTCAAAGGGAGCTAGGGGATTCAGCCAATGCCAGAGGGTAGCCCTAGCGAAGAAGCTTTAGTTGCCCTGTCACTATGTTGCAACTCCACATGATCATGCCAACCGCAAGTAAAAGAACGAAAAGAAGTTTACAAAGACCAACAAAGATATCCTGCAGTTCCTGTGTCTTGCAAATCTGACTGAATAGTCTTTATTTAAATGGTTTGTCTAGAAGTTTGCATTGCTCTTCTTACCTTAATCAGATCTGTTTCACAGGTGGGCTTCTGTGGTGATTACTGGATGGATCTGTATTACAGTCAGGCTGCTGTGGTGATTGCTGTGCAAATCTTAACTCGCCAATGAGGTGGAGATTCAGGGAGAGGAACGGCCGTTCACTCAAGTGACGTTCAGGTTTTTCTTCGTACCTCGAGCCCCACGTTCGGGCACCACATGCCCTGGCCACCGGGGAGTCAAACAAGGACCCAAGGGGAAGTTACCCTGATTGGGAAGAGGCAAACAGACACAAGGAAGGAGACCAAGCCATGTTTCTGGTCAAGGCCACAAGATTTTATTTTTACATGTAGGTTTAGATAGGGTTGTAGGGGAAAGGGGACGTAATCAGGCCAAAGATCACAGAGTTACTGGCTAAACCGCAATGCCTCTGTTTCTTCATCAGTTAGTGGAAGCACAGTGGTGCGGGGGGTGGGGGGTATTACCCAAGTGTACAATTTCTTTCTTCATTTCTGGTAACTGAGCATTTAGATGAGGAGATAGAAACTTAACTTGCTGTATGGTGGTTTTTGTCAACATGGCCGAGGTTAGGCTCATAGCTCCCAACAATTGATAATCAAAATATAGAAATATTCTTTTCAGGTTAATCCCAGTACAATTTATATGGCTCTTTAAACTGAGTTAATAAATATAATACCAAATGGTTTTGTGTGTGTGTGTGTGTGTGTGTGTGTGTGTGTGCGTGTGTGTGCATGTGTGTGTATGTGTGTGCAATCCTTACAAAATTTCTTATAATCTTGAACAAATCATTCATCAAAGAAAGCATGTCCTTGAAGAAAAAATACTGAGGTTTTCAAACTTAATTTTCTGGGTATAAGGATCTGAGTTTCTTTTAATTATAGAATGGGCATGCATCAGAAATGAGCCAGCATGATGCTTGAATTATCTCTAACACTCATGATAGCCTGCCTGGTTGGGTTGTTATTTCCTTTTAATTCAGTGAGCGGGTAGTAAAAATCTCATACTTTTATATTGAGCTTAATAGTCCTAGACTTGCATGTTGTGGTAATTATATATAAGTTATCAACATGCCTAACTTATTGAAATATTAGAGCTTTCACTGGGCTTTGGAAAGGACTGAGCAGAGGGAATTTTGTTTATGTTCAGGTCTAATATTAACAGTAAAAATGAAAATATAATTCCTTTATTCTCAGTTGTTATCTTGGTTTGTTGCACATAGAGGCATTCACAATAATTTTCAGAGTCTTGAGTTTCATAGTCTAATATTCAATGGAAAAATTAATATTAAGAACCTCTTGTTCAAACATGAAGTTTAAAACAATGAAATCAGAACCTTACACTATGCACAGAGCTCTTTCTGTACCAGCTATAGGCTTCTGGCTGGCCATGCTATAGGCTTCAATTTGAATTTCCTAAACATAAATCCAGAGATAAATATTCATGGCAAAATAATCCACTGTGTGCATTTTGGGTGGGGGACAGGGGAATGGTCCTCAAAAGGGATAATTGATAAAGCACTAGTACAGAAAATGTTAAGCAAATGTTCATTCTCAGCTGAATTCTTTATTGTATCTGATCTGGAGGGGATTCTGATTCTGGAGCACACTTTTTCTTATGAGAGTTAGACTTGGGAAAAAGCAGCAGACATTTCCAGCAATTCTCTGATGAATGGAATAACCCAGTTTCTGGAGATGGAGGAAAAAGGTATAAAGGAGATCTGGTGAGAGCAACATTTTGTTCTGCAGTTACTCTCTCTAATTTTGTAATACTCAAAAGCCTCCTGTTTGTAACAGACTATAGCATGATACTGCAAGACATGAAGCAGCACTGTAACAAATGTGTCCTATTGTAGAAATACTTTTGGTTCCCACATGAATTCTTTCTAACAGAGTAGTTATAAAACTCGTGTTCTAACTCCTTCTTAGTTTTCCTAGGACTTCTTTCTAGAACTCAAATGACTTAAATACTTTAATAAATTAATTTTTTCCCATTATGTTTCTCCCATTATTCAGTGTATAAATGTACAAGATAGTTTATAAATTGTGCAAAAGTTGACTCAAAGCAAATTTCGTCAGTCTACTTATGGTTTTGAAAGAAAAATAGCATATAGTAGCTTCATGCATAAACATCAGCTTTCTTACAAGGTCACAATTCCTGTTTCCAAGTGACTTGCCTCAAATTTAACTAGGAGGCATTAAAATCACCACTTTTTCAGTTATACACTGTAAGTGCATCCTTTGAAATTTCAGATTGACCCATCAGCAAGGATGAGATATGCCTATCCATCCACCGGAGTGTGAGGAGGACAATACCCCTTACCTTTATGCACACATAAAACTAGGCTTTTGTTTGAGGCTTCAGTTCCACAGAGTAACCACAGATTATTGCCACTCAATTCATGATAATGCCCAACAAACCAAATTTTCCCTTTAGTAAAAACTTTCTCTCTATGAAGTGGTTTGTGATTAAATTTAATCCAGAGTATAAACTAATAGGGAAACCTTGTTTTCCATAAGTCTCAATAGCCAATTTGAAGTCAATTTTAAACTTCTCTAGCCACCTCTGCAAAAACATGATACTTCATTTTGGCATATTCTGCATAGTTACAGTTCTGTTTTCCCTTTTGCTAAGTGCACGTTGAGTAAAAACATTTCCATGGTATAATTTTTCTTTCTCCCACTTATCCATTTTGAACCACATATGTCCACTTGACTAACTCCCCTTTTATTTCTTACCCTCTTACTAATACTTTATTTCTCCACTTTTGCTGGTCTTTTCCCAAGTTTGGAACCTGCACAAGCTATGAGAATTAAGTCCATAATCATTTAATTTCTAAGAGACTATAATCAACAAAAAATTATTAATACAGAGGTAATATTTATTATTAAAACAAGAATCAGTATATATATGCCATAGTCTCTGGCCTTTCAGAATAGCAGTTCTGAGACATTCTATGGGTACCTCAGACAGCAATAAAGTCCATTGATAAAGAGCAGTAATCAAGACAAAATTAACAGACTCGATTGTTTGTTCCTTTTCTGTCTCATGTTCCCCAGTCCTTCACTAACACATCTTGGGATCTCCTCCCAAATCAACTACATGAATACTTGTCTTTGTCTCAGACCTTTTGTCAGGGTAGCTCCAATATAGGTGTGACCAGCAATGAAATTCTAATCAATACTGTCCCCTGAATGGGGTAGTGAAGCTTATTAATTTACCTGATATGAGAAATATATTGCTTTTAAACAACAAGAAGTAGGAGAGCAGCTCTGGGTAAAATAACCCTGAATCTCCTAAGGGGATGGCACTCTATATATGTAAGCAGAATAACAAATTACTGGGAGTAGAAAAGCCTAACTGAGGTCAGGGGAAGAGATTGAATAAAGAAAGGATGGGAGGAGGGTTATTCAATATCTAACAGGGTATGAATAAGTCATATGGAAACCTACTTTGTTGTACAATGGTGAATCAAGAAGCCATAGATTGTTACTAGAACATTTTCAGTGTCAGGAACGGGATACTCTCCAGTGAGTTGTAGGCCAGGGAGGTCCCTGATGTCCCCAAAACATTACAGGCTATTGCAAAGGCTCTTGCTTTTCCACTAAGAATAGATGGTGAGACCCTATTGTTGAAGACTCCACATGCTTGGGCTGGAAGGTCACTGAGAAATATTGCAGGAGCTGAGCTTAAAACCTACTCTGACCATCTGACAGAAATCTGGAAAAAGCTACACTGCATGCAGCTTGATGAGAGAGGGAGAAGTTACCAGTGGAGATAAATAACAGATCATGGTGACCTTGGACATGACTTAAAAGGCACCAATAGTGCTGAGAAGAGACAGATGAGTTCTCATCCCTGAAACATCTCTATCACACTTTCCAAGGCTCAGGGTCCATTTCAGAAGAGGTAGAAGAAAAAATGTAAGAGCCAAAGGAACTGTAGGACTCCTTACAATGCACTCTTCCACAAAATGGCCGGGATATCCATGACTTTGCAGTGTCTGGAACTACCTATATAACACCATTAAAATAGGAGGAAAAGATGATGACATCAAAATAAAAGAGAGGGTGATTGAAAGGGAGAAAGGATATGATGGAAATTTGCGAAGGGAAAAGTTGGGGTAGCAAATTATGGTTTATTGTCTATAATTATGGAATTTTTCAATAATAAAATTAATTAATTAATTTTAAAAACCCCTGAATATTACAGAAACTGATCTTAGAAGGATAATTTATATTCAAACCACAATAGGACCCATGGATATAGGACCATTCCAGGGGGACAAAAATATAAAAGCAGGTGTTTTTGTCATAGAAACATTGACAGCCTAGTATTAAGACCAAAGCAAAATCATCCAGGGAGTGACACTAGGCCATGAGCCCAAAGATGAGGCTCTTTGACTGATGGAATGACTGCTAACAGCATGCATGGCTGTGAGGTCATGCAGTACAACATATATCCACATGCAAGTCCTTGACTGATTTTCAGAAATTAAATAGTTCAAATATAAAATATATCTTTTTATTAGCAATGTTCACACATACATACTATGTCTAAGTGGAATCTACTGTATAAATCTCTCAAATCATTAACAAGAATTTGTAATTTTTTCTAGTTTGAATGGAACTACTGAGTAAGAAACAGATGAATTTGAGGGATCCAAAGTATAAGTGTTAACATACTGCCAGGCAACTCAAGGCCCAGATAATAAGGATGTAAGGATTGTAAGGATTTGGGGGAGGGAAAGAAGAAGGTGGGAGATAACAAGTACAAAACAAAATCCAAAATGAACTGGTACCATAGAAACCTTTATCCTTGAAGATGGACTAAAATATATGACATTCAACACAAGTTGGGAGGGGGGAGGGAGGAGCACCTGGAAAAAGGGGACTGGAGAGCATGGGATGAGGTATACCCTTAATCCACCCCCCCCCCAACTCCCTTGGCCTTTAACTCCCAGTACCAGAAATTGGTTGCTACCTGCAGTGAGCCATTGATTGAAGATACCTATGAGGTCTCCAAAACAAGACACACTTCTGTCAAAGCACTTGTTTACCTGCCTGTGGCAAAAAGTAAGACCCTATTCCTGAAGACACCATACACTGCTGACACAGATCATGGAGAGACCTGGCTGGAATCGGAAGAGAGACAGTCCCCAGAGAGCCCATCTACTGCTGGAAAGCACTACAGGAGCTATGGTGGTGGTGTGTGTGTGTGGGGGGGGGAGTGGCAAACAATGGTCTGAGCAATCAAACAACTAATCTACTCAGAAGCAAATAGCCAGACAAGATGTACATGCCAGTGCAAAAGTGGCTTTTTGATTGGCTAAGATATCCACTCAGTGTAAATGAACCTGTATCTGGAATTGGGGACCAGCTTGGAATCATGTGAAGACAAAGTTTGTCAAGCTGCCACTAGTCTGGCTAAAGAGGGGTGACATACACTAAATTCTCTCTAAATTAATAATGCTTATCCCACATAAACTATGCTGACTTCATTCTCCATTGGAGAATCTGTTTTTCCTTTTCAGCAGTTAGTGAGACCTAAGGAGATAAACTACCCCTCACACTTCAGCCAAGCCACAGCTGAAACCACAGAGGAATTGGGGAGATGAGCAAGAGTGCTCTTTCCATGGTTAACTTGATAAACTGCCAGGGTGAAGGAGACAGGCCCTGAAGATACTCAACACTTACCAAAGCAGACATCCAGAGGCTCATAAGAGTTCATCACTGAAGTATACTTAAAACTCACCCACCAGGCCTGGGAATTTTGCAAAGGAGGGGTCAGAAAGATTTTAAGAGCCATAGGTTGAGATATGATCAAGGGCATTTCCTCCCTGCAAAACTGATGGCTACCCCCACAAATACATAGGGAATACCTGCATCCCCATTGAAGAGGGTCCCTGTTAGAACAGGGGCAAGGATGAAGGAAAAGAAGGTACCAATACATGGTGTTTCCATAGGAAATATGTTAATAATAATAACAATAATAATAAATAATAATAATAAATGTAACTGCTGAATAAGCATGAAGGCTCCAGATAAGGGGAGATAAACTGGGGAGAATAGAAATACACCATGTGGAGCCCCAAATGCCATGTGGGCCACATGTAGATCAGGAGTCCATGTGACCTGATAGGGACCTGGGGAAAAAGCATGGAATGAAAAGAGAAAAGAAAGTTCAAGGAGCTCCTGCCATGTGGGGAGCTGGAGAGGATAAAGAACCCATGTGGAGAGTAAGGGCTAGGGGACCATCCCACCCTTGCCTGAGCCCCTCCCAGCTGGGCCAGCTGGTTGGTTAGAGCTAGGGGGTGTCTCAGGAGAGGATTAGCTCTGGTGAGGGGCTGGTGCTAAACTTGACCAACCACAATATTTAAGTCCTATGAAAGAGTTCCCTCCTAGGAGGGGTCCTGATTGTTTATGGAAAAACAGTTCTAAGGAGCTAGGCAAAAGATAAGAAGTCAGGTCATCTTGGATTTCTGGCAACTGTAATCTTTCCTGCCCTTTTTACCTTTAGGGGTCCAATCACCCTAATACCCCTTCTGTAGCAGACAACTTCAGGTCCCTGAGATAAAATTCCAGACCAGGTATGTCAGGCATTGCCAGGCACAGGCTGAAGCTTTCAGGAGAGGGGTCTGAGCTGCTAGGCACTGCTAAGGACCCCTAGGCTACAGGAAGCCACTTCCTCACCAAGCCCAGCACACCTAAATTTAGGCTTTGCCCACAGCCCTGTGACCTTTGGCCAGTTGCCTAGAAAACTCCTTATCAGCCTTCATACAGCCCATCCACTTGAGAGTGTAGGCCACCTGACCCCTCCCCCCACCCCACCATTGCCTACATGTTGGAATGAATGTCCCCATAGGAACCTCCAATCCCTTTAGGACCCTCCCCTCCACCCTCAGATGCTTATTCCCTGACAATAAATTTACAGAGATGTTCCTATCTTCAGGGAGTGATTCTTTCTCTTGTCACATGCTCACCCACCCAAGTTGCCTGGGTGGCTTTGGGGGGCCACAACCAGCCCTGGAATCAAAAATCCAGGAACCCACACAGGCACAGTTATGGAAGAAGGGATATTTATAGAAGCTTACAGATCCTGGGGAAGTTTCCATAATGGAAGGAGAAGCTGGCCTGCCTTCACAGGACCAACAAGAGAGAGAGAGAGAAAGCCACAAGCCAAAAGCCACACCACATAGCACACTTCAGAAACTCCAGGGGGAACTAGGTACTTTGCATATCTTAGATTGGAATGTCAAATCCACTACCACACTTTAGGGCTGGACCACCCAATGATGACTCCTCCAGCCACCTGGCTGGAAATCCAAGAAATTTTAATAAACTCCTGAATCTACTGGGGAGGGAGACATTTATTCAAATGACCACAAAAGTCATCTGTAATTTTGTAACTAGAAAAACCCTTTGTGAGAATTCTGAATGTTAGTTGTCTAAATGTTCTGTAACACAAGACTAACAGCAAAACAAACAAACAAACAAACAAAAAACATAAAAAAACAAACAAACAAAACACAAAGGCCCGATTTCTAAGAACAAAGTCATTCCAAACCTCAGGTAAAACTCTATGGCCTCATTAAACTCATGTTCATTAGAATCTCATAGGAGATATACTTTAAAACATTTGTTTTATGATTATGTGATATATAGAGATCAGAGATTACTAACTAGTTTAACCTAAACAAAATTTCCTCTTTAGTGTAGGTATTTTTTTCACAAAAATGTTGCTTTCTCATTTAACTTAAATTTGAAACCACTTTACTCCATCTTAATTTATGTAAGTGTATTGATGAAATATTACTTATTGTATAAATATAAATCTTAGTGATTTTGTATAGCAAAGTTCTTTCCTTTTTCAGACATATGTTGAAAAATTTAATAAATCACTGGAGCCCAACAGTTTATCAAATGGTCACTCAGAAATCTGACTTGTTTCATGCGTTCAATATGTGATATTATGACTCTCCTGGCTGTAGCCTGTTAACAGATGGAGGGAGCAAAACTGAAGGGGATTATATAAGATCCTTAAGACATCAGGATTAGAAATGGCAAACAACTTTGCAATAAAAAATTCATGGCTCTGTATTCAATCAAATGTGGTGAACTATAGCAGAGCTAAGTGTCCAGGATGAAAATGAAAACATGCTCAGTGATTGCATAGAATTTCCTCTGCTTCTACCTATTAACTCATCAATTCCTTTCTTTCTTGCACTATCCCATCTAGATTTCCAGGATGAAAATCCTAGAAGCACATGGTCCCGGGAGCATATCACACCATATTATGAATGCCATCTGATTGGACAAGACTTCACATACATGGCCAGCTGTTATTGAAGTCCCTGGAGGGGCTTGAATCTAAAATGACCCTTGGCATTTGTATTATATAATTTTACATTCAGGAACATTCCTAGATATTCTTTTGAGTGTGAACTAATTTAAATGAGTCACATTTCTTTATCAGAAAAACACCTAATTAGAACATTATACATCATTCCTCCCCCTCCCAATAGTTCAACAGTAATTAGCATGAATATTTAAAATGCAACACACATAACCTGGAATACATCACTGTGGTGGTTTTGAATGTAATGTCCTCACATAGCATCAAGTGTTTGTGATTAAGTTTCCTACTTAACCCTGACCTAGTAGAGCTTTTGGAAGGTGGAATCCTGCTGGGTGAAGTGTGTCAGCCTGGGCAGACCTTGGGGTGGAGTGCAGCCCCAAGGTGTGCTCTGAGCCAGCTTGAAACCTGGATGTTTGCTTTTCTCCCTCTACTATGGATGTATCATTAAGTGAGCAAGCTTACTTTCCTTTGATGAAGCTTCCCCTGGAACCTGTAAGCTAAAATAAATGCTTTCACCCGATAAGCTGCTCCTGGTGGAATGTTTGTCCAAGCAACAAGAAGGTAACTGCAATAGTCATCTTTTGCATATATCATTAGTCATTAGCTAAATTTGCTGTTATTTTTACATTCTTGAGGCAAAGACCAAAGTAAACTGATCAATCTCTTCATTTTCAAATATACTTCATGCAGCTACCTGTATTTGTTTCTGTCCCCAAAGCCCTTTGATTTGTTGTGGCCCCTTTATTTCTGGAGGTCATTGTATTTACAGAAATTATTTTCTACATATAATATTTGCAAATTTTTTTTTTTTTTTTTTTTTTTTGGTTTTTCGAGGTAGGGTCTCACTCTAGCCCAGGCTGACCTGGAATTCACTATGGAGTCTCAGGGTGGCCTTGAACTCACGGCGATCCTCCTACCTCTGCCTCCCGAGTGCTGGGATTAAAGGCGTGCGCCACCACGCCCGGCTTGCAAATCTTTTTTTTTTTTTTTTTTTTTTTTTAGCAAACAAACACACCTCTTATTTATTTGAGAGCGACAGACACAGAGAGACAGACAGAGGGAGAGAGAGAGAATGGGCGCGCCAGGGCTTCCAGCCTCTGCAAACGAACTCCAGACGCGTGCGCCCCCTTGTGCATCTGGCTAACGTGGGACCTGGGGAACCGAGCCTTGAACCGGGGTCCTTAGGCTTCACAGGCAAGCGCCTAACCGCTAAGCCATCTCTCCAGCCCGCAAATCTTTTTTATACAGTATTTATTTCACTCTAATCCTGCCTATGTATACATATATCATTATTCAGGGCCAAATAAAAAAAAGTGAAATAATTTTTTTGAATTAATAATCTTTGACAATAAACCTATGACTGATGTCTGTTTTTTTCTTATTCTTCTAAGCTACTTCTGTATATCACATAAATTGATATATTCTCCTCTTCATTAATATCTTAATGCCATGGTTTTAATATATCCCTGCCAAAATTCAGGTTTTGACAATGAGAGTGCTAACAGATGAAAGCTTTTAGAGTAGAATGGACCATGAGTGATCTTCTCTCATTGAATCACTTTCCTCCCAACAAAACCCTTTCAGGAACCATTCATATATTTTGCCCCTTGACTTCTGATTGTGTGGGGGTATTCTGTTTCTGTCTGTTGCAGTCCGGTTCACATTGCTGGTAGAAATCACCCAACCAAGAGCAGCTTCTGGGAGAAAGAGGTTTATTTGGCTTACAGGCTCGAGGGGAAGCTCCACGATGGCAGGGAAAAACGATGGCATGAGCAGAGGGTGGACATCACCCCCTGGCCAACATAAGGTGGAACACAGCAACAGGAGGGTGTACCAAACACTGGCATGGGGAAATTGGCTATAAAGACCATAAGCCCACCCCCAACAATACACTCCCTCCAGGAGGCATTAATTCCCAAATATCCATCAGCTGGGGAGCTAGCATCAGAACACCTAAGTTTATGGGGGACACCTGAATCAAACCACCACACTGTCCAAACACGAAAATACCATCTTGGAAGAAGAAAGAAGAAACACACTAAACAATGGAACTCAAGGACACTGATCTCAAACTGTCAGCCCTGAGAAGAGTGAATGAATTAATTTCTCTTTTTTGTTAATTTGTTTGCTTATGGCTTATTTGTTCAGGATAACATTATATAGTCAATACTGGGCTCAAGGTTTTTTTTTTTTTTTTTTTTTTGGTTTTTCAAGGTAGGGTCTCACTCAAGCTCAGGCTGACCTGGAATTCACTGTGTAGTTAGGGTGGCCTTGAACTCATGGAGATCCTCCTACCTCTGCCTCCCGAGTGCTGGGATTAAAGGCATGTGCCACCACGCCCAGCTTCAAGGTTTTTATTATTATTATTATTACTACTATTATTGCATAAGTCTTCCTACGGCAACATTTCTATTTTTTTAAATAAATTACCTGTTCTCACATATATTGTTATAGGATTAAAAAGGGAATGTGAGGCTGGAGAGATGGCTTTGCTATTAAGATGCTTGTTTGATAAAGGACCTCAGTTCAATTCCCAGTACCCATACAAGCCAGTTGAACAAGGGGGCACATGTGTCTGGAGTTTGTTTGCAGTGGCTGGAGGCCCTGGTGTGCCCATTCTCTCTCCCTCTCTGCCTCTTGCCCTCTCATAAATAAATAAATAAATAAATGATGGAGTCTGGAGTGTATCTTAAATCAATATTGGCCTTTACTTTCTTCAAGATGTTCTTCTTCATGAATATCCATACAAAGTTATTTTTCATTCTGTCAAATATGTTAATTAGTTTTGATGATCCAAGTACATTTCTCTTCTTGTTCTAGGATATACATAGTGGCAACTGGCTTGGAAGAGCCTTGAAACCACATCAGATCCTAAAATTTAGTATCTGTGGTGGTTACTCTATGATGGATGGATTATAGTAATGAAACAAATTATTCCAAAAATTAACTAAAATATCCATCCAAAAATGTCTTGGAGATGCTAAGGAGAGGCCTCAGCAGATAAAAGTGCTTGCTGGCAAAGCCAGCTGATTCAGGATTCAATGGGCCAGCCACCCACTGTGAAACCAATGAGCTACATTTATTTTATCCAGATGAAAATCAAATAGCATGTGACTTTTATATGTATCTTATATATATATTATTTACTTATATATTTATTTATTGTATTTTTATATTTTTTCAAAGTTTTACATTTCAACTTTTATATCCTAAAGATATTTTTGAAAATACATGCTTTCCATCAGGGTGAGGAGCTATATAAATATATATATAATTTATTTTCAAGCAGTCAGGAAGAGAGAAAAGGAAGAAAGAGACAGCAAGATAATATGAATCAGTAAGACCTCCCGATGCATGCATTTCTGTGCATGCGGCTTTACATGGGAACTGGGGAACAGAACCCAGGCCATCAGGATTTGTACGCAAACATCTTTAACTGCAAAGCCATCTCTCCAGCCCAACTTGTATCTTTCTGGGTGGATGTTCATTTGCCATGGCCACAATCCCTGGAGCCTCCAGGTATATGGGTGCTCACATATGCAAATAAATAAGCAAAGAAATATTTAAAAAATAATTAAAGTTCAGTATGTTGTTGAGTCCTGGAGAGAACATACTTCCTGGAAGGTCATGGTGTATTTTCTGTTTCATTACAAAGGCAAAACTTTTCTTGCTTTTACTTTTCCCCTTTCTAAGACACTCATGCTATTAGCATAGACGGTGTAGGTCAGTATTGAAGGAAGCACACTCACCTTGTTGAATGAAATTGAAATACATTTTGGAAGGATTCCTATATACCTTGGAGGTTTTCATCACATGCTTATACTCATCCCCCACAACAGACTTAAGATTCCTTTGCATTCAACTGAAACTCAAAGAAAGAAAGATACATCTGGAGGTCTTACTGATTCATATTATCTTGCTGTCTCTTTCTTCCTTTTATCTCTTCCTGACTGCTTGAAAATAAATCATATATATATATATGGCTCCTCACCCTGATGGAAAGCATGTATTTTCAAAAATATCTTTAGGATATAAAAGTTGAAATGTAAAACTTTGAAAAAATATAAAAATACAATAAATAAATATATAAGTAAATAATATATACATAAGATACATATAAAAGTCACATGCTATTTGATTTTCATCTGGATAAAATAAATGTAGCTCATTGGTTTCACAGTGGTCTTTTCTATTCTACTGTCACCTAAGAGTTATGTATCAGGTGCCACCTGTTATAGCCCATAAAAATGTGTTCAGGGGCTGGAGAGATGGTTTAGTGTTTAGGGCATTTGCTTGAAAAGCCAAAGGACCCAGGTTCAACTCCCCAAGACCCATGTTAACCAGATGCACAAGGGAGGTACATGTGTCTGGAGTTTGCTTGCAGTAGCTGGAGGCCCTGATGTGCCCATTCTGTTTGCCTCTGTCTCTGTCCTATCTCTCTCTCAAATAAATATATGGAAAAAATATTTTAAAAATGTGTTCAGTATTGTAATAATCTCACCTATAATTTTGAATCAAAAGTGAATTCTTAGACTTAAGAGGATATCTAATAATTCATTGTTATTGTGTATTAATAAGGCTAAAAGCTAAATAACTAATATTGAATCTGAAGATATTTAAACTAACCATACAATTTAATACTGAGGTATTTCAACAAGTAGCAAGTCAATTGAATTCTCAGTAGCCACCTAGATAAATCTACACAATGATGAAACAAATTAGAGCAAATATGTCAGCATGCTGAATTTTTACTGGTAGACTCAAGAGAAGAAATGATCCTGGAGAAAATCATGAAGTAATACCTGTGATTAAACTCTTCATTTATAAAATGACAATAATTTATTCTCTCTTCTGTTTCCTTTTGTGTTTTAGTTATTAGGAGTGTTATGAATTAGTGGAAACAATATTATTTATTTTTATTTTATTATGGACATACTTAGTATAGATACATCATGGTTTGGTACGTTCCTTTCCTCCTCCCTGCCCCCTTTGTGCTGGGAGCCCTCCTCAGTGGCATTGCTGGTATTCCCCAAGGGATTGTGGGTTATGTGTTGGGAGAGCAGCAGTCAGTTATTGGCAGGGGGCAATTCCCTGAGACATGTTGAGTGAGGTTTTTTTTGAAGGATTCTTGTTTGTTTGTTTTATTAGTTATGTACACAGTATGGATACAGCCATGTTGGTGCCATCGTTAGCATCCTCCTCCCAGTCCTCCCCCATCCAAAGGGACCCTCCTGGTGAATGTGGGTCATGCATTGTGGGATTAGCCATCAGTTATGGGGAGGAGTCAATGTCTTTGTGCATAAAGTTCCAACATGTGGCTCTAACAATCTTTCCACCTCTTCTTCCATGAATTTTCCTGAGCCATGTTAGGTTTCTTTTAGTTCTACTTGAGTGAAGTGGTCTTGGGAGCCTCTGTGTCTCTGGATATCTGGCTTGGTAGGAGCTGAGTGTTCTCGTTCTCTATCTTCTTCACCCCTGTGCTGGTACTAGGGTCACCAAGAGAGCAGCAGTCTTCGTCATTTCCTTAATTACTCTATGGTTTCAGCTGGGGCTCTGGTGAGGTATGATGGGCTGATACTCTCATCAGGATCTGTGTCCATTTGAAACAGAGAAGCAAATTCTCCAATGGATAGGGAAGTCAGCATCAGATAAATGGGATAACCATTATTAATTTAGAGAGAATTTAGTAAGTGTAGGTCCTCTTGCAGCCCACAATTGGTGGGAGCTTGATAATGGAAAGTGTGCTCGTTTTTGGACATGGTTCTGACTTGTTTTCAAGCTCCAGCTATAAACTCTGTTCCACTAAGTGGATCCATTAGCTAAATCAAGAGCAGTCAGTTAGCCACTATGACTGTGCACCACTATTGCACTTATGTGAGCATCATATCAGGTTGTTTGCTGCTGAATTGCTTAGACCATGAATTGCTTGGACAGATGTTGGTCATTTTCCCCTAGTCACTCGTGTAGCACCTTCTGACACTAGATGAGCTACCTGGCTGAGGACTGACTCTCTTCCAGATCCATCCAGGTCACTCCATGTTCAGTACCAAAAATATATGGTGTCTTCAGCAGTAGGGTCTTACAATTGGTGGGTCATCAAGTACTCTGACAGAGATCTTTCTTCTTTGGGGAAACCTTGTAGGTCTCTCTGATGAGCAGCTATTGTGGATATTAACTGCATGCTGGTACTGGAAGTTACAGGCCAGAGCCAAAGGAAAAGAAGGAAGAAAAAGATAGGTAATATAAGAGAGAAAGAGAGAAGAGGGAGAGAGAGAGAGAGAAACAGGAGCAGATTAAGGTTAGTCTTCATCATACACTCTCCAGGACCCTGTGATTCAGGTGTCCCCTCTAAGGACCTGATGAAGGTTCTAACATTTATTGTGTCTTGTCTTGAAGGATATAGAATTTTAAGGCACCATTGCCATTTAGGTCGAGTTTTGTTTCCCCTCCATTCTTACCCACCCTTCCCACTCTAATCTCCCTGTTGTCCAATCTGCAGATGATTGTTAGGTATGTCAGCATCTTAGGCAGATTCAGGTTAGGAGCCACAGATGAGTGAGACCATGCAATGAATATCATTTTGTGATTGAGTGAGTTCACTGAGAATGATCTGTTCCAAGTTAACCATTTTCCTTCAAATTTCATTGTGTTATTTTTCTTTACTGATGGTAGAAATCCATCATGTAGATATGCCATGTCTTGGTTATCCATTCATCTAATGATGGACATCTGGGATTATTTCAGCTCTTAGCTATTATGAACTGAGTAGCTAGAAATAGGGTTGAGAAAATCTCTCTGATTTGAAGGATGGAGGTAAATGCCTAGTAAGGGAATAACTAGGTGTATTGGTAACTCTATAGTCAAACTTTTCAGGAGTCTCTATATTGCTTTCAATAGTGGCTGTGCCATCTTATAGTCCTATAAAAAGTGAATGAGGGTTTCTACTTCTCCACATCCTCACCAAAATTTGTTTTCATTTGATTTTTTTAATGTTTTCTAGAATTACTGGGGTAAGGTAGAATCTCATAGTTGTTTTAATTTGCATTTCCATGATGATTAGGGATGATGAACATTTTCTTAAGTATGTGTTTGCCATTTGTATTTCCTCCTCTGAGAACTCCCTGTACAGTTACCTGCCCCATTTTGTGAGTGGGTTGTTTGTATTTTTATTGTACAGGTTTTTAAGTTCTTTGTAGATTCTAGAAATTAGGCTTCTGTTAGTTGTAGAGCTGGCAATAATTTTCTCCCATTCTGTAGGTAATTTATTGGCTCTGTTTATTGTATATTTGCCTGAAAAAAAAAAAAAAGACTTTTTAGCTATAATCTTTTTTTTTTTTTTTTGATGTTGTAGATTAATGTGTCCTGAGGAATCTGTCTACAAATACTTTATGCAAATCTTCTAGAGAGAGAGAAGTGGTGGTTTGATTAAGCTATCCCCCATAAACAGGTGATCTGGATGCTAGGTCCCCAGCTGATGGCTATTAGAAATTATAGCCTCCTGGAGGCAGTGTATTGATGGGGGCAGGCTTATGGGTATTATAGCCAGTTTCCCCATGCCAGTGTTTGGCACACTTTCTTGTTGCTATCTTCCACCTTATTTGGCCAGGGGATGATGCCCACCCTCTGCTCATGCTATCGTTCTCCCTGCCATCATGGAGCCTCCCCCTCAAAACTGTAAGCCAAAATGAACCTTTTTTTTTTTTTTCCCCACAAGCTGCTCTTGGGTGTGTGATTTCTGCCAGCAATGTGAACCTGACTGCAACAGTAAAGTGGTACCAGGAGTATGGTTACTGCTAGACACCTGATTATGTGGCTTCGGTCTTTTGGAGCTGATTTTCAAAAGGAATGTGGGAGGATTTGAATCCTTGGCCTTAGAGATGCCTTGCACTTCTGTAAGTACAGCTTTATGGACTATTTTGGTGAGAGTTGACAGAACTGAATCCAGTAAGAAGTATGGACTGTGAAGTTTGGCTTATGAGGGTGAGAAAGAACATTGCCTGGACTGGGCTAGCAGTTTGTGTGGGAAGTTTGTGGTTATGTCTGGGGTTCTGAGAAGTTGTGCCGGGTTGCTTTGCATAGAAATGAACTGGTGTGAGCAGAGGGATATGGAACAGAATGAAAAATTTGGGTGAGCTACTGCCCATTCAGCTGCAATTGAGAGATTACAACCTTTGAGATTGGGTCAGCTGACCTGTGTTGGGGCAACAGGAAGAATGTAGACTCTTTTGAAGGGGCTTGAGTGCTCAAGAAGTGTCCTGTTCTTCAAAGTCTGCTTTATTCCCCCCCTGGATTAACAAATTGGCACCCCACCTGGTATTGTTGAGCATAAGAAATGCAGGAAAGAGAAGGCCATTGAGTTTGCAATGAGGTCTTGTGTTTTGGAAATGATATTGTATATATATAAGTAGAAGAATAGATTAATGGGTGTGAAAAGGCCCAAAGTGAGGTCAGGGGAAGAGATTGAGTAAAGAAAAGGTGGAGGGTGGGCTAATTAAAATCTAAGAGGATGCAAATAAATCATATGGAATCCTCTGGTTTCAGACAATGGAATACTCAGGAGCCATAGATCATTGTGAGAAAATTCTCAGTGCCAGGGTTGGGATACCAGCAGTGAGTTGTTGGCCAGGGATGTCCCTGATACCCCCAAAACTTTATAGGCCATTGCCAAGGCCCTTGGTTTCCTACCAGGAATAGATGGTAAGACCCTATTGCTGAAGACTCCACATACTTGGACTGCAAGGCCACTGAGAAATCCAGCTGGAACTGAGCTGATAACCTCCTCCATGTAGACCAGCTGACAGAAGGCTGGAAGAAGCCATTCTACTTGTAGTTCAATTGGAGAAAGAGATACCATCAGTGAAGATACTCAACAGTGGAAACTACAAGCCTTATAATTGGCTAGCCAGGCCAAATGAACCAATGGTGCAATACTGGTATGTCTGTTATAGTGGAAACAAAGCTGCCCTCCAATTGTACTGGAGGCCTGCTTCATGGAAGGGAATACATCCCTGATACTGATAACATAAAACAGGAGTAGTCATGAACACTAGGGGTGTAACATCTGCTGATGTCTGGAAAAATGTATATACTATGATTACCAAACTGTCCCGTAAAAACTTTTCTTAATATTCATATCCTTATATTAACGCTACTCTCACTTTGGGTAGAGAATCTTCTCTTTTCAGATGGCAATGACCTTGGGATGACTCAGAAGGTTTCATAGTGCTGGAAAGAAGTGACTGGAGTACTGAGTAACATCTTGATCACAACTTCCAAGGCTCAGGGTCTAATGAGGAAGAGGTGGCAGAAAGAATGTAAGAGCCAAAGGAAGGGTAAGACTCCTTACAACATGGTCCTCCAGACAGAAAACGGCCTGGATATCCATGACCTCACCGTGCCTGACACTACCTACACAAGACCATCATAAGAGGAGGAAAAGATCATGATATCAAAATAAATGAGAGACTGATTAAGATGGAAAGGGTATATGATGGAGAATGGAATTTCAAAGGGGAATGTGGGGGGGGGGGGAGGGAGAGTATTACCATGGGATATTTTTTGGTTTATATTTATTTATTTATTTATTTGAGAGTGACAGACAGAGAAAGAGGCAAAGAGAGAGAGAGAATGGCATGCCAGGGCCTTCAGCCACTGCAAAGGAACTCCAGATGCATGTGCCCCTTGTGCATCTGGCTAACGTGGGTCCTGGGGAATGGAACCTCAAACTGAGGTCCTTAGGCTTCACAGGCAAGCACTTAACCACTAAGCCATCTCTCCAGTTACCATGGGGTATTTTTTATAATCATGGAAAATGTTAATAAAAATTGAGAAAAAATAAATAAATAAAAATTAAAAATAAAAAGAAAGTAGACTAGAGCCACACTGAGAACAGCATTTTATATTTTTAACATAGAATGGTACTAGATCTTTGAGGTTATGATATAAACAAATAAATCCAAGGAAAATATCAGATAAAGTCAAATTCATGATATTCTACAAATTATCATAATCATGAAGGTCATTGGGAACAAGGAAAGAATGTAGAATTTTCACAGACACAGACAGTCCACATGAATACGAATTGCAGTGTGATAACCTTCATTGCATCTGATGCCCTCAATTGAAATTAGTGTGTGAAAACCTAAATCAGCGAAAACTAAAGCAAGGCTATAGTTCTTTTATTACTATGTAATGTTTCTTAATTTTACAGAGGTACTAATGGTAATATAAAGCCTTAATATCAGTGGAAAATGGTTGAAGAGCACAGTAGAATGTCATGTTTTGTGCCTTATAACATGTATAAACCTGAAACTTTCCTAAAATCAACCTTTTATGTTTTTTAATGTTGAAAACCTAAATAATTTTTGCCCTTCACTTGAAATAGTCGTTTTGTCAGTGGCTGCATGAGCAACAAACTTTCTCTTTTCTTTTTTTTTAAATTAATTAATTAATTTATTTATTTGAGAGCGACAGACACAGAGAGAAAGACAGATAGAGGGAGAGAGAGAGAGAATGGGCGTGCCAGGGCTTCCAGCCTCTGCAAAAGAACTCCAGACGCGTGCGACCCCTTGTGCATCTGGCTAACGTGGGACCTGGGGAACCGAGCCTCGAACCGGGGTCCTTAGGCTTCACAGGCAAGCGCTTAACCGCTAAGCCATCTCTCCAGCCCACTTTCTCTTTTCTTAAGCAGTAACTATTTTGAATTTATAAGCACTGATGTCATAGTTGCCAAGTCACTCTCTATATTTTTCTTACATTGAAAATGTCTGTTGTTGAAGCAAATGCCTTCCAGAACCTACTTGAATTAATCAAAAATATATTTATTAGACAGTGTTAATGTTTCACAAAATAGAATTTATTTGAGAAGCATATCTATCAATTTAACTATCAATCTATATTCTATCTAGTGTACTAGGAAAGAGATCAAATATATAGGAATACAATATTTCCAACTTCATAAGCAGGCTACAAAACCATATTCTTTGCTTGGAGAGGCACATGTCTATGTTTTAATCCTGTAAGACATTAAATACTTGTGATTCTAGGTATAAAATACTGGCAGAAATTTTATAGCATCCTAATTTTATTAGGATTCTTTTGTTGTGTGTTAAGTTGGAATATTATATAACATTAATATGTAGATTAAAACTTACTATTTTTAAAGTATTATTTTTCTGTTCAATGTGTACAATGTTGGGAAAGGTATAGTTTATGTTATATATACATATACATATACATATACATATACATATACATATACATATATATACACACACACATATATATATATATATATGGCATATATGCTTATTTTTATTTAGAAAAAACTTTAGTAAATTCTAAGCATTGTCCTCTGGTAGAGTGATGGCCAGAAATTAATTATTAGGTTTTGCTCTGCTGAGTATTACTTTGAACTACCTTAGGCTGGTGCTATTGATTGATATCCATTGCTTATTTGTTAGGCATATATTATTTCCCTTAGAGTATTTTAATCTTACTACTAAAAGTAAATTGAGCACTAAAAAGAAGTTCCTAGCACTTTGCTGGTATGATTTATAGCAAAATTATTTATTTGGGGGCCATAATAATTTTGCCAATAATTTAAAATAATGTAACATTTGAAATGATATTATATTTGTAGCAATGTACTAAATATACATTTTATTTATTTATTTATTTTAAATATTTTTTTGTTCATTTTTTTATTTATTTATCTGAGAGTGACAGACACAGAGAGAAAGACAGGTAGAGGGAGAGAGAGAGAATGGGCGCGCCAGGGCTTCCAGCCTCTGCAAACGAACTCCAGACGCGTGCACCCCCTTGTGCATCTGGCTAACGTGGGACCTGGGGAAACGAGCCTCGAACCGGGGTCCTTAGGCTTCACAGGCAAGCGCTTAACCGCTAAGCCATCTCTCCAGTCCTAAATATACATTTTAAAAGGGGTTTTAGGTCACCTGTGAGAATCTGAAATTTGAAGCGGGGCATGGTGGCATATGCCTTTAACCTAGCTTGCCAGAGGCTGAGGTAGGAGGAAGGCGGTGAGTTCAAGACCACCATGAGACAACATAGTGAATTTCTGGTCAGCTTGGGCTAGAGTAGGACACTACCTTGAAAAACAAAACAAACAAACAAACAAAAAAGAATCTGAAATTTGAGATTATTATTTCTATATGGTGAACTGCTATCTTCTTACATATAGATTGACTTCACAAGAAAATCAACCTTATATTGTCTATGTTCATTTAAGCTTGGTTTTGAAAGAAATGTAGTATCTTGGAAGCAATATAAACATATATGTCTTTCTCACCATCTACATTCATTCTTAATTAAAAGTGAGATGAAATAAATGAACTCACTGAATTAGTTGATATAATAGCCATTTGCTATATTTGAATTAGTTGATATAATAGCCATTCTGATTTTAAGGTTTTTTTTTATTGACTTAACCAATTCATTTATTTTGTTGTATTATTGTTACTTTATTTTGAAGTGTCTGAGGATTGAATATAGGTCCTCAAACATGTTACCAAATTCAAAGTCAGTTAAAAATTGTAGTAAGGGCTGGAGGGATGGCTTAGCAGTTAAGGTGTTTCCCTGCAAAGCCAAAGGATCCACGTTCAATTCCCCAGGATGCACATTAGCCAGATACACAATGGGGCGTATGTGTCTGGAGTTTGTTTGCAGTGGCTGGAGGTCCTGGTGCACCCATTATCTTCCCCCCATTTTTCTGTCAAAATAAATTTTAAAAAATTGTTTAAGGTAATATTTCAGAAACAAGTGTTCCAAATATTAAAGTCCATAAACTGACCATCTGTGTTCAACGGTGTATTTTCCTTTGCAAAGTTCACTGCCTCTAGATCAGAAAAAGGCAAATGAAAAGCAGATTATCAAATGGACACTCAGGACTAAGCTCAGCTACAGCCAAGAGGTACAAAGAATTATTGAAAATGCGGAGGAGTGGAGGATGGCTCCATTTATATTACACTGGCAGCTTTGGCTTCAAAATCCCTTGCAAAACTGATTGCATGTCTATTGCTTTCTTCACATACACAAGATTTCTAAAAAAAACTATAACCTTCTCAATTTTAAAGAGAACACTTGTGGAGAAGATTCAATCTTTAAAAAAGAAATCACACAAATGAGCTTTGAATATTTTAAAAAGAGAAAGAAAATGAGAAGTTGCATTTGTGTAAACTCAATTTCCCCCAAAATATAACATAAAACATGTATGCTGTGAGGATGAATACAATGCCTTTATTAATACAGGTTACTTTTAATTTTTATAACATCAAACCCCAGTATGAAATTTTATACTGCATTGGTATGAGAGAAAATATAGACTATAGAAATATAATGCTTACATTACAGACATTTCAAGCTCTATTTCAAAATGGCACTTCCTCTGTGAATATCTATGGTTACCAAACACATAAGTGTGTGTACTACATGTAACTATGTATATATAAAATACTTAGATATTTAAGTAAAAATGAAACTTAATAGAATATTTTATACCCCATATACATACATTGTTATATTTATCATGTCTATAAATATATAAAATATATTATAGGCTCTTTCCTCCAGAGCAAACTGATATGCATGTTCTTGAACTATTTCATAGCTATTCTGCTTTTATATATTTTTTTACCTCTTATACTATTTGTCAACACTATTATCACCCATTATCTGTGTAAGATAAAATTCATACCCATCAATGAATGCTGACAATACTTGTAGTTTTAATATAAAATATCTCCTTCATAGGAGATAGAATCGTGTGTGTGAATACTTGCTCCAGTTAATAAGCATGTTGTTTGTGGGTCATTAGGAAGTAGAACCTTGCCATACAGAAAGTAGCTCACTTGGGGCTGGCCTTGAGGTTTTGTGTGCAGGCCCCACTTTTGTTAGCTTTCTGCTTTCTGACTCTGGTAAGAAAAACTATCTCTGTTCTCACAGTCTGTCATGCCTTTCCCACCATAACTATAAACTCTATTAAGCCTTTTTCTTCAAGAAGTTGCTTTGATTGGGAATTGGTTCAAAGCAAGGAGAAAAGTTATATAGTACTTAATCTAAATTTTATATTCAGCTTTTTTTCCTATAAGTGCATAATTATGACAAAGAATAATGAATAAACTGGGCATAGAAATACATTGCCACTAATAACTAAAACTAAAATATAACAATTATTATAATGTACTATAACAATTGGATTTCCCATTTAATATTTTAGACCATGTATAATCACAGGTACCTTAAATACAGGGCAAAACCAAGAACAGATGAATTAATAAAATAATAATAAAATATAAATAATGTATGTTATTTATTTAAATAATGCATTTTTATTATATAATAAATATAATATTTAATAATAAAATAATAATCAATAAATGTCCTCATAATTCTTTATTTATACAGTCATACTTATCAGTGATGTGGATAAGTTCAGAAAAATAAACTCTTGGGCAAATTTATAACTGTCTGAACATCATATAATGTAAGTTTACAAACCAAGTCACCTGGCAAGTCAGTAGGTAATATAACCTTATGCAAACACCAACATTGGCAGAAATGTTGTCATACAGCTTATGCCTGCATGTATCACTATCAGTGGAATTATTTTAAGAGGAAAAATACAAAACTGTTAAGTATTTGTAGGCAACTCACGACTACATATCAAATTTAGAGAGTTAGTTTTGAATGATTATGAATAGAGATGTGGCAATTACATTAGATCTATTACGATTATATCATTTGCTCTTTGATGGTTTGTTAAGTGCAAATTACTACAAATTAACCTTGGTTAACCTTATCCTTCCCACTAAATTATTTGGAATATCCTTTATCTTTAATATACTTTGTAGTTTCTCTACCTTCCAAAGGCCCTGCAAATTTAGAATTGGATGAATCAGTGCTAATCAGGAAAAAGCACAGCTACTGATTATCCCAAAGAGTTCATTATTCACATAAAGAAGGCTCTGAGTGACACAAGTACATTATCATAAACATTAAAAAAGAGACAGATAATTGAATGACATCTCACTTGCAGATAGAGTGTTAAACACAAAACCTGTGATACAAGTACATGGGTTTAATTTTTCTTAGAGTGAAAAATGATCTGTACCACTATAATTTCCATGTCTATTATTAATGCCCATGTATGTTATTACTGGTTCCAATGGTCATGTTACCTGAAAGTTCTTCTCAGTGCAATGGAAATTTCTTTCAAAAGAGTCTGAGCATTATGGAATAAATTTGGTATGAGGACATGATTAAGGTAAAATGAGATTATAAGGGTACAGTCATAATCTTAAAGTACTTTGGTTTTATTTTTTTAAAAGAAGAAAACTTAGAGATTCTCCCTATACTTTAGGTTTCTTTTGTGAAGATGAGGGAAGAAATTACTGGGAGAGATTGTTGCCTTTCTCCAGTGACTTCTGCTTCTCACACCAAAATTCTACCGCAGGACGCACTGTGAAAATATGTGTCTAGAATGTTCTGAAATATCCAGAGGTTATGAAATCCCACACACAGCCTTCACAAATATGTCAGCTTTCCAACTGTACTCATTTATACCTTCTCAATAGACATATAGACTAGAGTCTTAGCCAATTGCTTACTCTGAAAATTCTGATTTCTGAAGGATTGGATAAAAACTGTGACTCTCAGCTTAATCTGGTTCTTTTTGGCAACGCAGTATTAGCCCATTTCCAAGTCTCTATACTCTGGGACAAGAGCACAGTGTTAAAACTTGTCCTGTTTTAGATTTGTAGACTGTTCTCTGTACACATAAATCCCCTTCCTCTTTCAGCATCATATAGTATGTTTTAATATGGACATAGTACATAACTACTTTCTAATTAGACTTTGTTCTCATTTGGTTTCAAAATAAGCATTGCTTCTGTAGATGTCCTTGGAAAAAAATAGCTTTTATTATCTCCAATATACAAAAGTGGAGATATTGGTATTACTGGTCCATGTCATGCCCAAATACAAGTATAATCATGTGACAATTTAGATATTTTTTTGTTTGTTTTGTGGTTTATATTTTATTCTAGTTTATTTTTTAGACAAGGTTTGAGCTATATGCCAGGTTTCATGTTTTCATATAGTTAAATTTTAATACTCTTGTTTTTTCAGTGCCTATCACCTATCCAACTCTCTACAGTCACCATCTCTTCTCATTGTTGAGCTCTGCCATTAATAATGAAAATATCCAATGGTCCTTTTTGTACTACAAGGACTTTCAAATGTATGATACAATATAATTTTAATCATACAGATATTTCCTCATAGAAAATTGCTTCTGTATCTATGTTTGCTGCTTGTGGATAGATACAAGAAACAACTAGATGAAAAGGCAGAAAAGACTGACACTGAGATGGAAGGCATATCCATTAGGTCCTTTAACAAAATTTGCATATTGATTTTTCTCTTTGCATTTACATCCAGGAAAATGTCATTTCTATGTTCCTTAAACATGTTTATTTCCTCTTAGTGAATATTGTAACTACTGGCTTTTCCACTTATGTTTTAATTTATAACAAAGCTTGCTAATACTTTGTATTTTAAATAATAATAATAGTGTCAATTTTTGTGCTACTTATTCCTATAATATTATTGACCTGGCATAATATTCAAGGCACTATGTTAATTATAGGTCATGTAAGATTTCTTATTACTGAGGCATATTAAACAAAGTTGAAGAAAATGGTAAGAGTTCAAGGAAATGGATTACTAGGATATGGAAGAGGTTTCACAATGTTAGGAGTTTGCCTGTTTCGTAGGGTGTAAAATAGAGAATGAGATGAGATGGAGATGATGAAACATGCACGGTGAAAAGTACTAGTGTTACACTTGACCCAGTTCAAGAGAGAGAGAGAGAGAGGGACAGAGAGACAGACAGACGGAGAGACAGAGAGAGAGACTATGTTACTGTAGGCAGCAGAGCTGGAAGGGAAGACGTATCTAAGCCCTTTGGAGCCCAGATGTTGCCATAGTGAGCTCTAGATACACAATGTGAAGCTCTAATATTTTTGGATTGCCCTTCTGGGTTTCCTTCTCCTTTCGTTCTCATTCCTTCCAATACCCTCCATTCCTCACTTTTGGAATGGGAATGTTTGTTTTTTGCCATTGCACATTCATGGTATGCAATGTGTCATAAAGAGTCACAGCTAAGAAATTTCCTTGAGTCACAGAAGATATCTGAGACCTTTGAACAGAGTTTGAACTATTACCTATAGGAACTTTTGAAGTTTGACTAAATTCATTTTGCATCATGAGACAGCCATAAGCCTCCAGGGTACAGTTGTGGAATGTTGTATTTTAGTATGAGAAGTCCTTATTTGCTCATGTATTTGAACACTTAGTCTTCAGTAAGTGGCACTATTTGTGAAAGCTTTGGAATTCTAGGAAGTAAAGATGTCCTGGAAGAAGTGAGTCATTGGTTTGAGCCTTAAACATTACAACCAAATCGCTTTTCCTCTTAGCAGCAGGTCTTCCTTCCTTCCTTAGAAAAAGTGAAAGATGAAAAAATGATCACAATAAAGGGTTCTATTTTCCATATACTTCTACAGCTTTGTAAATGTTATGGTTCACTCAAGTGATTTTATAATAAGATTTTATAGAGATAGCATTAAACTTTAATCCATCAGGGTAAACTTTGTGAAAAAATTCTATGTTCTTTGGCTAAAAACTGGCACTTATGTATGACTCAAAGTTAATATGTTTTAGTTTGGCATGAAATTTATAGCACATATTGTATGAATAGAGATGTATGCCAGAAAATATTTGGAATTAAAACTCAAGAAATTGGAATGTGTCAGGGCTCCAGAGATGCCTCAGTGGTTAAAGGCATTACTTGAAAATCCTGATGAACTGTGTTCAATTCCCCAGTATCCACATAAAGCTATATACACTAAGTGGCATATGCATTTGGAGTTTTTTTGTAGTGGTAAGAGGTCCTGGAGGGCTCATTTGCTCTCTCTTTCTAATCAATAAATAAGTATGTATATATATAACTTTTTATTTTTTATTTATTTTTATTGACAACTTCCATGATTTTAGATAATATCCCATGGTAATTCTCTCCCTCCCCTCACTTTCCCCTTTGAAGCTCAACTCTCCATCATATCCCCTCCCCCTCTCAATCAGTCTATCTTTTATTTTGATGTCATGATCTTTTCTTCCTATTATGATGGTCTTGTATAGGTAGTGTCAGGCACTGTGATGTCTTGGATATTCAGACCATTTTGTGTATGGAGGAGCATGTTATAAGGAGTCCTACCTTTCCTTTGGCTCTTACATTCTTTTTTTTTTTTTTTAATTTATTAGATTCTTTTCAGCAAATACAGGCAATTTGGTACAATTGTTTAGGCTCATCCATGACCTACCCCCTCCCAATGGCCCCTACTTGATGTAAATGGTTCGTGCATTGTGGAGTTAGCCCACAGTTCTTGGTACTATAAATGTCTCTGCATATCATAACCCAACATATGATTCTGACATTCTTTCTGCCCCCTCTTCCGCAAAATTTCCCTGAGCCATGTTGGGTTCATTTTTGGTCTGCTTCAGTGATGAGGTGCTGGGGGCCTCTGAGGCTCTGGCTCTCTGATTTGGTAGGAGTTGATTTTTCTCTGCATTGGTCTCCTTCCCTTTTGTGCTGGTATCCTGTTCATCAGGAAAACAGCACCCTTGTTTGTTTCACCAATTTTCCTTAGTTTCAGTCGGGCCCCTTTTGAGGTATGATGGGGCAGCTCTCTCCTTAGGATCTGCATCTATATGAAAAAGAGAAGCAGATTCTCCAACGGAGAGTAAATTAGCACCCAGAAAATTGAGATAAAACTTACTTTTTTAAGTTTAATAGGTGTAGGCCATCTTGTAGCCCATGATTGATGGTAGCTTGATATTGGAGAATGGGCTTATGTGTGGATATGGTTCTGACTTGTTTCCCAGCTCCAGCTATGGGTCCCATACCACTGAGGGGATCAGTTAGCCAAATCAAGAGCAACTGGTTCCCCACCATGGCTGTGTGCCACTATAGCACTTGTGTGGGTATCACACCAGGTTATTTGTTGCTAAGTAGGTTAGACCATGAGGGGCTTGGACAGATATTGGTCATTTCCCCCAGTTGACCATGTAGCACCTTCTGGCACTAGACACGCTGACTGTTTGGGGACTGACACTCTCCTGGCTTCCAGCCATGCCTTTCCATTTTAGTGTCAGTTGCATATGGAGTCTTCAGCAATAGGGTCTTACCACTGACCTTTGTTGGGTCATCAAGTACTCTAACAGAAATATGTCATTCTTTTAGGAAACCTAGTAGGTTTCTCTGATCAAAAGCTCATTGTGGATGATAGCTCCATGCTGGTAGTGGGGGTTACAGGTCAGTGCCCACTAAGAAAATGAGGAAAAAAATAACTGATATATAAGAGTTAGAGAGGAGAGAGAGGGAGAGGGAAAGGGAGAGGGAGGGAGCAAAGATGTAAAAGATTTAGGTTAGACTTGATCCTACCCTCTCCAGTGTCTTGTGGTTCAGGTGTTTCCTGCAAGGGTCTAGTGAAGGTTCAGCCATTTGGTCTGCCTTTTAGGAAGTAGAATTTTATGGCACCATTGCCGTTCAGGTCCAGATTAATGTTTCCCACCTCTTCAATGCTCTTACATTCTTTCCGCCACCTCTTCTGCAATGGACCTTGAGCCATGGAAGGTGTGTTAGAGACATTTCAGTGCTGAGAATAACTCTGTTACTTCTTCTCACCACCATGGTGCCTTCTGAGTCATCCCAAGGTCACCACAATCTGAAAAGAGAAGGTTCTCTAACCAAAATGAGATTAGCATTAATATATGGGTATGAACATTAAGAGAAGTGCTTACTGGGCAGTTTGGTGAGCATGGTATATATATTTAGCAGACAGCAGCAGACATTATACCCCTAGGGCTCATGACTACCTGTGTATTAAGTTTTCAGTTTCAGGGATGTATTCTCTCCCATGGAGCCAGCCTCCAGTCAAATTAGAGGGCAGCTTATTTCCACCATGACAGATTTGCCACTATTGCATCTGTTGGCTCATTTGGCCTAGCTGGCCAAATCTAAGGCTTGCAGTGTCCACTGTAGAGTATCTTCACTGGCGATTTCTCTTTCTCCCCCACTGAACTGCATGTAATGTGGCCTTTTCCAGCTTTCTGCCAGCTGGTTTACAAGGAAGAGATTTTCAGCTCAGTTGCTGCAATATTTCTCAGTGACATTGCAGCCCAAGTATGTGGAGTCTTCAGCAATAGGATCTTACCATCTATTCCTAGTGGGAAACCAAGGGCCTTGGCAATGGCCTGTAATGTTTTGGGGGTATCACTGACCTTCCTGGCCAACAACTCACTGGAAGGTATCCCATCCCTGACACTGAGAATATGTTTAGTAACAATCTATGGCTCCTGAGTGTTCCATTGTTCAAACCAGTAGGTTACCATATGACATATTTATATCTTCTTAGATTTTGATTAGCCTTACCACCACCCCCTTTCCTTTACTCAATCTCTTCCCCTGGCTTCACTTGGGTCTTATATAATAAATTATATATTTTTAAAATGCTTTAATTCTTAATGTTCTTTCTCCTTCCATGCTCTCTCTTTTTCACTCACCTTCTCATTCTTTGTTTTGTCCTCTCTTTGTTTTATTCACTGTCTTACTTTTGAAATGTATAGTCTTAAATTGGATGCATTCAATTACAATTCAATATTCTTCCTTGCCATTTGAAAAAAAGAGAAAAAAACAAACAACTAATTATAAACTATCAGAAGAGAAAGGTGTGGTGGCACATGCCTTTACTCCCAGCACTTGGGAGGCAGAGGTAGGAGGATCACCATGAGTTCAAGGCCACCCTGAGACTACATAGTGAATTCCAGGACAGCCTGGGCTAGAGTGAAACCCTGCCTTGAGAAAACAAAAACAAAAACAAAACAAAACAAAACAAAAAACCTGTCAGCAGGGCTGGAGAGATGGCTTAGCAATTAAGGACTTTTCCTGTGAACCAAAGGACCCAGGTTTGATTTCTCTTGACCCATGTAAGTCACATGCACAAGTTGGTACATACATCTGGGGTACACTTGCAGCAGTTGAAGGCCCTGGCATAGCCATTCTCTATATCTGCCACCACCCCCACACAAATAAAAATAAAATAAAACATTATTAAAAAAAAACCTATCAGCAAATTTAAAATATATATTAAACTGTGGAATGTAAAATATCACTGGATATTTTCTGGTCTTCCATCTGTACTTGCTTATATTATTCACCAAAAGTAGGTAATTAACAATAAGTACCAGTTACATGTGAAATGTTGTTAGTGTTTATACAGTAATTGAGATCATCAGAGCCTTTCTTGGCTCTTGAGTGGGCAAGAACTCAAGAGCTAGAGGGCTGAACAAATCTTCCAGTGAATTAGTGGTCTTCAAGTTCTTGACTTATGAATTCTAGGAATGAATTTCACAGACCAGAAGAGGGTTAAATGTAGGAAGATTTTATTATAGAGCAGAAGAGAATGGGAAAATGTCCTGTCCGGACAAGGTGTTCCCAGAAATGAAGAGGAGAACCCAATGGAAGACTCTGACTGTGGTTGTGGTGGGAGGGAGACTTCCTTTAGGGAAGGAAAATCCAGGCTCTCCACACCACTAGATAAGGACCATTCATCATGTAAGACGACAAATTTTGTAGGAAAAGGGTGTTATCTCAGAACTGAGGAATTCTCTTGGAGTCTCTCTTGAAGTATTTAATTATCCAGGAAAGAAAGAGATAAGAACACATTCTCAAGAACACATTTCTCAGCCAAAAAAAAAAAAAAAAAAAAAATCCACACACTTTGGGGCTCCTTTTATACTGTACAATATCTGTGCTCTTAGTCTTCAGTATTAACTAAATTGTGTTTAGGGATGCAGGTAATGTTAAAGGTATAGAGGGACAAGACATTTAACCAATAGTTTCTATTTATTACTTCTGAATATAATGTTTCTGATGCACTAAAGTATGTGGGTAACAGTCAAAAAGCCTGTGAAAACAATAGTTGGTATTGTTTGTAGTTTATGGGACTTAAATTACAATAGAGGGGTCATAATAAAAATTATTTTAGAAGCTAGGCATTTTACAGTATTATAATAAAAGAAAAAAAGTACTTTTTTGTTTTTGGTAATTTGAATGCTTTTCTGCCTGGCTTGAGGAAGTATCACTCAGGGGCAGAGCTTGGAATCCAGCCTGATGGTGTGCTGTTTTGGGGATGGTTCTGATTTCCAGCCCTAATACATGGAAGGAGCAGCCTGACTGTGCAGGGATCCCTGGATGCAGCTGTTTTATTTCTTTTTTCTGCTTTAGGTTTTTGCTGGCTGCTTCATTGTTCTTCCTGCCTGGCCACATGCACGCAGCTTCTTCACCACAGACAGATCTTCCCCCCTGACCTGAAAGCTTGAAATAAACCCATTCCTTCTCTAAACTGTGCCTGCCTAGTCTGAATGTTCATGTCAGTAATGTCTGCAAGAGAAATTTGGTACCAGAGAAGTGGGGTTTTGCTGAGATTAATCTGAGATGTGGATACGTTTTTGTCTTTTGGAACTCATATGCTGGAGGAGGAATGTACATGGGCTTGGAACTTTTGATTCCAGAAGCTTATAGTGTATAAGACAAAATTTATGGGCTACTTCGGTGAGGGTTTGAAAATGCTAAATGAAGAGACAAGTGCATTTGGAGGCTTTGCTTATGAAGTATCAAAGGGGAAAGAGAGACATGTGAGAACTTTGTTGGAACTGGGTTACTGGTATAAAGGCTGGTTACATTCTGCTGCCCAGGCTCAGAGAGTTTGGTCATGATTAAATTTGAAACTAATGGATTAATGTGCTTGGCAGAAGATATAGAACTGAATGATACCTGATTTAAAGTTGAAAATTTTCAAAGATGTTTAAGATTATAGGCACAGAGATAGGATTTAGGTGATTGAAGCTGCTATTGTCAAGCAGTTTACTGTCATTAAGGTGCTTAAACTAAAAACATGGAAAATTATGCCTGAGATGATTCCATACAGGAAGGACTGAGTGGTAGAAATGCAAACTCTTTTGAAAGGAAAATAAAACCTGCTCTTCAAGGTTAGGATTTATTCCACACTGAATTAAATATGTCTGTATGGCTGCACACCTGGTATTGATTTTGGAAGCATAAAAAATGCATGGAAGTGGGTAATTAAATTCACATGGTTCCAGGAGCCACTGCTGAGACATGGAAAATGAGACAGGGCACAATATGCCTGAGAGACTAGTGAGGCCATTGTAAGATTGATCACCATTTTCAGTGGAGACTCAAAGATGATTTAGACTTGCTAGCTCTGTGCAGAAGCTATCATAGAGCACTGTTTGCTTGGCATTCCCTGGTTACTCAGCACAGCTGGAGGGGTAGAATTGGATAATCCAGAGACGGTCACCACTAGTTTTGGACATCACACTTGAACTGCAGATGTTTGATGTTTACCTGATGGTTATTGACTTTACATTTTGTTATGTCTTATAGCAATTGAAATGTTTATTCTGTGCCATCATATGTTGGAAGTAATGTAACCTGTTTTCATTTTACAGGACTTACAGTTAAGAGACAGTCTTAAATCTCAGATGAGACTTGAAATTTAGAATAGTATTAGTGTTGGTAAAGACTATGGGGACCTTTAAAGTTGGGCTGAATTCAATTTACAGTGTAAAATAATCATGAGTCGATTGGGGGGCCAAGGGCAGAAGGTAGCAGTTGGAATTTATGTCCTCATTAGACTCAAATGTTCTATTTAAGCTTATAATTTGGGTCTCCAGCCACCTGGCTGGAGGCAGTGTCACTGAGGGCAAATCCTGGGGTCTAGCCTTAAGGTGTGGTGGGGACAGATCTGATTTTCAGCCCAAAGGTATGCAGAGAAGATTAGGCTCTTCCTGGGCTGCACCTGTTGCCAGTTCCCTGCTGCTGCTTTTGTTTTGTTGCTGGCTGTTTGATTGTTTCTCTCTGCTTGGATGTATGAATCCAGCTTCTTCTACCACTGATGAATCCTCCCCATGGACCTATAAGCTTGAAATGAACCCCTTCCTGCCCTAAACTGTATCTGGTTTGCATGTTCATCCGAGTAACATGGAAACTGAGTACAACACTGCCCATATAAGGCTGAGTCTTCCTACCTCAATTAACCCAATCTAGAAACTGCTTCACCAGCATGCCCAGAAGTGTCCCTTCTAGGTGATTAAAATTCTGGTCAAGTTCACAATAAATATTGATAATCACAAATACCAACTTTACAAAGGATAAAGAAGATAGATAACATGTCATTGTTATATTTTTAGTTTATTTTAGTTTATTAACTTATGCAGCATTTATATATATATATATATATATATATGAATATATATATAAATTAATATAAATTATATAATAAGTATATATAAATTTAGATTATATAATAAGTATATATATAAATTAATATAAATTATATAATATATATATACTTATTAGACAGAGAGAATGAGAATGGGTGCACCAGGGCCTCCATCTACTGCAAATGATCTCCAGAAGCATGTCCCACCTTGTGCATCTGGCTTACATGGGTCCTGGGGAATCAAACCTGGGTCCTTTGGCTTTGCAGACAAACACCTTAACCATTAAGCCATCCCTCCATCCCTTACAGCATTCTTTATATGCGTGTATGTGTATGAACACATGTATAAGCATATGGGAGGCACATGTGTGCTTGTATAGGTCCAAATACAACCTCCAGTATCATCTTCAGAAGTCCCATTTAAATTTCTTTGAGGCATGTTCTCTTATTGGCCTATAGTTCATCAATTAGGTCAGCCTGGATAGTCAGTGAGTTCATCTCTCCCTTCCTGGCTGGTGGTACAGAAATGCCAGGATGACCAGAATTTTCCCATTGTCACTGGACATTGACAAGCTTTTTGCCAATGGAGTTAAATGCTCAGTCCTCCAAAATGTCAATTTTTCACACATGTATAAATTTCTGTGTATTTCAAAAATTTAAAGGAACGAGCTAAAAAGTTTTCAGCCTTAATGTGAGATGATAATACTTGGATTTTGTTAGAGCAAATCTCCATTTTTTTTCTCTTATTTTCTTTTTTCCTCCCATTTTTTTTTTTTTTTCTCTTTGAAGAATTGATGACAATGAATGGAACCAACTTGGGAGATGACAGTCACTCAGCCAGAAGGGAATTGCAGGAAATAAAACACATAGAGAGCAACGATAACAGGTTTTAATGATAATAACATATAAGGACCTTGTTTCTAAGTCTAGTGAATAAAGCTTAATAATGTAAACATGGCTAAAAATATAAATTTTCTTTCTATAAGACGTGAATTATAACTGACAAAAAACATTACACCCAATAATTTCAAAATCGAAATAGAATATGTTTTTTTTTTCCTATCCTGGACTCCTATTAAGGAATCATTTATTACCTAGTATTAATTTTAACTTTAAAAAAGTGAATTTTAGGAAATTATTACATGGGATAGAGAAATATAAATACCCTTTCTTAGTTGATTTGCTAGGTAATAGAATGTTTCTAATTTATTGTGATAAGTTTTCTACAAGCCAAACCAAATGTATAGAAAACAGTAAGGAAAAGATGTGTTTATTGAATTTCTCACATTATTAGTGTAAAGGAAATTCACAATTTCTTTTGGTATACTTTGCTTCCTTCAGGCATGTGCCATATTATTATGTCTATGCCTTATTCATTTTTGTGTCCCCAGTGTCCATCCTAGTCCTGGACACTAGTGCAGATAGATGCAGTCCTGAGGTCTGTGTGAATGCTATATAACTTGCCCAAGGTCATGAAACTGTCAGGAAGAAGAAAATAATAATAGGAGTATTTCATCTCCTTTATCTCAAGGTAATACACTTTATGATGGCCTTCACCCACGTTTACATGCTCTTCCCGCTGCATTTATTCGACACACACACAGCTATAGGCAGGCCTAGGGAAGCTCTGGAATATGTAGGCCATGTTACTTCCCTAAATGATATCTGATCCTGTTGGCTTTATTGCACAGCATTTCTTCTTCTGCTCATATGTTCGTTTTTCTTTATCTAACCACAGCTTCATTCACACCCCAGCTAACCAAGTATAAATTATCCAGATACCATTACCTGACTCTTCTGCTGGTATAGACCTCCAAGTAATATTTACTCAAGGTCTGACTTGGCTTAGCCTTGAATCTTTCTTGGTATTATTAGACACCTGGAAGTCATTATAGGGGAAGTGGTGACATGAATACTGCTCCCACAGCTAGTCTGAAAACCAGTCCAGGGAAATGGCAACAGACCCTGTGGTCACTAAAACTTCATCAACACAGAGATCCATAGTGAATAGAGAAAGTAACACTTAATCAGACCTCTATCTTGCCTACCATGGCTCAGGGAGCATCAGAGAAAAGGGGGCAGAAAGACTGTCAGAGCCCTAGGGTGGGTGGGAATAGCCTGACACATTTCCCCCATCCCTGCAGAAACTGACTGAGGCCTATTGGTATCCACAACGAATACCAATAATGCCACTGAAAACCCTGAGCAGAACTGGGGTGGGAGAGAAAGGATCTACATATGCAAACTTTTTATAGCAATCAATATATCATATATTAGATTAGATATATGTATTTAAACAGAGTTTCATAATACTAACGGCATTTAGGTTAAGAATCACCTAAATAAGAGAAGAAAAGAAATATTTCTTATCAAGCCCTGAATGGCATAATTAAGTAGCTGAATAATTCCTCATCATATTTTTGGAAGTCAGCTATGCTCACCACTATAGCAGCAACTACCCTCATCAAATTTTTGAAGTGAATACTTCATGGTTTCTCATTCTTTCAGTAAAAGGTGACTTTTCCTTTTTGTAGAACACCTCATTTTACTCTAAGCATAGAGTTTGGAATCTGTTTTTGTTTTGGATTGTTAATTAATACCTGCTGAGATCTTAACTGACAATTTTAAAATAATTAATGATGTCTTTGTGTGTAACCCCCAACATTTTCATTTAAAAGAAAACATTATATTTTAGTAGGTGAAGTGAGGGCACCCAGTTTCTAGCCAAATAGTATATACATTTTAGTTAAGAGTCAATTTTTCTCACTTAGACCTTTTGTTTTATTTGCACATTTTATGTTTAAACTGGAAATATAGATTCTGTAATGATTGGATCTTGAATAGTGTACATCTTAAGGGGTATACTATTAGATTACATACAAAACATTTAGAGAGGCTGACGTTTGTATATAGGAAGGGGCATTCTGTGAGAAACTTAGAAGATGTGAGAAATTATCTTACCCAGAGATATTTACATAAGATTGGGGGCTGGAGAGATGGCTTAGTGGTTAAGCGCTCACCTGTGAAGCCTATGCACCCCGGTTCGAGGCTCGGTTCCCCAGGTCCCACGTTAGTCAGATGCACAAGTGGGCTCACACGTCTGGAGTTCGTTTGCAGTGGCTGGAAGCCCTGGCGCGCCCATTCTCTCTCTCCCTCTATCTGTCTTTCTTTCTGTGTCTGTTGCTCTCAAATAAATAAATAAAAAATGAACAAAAAAAATTTAAAAAAAAAGATTGGAAGTAAATCCATAAATAACAATTTGAGACATAACACTCTTCTATACTGCTGGTAAAATGCTTTATAAATATAAGTAGTTGGTTTAAAATAAAGTGAAATTGATTCAAGTCTTAAAATTGTTTTGTGCATGATGATCTTTTAGGTGATGTAAATTTTGTGCACTTTATTATAATGAACGTCCTGATCAGTGTGAACAAGATTTTATGTATACAAATGTTAGATTCATTCACCTCTCATACAATAATAAGTATTGGTTCAATGAAATCATTTTTATACAAGGTAACACTTTGTATTCATTCATCATTGGTTCTTTCACCTTGCCAAAAATTGGCACACTCTTTCTTGTTAGCCATACTCCTTGGTGACCTGAAGTTGTGATGAGCACATGCTGAAATCACCTCATGTTCATACATAGTCTATACATTTACACTTTTTCAGTCTTCCTGAACTGATCAAATTTTAGTTTTCCAGATGCCAAGGTTTTATGTTTGAAATGTACATAAGTTAAATAAATTATACCCAAAGAATAAATAAATGAAGATCTGCAAAGCTGTGCAAGGGCTGCCTGCCTGCCCAGTCCTGAAGAGATGACGTACTGTTTCACATGTAATGACCTAAATTCTTACTAGTGAGCTTTTCATGGCGGTAATCATATCATCAACACGAGGAAGCACAGCTCTCACCGCAAAGGTCATGAGAGAGCTTATTGTGGAGCTAAATACTAGTGACCATAGCCTGAGCACACGAATTTTCATTACACCAAATTTGATGTTCAAATGTAAACACAGTTTCATGAAGATTTTATAGTAACACAGCAAAGAAATAAATCAAAACTCTTTTAAAATACAATGGGGGGTTGTGTGGAGAGATGGCCTAACTGTTAAGTCACTTGCCTGTGAAGCCTAAGGATCAATGTTTGAATCCCCAGTACCCATGTAAGCCAGATGCACAAGGTCACTCCTGCATCCATAGTTCATTTGCAGAGGGTAGAGGACCTGGCACACCCATTCTTTATCTCTCCTTTTTTTAAAAAAGTTTATTTTTATTAGTTTTCTATTCTGCAAGTATAGGCAGTTTGGTACCATTATTAGGCTCATCCGTGACCTACCCCCTCCCCATTAGCCCCTCCTTGTTGAGGTATATGGGTCATGCATTGTGGAGTTAGCCCACAGTTATTGGTATGATAAATGTCTCTGTATATCATAACCCTGCCTCTTTCTCTGTCTCTAACACATAATAGCTAACTAACTAACTAACTAACTAACTAACTAACTAACTAACTAACTACATTGGGGGATACTTCAGGCAGGGGATAAATGGCAAAATAGAGACATTTCTGCTTTCTGAGGACATTCTCACCATTTGGCTTGGTGGATGCTAGAGGTCTTTTCCTACATTACAAAGGAATTTACCTAATATTTTAGCTCCTATTAAAGGAGCTAAGATAGATTCCAATTGTGGAGCATTCCAATTCCATACAATCATTACAGTTTAGTCAGTCAATCAGCCTTTGAGGAATGTTCACTGTAGGTACAGTTTCTTTCTAAGAATTTTTAGTTCAAAGTACCCTTTACATTTTATCTGCTTGTTGTTGTTTCTTTTCAAAGTAGGGTCTCCCTGTAGCCCAAGCTGACCTGGATTTCACTAAGTAGTCTCAGGCTGGCCTCCAACTCATAGTGATCCTCATCCTAGGTCTCCTTGGGGTATGGGATTGAAGACATGTGCCACCCCCCAAATGCATTATCTACTTCTCTTGACCAAAACATCTTTTTTAATAGACCTTCCACAACATTCTTCACTGAGTAAATTTCTTGAGTAACTGCTGTTAAGTTCTGGAATATGAATATTAAGATATGCAAAACAGTACCAAGTTGAGTGCTAAACTCTTAGTTGTATTTAAAGATAAAAATTGTTTCTGTATTCATGGAAGATACTTCACATAGAAATATAAAAATATAGAAGATAGGTGGGTGTGGTGATGCATGTCTTTAATCCCAGCACTCAAGAGGCAGAAGTAGGAGGATGACTTTGAGTTTGAGAGCAGCCTGAGACTATGTGGTGACTTCCAGGTCAGCATAGGCAACAGCAAGACCTTATCTCAAAAAAAGGTGCTTGCATGTACACACACACACACACACACACACACACACACACACACACACACACGTGGGGAGAGAGAACAGAAAGATATATAGATTAATATAAAGTCATGTGATATTTTAGTCTCTTTTATTTGTATAGAAAATAGTCTTAGATATTCTATGTTCTTTAATTAATGATTTCTACAATATAAATTACTTTATATAATGTTATTGATTAAGACATCGAGTTTTTTTAAACAGCTCTTACTATAACAAAGTTTTCATTTTTCTTTTCCTCTGATAAAGTATAACTATATCTTAGTATGTATAAGAGTTTTGTTTGAAAATGTAAATACTCTATTGTACTACATACATGCTGTTTTTATTTCTCAAATCTGAATTCTGAATCCTTAGAAAGGCTTGTTTTAATAATCAGCATGGCTAAAAATGTCTTCTTCCGTTCCTAATTAGCACTATTGCAGTAAATTTTGTGACCTTTAGAAATTTAAAAAAAGAAAAAAAAAACATGGTCACCATGATTCTTTTAATCAAATATAATTCACTTGAAAACAAGTATTAATAAATTTATTAACCTTTTCTTTTCTAATTTAAATATTATTTATGACTGTGCTATAGTTTTTAGGTCACTTTTCATACTTTTGGAAACTTTCTTATTTCAAAGTGGTGAAAATTATTAAAATAAACAGAAAATATCATATAACCATCTGCATTTTACAATGTGTTACAAAATGTCTAGGAAGCTTTATGTTATTTTATTTATTTTTTTAAAAGCGTATGAATTTTATCCAAAATGTTTAGATGCAAAGAAAATCCTGACACATCCCCTTAATTATAATTCTACTGCCCTCCACAGAACATACAAACATCATCCTTTCAAGTAACTTTATCTCTATAAATACATACATATACATACATTCATACATACATACATACATACATACATACGTGAAAATGTTTTAGACAACAAATAAAATGTAAAATCAGTTTCCCTGGCTTGGGATCAAGGTCTTCCTAGAGTGATACCCAATCCAAATACCCTCAGGGTAAATCAGTCTCCTTGCTTCTCTAGTGCCTGAATGATTTCCTCCTGCATTGTTTCATGCACCATCATCTCACTTCCTCTATTCCCATCATAGCCATCATTACGTCTTCTTCTTCTGTTGTCAGATTCTTTCTACCAAACTATAAAATGATTCTGCTATTACAATTAAAACAGTACAAGATAACTCATGATGAGCTATCCACCAATGCTAAGATTAGGAATTTAATCACATTGTTTTGTCATTTAAGGTAATATTTATACATCACAGAATTAAGATCTGAATATCTTTGGAGATATTCTTAAACTCATCACATATCCCAGTGATTGTGTGTCTGCTCTTACCTGAATTCCTCATGCACTTTGATCTGAATCTCACTTATAACCACATAATATGCTTCTAAAGAAGTTGGCTTGAGCCAGGTGTGGTGGTGCATGGCTTTAATCCCAGCCCTCAGGAGGCAGAGGTAGGAGGATCACCGTGAGTTTGAGGTCACCCTGAGAATACAGAGTGAATTCTAGGTCAGCCTGGGGTAAAGTGAGACCCTACCTTGAAAAACCAAAAAAAAAAAAAAAAAAAAGAAGTTGACTTGATACTTTATTCATACTTTGCTATATCTCAGTAAAGTAAATTATTCCTGAATCTGTGCTTTCTTTGTGGAGAACACGCTGTAGATGAAAGCAAAGGACCTTGCATAGTACAGGCTGTGCTCCATGGTCATTGACTCCTTCCCATGCATTTTAAAGTAGAAAATGGTCTATTTGTCTACAATACGAAATGTATCGATAATTATTAAGCCAGGTTTGATTTGTTACTTATTTCAAACTGCTGGGTTGAATTAACTCTTTCAATAAATTTTTATTAATGACAAATTGATTTCACAGGAATCCTCTTCTTCTGTCATGCTTATTCCTTGTCACACACTCTCCCTCCCTTTATGACTCTATGTATCTTCCCCTTCTCTCTTTCTCTATAACTTCATACATATTTACATATAAAAATTTCCATATATTTTTCCAGGAAACAATATATATATGATATATTATATATTTTTTCTCAAATATATACATATATGTTCAAGAAACTGTGTTTGCATATGTTATCATTCATGAGAACTAACTTATTTCTCTGACAAAGCCAACAGTTTGAAGAGAATATGTATGAATGTTTTCCAAGAATATTTGATGTTGATTTTATCACTTTTCCTACTGATTTATATAATGACATGTGAAGGCAACAAAAGAACTTTCTTATATCTTCCACCAAGTTAGCCATTTTCTTCTTATTTCATAGAAGGGTACTGGAAGGACCTAGCTTCCATTGATGTTGTATGGTCCATTCATCTGTGTTGTCATGTAGACGCTTGAAAATGATGAGGCATGTTTTATTGGAAAATCATATAACAATATATTGACTAACCTATTATATATCTTCAGTATTTAGAATAACCACAAATTCAGTCACATATAAACCTAGTAGTCTCTGGTATTTTAGTATGATTTTTAAATAACCATGGGAAAAATAACTATTTTCAACAGTTATGGAAATTATTCATTTGATGTAAAATCAATTTTTAAATTATTATTGTTGTCTTGTGTTACTTCAAGTAAAAGGTGACAGACCACTCTGCATTTTCAAATCAAAATGGATTTTCTATGGTCTATAAATTTTTGAGTGGTATAAACATAGAGAATTTTGAATATGTAGTGTTTTAGAATAGTGTTTTCAACTTGAGAAATGTTGTTCTTATGCTATATTGCCATATATATGTATTATATTATATATAGTATATGTATATATATATAGTATATGTACATGTATATATACTATATATAATATGCATAATATATTACCATATATATGTATATATAATATGTATATATAATACCATATATATATATATATATATATATATATATATATATAGTCAGTAAAATATATATATTTAAAAACAGTTACACACACACCTTTTGTTTTAAGGAATCTGTTTAGGAATTGTTATATCCACTACCTGCACCAGTGTTTCTTAAAAGTTTGAAAATGAATTTCCTTAAAATACTTTGATTATACACTTTACAATATACAAATGTAAAATGTCATATTCTTCTCAACAAGCAAGAATTCATGACTAATCGTAAACTCAGTGATAATTCACGTACTTGCAAGCAATTTTACACAATTTCTTTCCAGATGTTATGCAAAGTTTGACAAATTGTCTTATTAAATATTTATGGAACTGACTTCTTCAATAATGAAAATGGCCATCCAACAGATGGAGTAGCAAATAAAACTTGTCTTTTACAAAAGTGACTTTATTCATGCCATTTGACAACTCTTAGTTTTTTTTTCTTTATCATTTGGAGTTGAGAAATGGATTTATGCAGTTATGCTGGGATGTCTCTAATGTTACTGATAATTCTCAAAACACCAGGACAATTAGAAGTATGATATACAATTTCTTTAAGCGATTAAAAATCATAGCTGATTGCAGTTTGGATAATAATGTTTCAATTTTCCTATATACTATGATTTTGGTAACAATGAAGTAGAAGGCTTTATGTTAGACTTATTTATTAATTTTTACATATACTTATTTTTTAAAATGTATAGCACATTTTCAAGGATTTCATTATTATTTATTACTATTATTATTATTATTATTATATTTAAACACATGTTGAGACAAATGGTAAAAATGTGAAGAAATTTGTGATATGGGCAATGCAATGATCATTTAATTCATTAAAAGCATTTCTGTAAAGAATATTAAGTAACAAGAAATGTCCATTTAAATAAGGTGAACAAGGCAAGACCACGATGGGAAATATAAGAAATTCCTTCTCTAAATGGAAAATTGATTCTTTTTTGGGAAGTCATACAAGAATGTGACTTTTTGCTAGTAGCAGATAATAGGTAATCCATAAATTAACTAAATGTGGAATATGGCCCCAAGTGTTAAGCACATAGAAAGTTAGGTTTCTCCAGGTAGAAGTTATCTTTATTTTCTCTGACAAAACACGTGGCAAACGAAGCGTATGGAAGTAGAGTGTCTGCTTCAGTTCACAGTCTCAAAGGGAAGTTTCAGCATAGCAGCTGGGAGATCTGAGCAGGAGGGAGAGACATACTGTACAACCATAGGCATGAAAAAATGAACCAGAATGTCCACCACAGTGACACACCTTCTCCAGGATGGCTCTGCCTTCCAAATTGACATCATCTGGTGATCAAGCACTCAAAACACATGAGGCTATGGTGGATAATTTACCTTCACATAACACACCCTGTAAGAACAAGGATTGGAAGTGCCTGAGAGATATTTTCAGTTGGAAACCTTTAGTACTTATTAGAGCAGAGACTTGAGTATAGAAAGAAGCAAGAGGGAGATTTTGTGATTCAGCAACAGAAATCAGTTACAATAGAGAAAACTAGAAGATAGTCCTGAGATATTAAACAGAAAGGAACAGGAACAAGAGTTTGAGGTTTTACCATTAACAAAAAATGTGTTTATCACAGCCAGAAAAAAACTTGTCTTAAGTGTATTTAATTGTGATTCAGAATTCTCCAGTCCTAAAACTTATTCCAATTACTGTTACTCAAGTTTATCTGTGCATTGTCTAACTTCATTTTATCAATTACTTGTATATGCATGTTGTAAACTGAATGATGGAATCTATTAGAATGAGCAATCTGTTAGGAAGGAAAATAAATATTACAAGGTTACTAAAATATCAGGATTGTGAAGAGAAGATTCTTTGCATATTCAAGATATTTCAAGCATTAACTTCTTTTTTTTTAAATTTTTTATTTATTTATTTGAGAGCGACAGACACAGAGAGAAAGACAGGTAAAGGGAGAGAGAGAGAGAATGGGCACACCAGGGCTTCCTGCCTCTGCAAATGAACTCCAGACGCGTGCGCCCCCTTGTGCATCTGGCTAACGTGGGACCTGGGGAACCGAGCCTCGAACCGGAGTCCTTAGGCTCACAGGCAAGCGCTTAACCGCTAAGCCATCTCTCCAGCCCAAGCATTAACTTCTTAAATGCCATTACAAATGGGACTCAGAATGAGGTGGTATTAAGGAAAAAGAAATACTTTTTGTATTAGGTATTAGTTTTAAAATATGAAACATTCTATTAAAGTGCAAGATATTACTAACAGTAAATTTGTGAACAAAACGAAAAACAAGGGAAAAATTCATTATATAATAATGACATGGAATTATGGGACTGTGCTTAGTAATAATTCTTTAAGTCAGTGAATAATATAATAAAACAAAAACTGCCATGTTAATCAATTAATGGTAGGTGCAATTCTAATCTACACCTTAAGATACTGCCCATAAATGCAAATGCCCTTACTTAGCTGAGATAGTTTTGTATTGAATATGATGGAATTTTGTCTCTATAACTACTATTATATAGCAGATGGAATTTTCCAGATGCTTGAGCAAAAACAAAGTCCTCTGGGGTTAAACTGGCTTCATCTTCTGAGTCCCTCAAGGATTCTGGGCTGTTTCTGAAGAAAAGATTCAGAAGGTGAGTGAGGCTACAGAAGACACAATGGTAGGGAAGTATGGATGGCTTCTTTTAAGCAAAGTGTGCCAGAGAACAAGAGAATGGAAAGAGCACTTACACACATACAGAAATAAAATGAAAATCAGAACGAGTGTGTGTCTTAAAGTGAATTGTGATTTCTGAAGAGGAAACAGACCAGTCAACAATCAGGTTGCTATCATGTCATTATATTGCACCAAAAACTCAGGCTCACACTCCTGGTACATCAACACTTTGTGTTAGCAAATTTGTATTTGGCGATCCTGAGATAAACAAAGAACACGCCATGCACACTGTCCCTCATATGCTCCTTTTCATTGCCAGTGTTCGACCCAAGTCAAAGGAGCAGTAATATCAAGACTGATCAGGGTACCTGTAAGCTGAGGGACACTGGCATGTGGGAAAACTGTGGTTCTAGATGACAACTGGCTCTCCTGCTTTGGTGACAAAGATGGTTGTTCTTTGGACTGCTTGTCATATAAGGAGCAAAGCAATGCTGCCAATAGTTATATCATTTCAACCTATAAATCCACTGTCCCACAGTGATCCAGTTTAGATCACTGTGGTTATAAATGCTCATCTAGCCCACTGCCATTAACTTCCAGAGAAGTGGTAAAGGAGAATCAACATACCCACTGGCTACTGGCCTTCCCCTGTTAGTAAATCTCAGTACAGCTCATGTCACACAATCATGGCCAGGTATTAATCTCTCAAAAAGGTACTCTACTGCCTTAATACAGCTGGGCTGTGAGCACTGTAGATTTCTTTTTAAGACGCCAAATTTCACATAATTGTTTTGATGTGAAAAGGAAAATAGGGGCTGTAGAGATGGCTTAGTGGTTAAGGGGCTTACCTCCAAAGCCAAAAAACCTAGGTTTGATTCCCCAGGACCCATGTAAGCCAGATGCACAAGGTGGCACATGTGTCTGAAGTTTGTTTGCAGTGGCTAGAGGCCCTGGCACACTCATTCTTTTCCTATGTGCCTCTCTCTCTCCCTCTCTCTCTCTCTCCCTCTCTTCCCCCACTGCTTCTTTCTCTCAACTTAATAAAAAAATTAAAGAAAAAGGAAAATAAATCATTACCAATTAAAATGGAAATTTATCCTAATCATTCAGATTGAGAATTTTGGTTGGTAATACTTCATTTTCAAATTTAGATATTTAAATCAAGCTTTTAAAATTTTTTGCATTCTACCAAGTTAGTTTCAGTGTCATATAAATGTAAGTTTTATCTTTAAGTAAAGTGAATGCTAATTGGTGATGTCATATTTACAATTCTTTCGTAGACATTATTTGGAAATTACTACCACCCCTCCATTTATATTTATGTAATTATGTATTGATTACACAATAATCAAGCCTAGTATAGTAAATATTTTCATTGTAAGGGACAAAACATAATCAAATATTGAAAAGTGAAACAAAAATATCTTAATGGAAGGCATACTCTTGGACCATTGCTTATTAATACTCTTCTGGACAGAAGATCATATCTTCCATATTTCCTAGAATTATACAATATCCTATTTTGTAGTATCCAACTTGTGTATTTTCTATAAAATAATATCATATCATATTTCATAGAATACTATGAACACCAGTACCGCTAGGCAATACACTAGAAGTAAGGTGATAGTCATATTTAAACAGAGAAAGATTGAGGGAGAAATAGATTAGATTTAGATATAAACTTTTAGTTTATTGTTCATGCAATTGATTATATACAGAAATATCAAGATTGATAGCTATTTATAGATAGCTCTAAATATAGGAATAAACACAGATTAGAATATATTTAAATAATTCCTTCCTTGTCAAGGTGAAAGATTATGATCTTAGTCACAATGAACACAATACTTGCTTTGAGCTTTCTAATATCACGGACTAATAAAATGAATCATCCTTATACAAATGGCATATGACTGAAATATGACATATGGAAAAGAATCTTCTACTTCTACAAGGTAAGAATAGAAGAAAATAAAAGGCCAAATAAAAAATTCTTCCAAAATGAATGGTCCAGAAGACATAGGATACAAACAATAGAGCTTCCTCTCAATGGTCTAAACTAGGATGTTGTAAGCAACAAAATAAGAATACAGAGTATAACCTTGGTGTAAAATAAAATGTCACAAGTCCAAACTAACATAAATGCCTAAATTAACAATTGGGAATTAATAGGCAAATGATTCATGTAGACACATTGTTAATAAGACAAAATATCATATATTTTAAGTTATTTATTTTTTAGAGAAAGAGAAAAGCAGATAGAAAGAGAGAAATGGGCGTGCCCGGACCTAAAGCCACTGCAAATGAACTCTAGGCAGAAGTGTTACCATGTGCATCTGGCCTAGGTGGGTACTGGGAAATCGAACCTGGATCCTTAGGCTTCACAGCTAAATACCTTAAATGCTAAGCCATTTCTCCAGCCCTAAGGTTTTTGCCAATTTAGAGATAAGAGGTAATGTCCAGATGAAAATGGGACAAAGAGTATTATGAAGTAAAGTAGCCTTGGCAAATGCCTTAAAAGAAGATGCATCTAGAAGAACAAAGAACAGAAACTCAGCTGGGTGTGGTGGAGCAGGCCTTCATTCCCAACACTCAGGAGGCAGAGGTAGGAGGATCACCATGAGTTTGAGGCCACCCTAAGACTACATAATGAATTCCAGGTTAGCCTGATTAGAGTGAAACCCTATCTCGAAAAGCCAAATAAAAAATAAATAAATAAAAAAGCAGAAACTCAAAATTGCCATGAGGCAAATGACAGTGATTAGGGAACTGATGTTTAAAGAAACTAGAGAAAAGTTGGATAATACGTTTGGTGGAGAAATACATTTTGTAAGTTTGGAGGTAAGAGACTGAGTTTGTTATAGAATTGGTTTTTCCAAATAAAGAGTCATAAAACAGAAGGGTGTTTAAAGGACCATGTAGCAGAAAAAATAATACAAATTTTACTGTTAAGGACAGCCATAGATCTGCTGAGATTACCCTTACAGACCATTTGGAGCCCTACCCGTTGGCTCCTTTAATTTTTTTTCTCACTACTTTGTATGCTGTCTATCAAGGTGGGCCAGAATCTTTTTGATATTTTTTTTTTTCTTTAAAGCATAAGGAACATTTCCTCAAGCAGCGACACTTTGCCTTGTACAATGTATACTGGTTACAGTCCAATCCCTGGAGTTCAGGGCCTGGATGGATTATAGGCTGATCTAGGAAGCACAAGAACAAAAATGTTTCTGTTCTTTTCACCCTTTTATCCTCATTGTCATTGAACTCCCAGGTTTGATTGTCTATAACTGAAGGATACATTTATCTGTCTTGAAGAGGAAGGAATAGATCTTAGCTTTAAATTCTGTATAACATCCAGACAAAATATTTATCATATTGTTGAATAAATCATGTTTGTTAATACTCAGTTTTCTAAGAAGTTAAAAGCATGAAAAACCTAGTACAAACATAAATACCTATCTTGATATGATATATAATCATTCACATCAAAATAGAAGGTGGTCTCTGATTAGCTGCCTGCTCAGTGAGAGAGAATTTCTACATAGTACTGAAAAGAAGTCAGAATCCTGTGGATATGATGGTCATAGACATCAATTAGAAGCTCCCACTAGTCTTTGGCCAACAACAGTAGCTACACCTATCAAAATGTCTCCAGTTAAATATTCTTATCCCCTTTAATCCATGCAGCTCTCACATTTGGTTAGAGAATCTATTTTATTTTAAAGATGGCAGCAAAAATTGGGGAGAACCAAGATCCAACAATGCAATAAGAAAAACTACTGGTTGCTTAGCGTAAAAGGATTCACCTCTAGCACATAAGCCAGAGTCCAGGGGACATTGCAGAGAAAGTGCCAATTAATCATGAGTGCTACTCTCACTCTGTTCCAGGGAGATGGCTATAGATACTAAGGACCCTCAAAATTCATTAAAGCAAAAATCCAGAGGTTGCAGAGAACTTGACACTAAAGTACACTTATAACAAACCTTCCAAATCTCAGGTAGCATTGTGGAAAATGGGGCAGAAAGATTGTGAGATCCACAAGGCGGGATGTAGTATCCACAGGCATTGTGCTCCCCACAGAGACTGATGCATTCAAAACCCTTGGTAAGGGCTGCAGAGATGGCTTAGCAGTGAAGGCACTTGCTTATGAAGCCTAACAACCCATCTTTGACTCTCCAGATCCCACACAAGCCAGACACACAAAGGTGAGGCAAGCACAAGGTCACCCATGCCCACGAGGTGGTGCAAGAGTCTGGAGTTCAATTCAGTGGCTGAGGCCTCGGCTTGCCAATTCTTTTTTTCTCCCTTTTTGCCTCTTGTACTCTAAAAAGTAATAATATTAAAATATTTTTTAATGGTAAATGCCAATAACCATGATCAGGAGGACCCTCAGTGGAATAGGGCCAGGGAGCGGGGATATAAGATGATAACATGACAGAAATGGGACAAAGACTCAATTTGTTCAGCATAGTTTGTAATACAAATAAATAAATAAAAGCTGAGTAGTTGTCAAGTAGAAATGGAAACAGGATAAGAGAAGGCAATTAGGGTATGAATGGGATTAAATATAAATTTTACATATTTTTTATTAAAACTTAATGAATGAAAAGTACATTTTTTATTCTTTAATCCATCTTTCATTATTTGCTAAGTGCAGATCAGTTTTTTTAAGTAACATTTAAATCTTAAACAGAGGTTTGGAATTCAGATTTATAACACTGTCCTGAACTTGAACAAGCTTTTATCATCATATATAGACCATCTTTAAATTTTGTATTTATAAAACTTCTGCAACTTGGGAATTTTTCTGTGTAATTAGGCTTTTTGGTTTCATTCTCATCTTTCCCTTCTCATTTTGGAAAAGTGCAGTCATGTTACCTTAGGATATATCCTCATTTTTTTTCACACAAAATCCCTTGTCCAAAAATGTATTCTTTTTAATATTTCTCCAAAAGTATATCTATATGCCCTTTGTTTTCATTTCCTGCCTTTTCTTTACCTTGCTTCCTTTCTTTTTTTTTTTTACATTTTTTTGTTTATTTTTATTTATTCATTTGAGAGCAAGAAAGAGAGAGAGAGAGAGGGAGAGGGAGAGGGAGAATGGGTGTGTCAGGGCCTCCAGCCACTGCTAACAAACTGCAGACATGTGCACCCCTTTGTGCAACTGGATAACAGGGGTCCTGAGGAATTGATCCTCAAAAGGGGGTCCTTAGGCTTCACAGGCATCTCTCTAGCCCACCTTGTTTCCCTTCTTACTATCATGAAGCATTGGCATATAGCAAACAAACTTCCAAATTTAGCAACAGAATTCATCCAAACTATAGTTATTACCTAACAGTACATATTAAATTATCTGTTTATATACTGCTAAGCCACAAGGTTCTTAACTTTGTAAGTCTGATTTTTTTTTAAATTTATTTATTTGAGAGCGACAGACACAGAGAGAAAGACAGATAGAGGCAGAGAGAGAGAATGGGCGCGCCAGGGCTTCCAGCCTCTGCAAACGAACTCCAGACACCTGCGCCCCCTTGTGCATCTGGCTAACGTGGGACCTGGGGAACCGAGCCTCGAACCGGGGTCCTTAGGCTTCACAGGCAAGCGCTTAACCGCTACGCCATCTCTCCAGCCCGTAAGTCTGATTTTCATTACTATTTAAATGTTTAAAAATTATCTCAGATTCTTCTGAGAGTTAAAGAATATTATATTATAGAGAGAGCTGACCAAGATAACCAAGCTTCAAAATAATTCTTTATATTGTTGAATTTATGATGGCAGTTTGGGCAACAAAAGGCTCTGCTTCCCTGAAAAACTGGGAGATCCAGTAAAAGTGATTATTTTCTCCTCCAAAAGCATGAAGAGAAAAATTACTGGAGAGTCCAATGACAGCAGGTGGGATCCTGATCATTTATCATGTATATAGTAATGTTTAAAGATCTGAGGGGATAGCTCAGGACCATCATTCTCTGATTACAAAACATGGAGAAACAGACATTTTCAAGAATTCAAGAATCAAGGATAGAACTAGATTTAGGGACTTTCCAGATTTATTTTATTTATTTATTTAGTCTTTTAGCAGTTGCACCCTTTTTTTTTTCCACTTTGAGTGATCAGTTGAGTGCAAAAAGGGATGAGTCATCCAGGATGTTCTCAACTTCTGAGGGCTTTTTGAGCATTTGTCCATACATATGTGCCAGGGTAACTTGTTGATTGGGGTCTTGAGAAAGGAATATGAATACCTAGATATAGAGCATCACTTTATAAAAAGGTTTTGACAAATAAAAAATGTGTGAAAATTTAAAGTGTCATTGAAGGGCCAGGAGTTCTGGTCTGGGATCTCAGACTATGGCCAGATGGCATTATATACTGTATTTATTTATATATTTATTATCATTTTATTACAAAGGATCAAGTATGTTACAATTTTCAAAAATCTAGTCTTATGATGACTCAGAGGAATTCAGGCCAACTGTATCATAACAGGTATACAAATAGATGTTTAAATGAGGTATCCATTAAGGGCTCCTACACTACTCTGTGAATGACTTCATGTGACCTCTTTATGGGATCATCTCATCTAGTAGATATAGCTCTGGGTTCAGGCTATTGGAGTGAGATCAGATTTCTCCCTATTGTTATTATAAGGAAAAAAACAGTCAAGATACTCAGGTGACCAGGCTGGATTTGTATAAAGGAATACTATGACGATATTGCTGAAGATACTGGTATGCTGCCGGCACGGAACACAGAGACCTGGCCAGAATTGGAATAGTTAGCCTGTCTAGTGCTGGAAAGTAACACATGAGCTACTGGGGGAAAGTGGCCAACAATTGTCTGAGCATTCAGAGGTCTAAGCAACTCAGAAGCAAACACCCTGACGTGATGTGCACAGAAGTGCAATAGTGGCTCACAGCCTTGGTGAGTAACCAATAGCTTTCTGATTGGTGAAGAGATCTGCTCAGTGGAAAGTAACCCATATCTGGAACTTGGAACCAGATCAGAATCCTGTGGAGACATTGATTATACAACTCCAGTGTTAAGTTCTAACTAATCTTGGACTAAAAGAGGGAATATACCCATTAAATTCTTTGTAAATTAATAAGGCTTGTCCCATTCAACCTGTGCTGACTTCACTCTCCATTGGAGAGTCTGCCTTTCTTTTTCAGACAGTTGCAAGACCCGATATGATAAACTACCTCTTGTACTTCAGTCACGCCACAGCTGAAACCACAGAGGAATTGGGGAGATGAGCAAGAATGCAGTTTCATTTTCTCACTAATGCAGGGCCTCTAAGCTAGAGCCTCTGCATTAGTGAGAAAATGAAAATTTTAATCACAAAATAAAGAAGCTAGTTTATTTTTAAATCAACATTGAAGGATACATAATTTACATAATTTTATGTTTTAATGTTCATTCCATTTTTAATCTTCATTTAAAAATATTGCCAGTGGAGGCTTGGCATTGTGCTGAAAGCCTATAACCCCAGGACCCAGGAAGCTGAGACAGGATGACCAAGAGGCAAGTCTGGGCTACACAGAAAGATCCTTTTTCAAAACTAAAGACAAAGTAAAACATAGCCTAAAACAAATAAAGTCAAAAACCATTTATTTAAGATGAAAAAAAAAAAAAAAAGCATGGTAGATTTACCAACTTAATGGAAGATGCAATCACTGGCAAAGGAGACATCCAGACCAGGAGGCTCCCCTACAAGCTCACACAGGTAGAACAATGAGAGAAAGAGTTAACAGGAATACCAACAATGCTTTATGGATTTTTATGCACTTTTGCCAAATAAGCCACATATTGGAAATCAGGGATCCAAAGATAAGAGTAAACAAGTAGTGTGTCAGAATCACAGGACAGTCTGAGCAGATGCAGCTCAAGGGGAAAGGAAAGGGAGACATATAGAATGTTCTACATGTTCAGACTCACCCAGGATGAGCGGACATTGCCTGCTCTGCTGAGAGCTGTGAATGACAACGTGGGGTGGAAGTCAGGCAGAAAAGAGTCCCCTGTACCTTAGACACATTCTGTCTGACCTTCAGGTCCCACCGAAGGGTCATCTTAGCCAGTGATATCAGTTGCCAGGGGAGGAAGATGCTCCTACTGAAAGGTCTTTGAGAAAGACAAGGTTCCTCACTCCTTTACACTATAGGAGTTTTCTGTGGTAAGGAGACACTTGGGTTTCATGAGAGAATATCTTCAACCAAGAACTGTCAGTGTCCCCCAGAGCCTTAGCAACACCCTCTGAGGGTCCCTAGGTAGACAGAAGTGTGAAGGTGAGTGTGCACAAGAGCACCAAGACACTAATGTCCAGTGGAGAATGGAACTGGTGAGTCTGTAAGCTGTTTTCTGGTTCTAACCCCTGTGCAACTCACTGAGGGGCTCAAGCTAGGAGGAAAGAAGTGACGTTTCTATAGTGTTACCAGAATGATACTCAGAAATGGATGTGACAAGCCAGTGGCATTGGCTGTGAAAGAAGTTATCAAGTGAGAAACATACAATCAAAGGCAGAAGTAAAGCATTTATTAGATGCATACTGCTACTGCAGAGGGACAGGCCAAAGAAAGAATCTCTGCACAATGACATTGTGAGCATTTGCCCACACAGCCGGGAGTCATGTACAAGGAGAGCCAGACAGCACTTTAATGTCACAATTCCCTGGAACAGTTGCAGCTGAACTTTATCCTGTATAGAAATTGCCTGACCATGAGGCAACAAAAGTCTTGAACTAAGTCAGAAATTACCAAGACTTGAAACTCTGTGAGTGGGAAAGTTGAAATATGACCCCATGTCAAAATAAAAACGGGTTGAAAAATAGAAATTCATTTTCATTTTAGTTATCATCAATGTGTCTCATTAAAAACTAATTTTTGGGCTGGAGAGATGGCTTAGCGGTTAAGCGCTTGCCTATGAAGCCTAAGGACCCTGGTTCGAGACTTGATTCCCAAGAACCCACCGTTAGCCAGATGCACAAGGGGGCTCAGGTGTCTGGAGTTTGTTTGTAGTGGCTGGAGGCCCTGGCGCTCCCATATCCTCCCTCCCTCCCTCCCTCCCTCTCTCTCTCTCTCTCTCTCTCTCTCTCTCTCTCTCTCTCTCTCTCCTTCTCCCTCTTTCTCTCTGTCACTCTCAAATAAATAAGTGAAATTAAACAGAAAAATTTAAAAAAAAACCCTAATTTTCATGTTGGGGAGGTAGATAAGCTATTAAAGGACTTTGCCTGTAAAGCCAGTTGACTTAGGCTTGATTCCCAAGTGCCCATGTAAAGCCAATCTAACAAAGTGGCTCATGCCTCTGGAGTTTCTTCACAGTGGCTAAAGTCCCTGGTATACACATGTTCATTCTTTTTCTCTTTCTCTCTCTCAAATATACTAATAAGATATTTTTTTAAATTGTCATTGGTTGAATGCAAAATGTCTCCCACAGTCTCATGGGTTTTAATACTCGTTACTCAGTTGGTAATGTTTTGGGAGATTATGTATCTTCATCAGCTGGAAGAAGTAGGTGTCCACGGGGTGGACCTGAGGGATGATAGCACAGCACAGCACCATTCCCAGCCTTGCTTCTTTCTGTTTCCTGTTCCACAGAGATCGCTAGGCCTCTGCATTCCCTGGCTGTGCATGCTCTCCCCACAGTGGCAGCAGTTGCAGCCATGCCTTTTCAGCCACAGTGGACTGTGGACCAGAGCCGAACCAGCCTCTCTGTTTCTTGCCAGACAGTTGGCCACAATGATGAGAAAGTAACCAACCCCCTAAGAATATATTCACAAGTCAAATTTGCCTGTTGATGAGCATTTTCTTTCCCAGAATCTCCTTTGTCACCCTAGAAGGCTACTGATGAAGTTAAATGATGGAATACTTATGAATTAATGATCCTACTGGTCACAGAGCAGCAGTGAAGAATCCATCTCATTACTGTAGAGACATTCTCCCATTGTATTGAAGTCAATTGATTTCTATTTTCTTTTGGAAGAAACCATTGGAACAAACATAGTAAATAGGATTCCTTATCTTCTCATTGTCTCTGATGTCAATTTAAAGTATTTAAAGCAAACAAATTTTACTCACTTTGTTACCAGAACAACGGTGGGTGACAGCAAGAAAATACTAGTACTGTTAGTTGGGAGGATAGTGGCTTAGATTGATGAAAAAGTTGTGATGAGATTGGAATTGCCAAAACAAAAATATACTGGGACAAAAGTAAGGTCTTTAAGATAAGGAAGTGTCTTGCAATAAAAAACCAACTAGTTGGGCTGGAGAGATGGTTTAGCAGTTAAGTACTTGTCTGTGAAGCCTAAGGACCCTGGTTCAAGGCTTGGTTCCCCTGGTCCCATGTTAGCCAGATGCACAAGGGGGCACACACGTCTGGAGTTCGTTTGCAGTGGCTGGAAGCCCTGGCATGCCCATTCTCTCTCTCTCCCTTTATCTGTCTTTCTCTCTGTGTCTGTTGCTCTCAAGTAAATAAATTTAAAAAAAATAAATAAAATAAAATGAAAATAAAAAAACCCAACTAGTAGAAAGAATATCTTCTTGAAAAATATTAGATTTAAAAATGTTTTAATGCATAAGAAACCAACTCTACAATGGCAGCTCCTTTCCCTTGATAACATTCTTGATTCTACTAAATTTCTGTGTAAAGTTGATCAAGTTGTTTAACTACTCTGTTCTGATATTTACCAAAAGTGAGAGAGTAATAACAGCACTAACCACAAGTACTTGAGATTAAAAGAAATCATGGAATTAAAAAATATATATATAGTTGTTACAATATAACATGATAGAGAAAATTCCCTATGATATTCACAAATAAAAATTTATGGGGTTAATATAATTGGCAGATGAGAACCTAGACAAGCAAATAATTGCCACACCTTGTAAAATTTTGATGTTATTTTAGAATTTCAAAACAGAAAGAAAAGTATTTCATATTTGAAATAAAAAAGGAAGTAAAGTATTTGTAGAGGACAGAAGGTAAATAAGAACCCCCAGTGGTCACCTCGCTATGGACACACCATTGTGAAACAGCTTTCACTCCCAACAGCCCTCACAAGAGCTTCAGGAGTCAGTTGTGTGAGCACATTGCTTGTTTCTAGAACAATAATAGGCAAAGGCTCACTAAGGAAGGTGGATATCACAGAGCTGCTTGACCTGCTTATGTAACATACAGTAAAAAGCAGCATAGCTATAGAAAATGCCGAAGTCCTACTATATCCAAATGTAACTAAAATCATCATTTTCAGTTTAGCTTTTGCCAAATATCTTTCTCATATTATCTTAATCGGCAATGTAAAATTATATTCTTTTACATTTTCTTTCATTTACAGTTAACACCCTTCTTGCAATCATTGCACCAGACAGCTTTTAAAAAGTAATCATTTCATTAAGAATATTCAGGTATTCATGAAGTACTGAAATATGGATAATGACTTGAGCATGCCACTAAAATGATCATCTGTCCCCAATTAATATTGATATATTGCAGTTGGGAAGTCTTTTAATGATCACATTACAGGGAAATTATTGCTACTCATATAATTTGTCCCTATAATCATGTATTTATCAAAGACACAATAGACAAGTCTCCCAGGAGACTTATTAACATCCTTATTCTCTTGATTTTTTAATTGGTAAAGAAGATAGTTTTTTTCCATTTTTTTTGAAAGACCAACTGGGTTTTCATCAACAGAAGCATCATTAAAATTATGTAATTGTCTTACACATAAATCTCCATACTTAAAGGGCATAAAATCATATGCAAAAATGAAGAACCACTTTACAGCATTCTTTGTGCTATATGAAATCATAATCAAATCAAATAAAAAATATTTATTAGGCATGTATGTATGCAAGGCATAATATAAACTCCTGAATTTAAATGGAAACTGAATAATAAAATGAAGATACACAACATTGGAAAAACTGAAAATATCTCATAGATTTGACTTAGATTAATGGTGATTTTAAAAAATATTTGAATATTTAAATTAATTTTATATAGCATATTTTTATTGATATAACCTGTGAACTAACCCCCTTCCCTAATCTTGTCATAAAATCAGCAAAATACCAGGACTATTTCATTCTTTCTTTGCTGTTTATGCTGTCCCTTCTCTAACTCCATCTTATTTTCCACACTGTTCACATTAGAAGATATTTTGTTCAGCCTGTACCTAGAGTGCAGAGTTCTACTCCCTCCCTCCCTCTTTGAAGATGGAGAACTAAAGAAATGTACTTGGACTAATGTATGAAGATATTTTTTCTTTTCCTAAATTATTCTGTTATTCAATTTTATATGCTTTTTTATTCTTTGTGTTATCATCCCTTTTTAAAATTGTTTAAATTACTTCAGTTCTGTTTGCACAATAAGGATTCATTCAGTTTGTTCCTTCTTATATTTTTTGGCATGCCTCCCAAAAGGGTGCAGTGCACAGTAGGAGTAGATTTTTAAAATTTTCTATTCTAAAGTCGCTACAAATTCATCTTTTAAGTCTCTTCCTGTCCACATCCATATTTACAGGGGGGTCTTGTATTGGAGAATAAAAATAGAAAACAAGAGCTGGGTGTTAGATGTATTCATTGATACTGGTTCTATTTTACTGTTTATCTTGGTTTATCTTACTGGTTGGGAAGGTAGTTTATAGTGGTTTTTTTTTTTTTGTTTTGTTTTTTTTTTTTAGGGGGAGGAGGTTTCTATGACAATGGACAAAAAATCTATGTGTTTATAAAATCTCAAATAACTATGTATATGTCCAAATATTTCTAGATATAACCTTGTATATATGATATTAAGCTTGAATTTAGTTTATACTGATATTTGTAATAGCTTACCATTGTAGTTTCCATCCATGCTTATCAATAAACCCCCATTACAACTGTGAGTAGCCTAAGTCCCACCATTTTCCATCCATTGTCTTGTTACTTTCTAGTGTTTCTGTTACAATATTATATAACTAATGTGGACACTTTAAATGATGTAATGAAAATAGCACTGGCATATTGCCTGTGCACTGTTTCTTGCTGTGACCCATACACCCCATATTGTCATGAGAAAATGTGACAGAAATTCTAATGGAAGAACATTCTTTGAAGTATCTAGGTACTGATGAAAAGACTCAAGATTACAACGGAATTAAGAATGTGCTATAGCTAAGAGAACCCTATAGTGTTGTAGTGATGAAATATATATGTTTTTTAAATTTATTTATTTGAGAGCGACAGACACAGAGAGAAAGACAGCTAGAGGGAGAGAGAGAGAATGGGCGCGCCAGGGCTTCCATCCTCTGCAAACGAACTCCAGACGTGTGTGCCCCCTTGTGCATCTGGCTAACGTGGGACCTGGGGAACCGAGCCTCGAACTGGAGTCCTTAGGCTTCACAGGCAAGCGCTTAACCGCTAAGCCATCTCTCCAGCCCAAAATATATTTTAATACTTTATAAGAGATCTTGTAAAGAAAAGTGATATTAGGTAAAATCAAAAGAAATCGAAATTAATTTTGTAATTGAGGTAATATTGAATTAATAATGTTTCATTAACTATAAAAAATATATCCAATGAATATAAGATAAAAATAATGGGGAAAATTGCAACTCAGTACTAGGTTCTGTAAATTTTCATGAACATAAAACTCCTTCAGAATTTTGCCAGGTGTGATGCACTTGCCTGGCACTTAAGGATCACAGGCTTCAGACAGTCAGGGGTACAGGTGAGACATTTTCTCAAAAAAATATAAATGAATTAATAATAATAATGATAATAATAAACAACTATTATTAAAAGATTTAAGCCAGGAGTGGTGGCACATGCCTTTAATCCTAGCACACGAGAGGCAGAGGTAAGAGGATCGCCATGAGTTTGAAGACATCCTGTGAAAAGTGTGGTAGTTTGTTTCAGGTGTCCCTCATAAACTTAGACAGCCTGCATATTAGGTTCCCCAGCTGATGGCAATTGGAAATTAAAGCCTCCTGGAGGCAATGCATTGTTGGGGGCAGGATTATGGGTGTTATAGCCATTTTCCCTAAGTCAGTGTTTGGCACACTCTCCTGTTCCTATTGTTCACCTTATGTAGGCCTGGCGGTGATGTCCACCCTCTGCTCATGCCATCATTTTTCCTGCCATCATGGTGCTTCCCCTTGAATCTGTAAGCCAAAATAAATCCTTTTTTTTTTTTTTCCCCCAAAACTGCTCTTGGTTGAGTGATGTCTACCTGCAATGAGAATGTGTCTGCAACACAGAGTGAATTCCAGGTCAGCCTGGGCTAAAGTGAGACCCTACCTTGAAGAAAAACAAAAAAAGATTTAAATCTTTTTAACGTGTAGTGCCCATATGCATAGATACCCTCAGTTAAATTATGGTGCATGATACTAATAATACATAGTTCCTATTTAGCTATATTAACTATAAAACTATAAGCTATAAAGACTAATAAATTAGTTATTAACTATTCATCTAAATTAATTATAAAGCTATAATATAGTTATTATTCCATGAAAGACATACTTTTAAAGACATATTTTGAAAAGTCATTTTCATAAAAATATTTGCAGCTGATATTTGCCTCTTTAGTAGGTGTGATTAGAGTTTAAGGTGATTCCCATAGGCGCATGTATTTGAATACTTGTTTCCCAGTTTGTGGTGCTATTTGAGAAGACTGTGGAACTATTTGCACATGAAGCCTTGCTGAATGAAGTCAGTCACTCAGGTCTGATTCTCCCTGTTAGATACGTATTAGTATTCAACTGTCCTGGTAGTTCATCATGGGAAGCCTATAGAGTATGCTATTTAATTTTTCAGTGCCATGTTTATTAAAGTGAGGCTTTATGATTTAAGTGAAATAAACCAGGCATGCTGGCATACATCTTTAATCCCACCACTCAGGAGTCTATGGTAGGAAGATCACTGTGAGCTCAAACCCAGCCTGAGACTATGTAGTAAATTCCAGGTCAGCTGAGGTTAGTGTGAGACACTACATCAAAGAACAAAAAGTAAATAAAGGGCTGGAGAGATGGCTTAGCGGTTAAGTGCTTGCCTGTGAAGCCCAAGGACCCCGGTTCGAGGCTCAGTTCCCCAGGTCCCACGTTAGCCAGATGCACAAGGGGGCGCACGCATCTGGAGTTCGTTTGCAGAGGCTGGAAGCCCTGGCGCGCCCATTCTCTCTCTCTCCCTCCATCTGTCTTTCTCTCTATGTCTGTCACTCTCAAATAAATAAATGAAAATGAACAACAACAAAAAAATTTTTTAAAAAAAGTAAATAAAAAAGATAAACAAAAATAACATTAAAATCCACATTGAAAACAAAACCAAAAACCAAGACAAATAATTTTTGTCTATGAATACATAGATGAAGGGATATAGTGTAGAATTTATTGTTTGTTATTTTGTATAATTTTTATGACAGAGTCTCATTATGTAGCCATAGCTGGTCCAGAATTTGAATGTCAAACAGGCTAGCCTCAAACTTGCAGCAATCCTCCTGTCTCTACCTCCAAAGGTTTTTTTTTTTGTTTGTTTTTCGAGGTAGGGTCTCACACTAGTACAGGCTGACCTGGAATTCACTCTATCGTCTCAGGGTGGCCTTGAACTCACAGCGACCCTCCTACCTCTGCCTCCTGAGTTCTGGGATTGAAGGTGTGCGCCACTACGCCCGGCTCTACCTATAAAGTTTTAAGATTGTATGTATGAATCACAACACCTGATTTAGTATGGGTTTTCATTCATTTCTTGGAAGCTATGCCTAAACTATGATACTTTAATATTAACAATAACAAATAGATTTTTTTCAGTTATTCCTGTGAGGAGAAAAGAAAATTGAAAAATACTTTGCTATATACATTTTATGTAAATTATATTTATTGATTCAGCTAAATATTAAAGAATTTTGATTGACTTACACAATTAAAACACAATGTATATGTTTTAATGTTCTACTGAAAATAATCCCAGATTTACTGAAAAGCTACAAGAATAATATTCTATTCAGGTAAAGGGCAGGTTTCTAGACATTAACATATTATTAACATATGTGTAGTTTTTATAAACTTAAGGCCTTCAATTTGATAATCAAATACAGATAGTTAGTAAAAGGAAGAAGTGAATACTAACACAATGCTTTAGGACTGTCCTAATAGTTTTCATAATATCCAACTGAAATTTAGGTTAGCTGTTGTCTTTCACTGTTATGTCCCTTTACTGATCTTTAGTCCTGAGGAGTCCCTAGTCTCCTGTTTCCTTTATGATATGCACAGTTTGGGCCTGTTATTCTTAAGGTCACCTTCAGTGTTGGGTTGACTAATGAAGAAATTCAAGCATCACACTTGTGGATCAAGTATCCCAACCGTGATCCAGTAGTTGTCTCAAGGTTTCCTAAATCTGAAGCTCATAAGCTCGCTTACCCTGCTGTGCACATCTAAATTTCATCACTCAGAGTGATGTGTGGCAGAGTACTCCACTCTAAGACTATTATGGTTTAACGTATTTCAATTAGTATACTCAAAATTATTAAAAAGAGTTTATTATTCTTCTATTTTTCAAATGTTAATTTTTTTTATCAGTAATTTTTCGCTGAGACAATTGCTATTTTTAGTCTTCAAATGACTTGTTTTTTTGGCTATACTGGTTAATTCTTCCCCAGATGGGAAAAAAAATCTAAATCTCATTCAAAATGCATTATTCACTTCCGGTCAAGATGGCGACCGCCTAGCTGCTCTACAAACAACAAGGGGAAAAAAAGGTAAGTATTCAAGGAAAATTAGGAACTTTTTGAAGAGGGAGGGCACAGATCGGGTAAAAGAGGGAAGCACCCCCCCCCACCCATGTCCCGCCACCCCGCCCCGCCGGGAATCTCCGCGTTGGGCGCGGCCCGGAGCCTCAGCGGCCCTGCGCCCCGTGCGCACCAAGCCCCACGCGCCCCGGCGGCCCACGCGCCCCCACAACCCCTGCTCCCCAGGCCCGCGCACCCCCCCCCCCCCGTCCCCCCCAAGCGCACCCCTCCCCCCCCAGCGCGCCCCACGCTCCCTATCCACACGCAGAGGTGCAGACCGAGCTAACCGAAGCTTCCCCTGCACCGGCAACCAGGCCTGCCCAGCGCCCCCACGCCCCCTGCGCGCCCCAGACCCCCGCGCCCCACCCCCGCGCGCCTCGAGACACCCCCCCTGCGCGCCCCACCCCCCGCACGCCCCACTCTCCCTATCCACACTCAGCAGGTGCGCCCCAAGCGCCCCACGCCCCGGGCGCCCAGGCGTGCCCCGCACCCCTGCGCCCCACCCCCACGCGCCTCGAGCCCCCCCCCCCCCGCGCGCCCAGCCCCCGCCCCCGCCTCCCCCCCGCACGCCCAACGCTCCCTACCCACACAAGGCAGGCATGCTCCAAGCGCCACTGAGCGTCCTGCACCCTGGGCGCCCAGGTGTGCCCCGTGCCCCCCGCGGGCCCCGAGACCCCCGCGCCCCAACCCCGCGCTCCTCGAGCTCCCCGCCCCCCCGTGCGCCCCACCCACGCCGCACGTCCAGAGTGCCCCTTGGTGTCCTGCAGTGTCCACCAGCGTCCCACGCTCCATCTTACCTCAGCGTGCTCCACACCCCCTGCAAGACCTGCAACACCTTGACCCCCTCCCCCACGCGACCCCCCCCCCCCCCGCACCCAACCGAGCGCCCTGCGCTCCTAGCCGTCCACCCTCCCCACGCACTCTACGCCCGCGCCCCGGAGCATCGTGGCCCTGAGCCCCGTGCGACCTGAAGCGCTCCCTGCCCCCCCGCGCCCCGCCCCGGCGCCTCCCGTCCCCCACCCCGCACGCCCCTCGTCCCCCTGCCGCACGCGGCCTCGGTGCCCCCATAGTCCTGAGCGCGCCCCTGCGTGCCCAGGTTAGCCCCGTGCCCCCTGTGCCCCACCCCCACGCATCCTGCGCCCCTGAGTGCTTCAGCGTACCCCGCCCCCCCTCCACATCTTGCGCCCCACGCGCGACCCCCTTAACCCCCCCCACAAGCCCCGCCCCCCCGCGCGTCCAGAGCACCCTGCGGCGTCCCTTGGCATCCCGCACCCCGGTGTGCCCCATGCCCCCTACCCCCACGCGCACCCTGCGCTCCCCCTGCGCACCCCGCGCACCCCCCACGTGCCCTGTGCCCCTAGCCCCCCGCGCCTCCCGCAAGCTCCTCCGCGCCCCCCAGGTGCCCCGCACCCTGCCGTGCCCCCCACACCCTCCCTGCATGCATACCACCCCCCCCCCCCGCACCAACAGCGCGCCCCTCACCCCCTAACTGATCAGAGCGCCCCACGGCCCCCGCCACTCCAGGGCACCCCACCCCGCGCCCCCTGAGCCCTGCCATCTCCCACACACCCTCCCTGATTGCCCGTTGCCCCGGCACACACTGACCCCCCCCCCCGCCGCCTGCCCCACTCGCTCCATACACACCATCGCACGCTGCGCCCCCTTCTGCCCACCCGCCCACGCAACCTCTGCACATCCCGCATGGCTGTGCTCTGATTGGGCACCCACCAGTCACGCCAGCCAGCCTGTTGCACTCAAGCTGAGACCTCCTACCTCGCCCTGGTTCTCTGATCCTGCGAGTAGACCAGCCACGTGGTGCTCCGTTCGCAGGCCTGTGGGGCCACCCCTGCCGTGAATAGGTGGCTGCCAGATCCCCTGCTGCTGTGCTCACATCACTTGCTGCCGGTCAGCTTCTGCTGTGTCCTGATTCCGTACCCACATCATCTGCCTCTGCACTATGATTACACGTGCAGCGGGCCCACCCCACAGCAAGAGCCACATAAGTCCACATTGAGTCACTAGTGCCAGCAAAGCTGCCATCCCCTACCTGTACATCGCCACCCAGCCCCCACTCCCCTGAGGCAGAAGAGCATAGACTGTTTACAGACCCCAGTGTACCCAGCCAGAATCTAGGCACCTTCAGGGCTTGCTACCTCAGTCCCCTTTCAAGCTCAAAGGCAGGCAGCTTAGGTGCATTACTGGGTGAGAATTCAGGCAACTTTGGTGCCAATGCCAGGCTATAGGTAGGCCGCTTTAGCAAGACTGAGCAAAAACTCAGGCTGCTTACAACTGCCCCAGGCTGCCTTGGATTCGCATTAAGCTAGATCCCAGGCTGCTCCACCCACCTACCTGCCCATACACTGACATGGGTAGACCACAGCGCAAAAGAAATAACACGAAAAATAAAATGGAAGAAAATCCAGACAGATCACCCAGTCCAACAAGGATCACAACTAACCAAAACATAGAAGAGTGTTTAGGATCAGAACATCAAGTGGAAGCAATGAATAATGCAACCCTGAACAAACTACTGCTAGATCTGACAGGAAAGCTACAAAGGATAGATAATCGTAAGGATGCTACCATCACTAAGCTAGAGCAATATGATAAGACACTGGAAGGAATTCAAAGAGAGCTAAGAGAGTTGAGGGAGAGTGAAAAAAAAGAGGACCTTAAAAATCAGCTGGCCACACTAAATGAAAACATAAAGAAATGCAAGGATGATTTCCAAGAATCAGCAAGAAAATCAGAAAATGAGACAAAAAGGGAACTGGACAAAGCGATGGAAGTGATACATAGGAAAGTAGTAGAAAATGCAAATTTAATTGAACAAGTCCAAAACTCACTAGAGGCTCTCAAGAATAGAGTCAGCGAAGTGGAAGATAGAAATTCTGATCTGGAAGACAGGATGGAAGAAACAGTTCGAGAGTCCAAAAAATTCAGTAAGTTCAAAAGTTCCTGTGAACAGAACATGAGAGAATTGTGGGATACACTTAAACGTCCTAATATCAGAATCATTGGAATACCAGAAGGAGAAGAATTTCAGACCAAAGGCATGGAGAACTTATTTAACACAATAACTGAAGAAGACTCCCCCCCCATCTCTTAAAAGAAAGGCCCATCAAGATTCAAGAAGCAAACAGAACTCCTAACCGACTAGACCAAAGGAGAAACTCCCCAAGGCATATTATCATTAAGACTCTAAACATTGACTCCAACGAAAAAATCCTAAAAGCAGCTAGGGAAAAACAGCACACCACTTTCAAAGGAAACCCCATCAGAATTACTTCAGACTTCTCAATGGAAACCCTGAAAGCTAGAAGGGCCTGGAATGAAACTCTCCAAACTATAAGAAACTATGGCTTTCAACCCAAACTACTCTACCCAGCAAAAGTCTCCCTTATAATAGATGGTGAAAGGAAAACTTTCCATGACAAAACTCAGATTTATAATTATATGAACACAAAACCAAACCCACAGAAAGTACTCCAGGAAATTCTCCACAGAGAAGAAACAAATAACCAAACACAAATGCCTACAAGAAGAAGAAAACAGCAACCAAACCCAGAGTAGATAGAAAAAAAAAAAAAATTAAATTCCATGAAAATGCCAACACACCTCTACCACCACTACATGACAGGGATCAAATCAAATCTCACAGTCATCACCCTAAACATTAATGGCCTTAATTCACCCATCAAGAGACACAGGCTAACAGGGTGGATGAAAAAATTAGACCCCTCAATCTGCTGCCTTCAAGAAACCCACCTTACCACTAAAGACAGGAACCTCCTCAGGGTGAAGGGTGGAAAACAATATTCCAAGCAAATGGGAATAAGAAACAAGCAGGTGTAGCTATATTAATATCAGATAAAGTTGACTTCAAACCAAAAACAATCAAAAAAGACAAAGAAGGCTACTTCCTACTTGTAAAGGGAACAATCCATCAAGAGGATATTACAATCATAAATCTGTATGCACCAAACACAGGGGCACCACAGTTCATAAAACAAAACCTACTTGACAATAAAACAGAAATAACCACCAACACCATCATAGCTGGGGACTTTAACACACCATTATCAGTAATAGATCATCCAAACAGAAGCACAACAGGGAAGTAAGAGAGCTCAACAAAACCATAGAGCACTTAGACCTAACACACATCTACAGAACTTTCCATCCCAAATCCACAGACTACACATTCTTCTCAGCAGCACATGGAACATTCTCTAAAATAGACCAGCTACTGAGTCACAAAGATAGCCTCCACATATTTAGGAAAATTGACATAATTCCCTGCATGATATCAGATCATAATGCTATAGTCCTAGAAATCAACAACAACAAAACCAACAAGAGCCCCAACGGCAACTGGAAACTGAATAGCACACTCTTAAACAATAAATGGATAGTGGATGAAATAAAAAATGAAATTGCAAAATTCCTGGAATTGAATGACAATGACAACACATCATACCAAAACTTGTGGGACACAATAAAGGCAGTCCTCAGGGGAAAATTCATAGCACTCAATGCCTTCATAAAAAAGACAGAAAGATCCCAAATCAATAGCCTAACCATCCACCTAAAGGCATTGGAAAAACAAGCAAAATCCAACCCGAAAGAGCTCCAGAAGGAAAGAAATAATTAAAATCAGAGCAGAAATTAATGAATTGGAAACCAAGGAAACAATTAAGGCAATTGACAAAACAAAGAGCTGGTTCTTTGAAAAAATAAACAAGATTGACAAACCTCTGGCCAATTTGATCAAGCAAAAAAAAGAGAGACTCCAAATTAACAAAATTCAAAATGAAAAAGGAGATATCACAACACACATCAGTGAAATCGGCAGAATCATCAGGACTTATTTCAAAAACCTCTACTCCACAAAACTGGAAAATGTGGAGGAGATGGATAAATTCCTGGATGCATATCATCTACCAAAGCTAAACTCAGAGCAGATCAACCACCTCAATGAACCCATCATGTTCATGGAGATTGAAAAAGTAATAAAAAAACCTCCCAAAAAAGAAGAGTCCAGGACCAGATGGATTCCCAGCCGAATTTTATCAAACCTTCATGGAAGAACTCAAACCAATCTTCCTAAAACTGTGCCACACAATTGAAGAACAGGGAAAACTACCCAACTCCTTCTATGAAGCTAGTATCACCCTAATCCCAAAACCAGGCAGAGATGCCACAAGAAAAGAAAACTATCGGCCTATTTCCCTAATGAACATAGACGCAAAGATCCTCAACAAAATTCTCGCAAACCGAATCCAACAACACATCAAAAGCATTATCCACCTTGACCAAGTGGGATTTATCCCAGGAACACAAGGGTAGATCAACATACGAAAATCTGTCAATGTAATACACCACATAAACAAGCTTAAAAATAAAAATCACATGATCATTTCGATAGATGCAGAAAAGGCCTTCGACAAGATACAACATCACTTCATGATCAAAACATTGGAGAGAATCGGCATGGCCGGTTCACATCTTAATATAATAAAGGCAATATACAAAGCTCCAAAGGCTCAAATAATACTTTATGGTGAGAGACTGGAGGAATTCCCATTGAGATCAGGAACAAGACAGGGATGTCCTCTCTCACCTCTGGTTTTCAATATAGTTCTGGAAGTCCTAGCCCAAGCAATAAGGCAGGAGAAGGAAATAAAAGGGATACAATTTGGAAAGGAAGAAGTTAAGTTAGCGCTATTCGCTGATGACATGATTGTATATGTAAGAGACCCGAGAGACTCCATCCCAAAACTCCTGAAGGTGATTAACTCCTATAGCAAAGTAGCAGGATACAAAATCAATGCACAAAAATCAGAAGCATTTCTGTATGCAAATGACAAAGACACAGAAAAAGAAATAAAGGACATAGTCCCATTTTCAATAGCAACAAAAAATATAAAATACCTTGGATTAACGTTAACCAAGGAAGTAAAAGATCTATACAACGAAAATATAAAAACTCTCAAAAAAGAAAGTGAGGAGGACTTGAAACGATGGAAAGACCTCCCATGCTCCTGGATAGGCAGAATTAACATTGTGAAGATGACAATCCTACCAAAGGCAATATATAGATTTAACGCAATTCCATTAAAATCCCTACAGTGGTCTTCACAGACATAAAAAAAATGATCTCAAATTTCATATGGAAAGGCAGAAGGCCTCGCATATCCAAACATATCCTCAGCAAAAGAAATACCTCTGGTGGCATCACCATACCCGATATAAAGGTATACTACAAAGCCATAGTAATAAAAACAGCATGGTACTGGCATAAAAACAGGAGTATAGACCAATGGAATAGACTTGAGGACCCGGATTTTGGGCCAAGCAACTATAGCTACTTTATATTCGACAAAGTCCCAAACAATATAGAGTGGAAAAAAGATAGCATCTTCAACAAATGGTGCTGGACAAACTGGATAACCACATGCAGGAAACTAAAACTTGTTCCACACATTTCACCATGCACAACACTCAAATCCAAATGGATCAAAGACCTCAATATAAGACCAGAAACTCGAAAACTACTGGAAGAAAATTTAGGAAGTTTCTTCCATGATATAGGAATGGAAAAAGACTTCCTGAATAAAACCCCAGTGGCTCAAGTTCTTAAACAGTCACTCAACCATTGGGATCATATGAAGCTGAAGAGTTTCTTTACAGACAAGCATATAATAAGCAAAGCCAATAGAATACCCAGAGAATGGGAGAAAATATTTGCAGGTTATCCAACTGATAGAGGCCTTATCTCTAGAATTTACAAAGAACTCAAAAGTCTAAACAATAAGAAGACAAATACCCCACTCACAAAATGGGGCACAGAGTTAAACAGGCAATTCCCAGAGGAAGAGATACAAATGGCAAACACACACCTAAGAAAATGTTCATCATCCCTAATCATCAGAGAAATGCAAATTAAAACAACTATGAAATTCCACCTTACCCCAATAAGGATGGCCAACATCAAAAGGTCAAATGAAAATAAATGCTGGCGAGGATGTGGAGAAGCAGGGACACTCATTCACTGTTGGTGGGAATGCAGGATGGTACAAACACTTTGGAAAGCAATATGGAGACTCCTGAAAAAGCTGACTATAGAAATACCAACAGACCCAGTTATACCATTACTGGGCATATACCCTAAAATCTTCAAACCAAAAGCCAGAGAGATTTGCTCAACCATGTTTGTAGCAGCTCAATTCATAATAGCTAAAAGCTGGAATTAACCCAGATGTCCATCACTAGAAGAATGGATAACAAAGATGTGATATATCTACACAATGGAATTCTATACAGCAGTAAGAAAAAACGACATAAAGAAATTTGAGGAAAAATGGTTAAACCTGGAACAGATCATTCTCAGCGAACTTACCCAATCACAGAAAAAAAAATCGACACATAGTCTCACTCATCTGCAACACCTAAACTGAATCTGCCCAAGATGCCTTACATACCCAGCAAGCACCTCATGGATTAGACAATAAGATGGATGGGAGGGCGGGGAGCGAATCAAAGGGTGGGAAACAGTAATCCGGACCCAAACGGCAATGGTACCATAAAATTCTACTTCCTATAAGACAGACCAAATGGCTGAACCTTCACTAGACCCTTACAGGAAACACCTGAACCACAAGACACTGGAGGGTAGGATCAAGACTGACCTAAATCTCCTACATCTTCCCTCCCTCCCTCTCCCTCTCTCCCCTCTATCTCTCTCCTCTCTAACTCTTGTATATTAGTTATCTTTTTCCTCAATTTCTTAATGGACACTGACCTGAAACCCCCACTTCCAGCTTGGGCCTACCATCCACAATGAGCTTTTGATCAGAGAAACCTACAAGGTTTCCCAAAACAATGACAGACTTCTGTCAGAGTACTTGATGACCCACCAAAGGCCAGTGATAAGACCCTATTGCTGAAGACTCCATATGCAGCTGACGCGTAAAATGGAATGACATGGCTGGAAGCCAGGAGAGAGTCAGTCCCCAGACAGTCAGCGTGTCTAGTACCAGAAGGCGCTACATAGGCGACTGGGGGAAATGACCAAGATCTGTCCAAGCAACTCATTATTTAACCTAATTAGCAACAAATAACCGGATGTGATGCCCACACAAGTGCAATAGTGGTACACAGCCATGGTGAGGAATCAATTGCTCTTGATTTGGCTAACTGATCCACTCAGTGGTACTAGACCCTTAGGTGGAGCTGGGAAACAAGTCAGAACCATACCCAAACATAAGCCCACTCTACAATATCAAGCTACCATCAATCATGGGGTATAAGAGGGCCTAAACCTACCATACTGTCTATCAAAAAAGTAAGTGTTATCTCAATTTTCCGGGTGCTAACTTACTCTCCGTTGTAGAATCTGCTTCTCTTTTCCAGATAGATGTAGATCCTAAGAAGAGAGCTGCCCCAACATACCTCAAAAGGGGCCCAACTGAAACTAAGGACAACTGGCAAAATAAGCAAGGGTGCTGTTTTCCTGTGTACCGGATACCAGCACAAAGGGGAAGGAGATCAACGCAGAGAAAAATCAACTCCTACCAAATCAGAGAGCCAAAGCCTCAGAGGCCCCCAACACCTCAGCACTGAAGCAGACCAAAAATGAACCCAACATGGCTCAGGGAAATCTTGCAGAAGAGGGGGCGGAAAGAATGTCAGAGTCACATGTTGGGTCATGATTTGCAGAGACATTTATCATACTAATAACTGGGGGCTAACTCCACAATGCACGACCCATTTTCATTAACAAGGAGGGTCTAATGGGAGGGAGTAGATCACAGATGAGCCTAAATAATGGTACCAAACTGCCTGTATTCACTGAAATGAAAACTAATAAATTAAATTAAAAAAAAAAAAGAAAATAAAAGAATGAAATAATGTGAGGCTAATAAAAAGATGCCCCCCCCCCAAAAAATGCATTATTCAATTTTAGAATATAGGGAAATTTCTTATCCATATTACTAAAAAGTAAAACATAAAACAATATGGTAGTGAACTAAAGTACCATGTTTGTTTTTAGTATGAGAATAACAGTCAAAAAGCTATTAGAATATTTTCTCTCAACTAGTGTAATCATGCCATGTTGTTTTTTTTAAATGTTTTTATTTGTTTGAGACACTAAGAGAGGGAAAAGACAGACAGACAGACACACACACACACACAGGGAGAGAGACAGAGAGAGAGAGAGAGGGAGAGAGAGAGACTATGGGTCCTCCAGGAACTCCAGCTACTGCAAACAAACTCCAGATGCATGTGCCTCCTTATGTATCTGGCTTACATGGGTCCTGGAGAATTGAACCAGAGGCCTTTGGCTTTGTAGGCAAATGCCTTAACTACTAAACCATCCCTCCAGCCCCATGCTATGTTTTTAAATACAAGTAAATTCATGTTCATTTCACATTCACATTTACAAGTTTTATTTATTCATTTTGGATTATCTGCATTAGTTCTGAATATGTAAAATATTAACATAATTTTAAATTAGGACTGTTACAAATAAATTTATAAGACTATCATTTCTGGTCCCTATTACTTCTATTCATTGTATGTTTTATGTGCCCATTCAACTAACTCATATTTTTAGTTCCTTGATGACCTTTTCTGTTTCTTTTTCCTCTTACGCATGTGCATATTACAGTTCCCTTTATTATTCATTCACGGTTATTTATTTGTAGATACAGGTAATTTTTTCCATGTTCTTGAAAATAATTAAAAGTCCGTTCACATATATCTCTTTTATTCCCTTTCATATCTTCATAGTGACTTTTCTGAATACAGTCCTTTATTAACTCCTGTTCTATATATGAACAATCTCACTGTTTCTGTTACCACATGGTTCCTAACAATACTGTGATGAACAACTTTGTGTATATGAATTTTCTTACTGAAGGTACATCATCATAAGCTCATAGAAGGAGAATTTTAAGTATGAAATAAAGGAGTAGGCTGTTTTATTAGAGAGTATGTAGTAATTTGAGCCCACTAAAAGTTTAGAAGAGTGATTGCTTCCATGCAGCATTACATACATTTACTTATAGAATCTTTTAAGAATTTTTATTCATTTATTCATTCAGTTTTCAGAGCCATGAATCAAAAGCAGTGGCAGTGCTTCACACATGAGAGGCAAGCATTCTATCACAGAGCTGCAGCTCCAACAAGTCTTAGAATGTTTAGACTGGCAAAGAATATGAAGATTTGTGTCTGAGGCATTTTCTTTTTTACATATGAGGAAATAGTAGTAGTTAAAAGTCTTCATTTTTAATTTCTCATGTACTGTGTTGTAAGAAGATAAGGTGCCACATAACTGAGCAGGGAGTTGCAAAATCAAAGTCTGTGTCTATGGAATTGATTGAACAATGTAAGTTTTATTGATTGAATATTCATTCCTCCATAATTATGAGTAAGATACCACTTAGACAGGCCATAATTTTTTTTTTTTTTTTTTTGGTTTTTAAAGGTAGGGGTCTCACTCTGGCCAAAGGTGACCTGGAATTCACTACATAGTCTCAGGGTGGCCTCAAACTCATGGTGATCTCTTACCTCTGCCTCTCAAGTGCTGGGATTAAAGGCATGTGCTGCCACACCTGGCATAAACCATAATTTAAACCAGTGTTGAAATACAGCTCCAAGGCCTAAGTGAGGCAAGGGGAAGAGATTGAGTAAAAGAAGGGTGAGAGGAGGGTTAATCAAAATCTAACAGGGTATAAATAAGTCAAATGGCAACCTACTTTTTTGGACAATAGCACATCCAGAAGCCATATATTGTTACTAGAAAATTTTCAGTGTGAGGGATGGGATACCTTCCAGTGAGTTGTTGGCCAGGGAGGTCCCTGATACCCCCAAAACATCACAGGCCATTGCAGAAGCCCTTAGTTGTCCTCCAGGAATAATGATAAGACTGTATTGCTGAAGATTCCACATGCTTGGGCTGCAATGCCACTGAGAAATCCTGCTGGAGCTAAGCTAGAAACCTCCTCCATGTAGACCAGCTGACAGAAATCTGGAAAAATCTACACTGCATGAAGCTCTATGGGAGAGATGGAATTCATCAGTGGATATAAACAGTGGACACTGAAGTCCTTAAGATATGTCAGCCAGGACAAATGAACCAATGGGTGCATTTGAGGCATGTCTGTTATGGGGGAAACCAATTGCTCTCTAATTGGACTATACCCCTGCTCCATGGGAGAAAATGCATGCTTGATATGGAAAACCTATGACAGGGGAAGTCATGAGCCCTAGGCCTGTAACATCTCCTGGTGTCTGGTTAAATGCATACGTTATTCTTACCAAACTGCCTGGTAAGCATTTCTCTTAATGGTCATTCTCATATATTAATGTTACTCTCACTTTTGGGCACAGAAGCTTCTCTTTGCAGATGGCAGTTACCTCTGGGATGACTCAAAAGACCACATAGTGCAGAGAAGAAGTGACAGAGGAGAGTGCAGTATTGAAACATCTCTATAACATCTTCCAATGTTTAGGGTCTGTTGTGGAAGAGGTGGCAGAAAGAATGTTAGAACCAAAGGAGGGGTAGGTTCCTTTCAGACACAGAATGGCCTGGACATCCATGACTTTGCTGTATCTACCACTACTTACTCAAGATCTTTGTAACAGGAGGAAAAGATGATGATATCAAAATAAAAGAGAGGGGGAGGACATATGATGGAGAGTGGACTTGTAAAGGGGAAAGTGAAGGGGAAGGAACTATCATGGCTTATCATGAAGTTATCAATAATAAAAAGTAAATAATTTAAAAAATTAAGAACTCTTAAAAAAATAGGTGTAACAAAAAGAACTCTCAGGATGGATGAAGGAAATGGAAGATAATCAAGAACAACTCAGTAGATGACTGAAGGAAGCTAAGGAGAAACAAGCAACTACTCCATAGATGTCTTAATGAAATTAAAGATAATCAAAAAGACATCAACAGAAGGCTAAAGGAATTTGAGGAGAATCAACAAATAAGCGAAATCATTGGCCAATGGAACACCTTAATGAGAACATATCCAAATGTAGGAGTTAACTCCAAGAGACAAAAAAAAAAAAAAAAAAAAAAAAAAGGTCAATCAAGAGCTGGAGAGATTGCTCAGTGGTTAAGGCACATGCCTGAGAAGCCTAAGGACCCTGGTTCGATTCTCCAGGTCCCACATTAGCCAGATGCACAAGGGGACACATGTGTCTGGAGTACATTTGCAGTGGCTAGAGACCCTGGTGCGCCCATTCTCATTCTCTCTCTCTCCCTCTCTCCCTCTCTCCCTCTCTCCCTCTCTCTCTCTCTCTCTCTCTCTCTCTCTCTCTCTCTCTCTCTCCCCCTCCCTCTCTCTGTCTCTAATTAATTAATAAATAAAAGTAAAATCTTTTTTTTTTTTTTTAAGATGAATCAAGAAATGAAAATGGGGCTACAGAAATGGCTTAGTAGTTTAAGGTGCTTGTCTGTGAAGCCTAAGGACTCATGTTTGATTCTCCAGGTCCCACATAAGCCAGATGCACAGTGACACAAGTGAGGGGAGAGGAAAGGAATATGCAGTGGGGTTTGGGAATTCAGGGCCCATGATAGTTCTCCCAAATGGGCTCTTGGACCATGTGGGCATTTCCATCCATTTCTTCTTTCTTTGACTTGTGAATTCCACTCTCCATCTCCTCAGACCACATTCCTTTCTTCAATTCTCAAGACATCCCAATCCCCAATGTCCCTGATATTTTTGTATAACATATAGTGGATAATAAATTACCCTTCTCAATCTAGTTTATCTCAATTATTTAGTTAAAGACAGACATGAAGTCAGGGTTTGGAGTTTAAGACTCTCCCTGAATTCCCAAACCCCATTACATATTCCACATTTGATGTAAGTTTTCTTAAATGTTTCCTCTGATATACTTCACTTCTTTCTCCTTTACTTCTTCTTATAAGGCTAGTAAGTACATAAGAGTTGATAGGATCTCCATTTTATAGTTGGTATCACATTAGTTTATCAAAGACAACCTTACACATTTTATTTTATGGCCTTTGCCATCTTAAAGATGACGTAATTAATGGAAAATATTATAAAATCACTCATAGCATAAGTAGATTATTTCAAAATTTTCCCACACCATGTATAGTAGTTTATATTGTTTGTCAGGTTGGCAGGGCCTTGAATCACCTGGGAGAGGTTATCTAAACATTTCTGGACATATCTGTAAGAGATTATGGTGACTAGGTCAGTTGCGGTGGGAAGACCCACCTTATCTGTGGGCAGATAAGGATTATGGTGACTAGGTCAGTTGCGGTGGGAAGACCCACCTTATCTGTGGTCAGCAGCATCTCATGAGTGGGGTCATGAACTGTATAGAGACTGAGGACCAGCAGTCATCACTCTTTGCTTCTTCACTGTGAGCTGATACGGACAGGCTGTGCCTCAATCTCCTGCTGCTGTATCTTCCCTGCCACCATGTGGACTGCAGCCTGGCACCATAAGAAGAATTAAACCATTCTTCCTTTATACTTATTTTTCAGGTATTTTGTCACAGCAATGAGAAGTTAACTAACAAAACATGCTTAAATGTTAAACACAATTTCTTACTACACTAGTATACTGAAAAGAAAAATAATAGTTCTTGTATTTTCCTAACTAGCCTGAAACTCACTGTAGGAACCTAGTCTGGCGGTCATAGCAATTTTTCCCCAGCTTCTCCAGTTTTGGGAGGAATCATGTCCAGCTTAGGAAATAAACTACTAATATAAAAATTATATCATTTTCACTGTCATACCATTATCTAAGAATTGAATAATCTCAGTTCTTAGTGATAACCTTTGAATTCCCTGAACATTACATGTTGTGACTACATAATATTTGAAAATACATATTTAGGAAGCAGGGAGATGGCTCAAGCTTTCACTTTGCTTGCTTGCAAAGACTGCTGATGTGGGTTTTATTTCCTAACACCCTTGTAAAGTCAGATGCAAAGGGATACTTCATCTAGAGCTTGTTTGCAGTGGCATGAGCACACACACATGTTTATAACAGTTGTAATAAGCTTATGGCTTAAAGATTTATTAAAAATCATTCTATACTTCATTTAATATTGTATAACACATAAATGTGCCATTACTATAAGAGAATTTGAAAAACCTGTGAATATGAGAAAACATGTTACAATGACATCAAGGGCCAAATATGGTATGGAGAGAGGGAGGAAGTGAGGGGGAGAAGAAAGGAATGAAAATAAAAACAATTAAATAGTTATTTTCTATTTGGCCCTATTGCTGGAAACAGACATACATATCTTCCCACAGAATTATGGGAATTAGAATAAAAATTGTATTCAGTTCTCTTTCACATCATTCACTTGCTGTTTTGATGACTAGATTTTATTATCAAGGTTTATGATAAAAAGCATCAAAATATGTATTTTAGGTGGATTTTCACAGACCTATGTTATGAGTGGCTATTAAGCAATTTATACAATGTTTATTTAATTTTGCCACTGGAATAAATGTCTATCCTTATGCATTTTTCCCATTGCTATGATAAGCTTACAAGTTTCTCAAAATTCTTAAATTTAAGAAGAGAATAATTACACATTTACAAATACAAAGAATTACAAATGCAGTTATAAAAAATATATTTTCTCAACTTCATAGGGACATAAAATTTGGGACAGAGTGAATTCATTGTTCCAAGACAAATATATATATATATATATATATATATATATATATATATATATATATATATATATTCATCAGATCAATAAAAGAAATTGTCCCATAAATTGAATTTAAGCATATGATAGTATATTCAACTAAATTATTGTTATAGCTTATCTACTCATTTGCTTACACTAAGATTAGACATATTTAAACAATTTAAAATGGCATAGTATAAATGGTCTAAGAAAAAATACGTTGGTATTATAAAAATAAATCTCACTGAAATACAATATATGTCCAACATTCTATCTCATAATCAATTTTTCTACATCTATTAAGTTATTTTTAATTTAGGAAAACATATTTTTGAAAAATAATTCAAAAATCTAGAAATATTTCCATGCTATTAAAAGTTCACATTTATATTCATTTACTTTAAAAAATATATAACACTTGAGGGCTGGAGGAATGGCTTGTGGTTAAGGCATTTGCCTGAAAAGCCAAAGGATCCAGGTTTAATTTCCCAGGACCCACGTAAGCCAGATGCATAAGGGGGTGCATACCTGTGGAGTTTGTTTGTACTGGCTGAAGGCTCTGGCATGCCCATTCTTTCTTCCTTTCTCCATCTGTCTCTCTGACTCTCTCTCTCTCTCCCCCTCTTTCTCTGTCAAATAAATAAATAAATAAAAATATAAAAAGGATATAACACTTGAGCTAAATAATACCTTTTATAATAGAAAAGAACATTTTGGCTGCCAATTTATGATGGTGTTTTACATAAAAATCCCTTTGCCCCTTATTAGACTTCTCATAACCTTCATGGTCAGTAGGTGTGGTGGTTTGAATACAAATGTATGTCTCCCATAGCCTGAACTATTATATATACATGTATATGTGTCAGGTTATATGCTTTTTAAAATATATTTAATTATTTATTTGAGAGAGAGGGAGAGAGAGAATGGGCACTCTAGGGCTTACAGCCATTGCAAACAAACTCCAGATGCATGTGCCCCCTTGTGCATTTGGCTTATGAGGGTCCTGTAGATTCAAACTGGGATCCTTTGGCATTGCAGGCAAAAATGCTTTAAGCGCTAAGCCATCTCTCCAGCCCCAACAAGGTATTCCCTTATCCCCTCATACTGGTTTCTGTTATTTTGGGGCCTCTCCTCATAGCATTGTCATAGTGCAGGCCTTATTCAGTCCCAGGGTCTGCCTACTCACTCTGGCTTTTACAATCTTTTTGGCCCCTTTTCTGCAGTGGCCCCTGAGCCATGGCAAATCTGTTGGCAGTCTGATTTAGTGTTGAGTTCTCTGTCGCCTCTGTGTTTCTGCTTTGATGGGTTTTGATTTATAATCCATGTCTATCACCATCAGCCTTGAACTTGAGATATTTTTGATTGAATTTGCAGCTTAAGTCTTCAGCAGCCTGCTGTAGGAGGTGGCACTGAGGGGCCAATCTTTTCGCCCAGCCTTAAGGGGTATAAAGAGGCAGTGTGGGCTCTGGCTGTTAAGTGTTTGCTGGTGGTTGCTTCTGCCTCTCACTTGTGGATCAACTGAAGTGAGCCAGCTTCTTCCACCAGGATGATGATTCCCTGGATTCTGTAAGGCCAAGTTAAATCTTTTCTTCCCATAAGCTGCTTCTGGTCAAATGACTGCCCCAGCAAGTACCTACAGAACTAGGCTATCCTCAAATCACAAATATCTGCTAAAAAGATTACCCCAAGTTAGGAACACATCATTTCATAAGGTTAATCAAATTAAAAGAAGATACCTTATTCCAAAAACAAATTCAACAATCAGCAATGCACCAAAGTCCCCTGAGCTCATATTACCTGTGATGGGATTTCATAGGTTGTAACATTCCAAATTGTCTAACTAGATATATATGTATTGTCGTATTAATCAAATTCTAATGTTAATAATGTTAATGAGCATATCATTTGTAACTGTAAAAGTTTGTCATGTTAAATTCAGATACTGATAAAGAGACAGTATTATATGAGAATATGGAAGTAAAGGTACACAGCAAATAATTCATAATCTTATTTTAAAGTATCAAAATAAGATTACCTACATCTGACACTATACACTTTAATATTTAAATCAACATTTTCATAATACTTAAAAAAACAATTGACTTTTAAAAGTTTTTCACTTTTCCTCTATGGAGTTTATTGTGTGCCAACATACCTAAATCACAGTTGTTAAATATTGTTGTGCAGAAAGAATGTACAAGCCATGGGTTGGAAAGGATTACTGTGGGCACTGTCCTGTAGACATGAAATGATTGGTGCATTTATGACCTCACAATACTTGTCAATACTCCCACTATACATACACTGCTTTCAATACATCAACATTTTGATTTTGAGGATGATAGAGGAGGAATGAGATATCAAAGCTGAGGAAAGATTACCTGGATATAGAAGAGATAGGAGAGTCCTCTGTGGAATGGGAGTGGGTAAGGGTGGGACAAGAGAAGGTAATAGGAGCTAATTACAGCATGTTCATGCATTAAAGTTCTTAATAAAAATATACAAATAAATTCTGTGTGAATATTTCCTGAGTGCACAGTGATCCTACTGTAGATGTGAGTAGTTCATTCCAAGACATGGGGATGAATGAAAATATGAATACTGAATGTTATGCACAACTTTTACTTTTTCATTCCTTTAAAAACATACCTACGATAAACTCTTCTTTTCCGCTAAAGAAATTACTTTATATACTCAAATTGCTAGCATTTTTATCTGGCCCTGAACAATTCATAATGACAATGAAGGCAGTTTGAACAGATGCAGTGTGGTACTTCAGTGGGTGATCTGGAACCAACATGGCAACAAAGTCATCACCTATAGTACACAGGAAACCAAGCACATGATTAACGTGCAAGGTAGGACAGAGTGGGACAGCCTGAAAGCTTGTCATGATTATATGTTGCAGTCTCCATAGTTTTTGTCAATCCCAATGATATTCAAACATCCCCATAGTCCAAAGTCTATTAACTGAGTCATAATAACAATAGCAAAATCCCTCCCAAGACTCCATAATGACACAGAATACATATTCACACTGCAAAAGATGGCATTGGGCATAGCAAAAAAACATTCAACTGATACAAGATTTAAAACAATCAGGGAAAACATCAAACTCTGTAGCTTCAAGTCCAACAACTCTAATCAGAAACAAGTCTCCAAGTTCAATAATACTAACGAGCAACAAGTCTCTGGAGTTCCAATTCCACCCCTCTAGCTAGGCTACTTAAAGTCCTGGAAAACTTCATCTGAGGCTGGGAGCGCTCCTTGGAAACCATCTCATGGTCCTGGAATCTCCACTGTAATCCATGGATCATCCTCATGGTCCCATGAGATCTTCATTCAGGAAAACAGCAAACCTGCTTCACACTGCTCATGGCCATTTCCAAAACACAAGAGCATGTTTCAAACTCAATGACCCTCTCTTTCCTGAATTTCTTATATTCCACAATACCAGGTAGGGTGACAATTTGTTAATCCAGGGGAGTAAAGCAGAATTTGAAGAACAGGACACTCCTTGAGCACTCAGGCCCCTTCAAAAGAGTCTACATTCTTCCTGTTGACCCAGTGCAGTTCAGCTGGCCCAATCTCAATGGTTGTAATCTCTCAAACAATTTGCAGGTGAGTGGGCAGAAGTTTATGCCCATAGATTTTTTCCTTCTGTACCATATCCCTCTGCTCACAACAGTTCATTTCTACACAAAGCAACCCTACCCAACTTCTCAGGACATGGGCATAAGAGCAAGCTTGTCACACAAACTGCAAGACCAGTCAAAGCAAAGCTCTTTCTCACCTTCATAAGCCAAACCTCACAGTCCACTGTTCTTACTGCATTCAGTCCTTTCAACTCTGACCAGAATAGTCCATCAAACAGTACTTACAGCACTGCAAGGCATTTCTTAGGCTAAGGTTTGAAATACTTCCACATTCTTCTTGATAATCAGCTCCAGAAGGCCAAAGCCACAAAGTCAGGTGCCTAGTAGAAATCCCACTCCTTGGTACCACTTTACTGTTGTAGTCAGATTTGTATTGCTGGTAGAAATTACCCAACCAAGAGCAGCTTGTGGAAAACAAAGAGGTTTATTTTGGCTTCCAGGCTTGAGGAGGAAGCTCCACGATGGTAGGGGAAAACAATGGCATGAGCAGAGGGTGGACATCACTCCCTGGCCAACATGAGGTGGATAATAGCAACAGGAAAGTGTGCCAAACATTAGCAAGGGGAAACTGGCTATAACACCCATAAGCCCACCCCTGACAATACACTCCCTCCAGAAGGTGTTCATTCCCAAATCTCTATCAGCTGGGAACCTAGCATTCACAACACCTAAGTTTATGGGGGACACCTGAATCAAACCACCACAGTGTACCTTAGAGTGAATATAACTTAAAATTAATAATATTTCTGAAATTTTACATTTTAATATGATTTACTATGCTAACTGATTGCAAGTATATCTTTGCTTAGAGAAAGTGTATACCTAAGGATTTAACTGTTATTTGGCTCATTAGGCAAATCTAATGTAGTTGGATGAAACTATGTGTATAATTTCAATTATTTTTATTTGTATTCTAGAAATCAAGAAAGTAGGAAAATTTACAAGGTCCTGAGAGTAATAGATTTCAACAACTTATTGGCTAATAAGAGAATCATAAATGTTATAAGTATGTTGTATATATGAGTTGAGATTTTCAAGAAAAAGTGACAAAATTCACAGTTATTTACTAAAGTTCTTGTGAAATAATCGTGAGGGATATTGTGTTTTGGGTCATCAATCTTGCCACTAGATAGGAGATATAAATACTATGTGACCAAACTATTAGTATTATGTCAGTACTAATCTACAATATAACTAAAGGCATATGCATATCTCTAGACTTCATTTTCGTTTTTAAGTGGTCATGCGAGTGTCTGAAGTATAGGAAGGTAGAAAAGTATGATCATTAAGTATCTAGGAATCAGCAAGGGCCAGAAATACAGGAAAAGAGTGTTACTTTGCTAATGTGTAGAAATTCAAGGAGAAAACAGTGAGTTACCTACAAATATGAGTCTTGAGTGGCTCAATTTGAAAGTACAATGAAAGTAATGAGAAATCTGTAGAACCTGGGGACCAAAAGGTGCATCAATTATTGCACACTATCAAGTGGATGAATGAATAGAAAGACAATGGTGACTTAAAAAATCAACACATTTCCAGGCCTTTCCCCAGAACTTCTTGATTATACTGGCTAGTTTACAATCTCAATTTTATATTTATATTACTTAATAAAGAAAATGTATATGTATCGAGTTTTCCTGATTTAGCAAGTTTATTACATATTAATTTAATTTTTGCAATCAATCTGCTTTTTGCAATATATTTGGTAGACTAGTTATCAGTGTAACTGTGGTAACAATGACAACTATTTTGTTCTTTTTCATATTAAAATATAGACTATTAAAATATGAAAGCATAGCTGAATAAATGTGAAAATGTTTTACATTTTTTTAAAAAAAAAAGAGATAAAAAAATCAGTAAAGTAGAGCCAGGCATGATGGTGCATGTTTTGTTTTTTTGTTTTTTGTTTTTTTTTTTTTTTGGTGCATGCCTTTTAAGCTCAGCACTCAGGAGGCAGAGGTGGGAGGATCACCATGAGTTCAAAGCCACCCTAAGACCCTACTTAGAAAAACAAAACAACAGGGCTTGAGAGATGGCTTAGTGGTTAAGCACTTGCCTGTGAAGCCTAAGGACCCTGGTTCAAGGCTTGATTCTCTAGGACCCATGTTAGTCAGATGCACAAGAGGGTGCACACGTCTGGAGTTTGTTTGCAGTGGCTAGAAGCCAGAAGTGAGCATTTTCACAAGATGATACCTTCTTCCACCAAAAAATAAATAAACGAATAAACCACAACTACTTGTTCTTGAATTGATAAAACTATCACATGTGATAGAAGTTATTTCCCTCTAGTGGCTCACATAAAGGTAGAATTTGGTGAAATTAAGAGGTTCTGGAAACACATTCCTTTATATTGTAAATTAAAAATTAATTTAAGAAGGCCTTCTGGGAAGTTTTTCCTTTTTTTTTTCATTTAAAGTTATCATTGTCTTCTATGTATTGCTGAGCATGGAGATACTATTGTTCAGCTTCCTATGGTGCCATGTAAGGTGTCATAGCATCCTTAGTCTAAAAGACAGACAAGGCAGCATAAAAAAGGCAATAAAAATAATAAAGAACTTATCAACCTCTTTTTGAGTTGATAAATCCAAACTTGCTTGAAATATTTGGATTTCTACTCAATGTATTCAGATGTATTCCCTTTTTCTTGTTTCTAATTTAAATTAGAATTCTTCTTACACGTGGATACTCCAAAAAATTTTGCTAATTTTTAACTAAATAAATAATAATTGAAAATATATATTTCTTCTTTAAACAATGTAACAAATAATAGAACTAACCTTACTATATAAGAAAATTAAAGTCATTAAAGAACAGAATAAAATGAGAAAGTATGTATCATGGTATTTGGTAAAAGTACTGTATAAGGGTGTAAAAATTATCATGGACTACAAGTATATCTATTCAAATAAATACATGTATATATATTTATATATAATCTCCATGCACATAATCTATATAATACATATAATATATAATATATATTAAATAATGCATTATATATATGTGTGCATGTGTATGTATGCATATATATTTTAAAAGTAATGAATTGAAAATGAGTTTTAGTAATTCATGATAAGTTATAATAATAATAATGTAGAATAACAATAATAATAATGAAGAACTGGTATATTTCCAAGAATGCAAACACATATCACATATATACATTCAAAAATTTACTATTACTTAAGATTGCTAAAACTATAGAAAATAAATAAAAACATACTAAGCATTTATTCATTAAAAATTTTAGTTCATAACAAGAAAGTGGATTAGAAATTAAACTTGGAGTTTTATTTTCATGGTAAGATTTCACTATACCCTAAGCTGACCTGGAACTCACTATGTAGTCATAGACTATCCTGAACTCATAGTGATCCTCCTGCTTCTAACCTCACATATTCTAGGATTAAAGGCATGTCCCACCACACCTTGCTGAACTCAGATTTTAATATTCTTGGTTTTATTCAATCATTTTATTAACAGGTACTTAAAATTCGCTCATATTATTTTGGAAAAAAATAAGTTACAAAATTTCTTGACAACTTAAAAATAAGTTTCTTAAAAATAGTTAATGGGGGCTGGAGAGATGACTTAGCAGTTAAGGCGATTGCCTGCGAAGCCTAAGGATCCAGGTTTGATTTTCCAGGTCCCACATAAGCCAGATGCACAAGGTGAAGCATGCATCTGGACTTCATTTGCAGTGGCTAGAGACACTGGACACCCATTCTCTCTGTGTCTCTTTCTCTTTAATAAATAAATAAATACAACTCTTTATTTGTTTATTTTTATTTATTTATTTGAAAGTGACAGACAGGGAGAAAAAGAGGCAGAGAGAGACAGAAAGGGAGAGAAGGAAAGAGACAGAGAGAGAGGAAGAGAGAGAATGGGCACACCAGGATCCCCAGCCACAGTGTTGCAGTCTGGTTCGCATTGCTGGTAGAAATCACCCAACCAAGAGCAGCTTCTGGGAAAAAGAGATTTGTTTTGTCTTAAAGGCTCGAGGGAAAGCTCCACGATGGCAGGGGAAAACGATGGCATGAGCAGAGGGTGGACATCACCCCCTGGCCAATATAAGGTGGACCACAGCAACAGGAGGGTATGCCAAACACTGGCATGGGGAAACTGGCTATAAAGCCCGTAAGCCCACCCCCAATAATACACTCCCTCCAGGAGGCATTAATTCCCAAATACCCATCAGCTGGGAACCTACCATTCAGAACACCTAAGTTTATGGGGGACACCTGAATCAAACCACCACACACAGCAAACAAATTCCAGAGGCATGTGCCCCTTTGTGCATCTAGCTTATGTGGGTGTGGGGAGTCAAGCCTCGAACTGGGGTCCTTAGGCTTCACAGGCCAGGATTTAACTGCTAAGCCATTTCTCCAGCACCAAATATAACTCTTTAAAAAAATAGTTAATGGGCCAGGCATGGTGGTGCACATTTTTAATTCCAGTACTCAGGAGGTACAGATAGGAGGATCACTGTGAGTTTAAGGACAGCTTGAGATTACATAGTGAATTGCAGGTCAGCTTGGGCGAGAGTGAGACCCTACTTCAAAATACAAACAAATAAAATTACTGGTTTCTGGGGGCCGGAGAGGAGTCATGATCTTCAGTGGTATAGTCACTGGTAAGTTGCCTACACCAGTAAATAACTTCCCACCCATGCTCATTCACTCCACCCCAATCTAACTCAGTGAGTCACACAAAAAAAAGAAAGAAAGAAAGAAAGAAAGAAAGAAAGAAAGAAAGAAAGGAAGGAAGGAAGGAAGGAAGGAAGGAAGGAAGGAAGGAAGGAAGGAAGGAAAGATTAACATCAAAAGAAAAAAGTACTTGGGAAGAAAGGGGAATTTAGCAGGAGGTGGATAAGAGATGGTAATGTGGGTGAATCTAATAAAATCACATGTCATACATGCAAATATAACATACATGTCAAAAATAAAATTTAAGTTTACTTTATTTTTAAATGTCAACTTGAGACAGAAAATAATTTTAAAACATCGGAAGCAATATTAAAATGAACCAGGTGTTGTGTGAGCTTCTGTGGGGAGATAAATTACTACCTATTCATCCAAATAGATTAAGAGTTCTCTTTTTTTTTTTTTTTTTTTGGTTTTTTGAGGTAGGGTCTTACTCTGGCTCAGGCTGACCTGGAATTCACTATGTAGTCTCAGGGTGGTCTTGAACTTTTGGTGATCCTCCTACCTCTGCCTCCCAAGTGCTGGGATTAAAGGCATGCACCACCACGCCCGGCTAAGAGTTCTCTCTTTTTTTTTTTTTAATTTTTATTTATCTATTTGAGAGAACTCCAGACATGTGTGCCCCCTTGTGCATCTGGCTAACGTGGGTCCTGGAGAATCGAGCCTCAAACTGGGGTCCTTAGGCTTCACAGGCAAATGCTTAACCGCTAAGCCATCTCTCCAGCCCAAGAGTTCTCTTTTGATAATAGTAATTTTGAGACTTCTCTTACAATTCCATCTTCTATCCAGTAGTTTTCATATGAGTTAGAAGTTTAGTAGAGATTCTAAAACTGAAGGGATAAATAAGAAGCTTATATCTGATGCATAAAGTTAGTGAACTTATACAATCAACAGAAGAAAACAAAATTAAGAAAGGCTTTCTGTGTATTTCTTTTGGTACAAGAGAAGGTTTAACCAGAAAGGAATTCATAGTCAACACCATAAATATATAATGTCACTAAAACTCTGAAAGAAACAATGATAGGGGGACATCATTACATGCAGTAAAAATGGAGAAGTTGAGTCATCTTCAATTATGTTGATAACTATTGACATTGATAAGATAGCTCATATTAAGAACCAAAATTTTAGTTTTATGACTATAGCAGGCTCAGTATATAACTTTATATTTGTATGAGGAGTATAAAAATGTTAGATTGGGAAAATATATAGAAATATTTGATGACCTGAGTATATAGCTTGTCCTTGAGATTATGAAAAACTAAGCATAAAGAAAAAGTGATTGGACAGCAGAGATAGGAAATAGAAAACTTATCATATTTCTTACAATTAAGGTAAATAGAGCTGATGAAAACAATCAATTTTTGATTGACAAGTCAGTTGATGACACAGCAATGACTGAGTCAATTAATGTCAGAGCTTGAGAGATATATTTTTGAAGAAATGGAGTAAAACTGAAAATTAAATTCATGTTTACTATACCTCTGAATAGACAGAGGCCAGAAAGGTTAGATTGAGATGCACAATCCAGCCTGAGAATAATAATTTTGTTTTGATAGGTGAGGTGGTTACTTGTAATACCACAAAAAAAAACTCATTTTCCTGAGCACTCTTCATATGCTCTCATAACATCCCTTTTTCTAAGGATGGCATGTATATTAGTGAATGGTTCAAATAAACTGTGTAGGTTATTTTATGGAATAATTAGGACTTTCTGAAGCAGTCATTTCTAAGTGGCTTTGGTATTTAGGAGAAAAGAACTTTTTATAGGAAAAAAATAACAAAATCTTCCAAAGGACTCAGATTTGATTCCCAAGTACCCACATAAAGCCAGATGCACAAAGGTGGCTCATGTGCCTGGAATTCATTTGCAGTGACTGGAGGCTCTCATGTACTCATTCTCTTTTTCTCACAAATAATTAAATAAAATATTTTGTGAAAAGTATATTTATAAAATCCTTGTATGGAGGGCAAGTAAAGGCATTTTATAGAGCTATAAAGATGAGCTGTGGTTTTCAGTGTAGACCCAAAGATGTTTTTGATTTACTGGGACTGGAACAGAATGCCATTGACAGCTACTTGAATAGGATGGCGTTTTCCTTGGGCTTTGAGAAGTCCAACTGGAGGGACGGGATTTAAGAAAAGTGACTTCTCTCTGGTTATAAATGTTGGGCTTTAAAATACTGGTATTTAATGCTTGTCTGATGGTTATTGGTTTTGCATTGGTCCAGTAATTCGTCTTATGCCTTCTCTTTTCAATGGGAATATATATATTCTGTGTCACTATGCACGTGCACGCATGCGCACACGTGTGTGTGTGTGTGTGTGTGTGTGTGTGTGTGTGTGTAGAATATGTGACTTTTGTTTTGATTTTAAAAGGATCACAATTGAGAGATAGTTTTGAATAACAAAAGGGACTTTAGAATTTTTGAAAAATGATTTATTTATTTATGTATTTACTTGAGAGAGGGAGAGAGAGTAAAAGAAAGACAAAGAAAGAATGGGTACAAGAAGACCTCTAGCCTCTATAAATAAACTCTAGATGCATGTACCATCTTATGCATCTTGCTTAAGTGGGTAGTGGGGAATTGAACCTAGGTCTTTAGAGTTTACAAGCAGGCACCTTAACCACTAAGCAATTTCTGCAGCCCAGAGACTTTGGATTCTTGTACGATATTCAAATTTCTGAAGAGTATGGGTACCTTTGAAGTTGAATGGAGTTCAATTTGTATTGTGAGAAGATTGTGAAGTGATGTGGGGCCAGGGGCAGAAAGTGGTAATTTGAATATAAAAGTATGTCTCCTATAGCCTCAGCAATTTGTGATTAAGGGTAAATTTACTACTTAGTCTCTAGCAGGCAAAGCCTTGCTAGAGGTATGTCCCCAGTATAAAATCTCTAGCCCTAACGTGTATGGAAAGAATTAGTTTGATCTCAATCTATTCATATTTGATAGTGTAGGTTTTGCCTCTATGCTGTGAATGTATGAATGTGAGCCAGCTTCTTCCACCATGATGAGATTTACTCTAGCATATGTGAGCCTGAAATAAAACCATAAGCTGCTTCTGGTTGGGTGTTTGTCCTAGCAATGAAAAGATAACTGCAAAACCTTCAAAGAGTATACTACACATTATTGTACCTAAAATATTCCTCTATATAACAAAGAATTACCACTTACAACATCATATTGAAACTTACATTGACCTAATATCTTAAGGAAATGACCAAAAAGAATGTTTTTTTTTTTTTTAAAGAATTCCTAAACTTTTTTTTTTGATTTTTTTTTTGGTTTATTTATTTATTTGAGAGTGACAGAGAAAGAGGCAGAGAGAGAGAGAATGGGCGCACCAGGGCTTCCAGCCAATTCCAGATGGGTACACCCCATTGTGCATCTGGCTAACGTGGGTCCTGGGGAATTGAACCTTGAACTGAGGTCCTTAGGCTTCACAGGCAAGCACTTAACTGCTAAGCCATCTCTCCAGCCCAAATAAAACTTTTTAAAATCTCATATTTCTTTAATGAATATAGATTCATTTAGGCCCATCAGTCAAAGAAAACAATATCATCATCACTGACATAATTTTTATCAGTTCCAGTCAGGATTATTTCAGTAGTTTTGTAGTTTAATTTTATATCAGAGTATTAATCAATGTATTTTAATATTTTATCAAATTATAACAGGATAAAACATGTAACTGTAAGTTTGAGATTTATACGGAGTTATAGGTATGATTTTATCATACCCATACCTAACATACTATGATATTCTTGTTAATGAACAAGTTTAAATAATTATTATAAATTCTATAGTTTTGAAATAATCTTTTATGTATTCCCTGGGAATACAAATATGTATTGCTTATTAATTCAAAATGTAGGCCCTTTGAATTAGCTAATTTTGGATGAATGGAGCTTTAGTAATCCATCTTGTTGGTGCATATGGAAAGGGAATGGAATGATTATGTCCAAAAGTAATCTACACACCCATATCCATTGAAATCCATTGCCTATTATCTCATTAATGGATAGAGAACCTTAGAAATATGTATATATACAATGGAATATTGTTCATTGTTAAAATCATGAAATCCTATCAGCCATTGGAAACACAGATGAACTTGTAGATCCTTTTGTAAAGTGAAACAAGCTAGTCAAATAAAATACTAGAAATTTCATTCATAAGTGAAATCTAGAAACATTTAGCTCAGGGAAGTTTAGAGTAAAATGATGGTTGCCAGACAGCAGAGATATTGAGATAGGAAAGAAATAAGATAGGACAAATCTGATCAACAGATAGTAATTTGGAATGGGATAAAAACAATTAGTTTTGAAGTGTTGTTGTACAATAATGTGAATATAGATAAATAATAATACTCTGTTTTGCATTTCAGAAAGCTAGAAGTAATGATTTTTAAGACTTTTACCATAAAAGTAAAATAAATCCTTGAAATATTTGAGGGGATCATTATGCATAGCCTAACTTAAACATTATATTCTATATAGAGAGATGCATATAGATATATGTGTAAAAATAGAACATGTGCAGAAAATTGCATAATATATAACTGGGTCATAATTAGTCATAAGATTCCCCATATGCCACTGAATCTTGACCTATTCTATAGTATCAAAATATTTTAAAATTGAGAAGCATTTCTGTTTCTTGAAAAACTATCACTTTCTCTGTTAGTATCTGTATTGTTCTGTCCAAATCATTGTTAAGAGAAATAAGAACATGAAAATCTCAGAGATTATCTTTGAAACTCTGACCTATGTCAATAAGAGATAGAGGGAGAGGGGTCACAGGACTCACTTCGAATTTCAAACATTTTCTCCTGTTCTTCTCTATATACAAGTGATCTTGGGAGGTGAAAGACTATACTGCAAGTGGAAGGTTAACTGAAAATGGTACTCTATGATGCATCTTTAATGAGTTCATCATCCATGAGGTAGGAGTCAATGCAATTGCTTTGGTATCACCCACACTTCTGTAAGTAATCTGTCATCCATGATCTCTGTTACTCTATGTAGGACTGTAGTGGAGTCTTTATTTTCACCTGCCTTTTGTGTTCCTTTTCATATGTGGAGTGATTTTTTTAAAGCATCTCAAGAAAATTTGACACAACACCTATAATGATACAGTTCCTGACAATAATTTCAGTTTTATGCTGTTTTAATATGCCTGTATTTTAACAATCAAAATGTTTAGTTCTATCCAGCAAATGATCCCCCTGATTAAGTAAGAATATGTGATTGGTCCAAACAACTCTATCATACATCATGCCTAATTACTACTGCATAAATTAAATATCAAAAAATGAGAATACATTTTTATATTGAGTATCCAGGATAAAATCAGCTCAGAATTAACATAAAGAAACTCAAAAATATTCACTGTTAGACTGTACATATAGTTGGAAGTAAGGTGGAAACCTAACTTAAATTTAATAAAGAGGAAAATTTGCACTCAAACTTGCATCCTCAAACTACATAAGGCTGGTTATTTTTGGATTCCACAAGATTATTTTTATTATTATTCCACAAGATTTTGTTTCCTAAGCTACATTTTCTACCAAGTTTCATATCCAAAGCTGGCATTTGAGTAACCCAAACTTAACTAAATTTCTCACCTTTAAATATTAAAGATAATGAATCCATTAAAATGAAAGCCATCATAAGTAGGGACGTTTACTATTGTAAAGCCAGGCTAAAGAGATAGAGACAGGGCTGGAGAGGTGGCTTAGCGGTTAAGCCCTTGCCTGTAAAGCCTAAGGACCCCGGTTTGAGGCTCCATTTCCTAGGACCCACGTTAGGCAGATGCACAAGGGGGCGCACGCGTCTGGAGTTTGTTTGCAGTGGCTGGAGGTCCTGACGTGCCCATTCTCTCTCTCTCTCTGTCTGTTGCTCTCAAATAAATAAATTTTAAAAAGAGATAGAGACAAAAGAGATCTGATATTAGAGTAATAATCCTGGAGTAATTTGTCACATAAATTATTTCATAGTTTGTTTATTTTTAAAATATCTTAAAAGTTTCAGAATGAGCACTTAACTCTAAAGAAGACAAAAGTAAAGTATATAGCTAGAGGTAAGAGAAAGGAAGTAGTGACTACATATACATACACACTTATGTATAATTGCAAGAAAGAGGAATATAAAATGAAGTTTAAGAGAACTAAAAAAAAAAAAAAAAATACTTCTAGTAATGCCAGGCATGGTAGCACATGCATTTAATCCCAGCACTCAGGAAGCAGAGGCAGGAGAATTGCTGTGAGTTTGAGGCCACCCTGAGATGACATAGTGAATTCCAGGTCAACCTGGGCTAGAGTGAGGTACTACTTGGAAAAAACAAATTAAAACAAATAATCTCTAAAGACTTTTAATGTTCATAAGAATTATTCTGAAGTAAAGTGATCTTAATAAATGATAAAAATTTATATTTCATGGTCTACATACTAAATTAAACCTTTAGTATTCTACTCAGTATATATCACTATAATACTGAAGGATATAGAGTGATTTTTCTATATGGTTTACTTTCTCATTATTTTTTAATCAGTGTATGGACAAAAATGAGTTCATTCACTTTTTTTTTTTTTTTTTTTTTTTTTAGCAAACAAAGGCTGATTATATCTTGGAAAAAGTAGCTCATAATAGCATGGAATTCCTAAACATTTATTTTACTTTTACCTTTAATGCTTACCATCTTGCCTGTAAATCAGTCAAACAGTACTTATTGACTGTCTTCTCTTTGGCTCCAGGCTTAATCATTCATCTCCACACTCAGTCATATTTATAATTTACCATCACATCTGATATCTTATCTATATGATGAAATGTTATGCATATTTCTTAATTTTTATTTAACCATATAAGAAGTATAATATAATTTCTATAACATTTGCTCATGTATTAGAATATGTTAATATAATAACATGAAATATTTAAACTTTCTATGATATTTTTCTTGTTTGAAAGGTTTATGCAATAGTTTAAAATTCATTTTTTTTTAATTTTTTTTTTGTTATTTTATTTATTTTAGAGCGACAGACAGAGAGAGAGAAGCAGAGATAGAGAGAGAGAATGGGCGCGCCAGGGCCTCCAGCCACTGCAAATGAACTCCAGACGCGTGCGCCCCCTTGTGCATCTGGCTAACGTGGGTCCTGGGGAGTCAAGCCTCGAACCAGGGTCCTTAGGCTTCACAGGCAAGCACTTAACCGCTAAGCCACCTCTCCAGCCCTAAAATTCATTTTTTGATGAACTTGAAAGTCAACATGTACAATAAAAGTGTATTGTAATTATTTGCTTCAAAAACACTGCTCTTGGGCTTGAGAGATGGCTTAATTGTTAAGGCACTTGCTGGCAAAGCCAAAGGGCTAAAGTTTGATTCCCAAGTAAAGCCATATGCACAAGGTGGTACATGCACATGGAGTTTATTTGCAGTTCATAGAGGCCCTGTAGAGCCCATTCTCTCTCTCTCTCTCTCTCTCTCTCTCTCTCTCTCTCTCTCTCTCTCTCTCTCTCTCTGCTTTTCTCTCTGCAATAAATGAATAATAAATAAATAGAATGCATGTATATATAACATTGGAGAATATATATATATATATATATATATATATATATATATATATATTCTCCAATAATATATATATATATATATATATATATATATATATATATATATATATAAAATATATATATATATTCTCAAAGAGAGTAAATAATAATTTGTTCGGGAACCCAATATGACTAAAGATGTCCTGGGAAAAAAGATTTGGGTTATCCCAAATTCCATGTTCCAATTGTATTCAGCCCTGGGAAGTTTTTATAGTAATGGAATAAAGAAAGTTAAAAATCCCCTTGAGTAGATTTAGACTCACCAAGGACAATAGTAGAAGACATATTGGGGGATAAATGTGAGGGCATTTTGAGAGATGACTAACTGACGGGAAAAGACATACCTTGACTGTTATAGGTACCATCATAGAGGCAGTACACTCTTGCAGACTCAAAGACAGAGAGCTAACAGAGAATGAGCATCCCCCTTTCTCTGCTCCCTAGCACAGAGCAACATTGGCTCCACCATTTCTTGCTCTCTATCAGGGTGAACTGATCCCTCAGAAGCCATTGGCTGATATATACTATTCCTTATTCAACTCCTCTGTCATGTATTTTGGTCACAATAAGGAAAATCTGATAGCATATTATTCAAAATTGTTCACAGCACACCTAAATATCAAATCTAAACATGTCCCAAAAGGAAACAACAAAAACAAATAAAATAATAACTCTAAAAAGAAGAAAAGGAACTGCTGTGACCTTCCTGACCAGCAGGATAAGAACGACCAGCAAACAAAGATCCTTCTCGATCACACTTTATTGGAGAGCCTCTTGGTTAACAGAAAAGTTGATGGCGAAGGGGCCGGGGCGCAGGAGTGTAGCTGCTTTTATAGGGTGTAATACTACAAGGCACCTACGGATTGGCCGCCACCTGCTCACCCATCACCCAGGGCCACGGGATAGGCCCAGGATGCATTACATCATGTGCACGCGCAGCATCAAGCAAGACTGTTGCCAGGATATGACCAAGTAGGGGGTTGTTCGTCACCACTCTCAGCAGGAAGTCAGTGCCATCTTGTAATGGCGTCTGTAGCCGCTCCCTGCAGCTCCTCCTTTTTTGTTTAATAAAATGGCCAAGCATAAATAGAAAACATGCCTTCCCGATCAGGTCCGCACCTCATGATGTGTTGACCGATCAAGGGAAGAAGTCCAACCTCCCCTTCCTAAGTGCAATGGGACAGGTCCCCTGAGAGTGCAAAGGCGGCGGTCAAACGAAAGCTACCATATTCCTGCCCATCCTCGTGCAATGGGTACTCTGATACCCCGAGGGTGCAAGGGCCAGGGAAGCTATTTGTCTTTTAAAGCTGCCAGCCATATTTGGGGAGAGGAACCACATTCTAAGGCAGCGAGCGCTTGTGAAATGACCATTTTATCTCTCCTAGTTTGGGTTCGCAGGCGACAGACCAACCATAGGCAAAGCACACACCCTCCTAAGCAGCACACCAGAAACATTCCAGTTCCTACCCATTCCTTGAAATAGGAGAATGCAGATGATATCCAAGAAGTAAAGCCTTCTGCCAAGCTAAGATCCACTCGTGTGGAATTAATATATACTATAGCTTGTCTTAATTCCTCCAATTCCCTATCAAATTCCTTAGACCAATTTTGCGAGAGGGCTAGCGACAAACTACGAGACAGATTAGCAGCTCTGGTGAAGTTTTCATAAGGGACACTAGTAACACACAATGCATTATACTTCCATTCACATCCCAGCTGAGCTAGCTGCCAAAGGACATCAACCTGTTCTTGGACTAAATCTATTCTTTGGTTTAAAATTTGGATACCACCCTTTAAGTGAGAATTTAAAGCTGTCTGAGTGTCTAAGGCCTCTGAGGTAGAAGTAGCCAAGTTATTCAAAGTTTCAGCCGTCTGTACTGAGGAAGCTATGGCCACACCCGCCGCAGTAGCGGCAGCAGCTATCGCAGCCATGGCTGCTATAACTGCTGCTGTGATGCCAAAATCCCTTTTTTTCCTAAATAAAGTCAGCGTGCTGGGAGCTTCCACAGGCAAAGGGACCCAACGAGGGACCCTAAGGACCATAGCATTTTTAAACTTTGGAGCATCCCAGCATTGGGACAAGAGGCAGGAGGTATTGGAGCAGCTACTAAAGGAGGAATTACTGAGGACAAACATAAACGGTGGGTGAACGCAAACGGGTGCCGGGGAGAAAGTAGCATTTCTTGCGTTAGTTTGGCACCCATGTCCAATGCTCATAATTCCCCCTGTGGTGTTGATAGTTTTGTATAAAGCATCCCAGTTCTCATCAGCTTCCTCCACCACCTGCTCCTTCTCACTAAAGACTGCAGTCACATTATTACAAGCAACTTGTCCTCCCTGTAATAACACAAAAGGTGTGAAATCAGTACAGCTTCCATTTGTTCCACACAAAATCCACTTTGAAAATGGATTATACCTTCTATCTTGTCTGAAAAATCCCCCAGTCCATAAGGCCGGATAGGGATGGGGACCCCTCATGTCCAGGGAGAAATTAAAGAGTTTTCCCTTACTCGTCCAGCCAACCCCGGTAGACTGACAGTCAGACCACGGCCAGGTTTCCCCTTCATCACTTCCCCAACAATGAGGAGCAAGTCGTGGTTGGTATGCTTTGTCTGATATGTTTACACCAACCAGAAATGTTCCATTAAGCCAGATTGCCAATTCAGTATAGGTATAGTTACCAAATTTATATTGGGAAGTCTTATTCTCTGGACCATACCAATCATTACGTCTCTGTTGGTCATTTCTTTCCCAAATCATGTCCCTGTGGAACCAAGCAAAGGCTTGTTTCTTTAAGACCATACAGTCCTCATAAGTCGGATCAAGCGTAAAGCACAATGTCCCCGATGCCTGGAAACTCCGCTGTTCTCCGATAGAAACGGAAAAGGTGTTTTTCCTCACCATGGGAAGACCCAGTTCCTTCTCTGTTGTAAAGAAATGGGGAAAAACCACAGCAGAGTGGTATACTGGCATGGGTTTGGGAAATGCAGACATAATGCCCCAACGCTGTTCTCCCCTACATTCCAGGCACAGGATGAGGATCATCAATAAGGCTCTCCTTTTCTCCATCCTTCTCTCCATCCTGGTAGGCATCTCCGTCTCCAGGAGCCTCCTGTTGGGGTCGGATAATTGTTTTCACCAAGCAAGCTGGAACCCAATGCGGAGAATCTTGGTCTTGTGGAAAAACACAAACAGCTCCCCTGGATCTTAACATCACAAGATCCGGTCCTTTCCATTTATTATCCAAGACGTCTTTCCACATCACCATTTCTTTCGGCACAGAAGTTAGAGATTTTCCATGTCTATCAGCTGCGCTGTCACCATGGAAATCCAAAATTAAAAAATTGAGTGTAAAAAGAGCTAAAGATATTCTTTCCTTGGGAGTAGCGTCCTCGGCTGTCCCTCTTTTTTGTTTAAATAAAAGAGCTTTTAAGGTCTTATTAGCTCTTTCTACTATTCCCTGGCCCTGTGGGTTATAAGGAAGGCCAGTGGTGTGGGTTACCTGCATTTGAGCACAAAAGGCTCGAAAACCAGCAGATGTGTATGCTGGGCCATTATCAGTTTTTAAATGGCGTGGCTTTCCCCAAGCAGCCCAGGCCTCTAGGCAGTGAGTCTTTACATGAGAGGCCTTTTCGCCTGCCAATGGTGAGGCGAAAATAATACCGGAGCATGTGTCCACTGAAACATGTAGGTATTTTAATCTTCCAAACTCTGGAAGATGTGTTACATCCATTTGCCAAAGGTCTCCAGGGCGCAGGCCCCAAGGGTTGACGCCCACATGTGGGGAAGGCAAAAAGGTAACACAAGATTGACAAGACTTTACAATGTTTCGAGCCTCGTTTCTGGAAATGAGAAATTTGAGTCTTAAAGTATTTGCAGGCACATGATATAATCTATGAAATTCTATAGCTGAAGACTTAGGATCTCCTAAGGAAACCATGGCCAGCCTGGTAGCCCGATCTACCAGGTCATTAGCCTGTGACAGGGGTCCAGGCAGCAAGGAATGGGCTCGGATATGAGAAACATAAAATGGGCAAGTTCGTTGTAGAATTAAAGATTGAAGTTGTAAAAGAATATTAGACACTAGACTAAAGGAGCGAACTGAAGCTGCGATCTCTAAATTAGCCACTGCATTGGCCACATACAAGGAATCTGTAAACAAATTAAAGGAAGTGGGGAATGTCTGAAATACCTCCAAGACTATTAAGCATTCAACAATCTGAGGAGAGTCAGGTCTGAACATTTTTACTATAGGCTCCGATCCCTGTACCAGGTAGGCCCCACGACCAGACTTTGAGCCATCAGTAAAGATGGCAGGGGCTGATGTAATAGGCTCCTGAGCAGTGATTTTAGGAAAGTAAACCAGATTGTTTTCAACAAAAGACAAAATAGGGCTCTTTGGGTAATGATTATCTATGACATTTGGAAAGGCGCACATAAGAATGCTCCAATCATCCACAGTGCCAGACAAAACTTTTATTTGTTCCTTAGTATAGGGAATGATAAGTTTATCAGGCAATTTTGCAAAATGTACTAAGCAATACTTAAGCCCCAAACAGGCCTGCTGAGCTACCAACTGTGGGAAATACTGAAGAGTGCGAGCCCCTAAAGAGTGTCCATGAAGCCACAACAGCGGTCCCTCCTGCCAAAGTACTCCTGTAGGGACATCCTTAGTCTTAAGGACACATAAAAGTAATGGTTTAGATGGATCAAATCTATCAAGTTGTGCTTTACTAAGTGCCTCTTCAATCTTAGTAAGGGCCTCACGGGCAGGCTGCGTAAGCGTACGAGGAGAGGATACATCAGGGTTGCCTTCAAGAATAGAAAAAAGAGGCAGCAATTCCGAGCGAGGCACATGAAGGAAACCTCTCAGCCAATTAATGTCTCCCAGCAGCTTTTGAAAATCATTGAGTGTATGTAAATGAGAGGTCCGTATACACATGTTCTGTGGCCCCACAGAATGAGGGCCAATGACGGTTCCCAGAAAAGTAACAGAATCTGTCTGTTGAACCTTCTCAGGGGCTATCAGTAAGCCATGATTCTCTAATGCTTGAACAACTCTTTGAAAAGAGGCATGTAGAACTGTCAACTCAGGGGCTGTTAACAAAATATCATCCATATAATGAATCATACGGAGAGAGGGGAACTCTTGATGGACAGAGGCCAAGGCGGTGTCCACAAATAGCTGACACATAGTAGGGCTATTAGCCATTCCCTGAGGCAACACACGCCATTGGAAACGAGCATCCGGCCTCTCATGATTGACTGAGGGAAGAGTGAAAGCAAAACGTTCCCTGTCTTGTGGACAAAGCGGTATGGAAAAGAAACAATCCTTAATATCTAAGACCATCACTGGCCAGCCCTTGGGCAAGGCAGAAAGTGCCGGCAGGCCTCTCTGAACAGGTCCTAAAACCTGCATTTGGGCATTGACCGCTCTCAGGTCATGGAGCAGCCTCCATTTACCTGACTGTTTTTTAATCCCAAATATTGGAGTATTCCAAGGAGAAACAGAGGGTTCCAGATGGCCCAGATCTACCTGTTCCTGTACTAACTGTTTTGCGGCTTCCAATTTTTCTTGTGATAGGGGCCATTGAGGGACCCAAACTGCCTTGTTAGTTAACCAAGGGATGGGCACCTGAATTCTTTTGGAAGCAGCATTTTCAATGGCCCCTAAGAAAAACCCAATCCATTACGGTCTAATTTTTCTTTGGGAATAATTGGATCGGGGCGCCCCTGAAGGAACTTTCCTAGTCCCTGTTCTGGGACAAAGCCTTGTATTTTCATCATATTTTTACTAGCCTCCGAATAGTCATTAGTCAAGCGGAGGTGCAACTGGGATTGAACATCCCTTCCCCACAAATAGGGACCGCTAATACAAAAGGCTGTATTTTTCCCTTTTGCCCCTCATCAGTATACCATGTTAGTTCTTTTGCACTCATCTGGGGTGTCTCTGCATACCCCAAACCTTGAAGGGTCTGAGAGGATCTTTGAAGGGGCCAAGACTTTGGCCAGGAGTCTAGTTTTATAATACTCCTGTCTGCACCTGTATCGACTAAGCCTGAGAACATCTTGCCTTCAATGATTAACTGTAAGAGAGGTCTCTGATCTAATTCCCATGACAAGCAGGCCAGGTCCACCCCTGTGGACCCAAGACATCCTGTCCCCCTTTCCCTCTGTTCAGCAGGGAATTGTGAATGAGTGGAGGGCAAAGCCAACAGCTGAGCAATACGATCCCCCAGTGCAATGGAGATCGTCCCATAAGGGGAGTGGCAGAGGACTTTAATGACGCCTGTAAAGTCAGGGTCAATGACTCCAGGAAAGACAATTAACCCCTTCAAGGTTGATGACGACCGCCCCAGAAGAAGCCCCACAGTATCTTTATGTAAAGGGCCACAAACGTCGGTCTCCAGGGCTTGGATCCCCATCTCAGGGGTTAGGACCAATCCGGAGGCGGCACAGAGGTCCAGCCCTGCGGAGCCTGACATGGCTCTCCTGCATGAGAGGACGGAGGCGGGCCCAGCGCCGGGGCCGGGGTCTGCAGTGCCCCATAGATTTGTGGGCCCTGGGGACGGGGGCCCCTCATCCCATTTTTTTGGTCCTGAGTAGATTGAAGGGGGGGTACAGGTAGACCATTAATATCTCTTACTGACCTGCACTCATTTGCCCAATGTTTGCCCTTCTTACATCTCGGACAGGTACCCAGTGGCCTCTGCTTCCACCCCTCCTTTACCGGTGGGGTGGATTGTTCAGCTCTGGGGCATTGGCGTCTAAAGTGTCCTAGCTGCCCACATTTAAAGCACCCTTTATTTTTCTGAGCCTGTTGGGACTTAGTGGCTGCGAGGACTGTGGCAGCCAGGCCAGCATTAGAGAGTGGCCCCCCCAATTTCTCGACAGGCTTTAACCCAGGCTTCCAGTCCCTGTTTCCGAACTGGGTTTATAGCTCGCTGACATTCTTTTGTACTTTGTTCATAGATTAATTGCAATACAAAAGGCATAGTATGATCTGCAGCTCCAATGGTTTTTTCTGCAGCAGCCACGAGTCTGGCGGCGAAATCTGCAAAAGGTTCTGTGGGACCCTGTATAATTTTAGTCAGGTTACCGGCTATTTCCCCTTTATTAGGGACTTCCTTCCAGGCCCAATAGTGAACATTATTAATTTGTTGGTAAACTTCAATTGGTAAATTAACTTGGTTAGCCATGTGAGGGCCAAGCCCCAAAAGCATATCCACTGTCCATTCTGGATGTCCACTCTCAATATTTCGCCTAGCCTGTTCCTGAGCAGTGTCTATAACTATGGCTTTCCACTCTAAAAATTGGCCTTTTGTAAGGCAAGCTTTACCCAATTCTATCCAATCAGTGGGAGTTAAAGGATCTGTAGCAATCATGTGCAATAGTGTAACAGTATAATCCGCAGCTGGGCCAAAGTCTTTTGCTGCTTGAACTAAGTCTTTTAATTGTCTGTAAGGAATTGGATCATACCTCCTCTGATGGGTCACTGGATCCTCAAATACAGGGAAAACTGAGACTAGCCGCGACCATGTTTTTGGTTTTATGAAGCGGCATGTGTCTCTAGCAGAGTTATAGGGGGGAGGTGCAGACGGCTCTTTCAAATGCAGAGAACCATCTCCCTGGGCCGGAGGTGCAGATGGCTCTTTCAAATGCAGAGAACCATCTCCTTGGGCCTGTTTTCCTTTTGTTAGTAGGGGGCGCCTAGGCAGAGATGAATAGTGCCCTTTTGTGACTTCCTTGATTCCTTCCCCCCCCTTTTTTAATGGTTCTTCCTCCTCCTCCTCCTCTAGGTCTGAGTTGGAGGTGATTTCCTCATCTGTCTCAAAAACACTTAAACGTGCAAGCTCTTCAATAGGGGGATACAGCCTGGTAAAGGCCCCTTTAGTCCCCTTCTCAGGCAAGTGATGACTTATTTCCCCCATCTCTTCAAGCTCCTCCTGCAGGCTTTTATCTTTATCTTGTATATGTTTCTCCTTCTTTATAGCTCCTTTTTTCTTAGGCCTAACTTTTGACTCCCCTGAATCAGACTCAGAAAGACTATCCTGATGTCTTGCTAGAGCTTCTCGTCCCCTTTTAATGATTTCTATGTGGTTTCCTTTACTTAAACAAGAATGGATAAGGCGCCAGAACGGCATCGTGCCTTTTCCTATTCTATCCTCCTCCTTTGCCCGTTCTAAATCGCGACCTAGCTTCTCCCACGTAAGGAGGGAAAGATCACCCGACACAGCGAACCATGGCGCAATCTCATCTAGGTTTCTGACTATTTTCTTAATGGTCGTGGATGAGATCTTAATGTCCCTCTGCTTAAGCAATTCTTTTATGGGTTGGACAAAATTATCGGGTGCAAAGTTTGTACTCTGAGAATTGCCCATGGCGCACGCTGTTATCTACCAGCGATTTATCCGCCTGACAAAAGAAGCAATACAGTGAGTGACAGATCGAAAAACCTTGTTATCTACCAAGGTCTTTTATTTTCGATTCCATGCTGCGAGGTTAGTCCTCACCTAAGCAGCGACATTCCCCTCAGGTTCACAGCAACAGCAACACAAAACAAGAAGGAGAAACCACACAAGAAGCCAAATGGCAAGAATAAAATACGGGTCCGTCAATAGATCTAGCATGACTGGGGTAACTTACCACAGTCTTCCTCTCCGTGTGTCAAGTTCTGGATCCTCTTCGGCCCCTCGCCCGATGCCCTTCTGGCACCCGGCATCCCGGGTTTCTCGGCACCACTTTGCTGTGACCTTCCTGACCAGCAGGATGAGAACGACCAGCAAACAAAGATCCTTCTCGATCACACTTTATTGGAGAACCTCTTGGTTAACAGAAAAGTTGATGGCGAAGGGGCCGGGGTGCAGGAGTGTAGCTGCTTTTATAGGGTGTAATACTACAAGGCACCTACAGATTGGCCGCCACCTGCTCACCCATCACCCAGGGCCACGGGATAGGCCCAGGATGCATTACATCATGTGCACGCGCAGCATCAAGCAAGACTGTCGCCAGGATATGACCAAGTAGGGGGTTGTTCGTCACCACTCTCAGCAGGAAGTCAGCGCCATCTTGTAATGGCGTCTGTAGCCGCTCCCTGCAAGGAACAAACCTATAAGAGAAAAAATAAATAGCAGAAATAGACCCCTATACCTCAACAAGGAGGGGCCAATGGGGAGGGGGATAGGTCACAGATGACCCTAAAAATGGTACCAAACTGCCTGTATTTGCTGAATACAAAACTAATTTAAAAAAAGAATTTAAAAAGTAAAATATAATATTGCAATAAAATTAAACTTTACACTGCAAAAAAGAGTGGGTTTTGTATTCTTTGCAATTAAAATAAAGCAAGTTTCAGACTTAGAGAATTATTCATAATCCATATATGCACTGACATTTATTTACCCGTATCATATATATATGCTCACATGTATTCAGATAATTTATATTAATAGGCTTGTTGACTTGATTTGGAGTCTTCTTAACCTAAAACCTATAAGGTAGACTGGACAATTGGAGATGAACTGTCAGTGAAAACCAAGGCAGCCTGATATCAGCGTTTCTTCTTGCCTAAGGTAGCAGTAAAGCAATTGAAGGATAATCTGTGTTACTTAGTCAAGTAATTTAAATGATGATATCATTAAAAACACCTTTCAGAAATATCCAGAATGATGTTTAATCAAACATTTGAGTATCATGTTCCAGCTAAGTTGATACACATAATTAACTGTATAAACAAACATATATCTCACACAGGATTTCATTGCAAAGTATGCATACAATTTTGCATCCCAAATAATATGACATGTAACTAAATTTTAAAATAAGGAGAAAAAAAGTGGGTCCCATAAAAGTAAAGAATTACAATTGACCAGTGAGTACATTCATAAATGCTCATCACTTTCTTCAGGGAAATAGAAATGAAAGTAACAATTAGAAGCAACTGCACAATCATTAGAATATCCGAAATTCAAAGTGAGACCCTACCTTGAAAAACAGAAAACAAAAACAACAACAACCAAAACCCTATCCAAAGTTCAACACTGAAGAAACCTTGTGCTGCCAGATGTAGAACAGCTAGAATGTTCATATATTACTGGTAAGGACATTACAGAATACAGTCACCATCATAGATACTTTGGAAGACATTATATATTTAAGTATATACTGAATATATGACCCATCTATTCCACCCCTAGATAAAACAAAAGTATTGGTATACCAAGAATGATACATAAGCTTTATTCCTGATCATGAGATGGTAAAATAAATGATATGCCATTTTCCCAACATCTCTGGGAAACTGAGGCAGAAATATCACTAATTTAAGGCCAGAAAGGGTCTTATGATACTGTTAGCTACAACTATATGAATGAAACTGAAGAAATTAGGTGATATAGAAAGTCATATACAAAAGAGCATACCAGATTTAAAGGGGATGAAACATGAAAATACTGGAACAAAAGGCTATTTAAACTACATAATGATGAACAGTACTTAAATTTGAAAGATTGTTTTGGATATAACTTTTAAAATGTTAAGCAATTTGGAAAATGTGTATTAAATATTTTTAAACCTTTGATTGAATTGTGGTGATCTGCTTCTGGGTGGGCATATATAAACTGTTGGATTTCAAGGTTTTAGAAAGGCGGTCGTAACTCTACTGATCAGTGTGGTTGTGTGTTATGATCTGTGACTACAATAGCATATTAACCATAAAAACAGTGGTGCATTGTTTAATGTAAATGATTCCTTAGAGAGATTCTTGTACTCCTAATTTATGCTCCTAAAACAAAGATGTATGACTCTGGTGGACATTTTATTACACTCATATTCATGTATGATCTTTTCTAAACAAGCAATAAGAATCCTGAAAAAAAGTGTGCAGGACAAATAAGTTCATGCTCTGTTGGCACAGAAGGTCAGCATCTACTTCAGTGAGTTTGAACAATATTCTGATTTTAGATTCCATTGTGATAATTTAACAGTGTTCTATTGATACCTGCTAATTATATATATATTTTTAATTTTTATCCACATGAATTACCACTAACATATATCTTCTTCAGGGAAATGGATATGAAAGTATCAATTAGAGAAGAAAAACTGCACAATCATTAAAATTTCAAAAATCCAACCATATATATATATATGTGTGTGTGTGTGTGTGTGTGTGTGGTGTGGTCAAACCTTCTCTAGTGAATGAGTAATTAATGAGATCATTGATTCAGTCTCACTGGATAATGTCAAATCATAGTCCAAATTATTTACATTAAAAAATTGCTACTAAGGCATTCTAGAGTCCATATTCTCATTGATTGCCAGTGTCTTAAATCCTTTAATTTTCTTTTGTTGTATAGTATTTCTTTTTTATCCCTCACTGACAAGGTTTTGTAAAGTATGTCATTTTAATAAACTGTAGAACAATTAATTTTATGTTTCTAAAACAACTTTTTAAAAAATATTCCATTTTTTAAATTTATTTGACACAAAAAGAGGGAGAGGGAGAGACAGAATGAGAATGGGCATGCCAGGGCCTCCAGCCACTGTACACATACTCCAGATGCATGCACCACCTTAGGCATATGGCTTACAGGGCTACTGGAGATTTGAACATGAGTCCTAGGCTTCACAGGCACATTCCTTAACTGCTTAGCCAGCCCCCTACAGGTTTTTATTTTTTAATGTAGGTCTGAGGATGAAATTTAGGTCTTCATGTTTGTAAACAAGCATGAAGATATCTCCTCAGCTCAATTTTAAATGTGTTTGCAATTTAATTTTATAACACCATTGCATAAGGTTCTTGAACAGAACCTTTGTTGACAATAGCATCCTATCACATTATCAAAAGGTTGAACATGTTTACTAGGGTACCAAGATAAATTCATGGGTGGGGGCCAGTGCTAAGAAGATGGCTAAGCAAGTAAGAGTGCTTCACTGGAAAAATAAGAATGAGTACAATCTCCATCATCTTAATAAAATGATGAGTTTGGACACACACAGCTGTGAACATGTTTATGTTGCAGAGATATTTTGATTTCCTCATCTAGCACTCTTCTGCTTAACTTCCCTGAGACAAAGTTTATCAATGAACCTGGAGCTAGGTTGGCAAACTTTTAATAAGTACTATTCTAATAAAAACCTATTTAAGTAACAAAATAAGGTGATTGAAAATGAAGAACAGAATGTTTTTGGTCATTCTATTAAGGGAAAAGCAAAACAATAATACCTGGAACCTTGAATGAGAGCTTAAACATAAAGTGAAAATTAAATTTGCATTTGTTATATTTTCAAACATAAAGAGTAAAAATTTTACTAATTCTATTTAACTTAATATAGATAAACCTATTGTTGTTTCATGCCAGAGGCAAATATGGGTCCATAGAAAGATACTAGTTTTATGAATTTACTTCAAAATCATGATTAAATAGTAGCATCATAAGAAAAGTTAAATTGTTACAATTCTCTGTTTGGAAGAACTTAGAGTCACATTCTCAGTTAAAAATTTTGTATTTATGTGTTCATTTACATTTAAAGTATTGTACAGGCTCATTCCTCTAAAAGAAACATGTTAGTGGAAATTCCAAAAGTATTGTTTTCTATGTAATAGGGAAACTTTTATAATGCCAGGAGTAATGAGCTTGCTAGCAAATGAAATACACTATACATTTAGAGAAGCAAATGAAATGAGAGTATCAGTGAAAATGCCATGCGCTTCAAAGCTATGATTGAAAGGATCTAGGTTTTATAGTGATATATTTTAGCATATTACATAATATTTGCTAAAACTATCTTACATATCATTAGTTTGAAAAATAATACATTCCAGTTGGTAAAATATTGGATTTTTATGAAAAAATTCAATATATATGAACAATAGTAATTTTAAATACTGTCAGTCTTATGTTAGTTGTCTATGTTGTATATAATATTTCTAGAATATTTGGTGGATTAAATCAACAACTGACATTTATAGCTCACAGCTCATATAAGACAAGAATGTCAACGTAGCTTAGCCGAGTGTTCTGGCCCAGGTTCTCTCATCAGTTTCAAATATCTGCCAATATTGTAGTGAACTTAAAGATTGGCTGGCGCCAGAGGGACTGCAACAAAAAGACTCACTCCCATAGCTGAGCTAGCAAGCTGGTGCTGACTGCTCCTAAGGGCTGGCAGCTCCTCACAACATAGATTTTTCCATAGATTGTATAACTCAGTAGCTGGGTTAGTTGGTTCATTTAGATCTGGTGATTGATAGAAAATATGCCAGAGGTTGCAAATACGTAATTTAGGTTTAGTTGTAACATACCTTGATTTATCCTACATTATATTGGTCCTGTAGACTGACACTGATACCACGTGGAGGGGGACAATCATAAAAACTTGAATGAAAGGCAAAGGATGTCTATCAGTCGGTAGAGTGATTTTCTAGTATGTACTAAGCTGAGGGCTTAATTCTCCAGCACTGTATAAAACAGGGTGTCATGATACAAGTCTGCAATAACAGTACTTGGGGATGGGGACAGGAAAATCAGAAGTTCAAGCCCAGCCTCGGCTATAAGGTAATTTTGGGGCCAGCCAGGGCTATATGAGATGCTGTCTCAAAAAATTATTTGAATGACAAAAGGTGAAGTTCACTGATAGTTATTTCAGTGACCATATCATTTCAAAGCATCAATTTTTAAATCAGTATTCTACAGGGAAACAAGCCAGTAGACAATCTGTATGTATAAATCTATAGTTACATATGGCATGCACATTTTTATATTTTGGGATTTGACTCATATTGTCATAAGAACCAGGTAGATCGACCATCTGAGAGCTGTAAAATGGAGGAACAAAGGTACCAGGAGGAGAATTAAATCTGAATCCAAAGACCTAATATTCAGACTCATCTTGAAGGAGCAAGACTCATGCCCTACCTAAAAGAGAGAGAGAGAAAAAAATATTACATTTCCTGTGTCTTTTTGTTGTATTCAGTCCAACGCGAAGAATGAGACTCACACACATATTGGGAAGGACAGGACTTGCTTATTAAGTCCAGTCATTCAAATTTTAATCTTTTCTGGAAACACAGAGACACATTGAAAACCGTATTTACCTGTGTTGCTCAGTCAAGAGTAAACATGAAATCACAATCACATGGTATATTCTATTTATTTCCTCTCACTCCGTGGTGTCAACCTTGCAAACACAAATAAATTACCTCTTCCTATGAGTCTGTGTTGCTTTCTTTGTCATTAAAATATAGTATAGTTGCAATGACACTTTATATTAAAATATACTACTATAAGACAGAAAAGGTGGCTTAGTGGGTAATGCTTGCAGTGTAAGCCTGATGACTGAAGTTTGGGTCATAGTACCCATACAAAGTTGAACTAGTACTGTAAGCACGTGTGATCTCAGCATGGGCTTACCTGTACAATGACTGTGAAGACACGGGGCTTACACATGGAAGGATTGTGAAGAAAGAGCAATTGCTAAGCTTGTAACCCACCCAGTCTTCTGTATGCAGCGGTGGAGGAAGTGCTCTTAACCACTGAGCCATTTCTCCAGCCCATGAAAGCGCTTGTGACTTGAAGTTTTGTCTTTGATTCTCAATGAAGGCCTTGTCTAATAAACAATTACTTCTTAAATTCATCATGCCTTGTAAAATAGTGTGTCCTCGATCTTCTTTTGAAATGACCAAATTCTGGAGGCTTTAAAGAGAAGATGCAATTATTAGCATTTAGGAAAATAATGTCCTCATTTCAGATGGATTAGTATTCTGCATCTATAAAATCATTTTACAACATACAAAGAATGCATTGTGTTAACTGGACATCAAATGAACAAATTCATACTATCATAAATGACAAAGTGGTATAAAAGTAGATTAGCTGTCATGTTCAAATGAGTTTTCACCTCATTATTACTATGACATGGGTTGCACAAGAGATGTCTAGGACATGAGCAAAAGCCTCTCGTTCAAGAATGATCTCTCTCCCTTGAGAAAATGTGTTTATTTTACTGTGACATAATACAGAATCACAACTTCTTTTTATCATTTTCCCTAGTTCCTAGCTATATCTATGATTAATATTTCCATAGTAAGTAGGAGACTTGTGAATCTGCTTGATGTTTTTGAAGTAGTGAAGAAGTGTCATGCAATTCACACCCACTTTATTCTCAATTATTCTGAGCAATTGAGAAAAAATATGGATGGCATTTTGCACATTACAGCCATCTGACAGAATACACAATTAGGCTTGATTCATAGCATTTATTAAAGTTTCCATTTAATTGCTAATTAGTCTGTATAGATTTGTAAATGTAGGTTCTGGCACTTGCATAATTTTTTCTGAGTGCTCAGCACAGCAGAGAGCCCTGGTATTTCTGTAATGTAGAGTCACAGCAATTCCTCATTAATGCCTGTATCAGTCAGGGAAATAATTATGGATTCACTAGTCCATTTATATTCTTAACATTTTTGTGTCAATCTCTTACTTTCCAGTCTCCCCACAATGACATATTATGTGGAAAAATTACAGAATATTAAAGCTAAAAAGACAAGGTATGTCAACCTACTCTTTTTACATAGTAAATGACAAACATTCAGAGAGTTGCCATATAACCTTCACTTCTTTGTGTCTACATTATTATTATTATTATTATTATTATTTATTTGTTCATTTATTTTTGGTTTTTCGAGGTAGGGGCTCACTCTAGCTCAGGCTGACCTGGAATTCACTCTGCAGTCTCAGGGTGGCCTCAAACTCACAGCGATCCTCCTGCCTCTGCCTCCAGAGTGCTGGGATTAAAGGCGTGCACCCCCATGCCCGACTTACATTATTTTTTAAAAAGCATCATAACAAGAATTAATCATCATCCTATTTAAAGGCTTTTGTTGTTAATAAATTATAATTTATAATTATAATTATAATAAATTATGATTTATTTTCTTATTCCATTTAACTCATCAAAAGTTAAATTTCAGAACATTTATTGGCAATCCTGTAGGTATTAGACAACAAAAAAGTTTATATTCCTTTCTCCTATATTTCCTTAGTTTCTTATTTTTTCAAAATTTCAACAATGTTTAAGGTTAAGCTTTGCCATCACAATCATTTAGGTCAAGATCTTTTATTAACTAATGGTTAAGAACAAATCCTTCAAGATTTCTAAGTTAGAAGCAAAGCCTGAATGTGTAAGAAATGGTAAGCTTAGGTTACAGTTACATGGGTAATATTTTCAATTGACTGAGGTATTCAATTGAGGTATTTCTTTTATTACAGTGACAGAATGAAATATTGTTGAGACTGTGGGATAAGGAGCCTGAAAGAACAAGGTTAAATTTTTGAGTCTATGCATACTACTTATGACCTTGAATACATTATTTATTTTTTAACACACACATTTACATTATGTTCTGATCATCAAATCCTGTCTTCCCTCTCTTAACCCTGCTGAAGACTTACATACTAATAAGTTTATCTTTGAAAGGATAACTCTACATCTCCTGGAAATCATTAGCTGCCAACGGAAGGGTTGGGGCCTCGTCAGTCCTTTCTCCATCCATGAAGGAATGTTTACTGCCCCTAAATTGTGCAGGTCTTGTATAGGGAACCACAGTTGCCAGGTGTTTTAAGAATGCAATGGTCATGTTGTGTCCAAATGAGAAAATTCCTCCCACCCTCCAGCTGTTGTATTTTTTCTGCCCCTACTTCACCTATGTTCTGTGATCATAGAGGCGATGGTATAGAGGGTTTACATAGGGTTGAGCTCCTGTCATTGAGGATTCTAAGCATTTTGATTAGTTTTGAGACTGAACATTAATTAACTGCATCCCATTATAAACAGCAAGCATTTCTGCCAGCACAGTGAGCAGGAATATTCTGTGGATGTCATCATAACTATGTACAGGGTCTTCTTAATCAACTCTGGTGGGCAATCAAGAGTAACTGCAATTGCTGTATCATTGTAGGGGTGGCTGGGGCTTCCTTACTGGACAGCTCATATGAAGATATCCCACACATGAAACTGTAATTTTCATTTAATAAATTGTATTCTAGGAGTAGCATTATCAATGTGCATAGAGTATCTCTGATCATTTTCTTATTTTTAGGTGTATATTAGTTCATTTAAATATACATATATTAAATGTGGCTTTTAAAAGTTTAGATTAGCTCTCCCCCACTCGCTTCTCACAATCATTCATGCTTTCATCCTGCTTAGACTTTCCTTTTCCTAGTACCCTCATTATCTTGGTATCTCTTCTGTTCTAATAACTCCTCTCCTTTAAGGATTATTCCCTACCTCTCTTGGCCTTTTGCAACATTCCTGGAATGTGCAGATACTCTTTTGTACCCAACACTCTAGAAATTTGAAGTTAGGATTAAGATGGGAGAGAAAACATGCAGCATTTTTCTTGTTGAGACTGGAATTCCTCACTCAGTACATCTTTTCCAGTTCCACCCATTCTTCTGCAAATTTCATGATGTCTGTTCAAACAGTATAAGCTATATATACATATATACATACGTACATACATACATACATACATACATACATACATACATACATACACATATATATATGTATATGTATGTGTGTGTGTGTGTGTGTGTGTGTGTGTGTGTGCATATAAATGTCTTTCCCACTGAATAGATTTCCGTTATCCAGTTCTAGTTCCTAGCCGCTATGAATAGAGCAGCAGGTATCTCTGTGAGTGAGGAATCCCAGGACCAGCAAGAGTAAGACTCCCATTTCCCACATCCTTGCCGGCCAGTGTTTGTTGCCAATACTTTGCATGACACTAGTCATCCTGACTAGGGTAAGATAGATTCTTAAAGTAGTTTGAATTTACATTTTCCTGATGTTTAAGGCTGTTGGACATTTTTTTTTAAGTCTTTATTAGTCATTTACAGTTCTCCTTTGGGCTTCTTCACTTGAAAATGCAAGAGAAAGCTTTCCACTTGTGTGAAGTCCCAATTGCCAATGGTCTGTCTTGTTTTCTGGATGGCTGGAGTCCTGCTCAGTCCTGAAGAGGCATGCGTCCTGGAGTTCGTTCCTTACTTTTCACTTCAGCCACTTCAGTGATTCACTTCTTAAATTGAGATTCTTGATCCATGTTGAGTTACTTTTGTTCAGGGGCTGATAAAAATCTGTGATCCCCAACACCTCAGCACTGAAGCAGACCAAAAATGAACACAACATGGCTCAGGGAAATTTTGCGGAAGAGGGGGCGGAAAGAATGTCAGAGTCACATGTTGGGTCATGATTTGCAGAGACATTTATCATACCAATAACTGGGGCCTAACGCCACAATGCACGACCCATTTTCATTAACAAGGAGGGTCTAATGGGAAGGGGTAGATCACAGATGAGCCTAAATAATGGTACCAAACTGCCTGTATTTACCGAAAAGAAAACTAATAAATTAAATTTAAAAAAAAAATCTGTGATCCCTCTTTTAAATGTGGAAATCCAATTTTACCAGCTCCATTATTTGAAAACAATATCTGCTTTGGTTAAATATGGGACCCAAGATTTGTTGCTGGTACCCTTTGTTTGAAATACCCTTTCTGTCCTTTTATGCTAAAGTGCTGTCTTTGGGAAGAATTTCTTGGGGATAACAAGTTGAATTCTATATTTTCCAGGTTATCTGTTAGTCTGTATCTTTGGATTGCAAACTTGAGACAATTAAGGTTCATAGTTATTATTGAAAATTATGTATTAATTGTCACAATGGCAATGAGTTCCTTCTTTCATAGATTGCTGCTCTTTAACCTGTTGTGGTGGTTTGATTCAGGTGTCCCCCATAAACTTAGGTGTTCTGAATGCTAGGTTCCCAGCTGATGGATATTTGGAAATTAATGCCTCCTGCAGGGAGTGTATTGTTGGGGGTGGGCTTATGGGCTTTATAGCCAGTTTCCCCATGCCAGTGTTTGGCACACCCTCCTGTTGCTGTGTTCCATCTTATGTTGGCCAGGGGGTGATGTCCACCCTCTGCTCATGCCATCGTTTTCCCCTGCCATCGTGAAGCTTCCCCTCAAGCCTGTGAGCCAAAATAAACCTCTTTTTCCCAGAAGCTACTCTTGGTTGGGTGATTTCTACTAGCAATGCGAACCGGACTGCAACAGTAAAGTGGTACCGAGGAGTGGGATTGCTGCTAGACACCTGACTGTGTGGCTTCGGCCTTTTGGAGCTGATTTTCAAGAGGAATGTGACAGGATTTGAAACCTTGGCCTAAGAGATGCTTTGCAGTGCTGTAAGTACAGCTTGATGGTCTATCCTGGTCAGAGCTGAAAGACCTGAAGGCAGTAAGAACTATGGACTGTGAGGTTTGGCTTATGAGGGCGAGAAAGAGCTTTGCTTGGACTGGGCTAGCAGTTTGTGTGAGAAGCTTGCTCTTATGCCCATGTCCTGAGAAGTTGTGCAGGGTTGCTTTGCTTAGAAATGAACTGGTGTGAGCAGTGGGAGATGGCACAGAAAGAAAAATCTTTGGGTGAACTGCTGCCCGTTCAGCTGCAACTGAGAGATTCCAACCTTTCAGACTGGGCTAGCTGACCTGTGCTGGGGCAACAAGAAAAATGTAGGCTCTTTTGAAGGGGCCTGAGTGCTCAAGGAGTGTCCTGTTCTTCAAAGTCTGCTTTATTCCCCCCTGGATTAACAAATTGGCACCCTACCTGGTATTGTGGAGTATAAGAAATGCTGGAAAGAGGGTCATTGAGTTTGCAACACGGTCTTGTGTTTTGGAAATGGCCATGGGCAGTGTGAAGTGGGTTTGCTGGTTGCCTGCATAGAGACCCCATGGGGCCATGAGGATGAACCGTGGCTTGCAGTGGAGACCCAGTGGAGATGCTGGGACCATGAGATGGCTGCCGAGGAACTGCCTGCCTGATGAAGTTTTCCAGGACTGTGAGTAGCCTAGCTGGAGGGGTGGAATTGGAATGCCAGAGACTTGTTGCTGGTTAGAATTATCGTACTTGAAGATTTGTCACTGGCTAGAGTTGCTGGACTTGAAGTTACAGAGTTTGATGTTTGCCCTGGTTATTTTAAATCTTGTATTGGTTGAATGTTTCTTTGCTATGCCCAATGTCATCTATTGCAGTGTGAATATTTATTCTGTGCCATTCTGGGTTTTTTGAGGTTATATTTTGGTATTATGGCTCAGTTAAAAGATCTTGAACTATGGGGATGTATGAACATCATTGAGATTGATTAAAAACTATGGGGACTTTTAAAGTAAGACTGAAAGCATTGTATTTTACATCATGTATGGATATCAGTTTATGGGGGCCAGGGGCGGAATGTGGTGGTTTGATTCAGGTGTCCCCCATAAACTTAGGTGTTCTGAATGCTAGGTTCCCAGCTGATGGATATTTGGGAATTAATGCCTCCTGCAGGGAGTGTATTGTTGGGGGTGGGCTTATGGGCTTTATAGCCAGTTTCCCCATGCCAGTGTTTGGCACACCCTCCTGTTGCTGTGTTCCATCTTATGTTGGCCAGGGGGTGATGTCCACCCTCTGCTCATGCCATCGTTTTCCCCTGCCATCGTGAAGCTTCCCCTCAAGCCTGTGAGCCAAAATAAACCTCTTTTTCCCAGAAGCTACTCTTGGTTGGGTGATTTCTACCAGCAATGCGAACCGGACTGCAACACCTGTGAAAGGGAAAAAAGTATTATTCTCATAAAATTGCTAGAATATTATGGTGTGATAATTTATTTAAAATTGCATAGTGCTATGTGAAATTTAGTAACAACCCTATAATTGGTAGTTATTGGTATTATGAGATTCTAATTGCAGGGATATTTTTCTTTGGCAGTTAGGTAAATCCCATTTTATCAATATTCTTATGAATTTATCTATCATTATTAAAATTATTGATCAATTTGTGAAAACATATATGTGTGAATTCCTGCCTCTAGATGTATACTCAGTTTAAATTACTTATTTTTTTTCAGCTTTTTTTGAGGTAGGGTCTCACTCACCCTCAGGCTGACCTGGAATTCACTGTGTAGTCTCAGGGTGGCTTGAACTCAGGGCAATCCTTCTACCTCTGCGTCCTGAGTGCTGGGATTAAAGGCATGCACCACCATGTCTAGCTAAACTACTTTTTAAAAAGTGCTTTTATGACTTTTGATGATGATACATAATTATTTTCTTAAAGAAGTTACATTGTTCCCCAAGATGGAATATTTTAAAACCAAGTATATTGATAGACACAAACCTTATTTTAAGTAACGATGACTAAAATGACTATTAAATTACTTTTATGTATTATTATTTTTACTTATTAACGACATATTTTGTATGGATCATCATGTGTTGGTACCCTCTTTTCCCTCACCCCTGTCCCCATACATTTGGAAATGCTCCTCAATGGAGTTGCAGGAATTCCCCATGGAGTTATATTTTATGCATTGTGGGAACAGCGCAATGTGGGGGGGAGGGAATGCTCTGGGGCCTGATGTCTCAACCTGTGGCTCTTACAATCTTTCCACGCCCTCTTCCACAAAATTCCCTGAGCTGTGGTGGGTGAATTTTAAAGTCTGCTTCAGTGATGAGCTTTTAGCAGCCTCTGGATCTCTGCTTTGCTAGGTGTTGAGTATCCTCCGGGTCTGTGTCCTTCACCCTGGTGCTGATTATCAGGTTCAGCAAGGAAGCAGCACTCTTGCTCATTTCTCCAGTTCCACTGTTGTTTCAGCTGTGGCTTGAGTGAAGGGCAACGGGTAGTTTATCTATTCCGGACTCACTAAATTCTGAAAATGATGAACAGTTAGTTTCTCCAATGGAGAGTGAAGTCAGCATAGTTTAAATGGGATAAGCATTATTAAGTTGGAGAAAATTTGATGTATGTAACCCCTCTTTAAGCCAAACACTAGTAAGAGCTTTACAATGGAGAACATAAACTCTGTTTTCATAGGATTCTGACCTGGTTCCCAATTCTAGATATGGGTTCCTTTACACTGAGCTGACATCTTAGCCAATCAGAAAGCTACTGATTACCCACTGAGGCTATGTGCCACTATTGCACTGGTATGTACATCCTGCCAGGGTGTTTGCTTCTGAGTAGCTTAGACCTCTGTTTGCTCAGACCATTGTTGGCCACTTTCCTCCAGTAGCTCATGGGGGACTTTCCAGCTCTAGACAGGCTATCTGGAGACTGGCTCTCTTCTTAATTCCAGCCAGTTCTCTCTATGCTTTGTGTCAGCAGCATTTCATGTCTTCAGCAATAGGGTCTTAACTTTTGCTTCATGCTGGTAATCAAATGCTTTGACAGAAAACTGTCTTGATTTGGGGACCTCGTGGGTCTTTCCAATAAACAGCTCAATGTGGGTAGCAACCAATCTCTGGTACTGGAAGTTACAGGCCAGAGGCAGGGAAAAAAAAAAAAAAAGTTTTTTTTTTTTTTTTTTTTTTAAGCTTAGGCTTCATCTCACCCTCATCAGGGCCCTACTTTTCAGATGCTTCCCCCTTAGACCCTCTGAGGGTTATATCTTTTATTTTTTCTCCAGGATAAATGTTTCTATAGTATCAGCTAATTTTGGATTCAATTTTCTGTTTATTTTCTCCTTTCCCCTCCCACTCCCCCCAAATCCTTCCTTCGCTATTGTCTGGGCCTCAAGTTGCCTATCAGGTGTGTTGGCAACTCTCTTAGATCCAGGTTAGGAAGCACATAAGTGACACCATGTGGTGTTTGTCTTTCTGTGATTGTGTGAGTTCACTGAGTATTATGTGTTCCAAGTCTGTCCATTTTTCTACAAATTTGATTATATCATTTTATTCTTGCTGCTGAATAGAATTCCATTGTGTAAATATACCACAAATTATTTATCCACTCATGCAATGATAGGCACCTGGGTTGATTCTTAGCTATAATGAATTGAACAGACATACCATGGTTGAGCAAATATCTCTGCATTTAGGATAAAGGCCCAATAAGGGATTAACTGGGTCTATTAGTAGCTGTATGTTCATCCTGTTTGGGAATGTCCAAATTGATTTCCACAGTTATTGTAGAAGTTTACATAATCACCAAGAGTGGATGAGGGTTCATCTTTTCCCACATCTTCACCAATATTTGTTGTCATTGTTAGATTTTTTTTTTTTAATGATTGCCATTCTTACTGGAGTAAGGTGGAATCTCACAGTTGTTTTAATGTGCATTTCTCTAATGGTTAGGGATGTTGAAAAATTTCTTAAGTGTGTGTTATCCATTTGTAATTCTTCCTCTGAGAACTCCCTATTCAGTTCTCTGCCTCATTTTTTGAGTGGGTTGTTTGATATATTTTTTTTAATTATGTAGTTTTCTGAGTTCTTTGTGGATTCTAGATGTTAGGCTTCTGTCACTGTTATAGTTGGCAAAGATTTTTAGCCATTCAGTAGGCAATTTATTGGCTCTGATTATGGTATGTTTGCATATGCAAAATCTTTTTAGCTCCATGAGATGGCATTGGTTGAGGGAGTGTTTAATTTCCTGAGCTACTGGGGTTTTATTCAGGAAGTCTTTCCCCACTTATATATCATGGAGAGTCCCTCCTAATTTTTCTTACAGTAGGAGACAAGTCTCAGTTCTCATGTTGAGGTCTTTAATCCATTTGGACTTGAATTTTGGATGGATAGACGAGAGGGTCTAGTTTTATTTTCCTACATATGGTCATCCAATCAGTCCAAGACCATTGTTGAAGATTTTTTTTTTCCCCCTACAGTCTACATTATAGGCACCTTTGTCAAAGATCAAATAGCTATAGGTACTTGGCCTCAGATCTAAGTAGTCAATTCTATTCCATTGGTCTATGTTTATCTTCTTATGCCAGTACCATGCTGTTTTTGTAACTATGGCTTTGTAAGGTAGCTTTAGATAATATGTGGTGATATCACCAGAGGTGGTTTTCCTTTTTTTCTCTCTCTCTCTTTCTTTCCTTCCTTCCTTCCTTCCTTCCTTCCTTCCGTCCGTCCTTCCTTCCTTCCTTCCTTCCTTTCTTTCTTTCTTTCTTTCTTTCTTTCTTTCTTTCTTTCTTTCTTTCTTTGTTTTGTTTTTGTTTATGTTTCCTGAGGATATGTTTGGATATCCAAGGGCTTCTTCCATTCTATATGAATTTTGAGATCATTTTTTCTAAGTCTGTGAAGAATGATGCTGGAATTTTTATTTGTACTACATTAAATCTGTGTATTGCTGTTGGTAGAATTGTCATTGTTACAAAATTAAATCTACCTATGCAGGAACATGGGGGATCTTTCCACCTTCGCAAGTACTCCACAACATCTTTCTTGAGTTTTTTTAATGTTTTCATTATATAGGTCCTTCACAGCTTTGGTCAGTGTTATTCCAAGGTGTTTTTGTCATTGTTGTTGTTGCTATTGAAAATGAGACAGCTTTGCTGATTTATATCTCTCTCTACTTTGCCTTTGCATATAGAAAGGCTACTGACATGTGTACTTTTATTTTGTATCCTGCCATATTACTGAAGAGATTAATCACCTTAACAGTTCTGAGATGGAGACTTTCAGGTAACTTATGTATAAGATCATGTCATCTATAAATAAGGATAACTTGACTTCTTCCTTTTCAATTTATATACCATTTATTTCTCCTGTCTTATTGCTTGGGCTAGTACTTCTAGAACTATGTTGAAGAGCAGTGGTGAGAGTGGGAACCCCTGTCTTGTTTCTGATATCAAAGGAAAGTCCTTGAGTCTTTCCTAATTAAGTATTATTTGGGCTTTGGGTGCTTTATATATAGCCTTCATTGTGTTGAGATAGAAATCCTCCAGTGTTTTGATAATGAAGTGGTGTTGTATTTTGTCAAAGGCCTTCTCTGCATTAATTGAGATGATCATGTGGTTGTTATGGTTAAGTTTATTTATGTGATATATTATGATAACTGATTTCCATATGTTGAACAATCCCTGCATCTCTGGGATGAAGTCTACTTAATTATGGTGGATAATGCTTTTGATGTGTTATTTAATTTGGTTTGAAAGGATTTGGTACAGAACTTTGCACCTAAATTCATCAGGGATATAAGCCTGTAGTTTTCTTTACTTGTTGATCTCTGTCTGGTTTTGGTATTAGGGTGATGCTAGTTTCATAAAAGAAGTTGGGGAGGAGTCCCTGGTCTCCGATTATGCAAAACAGTTTGAGAAAAATTGGTTTCATTTCTTCAATGAAGGTTTGATAGAATTGACTGAGAAAAGCATCCAGTCCTGGACTTTTATTTTGGGGAAGGATTTTATTGGCTTTTCAATCTTCATGGATGTCATAGGTTTATTTATGAGATTAATCTGCTCTGACTTTAGCTTGAGTAGGTTGTATTGATAAGGAATTTATCCATTTCTTCCAGATTATCCAAATTTGTGGAGCAGGTATTTTGGAAGAATGCCCTCATAATTCAAAGAAAACTTTCCCTGAAAAATGTCAATGTTATGATTATATGAGCACAAAGCTAAATCTACAGAGACCACTTCAGAGAATCTTCCACATGGAAGTCAACCAACCAATCTCAAGAGCCAACAAGAACTTAATAACCATATTTGGATATTACAGGTACATCAAAGGTACCTGAGGAACTGGGAGCTCACTCCACTTGCACTTACTCTTCTGCACATGGGGATCAAGTGTTGGGAAACCAGGACAGGAAGCTGGAGAGCCAGGGTCAAGAGACAAACTCCTAAAGTGGCCTGGGCACACTCTGTCTCAAGGGAACAGAAATCTGTGTACCAGGGGCCAATAAGAATACCAGAGCAAAAGGCATGCTTCCATAGCCCATACACAGGGACCAGGCCTCCCCAAGGCAGCATCAGGGGTACTCGGGCCAGGAAACTGGGAGGGAGAGCAACCAGGAGCTTTGGCCTACTCACTCCACATACATTCTTGATCAGAGAATCCAGGAGCACTTCAGTTAGGGCAGGGCCTGCTTCAGCAGCAAGCTCACATGTTACAGGCAGCCCTAAACCAGCTAGCACTGGGGAAACTACCAGGACCAAGGAACTGGAAGGAGCTGGGGAACAGAGAGTTCTGTCTGGCCTACTCATTCTGCACATCCCCTCTGGAGTGAATTCTAACAAAAAGGAAGATTCATATAATAAGTTGTCTGCCATGTTTTTGTGAATATCTCTCCAATGCCTCAGAGGATATCTGACAACTCATCAACGTTTTAACATTTTTACTGACTATTATTGCTGGGTAAGAAAAAGTTTTGGTCCTTTTATGAAGGAATTTATACTCATGTCAGGTTTACATTTGCAGTCCTTTGTTCATCCAAACATTCTGAAATATTGCTTGTTTTACCTGAATAATATCCTCTAGTAAAACACAATAGTCATAATTCTAAAGATCACTGATGATAGAAGATAAGATCACAAATCACATGTTTATTAAATGAAATGATATTGCTTAGCAATGATAAAAAATAAATACAGATAGCATTTTGTATAAAATTTATTATTGTGTGTGTTAGAAAAGCTCTTTGCACAACATTTCCTTTCTATTCTCACAACAAACCTATGCTTGAGATAGATATTGTGATGTGTGTTTTGAGTTGTGGAAGCTGAGAAAGACAAAAATCCATTGCCCAAGATCAAACAACACAGGTTTATTTTGATCACAATTTTCATTCAAGCTCCACAGTATTTTAGTGACATTGCAACAGCAGTTTGTAGACTAAGCCTTAGGACTTGTTAAAACTACCAATACATTATATGAAAAAAAATCGAAATTTATTTGGTATTGTGTATTTTTCAAATATAATGAAGACTTTCTAATTGTCATATGTCCATATGTTAGAATATTTAACATGTTTGATAGTGCTTCATAAATTTTTAAGAAGTTCTCTCTTATATAACACTCATTTTGATGTTATGGAAAGTCACCTTGAAATTCTTTTCATATTGATATATAGGATTATTTTATCACTAGTCAATATGGATACCACATATTCTAACAGATTAATATTTTGTATTCAAATTACACAAAAAATTGTGTCAGTTTAATTTTATTAGCAAAATTGATGGGCTGTATATACTATTCAATCAACACATATAAGTAGGAGTATTCCTTATTGGCAAAAATGCATGCATATGAGTGTAAAAAAGCATGAAACAAACTTGTATTTACCCATGTACATGTAAAGATAGAGAAAACCTTTGTATTCTTCAAAAGACATTGTAAATTGCAGAGACAAGATCTTTTCCAAGTACCAACTTCTTGCCATTGCATGTGTAGCTCTGGTTTTAACTCCCTATGGCAAGAAATGAAAGAACAACTTTTGCTTGCTTAGTTTGGGATCAGCAGCTCGGCTTGATAATTAAAAAAACGACAAAATTTGTGCCATATCCATATGTGTCACAAAATATCACTATAAAATATGTAGCAATTGCTCCAAGGATAGATTCATCATTATGGATTTAAAAGCCTTAAAAGAAAATAAGATGGTCCGATATAATAATATATAAATAGTCAAAAACATGCATATCAACATCATATATAAAGTTACATCTTATTAGCTATCTGACAGGGAATAATTTGTATTAAATAATAATTTTTGGTCTAACTACTGAGTTGTCTATATGTGCATGAGAGTTAGGGAAGGAGAGAGGAGAAGGTAGGAAAAGAGAGAGAAACAGGGTGGAGGAGAAAATGATTACAAAGAATATCAAAGCCTTTGGAAAATAACAGCTAAAAAAGCTTTTCAACCTGCTTACTAATATATCTTTGTAAACCCCTCATCAGCAATGTCTACAGTCCTGGTTTCTTCCAGATCAGATCCTCACCAGCTTGATTTGCATTATCCTAATGTGTGCGGAGTTTCTTATAGTGGTTTTTAATTGTCATTTTATAATGACCAATATTACTGTGTGAATTTGATGTGTTTAAGTTTTTTGCTATCCATATTCTTAGATTAAATACTCATTCAAATCATATCCTAGTTCTTTCAAAAGGTAACTTGGATTATAGAATTATATATAAATATAATGTATACGAAGTATGAAAAGTATATACACATACCACAAATTTAGTTTCCCCTATTTTAATAACATATAATAGAAGACAAATCTGTCACAACTACTAAAACTGATGTTTTATCATTAAACTTCATACTTTATTCCTATCTCCTCATGTTTTTGCAATGTACTTTTTCTGTTACTAAATGTCATGCAATGTATCAAATTGGAACTGGTAGACAGATTTCTGTAGACTACCCTTGCCTGTGACAGAATCTCAGTCTTTCATTCTTTACCATAATCTGGCACATTTTTGAGACATTCTGATTAAAGTACCTGATAAGTTGCCTATCAGTTTGAGTTTGTCTCAGATTCTTAGTGTCATGTTAATCAACTTAAGTCCAGAGTTCATAGTAATATCATGACTTACTACCCTATTGATGCTGACCTTGCTAATCTTGTCAATCTAGTAGTTTATAAGCTTCTCACAGCCTCTTTACCTTTTCCACTGCAATTCTCTGGAAATAATTACAATGACGTTTATACTCAAGTAATGAAAAATTGTACTATAATTCCTAGAGGCACAGTAACTATATAAATTATTTGAAATCAGTCTGTTTGAGATATTTGTCCCTTCTGCATTCATTTATTTAATAAGTTACTTAAATGAATGTTGCAAAATTAATATATTTCACATGCTGTGAGGGGGAACTAGCATTGTTTTATTCAATTGCTCCAACTCATTCTAACTTTGGCAAGAGGGATTTTTCATTTTTATTTGTACACTTTTGCTGTGTTATATTTGTTTGAACACATAATTGCTTTCTCTAGCATTGCTCCATCTAGAGATGCTCCAGGATAATTGTAAAATTTCTGTGCCAGACACAATGTCAGTCGATTTTTATAAACTTTGGATGCTTTCTTATATGTAGATATAAAACTGTACCTTATGCAAGGTATGTTCACTACTACCAGAATCTCATAATTTCTTTGGTATCTAAGATAAAAAAAAATGCCAAAATAAAAAATGAGTTCCAACTGGTGTCTATATTCACCTGCCAATGTCTCCTATGGATTGATATTAAGATAATATGAGCCTATGCTTCTGTCTCCAGCTTTTTATTTCCCATGCCTTCAGTAATGAAAAAAAATTGTCATATAATGACTATAATTACTGAAATGTTTAATTCTAACATCAATGTATAATGATTTCAGAATTAACAAACTATATTCACTATGTGAATGACTCCATTAACTACAGAGTGGTATAAGTACAGATCACATTGGCATTTGTCTTATACTCTCTACTCTTGTATGGAATTACATAGATAAGCAAATGCTGCCCTTGTAAGTTGAGTTCATAAATTTTTAATAAGATTAACTTTTTGTCAGAGTCTGACAGCCTTTTTAAAAGTTCTATCTCTGAATTTTCAAACTTTAAGATCTATTCACTTGGTTAAATCTATGAATATTTTATCATACAATGTGTCAGAATGTATCTACCATTACACTATCATATGTTGTAACTTAATATCCCCAATAATATCACCTGTGTTTTACTTATTTAGCTATTTTCAATAATGAAATAACCTTCTAAAAATTTCTCCATGAAGACTTTTATGTAGAAATAATGTTTTCAAGTAAGATGAATAAAATATCTTGGAAAAAATACAAATACAGTTTGAACTTTGAAAGACAGTTTCTATTTTTTCCTAAGTGTCTCTTCTGCAGGCCTGCCCAAAACAAATGATATTTACACACAAACACACACACACATACACACACATACATGAAATATATGTGTTATATATGTGTAATGTATATATATTTATAAACAAAGGTATAATTATTATAATTCCCTTTCAATACCATCTCTTATCTCCCCCTCCATCAACCTCTCCATATTCCCAGCTAGTACTCTTCTAATTTAAATCTTTTTTCTTTTGAGTTTATGTGAGTGTCTGTGTGACACACCCACTGAGTTTAATCAAGATTGTTTGCATGAACATAGGGGGCCTTGTCTCCCAGGGTGCATGCAACTTACCAGTGCTGCAGTATTGAAGAAAATGTGTCCCCTTTCCCTAGCATTCATTCACTACCAGTAACTCCTCCAGGAGGCATGGGAGCCTCATGTACTCCTCCTTCATCTATGATGGGATGCTAATTGCCTAATTTTGTAAAGGTAATGACAGTCGCTGTGAGTTCATGAATGTAGGGCCCTTGCCATGTCTGAAAGAAAGTGTTCCAAAGCACTCCTTACTATTCTCTAGCTCTGACATTCGTTCTGACCTACTCTTCCACAATGTTTCCTGGGACTTGGAGGAGATGTTTCACTAAACACTGAATATGTGTCAGTCACTTATTTTCAGAACTTTGACAAGTTTACTTTTACTTGATTTTTTTGGAAGGTATGAGAACTATTTCATGCCCATATTTCAAGAATTTCAGCCAGTTTCATCAGTATTTACTGAAACGCTACTCATAGACTACTTTTACAAATACATCCATATGTGTATGTTGTGTGCTGTATGTTTTCAGAAAAGAATTAATTACACTTTTATGGGTCTACTCATGGACAGAAGACCTCACTAAAAATGTCATTTTATTACATCAAATGTTATATGGGAACATGATTAGCCTTTGTTTAACGATTTTTTGTTTGTTTTTTTGTTTGTTTCTCAAGGTAGGGTTTCACTCCAGTCCAGACAGACCTGTAATTCACTGTGTAGTTTCAGGGTGGCCTCAAACTCACTGTGATCCTACCTCTGCCTCCCAAGTGATGGGATTAAAGGCATGTGCCACCATTCCCAGCTTGTTTAATGATCTTGTATCATACAACCTTGCTAAATAAACTTACTCATTTCAGAATTTTGTCCATTATTTGAGGAGGCCCTTGCTTTATTCCCAATCATATGAGGAAAGTCTCTTTAGTAATTATAACACTTAACATTATGGGCTTTTAAATTCATTTTCTTTAATATGCTAAGAAAGTTTATAAAATTTATGTTCCTAATTTTTGAAATATTTGTCATGATGAAATGAATTGTTTCTTACTTGCAATCTGTTATTATTCATGAGCATCTTGAGGAAATAAGAAAGATTAGAGATAGAAAGGCACTTAAAATTGTGTACTAATCACAGTTGTATAGTACATCTATTATGTTAGACTGTGGCCTAGACAGACATTCCCTTAGTTGTATCTTTTTCTTTTGTAGTATAAAGATTAATCCCTTGGGAAAGATGCCTTAAATGGCATGCCGAATATAAGAGACAAAAAATATTTATTTTGGCTCAGGTTTCAGAGGGTTCTTGTACAGTGCTGCTCATTCACATGCACTTAAGCAGGGTATCATGGTGAGGGTTGCACATAAGGGAGTACAATGTTCATTTCTTAAATTACCAGGAAACAGTGAGGCAGGAAAAAGCCTTGGATAGCATACTTCTCTCGATAGATCTTGCCATCTTCCACATAGTGCTGATTTTGCATCTATGTAGAATTCAAGAGTTTCAAGGTCTGGGTCGCTTCTGCTTAGATTTTTAAAAGAAGATATGGGAGATTTGTAGTAAGATGGAATTCCCTACAAAAATGATGCAAGGAGACAATTAAAAAAGTTATGAAAGTCAATCCTATGCCACTATGGAGATCCCAGGATATCTGTGGTGCTAGGGACATGAAATATCTCTCAAGGAGAAATGTAGGCAATTAATGGAGCTAGCTGAAGACCATGACCCCATAGGCTGCAGATGGCAAGTGTTCAGTGGCAAGACTTTCTACCTGCCCCAGAGGCTGAACATGGAGCTATAGGATTTAACTTTTGACTTTCTGGGTTTTCTTTGGTCCCACCTCATCTCAGAATTTTGGAGTTGAAATGTATACTCTGTGACACTATGTAGTAGAAAATCATAATTTATTTTTTTAAATTAATTTATTTTTTATTAATTAGTTTTTTACTCAGTGAATACAGTCAAGTTGGTACCATTGTTAGCATCCTCCACATCCTACCCCCTCCCTCTAGTCCCTCCTTATTGAGGTATATGGGTCATGCATTGTGGAGTTTGCCCACAGTTATGGGTAGGAGAAATGTTTCTGTGTATCATGACCCAATATGTGGCTCTAACATTCTTTCTCCCTCCTCTTCTGCAAAATTTCCCTGAGCCATGTTGGGTTCATTTTTGGTCTGCTTCAGTGACGAGGTGTTGGGGCCTCTGTGTCTCTGGGTATCTGATTTGGTAGGAGTTGATTGTTCTCTGTGTTGATTCCTCATAGCAGTCCATGGAACTTTCTCTAAAATAGATCATATACTGAGTCACAAAGCCTGCCTCCATATATTTAGGAAGATTGACATACTTCTATGCATGATATCAGATCACAATGCTATATTGCAGAGATTAGCAACAAAAGTCCCACCAAGAAACCCACTGGTGCCTGGAAATTGAACAGCATAAAAAACAAAATTGCAAAATTTCAAGAAATGAATGACTTTGAAAATACATCATACCAAAACTTATGGGACACAATCAAAATGGTCCTAAGGGGAAAATTCATAGCACTAAATGCCTTCATAACAAAGACAAAGAGATCCCAAATCAATAACCTAACCATCCACCTAAAGGCACTGGAAAAGCAAGAAAAATCCAACCCAAAAAGTACCAGAAGGAAATAAATAATTAAGATCACAGCATAAATTAATGAATTGAAACTAAGAATACAATTAAGAAAATTTACAAAACAAAGAACTGGTTCTTTGAAAAAATAAACAACATTGACAAGCCCCTGGCCAATTTGATCAAGCAAAAAAAAAAAAAAAAAAAAAAAAAAAAAAAAAAAAAAAAAACCAGACACTTCAAATTACCAAAATTCAAAATGAAAAAGGAGAGATCACAACAGACATAAGTGAAATTGGGACAATCATTAGGACTTATTTCAAAAACCTCTACTCCACATAACTGGATAATGTGTAGGAGATGGATAAATTCCTGGACACATACCATCTGTCTAAACTAAACTCAGAGCAGATTAATGTCCTAAACAAACCTATCACATACATTGAGATTGAAAAAGTAATAAAATTCTCCCCAAAAGAAAAGTCCAGGTACAGATGGCTTCTCAGCTGAATGCTATCAAACCTTCATGGAATAACTCAAAACAATCTTTCTCAAACTGTGCCGCACAATTGGAGAACAGGGAAAACTACCCAACTCCTTCTATGAAGCTAGTATCACACTAATTCCATAACTAGGCAGCGATGCCACAAGAAAAGAAAACTACTGGTCTATTTCCCTATTGAACTTAGATGCAAAAACAAAATCCTTGCAAACCAAATCCAACAACACATCAAAAGCATTATCCACCTTGATCAAGTGGGATTCATCCCAGGAATACAGGGGTGGCTCAACATAAAGAAATCTGTCAATGTAATACACCATATAAACAAGGTTAAGCACGAAAACCACATGATCATTTTGATAGATGCAGAAAAGGCCTTTGACAAGATACATCACTTCATGATCAAAACATTGGAGAGAATTGGCATGGTTTGTTCATATCTTAACATAATAAAGGCAATATACAAAGCTCCTAAGGCACAAATAATACTTAATGGAGAGAGACTGGAGGGATTTCCATTAGGAGCAAGACAGGGTTTTCTACTCTCACCTCTTCTTTTCAATATAGTACTGGAAGTCCTAGCTCAAGCAATAAGACAGGAGAAAGAAATAAAAGATAAAATTTGGAAAGGAAGAAGTTAAATTAGCTCTATTCATTGATGACATTATTGTATACATAAGAGATACAAGAGACTCCATTCCCAAACTCCTGAAGGTGATTGACTCCTATAGCAAAGTTGCAGGATACAAAATCGATGCACCAAAATCAGTAGCATTTCTATATGCAAATGGCAAAGATACAAAGAAAGAAGTAAGGGACATGGTCCTATTTTCAATAGCAACAACAACAACAACAAATACCTTGGAATAATGTTAACCAAGTAAATGAAAGATCTATATAATGAAAACATAAAAACATTCAAAAAAGAAATTGAGGAGGACTTGAGAAAATGGAAAAACCTCCCATGCTCTGTATAGGCAGAATTAACATTGTGAAGAAGGAAATCCTACCAAAGGTAATACATAGATTTAATGTAATTCCAATTAATACCCCAGCATTGTTTTTCATAGAGATAGAAAAAAATTATCTCAAGTTTCATAAGAAAAGGCAGAAGTCCTCACATATCCAAACATATCCTCAGCAAAAAAAATACCTCTGGAGGTATCACCATATCTGATCTAAAGCTATATTACAAATCTGTAATAATAAAAGCAGCATGGTACTGGCACAAAAACCATAGTATCAACTAATGGAATAAAATTTAGGACCCAGACTTTGGGTTAAGCAACTACAGCACTTGATATTTGTCAAAGGCCCTAACAATATAGGCTGGAAAAAAGACAGCATCTTCAACAAATGGTGCTGGACAAATTGGTTAACCATATGTAGGAAATTGAAACTTGATCTACATATCTTGCCATGCACAACACTCAAATCCAAATAGATCAAAGACCTCAATATAAGACCAGAAACTCAGCTACTACTGGAAGAAAATATTGGAAGAACTTTCCATGATATAGGAATGGAAAAAGACTTCCTGAACAAAACCCCAGTAGTTCACAATCTTAAACAGTCACTCAACCAATGGGATCACATGAAGCTGAAGAGTTTCTTACAGACAAGCATACAAAAAGCAACGCCAATAGATTATCTACAGAATGGGAGAAAATACTTGCTGATTATTCAACTGACAGAGGCCTAATCTCTAGAATCTAAAAAGAACTCAAAACATAAACAATAAAATGTCAAACAACCCACTAACAAAATGGGACAAAGAACTGGACAAGCAGTTCATAGAGGAAGAAATACAAATGGCAAAGACAAACTTGAGAAAATGTTCATCATCCCTAATCATCAGAGAAATGCAAATTAAAATAACTATGAGATTCCACCTTACCCAAGTTAAGATAACAAACATCAAAAAATCAAATGAAGATAAATGCTGGCTAGGATGTGGAGAATTAGAAAACCTCATCCACTCTTGCTGGGAATATAAAATGGTATAACCACTTTGGAAAGCAATATGTACACCTGCAAAAGCTGAGTATAGAGTTATCAACAGACCAGTTATTCCCTTACTGGGCATTTACCCTAAAACCTTTAAACCTTAGTCCAGAGAGATTTGCTTAACCATGTTTATAGCATAATTTCCTATAGATTTTACTTGGATTCACAGCTAAGTGATGCTATTGGGAATTATTCTAAAGGTCACATGTGTTATACTTTGTGAAAGAACCAGTCTACATTTATTTTCTGCATCCTGAAAATCTACATGATATGTAGTTTTAAAGTAATAAATTAGTTGGGAAGTGGAAATTTCAAGAGAGAATATCATTCAGGTATCATAGACAATAGCTGGGGTGGCCTCTAAATACCTGGGTCAATGAACCCAAGGAAAAACATCTCAGAGTGATCCCAGGCTAGCAGTGCACCCCAGTGGCACTCACTTAAGGAAAGCCTCTTGAGTGAGTTCATAATTTTGTAGCCTGGAGTGTGCACTGAGTATGATCTGGTCAGTACCTGAAATGCTATCAACATTTCCTTTCTCCACAGTGAAAAGCATTCATGAGCACTGAGGATACTGAAGGAATTTACAGAAATAGAAATAGGAGGGCTACAAAATACAACTGCAAACAATGGATTTTATGCAGTAAAATAACAAATAAAAATTGATTTTCTGGGGCTGGAGGTATGACTTAGTGTTTAAGGCATTTGCCGGCAAAGCCAAAGGATCCCACTCCAATTCTCCAGGACTCATGTACACCAGATGAACAAAAGGGTATAAATGTCTGGAGTTTATTTGAAGTGGTTGGAGGCCCTGGCATGCCCATACTCTCTCTCTCCCTCTTTCTCTGTCAGATAAATAAATAAATCAAAATTTTAAAAATTGATTATATGGAGGACACTATTCATGTAGACTTTCTAAAAAATATACGTAGTTATCTGTTTTTTAAATAAGAAATTGGGCCTGGAGAGATGACTTACTTGTCAAGGCACTTGCCTGCAAAGCCTAAGGACCCAGGTTGGATTACTCAGTACCCACATATGTACGATGCCCAAGGTGATGCATGTGTCTGAAGTTCTTTGCAAGTGGCATGTCCATTTTTTTTTTCTCTCTCTCTCCCTTTTTCTCTCTGTCTCAAATAATCAGATAAATGAAAACAAATAAATAAAAATAGGAAAGGGCTATACAATACACAAGCAAAACTTGAAATGCCTATGTAATTTCTTGCACATATTTAAATTTAGTATTTAATGATCCAAGATGATAAAAGAGTAAACAATCCAACAAAGGGCCTATTGAATCTTATGGCTAATGTGAACAGTTAAGTAAAAGAAAGAAAATAAATAAGTAAATTGATTAACTTGAGTAACATAGTAACTCCACTACAACTTGAGTAACTTAGAAGAAATTTGTTGTTAGGAGAAATATAGAAGAGAAAGGATCTCACATATTGGTCACTCTTTATATTTTTCTTACAAAATAGTTGGTGATTAGATGGGAAGTCATCAAACATGAGGACATATTTCAAAGTAAATAGTGTAAACTCAAATTTGATTTTGCTATATTCTATAATTAAATATTTGCAAAACTGGAGTGTACTTAAGAAAATAAGATTTAAAAGTTTGTTTCAAAACAATTAAATATTAGTTTTTTTACTTAGTATATCTAATTTTCAATACTCCTAGCTAGATTCTTTCAAACAAATACTATGGACAGCATAAGGTTTACTAGTGGATAATTTCCATACTGTCCATCAGACATTTTAGTATAGCTTTGGAAAGTGCCTTAAATAGAAAAGAAAATTCTAAGATATATGTGAACAGTCCTCATCTGACATTTCACATGAATAGTGTATTTGTGAAGTGAAGTTAAAAGGGTTGTGATACTGATTTTCACAAGCTGGTTTCATATCTTAATAATACATTAAATTCTTATTCCAATTAGTGAACTAGAAGAAGAATTTAAAAATGCTTTGAATTTTATCAAAATAAAATTATATACGTCTATGTAGAAAAGAAGAGAAAAACACATTATCGTGGTTTTAGTCATATGAGACTTTGTTAGTGATGTCTATCCTATGACCTTTTATGGATCTGATACGAATACATTTAAATTTTCTATTTATGGCCACAACTGTATGCCTTATCTGTGAGTAATTTAAAACAATTTCCCACCCTGTAGTGCTGTCTTTGTGGGAGGTATATTTTAAAAGGAGGAAGCTGGGCTGGAGAGATGGCTTAGCGGTTAAGCGCTTGCCTGTGAAGCCTAAGGACCCCGGTTTGAGGCTCGGTTCCCCAGGTCCCACGTTAGCCAGATGCACAAGGAGGAGCACGCGTCTGGAGTTCGTTTGCAGTGGCTGGAAGCCCTGGCGCGCCCATTCTCTCTCTCTCTCCCTCTATCTGTCTTTCTCTCTGTGTCTGTCGCTCTCAAATAAATAAATAAAAAATGAACAAAAAAAAAATTTTAAAAGGAGGAAGCTAAAATATTGAGCAAACAGGCATGCATAGCTTGTGAAATGTATATACATATACATAGACTTTTATACATATATTATAGATAGTTGCAAGGGTATTTTCTTAACTAAGAACTGATCAGAAGTTTATTTTCAGTGTTCCATTGAAGTACATTGCTAACCAAATTTTATGAAAATGTTGTGTGTGTGTGTGTGTGTGTGTGTGTGTGTACATGTTAAAAGCCTGGGATAAAGGAGAATAAACAAATGAATTCACAGAGTCCACTTTTGCCACAGCTCAGTGAATATGATTGCTTCTGTTTGGATCAAGGGTTTGTTTTGTTTTCACTCCAGACTTCTTTGCCAGTGGGGAAACCTAAGAAATGCTGCTGCCTTTTCAGTCATCCTCATCATAAATGATCACTCAGTGTGGCATGCTTCAACTATTCTAGCCGTGTCTTTTCCTCTCTATTAGATTAATAGTTGCCAATTATGTATCCTCTTTTCTGCACTGCTATTGTGTACACATTTTCTAATTTTCTTTATTATGCCAGTGAGTATCTATAATTATGGTTGTAAGTTATCCATCTATCTTTTCAAGGACAGTGAGCAATGTAATGCTATAAAGGCCTGGTGTGTGGTTTTATGTGTGTGTGTGTTAAAGTAAAATCAGACAGAAGTAGAAGACAAAGAGGCACAAGCAGATGAAGTAATGTTATGGATTCACTTAAAATGAGATTGAAAGGTATAGATACAGTATGATGAATATAATTTAAAAAGTATAAAGCCAAAAAAAATAAAACAAGGCAAGGCAAGTCTTATTGTAAACACTCAATATGACTCTTAGGGAATATTTTATACTGCTGGTTAGATATTTTGATAAACCTACTGGTGGACCCTAATTTTCAACTGTACTTGAAACATTTGAATATAGAATAGTCTTCTAAAACTACAAAGACAATAATATCTACATTTGTTACCTAGAAAAAATATGTGACAACCAAACATAAAAACAGTTTAAAGGAGGATGTATTTTCTTCAACATACCATTCTGTGATACAGACCCTTATTGTGGAGAATGTGCTGCCAGGAAGGAACTTGAGACAGAGCTGTTCTCATTCAATCCTCAGTAAGGAAGCAGAGAGCTATGGTGCTCAGAAGATGTGTCATTTTTAATCTGACCATGACCAATCAATGGAAAGGCGCTTCCCACAGTTCAAGTGGGTTTCCCAACTTCAAATAACCAAATCAAGATATTTCCTCACTGGCATGTACATAGACCAACCTAACACTGATAATTCCTCATAGGTTATCCTAGGTCCTTGTTGAAGTTATCTTTTCATTGCTGGGACAAAGTCTTCCACCACAAACACCCAATGGGAAGAAAGGGTTTATTTTGGCTTATAGTCTCAAGAAGGAGTTCCGTTGTGGCAGGTAAAGGCTAGTAGAGAAAAGGCTGGACATCACTTCTTGTTACAGTAGCTGGAAGAGACAGCAAAACAGTGAGATGAGTTCAGGCAAAGTGGAAACTGGGTTATAATAGTCCAAAATCCACTCTTAGCAACACACCTGTTCCAGAAAGTCTCTCTTCCAAATTGTCATCAAGCAGTTTGATAGACCAACCATTCCAAACATATGACTTTATGGGGGACATCTGATTTAAACAACCTCATTCTGCAGCAGGTAGCCATAAACTCATGACCATCTCATGATGTAAAATGTATTTAGTCCAACTTTAAAAAGTCACCATAGTCCTTACCAATCCCAACACTTGTTAAAGGTTGAAAATCTCATCTGAATGTCACTTAACTCTGATGCTATAAAATCAAAATACAAGTTACATACAAACAATGAGAGTTAGTTAACATTTCCACTGCAAATGAAGGCATAGTAAGGCAAAACTGAACCAATGCAATGTCAACAACAAACAGAGAAAATAATCCCTGTAGCACCATGTCCAGCATCCAGCTAAAGGAGACTAACATCAGCATAGGTTCAATTGGAGAAGCATTATTAATTAAGGAAAATTTTGCTGAGTATAGCCTCTCTTTTAGCTAAACACTAGTGGAAGCTTCTTGTTGGAGTCCATGATTTTGGTCTATGTAAGATTCTGACTTGGTTTGCAGTTCCAGCTCAGAGTTCCTTTGAACTGATCTCTTAGCCAATCAGAAAGCCATTGGTTACCCACCGAGGCTGGATGCCACTATTGCACAGGCATGCCTATCTTGTCAAGCTGGTTGTTTTGTATAGCAATTTCCCCTGTTAGCACACATGGTTGTTGGCCATTTTCTCTCGGCAGCTCCTGTAGTGCTTTCCAGTCTGGTACATGAGACTCATGATGAGTCATTTGGGATTTGGAGAGCTTGGTATGTTCAACCTTTCAGGTGTGCCTTACTTGGGAAAGTTATCTTTGGCACCCATAGCTTTCTTTGGGAGTCATCCTATGGTGATGGCATTTTTATATCCTGGAATCTCCATTTCAGCATAGGGTTTATTTGCATAGCTTTTGCAGTGGCAACTCAGGACCTCTTTGCATGGATTCTGACCCTGCCACACATCACTTGGCCTTAGTGTCTCTCTGAAACAATGGTAAATACTCTATTACCCCTTAATCTTGAATCTTTCATATAATCTGTCACTCAGTGAGGTCTGGTCTTCTTGGACCACAGAGGTAGAGGGTTTTTTGTTTTGCTCTGTGTGTGCCTTACAGGCTGAACTTGGTGAAATATTTCCTTTGGTGGTTTTGTTTCAGCAGGGAACCCCTGCAATTTAGGCTGGATTTCCTCCTTCCTTCCTTCCTTCCTTCCTTCCTTCCCTTCCTTCCTTCCTTCCTTCCTTCCTTCTTTCCTTCCTTCCCTCCCTCCCTCCCTCCCTCCTTCCCTCCCTCCCTCCCGCCCTCCCTCTCTCTCTCTCTCTCTCTTTCTTTCTTTCTTTCTTTCTTTCTTTCTTTCTTTCTTTCTTTCTTTCTTGCCCTTATTTGTAATTTGTAAAGATGGAACACCTAGTGACTAGAATTTTGCCCTCAGTATGCCTTTGCTATTGTATCAGTACCTTGTAGGATGTTTTTAATTGTGCTTATCTCTAACATTAAATCTACCTTCTCAGCACCAGTCTGATAGTAATCCTATCTTGTGATGCTCTCTCCCTCCCCTAAATTTAGTCAATTTCATTTATGTTCACTGCTAATAAAGTTCTTAGGACAGGAGCAGAATGTAGCTAGTTGCTTTGGCAATATATATCATGAACTGCCTCTAGCTGAGTAGCTGATAGAGACCCTATTCCTCTCTGAAATTTCAAGAAAAAGTCCCTGAATATGTATATTTCTCTCAGCATTCCTGTCATCCAAGTTACCATCTGAATGGGCCATTAAGAAAAAACTCCAGGGATTGCCTAGACTAAAGCTACAAACTCTTCCATATTCCTCTAGAAAATCAGTTCCATAGGCCTACAAAGCAAATGGTCAGGTCTATCATAGCAAGTAACCTACTCTCAAGAGTAATTTTATGTATTAGTTATCTTATCATTTTTATAACAAAATTCCTGACAAAAAATAAATTGAAATGTAGAAGGGTTTATGTCAGCTTACATTTCCACATTATAATCCATCATGGTGGAGAAGAGATGGTGGCAGATGTTTGAAATGAAGATATCCATATTCAGTGCACAGTGAGGAAGCAAGAAGAGATGAATGATTATGTTCAGCCAACTGTCTCCTACTTATACATTCTATAACCACACAATGGAAGGTGCTGTCCTTTGCTTACAATGAATTTATCTCGTCAACTAATATTATCAACAATTATTCTCACAGCATATCTAGTGTATAACCTATCCTAAATAATCCCTTCCAAATGATTCAAGATCCAAACTAGCTGACAATCAATATAAACAATACAATAGCAAATAGCATATTGCAAAACTTTATCATGTTCAAAGAGATGTTGGAGGGAAAAACAAAGTGAAGACACAAATAATTTTGGGCAAGTAACTTAAGTGACTCTAATCAGAGAACTTGAGTTCTGAAGATACTTATTATTATTTTTTTTGTTAATCGTTTTTATTTTTTTTTAATTTAATTTATTAGTTTTCTTTTCAGCAAATACAGGCAGTTTGGTACCATTGTTTAGGCTCATCCATGATTTACCCCCTCCCATTGGACCCTCCTTGTTGATGTAAATGGGTCATACATTGTGGAGTTAGCCCACAGTTATTGGTACGATAAATGTCTGTGCATATAATGACCCAATATGTGACTCTGACAATCTTTCCTCCCCCTCTTCCACAAAATTTCCCTGAGCCATGTTGGGTTCATTTTTGGTCTGCTACAGTGATGAGGTGTTGGGGGCCTCTGAGGCTCTGGATCTCTGATTTGGTAGGAGTTGATTTTTCTCTGTGTTGGTCTCCTTCCCTTTGTGCTGGTACCTGGTTCATCAGGAAAACATCACCCTTGCTTGTTTCGCCAATTGTCCTTAGTTTCAGTCGGGCCCCTTTTGAGGTATGTTGGGGCATCTCTCCTTAGGATCTGCATCTATCTGAAAAAGAAAAGCAGATTCACCAATGGGAGTAAGTTAGCACCCATAAAATTGAGATAACAATTACTTTTTTGATAGAGAGTTTGATAGGTGTAGGCCCTCTTGTACCCCATGATTGATGGTAGCTTGATATTGGAGAGTGGGCTTATGTTTGGGTATGGTTCTGACTTGTTTTCTAGCTCCAGCTATGGGTCTCCTACCACTGAGGGGATCAGTTAGCCAAATCAAGAGCAGTTGGTTCCCCACCATGGCTGAGTGTCACTATTGCACTTGTGTGGGTATCACATCAGGTTATTTGTTGCTAATTAGGTTAGACAATGAATTGCTTGGACAGATATTGGTCATTTCCCCCAGTAGCCCATGTAGCACCTTCTGGCACTAGACATGCTGACTGTCTGGGGACTGACTCTCACCTGGCTTCCAGCCATGCCATTCCATTTTATGTGTCAGCTGCATATGGAGTCTTCAGCAATAGGGTCTTACCACTGGCCTTTGGTGGGTCATCAAGTTCTCTGACAGAAGTCTGTCATTGTTTTGGGAAACCTAGTAGGTTTCTCTGATCAAAAGCTCATTGTGGATGGTAGGCCCAAGCTGGAAGTGGGGGTTGCAGGTCAGTGCCCACTAAGAATTTGAGGAAGAACATAACTAATATACAAGAGTTAGAGAGGAGAGAGAAAGAGGGGAGAGGGGGAGAGGGAGGGAGGGAAGATATAGAAGATTTAGGTTAGTCTTGATCCTACCCTCTCCAGTGTCTTGTGGTTCAGGTGTTTCATGTAAGGGTCTAGTGAAGGCTCAGCCATTTGGTTTGTCTTTTAGGAAGTAGAATTTTATGGTACCATTGCCGTTTGGGTCCAGATTACTGTTTTCCACCCGTCGATGCACTCCCCATCCATCCTAATGTCTAGTCCATGAGGTGCTTTCTGGGTATGAAAGGTATCTTGGGTAGATTCAGGTTAGGTGTTGTAGATGAGTGAGACTATGTGTCGATTTTTTTTCTGTGATTGGGTAAGTTCACTGAGAATGATCTGTTACAGGTTCAAACATTTTCCCTCAAATTTCTTTGTGTCATTTTTTCTTACTGCTGTATAGAATTCCATTGTGTAGATATACCACATCTTTGTTATCCATTCTTCTAGTGATGGACATCTGGGTTGATTCCAGCTCTTAGCTATTATGAATTGAGCCACTACAAACATGGTTGAGCAAATCTCTCTGGCCTGTGGTTTGAAGGTTTTAGCGTAGATGCCCAGTAAGGGTATAACTGGGTCTGTTGGTATTTCTATAGTCAGCTTTTTCAGGAGTCTCCATATTGCTTTCCAAAGTGGTTGTACCATCCTGCATTCCCACCAACAGTGAAGGATTGTTCCTTCTTCTCCACATCCTCACCAGCATTTATTTTCATTTGATTTTTTTGATCTTGGCTATCCTTATTGGGGTAAGGTGGAATCTCATAGTTGTTTTAATTTGCATTTCTCTGATGATTAGGGATGATGAACATTTTCTTAAGTGTGTGTTTGCCATTTGTATATCTTCATCTGTGAATTGCTTGTTCAACTCTGCGTCCCATTTTTTGAGTGGGGTATTTGTCTTCTTATTGTTTAGACTTTTGAGTTCTTTGTAGATTCTAGAGATTAGGCCTCTATCAGCTGGATAACCTGAAAATATTTTCTCCCATTCTGTGGGTATTCTATTGGCTTTGCTTATTATATGCTTGTCTGTAAAGAAACTCTTCAGCTTCATATGATCCCATTGGTTGAGTAACTGTTTAAGAACTTAAGCCACTGGGGTTTTGTTCAGGAAGTCTTTTTCCATTCCTATATCATGGAAAGTAATTCCTAAATTTTCTTCCAGTAGTATTTGAGTTTCTGGTCTTATGTTTAGGTCTTTGATCCATTTGGATTTGGGTGTAGTGCATGGTGAAATGTGTGGATCAAGTTTTAGTTTCCTGCATGTGGTTATCCAGTTTGACCAGCCCCATTTTTTGAAGATGCTGTCTTTTTTCCAGCCTATATTGTTCAGGCCTTTGTCGAATATCAAATAGCTGTAGTCCTCAAGTCTATTCCATTGGTCTATACTCCTGTTTTTATGCCAGTACCATGCTGTTTTTATTACTATGGCTTTGTAGTATATCTTTAGATCAGGTATGGTGATGCCACCAGAGGTATTTCTTTTGCTGAGGATATGTTTGGATATGCGAAGCCTTCTGTTTTTCCATATGCAATTAGAGATCATTTTTTTCTATCTCTGTGAAGAACACTGTAGGGATTTTACTTGGAATTACGTTAAATCCATATATTGCCTTTGGTAGGATTGTCATCTTCACAAAGTTAATTCTGCCTATCCAGGAGCATGAGAGGTCTTTCCATCTTCACAAGTCCTCCTCAATTTCTTTTTTGAGAGTTTATATATTTTTGTTGTATAGATCTTTTACTTCCTTGGTTAACATTAATCCAAGGTATTTTATTTTTTTGTTGCTATTGAAAATGGGATTATGCCCTTTATTTCTTTTTCTGTATCTTTGTCATCTGCATACAGAAATGCTACCAATTTCTGTTCATTGATTTTGTATCCTGCTACTTTGCTATCACCTTCAGGAGTTTTGGTATGGAGTCTCTCAGGTCTCTTACATATACAATCATGTCATCAGCGAATAGAGCTAACTTAACTTCTTCCTTTCCAAATTGTATCCCTTTTATTTCCTTCTCCTGTCTTATTGCTTGAACTTGGACTTCCAGAACTATGTTGAAAAGCAGAGGTGAGAGAGGACATCCCTGTGTTGTTCCTGATCTCAATGGGAATTCCTCCAGTCTCTCTCCATTAAGTATTATTTGGGCCTTTGGAGCTTTGTATATTGCCTTTATTATGTTAAGATGTGAACTGGCCATGCCGATTCTCTCCAATGTTTTGATCATGAAGTGATGTTGTATCTTGTCAAAGGCCTTTTCTGCATCTATTGAAATGAACATGTTGTTTTTATGTTTAAGTTGGTTTATGTGGGGTATTAAATTGACAGATTTTCATATGTTGAACCACCCTTGTGTTCCTGGGATAAATCCCACTTGGTCAAGGTGGATAATGCTTTTAACGTGTTGTGGGTTCGGTTTGCAAGTATTTTGTTCAGGATCATTGCATCTATGTTCATTAGGGAAATAGGTCGGTAGTTTTCTTTTCTTGTGGCATCTCTGCCTGGTTTTGGGATTATGGTGATACTAGCTTCATAAAAGGAGTTGGGTAGCTTTCCCTGTTCTTCAATTGTGTGGCAGAGTATTAGAAAGATTGGTTTGAATTCTTTCATGAAGGTTTGATAAAATTTAGCTGGGATTCCATCTGGTCCTGGACCCTTCTTTTTTGGGAGGTTTTTTATTACTTTTTCAATCTCCATGAGTGTGATGGGTTCCTTGAGGTGATTAATCTGCTCTGAGTTTAGCTTTGGCAGATGATATGTGTCCAGGAATTTATCCATCTCCTACACATTATCCAGTTGTGTGGAGTAGAGGTTTTTGAAATAAGTCCTGATGATTCTGCCAATTTCACTGATGTCTGTTGTGATCTCTCCTTTTTCATTTTGAATTTTGTTAATTTGGAGTCTCTCTTTTTTTTGCTTGATCAAATTGGCCAGAGGTTTGTCAATCTTGTATATTTTTTCAAAGAACCAGCTCTTTGTTTTGTCAATTGCCTTAATTGTTTCCTTGGTTTCCAATTCATTAATTTCTGCTCTGATTTTAATTATTTCTCTACTTCTGGAGCTCTTTGGGTTGGATTTTTCTTGTTTTTATAATGCCTTTAGGTGGATGGTTAGGCTACTGATTTGGGATCTTTCTGTTTTTTATGAAGGCATTGAGTGCTATGAATTTTCCCCTGAGGACTGCCTTCATTGTGTCCCATAAGTTTTGGTATGATGTGTTCTCATTGTCATTCAATTCTAGGAATTTTGCAATTTCATTTTTTATTTCATCCACTACCCATTTATTGTTTAACAGTGTGCTATTCAGTTTCCAGTTGCCATTGGGATTCTTGGTGGGTTTTTTTTGTTGTTGTTGTTGTATCTGGTCTATTTTAGAGAATGTTCCATGGGCTGCTGAGAAGAATGTGTAGTCTGTGGATTTGGGATGGAAAGTTCTGTAGATGTCCGTTAGGTCTAAGTGTTCTATGGTTTTGTTGAGCTCTCTTACTTCCCTGTTGAGTTTCTGTTTGGATGATCTGCCTGTTACTGATATTGGTGTGTTGAAGTCCCCAGCTATGATGGTGTTGGTGGTTATTTCTGTTTTATTGTCAAGTAGGTTTTGTTTTATGAACTGCGGTGCCCCTGTGTTTGGTGCATACAGATTTATGATTGTAATATCCTCTTGATATATTGTTCCCTTTATAAGTAGGAAGTAGCCTTCTTTGTCTTTTTTGACTTGAAATCAATTTTATCCGATACTAATATAGGTACCCCTGCTTGTTTCTTATTCCCATTTAATTGGAATATACTTTTCTACCCTTTCACCTTGAGGAAGTTTCTGTCTTTAGTGGTAAGGTGGGTTTCTTGAAGGCAGCAGATTGAGGGGTCTAAGTTTTTGATCCACCCTGTTAGCTTGTGTCTCCTGATGGGTGAATTAAGGCCATTGATATTTAGGGTGATGACTATGACATTTGATTTGATCCCTGCCATGTTGTGGTGGTAGATGTGTTTTGTAATTTTCATGCAATTTGAAATTTTTTGTGTCTACTCTGGGTTTGGTTGTTGTGATCTGCTTCTTGTAGGCATTTGTGTTTGGTTATTTGTTTCTTCTCTGTGGAGAATTTCCTGTAATACTTTCTGTAGGTTTTGTTTTGTGTTCATATAATTGTAAATCTGAGTTTTGTCATGGAAAGTTTTCCTTTCACCATCTATTATCAGGGAGACTTTTGCCAGGTAGAGTAGTTTGGGTTGCAAGCCATAGTTTCTTAGAGTTTTGAGAGTTTCATTCCAGGCCCTTCTAGCTTTCAGGGTTTCCATTGAGAAGTCTGAAGTAATTCTGATGGGGTTTCCTTTGAAAGTGTTGTGCTGTTTTTCCCTAGCTGCTTTTAGGATTTTCTCTTTGCTGTCAATGTTTAGAGTATTAATGATAATATGTCTTGGGGAGTTTCTCCTTTGGTCTAGTCGGTTAGGAGTTCTGTTTGCTTCTTGTATCTTGATGGGTCTTTCTTTTGAGAGACTCAGGAAGTTTTCTTCAATTATTGTGTTAAATAAGTTCTCCATGCCTTTGGTCTGAAATTCTTTTCCTTCTGGTATTCCAATGATTCTGATATTAGGATGTTTAAGTGTATCCCACAATTCCCTCATGTTCTGTTCACAGGAACTTTTGAACTTACTGAAATTTTTGGACTCTCAAACTGTTTCTTCCATCCTGTCTTCCAGATCAGAGTTTCTATCTTCCATTTCACTGACTCTATTCTTGAGAAGCCTCTAGCGAGTTTTGGACTTGTTCAATTAAGTTTGCATTTTCTACTACTTTCCTATATATCACTTCCATCACTCTGTCCAGCTCCCTTTTCACCTCATTTTCTGATTTTCTTGATGATTCTTGGAAATCATCCTTGCATTTCTTTATGTTTTCATTTAGTGTGGCCAGCTGATTTTGAAGGTCCTGTTTTTTTTTTTCTCTCTCCCTCAACTCTCTTAGCTCTCTTTGAATTCCTTCCAGTGTCTTATCATATTGCCCTAGCTTAGTGATGGTAGCATCCACACAATTATCTGTCCTTTGTAGCTTTCCTGCAAGTTCTAGCAATAGGTTGGTCAGGGTTGCATTGCTCATAGCTTCCACTTGATGTTCTGATCGTAAACACTCTTCTATGTTTTGGTTAGATGTAATCCTTGGTGGACTGGGTGATCTGTCTGGATTTTCTTGCATTTTATTTTTCATGTTATTTCTTTTGCCCTGTGGTCTACCCATGTCAGTATATAGGCTGGTAGGTGGGTGGAGCAGCCTGAGCTCTAGCTCAATGAGAATCCAAGGCAGCCTGGGGCAGCTGCAAGCAGCCTGGGTTTTTGCTCTCCTGCCAAAGCCACCTATCTACTGCCTGACAGGGGCACCAAAGTTGTCTTCATTCTCACCCAGTAATGCACCAAAGCTTCCTGCCTTCATGCCTGAAAGGGGACTGAGGTAGCAAGCCCTGAAGCTGCCCAAACTCTGGTTGGGAATACTGGGACCTGCAAACAATCTGTGCTCTCCCTCCTCAGGGGATTGGGGGATGGGTGGCGATGGACAGGTAGGGGATGGCACCTGAGCTGGCACTAGTGACTCAGTGTGGGCTTGTGCGGCCCTTGCTGTGGGACTGGGCCCGCTACACATGCAATGGTAGTGCAGAGGCAGCTGATGCAGGCACGGGATCGGGATACAGCAGAGGCTGGCCAGTGGGAAATTGATCAGAGCACAGCAGTGGGTGTCTGGCAGCCACCTCATCAGGGCAGAGGTGGCCCCCATGGGTGTGAGAACCGAGCACAGCATGGCGGGCTGGCACGCACAATCAGAGCACAACAGCGGAGGTCCCGGCATCAGCGCAGAGGGCTGGCAGGGCGCAATCAGCTGGTGGGCACGCGATCAGAGCACAGCTGCTTGGGGCGTGGGGTGCAGCGGCTGGATGGTGGTGTAGATTATCCACCTGAGGGGGGATCCGTGTTTCCCTGTTTTTCCCCACTCTGTGTCCTCCCACTGACAAGAAGACCCTGATAACCCTTAATTTCTTGCCTTTCTTTCCCCCGTATATGCAACACAGCTAGGCAGTCACCATCTTGGCCAAGTCCACTCGATACTTATTATTTTTTAACTGATACTGCTTGCCAGTTTTTTCAGAGTAATAAAATTACTAGAAGGTAGCATGAAGTAAATGAGTACAAAATACTATTTTAGTAGTGATATTTCTCTAAAAATTAGACTTTTGGGGGGGTTCAAGGTAAGATTTCACTATGGAATTCACTAGAATTCACTATGTAGTCTCAAGGTGGCCTCAAACTAATGGCAATCCTCCTACCTCTTTCTACTGAGTGCTGGGATTAAAGGCGTGCACCACCATGCCCGGCATTGCCTTTCTATTTTTTATGTGAGAGTGAGAGAATTGGTACACCAGGTCTTCCAGCCACTCTAATCAAACTCCACATTGCACTATCTCGTGTGCATGTGCAACCTTGTGCACTTGAATCATCTTGTGTGTCTAGGTTATGTGGGATCTGAAGAGTCCAACATGGGTCCTCAGCCTTCTCAGCCAACTTCCTTAACTGCTAAGCCGTCTGTACAGCACAAACAATTATAACCAGGCAGAAATATTTTCATGCTAAGGCAATTAGAAGCTATTGATCCAAATTCCTTAAACCTGCTCCACTAATAGTTTATGAGGATAGTATCAGTGGTATCCCCTAGTCCCAAACTTAATAGGTTCGTTTGCAGATTCTTCTCCAGTAGGAGTTTTAGGCTTTATTGCCTAAAAAGGATAAATTAATGATACTTCCTTGTAGTGTTTTCTGCTTATTTACTCCGCTTTTTCATATAAATTCTCTTTCTATAGAGCTTTAACAGACCCCACTAGCCAGAAAATGATTCTATTTTCTTAAGCTTTTAGCATATTGTGTGTGTGTGTGTATATATATATATATATATATATATATATATATATATATATATATATAATTTTATTATATATAATTTTACCATATGTATACACACACATATATGATTCTATATCTTTAAAACAAACTGTAAGGTGTTATTATGTGATTGAAATGATTTACAGCCTTATTTTATAACATATCATTATTATTGTAAGAGAGTTATTGTTGAATAGGTATGGGCTGAATATATTTTATAAATTGATACTTTGTGTTTTAAAACATTTATATCTTACCATATACCATGCTAGAAATTGTTGCATAGTCAAATTAGAGTCATTGATCTCAGACAGTATAAAGTCTACTTAAGATAGGAAGGAAGGGAGGAAAGGAAGAAAAAAAAGAGTGTAAAAGAGCCTCTTAGGTTTCTTAGCTCATTGAATCTTATGAGATTCCCTCCAACTTCCAGGAAGGAATATTTTAATTCAGAGAAAATAGATACTCAAGCATAATAATGCTTACTTCAGAATATTTATTTTTCTCAGTGTGTTATTGGAGTAAAATATGTAATAACTATGAGAGATTTGTATGTAGCATGTGAAATGATTATTTTTCTCAAAATTATGCATAATTTACTCAGTTTTTAATTACTCATATATTACTTGCGAACAACATGCAGAATGAATTTACATTTTTAAATTGACTTAAATGTAGTGAGTTTTGTATGGATTCTTGTACTTGAACTATACATATATATGATGGGTCCATAGTTTTCAATTACTGTGGAATCTTCACCATGAACAAGTGATTTTACACTGAAGACTATTTTAAAAAGAAAATCTGGGTCATATTGCTGAAGGCATCACAAGAGATTCTTTAAATGGGCTTTTCCTCATTTGACTTAATGGGAAAGATTATGACTCTTTTCTTTCCAGGTGTGATTTGATGCCTTCAGACATGTCTCTCTCTGTTCACATTCCAATTAAGTTAAATTAAATTGTTCCTATGGATGCAATTAACTCATTTGGTTTATAGAAGGGAACTCATTACTATAGAGACAAGCTCAGAATCCTTGTTCTTTTGTCTTCTTTCTGCTTTCCTAACATTCATCCCATAGAGCACAAAAAGTAGGATTCTCACCTACTACTGAATGTGAACCAGAATAGGAATAAATGGTTAGAAGTCCTAGAGTTTCCTTTTCTCAAGAAGCAATAAAAAGGATGAAAAGAAGACAAGATGAGTAAATAAAGGGAATAGAGGAGGTAGTTGGGGATGATGTCCTTCACAGAATAGGGGCTTGTGGAAACTCTTAAATGGAATATTTAAGTGTTTTTCCCCAGGTCACACAAGTCAGTAACAAGCCAGAGAAGGTCCTAGAAGCTATCAAGCTTTGTCAGTGATCTGTGCATTACGCATTTTAAAATATATATTTTATTTATTTATTTGAGACAGAGAAAAAGACAGAGAGAGAGAGAGAAAGAAAGAGGGCAAGAATGGGCTCACTAGGGCCTTCAGCTAGTGCAAATGAACTCCAGATGCATGTACCCCTTTGTGCATCTGGCTTACATGGGTCCTGGAGAATTGAACTAGCAACCTTTGGCTTTACAGGCAAATGCCTTAACCGCTAAACCAGCTCTACAGACCCAATATTATATATTATGTTAGTGCCAGGCATACCAACTCATACTACTGTGAAAAGCCAGAGTAGGAATTTTGTTAGTAGAGTGTGAAGATTATCCTCCTTCCCTCCAACCTGTGTAGTATACAAAAATTTACATTCCAATGTGCTGTTGTAGCCACTGGGGAAATCAAAGAGTCATTTTAGAGGAAAAAGTAAGTAATCAAAATATCAGGCTATGCATCTCAGATATGTAACAAAATTGTTTATTTTTAAGTTAAGTTGAGGAATAACTTTATGTCTCTTCACTGGAGTCAACTTCAAACACATACTGTACTTTCACTACAGGTAATTTGTTAACTGTTTATCTATTACCACAGAGTATTTAACAATATTCTACTAACATTATTAAAAAAATGGGCCATTATTTCTGATCAACTTATCTTGCCTTAGATTTTATGCCTTGAACCATCCTGTTACTCTAAAATTACCACAATGGATACAAATAAGTTTTTAAAAAGTTGTCTGAAGTAAAATGACACCTTTGAGAAACAAACTGTGAACAAAGCCCGTGTGTTCAGAAGCCCTTCCACAAGGACAGGTGCAGGATATTTGAAGAATGATGGGTAAAATACTTGTTCCAAGACTAGATAAATGGAAGTAAAAAATCTGAGTAAAGTACCTCCACATTCTGTGAGGAATAAAATTCAACTTCTTTCCACTTCATTTGTGATTCTGGTTGCCATGGAGCAGAATATCTTGGGGAGTAAGAATTTATGAATAGATGCTTGAGCAAAAGAATTAAATCACATATCATATTTATTTTAACACCAGTGATTTATTTTTAATTTATTTAAATTTATTTTATTTATTTTTAATAATACCTCTATTACTGGGGGTAGATATTGGCTGTTCCTTTTATTTTTATAACTTCCTAAATGTTGATGATTTAAATAATTATATCCAAATCACAAATACTTCTTGCTACTCACAACAGGTTCCAAATTTCTGGTAGATTATCTCTTCTTGGAAGCACCATAGTTACTACTAACTTCATGTCCGCAATCAGTGGTGAAGATATTTATTTAGTTATTTATTTTTACTTCAGTCAGGCTACTGCTGTGAGACTTTGAGTCCAGAGGGGATTAGATCCCAGGTCCTCGGACCCCAACTTTTGGCCCCTGCCCAATTAGCAAAGAATTGAAAATGCGAATTTAGAGAAGGGTAAATTATGAATTACAAGGTTCTTTTCTTAGGGAGAGAGAAGATCCAGATGGAAGGCCAGCAGGAAACCTCCAACCAAAAGAAGTTATGAGGTCTGAGAAGTAGAGGAGACAGAGAAAATCCCCCTCACAGTGTGGGTCAAACAAGACTAAGAGAGGACAAGGGACTCAGAATTCAGAGAGATCACACATTGATCAAAGCAGAAAAGCACATCAAAACAAGGCAGGAAAGCACAGGGACAAAAAGACCCCCTCTCACTTCCAAGTCTGACTGGGAAGGGGAAGAGAGAACTGAGATACCCACTCACAAAGGAAAGGGGATAAGAACTTACGGAGGAGTCAAGAAGGTAGGGCCAGAAAAAAAGAAGAGGAAGAAACTCACACACCTGTGCTAAGAGGGATCAAGAGAGATTTATACCCATGGTTGGGCCCCTTTATATGCATCAAGCATCCAATTAGGATGGGCTTCATGCTCAGACTCAGGGATGTAAAGGAGATACCCTGATTGGCTGATAGGCTGAAGAGGCTGAGGGCAGGAGGGGGCCAGCAAGTGTGCTAAGCCTGAGAAAACTTCAAGAGGCAAGAAGTTGTCAGTGGAATTGTTGCTTGTAGCCATCTTCAGAGAGCCTGCGTCAGACAGACTCTGTTTCCAGTCGTGTCAGGAAAGACAAGATGACATTGAGACATTCCTCTTCTCCTTGGGCCTCTGTCCTTGGTGTTGACCCCAAATGAAAGGCATCTTGCTTAGTACTTTGTAAGTAACAGCAGTAATGTTTGAAGAAATATGTACATATTCCAGGGGCAGGGAATCTCTCCCATGCAAGTATGCAAGTTTCCAGTTCCTTCCACAAGCCACTCCAGTACTGTTTCCTCACTTGCTCAGTCCAGTTGATGAGGTCTTCAAAAATTTACCAGTTCATTTTTTTCATAAAGTGTGGGCTCTTCGCAGCCTTCATTCTCTCATTCTGAAGTCAAAGAAGCAGATTGTCTTAGAGGAGTTAATGCACAGGAATCTGAAATACATGGAAAGAAGGAGACAAAGGTCAACTTCCATGTCCTGGTATACTCTCTAAATTCTGATAGAAAAGGCTTGACTACATAGAGAAAGGAAATGTGTTTATAGGAAAAGAGACTAAACATAGAAAAGCAGAAACAATACGAAATCACAAATTTTAATAATAAACTTCAAAATAGAAACCTCAGAGTCATCTCTGACATGCTGCACATTTTAGACACTCCTGCTTTTGCAGTCTCGCCTTCAACTGGTTACTAAGTTCAAGTAAGAAAATGTCATGGAATACATAACCGAACGTGTTATGATAACTCTTTCCTAAGAAAATTTTAGTTCATAATGGTTGGCTACACAAAAAAACAAGAAGCTTTATAATATTCTTGATCTCTGTTTTTCTGTTTTTGGGTTTCCACTCTTTTTTTTTTTTTGCTTTGCAAAGTTACCTACTTACAACAGATTTGTGAAGGTTTTCCTAAACGGTCACTGTGGGTTAACAGTTTGAATGTAGAAAAGTCCCACATAGCCTCTTGTGTTTGAACACTTGGTCACCAGCTGGTGGTGCTGTTTGGGAAGGTTGAGGAATCTTTAGGGGGTGGATCCTTGCCTGAGGAAATAGGTCACTGGGGTCAGCCTAGAGATTTTGTAGTCCAGCCCTGCTTGCCTTGGGCTGTTTTCTGCTCTAAGATATGACACAGCCTTCCTGCTCAAAACTGCCATGACTTCCTGACCATGATGAAACTTCTTGAAACTGCAAATGAAATATAAAGCTTTTCATCCCATAAGCTTCTTAATTTCTGGTTAAGTGTTTTGTCCCATCAATGAGAAAGTAACTGACTCCCAGTGCTTTTCCTATTTTCCCTGCCTTGAAGAGAGCACAGTATTTTAAGAGAAAGAAAGAAAGGAGAAAAAAAAAAAAAAGAAAGACAAAACCAAATTTTAAAGACCAATTCCCTCATTATGAAGTTAAAGGGGTTGATGCTGAAGAATGAACTATTTGTAGCTATAAGCAAATAGTAATTGATTTTAATCAATTTGATACAAAACTTCTTTAGTGTTCATAAAGGTTTTGAAGTAGTTGTCCTAAATGTGTACATGTGATAAAATAAAATGATTACTTCAATCTACTATGCACATAAAAACTTTAGATTTAAATTTCTCTAATAATGAAAAAAACTGCTTTTGTGATGGAAAATAATGATCAACATTTTTTATTGTCATGATAATGTTTTCTCATACTCAAATACAGGGTCACTTTAGTGTTTTTAAGAACTCTTAATATTCTGGAGAGAGTCTCTATTCACATTGCATTTTGCCCTACCTTTCACCTACAGTTAATGGTTCTATTGTTAAAATCTCCTTAAGCAGGGCATGGTAGTGCTCTACATGTCTATAATACCTTTATTTAGGAGGCAGAGAGTGGGGCATCACAAGTTCAAGGCCAACTTGAGCAACATTGTGAGTTCTAAAGTCAGTTGGGATACATTGTGACATCCTCTCTCAATAAACATAGCAAAAAAAAAAAAAACCCTCTTGAATACAGACTTTATTATAAAATATCCTAGTAATAGCATTATGGTATATGTGCTAGACAGTGTCATTTGTCTGGAGAGTAAAACTATTTTATATTTAGAAACAAGATTCATAACTTGATGCTTCGAGTATCAGTAAGTAAATCTGAGTCACTTCAAAGCAAATGGAATTCCTTGGGACCTGTCAGTGTAAGCTCATTTGGTAATAACTTTCTTCAGACATAAAAATCTGATTAAGATGAAGTTATTAGAGTGAAGCCAGGTAAGAAGAGGTAAGGGGAGAAAGTATGGAAACATTTTCCTCTAAATAATTCAGGAAACACATTGCACTGTGAATTTCTTCATTTCAGACTTTGTAGAATCCAGAGATGCCTCTGTGTCTCTGCTGCTTGATTTTAGCAATCTAGGAAATGAATACACAGGAGAATATTTATTATATACTTGCTAAATGTTACTAATTGTTATAAATTAATTAACATGTTTCATTTCATTTAAATTCAAATTAGTCCTATAAAGTATGCATTATTAATATTTTTAGATTGCAAATGAATAAACTAAAGCACAGAGTGATTATATTTCAAGGTACTGAAGTTTTGTAAATTGGAAGCAGAATTAAGTTCCTAAATCAAGTTGCTAAACAATTTCATTTTTCTATTTTTGTAGGTTTACTAATGTCTAGTATTTAACACTCTGAAGTTGTACATGTGGAATTACATGGATATTGCATATTATAAAATAAAAAAACATATATAAGCAAAGTTAAAGCTTTTATTTTTTAAACACAAACATCAGAAAAATTGTAAGTGGAAGAAAATATTTCCAAATAACATATCTGTGAAAGAAGTTGTACCTAAAATACAGGAAGATCTCTGTGGTTTGATTTAGGTGTCCCCCACGGGCTTATACATTATGAATGCTAGGTCCTCAGATGGTGGCAATTTGGGAATTGGCACCTCCAGGAGGTAATGTGTTGTTAGGGGCTGGCTTATGGGTGTTATACTGAGCTTCCCCTTTACCAGTGTTTGGAATACTCTCCTGCTATTGATGTCTAGTTGATGTTGACTGGGAGGTGATGTCCATTCTCTGCTCATGATATTAGTTTTGTCTGGCACGAAGGATCTTTCTCAGGGAAAACACCCAGCTAAGAGCAGCTTTGGGGAGGAAAAAGTTTATTTAGGTTGGGTGCTTTCTGCCAGCAATGCAACCTAACTGGAATAAAAGATTTCTTCCAGTTTGTGAAAATGGGCAAAAAAAGAGAGAAAGAATTGCTACTTTAAAAAAGAATATCTACAATAGTTATTACTTAGAAGAAATAATGCATTTACTTATTATGGAGATTCATATGAGTACTGCAATGCAAGATATCTGTATAAGGTAATGGCCATAAGCCAAAAGATATGACAGATCACATAGTTGAAATAGATGTAAACAAAATGAAACTATCATGCATTACTAGTCAGAATATTATCTTAAATTAACTTTGGAAAGTCATTTTATCAATATCTCAAAAAACCCTAAGAGTATACTTACAATATGATTCAGCAATGCCACAGTTAGCTTTATACTACAATGAAGTTATATGTTTAAACAAATTTATACATTCAAATCCCTATTGTAACATTTTAAAAATCAAACTGTAAATAGTACAGATGTCCACAAATTTGTAGTGCCTTATTATACACTGATGAAATACTTAAGATATCAAATTTGGAACCGAGTAGTATTTTTTTTTTAATTTAATTTATTAGTTTTCTTTTCAGTAAATACAGGCAGTTTGGTACCATTATTTAGGCTCATCTGTGATCTACCCCCTCCCATTAGACCCTCCTTGTTATTGAAAATGGGTCGTGCATTGTGAAGTTAGCCCCCAGTTATTAGTATGATAAATGTCTCTGAAAATCATGACCCAACATGTAACTCTGACATTCTTTCCGCCCCCTCTTCCGCAAGATTTCCCTGAGCCATGTTGGGTTCATTTTTGGTCTGCTTCAGTGCTGAGGTGTTGGGGGCCTCTGAGGCTCTGGCTCTCTGATTTGGTAGGAGTTGATTTTTCTCTGCATTGATCTCCTTCCCCTTTGTGCTGGTATCCAGTTCACAGGAAAACGTCACCCTTGCTTATTTCGCCAGTTGTCCTTAGTTTCAGTTGGGCCCCTTCTGAGATATGTTGGGGCAGCTCTCTTCTTAGGATCTGCATCTATCTGGAAAAGAGAAGCAGATTCTCCAACGGAGAGTAAGTTAGCACCCGGAAAATTGAGATAACACTTACTTTTTTGATAGATAGTTTGGTAGGTGTAGGCCCTCTTATACCCCGTGATTGATGGTAGCTTGATATTGTAGAGTGGGCTTGTGTTTGGGTATGGTTCTGACTTGTTTCCCAGCTCCAGCTAAGGGTCTAGTACCACTGAGTGGATCAGTTAGCCAAATCAAGAGCAATTGATTCCTCACCATGGCTGTGTACCACTATTGCACTTGTGTGGGTATCACATCAGGTTAATTGTTGCTACTTAGGTTAAACAATGTGTTGCTTGGACAGATCTTGGTCACTTCCCCCAGTCGCCTATGTAGCGCCTTCTGGCACTAGACACGCTGACTGTCTGGGGACTGACTCTCTCCTGGCTTCCAGCCATGTCATTCCATTTACGCATCTTTCCTTTTTAAATGACCAGCTTCAGGTTCTTTGTTATAGCAACATAAAGTGAACCATCATACCACCAGAGAGTCTGATACCATGGGATGACTGTGAATTCTAGACCAGCCTGAGGCATATGATGAGTTTCAGGTCAGTCCAAGCTACAGAGGTAGAAATTATCCTTAAATGCTAAACCCAAACCATTTAGAAGTAAAACAACATAATAATCAAACAATACACTGTGAGAGTATACTGAAAATTATACTAAAGATAATTACCAGGAAACCATATCAATTCCATTGCCATTAAGAATAGTGAATTGGAAAAAATAGAGTAAGCAACACAAGGGACATTACTACAACATCAAATTGTTAGCAATTGGTAATCAATCTTTCTTCATGGTATTGGATACAATGTGGTCTGGCACTGACAAATGTTAACATAGAAATGATATTATCAATGCTTTACTAATATCAACTCAACACTAATTTAGCTACAAGTTACTGGTATGGTCACAAAAAAATGTTATGGATGACATATGATCTCATTGGAGAATGGCATTATGATAGGTCTAACCACTCAAACATTTTCAGAGGATGGCATGTTGCTCAGTAGTATAGATATGGATCAACAAATGAATTAAGAAATCATAATTATCTCTATCATCTGTCTATTACCTATTTGTGCATCATGTATACTTCATCTAATGGAATGCTATTTTTAAACTTACAATGGAGGTCCCAGCATTTATGCCAATGAGGATGACCATAGAAAACATGCCATGTGAAATGAGCCTGACCCAATGAAAAAGGCATCTTAACTAGATGTATGTGGGGCTGGCTGTGGTCCCCCGAAGATGCCCAGGCAACCAGGGTAGGTGAGCCCACAAAAGTAAAAGACTTTCAGGAGGAGTTTCGATGAACAGCTCTCTCAATTTATTGTCAGTGAAATGGGTTTATAAGCAGCTGATGATGGGGGGGACCCTAAAGGGACTGGACATCCCAAGTTCATTTCTGATGCATAATTAGCATATGGGGACATTCATTCAAACACACAGGTAATGGTGGGGGGGATCAGGGGATCTAGGGTCTTAGGACTGTGTGAAGGCTACTGGCTGATAAGGAGTTTCCTAGGTAACTGGCCAAAGGTCACAGGCCTATGGGCAAAGCTTAAGTTCAGGTATGCCAGGCTTGAAGAGGGTGTGGCCTCCTGTAGCCCAGGGGTCCTTAGCCATGCCTGGCAGCTCAAGCCCCTCTCCTAAAGGCTTCGTCCTGTGCCTAGAAGTGTCTGACAACTTCCCCTTTGTATTTATAATGGGATAGTACCATTGTAAATGAGTTCTTTATAATTTATCATAGGTCCAGATAGAGTTAGGTAGTGTATGAGGACCTGATTAGTAGCAACTTTAGCAATATCAGTTATTTGTTATCTGAGAAATTTGATGAGACAGGAGCCTGTAAGAAATAGGGTTTCTATAGTAAGGAAGGGACTAAGGAGAAGACAAGTAACTAAATGGTTAGAGAACTGGGTGGTGGGGTTCTCAGTCTTGTAGCAGTCAAGTAGCTTAACAATATTTGATTTGTTAACAAAGAGAACAATATTCTTGTCCAAGATCATACATACCCCCAAGTTCAGCAGTAATGAAGATTAAGGCTAGACAGCTTTAAAGTACCACACCTGTAAGAAAGTTCAATTGTTTCTGGAGAAATTCAAGGCTGTTGTCACTGGAGGCAACCAGAGACAGCTTCACACTGAGGCCGAGCAGAGGGATGAAGATCTTTTTCAGTTGGTACTGGCAGCTGGAGCAGGTGGAGTTTATAGGCTGATATTTTCTTGTAGAGACACCTGTGAAGCAATCAAGATTGGGGAACAGTAAGTAGGAGAGAAAATAATTATGTATGGAGTGGTTACTCCTTTTGTACTAAAGAAGAGCTGGTGTCTTGACACAAGTTGTCCTCATTATGGAAATATTGAGCAGCCATTCAGCTCTGGTCAGCTTAGAGCTGGACAGGCAGAGAAAAGTAACTTGACCTCCATCAAAGAGGACGAGGCCTGTGCTTTGTAGAGTCAGGGACTCAGAGCACACATGGAAAAACAGGTCTTTGGAACTGAGCAAGAGATAAGATTTTTTTTTTTTTTTGGCCTTTTTACCTTCAGGGGTCCAGTGACCCTAATTCTATCCCCCTTTATTTCTCCCTCTCATGAGATGACACTCTAACTGCTATTAGATGGCAAACAATGAAGACTTCAGATCCTTACTACTTCCTGCTAAATGGGATATGAAGTGGAGCCTTGTTGCAGTTAGAGAGTCTCTCCAGAGAGGGGAACTATTCTAATGGAGTCCGGAGTGTAGGAAGATAGTTTTGGAAGAGAACATTGGGGAGAAAGAATAAAAGTAAGGAATTAATAAGAAGTGAGCACACAGCAAACTGGTCCTTTTTGAGGTCAAGGGAATCAAGATAGATAGGCTTGGATTGTCTCAGGACAATCTGAGCATGAGCTGGTTGAGATTTTCTTCCAGAACTGTTCATTAAATGGCATAGTAGTATTCAACATGGCTTGTGAAATAGATGAGATATTACCAGAATTATCTGAAACATATACACAACATTTAATCTTGATAATAGCCATTGGGTATCATTACAGGTTGTACAAATACATTTTTTGCTCAGAATTGTTTATATATTCTAGATTTGAAAATCTATAATTGTCTTTTTTTATTATAGAGTTAGGACTATGGGTAAAATATGTCTTAATGTTTGTTTCCCCTCTTGGAAAGCTCTTGTTGTATTAAATAATAGGCCATTCATACATTTAAGGTATTTAATATCTTTGGTTTTACATTTCTCTCTGAGTGTTTAAGACCATATAGATAGCCAAAATTTAATTAAGGATTAATTTTGGAGGTCACTAATGGATCTCCAAAAAGCCTTAGTGACCACGAGTAGCCCTATAGTTTACTGGTGTTTTCTGTCTGTTAGGATGAGACTGGGCCATGATGGACAAGTAGTTTTCCCTTCTTTGAGAAGTCAGTAGGACTGATTGCTCAATTGTGACTCTCCTGTTTCAAATTGTACACCAATTTTCTTTGGGTCTCTATATCCTTCCTACTTAGAACGACAGGTAACTTACTGGAGGGCAATTGTGGAAATGTCCAATCATCTCTAGTGGCCTCAAGACCTGGGAGCACAGGCCAAAATATTGGCCCTTTTTGCTCTGATGATTCCAATTGACTTTAGCTGCTACACAGGTAATTAACACACTTAGAAAGAAAGTTACACCAATCTGGATATATATACATATAGAGCACATTTGATTACTGAAGTAGATTTAGTTAAAGAATGGCACAAGAGAGTTGGCCAGGGAGGTTCCTGATGCCCCCAAAACATTATAGGCCATTGCCAAGGCCCTTGGTTTCCCACCAGGAACTGATGGTAAGACCCTATTGCTGAAGACTCCACATACTTGGAATGCAAGGCCACTGAGAAATCCTGCTGGAACTGAGCTGATAACCTCCTCCATGTAAATGACCAGCTGACAGAGAGCTGGAAGAAACCATTCTACATGTCACTCAATATCTGAATCAAAGAGATACCAACAGTGAAGATACTCAGCAGTGGACACTGCAAGCCTTCTAATTAGCCAGCCAGGCCAAATGAGCCAACGGATGCAATAGTGGGACGTCTGTCATGGTGGAAACCAATTGCCCTCCAATTGGACTAGAGGCCTGCTCCATGGGGAGGGGGATACATCCCTGATACTGAAAACTTAAAACAGGGGTAGTCATGAACACTAGGGGTGTAACATCTGCTGATGTCTGGATAAGTGTATATACTATGCTTATCAAACTGCCCAGTAAGCACTTCTCTTAATATTTATACTTTTATGTTAATGCTACTCTCACTTTGAGTAGAGAATCTTCTGTTTTCAGATGGCAGTGACCTTGGGATGACTCAGAAGGTATCAGAGTTCTGGAAAGAAGTGGCTGGAGTAATGAGTAACATCTCTATCACACCTTCCAAGGCTCAGTGTCTAATGCGGAAGAGGTGACGGAAAGAATGTAAGAGCCAAAGGAAGGGTAGGACTCCTTACAACATGCTCCTCCAAATACAAAATGGCCTGGATATCCATGACCTCACCATGCCTGACACTACCTACACAAGTCCATCATAAGAGGAGGAAAAGATCATGATATCAAAATAAAAGAGAGACTGATTGAGATGGGGCGGGGATATGATGGAGAATGGAATTTCAAAGGAGAAAGTGGTGGGGGGAGAGGGTATTGCCATGGGATATTTTTTATAATCATGGAAAATGTTACTAAAAACTGAGATAAAAAGAATGGCACAAGAGCTTATAAAATTAATTTGTCCAATCTTTAATATTTTTGTTGTACTCTGGCAGAATAAGCCATATATCTGAGGCATAGGAAATAGGAACATCTTATACTTAAATTTCTAACATTTATAAACATAGGCATAACCTGTTATCAGTCTTGAAAACAGTACCAATTTATTTATAAACTAATTAACTTAACCTAGAAATTATTAGAAAAGGACAAGTAAAACAGTATAAAGTATTAGCACCTGTGTTTGAAAACATCTTTGATTAGTTTAGATACCTGTGTGGGTACCAATTACCAGAGAACATTGGATACAGAACCACAGAGCTTGAATATTATTTTTCTCAAATGAGGACCATAGTTTGAACATGAGGCTGTACCTTAAAGTAGGGAATATGTCTTAAGTGTTAATTTTTTATAAGCAGTGGACTTAAGATGTCAAAATGAGACAGTTACTTAACATACAATAGAGAAGAATCTGGTCCTTTTCTGAACCAAAACAGCTAGCTAAATTTTAATATAACCCTTGATAAACCTTTTTTGAAAGAAAAATACACCATTAGACAACCAATGATTTTGACTTAATCTTGATAGTTATTGATTTTATATACCATAGAAATTTCTATTAACATAAAACAATTTTATGTTTGACCCATGACTTAAATTTGATAAAGCTTATGTAAGCTATCCCAACATACTTTAGCCTGAAAATTAGATTTTTGTTCCTTAAGAGTTTGTAAACAGTTGAAAAATCTCTAACTTTAGGCATAGTGTTTAGGTTTATCCTGAAAATTCTTTCCTACACATACATATCTTTATCTACATACTTTAACATTTTGATCTAAGTACCACTCAAAAAGCATTTTTTTTTTTTTTCGAGGTAGGGTCTCACTCTGGCTCAGGTTGACCTGGAATTCACTATGTAGTCTCAGGGTGGCCTCGAACTCTCGGCAATCCTCCTACCTCTGCCTCCCAAGTGCTGGGATTAAAGGCATGAGCCACCACGCCCGGCTCTCAAAAAGCATTTTTAATGAGCATTCTATGTCCAACATTGAAAATTCCATCCCAGTTCCTCAATCAACTCATCTCACCCCATTATTAAACATCTTCCTTATATGGCTATTAAGAAAAACTACACCAAATTGATTAATCCTATTACTCACTGACAATACAAACTTAGTAATTATAATTATGAATACTTATGATATCATGTAACAAAGTATGGCATTGTTTATGAAAAACTTCAGCTCACCATAGGCTAGAATATAATACTCAGAATGTAGAATATAAACTCAGCAATTATATTTATGAATATTAATGATATCATGTAACAAAGTATGGTATTGTTTATGTAAAACTCCAGTTCACCATAGGCTTTAGTTAAACATGAGCTTTTCTTTTTCTTGCTGTAGTACCAGTGCTGTGGCAGCTGGGTGGCATACCAGCCCCGCCCTGTTCCTGGGCACTCACCCAGGTCAGGTCTAGTACACGTTGAGGTAATGGTGGAAACTGGCAGAGACGACTGCTGGAATCTGAGTCCCGCTACCTGAAGAGGAAATAAGGGTGTGTGTGGGGGGAGCTGGGACAGTTGGATAAAGAGGGGGCCTCCAGGACTACGAGGAGGCCACTGAAGATGGTGGGGGCCCATGGGGGTCCACTGGGAGAGGAGGCGGAGACATGGCACCTGCGTGGGCAGAAGCACCATTGTCTGGGCACATGTGAGCCCACTGCCTGACTCTGACTCAAGCCACTTTGGAGTGCCTGCAAAGCTGGCTTGCAATTTTGCTGCTTAAAGAGAGTGAGGGCAAATTTCCTTCCTAAACTTTTCATTTCCTAGCCAGATAAGCTATATGGGTCCACGTGTCTGGGCTACATGGATGCACAGAAATAATCCAGGGGGTGACCTGGAGGACTTTTCCCAAAAGGAATCGGCTTCCCTCTGGGAAAGCTTAATTCCCTTACCTTTCAAAAGAGCCAATAATCTATGAATCTGTGATTCCTTTTGCTGGGAGACAATATTAAAGTAAAGAAGGAAAATGAGAAAAATATCTTCCATCAGATGGGAGAAAGAGAAATAGATAGAGGGTTTTTGCCAACACCCAATGGGTTGTTGGGGTCGAGGCAGAGGACAGCTGGCCTTCAGTCAATACCAAAGAGTAGCCTCGGCCAAGAGACATCAGTTGTCAATTCATCCTGTCTGGTCCCAAATGATGGCACAAACAGAAATTAAAGGAGGAAAAAGAGAAACCTGCCAGCCTTCAAAAATGTGGAGGCAAGCTGACATGGGTCGATGTCTCCCAGTCCTTCTGGGGGAGCATTCACCTACCCTGTCCATCTCATAGGGGCCATGTTCAGCTGCCAGCTGTGGGTTCCTATGTCCTTGCCCTGGGGCCGGCCACAATCCTCTGAAGATGTCCAGGCAACCAGGGTGGTGAGCATACAAAACTAAAAGACTTTCGGGGGGAGTTTCAGTAAACAGCTCTCTCAGTTTATTGTCAGTGAAATGGGTTTATAAGCATCTGAAGGTGAAGGGAAAGACCTTAAGGGGATTGGACTTACCAAGTTCATTTCTGATGCCTAATTAGCATATGGGAGCATTTATTCTAGCACATGGGCAATGGCATGGGCGGGGGGGGGGGGGTGGTCAGGTGATATAGAGTCTCAGGACTGTGTGAAGGCTGCTGGCTGATAAGAAGTTTTCTAGGCAACTGGCCAAAGGTACAGGACTATGGACAAAGCCTAAATTCAGTTGTGCTGGGCTTGGAGAGGGAGTGGCCTCCTGTAGCCCAGGGGTCCTTAGCTGTGCCTGGCAGCTCACACACCTCTTCTGAAAGCTTCAGCCTGTGCCTGGCAGTGCCCGACAGATGTGGACATACAAAGTAAATGCACAGAAATGGAAATGCCAGGAGTGTTGGTGAGGGGAATTTGGGAGATATTGGTCCAAGGTCTGTTACATTTAAACTGGCTGAAGAGGCCTTGAGATGTCATGTACAGTGTGAGGACTACTACAAAGAAGGTTCAATTCCATTAGGAAACTGTTCCAAGTTTAGGAATTGTTGTGAGACATGCACACAAAAGTTACCTTACGAACAAGAGCATGTACACCTGAATTGCTTGTGTTATTATTTTATTTCAGCATGTATCTGTTTAGCAAAGCACTATGTTGTATACCTTAAATATGGACAACAATAAAGAGATGTAATATATATGTGTGTGTATGTGTGTGTACTATATATGTAATATATGTATATTAGTATAATATATAGTATATGTATATGTATATGTATATATATAGTTGCTGGGACAAATATTTTACACCTGTAATTTTAGACCTCTGGAGGGAAATAAGAGGATTATGAGTCAAGGCCAGCTAAAGATGTAAAAAGATTGATGATAAAAAAGTAAAAGACAAATAAATCAAATAAACAAATAAACATGAGTGTACTAGTAAGGATTGTTTCCAATAGTGAGTAAAATATATATGAAATAAGTTCACTATGAGGGAAACACAGGAAGATATTTATTTTTCCCTTTATAAGCCATTTGCCCTTAAGCACACCTCTGAATAAAAACGCAGATTCTTTTGATGTCAGACTCTCCCTGGAGCACAACTGCTCTAATTCCTTCATGGTGCTCACTGTTGTACTTAATGCTCTTTGCTCCTGCTGAGCCCACACTGGCCCATGTTGGCTCCTTTGTTTGTTCTCATTAAAGGAGTAATGTGCAGAAGCATCATGACCCACACCATGGGCGTCACGAGAGTTGGCATCCTTTCCACAGCTGGGATAATGCCAACTAGATAGCAGTTGTGTGTGTCCTTTAATTTTGCAGTTCACTTAGTTTTCAAGGTCCCAAATGATCCTTATGTCTTTCAAAAGCAGATACATGGCTGGAGAGATGACTGAGTGGCTAAAGTCTATGCTTTACAGGCATGAGAACCTGGGGCTGTGTCCAAGTTCAAGCATAAATTCATGTCAGACCTGTAATATGAACATACATACACATGCAAACCACACAAACAAAAAGAGAAGAAAGGAAAAGAAAAGGGCACTATTAAATGTGCCAAGTTATACACATTCAATTATGTATCAAACTAGATAAATAGATGGAACTTCAAAGGTTATCTTTAATGAGTTGTTTCAGATAAATATGCTTTGGTTCCACATTTTTCTCTAAGAAAACTTCCATGAATGCATGGGAATTATAATTATACAATTATTATTGGTGAATGTTATGACCATATGTGGCTTTAAGAAAAGGAATCACAAGGTCACCTTTGCAGCTTTCTGTCTTAGAATAGACAGATCTGATTTTTGGATTCACACAAATTTTAATAAGTTAGTAGCTGGCAGGTAAGCCATCTTGAAAATGTAATCAGAAATCCTTTTGTTCTGCAAGCACATTTTTGTAACATTGACACTTAATTCTTCCTACATGTAAGAAGTTGATGCTAATATTACCAAGTGCACCAACATATCGGTATGCAGGGTTGATAATTACTTCTGAAGAGAGATTCATATTTATACTCAGTATACACATGCCTACTCATTTGTGTACAAATGAAAACATGGTACAACATGAATTTAACATGTTTGCTGTAATGTTCCATTTTATTCGTATTTTCCATCTTGGCACACATGAACATGGCTGAAAGTGTTATAACAATGGGAGAAATAGAAACACTCATTGCTCAGGAAATAATTTGAAAATTAAAAAACTCTACCTGAAGGCTAGAGAGATGGCTTAGAATTTTAGGTGCATGCCTGTGAAGCCTAAGAACTCATGCTTGAATCTCCAGGTCCCATGTAGCCAGACTCAGCAACACAAGCATGCAATGTCACACATACACACAAGGGGTTTATCTGGAGTTTATTCCCAGAGGCTGAAGACCCTGGCACATCCATTCTCTCTCCACCTCTGTCTTTTTTCTCTCTCTCTTTCTCTCAAAAATAATAAATTTAAAAATCTAGCTGAAGGGCTGGAGAGATGGTTCAACAGTTAACCATGCTTGTATGAAAGCCTGATGACCTGAGTTCAATTCCCCAGTACCCACATAAAGCAGATGCAAAAAGTGGTGCATGCCTCTGGAGTTCATTTGCAGGGGCTAGAGGCCATGGTGCACCTATTCATTCATTCTCTCTCTCTATCCTTGTAAATGAACAAATAAAGTATTAAAAATAATATCTAGCTGAGTTTGATTCTGTTTCCCTTGTGTCCCTACAAATGTACACCATGTTGGTAACTCTCGCTATATAAAGGTTTATAAAAGGCAGGGTTGAATTTATGCATTGGAACAAATAAGGCATTAGCATGTCAAATCCAAGGGTTTACCTAATACTAGTACAGTTATCTTCAAAGCATTTTCTAGAACAATAAGGAAAGGCACTCACTCTATTTGAAGCATACATTACATAGCATAGCACTCTGAGAAATCTAGAGTATTGTATGTAGTTCCTTTCTAGTTGCTTGGACAAAGCTCCCAACCAAAGAGCAGCTGATGGGAGGAAGAATTGCTTAGAGGGGAAGCTCCATGATGGCAGGGGAAGGCATGGCATGAGCAGAGGTTGGACATCAGCTTGAACACAACAGGTGGAAAGCAGCATCAAGAGAGTGAGTAAAGTTATATATAATAACCTTAAGCCCAATCCCGAAAGCACATCTCCTCCAGCAAGACTCCATCTTCCAATATCACTTCAGCTGAGTACCAAGTATTCAAAGCCCCTGATTTCATGGGGGATATCTGACTCAAACCATCACAGAGAGGTTGATATTGCCAGGTTATTTTTTAAAGTATATTTTATTTATTTGAGAGACATAAATAAGTAGAGAGAGTGAGAGAGATAGAGGGAGAGAATGGGCATGCCAGGGTCTCTAGCCACTGCAAACAAACTCCAGATGCATGCACCCCCTTGTGCATCTGGCTTATGTGGATCCTGGAGAATCTAACTGGGATCCTTTGGCTTTTCAGCAAACACCTTAATGGCTAAGCCATCTCTCCAGCCCCTGCCAGCTTATTTTTTACAGAGAGTACCAAGGAAGAGGTCAGTTGATCCAGGCCCAGTCATGTGCACACCTTTAAATGAATGATGGAACAAGAGACCACAAAGGAAGTTAACACCTTCCATTTATATTTACAAATATGCAAAGAATTCATTATAGAAATTAGTGTCAAGTTGCCAAAGTCCAAATTTTTTGGATGTAGTGGGGGCTGGAGAGATGGCGCAGTGGTTAAGGCACTTTATTCCAAAACCTAAGGATCCAAGTTTGATTCCCCAGTACCCACATAAAACCAGATGAAGGAGATACAAGCATCTAGTGTTTATTTGTAGTTGCTAGGGGCCCCAGAACAACACCCATTGTCTCATTCTCTATCTGCCTCTTTCTCTCTTTTTCATATATATATAATACATATAATTATATACATATATTATACATATATATTATATACATATAATTATATACATATATTATACATATATATTATATACATATAATATATATTCATATATATATAAGTTTTTATATCTTAATTATAACATTAATTTATTGATATTTTTGTTGACTTTACCTATCCTTCACACAGTGCCAGAATACTGATGTTTGAGGTGCTCAATCAGGCAAGCATGTGTTCGTTTTCATTATTAAGATAAGTTATAGCTGGACTCCCTATTTGTATACTCACTTCTGTTTTACATAGATATTTCCAAAATATATTATGTTTTATTCTATATGTATATTTTTTTTTCATTTTCCCATTCAGCTTATCAGCAGTGTAGGAGTATCTCTTGCCCTTATCCCAGAGTTGGGTAGGAATGTAAAACCTTTTGTAATGCTAACTGTGGCCATCACATTCTCATTCTTTTCCATCTCATACACTGTCAAAGGATGCCATATTTCTCTCTATGATGAGCTACTACATCATCCTTTCTAAGAATACGTATGGATTAGTGACACTTGTCCCTTACAAGAAATATAAGCAGTAAGGGGCCCATATCATTCACCATGCCTCATGCTACAGCATTCTTTGCACATGAGGCTGGAGACTCACTATGTGTCAGGCTCTGTGCCAGCAGGCCTGATGCAGACCAGTTTCTCAATAGATTCTCCAAAGTCCTGTAATCAGTCTCTACTAATGAAACTTTCGTGTTTACTCCTGCCTTCCATCATAAGTTATTACCGTGTAGTGAATATTCACCTCTCAGCCAATCATTTCACATAAGATAATCTCTTTGATAAGCTTAGATTTAAATGCCCTTAGGGTAGCATCTAGCAAATTAACTTTTATCAGTTTCAGATTAATCAATACTAGTAGCTAAGATACTGCTAAAAGGCACATGTGTTTATGGGTTAAGTTGGTAAGTTAGGAAAAAAAAAAAGGAAATTCTTTTTATATCACTGGAGAGGCATACCATGAAATTATGTGAAATAAAAGTCTTGATCAGAAGCATTTGCAGCTGTCAGAAAGTTCAAACACGCATGCATATCATTCAGACTCCTCTCCCATCTGGCACCCGCTGACTGCTGTGTGAGATACTCACTGTAGTTCTACTGGCCCCAACAGCTACAGAGACTCCACTTCTGAGCTTTTGCTTCCTTTATCTGTAATGCTTTCCCCACTTCTAGTGACCTTCTGAATGCTATTCATCCTTCCAGTACTGTCATCAGCAATCCAAAACCTTTCTTGGCAAGTCCATCTCTTTCTTCAGTACAACTAAAATGGCATTGTAATAAGGACTACTAACTTGACATTTTGCCAATTCATTCCCATGTGAAGAATATTGATAAAAAGTCAACTATTTTTGTGTGTATACTATTTCTTTCATAGCAGCAGTTACATTATTTGACATAAAAAAGATCCCCAAAATTAAGACCTGTGTATCCAATAGCCATCCAATAGATGAGCAGTGGATAATCTGGTAATGGGTGGGACAGTACCTTGAGCAATAGAAAAATACACGAATGTCACATGTAATAAATATTCTATCTCTGTTAAATTGGTTTCCTTCTCCTCTGTAAATTATGTAGATGTGACCTATTCATGGTAGAATCATCCACATGTATGTATTTGAAGGTGCCAATTTATGAAAGTAACACATTTCAGTTTTAAACAACATGACACTGACATTTTCTTTTGAAGTTTCAATCTTTGTGCTCTGCACACAGCAATGCACCCTCCTTACATGAGTCTGCCTAATTAGAACTAAGCATCCCAATTAAAAAGAAAATTGATCACTTTGAAATATATGAATGACTGTCACTAGTGTGATAAAGGACAGGCAGAGAGTGAAAGGAAGTCCATATACAAAGAACTGCATACCATTTCACATGAAAATGGAAATTAAGTGTAATTTTCTAGAAATAAAGCCATTATCACTATAAAAATTGATCCAAAAGTCACTATGTATTAAAGTTTTTATTAAGTTCGAACCCTCTGGCTGCATTAAAATTTTTTGAAATTGTCTTTTTGAGTGTAAGAATTATTTGTGTGAAATGCTCATATTGGTACAATTTTTTATTGGCACACAAGGAATCCAATTTCCAGGTTCATTACCCAAAACAACATAGAAATTTGAGACAAGAAAATATCTTAGTGCTTGAACTATAGATCAAACTATAACTCACACACCCCGTTCCCTCATGGATTATTACGATAAGAGGAAAGAAGAAGAGAAAAGGCAATTTTTCTGCCCACTTGATCGATGTTCCATTTGACCTCTGCAACGCCCTCTTGCCATAACCTTTTAAATACCATCTGCTGTTTTTGTGAAGAGTGTGATGGGAGGGAGTCGCTTCCAGATAGCAATTGATTATAAGAACATTAATCAAGGGCATGGATTATCTGCAGCATGACTCTGTGTACTGTACTTAAGCAATCTAGCCTTCAGTATGATTGCAAAGGCTAATCCTTCTGTGGAAGCATAGAGCAGACATACTGGCACATGTTTAAGAGAGCACAGCAAATAATGCATGAACACTTATTGGAATCTATGATAAATTTCAGCAATTTTAGGCCTAATTTGTTTACCCAGTCTAATGGGATTGGATTGATTATAATATGTGCTCATAAAAGGCTATGCACTGTTCATGCCTGTGCTAATTACAGGACATAGAAAAGGTTGTGCAGTCTTTGCTTAAGACTTCAAAACTATGGCATGTCTGTGATAGTACAGTTTGAATAACATATCTGAGGTTTTCTTATTTTTTCCAGTGATTAAAATATTTTAAAATAGGGCTTAGATCATAGCATAATACTATAGGTATTTTAAGTGTGCAAAGAGAAAAAGTATATATTTCAGTTATAGTAGTACAAAATTTGTTTTTAATTTACTCATTTCTTTCTAGAGGAATAAGTTTCTTCTATATAAACCTAACTTGCCATTCAATATCTGCATGAAAATGTCTGCATCAATAACTGGATTGTAAAGAAATGTTAAATGTGTATGGATGTAGGGTGACGATGGTAGAAAAGAAGAAGGAAAGGGAAGGGGAAGATAGGTTGAGAGATGGAAAGAAACTGACTTAGTAAGTCTAAACTTTCTATAGCGTATCTTTAATACCTAATCATGCCTGTCCAGAGCAGATAAAATTGCTCTTTGTACTAAAGGTCTTCTGGGAAAAGCATCACCTCACCATTGAAAAGGGAGAGGATGGAACATTAACTTGGGAGATGAAATAACAGAATGTAGAAAATAGTGGCAGAGCACATCTTTTTTTTAAAATGAATTTCAAATCTCTGAGAAGCAAAACAAACAAAAAGAAAACAAAGAATTCTTCAGTCATGAAAACTTACTTTTATTTAAGAATTTTGAAAAGCCCATGGTATTTTTTAATGATTATGCTATTTTAATCCTTATCAGCCAGGCCCAATGCACAGATTCTTAAAAACAAACAAAAACTCTCACTAACTCATCTCTGTTTTACTCTTCCAAATTAACTGTAGGTAAGTTATTCACAATTAGAGAAAATAAAAAGTAAGTATAAGCTTAAATTTTTACTATGAATGAAGCTTTTCACCAGTAAAATTCTTAAAGCATTTTTCATCAAAAATCACTTCACACAGTTAAGGATAATAAATTATTCATTGACTTCAGTTGAAAAGAAGAAAAGAAGTCTGGCTACCACAAGCAGAATATTAATTTATGTGAAGTGCCCAATGAAATCATTCCATTGTAAATTCTGGTAAGCTGGACTAGAAGAAATTCAGGAATCAAGAGTAATGGAACAAAGGAACTACAGAGGATGTTATTATGCAAAACTCAGTTCATACTGCATCATACTCTTCTACCCTCAAGGACATCATCGCTGGCAGCAGGTTGTCTGCTTTCAGTGGGAGCTACACTCAGGAGTTCATGCTACCCCATACTGAGCTTCGTTCCAGTGTTCATTGTGAGCAGATAGTAAAGGGCTAGTCCAGTAGCCTGCCCTACTTTGCCCCGCCTTAGTCTCTCCTTTTTTTTTTTTTTATTTTTATTTATTTGAGAGCGACAGAGACAGAGAGAAAGCTAGATAGAGGGAGAGAGAGAGAGAATGGGCGCGCCAGGGCCTCCAGCCTCTGCAAACGAACTCCAGACACGTGCGCCCCCTTGTGCATCTGGCTAACGTGGGACCTGGGGAACCGAGCCTCGAACCGGGGTCCTTAGGCTTCACAGGCGAGCGCTTAACCGCTAAGCCATCTCTCCAGCCCACTCCTTTTATTTTCTGGCACTATTGGGCTATGTTTGGATTTTTTTAAATGATGTTACATCAATTTTGAAACCGACCTTGTTTACATTTGCTGGATTTGGAGGAGGGAATGTCTTTAATCTTCTATTGTAATGAGTTTATAATTGTTTACAGATTGTTTAGAACTTATACATAAGTTTGAAATGAATTTGTTTCTGTTGTGGGGCTGGCATTTGATCAGTATTCTATGCTTGGGTCTATGCACCCTATAATACGACAGGTGGATGTCCTGCATGCCAGGATGGTGATTATCACATAGCTGGGTTTTTGTAGGCAAGACAATCCTTCAGATGTCAATACATACATAGGTTTGTGCTTTTAAGTCTGATTGTCCAGTCTTCAACACTGATATTTTAATAGTTAAAAGCCATATTATTTTTAATCTTTTTATTATTATTTTTGAAGAGAAAACTCTGTCAGAGTAATCCAAGTAACTTTTTAAAAGTTAGAAAATCACGATTTAAGTCCAGGCTTCAGTGTGTCTACATAGTACCAGAATGATCAATATTCTCTATTAATTAATATTAATTAATTATATATGAAATAATAGAATATTACACATTTCATGATTCAAATAGTAAAGGCTTTTTAAATGAAAATGGGCACACAAGAACAGATTGCTTTAACCTTCTTTGCTGTGCGTTCATTTTATTTGTGAGGTGGTTTTACTTTTTTCCTCCTTGTCTTTCAGCATTTACTTTGTGTGGGTGTGTTTGCAATTACTGAAAGGTAATTATTTTACCTAAAGCTCTTAAGCAGAGAGAATCAGTCAGGAATGTTTATTGACTTGCTCAGGGTGAAGCACTGTACCAGAAAGGGTGAGATTAGTGAGAGAGAAAAGTCCTCACCAGGAATAAACAAGTAATTACAAAGCAGGAAGATAAGTGTCATGAGCACAGGGATTCAGAGAAAGAAAAGCAAAGGATACTTCAGAGAGGTGGGAGTAGGGGCAGATCTGCAAGGTGACCATGGAGTCAAGGTTGGAGGGACTACTCAGGATGAGCCCGCCAAGGCAAAGACAGACTCCATGTGGATGAATAGAAAGAGTACCATGATTCAGGGACTGGCATTAAGTAGTTCCATTTAATGGAGTTTGTGGAGGGACACTGAATGGCACTCAGTGTGCAATACCAATAAGCAGCCTGGTATTTCCAATAATTACTAACACAAAGCTGGATCCAAACTGTATGAGCATTATGCTGAGTTTCATGTATATCCTGTCTGTTTTCGTCACATTTTCCTTCTCTTCACTCTAACCAGCACATCCTATCTATCAAAGGGAAACAGGTAACATAAATGTGATGATTTGTCATTTTAAAATAGATTAATTATAATTCAGCTATGTTAGATTTCAGAAGTATTATTCAATTCTACCACTTTTATCCTTCTATGTAGCCTTCTATGACTATTAATCTTTGACCTTCAGACAACTTTTAGTGTAACATAGAGATGAATTCCTTGACTGCCTAAGCATATGCACAACCACTATTGGAGGAAGGTCAGGTCCAACAAGCATCTGTCTCACTTTTCCCGACCCCTGTCATTCTATCACCAAACGTGGGTCATCAGTATAGAAAAACTTGCAAGATAAAAGTATAACACACCTTTAAAATAGCTTAATTATTTTATCTCAGATGTAGGTGGAAGCCCATATGCAAATCAGCCATTTGGGTGACCCCCTAACTAAGGTCTGTGAGCTAAAGAATTGATGGCATTTTGAACTGGTTTTCCTTGGCTGTCATGAATGTTGTAGCTTCCTTAGGAATATTCCCAGCCTCTAACCAAGAATAGCCTATTAATATGAAATGATCCTGACACAGTTTACTTTATGATAATGCATTTGATATTTGTTGGAAACACCAAGGGAGGCTTTATTCAGGGATACTGAAAGAGTGGCAAAGACTGTTGTAAAAGGGAGAGAGGATAGACTAAACTGAATTCCAAGTTCCACAAACATACCTTGGTATTTATGGGAAAGACCAAAGGAAGGAGAGTAGTAGATGAAAAATTACTAAGAGGAACATAATTAACATTAGCAGTATAATTTTTGTTGAAGTATTTGAAAAAAGTAATAGGATTCTTCTTAAAAGTAAATAGAAATTCATGAAAAGTAGAAAATACAAAAAGTACTTCAACATGAAGGATAAGAATGGGGAGGTGCTGCACTAACTGAAAAGCGTTTTATTTTTGCTAAAATTGAGCTAATAGGTCAAAGATATGAAATGTCCATTTAAAGATATTGTTAAGAAGGCTTTGCACAACTTGATTTAATTCATGTAAGGAGGAAAATTTTGTCAATCCAAATAAATTAGATGCTAAAAATGACAATGGTTGGAATCATTGGTAAATATCCCCTCTGGGGTCATAAATCACCAGAAAGCAACTGTTGCACCATGATTAGATACTTCTGTTTTTATATATATATATATATATATATATTTATTTATTTATTTATTTGCAAGCTGAGAGATGTAGAACAGAGACGGACAGAGAGAATGGGTATGATGCTGCAAATGACCCCCAGATGCATGTGGCACTGTGCACCAGGCTTTACATGGGTACTAGGGAATAAAACTTGGATTGACAGACTTTGTCAGCAAGTGCCTTAGGCACTGAGCCATCTCTCCATCCTGAACAATTCTTAAAAATATCTTGTTGATACACTTTAAATGTCCTCAGTTTTCACTACATTCTGAACAGATTCTCCATAAAGCATGATAAGTTAAAGGGTATAAGCATTATTAATTTAGAGAGATTTTGATGAGTATAACCTCTCTTTTGGACAGACTAGGTGGGGCTTCTTGTTGGAGTTCATAATCTTGGTCAACATAGGATTCTGACTTGGTTCCCAATTCCAGCTATGGGTTCCTTTTTACTGACCAGATCTCTTACCCAATCAAAGAGTTATTTGTTACCCACCTAGGTTGGCTGCCATTATTGCACAGGTATGTGCATGCTGTCAGGCTGGTGGCTTTTGTATAGCAGTGACCCTTGCTTGCTAATAATATTGGCCATTTTCCCCTCATGAGCTCACGTAGCATTTTCCAGCACTATATAGACTCACCATCTGGGGATTGGCTTCCTTCCAGATTCTAGCAGAGTCTCTCAATGTTTTGTATCAGCACCAAGAGAAGATAGCTGACTCCTTGTTAGAAGATGAACCACCCTTTGTACATCGGCTAGGGCCAAGGTGAAACCACAGAGGATTTGGTGAGATGATCAAGAATGCTGCTTCCATGGGGAGCCTAACAACCTGTGCCAGGGCGATGGAGACAGACACTGAGAATACTTAAAATTTATCAAGGCAGAAATCCAAAAGATGCTGAGAGCTCAACTTAATACTTAAGACTTAAAACAGAAGCATTAAGACTCAGGGAATTTTATGGAAGATGGGGTGAAAGGATTTTAAGAGCCACAAAGTGGGAGGGAATATCCAGAGACATTGTCACATCCCCAAATTCTGAATGCTTCTCTCACAATTCATAGCCCACAACTGCATGGTGAATAGCAACAATCCACTGAGGACTCTCAGTGGAATTGGACAGGGGGAAAGAAATGATTGTATCAACACATGCTGTTTCATACAAACTTTATGTGATAGGTAGGTAGGTAGGTAGGTAGGTAGGTAGGTAGATAGATAGATAGATAGATAGATACATACATACATACATACATACATACATACATACATACATACATGCATACATATAGATAGATATATAGATAAAATCTTTCTATCTTGTGGATGTTTTGTGCCCACTAATTTCACTTCCTTAGAGCTAAGCATATTGCTTAGACAAATTATGCCCATAGGCTCTTCAATTTAAACAACCACATGAAAGGCAAATGCTTGGCGTGTCTCACCATGATTTCATATCAGCTTTTGGAGGTCAGCTTTTTGCTACTGTTATAGATAATTTTCTACTAGATGTGCTATAACCAGATTTTGAAAGTCATTATTTTCATGATTTTTACTTTCTTAACATCCCATAGTAATGAAAACTTAAAGGGAATTTGAAGGAAATAATGAAGTAAGAACTACTTGTAAGTTTTTTTTTAAATTAATTAATTTATTTATTTGAGAGCGACAGACACAGAGAGAAAGACAGATAGAGGGAGAGAGAGAGAATGGGCGCGCCAGGGCTTCCAGCCTCTGCAAACGAACTCCAGACGCGTGCGCCCCCTTGTGCATCTGGCTAACGTGGGACCTGGGGAACCGAGCCTCGAACCAAGGTCCTTAGGCTTCACAGGCAAGCGCTTAACCGCTAAGCCATCTCTCCAGCCCTACTTGTAAGTTTTAATGCTATGTAATAACTTGCTTTTCATAACGATCTATTTCTCTAGTGAGCCTGTTGATGGTATTCTGATGAGGTAGAAAGGAATGAAAATAATAATTTATGTAACTGTTTAAAATTTTATAATACCATTGTTTATGAAAGTTATTTATTTTAATGATACATGCATATATGGTTATATTTAAATGTTAAACACATTCTCAGTACTCATAAACTAGAATCTATAAATACTAACTACATACTATTACTTAAAGAAGTCCTACAGTTATTATTTCCAGAAAAACTGGCTTAAAAATCTTATAAAATATATTCCTGATAAAGATTGTAATTATATATTGTTTCATGAGAGGCATTAAATAGCACTTAAATATAGTCATAAATAATATAATTAGAGAGTTAATTAAAAAGTAGAAGTATGGGATTGTTATAAAGAAAGACAAGTTCATAATGTATTTTGTCTTCATTTGACATCTTTTATTGGATAAAATGTTTTGAATATTTCTTTTATCTAAATGGTAGCTTTAAATTTTATTTTGTCAACAGTCTAAACATAAACCATATAAATTTGGAATGTATGATTTATAAGGTTTATGCCATGTACTGCCATTTGTTATTGACAGAAACTGCAATTCATATATTTTCAAATAAGACATGAGTGGTGGTTTGATTCAGGCATCCCCCATAAACTTAGGTGTGCTGAATGCTAGGTTATCAGCTGATGGAGATTTGGGAATTAATGCCTCCTGCAGTCAGTGTGTTGTTGGTGGCAGGATTATGGGTATTACAGTCAATGTCCCTTTGCCAGTGTTGGACACACTCTCCTGCTGTTGTTGTCCACCCAATGTTGGCGAGGAGGTGATGTCCACCCTCTGTTCATGCCATCATTTTCTCCTGCCATGGTGGAGCTTTCCCTTGAACTTGTAAACCAAAATAAAAACCCATTTTTTCCCCAAAGCTGCTCTCAGTAGGGGGATTTCTTCCAGCAATGTGAACCTGATAACAGCAGTAAAGTTGGTACCAGGAGTGGGATTTATACTAGACATCTGACTTTGTGGTTTTGGCCTTTTGGAGCTAATTTTCAAAAGGAATGTGGAAGGATTTGAAACTTTGGCCTAAGAGACACCTTGTAGTGCTGGAAGTACAGTTTGATGGACTATTCTGGTCAGAGTTGAAAGACCTGAATGCAATAAGAAGTATGGACTGTGGGGTTGGCTTATGAGGGTGAAAAAGAGTTTTACTTGTACTGGGCTAGAAGCACAGTGTATGAGAGGCTTGCTGCTATGCCCATTTGTGCAGGGTTTCTTTGCACAAAAATGGACTGGTGTGAGCAGAGGGATATGGTACATGAAGAATTCTTTGGGATGAAACTTCTGCCTGTTCAGCTGCAATTGTGAGAGATTAGAAACACTGAGATTTGGTCATTAGACTTGCATTGGGACAAAGAAGAATGTAGTCTTTTAAAGGGGACTGAATGCTGAGGTGTGTTCTGGTCTTCAAAGTCTGTTTAATTCCCCCTGGATTACCAAATTGTTACTCAAGATGGTATTGTGGAGTATGAGAAATTCAGGAAAGAGAGGGTCATTGAATTTTCAATATGGTCTTGTGTTTTGGGCATAGCCATGGGCAAGGTGTAGCAGGTTTGCTTGATTGCCCGTATGAAGATCCGATGGAGACTTGAGGATGAACCACGGGTTGCAGTGAAGACACAGTGGAGATACTAGGACCACAAGTTTGCTCCTAAGGACAGCTGTTGGCCCCAGATAAAAGTTTTCCAGGACTGTGAATAGCCTAGCTTGAGAGGTAGAATTGTAACTTCAGAGACTTATTGCTGGTTAAAATTATTGGACTTGGAGATTTGTCACCGAATAGAGTTGTTGGACTTGGAGCTACAGAGTTTGATGTTTGTCCTGTTTAAATGTTGCATTGGTTGAATGCTTCTTTGCTATGCTCAGTGGCATCTTTTGCTTGTGAATGTTTATTTTGTGTCATTTTGGGATTTTTGCTTTATTTTTGGTAATATGTCTCAGTTAAAAGATTTTGATTATGGGGATGTTTGAACATCATTGGGATTGATGAAAAATATGGATAATTTAAAATTTGGATGAGTGCATTCTATTTTATATCATGTATGGTTATCAGTTTAAGAGGGTCAGGGCAGAATGTGGTGGATTGGTTTAGCTGTCACCAATAAACTTGGTGAATGTGATTTGGGAATTAATGCCTCCTGCAGGCATTGTATTGAGTGTAATGTCAGAGGCAGGCTTATGAGTATTACAGCCAGTGTCCTCTTGCCAGTGTTTGCTCTCCTGTTGCTGTTTTCAATTCAATGTTGTCAAGGAAGTGATGTCCACCCTCTGATCATGCCTTCATTTGCCCCTGATATTGTGGAGCTTCCCCACAAGCCTGTAAGCCAAAATAAACCCCTCTTTTCCCACAAACTGCTCTTGGATGGGTGATTTCTGCCAGCAATGTGAACCTGAATGCAACAACATGTACTTCAGTGAAGGATGTAAAATCTCTGTAAGTAGTAAATAAAACAAAACCTACTATAAAAAGCAAAACATCTCTGGTTTTGGAATCTGCCACTCCTCTTAGTCCTTCTCCTCCAACATGGGCTCTAAATTATATGTTACAAAAGATACTCCATTGGCATGTCTACAAACTAATTTAAAGTAACTCAGATTATCTGAGCTCCTGCCTATCAAATTACTCAGACTCTATTTAAATTTGGCCATAATATTCTCTAGACAATGGCCACTACTGACCTGAATTTGGTATAATTGATTTCAACATTCTCATTGGTCTTGATAACTTTCTCCAACAACATGGCAAATAGTCTCAAATTCAATCCCTCACTCTTTCTTCTTGTGAAACTCAATCTCTCACAAACAGTTCTGTCAGCTAGCCATGACTTTCCAGAGTCTCTCCCTTTCACACCAAATTCAAGCTATCTCACTAAATCAAATACAAAACCAGCTTTAAAAATAAATAAATAAATAAACCTTTGTATTTACTGAGCCTCTTTAGCTTCTTCTACATATGGATATCTAAATTTTCTCTCCTTGTTAAAATTTAAAGTCACTATACAGTTTCAAGACCTTTTTCTCTTTTTCTTTCTTTTCATTACAAGCCACAAAAGAAAACCAAACAACAGAGGCAGGACAATAACTGTACACAAAAACTTTACTCTTAAATGACTCAAAAGAACCAGTGCCTACCACACAGCTAGACAAAATAAAGAAAGACAAACAACAAGGGAAATCCTATAACTCCAGCCCCCTTATATATGGTTAATGGCCACAAAAGAAAAAAAAAATATCAGAGTTAAATGCAAACCATTGGCTGTTGCCATCTCAAGATTAAGTCCTCACTAATGTAAAACACAACTAAAGTCTTAAAAAGGGATGTTTCTTCGTGTTTTGTGTTATCATATTTACTGCTGGCCAACCATGCCATATCATATGTTCTATGTTTCATGTAGTCTGTCTTCATGTGTGACTAAATTAATGGTATTTATTTATTCCAATGCCTATGGTCATTATGTGTTCTGATGCTTATATATTTAAGATGATGTTAGGTTATTAAAACCAGTTCTATGATATATTTCTCACTTTAAATTCTAAGATGTTCTGCTAAGGATGCTTCTCTACAGATTTTAATAATGCAATGATTAACTTCATGATGCTGAACTAACTTACTTCTTTGCCAATTGCTTCTTTGTCAATTGATAATAAGATAAGTCAATTGGGTGAAGTTCTGTTAATTGTCCTATAAAATGATTAAATTTTTATAAAAAGATAAAATGTGGTTATTAAAGCATGATATAAGAAATATTTTTAATAATAGACACACAGAACATTATTAAGAAAGATGTTTAAGTGGTCAATACGAGTACAAAAAGGTGTAAAGACGTAAACAGTAAGATTAAAAGACAAAAGATGATCTTCAGGCAAAGGTAAAACATGACAAGCCATCAGAAAACCTAGATACTCCTGATTACAGCTTCTTCCCATAGTCTCTGATGGTTTCCAGGAACTTTTAACTGACACATAATGTTCTAATTCTTGGGAAAACTGAGCCTTAAGGTAAAGGTTGACTTGCTACTATTTAATTTCCCAAGATGATGATCTCATACTAAAAACATTAAAGTTTTAAAAATAACTCCTATTTTACTTAAACTAAAACATTTGTTATCCAACAGTGTTTTCTCTTTAAAAACAAAAATTTCCAAGGTTTTATTAGAGCTCACATATTTTAGTTCATCACTGACTAAATTCTGCTCTTTCATGAACCACCACATAATTAAGTAACTGTCTCATTGAAGGTACCTGAAGGTCATTGCTCATAAGTAAAGTCACTCTTAAGACATATTCTCTATGTCAGGGTACAGCCCTACCCTCAAATAATAGTCTTCATCTAAAATAATGATTTCAAACTCTATGGCCCTGTTTCCAACCTTTGTTGGGTAATTGGTACCTGAATAGGTATCTAAACTAACCAAATATGTTATCAAATACAAATGCCAATACTTTATTCTGTCTTGTCTTTTCCTGACAATTTCTAAATTAAATCAATTGGTTTAGATTTGTTGACAAAATAATATTTTCAAAACTGATAAGATATTCTGCCTGCATTTCTCTGTATTTCTCTCAACTTAATTGTTTACATAGTTTAAACTTAATTCTCTATCATAAGGTAGTAAATTTATTTATAGTGTCATACCTCATCATACAATAAAATAAAATTTAAAGGTCCTGGCCCAAAGTTATGCCTTGTACTGTAATAAACTATTATGTTGGTTATGTCTCATACAACATAGTCTTTTGTATTGACACTGTAGTTTTTGTACTATCTCAAAGCCATAATTTGTATTACAGTTTCTCACCTTTACTAAAATTATCTTTTATTTCTTCTTAACTCCATAACACAGCTATGGGTATCTTTTTACTAATTAACCCTTACTTCAGGCTTGAGACTTATGTTAATGTAAAAATAGACTAATTGTCCACTTTGTCTCTAGTACCAGTTCTGTAAGTCTTAGTTCCTGTGACAATATCAAGGTTAACATGATCAAGATATTTTAACTAGATGTGTCTTTTTATTAAAACTCTAAATGTGACATGTAAATTGATTTTAAAAACTGTCTAGACCTCTACAGTTTCAACAATTGACCTTAAAGATTCCTATAGCAGAGTAACTCCATCTATCTGGGCCCCTTTTGATTGTTATCCAAGGCCTAAAAGTCAACAGAAGTAGGGACCCTTTCTCACCTTTTTTCACTATTCCACTTCAGCTTAAAAAATTCAGATTCAAAAATATCACCAATCTTCCAAAAACATGGGGTACCTCTCTCTTTTTCTTTTAAAAGTCAAACATTAGTTTTGGAGGTCATTAAAATATAGGTTCAATTTTCTTTGCCCCTTATAGCACTAAATGGGTTATAAAATGCTATTTCAGATTGAGATGACTTACTTATGTCCAAATTATAAGCTTATATGTTCTCTGTCTGATAAAACCATTTTTTAACATAAAAAATCTGTTTCTTATGTGTTCTACTCTTATGTTTTCCTATTGGGTAAGACTTTTACTTGTTTGTATAAGCTTATTCTGATAGATAAAACTGGGCCTAATTATATAAAGTGTATTTCATTATATTATATAAGAAATATAATTATGTAAAACATAATTTCATTGTGTTTATAAAATAAGTAACTGATAATAACAAATTATCAAGACTAATAAAACTTTTAGCATTTCAGCCTAAAATAATTCCATTAGTTCTAAAATTAAGACTTTTTGATCTTTAGACAAAATAAAGACCTTGAGCCTTCAATATTAAAGATTTACAAAAAAAAAAGAAATAAAACTTTAAACATAATTTCAAAATTAGTTCTTAATCTCTACCATTTTAAAGTTTAATATAGTTTATGATATTTCAAATGTTGCTTCAATACTAATCTCTTCTGCTTCCTACCTTACCTAAACCAATCTTTTCTGTTGTTGTTTGTTGTTGTTTATTTTCATTGGATAGCCACAGACAGAGAGAAAGAGGGAGGGAGGGAGGGAGGGAGAGAGAGAGAGAGAGGTGGAGAGAGAGAGAGAGAGACAGAGAGAGAGAGAGGGAGGGAGAGAGAGGGGGAGAGAGAGGGAAAGAATGGGTACACCAGGGCCTCCAGCCATAGCAATGAACTCCAGGTGCATGTACCCCCTTGTGCATCTGGTTTTTATGTGAGTACTGGGGAATTGAGCCTTGAAGCCAGATCATTAGGCTTCCTAGGCAAGTGCTTAACCACTAGGCAATCTCTCCAACCCCCCCCCCAAATCTTTATATATCCAACAATTACAATTAATGTCCCTTCCAAGTTAACAATTCCTTCTTCTTTACCTATCACATAAGTTATTAGGATTATTTGTCAACCTTAACTATAGTATTCATGGCACCCATAAATGTCATGTCACATACAAATATTTCATATATGGATAATAACCAAATTATAAGGGCTAATAAATTTGACATGATCTAAAAGTTTCTTTCCTAATGGCTCCTAAAGAGCATCCGCCTTGCCTGTTCATAAGAACCACATGAGATAATAGCCTACTTTGTACACAAACTACAAAATAAAGCTTGGTAAATAAAAAAATCAAAAGTTGAGATTCACAAAAACCACACCCATGTTACTAAAATTTCATTGATAGACTACAGCTACTGTGGAGAAGTAAATGTTACCAATGCACAGCCAATAATATTGTGATCTATATTAGCCTTTTTAATGGCCAATAATATTTCTTTACACGGGACTTGACATCTTTCTGTGCCCAACAAAAATATCTATTACTAAAAGTTAAAAAGTCTCACAACTCTACTTCCTTCAAGATAAACCTGGACCAGTGCGTTTTCTTCAGGATCCTCCTTATAAACTTAAACCCCTACCTAGCTCAGCGCTTCAGCCTCCATGTGGCACCTCACTGTGCTTGATCTCTGTTGAGATCAATTCTGACTTGATTTTCTCTTTCACTTTCCTTATAATGTCCTAGTTACCTCCAACAAGGGTTGACTTCCTAATGTCATTTCACAGGAGTTAGAATTTTAGCATTGGGATCCGGGGATGACTAAATATATAGATCATATGAGATTGCTTCCCCTATAACCACAGTGCTTCCATAGTTGTATTAGTCAGGGTTCTCTAGAGGAACAGAACTGCTAGAATGAATTATTTAAAAAGGGGATTTATTGGATAAGCTTACAGTAGTCCAATAGCATTTACAGGCCCAAGAATCACCGATCCTGGTAGCTGCCCAGTCATCCTGTCCAGAAGCCTCAGCAGTCCCAACCTGGCACTGCAGGTGGTGCAGGGAAGCTTCCTGAGGAGCTGCTGGGTTTCGATCCACATGGGTCTTCAGTTGATGCTGGTCTTCAGTCTGCATTGGTCTTCAATCCACACTGGAAGGTAGCAAGCAGCTCCGGCAGCCAAGAGGAAGGGAGGAAGGAAGGAAGGAACTCTTTTTACCCAGAGCTTCCTTATATCAAGTCCCCTTCTGAGCCGGGGGGGGGGGGGGGGGCATTCTGGGAGAAGGGCTCACTCTGGGGGAAAGGCTTCTTCCTTTAGTTGAACCTTCCTAGAAGCAACCTGTGGTTTACTAGACAGATCAAGTTGACAACACCTTAAGTATCACAATAGTTTTATTCCAAATTGGCATTTCTCTCTTTTACCTGCTATGAGATCAGAACACAACACATAATTAACTTTGTGTAGCAATGTTTTTTTTTTTTCATTTTGTTTCAATGAAAATAAAATAGCTATGATTTTAAATACTTATTTGTTTGTGAACTTATGTTGTCCATGTGAATTTATCTATTGAATTAATTGCATTTCTTATTTCTCATCAATACCTTGCTTATTGTTATGACAAGATTAGGTATCATACATCTTAACCTTTTAAAAAATTCATGTTATGTTGGGATGGAGAGATGGCTTAGTGGTTAAGCGATTGTCTGTGAAGCCTAAGGACCTGGGTTCACGGCTTGTTTCCCCAGGACCCATGTTAGCCAGATGCACAAAGGAGCATAGGCGTCTGGAGTTCATTTGCACTGCAGGCCCTGGTGTGCACATTCTCTCTTTCTATCTGCCTCTTTCTCTCTTTCTTTGTAACTCTCAAGTAAATAAATTATAATAGACAAAATTTTAAAAAATTCATGTTATGAGAGAGACAGAGAAAGAGAGAGGGAGGGAGAATGGGTGTGCAAGAGCCTTCAGCTGCTGTAAATGATCTCTGGATACATGCACCACCTTGTGCACCTGGCCTACTTGGGTCCTGGGGAATCCATCCTGGGTCCTTTGGCTTTGTAGGCAAGTGTCTTAGTTGCTAAACCACCTCCCCAGCCCCATTCTGGCATTTTTGAAAACTTTTTTTTTTTAATTCCCCAATTCCTGTCTCTTCACCCCTAGTATTCTCTCCCTTCCTGCTCACAACCCTTACCTGTAACCTGTGCTCTTTCATCCTCCCTCATCCCTCTTCCTGCTTTTCTCTTTTTGCTTGCTCTGGGTTACTTTTCTACCTTTACAGGTTTCTTCCATTTTATTCCTTTATGTACATGTTTCTAGGCAAAATTGTCCTTTTCTCTTTCAAAATGATCTGAGCTATATCTATACCATCACTCAAATTTTGTTTTTACTGATTCATCCTAAACAACTTTTTAAATTTTACCCATATTGTTATACTATCAAAAGCATCCTGATCTTAATAAGCAAAAATTTAAATTATAATCTTCTGATGATTCTTTACCCTTCCATAATTGTTCCTCATCTAAAGTTACTAAATATCAAATACAGAAGCATATTTTAATTCTGGAAAATTCCATATCTTTAATCGTCCCCGTGTTGCTGCAGGATAGTGTTGTGTGGAATTAGAACTCCCACCCATCACTTCCCAAGTGTTGTTTACTGTGCACACTAGAAAAAAAAAATTGAAAATTCAGACTAGGAGAAGGGTAAATTACAAAATTAGTTTTAGAGAGAGCTAAGATAAGAGGGATAGCAAAGTAGCAAAGCTCCCACACTAGAAGAAATGTTTGCCCTTCCCATCTGGGAACCGGGAGATGAACCTGGTAAAATTTCTCACATTGGAGAAAGCCTTCCTCATTTTTATGAATCAGAAATCAAATTAGAATGAACCTCATACCAGTCTCAGGTGTGTATGGAGGGATTTGATTGGCTAGTGGGCCCAGGAGGAACATTGACTTAGTAAGACATCTGATACAATGTGACCAAGGGGGGCTACGCCCATGAAACTTAGGAAGAAACAGGAAGCATATATAGTGGCTGGAGGCCCTGATACATCTGTCCTTTCTACCTCTCTCTTTTTCCTTCTTTCTGTCTTTCTTTCTTTCTTTCTTTCTTTCTTTCTTTCTTTCTATCTATCTATCTATCTATCTATCTATCTATCTATCTATCTATCTATCTATCTATCTATCTATCCAACTATCTATCTATCTTCTATCTATCTCTCCCTTTCTCTCTCTTTCTCAAATAAATGAAATCTTTTTAAGTTCATAAAATTAAAGATTGTTTTGACAAAAAAAGGTGTTATCAGCTGTTATTTCCAGATCAGAATGAGAGCACTCCTTTCATGCTCAAAAGTGATGTAGCAAGCTGTGAAATTGCATAGTCAATTTTGCTTAACAAGTTCTTCAGAACCTAGCATCCTAACATAATTAATAGAGAGAAATTAAAAGCAAACAGGTGAGATAGTGTTTATAGATCTTAGATCAGGGCATAAAACTGTGTGGACAAAAAAAAATGGTACCTAAGTTGTTACTTTTTTACTTCTATTGATGTGTTGTATGGGATGGAAAGATTTTGTTTGCACTAAGTATTGACATAGGTCAATTGCATCACTTTTTAAAGCTGTGTGCGTGTGTGTGTGTGTGTGTGTGTGTGTGTGTGTGTATGTGTGTGTGTTTGGATTTACCTGGGTTCTAGGAAATCAAACATGGATTAGCACACTTTGCCAGCAAGTACCTTTAACTCCTGTGCCATCTCCCCAGCCCAATATTGTAAACAGAGAATTTGAGACACAAAACTCTACTGATGTAGAATAAGAATTATTTTTATGATTATGTACTTTCATGCAAGAATAACACACAATTAAGAGCTATCTGAAATGTGACAGATCAAAACTGTTTGTCATATGAATTATGCTGTCAGTAAGGACATACTTCTCCAATCATGGCTTTTAGAATCAATGATTTGTTAGTACAACAGTCACAATTAGGTATACCAGAAACCTTGTCTCATGTGGATATTATCTTAGTCCTAGCTAGAAACTTTGCAATGTTGAATTAAATTTTTCAGGCTATTAGAGACAATTTAAAAGAATTACTTCTTTGCAATAATGGCTAAATGTAAATTAAGTTAGTCTATTATGTCCATGCATTGCCTGAGCAACTGGTAAGAGTGGCAGACACACAGGAAAGGAATGCTCACTCACCTTGAGGAATAAAGGACAAAACCACAAATGAGTTAGATTACATTATGAGTAGTAAGTTTTGGCCAGATTGATGATATCTTTTTTTTTTTTAAATTCAGACACCAAGATATTCATTTCTATTAGAAGCCAATCCAAATAAGCATTAACTGTAGAAAGAAACACAGAGAAAGACTGTGAAAGTGTCCTTAGTGGCTAATGAACTGTCATGGTAGTGGGCACGCAAGCACACCTGGAGAGTAACCACCAGGAGAGAGGAGGGGCATTTTCAACTTCCAACCAGTGATATTTTTCTGGATGTAAAATTAAAACTTTATATCAAAATAATATAAAATTTGGGATATATTTATTTTAAAGGACTAAAACCGTTCAAATGTTTCATAGTAGTCAAAGGTAGTTTTCATTCTTTTATTTTCAGTTTACCTTACTCTGCAATATCATGGAGCCATTGGTTGTGAACTATTTACAACATATTAGAAAATGTAGTTCATATTTTTATATCAATTTTCAGAAAATTAGAGACTTCAGAGCTCCTCACATTTGTAGACTTATTGATGACCATTGTGTGTGTCTTGTCTATATACACCAAATGCTCTTTTATATATTATTTTCTGGGGACTCAATCTTCATACTTCAATTGTGATTGTCATATAAATGCCATTAGAGACTTTTGGAATGCAAAATCTGGAATAGGTCTTTCTATTCCAATTCTGATTTCAATCTTGTGTTATTTTGGCACTCTATAATTTGTAGTATTACATATATTTTTAATAAATACCTGGAATACAGCACAAGTACAAAAGAGGCCGATGCTATTTTCAGATTTCTTTAACTTTGATGTGAAATTTTGAGTTTGAATTGAATATACCACTTCACAATGTCCTTTCTTTTCTGAGGAGAAATGAAATTTTAGTCAAACAATTATGTGCTATTAAGTGAAGAATGAATTATCAAGAAGATTACACCATTAGTGAAATTTAGATTCTTAACTTCACACAGTAAACATGTAGAAGCATTCCAAGACAGCAGGCACTGTGATTTAATATTTCTTAGAGATTTTATTTATAACTGAATTAACGCTCTCATCTGTAATAAAGCTTATGTTTTAGGAATTATCCCATAAATGTTTAAAAACACATGATAAATTCTGAGAGAATATATTAAGATATTTTATTTTAAATGATTAATTCATATTATAAACAATGGTGCTGTATGGGAAATATGTATGTTTCAAATTGTCTTACATTTTCAATTTCTTACAATATTATTGTCATCCATCTGATTGTTCTGTGTCTTTAAAAAATCTAAAATCTTGTGTTTTTTTTTTTAACCTACATTAAGCATACATTTAGCTCAGGTTGTTTTTCTTCTCCATATACAAGGCTCAGGGACAAGGCTATAAATATAATTATGTTAATGTGGAGGAGTCATAGAAATCATTTATATTAGGTAAAAATAAATTCATGAGTACTAGATTCAATGATACATCATCAGCTCTTTGCAAGAAACAGTAGGAGGTAGATATGTTTGAATTTTATTGTTGATGATATAGGTTTTGGCAGCCTGCTCTCTTAAGCTAATCCCATGATGCCTTAAGTTTTTATCCTAGTCTGTAACTTTCTTGGTCCAGACAGATGTGGTATAGTTGGCTCATCTCATACTAGAATCTTGGCTTTCTCTTCATACTATTCTGCTAGTTCACCCAGCATTTGCTGCCATCTATACAAATCAGGTTCTCTAACCAACAGTGAAAGCATCATTGATGAAAGAGGATAAACACATATAGTTGGAAGACATTGTGATGGGACTACCTCTCCATGTAGCTAGAGAACAGTGCAAGCCTCCCTCTATGATCTATGACCTTACCAGCTGTAGTCTTTTGCTTTTCACTGTGATCATGGTTGCACTAGTCAGTTCCTATTGGGAGGACAATTTTCACAGTACCATTTTTCTATGCTGTGACTATTATATTCTTTCCTCCCCCTCTTTCACACTGTTCATTGAGCCTTAAAGGCTTTGTTAGAAGCCTACTTTAGTGTTGAGCTTTCAGAAGCCTCCTACTTTCTGCTTCAGTGAGTTTTAAATCTCCTCTGTGTCTACTGCCATCTCCCTGGAGAAGGTTCTGTGGCTAGTCATGAGAGTAGCATCCATACTTAATCCACCTCCTCATGTGTAATACCTCCCCAGGTGATCTCACTGGTACAACCATGACCCCACAATGACTATGGATTCCCCACTGACAAGGGTGTTTATGCGATTGGGTGTATAGAAGTGGAGACATAAGAGGATAGCCAGATGGGAATATGACCATTTTGAAATATGTTCATATATTAAATTTCCCATTAATTATTTTAAAAGTAAAAAATAGTTTTTTCTATGTTTTCCTTACCTTTCTTACTCTAATTTCATACCTAATTAGACTGTATCTTTCTCTTTCTCTCCCTCTTTTTTTCTCTCTCTCTCCCCTAAGATACCCTCACATTTTGACAAATCTAAATGCATTCCTTCTACTTGATTATATCTGAGAAGCTTAATATAGCTTGGGGGAAAATTTGATACATATATATATATATATATATATATACATAGATACATATATATATATATATATATATATATCAACAACTTTTAATGTAAGAAAGAGATTTTATTTCTATATTTTCCTTCTCTTAGCAAATTCTCAGCATTTGTCTTTATACACTATTTGAATTATTTTCTTTTTATGTCACAACATTATTTGTTATGTAAATCTTTAAAAAGATAAATGAGAAATACAAAAATGCAATGTATAGATACAGCTAAATGCAGAATGCTGGCTTTTGTTTTTCTCTTCAAGGGGCCATGATTCCCATTTCTAGCAAAACACTGAAACTGAATATAGGTAAAAATAGGCTGGTCATAAGCTTCAAAATTTCTCTAGATACTATCTACAAATGCATTTTTCCCTGAAACATACCATATGAAATATTTTATTTTAAAAGGGCCAATATATGGTAAATATCTAAATTAAATGTTATTACACAATGGAGCAATAAGAAAATTCTGGCTATCAAGGATATATATTAATCCAAAACAAACAAAAAACATTGTTATTAAAAAAAAAAGCTCTAAGTACCAGCACAATAGGACTTTAGTTTCTTGTCTTTTTTTCCATATATATTTGTAAACAATGTAAGGGGTAAGTATCAAAAATAGGATCAGCCGGGCGTGGTGGTACATGCCTGTAACCCCAGTATTCAGGAGGCAGAGGTAGGAGGATTACTATGAGTTCGAGGCCACCCTGAGACTACATAGTGAATTGCAGGTCAGCCTGGGCTAGAGTGTGACCCTACCTTGAAAAACCAAAGGGAAAAAAAAAAATAGGATCAGGGCTGGAGAGATGGCTTAGCTGTTAAGTGCTTGCCTGTGAAGCCTAAGGACCCCAGTTCAAGGCTTGATTCCCCAGGACCCACATTAGCAAGATGCAAAAAGGGGCGCAAGCATCTGGAATTCATTTGCAGTGGCTGGAGGCCCTGGCATACCCATTCTCTCTATATACATCTGCCTTTCTCTCTGTGTCTGTCACTATCAAATAAATAAATAAACAAAAAAATTTAAAAAAATAGGATCAATTGTGTTAAACTAAATTACATTATTGTATAGGTTGCCCTAATTGAGACCTATGTATTGTAATTATAAAAGGCAAGCATATTTTGCATCATTTTATTATAATTTATCTTCATGAAACCTTCCAATCTCCTTTCATTTTGTTTGCAATCAAACCACTAGAAAATTATTGTGCAACAGTAAAAGTGTCTTTTGCATTAAACTAAGATATGTTTTAATTTAAAATAATAAAGAGTAGAAAAGTTCTCAGAGTTGTTAACTTCCAAGTATACAACACCTCAGACAATTGAAGGATACTACACTCTGCCATGAACAACAACAAAATAATAATTGCCAGGCTGTTAAATCCATAATTATAGATAAGATTGGTAAAAATTGGTCAAACAGATCCAACTCCAAAAAATAATGATGCCCAGGCTAGCGTTTTGGCTACAGATACTTAACTGGTGGTCACAACAGTGTAAACAAACAAACAAACAGCAAAAAGAAACCTTCCCTTAATTCATGATCTGCTATCCTAACATATCTTTTTGAGCTTTCCAGTGCTGTCTTCCCCTTTAACTGAAGACACTTATACTCTGAATCTCTGTGCTTTTGCTCATGGCTTTATTGGAACTCAGCTTCAGAGTAGTTTGGCTTTTATTTTTTATCTTGATTTTATTTTATTATTTTTTTAGATAGAGTCTCACTACTCCAGGCTGACCTTGACTTCACCCTGTAGTCCTACACTGGCCTCAAAACTCAGTTGTTCTCTTATCTCTGCCTCCTGAGTGTTAGGATTAAAGATGTAAGTCACTTAGCCCATCCTTCAGTTTTTGAACTTTATATTTGACATTTTTTCAAAATCTTTTCACTTGTCTCCATCTTCTTCATATCAGCTATATGCTCTCTTCTTTGATGGGTTCAAGAGAGCTGTTAGTAAGCTACCCTGTATTCTTGTCATTATCAACTCCATTGTTAGTCTCAGCTGGTTGCTTTCTGCTTCTGTAGTTCTCATAGTACACATTATTAGTAATATCTTTCAAATCCTGATTATGTGTGCTTATCAATGTTGTTGTAGAACTGGAAAATCAAATCATAATATTCAACATTTTCAACATCAGCCACACCCTAGAGATACTGCCTTCCACTGTCATTAGCTTCAGTGATAGTATAATTACATAACACAGCAAGAAATACCCAGTGCTTTATCTTTCCAACCACCTTATTTTCTTTTACATCATATTTCTGGCAATTCATTTATCTTTGCTTTTTGTGGTACCAAGGATTGAACATTTTATAGATGCTAGACAACCAAACTGTCTTTAGCTCTCTTTTTCTTTGTTATTTTGAGACAATAAATTTAAAATTCCTCATAAAGAAGAAATTATTTTTCACTTCAGTTGGATTTATCAAGTAACACAACAGTGAGTATAACAGTTAAGGTAGTGATATTTTCCCTCTAATTCCTAATAGCAGGGGCACTAACCCAACAATTAGTGGCTATACTATTACAAAATGAGTGTTCTTTTTAAAATTGTAATCTCCAATTCATTCAATAGAACACTGAGAAAGAAAGAAGATAACCAAATGTATTTCTGCAAAGTTTATTAATGTAAGAAGAGAATTTATTATAAATACTAGATGAAAGTTGGGATTTGATAATGTAATTTCACATATAGCAGTGTTTCCCAAAAGAAGGTCTATACTAGAATGACTTGGGCTTTTTCTTTCAATTTTGTTGACAGATAATAATTGTCTTCGTGTTCAGGGTGCAGTTTCTGTGCATGGACCATTATGAAAGGACAGATCAAGATAAAGAGCACATTGATTGAATCAATATTTATTTTTGTTATAGCAGCATCTAAAATCCCTTCTTATAGTTAGTTTTCAATATGAATTATACTTACCCTACTGTGTTATAGATCAGTGCACATTCCTCCAAACAGCAAGTCTGTACTCACTAAGCAATGCCTTCCTCTTTGCCAAGCCTCTCCATTACTTTACCCTCCAAAACTAAAAACTTGGCATTTGAAGTCTACAGTTTTATTCCCTTCTTTGATAAATTGGATAATTTTAGCTTTGACATATAAGGAGATCATATCATATTTGTGTCTCTATCAAGATTATAATAAGAATGGTTCCTGCTTCAGGAAAATTATACCAATTTATTCATGGACATGTGCATATTAAACATCATTATTCTTAAGACTCATTCTGTACCATGATTATAAACCTTGGTTAGTGCTGGTAATTATAGAAACATAATATGGTGAAAATAATTTGTCCTGTGAATTGAGCAAGTAAAAATACACATTTCTGTTGTTTTTAATTCAACTCATTTTAAAAATTAAATTACCATTTATTTTTATTTTCATTTATCTCAAACTTACATTTAATTTTTGCTAATATATACTAAGAGTTCTGTGCTAATGTAGAAGAAAAGTAACAATTAATTTTCAATATATATGAAATATAACATAGAAAGACATTCTGTAAGTCTGCCTCCCTCAACTGAATTGTAAATGTGAAAATGAAGAAAATGTATTATGTGTGTATTTAGCAGTTATTTAGTATCATTTATTAGCAGTCAAACTAAGCAATGAAGACAGAAAACTTCCCATCCTTTAAGCGTATGCACACTCTCAAGAATAAAATGATACTATGTTGAGCAGCTATGTTAACATATATGCATCCCATCATGCTATCAGCCCTATAAGATCAAGATTATGGATGCAATTCAGTTTTCCTGCTGAATTAAAAGCCTGGCTCTGGATGTATTCTAATACCTTTAAACATCCAGAAAACAAAGGATTCTAAACAATGCCAGCCAATGTTCATGATTAACATTGCTCTGTACTGCATGTAGAAAATATGATGCAATCACACATCAGAGTCCAGATGCTTAACTAACACCACACATCCTAGACCACCTGTTTTCACACACTCATGTGCACTTTAGTCTGTCATTCACGGATGCCCTGGGCAAAAATTTGTATTTACTTGCCCATTGCTTTGGCAGTTTTCCAAAGACAAGTAAGTACAGTGAGCTTTACAATTTCTATGTAGTGGTTTAGTTATTCACCATCTCTATAAGCATTTCAGAAGCATTATTACCATCCAAAGAGCCTAGCCCAAAATAATTCCACCTGGTTAATATGATTTCTACAAATACCTCACATCAGCATCATACAATAATGACAAAGCATGTAGATAACATACTGATAAAAGTGTTAATTTTTCCTTAATTTGGGGAATTACCAAGGAAAATGTAAAATAAATTTTGGATAGGTTCTAAATTTTGGTAAGAACAACCAGAAATATTTACACACACACACACATGCACTCATGCACACATGACCAAGTAGATACATGTAAGTAGTGTTTGCTTTTATTCAAGAGCTACAGTGAAATATGTCCAGAGATTCTTAATGGAAGCTGACATTTATTTTTAAGAGTAAAAATTTCAGAAAGTATACGTTACATGGCAAAAAAACCCCAAAATTAAAAAAAAAATTCCCTATTCAATGTATAAGGTCCATTTTAAAGAGAATGACTATATTGCAGCTAATTTACTTTTTAGGAAAATCTTCCCTCCTGTAGTATAAGGGCATTTTAATTAAGTATTAACAAGATGTAACAAATAAGGCAAGATGAATTGCAGTTAAAGTAAGTAATTAGATAAAAGAGCTATAGTTAAATAAGTCATAAATTCTAAAAGCCTTTAGAAAACCTCACTGTCTTCAATTATTTCTTTTCCCAGGTGGATTAAGAAGCAAGCTATTAAGAGAACACTTTCATCCTATTAATTTCAAAACTGCAACAAACAAAACATGGACCAGGCAGCTGGAGTACACAAAGACCAATGGCAGTAAGAAAGTATTGCCAAGAGTTAAGTGGTCTTATTCTAGTTAGAAAGTGTTGTGTGACTGAAGCACACACATACAAATACACAATGTCTGTACATTGTGAAGGCATGTAAAACTACATTATAGAACTTACTATACTAATTATAGGGGACAAGTGTATACGACTCACTATTATTCTCTGGTTCTTTATTTTAGAAAACATGTTAGTGGCCATTTTTTATTATAGTAAAGTAAAATCAGTAAAATATCCCCAGTATGGTAATTTTACATGGAATTGGAGGATTTTCTAAGTATACCCATACTAGATATTTGAGTAACAATATAAATTAATAGGCATTTTTCTATGATTGTTATTGTATATATGTTTTTATGGATGATTTGGAATGGGCTCTGAGGAGAAAGAATCAGATGCTTAGCTATCTTTTCCTTTTTCTTTCACATTTATTTATTTTTTAAATTTTTTTCAGTGCTTAGAGATTTGTGTATACTGGGCAGGCATTTTAGGAATGATATATATTCTTAACATTTTATTTTATTTTGAAAGAGTCTCACTGGTCTGAGCTCACCCTGTCACTTAGGTAAGCCTTGAACTTGTGATGATTCAGTTTCATCCTTCTGAGTAGATAATATTTTAGACTTGCACCACCAGACTACGCTCAGGTGCTTAGTTTCTGACAGCCAACTGGAATCAAGGAGGTACAGAGTCACCAAGAGTTACAGGGTGCAATGTTAAAAATGTCCTTGCTTCATCTTTTCTTTCCAGTGGTTCTATATGGAATTATTTTTAGGGGAGGGGGTTGATATCTATCTTAAAGTTTTGGAAGAATGTGTTTAAAATAACAGTAAAATATTGGTACTTTAACAAAAGTGCAAAATGCAATAAGGCAGCGGGAAGACAATTGTTTTAGGAGTAATTAGAGAAATGGTTAAGCTCTACCTCCATTCTTTCTCCTCCTTGCGCTAGCAGGGAAGTGAATGATCTCCACTGGGTCAAGGTTCTCACTCATAAAATAAGACTAGTAATGCTGAATCCATTGGAAAGAGGCACATGGCCAATAAGTGCGCCTGACAGAGCACAGGTGCATTCCCTTTCCTAACTGTTCTTTCCAGCCTACTCTTCAGTGAAGACTACAAGAAAGACCCATCAATTCCAATTGGAAGCCAAATATTTGTGTGGAAAAGATTGGATTTGAGCTTGACTTTGAAAAAAATAGTTATGTGAAATGGGCTCCTATGCCTTTACTCCATCAATATTATATCTCTGTGTCTATTTAGTTAGATGGGAAGGAAGATGAATGCAGATGATTTCCTCAGAGAGAAGCATGCAGGACTCTTTCTAGTCACTGCCTGTTTAGATCAAAGAAGGATCCTATGAGCCCAAGAATGCTGTAGAAACTGGAAGCAGTCTCAGACTATAGTCTATAAGAAAATGAGTTCTCTTTTTCTGAGTTTACCAGCGCTGAGCTTCTGGCATACAAAATTATCATAGAGTACTCTTAAGCACTTGAGTTGGTAGTTGTTTGTTAGATAGAAATTTCAGGACTGGGGAGTAGGCTCAGTGGATAAAGCACAAGCCTAAGGGCCTGAATTTGGATCCCCAGAGCCCATGAAAACCCAGGCACTATAATGTGAATATCCGCAATGTAGTGTCCCTATAGCTAAAAGGGAGGCAGAGACAGGAGAATCTTGTGGAAGCTCTTGGGGCAGATAAAGTGGCACACACATTGTTGGCCATGGAGGACCTGCCTCAAACAAGGTGGAAGGGGACATGCAAGAAAGTTGAGAGGAAGGAGGAGAAGCTCCATCCTACTAAGAATGTTCCATTAATTGGACATTGTCAAGTTTAATGGCTTAGCAATATCCTGTGGACAGTCCTTTGAAGCTGAGAGTTTAGGGAATATTATTGTAAAAGAGCAATATCCTGTGGACAGTCCTTTGAAGCTGAGAGTTTAGGGAATATTATTGTAAAAGGGGAAAAAAAAATGACTGTAGAATGTTTCTACTTTGAAGAGGGTCTGTGACTGGCAGTATGGGCTGCACTGGTCTTCAGCAGAAACAGCGGGCCTCCACTCATTAACATGCTTATAACTGGAAGTATGGCTTGGTAGGAGAGTTCTTGCATGAGGCCCTGGATTCCATCCCCAACACTTCCAAAACACAGTGCCCTTGTTAATTCAGACACAGAGATCGGTTAGTGGTTAAGTGTTCTTTCTGTGTGAGCCTGGGCACCTGAGGGCAACCCGACAGCCCCAGTGACTGCGTCTCCAGAACCTACCTAAAAATTGTGCTAGTCATGAACAACTGTAACCCCCACCCTGTGGGGGAACAGGAGAGGCAGAGACAAGAGAACCCCCGATCCCAACTAAAGGCAAGTTCTGGAATCAGTGAGGAAAAACGTACATGTAAGTGATGGAGAAGGACACCCATTGTTCTCTTCGTCAGTCCCAGCTGAGTCCATGGGGCAGCGCAGACAAGCCCAATGGGTACTGCATCCGCACCTACAAGAACATACACCACCCACATTACACACATCACCCACACTTGCTCCCTTCAAAAGTGCTGCTGTTTAATTATGAAAACATCATACCCTTTTGCTCTATAGACAGTGATAGAATGAGTCTGTCCATTCCAGAATTCTGTGAGTGTCAAAAAATGTAGAAGAGGAGGTGAGAACAAGCAGTTCCAGATTTGGAGGACACAATTTTCGTGCTGTCATTAAGCAGTTCAAGGAACAATCCTAGAATTTTCTTTTGAGGAAACCATCTGGAATATTTTTACTTGTTGAACATCCAGGAAATCACTGAATCTCACCATGGAAGATATTATTCATTATTTGGGCAAAATATCCAGGTCTCACTGCAAAATGTGGCCCACCCAGCTGCCTTTCAAAGAAGCCACAGGAATTGCCTGTTCAGAGAAGCATTTGTTACTATGTTTCCAGAATAACTGGAATCAGCAAACAGTGAGGAACTAATTTAATCTCATCACCCCTACCCTCCAGCTCCCATGACTTATGTTCTTCTGAAGTGGACTCCACTAGGATGTGGATGGGGAAAAGCTTGCAGAAAAGCATTGAGAGAAAAACTTCAGAAAGTTCACTAGATGTTTATCCAAATGAACACATATGTCCAAGTTAATGGAGCATGGCTGATGGTTTTCAAACCCTGAGAGAGCTTAGCCTCCCTTTTAATACTCCAAGTGGTTTAGCTGACTCTCACCATATTTGGGTGCATTAAGCCTAAAGGCATATTGGATCTCTCACTGGGAGAGTTTGCAGCTGTCCACATTGCAAGGATTCTGTGCATAGGCGTCCTACATTGGCAGAGACAGTTACAGACAAGGTGGTTGGAGAGAGCATGTTGGTGGTTGGAAACATTTGTAGTGATGGCTCCCAGGCTCTGCTTTCCTTCTCACAGAAGATGAACACTGCTGTCTTCAGCAGTCCTGCCTCTCATCAGGACATGCATGGTTTGGTGATGTTGGCTCAGGTCTTAGACACCAGGTAAATATTTCAACACATCTTATCCAGTTTGGAAGCTTATCAGAGTATATTGAACATCTGGTGTTCATTTGCCGGGGAGCACCCATTCATTCTCTCCCCCCCCCCCCGTGTGTGTGTGTGTGTGTGTGTGTGTGTGTGTGTGTGTGTGTGTTTGGCAGATTAGTAAATGAAAACCCTATCAATGGATGACCACCTTGTGGCTAGAATTTATTTTATTGCTTAGGTATAAGTGGATTGTTTTGGGCTGGTGAATCAAAGATGGACAAGGCGAAATGCATCTTTTCAGAATCATTGGAAATACTCTCCTTCATTATCCTTTATAATATTTAAATTATGTCTGTATCTCCTGAATCATTCACCAGCCTCTAATGTGGGGGTGGTCATGGAGACAGAAACAAAGCTATTGCTCAAGGTCCAAGTGAGTCTATGGAATTAGCTTATAAAATTTCACCTTGTATATACATGCTCTATGTGTGCATCAGAATGGTTTCCACTCTGAGTTCTGTAAGTCTTTTAATCTTCCCTTAGCTCACTTTTTCTGAGTGTGTTATTTTGAATATTATCAAGAATGTTTATCAGTTGTTCTATTGCTTGTTTCTCCCTGCTTCTTACTCTGGTTCAGTTTTTGTCCAATTTGTGCCCATTGTTTTACAAATTTCCCCCTTCTTTGTTGCAACCATATGATGCCTTTTGCCACTGAAACCTTCTAAAATGAAATTTATAACGCTACTAAAATATCTTATTCTTTTCCCAACAAAATTCTGATCCCTTTACCTAGTATGAATGATTTTCTTTCTTTATGGTCTCATCTCCAAGAAGCCTTTAGTCCATGCCCCAAGAGATTAGTCACTTTAACTATTTAAATGCTTCCAAAGAGAACAGGATTTCCCTAGACCTCCATCTTCTGGTATCTGTAGGCTATTATTTTTCCCTTGCTCAGAAGATCAATTATGACATTTAACTAATTTGCATAAATCTCATTCATTTTTCAAGGAAAAAAATCTGTAGCTGAAATGTTACCACTTTTCAAACATCATTGTTGGTGCCCTCTCTGTGGACTGAAGTCCTATTTAACTTTATTCTTTTACTACATAGCAGATTTCATTACAGTAGCAAAATTCCCCTCCTTTTACTTTCCTCAGGATAGAGGTTCTTTATTAATTATCTTTAGAGAAACATTTTGAATATAGATTCTTAAAGATAGGAAATTGAATAAAATGGGTAATTGAATTAGTCAATGAATTAACTAATTAAATTTCTATTCTCATTCATTGCCAAAGGCTGACAATAGAGTTGTCCTTATATGGAAGCTTTTAAAATACTCATAAAATTTAAATAATATCCTTAATATTATCATATTAAGAGTCATTTCACACTAGATTTAAATAGGATACAAATGCAATCTGATGGTATGTCATGATCCTTTATATAAGCAAAGAGCAAAATGGAAGAAATGACTAAAAGTTATAATATTTCTCTAAGCTAAAAATTTACTTCCAAATTTTTAATTTCTAATTTATTTCAAAAATTTAGACTTAATTTTTATTTTTACATTTTTAATATTGTCTTTTTTTCTGACACTAGATGCTTGCAGTTCAATGATAAGTAAATGATTGGCTTTTTCATTTTTTACTTAGGAAAGATATTCTCTGTGGTTAAGATGAAAAGCAAATCACTTTGAAAATATCTCTGCCTGCCAAGTGGCATTTCACAACACTGTGAAAGCATTCTTATCTATGAAATGAAGAGCCAGCACTGTACACCACATCATGAAGTTGAATGAAAGAACCAATTATAAATATATAACAGAGCTTACATTTTACTAGCTATACATGAATTTCTTTCTTTGTAATAAAATATAAATTTTATGTGTTCAAGATATAAACTTTATTTCTTCCATGCTATAATATAAACATATTCATTTACTAAAATTTAAATTATAAATACCTATCTTATTCTCGTTCATATTGTTAGTTTTTTGTAGTTTCTGTTTATTTAGTTATGGGCATTTTAAACCCATTCCTGATGGTAGGTGATTAGATAGCTCAGAAATATTAATAGTTTTTCTAGTATTTATCTTAGCTTAACAGCTCATACCTCAATTATTTTGAGGCAGAGATATCTACAAAACCAGAATCTTGGGGAGCATGCTTAGGATGAGCAGATGGTGGATAGTACTTGGGAGAACCAGGATATATCAATACATCAAACATAGATGACTATCTTCCAGGAGATAGTTCACCTCTATCTCATCTGTCCAAATCCAGAAGTCATTGAAACTTATTTCCAGGGACAAGAAGACAGACACTATGGTCACTCAAATCTCATCAAAACAGAGATGCAAAGGCTATAGAGAAGGCAACAGTAAATCAGATCTCTGCCATGGCCTCCATATCACAGGGAACAAAGTAGAAGAGGGAGCCTAAAGATTGTAAGAACCTCAGGGTGGGTGGGAATTGCTGAAGTACCATGTCATCCCTTCCCTTTTCCAGCAGAGACTGACTGACGCCTCTTCATCCCACAATGAATACCAATAACCCCACTAAAGAAGACCCTCAGTAGAACTGGGGTAGGGGGAGAGGATATGAATAGAAGATTATATTAAAAAAATCAATAGATAAAATTTAAAAACCCAGAATTTATAGAACATATTTCTTAAGAGGATATTCATTAGATTGGCTTGAGCAGCTAGTAGTTGGTCAATGCAGGGCATTGAGTGACTTAGCTGGACAGTCACTGGCCACTGGCCCACACTGGAGGACTGGATAAGATGCAGTCTTATGTCAGCAGAAAAAGGCAGCCACACTGGCAGCGATGGATACACTCACAAGCAAGAAGTAAAGGGAGTCAGGAGGAAGTGAGTATTCTCTTGAATTTCTTTACCTTTAGAACACCTATTGAAAGGTGCCTTCCTTAGTTAACTCTTCTAGAACTGCCCGCATAGACATTACTGAGTGTTTCCTAGTTGATTCCAGAACCCATGAAGTTTACCATCAAGATTCATCATGTCATCCCCCAACTTGTGCCCTCACCCTCACCCTCACAAAAAAAAAAAAAAGCAACAATGAACTCCCCTGAATACCTCTGCTCATACTAGAGCAAATGAATAAATAAATAGCCATTAAAAAGAAGTGAAACTCCTTTAATCCCAGCATTTGGGAGGCCGAGGTAGGTGGATAGCTGTGAGTTCGAGGCCACCCTGAGACTACATAGTGAATTCTAGGTCAGCCTGGATTAAAGCGAGACCCTACCTAAAAAGAAAAAAAAAAAAAGTGAAACAACTCTAAGATTTTTTTAAATACTCCCAAAACATTTAAATTGGCAAAAACGTGAATGTATTAACAAAATAAATTAAATCAATTTTTTCAATATTTCATATTATAGAAAGGAGATATAACAGTCGTTTTAAATGCTATAAACATATCTATAGAATAGTTTAGTATTATGCTTATATCATGATGTGATGATCTCAGTTTTATAGTTTTAGCTGACTTCTTCCAGCCATCTTGAGTTGTAGCTGCATGACCACCTTTGAATACCACTGATCTGGTTTGCAGGATAATTCCCATCATACTGAATCCAATTATCCTAATACACCAAATCATTATGCTAGAATGTGAAATTTTAAAACCCAGACTGCTGCCGCTAGTGCTAGGAATGTACGTAACATTCTTGATATTAGCTTAGTAAAATCCTGTACATTCTGATTTGAATGAAATCATTTTGTCCTGAACATTATTATATAAGGTCCCTCTTGACCCTAAATAAGTTCACTATCTATCTTAATACTGTCTCAAATATATTTCTTTTTATTAGTCCCCAGGGAATCACACTGTATGAATCCTTGACCTGTCTGTCTCTTTATCTGCTCTCACAGCTGCTTGTGGCTGGTATAGACACACTGAGACCAGGTTTATCAGCAGTGTTGTCTACCATTCAGTGACATATGTTTCACACACACACACACACACACACACTTGTTCCTAGACATCTGTCAGGTATTTATTCCAGGTCTAACATGGATACCAAAATCTGATGATTCTTAATCCTTTTTGTAAAATGGAATAGTACTATTTGTATATAACCTATACATATTTGAACACATTTCTTCTTTACTTAAATACCTAATACAATGTAAATATCATGTAAACAGCTATCATGTTCTATTGATAGAAGACAATGACAGAGAATATATGCACATTTGGTACAGATATAAATTCCTGGGCTTGCATTATTCTCCTCTCCTGCCTCAGCCTTCTAAGGAGCTGGGCCTACAGGTAACCAGAACATTATCCAAATCCAAATATTTTTGTCTGGAATAAATTGATTCTGGATACATGACCCATGGATATGGAAAGGTCAACTGTGGATATTTTTGTGGAAATTGTGTAGTATTAAAATGCAATAAAGTCTTCTTAAATTGTAAGTCATTCTACTCATTTGTCTTCAGTTGAATGTGGCCAACCACAATCCAAAACGATTAAACCAGAATTCCAGAAAAAAATAATTCATGAAACCTAAACTGCATCCCACTGTATAGTTTAATGAAATGTATTTTATTGTACTTAATTGTTTTGATTTCTATTTATTATTAGTTATTTTCTTTTTTTAATTTTTTAAAATTTTTATTTATTTATTTATTTATTTGAGAGCGACAGACACAGAGAGAAAGACAGATAGAAGGAGAGAGAGAATGGGCACGCCAGGGCTTCCAGCCTCTGCAAAAGAACTCCAGACGTGTGCGCCCCCTTGTGCATCTGGCTAACGTGGGACCTGGGGAACCAAGCTTCGAACCGGGGTCCTTAGGCTTCACAGGCAAGCGCTTAACCGCTAAGCCATCTCTCCAGCCCAAGTTATTTTCTTATTATAAAATGATTTATAATAGGCATGTATCCATAAGAAACAAAAAGCACAGACCCTCTACATCTGCAGGTTTTATTTCTGTGAAATCCTCAAATAGAGGTTAGACAATATCCACAAAATATGTGTCTTTGTTAAACATATAGAGTCATTATTCTGAATAAGGAACTGAAGCAAATATTTGCATGGTAGTTATATTCTATTAAGCATTGGATGTGATGTAGACATGATTTAAATTACACAGAAGGTTGTGTGTGGATTATAAGTAAATAGGTTGTATTTAATTATTTTTCAGTCCTGAATATTGAATCCAGGGCATTGCACCTGCAAGAAAAATACCCCTCCACAGAGTTATATTATATGCCCTAAATACTAGGTATTTTATGAAAGATTTGAGAACCCACAGATTTTTGGCATTGGCAAGAGTCTTGGGCTTGTTCTTAGCCACTTTGCCAGGCATAGACTGAGAGCTTTGGAACGGATCCTCCTCCATTATGAGGAGGGCTTTCTCTGTTTCAAAATGGGGAAAAAATTTTAATGTTTTTTGAAAGGTAGGAATGCTGGCTCATGCCTTTATTTGATTTGATTTATTTATTTGAGAGAAAGAGAGAGAGAGAGAGAGAGCAAGAGGCAGAGAGAAAGAGAGAATGGGTATGCCAAGGCCTCTAGCCACTGCAAAAGAACTCCAGATGCATGTGCCCCATTATGCATCTGGCTTACATGGGTCCTGGAAAATCAAACTGGGGTCCTTATGCTTTGCAAACAAATGCCTTAACCACTAAGACATTTACCCAGCCCCTCAAAATAAGGAAAATTTTAGTGTACAATATAGAAAATATTTTAAAAGGATAAATCTTAAGAATTCATTTGTGAGACAAGTAAAAAAGGCAAAGAAAAATTAGAATTAAAATAAAATATCATTTATAAATATAAATCAAGACCTGGTGGCTATTTCATGACACAATAAAAGGAATAATTATGTGTTCTTTCCCAAGATAAATTGCATATATGTGCATAAATTTTAATAACCTTTATTATATGTTAAATTAAATTATGTCTTCCCCTAAATTTGTAAGTTATAGTTCTAAAGTAGTACCCCAGGCTGTAACTATGGGTGGAGACAAAGACTTTAAAGAAGTGACTGAGTTGAAATAAAGCCAGGAAAGTGGACCTGAATCCATACTCATTAGTGTCCATAACAGGAAAGGAAATTATCTGGATACTAAATGAAGTCCACATGTGAACATATCAAACACATAGCTTTCTACAATTCCAGGAGAGAGGCTGAAATCTTCCCTTTGGGATTTGCCTCTGAAACTAAGAAAAGAACGTTTCTTGAAAAGTCGTCAGGGGGCTGGAGAGATGGCTTAGCGGTTAAGCGCTTGCCTGTGAAGCCTAAGGACCCCGGTTCAAGGCTCGGTTCCCCAGGTCCCACTTTAGCCAGATGCACAAGGGGGCGCACGCGTCTGGAGTTCGTTTGCAGAGGCTGGAAGCCCTGGCGCGCCCATTCTCTCTCTCTCTCCCTCTATCTGTCTTTCTGTCTGTGTCTGTCGCTCTCAAATAAATAAATAAATAAATAATTTAAAAAAAAAAAAAAAAAAGAAAAGTCATCAGGCCCACTGTTGGGATATACATTTGCCACCAATATCTCCCATAAAGCTAAATGTACTCCAAAATTGGTACCAGTTTAGTAAAGTTAAGGTGATGAGACTTGTAAGAAATGGAGCTAGGTCCAAGTAATTAGGCCTAGGAGGTGATGGTCTTCACAAGAGATGGATGCTGTCATGAAAGAGTTAGCTTGTGGGAGTTCAGGTTATTATAAGGTAGCCCTGCAGTGAGCTCTTTTGACTTACAGCTGGTTCCGTTTTAGTTCATTGTCACATTGTGACCCAACTATGGGCACTATTTACACAGACCAAACAGATGAGGATAACTGATCTTGGATTTCTTCCTCAAAAATTGTGAATATAAATAATCTCTTTTCGGGTTGGAGAGATGGCTTAGTGCTTAAGCACTTGCCTGTGAAGCCTAAGGACCCCGATACAAGGCTCCATTCCCCAGGACCCACTTTAGCCAGATTCACAAGGGGGAGCACACGTCTGGAGTTTATTTGCAGTGGCTGGAGGTCCGGGCCACCTATTCTCTCTCTCTCTATCTGCCCCATTCTCTCTCTGTCTGTCACTCTCAAATAAATAAATAAATGAAACAGAAATTTTTTAAAAAAGAAATAATCTTTTTCTGCACAGAGGAACCAGACTTAGGTATTGGTAATAGCAGCAGGATGATAAAATTTATTTCCTTTATTAGAAATTTGAACAAGGCAATAGAACAAATAATGTAACTATGCTTACTATCATTGCTATGAGTAAACATCTTTTGTCTTTGATCTATGAGTTTTGCTTTTCAGCTAATGAGCATGAATCTGCAGTAGGATAACTTTTAACTTATGATCACTCTTCAAAGTTTCATAGTTGACAATTTTGAATGAATGGGTGTAATAGTGATAGTTTTGTGTCTTTCTGGAAAATAAACATAAAATATTTTCTGCAGACTAAGTAATGGAATTTCAGGAAAGTCCTTAGGAATATGCATATGAAATACTGACCAAATTTCAATGTCAAAGGGGGAATTAGCACTTTTCCTTTATCACTTTTGTTAATGAGGAGGAGGTTCTTGGAGACTGACTCCTGGAAAATTAATGAAGACAGTTGCTTAGATGGTGCCCTGGTTACTGCTCCCTATACTTTAGTTTCGGGTGTGTAGGACACAGTAAACATGGGCAGCAATGAACAGAGCAAAACAATGATGTGTTAGCTATTGACACACATTACAGCAAAAAAAAAAAAAAAAAAAAAGTGTTGTATTTAAGTACTGAAAAACATTTCATAAATTTATGGACTATTTAGATTTCATACAGCATGCATAGCAGTGTAATCTTTAGAAGGAACAGGAGTAATTGAAACAAGAATAGGGACCATTTGAATCCTACTTCTGTAATAAAAATAAATTACTAGGATACACAGGTGTGAGTAAGAAAATCAGAACAAATATACCCTGGGTTCAATAAAAACTATATGTAACCAACAAAATATCCTGAAAGGGAGAAGTACAGACAATATTTACCATATTATTTTGTTGTGCATGATTTGGTTGTTTAAATAGATCCCACCACCACCACCACCACCAGTTGATTCAGGAGTCTATTAAAATTTCTTGGATTTCCAGTCACTTGGCTGGAGGAGGTGTCACTGGGTGGATCTTAGAGTCTAGTCCTAAGGTGTGGTGGTGGATTTGGAATTCTTGTCTAAAGATATGCAAAGTGCCTGAGTTCCACCTGGAAGTTCTAAATGTGCTTGCGTGGTGTGGCTTTCGGGTTTTTTGGCTTGGGGCTTCTCTCTCTTCTTGGTCTTTTTTTTTTTTTTTTTTTTTTTTACTTTGTGAGCAACAGATAGACAGAAAGAGGCAGATAGATAGCTAGAGAGAAGAGAGAGAGAGAGAGAGAGAGAGAAAACGGGTGCACCAGGGCTTCCAGCCACTGCAAGTGAACTCCAGACATGTGCGCCCTCTTGTGTATCTGGCTAACGTGAGTCCTGGGGAATCGAGCCTCGAACTGGGGTCCTTAGGCTTCACAGGCAAATGCCTAACCACTAAACCATCTCTCCAGCCCTCTTCTTGGTCTTTTAAGAAGAGTCCAGCTTCTTCTGCCATTATGGATCTGCCCTTGGATATGTAAGCTTCAATAAATATGCCTTTCTCCATAATTGTGTTTTGTCTGGAAGTTCATTTCAGCAATGTGCAGCTGTCCACTACAGAAATTGATACCAGAACATGGGGTGAGATTAATCTGCCCATGTTTACTTTGGTCTTTTGGAACTTTTGGTTTGGAGGAACAGGTGTTGACTGGCAACTGAAGATACCTTTTGGAGCAGTAGCCAAATATTAAGGACTGATGAGAGTTTGAAAATGCTAAGTGCAGAGAAAATTGTGTTTGCAGGTTTGGCTTATGAACTTTCTAAAAGGAAAGAAAGACTACAGAGGACTTCTTTGGAACTGAGCTACTAACATAAAGGCTGGCTATGTTCTGCTGGCCAAGACCAGAGAGTTTGATTAAGGTTAAATTTGTAATGGACTTATGTGTTTGGCTAAAGATGTAGGATTGAGAGTTTTATGATTTTAAGTTAGAAAACCTCAAACAAGTTACTATTACAGGCACTGAGACTGATTTTAAGTTACTGAAGCTACTATTGTCAAATGTATTAGCAATCTTAAGGAAGATAGTCCAATTTCTTTACAACGGAGAAAATACCTAAGAAAAGACTATGACAAACATGCAAACTCTTTTGGAAAAGAGTTGGATGTATAAGGAACCTGTTTTTCAAAGTTGTAATTTATTTAGGCCCTGAATTAAGAATATGACTTTTTCTTGCACACTTGGTATTGGTTTCAGAATCATGATAAATGCACAGAGTGGTCATGAAATGCACATGGTTTCAGGAGCCACTGCTGAGATACAGCATATAGGCAGGGTGTGATGACCCCATGAATAGACTGGAAGAGCCTCTGGAAAATGGACTGTGGTTTACCTGGAGACCCAAAGATGTTTTGTATTTACAAGGACTGTACAAGAGCTACCATTAAGGCTGTTGACTAGAGATGGACATTTTTCCTGCCTATTCAGCCCAGCTGGAGGGGAGGAATTGGAAACTCTGGAGACCATCAGTCACTGGTTATATCAGACTTGAACTGAAGAAGATTGATGTTTGCTTGATGGTTGCTGAGTTTGCATTGTTCTAGTCTTTACTTGCTATGCCTTATAGCAGTTGAAAATGTTTGCTCTATGCCATTATATGTTGCAAATATATAACTTGTTTGATTTTATAGGACTTACAGCTAAGAGACAATCATAAATCTCAGATGAGACTTGGGTTTGGAACTATATTAAGTTGGTAAAGAATATGGGAACCTTTGAATTTATCATTTAAAATGTGAGGTGGTCATGAATATATTGGCCTCCATGGGCAGAATGTGTTAGTTTGAATAGATGCCCCCCCCAATAGATTCAGGAGTATATTAAAACATCTTGGATTTCCACCCACCTGGCTAGAGGAGGTATCATTGGATGGATCTTAGGGTCCAGTCCTAAGGTATGATGACGGATTTAGAATTCCAATCTAATGATATGAAAAGTGCTTGAGTTCCACCTGGCATTCCTAAATGCTTGTGTGTGGTATGGATTTTTTGGCTTGGGGCTTCTCTCTCTCTTCTTGGTCTTTTAAGAGGAGTCCAGCTTTTTCTGTCATTATGGAGCTTCCCTTGGATCTCAAAGCTTCAATAAATATCTCTTCTTCCATAACTGTGCATAGTATGTAAGCTCATTTTAGCAACATGAAGCTGTCTGCTACAGGTGACAAAGAGAATATAAAGTATACATAAATCATTCTATAAGTTAATATGCCATGCAATAGGAAATGAATCTTTCAATATAATCATTGTTTTTTTATATCACCTACTCTACAAACTAAAGCAATAAATTAATAACTAAATTTGATAAACATCCCCAAAATGAATAACATTTTTAATAGCATGGCTTAATTAATGCACTTAATTAGTGGCCTTTGTATTTTGTTTAATGAAGAGACTCATAATTATATTTGAACCTCATTTGTGATAATGGTTTCATATACTATTGTTACTATTAGTCATATGTATTTTTCTGAACTTTCTATTTTTTTCTCTTTTAAGTTTTCCTTGTGGCAAGTTTATGTATCTTTTTAGAACTTTATATTTTGCTCATTATATTCTTATAATGTTCATTGATTGTTCATATTTTACCAAAATCTCATGGTAGTGTTCATAGAAAATAGTAATCCTGTATCTTTTTGTAACAGATAGATTGCATTCCTCATAAGGACAGGCTTTTGGGAAATATGAATCAACCAATGGTGGTAGACATAAAATGATGGGCATATGTATGACTTTCCAGGAGATACAGAGAGTAATAGGAATTCCAGAAGGGAAATCAGCTGCATTTAGAAATGCAGAAATTTACTATAATGTTTACAGAAGTTGTCACCTTTATAGTTTAAATGCTAAAAATTCTGCATGATTGTTCTTTCTCATTTCTCGAATAAAGCTTTCCACAAAAGCACACAATGAATTAGGGAACAAAATGGTGCTTGTTGCTGCCCAGTAAGTTTAGTGAATAGAAGCAAAATTTGGAAGTATTAGAAGAAGGTGGAGCCATTACCTTCCTATTTCTGGAAAGAAAACAAAACAAAAAAAAACAACACATGACCAGAAGCAGCATATGGAAGGATATATTATGGCTGGTAGTAGTTTTGTTGTTGTTGTTGTTGTTGAGGCAAGCTCAACTGGATGGATTTGAAAAATGAGAGAAAGAGGCAAATAGAGAAAGACAAAATGGGCACACCAGGGCCTCTAGCCACTGCAAATGAACTAAAGACACTTGCACCCTCCCTTGTTCACCTGGTTTACATGGGTAAGAAAAAGAAAAGAAAACTACCAGCCTATTTCCCTAATGAACTTAGATGCAAAGATCCTGAACAAAATACTCACAAACAGAATCCAACAACACATCAAAAGCATCATCCACCTTGACCAAGTGGGATTCACCGCAGGAACACAAGGCTGGTTCAACAAATGGAAATCTGTCAATGTAATACACCACATAAACAAGGTTAAACATAAAAACCACATGATCATTTCAATAGATGCAGAAAAGGCCTTTGACAAAATGCAACATCACTTCATGATCAAAACATTGGAAAGAAATGGCATAGTTGGTACATATCTTAACATATTAAAGGCAATATAAAAAGCTCCGAAGGCCCAAATGATACTTAATGGACAGAGACTGGAGGAATTCCCATTAAGATCAGGAACAAGCAGGGTTGTCTTCTCTCACCTCTGCTTTTCAATATACTACTGGAAGTCCTAATTCAAGCAATAAGACAGGAGAAGGAAATAAAAGGGATACAATTGGGAAAGGAAGAAGTTAATTTAGCTCTATTTGCTGATGACATGATTGTACATGTAAGAGACCTGAGAGACTCCATCCCCAAACTCCTGAAGGTGATTAACTCCTATAGCAACGTAGCAGGATAAAAAATCAATGCAAAAAATTCAGTAGCATTTCTATATGCAAAGGACAAAGATACAGAGAAAGAAATAATAGCAACAATAATAAAAAAATACCTTGGAATAACATTAACCAAGGAAGTGAAAAATCAATAAAACAAAAACATAAAAACACTCAAAAAAGAAATTGAGGAGGACTTGAGAAAATGGAAAGACCTCCTGGGCCCCTGGATAGGCAGAATTAAAATTGTGAAGATGAAAACCCTACCAAAGGCAATATATAGATTTAATGCAATTACAATTAAAATCCCCACAGTGTTCTTCACAGACATAGAAAAAATGATCTCAAATTTCATATGGAAAAACAGAAGGCCTCATATATCCAAACATATCCTCAGCAAAAGAAATACCTCTGGTGGTATCACCATACCTGATCTAAAGCTATATTACAAAGCCATGGTAACAAAAACAGCATTGTACTGGCATAAAAACAGAAGTATAGACCAATGGCAGTTCACAGAGGAAGAAATACAAAGGGCAAACACACACTTAAGAAAATGTTCATCATCCCTAATCATCAGAGAAATGCAAATTAAAACAACTATGAGATTCCACCTTACCCCAATAAGGATAGCAAACATCAAAAAATCAAATGAAAATAAATTCTGGTGAGTATATAGAGAAGCAGGAACACTCATCCATTGTTGGTGGGAATGTAGGATGGTACAACCACTTTGGAAAGCACTATGGATACTCCTGAGAAATCTGACTATAGAGATACCAAGAGACCCAGTTTTTCCTTACTGGGCATCTACCCTAAAACCTTCAAACCACAGGCCAGAGAGATTTGCTAAACCATGTTTCTAGCAGTTCAATTCGTTACAGCTAAGAGCTGGAATCAACCCAGATGTCCATCACTAGAAGAATGGATCACGAAAATGTCATATATCTACAAAATGGAATTCTATACAGCAGTAAGAAAAAAATGACACAAAGAAATTTGAGGAAAAATGGTTGAATCTGGAACAGATCATTCTCAGTGAACTTACCCAATCAGAAAAAAAACCCAAAATCTCCACATAGTCTCACTCATCTACAACACCTAACCTGAATCTACCCAAGATACCTTACACACCCAGCACACATCTAATGGACTAGACACTAGGATGGATGAGGAGGAAGGGGAGGGCATGGAAGGGGTGGGAAACATTAATATAGACCCAAATGGCAATGGTACCATAAAATTCTACTTCTTGAAAGGCAGACCAAATGGCTGAACCTTCACCAGGCAACACCTGAACCACAAGACACTGGAGAGGGTAGGATCAAGTCTAACCTAAAGCCTCTACATCTTCCTTCCCTCCCTCTCTCTCTCTCTCTCTCCTCTCTAACTCCTATATATTAGTTACCTTTTTTCCTCATTTTCTTAGGGGACACTGACTTGTAACTCTCAGTACCAGCATGGGTCTATCACCCACAATGAGCTTTTGATCAGAGAAAACTATAAAGTTTTCTAAAAGAATGACAGATTTCTGTCAGAGTACTTGACGATCCACCAAAGTTAAATGGTAAGACCTTATTGCTGAAGACACCATATGCAGCTGACATGTAAAATGGAACAGCATGGCTGGAAGCCAGGAGAGAGTCAGTCCCCAGACAGTCAGTGTGTCTAGTGTCAGAAGGTGCTACATGGGCAACTGGGGGAAATGACCAATATCTGTCCAAGCAACTCATGGTCCAACCTACGTAGTAGCAAATAACCTGTTGTGATGCCCACACAAGTGCAATAGTGGCACACAGCCACAGTGGTGGGGAACCAACTGCTCTTGATACATCTAACTGATCCCCTCAGTGGTGCGGGACCCATAGCTTGAGCTGGGAAACAAGTCAGAACCATATCCAAACATAAGACCACTCTCAAATATCAAGTTACCATCAATCATGGGGTACAACAGGGCCTACACCTATTAAACTCTCTATAAAAAATGTAAGGGCTATCTAATTTGTCCTGGTGCTAACTTACTCCCGTTGGAGAATCTGCTTCTCTTTTTCAGATAGATGCAGATCTTAAGGAGAGAGCCACCCCATAATACCTCAAAAAGACTCCAAATGAAACTAAGGAAAATTGGCAAAACAAGCAAGGGTACTATTTCCCTGATGAGCTGGATACCAGCACAAGCGGGGAAGAGATCAACACAGAGAAAAATCAACATGTACCAAATCAGAGAGCCAGAGCCCCAGAGGCCCCCAACACCTCATCACTGAAGCTGACCAAAAATGAACCCAACATTGCTCAGGGAAATTTTGCGGACGAGGGGTCGGAAAGAATGTCACAGTCACATGTTGGGTCATGTTATACAGAGACATTTATCATACCAATAACTGTGGGCTAAATCTACAATGCACGACCCACATACCTCAATAAGGAGGGGCTAATGGGGAGGGGGTAGGTCACGGATGAGCCTAATAATGGTACCAAACTGCCTGTACTTGCAGAATAGAAAACTAAAAAAAAAAAAAAAGAAACCAACCAACCAAACAAACAAACAAACAAACAAAAACCATGACCAGAAGCAGCATATGGAAGGATTTACTATGGCTGGTAGTATGTTTTTTTTTTTTTTTTTTTTGAGGCAAGCTCAACTGACTGGTTTTGAAAAATGAGAGAAAGTCGCAGATAGACAGAATTGGGACACCATGGCCACTAGCCACTGCAAATGAACTACAGACACTTGAGCCCCCCTTGTTCACCTGGTATACATGGGTACTGGGGAAGTAAACCTGGGTCCTTAGATTTTACATGCAAGCACCTTATTTGCTAAGCCATCTCTCCAGGCCCCCTTTCTTTTTTTTTTTTTTTTAAATTATTTATTTATTTATTTATTTGAGAGCGACAGACACAGAGAGAAAGACAGATAGAGGGAGAGAGAGAATGGGCGCGCCAGGGCTTCCAGCCTCTGCAAACGAACTCCAGACGCGTGCGCCCCCTTGTGCATCTGGCTAACGTGGGACCTGGGGAACCGAGCCTCGAACCGGGGTCCTTAGGCTTCACAGGCAAGCGCTCAACTGCTAAGCCATCTCTCCAACCCAAGGCCCCCTTTCTTAATGAAAAGCATGAGAGTGAGAGAAAGAGTAAGAGAGAGAGAGAAAGAAAGAGAGAGAGAAGCGGCAGGGCAGGGCCTCCAGCCAATTTAATAGAACTCCAGACACATGCATCACGTTTGTGCATGTGCAACCTTGTGCTTGTATGTGCATCTGGTTTATGTGGGATCCTGGAAGTAGAACATGTGTCCTTAGGTTTCAGAGGCAAGCACCTTATCTACAAAGCCATCTCTCCATCTCATGGTTTTGAGAGGAAGTTTCATCATTTAACTGAGAGCATAATAGGAACATGCAGATAGGCATCTCATCTCCGTAACAGTTGGAAGGAAGTCCTCTGAGCGCTGCACTTGAACCTAGTCTGTATCACCCCAAAGCCAGCTCCAGCTACATACCTTCTATAGCAAGGCTACTCCTCCCAAATGGCCCACAACTTTCCCAAATTGCCACCACTTGGGCAGCAAGTATGTGAAACACATGAGTCTATTAGGGGAATTTCATTCAAATCATCACAATAGAAATTTTATAAACATAATAGATACTGTGTAAAGGAATTTTTATAAACCATAGAATTCTATCCATGAGCAATGCATAAAAATTGTATGCTTACATTAGAAGAAATCAAGCTTTAGGAATTATTTTCTGTGAGCACATTCATAAATTTTTAAAGTGTCAATAGAGCCATCTTTATTCTTTTAATGTTCATAAAGTGATAATGTAAGGAAGAAGATCTAGATTGTAAAGAAAAGCAACTCAAAAAGCTAATAAAAGAATTTTTGTTTCTCATGGAATGAGATTGTATTTTGATGATCTAGGGAGGAATATGGCCAGGTCTTTAAAGAACACTAACAACTGGGAAAGGTGTACTAAAAAGAAGTAGGTCAATTTTTTTTTTTTCTTGTCCATTTGTTTGCTTATTTTTGTTGTTTTTTATAGCTAACCTCTGAAACAGGCCTCCATTTCTCCCTGTGAAGCTAGGATTACTATGCTTCTTTGCATACAAGGAAGATCCTAGTAGTATACCTCCTCAGAGAGTATATCCATTGCTTCTGTTACAGTTTTCTTTCTAGAAAATATTTCTTCTATAATTATTTATACATGAAGGTGTCCTCATAAATATGCTATATATAATGATGAAAACATTATGTAATGTTTGAATCAAGTTAAGCATATTTGCCTACTAATAGTTTGTTATCAATTTATAATGAAAGACTTCATAATCATTTTTTCCTAGTTTTTGACATGCACACTGTTTAATTTACTTTAGTTACTTTATACATGAACATTACTGACTCTATCACTCTTCCTTCACTTCTTTCTCCCTGGACTCTAGTAACCATCATTAAATGTTCAACTTCTGTTATATCAACCTTACAGATTTCACATATGAATGATGAAGAGTTTTTCCATCTTGTGCCTGTCTTATTTCATAACTCAACATATGGACTTTCACTTTTATAAGATTTTTTAAAATTTATTTATTTATTTATTTGAGAGCGACAGACACAGAGAGAAAGACAGATAGAGGGAGAGAGAGAGAATGGGCACGCCAGGGCTTCCAGCCTCTGCAAACGAACTCCAGACGCGTGCGCCCCCTTGTGCATCTGGCTAACGTGGGACCTGGGGAACCGAGCCTCGAACCGGGGTCCTTAGGCTTCACAGGCAAGCGCTTAACCATCTCTCCAGCCCTGGACTTTCACTTATAAGTGAAAATTTTCTGAGTTTACTAATGATCATCTATTTATTGCTGAAAACCTACTGTGGAAATGGTGTGTGACTTAATACAAAAATAGTTGTTATGACACTTTTCAGTCAAAAATTAAGAAAAAAAGAATATGGCTAGACTCAAAACCCTGCCAAGGTTTGCTTTCATGAGTTTTTTTTTTCTATCACCCCCCACCTTATTCATGAAGAGAAGTATATAAAGAAGTTGAAAGAAAAATGGAAAATGGAAATAATGAAAAGTATTTCTTCCTTAATGTTGTAAAAAATACTTCATATCTCATCAGAAGTCATCAAGATTTTGGTGTTTGTTTGGTAAGTTCTTTACAAGCATTGCCTGAAAAAATTCACAGATGGAAGAAAAGTTGAACACAGTTATGATAATGTTTGCACAATAACTCTAAGCCAATAAGTTTCGAGCTCAAAAATTTCTTGAAGTTGTCACCTCATTTACTATCCAAGAAGCAAATGCATCACTGTGATAATTTAGGTATTAGCATAACTGAATTCTTTTTACTCTCCAGAAAAAAAATATTTTTATTAATGTTGCATAAAATAGGAAAAGCCACAGACTCAAAAATGATAAATATCACAATTTGCATTGTAAACCATGCATAGATTTAATAGGTGAGTCTATGATTAAATGGGACATCCAGGCTTAACCTTTTTTGTTGCTTGCAATACAGAGTCAAGAATATCTAGCCTATGTCTTAAAAAAAAAAAGAATTATGTGAATGAAATGAATGTTTTTGATTGCCAATAACACATTTTCAGTCAGAGTATTACAGAACAATATTTTCGTGTTGAGTCCAGATTTCAGAAGTGAAGAGAGCTCCCTCCTGCTGTTACCTCTTACCATAATAGTTTTTCCTCACTTTCAGTTTAAAATTCTATTTTCTTTTTTTTTCTTTTTTTTTTTAAAGTTGCTTCATTTTATTCTTTCAGTAGTTTCTCTGTCTTTATTATGACACAGGTAGAACATTTGTTATGCATGTTACTAATATATATATATATACATATATGTATGTATTAGTATATATAGTTATTTATATATATAATATATATAGTTATATATACCATATATATTAGTATATATATAGTTATTTTTATATATTATATATATACTATTTATAGTTATTATATATATATATATAGTTATATATACCATATATATATAGTATTTTTTTAATGTTTTTATTAGCATTTTCCCTGATTATTAAAAAAATCCCATGGTAATTCCCTCCCTCCCCACCCCCCACGCTTTCTGCTTTGAAATTCCATTCTCCATCATATTACCTCCCCATCACAGTCATTGTACTTACATATATACAATATCAACCTATTAAGTACCCTCCTCCCTTCCTTTTAAAATTCTATTTTCTTACTATGGTGAAGCAAGGGCCAATTTGCCTTCACTGTCTCCATGATCTCACATGCCTGTTTCTTTATTCACTATTCTGCCCTTACAAAAACACAAGTGTATTTATAGCCTAAGGGATATAATATTTAAATTTTCCTTGAAGTAACCTTTAACAAGATTTCCACCATGATCTATTTGTCATATGCCATGTCTACTAAAAGCTAGTCTCCACAGAGAACATTCCTAATGTTCATGCTACTTACACTAGTCACAACTCAACATCTTTCACTAAAGTGCCTCATATCCTTTTATAAAACTGAAAGAGAGAATTGGACTCCAGAGACTTCAGCCACTGTAATCGAACTTCAGATGTGTGCACCAACTTGTGCATATGGGCGACCTTGCACACTTGCCTCACTGTGTGTGTCTGGCTTACATGGGGCCTAGAGAATAGAATGTGGGTTCTTAGGCTTCACAGACAAGCACCCTACCCAGTCAGCAATCTCTCCAGCCCCCAAGGCATTCTTTTAGTGAGATCTTCATATGTAATGCAATTCATGATAATACCTTTCATTTTAGGTAAGTAGCTTCCAAAGGCAATGGCCATATGATGATAAAAATTCTCTGCTGCAATTATAAATATGAACTCTGATGTTAGGTATAAATTCTAGAACAAATCTATTTTATCTAGTTTTATTAAGGTAAAATTTAAATGATATAACTAGAATCTTTTAAAAGTATACCAAGCAATTTTGACAGACACATTGTTTTATAAAACCAGATCTACAGTGAAGATGCAATTATAAATTTTATGATAAGTTTCCCTTCTTATTCTTATGAGCTCTCTTATGTGGGTTTGTGTATTTTCTAAGTATATATTACTGAAATTTCAATGATTAGGAGAGGAGTGGATATCTCACCATGTACTTCATATTTCTAGATCTCATTCCATTATACTGATTTAACAATAACCTTTTTGTGTACATGCATGCAACATAAATGTTTTCATTCAATATAGGCAAATGTAAATCAATCTATCTGTCTATCTATCTATCATCTATCTATATAAAGTTACAATTATAAATAGAATAAGCATACTTGACACATTTGACTCTTCTGTGATCTTTTCATTTTTCAATATAAACTATTCTTTTCCTGGAAGTAAACAGAATCCTCTGAATTTTTTAGTACTGCCTAGTATCATTTCACACTGATCTTCCTTCTATATTGTACTAAATAAGTATTATGCTGATAGACATTAGAGTTCTTTCCAAATCTTTACCATTTCAAACAGTGCTGCAGTAACTGAACTTTTGCATGTGCCAAGAATGTCTCAAGGATAAATTCCCAAAAAGGGAATTGCTGGTCATAGGTGTTTGAACTTGTTCTATCATTAGATATTGACAAATATTTCTCTGTAGAGATGTACCAACTTTCACGCCACCAGCAAAATATCAACCTATTCTTTTTCAGCAGCATTGGCAAAAGAAAATATTATCAATCTTTGTAAGATTTTGCTAGGTTAATATGTGTAGCACACTGTCTCTGTTATTTTCACTTAGCTATTTTTATTTTTCATTGAGATTGAGGATTAGCACTCATGATTTATAAAATCAAGAATACTAATACTTGTTTAATGGAAGAGTCTAGAATGAAAATGAATATTATTTGCATGTTCTTTGATTTTTCAGCAATCTATAAGATAGAGCTTTGATATGATTCACAATTCTTAATTGGTAAGACAAATAAAGTAACAATGACATGATAAATAATGTGCCTGACCATCATTTTCTAATTGTTTCTTTGTAGCTTTTTAATCTTAGTCATGTTCATTTAAGAGGTTTTCTTCCAATTTTTATTTGCTGTATTCTTTGAACTATTAAAAATGATGTATTTTAATTTCTTTAAGTAGTTTATATAGGTATATGTCTTAGTGTGTAAGTCTCCCGAATTTATTTGCCTGTGTTAGATTACCAGTCAACCTGAAATCTCCAGTCAAACAATTAAGATTTCCTATCCTGGGAGAAGAGAATAACCTAGAATAAGACAAAATCACAGGAGCAGGAACCTATTAAACTTATAGGACAACCAAGAACCACACAGATGGAAAAGCATCACTGCATAAGGAGAGGAACATGAGTTACCCTGAGCTTTCCAGGAGCTGAGGGGATCACAGAACCCTGCCATTAACAGGCAGTGGCATCTTGTGCTTGTCTTCAATTTAAGGAAAGCTGGACACTGCGTTTTGAATCATACAGAAGCCGAGGTTCAGGTCCTTGCTCCTTATGGACCACTATTTATATTTGCCAAGAAAACACAGGATGATAGCTAATAGTTTGATCCCACAGACAGTCTTGAAATGTTTCTTTTCTGCTTCTCCTTCTCTCTTTTAACTTATGAGCTAGTTAATCATCTCATGCATTGATTTTCTTTGTAATACAAACTATAACAAATACAAACAGCTGTCTTTAGAATAAATTGTATCTATTTGTCTTTTGCCTATAAATCATCTATCTGCACATAATATTTTGCCTATATTTTCTACAACATATCAGTAACAGTCTATAAACTTAAATTTATTTTAAATAAAAGTATTAGAAAATAAGTTACAAGTGAAATTTTTGTGTAGAGGGGCTGGGGATATAATATAAAATTGTTTGCCATGTGTGCACAAGAACTTGGGTTGAGTTCCCAGCACCACAGAAGTAAAACAAACCATAAACTAAAAGAAACAATCTACACAGAATGTACTAACATTATGCATGAACCATTTGAATCCTTCTATATGCTACACAGGAAAAAAAAAAAAAGACTTCCATCAAAAGAAAGTCATCTGAGTACATGAGTTGTATACACTTTGGACACCACATTGGACTGATCCCAATGGTTGTGACTGGTTTTATGGATTTTGAGACAAAAATGAAGAGGAAAAAAATTATCCAATCTATCTAATTCATGAAGTATAACACTAGTAGAAATACTTTTCTCTCCTAACAAAATCTGCTTGTTATGGTGCCTGAAGGAGAGAAAATGAGATCTAGATTGGCAGAGACCAAAAGGTAAAACTTGAGAGGCAATCCAAGGTCAGAGGGGTAGAGCAGTGTCAATAACGAGTTCCAGGTGGCTGAATAAAGAGCATCCCAGGTCACAAGAGAAATTCTAAGTGGCTCTTAAGGAAAATAGGCCTGCCATCTTCAGCCTTCCCAGGGAGGTGATGTGTGCTCATGGGGGCTTGAATGCCAAGTAATGCTGCATAAGACCAGGGACCAAAGCTATTCAGGCAAAACTGTTAGTGAGCATCATTGTCCTAACATTCCTCTGTGTCCTGAAGAATAAATATAGTGAGATGAAATGACTATACTCAAGATTTGATGAAATTCAGACTTAATAATATAAGAATATTTTAAATTATTGGAATATTAAAAAAATCACAGTATTTTGTGCATTTTGATCTTTTCCCCTATGATATATATATATATTACCAAATACAGATAATAAAGTCAGATACTATGATTGGGGATAATTCTTCCAATGTACCAATCACTTATTCCTTCCTGGTCTTAAAAGCATATCTTTATCTCCAGTGTATGTTCCACTATGGAATAACAAGACCTAAAACAGTGGTCATAAAATATATTTCTGATAAGCAATTACCAGAATTTGACTGGTGCTGGGGAACCTGGCATGACAGAGTTTTAGACAAAGTATGAAAGGATATTTAAAACACTGAAATCCAAGTGTCCTTTTCCAGGCCCAAATAAAATTTCTTTCACGACTACTGGCAGTAGGGACCACACATAATTTGCTGAGGTTCTGGCAGATGTCCTTTTCTCATTTGCCATTTGGGAGATCTTTTTCCTCCTGAGCCTACCTGGAAAGTGGAAAATTATTCCATAGAACTACAGAAGATATACTCACAGGACTTTTCAATTTAAGGCTGCTCTTGCCCATAATTAGGGGAAATGTGATGGGGATTAAAAAATGCAGTTATGGGAAGCCACACATCTTATAAATAGCATGGGTCCTGAGCATGGGTCATTGTTTTCTGAGTTTCTCATTAGACGGAAAGTGCATCGCGCTGCATTGTTCCATGAAGCGCTAGTATTCAGATAACTGCCCCTTGAAGTGCAGCTCCTGTTCATAACCTCACTTGCTATTCAAAACCACTGAGAAATCAAGAGTATCTCCTTGTATCAAACTGGTATTTTCACTTGTAACAGCCTTAAAATGACTAACAGGCAAACTACCACCCCCCCACACACACACACATTTCATTCCTCCACATACCAGAGGACTCATTTATCAGTTTTATAGAATAATTGAAGGCATGTCATCTTAATGTAAATATCCTTTTAGGTGATGAAATGGAATTTTAAATTTACCAGGGTGAGAAAAATATAAGAAATAAATATTCTTAGCTTGGTAAATTCCCTTGTGTAACCAGCTTTCTGAAGATGGCTTTGGAAATGCAAAGCTATTCCTATACCTCTTATCATGATATGTTTTTAATATACAATCGCCATATTTCCACTAAACATGATCAATCCTTGAGTGACTTCATGCTCTAAGCATTCTATACAATATTTTCTTTAAGAAAGTAATCAAAAGTTTAGTTTCATCAATAGATTCCACTTCATAGGTATTGCTTTTAATCTGACCCTCAGAATTCATTGTATTTCCCACTTTGAATAGTAGTGGCTGACAAATTGTGCCATTACTAAGCAGTCATTGGCTTAAAGAAACTTAAAATATCTATAGACTTAGTGTTTTGAATAAGTTTTATTTTATTTTTATTTATTTGAGTGAAAAAAGCTGTTGGGGGGGGAGGGAATGGACTGGCCAGGGCCTCCAGCTACTCAAAAGAGCACCAGACACATGCACCACTGTGTGTATCTGGAATACTGTTACCAGGGGAATCAAACCTGAGTTGTTTGGCTTTGCAGGCAAGCATGTTAATCACTAAGCCAACTCTCCAGCATACTGAATAAGTTTTATATTTGAGTTCCCTAAAATAATAAAAAAATGAGAAAGATCCAATTCATCAAGATTATCAAACATATTTATTTCCTAAATAAATATTTATTCAATGAAAATCTGTAGAAATCAAAGTCTTGCAGCCCATGAGAGAAAGAGTAAAATGCCAAATAAGTTATGTGCTATGTTTAACAACTACAAATATTGCAGAAAGGTGTGAGGATAGGAGAACTGGATTGTGGGGAAGAGTGTGTATTCACTCTGGGAATCATGACAAGTTTAATTGAAAAGGTCAGGACTGATATGTAAATGAAGTAAGAGTGGTAGCTAAACAGATAATAGGCTCTTTATCCACTCTTTACTTTCAACATATAATTAGCAGAAATTTAGAGATTACAGAGTAATGTATTTTATGTATCACATTTGAAGCAAAGGGAAAAGGCATGCAGGGCCATTTATATATGTTTAGCTCAAAAAATAAAGTAAGAAAAATCACAGTCAATTAGTGAAGAGAACTGAACAAGATCTACTATTTATTTCTTCTCCAGTTTGAACCCTCAAAAAATTATGTGATGGAGAATGTAATCAAATTATTCCCTTTAATTTCATGGTTGCCTAATTACTCTGAACAGTAACAGCAATAGTTTCCAGTGCATGAATATTTTTAAATTACTTCCTAGTTATGAAGTAAGTAAATGCCTGTGATTGCCATTATTAATTTGGATATTTACATATCTAATTATAATTTGTAAGGAAATACATTTGGTGTATTGTTTACTAATTTATTATCATATTATACATATGCATATATGATCATATAATCACATTGTGTCTGAGAAAATGCATTAATTTTAAATGAATTTTTCTAATGAGGGTGAACCACTTTTATTTCAATCAGAATTACTTTTTATTATAATCCTCAGTAAGCTAGCAATCCAAAATCAAAGTATCTTCATTTTTTAGCGTATGCATTTAATTTAAATTCTTTCTTATACAATTCTAAGCTGTCCTGCTTTATTTCCATAGAAAATGTAATTTTCTTCCCTTTGTTCAATTGTGATTTTTTTTTTTATTTAACTGGAGTAAATAATCCAAATTATTATCAAGGACTTATGCATTTTTATGTTATTTCAAATAATTCACAGAACAGCTGAACGTTGTTTAAAGGGGTTTTATTTAATAAAAACACAGCAGCAAATATTCAATAAATTTAGAAAATGAGGATGACATACATGTTTGAACTTTTTCATTTCCTTTTTTAAAACGTCACCAACATCATAATAGAAATATAGTATCTGTGCTTTATAAGTCATTGGTTCACATATTTTGTTGACTTTATCATGAGGAATATTATGCATACATTTGATTCCCTCAAATCATACAGGATTGTTCCTGTATGAAGCTCCCAGAGGCAGAGATATGAACAGGTTTTGCATTCAATGGAGAAAAAAAATATGCATGGATAAATTTAAAAGAAGTAACTCTCTTTGTTACCTATTGAAGTCTTCCAAATGCTCCTCACCAGTGAAAGCTCATCACACTCCTCTCATACCTCAGGGTGAACTGCAGGAGGAACTATAGCAGCCAGCAAACCACAACCAACACCACCAGGGGCCTGGAGACACAGGGGATGCTCAAAACACACCAAAGCAGAAGTCCAGAGCCCGCTCAGAGCTCAGCACTAAAGTAGACTTAAAACACACCCACACCATGGCTCAGGGAATATGGCAGAAGAGGGGCAGAGAGACTATAAGAGCCCAGAGTGGAAGGGAATGTCCAGAGGCACTGTCCCCCACATCATTACAATGACTGACTGATGCTCTCACATCTATATCCTTCATACCTAGGGGGAATACCAGCAATCCCACTGTGGAGGGTCCTCAGTGGAATGGAGGCATGGAGGACTGAAATGATGGTAGTAACATGTGATGTATCCATACAACTTTCTACTTAATAAAAAAAAAGAAACAAACAAACAAACAAACAAGTATTTAGTGTCTGCTTAAACTGAACAGAATAGGGGTTACCAGAGGTCAGGGAGAGGAGAGGCTGAGTAGAAATAGAAAATATTTGATCAGACATTGTGGGTTTATATTGATATGTAACAAATTGATCTGAATACTGGAATTCTGTCCTATTTTGTCTCCTGCCCCCCCCCCAACACACCACCCCTCCCCACTCTTTGTAAAGGCAATAACTAGTCCAGGAAGGATCCTTCAGTTACATAAAATTTCCCTTTATGAAACATCATGGCTCCCTTCATGTTTTTTTTTTTTTCTTTTTCTTCCAATTGATACATTAAAATTTTAACAGCTCTTGCATTTGGAAGTCTGGAAGGTCCTAGATTTTGAAATAGTGTCTTGAATTCACTGTTTTTCTTTTCTTTTCTTTTTTAAACTAAAGCTATATAAACCCTGTGGGTTAAACAGAATAAAATTTTAAATTAAAATAAAAAAGAATATGTTTGATCAATGGATACTATGTAAGAGGCAAGAAATTCAGATGGAATATCACATATTAGAGTTTCTATAGATTATGATATTTCAAATATCTGAATATTTCAAAAAGCCTGAAGAAAGGATTTTGAATGTTTTCATTAGAAATAATCAGGTGTTTGAAGAGAAACATATGCTTACCCCAATTAAGCATTATGCAGTGTATGTATATGAGATAAATCATAGATATATATCTATGTAGTTCTATGGTTTTGTTTACCAGTTCAATGTATTTAAAATATATAAAAGACAAGTGAAGAAACTTAGATAATTACTACCCCTATTAAGTAGCCCTCTTCTTAGAAACGGGTCTTACTTAGTCTAGTTCTCACACTGATGATGAGCACCTGGTAAGGATACTGTGGGCAGCAGTGGAGCCATTGCTATGGTGACCTTCTCAGGATTTTCTTCTTAATGAGGAAGTAGGAAATAACACATAGAGTTTTGCTTAATGTTCACAATTCTTGGAGGAAGGTATATTTATTGAAGCTTACAGATCCAGGGGAAGTTTCATAATGGTAGAAGAATTTAGCCCCCTCTTAAAAGATCAGGCAGAGAGACAAAGAGAGAGAAAGCCACAAGCCAAAAGCCACACCACACAGCACAGTTCTGAAACTCCAGGCACTAGGTACTTTGCATATCTTTTTATTTATTTATATATTTATTTATTTATTTATTTATTGGAAAGCAGGAGACAGAGAGAAAAAGAGGAAGATAGAGTAAGAGACAGAGATTGGGCGTGCCAGGGCCTCTAGCCACTGCAAACGACCTCCAGACCTGCGGACCCCCTTGTACATCTGGCTAACGTGGGTCCTGAGGAATCCAGTATCAAACAGGGGTCCTTAGGCTTCACAGGCAAGCCCTTAACCCCTAAGCCATCTCTCCAGCCCACTTTGCATATCGCTGCATTGGAATTTCAAATCCACCCCTACACATTAGGGGCTAGACCATAAGATCTACCCAGTGACACCTCCTCCAGCCAGGTGACTGCAAATCTAAATTACAAACTGTAATAAAACACTGAATATATTGGGGGCTATCAATTCAAACTACCACACCAAGTTAAATTCTACAACTTCTGTAGGATTTTAATTCCTTTGGGTAAAATGAGATAATTGGATGAATCCTTTTCTTCTTTCAGCATCAAGAGATTCATTTGATTATTTAGAGGAAACTTTGATTGAAGAGTTTTCTCTCTTTGTAACACCAGCCTCTGAGCCAGATAGAGCATCATGTGCTATTTTCAGTCCATCTACAAGGAGTGCACCATTCAGGAACACTCATCACTCTGTTGGCTGCTCCCACACTCACAGACAGCATTTATAAATTACAGTGCTGCCAGACGCCTTGTGTATCCTTGTGGACACCTTCAAGCTTGACTAGATTCTTATCCGTACACACCTTACACACAGCTTCTTGCCATCTTGTTTCAACAGAATTGTACTCTTATTAGCACTTCCACCTTAGTCAATGCCACCATGCCCTAGCAGCCTGGCCAAACTTTCTGTAGTATGTGCAGACACATGTACCATGGAAACCTAAATACTCCACTGAAAATATGTGTGAGTTGAAACAAGTAGTTAAACATTCATGGACAACATCCATTTAGTAGAAGAGTTATACATGTATAAGGAAGAGTGTGCACAGAGTATGCAGCCTAATTATAGCCACAGTGCTTTGCCCTGTGTGATGATCATTGTGATCTTGGCATCCTTTATGAAAGCCTAGCCTGGCACAGGGAAGCACACTCATGCTCCAGACCTCTTCAGACTGCTCAAGCTGCTTCGCACAACCCGGGGACAAGGGGGTGCTTTCTTGTTGGGAGCTATGAACCAAACCTTGGCCATGATAACAGAAACTGCCATATAGCAAGTTAAAGTTTCTACTTCCTCACCTAATACTCAACTACCACAAACAAAGACTGCCATATAGCAAGTTAAGTTTCTACTTCCTCACCTAATATTCAACTACCAGAAACAATGGGATTGTATACCTGGCCAAACATTCCCCCATCCTGCCGGTAGCTAATGAAGAAACAAAGGCATTGTGGTTTAACCAGTAACTCTGTGATCTTTGCCCTAACTATGTCCCCTTCCCCCTACAACTCCTTGCCCTAACCACATCCCCTTCCCCCTATAACCCTATATAAACCTACATGTAAGAATAAACTCTCGAGGCTGTGACAAATGCCTAGCATGGTCTCCTTGTGTCTGTTTGTCTTTCACCCAGGTTAGCTTCTCCTTGAGTCCTTGTTCAACTCCCCGCTGGCCGGGGCCTTCTCTAACCTGCTGTTGTGCCTGCCTTTTAGGCTGGTGTTCCCACCCCTCAGGCTGGCACTGAGGCTGCAATCTTGGCTATTCTTTCTCCCTCAGCTTCACCTGGTTGATGTGATGGCAGCAGTCTACCTGAGCAATTTCCACTCCCAGAATAACTTTCTGCTAGTGTCTGTGTGGCTCACTCTGGGGGCATAACTGCCCGCTCCTGGGACAAGCTCAGTTTTATTTTTTTACCTGCACTCCATCATTCATACTGACAACAGTTCTTGAGGCCTTTAAGGCTACCAGAGGCTCATTAAGAACTGCATTTGGTGTTCAGTCAATTTTATCCATAGGTATCCCTGCCCTGAACAAAAATTGCCACATCTGCCTTCAAGAGACCCAAACAGACCCCTTTGTTTGGCCACTGTCATCTCTTCTAGATTGGTTTAATACTTTATGAACTTGTCACCTCACCTTTTCTCTCCATCCTCACTATCTGACTTCTTCCACATCTTCCAAGTTTTTGGGTCCCACGAAGGGCTCTTTAGCATCAGTCTAATGTGTGTTTCATTCACTTTGCAACAGAGACAGTAAACTTGCACCTTTATCTCACCTTCTCTTTTATCTAGTTTACCTTCTAAATCAGAAACTAAAACAGTAGACCTCAGCTGCATGACTCTCTCCCTGTGGAATTCCTCCTTCACAGTACCATGTTCTCGCTGGACAGCCATCTTGTCCTCAGCTATATGCATTACAAACCTCAACAGCCAGGCTACCTCTGTGGAAGCTTGCCGACTCTCTAGTCCCTTAAGTGCAACACTGAGGACTTCAACATATCCTCTAGTCCTTCAACCGTTTTCAGTATGCCCCTGTAGTCCCACGGTGGACCTCATACATGAAGCATGATTGCCACCCCACAACACATACAAGAAGATGCCCACCATGTGGTTCTTCTCACAGACACTTTTCCTTCTAACGACTCAGCCTAGGTCCATGTCTAGTTCCTTTAGCAAGATGCAAGCAAGGGCCATGATAGCCAGAAGGCACCACACATCACATAGGGAGGGATGGCTATGTTGCGATCTTCCCCACAGATGCTCCACCATCAGTCTCAGTCGCATACCTGGATACCCATAGCCACATCCATAAAACTGCTCCTCCCAAGCTCATCTTGGGTTTTGTCATTCCCTCACACTGGGCTCCGAGTGTCACAGGAATACTTTCCCCTGAAGTGACATAGACCAAAGGATGATTGCATCACAACCAGTTTTGGTGCACCAATGAGTTTATTGGGGCTACTTTCAGAGCAGAACAGGGTGAGGAATAGCTTACAGGAACAATAGATGACACAAATAGCTGCACTGTGAGAAATCTCATGGCATCATGGATGAAGGCCTCCCATATAGCTTCATGGACACAAAAGCCTCAGCTGAGAGCCCACCTCAGCAATGATGATGAAGACACCACTTGGAGGCAGCTTAATCAGAGACTCTCAATCACACTGCCTCAATTAAATGCAACTAAATTGGAGATTTTTTTTTTTTAACCAAGAAATTTTTCCTCCTTATATAAGCCTTAGGGCAGGGTCTTGCAACATTTTTCTGGATGTGTAGACTTCCTGGGTGCCTGGAACTTCTTTTCTGCCTACCCCAGGAAGGGAAGATTTGTTTATAATTAACAAACTCAGGGAGTAGATATATGACCTTCACATTTCAGATCTCCCAGACTTGATTTCCTGAACCCCAGAGTCTCCTTCCTCCGTTTAGGTGAGAATATTTCAATTCAGAGGAATCTGCAACACAACAGTGGCGTTTGCACAAGTATCTGCAAATATGGTCCTGTGTGGGGGCAAGGGGACAGTGTCAGATGCCCTCCTATGTGTGGTTTCCTAGACAGCTTTTCATTGAGCCAGGAATTGCCACTTTGTACTGAAAATTGTTGTGAGCCTCAGTGAATGTTCTGTCTCCCTGCCCCTGCCTCTAATAGGACTTGGATCCCACACCCAGGCTTTTATGTTGGCCCTAGGGAATCAAACTCACATCCCATGTCTGCCCAGCATGTGCTCTTACCCCCAACCTCCTTCCACACTAAAACTTTTTAAAATACATATTTAAAACACATTGATATTTAAAAAATATTCAGAATAATTTGTACTTTTGTGAGAATGTTTTGGTGAAGAGGTTTCACTCAATTACTGAATCCATAAATCATTAGAAACCGGATACCACATTCTAGCAATCTCAGTGTGTGTGTACATGCATATGTGTATGCATGTGTGTGTGTGTGTGTTATAATTAGCCAACCACTTTTGTAAGCTGTCAAATGTATTTGTATCATTGCAGTAGCAGAGGGACTTCTTGGTCAGCAGCTTCTATTTGCCACAGGTATTTATTTATAGCAAAAAGCTGTTCTTCAATGTCTCTCGTATCATCCTCTATCCCTATGCACAGGATTATCATAACCTGAAGTACAGAAGACATTTCCTAGGGCACAGCTCCTCTATTGAGGAATTATTGTGTGAGATTAATTTACTAGGTATGAAAAAATGTTCTGATTTTAAACAGATGTGAGATAAATTGTGATTTTCTTTTTCTTTTTTCTTTTCAGAAAGACATGTTTGCTGGTACATTGCTTGCATCTTTCCTCAAGGAAGCTTAAAACATCTTCAGTAGATATTCAGACTATTTCCATTTTCTATCTGAAAATTGAAGAAACAAAATTTGTTTTTTGAATTCAAGATTAGTTGGAGTAGAGTTGCTGTAATATAAATGCTCCTGTTTTGTTTTCTAAATTTTACTTGTTACCATTACAAGTCGAAAATGTTGCAGATTATAGTGAGGTTTATGAATTAATTAATTAAGAAGTCTGACCACAAATTTCAAAAGAGTTAGGTTTAGTCTCTAGATATTTGTCCAAGGTCCTTCTAATTTCTAAAAGCTTCATAGTAAATTTCTAAGTGTTATTTGCAGGGGTGAGCTGTAATTATTTCTGCTTGGAATTTCCTGTTCTGGGCTCACACTATATTTTCTAAAGATCCCACTGGAAATCTAAGCAACTCACGCCGCATGTGTGTTCCTAAAGCAGGGACTTTACAATTCAAGAACTCATTCACAGTGAGTACTTAGCTGAAATACTCAGCCTGTGCTTTTGTGAGGGTAGTACAGTTGCTAGCATGCAAATGCTACTTCAATATTTGTTTTCTTTCTTTATATTTCACATCACAGAGGGATCTTTTGCTGGTATTTGTTAGTGAGTCAATCTTGCTTCCAAACATCAAGTGATGACCTTTTATGACCCAGAGATTTATCAAGTCAGCGGTCTATTCCCTGGGGCGGGAGTCGTCAGCCTCTTTCTCTGCCAGTCACGTCTGTTGAAGGACTGTGCTAAACCCCATGAGAAAATAGACTAATCTGCTTGTTTCAAAGAACAAGAATGACATCTTCACTGGCTGTACCTTGTCTACTGAGGAAAGGAGCTAATAAAGGATGAAATTCTTGATCCAATTATGAAGATTTGATGCAATATTTTTATAATAAAGGAAACAGACTAGCAGTAAGAAAGCAGCCTTTGTGAGTAGGTAAGGGTTCAATAACAGAAACAGAGAGAAGCTTATTAAAATCAACTTCATGACACTGAATTATTTTAAAGGGCATATTCACTTTTGCGGTAAGTTCATTTTATCTCCCCAATACATTCTGTGGCTGTGACATAACATAATAATTGTGCCACGATTGGTTTCTGGACTTTTGTTGTGATACTGTAAAGTCCGAGTGGATCTGCAATTAAGTCTAATAATTTGTGACTAGGGAGGGTGTCTCTAAATGATGGCTAGTGAAAACATTATCAAGGCTTTTTGTCACAGGCTCCTTGAAAAACTAAGCCGTGGAAAGATGAGCAATTATCATCAGTGCTAGTTTTGAGATGGGAAAAGACAGCTTCGGCCATGGCAATAGCATCCACAATGAGTGCCCCAGTTAGCAAGAGTAAAAGTTAGCCTCAGGGTTAACCAGGTTTACAAAGGATGCTGCTATGGTACCTAAAGAGAGAAAGCTTGCAAATGGCATTTTCCCATGGAGCTTAAGGCAATTGAGTTCTTACTCATGTTTCAGTCATTAGATCATGACATAAACACAATCTCTGAATTATTTCTTGTCTATGTATCAAACAATGTTCATGATTTTGATTTTATATTTTTAATAAGAGTGCTCACTTGCACTTTTAAGAATTGCAATACCAAAGGATGTTTGCATTTCTTATTTTTTTTTTACATTTTTGAATTTTAACATTGGTGGTGTGATTTAGAGCTCAGAAAATTTTAAAATCGTTTTTAATTTTAAAAATATTTGCCCAAGTTCTTACGATTTTTCTAGATCCTTTCTTAAAAGTAGACAAACAAAAGAAGAATCTAAAATGCACTGAGTAACAACTAGATAATTGGATGTAGTGAAATTTGCTGTTGCTAATAAACAAGTGTGCTTACTAGATTGCTGAACATTTTCAAGCATGCTCCCTCACTTTAAATAATAAATAGTAGGGACTTACTTAGTGGTATAGGCACTTGACTGCAAAACCTATTGACCTCGGTTCGATTCCTCAGAAACCACATAAAGCCAGAAGCACAATGTGGCTCATGCATCTAGGGTTCATTTGCAATGGCAAGAGTTTCTGGTGTGTCCTCCTGTGTCTTTGATTGTAAACAAATAATGAATAGAAATATTTATAACTTAAAATAAATACATAATAAAATTCTTATTCTAAAATTATATCTTCTATAATACTTAGTTTAAGTTTAAACTAAGCAAAAAGAAGAAGAAGAAGAAGAAGAAAGTACAAGTCCTCGTTATTTTACTCAGAATATTTCTTTCTGTGTTAAATAAAGCAAAAAGAAATATTAGTAAATAATATCATTGTAACACATTTTATCATGTAACAGTGATACTCTCAGAGATGGTATCACTTGCTTTGACTAAGAATTTAACAATAAAAGTTTTCCGAATGCAGTAATTAAGACCCAGTGTAAGTTATAAATCTAGTTTATTTCCTGTCTCAGATGCCAGTTAAAATACATATCTTAGCTTGACCATCTGACTGAAACAGCTGTTACCTGTTTTTTTTCCTGGAATTTAAAAGCCTTTCTTCCGTGTGCCTGCTCCTCACTGTTTGTTTTACGACGTGTGAGTGGCGTAGCAGCGCACAGCAGATGTTCCTCACCGTCAGGATACATGTGTTTCATTGACCATTGCTGCGGTTTCCTTTAATTCATCAAGTAACATAAGGATGTTTCAAAAGTCTGGATTGTTGTTAACATTCTTGAGCCATATATATAAAATCTTCTTTTGTTTCCCAGTAACTCATGAAGATCATATTTGTAATCTGTTTCCCATTGTGTTATTGTTTGGACCCAGAGAGAACAATGACACACAATACCATCATGTGTGAAAGGCAGTGAGTGTCCTTATCTGAATTCTGCTTTGTGAAAGGAGAAAAAAAAAAAAAAAAAAACAAGCCTTGCATGGTGGTTCATGCCTTTAATCCCAGCATTGTGGAGGCAGAGGTAGGAGGATTACTGTGAGTTGGAGGCCAGTCTGGAACTACAGAGTGGGTTACAGGTCAGCCTAGGCTAGTGTGAGACCCTACCTCATAAAACCCTAAATTAAATAACATAACACTAAAATATCAAATCTAAGGAAGAATAAAGAGCAGTTTCAGTTCAGTGAGTATCTATAAGGTAGCACATGGTTTCACATTTGACAAAGGGAGTAGGGATCATAAAGTTGATGTAATATGTCAATCTACATAGCAAATACAGGCTATGGGTCCCTAGTGTTAAATCTTACTTCTTCCACTCTTCTACTGCTAGGAAGGGACCTATTAAGATTTATTTACCTCCTTTCCGACAGTGATATGCATTAAGAAACCCAAGCTACAGACAGTTCTCTCCTTCACCAGAGGACAAAACCCTACAGGTGTGACACCAGTCCATTTGTGCTTGTGAGCTATGGCCAGCCCATATTGTCAGTAGTGTAGTGACAAAAGCAAGGGTAGCAGCAAAGTGTTTGATAGACTTCGTCATGTGCAATGTCCTGGGTACTTGGGATTACCTCCAAAATGACCCTCTTCAACCATCATTGATGACTTTCCACTCTGCCTATGTGATCTGTTCATGTGATTTTTTTCCCCCTCTCTCTTGATTTCTGCCTGATTTAGAATATTATTTGGTCAATAGACTGTTAACGTGACTGTCAGGACTACAGAGATGAGATGTCCTTCTAAAAAACCAAATAAGAAAATCCTTTCATTGTGTACACTTAGATGATTCATAGAAGAACCATCTGTCCTGTGCAAAGTTGGGCTATCTGGACAGCGCCCCACTGTAAGGAGGTTCCTGTGAGCCATGTTAGGAGTGCTGAGGAATGATAGACGTTCCACCTTCCTCAGTTGTTTGAGTTCTTGCATCCTTGCCACAGAGATGGAAGTGAAGAAGTCACCTTGAACATTACTTTCTTAGCGAACAACGAATTGTAGGAAAACCAAGGGCCTAATTGTGACAACAAGCACAATGAAACCCCCAAATTTAGGGAACCACTTAAGCCATTTCAACTAATGCCAAGTAACAGCCTGTGAGGGATGCCAATAGGGTAAGAAAACCATTGCTTCTCAAACTTGACCAAATCTCAGACCCACAAGATAGTTATTCTCATTTTAAAAATGACATTTTATTTTTATTTGAGAGTGACAGACAGAGAAAGAGAGAGAATGGGCATGCCAGGGCTTCCGGCCAGTGCAAATGAATGCCAGAAGCATGCACCCCCTTGTGCATCTGGCTAACATGGGTCCTGGGGAGGTGAGCCTCAAACCGGGGTCCTTAGGCGTCACAGGCAAGTGCTTAACCACTAAGCCATCTCTCCAGCTTAAAAATGATATTTTAATCACCAGCTCTTACTACCTAAACTAGGAAAACTAGCAGTGATTTGAGAAAGAATGCTTAATATGAAAGACCCCATAGTTGCCATGCCCAAATTCTCTCAACCCTTGCTATATATAGTGAGGAAAAACCTATTTCTACTATATTTTTAAAACAGTGCTAATTTCTGCCTTGAAAAATATGTCTTTATGTCATGAGAAAGAATAAATAACAAATAGCATGTGTTTGAGGTTGAGCATAATTGAGAGGTTCTAACGTTGCATTGTACACAGAGTTGTATGATATTCACAGATGTCACCCCACAAATAATTTTATATGCTTTTATTTTTGGAAAACAATTTGTTGTATTGTCATTTCTATCTCTAAGTTTTTATTTAGAAAGCAAATAAAAGATACAGTCAAAAACACAGGCATGCCTTATAGAAGTCACCCTTCTTATAACAGAAATTAAAATAAGCTTCTACTATTGTCAATATCGAGAAGAACAACAAACAAACAAAAAAAAAATCATTGACACAAAATTATCCAGTGACTCTTTTTTCCAGCCCTATCTTCTCCCTAGACTGTCAAAAATGCTCAGGAATCCTAATCCACATATTCTGATTAGGTTCCAAGCCACATGACTCCAGGCAGAAAGATATTTCAACCCAATTGGAGGCCCTTGGGGAAAGCATGACTGCTCAGCCTGATTCATCCATGCACACACCCACCGGAGGACAGAATCGTGATGAATAAATGCATGTGTCTAATGATTTCTTCAGCAGCTTTAGGAGTCACAGAGGATGCTATAATTAGGAGATTAAGAACCACCTTCCTATTTTTCCCAGAATTAAAAATATGTTAAATTTTAAACAATATTAAAGAAATTGAAATATTAGCTAAAGATTTATACACCGGAATTGGGAATTCAGGCCATTGGTAAATTGAGATTAAAGGTAAATCATTTGCGTGATTTTAGAACAGTCTTAATTCACTCTGGGGAATAAAAATGTTTTGTATCTTTTCTCCTCATGTTCTTATTATATTGCTCCTCATTCAAAGATTAATTTAGGGTAAGGAAATAATACATACATGTCTGGAGTTTGTTTTCAGAGGCTAGGGCCCATTCGCTCACTCTCCTCTCTTTCTATCCTTCCCTGTCTATCTGTCTCAAATAAAAATAAATAAAAAATAAGCACATTGATGACTGACTCAGAAAAGAAAAGCAAAATAAAACAAAGAAACAAAAATAATTTAATTCATCAATTATATTCATATTTCCTACTGTTTGTTGTAAAATGTGTGGTCCTTTTTACATATATGCAGGGAGAGGATAAAAACACTTTATTCTATTCTGCAACTGTGGTGTCCATGCTTCTATAGTAGGCATCAAATGATATTAACTGCTAGTGTATATATACATGTATGTATATGCATATGTATACATATACAAAACATAGATATGAAAGAGAATCACAACTTTTCTGTAAAGACCAATATGGGAACCACTTTAGGATTTGAGTTCACTATCACACCCTGTTCCTTCATCAGCAGAGCATTCACAAACATGAACCCTTGAGCAGATCATGCCCTGAGCTCTGATAGAGTATTGTAAGTAGCTCCCAGATGACATAGTTGGATACATCTCATGTCTAGGAGACCATTTGCAGAAGAGGAAGTCATAAAGATTAAGAATTAGGAATTATGGAAAAACTTAGAACTAAAAAAATAAAGAAATAAGTAAGTAAGTAAGTAAGTAAATAAAACCTCAAGGAAGGAACAAGTAATTTAAATGTGATGGAGATCATGTGGTCGTGGTTAAAGGACTCATAAAGATACAGGTTCCCCAGTGACTAGTGGGGAAGAAGTGGTTCAGTGAAGGGGCGTAGGCAGAGGTCAGAGGGAGAGTGGCAGGAGGGCATTGTCATCGCGTGGTGCTGTGTATAGGAATGCAGGTCATCAGTAAAAAGTTAAAAAAAGAGAGAACTAAATATATTGGAAACAAAGATCAAAAGAAAAAAGTTACAAGATCTCCAGTGGCAAACAGAGTATGAGGATCTAAAGTGTAAACACTCCTTAGTAATGTACACAAAGACTGATTTTTTAGTGACCTGGCCAGAACTACAATCAGCTACATACTTTCACAAGCTAGTAAGTCCCACAGTCAGTGTTTGAAGCCACGTTCATTTCCCTCCCAAAGCCACATTCTCTTTGTAGAATTAACAGGCTTTTAGTACTTCTCAAAACTTTAAATAAAAATTAAGGGCTGGAGGGACGGCTTAGCAGTTAAGGCGTTTGCCTGCAAAGTCAAAGGAGCTAGGCTCAATTATCCAGGACCCACGTTAGCCAGATGCACAAAGGGGAGCATGAATCTGGAGTTCATCTGCAGTGGTTGGAGGCCCTGGCATGCCCTTCTCTCTCTCTCTCTCTTTCTTTTTCTTTCTCTGTCAAATAAATAAAAATTAAATGTAAAAAATATTAAGCCCAAAGTTTGCTACAGATGACAACCACATGTCAGATCAGGATCTTCTAAACAAGTAACTACATTTCATGTTTGCATGAAGCCCACAAATGTGGAGTGTAAAGCTCATGACTACTTCGATCGTTTTTTTTTTTTGTTTGTTTTTTTTTCCCAATTTACAAGGTAAGGTCTCACTCTATCCCAGCCTGACTTGGAATTAGTTTCAGAGTGGCCTTGAACTCATGGCAATCCTCCTACATTGGCCTCCTGAGTGCTGGGATTAAAGGCGTGCACCACCAAATGCAGCAATGGCTGCTTTTATACTCATACCAGTTTATAAGCATCATTTCTCCATAATGAAGCTAATCGTGTCAACCATCCCTCTGTTCCTCAATGAAGTGACCCACATTCTAGAAAATATTTAAGATAGCAATTTGTGCCTTTTGAGGCCACTAAGAATTGCTAGATAACTAAAATTTTTTGTAAAGTACATTTTCGTAGTCTTCTTTGGAATTTGTAACTCTGAAAAATCTTTAAAATTCTCAATATACATTAAATAAACTGAAAATTTAGCTTACAATATTGGTGGTGTTTACATTAGCAGTGGTATGTTCCTAATTTTTTTTTTTTCAAGGTTGGGTCTCCCTCTAGCCCAGGATGTCCTGAAATTCACTCTGTATCTCAGGGTAGCCTCAAACTCACAGCGATCCTCCTACTTCTGCTTCCCACTTCCTGGGATTAAAGGTGTGTGCCACCATGCCTGGCTAAAACTTTCATTTTAATAACACAGTATGATATGGATGTGTCATATATGTATACATTGCATTTGTATATGTCTATATTTATAATCTGCATTGTGTACATGCTTAATGTATGCTTTTAATAGCTATCAGACATATTAATGGTTTGTAAAATGTATTGGTATAATATATCACATAAATGATGTATATTAACCTTAATATTCATATAATTCAACTCAGATTAACTATGATAATATAACTTTTAATAGAGTTGATATATCTTATGAAACATAAATGTTTTGTTAAGTTATACTTTTGCCTTAAAGAAAATATCATATTAATCTAATATTAGAATGATGGACCATATAAAAATTTTCCACAACTTAATTGAGAGAGTGCTGCTCTAATCTAATTCTGTGGTAAAAAGTAATGGTTTTCACATAGCCATGGTTTTCATTCCGTGTCTCCTCCTAGCTGTAAGATAAGAAACCTAAGAAAGTACAAGACACAGAGCTGTCTTAAAAACCTAGTAACCTTTTATCTGGGTAGTAAAAGGGGCACTAAAACATAGAATTCAACAAGAATTCCAATTATAAAATCAAACTTTGTCTCCTATATGAAAATGATAAGTCTCTTCACAGTTGAACTCATATATTTCATAAAATTGAACTCAAACAGATATGAAAGATACATATGCTTTCTCTGTCCAAATAATTGAAAGTGCCAAAAGACACATGTACCTAAATAAGCAAATCTCAATGGGTTTACTTATGCAAACTGACATTACAATCCTGCCAAAATTACTACATTCTAGTGTTATCAGAATTCATGAAATTCAACTTGTCTTGGCACCTGAGAACTACTTTTGCACTTTCAAATTAGACTCTCCTTTGTTAAATGGTTGCTTTCTTGTGTCAAATATATCCTACTTAGAAAATGTAAATAATTTTGTTAACTTCTTTTGTCAAAATTGTAATACCATATTAGCCTTCTTATCAATTAAAAATTAATGCAATGGACAAGTATAAAATGTTACACAATTTAATCAATATTGTGTTTCTCTAACCTAATTCTGCTCAGTAATATAACACATTTGAAGTAAAGAATCTAAATTTAAGCCATCAGGTTGTTTTGCTCATTTGCATTACTCTGGACACAAAATCTTTGTTTTCATTTTCTTCTTAGACATCCCAAATATCAATAAAGATTTCATACATGCATAGAATCCTTCAGAGAAAGGATACAGCTGGCATTTCAGCCAGAGAGACAATTTTCCTTAGGGGCTGTTTCATTGCTTTAACACTAATCGGTGACAAAAAGGTCTTGTCAAGTTCTTATTGCATTTAAGAAGCTTTTGGTAAGATTTGTATTGATCTGGAATAAAGCAACTGAAAACATTGCAATAAATTTTTACTACTTAGTACTGATCAATATGTTTTTCCTCTCAAACTTTTTACAGAAAATTGCCTTGCCCTCTTTTTTTCAGATATAACCAAAATACTATTAAGTTGTATTAAAATAAATTCACTCTTAGAGGAAATTATGCACTCTACCAGGTCTGCATTTCCTAGAGTCAGTTACATCTAATATGATAGATGCAAAAATACACAGAAACATACAAACAAGTGCAGATAGCACAATGGTTGACAATAACAGAAAGAACTGAGTACACTAATTGCAAACCAATCATTCTTCATAAGTTTCCTTCATGCGATGTGGTGATCATATAGGAGAAAATTCAGGTGAATATATACATATATTATCGCTTTTCAATAAACAATTTAAAGACTCTCCTTTCATGTAATTTAAATATATAGCATTTCAAAATATGCTTTAATTGTAGATAACTATTTTCTTAAACAATTTTGGTAGTTTCTTTTCCTTTTTGCATTATCTTGGTATTACTATAATGAGTTTTTCACTCAGTTTTCAATCAGTTTGTCAAATGATGGAGTATTTGGGTTACCCTAGAAGCATAAGAAGCAATTTTAGAGTTAAATAAATTTTGGCTTTAAACATCAAGGTTGAGGACACGAGAGTTGAGAATAAAAGGGCTTGCAGCTGCATATGAGGTACGCAGCATGTGCAGTTATAAGGAAAGACAGGAATCCCTTCTAAAGATTATATATGTAAGGTACTATTGACACAAAGCCTCTGCCTGTCCCAGGATAGTGCTCACTCCATTCTGCCCCAAGATGGTAAGGAGAGAGAAAATGATATAACAAAATTTGAAGCCCACATGCTATGTGCAGCCTGTTTTAGTGGGCTCTAGCCCCAGTCTGCAGTATTAATAGATAGAAAACATACACTGCTTGCTCTCAGACTTGACTTTCTGGTCGGCTGAAGCACCTTCGCTCTGGCTCATTTATGAACCATTGTTTGAGAGCACAAGAACTGACACTGTCGCTGCAGGTGTGACCAAAGGGGCTGTGAGAAAAAGATACATCTTTCCATCCCTAACAGTAAGAAATAATTTTTGAGGCAATGGTATGAAACAATTGTCCATGAAGAAGTAGAAGTTATTAAACACACATTTTATTATAGCACATTTTAATAGGGATTATCATTAAATGGTAAACATCTTTCCACAATAAGTGCCTAAGGACAAACTGAATTGTCTTTTAATTATTTAACCAAGAATAAATGTTTAGAACAACAGCTTTTATGAAATCACTTTAAATAACTGAAATTTCATTAAGATAAGGGCTGATAAATACATTTTATTTGCTGAGAATATTTGAATATTTAAACCCCAGGTTAAAGAAAATGCTTCATTCCTCTTATATTGCAAAATGATATTTTATCTAAAAATATCATATGATTTTGAAATATTAAAATGAATATTTAATCACTTACTTGAAAATATATTCTGTTATGCCTTTCATCTAAAATTGTTTTGAGAAGTTTTGGTTGAAAATATTAATGTAATTTAATTTCCCACTTTCCAATTTACTTCTGTGTCCCGAATAACAGCCTAGTTTTCTACTCTGTCAAGGCAGGAGCCATGGTCCTGGGTTCAGACTGAACTACCCATAAGTCTTTTCAGTTTTTTCTCACTGTCAAATGTATTTGGCTTAAAGAAATACAACTGGATAAGATATAGCACAACATGTATTGTTATCACTTAAAAGCAATAACATGTTGACTGCCAGATACAGCGTGTTATGGCCAACTATCACCATGCTGGGGCCATGCACATGAGAAGCTACTAGATGGAGACTGCACTGGCCTTTCAGAGCAGCCATCTGCTCTCACATTCCTTTAGCTTTTATAAAAATTTAGGTATGTCACCTTTTTACCAAATCCTCTGGGATCAAAAGACTTCTTTCTTCTCTCAAAGAAAAAAAAATGTTTCTCATAATGCCAATTATGTATTACCTAGCATATAAACTAAATAGAAGTGGTGCAGCCATGGTTGATGGACAGCTTCAGTTTTATGTGGACTTCCTTATGCATCATTTCAACACTTGCTTGGGCTAGTGGTGAGAGAAGTATGCAATATGATGCAAAGTGACTCACCTATTTCTCTTAGTATAATGATCTCTATTTCTTGCTAAGTTCCTTCCAATGATATAATTTTTACACTCTTTATGGTGTATCAAACTCCATGGTATACATATAAAAACATTTAAATTTTATCTCTTGTCTGGTATCTTAGCTTGCTCTATGTTTTGAGAATTGTGAACAGCACAGCTATAAACACAGATGTGCAGGTTTCTCTGCTGTGTTCTGACTTCTTGGTGTAATTATACAGGAGTCTAGAGGATAGGATGTAGGGGAAATCAACATCAGCCAAAGCTGGAGGAGAACAAAGCTTAATGAGTGTTGAATATGAGCAGATTACATGATATACATGTATGCAAATACCCTAACTACCCCACCACTCTGAAAATTGAATATACACTACTAAAACAATGTTTCACCTACTTAAAGACAGAGGATGGGAAAACTGAATTTGTAGTCTTATTTTTGTTTGGAAATTCAATTTAAGTATTCTGAACATTAAAATAGTAAACCCAAGTGACACTCTGATTCTTTGCAGCCCTTATAATAATGTGAAATTACAATAAATTCTTCAATTGTTATGATTTTGTTGGTTATTGACTTCTTTATATTTTTATTTGAAAATTAATAATATGAATCAGAAATATATAATTCAGGTTACAGAAATGCTTTGTTCTATATAACACCTTTTACATTTTATATTTTTATTTATTAATTTGCAAGAAGATAGAGATAGAAAGAATGGGTACACCAGGGCCTCTAGCCATTGCAAATGAGCTCCAGATGCCTGTGCCACCATGCAGTTGGCTTTATGTGGGTACTGGGGAAGCCAACTGTACTCATTTGTTTTTGCAGGCAAGTGTCTTAACCCCTGAGCCATTTCTCCAGCCCATCCTTCTTTTCAATGGCATGAAAATACCATGCAACAGAAAGTTCATATATGTAAATGCTTAAAGATCATTTAAGTGTTACTTTTCAGATGGAATTGTATTCATTGTAAACAAAATGAAAAGCTGTAGAAATATTTAGTCTTCAGATAAAACTTTGTGCAACAAACCAAGGAAAAATCTCGGTATATCTCTTATATGACACTAATAATCATAGCCTAACTGAAAAGAAAAAAAGAAATTTCAGTAGAGGACATAACACACACACGCACATTTAGCATCAGGTTATGATTGTACATAATTGAGGAAACACTGATATTGGAATTTGCCCTGAGCTTACTGCCAGGGCTCTGCTGGCTTATTGCCTGGGTTTTAATGGGCCACATGTCAGGAACAGGAGGCAATTTTTGATGCCCTTGAAGGGTGAGAAATAGCATCTTAAAGAAAACCAGAAACAAGATGCTATGTCATATTAAGATGAATCAGGAAAAGAGTTTAAAAAAAAAAATAGAAAAGTCCACCCAGTAAAGACTGTCTGAAGAAAATTTCCACTGTGGAATTAGCTCAAATGAAGTACAAGGAGAAAGTTAAGTAACATGTATTTTATGACATCACCCAAGCAAATGGCCATTTGAATTCAATCTTAGAATTCACAATGATTGTCTGATCTGAAAATAACTAAAACAAACAGTGTAAAGCAATTTTTCATGGATGGGGCTTCCAGATACATGCCCATAGTAAACAACACATTTTCTTTGAAGGAAGCATGTTTGAATTTAAACTACAAAAATTATCAACAGGGAAAATGTCAATGCAGATGATTTCATAACAAAAAATCATGCTGAACATATGAAAAGTTACAAAAAGTCAGAGTAGCGCTGGAGAGATGGCTTAGCTGTTAGGGTACTTGCCTATGAAGCCTAAGGACCTGGTACCCACATAAGCCAGACACAAAAGGTGGTACATGTATCTGTATCTGGAGTTTGTTTTTAGTGGCTACAGGTCCTAGTGTGCTCATTCTCTCACTTCCTCTTTTCCAAATAAATAAATAAAATATTTTTGAAATCAGAGTATGCCATCTACAATGTAGTGATATAGACAGCAGGACCCTTACCAGAGGCCAAATTGACTGCCTAATCTTAGATTTTCAACCTCCAGAAAAATTATTTAAATAAACCTCTTGATCTATATGGTACTCATCTTGAAGGGCATTTAATTTTGTTGGGCAGTGGAAAACAGACTAACACAGTACTGCAGTGAAACTCAAGAAATAAACATTTGAAGCTAGGCATGGTGATTTCCAAAATTGAAATGGCAAGCACCCTGTAACACATCAGTTCTGCTTCTGATTATACATCCAATAACATTGTGATTTGGACTTTACATAATAAGGAACAATAAAGTCTGTCAAAGTACTCAGAGGTAATATGAGGATCTTCCTACAGACACTCATTTCCAGGATGCCTGCCTCACAGCAGGTAAGATGCTAGAAACAGCTCAAGAAATGAAACTCACCTGCTGTTTTGGTGTATGTAAAATTTTGGGCTACCATACCTAACATGTAATCTAGGTTTTTTATGCTTGGCTGATACAGGAGTCTTTCAATTTTAGCATTCAACTTTTAAGCAGTAGAGTTTACTTTGTATCATTACCAAGTTAAATATACATAAAACAAAATTTACCCTCCACTGTGTACACCATAGATATATTTGCACAGGTACACCAAAGTTGTCATTTTAATAAAAACAAATGATGGAAAACAGCACTAAGACCATGAACAGGATAGGGATCAAATTATAAAATAATTTGCTAAAGTAAAATATGCTCAAAAATCAGTTGAAAAATTTATTTCAGTGAAAGTTGTAACTTCCTAAGGGTGTTAGATTAATTCCTAAGGGTGTTAGATTAATATAACATGATGTAATGAACTTAAACTATTTTTTAACTGACAAAATTATTTCACTTATTTTCTTGTATTTTTAATAATCTTAAAGAAATTCCAGTAATATACCTATTTAATTTTCTAGGTGGGGTAAAGTATGAAGTATTAGGCTAATAATTTATAAGTAAAAAGTACAAGAATGTGTACATATGTATGTTTTTTAAATTTGGTGTGTGGTAGCTTGAATGTGACAGTTTAAATGTATGGTTCTATAGATTCAAGTGTTTTATTTATGAAAATTGAGCTTGCAGCTTCTTCCCCTAGCTGACAGATCCCGACTAGATGGGACATATCACTGCAGGGGTAGTGTGTGGGGCATCATTTTATTAATGGCATGTGAACAATCCTACCTTCTCCCCAGTTATACAGAGGCTTCATTAAAGTGTTTCAATTCTGACCATACATAACATTTTATGATGATTTTATGTCATTTATAGAAGGAATCAAATTAATGATTTTAATAACACCTTTAACCTTCCTATGGTTAGTTCTGCATGATAAACAATATAAAATGATATTTAAATGCATCCTGTAATTGGCCATCACACTAATTCTTTTCTAGAGTAATAAATAGGGAAAGCATTCTTATTATTAGCCTTGTGTACATTGCAATTACATTTGTAGCATGTTGGAATGGAATATTAATGTAGGCTTAAATTAGCACTGCAACACTAAATTAATTGTAAAATGCCTAATCACAATTGCCTAGCTTTGGCATTACGCCTTAAATTAAAATATGCTTCTCACATGGGCACATCACGTAGAACTTGTAGAGTTAGCATGCTCTCTAGATGGATAATATAATGTAATTCATAAAGTTATAAAACTTAAAAATGAAAGCAAAAGAAAAATCCATAATGCATGAAGCTAGATAATTATATGCTTACTCTTAAATTTGACAACCTTTTCTGCTGAAATGATTCTAACAGATCTTGGGACTAAAAAAGAACACTGAAACTTCTTACATTGTAGTTGACTGCCAAATATTATAACTTTTTACCAAGTCCCAACTATGCTGCTCAGCCATCATCGTACAGTCTCACAGGGACAAGTGGGAGAGTTTCAAAGTTATGTCCACGTGGGACTGAGATCGAAGTGGGGGTAGGGTAATAGCCGCTGTGGAGCAGATTCCTCCGAACTGAACAGAGGATGGAAGCTCTGACTCAAGAGGACAAGCTTGTGCTGCTCTCACAACTCTAATCCACAGTCCCATGGTGAATACCAGCAATCCCACCCAGGAGAGCCCTTGGTGGAACGAGGGTAGGGAGGAGGGAATGATGCATGTACCAACACATGATGTATCCATACCAAAAGAAGAGAGGTCAAATTTGAGAGACCTGAAACTTGGTCACTCAACCACTCTCCAGGTTTACATTAAATTAGAAACTGACACATTCCGTGGGAGGGGTAGGAAATTTCAGAAACTCAAGTCTACAAGGTTCACGGTTGCACGAGCCCACACTATGCCTATTCAAAAGTGGAAACAACTGCTTCCTGAAAGTGGTGCCGTGTGCTCAGGACTCTCCCCCTGAGCTGCTCAAGACTCTTCCACAAGCCCAGCTGGCTGCAGTTGTGTAGTGTGTTCCACAGAGACAGCTTCCACGAGTCATCACCCACTCTGGGGTGGGCCTTCTGCTGATGGAGCTGCCTTCCAGTACAATCACCTCAGGGGAGCCATCATCCAGGATGGATGAGACTTTTTCTGTGTGGCTGTGCTTGAGTCATCCATTGTTCCTCCAACCAACCTCTCACCCTGCTCTGTTGGTAAACGCAATAAACTCACTGGTGCACCCAAACTGATTTTGGTATAATCGTCCCATGGTCTGTTGTTGGCGCCCTGTCTGGGATGAAAATGTATGCTTTCCTCACTCCAGGGAAAAGATTTCCTGCGACAAAGCTTAGCAAATGCTATTCGAATAATCAAGTCTCTAATTAAAAATAGAAATTGTATATAACATTAGATATCTAAATTATATGAATAAACTGTATTATAGACAAAACACATCACAGATATCATAGGAGACTATAATTCTTAATACACAAATATATTAATGTACTTTTTTTTCTTATTGAAATGCAATGAAAAAAAAATGGACTTTGAGGAAGAATGCATTTTGTTGCTTTAACAGGAGAAAAATATCACGTTATAAAATTTGATAATTCTTCCTCTGAAGCAAAATTGGGTTTTGAAAAGCTTGAAATTGCTAGTGTCTAGATGTTGACATTCCACAAAGACCAAATGTTTTTTGTCTATATGTTTTTATACTAGTTATATTTGTTATGGTATCCTGGATAGACTAAGCCTTTTATTCTAGAAATAATAAAATAGTCAGGTATTTACCAGCCAGGTTAAGCAAGAGGCCAGCAATTACACATCACAGATGCTGTGATTTTCCTTGGACATACACATGTAGCTGCTTTTTTCTATCTCATTATGAGGAACATTTACAAAAATTCTACATAGGGTGTTTTTAGATTTATTTTTTAATATAGTGTCATCTTAATAATTCATTTGATTATAAATAGATATTTATAAGTAATACTAGCATCTTTTGAATTTATAAATATATTTTAGCCCAATATCATTTGTAAATGTTTTTACTTTTCTTTGGTTAGCTTAAATAACATTAACTATCTTAAATGTTACAAATTTATGTATGTTTTAAGCCAATACTTACTGTTTTTAGGCAATATTACCTCAAGTGTCTATTGTATTATATGTCTTTATGTTTGTTTGCTTTAGTATCACTATTTATTTATTTGAGGTAGAGTCTTACTCTAGCCTAAGCTGTACAAGAACTCACTCTATAGACCCAAGTTAGCCTCACATTCATAGCGATCCTCTTACCTTTGCCTCCAGAGTGCTGAGATTAAAGGTGTGTGCCACCATGCTCAGATTTAGCATAGTTCTTAAACTGTATCTTTGAAAATCAGCATTTTTACAATAATTGTGGAAGCATATCTATGAATGAAAAATTCAGTAAAATTACATCTGAGATAATTTCAAATTCATTGTCTATTACATAGAAGATTTAGACCCCAGAATTCTTACCCTAGCTACTATTAGATACTTAAAGCAATAACCACTCAAAAAAAAAAAAAAAATGCTGAGAATACTAAAATGCCTGAACTGGCTTTGTCTAAAGATTTGTGTAGCTCACCAAGAAGGAACAGGACATGCTAGAAAATTATTCAAACATTAGCTAAAATATGATTCATATTTTAATACTTCAGAGCTGAGAGTAAAATCAACTGAAGGCTGGAGACTCAGACCTGATATCTCATATTATCATGAACCTCATTCAGGAGTACCACAAGTTCAAGGCTAGTCTGGACTACAATGAGTTAAAAGCCAGTCCCTGGAAATGGAGTGAAACTCTATCCCAAAATAAAATGTAAAAATAGGATTATATTTCAGTGGTATAGAAACTTCATATCAGGCCTGACACCACAGGTTCAATACTAAGGAAAATAAAATAATATTGACAGAAATGGAGTTTCAAAAGGAAAGTGAAGAAATTGTAAGACTACAAAGAGATGAGAGTAGTACACACATACACACACACACACACACACACACACACACAGTTTCAAAATGGGGGAGATGGAAAATATTTTACTATCAAACTGGCAAAAGCAATGGTTATAAGAAATAACTTCTAAATGATGAAAACAATTTGAAATTGCTTTGGTTGATTGCCTTATCCTCAAAAGACCTTGGAGCCATAATATTGATGCTTGCTGTTATTTTATGCTAGAGCTTCAGCCTGTTGTCCTGCTTGTCCAAGTGAGTGGACACAGAAACCAGGCAGCTCTAGACTTCATCCAGATTGCTTTTCTTTCCTAGGTGATATTTTCAACTGCTATCATCCACTCAGTGGTACCTTCCAGAAACAAAGCATAGAAAAGACTTAGTGAACATAACTGCAATAAAGAACAACTTCCTTGAGGTTCAAAGGCTTTGAAAATACTTGCAAGAAGAGGAATGGACTTCACTGAATTCTTGAGATGTTCAAGGTGGATTCCAGAAAGACCCTACAAGGAAAATATTTGAACTGACACTTCATACAATTAAATACTTGTAAGGTTGATAAACATTTGAGACTATGTTTGTTGTAAAGATGATGTGACCAAAAAGCACAACTAGATAACAAAATAAATACAGGTTAAAGGCCAACTATAATACAGGAACTCCTGTTAGCTGTAAGTGACTGGGTACATTTCACCAACTGCACCACTCAGCCCAGGATATCACTCTTAGGTCCTTACCCATGTCACTAGTTATACAAGTGGTTATCTGTCTTATTTGCTGTATGTCCTGACTGAAAGCAACTCATATGACTAATAATAGGTGAATGGTTTACCAAATACAAATTTTTCAATCAACATGCCAAAACATATCAGTGAGACAAAACAAATCATTGGTACAAGCAGCAAAATGCTCTAACAACATGAAATATTTAACACCAACCAAGGAAAATAGACATTTAAAAAGGTTTTACACGTTTAAAAGTCAGAAAAATAGTTAACAGAAGTAGGAAGGCTGGAAGCCATGGTAAGGGGATAAGGAAGGGCTCATAAAAGAAAGCAGAAACAGACTTTTGGGAAGATATGAGAATATTCTGTGCTCAAATTCATGTGCTGTTAAAATTTTTGAACCACAGTGAAAGGTATGCTCAGGTTACAGGATATGGGTTTTCAAATTATTTTGTTATGTGTAATTTATACTTCAGTAGTTATTATTATTATTTTTTAAATTTTTTATTTATTTATTTATTTGAGAGCGACAGACACAGAGAGAAAGACAGAGGGAGAGAGACAGAATGGGCGCGCCAGGGCTTCTAGCCTCTGCAAACGAACTCCAGACGCGTGCGCCCCCTTGTGCATCTGGCTAACGTGGGACCTGGGGAACCGAGCCTCAAACTGGGGTCCTTAGGCTTCACAGGCAAGCGCTTAACTGCTAAGCCATCTCTCCAGCCCAGTAGTTATTATTTAAAAGTGCAAACACTGCCAACCACTGAATATAAAGGAAGTGAAATTTAAAATTATAAGTAAGTTAGTAGAAGGATAACTAAAATTTAGTAAGATTATGATGTCACAACAATTTTAGGGGTTGCAGATAGCTCCACAGCTTAAGCACTTACCACACAAGCAGAAGTGGTAAGGTTCAGAAACCTCAGAGCCAGGTAAAAAGCTGTATGCCATGGCCAGCATTAGTAATCCCAGCCATCCTATAGGTAAGAAGGAAAACAGGGACAAGAGAATCCATTAGCTGTTTTAGGGACCCAGTATAGGGTTAGGGAACCAACATGCCACATTGCCTCAAAGGAAGTGGAAGGCAAGGACCATTTTTGCAATTTGCCTTCTGATTCACATAGACCCATGTGTGTTCTCTTCCCCATCCATTACACACACATCAAAATAATTAGACAAAGGAATGGGTAAATGGCTCAGCAGTTAAAGACACTTGCTTATAAAGCCTTCTGACTCAGGGTCAATTCGCAAAGCCATATGCGATTCACATAAGCCACATGCCAACAGCAGTGCAAGTGGCTCGTGTCCTTTTGCAGTGCCTAGAGGCTCCAGTGCACCCATGCACACATGAACAGCTAAATAAAAATTTTAATTTAACTGAAATTATTTCTATTAAAAAATTAGAGTGTTGAGCAGGGTTAGGCGATGATTTTGCAGAGGACACAAACATACAGACTCATCAGGGTGTGGCTGACAACATGAGACAGGTGTAGTTGCATATATCTTGTCTCTATCATTTAATTTGTTTATTATTCTTTTCTCTATATAATACACTAATATACTAAGGTAGACTTGTTATATATGAATAGATTTTTGATGTCTGCATAATAACCTTTCCAACCCATTTCAATTGTTCTAAGTTGAGACCTTAAGAAAAGAACCTTTGTCAATTTTAATTACATATCACTACAAATCTGCATTCTACTCAGGTGCTGCACACATTTTTTTACAGTGCTAAAATTAAGGAGCTATAACTACCATGCCAATTCCTGAACAACATGTCTGCTGTCATGAACAGAGTGTTGACAACCACTAAAGAAAAGAGAAAAGAAATGATTCTGGGTTGAAGGAAACCCCTAACAGCAGTCTTTCTTCATCCAGAATACTCTGTTACTTAAGGTTTCTTTCTGGTCATAAAAGTAGACATCTCCAGTACATAAAATTGGAACTTTGTTGTATTATACTAACCAAATGTCCAATTGATAATGTCTGAATTTTGATGATTCCCTCAAATTAATATATTGAAACCCTCTTCCCCAAGGTAACACTAATGGAGGCAGCTACTTCTGTATGACTAGGTTGAACTTGACTAATATGAGAGATCCCCTTCTGTACTTGAAGATACAGAGAAAAGATGCAATTTATGAAACAAAACCGGCCCCTTGTCAGAAATTTTACTACTTGGCATCACGGTTGAGGACTTTCTAAGATTTAGAATTATGAGAAATACGTTGTTTTCATGTTTCCAGTTTATAATGTTTTAATAGAACCACTGAAACTTAGAAAATGTTGTTGAGAATTATAGTTAAATTGTTTCAGAGTGTTTTATTCCACTGAATTAATGTCAGAATATTATCTTGTGTAAACAATAATGCAGAGTTGTAAATATGATAAATTGGCAAATAAATGTGATCATGTGAAATTACAAGACATAAATATAAATAAAATAATTTATAATTTCAGAAATTATAATTGCTTATTCATTGAACACCTACATAAAAGATTGCATTACTCTTGTTGTTACCATAGTAGCACTATGAAAGTGAGGTAATACAAATTAGGTAGTGTGCTGAAACTTGGAATATATTATAGATATATAATTAAGAAAGAATAACCAAATGTATGGGGCCAAAAGTTTAAGAGTTCAAGTCTATCCGTACCCCATAAAAAATGTAAAATTGTCACTTAGATTTTAATCATATAAAAATAAAGATATTTCTACATTACATATAAGAGATCTTTTAATTCTTACCACAAGCCTATTTTTAAGCACTAAAATACTATTGTTACTGCCACTATTAGGATTATAAAACAATCATGTAGAAGTTATCAGTAAAGCTCACTCAAACTCACATACACCATAAGTGTAGGAGCCTAGATTCATATTCTGTCTGCCTCTAGTCTCATATGATACAAGTCAACAGCAATTGTAGGAGCTGTCATCATGTACTGTTTAGAATCCTTCCTCTGGGAGCTTAAGACATATGTACACAAATCATCAGTGGTAAAGTAGAACATGAAGTTAGCTTTTTAAGATTTAAATCTATTTACCTTGTTATGTCATATTATGAGACACATGCAACTTTTAATCAAGTGCTAACCCTGATGTACTTTAATATATCAATAAATATTTGCTAAATCTTGCTATGTATGTACTCAGAACTCTGCTATATACTATGTATGAAAACTTCATGTGAATGAAAGTGTAATTAATACAATACACACCACACTTTTTCTCATGGGAGCAAGACAAGAAGAGGTACACAGTGAGACACAATGAATAGAATAGTATTAGATAAGATAAAATAAAGGACAAAAACTATTGCAGTGTTTTGGCATGCCTGAAGAATAAGGAGGAGAAAGTCACAACCATCAGGGGAAGCTTTAATGAAGAGATTTGGTTTCAACTGGGCCTGAAAGGCAGTAAAGATGTTGATAAGTGAACAAGAAAATCAAATTCACTCCAAATGAGGTGGGGAATATCAAGCAATTTAAAGTGAGAAAGACTATTTTCAGAAACAGGGTTCTCATTTACCTGGAGCAGGACAAAATCAATTTGGAGTTCAAGTAAGTAATTTGAGTAAGTTTCTCTGAAGAAACTAAATGCAAACATTTGCAATCCAGGTAGAATTTAGCATGGTTAAAAAAACAATTAAGACCGTAGTAAGATCATTTTGTATAAGATTTGCATATAGCAGATTTTCAGCATATTAAAGATATTCCTAATTATAAATTAATTACATGTGAACTTTTGTACATCTATGTTGGTGTCCATTGGCCTTCCAAAGTATGTAAAGAAAATACTACAGAAAAATCCATCTGGGCTAATTTTTCACTAAATTGAAATGTAGTAGAGATTAAGAGTCATCTAGAAAAAAAATGTCTTTTTTTGGACTTGTGTTAGTATTAGGATTTTCTTAAATACTCATATATACTGTATTATCTTTTAGAGAAACAATAAAATATCCTAAATCTTCAAAGACTAACTAGAAAGAACATGACTTTGGTGGTGAGCATATTTCTTTGGAATTTCTTTTTTCCATAAGCAAAAAAGTTTAGTTTTTACTATAGTATTTTCATAGGAAAAATAATTCTTCAGCTAAATCAAAATTAGGATTTTTGACATTTCTAATACCCATAGCCCAGGACTAATAACAAAACATTCAGGTTCTCTGTAATGACTGCTGTAGTTCTTTGGGAACTGTCCCTAGAATCATTATTTTCCCTGTAAGTCTTAGAAGTATTTACACTGGAAATTCTCAATGCTAAGTTTTTGGTAAAAATTAAAATCAAATACAAAGAACAGCAATATAGTTTTAGGTATAGTTGACTTTGGGCACATTTACTTCTATTTACCAGAAATCTCTCCTGACTTGAGCATAGAAAAGAGATCTGTTTCCAGCTTGTCTGCTTTGTTTTATTTCAGAGCTGCAGCTTTTAAGACTGGCCAGCTGTTTTACACATGCCTGCCCCCATCCCAGCAGACATGTTCAACCCCTTCACTGCCAAGGAAACGAGACCTGGGACCCGGATTGTAAGGGAATCACAAGAATATTGATGAAATGCAAATGATTTGGGATGCATTTCTGTCTGAGGCTGGAGAGACAGTGGGAGAGGGAATCATTATTCTATAAAACAGCAAGCAAATCACAGAATGTGTGTGATGTATGCTCAGTTCTGATTCTTCAAACCTGTATGTGAGAATGCTAGGGAGAATTACAAAGAGAAGAGAAATATTTGTGAAACAGAAATGGATTTCATGCAGAAAGCTTATGTGGATTCATTACTGAAGTACGCCAAAGTCACATCTAAACCTGCTATTCTACGTTTCTTGGGAATTCACACAAAACAACTATTTACTTCAGGAAGGGCTCCAACAGACTAAAGAACCAATTTCATCCAAGTGTAGTTTGGTGAAGCCCTAGGTTTATTGGGGTTCCTTACAGGAATATGGGTTAAAGGTTACTTAGAAGAGCATGGATGAGTTGAACAGCTAAAGGCTTGTGCAGCCCACCATGGTGTGGTTGACAACTCAAGAAGGTGGCATCACCTGGGTCCCCTGTGCAACTTGCAGGAAGCTTTATTACAAAGACTCTCCTCTCCACCAGCAGTTGTTTACTGCCTGTAACCTAACACAAAAAGGTGGTGTGCACCTTGTATATTTCATGAGCTTCCTGTTCTTAAAACTTACTTGTGAATTTTATGAGCCTCTGAGATGGTCTCTCCTTCCTCCAAGAGTAAATATTTCAATCCTTAGGAAAAAGGTATGCCAGTGTTAACTCTCAAAGAAGGATTTGTGGACTACAATTAAGTCATATGTCTTGGAACTTCAGCAACAAAGCAATGGCTTGCACTGAAGATATCGAGGTGCTCGAGAATTATAGTAATTTGAAACTGGATAGTAAATTTCCTTTTTATATAATGCACTGTAGAGTTTGTTGAGGAAAATGTGCTTACTGAAAGAAGTATAGGTCTAGATAACATTAACAAATCCTATTAGTCAAAGAAGAGGTGCACAGGAAGCAATTTCATCTACAGGCTCTAAAGCCATCCATATGCAGTTTGAAAGGGGGAAAAAAAGTTGTTCATTATCTTATGGGATAGTGCTTTCTATTGAGATGTGTCTTATCCTTCCACAGACCAAGAGACATGCAGCATCAGCTAATTTTCAGCAGAACAAACTTGGGAGTAACAATGTGTGTGGTGGACCTTGCTAAAGGAGTCAGTAAGTGGGTAACTGAACAAGAGAATGCTATCCTTACAAGGGTAATTAAGTGAAAATGCTGCCAATTGAACTAGCTAGCTTACTAGGGAAACTGTAATAACTGAGAGCACAGTTTACCTGTGGTCCAATAAAAATAAGACTAACCTTGGTCAGTTTAGGACCTCGATCTCCCTTTAGCAGCATGCATTGAGAGCAGCAAAAGCAGGTATTACTCAGAAATAAATCTAAACAGCTGTGATAAACTGGTGGCAAATTGGAAGTTATGCTATGTCTGTCTGAAGACTTCCATGAAGAGCAGAAGTTGTCATAGCAAACTCATTTATTGCCCTCAGAAAATTTCAAATGTAAAAATATGCTTCTCTATTTTGTTCATGTTATCGCAGATACCCATGAAATTTTGGTTACATGATGTGCTCAATTATGTTGTGATATACAATGTCTACTTAATATACTTATGAATACTTTATTACTTACTTTTCATACTCTAAAATTATAATTGAAGTGTATATACGGGGTGATGTTTAATATTCTTTATCAGTTGGACAAGATTTAGAATCATCTATGGGACATATATCTGAGCATATCTGTAAGGGAGTTTCTAGATTAGATTAATTGAGGTGAAAAGATCTCCATAACTGTGTGTGTCACCACCCCACTGGCAGAGGTTCTTTTACTCAATACAAACATGGAAGTGAACTTAGAATCACAGTCCATCTCTCTCTGCATCTTGACTGTGGAGCAAATTTGAACAACTGCTTTGTGCTCTTGCTGTCCTGCCTTCCCTAACAGGATAGATTATATTCTCAAACTACAGGCAACATGTACCCTTCCTCTCTCGCATTATACCTTGTCAGGTTTTCTTTTTTTTTTTTTTTTTTCTTTTTTAAATTTTTTAATTTATTTGTTTGAGAGCGACAGACACAGAGAGAAAGACAGATAGAGGGAGAGAGAGAGAATGGGCGCGCCAGGGCTTCCAGCCTCTGCAAACGAACTCCAGACGCGTGCGCCCCCTTGTGCATCTGGCTAACGTGGGACCTGGGGAACCGAGCCTCGAACCGGGGTCCTTAGGCTTCATAGGCAAGCGCTTAACCGCTAAGCCATCTCTCCAGCCCTTGTCAGGTTTTCTTAACAACAACAAAAGTAACAAATACAAGAGGGACTTTTAAAATGATATCATTTCAAAATGATACTGTTTTCCTTTGATTTTTTTTTTATTTTAGAAAGCAATTCCTACAACAAAAGCAATTGCAGCACAATGAGAAATATAAAAGCACAGAAAGTGACTTAGACAGATAGACTGAATGTCACAGTTGTGAGCTTAGCAACTTTACCCTTGCATAGGGTCTGAGAATTCTTTGTACGTTGGGGTCTCATGAGTTGAGAACTTACAATGATCTGTCTAGTGACTGACACAAATTATCTCATCAGATTTCCATCATTCTCTCATTCAAATTTAACTGTGAATGCACACCACAAATTAAACCATTCCCAGAGTTGAAGATAAAATATTATCCTGAAATTTTAAATGAGTATGCCTGCTAAAGTAAAAAACAAAACAAACAACAACAACAACAAAACGATATCCAATGAAAGGTTTTATCTTGGTTAGAAATGGAGAATTAGTGGATGGCCACAGGAAAAAAAAATTCTCAGGTGATGACATCTCAGTTGAGATCTGAAATAAGCCCATAATTCTTTGCAACCAAGAATATGCACAATAAATACATCCAGAACTAGAAGCAAAGACAGTGATCTCTTCAAATTTCTTTCTTAATTTAATTTAACTTTACTTATTTATTTGATAGAGAGAGAGAGACACACAGTGAGAGAGAGAGAGAGAGAGAGGGAGAGAGAGAGAGAGATAGAGAGAGAGAGAGAGAGAGGAGAGAGAGAGAAAGAGAGAGAGAGAGAGAGATAGAATGGGTGCAGCAGGGCCTCTAGCCACTGCAAATGAACTCCAGATGCATGCACCACCTTATGAATCTGGCTTACAAGGATTCTGGGTAATTGAACCTAGGTCCTTTTGCTTTGCAGGCAAGTTCCTGAGGTGCTAAGCCATCTCTCCAGTCCCTCTCTTCAAATTTCTATCTTACTGACACCCTTGTTGCAGACATCAGAGAAAGATTGCTGCACAACACCGGCTATAGTGTCCCCCTCATCACTTATTTACTGTTTTTATAACCTTGGGGAGTGGCCTTGTGGCCTTGTGACCTTGTGCCTGGCGTCTCCCAGAGTTGTTGGCCTCCTCAGTCACCTGAGTGTCCCTACTTCCTTGCGAAGTGAATATTACAATTTGGAGAAAGTTGCTGTAGAACAGATGCTGTTAACATTCGTGGGCAGTTTTTGATGTGGCTTTCATTCAGCTCATAGGCAATGCCAAGGAAAATTATCGCTGGGTAGTATTTGTGAAGTATATAATAACGATATACTTAGTTGTACATAAAAATATCTTGCACGTTGGAAATGACTATACAATCATCTTTTATTCCCCTAGTGTGTGAAAGGTCATGGTGTGCCACACCTTGTTCAGATTTGCATATGTTGGAACTTTGAATATTTGCTATTTTGTGTGTAATGGAAATAATTGTTCTTTTGATTTGTGTCTCTAATCATCAATGAATTTATTGTACATCTTTCTTAGACTTGCCTTGGACATCTTTCATAGACATTAATCATTTGAAAAACATTTGGGGAAGATATTACCATTTTATTTTGCATAATATGCATGATGGGAATACACTGGAGATGATTTGGAAAGGAAAAATACTAATTCTTAAAGGGCCATTCTGACTATTGTAAATTTGACAAGTGGGAATAGGAACACATTGTTGAGATTTTGCATAGAAATTACTTTTAGAAATTCAGAGGCTGTTGTAGGACAGATGGTGTTTTTTAAGATGGTAGGGTTGAAAATAGAGAAAAGTGATAGGTTTTATATATCCATATAAATATATATATATATATATATATATATTATATAAACATATATACAATCCATCAAATTGATTTTTTTCTCACCACCTAATTCATGCATACATGCATACATACATACATTCACATAAACATACACTCATATATATGTGTTTGTATATACAGGGAGATTCAAACATATAAGAAGAAATTTACATTTGGATGAGATATGGCTGGTGAAATAAGATACCACTCAAAGGAAATATATAATTCCCTCTCGTCCACTGGACTAACATCATTAATAATGTTATCTTGAAAAACAATGTGGTAAGAACATATTAAAGTTTAAACTGATATTAGCTGTTCATGATTTGATATATCTCTTCATTTTTCACTTCCAGTCTGGTTTACTTGGGCATAGTTAAATGTAATTTTAGGTAATTTCTCATATTGGTTTATAGTATTATTATTCACAGCATTGTTACATATGAAGCATGATGATGAATTTTTGTAATTATGAACATTTCTGGCAGAATGAATAGTTTTTGGATTAAAGTTCCCTATCACCATGGGTTTGCTTCACAATGGTGATTGTGACATTAGGCTAGAAAATGACTGTAGAAGGATTTTGTAAACCTTGCCATGTTTACTCTCTCTGTGCTCCACATTCTAGATGTCAAACTATGTCCTCTGCATAGTTTTGCTCCTTCCTGTATGGAGACAAACTCTGACTTTCATTTAATACTACAGAAATTGTAAGATGCTAAATAGGGCTAGTCCTTAAGGAACTTGTTTGCGAAAGCTAAGGATCCAGTTTCAATTCTCCAGTTCTCACATAAAGCCAGATGCATATGGTGGCACATTCATCTGAAGTATGTTTGCAGTGGTTACATGCCAGAATACACCCCTTCTGTATCTGTCTCTTTCTTTCTGAAATAAATAATTCGAAAAAAGGGGGCTAAATAATCAATAAAGGAAGGAAGGGGATTTTGTCATGGTGTGCAGACTTTTACATAGATAAGTAAGTATTCATTTGTTTCTTCTTTTCATTTTATATGTAAGATACTACTTAAAGAACAGATTCACAGGTAAACTGTCCTAAATAATAGAGAAAAAACAGTGCTGGGAAGATGCTCAGTGGTTAAGCCTACCGACCTGGGTTCAGTTCCCCAGTACTCATGTAAAGCCAGATGCACAAGGTAGTGCATGCCTCTGGTGTTTGTTCACAGTGGCCTTTCTCTCTCTCTCTCTCTCTCTCTCTCTCTCTCTCTCTCTCTCTCTCTCTCTCTCTCTCCTTGCAAATAAATAACAAGAAACATTGAAAACAATTTAAGAACAAAATAATGTATAAATCTTATAAATAACTTTTTGTCAAAATTTTAAACACAAATGTGAAGGAGAAAAAAACAAATTAAATAATCTGATGTTCATATAACATTGTAAAATCAAGAAATAATTTTTTTGAATTCCATGTAATATGCTAGTAATTTTGATAATATATTTTTGGGATCATAATGAAAAAGGATTTTTTTGTTTTACAATAAAATATGAAATATTGTAAATATTGTGTGATTATAACAGATACTATATTTTACTAAAAGGAAGAAATATTAATGGAAAATTGAAATAATTTTATAAGATAATTTGAATTTCTTAAGTAGGGTCTTACTATAAATCCCTTTTTCTCCGTGTATTCTCTATGTAGAACAGGTTTGTGTCCAATTCATGCCAAACCTCCTGTCACAGCTTTCTGAATGCTAGAATTAGAAGCATTGCACTACACCTGATTCAAATGAGATTTTTAAAACCTGAGAGATACTATTGGAACAGTCAAAGATCTTGGTAATAATGACATAAATCACTCACAACAGCACCATTAAAAATTTAGTAGTTCTACTTGTACTGACCTCCTAAACACTGATTATAGGTGAACACCATCCTAAACACTGATTATAGGTGAACACTACTATTTCCAGAATTTGCGTGGGTGTTAAGGACCCAGACACTGGACTTTGTACTTGTTAGCATGCATATTACTAACTGAGACAGCTCCTCAGCCCTTAAACGTCTTTTTGTATGTTTATTTACAATCAGTACATCTTCCATATGCTTATTTACAATTAAAATACTTTCCTTAGTGAGGTGTCTGTTCACATCTTTATCCCATATTTTACTTGAATTGTTTTCTCATTGTGTAGCTGTAACACATCATATCATTAACAGTACTAGGTCTCTTGTCTTTGAATAAAATGTATAGATACTTTGCTGATATATCCAAGCTCACTTCACATAGTTTTTCTTTAGTTTATATTTTATTAATAGATCAAATTGGGAGAATTGGTATATAAATATCTATGAGCTTACAAATTCATATACATGGACTAATGTTTCATTAATGTATAGCTTTATTTTCTTTTATCACACTTTGTTCATTGTTCCCAAAAAGGCTTTTGACATTTCATTGAATTTATTCTTACGTTTTCTGCTCTTGACTAGTTGGGAAGCACAAGGAGTTTAGTGATATTGAGAAGAGTAAAATAGAATTGAGAAGTAAATAAATTCAAAATACCTTTTATGTATTATGACACTGTCAAGAAGGATAAAATAAAATAAAATAATTTAAAGCATTATTATTTTAGATCAGAATTTCTATTGCTAGCATTTAGGAAAGGATTTGATTTTGTGTATTATTGTATCCAAAAACCTTGTCAGAATCGTTTCTTAAATCCAGAAGTACTATGTAAATTATTTCTTTGTGATATTCTAAAGAGACAAAAATTTCCACTGTGACTTTGTAGACATTTTTCTTTAGCTTTAATATATTTTACAATTGTGTATACTAATATTGGATTATTACTTTATTCATGTATCCAGTCATTTGCCAAAACACATGTGTATGTGTGTATGAAGTTTTCTATACATTAGATGATATTTATACTATTTTATAATCTAAATAATGATACACAATATTCCTTTTATTTTGATATTACATCCTCATTTGTACTAAACTATTATTAGCTTATTTTTCTAAAATACAATAAAATATGCCTCTTTCCCTAAGATAGTCTGGAAGCAAATAGTAATTCTTTTGACTTACAAAGTTCTCAGTTTTATGTAGGGTAAAATATGAATATGATATATATATATTTGGTTTTTTGAGGTAGGGTCTCACTCTGGTCCAGGCTGATCTGGAATTAACTCTGTCATCTCAGGGTGGCCTTGAACTCATGGCAGTTCTCCTACCTCTGCCTCTCGAGTGCTGGGATTAAAGGCGTGCACCACCATGCCCGGCTAAATATGATAATTTTTATTGAAAAGTTTTAATGTGCCAAATAAGGATTATCCCATGCTTTTTACCTATCAATACGCTGGTTGACATCTTTACTGATCAAATGGCCTTTCATTAATGGCTTCAATTCAAGATAACCTAGTGCTTATCACATCACAAATGATCTGTTGATCTGACATCTCTATTTCTTAATTTGCTTCCCATGAAACAGAAGTTGGGCAAGTGTCTCAAACATGTGTCCTTATTCACATGTCCTTATTGTGTTGCCTCTTTGTGTCACACAGAGTGACTCAGAGCTTTAAGGAAAACCAGAATATGTATCTAATGCCCACCATCATGGGAGATATGCATGGGAAAGTCACGGGCATTCTTAGTAGGTAGGTTTGACAATATTTCATTATTTGCCCTTTTGCCAAGGCCTCATTGAGAATTAGGATTTACATATGTCTTTTCTGTGTAGGGTTCCATTTGTTCTCTTTTATGCTGGCCATAGCCTGGACTTTTCATAGTTGTGATGTGTAGATATTTCATGCTCCTTTGATTTATATACAATCACTTCTTCCTCTAGTTTCAATTGCATTTCTATAATAACATAATCATGTGCATTAAAATAAATTAGTGTTGATAAATGTCTGTGATCCCTTAGATATTCTAACATGATGCTGCAAGAAATGATGAAATGTGAAGGTTGGTTTCCATTTTTGTAAGGTATCATAAGCACTTTAACATACCTGATAACATATACATTGCAACAAGAATACACTTTTTCCTATGGATTAGTTTTTAATCATGTGTCACCCAGTTATGTATTCAAACAAGAAAATATCAGCTGATTACAATGTCAACACTTTAATAAATTAGTAATCATGACTCCTTACCACCCTGATGTCATAATGCCAGTGGCCAATTTTCCTGTTCCATTTAAGTTTATTCATGGTTTCCCAGTTATTAACACTTTTTTTAATTAAAGATTTGAGAAAAATTATCAAATTATACTTTTTATTTTTTTACCTACTTATTAACTCAGACTTGAATGTGTTTTTAAAATGACTGGTAAGCCTGACCTGTTATATTGATGAGCAGAACATTGAAAAAAAGTAAGAAATTTAAGTAAATTTGACCAATATCTTAAGATGCAGTCACATTATCCCTGCTCTAGTCATTAGGAAAACAAAATGCACAAGAAGGTAGCATGTTCACATTTTAAGTATCGCACCTGTTGTACCACAGAGCAGGGTGCTCCGCAATGAGACTCCAGCACTGAACAAAGTCAAGTCTAACAACACTGTTTAGAGGACAATGAGCAGTAGAATGTAGATGGAGAAGGTCATGTGAAAGAAGAGAGCTGCATACATCATAAAGCACTGGCAGTATTTTTCTTCCCTGCCCCTCTTGAGCCTTCCTTTATCCACACAGTAAAGTAACTATCAGTCAAACAAAAATGCCCCAAACCATGAAAAATATGAAGATTAGTTGTGAAACCTAGACACTTCTTCAAACCATAGGCTGACCTGTCATCTGTATAGGCATAAATATAATTCCAAGGAATGCAGGGCTACAAAACCTAAAACAAACAAGTGGTGTCAATATGAACTGAGGGGCAGACTCCGTGTTCTGATGAGCAGCTTCAGTGGGAAGCTTATTTGGAGTTCAGGTACAGCCAAAGCAGGAGGAATTACCAGGAACATATGTATGGCAGTTGACAGCCCAGAAGGTCTGGCCTCAGGAACGCTGGCCACTTATAAAAGTTAAGCTTTTTCACACAGACAGGGCAAATTCAAAATGGAACTGAGAGTAGAAACTGGGTGGGCAACTTCATGACCTCATCACTTGCGCAGTTTAGGATGCTCAACTGAAGCAGTCACAGTAGTTTTCATCATCATATAATTATAGGTTGTGTATTAGTTGTATGTTATTAACAAGTATAATTAAAATCATAGAGGAAGTAGTAGAATGTTTATGTAAAATACATGGATAAAAGCCTTGTGACCATGGGATTGATTAATTCATCTATATCTATATATCTATATCTATATCTATATCTATATCTATATCTATATCTATATCTATATCTATATCTATATATCTATCTATATCTGTATCTATATATTTGTGGGCATCAATCAAGTGTAAAATGTTTGATGAGGGCTAGAAAGATGGCTCAGCATTTAAGGCGCTTGCCTACAAAGCCAAAGGACCCAGGTTTGACTCCCCAGGCCCACATAAGCCAGATGCATAAGGGGTTCGTTTGCAGTGGCTGGAGGCCCTGACACACCCATCATCTCTCTGTCTTTCTCTACCTGCCTATTTCTCTCTCTAAAATAAATAAATAAAAATAAAATATTTTTTTAAAAAAGTTTGGTGACATTTGTTATATAGTAATAGTTCTACAAAAATGACCTAGATTGAGTCCAGACTCAGAAGCTGCATAAACTTGAGAAGTATTTTTATTATAATTTTATTATGTATTTGGAAATTTAAAAATATGTAAAGACACTAATGATTAAATTAAAATTTCCTTTATTTTTATTAATAAAGACTACTTGGGGTCACTGGGTATATTTTAAATATATCAATCAACATTTCTATCTTGATTAATTAAATCATATAAATATTTAATATTTGTAGGAAAATTAGATTTATTAAAATTAGAATTACACAGTAAAGTTAGAATAGCATTATTCTAACACCCCTTTTGGAATGACACTTTGCAAAGGCCTGTTACAAAGTAATTATTTCAAATAAAAATTGCACTAATCATTCCTACTCTATAATAGAATACATTTTTATAGTGAAAATTCAGTTTTCCACATAAAATTTTCATTCATTATTTACTACTGAAAATGAATCAATTAATAAATGTTTTCCATGTGCTTGGCACTGGTTTGAGATCCTCATGATACAGCATTTTTACTTTCTAGGGTGTCCTTGGAATACTGTTGTAGATTAAATTTTGGGGTATAATTTTCTTTAAAAGTGATGATGAGATTCAAGAATGAATGAAGAAGAGTAAAGTGTAAAAGAATAGAAGCCAGACAGGTAGGGTTTGAATCATATATTCACTTATTTACTTAAAGGCAGGGTGAATGTTACTCGATTGGTGTTAATAGGTTACCTACCCTTCTCTAAATAAAACACAATGATACAATATGTCTACATAACTTTTCTATATAGCCATTAGGATAATTCCATCAGCAAGAAATTTGATCATGGCAAAATCCTAAAATTTAATGCACAAAAGTGTTTTCCCAAACAGAACATTTCTTTCCTCTTTTAAGTTTTTCAATTCATGCATAAAGAAATTAGAATAGGGCTGGAGAGATGGCTTAGCGGTTAAGCGCTTGCCTGTGAAGCCTAAGGACCCCAGTTCGAGGTTCGGTTCCCCAGGTCCCACGTTAGCCAGATGCACAAGGGGGCGCACGCGTCTGGAGTTCGTTTGCAGAGGCTGGAAGCCCTGGCGCGCCCATTCTCTCTCTCTCCCTCTATCTGTCTTTCGTTCTGTGTCTGTCGCTCTCAAATAAATAAATAAATAAAAATTAAAAAAAAAAAGAAATTAGAATATACTCATTTAAATAAAGAGACCTAACATTTGCCTTTTTGTACAATGGGACTACTCACTAGTGGACATTCTCAGTGGATTCTAGTCTCAGTTTTGCTCTAGGTGACATTTCCATGCTGATAATGAATTTCTGACCTGAGAAATACAGGCAGAATCCTACATCTGCACATAATGCCACCAAACAGATTCTCCGGGATGTCTCCTTGGTAAACTGAACTGACCTGTTGATTCCCTGAAACCTGCCTTTAATCTGTTTCCACCCCAGCTATCTAAAATCACCATACAATTTCTTTATTACTGTAGAAAAAAACATTTTCACACATATTTCTAACTCTTAGGACATATTTGGAATCTACTCATTATATTAATTTTGATTATAGATTCCACTGATTTTAATTTTGTTTTTGAATGACACATTTACAGGGCATTCTAGAATGGCATTTTTTATACTAAATGTTAAATAATCAAAATTTGTCAAGGAACAGCTGTGAGTTACAGATTCCACTGGACTTGACGTAGGTGCTTCTGTTCATTTTTTTCAGGGAAATACACATTAGTTCTTTCAAAATGCCATTTTTACAAAGCTCAGTACAGCATCTACAGCTTCATGCTTCAATTACCAAATAATGTGTCCCTGGTCCTAACTATAGATCATGAGCCTCGTGTACTTCATTGATGTAAAGATGGGGTTTGCACCTGGCTATGAACTCTATAAAAAAAAAAAGGAAGGATTAAAATTATACAAATGTATCAAAATTTATCTCACTGTACTTATCTGAGGACAATAATTAGGTATTTTCTAATATTCTGGGAATTCAGACGTTGCTTAAAATTGAAAAACATAAAGTACTACATTGTGTTAAATCAATATTTATGTGAATTATAATATTTTAAATTAAGTGAAATATAATTTTGCACATACCTCATTTAACTCTTTTACATTTTGGAAGAAGATGCATTTTCTTTTAAAGAAGCAAGACTATTCACAGCACCAATGGTAGCATTATTATTACCTTAGGAGGTAGATAGAACTTAGTGAATCCATTATTTTTGTTAGCCACTTTTGATGGGCATTTCTGACTGACGATGATAATGTAGAATCAGTGCCACTTGGTGAATTAGTCTTCCTTTTCTTGTTCCTTTTGAAATATATTCTTATAATAATAATAAGTGGAGAAAATTATGATTAAATGCTTATCAGAGACATCTGAAATCATCTTTTTGTGCACCATCATCACTGAATAGGCATATTTAACACATTTAGGCCTTGGTTGCTATGCCACCATCATCCTAATGTATTGCACTAACAGACAGGATCCTTCCTGCTGCCTGCTCTAAGGCACTTTTCCAGGGTGCTTAAATGTAAGCCCATGGAGTGATTATGTGAATAATTCAGAAAATTGCACCATGTCTGGAGTTTGAAAGCCACACACTAAATCCATCTTTCGCTGCACAGTACTGGAGTCAATGTACTGGAGGTAGCCCTAGTGGTACTCCTGAAGTCTGAGATACCATCTACAGTCTTATTGCTTGACATAGTTTCAGTGTCAGAAAAACAGAAGAAATCTTAGAAATTTAAAAGTCATACATGGATGATATACCCCAAATTTATCAAGAAGAGAATTAATATGCATGAATATGTATGTAATCATATAAATATCTGATACACACTAAATTAAGCAAATAGATACACATATTTACATAATACATATTTTTATTATGTATATACAAATATATGTCTGTACATATGTATACATATACAAATTATTTTGGATTTCATGAGCACATCATTTTACATTAGAATGGAATATCAATGTTAAATAAAATGATTTTGAAATCATTTAATTACAACTCGATGTGACATATTATTGGAATCGTTTCCCTTCTCCAGTGTTATTCCTTTTAAAAAAACTTCTCTAAGTTTTTCAAAGGCTGTTTTTAAAATGTTCATGAAAGTATAGTTTAAATTATTACTATGTGAAGTGACTCCTTATTTATGCTGAAAATAGTTGATTCTAAGCAGGTGTCCTTCACAAAGCTTGAACTAAACAAGAGCTATAACGGAATTGGCACCTTGCAATGACTGCTCAATGGTGAGAAAGGCAGTCCCCTATTGGTCTCTCTGTACATGCAAGGGCCTGTGAGAAATAGGAGCAGCCATTTGTTTATGTGCTGTCTAAGGTTGCCTTTGTGCCACAGCTGCAGACTGAAGCAGGGAACAGGAGCACATTGGACTTAATGCCCTGTCACCTTAGAAAAAGGTCACAAACTTTTGGAATAGATTAATATATTATTTAAAAATTGCCAAATGGTTTTGCTTTTCCCTAGGTCTTATATACATAACATGTTTTAATTATTTTGCCAATGTAATTTAATTTTCTAAATCTAGCTCAGGTTTTCAGGTTTTAAAATAGATTTAAAAAAAAATTAAATATTAACTTGATAACTGTGAAATATTTCAGAAACTAAAGCATTAACTACTATCAATATGTAGGTCACAAATGATATGGCCCTTTGTCTTCCTTGTTCTTAAATATCATCTGTAGAGATAATTATTAATGTTAAGACCTTCAGTAGAGTTTTTAATAAACTTCCCAATTTTAAGGGCCGTTAATGTGTATCCTTGAAATAATTTTTGCAACTTTCAGAGATTTTTATAGAAAATATTTTACTTATTTGGGAGAGAGAAAAGAGGGAAAGGCAAAGAAAAATAAAGAAAGAATGGCCACAGTAGGCCTCTAGCCCTGCAACAAACAAACTTCAGAGGAATGTGCCACTTTGTGTATCTGGCTTTATTTGGGTACTGGGGAATTGAACTAGGGTCCTTAGGCTTTACAGGCAAGAACCTTTACTGCTGAGTCATCTGTACATCCTGACTCTCAGAGTTGTTTCTTTTTTTTTTTTAACTAAACATTAAGAATGTTTAAATGACTTGGAATTTAATCAATTCTTAAAATTACATTTTATGGGGGTAAAATGATGGCTTAGCAGTTAAGGTGCCTGCCTGTGAAATCTAAGACCCATGTGCAATTTTCTCTAGATCCCATGTAAGCCAGATGCACAAAGGTGATGCAAGTGCAAGCTGGCATGTAAGCAGTGAGTGGTGCAAGTTTCTGGAGTACAAGTCTAGTGGCAGAGGTCATGGCACAACGGGCCAATTCTCTCCTTTGCTCTCTCTAACAACAACAACAAAAAAATTATGTAAATAGCAAACGTCATTATGTTCCATATACTCATTTGAGATGAATATTTGCATTTAAAATAGATTTTCAACTTCTTGGTACAACGTTTTAATTTGGGACTGAGGTTATCCTAATCCTTTTACTAAATAGTGACAGAAATCTTGCCAGAGACAGGGTGTACTGACCCACATCTGCAATCCCAGCATTTGAGAGGCTGAAGCAAGAACAATAACAAAATCAACTTGTCTTTCTAAACTGTCAAAGAAATAATCACATCAAACATGAAATAAATATGCTTTAGTAGCTCACATTTCAGTATCACACATTTAAAAGTCAATAATTAAAATAAGCTTACATATGACTTAACCTTATTACCATAGAAAATGATTGGCTTAAAAAATATACATAAAAATGTTCAATAAGAAGAAATAAAAATAAATGATGTTTTTCCAGGACCATTGAAAATACCAGTATATTTTACTAACTCACACAAAAGTACTTAGTGCTTAAAAATTAAATAAATTTGTAAGCAAAATACCTATATTTTTTAAATACCTAAACAAAGTGTTTCATAATTCTATACTGTGGTTTTAATTCCATAACTTAGTTAAAACATAATCCATTTTTTTTTCTTAGCAGGTATATTACCAAATAAATTATTACCATCATAAAATTCAGATGACATGTCATTACAGAAAGAAAATAAATATTCATAAAAATTAGTTCTAATTGTAACATGCTGTGCACATTTTACGATTATCATATTTGGGGCCTCAGAATTCCTTGAAAAAGTTCAATTGAATCATAAAGATTAAAAATGGTAGGTATTGTTTTCAAACTAGTGTCTCAAAACAATCATAAAAAAACACAACAAGAATTACTGTGATCATTAGGCTTAACATTGGGGCTTCAAGATACTGATTTGAGGGGAAGTGATTCAAAATAAAGAGCTGAATATTTGTCATGTGATATAATCATTAAGAGAAGAAAGACTGAATCAGATCAATCAGACCTTAGAGGGGGAAGTCAAACTTTTCTGTTAGATCATAATAAAATAAATGTAACCATCATAGTTGTTTTCAAATATAAATTAAAAACAAAAATAATCACGGAGCTAAGAAGTTTTAATATAATTTAATTTTTAATAATGAAGTTTTGTTTGACTTTCACAAGTCACATTTTCTGCAAAATTTGCATCCCTCAAATGATTTATTTATGTTAAAAACTCTAACCAAGGTGGTCTCAAAAACATTAACAGGGGATTTTTTTTTTAATTAATTTGTTTTGTACTCAGCAAATACAGTCAATTCTGTACCATTTTAGGCTCATCCATTACCTACCCACTCCCTTAGGCCCCTCCTTGTTGAAGAATATGGGTCATGCATTCTGGAGTTAGCCCACAATTATGGGTAGGATAAATGTCTCTGTGTATCATGACCCAACGTGTGGCTCTAACATTCTTTCCTCCCCCTCTTCCACAAAATTTCCTTGAGCCTTTTTGGGTTCATTTTTGGTCTCCGTCAGTGATGAGATGTTGGGGGCGTCTGGATCTCTGATTTGGTAAGAGTTGATTTTTCTCTGTGCTGATCTTCTTCACCCTTGTGCTGGTACCTGGTTCACCAAGGAAACAGCACCCTTGCTTGTTTCACCATTTGTTCTTAGTTTCAGCCAGGGTCCTTTGGAGGTATGATGGGGTGGCTCTCTTCTTAGGGTCTGCATCTATCTGAAAAAGAGAAGCACATTCTCCAATGGACAGGAAGTTGGCACCAGACAAATGAGATAACCCTTGCTTTTTTATAGAGAATTTAATAGGTGTAGGCCCTCTTGTAGTCCACGATTGGTGTAACAGGGGATTTTTAAAATTTCATTTTATGATTCAGAAGTTCTTAGCACAATTTTATACCATATTCACTCTATTTTAAAAGGATTTATTTTTAAATTTTACTTATTAGAGACACAACGAGAGAGGTAGAGAAAGAATGAAAATGGGCACACCAGGGCCTCTAACTACTGCAAACAAACTCCAGACACATGTGCCACCACGTGCATCTGGCTTATGTGGGACCTGGAGAATAAAACCTGGGTCCTTGGGTTTTGTAAGCATTTGCCTTAACTGCTAAGCCATCTCTGCAGCCCCAGATTCACTCTTAAGCATAAGTATGCCATGTAATTTGTAATAAAACATGAACATAATGCAGAAATTTGTTTTCCAAAGTCATAGTGATCATATTATTTAAAGGAATTATTAAATATGCCTCATTTTTTTTCCTAGGCTGCTGCAAAAACACAATTCTCTACTTCATCCATAACAGAGACAAGCCAAAGTTCACTTCTTTCCAAAGCACAGAGAAAAATTGACTGTAGTATTTTCGGTAGAGAATTTTGTAGTGCTCAAAGATGCTATGGTACAAAAGTCTATCCCATTATTCAAGTGAGAATGACAGCCTGTAATGCATGTACCTTTAGGGAAATATATTATTTCCCAGAGGAGAAGCAGCATAAAAAGACTGAGAAAAATTTAGAAACTTTGCACAATCAGTACTCTATCAACTATTTACAAGGTATTTTAACCACTATAAAATGGGACCTTGAACTTTAATTGTTATAAAGAGAGATATGAATTAAAATCAGCATCTAGTAGGAAGATGTTAAAATATTCACATCTAAATTGTTCTGAAGGGAATCACACTTCATGCCATCCTCTTGCACTGCTTCATCCTGCCAAGACTCAGTCAGGTTTCTGATAAATTAGGGTGTTCATGCACAGGAACGGGGAGGGGGCGGGGAACCAACTGAATTACAATTTGGAGGACATTAAGCCCATGGGTTTCCCCTTTGAAATCTGAAGGTTGGTGTTGATTCATTATTCTTTGACTTCTAATGGGAAAATATTTATAGTTTTACACTGTTCATATGAAGCATCCTGTAATTTTCTAAAAAACAAAGAGCCCAGGTATGTAAACGTTGTAAGAACTATCTAGTAAACCCTTTCCTGTGCACATTACCTGTATTGCAACAGGTAATTTGATTCATTTTATTCTCACTTTTTGTTATCATCGCACTATCATCTGCTTCGCCCCAGGTCTTTTCCTGGATCATTGCTGATGTCTTATGTTTTATTACCCACAAAGCCTTGAGGTCAAATCCCTAAGGCCGATTTAATAAACTCACACAAGTTTTGAATAATTATGGTAGATTTTGCTTAGGGCAATTTTGTTTCCTCTAGGAGTCATACAAACACCATTTTTACACATGTGTTTAAAAAATGTATTTTGTTTTGTTTGTCTCTGATTTGCAATCCCTGTTCTTCTCCGTTCTGCACCTTCCAGCTTGCATTCTTATCACTTTGTATTTTCCTTACTGTCTATTCCTCCATGAACTGAAAGTGGCCTAGTTTATGACTTACAATTCTAGTAACACAAGTGATTTGGGGCTCAAGTTAAAAACTATAGATACGTGGGCTGAAGAGATAGCTTAGTGGTGAAGGTGCTTGCTTGCAAAGGCAAAGGACCCAGGTTCAGTTCCCCAGTTCCCACATAAAGCCATATACAGAAGTGACACAAGCATCTGGAGTTCCTTTGCAGTGGTAGAAGACCCGGGCATGCTCTCTCCCCATCCGAAGAATATAAAATAGCATTAAAAAAGCCAATATATTCAGCTCACATTTTTCCCCTTTTTCTTTCAAATAAATAAATAAAATATAGAAAATGTGCTTGATCCACTACACCCCATTTAAAAATTACAGATATAATAACATATACATTGGTCTTTATAAAATAGTAAAACATTATTTCTTCATATATATATTCTCCCTAATATAGAATATATAAAATATAGAATAACTCTGGCAACCAGCTTGAGTTAATCATAATAAAACAGTATGCCCAAACACTAATCAAAGTTAAAGTAAAAAAAGTTTTATCCCTTAAAATAAGTCTCAAAATTTACATTTGAATAAACTGAAATATAAAAAATCATTTCATGTTAAAGTATTAGAAGGGTTTTAAAAATTCAACTTGTAATTATATAGATTTTTTATGCTATAGGTATAAATAAAAATGGTAAATTAGAAATTTAATTTACAGAATATAAATTCTATTAATTGTGTTTTTTTCAACTGTGCAAGGATGGAAAAGCAACTACCTTAAATATGAGAACTTTTTGTGATTTCTGTTTTTTTTTTTTGGGGGGGGGGTGTTATTTGAAGGGAAAGAGAGAAAGAATAGGCACACCAGAACCTCCAACCATTGCAGACAAATTCCAGATGCATGTGGAACCCTAAGCATCTGATTATGTGGTTCCTGGGGAATTAAATCTTGGTCCTTTGGCTTTGCAGGCAAGTGCCTTAAGCACTAAGCTGCACTAAACCATCCCTCCAGATATCTTTTGTGATTGGAAATGTGAGTAAAAGTTAATATTTTGGCTTTATTTTCAAAATTATGAGCAATAATTTAGAATAACCTAAATTTATATATCTTAAGCAATGACTAAAATATTCTCTACCCTATAAAAGTGATTTTAACTGAATTACTCTTTCTGCATTGTACTTCAAGATGAGGCAAATGTAGATTATTATGTGTTCTATGTTATCTCCCCTATACTCATAATTTTGATCTAAAATGTAAAAGAAATTCTAATCATCTTTGTTTAGCCTTATATGTCATAAACCATTAGATGAATATAAATATTTTGTGGGGTGTTAAAATCTATAACATGTGTACACGTGGCAAAAATAAATTATACCCACTTATATTGCAATTTAATGTGTCGCTGACAGCATATGCTATTTTCAATGGGCTATCTTTGTATTAACACTCTGAGCATAAATTTCTACTTCACAGGCAGACATGAGCATGAGATCACCACTAATTTAGTGTTTCATTCACTACTACTTCCTTCTAAAGTTCTGATATAATCAAGTGGTTTAGCTTTTATTCCCCCCCAAAAAAAAATATTCTGAAAAATAGCGAGTAAACCACTGGCAATATGATGACTACAATAGGTTTATAGATTTGTGCGTGTGACTTTTAAGATGGAAAGCAAATAACAAATGAGGAAAAGACATCCAAAGAATAGAAAATAGCATTAAAAAGGCCAATATATTCAACTCACATTTTCTCTTTTCCTGAAGCACTGGGGGTTATCAAATCCTCAGTGTTTCATTAGCAGGCTGCAATTTTAAAAGGAACATGGTCCAGAAAGCATTACTAGAGCTCATTTGCATGCAATAACCTTGCATAGATCAACAATATAAAAAGTGAAATAGGAGTTAAAATAGAATAATTAGATATTGACAAACTGTGTAAAACATAGTCAAAATAGCAAAACATAAGCCAGGTGAAAACTGGAAGGTAGCACAGTAATATGCAAATATTAACCAGAACAGTGGTGTTAGCTTGAAATGGAAAGTATGTTAGCAAAAACAAAACAATAAAGACATAATTTTGGTAATTCTTGGTCACTGAGTTAATTTGGTATATATTTTTAAATTTTTAAAAATTTATTTATAACACAGAGAGAGAGAAAGAGAGAGAGAGAGAGAGAGAGATTATGACAGGGCATCTAGCTACTGCAAAGGAACTCCAGACAGATTTGCCACCATGTTCATCTGGCTTATGTGGGTTTTGAGGAGTCAAATCTGAGTCCTTAGGCTTTGCAGGCCAGTACCTTAACTGCTACCCATGTCTCCAGCCTTGGTAAGTTATTTATGAAGACACTTAATCTAAGTATTCTTACAAAAAACGAAGCTATCCCACCTTTGTCTATTATTGACATTCCATTGAAGGTTCATCAATCTTCATAAGAACAGTAAGCTTTTCTGACAATTTAAGCTGTTCTCTCATCTTTTCTTTCCATTTGAAAGGTTGTTCTTTTATGAGAGCTCTGAAACCAGCAACCTAACTGCTTGGGAGTGGATAGAATACATTTAAAACACCCTAAGTCACCCATCAGAAAATGTCTCACCTTGACATTTAGTTCAGTTCACAAGGCTGGCTGGGCATGTAGTCAAGTGGCTGAACACTTGCCTAGCATGACAAGGCTGATATGCCTGACCCAGAATTGAACAGCAAAAACATCAGTACACATCAATGACATATACTATGAATTAGATTTTAATGATTACACATTCATAAATATTGAAACAGTTATAATTTATATGTCAAACAATTATTTAAGTATATTTTTATAAATATGTTCTTAAAGTTTTTTGTTTGTTATTTTAGGCCTTACAAACACGCATCTTTATCTACTAAGCTATCTCCCATCTCTGGAATCTTTTTTTGTTTTAGTTATGTACACAGTGTATACAGACATGTTGGTACCATCATTAGCCTCCTCCTTGACCTTCTACCTCCACAAGGACGCTCCTGGTTAGGGAATATGGGTAGTGCATGGTGAAGTTAGCCATCAGTTTTGGGTAAGAGGCAATGTCTCTGTGCATAATGACCCAACCTGTGTCTCTAACATTCTATCCACCCCCTCTTCCACAAATTTCCCTGAACCACGTTAGGTTCATTTTAGTTCTGCTTCAGTAATGAGATCTTGGGTGCCCCTGCAACTCTGGATATCTGGCTTGGTAGGAATTGAGTATTTTCTGTATCTATCTCCTTCACCTTGTGCTGGTACCAGGTTTATCAAGGAAGCAGCACTCTTGCTCATTTGTCCAAATACTCTTACCTTCAATTGGGGTCCTTTTGAGGTGTGATGGACTGGTTCTTTCATTAGAATCTGCATCCATCTGAAAAAGAGAAGCAAAATCCACAACAGAGAGTGAAGTTGGCACCAGATAAATTGGATAACCTTTTTTTTTTTTTTTTCAAGAAAATTTAATAGGTGAAGGCCCTCTTGTAGCCCACAATTGGTGGGAGCTTGAAGAGTGGACTAATGTTTGGACATGGTTCTGATGTGATTCCCAGCTCTAACTATGGGTTCTGTTCCACTGAGAAGATCAATATTACATTCCCACCAACAGTGGATGAGTGTTCCTATTTCTCTACATCCTCACCAGAATATATTTTCAGTTTATTTTTTAATATTTTCTTTCCTAACTATGGTAAGGTGGAAACTCATAGCTGTTTTAATTTGCATTTCCCTGATGTTTAGGGATGATCAACATTTTCTTAAATGTGTGTTTGCCATTTATATTTCTTCCTCTGAGAACTGCCTGTCCAGTCCTTTGCCCCATTTTGTAAGTGGGTTGTTTGACTTATTATTGTTTAAGATTTTGAGTTCTGTGTAGATTCTAGAAATTAGGACTTTGTCAGTTGGTTAGCCAGCAAATATTTTCTCCAATTCTGTGGGTATCAGTTGGCCCTGCTTATTGTATGTTAGCCCATGAAGAAACTTTTCAGCTTCACGAGATCCCAATGGTTACGTGATTGTTTAAAATTCTGTGCTACTGGAGTTTTTAATTTTTTTCCTCAATTTTTATTAACATTTTCCATTATTATAAAAAGTATCCCATGGTAATACCCTCCCTCTCCCCCACTTTCCCCTTTGAAATTCCATTCTCCATCATATTTCCTCCCCATCTCAATCAGTCTCTCTTTTATTTTGATGTTATGGTATATTCCTTCTCTTATGATGGTCTTGTGTAGGTAGTGTCAGGCACTATGAGGTCATGGATACCAAAGCCATTTTATGTCTGGAGTTTTGATCAGGAAGTCCTTTCCCATTCCTATATGAAAGTTCCTCCTATTTTTTCTTCCAGTACTAACCAAGTTTCTGGTTTTATATTGAGGTCTTTGATCCATTTGGACTTGATTGTTGTGCATGGCAAGAAGAGTGGATGAAGTTTTCAATTTCCTGCATATGGATATCCAGTTTGTCCAGCACCATTTGTTGAAGATGCTGTCTTTTTTCCAGCCTATATTTTTAGGGCCCTTTTCAAATATCAACTAGCTGTAGTCAATTGACCGGAAATTCAAGTCCTCAATTCTGTTCCATTGGTATATACTCCTGTTTTTAGGCCAGTACCATGCTGTATTTATTACTATGGCTTTTAGTATAGCTTTAGAACAGTTATGATGATGTTTCCCAAGGTATTTCTTTTGCTGAGGATACATTTGGATATCTGAGGCCTTCTGCCTTTCCATATGAATTTTGAGATCATTTTTTTTTTCCATCTCTAATCTTAATGATTTCTGTCTGGAGCTTTTTGGGTTGGATTCTACTTGCTTTTCCAGTGCCTTAGGTGGAAAGTTAGGTTAATGATTTGGGATCTCTCTGTCTTTGCTATGAAGTCATTTAGTGCTATGAATTTTCCCTTGAGGACTGCCTTCATTGTGTCCGATAAGTTTTGGTATGATGTGTTCTCATTGTCATTCATTTCTATAAATTTGGAAAGCAATATCGTGTGGATGCTACCATCACTAAGCTAGAACAAATTGATAAGACATTGAAAGGAGTTCAAAGAGAATTAATGGAGTTGAGGAAGACAGAAAAAAAGAGGACCTTAAAAATCACCTGGCCATACTAAATGAAGACATAAAGAAATGCAAGGATGAATTCCAAGAATCATCAAGAAAATCAGAAAATGATATGAAAAGGGAGATTGACAGAGCAATGGAAATGATACATAGAAAAGTAGTAGAAAATGGAAACTTAATTGAACAAGTTCAAAACTCTCTAGAGGCTCTCAAGAATGGGGTCAGCAAAGTGGAGGATAGAAAATCTGATCTGGAAGACAAGATGGAAGAAATAGTTCAAGAGCTCAAAAATTTCAGTAAGTTCAAAAGTTCCTGGGAACAGAACATGAAGGAATTGTGGGATACATTTAAACATCCTAATATAAGAATCATTGAAATACCAGAAGGAGAAGAATTCCAGACTAAAGGCATGGAGAACTTATTTGACAAAATAATTGAAGAAAACTTCCCATCTTTTAAAAGAAAGGCCCATCAAGATTCAAGAAGCCAACAGAACTCCTAACCGACTAGACCAAAGGAGAAACTCTCCAAGAGATATTATCATTAAGACTCTAAACATTGACACCAAAGAGAAAATCCTAAAAGCAGCTAGGGAAAAAACAGCACACCACTTTCAAAGGTAACCCCATCAGAATTACTTCAGACTTCTCAATGGAAATCCTGAAAGCTAGAAAGGCCTGGAGTGAAACTCTCCAAAATCTAAGATTCTATGGATTCCAACCCAAACTACTCTACCCTGCAGTAGTAACCCTCATAATAGGTGGTGAAAGAAAAATTTTCCAAGACAAATCTCAGCTTTAAAATTATATGAACACAAAACAGAACCTACAGAGAGCATTTCAGGAAATTATCCACAAAGAAGAAACAAATAACCAAACTCAAATGCCTACAAGAAGCAGATCACAACACCCAAACACGGAGTAGGCACAAAAAACTTCAAAGCCCATGGAAACACCAAAACACATCTACCACAGCAATATGGCAGGGATCAAATCAAATCGCACAGCTATTACCCTAAATATTAATGAACTTAATTCACCCATCAAGAGACACAAGCTAACAGGATGGATCAAAAAATTAGACCCCTCAATCTGCTGCCTTCAAGAAACCCACCTTACCACTAAAGACAGAAACCTCCTCAGGGTGAAAGGGTGGAAAACAATATTCCAAGCAAATGGGAATAAGAAACAAGTAGGTGTAGCTACATTAATATTGGATAAAATAGACATCAAAACTAAAATAATCAAAAAAGACAAAGAAGGCAACATCATACTTATCAAGGGAATGATCCATCAAGAGGATATTACAATCATAAATCTGTATGCACCAAACACAGGGACATCACAGTTCATAAAACAAAACCTACTTGACAATAAAACAGAAATAACCACCAACACCATCATAGCTGGGGACTTCAATACAACATTATCAGTAATAGACAGATAATCCAAACAGAAACTCAACAGGGAAGTAAGAGAGCTCAACAAAACCATAGGTCACTTAGACTTAATGGACATCTACAGAACTTTCCACCCCCAATCCACAGACTACATATTCTTCTCAGCAGCCCATGGAACATTCTCTAAAATAGACCATATACTGGGTCACAAAGACTGCCTCCACATATTTAGGAAAATTGACATAATTCCCTTCAGGACATCAGATTACAATGCTATATTGCTAAAAATCAACAACAAAAGACCCACTAAAAATCGCAACGGCACCTAGAAACTGAACAGCACACTCTTAAACAATAAATGGATAGTGGATGAAATAAAAAATGAAATTGCAAAATTCCTGGAACTGAATGACAATGAGAACAAATCATACCAAAACTTATGGGACACAATGAAGGCAGTCCTCAGGGGAAAATTCATAGCACTCAATGCCTGCATAAAAAACACAGTAAGATCCCAAATCAATAACCTACCCATCCACCTAAAGGCACTGGAAAAAGGAGAAAAATCCAACCCAAAGAGCTCCAGAAGGAAAAAAAAATAATTAAAATCAGAGCAGAAATTAATGAATTGGAAACCAAGGAAACAATTAAGACAATTGACAAAACAAAGAGCTGGCTCTTTGAAAAAATAAACAAGATTGACAAACCTTTGGCCAATTTGATCAAGCAAAAAAAGGAGAGACTCCAAATGAACAAAATTCAAAATGAAAAAGGAGAGATCACAACAGACATAAGTCAAATTGGGAGAATCATCAGGACTTATTTCAAAAACCTCTACTCCACACAACTGGATAATGTGGAGGAGATGGGTAAATTCCTGGAGACATACCATCTAACAAAGCTAAACTCAGAGCAGATTAATCACCTCAATGAACCCATCACAATCATGGAGATTGAAAAACTAATAAAAAAACCTCCCAAAAAAGAAGAGTCCAGGACCAGATGGTTTCTCAGCTGAATTCTATCAAACCTTCATGGAAGAACTCAAACCAATCTTCCATGAACTGTGCCACACAAGTGAAGAACAGAGAAAGCTATCCAACTCCATTTACGAAGCTAGTGTCACTGTAATTCTAAAACCAGGCAGAGATGCCACCACAAAAGAAAACTACTGGCCTATAGCCCTAATGAACTTAGATGCAAAGATCCTGAACAAAATCCTAGCAAACCGAATCCAACAACACATCAAAAGCATTATCCACCTGGACCAAGTGTGATTCATCCCAGGAACACAAGGGTGGTTCAACATATGGAAATCTCTCAATGTAATACACCACATAAATAAGGTTAAACATAAAAACCTCATGATCATTTCAATAGATGCAGAAAAGGCTTTTGACAACATCACTTCATGATCAAAACATTGGAGAGAATTGGCATAGTTAGTACACATCTTAACATAATAAAGGCAGTATACAAAGCTCCTTAGGCCCAAATAATACTTAATGGAGAGAGACTGGAGGAATTCTCATTAAGATCAGGAACCAGACAGGGTTGTCTTCTCTCACCTCTGCTTTTCAATATAGTACTGGAAGTCCTAGTTCAAGCAATAAGACAGGAGAAGGAAATAAAAGGTATACAATTTGGAAAGGAAGAAGTTAAGTTAGCTCTATTCACTGATGACAAGATTGCATATGTAAGAGACCTAAGAGACTCCATCCCAAAACTCCTGAAGCTGATTAACTCCTATAGCAAAGTAGAAGGATAAAAAATAAGGGCTGGAGAGATGGCTTAGCGGTTAAGCGCTTGCCTGTGAAGCCTAAGGATCCCGGTTCGAGGCTCGGTTCCCCAGATCCCACGTTAACCAGATTCACAAGGGGGCGCACGCGTCTGGAGTTCATTTGCAGAGGCTGGAAGCCCTGGTGCGCCCATTCTCTCTCTCTCCCTCTATCTGTCTTTCTCTCTGTGTCTGTCGCTCTCAAATAAATAAATAAAAATTTTTTAAAAATTAAAAAAAAATAAATGCACAAAAAATCAGTAGCATTTTTACATGCAAATGACATAAAACAGAGAAAGAAATAAGAGACAGAGTCCCATTTTCATAGCAACAACAACAAAAAACTAAATTACTAAATTACTAATAAACCAAGGAAGTGAAAGAGCTATACAACGAAAACATAAAAACACTCAAAAAAGAAATTGAGGAGGACTTGAGAAAATGGAAAGACCTCCCATGCTCCAGGCTTGGTAGAATTAACATTGTGATAGGGATAATTAACAAAGATCACAATCCTACCAAAGGCAATATATAGATTTAATGCAATTCCAATTAAAACCCCTACAGTGTTCTTCACAGACATAGAAAAAATGATCTCAAATATCATATGGAAAAAAAGAAGGCCTCACATATCCAAACATATCCTCAGCAAAAGAAATACCTCTGGTGGCATCACCATACCTGATCTAAAGCTATACTACAAAGCCATAGTAATAAAAACAGCATGGTACTGGCATAAAAACAGGAGTATAGACCAATGGAATAAACTTGAGGACCTGGATTTTGGGTCAAGAAACTATAGCTACTTGATATTCGACACAGGCCCAAACAATATAGGCTGGAAAAAAGACAGCATCTTCAACAAATGGTGCTGTACAAACTGGATAACCACATGCAGGAAACTGAAACTTGACCCACACATTTCACCATGCACTACACTCAAATCCAAATGGATCAAAGACCTCAATTTAAGACCAGAAATTCAAATACTACTGGAAGATAATTTAGGAAGTATTTTCCATGATATAGGAATGGAAAAACACTTCCTGAACAAAACCCCAGTAGCTCAGGACCTTAAACAGTCACTCAAAAAATGGGATCATATGAAACTGAAGAGTTTCTTTACATACAAGCATATAATAAGCAAAGCCAATAGAATACCCACAGAATGGGAGAAAATATTTGCAGGTTATCCAACTGATAGAGGCCGAATCTCTAGAATCTACAAAGAACTCAAAAACCTAAACAGTAAGTAGTCAAAAACCCACTCACAAAACGGGGCAAAGAGATGAACAGGCAGTTCAGAGAGGAAGATACACAAATGGCAAACACACACTGTGGTGGTTTGATTCAGGTGTCCCCCATAAACTTAGGTGTTCTGAATACTAGGGTCCCAGCTGATGGAGATTTGGGAATTAACGCCTCCTGGAGGGAGTGTATCATTGGGGGCCGGCTTATGGGTATTAAAGCCAGTTTCCCCTTGCCAGTGTTTGGCACACCCTCCTGTTGCTGTGGTCCATCTTCTGTTGGCCAGGGGGTGATGTCCACCCTCTGCTCATGCCATTGTTTCCCCCTGCCATCGTGGAGCTTCCCCTCGAGCCTGTAAGCCAAATAAACCTCTTTTTCCCAGAAGCTGCTCTTGGTTGGGTGATTTCTACCAGCAATGAGAACCAGACTGCAACACACGCTTAAGAAAATGTTCATCATCCCTAATCATCAGAGAAATGCAAATTAAAATGACTATGAGATTCCACCTTACCCCAATAAGAATAGCAAACACCAAAAATTCAAATGAAAATAAATGCTGGCAAGGATGTGGAGAAGCAGGAACACTCATCCACTGTTGGTGGGAATGTAGGATGGTATAACCACTTTGAAAGTAATATGGAGACTCCTGATAAAGCTGACTATAGAGTTACCAACAGACCCAGTCATTCCCTCACTGGGCATCTACCCTAAAACCTTCAATCCACAGGCCAGTGAGATTTGCTCAACCATGTTTGTAGAGGCTCAATTTGTAATAGCTAAGAGCTGGAATCAACCCATATGTCCATCACTAGAAGAATGGATAACTAAGATGTGGTGTATCTACACAATGGAATTCTATACAGCAGTAAGAAAAAATGACACAAAGAAATTTGAGGAAAAATGGTTGAACCTGGAACAGATCATTCTCAGCGAACTTACCCAATCACAGAAAAAAAATCACCACATAGTCTCACTCATCTATGACACCTAACCTGAATCTGCCCAAGATGCCTTACATACTCAGCAAGCACCTCATAGACTAGACAATAGAATGGATGGGGAGGGTGGGAAGAGTATCGAAGGGTGGAAAACAGTAATCTGGACCCAAACGGCAATGGTACAATGAAATTCTACTTCCTAAAAGACAGACCAAATGGCTGAACCTTCACTAGACCCTTATATGAAACACCTGAACCACAAGACACTGGAGAGGGTAGGATGAAAACTAATCTAAATCTTCTACATCTTCCCTCCCTCCTTCTCCCCTCTCCCCCCCCCTCTAACTCTTGTATATTAGTTATGTTTTTCCTCAATTTCTTAGTGGGCACTGACCTATAATCCCCACTTCCAGCTTGGGGCTACCATCCACAATGAGCTTTTGATCAGAGAAACCTACAGGTTTTCCCAAAACAATGGAAAACTTCTGTCAGTGTACTTGATGACCCACCAAAGGTCAGTGGTAAGACCCTATTGCTGAAGACTCCATACACAGCTGACACATAAAAGGGAATTGCATGGCTGGAAGTCAGGAGAGAGTCAGTCCCCACACAGTCAGCGTGTCTAGTGTCAGAAGGTCCTACATGGGCGACTGGGGGAAATGACCAATATCTGTCCAAGAAACTCATTGTCTAACCTAATTAGCAACAAATAACCTGATGTGATGCCCACACAAGTGCAATAGTGGCACACAGCCAGGGTGGGGAACCAACTGCTCTTGATTTGGCTAACTAATCCCCTCAGTGGTACTAGACCCATAGCTGGAGCTGGGAAACAAGTCAGAACCATGCCCATACATAAGCCCACTCTCCAATATCAAGCTACCATCAATCATGGGGTACAAGAGGGCCTACACCCATCAAACTCTCTATCAAAAAGTAATTGTTATCTCAATTTCATGGGTGCTAACTTACTCCCGTTTGTGAATCTGCTTTTCTTTTTCAGATAGATGCAGATCCTAAGGAGAGAGCTGCCCCAACATACCTCAAAAGGGGCCCAACTGAAACTAAGGACAATTGGTGAAACAAGCAAGGGTGATGTTTGCCTGTGAACCGGATCCCAGCACAAAGGGAAAGGAGACCAACACAGAGAAAAATCAACTCCTACCAAACCAGAGAGCCAGAGCATCAGAGGCCCCCAACACCTCAGCACTGAAGCAGACCAAAATGAACCCTACATGGCTCAGGGAAATTTTTGTGAAAGAGTGGGTGGAAAGAATGTCAGAGTCACATGTTGGGTCATGATATGCAGAGACATTTATCATACCAATAACTGTGGGCTAACTCCACAATGCACGACCCATTTACATCAATAAGGAGAATCCAATGGGTGGGGGTAGATCATGGATGAGCCTAAACAATGGTACCAAACTGCCTATATTTGCTGAAAAGAAATCTAATAAATTAAATAAAAAAATAAAAAATAAAAATGCAGAAATAAATAAATAAAATGGCCATTTGAGACTGACAAATTAACCAAGCTTTCTGTTTGTTTCTGCTTTCCTTTTTTTTCAAATTATGCTCTTCACTTTGTTCTGATTCTTTTCCAGAAAAAGGTATAATGTTCATATTCTTACCAACAAAAATAACTTAAAATGATAAAAAGTTTTCCTTAGTTCTAAATTCAGAAGACTTAAATATTCAGGTCTACATTTTGATGTTTTAGCTAAAACTCCTTCCACAGCTCTTCCTAGCTGACGGTGCCATTGGGCATGCCTTACTTTGTAGCAATATCAGACAGATTTCTGTTTCTGCTGTTATGTAATCTCTTTTCTCTCATGTGATTCTCTTTGTATAAATTTTCTTTTTGTTATAATTCGTTTAATTATCATTTCTAGTCTTATCTCATGTTCTCTTGATTATGCAAAGACTCCGTTCATGGAAGGTTACATTGTGAAATTCAGTATAGACACAAACTTAGAGATTAGTAGGGAAGGAAAAGGAAACGATCAAATCTGTATAATGACTACAACATGCTTTTGTTCCTTGTATGTGAAGCCCGTTGACTATGTTTACTTAATTTCTTTTCCAATCATTATTCAGCTATAGGACTTCTAAGTGTTTTGCACTGAGTTCCTCTCTCCCATCACTATCATTGCTTGATAATTGTCATCATATACATTTTGAATATTTTATTCTTATTTATTTATTTGATAGAGAGAGAAAGAGAAGAGAGAGAGAGAAGTGGCAGGACACAAACTTAGAGATTAGAAGAGAAGGAAGAGGAAATGATCAAATCTGTATAATGACTACAACATGCTTTATGTTCCTTGTATGTATGGTTTTCATAAGAACTTTTAGCATGTCCCCATGGGTTATGTTTCTTTTTCCATTAGCACAGCAGTGGACAATTACCGTATTTTTAAATCAGTTTTATTGCTTTTGTTCTTATCATAAAATTGGATATTCACTCCTGGTCAAGATGGCATCCACATAACCGCATCTCACCCCGGGGGAAAGAAAAGGCAAGACCCTTAAGGTTTGGGGGGTAGTTTTTGTTTAGGGTCTTGCTGATTCTAGTAGGCTTCTAGTGGGAGGTTGTGTAGTAGCAAAATAGGGAATGTGCTGATTGCCATAGTATTGGGTAGACCACCAGTCCCCTGACCCCCTTAAGCAGCCATCCTAGCCACAGTCCCAGTAAGAGGTTCCTCCTGCACCAGTTTCAGGCCAAGTGAACCCAAGCTAGCAGACTAGGTCTTACACCCTACGCTTTCCCTCCATGGGGCATAGCTCCAAGGGTGTGATTGGTATCTCTCCATTCCCACCCAGACTTGCTGACCCCTGTGCATGAGATCCCCAGTATGCCCAGCCCTTCTGTCCCCCACAGACGTGTGTGATTGCCGTCTCTTCCCCACAGCCTTGCTGTCCCCTGCAAAGGTGTGAGACCACTGTTTCCCCAAGCCTTGAAGTCCCCCATGCGCAATTGGGTGGCCCAGTTGCAGTTCAGGCCCAGCCCATCTGAGCCCAGCAAAAAATTGCCATCCCAGTCCCTGCTGTCACCTTCCACCCTGGAACTGGGACCAGGCTACTGTCTCTACCCTAGCCTTTCTAACCTTTGTGATCGTCATCCCACTCACCACTGCCCCTCCACCCCTGACCAGCAGAGTAGCATCCCATACCTTAGGCTTTCTGAAACATTGTGATGGGCAGACCACAGCAAAAAAGGAGTAGCAAGAATAATCAGATGCAAGTAAATCCTACTAGATTGGCTAATCACACAAGGGATGTCTCTAATCAAAACATAGAAAAGACAATAGGATCAGAATCCCAAAAGAAAAATTTTCCAATTTCTCTGAACAAAGTCCCATTAAGTTTCAAGAATCTAGAAGAACTCCAAACATACTGAACCACTACAGAAATTCTCCAAGATATATTATCATTAAGACTCTAAACATCAATCACAAAGAGAAAGTCCTAAAGGCAGCTATGGAAAGATAACACATTATGTACAAAGAAAAACCTATTTAAATTATTTCTGACTTTCCCAGGGAAACCCTAAAAGCCAGAAAGGCCTGAAATGGAACACTGCAAACTCTAAGAGCTTATGGCTTCCAACCCAAACTACTCTACCCAACAAAAGTATCTGTCATAATATATAGTGAAAGATAAACTTTCCATGGTAAAACTCAGCTTTACAACTATATGAACACAAACCCAAACCTACAGAGAATACTTCTCAGAATGCTTCACACACAAGACACAAATAACCAACCTCAAGAGCCTACAAGAATCAGACCACAATAACCAAACTTCAAGAAGGCATAAAAGCTACAAAGACCAAGACAACACCAAACCACATAAACCACCACAATGTGGAAAGTATTAAATCAAACTTCACAGTTATTACCTTAAATATTAATGGTTTTAACTCACCCATCAAGAAACATAAGCTAACAGGGTGGATCATAAAATTAGACCCCTCAATCTGCTGTCTTCAAGAAACCCACTTCACCCCTAAAAATCTCTTCAGGGTAAAAGGGTGGAAAATGATATTCCAAGCAAACAGAAATAAGGAGCAAGCAAGTGTAGCTATACATGTATCAGATAAAACAGATTTCAAACCAAAACTAATCAAAAAATACAAAGAAGGCACTACTTGCTTTTCAAGGGGATGATCCAACAAGAGTATATCACTACCATTAATCTTAATGCACCAAATACACGTGCACCACAATTCGTAAACCAAAACCTAACTTACAATAAATCAGAAATAACCACCAACACCATAACATTTGGGATATCAATACTATCAGCAATAGATAGATCATCCAAACAGAAAATTAATAGGGAAGTAAGAGAGTTCAACAACACCATGGATCAATTAGGCATAATGGACATCTACAGAATTTTCTACCCCAAATCCACAGATACCACATTCTTCTTAGTGGCCCATGGAACCTTCTCTAAAATAGATCATATACTTGGTCATAAAGCCTGCCTCCATATATTTAGGAGGATCAACATAATTTCCTACTTAATATCAGATCACAATATTGTATTATTAGAAATGAACAACAAAAGATGTGCCAAGGAACCCAATCAACTTGTGGAAACTGAATAACACACTCCTTAAACAATAAGCGTATATTGGACAAAATAAAAAAGAATTTGAAAAAAATTATAGAAATGAATGACAATGAGAACACAATGTAACAAATCTATGGGACACAATGAAGTCACTCTTCATGGGACAATTCATTGCCCTAAATACCTTCATAACAAAGTCATAGTGATCCCAAATAAATAAACTAACCATCAACCTAAAGGCACTGGCAAATCAAGAAGCACCCATCCCAAGAAGCTCCCGATGGAAAGAACTAATTAACTTTTTTTAAAGGTTAAAGAAAATTGATGAAACAAAGAGCTGGTTCTTTGAAAAAATAAACAAGATTGATAAACCACTGGCCAATTTGATCAAGTGAAAAAAAAAAAAAAAGAAATGCTTCAAATTAACAAAGCTAGAACTGAGAAAGGAAAGATCACAACAGATATAAGTGAAATTGGGAGAATCATCAAAACTTACTTCAAACACTTCTACTCCACAAAATTGGATAATATGGATGAAATGGATAAATTCCTGGACACATACCACCTACCAAAGCTAAACTCAGAACAGATTAATCTCTTAAACAAATCTATTACAAACATCGAGATTGAAAGGGTAATCAAAAACCTCCCTAAAAAGAAAAGTCCAGGACCAGATGGTTTCCCAGCTGAATTTTATCAAACCTTCATGAAAGTACTGAAACCAATTTTTCTCAAATTGTGCCACACAATTGGAGAACAGGGAAAGTTCCCCAATGCTTTCTATCAAGCTAGTATCACCCTAAAACCAAAACCAGGTAGAGATGCCACAAGAAAATAAATCTATAGGCCTATTTCCCTGATGAACTTAGATGCAAAGACAAAATCCTCACAAACTGAATTCAACAGTACATCAAAAGCATTATCCACCTGGATCAAGTAGGCTTCATCCCAGGAACACAGGGATGACTCAACATATAGGCTTAAACACAAAAACCACCTGATCATCTTGATAGATGCAGAAAAGACCTTTAACCAAATACAACATCACAAATAAATTTAAAAAATAAAATAAAATAAAATAAGAGAATACTCTGAGGGCCGAATGTGTGCCATGGTTATACCAAGTCCTCATGTGCTTTCATACGATCGATTATCTTCCGTTCAAGGGAAACAGAAAATAACTTGTTAATTGACATTTCTGTGATTTTGTTGTTGTTATTGTTCCTTAAAAAAGGAGTTTGTGTAAGACCCTATTGCTGAAGACTCCATACACAGCTGACACGTAAAATGGAATGACATGGCTGGAAGCCAGGAGAGGGTCAGTCCCCAGTTAGCGTGTCTAGTCCAGAAGGTGCTATATAGGCGACTGGGGGAAGTGACCAAGATCTGTCTAAGCAACTCATTTTTTAACCAAATTAGCAACAAATAACCTGATGTGATGCCCACACAAGTGCAATAGTGGTACACAGCCATGGTGAGGAACCAACTGCTCTTGATTTGGCTAACTGATCCACTCAGTGGTACTAGACCCATAGCTGGAGCTGGGAAACAAGTCAGAACCATACCCAAACACAAGCCCACTCTACAATATCAAGCTACCATCAATCATGGGCTACAAGAGGGCCTACACCTATCAAACTGGCTATCAAAAAAGTAAGTGTTATCTCAATTTTCTGGGTGATAACTTACTCTCTGTTGGAGAATCTGCTTCTCTTTTTCAGATAGATGCAGATCCTAAGGAGAGAGCTGCCCCAACATACCTCAAAAGGGGCCCAACTGAATCTAAGGACAACTGGCGAAACAAGCAAGGGTGATGTTTTCCTGTGAACCAGATACCAGCACAAGGGGGAAGGAGACCAACACAGAGAAAAATCAACTCCTACCAAATCAGAGAGCCAGAGCCTCAGAGGCCCCCAATACCTCAGCACTGAAGCAGACCAAAAATGAACCCAACATGGCTCAGGGAAATTTTGTGGAAGAGGGGGCGGAAAGAATGTCAGAGTCACATGTTGGGTCATGATTTGCAAAGACATTTATCATACCAATAACTGTGGGCTAACTCCACAATGCACGACCCATTTACATCAACAAGGAGAATCCAATGGGAGGGGGTAGATCACAGATGAGCCTAAACAATGGTACCAAACTGCCTGTATTTACTGAAAAGAAAACTAATAAATTAAATTTAAAAAAAAAAAAAAAGGAGTTTGTAAAAAAAAAAAACACAACATCACTTCATGATCAAAACACTGGAGAGAATAGGCATGGACGGTTTATATCCCAATAAAATATAGGCTATATATGAAGCTACTAAAGCCAAAATAATATTTAATGAGGAGAGACTGTAGGAATCCCCATTGAGATCAGGAACAAGACAGGGGTGTCCACTCACCTCTGCTCTTCAACATAATATGGCTCAAGCAATAAGACAGGAAAAATAAGTAAAAGGGGTACAAATTGGAAAGGAAGAAGTTAAGTTAGCCCTATTTGCAGATGACAGGCTTCTGTACATGAGATGCAAAAGCCTCCATCTCAAAACTCTTAAACATGATTAACTAATTCAGTAAGGTATCCAATTATAAAATCAATGGACAAAACTCAGTAGCCTTTCTATATCCAAAAGACAAAGACACAGAGAAAGAAATAAGTGACATTGTTCCATTTTCAATAGCAACAACAACAAAAACCCTCTGAATAACCATAACCAAGGAGGTGAAAGATCTTTACAATGAAAACATTAAAAACCCTCAATAAAGAAATTGAGGAGGACTTGAGAAAATGAAAATACCTCCTATACTCCTGGATAGGCAGAATTAACATTGTGAAAATGACAATTTTACCAAGCAATATATAGATGTAATGCAATCCCAATATAAATCCCAGCATCTTTCTTCACAAAGATAGAAAAAATGATCTCAAAATTCATATGGAATGGCAGAAAACCTTGGATATCTAAGCATATCATCAGCAAAAGACACATCTCAGGAGGCATCACCATACCTTATATAAAGCTATGCTACAAAGCCATAGTAAGAAAAACAAAATGGTAATGACATAAAAACAGAAACACAGACCAATGGAACATAATAGAGGACCTGGATTTTGTGTGAATTAACTACAGCTACTTGATATTTGACAAAGGCCCTAACAATGTAAACTGGAAAAAAGACAGCATCTTGAACAAATGGTGCTGGAAAAACTGGATAATCATATGTAGAAAAAATAAATTTGATCCACACATTTCACCATGCTCAAAAATCAAGTCCAAATGCATCAAAGACCTCAATATAAAACCAGAAACTCTGCTACTACTGGGAGAAAAAAATAGGAGGAACTTTCCATGCTATAGGAGTGGGAAAAGACTTCCTGAACAAAACCCCAGTAGCTAGGAAATTAAACAATCACTCAACCATTGGGATGTCAGGAAGCTGAAAAACTTTTTCACAGACAAATAAACAATAAGCAGAGCCAACAGATTTTCACAGAATAGGAAAAGAATTTTTACCGGATATACATGGGACAGAGGCCTAATTTCTAGACTCTACAAAAAACTCAAAAACCTAAATAATGAAAAGTCAAACAACCCACTCACAAAATGTGGCAGAGAACTGCACAAGGAGTTTCCAGAGGAAGAAAGACAATGGCAAACACACACTTAAGAAAATGTTCAACATCCCTAATCATCAGGAAAATGCAAATTTAAACAACTATGAGATTCCACCTTACCCCAGTAAGGATAGCAAACATTAAAAATCTAATGACAAATGCTGGTGAGATTGTGGAGAAATAGGAACCCTCATTCACTGATGGTGGGAATGCAAGCTGGTACAGCCACTAAGGAAAGACATATGGAGACTCCTAAAATGAATGAGTATAGAGGTACCAACAGACCCAGTTATTCTCTTACTGGGAATTTATCCTAAAACCTCCACACCTCACCTCAGAGATATTTGCTCAACCATGTTTATAGCTGCTCAATTCATAATAACTAAGAGCTAGAGTCAACCCAGATGTCCATCATTAGATGAATGGATAACTAAGATGTGTTATATCTACATGATGGAATTTTATGCAGCAGTAGGTAAAAATGACACAATGAAATTTGAAGGAAAATGGTCAAACTTGGAACAGATAATTCTCAATGAACTCACCCAATCACAAAAGGATAATCATCACATGTTCTCACTCATCTTTGACTCTTAATCTAAATTTGTCTGTTATGGTGACTTATCTAATAAATATGTCAAGGAATAGACAATAGAGATGGTGGGGTGGGAGGGGAGGGTAAGGATGGGGGGACAAAAACTAGACCCAAATGGAAATGGTACCCTAAAATCCTACATCATGAAAGACATACTAAAGAGTCAAACCTCCATCAGGTACTAAGAGAGAATATTTGATTCACAGGGGCTCCTGTTTCTCTCTCTTTCTTTTCTATATTACCTATATTTTTCTTCCTTCTTCTACCTTGGCATTGACCTGTAACTCCCAGTATTAGCATGTGGGTAACATCCACAACAAGCTGTTGATCAGAGGAACCTATAAGTTTTCCCAAAAGAAGACAGAATTCTGTAAGAGTACTTGATGGCTCACCAAAGATTAATGGTAAGACCCTACTGCAGAAGACACCATATGTTGTTGGGCCAGAACATGGAGCAACCTGCCTGGAAACTGGAAGAGAATACTCAGACATTTAGCTTGTTTAGTGCCAAAAGTAGTTACATGAGTGGCTGGGGGAAAATGACCAATATCTGTCTAAGCAGCTCATGATCTAAGCTACTCAATAGCAATCAACCTGAAGTGATGTTCACACAAGTGCAATAGTGGCACCCAGCCATGCTGGATTACCAAGTGCTCTTGATTTGGCTATCAGATCCACTCAGTGAATGAACCACATACCTGGAATGGGGAAACAAGTCAAACCGTATCCAAAAACTAACTTGCTCCCCAATATCAAGCTCCCACCAACTGTGGGCTACAAGATGGCCTACACCTATTAAATTCTTTCTAAAACATTAATGGATATTCATATGTCTTGCACTGACCTAACTCTCCATCAGAGAATTTGCTTCTCTTTTTCAGATGGATGCAGACCCTGAGGAGCGCATCAGTCCATTACCCCCACCTGGGCACCAGCTGAAGTGATAGACTTAGTAGGGTAATGAGCAAGAGATGCTTTCATGGTGAAGCTGGTACCAGCACAAAGGTGAAGGAGACAGACTCCGGAAACACTCACATCCTTCCAAATCAGATATCCAGTGACACAGAGACTCACAAGATCTCCCATCACTGAAATAGACCTAAAATGAACCCCAAATGGCTCAGGGGGTGGGGGAAGAAAGATTGTTAGAGCCATAAATTGGGTCATTATGCACAGAGACATTGCCTCTCCCCTGTAACTGAAGGCCACCCCATAATGGACATTCACAATTTGCAGGGGGGAGGGGGAAGATGACAGGAAGAAGACTAATTAATAATGGTATCATCATGGCTATATATATACACGATATACATAACTAATACAAAAAGAGAAAAAAGCTAAAAAATAAAATCAGGTATTCCATAAGATACTGACTATAAGATAACTCTAGAAATGTATTATCACAAGTAGAATATAACATCAGAAAGTTTACATTATGTATCAGAATGATTGTACTCATTGAAAGAAAACTGTAGCTTTTCAGATTTGCTCAATTTATCTGAAAAGTTCTTTACTCCACACTTCAATTCAGAGTTTCACCAGGGAAGTTCCAAATCCTAGCATCATTAAAAAGAGGAGTCTTAAGGGAAACTGGGGGAGGGGAGGGAATTATCATGGTTTATTGTCTGCAAGTATAGACATTGTAAATAAAAAATATAAAAGAGGATTCATTAAAATTTATTAAAAGTTATATTTTGGGGCTGGGATGGAGTGCTCTGGGTGGTTTATCTCCTCACCTTCAGCTCCCATCTGAAAAATGAAAGAAATTCTCCAATGGATAGTGAAGTCAGCATCAGTTAAATGGGACAGCAGAGGACTTCTGCCATTCCATATGAATTTTGAGATCATTTTTTTTCTATATCTGTGAAGAAAAATATTGGGGTTTTTATTGGTATTGCATCAAATCTGTATATTGTTTTTGGTAGGATTACCATTTTCCAAATGTCAATTCTGCCTATCAAGCAGCATGGGAGGTCTTCCTGTTTTCTGAAGTCCTCAAGTTCTTTCTTGAGTGTTTTTTATGCTTTCATTGCATAGGTCTTTCACATACTTCATTAATGTTATTCCAAGGTATTTTTTATTGCTATTGAAAATGGGACAATGCCATGTATTTTTTTTCTCTGTCTTTTGCATATAGAAAAGTTGTAGATTTTTGTGCATTGATTTTGCATCCTGCTACTTTACTGAAGGAGTTAATAACCTTTCTGAGTTTTGAGATGTAGGTTATTGGGTTTCTTATGTGTAGAATCATGTCATATGTGAATAGGGATAGCTTAACTTTATCCTTTCCTATTTGTATCCCTTTTATTTCTTTCTCTTCTCTTATTGCTTGAGCTATGACTACCAGTATTATGTTGAAGAGCGGAGGTGAGAGTGGACACCCCTGTCTTGTTCCTGATCTCATTGCTGTTTCTCTCATGTTATGATTGTAAATTGAAACACTCAAAAAGACATTTCTCCCTACCATAAATAAGGTTTGGTAATGAAATGTATGCTGAGTTTTGAGTCAACCCTGTTGAGCACAGTAAGCTGGGTGATCTCTGATGGCATCTTAGTTCATGTGATACCATAGTAAAATATGAAAGATACTATCAACATTTATACAATGGGGTGATTTTGAGTATTTACATCCTTTGTTCTCTTTTTCCTTAGCATGCAGCAGCCAATGCATGAGCCTATGCAATGACTATTATTACCTAATTTAACACTGCAAACATTCTTTATTTCTGTTCAAATAGTGACATCACAAACTCCCCATTAGATGATTTTATCTTTTAGCTTAATAAAGTCTGCATTCTGTTCTCTAGTGAACACTCTAGTACAGTCTTTTCCTAACCAAGGAAAAAGGAATTATTTCTAGGGCCAGAGAGTAAATGCTGCATTTTCCCCCATCATATGGTTTCCCTTGCAACTATTAAGTTCTAAAGTTTTTGCGTGAATACAGCCATAGGCAGCGTATAAACAAACATATCAGGCTGTTACTTTATCAATCTATTTAAGTACAAGTTCAGGAGGATACTGCTTAGCGTGATAGACTCATTTTTGCCAACCAAATAACCTTGTATATATCTCTAAGTTTATAAAACAAACACAATTATTAATAATAGTATATTAATATCATATAACAATTTAATATCACTTATATAATGTTATTAATAGCTGTGTATGTTTTATAAACTTAGAGACTGTGAAGCACATTGTCCTGGCCACTGGTATCTGGGCTCTTTCTCAGCCATTGTTGGGAAATTTTTGTAAAAATTGAGGTGCAACCTAGTAAAGGGGGCAACCTTTTTCTACTGTAGTATATTAACACCTTCCTTTTGGGATCCTCATTCTTTGCTGCCATACAAGACACTCTTCTGTATGTCTGTGCATCCCAAGCACATAGCTGGTGAAATCCTGGATTTCTCTTCATTCTTTCATCTTTTAGCATCTTTCATTTTTGGGTTTGATTTTGGAAGCACAGGTGGTAGAAGAGGTTTGTTCTAGGTCTTACTTTTTCTATAAAACATTAAAACCTAGTCAAAAAAACAAGAAGCAAATAAATTTGAGGATAAGTTCTTAATCATTATATAGAAAATGGTCCCTGTCCCATTTTATACCAGCATATTCTGACTATGATTATCAAGTCCCAATGTATGAGTTTAGGGCTCCAAGCACATAAAGCTTCCAGAAAGATAGCAGCCCAACCTTATCAGCTATCATCTAAGATGAAAACTTAGCAAAGGTTCTAAAAGTTTGTATTTTTCTTATAGATTGCATAAATGACAATATCAAAGACTTCATTAGGTCAGTTTGTGACCTTAATCCTCTTTCCTAACAGGAAAAGGAGTAATGGTGTATAGAAGAGATGGTGATTAAAGTAATCTGTAATTGCCCAGGTAACATATCTACTTGCAGAAGTGAAAGAAAACATAAACTATCATTTTACTGACATGAATTCCTCAGTGACTGAAGATTTAGCACATGTTCAGCCTTCCAGTTGAGGGATGGTTGTTTCTTGATTATGATATCTTATATGGACTGAATGTTACATGTTTGAACAGACAGATAGCACTGGCAAGTTCAAGGTGATCCTTGATAAAAGAAAGTTCATCATATATATCTTATTTGTAAATCACAAAATCTTTCTTCATGCCATACTTTCATTAACCCTTTTAGGGTGTCTTAGAATAGATAGGGTAAATGGATCAATATAATATTAACATAGATCTCTATGATATTTCCATTTAAAAAATATATTTTGGTACTTTTTGGTAAATAACCACACAACCCTTTGGCATAATATAAGAACAAGTTCACAATCTTAGGTTTTCATCAGAGTCTTTTTCTCAAATTTCACATCCTAACCTTGAATCAAAAGGCTTTGACCCTGTGATAGGACTGCCAGTTTCAGAATTGCATGAGATTATTCAATATGTTCTTTGAGTCTCTGATCAAGTCTTTTCTATGTAGAAAACATTAAATTCTATATATGAAAAATACATTAGTGGAAGGGTATGCACTTGGCTAAAGGATCATGGAATAAACTCAGCAATTACCGAAGTTCTGATTCACTTTCTATGTTCATATTGTACCTTGTACCTATTAAACATTAAAATAAACTTTCCTGTATCTTTTGTAAATAAGCAAAGGTGAAATTGATCTCTGCTAGCCCTTATGTATTACCTACTTGTAATAGTTTACAATAGCTCTCAAGCCAAAATATCATCATGTAGGTAACTAATAAATAAAATATATTTTCTCAAGTTCTATAAGTTAACATGAAAGTGTTAGACATTTAGTTGTTTTTTTAAAATCTTTTTTCTTGGCTTTTTGGTTTTCTTCTATGGCTGTCTTCTTACTGTGTTCTCACATGATCATCTCTCAGATGCATCATGCCTGTATTCCAATCTCTCCCTCTTCTAACAACTCTGTAATATAGGATTTGGGCCTAATTTAAAACTTCATTTGCCTTGATTATTATAAAGTGGTAATTGTTGGTATGTTAAATTGTAGGCAGAAATAAGAGGAAACTTTAGTTGTTACAATCCCTATTTAAAGGTGGAAACCCTGGGTTGGAGAGATGACTTAGTGGTTAAGGTGCTTGTCTGCAAAGCCTAACAAGCTGGGTTCAATTCCCCAGCACTCACATAAGGCTAGATGCAGTGCCACATGCATCTGGATTTGTTTTATTTGTAGCTGCTGGAGGCCCTGGTCTGCCAATTCTCTCTCTCTCCCTTTTCTTTCCCTCTCTGCTTGCAAATATATATATATATAATTTATATCTGGAAACCCATTATAATAATATCACCTCTAGAGTAGATCATAGTAATGAACACATATCACTGTTTTAATGTTACCACTCCTTTCCTCTTTAACATGTGATCTAGATCACGGTGAAGGGAACCACTTCGGGGGGCTAAAGGAGAAGATCATTCCACATAATTTTGCTGACAATCCAGTGACTCTGAACCCATGCATTACAATTTTCATGTTAGATTGATGAGTTTTTGGTCTCTTAATGTAATGCGTTGTTAAAATCACATTCTAGCCAACTCACCCATAATTTATTGGAACTGCTCATAATTTCTAATTCTGGTATAGCATATCAGACTTTCTGATCATTTCATTCACTTGATTAAATGATATTCTATCTAAATGTATTTTCCTTTCTTTTTTATCTTAACACTTTTAGTATCTACACTGATTATCAGATATTTTGCTGCTATATAAAAGTAAAATTTTTCAGTATTTTGGTATGTGGACTTTCTCTCAGACCTGAAGCCTTGTGCTTAAAGAAAGTACTAGGATCTGTCACTATACATATTTATGAACAATGACTTGGACCTGGCAGTGGGGCATGAGGAGAATTGAATTCTTCTTGGCAGGATTGCCTCAACATTTTGCCGTATAGCAGGGGAAATATGAGATGGGACAGAGCCTTCTTAGGATGAAAATGAAGCTCATTGGGACTTAGGTAGCAAAGGTACTTATCAATTCACTCATAAATTCTGACACATATTCCCTTTTCAGTTCTCAAACTTCTTCATATTCCATAACAGCCTCCTATCACATCAGCAACTCAATGAGCACTGGATTATTTTTATTTCTACATTGGCATTTAGGTAAAGATTTTGGAATTTTTGACCATATAACTAGGAGAAACTAAGAAACCACTTTTAAAAATAGGCATAATCATAAAACATTCACTTCCCTCATATCATTTTTCATATTTTATTTTTATTTATTTGAGAGAGAGAGAGAGAGAGAATGGGCATGCCTGGTCTTCCAGCCATTGCAAACAAACTCCAGACATATGTGCCACCTTGGGCATCTGGCTTACATATGTCCTGGGCAATTGAACCCAGGTTCTTTGTCTTTGCAGGCGAAAGGATTAACCACTAAGCCTCTCTCCAGGACTGCATTAGACATTATTTGGCCAGTGTATGTAGTGAATAGATGGAGTCTCCTAACCTAATGCCACCTGCATACTGGCTGTTCTTCAAACACACTGAAGTCAATTGATATGGTTTGGGTTCTCATATACCAAGTGTTTGAAAGCTGTATATTCTAATCTTCATGATAAGTATCATTCTTAAATGTTAACACTGTAAAGTGTTACAAATTAAGATATATATTTTCTTTTTTAATTTACTTAATTATCTTAATTACATTTTTCAGTTTTATGAAATCTGTAATTGAGTTAAGTGATAAGTTCCCTTTAGTTGCATTTAATATTTTATATATAAAACTACTAAATTATTAATATGTTTGTAATATTATATTTGACTCTTTAAAAAATATTTTATTTATTCACAAGCAAAGTGATACAGAGAGAGAGAGACAGAAAGAAAGAGAGAATGATCACACCAGGGCCTCTAGCCAGTGCAAAAGAATTCCAGATGTCTGTGCCACTTTTTGCATCTGGCTTTATGCAAGTACTCAGGAGTCAAACACATGTTCTTGGGCTTTGTAGGCATGTACCTTAACCACTGAGCCAGTTTTCCAGTCCTATATTTGACTCATTTCCATATTTCCTTTTTCCAAATTTATTTTCATATTTTTTGGTGTTTCATCATTTTTCAACCTAATTTTACCTTAAATTCTTTAAATACATCTCATTTATACCTAAATTCTTAATGCCTGTTTCTAATGTCTACATTTTTGTTGTTAATGTACTTTGTTGGTGGGCAAGTTAAGCATTTTATCAATTCTTACATTAAACTTGATTCAAATTTTACCAACAGGATTGCCTAAGGTAAAGTTTAAGTTCTGTTCTTCCTTCAGTTGACTGCTAATGCTTGCTAATTCCATGAAATCAATGTAACTAAAGACAGTTTTAACTGCACTATGTATATGCTATAGAAAAAAAATTGATATTTTAAGTTTATTCCATGACTCCATAAAAACTGACTTATAGATGACTATTCACAGTCAAGATTCAGTTTTTTTTTTCCTTTTCTTCCTTTTTTTTAATCCTTAATTTTATTTCCCTCATTTATTTCCAAAAAGAATTTAACTTCCTGTTTGTTGCTGCTTTGCAGGTTTATATTTCTTATTGAGACATGTACTGGGATCTTAGAGCATGTAGATTATGACCTTATGGAGGAACAATGTGATTTTTTTTCCTTCATGCTTTATGTTTCCCTCTGTAAAATCATTATACTAAGTCAAATTCATTGTATTGAAATATATTTTCCAGGAGAAAGTTGACTTTGGAACATGTTGTCATACATTTTTTTTTTTTTCCTTCTATTTGGTTGTTACCTCCTGTAGTCTTTACTTATATATTTTTTTAATTTAAGGGTACATTCTTGAGAATTAAATAGAAATTATACACCTTTTAAAAATGGACTCAGCACAGGTGATTTTTTTGGAACCCAGTGTATGATTATAATTCCATGATTTAGCTTTTATTTAAAGAATGAGAACTTTTGAAAAATAATCCTATTATATTAAAAAATGTAATAAGAAATTATTTTTTCACCAAATATTTCCAAAAATTTTTATTTTAAAGTTTATGTGATATTTCATATCTAGTAAACAATTATTATTCATAAGAGACATGTATGTTAGTCAATATGAACTAAGAAGAGTTAGCCCTTAAAAAATCCATCAACTCACTACAAGTAGTAGGTCAGATTTAAATATTAATTAGGCCTTCATTTATTTCAGACTCTCTTTTAATATTCAGAGTATGCATTCAGTCCCTGTGAAATGGGAACTTGGGGTGTATTTAAGAGTGTTGGAGCATTATCTTGGTTGTTGGACTACCAATACTTCAATAGCTAGGGACCCTGAAATACATTTGTTATACAAAGTTTTCATTGAAGCAGTGGTCTCCAGATTCTTGTCTTGTGAACTTCAATAATGAAGTTGAATTTCAGTAAATAAAACACCCAGACCAGAGGAGAATGTTCAGAAAAAAAATATTACTATTAATATTATTATTACTCTTGCCTTAGAGCTTAGGAGAGGAGGTGTTAGAGCTTAACAAAAGGAAAGAGTTACATGGCTCATACCTAATTGAGCAGGATCAGCATTCCAAGAAAGACCACCTAGTTGAGTCCTTTAAGGAAGTCCCTTGTTTGGGCGACTAAACTAATCAGTTCAGTCTCATGCCACAGATGTCTAGAATCAGGTCACTTTCAAGATCTTTGTTAAATATTTTTGTTTTTGCATGCCAAGAGATTATAGACAGATATTGAGGGAAAGAGAGATAGAGAGAGATAATATTGTACATGCCAGGGACTTCAGCCACTGCAAATGAACTCCAGACACATGGAACACTTTGTTCACCTGGTTTATGTGGGCACTGGGGAATCAAACCCAAGTCATTAGGCTTTACAGGCAGCACTTTAACTGCGGAGCCATCTCTCCAGGCCCCTTCCCAGAAATCTTCTGCATTTAACTTAAGTGGGACCTGACCAATTGAACCTGGGTCCTTAGGCTTCACAGGCTTGTGCCTTACACCCTAAGCCACCTCTCCAGCCCCAAAGAAATCTTAACCTACCAGGAAAAGAATAAACTTAACAGAAGGGGGTGATTATCTCACTTAGAACAGGAAAATTCCTTGAAAAAGAGCTAAGGAAAGCCAGACCCTTTAGACCTTTCTGACCTCTAGCAAAATGGATTTACCCATCTCCTCCCCCTAAAGGCTCAACAACATTCTTTGCTTTTACTTTCAGGGTTCCCTGCTAAGCTGCCTCCTCTGTGTATATTAGCATACCATATGTCATATAGTGGTGGCATAACATTTTTTTATGAAATGAAAAGTTCAACCATGAACAGAGAACACAGTAACTTTGATAAAATATTCTCTAAAAATGCTACTACTACAAAAATATACCAAAATGTTCAATAGTATTGCTAATACTGAATTTGTTTGAGAAGGATCTAAGTAAAATTTAAGCTGTATGCATTTATTAACTTGTGCTACACCAGGATAAGAAGAAGCAATGATAATTAAAACATCAAAAACTTGCTGTTTACAGCTACATTACACATGGTAGGATTTATTCTTGGCTGTCCTTACAGTGCATAAAAATGTTGTATTGAAAAGAATAAATTCAGTTATAATTTGTTATAAAATTTTACCTAAGGGGAGTTTTGCATATTTAAAAAGTGACCTGATAAACTTATCTGAAATAAAAATCATCACTGTAGGCAACACAGAAAATTGAATTATATTTAAATTGGTCATAAATATGCATGTTGAACTGGTTCAGTATATTTCAGAACTACATTACTCTGGAGGAAATCTTAATTAATATCCATTTCAGTGGTTATTAAAACTGAAAATTCCAATTTTCATAGCAGTGAAAATTTATTTTAGGATATGAGGTATTTCATAGCTCTAAACATTTCTAGTAATGATGTGACATTACTAAGTAATTTATTTTGTTCTTATAAAGCTTTATTATAAAATTGTTGCAAGCTTTCAAGTAAGATGGTGATACAGGAATTAGAGTGCCCTTGAGAGCAACAGAGTCATTTTACACTCATGTTTGAGCTACAACACAAGAGTTAGGGTACAGAGTCACACAAAACTCCTACTGAGTTAACAACCTCCAGGTTTTTGTTTTATGAATCCAAAGAATAAAATCCACAGCCCATAAAGGTTGAAGTTTAGAAAGATTTTAAATAGGGATTACAAATAGAACTCAGAAGGAAAGAATGTACACACAAGGCAAGAGGCTCTTCCAGAGTTAAAAAGCCCACCTAAGAGATGGAGATTAGGGTCTTTTCTAATTTTTGGGAATCATATTCCTACAGGAAAGGTTTCTAACTTTTCCATTTCTTCTAGGACAGAACAATCTTAAGAAAGAAAAGATCTAGGGAATGCCTTAAATTTAATGAAAAATAGGTAAGGAAAAACTAGATTCTAAAAGACATTTAAAAGCTCAGACATTTCTCACCTTTGGCCAAATTTAGTTAACTTTTGAGGGGCTGTTAACCCCAAACTGCCTGGATGACACAGTGAAAGAACTTGTAAACTTAGTAGGCCATCTGTCACGGACAATTTCTGTTGTCAAATTGGTGAGATTCAGAACCCACAGACTTTCCTTCCAGAGTGAGCCCTTCTCCCACTCCTATTACTAAGGAGGATAGGAGAATGCTAGCTTTTTCTATTATCGTCTTTTCTTTTCTTTTCATTCTCTTTGTTGTTGTTGTTATTAGGTATTGGGATTGGGTATTGGCACCCAAGGAGGTGCCAACTGGCTTGCAGTGGCACCAGAAACTCTTGACATACAGTGATCCTCCTACCTCTACCTCCCAAGTGCTGGGATTAAAGGTGTGCACCACCACACGGGTTTGTCTTAAATATGATAAAGATTGATCCAGATCATGCCCTGCTGCCCACAGTCTACTGCACTACCTGGACAGCCTGACCCAACTGGGCTAACCCTCAAATTCATCCTTCAAATTTACCAGCCAATCATGTCTTCTTACAGACCTGAATCTGATGCTGAAGGCTGTAGCCTTTTATACCCTCCCTCTCTTCTGTCTGTACACAACCCTCAGTGTGTGTGCTTGTAATTATTCTCTCTGGTTTTTATTCTGTGCAGCAGAACATAGGTGAGTCTGGGAACCTTTCTTTCTTTCCCCCTTCCTCCCTCCCTTCCTCACCTCCCTTCCTCACCTCCCTTCCTCCCTCCCTCCCTCCCTCCCTTCCTTCCTTCCCTCCCTCCCTCCCTCCCTCCCTCCCTCCCTCCCTCCCTCCCTCTCTCTTTCTTTCTTTCTTTCTTATTACAACATATTTTATATTGTGCTGGTTACCCTTCTCCCTGTGCCCTTACCGCTGGGGAGCCTTTTCAGGGAGGTTGCAGGTATTCCCCAAGAGGGGTTGTGCTTTATGCATTGTGGGAGCAGCACTCCTTCTCCTCCTCCTCCTCCTCCTCCTCCTCTTCTTCTTCGGTTTTTTTGTATATGCGTGTGTGTGGGGGGGGAGGGGGAAGGTAATTGCTCTGGACATGATGTTTCACCTTGTGGCTCTTAAAATCTTTCTGCCCCCATTTCCACAAATTCCCTGAGCCATCCAGTTTTAAGTCTGCTTTAGCTCTAAGCCCTTAGCGGCCTCTGGATTCCAGTCTGCTTTGGTAGGTGTTGAGAATCCTCAGGGTCTTTCTCCTACACCCAGGGGCTGATTATCAGGTTCACCATGAAAACAGCACTCTTGCTGGTCTCCTGAATTCGTGTGTGGTTTCATCTGTGGCTTGACTGGAGTGCAAAGGGTCGTTTGCCTCCTCAGGCCTCACTACCTTTTGATGAAAAAGAACAGATTCTCCAATGGAGAGTGAGTAAGCATAGTTTAAATAGGATAAGCATTGCTAATTTAGGGAAAATTTTATGTACTTAAACCCTCTTTTAGCCAAGGACTGGTGAAAGCTTGACAGGGCAAAGCATAATCTTTGTCTCCATAGGATCCTGTTCCGGTTCTAAGTTTCAGATATGGGTTCCTTTACAAAGCTATGTGTTACCCTCCAAGGCTGTCATTGTTTTTTGAGCTAAGCTTATCTGCTTGCCTGTGCTTTAATTACATTATGTTAAAGTAATTTACATTACTTTCATTACATGTATGACCTTTCTCTGATCTCCAGATCTACCACGTGAGTGCTCTTACTAACTCTATACTTGCTACCCATATACAAACAGTGTAGCCCTCTTCATCATTCATTTCGCTTCTGAGTTTCTCAGTCTTTTCTTTAATATCCGCCCTCTCATATTTTTCCACTGAGCCTCACTGTTTGACCTCTAAACGGCCCTAAAAACACATGACATCTACATAGTCTGCTTTAAATGAATATTCCAAGTTTTTAAAAGTGAGAAAAACCTATTTTGTCTTTGAACAGTCTCATGTGTTCTGCTGCTGCTATACCAATCCTGAATCTGTGAAGTGAACAAAAGGGGAAAGAGGAGACTCTCACATGAAGTGACTGATAGAAGAAAGCTATAGAAAATATCTCAGGCTTTAAGAAACAGTCTTGGGCCCTGAATAAGAACATGAAGTCTCCCTTAGATTCCTTGCTTTTAATTAACAGAAACTATCCTGGTTATTGAAACGAGCATGTAGTCAGTGTAAAGGCACCTGTAGGGAACAGTACAGGTCATAGAGTCAAGCACCTTAGTTCAAATCCTGACCCAGTCATGAGTAGAGTATTGATCATAGATAAACATCTTAAACATTAGATTGAGCTTGAGGTAATGATTCATACGCAAAGGTTTGGAAGCTTGTATTTGAGAAAAAGACACTATGAAGAAAGGAAAAAAAAGAAAGAGGAAAACTAAACAAAGCTGAAAGTTACTGCAGTGATTTCCTTAGATCCAGGAACAGATAGGCATACTCTTTCAACAGATGGACTCTTTCTGCGGCGAACTCCCTGACCAGCAGGAGAAGAACGACCAGCAAACAAAGATCCTTCTCGATCACACTTTATTGGAGAGCCTCTTGGTTAACAGGAAAGTTGATGGCGAAGGGGCCGGGGCGCAGGAGTGTAGCTGCTTTTATAGGGTGTAATACTACAAGACACCTACGGATTGGCCGCCACCTGCTCACCCACCACCCAGGGCCATGGGATAGGCCCAGGATGCATTACATCATGTGCACGTGCAGCATCAAGCAAGACTGTCGCCAGGATATGACCAAGTAGGGAGTTGTTCGTCACAACTCTCAGCAGGAAGTCAGCGCCATCTTGTAATGGCGTCTGTAGCCGCTCCCTGCAGCTCCCCCTTTTTTGTTTAATAAAATGGCCAAGCGTAAATAGAAAACATGCCTTCCCGATCAGGTCCGCACCTCATGATGTGTTGACCGATCAAGGGAAGAAGTCCAACCTCCCCTTCCTCAGTGCAATGGGACAGGTCCCCTGAGAGTGCAAAGGCGGCGGTCAAATGAAAGCTACCATATTCCTGCCCATCCTCGTGCAATGGGTACTCTGAGACCCCGAGGGTGCAAGGGCCAGGGGAGCTATTTTCCCTTTAAAGCTGCCAGCCAGATTTGGGGAGAGGAGCCACATTCTAAGGCAGCGAGCGCTTGTGAAATGACCATTTTATCTCTCCTAGTTTGGGTTCGCAGGTGACAGACCAACCATAGGCAAAGCACACACCCTCCTAGGCAGCACACCAGAAACATTCCAGTTCCTACCCATTCCTTGAAATAGGAGAATGCAGATGATATCCAAGAAGTAAAGCCTTCTGCCAAGCTAAGATCCACTCGTGTGGAGTTAATATGTACTATAGCTTGTCTTAATTCCTCCAATTCCCTATCAAATTCCTTAGACCAATTTTGCGAGAGGGCTAGCGACAAACTACGAGACAGATTAGCAGCTCTGGTGAAGTTTTCATAAGGGACACTAGTAACACACAATGCATTATACTTCCATTCACATCCCAGCTGAGCTAGCTGCCAAAGGACATCAACCTGTTCTTGGACTAAATCTATTCTTTGGTTTAAAATTTGGATACCACCCTTTAAGTGAGAATTTAAAGCTGTCTGAGTGTCTAAGGCCTCTGAGGTAGAAGTAGCCAAGTTATTCAAAGTTTCAGCCGTCTGTACTGAGGAAGCTATGGCCACACCCGCCGCAGTAGCGGCAGCAGCTATCGCAGCCACGGCTGCTATAACTGCTGCTGTGATGCCAAAATCCCTTTTATTCCTAAATAAAGTCAGCGTGCTGGGAGCTTCCACAGGCACAGGGACCCAGCGAGGGACCCTAAGGACCATAGTATTCTTAAACTTTGGAGCATCCCAGCATTGGGACAAGAGGCAGGAGGTATTGGAGCAACTACTAAAGGAGGAATTACTGAGGACAAACATAAACGGTGGGTGAACGCAAACTGGCGCCGGGGAGAAAGTAGCATTTCTTGCGTTAGTTTGGCACCCATGTCCAATGCTCATAATTCCCCCTGTGGTGTTGATAGTTTTGTATAAAGCACCCCAGTTCTCATCAGCTTCCTCCACCACCTGCTCCTTCTCACTAAAGACTGTAGTCACATTATTACAAGCAACTTGTCCTCCCTGTAATAACACAAAAGGTGTGAAATCAGTACAGCTTCCATTTGTTCCACACAAAATCCACTTTGAAAATGGATTATACCTTCTATCTTGTCTGAAAAATCCCCCAGTCCATAAGGCCGGATAGGGATGGGGACCCCTCATGTCCGGGGAGAAATTAAAGAGTTTTCCCTTACTCGTCCAGCCAACACCGGTAGACTGACAGTCAGACCACGGTCAGGTTTCCCCTTCATCACTTCCCCAACAATGAGGAGCAAGTCGTGGTTGGTATGCTTTGTCTGATTTGTTTACACCAACCAGAAATGTTCCATTAAGCCAGATTGCCAATTCAGTATAGGTATAGTTACCAAATTTATATTGGGAAGTCTTATTCTCTGGACCATACCAATCATTACATCTCTGTTGGTCATTTCTTTCCCAAATCATGTCCCCGTGGAACCAAGCAAAAGCTTGTTTCTTTAAGACCATACAGTCCTCATAAGTTGGATCAAGCATAAAGCACAATGTCCCCGATGCCTGGAAACTCCGCTGTTCTCCGATAGAAACGGAAAAGATGTCTTTCTTCACCATGGGAAGACCCAGTTCCTTCTCTGTTGTAAAGAAATGGGGAAAAACCACAGCGGAGTGATATACTGGCATGGGTTTGGGAAGTGCAGACATAATGCCCCAACGCTGTTCTCCACTACATTCCAGGCACAGGATGAGGATCATCAATAAGGCCTTCCTTTTCTCCATCCTTCTCTCCATCCTGGTAGGCATCTCCGTCTCCAGGAGCCTCCTGTTGGGGTCGGATAATTGTTTTCACCAAGCGAGCCGGAACCCAATGCGGAGAATCTTGGTCCTGTGGAAAAACACAAACAGCTCCCCTGGATCTTAACATCACAAGATCCGGTCCTTTCCATTTATTATCTAAGACATCCTTCCACATCACCATTTCACTGGGCATGGGAATCTTAGATTGACTGTGTCTTTCCACTGTACTTTTACCATATGGATCCAAAATCAAAAAATTAAGAGTGAAGAGGGCTAAAGAAACTCTCTCCTTAGGGGTAGCATCCTCTGCTATTCCCCTTTTTTGTTTAAATAAGAGGGCTTTTAGGGTTTTATTTGCTCTTTCTACTATACCTTGGCCCTGTGGGTTGTAAGGAAGGCCAGTGGCATGAGCTACCTGCATTTGTGCGCAAAAGGCTCGAAAACCAGCAGATGTGTATGCTGGGCCATTATCAGTTTTTAAATGGCGTGGCTTTCCCCAAGCCGCCCAGGCCTCTAAACAGTGAGTCTTGACATGAGAGACCTTTTCACCTGCCAATGGAGAGGCGAAAATAATGCCTGAACAGGTGTCCACTGAGACATGTAGGTATTTTAATCTTCCAAACTCTGGAAGATGTGTCACATCCATTTTCCAAAGGTCTCTAGGACGTAGGCCTCGGGGATTAACGCCCACATGTGGGGAAGGTAAAAAGGTGACACAAGATTGGCAAGATTTTACAATATCCCGCGCTTCATTTCTGGAAATAGGAAATTTTAGTCTTAAAGTATTTGCAGGGACATGATATAGTCTATGGAATTCTGTTGCCGAAGTCTTTGGATCATCCAAGGAGATCAGGGCTAGCCTAGAGGCCCAATCCACAAGGTAATTAGCCTGTGACAAGGGGCCAGGCAGTAGTGAATGAGCTCGAATATGAGAAACATCAAAAAGGGCAAGTTTGCTGCAAAATTAAAGATTGAAGTTGTAAAAGAATATTAGACACTAGACTAGTAGAGCGAACCAGCAGCGATCTCTAAATTAGCCACTGCATTGGCCACATACAAGGAATCTGTAAACAAATTAAAGGAAGTGGGGAATGTCTGAAATACCTCCAAGACTATTAAGCAGTCAACAATCTGAGGAGAGTCAGGTCTGAACATTCTTACTATAGGCTCCGATCCCTGTACCAGGCAGGCCCCACGACCAGACTTTGAGCCATCAGTAAAGATGGCAGGGGCTGATGTAATAGGCTCCTGAACAGTGATTTTAGGAAAGTAAACCAGATTGTTTTCAACAAAAGACAAAATAGGGCTCATTGGGTAATGATTATCTATGACATTTGGGAAAGCACACATGAGAATGCTCCAATCATCCACAGTGCCAGACAAAACTTTTACTTGTTTCTTAGTATAGGGAATAATAAGCCTGTCAGGCAGCTTTGCAAAATGTATTAAACAATATTTAAGCCCCAAGGAAGCTTGTCGAGCGACCAGCTGTGGGAAATATTGGAGAATGCGGGCTCCAAAGGAGGTTTGTTTTTTTTTTTTTCTTGAAGCCATAATAGAAGCCCCTCCTAGCAGAGGCCAGCCGCGACCAGGTTTTTGTTTTAATGAAGTGGCATGTGTCCCCAGGGGAGTTTTTTGTTTTAATGAAGCAGCATGTGTCCCCAGGGGAGTTATAGGGTGGGGGTGCAGACGGCTCTATTAATTGCAGAGATCCACCCCCTTGGGCCTGCTTTCCTTTCGTTAGTAGGGGGCGCCTAGGCAGAGATGAATAGTGCCCTTTTGTGACTTCCTTGATTCCTTCCCCCCCGATTTGTAATGGTTCTTCCTCCTCCTCCTCCTCTAGGTCTGAGTTGGAGGTGATTTCCTCATCTGTCTCAAAAACACTTAAACGTACAAGCTCTTCAATAGGGGGATACAGCCTGGTAAAGGTCCCTTTAGTCCCTTTCTCAGGCAAGCGATGACTCATTTCCCCCATCTCTTCAAGCTCCTCCTGTAGGCTTTTATCTTTATCTTGTATATGTTTCTCCTTCTTTATATCTCCCTTTTTCTTAGGCCTAACTTTTGATTCCCCATTTGAGTCAGTCTCAGAAAGACTATCCTGATGCTTTGCTAGAGCCTCCCGCCCTTTTTTCAAATACAGGTCTAGCATGACTGGGGTAACTTACCGCGGTCTTCCTCTCCGTGTGTCAAGTTCTGGATCCTCTTCGGCCCCTCGACCGATGCCTACAAGGCACCCAGCGTCCCGGGTTTCGGCACCACTTTGCGGCGAACTCCCTGACCAGCAGGAGAAGAACGACCAGCAAACAAAGATCCTTCTCGATCACACTTTATTGGAGAGCCTCTTGGTTAACAGGAAAGTTGATGGCGAAGGGGCCGGGGTGCAGGAGTGTAGCTGCTTTTATAGGGTGTAATACTACAAGACACCTACGGATTGGCCGCCACCTGCTCACCCACCACCCAGGGCCACGGGATAGGCCCAGGATGCATTACATCATGTGCACGCGCAGCATCAAGCAAGACTGTCGCCAGGATATGACCAAGTAGGGAGTTGTTCGTCACAACTCTCAGCAGGAAGTCAGCGCCATCTTGTAATGGCATCTGTAGCCGCTCCCTGCATCTTTCCATGGTGAGATTCCTGGACATAAACACACTATAACTTGAAGTTGTGTATGACGGAGAAAATAAGGGAGAATTTAAGTGCATGAACCTCGCTTATCTCCAGTTCTTGATCAGTTTACTGTACTACAGTTATCTTCCTCCATGCTGCTGGATACCATTATTTGTTAGATTTCATACAATGTTCCATGTTAAATGTTAGTAATACCACACACAAGATCATGTGTTGAAAATGATGGTCCTCACCTGTTTGAAAGGGAGCACAGACCTTAGGAGGTTCTACCTAACTGGAGGGAGAAGGTGACATTCAGCCTGGGCTTGAAGGTCATCATTCATGTTTTCACCCTCATCCTTACCTCGATTTTTCTGTTTACCTCTTTCTGATGCAGGATTTGGGGGTTCAGGAGGTATCTTCCAAACTTGTGAACCCAAATTTTCTATCCTTATAGTATTTTTAATGAAGCATTGATAAAATGAACTTAAGAAGCATAAATTAAGAATTAATGACTAAATTTGGGTAGGTAGTATAATTTGTGAGATTTATTTTGGGGAACTAATATTTAGGAAAAGGCTGGACAGTTACACACACACACACACACACACACACACACAAACACACACACTGTGACAAAATCAAAGTAGAAGCCCCTTCAAACCACAGACTAGAGAGGATTAAGAAATAGCCAAGGACTCAGGTATGAGAGATAAACCTGACATATAGTCTAAGTGAGAAGGCACCCCCAAGCATGAAGCATGACACAGACAGAAGGCAAGGAGAAAATCACCAAACCAAGTAAAAGCTCTGGCTTCCCAGCCATGCTGGTCACAATCAGATTGGGAAGGAAGGACAGACTCATGTGGATGTTCAGGCCAAGTCACAGGACAAAAAAAAAAAAAAAAAGGAGAGAGGGATAGGTTTGTTTCTTTCTTTGTATGGTTCAGACATTTAACCATCTAAGTCTTATCATCAGGCTCACGTGTGTAATCAGAGAACTGATTCAAAAGGCTGACCCAGTAGGGGCCAAGATCTTATTGGTTCATGTGCTCAAGGGGAGATGAGACAAGACCTGATTTGTTTGTGGACTCAGAGGGCTGACCCAGAAAGGCCCATCTGAAGATGCAGGAAGTTCCTGATGGCCTAGTCACTGGCAGCCATCTTGGAGAGACAGGATGAGGCCTAAGTTTCAGATTTGCCATGATGGACAGAATGGCATCTCCTTGTTGTCTCTGTGCACTTTTGTCCCTAACTAACTGCCTGAAAGAGGCCAGCTTTCTCACAGTTCTCCTTCACTATCATGATATGAGTAGTCTTTGCCCCTGTTTCTATTGCCATGCTGTGTTGTCCGACCACAGGCTGAAATGAAGAGCCAAGGTCTATAGACTGAAACCTCTGAAACTATGGGAATAGTTAATTTCTCCTTCTTTATGCTGTTTATATCAAGTGTCTGGTCACAGTGATAAGAGGATTAATATACATACTTTCAGGACATTAGATCCCAGGGTCCACATTGGCATGTTTCATTTAAAACTCACTGCTAACTGGATAATGTCTTAATAATGACTGCCGTAAAGCACCTCACTGTCCATGTAGCAGTGTCTAATATCCAAAGCAAATGGTGATATTACAATCAATACATTTGTCTCATTTCCCAAGCTTAAGTCCAAAGGGGTCTGTATTTAGAGGTGGAATCTTTGAATAACAATTTAGTGAAGAATAAGGAGTACTCATGAGTGAGCCTGTTGTCATTCTAAAAGAGACTCTAAGAAAGCTGCTTTGCCCTTTACCATGGAAGGACCCTTGTTAAAGATGGCCTTCTCTGAATCAGGTCATGTTGCTGAGCGCAGATGTCCTTCTGTGAATCAAAATGTGGGCCTTTACTACATCATTTCTGCTTGACACCTTGATCATGGACCTCTCAACCTCTCAGGCACCTTGAGAACTACACGTCTTGCTTAAGACACTTTGTCTATGCTACTTTTGTGTTAGTAGCCTGAATAGACTGAGACGACTGTGTTCAGTTTGGAGCACTGATGCATTGAAACTATGATCATGGTAAGGTTGCAACTCCAGAAGTCACTTATAAAAGTTATATGTGATTCACACAATTATGGTTGAGGGTAACAATAAAAGTTTTCACTTCTGAAAAGATTATGATCCAATGTCATGCGCTATGTAAAAGCCTAATTAAAAATGTAGCCCAAGCCTAGTGAAAGGCTTTGGGAAATACCCCATGGCAAGAGCAGCCTTATTTTCCCACAAAAGGGGGAACTAGGAGAAAACTTTGGCACAAATTATCCTCTTTTGATATATACAGGACCCTCAATCTTTTGTTTTATTTTTGATGATAATTTGACTTTCTAAAACATTTTTGCTTTCTATAATGAACTATTTCTATGTTAACCTACTTACTTACTCATGTAAACTTGAAACTGTTAATGAATGAAGTAAAAAAGGAATGAAAGCATTTTAGAGTTATGAAGTCTCATGGCCATTGTTTGAGATTTTCTTCTATTTAAAAATGGATGCATTAACAATGTTAAGAATAATTTCTCTTTAGTAGAATTTATCTGAAGGTATGAATACCTGCACATAAACTTGCTTGCTCATAGGAAAAAAAAAAAATCAAGCATTACTAAGTATTAGAAGGGAAGGAGAGACTTGGAAATAAGCTATGAGCCGATGAGCATTCCTTTAAAATAATGGAATTTATATTATGTGCAAAATTCTGAAATTTGGCCTCTTGCAAACAAACATATGCTGACACCATCTTATGGAGACAACTGCTAAGTGATGCTGATTCCAGTTGGTCTTTATCACAGATGCCTAAACAAACTAGGAATTATGAGTAAAGATAAGTTAGTTTACAGAGGACAGTGTGCATGCATGCTTGTGCTTTGTTGCTGAATGGCTGGTTACAAACAGAAAAAAAAAATCCCTCAGAACACAAAGAAAGTTGCAAAAATACTACTACAGGCTTGAATAAAAACCTGTAAAATAAAATTGGCATAATCCTAAATAATGATAAAGCATTAGTCCAAGGTCAAATGTTCATGCATGCAAAGTAAAATTGTAGTAATTAGTGTCAAATAGCCAGGAAGTGTAGGGCTAAAGCACAGATACCTTGATTGAGATTGCCTCTGTTTCATGCTCTGCACGAAGACCTGTTCTCATTGCTTCCCCTAGCTTGTGTGGTACTGAATAAAATCAACAGTGTTTTCTTAAATTCTTTATCAATAAATGGAGGTAATAGGAATGGACTCTACTTGATTTTTTTCATATATTCTGATGTTAGGTAATATAGACATGTTTATGACATGCTTTGTAATATGCAAGCCACAGGTAGTAGTAAGTATACTCTACATTTTTGATTTTTATTATTATTGGATGTATTTTTGAACATTTACTATTTCTTTCTTTTTAAGAAAATTTTTGTGGTTTTAGTGTATCATGAAGCATTTGAAACATCTGAACAAATCAATATCTGGGCGGTGAGGCAGCAGCTTTCTCTTTCACTTCTTTGGATTATTAGAGCAACTTGTCAGTATATTAAAAAGAAGAAGACGAAGAAAAAAATGACAATCTTTTGCATTAAGTCTTTCCAAGGCATATGCTGGTACAACACAAACTTCTTTCAAATGCAACTAGTCTATCATTCAAACATCATGCACAAAACTCAGTGGAAGGAGCACACTGCCCGCATGCCCGCCTCGACCCTGTTCATTTGTGTATGATATTTGGAGCATCTTGAGGGTTGTCATAGATTGGGAAGAGGAGGGAGAAAAAAACAGCATAAGGAACTGGCCTAGAAGAGGTCAGCCATAGTTGTGCAGGGCAAGCCTGAACATGTCATTGGTGTAAACCCAAGCATCAGTGATGTTCTTTACTATAGGAACATCTGGTGGAAACCCATGATGGGAACTTCATCAGCCTTGAGCTGACCCACGACCATGCTGAGAATGCAGCCATCTGGTGAGCTGATGGTCTTGCACTGGGCTACTATGCTGAATTTTCTGGAATGGAAGTCTCAACAACTTCTCCACAGTGGCAGCTTTCCCCTGGAATAGCTGTCCTTCCCACGTAAGGTATGATGCGTCAATATAAATTGCACCTAGTTGGGTTCTGTCATTATCAAGTAACTGGCAGTAATGCCGAATGAAGCTGGATCCAGGCTTCTCCCATATTAGCTTGTCTCCCATCCTGGAACGTCACCCCACCTTGCTGAGACCTGTGGGACTGGCACGATGTTGGCAGCAGCGGCAGCAATTCAGCACAGTAGGAGCACATTTATTATTTCTGATCATAATAATGATACTTTTTACTTAACATGAAGATTATTAAATTTTTATTTGTGTGTATGTGAATGTACACATGAGTACACGTTTGTGCATGAGGGTGCACATACTAATATCTGTGTATGCATGTTGATCTCAGAAGACAACCTAAGGTTTCATCTTTACCTATTTGCCTGTATTTGAGACATGTTCTCTCAGTGGCTGGGAGCTGACCAACTAGACTAGACTGACTGGCTAGTGAGCCCCAGGCACCCTCCTGTTGGAGCCTCCTGAGCACTACGGTGGCAGGTGTGCTCCAATGTGATCAGCATATTTACATGGGTTTTGCAGCTCAGCTCCTTTTGCTTGGGAGGCAAGCACATTACTGACTGAGCCATCTCTCCAGTAAAAAACAAGATTCTGTCATGAAAATAAACAGATTCAATGCTACCATTTGTGGTTATAGCTTCAGTGTATTTCACACTACTGGGTCATGTTTGGACATGAAATAAATTATAAAATTATGTGTGAAACTAATGATACATTTTCCTGGTGTTGCAGTCAGGTTAACATTGCTGGTAGAAATCAACCAACCAAGAGCAACTTGTGGAAAAAAGATTTATTTTTGCTTATAGAAGCAAGGGGGAAGTTCCATGATGGCAGGTATGGCATGAGCAGAGGGTGGACATTTCCCTCTGGCCCACATAAGGTGGACAATAGCAACAGGAGAGTGTACCAAACACTGGCAAGGGGAAACTGGCTATAACACCCATAAGCCTGCCCCTAACAACATACAGCCTAAAGGAGGCATTAATTCCCAAATCTTCATCAGCTGGGATCTAGCATTCAGAACACATAAGTTTATGAGGGACACCTGAATCAAACTACCAAATTCCACCCCTGGTCCCCATAAACTGATATCCATACATGATGTAAAATAGGATGCATTCAGTCGAACTTAAAAGTATCCATGGTTGTTATCAATCCCAATGATATTCAAACATCTCCATAATCCAAGGTCTTTTACCTAAGCCATAGTACCAAAAAAAAAAAAAAAAAAAAAATCCCCCCAAAACCCATAATGGCACAGAAAGAACACTCACAATGCACAGTGCAAAAGATGGCACTGGACATATCAAAGAAACATTCACCAATACAATATTTAAAATAGCCAGAGAAAAAAATCAAACTTTGTAGCTCCAAGTCCAATGACTATAGTCAATGCAAACTTCATCAGGCCGGCAGTTTTCCTTAGCAGTCATATTGTGGTCCTGGCATCTCCACTGCAATCCACGATTCATCCTCATGGTTCCATTGGGTCTCCATGCAGGCATCCAGCAAACCTGCTTCACACTGCCCATGGCCGTTTTGAAAACACCAGACTGCATTGCAAAGTCAATGACCTTCTTTTTCCTGCATTTCTTATATTCCTCAATACCAGGCAGGGTGCCAATTTGTTAATCCAGGGGGGAATAAAGCAGTCTTTGAAGAACAGGACATTCCTTGAACACTCAGTCCCCTTCTAAAGAGTCTACATTCTTCCTCTTGCTCCAGCGCAGATCAGCTAACCCAATGTCAAGGGTTATAATCTCTCAATTGCAGTTGAACAGGCAGCAGTTCACCCAGAGATGCTTCTTTCTGTGCTATATCCCTTTGCTCATACCAGTTCATTTCTATGAAACCCTGCACAACTTCTTAGCACATGGGCTTTTCACACAAACTGCAAGCCCAGTCCAAGCAAAATTCCCTCTCATCCTCATAAGCCAAACCTCACAGTCCATAGTTCTTACTGCATTCAGGTCTTCCAACTTTGACCAGAACAGTCCATCAAGCTATACTTACAGCTCTGCAAAGCATCTCTTAGGCCAAGTTTTCAAATTCTTCCACATTCTTCTTGAAAATCAGCTCCAAAAGGCCAAAGCCACATAGTCAGGTGTCTAGAAGCATTCCCACTCCTCAGTACCACTTTACCCTTGCAGTCAGGTTCTCATTGCTGGTAGAATTACCAAATAAAGAGCAACTTGTGGGAAAAAGAGGTTTATTTTGGCTTATAGGCTCGAGGGGGAAGCTCTATGATGGCAAGAAAAACTATGGCATGAGCAGAGTGTGGACATTAACCCCTGGCCCACATAAGGTAGACCACAGCAATAGGAGAGTGTGCCCAAACACTGGTAAGGGGAAACTGGCTATAACACCAGCAGGCCCACCCCCAACAACACAACTCTTCCAGCAGGCATTAATTCCTAAATCTCCATCAGCTGGGAACCTAGCATTCAGAACACCTGTTTATGGGGGACATATGAATCAAACCACCACACATGGATATTTAAATATTTAAATAATAATAATATTTACTCATCTAATTTTAAATTCTAGACTGCAGCATGATTATAATTAATTTTTCAAAACTTATACTTTAGAAACTTCCTTGGGGGAAATCATATAGACACTAAACTGATGGGTAGCAGATACTGACATCTTTAATTTCACATATTTAAGAAAGTACTATGCTGACAATGCATCTCCCTGAAATAAGTTTCCTGAACCTAATATACAATTAAATAACATCAACAGGTGGAGGCTGTCATTGTGAATGAGGTCATATGGGTCCACTCCTAAGAATGGTCCACCATACCCTCATAACATCTATAATGTAAACCAATACTTTATATACAGAAAGCTTGAGACAAACTATTTTCTCTAACTTCCCCCAATGTGAGGATTTAGCAACATATTGCATTAAAGAAAACAGAGACAAGTTTATTTCAAACTTCCCAACATCCAGATCTATGAGGTGCATACATCTATTGTTCATAATTCACCTAATCCATTTTGTTAAAGCCACCCAAACAGATTAAGACTAAGGCCTAGCTCCTGCAAGGTATGGCTGTCTTTCTACTTCTGAGGTCTTCTCTATGAGTTACACTATCTATGCCACATATTCATGATGGCTTTTTTGACAAAGACATGAAAAAACTAACACACTTTGTAATATTGAAGGCTACACTATAAAGCCTGTGTTTCCAACTATCAGGAGCACATTTTCTAATCATTTTGTTTTTGAGGCAGGTTTTCACTCTAGCCTAGGGTAACCTGGAGCTCACCATGTAGCGATCCTGAAGCTCACAGAGACCCTCTTATCTCAGCATCCTGATTGTTGGAATTAAAGTCATGTACCATTGCTTACAATTTAGCTATTTCTTGAAGCAGGTAAGATGCTAAGTTGTTAATAAGATAAATAATTCACATTCTTGGCAGCCTCCATGAATCATTTCTGAATCATTCCCATTTACACAAGTGGCTAATGAACAAGTATTTCCTTGTGCTTATAAATTAACATCCCACATTTACATTGCCAATGGTCATAACATTTTCTAAGAAGATACTCTTAATATTAACAAACACTGTTACCATGTCCTTCAGATCTGTAAACCAGCATACACCCAGGGCTATGTGTAATAGTAGTAATGGTGCCCATGCATGTGCACCTCAGAAGTTTCCATACATACTTTTCTGAGACATTGGTAGGTTGAGACAAAGCAATATTTTAATCTCATAATGCAGGAAGTCATAAGAGAAGAATTGGGTTCAATAATGGTGATTTTATAACAAATTTACTGAATAGGTTTTATTTTTTAAATTTTTATTTATTTATTTGAAGTGACAGACAGAGAGAGAAAGAGGCAGACAGAGAAAGAGAGAGAGGGAGAGAGAGAGAGAGAGAGAGAGAGAGAGAGAGAGAGAGAGAGGGAGAGAATGGGCATGCCAGGGACTCCAGACACTGCAAACAAACTCCAGATGCATGCACCCCCTTGTGCATTTAGCTAACGTGGGTCCTGGGGAATTGAGCCTTGAACCAGGGTCCGTAGGCTTCACAGGCAAGCACTTAACTGCTCAGCAGTCTCTCCAGACCTCTGAGCAGGTTTTATATGTGCAGTTGTCTATGGCTTTGCCTAGTAACTTCCCTGAGAGTACAATGGACTGCATTTCTTTAGGGCAATTGCAAGTGTTCAGGGAATTTCATTCCTGTTAGAAAGTTAGTAACTCCAGATTTTCAGTTACTAATCTAAATGATAAATTATTTAATGTTGTCACCTTTTTTCTTTCATTTATAACTCCTCAAAAGCAGGAAAAATCGGCTTAGTTTTTCTAAACAACAAATCCATACGCAATCAACTATTTTAAATCCTAATCAATACAACAGAGATATGAGGTGTGCTGTGATTTCCAGGAGTATTCCTGCTGACATTGATCCACATTTCTAGTTAATTATCCACACCATCTGCAATAATAATAATGATATGAGGATTTTTATGGTCACAAGTATATTTCATGTAACTACATAATTATATGCATTTATAATAATTATGTATCCTAATTTCAGTAGGTAATTATCATGTTAGCATATGTAATTACTTAGATGAACACTTAAAGCATGCTAATATAGTTTAAATTCTCAGAGTAGTATGTGCTTCAAAATAAATATTCTTGACCTCTTCGCAATCATATGTTGAAAACTCAGAGCTGATACAAAAATAAATTAATCTTCTCCTATTTCTGTTTTTTTCTCTCTCTCTCCTTCTTCTCTCTAATCTCTCTATCTCTTTTATAATACTTTGTCTTCCCTCTCTTCTTGGGTGCTGACCTGTAATTCCCAATACCAGCATGTGGCTATCATCCACAATAACCTTTTGATCAGAGAAGCCTACAAGGTTTCCCCAAAAAAGTCATATTTCTGTCAGAGTACTTGATGACCCACCAAAAGTTAGTGGTAAGACCCTACTGCTGAAGACACCATATGCTGTTGGCACATAACATGTAGTGACCTGGCTGGAAGCTGGAAGAAATTCAGTCCCTAGGAAGTTAGTGCATCTAGTGCCAGAAGGTGCTACCTGAGTGACTGAGGGAAAATGACCAATATCTGTCCAAGAAACTCATGGTCTAACCTATTTAGCAACAAACAACCTGTCATGATGCTCACACAAGTGCAATAGTGGCACACAGCCATGGTGGTAAACCAACTGCTCTTGATTTGGCTTACTGATCTGCTCAGTGGAATGGGACCCATAGCTGGAGCAGGGAAACAAATCAGAATATTCAAAAATGAGCTTGCTGTCCATTATCAAGTTCCCACCCATTGTGGGATAAAAGAGGGTCTACACCTATTAAGTCCTCTCTAAAAAATGGTTATCCCATTTACCTTGTGCTAACTTTACTCTCTTTCAAAGAATCTGCTTAGCTTTTACAGATACATGCAGATCCTAAGGAGAGAACCACCCCATCATACCTCAAAAGGGACCCAACTGAAACTAAGACTTATTTAATTAATATAATGTAATATCTAAGTATTCCCCTTTTAGTAGTTTATTCACATAGTAATATGTTCACGATAGTAAATTTTGATATTGGAAACTTGGATACTCAAACAAAGACTTGCACATATCAAAATGCTCATGCCCAGGTTTAGAATGTTTTATGAGAAAAGAACTTAATGTATAAGACATCATTAGAAAACATTACTGATAAATAAGAAAATTACATACATATATTTACCAAAAAATATGAGCATTGAAGGCTTTATTTAACCTCAATAAGGCTTCATTTTTTAAAATTCTGATTGTGTCAGACAGCATATCATAACCATCCCCTTTCCAGAGTTAGAACTGCACCCATGTTCACACAGTAAAGTGTGCCATCCCTTCATGTTCACACAATAAAATGTGCCTTCCCTTCATGTTCACACAGGCAAGTGTGCCATCCCTCCATGTTCACACAGGCAAGTGTGCCATCCTTCCATGTTTACACAGTAAAGTGTGCCTTCTATTCATGTTCACACAGTTAAGTGTGCCATCCCTCCATGTTCACACAGTAAAGTGTGCCATCCCTCCATGTTCACACAGTAAAGTGTGCCATCCCTCCATGTTCACACAGTAAAGTGTGCCATCCCTCCATGTTCACACAGTAAAGTGTGCCATCCCTCCATGTTCACACAGTAAAGTGTGCCATTCCTTCATTTTCACACAGTAAACTGTGCCGTCCCTCATGTTCACATAGGCAAGTGTGCCATCACTTTATGTTCACACAGTAAAGTGTGCCATCTCTTCATGTTCACACAGTAAAGTGTGCCTTCTCTTCATGTTCACACAGTAAACTGTGCCATCCCTCAATGTTCACACAGTAAAGTGTGCCTTCTCTTCATGTTCACACAGTAAACTGTGCCATCCCTCAATGTTCACACAGTAAAGTGTGCTTCTCTTCATGTTCACACAGTAAACTGTGCCATCCCTCCATGTTCACACAGTAAAGTGTGCCATCCTTCAATTTTCATAAGTACAGTTTGCCATCCCTCCATGTTCACAATATTAAAGTGTGCCGTCCCCATGTTCACACAGTAAAGTGTGCCATCCCTTTATGTTTACACAGCAAAGTATTCCATCCCTCCATGTTCACACAGTAAAGTGTGCCATCCTTCAATGTTCATAAGTACAGTGTGCCATCCCTTCATGTTCACACAGTAAAGTGTGCCTTCCCTCCATGTTCACGCAGTAAAGTGTGCCATCCCTTTATGTTCACACAGCAAAGTATTCCATCCTTCCATGTTCACACAGTAAAGTGTGCCATCCTTCAATGTTCATAAGTACAGTGTGCCATCCCTTCATGTTCACACAATAAAGTGTGCCTTCCCTCCATGTTCACGCAGTAAAGTGTGCCATCCCTCCATGTTCACAGTGGTAAAAGTATGCCGTCCCTCCATGTTCATACTGTAAATTGTGCCATCCCTCCCATAAACACAATGGTACAGTGTACCATCTTCCCATGTTCACAATACTAAAGTGTGCTGTTCCTCCCATGTAGGGAGCATACAATTATTTTGCATTCCTAAATTCTGTCTCCTGGTCATAGTGTCCCACAAGGAAGTGTTCATTAATGACTACAAATTGCTCTGCCTTCAGAATATCACTGAATCTTTCTCTATCCCCATGCTAATTAACGTTTGAAGTACTTTATTTTCTGTCAAAGTAATTCATTTTTTAACTTCATGAATTCTTCTATAATATCCTTCCTTAGATCAAAATATTTTAGGTAATTTGAGAAGATACACTTTGAATGGACATTAGAGGCTGACTAAAAGAGAGATAGCAGAGGAATCGATGTGCAACTGAACAGCTGTGCAGATGGGATACTTTTTTATTTCATCATTTATGCATAACTGTATATATAATTTATGTTAATGTGTAAAGCATGGGTACAAAGTTAATAATCATATTTTGTCTGAAATAGTCTTGAAGTATTGAGTCCTCCAAAAATAAGTTGTTTTGAAAGATAGTACATTTTATTTCAGATGTTTTAATAAAATAAACATTTATCCATTTAGTCTATGTAAGTATCCTGCAAATGCATATTTCCTACCTACACTTCTTGATGACAAAGTTAAAATAATTATTTTTGTGAGATTAGTGATATCTAAATATAAAAAATAATTTCTTCTTTAAAATATTCTTCATTTATTTGGAGGGAGGGAGAGAAGAAGAGAGAGTGATAAAGAGAGAGTGAGAGAGAGAGGAAGAGAATGGGCACAGTATGACCTCTTGCCTCTACAAATGAACTCCAGATGCAAACACCACTTTGTGCATTTGGTTTTACATGGGTAGTGAGGAATTAAACTCAGAACAGTAGAGTTTGAAACAACTGCCTTTAACTGCTGAGCTTTCTCCTAGGCCCTAAAATATAATTTAAAATGACACAGGCTAACAAAATTTCCAGCTTGAAAAACTAAATTGTAAATGAGTCTGGGATGATTTCTCAGTGGATAAAGTGCTTACTACACAACACTAAGTACCTAAGTTCAAGCCTCCAGACCCAAGACAAAAGCCAGAAGAGTAGTAGGCCTTGATATTCCCAGTGTACCTACAGTGAAATCTTAGGAATCCCTGGTCTAGTAAGATTATACAGTTGTTAATCTTTACTTAATATTGACATATCTTCACCCACATTTCATGATGTTATACTTAGAATCAGTGATAGGATGTTTGTGATAGGACAAGTTCAACAGTGATTCCAGGACTATGGAACCTCGAGTGATACCCGTTCATTTCTCAAGACAGCAGCACATGATTTGCAGCCCATTCCTGTCCTCCTATACTTTATTTAGTGAAACAGACACTAATCACACTACTTAGAGTCATAGGAATTTACTTATTCTTTCAAAAGTCTCTTGGCTTAAAAAAAATCTTATCTATTAGAAGTTATTATTTCAGTGCTGATTCTGGTTCTCAGCAATTATAAAACAAACATTCTATTTAACTTGGCACAGGGCAGTTGCCAAGAGTAATATTTGCTAGTATTTAGAGTGTATCACAACACATTTGACGAAAATGAAATTATATGACAGATTCTTTTTAAATCGACCATGTAATTAAATTGAAATTTATTTATGTGGTGAAGTCATAATCAAGTTAGTTCTTTTCTTACATTTTAGTATGTTTATTTTTTGTCACGTTGGCATATGTGTGACTAGTATTTTTGTTGTGGTGTGGGGATATATGCATGTGTACATGTGCATAAAAAGAATGGAGGAGAATGTCAGGTATCTGCCTCTATTGCCAATGCAAATTATTTATTGAGAAGGAGCCTCTTGCTGAACCTGGAGCTCACAATTTTGGTTAGACTCACTGACCAGTAAATTCCAGAAATTCTATATCTGTATCCCACAGGGTGGGGTCAAAGGTATGTGCGTCCAGGACTGCAGTTTTCATAGGTGCTTGGGAACTGAACTTAGGGTAAATCAGACTTCATGCAAGTGTTCTTATCTGCCAAGAAATCTCCTCACTCCCTGCTTCTGTGCCAATTTTTTTAAATCGTGTATCATGTTAAGATATGATAATTTTATGAATTTGATATTGGAGGAAATAAACATTAAAGATAACCATATAAAAACTATCATTAAAATGTTGCAAATGGTGGATCAAAATCTTTGACATATATTATACTACAATGACTCTAGTATATGTTACTACAACTTGACCATGACAATATACTCATAAAATATAGTAAAAATACTGATTAAAGGAGCTGTAAAAGGCTGGGAGTGGCAGAGCATGCTTTTAGTCGCAGCAGTTGGGAGGCAGAGGTAGGAGGATCACCATCAGTTTGAGACCAGACAGAGACTACACAGTGAATTCCAGTTCAGCCTAGGCTAAATGGAAACCCTACAAAAGAAAGAAAAAGAGAGAGCTGTAAAATGATAAGCTAATTAACACATTCATGAACAAAAGAAAAAACAAAATTCTGATCAGAACCAAGAATTCAGCACTCAGGATAAATGAACACAGTTTACTAAGATTATATGGTCGTGTTGTATAAGGAAAATAGTCAACTCTATGACCTTGAAGAAGATTTTTACATTCAGCTAGGTTTCTTTATGAAAGAATGAATATCAGGCATGGTGCCCATTGCTGTAGTTCCAGCCTAAGGAGGGAGACTCACTTGAGACTAGGAATTCAAAGCCATCCTGGACAACCCATAAAAGTGGTAATGCAATCATAATTCATAAAATTACTTAGCATCATATCTGTCCTGTGACTTTGGCTGCTCTGTGTCATGCAAATCCTATGTCTTCCCAGAAAGGAACACATCATCTTGATGGAATATGGCCAAGGAAGCTGTTACAAAGTATTGTTATATCATGAAGATTATGATATTTTTGTTTATTTTATTTCTATAAAATTATATACTTTAGTGTGGGGAAAACAGTGATATCTCAAAGTTTTATAAATGCTTCTCTCTGGATGAAAGGTCTTAAAACATTCAATTTTATGACTGCACATTTCAGCATTTGCAAATTTCAAGATAAACAGCTAACATTAAAACTAATAAAATCAGTGAATAAGCAATTTTAATTTGAGGAAACTGGTTATGGATCAGATCAGTTATTTTGCCTGTGATTAAATTAGGGGTTTGAAGAAATTTGGAGGCTGTACTTAATAAACGTTCTTTGCAAACTACAATAAGAGAAAAGAGATGAAGGTTACATGAGTACCTAAAAGTTAATTAACAATGTGGATTTTCCATTGAAAAGTAGGGCATACTATTAAAAGTCATGATCTGGCAATTCCTATATAGGTTTTGAGTCTAACAATAATAGTTAAAACAAACAATAACAGTTAAGTGCTGACAAAATTTAGTTAATATTTTTAAGGGACTGTAATGAATTTGGTGTTTGATATTGTACTTTTAACATTTATTTGTTTTCTTCTTTTTGCTTTTGTCCTGAGTCAAATACTATTTATTATTTTCCAGTTTTGAAGAAGAGTTTTCTTACATTCATTTTTCCATAAGAATACTTTCCCTCATACTTTTCTCTTTGGAAGTGGGTCTGAGATTTCCCTTCCCTGTACCTTGAGACTTCATTTTATTCTGTCTATGATACTATCTGCCTAATAGGATTTGCTGTTTGAGATTCTTATTACAGAGTCTTCTGACGGTCCCCAGATAGCATGATCCATGTTTTCTCCTCATTAATGAAAATCCTTCTCATTTGAAGCAGATTTTATCAACAAGTTCTTCTGTGTGTCCTTGTAAAATTTACATTTAGAACAGTATGATCATTTTCTATCCCATTGGTATTAACATAGATTGAGCATGCAGGATTTTCTTTCCCCTCCCAATTTTCACTTGTGGCTCTGTAAAGGATTAAAAGGAGATTAGTGTGTATTAGCATAAACTCTGAGAAAACAAGGTGTTGAAACATGGATATTAATCAAATAAAAAGCCATTAATCTCATGACTGTATCAGTAATTTTTTTAAAAATAATGTATTATGTATTCAATTAAAAATATTTTAATCATATACAACCACTGAATTAGATTAATGACATTGTGATCATAAATAGGGATGAAAGCAAATTGCATTCTAGCACTTAAAGACACAAACTTAATGGTAATTGGCCCTGACGTGTGTGAAGAATTCTTTGAGCTGAAGTAGAGAATTGTGCAACCAATAATTCTTCATTGCATTTTAGAATTGAGATCCAAATTTCTGCCCCAACTAAAAATTTTAATGAATCCTAATTTATTTCCCTTTATCTGAGATTCTAATGGATGTGCACTTAGTTTACATGGCGTTTGAGCTCTTTTTTTCCCCCAGAGAGAAACATATGGATAGGTTTAATAAGAATAATACCTAAGGTGAAAAACCTCATGATTACCCCCTTGGAAAATAGTATTCTGGTCATAAACAAAAGTACAATATTTTGAGACCAAAAGATTCTAATATGAGAGTAATTGAGCCACTCGAGAGGCAGGGGTTGGAGGATCACTGTGAGTTTGAGGTTACCCTGAAATTTCATAGTGAATTCCAGGTCAACCTCGACTAGAGTGAAACCCTACCTTGAAAATTTTAAAAAAAAAAGAAAAAAAGAGAGTAATTTAAATTCTAGCTCCTGACACCAATGTTGACCTTTGCTTAACCTTACCTTATCAATGAATTGATTTGTAACTCTATGAGTTATATTAGAAAAAAGCCATTTTATGTTATATCAATTTTATTATGATATACATTGTGTTCTCACAAACATATTTAAAACAAGAAGCAATTTATTTATTTAAGATCCATGGAGATATATATATATATATAAATGATTTCCTTTCAAAGTAAATGCACAACTTTGTTCTAATAATTTTTAAAAATTTTTCATGTTTACTTTGTTTTTTATTTATTTTTTATGAGCTATGTGTATAGTGGTTATACAGCCATGTTGGTAGCAGCATTAGTATCCTCCCTGGCCCCTCCCTCCCTATCGTACAACCTCAAGATGCATTTTAGCTATGTCAGCATCTTGGGCAGATTCAGGCTAAGAGCCACAAATGAGTGAAACCATGTGTTGATTATCTTTTGGTGATTGAGTGAATTCAATGAGAATGATTTGTTCCAAGTTCATCCATTTTTCTTCAAATTGCATTGTGTTATTTTTCCTTACTGCTATGTAGAATTCCAACATGTAGATATACCACATCTTGGTTATCCATTCATCTAATGATGGACATTTGGGGTGATTCTAGCTCTTAGCTATTATGAATTGAGCAGCTATAAACATGGTTGAACAAATCTCTCTGGACTGAGGCATGGAGCTTTTAGGATAAATGCCCAGTAAAAGAATAACTGGGTCTGTTGGTAATTCTTTAGTAAACCTTTATTGGAGTCTCCATATTCCTTTCCATAGTGGTTGTATCAATTTGTATTTCCACCAACAGTTAATCAGAGTTCCTATTTCTCTACAATCTCACTAGTATTTGTTTTCATTAGATTTTTTTTAAATCTTTGTTATCCTCACTGGGGTAAATTGGAATCTCATAGTTGATTTAAATTGCATTTCCCTGATGATTAGGGGTGATGAACATTTTCTTAACTGTGTGTTTGTCATGTGTAGTTCTTTCTCTGAGATCCCCCTGTACAGTTCTCTGCCCCAATTTGTGAGTAGGTTGTTTGGCTTTTTATTGCTTAGGTTTTTGAGTTCTTTGTAGAAATGTTTTTTGGTTATTTTTTTTGTTTTTTTTTTATAAATTAGACCTCTGTCATTTATGTAGCTGGCAAAATTTTTCTCCCGTTTTGCGAGTAATCTATTGGCTCTACTTAGTGTATGTTTGTCTCTGAAAAACTTTTCAGCTTCATGCGAACCCAATGCTTGAGTGATTGAATAATTCCCACAGCTACTGGGGTGTTGTCCAGGAAGTCTTTTCCCACTCCTATATCATGGAAAGTTCCTTCTATTTTTTTTTTTTCCAATAGTAACAGAATTTCTAATCTTAGGTTGAGGTCTTTCACCCATTTGGACCTGATTTTTATACATGACAAGAAGTGTGGATCAAGTTTTATTTTTCCTGCATATGGTTATCCAGTTTGTCCAGAGCCATTTGTTGAAGATGCTGTCTTTTTGTCCAGTGTTAGAGTCTTTGTCAACATCAAGTAGCTGTAGTTATATGACCAAAAGTCAGGTCCTTGATTCCATTCCATTGGTCTATAATCCTGTTTTTATGTCAGTACCATGCTGTTTTTATTACTATGGCTTAATAACATAGCATTGGATCAGGTATGGTGATGCCTTCAGAAGTGTTTCTTTTGCTGAGGATATGCTTGTAGATCTGAGGCCTTCTGCCATTACATATGAATTTTGAGATCATTTTTTTTTCTATCTCTGTGAAGAAAACTGTTGGTATTTTTATAGGTATTGCATTAAATATGTATATTGCTTTTGCTAAGATTGCCATTTTCATGATATTTATTCTGCCTATCCAGGAGGATGGGGGGGGTCTTTCCATTTTCTAAAGTCCGCTTCAATCTTTTTGATTGTTTTTATGTTTTTAATTGTATATGTCTTTCATATTGTTGGTTACTGTTATTCCAAGGTATTTTTGTTGTTGTTGCTATTGAAAATGGAACATTGTCACTTATTTCTTTTTCTTTCTCTTTGTCTTTTGCATGTAGAAAGGCTATGGACTTTTGTACATTTATTTTTTTATCCTATTACATTGCTGAAGGAGTTAATCACCTTTAAGACTTTTGAAGTGGGGGATCTTGGGTCAGTTATGAAGAATCATGTCGTCTGAAAGCACGGCTAACTTAACTACTTCCTTTCCAATTTGTATCCCTTTCATTTCTTTCTTCTACCTTATTGCTTGAGCTAGGACTTCCGATACGATGTTGAAGAGCAGAGGTGAGAATGGACACCCCTGTCTGGTTCCTGATTTCAAAGTGAATTCCTTCAGTCCTTTCCCATTAAGTATTATTTGAGCATTAGGAACTTTATATACAGCCTTTATTATGTTGAGATACAGACCATCCATGTTATTCTTTCTAATGTTTTGATCATGAAGTGATGTATTTTGTCAAAGGGCACTTCTGCATCTATGGAACTGACCAAATGGTTTTTGTGTTTAAGATTAATTATGTGGTGCATTACATTGACAGATTTCTGTATGTTGAACCACCCCTGCATTCCTGGGATGAAGCCTACTGGGTCAAGATGCATAATGGTTTTGATGTGTTGCTTAATCCAGTTTGCAAGGATTTTGTTCAGGTTTTTGCATCTAAGTTCAGGGAAATAGAACTATAGTTTTCTTTTCTTGTTGCTTCTCTGTCTGGTTTTGGTATTAGGGTGATACTAGATTTATAGAAGGAGTTGGAGAGCTTTCCTTGTTCTCCAGTTGTGTGGCACAGTTTGAGAAAAATTGGTTTCAGTTCTTCCATGAAGGTTTGATAGAATTCAAATGAGAAGCCATCTGGTCCTGGACTCTTCTTTTTTTTTTTGGGGGGGGGGGTTGATTACCTTTTCAATCTCGATGAATAAGATAGGTTTGTTTAGAACTCTTTTGAGTTTAGCTTTTGTTAGGTGATATGTTTCTAGGAGTTCATCCATTTCCTCCATATTATCCAGTTTTTTGGAGTAGAAGTTTTTGAAATAAGTCCTGATCATTCTCCCGATTTCACTTATGTCTATTGTTATCTCTCCTTTTTTATTTCTAAAGTTGTTAATTTGAAGACACTTTTTTTTCTCTTGATCACATTGGCCAGGGGTTTATCAATCTTGTTTACTTTTTCAACAAACTAGCTGTTGGTCTCATCAATTTTCTTAATTGTTTTCTTAGTTTCTAATTTATTAACTCCTGCTCTGACTTCTTTCCATGAGGAGCTTTTTTAGTTGCATTCTTCTTATTTTTACAGTGCCTTAGGTGGATGGTTAGGTTACTGATTTGAGATCTGTCTGTCTTTGTTATGAAGGTATTTAGTGCTATGAATTTTCCCCTGAGGACTGCCTTCATTGTGTCCCATGTTTTGGTACATTGTGCTTTTAATTGCCATTAATTTTTAGAAATTTTGAAATTTCACTTTTTATTTTGTACACTACCCATTTATAGCTTGAAAGTGTGTTGCTCAGTTTCCAGGAGCTGATGGGATTTCTGGTATATCTTTTGTTGTTAATTTCTAGCAATACAGCATTGTGATATGATCTCATGTCAGAAATTATGTCAATCTTCCTAAATATATGGAGAAAGGCTTTGTGAACCAGTATATGATCTATTTTAGGGAAGGTTCCATGGGCTTCTGAGAAGAATGTATAATCTGTGGCTTTTTGGTAGAATGTTCTGTAGATGTTTATGGGTGGGGAGGCGGTTGCATGTGGAGCTCCCTGGTGGCAGGACAGCCTAGGGATGGGGGAATGCTAGCCTTGTGGCTGGGTTCACCCCCACAAGGGCTGAGGGGGCATCAGCTGCAAGTGGGATGGCATTTGTGCATGGGGCTAACCATTTGCAAGAAATCCTGGATGTGGAGAATGCTAGCCTGCTGACCTCGGTTTGCTTGGGGGGAAGGATGGCATGCGCTTGTAGAGCTCAGAGGTGGTGGGAACACCTAGGGAGGGGGAAATGCTAGCCTGCTGGCCTGGGTCCTCTTAGCCTGCAGTTATTGCAGGAGGAAATTGGGACTGGGACTGCAGCCGGGATGGATGCTGGAGGGGATTGGGGAACATGTGGGCTTCCTGAGAGCATGGGAATCAGTGGATTTCCTAGTTTGTTCCTCCATGCCCTCCCACTGGAAGTCTACTAGAATCTGCAAACTCATAAAGACCCCAATGAACTCTAAAGTTGTTGCTTTTCCTTCCCCACCAAGATCTATATGGTTAGGTAGATGCTATCTTCACCACAAGTCCCCCCAATAATCAAAATTTTTAATATTAATTACTGTTTCATCATGAGATATGAGTACAGAGTTCTCATCAAAAATATGCAATATTGTTTTTATGGTAAATATGATTATTTCTGATAATGTTACTAAAATCACATACAAATTTTAAAACAATGTTTACATACTTAATTTTATTTCTACTTGATCTAGAGTTGGCTATTAAGGCTTAAATGAAGGAAAATTTATTAATGAAGATAAAGAAAAAAAAACAGCATTATCTCAATTCTCATTGTCTAGACAGCAGATTCGCAGACAGAATTAGAGGAGTAAAAATATAGCACATACACATTCATGTGTGTCTAGGTGCACAAATTTAAATCTAGGCTGTTCCAATACACAGAACATCTTAGAATTGGAACCAACCTTGGTGCCTGTTAACACATAAATGGATAAAAAGTGGCAGTTATGTACACCATGGAATTCTATTCAACTATAAAGAAGATTTGCATTCACAGAAAATTGATGAAAATGCCATTGGCTTCTAAAAATATAATAGAACCACTTTTTCCTCTGAGATAGTTTGGTACATTTTCTATTGTATTATCTTGTACTAAGTAAAATAATGAGTTTTTTCCTGTTAATTTAATAAATGGTAATTTCTATGATCTATTTTGCTACAATGATGTCTACTAGGTGAGGCACACTTAGAATCTTGTCAAATACCAAAAGTGATTAGTAACAGAAGTCATGAAAATAGCACTTATCTTAAACTCCAGATAAATTTTAGCTGGATGAAATAAGTCATAAAGCAAAATTGTAAGGAATGACATAGGTCAATTGACTTTTACTTTGTTGTTGTTTTTGTTGTTTGTTTTTTTTTTTTGTTTTTTTTTTTGTTTTTTCAAGGCAGGGTCTCACTGTAGCCCAGGCTGACCTGGAATGCACTATGTGGTCTTAGGATGGCCTCAAATTCATGGTGATCCTCCTACCTCTGCCTCCTGAGTACTGAGATTAAAGGCATGTGCCACCATGCCCAGTGACTTACTTTTATATCTTACTTCTGAAGTATTTCTTTAATGTTTGGATGTGTAAATAATATTCCCTATGGTTTAATAGTTGTAGAAATTAGTTAGGATTGTTAGTTATTATTATTGCCATTAGAGTAACTACTGTTTTATTCTTAAAGTGTTTTCATCCATCTGATCAACTTTCTTACTATTTTCTCCTGCAGAGTTATACTTGTATCAGGAAGGATTCTTATTACTTTTTTGTCAACACAGAGAAAAATCAACTCCTACCAAATCAGAGAGCCAGAGCCTCAGAGGCACCCAACACCTCAGCACTGAAGCAGACCAAAAATGAACCCAACATGGCTCAGGGAAATTTTGTGGAAGAGGGGACGGAAAGAATGTCAGAGTCACATGTTGGGTCATGATTTGCAGAAACATTTATCATACGAATAACTGTGGGCTAACTCCACAATGCACGACCCATTTATATCAACAAGGAGGGTCCAATGGGAGGGCGTAGATCATGGATGAGCCTAAACACTGGTACCAAACTGCCTGTATTTGCTGAAAAGAAAACTAATAAATTAAATTTAAAAAAAAATAAAAAAAGAACTGAAAAAAATTAGCTGGGCTATTACAGAGGTGCAAAACTGATAGTAAGAATTAAATAAGGCCTGAGGCTGGACAAAATTGATAAGGTATTTTCCTTGTAAGCATGAGAATCTGAGTTCAATTCCAAACACTACATAAAACCAAACTAACCATCCTGTGTATGCACTGTACCAGTACTGGGGAGGTGCAGACAGATGGGCAAATGCCTGTTACTCACTGGGCAGTCAGTCTAGCCTAATGGGGTAAGTTTCACACCAGGGAGAAACGCTGTCTCAAAAATGGTGGATGATGCATAAGGGTGACAGCAGAGGCTTGACTTTTAGCCTCCATACACACATACACACAGGTACATCGATGCACACACAGTGCACACATTCCACACATTTGGACAAACAGTGGCCCAGAAGAATTAAGGATTTAGAAAAAAAAATTGATGAATTGAAAAAAAATGATAAATTGATGAATTTCCTTAAACTTGTACAGTTAATGGAAAAATCGTAGAATAGGAGGGCAATTTCTATGCCATTCCCATATCTTTTAGTGGTAATTAATGATTAAAATTTATGACTTCTATACTTTTAATTAAAAAGCTGTTAAGCTTTCAAATCTTATCACTACAATTATTCTACTACATATCTTTTCATTTTCACATTAGGAATTGTTAGCAAATGAAAATCAGTAACTTGAACACCATCCATGTAATTGTCATTTCACAGATAGTTAAAAAATATAATGGAAATTTTAAAAGTTACTATTTTTTATTTTAAAATTGGTTTTGCTTTAAGTCACCCACACATAACTTTTTTGGCTTATAAATATTCAATCATGTATCGGTAAGCTGAACACTGGCCCTCAACTTCGCCAATATCCCAAGCCTGGTATGTGAAATGATACCTCATCTGGCATAAGGGATTACAGGTATCATTGTTAAAGGTATTGTGGCGGTGGTATTTTTCTGTCTTTCTCATTCTTTTATGGACACAGAGGTCATTTTAGAGGAAGCAGTGTGTGTAGAGATTCTGCTTAGTAATGCAGTGATTGCTTAACTCATGGGAGGATTGATTTCATTATTCAAAAACATGCCCTCCAAAAATTCAGTGGAATATGCCATGAGCAATGGAAAAAGCAACTGACTTTCAGACAGTAATGTACCACTGAGACACAAAACACCAGAACTTTGTATAAAATAATTGTCAGAAAAGCAACTAAGAAATTTCAGGGAGTTATTGAAGCATAATATTTATTATATACTATGATAAAAATGTTGCAATTTTTTTTTCCTATAGAACATAACTTTTTGGTGAATAAAATTGTTTTAATTATAATGCAGCATTTACACAAAAGACATTTGACATAATGTTTCGCTCATAATAGAGTCATAATTGAGATATTGAGAAATTAAAGTTTATGTGAAAGCTTGTCAAAATTATAGCTCGTCTACACTAATTTACACAGGTTTGCTTTTCCTTCTTTGTCCTGTAGTTACTGCTTATGATTGAGACGCAACTGTTCCCTCAAAAGTCCAAGTCAACTTGAGTTGCTCCTGGGTACAGACAGAACCTTTGCAGGTGGGCAGGTCACTGGGTGTATGCCCTTCTCATGGTTACTGGGATGGCCCTCTTTCTGCTCCCTCCATTTGTACCTCCTAGGGGCTATGAGACAAGCAGTCCTCCTTGGCCTCATACTCCTGTTCATAATACACTGTGTTCCTTAGAGGCCCAGGCAGGGTGTAGCATGCTAAGTGATGATGTACAGACCTCTGAAACTTTAAGTTAAAATCTTTCTTCCTTTTAAGATTTTTTTTTGTCCCAGATACCCCACCCCACAACACAAGGACAGAAAATGGGGTAAAACTTCCTCAATGATCAGAAATATCATACTGTTTCCTTCTCCTCAGTCAAGTATTACCTATTTCACATTCACCAGGTCCTGTTATAAATGAATAAAAAAAATTAAAAAGTGGGGTCATTTCATGTTAAATTGCGTGTTTTTACAAATCTATGACTTTCAGGGTTCTGGTGAGCAGCTGAACCATGTTCACTGCATTGGTGTCACAATCACTTTTCCAGTCATGTCTAGTATTCAGAGGACTTCTGAGAAGTAATAACTACCCGGTAGTGACTCATGGCAGCATTCTTTTCCTGCCCTCTCTATCTCTACTTCTGCTGTTTTTTAAAAGCTGGCTGTATTCATGAGAACTCAAGCTGAACTCATTGAGAAAACAAGGACTCTTTCCAAACTACATGAAAAGGTTGAATGAAAGAGCATTTCTTTGGCAGAGCTTGGATCTATCCTGATGAATTAAATTATATAGTCCATTAGAAAAGGAAATATATAGCATATCAACTTTATTCAATGCCTGGATCACATATTTGGCCTTAGTATTGAATTATCTTCAATAGTTGCTATAGGATTGTTTCAATAAAGAAAATATCAATTCATGTTTAAACCATAGGGTATTTATTCATGTAGCAGCCATTTATTGGACAAATAATGTATTGAAGTAATTATGTAAAGAATGTGCTATTCTTTCAGAAAAGAATGTTTTAATACTGAAATTTTTGTATTATTTCTATGCAGTAAGTAAGCAATGGGCACAAAAAGAATAACTAAAAAGGATAAGGTTTGGAAAATTGTGGACATTTTTGTTGTGTCCTGGCCATAAGTCACAGGTGTTTGCAGGTAAATTTTGGCAGTCACCATGGCGGTCTTACCAGTAATTCTATATGTAATATTGCCATCTCTTTAAGCAGAATCAAGGCTAGAGTAATCAGAATAGGCTAGATACTTCCCCAAGATAGTCTTGCTGAAAGTTTTTTCATGCAAACTAAACTTCAATGAACTGTGTTTGAAGTTTACTAAAGAATATATGCCAAGAATGTGTAACAGAGACATTGAGAATACTACCATATGAAGAAGTCACATTTGGGCTAGAGAGATGGCTTAGCTGTTAAGCGCTTGCCTGTGAAGCCTAAGGACCCCGGTTCAAGGCTTGGTTCCCCAGGTCCCACGTTAGCCAGTTGCACAAGGGGGCGCACGCGTCTGGAGTTCGTTTGCAGAGGCTGGAAGCCCTGGCATGCCCATTCTCTCTCTCTCCCTCTATGTGTCCTTCTCTCTGTGTCTGTAGCTCTCAAATAAATAAATAAATAATGAACAAAAAAAAATTAAAAAAAAGAAGTCACATTTACTTGCAGCAGAATTTGTACTTATTAACAAAACCTGAACATAAATTATGGATGTGTAAATATAATATTTATGTAAGTACATTCAATGTGTGTGGGGGTGTGAGGCATGTGGGTGTGTGTACAAGTGGATGATTATCTGTCTATTGGAAATTCTTTTTTAATATTTCTTATTTATTTGCACAGAGATACAGAAAGAGAGAAAGAGTTAGAATGTGCATGCCAAAGGAATGGGTGCACCAGGGTCTCTAGCTCTAGATGCATGTCTCACTTTGAGGATCTGCCTTTATGTGTGTACTGTGGAATCAAACCCAGATCATTAGGTTTTGCAGGCAAGTGCCTTAACCACTGAGAAATCTCTCCAGCCCAAGAAATTATTAAATTTTCCTTTTACAATATGTTTGGAGAATACATTTTAATAGTAGTGGAATTGATTTGTTTTGTTTTTCAAGGTAGGGTCTCACTCTAGCCCAGGCTGATCTAAAATTCACTATGTAGTGTGAGGGTGGCCTTGAACTCATGGTGATCTTCCTACTTCAGCTTCCTGAGTGCTGAGATTAAAGGCATGTGCCACCACGCCTGGCTCCCTTAGAGTCATTTTTTATTTGCCATGTCCATTGATTTATTACATATAATATGACTATAATAAAGGTATACATTACATGTGTACATAAAAATAACAACTTCTAAAACAAGTGGCATATTAGCACATGCAATTGTATAAAAATGTAGATTTTATGCTATATACTTCAAAAGGAAAATGTACACATAATCATAGTAGGAAGACAGCATATTTTGGTGATAATACCTTTTGCTAATAACATGGTATTTGAAATTAAATTGCTAGTTAACATAAAGGTACATTTGTCTATGTTACTCTTTAAATATGCATATATCTTAAGAGGATATCAAGTCCCCTGCTACAGAGAGTGTGAATGATGAATGAGAAGGCCAGAGCTCCTGATTTCTTCCTACCTCCAGGTTCCCTGGTCCTGTTAGCCCTCCTTCTGGCTTGGAGTGGCCTGGACCCTGTAGGTATGCTATGGAAGTAGTCTTTTCAATCCATCTTTCTTATTACCCACCCTTTGGTCCTCAACAACCTTTTCCCTGGGAGCTGGCCTCTTGCCACTGACACCCCAGCTTATAGGCTTATGATTCCCCAAATCCAGGTAACCTTCTACTGAGCAGTACATTCAAGTGGAGTGAGTATCCCTAAGCTCCCAGTTCCCCAGGTACCCTTGATGCACTTACAAACTCCACAAACTGTGCGTCTGAGGTTATAACCCTGTCCTACTCCAGTCAATTTCAAATTTTGAAAGAAAATACTCATTGAAGATCCTGCAAAGGCAAATACTTGATTTGTCCTCAATAATATAAAACTTTTACCCCAAGATGTGTAGACTTCAATACAATAAAATAAACAAAAGTCAGAAAACTAAGAGATCTCCACTGAGGATGCCCAGTGACACGTTGGAAACTTCTAATGAAAAGGAAAAATAATAGAAACTGAATTCCAAAATGTAATTACTTCATGCTATGTGGTCCTGATGAAGAGAATTGCTGAACTAGAAGCAAACCATGAAAAAATCTACAATTTCAAAAATAAAACTGATCAGTATCATCTCCTGAAGCACACAGCTTTTATTACTAGGCTTAACTTAATTGAAAAAAAAAATAGAAGCCTCCAAAGAGAGATAAATGAATAGAAGGTGAGTCAACAAATAGAGGACTTCAGTAACCAACTGATTAAGCTTAATATAAACATGATCAAAGGCAAGAATGAAATCCAGGCAGCATCAAGAAAATCAGATGTCAAGCTAAAATCATATCTCAAAAAAAAGAGATGGAAGCAATGTAAGAAAAAAAAAATACAATATGAATCAAAAACCAACCAGAGCTTTTAAAAACCTCCTTAGAACTCCTCACTAATAGAGTTACTGATGAGGAGGACAGAAACACTGAGCTGGAAGACAAGGTGAAAAAAATGATCAGGAGTCCAAAAACTTTGTTAAGTTCAAAAAATCATGCAAACAGAATACAAGGAAACTGTGGGATACCCTAAAATGACTAAACATCTGGATCATGAGTATAGCAGAAGGGGAAGAAATCCAGGCCAGAGGCATAGAGAACCTACTCAACAAAATTATTGAAGAAAAAAAAAAAACAACAACTGATGAACCCTTAGCCAACTTGATCAAATGAAAAAGAGAAGTATCAAAATATTAAAACAAGAATAGAAAAAGGAACGAACACAACAGGCATCAATGAAATTGGAAGAATCATCAGTACATACTTCCAAAACCCCTACTACATAAAATTGTATAATATGGAGGAAATGGATAAATTTCTAGCCACATAAAACCTATCAAAAATTAACTCAGAGCAGATTAATCTCCTAAATTAACCTATCACATTCATTGAGATTGAAAAATTAATCAAAATCCTACCCTAAAAGAAGAGTCAGGGATTGGATGGCTTCTTAGTCAAATTCTATCAAACCATCATTGAAGAACTGAAACTGTTTCACATAACCAGAAAGGAGTGAATGCTCCTCAAATCCTTTTACAAAGCTTGCATTACCTATAGGCCTATAATCCTGATGAACTTAGATGTAAAGCGCCTGAACGAAATGCTCACAAAGTGAATTCCACACATATGAAAGCATTATCCACCTTATTCAAGCAGGATTAATACCAAGGATACAGGGATGCTTCAACATGAAGAAATCAGTCAATGTAATTCACCCCATAAACTTAATCATGAGAACCACATGATCATTTCAATAGATGCTCAAAAGGCCTTTGACAAAATACGATATCACTTCCTGATCAAAATGGTGGAGAAAATAGACATGGAGGGTTTATATTTCAACAGAATAAAAGCTGTATATATAGCACCTAAAGCCCAAATAATACATAATGCAGACAAACTCAAAGAGTTCCCATTGAGATCAGGAATAATACAGGGGTGCCCACTCTTACCACTAATCTTCAACATGGTACTAGAAATAGTAGCCCAAGCAATAAGTCAGGAGAAATAAATAAAAGGTATAAAAATAGGAAAGGAAGAAGCCTAATTAGCTCTGTTTACAGATGACATGATCATACCCATAAGTGACCTGGAAATCTCTGCCTCAGAACATCTAAATGTGATTAATTCCTTCAGAAATGTAGCAAGATGCAAAATTCACACATAAAAATCCATACCCTTGCTATATGCAAAGGACAATTATATAGAATTATAACCTGACAAGAAGTACACATCAGTGCAAGGGTGGCACACAGCCTTGACAGGTACTGATGGCTTTCTGACTGGCTAACTGATCATTCAGTGGAAAAGAACCCATATCTAGAACTCGAATCCAGGTATGAATCCTATGGAGACAAAGATTATACTCTCCAATGTCCAGCTCACACTAATCTTTGGCTAAGCCTGACTTCTGCTCCCACAATGCATAAGCCACAAGTTCATGGGGAATGTCAAAAACATCACTGGACAGGGCCCCAAAGAGAACAGGGAGGAGAGAAAAATGGTACCAACACATGATGTATCCATAAAAAGTATGTTCTTAATTTAAAAAAAAAAGAAAAGAAAAAGGAAGAAGAAGAGAGAGAGAGTATCAGAACCATAACATTAAATTAACTTCTTTGGTACCCTTTCCTTATCTTATAGTTTTGATTATGCTGTATTAATCATCATTAATTTTTTCACATTGTATATTACATTTTGATAGCCATTAGTAGTTTAATTCTCACTGTAGACTGGAAAACTGTTTTTGGAGAATTAATATTAACACTATTTATATTCTATGATACTTTTACATTGGCAGCAGTACTGCAAATATAATTACAAGATGTTTGGGGGCTGTTATTTCCACAAAGTTCATTTGTAATTTTGTTGAAATTCTATGAATTATGAATGCTTCTAATTAATGTATTCAAAGGAATCAATACTTGGTATTACCAGATGGGTGAATAGATGGTAGATGATAGAGAGATAGATAGATGATAGAGACTGATTTTCTGATCTGTTCCTGGATGGATTACTTTGGACTTCTGAAGTTTATGCCTCTACCTCCCCAATTCAAGAATTGCAAATGTGCACCATCATGCTGCTTTATGTGATGCTGAATGGGGGTAAAACACAGAATCTTATGAATGCTAGGTAAGCTCTCTACTAACTAATCTATATTCCCAACCTAGTATTTGTCTGGAAACAAAATGATAATCAATAGAATTGTGTAATTTGAGATTCACTAGGAAGAACTTAATTATAATTAAGTAACAGTTATTCTCTGCTTCTTCATAAAATTAGTGACAGACTTTTTCTCTTACCAAACTTTAGTTGGCATTCTTTGCACACTCTAATTAAGGCTTACATTTTCACTCCGTTTTCAATGTGGACAGTCTAGTTATTTTTTTAAAAAAATCTATATCCCTGGTAACTTATAATCTAGTCCTTGGAAAGAATCCAGTAAATAAATTTAGAAAATGTGTCTTCTTAATGTTTCTTTGTAAGAATTTTCCTGCTCTCACCCTGTTATTGGTAACATAGACCCACTTATTCTTGCTTTATTTAACTGAACCCAATCTCTCTCCATAATAGCAGTATCCTCATTGCAAAAACTCATAAATAGTAACTTCCTTGCCATTTTAATGAGTATCAGGATATTTTTAATGAGTCAATCTAATATTTGCAAGTTAGTGCTTATATATAGTTCTCTGTTAGAAAATGGTTTTAAAAAAATCCAGATGTGGGCTGTAGAGATGGCTTAGTGATTAAGCACTTGCCTGTGAAGCCTAAGGACCCCAGTTCAAGGCTCAATTCCCCAGGACCCACGTTAGCCAGATGCACAAGGTGGTGCATGTGTCTGGAGTTCGTTTGCAGTGGCTGGAGGCCCTGGCACGTCCATTCTCTCTCTCTCTATCTGCCCCTTTCTCTCTATGCCTGTCACTCACAAATAAATAAAAATAAACAAAAATAAATTTAAAAAAAAACAAGTTTTCTTTTTAAATCCAGATGGTATTATTGTTTCTCTTGTATTCTGAATGAATTACTAGAAAGTAGTATTTTGGGTCAGATATATAAAGTGTGTGGGTTTTACAGTTTTAGCTTCAGTGATAACTCAGTATTCAAGACATGCTATTACATAAAAAGAAAATTGCAAAAGGTCTTCCCTGTTAAAATGCAATGTATTTACTTGCTGTAGCAGAGATAGAATGCCTTTATGGGTGAATGTACATGAGATTGTTAACATTGAGGAAAAATCCTAAAGACTTATTTATATAGCAAATTATTTTTCCTTATTTAATACTTCTTCCTTCAAACTTGCTTGAAGGTATTTTAGATATTTTTCTAATGGCAAATAATCAATACTCCACACTACTAATATTAAAAGAAAAATCTCCAAAAATATCTCATTGAATGAAATACAATTAAATTGGCAAGAAAATTCAATAAGTCCAAGCTTGGTCATTGTGTTACAGTGAGCATTATATTAGAATAGTTAAAGTAATTGTATTAAATTAAAAGTTAATTGTGGATAATCAGGATAAAACAATTAAATGGTGTTAGTGATGATAATATTCAAGTAATAATTATTGAACAGATGACATAAATGTCTTTCAATAAATGTAATGTTGGTGCAGTTTTAGTAATGTAAGGTATCTAGTATATAAATATCATGTTGCTTCTTTTCCTTGTTTTATAAAAACTGGCTTATATTCAATATGTAAATTCTCTGCAGTTGTGAAAGAGCTTTCCTCTAACTCAAGTTCACATTCAGTTGATTCTATGACAGAAAATGTATACATGCCTCATCTTTTTAAGGCCAAATTCTTTAAATAAATTTGATTAAAAAAAAACTAAAGAATTCAAAGAATTAGCTTGTATGAAGATTTATTCTGTGGAAAGGATTAAAGGAATCAAAATTTTTCTTTTCTTCTCTCTCTCTCTCTCTCTCTCTCTCTCTCTCTCTCTATATATATATATATATATATATATATGTGTGTGTGTATATATATATATATATATATTTATTTATTTATTTATTGACAACTTCTATACTCACAGACAACAAACCATGGTATTTCCCTCCCCAACCTCCCCTTCCCTCCCCTCCCCCACTTTTTCCTTCATACTTCTGCCCTCTGTCATATCCCCTCCCTCTGTCCATTAGACTCTCTTTTAATTTGATGTCATCATCTTTTTCTCTTATTATGAGGGTCTTCTGTGTTGTAGGCACTGTGAGGTCTTGTATATCAAGGCCAAATTCTGTCCAGACAGTTGTATGTAGGGAGTAGTACCCTTCCTTTGGCTCTTATATTATTTCTGCCACCTCTTCGGCAATGGACCCCTAAGCCTTGGAGGGTGTAAGATGTTTTAGTGCTGGACACTCCTCTGTCCCTTCTTCTCAGCAATAGGTTGAACTTAGGGACATCCAAGTAGTCATCAATATGAAAAGAGAAGCTTCTCTAACCAGAAGTGAGAGTAGCATTAATATATAAATATGAACATTAAGTATACTGCTTTCAGGGCAATTTGGTGAGAATAATATATGCATTGATCCACACAAGAGCAGACTTTATACCTCTAAGTCTCATGACCTCTCCTACCCTAGGCTTTTAGTTACCTTTTCAGTACCAGGCATGTATTCCCTACTATAGAGTGGGTCTTCAGTCCAATTAAAGAGCAGTTTGTTTCTACCAGAGCAGACATGCCACTGTTTCACTCATCCAGTCATTTGGCCTGTCTGGCCAAACTTGAGGCTTCTAGTGTCCACTATTTTCACCGTTGATGACTTCTGTCTCCCATAAATCTCCATACACTGCAGCTTTTTCCAGCTTGCAATTGGATAGGCTACAGGGAAAAGATTTTCTGCTCACCACCAGTTTGATTTCTCAGTGACTTTGCCACTCAGGCATTTGAAGTCTTCAGCAATAGGGTCTTATCATCTGTTTCTCATGGGAAACCAAGGGCCTTGGCAATAACCTGTAATGTTTTGGAGGCAACATAGATCTCCCTGGCTAATAACTCACTGGGAGGTATCCTATCCCACACAGTGAAAATTTTATATTTATAATCTATACTTCTGGATGTGCCATTATTTTTAAAAAGTAGATTTTCATATGTCTTATTCAAAATATGTTGAATTTTGATTAAACCTTCCCCCAACTTTCTTTTATACAGTCTCTTCCCTTGACCTCGCTTAGGCCTTTCCCCTCCTTGTAATCTTTCCTTCTACTTACATATATACAATACCATCCTCTTAAAACCTTCCCTCTCCTCCCCACTGCATAACCTTTTTCTAGCTTATGGGCCTCTGCTATTGGTTTTTGGTTCCAGATCACACACAAGTCTATACATTTGTAGCTAGGATCCAAATATAAGAGAGAACATGAGATGTTTGACTTTCTAGGACTGGGTTACCTCACTTAATATAACCCTTTCCAGATCCATCCATTTCCCTGCAAATTTTATAATTTCATTTTTTTTTTACTGCTGAATAGAACTCCATTGTGTAGATGTACCACATCTTTATTATTCATTCATCTGTGGATGGACATCTAGGCTTGTTCCATTTCCTAGCTATTGTGAATAGGGCAGTAATAAACATGATATCGGGATAAACTTGATATCTATATGTAGAAAGATGAAAATAGAACATTGTCTTTCTCCATGCACAAGAATCAAATCCAAGTCTATCAGGAACCTTAATATCAGACCTGTAACTCTGAAATTGCTAGAGTAAAAGGTAGGGGAAACAGATGAGCCTATGTGGGGAGGCACTTTACATTCACATCCTCCTTTTCAGTATTTTTCTTTGCCACTTTTCCCTTTCAAGAACGGAGGCAAACACAAGATGGAAGCTATTGTTCTCAATGCTGGGCTCCAGCAGGAAAAGTGCCTTGATTGAGACTGTCCCAGCTGCACTGCAGTGAGAGAATTCCCTGGGACATCCTCTTCTCTGACTTCCCTGACTTCCATCATAAATACTTAGCAATGAAAGTACTCCTTGGTTTCTCTTGTTCCTTTCTTTGCCTCAGTTTCTTTGGGCTGATATAGCAAAAATCTATAAATTGCGTCATTTAGAAAGAATCAAAACCCATTGTCCATGTTCTTGTATGCTGGGAAGCCCAAAAAAGAAATGCTGATAGGTTAAGTGAGGGCACCTCTCATCTTCCTAGAAGTCAGTGGAGAGGGGCTAACTTTGTGTCTTCACATGGCAGGAGAGACTGAAGCACAGAGAAGGTAAATACCTCCTCACACTTCCTTGAGAATGGCATTAATGGTTTCATTGAGGGTTTTATCTCCTAATTTTATCTCTTGCTAAAAGCCCATGTATTTTAATATTGTGAAATTATTTACAAAAACATGTACAGAGTTTTCATAACAGGTGACAGTTAAATGCATTCTATGTACATCAGGAAGAAAACAGAGATTTATACTCTTGATAAATAGCATTCAAAATCGTGAAAAAATCAACCCAAATCTGTAAAAAAAAAAAAAAAAATATATATATATATATATATATATATATATATATATATATATATATATATATAATGTAATCACCATGGAAAAGAGTATGCTCATTGAAATTGGCTACAAAACTTTGAGGAGATAGCCATTTAAAGAAACATTTAAAAAAATAAATAAAAGTAGGTCATATAATTTTACTTAGAATACTAAATCTGGCCAGAACTTGGCAGGAATACTGAGATAAGCAAGATAATCAACTGTAAGTCAAAGAGAGATATTAGTACTGGCAGTCTTTACTTGTGTTTAATATAAAATAAAATATCTACTTCAAATATAAAACATGTGAAGGAAAGCTCTAGGTAAGCATAGAAGGATATAAGAAAAATATGACTATTTAACTTGTAACAATAACATTATCATGAATCTGGCCAATATTAAAGAGCCCAATAGAATTCCATAGGGAATATACACCTTAAAATTTTTGAAATTTGTGTGGAATCAACTGGAGAAACTATTAAAAAACTATGAACAACAATAATAAAAGCTATGAACATATACATGGAAGCTATTCATAGTATCATTGATTGAGGTGATGAATCTAAAACAATGGAAAAGTATCTTTCTTTTTTTAGTTTTTTGTTTGTTTGTTTGTTTTTTTATTTATTTGAGAGTGACAGACAGAGAGAGAAAGAGGCAGATAGAGAATGGGCATGCCAGGGCCTCTAGCCACTGCAAAGGAACTCCAGATGCATGTGCCCCTTGTGCATCTGGCTAATGTGGGTCCTGGGGAATTGAGCCTCAAACTGGGGCCCTTAGGCCTGACAGGCAAGTACTTAACCACTAAGCCATCGCTCCAGTCCATATTTTTCTATTGAAAAAAATTATCCTATATCCTAAAAGACAGACTAAAAGGTTGAACCTTCATCAGGTCCTTAGAAGGATCACCTGAATCATAGGGCCCTGGAGAGTGTATGATGAAGACTAACCTTAATCTCCTGTTCCCCTCTCTCTCTTCTCTTCCCTTCTCTCTTTCTCTTTTATATTAACTAACTTTTTCTTCATTGTTTTCCCTTAGTGCTGGCCTGCATGCAGTTAACATCCACAATCAGCTGTTGATAAGAGAGACCTACATGGTTTCCCAAAAGAAGACAGACTTCTGTCAGAGTACTTGATGATCCACCAAAGGTTAATGGTAAGAGCCTAATGCCGAAGACACCATATGCCATTGGGAAGGAACATGGAGCGACTTGGCTGGAATATGGAAGAGACGCAATCCCCAGACAGTTAGCTTGTCTTATGCCAGAAGGTACTACATGAGTGACTGGGGGAAAATGAACAATATCTATCCAAGCAACTTGTGCTCTAAGCTTCTCAGCAGAGAGCAACCTGGCATGATGTTCACATGAGCACAATAGTGGCAGACAGCCATGGTGGGTAACCAACTGTTCTTGATTTGGCTAACTGATCTGCTCAGTGGAATGGAACCCATGGCTGCAACTGGGAAACAAATCACACCATATCCAAAAAATGAACCTGCTCTCCAATATTAAGCTCCCACCAATCATTGACTACAAGAGGGCATACAACGGTTACATTCTCGCTAAAATAATAATGGTTATCCCATTATCTGGTGCTGAATTCACTCTCCACTGGTGAATTTGCTTCTTTTTTTCAGATGGACACAGAGCCTGAGGAGAGAATCAGCCCATTGCACCTCACCAGGGCCCCAGCTGAAACCAGCTGAAATTGGGGAAATGAGCATGAGTTCTGCTTTCTTGGTAAACCTGGTATCAGCACAAGCATGAAGGAGATAGACACAGAGAACACTCAAGTCCTGCCAAACCAGATATCCAGTGACACAGAAGCACACATATGCTCTCATTTTTTGACATTCATTAGGGAATTAGTTTATAAATGAATGAAGGGAGGAATAAAACATAATTGATTATGGAAAATGGAAAAAAGTAAATATGCATTATAAATTACAGATCTATTTATATGCAATGAATCGTGTGTGACTGATATAAAGCAGAAATGAACTTCAGGTATATGAGTGCTACCCAACATAATTCTGACCATTTTAACTATTATGAAAGCCCACTTTAAACTTTGACCTAGATAGTCTCATAAAGACTATTAAAACAGCTCAATAAATTTAGACCTAATGCTAATGATTAATACTTTAAATATTATTAATACTTTAAATATTATTTTGCAAACTTTTGAATACTTTAAAGAATGATAAGGAGAAATTCTTTAATGTATAAATTGATCAAGTTTGAATTTCAGCTTTTATGTGTGAAATATAGAACTCTCATAACTTTCTTTATCAAAAGCATTTTTTTCTTGCTGGTTGTGGTGGCACATGCCTTTAATCCCAGCACTTAGGTGGCAGAGGTAGGAGGATTTCTCTCAGTTTAAAGCCACCCTGAGTCTACTTAGGGAATTCTAGGTAAGCCTGGGCTAGGGCAAGACCCTACCTTGACAAAACAAAAACAAAATAACAACAAAAGAAAAGAAAACGTTATTTTTCTTGTGGGTTTTTATTTTTTTTATTTTTTTTTTAATTTTTAAATTTATTTATTTATTTGAGAGCGACAGACACAGAGAGAAAGACAGATAGAAGGAGAGAGAGAGAATGGGCGCGCCAGGGTTTCCAGCCTCTGCAAACGAACTCCAGACGCGTGCGCCCCCTTGTGCATCTGGCTAACGTGGGACCTGGGGAGCCGAGCCTTGAACCGGGGTCCTTAGGCTTCACAGGCAAGCGCTTAACCACTAAGCCATCTCTCCAGCCCTCTTGTGTCTTTTAAAAACAAAATAATTAGAAAAGTGAGAGTATAAAGGTCATAGAGTTAACCAGAAAATATCCCATGTATTACATAGTTTCAAATTTGATAAATCACATTAAATGTCCATTAGTGCTTGTTTTATATGTGTCATATGAATTGAATTAGTTAAGTATATTTTAATATGTTTACCTTGCTGGGAAAAGAAACTAGTTTTGAGCTTTTTTCATTCTTCTCCCTTATATTTCCAAGACCCTATACTGACACAAGTGCAAAATTATTTTTTATTAAAACCGGTTTAGGGCTCATATGACTAGTTCAGTGATAGATTAAAGATAGATGATATAGATAACAGATACATAAATTTATGGATGATAGAATAATATGCGGTTTTGTATACATAAATAATTATGTCTTTCTATATTCAGTTTTATATATGTACATATATATATATTTCATTTTTTTCAAATTATTGTTATAAGCAACTTCCATGATTATAAACAATATCCCATGGTAATTCCCTCCTCCCCCCACTTTCTCCTTGAAACTCCACTTTTCATCATATCCCCTCGCCCTCTCAATAAATCTCTCTTTTATTTTGATGTCATGATCTTTTGCTACTATTATGATGGTCTTGTGTAGGTAGTGTCAGGCTCTGTGAGGTCATGGATATCCAGGACATTTTGTGTTGGGGGAGCACATTTTAAGGAGTCCTACCCTTCCTTTGGCTCTTACATTCTTTCCACCACCTCTTCCACAACAGACCCTAAGCCTTGAGAAGTGTGATAGAGATGTCACAGTGCTGAGCACTCCTGTCACTTCTTTCCAGCCTTCTGAGTCATCCCAAAGTCTCTGCCATCTGAAAAGAGAACATTCTTTACCAAAGTGAGAGTAGCATTAATATAAGGATATGAACATTAAGAGAAGTGCTCACTGGGCAGTTTGATAAGCATAGTATATACCTTTAGCCAGAAAGCAGCAGATATTACATCCCTGGAGCTCATGACTACCCTGTTTTAAGTTTTCAGTATCAGAGATGTATTCCCTCATATGGAGCATGCCTCCAGTCCAATTATAGGGCAGTTGGTTTCCACAATGACAGACATGTCACTATTGCACCTTTGGTTCATTTGGCCTGGCTGGCCAAATATGAGGCTTGCAGTGTCCACTGTTGAGTATCTTCACTGATGTTTTCTCTCTCTCCCATTAAACTGCATGCAGTATAGCTTTTCCTAGCTTTTTGTCAGCTGGTCTACATGGAGAAGATCATCAGCTCAGTTCCAGCAGGATTTCTCAGTGGCCTTGCAACCCAAGTATGTGGAGTCTTCAGCAATAGCGTCTTGCCATCTATTCCTGGTGGGAAACCAAGGGCCTTGGCTATGGCCTATAATGTTTTTGGTGCATCAGGGACCTCCCTGGCCAACAACTCACTGGAAGGTATCCTATTCCTGGCACTGAAAATTTTCTAGTATCAATCTATGGCTTCTGAGTGTTCCATTGTCCAAAAAAGTAGGTTTCCATATGATTTATTTATATCCTGTTAGATTTTGATTAATCCTCTCTCCACCTTTCCTTTACTCAGTCTCTTCCCCTGACCTCACTTGGGCCTTTTCACCTCCATTAATCTATTCTTCTACATGCATATATACAATACCATCCTATTAAGTACCCCCTCCCTTTCTTTCTCTTCCCTTTACATCTCTAGGTTTTTACATAGTTATGAAGTGTAGCTTCATTTTCAAAGTGGAAAAACACATGAGAGCTGCCTTCACAGGAAACTACAGAGAGTGTTTTAGACACATGATGCCAGAGAATATACATTTCTTTTCTTTTCTTTTTTCAAAAAGCTGAACCACAAGCCTGAGATCTTGCAAATTATTGCCTTAGAAATCATTTCTAACCATATTAGGAGGACAATAGTTTATGTAAAGCTAAAGTGGCATTAATGGGAACCTATGGGCTACTTAATACTTTTTCCTAGGTCTTCTCCTCCTTAGTAGCCACACGATGCTAAAGAGAATCTGACAGCAATTGAGATGGTTTTCATTTGATGGCAGCATTCACTAAAAATATAAATGTGAGATTCAACAATACAAATTTCATTGGATTCAGAGTCTGAAGCAGCTTTCCTATGTCAACTCATCTGTACTTCATATTTTTTAAAAGCTGCAAATTACATATTATGTGGTACATTTTTAAGCTTCAATAGACATTTATCATTCTCTGGTAATGTTACAATAAAATAATAAAGACTCAGCAGTAGGGATAGACTTGATTGGGTAGAGTTGACAAGCTTTTACATTAATGCATGTAAATAACTGAAAAAGAAGAAAACAAATCACTACTAAAGATTGTGTAGCCTAAGTAATTAAAATTTTTGATATATATCATGCAACCATTATTGTAAAATGGAAAAAAAAAACTTGTGAAAATTAATAAAATTACCCCTTATTTAGAAGAATGCTTTTCAAAGCCCAAAGAGGTAGAGATTCTTTCATGACTAGGTATGGATGGCAATGTGTGGATGTGCTCCTGGATCACTTCCAAGTCAACAATAATTAGTATTCTAAAACAAAGTCTGAAAGCAACAAGCCTGGCTCACGCAGACAGTCTCAGAGCCAAACCTGAGGTGTATCTTCCATTACTGTCATTCTGTCTGCCTTTCAGAATCTGGGGAAATGCGCACAAAGAGGCTTCTGGAAACACGTGCACACACTCCTGGGGGCAGCAATTCTGCAGCTCATCTTGCCAATAAATAAATGTTACAAAGTGAGGTCAGATTTGTAGGAGGTAGAATCACCTTTCTGGGTTACATTTCATGAAGACAGACTGGAATTCAGAACACTTTATCACAAATGTTGATTCCTAGTCTTCTGCTACCTGAGAACCAGACCTGTCTCAATGGTTTCAGTACAAGCAGCAACTTTGTACATACAAAACAACTATAGAGGGAGTAGGGAAGAGAAGCAGGGAGTACAGAAGAGTTAGATTTACTGAGCTGTACAAATGAACTGCCCCAAACATGGTGACCTAAACAAAATTTACTTTCATCTAGTCCTGAAGGTCAGAATTTAAGGTCACCTTGTAGCAGAGCCCTGCTCACTACAAAGTCTCTGGGAGAAGATTCTCTGTCACCCTTTTCAGGTCCTGCCTAGTGGTCACAAAACCTCATTATCTTTCTTTCTCCACATGGCTTCCTTCCCTTAGGTTTTTGTTCTTTTCTATGTGTTGTCCTTGGATTCATAATTCACTCATGTACAGTGTGCCCTCATTACTCCTTACTTACCTAATTCTGTTTATAAGTAAGGATAAATATCTAGTTTCTGAGAGGCTGTAGAGTTTGAGGAAATACTATTGGGTCCACTATTGAAAGATTGACAAATAGGTATTTGTTATTAATCAAACAGCCATAATTAGTCACTGCAGTTCTGTCCCAGTGTCAAATTCTAGAAACTAGTAGAGAACTGAAACATCAGAGTAAAACTCCACACTATAAAATGAAAGGAAATTTGGTTCCTATTGATAATTGGCTGAGGCTTCTGGAGAGTAGGAAGAGAAGGGTATTCTTTTTTTTTTTTTTTAACTATCTTTTAAATTTTTTGTTTATTTTTATTTATTTATTTGAGAGTGGCAGACAGAGAGAGAGAAAGAGAGAGAGGGAGGAATGAGAGAGAATGGGCGTGCCAAGGCCTCCAGCCACTGCGAACAAATTCCAGATGGGCGTACCCCTTTGTGCATCTAGTTAACAATGGTTCTGGGAAATCGAGCTTCAAACCGGGGTACTTAGGCTTCACAGGCAAGTGTTTAACTGCTAAGCCATTTCTCCAGCCCAAGAGAAGGGTATTATGAAGGCCATTCTCAAAATGCAGTGGGCTCTTGTGACCAAAGCTGGTCCTTGGTGGGTGGCACTATGTTGAGCATTTAGTATCCTAAGCCTGGGGGCAGTATGGAGGAGCCAAAAGCATGTGCAGGTGATACTTCTTGCAGCATTCATTCCCTAATACATAAGAATTAGTACAGAGCTGAACCACGATTCCTCAACAGAGAAGAGAAAATGGTTGAAAATAGCTGAAGACTGAGATATTTTCTTATATATATGAACCCAGTTAATGAAACAGTAATGTGTGTTGCTATTTTTCAATTGTATGTTTTAGAAGGACAAAACATTACAGTAGAGGGTGAAACATAATTGTACTGGAACACTTTTTTGTTTGTTTATGAAGTAAGGTCTCACTGTAGCCCAGGATGACCTGGAATTCACTATGTAGTCTCAGGCTGGCCTTGGACCCATGGTGATCCTCCTAACTCTGCCTCCCAAGGGCTGGGACTAAAGGTATACACCACCACGTCTTGTTCTAACACTTTTTGAAAAAAGAAAATAATAGGCTTTCTGACATACTCCTGGGACATGCAACAATTCTAACCATAACCCTCCCCAAGCAAGTATCACACCAACAAGCATCTGTCCCGTCTTCTCCTTTTAAGCCAGAGACTTTTGTAATTCCTATCCTAGGCGACATTACAGAAACATCAAGAGTAACATAAAAATAATGAACTTTACAAAATTCCTAGTTATGATCAATTCATTAGAGAGTTAATTTATTAAACCACTACTGAAATGTACAAAATGTCTCAAAGGAATTTCAATTGTATTCCCTTTTTAATGAGCTGTCATAATTTTGGCAAATGGTCTTATGAGACTTAGATTGCATCTGTTTCTGCAGAAATATTCACAGAGAAATTCTTAAATTACTGCTTGAGTATGCCTAATCTGAAAAAAATGGAATCCACCATTCTCCAAAATATGAAGCTTTTTGAATATTGATGACACTGCAGTTGAGTTGTGCCACACCTTATCTCCTGTGACAGGTCACTGTCACCTAAGACAACAACACAACAGTACACTAAACATATATTATTAAATGACCTACAGGTTATGTGTAAGGTTTATAAACTATACATGAAGTTTTTTGTTTAGACATGGTTCTCATTCCTGAAATATCTGTATATCTATATATCTATATACATATTCTCAAGTCAGAAATCTGAAACAGTACTGGTTCTAAAATTTAATTAAAGTATTAAAGTATACATAAAATTTAATGAACAGAGAAAGTTTCCTATCAAATGAATTTTTCTTTGTGTTTACTTCCAAGGTAATTTATGTTGAAAGTAAAAACCTTTATAAACAAATGGCATCAGATCATTCACCATTGTGGGGCCTCCCTAAATTAATGAAATTCTTCTTTGAGCTATTACATTAAACAACATCATTTTATTCATTTAGTTATAATTAGAGTGATAAAAATTCAGGGGCTAGCCCCTTTCCATGATGGCAGTATCACAGTGAAAATCTGATGTCAAAATATTTCTGGAATTTCACTACCTGCAGATGGAGGAATTGTTGAATCCTACAAACACCATGGTTCTTTTTTCACAATGCAAACCTGATATTATTATTTTGCTATTTTTAAATTTCACCATAAAGCTGTCACTTCATACTGTCCATAATGTTTTCTACACACATATTTCTGCCTCTTCTCATGAATTTCTAAATTTGATTCAATACATTTTATCAATGAGCCAGAGATAAAATGAATTACTTTAATAGAGCTTAAATTGGGGGGACATCACAGATTAAAAGCTGTATTGTCAGCTCTGTAGGTCAGAAGTCCGTGGTGTCATGAAGGATTTTTTTCTCATCTGTAGCTTTCAGACCAGAATGTCAGCTTTCCTGTGGCTACTCACACAGCCTCTCACCACTGAGAGAAGTTTGCATATAAAGGTTTCCTCTTGCAAAGACACTACTCATATTTGATTAGACCCAGTTTGGTTACCTCATTTTAATCAAGTCGCCAAATTGATGGCCTAATTTCACTCATATTCAGAGGGAGTAGGCATGAATATTGGACATATGAAATTGGAAGGAGAATAAATGTAAAAATAAAGCATAAATTCTCCATAAATCAAGAAGCTTTTGAGAATAAAGGGGAAATTATTAACAATTACACAAAAATTTACATACTCAAAAATTTCTTGGGTCATTGATCTGGTCACCTTTTAAGTAGCTATTCAGTGAAATGTCTCTATAATCTAGAGTTTAAGTTACTAAATTCAAGAACCTTTCCAAATGTGTCCACTGAAGTTCAAAAAGTTTGGTTTTCCAGGGTTGGTTTTAAAGTTCACAGAGGCCCAGTGCCCTGGGGTTCCTGCTGGTTCTATCTGTCATTTCAGATTAAGAATGTGAAGCGTGCGTGTTCTCAGGAGTTGATGCTAAGGCATTAGTTTGCTGCACACTGATGTGTTCAGTTTCAAAAGGCATCCCTGAACCTATTGCTACATGATCAAGTCCTCTTACGCACGTTTTCTCCGATTTGTACTTTCTATGGATTTTATTCTAGAAAGTGTATGGAAGAAAGATGTTCCAATTTGATGGTTCTTTTTTAAAATTGATACAGGGACAAGTAGGTTTTAGTATTTAAAATTTCAAAGGCTTTGAAAGCTAAACACACTTTTTTTTTATATTATGTAACACTACCAATATAGACCTAGTGACTGGAATAATGACTAAGAAAGTACAACAAATTTTCAGTAGTATATACCTATGTGTGGATGCATGTGTATACACAAAACCTCAGTCACAGAAAGCTTGTTTTTTATTAAAATGGTTTAACACACATATCATGTACTGATTGGTCTTAAAATGTTCAATTTTTTTCAGAATGCTTGACATACAGTTGCACTTAATTTTTTTCAACTTTATATTTTAATCTCCTTTTTGCTTCACTTTATTTTCTAATGGTATTTCTGTGAAAGTAATCTATATATCTTTGCTATTTAACCACTTTTAAGTTGGTCTCTTTTCCTTTGCCAGTATAAAGTCAGTACAAAAATGTGATGCAGGTGAAGATTGGCAATGTTGAGGATAACAAAATGATTGTTCTTAGATATTTATGTATGAAATTACTATTAATCTGTGTTCTTGTTAGACTAAATTTTCTGAGTCCTGAAGACTATGATCTTAACATTCTGAATACTGTGCTCTTATCCTGTATTTACTAGGTATTTGAAAAATAGTATGTATTTGAAAAATAGAAGGTAAATCACACTTGCACAAGAAAAAGGTGAAAATGATTGAAGACAAAAAATTAATGAAACAGTGCCAAAATGTCCATAAAATTTTAAGACTTTGGCATGATCTGGAAAATATAGAAGAAAGAATTGTCATAACAAAGATGATGAACTGCATTCAAATATTACGTCTGAGATCATATCAGAAAATATAAAAAAGATATGAGTATTAATTTCCTATGGCTTCCACAAGAAATTACCACACACTTGGTGGCTTAGAACAATATGAATTTATTTCCTCTCACTTTTGGAAACAAGTTCAAAATCTAGTCATCAGCAGGGTTGTGCTCTGGCCAGAAGTCTTGGGGAAGAAAGCATCTTTGTCCTAGGGCTCTGGGGGCTGCAGAACCCAAATAGTATGTGGCGTGGTAACTTCTGTTGCTCACATCTCCCTCCAAGAGTGTCCTCCTCTCTTCACCCTTGTGTTCAGCTCACATCTTGTAGGAAAGCTTTGGAGGTAGTTTGAATGTAAAGTGGCTCCCATAGCCTGATGTATTTGTGATTAATCCTCAGATGACAGTGCCTTGGGGAGGTGGAACTTTGCTGGAGGAGATGCATCACTAGGGCAAAGCCTCAGGGTTTTACAGGGCCGCTCTTCTCACCAGTGCTGGCAAACGAACGGTCCTGCTGCTTCCACGTGAAAACTTAAGTCACCTCTGTCTACGTCTTTTAAAAGGGGTGTTGTAGAGGAGCGACACTCACCTGTGTGTTCTGCCATGCTTGTTCTCGCATGAGGAAGCTTCCTCTTGAAACTGTAAACTGTTCAGATCCTTTTTTTCTACCAGTTGCTTCAGTCAGGTGCTTGGTCCAAGAAGAACAAAAGCAAACAAAAAAAGCCAATAACTACAGCAGTTTGTCATTGGATTTGGACCCTTTCTGTGCAATGCAGAGTAAGTTTATTCTCTGTATCACTATACAAGTTTACATACAGGAGTTTTACTAAAGCGTTGGCTGATCTCCAGCCACCTGGATAGAGGAGGTGCACTGTGGGTGAATCCTAGGGTTCGGCCCTAGAGCGTGTTTGGGGAATTCCAGTCTAAAATATCCAAATATGGGAAAATATTTTGCTCAGTGAGCTTAAAGGAAGAGTTCTGCCTGTGTTCCTAGAGTTCTTGGAGTGTGCTTGCTTGTGGGGGTGGTTTTTCTCTCTGTGTGGACCTGTGAAAATTGACCAGCTTCTTCTGTCATTATGTAAGTTTCAATAAATCCCTTTTTCCCTTAAGCTGTGTCTGGTCTGGAAATTCATCCCAGCAACCTGAGGCTCTCTACTACAAACACTAAGTATATCTACAATGATGCTTCTTCCATTCTTTTCATATATACATAGGTAACCTGTTTTAGGATGTGAGCAATCTTTTGAGGATCAAGCCTGCTACAATTTGTACAATAGGAGTTTATAACTAAAAATTCAGAAGTTATAATGTTAACTTGGAGTCATGTGTATATGATTATAAATTTCTCCTCTTCCAAGTATTACAATGTAACTGAATTGAACTTTGCATTTACTTCTGAGATATTTTACAAGTCACATAAGCATCAATCACCAAGAAGCATCAGTGAGAAGTATACTTTTTTTCTGATCTATTTGATTGTACAAATTTAAACATAGTATCATGTATGTTGTTAGATTCTGAAAGCACTATTTTGATGAGGTAAATTCTTTAGAAAGTCTTTGGAAGACATAAAATCTTGGAAAAATTAGCAAAATATCACATGTTGATTTGATTACTCATTTAGTGATGAATATATTTATATATAATGGTTGTATAAGAGACTATATTGGTGATTATGTGAATTTTAAAGCAAATAAGGATGGTTTTGAATCTAGATATCAAGATTCATATCAAGGTTCTCCCACCTTGACAAGTCATTAAATTCTCTGTTCTTTTCCATTTAAAATAATACTAATACTAACTCAAACTAATATTAAAAACCCATAAAATTGTTACAATTGATAGATGAAGATGTGTGAATATAGATTATGTATTGTTTCCATGTCAATCTTTTCCAAGTATGGTTTCTAATTGGGTGTATGCGACAGACATAAACTAAATAGGTAATAGAACAGAAGACTATAATTAGAGATAATTAAGAAAAGCCTTGGGCAAAATTTTGAAGAGTGAAATGTGTTTCTAAAGCCAGATTCAGTCATTACACTTTTCATCATACTCCCTCCAATCTTAAGGCCTGTCTCTCCTGGCCAGTTAAGCAAATAAAATCCCAACCTTATTAACATATCACAATAAAGTTTGTGATAACTTTACCCATAGTACTTTGTGAAGAGCAATCATAAAACTGGAAAGAAGGGCATAATGTATAAAAATGCTTTAATTACTGTGCAAGGACACAATACATTCCTATACATCCATTGCAACCATGACACATATGGCTAATGGCACACTTTAAAAATGTGTGATTTCAGGCTGGCGAGATGGCTTAGCAGTTAAGCGCTTGCCTGTGAAGCCTAAGGACCCCAGTTCGAGGCTCGGTTCCCCAGGTCCCACATTAGCCAGATGCACAAGGGGGCGCACGCGTCTGGAGCTCATTTGCAGAGGCTGGAGGCCCTGGTGCGCCCATTCTCTCTCTCTCCCTCTATCTGTCTCTCTCTGTGTCTGTCGCTCTCAAATAAATTAATTAATTAATTAACTAATTAATTAATTTAAAAAAGTGTGATTTCTATACGATTCCAAAGTGGCAACAAGACATAAACTTTCAAATTTAAGGAAATAATAATTGTTCAATAATATTTGGAAATCTGTAAGGCCAGAGCACACCTAGAATGACGGTAGTTAAGTTACCACCCCTGCTGACTCAGCATATGTACCATGTGTCTCCTGGACACTTGGCTGCTACTACTGCTTCTGAATGTTGATGTCCTTTGAATCATTTTTAAGAAACAAATTTCATACATCTGCTTCTAGCTCTGTTTTTCTGTTAACAGTTCAAATTCCTACATGTTAATTATAATGAAGATCACAAAAAATGCTCATTCAAAACAAACATATTGCAAAACAGAAGAATGCTCGAAGACTCTCATGTCCAAATATGGGAATATCTTTTTTTTCAGTGGGTTTAAAGAAAAAGTTTTTAAAACATAGAAAAACCAACCAAACAAACAAAAAACCTTTACATTAATACACCTACCAATCTTATGATGATTCATAGTTTTAAACCAAAAGCCATAATCAACTTCAATTTTCCTTAAAAATCCTATCTTTCTTATAAACATTCCTTTATAATAGAACATACATTTACTTGAGTTTTCGTTTTGTCTTCAAGAAAAGTTTATTTTAAAATTAAAATGGCTGCACAAATACAATTTGCACTACTATGTCAATTATACTTTCTAGCAGAAAGCTACATTAACAAAAAAAATGCTCACATAGTCAATGTGTATGTGCTGATGAGACTGTGTCAAGTAATGTAATGACTATAATGCCTCACAGGTACTTATTACAATTTTGGTTGTTTACTTTTTGGTGGGCATCATAATCTATTGAAAGGAATGCAAACTGCTTCTGGGCTTCAGAAAAAAACACTTCAATGGATTATCCATTATCCATTTGCTCAAATAGGTCATCTCACAGAAATAATCAAAGAATCCTTCAAGGCAAATTTATTTTAAATTAATCTAAACAGTTTTTTTTTTAAACTCATTTCTTCTCTTCTCTTGAACCATGTTAAAATCTGATTTTTACCATGCCTTTTCCTACCAGTGCATATAATAATTGGCAAACTTCATATCAACATTGAAGCATTTTAATATGACAATTTTGAGTTCTACAAAATTTGTCAATAATCCTCTAGAAGTAAAAATATAGCATGTGGGGCTGGAGAGATGGTTTAGCAGTTAAGCACTTACTGTGAAGCCTAAGGACACTGGCTTGAGGCTGGATTCCCCAGAACCTACATTATCCAGGTGCACAGGGGGCGCACACGTCTGGAGTTCACTTGTGGCTGGAAGCCCTGGCAGATTCCCCCCCCCGCCCCCCTCTCTTTTGTTTGTTTTTTCAAGGTAGGGTTTCACTCTGGCTCAGGCTGACATGGAATTCACTATGTCGTCTCAGGGTGGCCTCAAACTCTCAGGGATCCTCCTACCTCTGCCTCCCGAGTGCTGGGATTAAAGGTGTGCACCACCAGGCCCGGCCCATTCTCTCTCTCTATCTGCCTCTTTCTCTCTCTGTCTGTCACTCTCAAATAAATAAATAAATTATACATGTATGACATGCATTTACTTAGAAAGTAATGTGAATCTGTAAGAAACAACAATTAGTAAGTTATTCTAGCTGAAATGTAAGCAGCATAATAAGTATGCTTTTTAGTTAAAAATCAAAGTCATAAATACCTGTGCTGACAATTTCATGTTTAAAAATTAAATCAAGTGCCTCTCTCCACAAATAATTAAGACAAAAATATATGCTTATTGTTCTTTGCAAGTTTATATTCTTTAGATATTTTCCAGAGACAGTTTACATTTGAGCTGAGATTCTGTCTGGCATTAAAATACACTTTGAGCTGCAAATTTTTACATGACATTGGTAATTAAACAGGAATCATTTCTTGTGATAGGGGACTCAAACGTGTTTGAGATGCAAGAGAAAGCCTTTAATTAACTCCTTATAAATTTATGATGTGACAAGATATTGTCTGTTTCTTTTTCACAGGAGACCTCCCAGAGCCACAAGACGCCCAGCTCCAGCCATTAGTTACCTTTCAGTGGCAGCAGCACAACTGGAGGGTTGAATGGAGCCCACGGTATCACACTGCACATAAGAACAACGAAATAAAATATTAATCACTCGAGCGCCACATGTGAAATGTTACAAAAGAGAAAGTCAAAGAGTGAGGGGGGAAAATCACCCCAGGATTCCCTGCATTAGCATCAACAAACCATTCTTAATGGCTACAGCAAAATGTGGTGGCTCAAGCCCTGTATGTGAATAATTTTCAAACTTTGGTCATGGATAAATAATGACCTGGCCACAGTGGGATGTCCTGATATCAAATAAAGGACCTCTGTCCTAATGGGAAAAGGAAAACAGCCCAACTGTCAATGCGATGATTGAAACAATGCATCAAAAACACACAAAATGCTAAGCTGAGCAAAGCAAGTCTTAGAGCTATATGTAAAATATCACTATTCTTCAAATATAAGGATGATGTTGGTATCATGCACTGAAGTTAATTTATTTCATAAATTAATATGTTAAGTCAAAACATAAGAGTACTGTTGGTCCAGTTTAGTGAGGTAAGCTTTATAATTGCTTAGAGATATATGCTGGGTTTCTCCCACTCCAACCATATGAGTTATGTACTAGGATGATATGGCCTTTTTTTTTTCTTCAAGGACAATTATTGTGGCATTTTCAATTCATGAATATTATGTCTAATTCAATTATACTATTCTACATAGTATAATTGTAAAGGGGCCACAAGCACTTTTCCTTAAGTACTAGGTGAGGAAATCATATTTGAACATTTCAGGTACTTATAAATTTAAATTTACTTAAAAAAGAGGAATGTTTCCAAATCACTACAATATGTGGAATAGCCTAGCATCATAACAGGAAATTCCATGCCACAAACAACATGCATATGCAAAGAGGTTCAGACAAGTGAAATTGTTTAAAGGCAAAAGTGAAGAGGATTGCATGTGATACTCTGAAACAGCATTTGGTTACAATAATAATAATAAGAGTGTCACCAGTCCCAGAGTGGACAGAGACTTACTCATTAGATGTCCTTGGAGCTCATTTTTATAATGCTGTTAGGGGCTCTGTGAAACTTGGGATTTCTGGCATTCTTTGTACTTACTTCAGTCACTATTTCTATGTGAAGCAATTAGTATAGCATAGCAAAGAAAGGGATGCCCAATAGTCAGTGTAGTAATCCATAAGGCCACACCTGTTTAGAGCTACCATCCTAAACTCTGGGTGAACTGGCAAGGGCCACAGAAGAATAAGTAGATTAGAGGATAAAGCCATCACCGTATCTGTGAGGGTGCATTCTCGGCATATTTATGAAGGCAAAATTGAAGGAATTTGGAATAAGGAGCTGTGAGGATGAAAAGAAGGAACATTACCTGAGACCTGTACCTGAGTTGAAACATCATGCAAGGCATTGACAGCTGCTGCCCTTACTTCAGCAAAGCCTAATGAATAGTTCATTTATGTGGCAAAGTTATCATTCTTAAATCTCCCTTACTGGAGTTAAAGTACATCTTCTGAGAATATAAGCCTGCTATACTATTGATTCAAGTTACTCAGACCCTAAAAAATGTATCCTTAACTGTATGGTCCTTTTATTTAAGGTAAAGATAATGTTTGTACGAATTCATGCGAATTTTTTTAAAAGGAAATTTAAAAGTGAGACCATTAGTTCTTCTAACTACTAGACATTATTTCTCGGTCCTTAACAGATCTAGTGGTATAAAAATAAAATATTGGGCTGGAGAGATGGCTTAGCAATTAAGGCACTAGCCTGCAAAGCCAAACGACCCATGTTCGGTTCCCCAGAATCCACCATAAGCCAGATAGATTCACAGGGTGGTGCATGCATCTGGAGTTCATTTGCAGTGCCTGGATGCCCTAGCATGCCCATTCTCTCTCTCTCTCTCTCTCTCTCTCTCCCCTCTCTCTGCCTCCCTCTCAAATGAATAAGTACAAAGAAAAAATTAAAATGAAATCTAATATACTCCTACATACGTATTTGCTATTTGGTAAGTACTGTTTATAGCAATTAATTCAAATATTAGCAACATTTTAATTGTACTGGTATTGTTAAACAATTTAATGGAGATTACATACAATAACCAGAATCAGAATTAAAAGTTTGCCATACACTTGGGTTACTCTTTTTGACCACATCACTAAAAAACCCTTTGACATATCCATGCTGCCCCCTTTATCTAGGTACTTAAGTACTGTATTGAAGGCTCAGTACTAATCAATACATATATCCAGACAGATTTTTAAAGTAAGATTATTAATTGTTCTTTAAGTAGGCAAAACTAAGAATGAGGTATGAAAGGACTTTTTAGAATTCAGGGACTTTGCTAAATTAATTTATGTAAAATTCCTAACAAAATGTTTTCTTAATTAAATACTTTCCTATAAATTAAGCAAGGTGTCTATTCTTTTGTATTTCATTTTAGAGAAAGAAAGAAAAGGTTCACAATTTAAGGACTGGAGAGGTGGCTTAGCGGTTAAGCACTTGCCTGTGAAGCCTAAGGACCACAGTCGAGGCTTGATTTCCCAGAACCCACATTAACCAGATGCACAAGGAGGCAGATGCGTCTGGACTTCGTTTGCAGTGGCTGGAAGTCCTGGTGCGCCGATTCTCTCCCTCCGTCTCTCTCTCTCTCTCCCCCTCTCTCTCTCTCTCTCTCTGCCTGCCTCTTTCTCTCTCTGTCACTCTCAAATGAAAAATAAAAAAAGGTATATATTCATAATTTAAAAGTTCTTTTCCCCTTAGAATTTTTAAGCGAAAATAAACAGAAAAATTACTCAAGACATCAAATTATTAACCTTTATAAGGATTTACCTTCTTATTAGCTCACACTTTAAAAGAGGTGTTGTTGTTGTTATTGTGTGTGATATTTGTATTTTCATTCATGTGCCATATGTTCATTTTAATTATTTCTAAGCTTGAAATTTTTTTTTGTCTATTCATTTTTCCATTATGATTAGTAATCTTTCATGTCCTCATTCTACATACAATTCTTCAAACATGTTTAGAAATCTGTGTATTTCTGAGAATTCTCCACTCAGGAATATAAATTTAAGTAATTTCTCCCTGAAAAATGACAATGTAGCATTAATTTTTATATTATCATTGTAATATGGTGGCAATGAACTTTTCCACATATTGTTCTCTCCATTCCTGTCCATAGGGGTACTTCATTCTCTATTGGAATCTTCACCAATCACGGCACAATAGTGAAATTCAAAATGACTTTCTCCAAAACCTAATCTCATATTGTGATGATTGCTATTCAGTCAAAATAAAGGTTGTATTTACAAAGGAATGTCTATTTAGTTAATTTAGACATATACAAATAGCTTTGTATATGTGCATGAATATTATGTGAAGTAATACTTTATACATTCTCAATACTTAATGTTTAATTTTCTATTCACTGCTAAGACAACTTTCTTAGAAATATTTTAAATAAATATCCTATTTCTCTCTTACTTAAATTCTACAAGTTACTTAGAATTATCTAACCCATAAACACCATACGTTTATGAAATAAAGTTGCTGTGTGTGTGTGTGTGTGTGAGTGTGTGTGTATAATAGTGTTAAGATCAATCCCTTTCCTTTCTCCCAGCACATTTCTATTGTTATTTAGCTTGGATTTGCTATTTGCCTTAACAAAAGAGAATCTGCTCATGGAAAGTGTCATGAAATTTAATAGAAATTAATTTTACCTCTGAAATTTTTTTTTTCCCTGAAACCTGGTCAACTGCCAAAATTTTTTTCTGTGGAATGAATGAACTGTAGATGTACAATGCATTTGTTCTTGCCTCAGCAGACCAGGATTTGGCTTTCTTTCTTGTTTGTCTGTAGGAAATGCAGATAAGGATAATTGTAATAAGACCTGGGCAAAATTTCAAGGTGCCTGCCAAAACACATGTCTGCCCAACACACAAGGGAGATGATAGTCTTTATCTTTAAACTCCAAATTTACCAGTGTTTCATTACAGCCTTCTTTCAACCTCATTCAATTAAAATTGCATATTTTTAAACATACTAAAGCATATACCTACTGCCCAACAATTATTCTTATTTCCCATGGTTCGTAGTCCTAATTTGATACACTGAAAGGATGGTTGTAGGGTTTTACTTGGCTTGGCATGGTCTTGTATTTTCTTATATAATAGATTAAACAATACATCTAAAAAGCTTGAGTTAATTGTTTGCCTGAAGCAATCTCTCCAGCCAATGATAGTCTTGGAAGGAGATATATAATTTTTGGCTTCATTATATTATTCTCTCTGCAATAGAGACAGATGTACATAATTCTGGACTATAGATTCTGCAACTAGAACTGAAATTTTTTTATTTTTACATATTTATTTTTATTCATTTATTTCAGAGAGAGAGAGAGAGAGAGGAAGAGAAGAGAAGAGAAGAGAAGAGGAGGGGAGGGGAGGGGAGGGGAGGGGAGGGGAGGGGAAGGGAAGGGGAGGAGAGGAGAGGAGAGGAGAGGGAGAGAGAGAAAGCATGCCAGAGCATCCAGCTGTTACAAATGAACTCCAGACATATGCACCACCTTGTGATTCTGGCTTATGTGGGTCCTGGAGAATTGAACCTGGGTCCTTTGGCTTTACAGGTAAACATCTTAATGGCTAAGCCACCTCCAGCTCTGGAGTTGAACACTTTTTCATACACTGAGAGGAGACAGAAATTGACTGGAAACCAGGGTAACAGACCCCCAAAAGTAAATCGGTTTGTATTCCTTCATTAAAAGTAAGAACTGTCACTAAACTTGCAGGAACCTGGATGTTAAACTCTCCAGGAAAGATGTCTAGATTAAACTAGATAACAGACACTCTGATCTTTACTTAAGATTACTGACAAAGGTGTAAAATTTGGTCTGTGTCCATAGTAACCCGCTGACTTGGTCTTCCCCACATAGCCACTCCCCATAAAAGCAAACAAACAAACAAAAAAGCATATCTGAGTCTTGAGGTGGGCTTTTCAAACCCCCTTATGCTTCCCTAAGCAAGAGCTCTACCTTGCTTCCTTCTCTTATGTTTCTAGGCTTAAACCCCTTCTCTTCTCCCTCTTAAAGCTTTAAGCTGTAAGAAGCTATTCCTGAACCTTAACCCATGGTCTATGTATTTCATTCTTCACATTCATGGAACAAGGATAGTGAAACACACCAAATTATCAGTGCATTGGTGACATATAACCCTAGATTCCTGTATCAACACTTAGAAGCTAAAAGCACACAATTTTTATGTTACAGATAAGTAGTTAATAGTAATTTTGATTTAACAAAAAAAATATGGGATTAAGGATGATAATTTCCTTCCCAGAAGGAATTTAACAATTGTTGTCATTAATTGGGGTCACAAGTGATCAATTCCCCCCTCACATTTCATATGCCACATTCCATGCAAGTTCCTTCCTCACAGTGCAAGATTTCCACTCCAGTCCCTGAGAAGGCTTAGAACCACCACACTTTCCTTCCTGGATTCCTTCCTATTGCTTTTAACCTGCCATTGTCTTGCCTGGCATTAAGTAAATTGCTGGGTTCCAAAACACACTTTCAGATTTTGAAATTTACATCAAATAATACTTTAAAGTCTTTAAAGATGATTATAGCAGCTAAAAAGTACTCCAAGACTTCCTGCCAAGATGGCAACCACCTAGCTGCCCTGCCAAGAACGCAGGCAGCTTTGGTGGATTACTGCTTGAGAATTCAGGCAACTTTGGCACCCCTGTCAGGCAGTAGGTAGGCAGCTTTAGCAAATGGGAGCCAAAGCCCAGGCTGCTTGGCAACTGCCCCAGGCTGCCTCAGATTCCCATCGTGCTAGAGCCCAGGCTGATCCATCCACCTACCTACCCATACACTGTCATGGGCAGACCACAGCTCAAAAGAAATAACATGAAAAATCAAATGCAAGAAAACCCAGTTAGACCACCCAGTCCTACAATGAAAGCAACAAACCAAAACATAGAAGAGTTATTAGAATCAGAACATCAAATTGAAGCTATGAGCAATGCAACTATGACCAACCTACTGGCAAAACTTGCAGGAAAGCAACAAAGGACCAATAATCGTGTGGATGCCATCATTAAGATAGAATAATTTGATAAGAGATTGGGAGGAGTTCAAATAGGGTTAAGAGTTTGTGAAAGAGTGAAAAAAAGAGGACCTTAAAAATCAGCTGGCCATACTAAATGAAGACATAAAGAAATGCAAGGATGAATTCCAAAAATCATCAAGAAAATCAGAGAATGATGTGAAAAGGGAGCTTGACAGAGTGATGGAAACAATACATAGAAAAGTGGTAGAAAATGCAAACTTAATCGAACAAGTCTTAAAACTCTCTAGAGGCTCTCAAGAATAGAGTCAGCGAAGTGGAGAATAGAAACTCTGATCTGGAAGATAAGATGGAAGAAACAGTTCAAGAGTTCAAAAACTTCAGTAAGTTTAAAAGTTCATGTGAACAGAACATGAGGGAATTGTGGGATACACTTAAACATCCTAATATCAGAATCACTGGAATACCAGAAGGAAAAGAATTTCAGACCAACGGCATGGAGAACTAAGTTAACAAAATATTGAAGAAAACTTCCCGAGTCTCTTAAAAGAAAGGCCCATCAAGATACAAGAAGCCAACAGTACTCCAAACAGACTGGACCAAAGGAGAAACTCTCCAAGACATATTATCATTAAGACTTTAAACATTGACACCAAAGAGAAAATCCTAAAAGCAGCTAGGGAAAAACAGCACACCACTTTCAAAGATAACCCCATCAGAATTACTTCAGACTTCTCAGTGGAAACCCTGAAAGCTAGAAGGGCCTGGAGTGAAACTCTCCAAAGACTAAGAACCTATAGATTCCAACCCAAACTACTCTACCTGGCAATAGTATCCCTCATAATAGATGGTGAAAGAATGTACAAAAAACTCAAAAATCCAAACAGTAATAAGTCAAGCCCCACTCACAAAAATGGACAAAGAGCTAAACAGGCAGTTCACAGAGGAAAAAACACAAATGGCAAACAAACACTTAAGAAAATGTTAATCATCCCTAATCATCAGAGAAATGCAAATTAAAACAACTATGAGATTCCACCTTACCCCAATAAGAATAGCAAACATCAAAAAAACAAATGAAAATAAATGCTGGCGAGGATGTGGAGAAGTAGGAACACTCATACACTGTTAGTGGGAATGTAGGATGGTACAACCACTTTGGAAAGCAATATGGAGACTCCTGAAAAAGCTGACTATAGAGATACCAAGAGACGTAGTTATTCCCTTACTGGGCATCTACCCTAAACCCTTCAAACCACAGGCTAGAGTGATTTGCTCAACCATGTTTGGAGTGGCTCAATTCGTAATAGCTAAGAGCTGAAATCAATCCAGGTGTCCATCACTAGAGGAATGGATAACTAAGATGTAGTATATCTACAAAATGGAATTCTACACAGCAGTAAGAAAAAGTGACACAAAGAAATTTGAGGAAAAATGGGTGAACCTGGAACAGATCATTCTCAGTGAACTTACCCAATCACAGAAAAAAAAAATCCCCACATAGTCTCACTCATCTACAGCACCTAACCTGAATCTACCTTACATACCCAGCAAACACTTTATGGACTAGACGCTAGGATGGATGGGAAGGAGGGGAGGGCATCGAAGGGGTGGGAAACACTAATCTAGACCCAAACAGTAATGGTACCATAAAATTCTACTTCCTAAAAGGCACACCAAATGCTTTAACCCTCACTAGGCCCTTACAGGAAACACCTGAACCACAAGATGCTGGAGAGGGTAGGATCAAGTCTAACCTGAACCTTCTACATCTTCCCTCCCTCCCTCTCCCTTCCCACCTCCTCTCTAACTCTTGTACATTAGTTATATTTTTCTGTATTTTCTTAGTGGGCACTGACCTGTAACTCCCAGTACCAGCATGGGGCTATCATCCACAAAAAGCTTTTGATCAGAGAAACCTACAAGGTTTCCTAAAAGAATGACAAATATCTGTCAGAGTACTTGATGACCCACCAAAGGTTAGTGGTAAGACCCTATTGCGGAAGACACCATATGCAGCTGACACATAAAATGGAATGGCATTGCTGGAAGCCAGGAGAGAGTCAGTCCCCACACAGTCAGTGCATCTAGTGCCAGAAGGTGCTACATGGGCGACTGGGGAAAATGACCAATATCTGTCCAAGCAAGTCATGGTCTATCCTACTTAGCAACAAATAACCAGCTGTGATGCCCACACAAGTGCAATAGTGGCACACAGCCATGGTGGGGAACCAACTGCTCTTGATTTGGCTAACTGATCTCCTCAGTGGTAAGGGACCCATAGCTGGAGCTGGGAAACAAGTCAGAATCATATCCAAACATAAGCCCTCTTTCAAATATCAAGCTACCATCAATCATGGCCTACAAGAGGGCCTACACCTATTAAACTTTCTATTAAAAAAAAAAAGTAAGGGTTATTTCATTTGTCCTGGATCTAACTTACTCTCTGTTGGAGAATCTGCTTCTTTTTTTCAGATAGATGCACATCCTAAGGAGAGAGCCACCCCATCATATCTCAAAACGGCACTGGCTGAAACTAAGGAAAATTGGCGAAACAAGCAAGGGTGTTGTTTTCCTGAGGAACCAGATACCAGCACAAGGGGGAAGGAGAACAACACAGAGAAAAATCAACTCCTACCAAATCAGAGAGCCAGAACCTCAGAGGCCCCCAACACCTCATCACTGAAGCATACCAAAAATGAACCCAACATGTTTCAGGGAAATTTTGCAGAAGAAGGGGCGGAAAGAATGTCAGAGCCACATGTTGGGTCATTATATACAGAGTCATTTATCGTACCAATAACTGTGGGCTAACTCCACAATGCTTGACCCATATACCTCAACAAGGAGGGGCCAATGGGTAGGAGGTAGGTCATGGATGAGCCTAATAATGGTACCAAACTGCCTGTATTTGCTGAATAGAAAACTAATATATATATATATATATATATATATATATATATATATATATATATGTAATTTTTTTAAAAAAGTACCCCAAATTTTGGTGGCTTTTGTCCATTTAATATAAATATAACAGAATGCTCCAGAAAATAAAAAACAAATGTGGATTTTTTTTCTGTTTCTTTTCTTTGAAATTAATGACATACTTTGTATACATAACTCATGTGTTAGTATCATCTTTGCCCTCCTCCCTACCCCCATTCTGCTGGTGGTGGCTCTCAGTGTGGTTGCTACGTTATGTGTTCTGGGAGCAGCAGCCAGTTACGAGGGGTGGGGTAAGTAATGCCCTGGGCATGATGTCCCAACCTATGGCTCTTACAATCTTTCTGCCCACTCTTCTGCAAAATTCCCTAAGCTTTGGTGGATGTTTATATGTCTACTTCACTAATGAGCTCACAGAAGCCTCTGGATTTCTGCTTTGGTAGGTGTTGAGGATCTTCAGCATTTGTCTCTTTCACCCTGGCACTGATTGTCAGGCTTACCATAGAAACAGCACTCTTGCACATCTCCCCAATTTCTCTGTTGTTTCACCTGGGCTTTGGCCAAAATGTTAAGATGGTTCATCTCCTCTGGTGTTTCTACTTTCTGAAAAAGAAAAACAGATTCTTCAATGGACAGTGAAGTCACATAGGGTTGAATTAGAGAAGTCTTATTAATTTAGGGAGATTTTGATGGATGTAACCCCTTTTTTGGCCAAAGACTTGTGGGAGCTTGAAATTGAAGAGCATAATCTTTGTCTCCATAGGATTCAGACTTGGTTCCCAATTACAGACATGGGTACTTTTTCACTGAGCAGATCTCTTTGCCAACCAGAAAGCTATTGGTTACCCACCAAGGCTGTGTGCCATTATTGTACTGTGTGTACATCTTGTCAGACTGGTTGCTTCTGAGTAGCTTAGGCCCCTGACTGCTCAGACCATTGTTGGCCACTTTCACCCAGTAGCTGATGTAGTGCTTTTCAGCAGTAGGTGGGCTAATTGCCTGTGGACTGGCTCTCTTTCAGATTCTAGGCAGATCTCTAAATGTTCTGTATCAGAGAATTTACTGTCTTCAGCAGTAGGGTCTTATGTTTTAAAAACTGAGGATAAATTTTCCAAACTCCATGTCTGAGAAAAGGATAACTTGGTGTATTCTCATCAAGCATGGTAGATGTAACTCATCTGTAGAGTGCTTGTCAATTATGTACAAAGTCCTGTGGTTGACTTCCAAAGCTACTAGAAAATAAAACTAACAAAATTTCTTTAGTGGAATGGAGAAAATGAATTGCTGGGCGAAGTGCTGGTTGTGTAAACATGAAAACCAGAGGGGTGATGGCTACATTGCATGAACTCTTAGAAGCCAGAAACCTGAGTGGGTTCTATATTCCCAGTGTGCTGACAGTGGAATGGCAATTGTTGATAGGAGAATTGCTCAGAAGCTTGCTGATCAGATAGCCTGTCTAGAGTGGTGAACAACAAGAGATTCTGCCTCAAACAAGGTAGAAGGTGAGGACCAACTTGAAAGTTGTCCTCTGATCTCTACATGGATGCCATAGTAAGTGTGTACCTACATGTTAATGCATGCATACACACATACACACACATACATGAACATGCCTACAACAAATCAGAACTTGAGATCTGAAACAAAAACTTCTTAGCAATCTGAATAATGAAATTGATTTAATATTTTTTACTTTAAATCCATAGAAAATATATTTAAATGAAATATACTGAAAACTTTACTTCTGATATGAGTATTCAAATGTATTTTTATTACTACTATTCCAAAATTCAGTAGTGGTACCCAAAAAAGAAAATATAAACAATTAATGGCAGAACAGGAACAATGATTTATTTAGAGGACATATACACATGAATATAATAAATGAAAAAGTTATTTTTGTTTTTGGTAGTTTAAAGTTTAACAAGTATTTACATCAATGAGTTTGATAAATGTGATTTGTGATATACCCATATTTTCCATATATTTGCATGACTTTTTAATCACAATACTTTTACTTCTACTCTAAATATTTAACTAAAAATTATTTTTTCAAATAACAATAATTTAAGTTACATCATATTGATCTTGATTTATTTTAAGTCATAGTGCTCCAATTCAGAAATTCAAATTTACTTGTTTTCATGTGCAGTTTCTTTGCCTCCAACCAACATGTAATTTGTGAAAGTTTTGCTTCATTTACTGGTATAACCATAGCATATGCAACAAATATAATATAAAAATTATATAATCAAATTTCTTCTCAAATCTTTCTATGCTCAGCATATATTCCCTCATTTGTATATTTGAAGATTTCATTACTGATCTTGAAATTCTTATTTTTGCTTTCTTTTTTTATTTTGTCAAACAGTGGCAGTAAACTTCTTTTGAAAATATGATTTTATGCATATGTATATTCATATATATATATATATGGAGTAAGTCCTGCTGTCTCCTAAACTCTAACCCAGAAGAAATTAGAACAGCTTTCACCATGCTGGAGTTTCTACCAGTAGTTTTCCCTTCTACTCACAACACTTATTTGATCAGACTTTAGCCATTTAATTCATTTAAACACCAGAAACTTTTGTGATTATAAAGTCTATCCCATAGCCCAATCAATTGGAAGATACCAACATGATATGGTGTAGACATCAAATTCCTCATTGGGGCATGAATGTACACTGAGCATGACCTCAGTGTACAGAACCTCAGTGTAAAGTCTTGGGTCTGCTGAGAATATGTACTTATTTGCGATTTTCTATGCTAAGGAAATATTAACAGCCAACAACACTTCATTGTAAATTGCTGAAGTGTTTCAGAAAAGCCAGAAAGTGTTCAAAGGATCAAAAGTCTTACCAGAAAAGAATGTCAATCAATAATTTCTTGTGCCTTTGTAAACAACTCCAAAAAATCCACTCCTTCTTTCCACTGTACTTCTTTATAACATTTGACAATGTAACATTATTTTTTTTTATTCTTCCATTGCACTGGTTAATTAACTAAATTCTACATACTTCAATTTCATCAGGATATTAAAAACGCCTTTGACATTAACAATAAACTTTTTGAACTTATCTCAATTATTTTTCCTGAGAAGAATTTGAACTAACAAGTTCATTTTGAAATACTGCTTTGTTTACAAAGATAAGAACAAACAATACAGCTTATATAATGAAACATAATAATTTTTTCTAATGTACATCATTTATATAGTAAGAGAATAAAAGCTAACCCTTTAATGGATGGAAATTTTGAAGCAGATAGAATTAATAAGACTTTACTTAGAACAAAATATTATATGAATATAGAAGCTGGAGAGATAGGTGTCTTTGTAGTTTAGGCACTTACCTGCAAAGCCTAATGACCCAGGTTCTATTCCCCAGTGCCCACGTAAAGCATGATGCACAAAGTGGTACATGCTTCTGAAGTTCATTTGCAGTGGTGAGAGTCCCTGGTGAATCCATTCTCTCTCCCTCTAGCTCTCTGCTTGCAAATAAGTAAAAATATTTTTAATTATATGGATATTACTATACTAAATTTGTAATAATGTTTTAAGTATTGAGCAATATTACATGGACTATTTCTTGATATTCTGAGAACAACTTGAGAATGCAATGAAGAAAACTATTAGATGTTATGGTAAGTAATATAAAATTACAATATTTTGTTGTTCTTTATAGATTTTTATTTATATTTTTAAATGTATACATTTTATGCTGAAAGTAACCTCCTTAGCCTTCCCTTCGCTTTCCTTTCAATACATATATTTTACTTTTTTGTTTATTTATTTATTTATTTATTTATTTATTTATTTATTTATTTGAGGGTGATAGACAGAGAGAGAGAATGGGCGTGCCAGGGCCTCCAGCCACTGCAAACGAACTCCAGATGCGTGCGCCCCCTTGTGCATCTGGCTAACATGGGTCCTGGGGAATCAAGCCTCAAACCGGGGTCCATAGGCTTCACAGGCAAGCGCTTAACTGCTAAGCCATCTCTCCAGCCCCATATTTTACTTTTTGAGACTAGCGTAATTCACTTAATATGACTATCTCTAGGTGCAACCATTTTCTTCAAAGCAACATGATTTTGTTTTTCTAACAACAAATACTGTTGAAGAAGTAGATAAAAGAAAGTCCTCATATACATCTGGTGGGAATGTAAACTATTCTAGCCACTTTGAAATTCAGTATGGAAGTGTCTCAATAAACTAGAAATAGATCTTCCATATGGTCAAGTTTATACCTTTGCTGGATGTCATCCAAAGGACTCCAAGTCAACATATCACAGAGATATATTATATCAATGTTTATTGCAGCACTAATCCCAATAATTAAATTATGGAGTCAAACTAGGTCCAACAACAGAGGAATGGGCAAAAAGGAATGTGTTATTCACACACAGGTAAATTTGTATTGTTGTCTTGAGACAGGGTCTCATTTTATATATCCACAAGACCTGGAACTCTCTGTGTAGACTATGCTAGTGTATAACAGGTATTCAGCACTATATGTGCATTCATTTACCAAATTAAAATATTTAAATATTATAGAATTTTATATTTGCAGGAAATTTTCAAACTTTAAATATTTCACATTAGATTGTATAAAGATGATAATAATTTTCAATAAATAGATTATATTTTGAGATTCACTCTTTATTAAAAGAAGAACATCAAGGTTAATAATTTAATATATACCCAATAATCACAATTATATCTTACAAAAAGAAATATAAGAGTAAAAACAATAATGAGCACTCTAGCATTCTAGAATGCAATAAAGTATGATAGATATTTTGATCATCAAGATTTTATATACAGAAAATTCTTTACAGCTAGTAAGAGATCAACATTATGAATATAATAAAACTTGTCACTTTTTAATGCACAGAACTTAGTTTTCCAGAAGCATCTTTCTGCTTTCTTGGTATTCATAAAACTTTTTTTCCTAGATCTACGAATATTTTAGTTTATAGGAGTATTTATATACCCATTACAAATTTAAATACTTTAGACAAAGGATATTGTATAAAAACGGTACCCTGTTAAAAACTCATGTTTGTTTGATAGTTTATGAAGTAATACTACTGGTCCAGTTTTGTATGTTTAATGCTACTTTGTCATCCACCATTCAAGTAACACGTATTTACTTTCATATGGGCACAAATTTCATATATTTTTATTAGCAGTAGTCTATAAATAGAACTGTTTTTGTATTTGTGACATAGTATTTCTGTAAAAATGAATGATGTATGATAAGATATCATTTATTTTGCCATTAGCATTTAAGAACAATAGGCAAGTCTCTGTCATGTTTAGAACTTTGAAACCTGAATCAACTTTCCATGGCCTAGAGTAGCATTTCTCAAATTAAACTTTATAGAAAACTTATTTTAAGAATAATTGATTATTTACCCTTGTGCTCAGTTTTCTGAATAAAAACGTCTAAAAATAAAAGTCAGACCATATATGTTTTTAAAGCATGAAAACTTTATTCAAAGGCAGAATGAAGTATGACAACCATTAGTCTAGGAGGTACAATATTACGTTGCTAAGCTTAGCATATTATGTTTTGGTTCAGCCTAGGTTTTGAGTAAATCAAGCCCATGCTCCCCATAATAACTGCTGAACTGTCTTAGCCTGCCTTTATAACACTGAGAAAGTTAAAATTAATCAGAAATTTATTGGCTCACCTTTCTGGAGGTTATAAAATTGATTATCAAGCTTGTTTCACCTGGCAATATCCTTCTTGCTATATCCATAAACCATGCAGGGAGAGAGGGTGACAGAGAAAAAACAACTTGCCAAAAGTGCTCTTAAATGACACAACCAATACTTCCCACAAGTGTGGAGCCTCTAGCCAGTGAAACTGTTAGAGTGGTAACTGCATTCCAACATGAACTTCCAGAGTGACAAGCATTCAAACTATAGTGAAAACCTTATGCAAACTCTTACACAGATGTTCCTCTTTATCCCAGACTCTCATTTGCTTCTTTGGAGAGGGTAAGCTTAGCGACAAAATAAACAGCAGCATCTTGGTGTTCAACCTTCATAGTGTGACATATCTGAACACTATTTTTTTTCCTAAACCAAAGTCAAATGTGCACAGCAATCAAGGAAATATAAAGAAAAGCACTGTCTTCACCTGTTTAAGAAACTGTGCTCCTGACCTGATTATCAACTGAAATTCATTCATTCATTCATATGTTGTCTGAACTATCTTTGAATTAGCCATAAGATTTCCTTAAGTACGTGCTGCTTTTATGAACATGAAGCTAAACATTATAGATTTTTTTTTTATAAAAGTATATTCTGCCGGGTATGGTGGTTCATGCCTTCAATCCCAGCACTTATGAGGCAGAGAATGTAGGATCACTCTGAGATTGAGCCCAGAGTGGGACTACATAGTAAATTCCAGGTCAGCCTGGACTAGAGTGAGAATCTACCTCAAAAAAAAATCACTTTCTGATTTTTAACTTTAATTGCATCAATGTGCATTAACTTAAGGATACTAATACAATCAAGAATCTATATCTATATCTATATCTATATCATATATATATATATATATATGTATGTATGTATGTATGTATGTATATACACACACACACACACATTTGGTTAGAAAGATTCAACAAGATTGCAAATTAGTATCATAAATAAGATGTATGTAATATCAAAAAAGACTGCTAATAAGAAATAAAATCAATTGTTAACTTCAACTTTATTTTAAATATCTTGAGTCACTTAAATATTGATCAAATTTTGTATATAAAGTTCTAGTGCAATTGTATCAACAAGTAAGTAGTTTTCAAATGTTTTCTCTTTCTATGTCCAGGCAAGATAATTTTATATATCATTAAGTAATGACACTCATGGTAGTAGTTTACATTGACCAAAAAGCCAATAAATCTCCATAACTGGAACAGTTTATGCTGCTGTTATTATTCTATAGTAAATATTTGTTTGAATTTAAGAAATATTAGTAATATACAAAATAGAACTTTTCATTATTAAGTTTATTTTAACATTAAAAATAGATAAAAAATAAAGGCTGGCATACAAACATGGATAGAGGAGTAATAAACTTGAAAACAGTGAATATAATCTGATAGGAACAAATATTTTGAGAGACATGAGTTAAAGAGAGGAATTACCCAAACCCTCAACTAAATATTAAAAATTTCACATATTCCACTTAACATGAATTGTAGTCATGGAGTCCCGTATCTGGTATAATATGCAGCCTATTTCAATATGTAAAAAAGGGGAAAAAAGATTAAAATACTTCCCTTTTGCTATTACAATACATGCATATAGTATATTCTAATCTTATTTCCCCCCACTTACACTCTCTTATCCCATCTCCATCGCATTTACACTCTTCTTCACCAGTCTGCATCTTACTGTAGCACTCTCTTTTTTTTTCAACCTGTTGAGGTAAATTCAGCTGGCTTGCATGATTATGGGCAGAATGTTATTTACTCTGTAATAAAGTCAAATGGTTAATATTACCAGATTTTTATTTGAAAATAACACCTTGGTTTCAATAAGAAAACATTTTAAATATATTTCAGAGGTTTTGTGGTTAGCCCATTTCTGAAGATGTAACTTTAGAAGTGATTCTGGCAAGAGTTGGCTCAGGTTTTAAGTGTCATGGAACATAATGGTCAAGAGAAAAATTAAAATGCCAAAGAGATAACTACTAGCATTCCTGAAGTGGAACAAAGAGGACATCATATGCTTAGTAAGACTTCACCCTGATCACCAAGGATACCAGAGAAATTTAATAATTACTTCAATAATTCATACAAGATCTATATTTCTCTGTGTACATTACATATTTATGAAATGCTATTTTCCTGAAAAGAAGAAAACACATTGATTTTTCTTCTGAGTGACTTATGCCTCTTGACTAAATTGTTCTAAAGTAACTTGAATGTCAAGGCATCAAAATCTCTGGTGAAAAAAATAACAGGGGGAAAAAAAAAAACTAATAGTGTAATGAAATTAAGGCTGTTTAAAACTTCCTGAGAGTGGTCAAGCTATTGACTACAGAAGATATATTTGACTAACTTCCTAAACATCTTTTACTCCAGGTAATCTTGTATTGCTGCCAAAGCTTTGATCTTATAAAAATAAAACTATTCATATTAAATTAAATTACGTCATAAAATGCATGTATATAGATATTTCACAAGAGTAGAAAAGTGTTTGAAAAATAGAACATATAAATAGAATTAAGAAAAATAATATATTGACAATTTAATATTTTATTTACTTTTCAGATTCATTATTTAGGTAATTCTTTATTAGTTATGTACACTCATGTTGGTACCATCATTAGCCCCTCCCTGTCTTCCCCCCTCTGCAGGGATTCATCATTGGGGAATATGGGTTGTGCATTGTGGGATAGCCATTAGTTATGGGTAAGAGGCAATGTCTCTATACATAATGACACAAAGTGTGGCTCTAACAATATTTCCACCACCTCTTCCTCATATTTACCTAAGCCATGTTGGGTTCATTTAAGTTCTACTTCAGTGATGAGGTCTTGGGAGCCTCTCTGTCTTTGGATATCTGATTTGGTAAGAGTTGAGAGTTCTCTGTGTATATTTCCTCCACTCTTGTGTTGGTACCCGATTTACCAAGAAAGTAGCTCTTTTGCTCACTGCTCTAATTACTCTATAGTAATTAGACAGTTTCAGCTGGGGACCTGTTGAGGTGCAAAGAGCTGATTCTCTTCAGGAACTGTGTCCATCTGAAAAACAGAAGCAAATTCTATAATGGAGAGTAAAGTCAGCACCAGATAAATGGGGTAACCATGATTATTTTATTATTTATTTGTTTATTTTATTATTTTTCTTCAAATTTCATTGTGTCATTTTTCCTTATTGCTGTGTAGCCTATGATTGGTGGGAGCTTGATACTGGAAAGTGGACCCATTTTTTAGATATGGTTCTGACTTGTTTCTCACCTCCAGCTATGGGTTCTTTCCATTGAGTGGACCCATTAGCCAAATCAAAAGCAGTTCTTTACCCACCATGGCTATGTGCCATTATTGCACTTGTGTGAGTGTCATGTCAGGTTGTTTGCTACTGAATAGCTTAGACCATTAGCTGCTTGGACAGATGTTGGTCATTTTGCCCCAGTTGCTCATGTAGCACCTTCTGGCAAATTCCAGCCAGGTTGTTCCATGTTCCATAACAACAGCATATGGTGTCTTCAGAAGTAGAATCTTGCTACTAACATTTGGTGGGTGATCAAGTACTCTGACAGAAATCTGTCTTCTTTTGAGAAGCCTTGTAGGTCTATCTGATCAACAAATGATTGTGGATGTTAACCACATGCTAGTACTGGGAGTTACAGGCCAGCACTAAGGAAAAGAAGGAAGAAAAAGATAGGTAATATAAAAGAGATAGAGAGAAGAGATAGAAGAGGGAGAGAGAGAAACAAGAGAAGATTAAGGTTAGTTTTCATCATACTCTCTCCAGGATCTTGTGATTCAGGTATTCCCTCTAAGGATCTGATGAAGGTTCAACCATTTAGTCCATCTTTTAGGATGTAGAATTTTATGATACCATTGTCATTTGGGTCCTGTTTTGTGTTTGCCACCCCAACCCTTACCTTCCCCTACTGCCCCAACCTCCCTATTGTCCAGTCCTTGAGATGCTTATTAGGTATGTCACCATCTTGGGCAGATTCAGGTTAGGAGCCACTGATGAATGAGACTATGTGACAATTATCTTTCTGTTATTGTGTGGTTTCATTGAGAATGATCTGTTCCAGGTTCAACTGTTTTTCTTCAAATTTCATTGGGTCATTTTTCCTTACTGCTGTGTAGAATTCCATCATGTAGATATATTAGATCTTGGTTATCCATTCATCTAATGATGGACATCTTGGTTGATTCCAGATCCTAGCTATTATGAATTGAGCAGATGTAAACATGGTTGAGCAAATCTCTGAAATGCATGTGGAGCTTTTAGGGTAATAGCCTGGGTCTACGCATGAGGTGGGAGGCAGCAGTGAGAGGGAAGGTGTTGACATTTGAAGATCCCCTGGGGGGATGCCAGTCAGGTGATTTTTTTAATTAACATTGAAGTGAACTAGCTCAGTTGGAAGATAGATTTTTAAATTAGTAGAGGTGTATCTTATAATTAGGAAAATAAGGTGTAGAGCAAACACAGTTAAGTATGATTGGAAGTTTGCTAAAAATATAAGGAACATTTCTTTACAATATGTTTACCATACAGAATTTCCTGATAGTTTAAAAGCATTAGAACAAATGTGACAGATTCAATAACTTGATGTCCATTCTCCCCTTAAAATTTGAACCTGCAAATATGTTTGTCATTTTGAATTACCAATATTTAACTTTTATAAGTTGAATTACATCTTCCAAAACTATGTGTTCAAAAAGATTTTAATGAGGACCTACTACTCAATGGAAAGTTACTCATGGTAAATAATTTATTTGGGTATCGTGTTACCTTTAATTCACAAGCATGACTTTTTTTAAAGTATCTGTTTAAGTACAAAATGTAAATGACATATTAAAATACAAATTCAAGACTCTGCAAGGAATACAGAAAATTTAGTTGCCCACAGAAATGATCACTTTTAAAGTATACTTTTATAATTTGAAGCTATACCCATATTTAGAAAAAATGTATTTTTAATTCCCAGACAGTATGATACCTATTTCAAAGGTAATTATATGCACTGTAAGAAAGTGTCAAGGAAGTTTCATGGACTGTTTTTCATTGGTTGTTTTCATTTTCACTGGCACACAATCACTGTCTTTGGCAACTTAGAGATCATTTTATTGAAATGTGGACCTAAACATTCTAATTTAACTCCTTACATTAACATCAATTTCCCCAAATGGAATTTTTTTTTCATGTCAAATATAGACATTCAAATAAATCAAGTGAATTACTATGAAGTAAATTTCTCAAGACACAATATTTATTTATATTATACTAGCTATTGGTAATTAAAATTGTATCACATTTAAAAAAAATATTTTCCCAATCCCTATTGTTTGATTTATGTTCAAAGTAGCTAAAGTTCTATTACAAAATCATTTTTAGGGCTGGAGAGATGGCTTAGTGGTTAAGCATTTGCCTATGAAGCCTAAGTACCCCAGTTTGAGGCTTGATTTCCCATAGACACTGTTTTCCATTATGGTGTTGCACATAGGCCAACAAAGGAAGATTGCTGTGAGCTTGAGGCCAGTCTGACACTACATAGTGAATTTCAGGCTGGTCTGGTATAGATTAAAACCCTACATCAAACAACAACAAACACTAAAAAGAATAGTCACTGTTTAGATATGCTGGAAGTTCTATGTACTGCATCATCTAAAATTGAAAACATGAATTAGTTAACTTTTATGGGCAACCTCAAAGATATTTCATCACTTTTTTTCCTTAAACTTAACTAAATTTTCATGTTAAAATAAACCGTCTTTACAAATACTTCAAAATAATCCTGAAAGAAAAAAATGTGTTAGAACTGTATGAATCTCAGAGGATTACTTAAAAGGAGTAAGGGGAAAAAAAGTACATGTGGGGGTTTGATTCAGGTGTCCCCATAAACTTAAGTTTCTGAATACTTGGTTCCCCAGCTGATGGTAATTTGGGAATTGGAGCCACCTGGAGGTGTTGTATTGTTGGAGGCAGGCTTATAAGTGTTATAGCCAGCTTCCCTTTGCCAATATTTGGCACACTGTCCTGTTTCTGTTATCCGCCTGATGTTGGTGAGGAGGTTATGTCCACCCTCTGCTCATGCCATCATTTTCCCCTGCCACCATGGAGCTTCCCCTTGAGTCTGTAAGCCAAAACAAACCTTTTTGTCCCGCAAGCTGCTCTGAGTTGGGTGCTGGCTGCCAGAAACATGAATATGACTGAAGTAGTATGAAACCCACACTTTTTATTTATTTATTTATTTATTGTTTGTTTGTTTGTTTGTTTGTTTGTTTTTCTAGGTAGGGTCTTACTCTAGCCCAGGCTGACCTGGAATTCACTACGGAGTCACAGGGTGGCCTCAAACTCATGATGATCCTCTTACCTCTGCCTCCCAAGTGCTGGGATTAAAGGCGTGCACCACCACCCCCGGCCTCCCACATTTATTTTTCTACCCCACCAAAAGTCTAAAGATGTTTTCCTTTGCAGACAATAAACCCATTATTCATTAGGTAAGTACATTATAAACTGTGCTTTATTAGAACCTCCATGTTATAAATAAAGTATTTTCTGAGAATCTGCCAGGACTTCTCATAGATAGTATGTTCTGCATTGGGTTCTTAATTGTAGACTTATGAATAGCCTTATAGTATATTCATATAGGTTTTGTCTTTATAATTACTAAAGAATGAGAATTCAATAGTTTAAATGAATATTTTTGTTACTTAAAATTTACTAACATTTTCATGAAGAGGAAAGAGGAGGGGTATGGCTCATTTGGACAGTCTCAGCATGTTGTCAGTTTAAAGATGATAAGTAAACAGGAATCCCAAACAGAAATCATCCCTGATTTTGTGACTTTACAATTTATCATATAGTTTTAAACAAACATTTTGTCATGAAAAGAAATCACATTTTATTCTTGTACTTAAAAGAGAAAATATCCTGACTCTTTATCTTTCCATGGCCAAGAACAAGGTCTAAATGTGTTTAACTTTTCACACTTACTATGCACATATATACCCTTTCCTATGAAAGCAGTAGAAACTGTGAAACAGTAAGTTGTTTGGAGTATAGTCTCTTCTTCCATCTAGTTTTTGTATTGTCCTAATATTATTGGTAGTCAATGATCAGATTTCATACAACAGAAACTTGAGTCAGAGTTCTTGTTCATTTGAGTGACAAACATGTGCTGAATAGATGTTAGACACTAAGTATCTCATCAGGATCATCCTTTTTCCTAAACGAATCTCTTGCCTGATTCCTGGAAACACTGCCACATTTCTTAGAAATTGTTTCAGAGGCAACACCTGCTTCTTACATTCATTCCCTTGAACATTGGGTCACCTCGATGTTGTAGTGTCATGTCATCTCATCCCAGGGAAAATGGATAAGGAAGAATATCCTCACTTTAGAGACCTGTGTGCTCTGCTTAGCCTTTGATGGCTGTGCTATCAATCTTCCTGTCTAATTTGGCTTCCTCCCTGACTTTTTTCTGTTACTGATGACAGAGAACAATAGTATGTTTTTGAATGTTAAAGTGTACTGTAAATTGGCTTTCCAGCAGACTAAATAGAAGGAATAGTCTGATAGAAGAAGGGTTCTAATTTTTCTGAGACTAGAACTCCTATAGTCAGACTAATGTGAAATCTTATAATAAGTGGAAGATGGTAGAATGAGAGTGCCTGAAATATATGTCAGTCCACGTGTTAACTATTACCAATAATGAATTAAGATGCTATCTGGAGGAAATGAGAGTATTTACTGTACAGGGTATGAAGTTTATGAAACATATCAAAAATCATAGTAATGAAAAATATTGGGTAGCTACTTTTAAACATACTAAAATCATTTGGCACTGAGAAAACTATGAGGAAGTATGGTAAAAATTGTCATTCACTAGCTGTAAGAAGGGATGAAAGGCAGATGGTTTTTCAGTAGCACATAATTACATAAAGTAAAGACTAGACTTTCTATTATAGCTAAGCATCCACTGACAGCAGTCCTCCACAGTATTTCTAATAACAGGTCTTTTATAACAGGTCCAGAATTCTGCTTCCCAAAGATGGTAGTGACACTAACATCAGATGGGTATATGTTGTGGTGATGCTCTTAAAAACATGTATCTTTGTGTTAGCATAATGGCATGAGATGAAATTTCTGACAAAAACTAGCACTTGCTTCTAGCTTGTATATCATCAAAAGACCCTCCTTGCAAATTAGTAGCCTTCTCACAAACTCTCCCAAGGCTTCTCAGAGTTGCTACTTGTACACACAGGACTAATATACAAGCCTTAGCTATTAGCACACTGGGACTAAAAAAAAAGATTTAAAAAATGGTCCCATTTTAAAGGACTTCAAAAATCTAGCCAAAAATTTCAGAAGCAGAGGTGGTATGCAACATGCTGAGAACTACTGAATGCCAACTTGCTGCCAGAATCTATGCCAGCTTTGTAGGTGAATGATGGCCCCAAATAAACTGAAAGGCAAGAAGTATCAAGACAGAAAAAGGAAGAAAGTCATGTAAGGAACAGGCAAATGTGAAGGTCAGAGTAAAGGACCTGTGTTTGGCTAGAATGACACCAAAGGGTCCTGTTCCCATACTGATGTTAGCTTAGGCTGTGTACTGAGGCTAGAAAAATGAACCGCCAGGGACCTCTGCAATACCAAGGGCAACACCTCCATGAAAGTCAGGGGATCTCTTTTCTCCACAGTAGGAGTGAGAGTGAGTGGTGCAATGGTTACAGATTTGTTTTGTTGAAAGCAAGGGTGAAGTAGAGAGGCTCTCCAAACAATAAGTCTTAGTGACAGAACTTAGAACTAAGTCAATATAGTTATTCTAATGTGGTCACAGCAACATCATAGGGCCCCACCAGCAAAATGTTAAGGAAATGGAAGCAGAATGCAGTGTCCAGAGGAATCTTACGTGACATCCAGTGAGGTCAGAGACATAAGGGAATGGAAGAATTCACAGTAAAAATTGAGTCCCTTACCTCATTTTCAGATCTGAGCTGATTCTAGACCCAGAAACTACAAATTGAGGTGTCATGCCTCTAGGACAGAGGCCACCATAGGAGATGGCAAGTATACACAACAATATAACAGGTATTCTCCAGATGGCATATCTGTCACTAATTAGGAAAAGAAAGCTCAGGGATAGGGGATGTACACTCTGGAGATGTCAGCTAAGCTGGCATTGGTCTCCTTACAGTACCTTGTTTGGAGTCACTTCTGTTAATTATGATAGGAAAAAGCATATTCTAGGTAGAAGCATACCTTATTTGCTCATGTGGCTGCTAAGGACTTAAGAAGTGTTCAGCTACTCACATGAGACCTTGTACACTACCATGTAAGAGAGGACGACCCAGTTTCAAGGAAAAGGGTATGTGTGGGGCTCTTAAACAGGGTCAGTGCCTCCCAGGAACTGAAAAATATCAGTGGATGCTTACAATTTGCAAATATTAATTGATAAACACAAAATTCCTTAACACTTAAAGATACATTTCTAAATATCTATTGCTGTATCAAAAGTACAGACTTTGTGTTATTTTCCACCGATATCTGAAAATGAACCTGTACAATTGGATTAAAATTCTACATGTAGCACAGATTGTACTTTGAAATGAACTATTTTATATTATTCAAGCCTCCTATGTGTTAATTCATTTGTCATCCCTGACAGAATATCGTACATAGTCAGTGTTTAAGCAGGAAATGTTTATTTTGGCTCACTTTTGGAAATATTATGCCAGGATCTGTTGGCTTCATGTTTGAATTTTAGGCAGCATATTATATATAAGTTGAAGTGTTTAGCAGGGAAGATACGGTTGTGCCTGGAAAAATTGGACTCCACACACACTTTAAGGTCATTGCCCAAATGTTCTAAATGTCCTAACTTCTATCCACCGTACCCATCTCCTGAGCACCATCCTCCACCTGTACACACACACAAACACACTCATTCACAAATGCTGTAGAGTAAGGATCAAACCAAACCCTCCAGCACATAGACCACTGAGGGACCCCAAAGAGCCAATCTTTTTGCATTGTTTAATCCTAAATTCGTGATTGTATTTTGCTTTTCTCAATTCTGAGCTCCACATTCCTACCCAACACTGAAAATCCTCATATCCAATCCGTGTTTGAGCCTCACTTGACAGATGCAAACAATTACCATCCACTCAAAAACCCAATATCTCTTTACTTAATTGATTTCACAGTTAGTACAGCCAATGGAGCAGATGCATTGTAAATTTACAGAAATCTCTTGTATTTTCACAAATGAAAAATGAAATAGTGAGACTTTTAGAATTCATTCAATAGATTATCATTGACCCAAGAAGAACATTAAGGAAAATGAAAGATAAAATTAAGGGGATTAAAAATAAACAGTGGATGAAAATCCCACAAGGACAGACAGAAACTAAGAAATCAATTAAACATGTATATCTAGTATAGTATTTCAAAGTACTAAGCAATATTAAAATTAAGAACACAATAAGCCTTTAGGAACTCTCAGAGATAGAAAATGAAAGGGAAAAGAAGGGATTATTTAGCTCTGAATGAGAGAAAAGCCAATGTCATGACTGGGTGCCCAAATTTTCAACATTAATTCTAAATACTAACAGTAATAAATATAATAGAAATCTAAATTAACATTACACCAGAGAGAATGTACACAAATACAAACACCCCCAAAAAAAAAAGAAAAGAATTCTAAAATCTTACTTGTTAAAAAAAAAAAATTGTTCGTTTACTAAAACAGGGTAAAACAAAGAGAAAGATATGAGGTAAGAAATAGGTGAAAGTCATCCAAGAAGGCAATAAACAAATAAATAAACAAATAAATGCTAGAGATGACAGTTTCATTGCACTCTAAGAAGTAATCAGTCTGATGTAGTATAGGAAGTGAGGACTCAAAGAGAATGTTATGAACAATAAATTATGTTTTATTAATCAAAGATATGAAAGTAATCTATGTAGAGACAAGAATAGAACAACACAATAAATTAATGGTTAAAATAAAAAATAAATCAAAATATGAAGTGATTTTGAGTAGTTGATGGAACAGGGTACAAAAAAAATAAAAAAGAACATGTCTTTTAAACATTCCAGTACTTTAAATTTACTATTCTTTTCAATCTGTTCATAGCACTTGCTATATGCAATATCCAATATTTAAAAAGCTGTCTAATCTGCATGTGTACAATGAAATTTATGTAAAGCAGCAAAACAAAATGTATAAGCCTTAATTACATTACAAACAGTACAACATATGCCTGGACAAGATAGAGTCAAAATGGCTCACTGGATAAATTTCTTTTGTTACCACAACATAGTGGCTTCTTTTAAAATATTTATCCTGCCATAGTTAGGGGGTTGAGTCCACACCAAAGTACTGACAGAAGCACGCTTCCTGAAGGAACTGTAGGAAAGAATTCTTCCTTATTTTCCTAGCTTTCTTCATTTTAAAGCCATGTCTCACCTGACCCTGCTTCCGTCTCCACACAGCTTTCTCATGAGTGTGTCTACCTAATTCTCATTATTCTTTGCTCTTTTATAAGAGAGACATTTATTATCAGTAAGTTTTCTGCCTATCAATCTTTGAAAAATGATGAGTGGATGAATGGATGGATGGATGGTAAAACAAAATAGAAATTCTTTATTCTACTGCATTTCTCCTTCACTAGAGTTCTGCTTAAAGTTCCTATTTCAGGAAGTGAGATTTGATTAGTTTTACTCATAAACTAAAGAATGAAATAACTGAATGTGAAATATTATCAATAGAGCTGATATATATATATATGTCAGTAATTTAGAAGGTTAAATTTCCAATCATTTACAAGTGTGTCAACATTTTAAATAATATACCTACATGCAAAGTTGAATCTCATTGCTTCAAATTATAACTATAGAATCCTAAAATTGCAAACTATAAATTTAGTTCAAAAGATCTCATTTCCCATTGAAGCATCTCTTCTTATTATTTTTTTTCCAAAGGCAGCAAGAAACAAGGGCAACCAAAATCTACCAACAAGATTAGAAAGGGTAGCTGACTCCCTAGCAGGACATGAACCACCACTAACACATCAGCCCGGGCCCAAGTGAAACTACAAAGTAATTGGCAAGATGAGCAAGAGTGCTGTTCCCGTGGTGAGATTGACAACCTGCACTAGGGTGACGCAGACTGACACAGAGGATACTCAAAATGCACCAAAGCAGAAATCCAGAAATTCCTGAGAGCTCGACAGTAAAGTCATCCACCACCCACTCAGTGAATGTTGTGGAAGAGGGGATAGAAAGATTGTAAGAACTACAAGGTGGGAGGGAATATTCAGAGTCATTGCCCCCTCTACACACCATGACTGCTGCTCTCACAGCTTATAACTCACCACTCCTTGGTGAATACCAGCAATCCCACTAAGGTGGACCCTCGCTGGAATGGAGGCAGGGTGGAGGGAAATAATGGTATCCACCCATGATGTGTCCATACAAAATTTCTACTTAATAAAAAAAAAAATGATGTGGCTGTGGAGCAGAGGACATTGAGTGGAAAAACAATCCATCACATCTTTTATGCTTTGGTTTTTTAGACAGTATGATCACTAGAGGTGCATGGCTATAATAACTTCAATACAAGTGCTATGGTCTGGAGAGGTGCCTCTGAGGTTAAAAATAGTTCCTTCCAACACTTGATCACCCAGGTTTAATTCCCCCATGCCTATCTACATTTTTATTTATAAGATAGGGAGAATGGGCACTCCAGGGCCTCTAGCCTCTACAAGCAAACTCCAGATGCATGTGTCATATCTAGATCTCTGTGGGTACTAGGAAATCAAACCAGGGAGGGCAGGCTTTGAAAGCATCTTTATCTGCTGAGCCATCTTCCCAACCCCACAAACATAGTTAAATCACGCAATTGTATGAGATTATTTTACTTTGGGGGCTTGTATATACCCCAAACCCCATAAAAAGAAAAATAAAAGGCCTTCCTAGAACCCTAGAACTCAGGGTTTCTTTCCTTTAAAAAAAAAAATTGCATCCTGGAAAATCTAAATACACTGCAGATGAAATGTACATTCACTAGGTGATCTTTCCTATGACTGAGGTTCTTTTTCCTTATCTACAATACTGACTTCACTGGAGACTCTATTTTTACTTGGTAGTGGAACAGATACATCATGAAAATCCAACATAACTAATGTAATCCAGAACACCCATTCTTGTGCTTTAGATGAGCAGTCAGTCATTTTGTCTAATGAATTATCCACAGCTATCCATCAGTGATGGGCTGGCCATCTCAGCTCTGAGTAACACTGATACTCTTCTCCTATTCATCGCTAAGAAAATACACTTTAAAAATTAGCTTCTAAAATTCACCATACATGTGGGACTAAAATGGCACATTGTTTTTACAAGTCAATGATTTTAACCATAACATTCCAGCAACTGGATTTCGAAGCAGTAGATAACATGTGATACTATAGGCTTGGAGAAATGGTGTATGTGAATCTTATTTACTAACATTTTAATTACATTTAACAAGTAAGTGCTTGGCCTTCATGAGCAGTTTTTACTTACTTTAGATACCTCCATGTTTAAAAACTGCACATCATGGACAAAATATTAAGATTCTGCTAATTCAATCTAAAAAATATATCAAAATACTGAAATTTCGATAGTTTATTTTGATATTCAATCTTATAGGACGTAGACACACCTCTAAAGGTATTAAATTAATTGAGGTGAGAAAACACCTTTACCATGGGTGAGGCCCTGTCCTATATAGAAAGGAGATTACTAGCTAAGGAACTCACTATTCTGCTGGCTTCCTCACTATGTGTCAGAATGTGACCAGCTCAGTCACCATGTCATGATGAATTTACCCTCTTAAACTGTAAACCATTTCCTTCCTCAAGTAGCTTCTGGTCAGGTATTTTTTGTTCCAGAATCAAGGAAATAACTGAAACAGCAAACACCTAGCACTGCAAATGATTTCCATTGAATACATTTATGTGGAATTTTATTTTGAGTTCTTTGGTAAGAAACAAACAAAGTATGTTGCAAGATAAAAGGTATTAATGTGTCAGTGTGCAGTTGCAGGTGTGTGAGTGGCAAAGCGAGTATAATATTTAAATAGATAAACATGAGATAAAGAACAACATTCATTAGGAGAATATCAAGGGAGTTTTAATAAAATAAAAATAAATGAGGCCAGTGTGGTGTCGCATGCCTTGAAACACAGCATTCATGAGGCAAAAATCAGAGTTTTGCTGTGAGGTTGAGGAAAGCCTGAGAGTATAGAGTGAATTCCAGGTCAGCCTGAACTACAGTGAGATTCTACCTTGCAAAAGCAAAAGTAACTAGATGAATTAATAAAAATAAAGAAAAAAATGTTTTTAAATGTTTCATTCACTTTTGGAAAGTGGAAATTTTTAAAACTGAAAATTCTTCAAAGACAGAGCACTGTTTTCATTATTTGTTTCAGGAGAAAGGTGAAATAAGATGAAAATGTAGACTATAGGCTTAAAATGGAAGTATGTTTTCATGATGGTATAAAATATAAAATATCTTCTTTCTCATTTTGATAATTGTTATGATTCTCTGTTGTCCTTTTCAAAGCAAGGATTAGAAGCACCCATGGAAATGAAAAACAATTATATGCAGTGTGTACACAAATAGAAAAACACTGTAACTGGTCTGTTTAGTACTCAGTAAATAGGTAGATAGACCAAATGACCTGTAACTAGGATTCTCTCCAGCCTCAAACTGTATGAGAAATTTAGTTCATGGAATAGAAGGTTTGGGAGAACATATGACTAATTTAATCTTGGCAGCATTAATTTTCAATGCTTAAGGAAATAGAAGAAGAATTGGAATAGGGATTCAGTTTAGAAATGGATACTGGGAAATCACAAAATCTAAGCTGCTAATAATGTTAAAAACTTCATGAAATGATTGACCAGAGATAATGGGGACATAGAAAAAAGGGAAGCTGGAAATTGCCAAGTATTTTGCAATTGAAAAAAATGATCAGCAATAAAAGAATCACAGATTAGTTACAACAAGGTAGCATGGAAGACATAAATATAAATTAGCAAAAAAAGCAATTAAATAAATGAATACTAGACTACATAAATAAATATGACAATGTTCATCTGAATACCATCTTTGAATATTCTCCAGTTAATTGAGAGGAGACTAACCTTCTATGTGTCCAGAAAATCAAGTTCAAGTGCTATAGGAATATTGGATATTCTTACCAGTGCACCAATACAATATGCAATGCATCAATAATTTGGGGTATTTCCAGATACTTGTATTATGAATTTAAATAATGAAATAAACAGACAAGAAAATAAAGTTCAGAAGTATTTCATTATAGGATAGAACTTCAAAGAGGATGAGCTTTAAGAAAAGAGGAGCTTTTGGCTGGGGGCAGAAAAGTCAAACATCAAGAAGCTCAGAAGCCAGAACTTAAGAGAAGGAAGAAAGATGCAATTCTTGCCCAGGGAGGCAAGACAAGGTTTTGGAAAACCCATCTGAAGATTCTAGTTGCAGTTTTTCATGAGCCCCATGTATGCGCAGCTGGCTTAGCCAGTCTTATCTTGGGGGGGCGGGGGGAGGGGAGGGGTCAGGATTTCTGGAAAAAGGCAGTCTTCTCAGAAATTTTAGTTCTCTAGGAAGAGCCTTCTCAGAAGGGAGTGGAAGAACTCCCTAAGGGGGCAGAGATAGAAAAACTTCCAACCATTGTGATGTTTCTGACCTGTAGTAAGGTGTAATGGCTTAGATCTTTTCCCCCTACAGACCCAAAGACAATCCTCACACTTTTCCAAGAGAAAGTTATTCACTTTGGAGTCCTACTTAACAGATAAGGAATGCACAATCCTTTCAGTGGTGAACAAAAACTTCTCTAAAGTTGGATATGATTTTAGGACACAAAGCAAGCCCTGAAAATACAAAAAGAATTAAGTTAATTACTTGTGTTTATGAGACTACAGTTATTTCAAAAGTAAAAATAAAAATAAACAAAGCATCAACATTAAAAGAAAATTTAGAAACTACTCAAGTACTTGGATAAACAGCAGTATGCATTTGAATAAACCAAGGCTCATTAGGAACACAATTTAAAAAATTGGAGTCAAAAGGAAATGATAGGCCAACCCAACCTTCCAGAACTTCTTGAAGTCATCTTTCCCAGCCAATAAATAAAATATTTTAAAAAATAGCTAAAAAAAATAAAGTAGCTTATAATAAATCTAAGCACAGAAGTGAAAGACCTATTCTCCTGTTTTGTAAGAATTAATCATGGGAAATGGACTATAATATAAAAAATATTCTGCAGATTCAATGCAATCCTCATTATCATTTCAACAGCATTCTTCTCAGAAAGAATACTGCTGGGGGCATCACAGAAACCTTGCAAGCTTGAAGTATTCTTTTTTCTCAGCATCCCATCTTGCTGTTTGGAGTTTCCATGGGATCTGGGGGACCAAACTCTAGTCATCAAGCTTGTTTGTGCAGCAAGTGCTTTCACTGCTGAGCCATTTCTCCTGCCTAAAGACATGCTTGTAAAACAGTGAGTTTTTTTTTGTTGTTGTTGCTTTTTTTGTTTGTTTTGTTTTTTTAATGATTAAGTCACTTAAGCTCAGGCCATCTAAATCTATTGAATTTTCTTAAAATTCAGATGGCAAAGAACAGTGGTGATCTGTACAATGATGGATGTCTTCTTTTGTTTGAATATTTCATGGCATTTTAGTTTCACTTGCTAACTTGCTTCATCAGTCATTTCACAGCATTTTTGACTACTCTTCACTTAGACCATGTACTATGTTTATAATCCCCCAAATGCAGATGACATAACCATTTCAAAACTTGAAAGCAAAAAATACTGGAACATTAATGGTGAATGTAAAATGTTTTCTGTAGGTTCTTGCATTTCAATAGGTCATGATGTTTCATAAGCCAGCCCCACTTCCCGTTTGATGGCAAACACAGTGTGACCAGCTTCATTCCCACACCTGTCTCCATACCTTCCCACCTTGAAACTAAACCATTTCCTTACTTACACTGCTTATGGTCAGGGCTTCACTCACAGCAACAGGAAAGTGACAGCAAAGGTTTTGCTGATGATAAGTTGCTTTTGCGACAGGAATTAGAAACCTAAAGGTGAAAGGATGCATAAACATTGGCCACATTAACCACAGCTGGATCCACGGGCTTGTACTAGCAGGACTGCATTGCCAGAGGCAAGTTCTAGGTTGGTGACACAGAAGTGCCCCTGGTGCCAGTTGGCAATATCTTGTCTCCAGAGGCAGCCGTGTGTCATTGCTTGGCAAGATGTGCAGCAGGATGTAGGCTTTGCTTTTGGTTGTATGTCCTCTGTACAGTGGATTCTGCTGATTCTATGAGCTTTCTCTCCCTCAGCATTCTTGTGCATTACTTTGCTAGACTCAGTAAGCCAGTATCATCTTCTCTTTTACTTTTGCATGTGTATATGTGTAGTGTGTATGTGAAGGAACATATAGATGTGTGGGGGCACATATATGTGGCTGAGTATATATGCACATGTGTGTGCTCAGTATGGAGTCCAGAGGCCAAAATCAGATGTCTTCCTCAACTTCTCTCTAGCTCATTCTTTGAGGCAAGGTCTCATGCTGCAACTGGAGCTCATCCATTTGGCTAGACCAGATAGCCAGCAATGCCCAGAGATTCCTCGTCACTGGCATCACAGGTGTACCCTACTCTACACCTGCCATTTTAGATGGCTTCTGAAGATCCAGACTTAGGTCCTCAAGTTTGCTCAGCAAGCAGTTTACTGACTGAATCAACTGCACAGCCTTTTGTTCCTCGTTTTTCTTCTATGCACCCATAACAATTAGTCATCATTTGGAGCCTCAACATTTTGTCATGTTATTGTACTTTACTAGCTTGCAATGTAAATGCCCATTGGTGGGTATCTATTCAAGTGGAAATGCATTACTGATTTTGCTTGTTTTGTGGGACTTCCTTTCCATTCACCAGTGTTTATTCCACAATACATCATAGTTGGAAGAACATTCCAAAATTAAAGCAATAATTACACAGCGTCTATCATTCACTTCCATTGCATTCAGGACTCGGGCAGTGTTTGCTGTTCTCATTCTCATCCTGTGCTGGTCTCTCATCATGACTGACTGAGAAGAGGGCTGCAGTGCTAATATATCCCTGCCTCAAAAATCATCCTTCTTCGTTAAGCTCCCTGCACTCGAGGTGCCTGCTGAGCTTCCCCCCACCAAGGTGCAGACGCTGCATTTTCTGAGATTGTATTGGTGGTACATTCATGAATGCTCCTTGGGTAAAAGAATCATTCTAAACCAATAAATCAAATCAATAAATAAGTCAATAAATCTCTTTTGCTTTGCAAACATCATCAATCTTTAGCTGAATGAAGCAGTAGTGCTTGTCTCTGCTGTTTGGATACTTGGCAACTATTTTATCTACTATTAGATGCTATTTTGGTCCCATGTTAATGCCTACATTACATAACACACTTGACTTAATACTTGTTCCAAAGACATTTGACCCTAGGGGTCAATTCCAATAAACTCAATCTTTCTGAGGTGACTTCAAGAAGGAGTAGAATGTCTGTAAGAAAATATTCCTCAATACTTTTTATAGTTTAAACAAAAATATTCTGTGTAGTCATACAAAATGCTAGTGAAATTTAATTATTGGGATACCTATCATAATATTCAAATATGTATAGCATAATGTCTCAATAATTAAATTGCATTATTATGTTATTTATTTTGCATCTTGGAATAAGAATTAAATATAATTTTCTACATATAGTAAATTTTATGTTTATTCAATTACTTCTAGACTCCTATTACATTTCAGATTTGAGTACCATTCAATATAAAGATGTGCACTTTATTGTATATTAATCAGTAAGTCTAATAATATAATTCCATAATCTTTCCCAAAATTGGTTAGGATTCCTTTCTTTCTCCTCTAACCCTAAGCCTTTTAGTCATCTCCCTTTACTCCATGGTACTACTCCTCTTGCTCATAGTCAGCTTTGCCTTGTGCTTCTGGAAGTCTGAGTCCTACAGTGCCTCACCCAGTCTCTATTAGCCTGAGCCTTCCAGCTGGATGCATCCAGTGGGAGGTCAGACAAAAGACCTGAGGGCTGAAGAACAGAGTCCAGGCATTTACCACCACCACCACCACCCCCCTCGCTCTCATCATCTCCCTGTTGTCAGTTCCCAGTGCTTGCATCCACTTCAGAAGACCTAAAGCTGTTGTCAAGCTGCCTCCCTTCTGTGCTCTGACTCTCAAAGACCACTGGAGGCCATTTGCTTTCCTGCACTTCCATGTCTGTGACATGAATTCCAGCCTTACTCCCTGAACTGTGCTCTTAAATCATTCGTCACATATTAACTTCTCCTCACTATCCAATCCAATTATGTGTTATGCTTCTGCCCAGGATTTGCATTATACAGATTGTACTTACATTAAGAATAAGGACTAAAAAAATTTTCAGTGGATTAAAATATGCTTGTGCTGTCAAGATTTCAATGACCATGAATTTGTCTCTTAAAAATTCCCAACTTCCTGAAAAGATCCTAAGGAGAGAGCTGCCCCAACATACCTCAAAAGGGGCCCAACTGAAACTAAGGACAACTGGCGAAACAAGCAAGGCTGATGTCTTCCTGATGAACAGGATACCAGCACAAAGGGGAAGGAGACCAACACAGAGAAAAATCAACTCCTACCAAATCAGAGAGCCAGAGCCTTAGAGGCCCCCAATACCTCAGCACTGAAGCAGACCAAAAATGAACCCAACATGGCTCAGGGAAATTTTGCGGAAGAGGGGGCGGAAAGAATGACAGAGTCACATGTTGGGTCATGATTTGCAGAGACATTTATCATCATATCAATAACTGTGGGCTAACCCCACAATGCACGACCCATTTACATCAACAAGGAGGGTCCGATGGGAGGGGGTAGATCATAGATGAGCCTAAACAATGGTACCAACCTGCCTGTATTTGCTGAAAAGAAAACTAACAAATTAAATTTAAAAAAAAGATAAAAAAAATTAAGGAAATTATACTACATGAAAAAAAAAATCAGGTGTGTGTGATCTCTAAATTAATTCTGAGAATACCTTCTGTCTAATGTACGTGTCTAATGTGTGTGCTAATCACTTTTTATTCCAATCTCACCTGCTGCTAACTTCTCAGATGTCCACAAATGACAAGAACACTCAAAATTTCTTTTTATTCTGAGATAATGATTGGATTCTTCCTCATAATTATATGTTTTAATTTTGTTATATATAGTATTTTCTATAATCCATATAAAATATATTGCTTAAATGTGGGTATTTAATATTATTTTACATATTGAAGTGTCAAAATACATATGAAAGAACTGAAACTAATTAAACATCTTTTTTATCAGTTGGGAGTGAAATGTTTTCCAAGCTATATGAAAAGGAAAGCTATTTCTTTTTTTCTGCCTTTAACTCCAAGATAACTCAAATCCTTGTGCAGGTCTGACTGTGCAAACATTAACACAGATTTTATTCTGGTATTGTTGCAGAGGTTTATCAAGTATTCATGATTCTCACTGATATTGTAGGCCAGCAATGGTGTTCAGGGACTGAGTGTAAAACTCTGCACGCAGCCAACAGGAAAACTGCATGATTTTATAAATTTTAGTCTTTTTCTCTCACCTTTCTCTCTTTCTCCATAGTATATTAATAGATGAGATATTCTGAAAAACTAATTTTAATTGCATATTTTCCAGTTTTGATCCTTTAAAATATTTTATAGCATTCTTAAGGCAGCATATAAAAATAAAGCCATAATAAAATGCAGAAATTTATAAAGACAAGTAAAATATAAAACATTATATCATGAACATATTTTCTTTGACTGACACTTGGACTGTGGGCCTCATGCCAGGAAGTAAAAGCATTTTGGCTGTGTAACTTCATGAGGTCAAAGATCAAATGTTTTTCATAATCTATAATGCAAAACTTATCTGCTTGTTTTACAGTCTGTTATCTTTATATGTTGAGGGAAAAACAGATGTCATAAAAATGAAGGAAAAAGGAGCTGGAGAGATGACTTAGTGGTTAAGGCGTATGCTTGCAAAGCCTAAGGACCCAGGTTCGATTTTCCAGGTCCTACATAAGCCAGATGCACAGGTGGTGCATGTGTCTAGAGTTCGTTTGCAGTGGCTGGAGGCCATGGTGCACCCATTCTCACTCTCTGTCTCTCTCACTCTCTCTCTGTCTCAAATAAATAAATAAAATAGATAAAGTAAAAAAATGAAGAAAAAATTTGGGAAATATTTGCCCTGCGGAAGTATGAAGATTCAGTGCTCATTTGGATAAACTTGTATCTCTAAAAGTGTATGTTGTGTTTTGTCTTTAATCTTCATTCTCACTATATATATATATATATATATAGATAGATAGATAGATAGATAGATAGATAGATAGATGCTAAGCAAAAGAAAGCCCTCAACTATTTTTAACATATTCTCATGTATTTTATATTCTCTAACATAAACATTGGATTAGCACACAATATATTTGACTAAATTGGAGAAGCTATGGCCAGTAAACATGTCCATGTGCTGTACAACTTAGTTATACCAACAACCCTAATTGTTTTCAAAATTTTAATGCAAAGCATAAATATGTGGCATTAGTATTAAATATTGAACAATCTTGAGGCATTGAGAAATAATGTAAACAAAAATTAAATATGAAAGTTTACTCTATGTTGCTACTATTTACTTTTTTAGCATTTCTTCATTTCTATAACCTATTATTAGAAATAATAAAAATAAACATAATATTCACTATGCATGTGATACATGAATAAGGTTCAAATTTTTATTATAAAAGCATTTACATATTTAGCAATATACTCTAAAGAAAAATACTTCTTCAACAAATAATTTGTATACATAGGACACATTTACAAAACAGTAACACCTTGTTTTTAGTGAGAAAGAAAATAATAAAATCCATATATCCCTCTCTGATATAATTTCTTAACATTCTCATTTTGTAATGGTTTGTGTTTGGCACCACACTAGTTTCTCACAGTGTAACTAGGCTCTGGCAACACCCATGAAGATGTAGCTGTCTCTTGTCAACTGCAGTCTCAGTTTACCCAGTGGATTGTGTGTTGTCCAGGTAACGGAGCTTTTTGAATAGTTACCCTTAAATAAATGTTAAAATGATGGGACAAACTATGATCCACTAAGGTTAAACAGATGTAAACAAGTTATTTTTTCATAATTAGAATTTAAGTAATAGCAAATTTAGGCATAAAACAATAGCATGGGGAGTATATATAATATTGAGTGTTTAGCACCAAACAGAATGGGAGATTAATTCCTGTCTTAAATATAGGTAGGGAGAATTAAATTCATTGCATGGCTTAAGTATAGGACAGGAACACATAGTATTTATTATCAATATAATAATGCAGTTGTACTATTGCTTTTATTATAACTATTCCAAGTCCAAGAAAATTCATATTCTCATCTAACGCATTTTAGACTTAAATTTCAGAATTGAGCTTGAATGTCTTATCTATTTTGACTTACATGGCAGCTCTCTGAGATAGACACTATCATTAAATCTATTTTATAGACAGATAAAATGGGGAAATAAGTTTTCTGAGATTATTTGCTAAGTAGACTTCCTCAAAACATTTCTGTTGAAAATCTACACAGTTTAGAATGCTGTAAAAAGAACTGGTAAATGTAACTTGAATGATAGTACCATCCTCAAATGTATACTCAAAACTACTTGGCATTCAACATCCCTGCTGTTTAACTGGTAGATCAATGTTTGGCATACAGAGACGCACTATCACCCAAGGGAAAGAGATTTACATAAGACCCATACAGACTTTGAATGCACAATTTACAAGTGTTCTAAATGCTCGCTAGTTTTTTTCTCCTAGTAAGCATTGATGGCCACAAGAGGAATTTACTGTAATCTTTGGCAGCAATAGATGTGTAACAATGAATTTAAATCTTTCTGTTTCAGCATTCACAAAAATCAATCCCAATGGATAAAGGACCTCAATGTAAGACTTGCAGCTCTAAAATGGCTAGAGGAAGAAGGAAGGAGAGCATTTGAATGTATGTATGAGGAAGGACTTTGTGAAGAGGGCCCTGTTTCAGACAGTTCTATGTTGCTGGGATAAACATCCAAAGCAGGAACAGTTTAGGGAAGGAAAACATTTATTTCAAGCTTACAGGTCCAAAGAAATTGTCCCAATGGTAGAAGTTGGCTCCCATTCATAAATCCAAGCACAAAGACATGATGAATAGCCAACAAATACCAAAACCAGCAAGCAGGGAAGGTGTTTGGTGGTGGTGGGGGATCAAGGTAGAGCTCAGACTGCTCTGCATACCTTTGGCCTGGACATAAGTTCTGCCCCCAAATACACTTTAGAATTGAACTGCAGGATGCACCTCCAGTGACACCTTTTCCTTCCAGGAATCTAGAAATATAACTTACAAGCTTTAATAAAACACTCAAGTGTAAGGGGGACATACATTGCCCTTGGAGCAAAGTATGATGTCATTAGTCATACCAATGCAGGAGCTATGTGAATATCAGGAATGGAGAGGAACAAAAAAGTAGTAGAAGAAATTGCAGCACTCCCAAAATTTGATGAAAAGTATTAATTTCTACAACCCTACCATGCCACATTCTTCATTATGATAAACAAAATGAATGTCCACTTGGATAAAGATTAGAGATACATAAACCTAAAAATAAATGTAAAATAGTAAAATAATGGAAATGAAAATAGTCCACTATATAGATGTTTTCCTAGTAAAGTAATTGCTATTTATATTTTAGAAAGATAGATGCAAGAATGAAGTCAATAAAATATTTAAATTTCTGCTGAAAGCAAAAACAGAAGTCTGCAAACCAATAATCTTATGTTTACCAAAATGACCTTCAAGATGAAGCCCAAGACATTAACTGATGAACAATATTGTGGAGATTATGGTACTTGATGATCTGTCTTTCACAAAAGAATGTTTTTAAACAAAAGCAAGACTTTGGATAATATGAAAGAAAATATGTACAAACATGAACACTGTCTTAAGAAAATATAAAGATTATGCACTATCAATGATATGATGAATTTGTAGGGAAATGTGGTATATAAACACAATGGAATATTATTCGGCTCTAAAGAATGATGAAATTGTGTCATCTCCAGGAAAAGGTGGGAAATTTTAGATAATAATGTAATGTGAAGTAAGCCAGAATTAGCAAAACAAGTACGCCATGCTGTCTTTTATAGAATCTATACACACTGGAAATAAGAATTTGAATCAAGGGAAGGAGAAATGGCTAATAAGAGGAAATTGATATATACTATTAGCATATTGTACTTTTATATGAAACTATGACAATGTAACCCATTACTCTATACAATTAATGATATGGAGATGACCTTCTCTGTCTGTACCTGCATGGAATTCTAAATGTCTCTTGTCCTTGAATGCTCATGCATTGCCTTATACTGGGAGACTATGACTTGTTTGAATACAGTTTATGTGCCTTTACTTTCCCTCTTAGTCTTTCCTACCTCACGGATTCTTAATTTTGTTCTGTTGATCACGTCCTAGAATATTCGCAAGTTGCAGTGAGGTCTGCTTACTTTTTTTTTTCTTCTTGAATCATGTTTGAATCTACAGTTTCTTGGACCATATTCTCTATACCAAATATTTTCTCTTCTACTGGCTCTACTTTCTAAGAGATATGCTTAGTGGATAAGTTTTCCTTTTTCTTATACACACTTTCTGACCTTTACTGTCTCTTGGCTTTTGGGAAATATGTACAATGAAACATCTGAGAAGAGATCACATTATAGTTTGATTTGCATTTCCTGGTAGAATAGGATGATGACTATATGTTCATTGACTTTTGGGCCATCTCTATCTATGTCTTTAATCCCTTTAAAACTAGATGTGAGGTATCTGTGTTGTTTTCTTATGGTTTTTGTATCAAAGTTACAGGCCTTCTTTATAACTTGTAAATCTTGGGCATCAACTTGGGGCCAGGCATACTTTTCACAAATAATCCCCCACTTCAGGCAATTGTCTTTCTAGTCTATCTTTTCTTTTTCCTTTGCTGTGCAGAAACTTTTAGTTTGCTGTGGTCCAATGTTCATCTTTGACTTTATGACCTACACTTATGGTATCAAATTTAAATATAACTATTGAAATCAATGCCAAGTAGTGTTGTCCTGTATAGGAGTTCCATGTGTCTAAATCATGTAATTATGCCTTTACTTGCTTCAAGTTTATTTCTTTGTATTATTACTATTAGAGCCTAATTTCATTCTTTTGCACATGCATATCCATCTACTGACCATTTACAAAAGCAAAGATCTCTTATCCATGTGTATTCTCAGCGTCCTTGAAAGAGTAGATGACTATCAGTATACAAGGCTTTATACTGAGGTGAACTCTATTCCATTCATTTATGGGTGCTGATGAGGACAGTACTATATCAGTTTTATTATACAGATTTCCAGTTAGGTTTGAAATCAAGACACATGGTGTATCAAGATTTCTTATTTTTGTTAGTTATTATTTCCTTTATTTACTTTGTTATTGCTTATTAATTTTAAAGGTGTTTTTTCTTCTATGAAAAGCATTTTGTATTAAGTGTATGCAACAATTTGAGAAGGGGATAATTTACTAATATCAGCTGTTCCAATGCAAGCACAGAAATATTGTCTCATTTATTTGTGTCTCAAATTCTTTCACCATTTTATGCTTTAAAGCACAATATGTTTTGCATTCATAGTTACATTTATTTATATATTAGTCTCTTATGTGATATTATAAATAGGATTGTTTTCTCAACTTATGTTTTAAATACTTCATGGTTGGTATAAAAACATTTCCAATAACTTTTGGACTGAATTTGCAGAGCTTTTATGTATAGGATGATGTTGTTTACAGAGACAATTTAACTTCTTCCTCCTCAATTTTCATTATTTTTTAAAAAATATTTTATTTATTTGTCGGGGGATGGGGAGAATGGGTGTGCCAGGACCTCTAGTCACTGCAAAGGAACTCCAGATTCATGCCCCCTCTTGTGCATCTGGGTTACTTGGGTCCTGGAGAATCAAACCAGGATCCTTTGGCTTTGCAGGCAAATGCCTTAACTGCTAAGCCATCTCTCCAGAACCCAATTTTCATTCTTTCCTTGATTTCTCTTGTCAAATTACTCTAGTTAGAATTTTCTTTCTATATGTTCAATAAAAATGCTGAGGAGGGCACTCTTGTGGTTGGCATAATTTTAAACGAAAATCTTAACCTCTTTACTATTAGGTATGAAGTTAGTGTTGTGCTTATTCTATTAGGCTTCTATTACCTTCAGGTACAATCTATACCTCATTTGTTAGGAGAAAATTATCATATTCCAACAAAATCTAGCCTTGTTTTTTGAAAACAAAACACTTTAAGGTCTAGAAAGTGTCTGGTAACAGTCCCAGGAGCTTTGCACCTTTGACTCCATCTTACCTGGAAAAGCCCTCAAGTATTCATGTGTGAACCTGTTAGCTCCACCCAAGTCTCACGTCTGAGATTTAAAGATACCCTCTCTTCTTGTCTACCTTCTGGAAGGTTATCTTAGGAAACTGGTCCACACGGTGCTACAGACTCCAAACCAAATAGGTAGAGGTTTGGGGGTTCCAGGTCATCAGAACATGGCTCACAAGATGGCTGCCATCTCCTCAGGACCACACCCTACTCCCCACACCTCAGTGCTCAACTTGCTAACCAAATGTTAGATAATGTGAGCAGTGCAGCTAGCGGGGCAGTACCGGAAACCCAGAGATTTCTTCATCACTAGTTATGGTTGTTGGACTTGGAACTGCAGATGTTTGATGTTTGCCAGCTCTTTGCCAATTTTGCATTAGTCCAATCTCTCCTTGGTACGATTTTTTTTTTTTTTTGCAATGTAAATATTTACTTCATGCCATTTTATGTTGATTACAGTTAAGAGACAGTCTTGAATCTGAGGTGAAATTTGGAATTTTGCACAGTATTAAAGCTAATACATCTGTGGGGCCTTTTGAAATTGGACTGAGTTCAGTTTTCATATTGAGATGATCATGAATCTTTGGAAGTCAGAGGTGGGATGTGGTGATTTAAATGTAAATGTATGTACTCTGAAGCCTCAGGTGTTTTTGGTTAAGCTTCCTACTATTCTTAGGAATAGCACTGAGGGGCAGATCTTGAATCCAGCTCTTCTAGGTGTGTTGAGAGCCAGCTGGCACTCTGGCTATTATGATTGCAGTTGTCTGTCTGCTATGGATGTATAATGGAAGTGAGCCACCTTCTGCCATGGTGAAACCTCCCCTGGATATTGTAAGCCTGAAATTAACCTTTCCCTTCCATTAGCTGCTTCCTGTCAGGTGTTTGTTCCAGCAACAAAAAGTTAAGCTACAACAGCAGCCAAATTCCACATGGATGATGAAATGGTGCTCCAGTGGGAATAAGCAACTTGCTTAAATAATTGGTAAGAGGCATGTTTGGATTTAACTACACACATTCTATCTCCATGCATCTAACACTCTGCTCTGAAAACTATAAATTCATTTTAACAATTGTTATACTTCAAAAACCACAAAACCCATTGGGTTCTTCCTCTGGTTGTGGCTTAGTCTCACTCTGCTAGACAGGGGTCTGCATTGACGGGACATTCTCCAAGGTAAAGCTAGAATATATGGTTCTAGTCTAAGACACACACAGACCATCTGGAAAGAAGACCATTATTTTATGCACACCACAAGTTCTCTTGCCTTGAACAATAGAGTCGGAGGGGCTAAAATTGTTGGTGGCTTAGCTTCCTCTTCAAACTGCATCTATATGTGCAACCAGAGGGGGTGCACATGTTGACAAGTACTATTGTCCTTCTCAGAGATTTCAGAAGGGATATCATTGATATCATCTCCAAAACTGTGAATTAGGCTCAGCTACTCAATGTTAGCAATTTCTTTTAGATGTATTGGTACATTATCTATCACAAAAGGTTCTACTTACAGTTGAACAGGTTTGTTCCAAAATAAATGAGTTTACTGTCTATATAGTCTATGGTGCATATCTGATAGACTCATATATTGGAATACTCTTATATAGCTCACTGAGGCTAATTTATTCAAAGTTTGGTTCATAGGTATGAAATGTTAGAAACACAGGCTGGGGCAGTACAAGGCCCTTTCTCATTATGGGAAATCTGACCCTCTATGACAAACAACAGATGAACCAAGGACAAATGCCTACATCCTTAAATACACTGTAGAGAGGTAGTAGCCTAAAGTTTATTTTTGCCACAAGTAGGAAACTTCATTTTCTGAATAAATCATCAAAAACTGGCCAATGTATATCATTACAAACAAATCAATTTGACGTGGAAGGACATTGAATTAATGCTTTGTACGTTGTGAGAAGGACCCCAGTAAGCAAGTGCTGAGACAATAGCAAGTACAATTTGCTGGCAATACTCCACAGATCTTGTTACCCTGTTTAGCACTCTCTGACAGCTCTGAGGCACATGAATGCTATGCTAACATTTAGACCTCACGAGGTGGCCTCTTTCTGTGGGTAAAAACAAAGGCACTCAGGGAACCAAGCTCTCTTCACATCTGTAGCTTCGGCTTTTGTCTAAATTTGGTATTTTTGACAATACAGCCTTTAGCAAAATGCTTCAACAGCTTGAGTAATCACTAACACTAGTGCTGCAAACGTTTTATACTGTACTTAACAGTTGCCAACCTCCACTGTCAGGAAAATCATGGAAAATTAAATTAGGACAATAGATGAAGTAATGGATGTGAGAGAGTGAAATCCCTAAGTGCTGTGGCCATGCTGCTAAGGAAGAAAGACTTTTCTCTCCCTTCTCTCTCTGTTGTGAATGTCAGGTCTCAGCCATAAAAATGAACCTTGCATGCTATTTTCCTTTTCTATAAGGTGTTAATGATTTCTTGAGTGGCTCCATTAAAGTAGTCTATTTTAATTCAGCAATTCCAAAGCACTGTTGCATTAACAGAACTACTTTAAAATAGGCCAACTTTCAAATGAGACAAAAAAGAGAAAGGAAGAGAAAGAGAGCAAGGCTCCTAGATCTGTCCTACCTTTATGTGGATAAAATCATTTATTTATTTTTATTTATTTATTTGAGAGCATGAGAGAGGGCAGAGAGAGAGAGAGAAAAAAAAATAGGCGCTCCAGGGCCTTCACCCTCTGCAAATGAACTCCAGAAGCATGTGCCACCTTGTGCATTTGGCTTGTGTGGGTCCTGGGGAATCCAACCTAGGTCCTTTGGCTTTGCAGGTGAATGCTTTAACCATTAAGCCATTCCTCTAGCCTGGTAAAAGCACTTTTATCAGGCCCACTTTTGAGAATCCTACAATGCAATCCAAACACAACTATGCTCCATCAAAAACTTGTTGCATGAGGCAATATACTACTGTTTCACTTAGCAATGAAACAAGAAGTTCAAACAGAAACAATGAAGGAAATATTTCATTCATGTTAAACATGATAGACAAAGATTACTGTTTATATTCTATAAATTGCTTTAACATTTTTTCCTAATTTATTTAAGCCTTTCTATTAACTCTACCAATTTCTAATAACTTATAAAATATATGATACAATGGTTTGTTTTATGATTTTCTAATTAGATATGAACTATCAGTTAATGAAAATTATTCTTATTGGTTGTAAATATTAATTAAAAGCTAGAAGATATAAATGAGGAGTTCAAATAAGAATTGTTGAAGAGAAGGATGAAATTTTGACCTTTACAAAAACAAGGGGGGGCAGCTGGAGAGATGGCTTAGCAGTTCAGGTGCTTGTCTGCAAAGCCAAAGGAACCAGCTTCGATTCCCCAGGACCTACATAAGCCAGATGTACAAGGGGGTGCATGGGCCTGAGGTTCATTTGCAGTAGTTTCAGTCCCTAGCTTTTCTCTCTTTCTGTCTCTGTCTCAATGTGCCTCTCTCTCTTTCTCTCAAATAAATGAATAAGTAATTTTTAAAAAGTATTAAAAAAAAAAAAAGCAAGGGTTGGAGAGATGGCTTAGTGATTAAGCCACTTGCCTGAGAAGCCTAAGGACACAAGTTCAGTTCCCAAATATTCACATATGTCAGATGCACAAGGTGGTACGTACTTCTGGAGTTCATTTGCAGTGGCTAGAGACCCTGGTGCCCCCATTCTCTCTCTCTCTCTCTCTTTCTCTCTCTGTCTGAAATAAATAAAAAAAAATCGACACATAGTCTCACTCATCTGCAACACCTAACCTGAATTTGCCCAAGATGCCTTACATACCCAGCAAGCACCTCATGGACTAGACAATAAGATGGATGGGAGGGCGGGGAGGGAATCAAAGGGTGGAAAACAGTAATCCGGACCCAAACGGCAATGGTACCATAAAATTCTACTTCCTAAAAGACAGACCAAATGACTGAACACTAGTCCCTTACAGGAAACACCTGAACCACAAGACACTGGAGAGGGTAGGATCAAGACTGACCTAAATCTCCTACATCTTCCCTCCCTCCCTCTCCCCCTCTCCCCTCTATCTCTCTTCTCTCTAACTCTTGTATATTAGTTATCTTTTTCCTCAATTTCTTAGTGGACACTGACCTGTAACCCCCACTTCCAGCTTGGGCCTACAATCCACAATGAGCTTTTGATCAAAGAAACCTACAAGGTTTCCCAAAACAATGACAGACTTCTGTCAGAGTAATTGATGACCCACCAAAGGCCAGTGGTAAGACCCTATTGCTGAAGACTCCATACGCAGCTGACACGTAAAATGGAATGACATGGCTGGAAGCCAGGAGAGAGTCAGTCCCCAGACAGTCAGCGTGTCTAGTGCCAGAAGGCGCTACATAGGCGACTGGGGGAAGTGACCAAGATCTGTCCAAGCAACACATTGTTTAACCTAAGTAGCAACAATTAACCGGATGTGATACCCATACAAGTGCAATAGTGGTACACAGCCATGGTGAGGAATCAATTGCTCTTGATTTGGCTAACTGATCCACTCAGTGGTACTAGACCCTTAGCTGGAGCTGGGAAACAAGTCAGAACCATACCCAAACACAAGCCCACTCTACAATATCAAGCTACCATCAATCACGGGGTATAAGAGGGCCTACACCTATCAAACTGTCTATCAAAAAAGTAAGTGTTATCTCAATTTTCTGGGTGCTAACTCACTCTCCGTTGGAGAATCTGCTTCTCTTTTCCAGATAGATGCAGATCCTAAGAAGAGAGCTGCCCCAACATACCTCAGAAGGGGCCCAACTGAAACTAAGGACAACTGGCGAAATAAGCAAGGGTGATGTTTTCCTGTGAACTGGATACCAGCACAAAGGGGAAGGAGATCAATTCAGAGAAAAATCAACTCCTACCAAATCAGAGAGCCAGAGCCTCAGAGGCCCCCAACACCTCAGCACTGAAGCAGACCAAAAATGAACCCAACATGGCTCAGGGAAATCTTGCGGAAGAGGGGGCGGAAAGAATGTCAGAGTTACATGTTGGGTCATGATTTTCAGAGACATTTATCATACTAATGACTGGGGGCTAACTCCACAATGCACGACCCATTTTCAATAATAAGGAGGGTCTAATGGGAGGGGGTAGATCACAGATGAGCCTAAATAATGGTACCAAACTGCATGTATTTACTGAAAAGAAAACTAATAAATTAAATTAAAAAAAAATTTTAAATTTATGAAAAAAAAGAGAAGCACCTTGTAGATCACAACCATGAACTGAGTCAACAGAGCACCACTAAGAGTTTCTTTGCTATCACTCCATGGAAAGCTTGAAAGTACATGCCCACCCAGCTCACAGCAATATTTATTCTTTTGGAGGATGGTAATTGGATCATTTTTGTTGTTTGGTCAAATGCTTTCAGAGATGAAAACTCAGTCCTCATGTACCTTTAAACAAATGATCCAATTTAATGCCAAATATTTTATGTAAAAATTGCTTGTTTCTCAAGTAATTTATAAATATAATGTGTAAATGTCTATCTTTATTTGTTTTTTACTGTTTTCTTGAATTAGAGTCTCTTACACACAGGCAATATAAGCAAGGACCATGAACTCCTGATCTGATCTTCCTCTTCCAAGTCCTGGTATTACAGATACATACCAACCATATCTAGCTGTTATATTTAAAATCATTACAGATGCATAACAAATACATTTTTAAGCAACAGTGGAGCAGTATGCTATGGGCACATTGTATAATGTTTTAAATCAAGTTATACATATCCATCACTTTAAGCATCTGACTTTATTTATAATGAGAATTCTTATAATTCTATCTTTTTGCAAACAAATTTAAATATAATTTGCTACAGTTACTAGAACTTCTTAGTCCTACCCACCTATAAATTCATATGTTAGTAACTTAATACAAAGGAGGAAAAAGATAATTTAATTTCCTACAGAACACATTTATCTATAAATTCTCTAGCATGATTGATCTAGAATACCTGATGAATGAGGCTTCCACATGCTAATATACACATGTATACACATCTGTGCATACACAGGTCATATATGTACACATAAAAGTATAAAAGTATAGAATCTTGATGACATTCAAGTACAAATGCTTAATGATAGGAATATTATGCTCAGAACTCATGGACCTTGATTATTAATGACTTCAGTGGCACATATTTTTGTTGTTATTAGCTGTTTGTGTTTTGTAATTAACAAGATTTTTGTCATAATGAAAAGCAGAATTAATTTTTTTTGAGTCAGTTCTGGCCACTAGTGTGTTTGTGGCTTGTGAACTCCAGGCTGTTGAGGGGCCCCAGGCTTTTGGGGCCTGAGCACTTAGGGCTGGGGATTGGTTGTGCCTGTTTGGGGCCTGTGTGTCCCAGGGCCCAGCATGAGGTACTGGTGCACCTTGGGCTAGTGATGGGTTCAGCATGATTCAGGCCTGTGAACTCAATTGATGCCAACTCTGCAGACTCAAGATCCAGTCTTACTCTGTGGAGCCAGATGGCCCACAACTTCCACCTTTAACGCCCCCTTCTTATCTCCCCACACTGCTGGCAGCTGTCTACCAGTGCCCTTTGACAATCTCTCCTACACTAGGAATATCTGGCAACCCCCCACATGGGGGAACCAGGGAGTCCTCTACTAGCTGCTCTGCTGAGTACACTAGCAGAGCACAGGTTAGGTTAAGCTGTGATCACCAACTGAAGAGATTCCAGATTTCCAACCACAGGTCTCCTATCAGCCACCAATCCAGAGCTGCAGGCCCATGTGTACCCCCCATAACCCACAACTCTAACCCTCCGCTCTGGGGCAACCCCAAAATGGAACACTCACTAAAAATCCCACAAGAATAAATACTTTCTTATCTCTTAATAAAAACTACTGTTACCTGGAGATGGGTAGACCCTCACCGAGAGGAAAAAAAAAAAAAAAAAGTGAGAGACAACAAACTTAGATGTGTCCACTATGCCTAGTCACATAAGAACTCTCCAATGAAAAAATAGAGAAAAGAACAGAAATTGAATCCCCAAAAGAAAGCACAAGGAGCTTATTTATCTTGAACAAACAAATTACTGATGCGGAAACAAATCATCAAAAAATCAACAATCGTATAAATGAAATTGAGCACTATCGTGTCTTATTGCACACACCTTTTGTCACTAGGCTTAAGTTATTTGAAGAAAACCAGAGTACTCAAAGGAGAGATAAATGAATTGAAGGTAAATCAAAAATTAGAATATCTGGGGCTGGTGAGATGGCTTAGCAGTTAAGCTGTTTGGCTATGAAGCCCAAGAACCTATGTTCGATTCTCCAGAGTGCACATAAGCCATAGATGCACAAGTGACACAAGTGTGCACAAGGTTTCACGTGCAGACAAGGTGGCAGACACTGCTAGGGTTTAATTGCAGTGGCTGGAGGCCTCTCTCTCTCTCATAGTCTCATAAAAAAAAAAAAAAAAAAAAGAAAACAGAATCTTTCAATAACCAGCTGATTTAGGTTAATGAAGACATGATTGCATGCAAGAATGAAATCCAAGAAGCATCAAGAAAATCAAATCACAACCTGAATTTGGAACTCAACAAAGGGACAGAAACAATACAGAAAAATGCAAAAGAAAGCAAAAATCAGTAACAGTTTGTAAAAGCCACATTAGAATTGCTCACTAACGGAGTTAATCAACTGGAGGACAGAATATCACATCTGGAAGGCAAGACAGAAGAAATGGTTTGGCTGCCCAAAAACTTTGATAAGTTAAAGAAAAAAATGAGAACAAAATGTGAGGGAATTGTGGGATACCCTAAAAAGGCCAAACATCCCAATTATGGATGGGTCAGAAGGGAAAAAATTCAGGTCAATGGCATGAAAAACATATTCAACAAAAGTACTGAAGAAAACTGCCCTACCCTCTCAAAAGAGAGACCCATCCAGATACAAGTAGCTCAAAACAGACTGAATCAAAGAAGAAACTACAAGGCATATCATTGTTAAAACTCTAAACAATGTAAACAAAGGGAGAATGCTATAAGCAGCAATAAGCAATCCCATCAGAATTACCTCAGATTTTTCAATACTCTTTTGAAATCCAAAAGGGCCTAGAATGAAGCACTTCAAAAATCTGAAAAAACTATGGTGCCCATCCCAAACTATTCTACCCAGCAGAAGTATTCCTCACAATAGATTCTAAAAGGAAAACCTTCCATGATAAAAGCCAGCTCTATGATTCTATGACCACAAAGCCAAACCTATAGAAAATATGTCAGGGAATATTCCACATAGAAAAGTCAAATAACCAAACTCAAGTGCCAATAAGAAGAATGGCACAATTACCAAAACTAGAGCTCATCAAGGAAACCCAACAAGAGCACATTGCAACCATAAATCTATATGTACCAAACACTGGTGCACCACAGTTTATAAAACAAAACCTACTCAAGTACAATCCCAAAATAAACTCCAATACCATCATAGTAAAAGGTTTCAGTACCTCACTATCGTCAATAGACAGATCATGTAAGCAGAAAATCAACAGGGACATAATAAAACTGAACAATACCATAGATCACTTAGACATAAGAAACATCTACAGAACATTTCATACTAATTATACAGAATATACGTTATTCTCAGCAGCCCAGGAAACCTTCTCCAAAATAATCATATATTAGGACATGTTGCAGTCAGGTTCACATTGCTTGCAGAAATCAGCCAACAAGAGTAGCTTGGTGGGGGGAGTTTATTTTGACTTACAGGCTCAAGGGTACACTCCATGATGTCAGGGAAAATGATGGCATGAGCAGAGGGTGGATATCTCTTCCTGGCCAACTTCAGCAGGACAACCACAACAGGAGAGTATGCCAAACACTGGCAATGAGGAGCTGGTTCTAACACTCATAAACCTACCCCAAACAATAAACTGTCTCCTAGAGATGTTAATTTCCAAATCTCCATCAGTTGGGAACCTAGCAGTCAGAACAATTAAGTTTATGGAGGACACCTGAATCAAACTACCATATTCCATGCCTGGCCCCCATAAACTGATAACCATAGTGCAACGCATTCATATAACTTTAAAAGCACCCATAGGTTTTATCAATTCCAGTGATGTTTATACAACCTCATAATCTAAGGTCTTTTAACTGAGCCATAGTACCAAAAAAATAATATCTCCTCCAAACTCATAATAGCACAGAATAAACACTCACACTGCAAGAGATGGCATTGAGCATAGCAAAGAAATATTCAACCAAGACAAGATTTAAAACAGAGAAAACATGAAACTTTGTAGGTCCAAGTCCAACAACTCTAGTTGGTGACAAATATCCAAGTCTGATAATTCTAACCAGCAATAAGTCTCTGAATTTTCAATTCTGTTCCTCTAGCTAGGCTACTCACAGTCCTGATTAACTTCATCCGGGGCCTGCAATTATCCTTAGTAGCCATTGGGCCTTTACTACAGCCAACATCCTCATGGTTCCATCAGTTCTCCATGCACGTATCCAGCAAACCTACTCCACACTACTCATAGCCATTTCCAAAACACATGACTATACTGCAAATGTAATTACCTTCTCTTTCCTGCATTTCTTACACACCACCATTCCAGGTAGGGTGCAAAGATGTTAATCCTGGGGTGGAGGGGGGTGGCAGACTTTGAAGAATAGGACACTCCTTGAGCACACAGGCCCCTTCAGAAGAGTCTACATTTTTTTCTGTTAGCCCAATCAGCTGATCCAATCTCAAAGGTTGTAATCTTTCATATAATTACAGCTGAAAGGGCAGAAGTTTCAGTCCAGAGATTTCACCTCTGTTCCATATCCCTCTTTTCACACAAGTCCATTTCTACGTAATGTAACACTGCACATTCTCAGGACACAGGCTTAACAGCAAGCCTCTCTCACAAACACCTTCTAGCTTAATCCAGACAAAGCTCCTTTTCACCCTCATAAGCCAGACCTCAAAGTCCATAGTTCTTACTGCATTCAGGTTTTGCAACTCTGACCAAATAAATCCATCAAGCTGTTCTTACAGCATGGCAATTAGATTTCAAATTCTTCCACAATTTGCTCAAACATCAGTTCCAAAAGGCCAAACCCACACAGTAAGGTGTCTAGCAGCCAATGACACCACTCCTTGGTACCAACATTACTGTTGCAGTCAGGTTCACATTCCCAGCAAAAATTACACAACCAAGAGCAGCTTGTAGGAAAAAAATAGGTTTATTTTGGTTTACAGACTCAAGAGGAAGATCCATGATGGCAGGGAAAATGATGGCATGAGCAGAGGGTGGATATCACTTCCTGGCCAACATCAGGAAAACAACCACAGGAGAGGAATGTGCCAAACATTGGCAAGAGGAAGTTGGCTATAACACCAATAAGCCTACCTCCAACAATACTCTGTCTCCTGGAAGTGTTAATTCCCAGATCTCCATAAGCTCGGAACTTAGCCTTCAGAACACCTAAGTTTACCGAGAGACACCTGAATCAAACCACCACAGGGCATAGAGCATGGCTCCACAAATTCCGGGAAAATTGACACTACTTATTTCCTCATCACACCATACCACAGTTCATTAAAGCTAGAAATTAAGAAAAGAAACATCAGAAATTATACCAGTTACTGGAGACTGAATATCAGGGTATTAAACGATGAATTTGTCATAGAAGAAGTCCAAAAGGAAATTGTATAATTTTGTAGAACTGAATGATAATGCAAACACAACATGCCAAAACTATGGGACACAACAAAGGAAGAACTACAGGGAAAGTGTATGGCACTAAATGCCTTCATAACAAAGAAAGAGAAATCTCAAATTAATAACCTAACCAAATACATAAAGACAATGTATAAACAGGGCTGGAGAGATGGCCTAGCGGTTAAGCGCTTGCCTGTGAAGCCTAAGGACCCTGGTTCAAGGCTCGGTTCCCCAGGTCCCACGTTAGCCAGATGCACAAGGGGGCACACGCATCTGGAGTTTGTTTGCAGAGGCTGGAAGCCCTGGCGTGCCCATTCTCTCTCCCTCTATCTGTCTTTCTCTCTGTGTCTGTTGCTCTCAAATAAATAAATAAAAATTAAAAAAAAAAGACAATGTATAAACAAAAACAATCCAACACTAAAAACTCCAAATGGAAAAAAATAATTAAAATCAGAGCTGAAAATAGGAGATTGGAAACTAAGAAAACAATTTAAGAAAATAATGAAACCAAGAGTTGGTTCTTTTAAAAAATAAACAAGATGGATAAACACCAGGCCAATTTCATCAAATGAAAAAGAAAGTCTCAAATTAACAAAATTAGAAACTAAAAGGGAGAGGTCACCACAGACACCAAGGAAACTGGAAAATTCATCAGGCCATATTTACAAGACCTTTATTCTACAAAATTATATAGCCCAGAAGAAATGGATGAATTCCTACACATATGCCACCTATCAAAACTAAATTGAGAGTAGATAAATCCTCTAAACAAACTTGTTACATCCACTGAAATTGAAAATGTAATCAAAAACCTCCCCAAAAGAAAAAGGACTGTACTTGATGGATTGTAAGCCAAATTCTACCAAACTTTCATAAAAGAACTGAAACCACTGTTTGTCAAGCTTTTGAACACAATTGTAGAATGGAGAAAGTTCCCAAATTCCTTCTATGAAGCTAAGATCACCCTAATACCCAAAGCAGAGAGTGAAGCAACAAGAATATAAAAACATAAACCTATATCCTGATAAACTTAGATGCAAAAATTGTTAATAAATTCCTTACAAACAGAATTCAATAACACTTAAAAAGTATCATCTGCCTTTATCTAGAAGGCTTCATTCCAGGGATGGTTCAACATATGCCATTCAGTTAATGTAATATGCCACATAAATATACTTAAACAAAAGAACAACATGATTATTTCAGTTAATCCAAAGGAGACTTTTGATGAAAACAATACCTCTTCATCATCAGAACACTAGAGAGACTAGGCAAGGAGTGTTTATATCTCAACATAATAAAGGCTATACGCAAAGCACCTAAAGCACAAGTCATACCTAATGGCAAAAATCTCAAGGGGTTCCCACTGAGCTCAGGAACATGACAGGGGAGCCCACACTAACCATTGCTCTTCAACATACTAGTAGAAATTCTTGCCCACACAGAGGAAGGAAGGAAGGAGAAAGAAAGAAGAAAAGAGAAAGAAAGAAAGAAAGAAAGGAAGGAAGGAAGGAAGGAAGGAAGGAAGGAAGGAAGGAAGGAAGGAAGGAAGGAAGGAAGGAAGGAAGGGAAAGGAAGGGAAGGGAAGAAGGAAGGAAGGAAGGAAGGAAGGAAGGAAGGAAGGAAGGAAGGAAGGAAGGAAGGAAGGAAGGAAGGATGGATGGAAGGATGGAAGGTAGGAAGGAAGGAAGGAGAAAGTCATAAGATGGATATAATTTGGAAAGGTAGACATCAACCTAGCCCTATTTGCAGATGACATGATCCTGTACATAAGTGACTTGGAAGGCTCTACCATAAAAGTGCTAATGCTGATAAATTCCTTCAGCAAAGTGGCAAGGTAAAAAAAGAAAAATATCAACACACACAAACCAATAGCCTTTCTACATGCAAGAAACAAATATACAGAAAAAGCGGCGAGGCTGCCTCTTATCATTGGCCCCACTCACCCCCAAATCAAATGCCTTGGAACAATACTAAACAAAGAAGTGACTGACATATATAATGAAAACATGAAAAAGAAAAACACTTGAGAAAGAAATTCAGGAGAACATGAGAAGATAGAAGGACATTCCATGCTCCTGGATAGGTAGAAATAATATTGTGAAAATGGCAATTCTACCAAAGCAAATTCAATGCAATACCATTAAAAATTCCAGCAAAATTCTTTACAGAGATAAAACATAATAATCTCAGAATTTATATGGAATGGAAGAAGGCCCCAGATATCCAAAAATATCCTCAAGAAAAGAAACACCTCTGGAGGTATTGCGATACCTAATTTAAAGCTGCACTACAAAGCCATATTAACCAAGAATATGGTACTGGCATAAAATCAGACAAATAGAACAATGAAACAGAACTGAAGACCCAGCTCTTACTTCAAGTAATTGCATTTACTTGATCTTTGATAAAAGAGACAACAATGTACACTGTAGAAAACATGGCATTTTCAACAAATGGTGCTAGACCATGGACATCAAAATAAAAGCTCCGGAAAAACTTGAAAACAGAGATACAAATGGATGCTGGCATTCTTCTACTGGGCATCTACCCTAAAGGGTGTATTCTTCACTGTGGAAATATTTTGGGGGTATTGTTTTTCAAGGTATGGTTTCACTTTAGCCCAGGCTGAAATGGAATTTAATATGTAGTCTCAGGGTAACATCAAACTCATTGTGATACTCCTACCTCTGCTCCCAAGTGCTGGGGTTAAAGGTGTGTGTCACCACAGCTGGCTTGCAGAGATATTTGTTCAACCATGTCAGCAGACTAAACTATATAATCTTCAATAGGAGCACAGAGAAATTGTCTGGTTAGAAGGTCCCTGGAGTTGTGGGGTTGAACCATAACCCTAGTATATTTGGCCCTGTCTTGTAACTCCCAGTAACAGAAATGGAGTACAACCCACATTGAGCTGTTGATTGGAGAGAATTTTGAGGTTCCTAAAACAAGACAGACTTCTGTCAAAGCATTCCATTACTACCCTGTTGCTAAAGACAGCACATGCTGCCAGTGCAGAACATTGTGAGATCTGGCTGAATCTGGAAGGAAGTCAGTTCACAGATGGTTTGCCTGTATAGTGCTAAAACCCCTGACATGAATTGCTGGGTACAAAGAGCTAACAATGCTGTCTTCAAGCAAGGACCCTGCTATGTGCAAGCAACCCTCCTGACAAGACATATTCTATTGCAAACACCCTTTGTGGAGAACCAATATATTTCTGATTAGTTATGAGATCCACTCAGTGGAAAGGGACCCTTAGGTGGAACTGAAAAAATAGTCAGAATCCTATCAGTACCAAGATTATGGACTCTAATGAGAACATTCCATTAGTCTTTGACTAAAATGGAGGTTACACTCATCAAAATCTCTCTAATTTAACAATGCTTATACACTTTAGCTTCTACTGTTCTTGTTCTCAATTGGAGAATGTATTTTTTTTTCTTTTTTCATAAAGCAGTGAGAACCTATGACAACTAAAATCTATTAATAGGACAAGGATTTCTGACTCCATGTCAGCAGGTGAAACACCTCAAGCACAGTAGCTAGGGTCCCGGTGAAAACCAGAGGCAGTGGAAAGATGAAAAAGAATTCTGCTTCCATGGTGAACCTGAAAACCTGAGCCAGGATGATGGAGACAGACACTGCAGATACTCAAAGTGCACGAAAGCAGAAATCCAGAAGTTGCTGAGAGCTCAACGCTAAAGTAGACTTAAAGCTCATTCACCAAGGCTCAGGGAATTTTTCAGAAGTGGGGGCAGAAAGAATGTAAGAGCCAAAAGGTGGGAGACAATAGCCAGAGACATTGCCCCCCCCCCGCCCCCGCAATAATGATTGAATGCTGCTCTCACAACTCATAGCCCACAACTCCATGGTGAATACCAGAAATCACACAAGGGACTATCAGTGGAGTAGGGCAGGAGGAAAGGAATGATGCTACCAACATATGATGGTTACCTACAAAGTTTCAACTTAAAATTAAAGCTATATTACACAGACATCGTAACAAAAAACAGCATGGCACTGGCATAAAAACAGGAATACGGACCAATGGAACAAAGCTGAGGATCTAGTCTTTAGGTCAAGTAACTACAGCTAGTTGATTTTCAACAAAGGCCCTAATAGTATAGAGTTGAGAAAACGCAACATCTTTAACAAATGGTGCTGAACAAACTTGATAACCATATGCAGAAAAATGAAATGACCCACACATCTCATCATGCATAAAAATCAAGTTCAAATGGATCAAAGCTCTCAATATAAGACTGGAAACTCTTCTACTACTGGAAGAAAAGTAGGAATAACTTTCCACGATATAGGAGTGGGTAAAGACTTCTGTAACAAAACCCCAGTAGCTCAGGAACTTAAAAAATCTCTCAACCATTGGGATCTTATGAAGCTAAAAAGTGGAAAGTATTTTTGTTGTTGTTGTTTTCACAGACAAACATACCATAGCAGAGCCAATAGATTACCCACAAAATGGAAGAAAATTTTTGCTGGCAATACAACTGACAAAGGCCTAATTTCTAGAATCTACAAAGAACTCAAAAATCTAAACAATAAAAATCAAATGATCTAGTCACAAAGTGGTGCAGAAAACTGAATAGGGAGTTCTCAGAGGAAGAAATACAAATGGCAAACACACACTTAAGAAAATGTTCAACATCCCTAACCATCAGGGAAATGCAAATTAAAGCAACTATAAAATTCCACCTTACCCCAAGAAGGATAGCAAACAAATGTTTGTATGTGCAGAAATAGGAACCTTATTCACTGTTGGTGGGAATGTAAGCTGGTACAAGCACTGTGGGAAGCAATATGGAGACTCCTAAAAAGGTTGACTATAATGGCAACAAGAGACCCAGTTTATTATCTTACTTGTCACTTACCCTAAAAGCCCCACACCTGAGTTCAGAGAAATTTGTTCAACCATGTACATACCTGCTCAATTCATAATAGCTAAGAACAGGAATCAACCCAGGTGCCCATCATTGGAAAAATGGGTAAGTAAGATGTGGTATACCTACACACTGGAATTCTACTCAGCAGTTACAAAAAAAAAATGACACAATGAACTTTGTAGAAAAATGGTCAAACTTAGAACATATCATACTAAGTGAATTCACACAATCACAGAAAATCAATTGTCACATGGTCTCACACTTGTGATTCCTAACCTGTCAGCCCGAGATGCTGATATACCTAATAGACATTTCAAGGCCTGGACAATAGGGAGGGTAGGGCTTGAGAGGAGGTAAGGCAGGCAGGGGGTGGGAACAAAACTGAACTCAAATGGAGCTGGTACCATAAAATCCTCTCTCTTGGAAGACAGACTGAAAGGTTGAACTCTGAGAGGGAGCATCTGAATTTTAGTGACTAGAGAGGCGAGATAAAACCTAACCTTAAATTTCTCCTGTTTCTTTTTCTTTTTTCTCTCCTTTTATTTTCTTTCTTTTACTTATTTTCTTCCTTCTTAGTTATTTTCTTTCTTTTTATTCTTTCTTCTCCCTTGTCACTGGCCTATAACTCCTAGTACCAGGATGCAGATAACACCCACAATGAGCTGATGATCAGAGAGACCTACAGAGCTTCCCAAAAGAGGACAGATTTCTGTCAGAGTACATGATTGCCCACCAGAGGTTAATGGTAAGGCCCTACTGCTGAAGACACCGTATGCTGTTGGTATAGAACATGGCTAAAGTATGGAAGAGAGCCAGTCTCCAGACAGTTAACCCATCTAGTACTAGAATGTGCTACATGAGCTACTGGTGGAAAGTGGCCCAATATCAGTCTGAGCAACTGGAAGTCTAAGTTACTCAGAAGCAAACAACTTCACACGATACTCACACAAGTGCAATAGTGACATACAGCTGTGAGCCATGAGCCATGGAGGGTCACCAACTGCTCTTAGATTATCTTACAAATCTGCTCAATGGAAAGGAACCCATAACTGGAACTGGAAAACAAATCAGAATAATATCCAGATAATAGGTTTGCTTTTCAATATCAAGCTCCCACTAGTCTTGGGCTACAAAAGGGCTAAACCCATAAAATGATCTCTACACTAATAATGCTTATCTCATTTAAGCTATGCTGACTTCATTTTCTGTTGGAAAAATCTGCTTCTCTTTGGTAGATGGAAGTGTGGTCCATCCTACTTAACCAAGGCCCCAGCTGAAACCACAGAGGAACTGGAGAAATGAGTGAGAGAGCTGCTTTCTCAGTGAACCTGATGTTAGCACAAAGGTGAAGGAGATAGACACTGAGGATACTCAACACCTACCAAAGAAGACATCCAGAGGCTCCTAAGAGCCCTCTACTGAAATAGACTTAAAATATACCCTACAGGGCTCAGGGAATTTTGTGGAAGAGGGCTCAGAAAGAATGTTAGAGCCATAAGATGGGACATTATGCACAGTGACATTGCCTCTTCTCTCTAACTGATGGCTGCCCCCACAATGCATGACCCACAGTCCCCAGGGGGATGACTGGCATGGGAGGGTCCCTTTGGAGGGGGCAGGGATCAGGGAAAGGATAGTACCATGATGTGCTATTAACATACTAAGTATGTCCATAACTAATAAAAAATAAATTAAAAAAATACTAAAAAGTTATAAAAGCTTGAAAATATTTTATTTTAATGCAGTCAAACTTTTATTTTAAGTTTTTGACAGGCTTCTTACATATTTGATGAGTTGGGGAAACTAAAATTCACAAAATGCAGAGTAATTCTTCATCAGGAGGGACACTCCCAAACATTCCATTGTGTTTTACTTAGATTGCTGACCTCTGCTTATTACCAAATTCAGCATCTTGCTTGTCAACTTGATAGACTCCAATCAACTAAGAAATAAATCACCTGGCATACTGACGAGGAAGATTCTTGATTCTATTCATTGATATTAGAAGAACTCCCAGAACTGGGGGTGGCACCATTCCATGGGCTGGAGTCTCACCCTGAGTTAAAAGGAAAAAGCAAGTGCTGGAATACACTTTGCTCAGCTTCCTCACTATTTGTATATATTTTTCTTGGTTGCAGGTGTCTGCTGTGACATCTAAGGCTCCTGTGCCAAGGTCTTTGATTACACTCTGTACATTCTTATGTATGCAGTGAGTATCCATTGCAAATATGCCTGGAGTGCTGAAGGTCAAGAGTAAGATGCAAACTATTGTTCACAGGACCCATCCTGAAACCCCTACATATTGTGGTTCTTGTGGGGCCCCCTGTGTGACAGATCCTAAGAACTTTTTGACCTTGTTCTTTTTTTTTTGTTGTTGTTGGTTTTTCAAGGTAGGGTCTCACTCAAGCCCAGGGTGACCTGGAACTAACTCTGTTATCTCAGGATGGCCTCTAACTCATGGCAATCCGCCTACCTCTGCCTCCCGAGTGCTGGGATTAAAGGCGTGTGCCACCATGCCAGGCTTTTGACCTTGTTCTTTAGATCTGCTGTCTACTCCTGCTTCATCATGATGTAGAACCTGCTGCTATTCAGGGGAACAGTTCCTCCAACCTAGCAGCTTCCATGTGTTTTCTGTCCAACCTTTGCTTTGTTTCTTGGAATTATTAAATGAATGCTGTTGTGATGGTATCACCAAACATGTCCAAATTCCTTCCCTTCCCAGTTTCTACTTTACACAGGAAAATGGACACGAGAGGTAGAGTCATAGTTGAGCCATGGCTATTTGTGAAGCAGCACACGCAAAACAAAACATAAGTACAGTTGTTTCCCTGAGGCTAGACATATAACACATGTGGCCATTGTGTTGACAACAGCATGAGTTTCTTTGGAAATGGTAGGTCATTCCGAAGACACAAATAGAAGTGTACCAATATATTGGCTCTCTGAAGCAATGAGTATTTACCCAGAAAGATTGAATAGTAGTTTGTGTGGCCTCAAGAGTTATCAGGGAATATAGAAATCAGTGAGAGGAGCAAGAAAATCACTGTATTCTATACTTCCTATTCTCCTCACAGGTAGACTTGCATCCCTTTCTAAAAGTACATGATGCAAGTCCCCACCCTTCCTCATCAATGTGAATAATGATGCAAAAGAAACCTCACATTGCCCCAAATTAAGGCTTGTATGTCATGTTTTGATATTTAGATGGTGTTTGGGCATGTGTTTGTATAATTCTTATGAGTGTGGGTGCAAAATTTTAAACTCATGATACCTATTTCTAAACCTCCAAGTACAAGAATTCATGGAGATAGCCAACCAAAGCAAGCTTGACAACTTTAATGTCTATTATGATAAATTCTTCCTGGTTTTAGATTTTTTTTTTGCTTATTTTTGTGTTACTTAATTGCTACTGCTATTTATAAAAATTGCATATGATTGCCAATTGTATTTTACGTACTACTCATTTTTCATACTTACTGTAGCTGTGTTAAATGTCACCACCAAGAATACATTTGTACTTAAGCTATATTTGATATTTTTCATATGATAAAGCCATATATATATATATATATATATATATATATATATATATTTCAAATTATGTGGAAGTGATCTTACTATTGTGACAAGTAAAGTATTTTTCTCACATTTTCACATCATTAATATATAAAGATAGAGATGCATTTTAAATTGGTACTGATTTGCCCTGATGTTTGTTTTTCTAAGATTATTAATTAAACCACTGAATATATTTAAATTATAAAAGCTTTAAACCATTCAAAAACCTGAGAGTGTCATTTTTCTCATAACTCTAGCAAAGAAGACCATTAACTAAAGTCATAGACAAACATTTGTATTATATCTCACACCCAGTTTTGTCAAGAAAAAGGTTATAAAGACAACAAATAAAATTCAATGCAAATATGGTATTGAAATTTAAAGGAGGATATTTAATGTTCTATTCTCCCACAAAAGTAATAATGTAATAAAGTAAGTTAAAAATATATTTATACCTGATTGATAATGAAAGCATACTATTCATAATAAATGCAACCTTGTACAGCAGTACCTTGAGGAAATTCTTTATCTTTGAAAACATGTGTAAAGATGAATCAGTTCCATAGGAAAACTCATCCTGGCTAGCATTCTACAAGATATAATGGGGTAGGGAGGACAGTCCTGACAGAAGGTGGAAAAAGCTTAAGTTTTAAAACCACAGACTCAAGCCACATGTGGTGGTGCATGCCTTTAATCCCAACACTTTAGAGGCAGAGGTAGGAGGGTCATCATGAGTTCAAGGCCACCCTGACAGACTACATAGTAAATTCTGGGTTGCCTGGGCTACAGTGAAACCCTACCTCGAAAAACCAAAAACAAATAAACAAACAAACAAAAAAAGAAACCACAGACTCTAGTCAGTAAATCCCAGCCCTAGAATTGGGTTGCTCCTCACAGTAAGCTGTTGACCCCTCATGAGGTCCCCAAAACAATGTAGGCCATTGCCATAGCACTTGATTGCCTTCCATAGCTAAAACCCCATTGCTGAAGACAATGCAGGCTGTTGTCACAGGACATCAGAATACCATGCTGGAATCAAAAGGGAAACTAGCTCCATCCTGGCTAGCCCTCATGGTGCTGGAAAGCCCTATGGGTGTTGCTAGAAGACAGCAGTCACCAATAGCATGAATAAGCAGGGCAAACTGTAGACTATGAAATTAAACAGCGGGTCAAGAAACACACATTTGTGCAATAGTGGCACATAGCTTCGGTGGGTAACCAACTGTTCTCTGCTTAGATGTGAGGCACACTCAGTGGGGAAGAACTCATATCTGGTAATGGGTACCAAGTCAGAATCCCATAGTCAGGAAACTCAGACCTCAGAGAGATGCACCCACTGCTCTCTGGAGAAGAGTCGGCTTGCCTAACAAGCATCTATCAAATAACTTTGCATAGTGGTTTTAACCCAAGCTGCCCTCACTCTTGGTTGGTGTGTGAAAGAGCAGTTGTCATGGAACCTTTGGGTCCAGAATCCACAGAAAAAGCCAAGCATGACTACACATGAGGGTCAGAGACAGGAGGGTCACTGAGGCTTGCTGGTCAGCCATTCTGACCATACCACTATTAGACTGTTTGTCCTGAGATTCAAGTTTTGAGAAACAAGTTGTAAAAAATGTAGAAGAGAATATGTGGCGTTCTCACCTGGCCTGTGCATGTGTGCACACAGTTTATGCACATTTGCATGCAAACACACACACACCATGGAATGAAAATGTTGCATTATTTGCTACAAGAATCAACACTTAATATGAGCAACAACAAAATGAAATACAAACACAGGTCCTGACATAGATGAATCCCATACATGTTTCAACAAAAGAAGTTGTATAAAATTATATATTATGGCTGATCCCATTAATATGAAATTAAATTCAGGTGATATAAATGGTTGCTCCAGATATATGGATAGAGGGCCAGAGGAAATGTCTTTGAAACATGGAAATATTTGACTGATATAACAATAGTGTTCACCATTCTTGGTCTGTGACAAAATACCTAACAGAGGAACTCCAAGGGTGAAAAGGGTAACTTTAGCTCATAATTTCATAGAGATTTCAGTCTATCATAGCCAAGAAGGCCTGGTGGTGAGAGGGATTCAGTCCCAGGCTGGCTTCTTCACACAGCGCAGGCAGCAGAGCAAACAGGACAGGAACAGGAGCTGCATGGCCTTCAAAGGCTTGCGCCAAAGACTTACTTCTGCCATTCTGGGCCCACCCCATAAAGGATCCATAGCTCTCAGGGTGACTTCATACACAGAGGTCACACATTCAAAGCTGAGCCTGTGCAGAACATTCCAGATTCACACCATCACAAATATTATGAAATAATTCATGGAACAAAACTTGCTATAAAATGCATTCCACTATAGGCAAAATGAACATTTGTTTTAGAAGATAACAAACTCTACATTACATATTAAGTGCTATATTCAGGACTACAACTGCCTATTCTAAATGGGTTTTTTAGAACAGCTTAAATGGCCATAAATTTATCATGCTTCTTTCATTGGAGTTAATATATGCAAATGGCTATATCATACTTCATAAAAGGGAGAGTGTTTTGATTTCAGAACAGGGAGGAATAAGTGCAGTATGAAAAAATATGAAACACAACATCATGTTAGGACAAGATCTCAAATTAAATTTTGAAATTTGAACATCCATTTAAGTTGTAATACAACTTTTCATTGTTTCTATATGATAAGTTCATTTTACTGGTAGTAAATTTATCTATATGATTGCACTTGGCCAAAAACAACTAAATTGATTTCTGCTAGAATTCATATGAGAGAAATTTAAGAAATAGTAATAGAAAACACTCTAAAAGAGTTGAAATGATAACCATAATCCTCAATAGTAAGTTAATTTTCAACTGATGGTCAACATAGTATCAACCAAGTCCAGGAGAATAAACATATGTAAAAATGTTGAAGAAAGTGACAGATTCCCTGGAATAACTTCTCTCTTCTCGGTAGCTTAATCAGAAAGCATAAATGGCAAATGATAACAGAGATATCAGCTTATTTATTTCTTCAGATTAAAATTTTTGCATGGAAATTTCAGCATTTCTTTTCCCCTCACATTTTGCTGTTATTATTGTATTAACTTTAACAGCTAACTAAACGTGATACTAGCAAGCTGATGGATGATAAGTGATAATGGCTAGTTTGAGCTTCAGAACATGCTTTATAGGGAACAGTATCCAATTTCCTGAAGTGACAGTTTTCAGTATCTTAATAGCTAAAGGACAGTAAATTGCACCCTTCATGAACATTTTTGGCACAAACTTTTAAAAGCAATTTCCAAGGGAAGCATCTACAATGAATGATACGGTACTTAGTGAAGCGCCCAAGCATAGTGCTGAAGCATCACATGTACGGAATATGACATGACATGACCTTTGCTGCTCACCTTTGAGCAAGGAGAGCAAGGGAAGTTCATGCTCTGTGACATGTGTTTTATCATAGTGAACTTCCAGCCTTTGAACTCTTCTGAGAGTTAACACTGGCATTTACTTAAATGTTAAACTACCTGTGGAAACATTTTAAATTATTTTTTTTAAATCACCAACGAAAGAGATCACTGAAAAACGTGAGTGCTGAGCACTCTGCTGAACTGAGTTCTCTATTTGCTTGTGCATCTTAAGCATGTGCAGCCACAGGCTGTGGAGATATTGCAGATGTTTCTTTCAGAAGGTTCTTCCCTCTAACAGCTTCAGCTTCCAAAGTGAATATTTTTACAGTATAAATTGCTCAGCATAAATCCAGCATAGATAGTAAAACATATATGTCACATAAAATAAATGACACTGGAATTTTTATTTTTGTGGATGGAGTATCATACGTCTCTAACTAGCTCTCTAGTAAAGAATAACCTTGAACTTCTGACTTTTCTGCTTCTACTTCCAGAGTACTGGGATCATGGGCATACTCTGTTCTTATGTGGTGCTTGAAATCAGGGCCTAGTGCAAAGTTAAGCAAGCTTTCTACCAACTGAGCTGTGTCACCAGTTCTTCAGGCCAAACCACAAGTATAAAGACTGTGTATTTAAATATGATTATGGGATCTGGAGAGTAGAATATGGCTTCTTAGGCTTCACAGGCAAGCACCTTCACCACTAAGCCATCTCCCCAGTCTTTTTTTTTTTTTTTACTTTCCTTTCTTTCCCTTTTAGTGTTTTTTTTTTAGCATATATTAATTACCTATAATTATGTTTCATTCTGATATATTAACATAAGTATATGGTCTACTTTGATCTCATTCACACTCCATTACTCTCTCTTGTCCTGTTCCTACTTTCATGTCTCTCCCAGGACTGTCCTCAACTAGTACTCCTTTTAAATTCTTCTCTTTGTTTCTGTATAAGTGTATGTCTATGTGACTTAGTGCATTTATTTATGATAGCTTGAATGTGCATGAGTGAATGGTTATTCATAGTAACATGAACAACTTTCCAATGCTATACCACTGATGAAAATGTACCCCCACACTGCAACCATTACCTGTTTATAAATCTTTGGGGAGAGGTGGAGCCTCATGAGCCCCTACTAGCAACCTGAACAGCCTATGGGCATGCCATCAGTGCCACAAGAGATGTCCTCACTAAAGCACAATTTACAATGAGTAAATTGTTGTGTCCACCAATAGATGAATGGATAATGAAAATGTTGCATAGTTACAAAATGGAAAATTATTCAACCTAAGAAATGAAAGAAATTAATTTATTTGCATCAAAATTTAGAGAGTTGAGCATTATGCTAAATGAAATAAACCAGACACAGAATAACAAACACAATGCAGATTGTGGAATCTAAAAGCAACTGAGCTCATAGAATTAGAAAGTAGTATTCTGCTTATTAGAAGAAGGATGGCAGGACTTGGGGGAAATGATTCCTAAAAGACATGCTATTTCAGTTAGACCAGAGGACTAAGATGTTGTTATTAGTTTTTTGTTTTTTGTTTTTAGTGTTTTTCAGAACTTATTGTACAGCATGGTCACATATTGTTAAGGATCAAGTAATCTACATTTCAGTTTCTAAAACCATAAATCTCATGTGTTCTCATCACAAAAAATAATTATGAGATCATGTATATGTTAATTGACTTGATTTAATTATTCCATATGGCATTTTTAAATTAGAACATGAGTTACTATCCCATAAACATATAAAATTGTAGTGTCACATTATCCTAATTTTTTAAAATGTCTTTGCAATATGGTTTGAATATAACAAAAACAACTTGAGAAATATGAGCAGTTGAAAAATCTTTAAAAAGTTAACATATGTAGCTCAGAATAGATGACCTAGGGAAGATCATCTAATATTAACTCCAAGATCTGCATATATTAAGTATGTAGTTTCAGGCAGGGTTATTTAACCCTTATACACATTAATTCTCTCCCTTGTGAAAGTAAACTAACACTATGGGCTGCTAAATCACTGTTGATTATTACATATAAAATGTTTTTATTGTGGTGTTTACATACTAAAAACTGAATAAATATTTGCATCTAGTATTTGTTTATTCTCCCATGTGTTATTTATCAACTGTTTAAAGTGGAAATGCAAGAACTCATGAATAGTGTTTCATTTTTCCCAAGAAAAATATGTAAAAATAATTCCAAAATAGGGTATTACAAAGACAAAACATATTCTACAGGCAAAATGTGGACTGTGGGCTGGATTTCCTGCTGTGTGCTGATGAGGAACCTCTTCCTCCTTTGTTTCTTCTGATTTGTGCCGTTGTTCTTAGTTCATTTTGGTTCATTCCCTGGCTCATTATGATGACGTATTTTTTATGATTTTATTTTCTCTCCACTATACCTTATCAGACACAGTTTTGCTTCATTTTCCAATAGTTCTTCTAAGAATTATAGTTGTTTTTCTAGGATGTACAATGCATATTTTAATTTATCTCTCCAAATTTAAATCATTTCAAAAACAACATAAATACTCTCCAATATGAAAATTTCTCTCCCACTTATTGATGCTGTCATTTTTTTTACTTCAACATATTTTATAAATGCATTTTATATAATTATTTTTAGGAAAAAATCTGTTTATTTTATTGGCATTTCTTCTCAAAGATCCGCGTGTATATGGTCATGTTCCTTGTACCTGAAGAAATTTGACAAAATTCCTTTGTACTTTTTATGATAATTCAAGTCTGTGGTAACAAATTTCTGTTTTCTTAAGTTGTGTAGACTTCTTGAGGAAGCACTGCTGCTGTCCACTCCTCTTCTGAATGAACAGCAGCTTTACTCTGAGAAATTTCAGGAACCTACTTTATATAGCTTAGGAGTCCAAAGAGGACAGTCATAAGTGTGTGCAAGGAATGCTAAAGATTCCCAATAAGTCACAAATGTCTTCCATTTCCAAAGCATCAATGGAAGATAGTGTCTATGAAATGAGAATATGCCCCTCCCAGAAAGTTCCCAAAGGGAAGGTGCCCAAATCCAATCCCTTCTTTGATAGAGCCCAGAAGTTCACCAGTAGCCCTGATTTGGATGAGACTGGAGGGAAAGAAGCATACCAGAAGATATTACAACGTTAAATTCATTTGGCCATGCTAAAATTTTGCTATCAAAATTTAATGTTGTGAATAAATAGCATCAAACATCTCTGCTACCTGGAGTAAAAGAAAAACATGAAACATGGCAGAGTTGTAAAGTCCTGGTAAAAGAAAACTATTCCTTGACTGAGGATCAATATGGAGAAATAAATTTCCAAATGAATGTCATTATTATTTGAACATGTTAAATAACAAGTTGCATAACAATTACACAAAATAACATGATTATAAACACCTACTCCCCCAAATTCACTAAGTCAGCTGTCCCTTTGTCAAGAGTACTGCTGACATGGATAAAGGTGGATGAGGAACCTGCTGTGGTCACTAGTTAACACGTGAGGGAAGTCCACACTGGGGTAACAAATGGATTTGAGAATAAGAACAACCATCAGGGGGTAGGCGGTGTTGGGTGGACCACAGAGCTGCACTGAACCTACCTCTCCTCAGAAGAGAGTTCATGTAGCCAGAATTTCCACTGTTCATTTCATGCAATTTGTGTGATTTTATTTGGAATACAATGTCTGCAGAAGTGATTTGACTTTTGGTATATAAACCTGCTATGTAATAGTGAACATTCTGACAGCAACTTCAAAAATTACTTCAGCCAAATCATTAAACATTCATGCAATGAGCCTAGTTTCTTTAAGCTACTGCATTAGGAAATGCATGTTTCTTTTTGTTAGTTTGTTTTGAATTCAGTTCCCTCTTTCGTTTCTGGAACCCTGATCAACCTTAAATACATGCGATGGTCTGAAATCCTGTTCTTCCATCTTCCTGCCTTCATCTCCTGAAACCTGGAACCACAGACTTGTTACAACATATGTCTTAACATATCTATTCTTCTATCATTCTCTCTACTATTTTGAAATGATACCTTTTATCATGCTTAAGAGTTAACATTATGATTTGGTGTTAATTTATAATCTGGTATGAAACCAATTCTCTGAGGAAAAACAAGAAATGAACTGATGTTCCTAATATATTAAAATATTCTACATGTTAATATAAATGGATTTTGAAAGATGGAAACAAATTTACATAAATGGAAAATGTTAATGACTCCTGAATTTTAAGAGAGAAGATAACTAACACTATGTCTTCCAAATTTTTTGTATATTATACAATTTGATTTGTCACATTTAGTATCTACTTATTTCTTTGATCTTCATTAAAAAAGTAACATGATTGTTAAAATGATTCTCAAATTCACATGCTACTTGAACCTCAAAGCAACTGTTTTATTCATTATAATAAAAATGTAGAAATATTACCCCTAAGAAATAGCTCTGGATACCTTTCCATCTGTTATCAAATTTGTTCTTGGCCTGAGTTTCCACAGCTTCAGACAAATAACATATTTCTATGTGGCTGATAGCTGTTTTCTTTTCTGCATTCTGAAGCAAACACTAGGACATAGTTTATGATCTTTGTGAGATAACTTCTTCCAATTTCATGTCTGAATAAATAAGCTTGTACAGAAAAGTTTAGCTTTTTTAAAGATTACTTTAAGTAGACTATAAATCAAAGGATATATATGAAAAAGATAGCAATAGCCCACCAGTTTAATGAACTCATAAAAATGACAACACTCTTTGTTTTTTTCTTACTACGGTAAGGAATAAATAACAAAATTTAAGAGACTATATTTACAGGTCATGTAAATTACTCATTTTTCACGAAACCAAATTCATTCAAACTTGTAAGCCAAAATGACCTACATATGCCAAACTAGAAAAATAGCACAGTGAGTTATTTACCTCTCAAAGTCCATGAGCTAGGCCAATATGAGAAGGGAAGGTCTGGGTAAAACATTTGTCAGGAAAGGTATTTATGAAATGTAAACAATGTTGCTACTTCATCTATGTGCAGATGATGCAAAATGTTTACTTTCCTTGCAGCTGTTTCAATATTTAGACATGAATATACATCTAAGATATAGTTCAGTGACACTGTAATAAATGCTTTGCTCTCACACCAGAAGTTATACTTGCCCATTCTTGCTATAAAAAGTAGCAGATTCATGATTGGATTATAGTTAATGGTAGAAACAACCAACATTTGTCTGATAATTGCATTCTGATTAATGATACAGGGAACCCTTGTACCAGTGCAGTTTTACAGTCACCCAAATTAACGACATTTACAGTAGGTTCATAGTAGGTAGTCAGGTACACTAATATTGCATTCTTTTCTGTAATCCTTTTCCAACTATATACATACATTAAAAAATCTACAGTTGATGCCATTTGCACCTGGCAACATTATACCATGAATATGTCAGTCAACTTTCACATAAGAGGCTGCATATAAGACTGAATGTGTATCAAGTAATTGAGTATAACACTTATTATTTAAAACATAAGTCCCATTTAATCTATTATAACATTTCAAATAAAAAATGGCAATAAGAAAAATCAGCAAATATATATGAGGGTAAGAATAGCAATTAAAAAGCAGAGGTGAGAGAGGACATCCCTGTCTTGTTCCTGATCTCAATGGGAATTCCTCCAGTCTCTCTCCATTAAGTATTATTTGGGCATTTGGAGCTTTGTATATTGCCTTTATTATGTTAAGATGTGAACCAGCCATGCCAATTCTCTCCAATGTTTTGATCAAGAAGTGATGTTGTATCTTGTCAAAGGCCTTTTCTTCATCTACCGAAATGGTCATGTGGTTTTTATGTTTAAGCTTGTTTATGTGGTGTATTAGATTGACAGATTTTTGTATGTTGAACCACCCTTGTATTCCTGGGATAAATCCCACTTGGTCAAGGTAGATAATGCTTTTGATGTGTTGTTGGATTCGGTTTGCGAGTATTTTGTTCAGGATCTTTGCATATATGTTCATTAGGGAAATAGGCTGGTAGTTTTCTTTTCTTGTGGCATCTCTGCCTGGTTTTGGGATTACAGTGATACTAGCTTCATAGAAGGAGTTGGGTAGCTTTCTCTGTTCTTCAATTGTTTGGCACAGGTTTAGGAAGATTGGTTTGAGTCTGCTTTTCAATATAGTTCTGGAAGTCCTAGCTCAAGCAATAAGACAGAAAGAAATAAAAGGGATACAATTTGGAAAGGAAGAAGTTAAGTTAGCTCTGTTCGCTGATGACATGATTATATATGTAAGAGACCCGAGAGACTCCATCCCAAAACTCCTGAAGGTGACCAACTCCTATAGCAAAGTAGCAGGATACAAAATCAATGCACAAAAATTGGCAGCATTCTGTATGCAAATGACAAAGATACAGAAAAAGAAATAAGGGACATAGTCCCATTTTCAATATCAACAACAACAACAACAACAAAAATACCTTGGAATAACATTAACCAAGGAAGTAAAAGTTCTATACTACAAAAATATAAAAATCCTCAAAAAAGAAATTGAGGAGGAAGTGAGAAGATGGAAAGACCTCCCATGCTCCTGGATAGGCAGAATTAACATTGTGAAGATGACAATCCTACCAAAAGCAATATACAGATTTAATGCAATTCCAATTAAAATCCCTAGTGTTCTTCACAGAGATAGAAAAAAATGATCTCAAATATTCATATGGAAAACCAGAAGGCCTCGCATATCCAAACATATCCTCAGCAAAAGAAATATCTCTGGTGGCATCACCATACCTGATCTAAAGCTATACTACAAAGCCATAGTAATAAAAACAGCATGGTACTGGCATAAAAACAGGACTATAGACCAATGGAATAGACTTGAGGACCCGGATTTTGGGTCAAGAAACTATAGCTACTTGATATTTGACAAAGGCCCAAACAATATAGGCTGGAAAAAAGATAGCTTCTTCAACAAATGGTGCTGGACAAACTGGATAACCACATACAGGAAAACTGAAATTTGATCCACACATTTCACCATGCACTACACTCAAATCCAAATGGATCAAAAACCTCAACATAAGACCAGAAACTCAAATACTACTGGAAGAAAATTTAGGAAGTACTTTCCATGATATAGGAATGGAAAAAGACTTCCTGAACAAAACCCCAGTGACTCACGATCTTAAACAGTCACTCAACCAATGGGATCATATGAAGCTGAAGAGTTTCTTTACAGAAAAGCATATAATAAGCAATGCCAATAGATTACCCACTGAATGGGAGAAAATATTTGTGGGTTATCCAACTGATAGAGGCATAATCTCTAGAATCTACAAAGAACTCAAAAATCTAAACAATAAGAAGAAAAACACCCCACTCACAAAATGGGGCTAAGAGATGAACAAACAGTTCACAGAAGAAGATATACAAATGGCAAACACACACTTAAGAAAATGTTCATCATCCCTAATCATCAGAGAAATGCAAATTAAAATATCTCTGAGATTCCACCTTACCCCAATATGGATAGCAAACATCAAAAAATCAAATGAAAATAAATGTTGGCGTGGAAGTGGAGAAGCAGGAACACTCATCCACTGTTGGTGGGAATGTACAACCACTATGGAAAGCAATATGGAGACTCCTGAAAAACCTGACTATAGAGATACCAACAGACACAGTTATACCATTACTGGGCATCTACCCTAAACCCTTCAAACCACAGGCCAGAGCTACTTGCTCAACCATGTTTGTAGTGGTTCAATTCGTAATAGCTAAGAGGTGGAATCAACCCAGATGTCCATCACTAGAAGAATGGATAACTAAGATGTGGTATATTTACACAATGGAATTCTATACAGCAGTAAGAAAAAAATGACACAAAGTAATTTGAGGAAAAATGTTTGAACCTGGAACAGATCATTCTCAGTGAACTTACCCAATCACAGAAAAAAAAAAAAAAATCGACACATAGTCTCACTCATCTACAACACCTAACCTGAATCTACCCTAGATACCTTACATACCCAGCAAGCACCTCATGGATTAGACACTAGGATGGATGGGGATGTAGGGGAGAGCATTGAAGGGGTGGGAAACACTAATCTGGACCCAAATGGCAATGGTACCATAAAATTCTACTTCTTAAAAGACAGATCAAATTGTTGAACCTTCACTAAACCCTTAAAGGAAACACCTGAACCACAAGACACTGGAGAGGGTAGGATCAAGACTGAACTAAATCTCCTACATCTTCCCTCCCTCCCTCTCCCCCTCTCCCCCTCTCCCCTCTAGCTCTCTCCTCTCTAACTCTTGTATATTAGTTATTTTTTTCCTCATTTTCTTAGTGGACACTGACCTGTAACCCCCACTACCAGCATGGGGCTATCATCCACAATGAACTTTTTATCAGAGAAATCTACAAGTTTTCCTAAATGAATGACAGACTTCTGTCAGAGTACTTGATGACCCACCAAAGGTCAGTGGTAAGACCCTATTGCTGAAGACTCCACACGCAGCTGACACATAAAATGGAATGACATGGTTGGAAGCCAGGAGAGAGTCAGTTCCCAGACAGTCAGCATATCTAGTGCCAGAAGGTGCTACATGGGCAGCTGGACCAATATCTGTCCAAGCAACTCATGATCTAACCTACTTAGCAACAAATAACCTGGTGTGATGCCCACATAAGTGCAATAGTGGCACACAACCATGTTGGGGAACCAACTGCTCTTGATTGACTAACTGATCCCTTAGTGGTATGGGACCCATAGTTGGAGCTGGTAAACAAGTCAGAACCATATCCAAACATAAGCCCACTCTCCAAAATCAAGCTACCATCAATCATGGGCTACAAGAGGGCCTACACCTATTAAAGTCTTTATCAAAAAAGTAAGTGCTATCTCTATTTACCAGGTGCTAACTTCTTCTCCGTTGGAGAATCTGCTTCTCTTTTTCAGATAGATGCAGATCCTAAGGAGAGAGCTGCCCCAACATACCTCAAAAGGGACCCAACTGAGACTAAGAAAAATTGGCAAAACAAGCAAAGGTGCTGTTTTCCTGATGAACCGGATACCAGCACAAAGGGGAAGGAGACTCAACACAGGGAAAAATTAACTCCTACCAAATCAATGAGCCAGAGCCTTAGAGGCCCCCAACACCTCAGCACTGAAGCAGACCAAAAATGAACCCAACATGGCTCAGGGAAAGTTTGCGGTAGAGGGGGCAGAAAGAATGTCAGAGTCACATGTTGGGTCATGATATGCAGAGACATTTATTGTACCAATAACTGGGCTAACTCCATACTGAATGAGCCATTTACATCAACAAGGAGGGGCCATTGGGAGGGGGTAGGTCATGGATAAGCCTAAACTATGCTACCAAACTGCCTGTATTTGCTGAAAAGAAAACTAATAAATTAAATTTAAAAAGAATAGCAATTAATTAATATAAAAGACTATCAAAATAATATGATATGCTGATAATGTTGTTCAATTCTAATACACAAAAATATACTGACATTCCAGTTCTTGTAAGAAAGAAGACAGCACAATTTCTTTCTTTATATAGACAAAAATCCTGAAGGACTTATTTTATCATGTATTTGTTAGTGTGAGACTATTAAACAACTCAGGATATTTAATAATTTTAATTATTATCAGTAAACAAACTGACTAAGTTATTTTAAATATAATGTAAAACAAAAAAAAAAAACATAGCAAAAAGAATCAAAGTGAAATGCAGTTACTCAAAATAGGAATTAGAGAAATAAAGAAGACTTATTTTTGAAGACGTTTGTATTTAAATAGAGATCACAGTTTGTTACTTTTAGAGTCACAAGATACATACTTACTAAGCCATACATGGAATTGTCTTAGTTCATTATTTACATACTTACAGACTCCCAAAATTTAAAATATAGGGCTATTGAAGACATATTCTCATTTCCAAAAGCAAAGTATGAATGAAGTTTTGACCAAGGTTCTAATTATTTTCAGGTGATAAATTATGCCATAGCTTTTCTTAAGGGAATTTATATAGAAAATCTATGACTTACTGATTTTTTTGTCTTTTACATAATCCCTATTATTTTACAAATAATGGTGGAGGTTTTTGGAAGCTTTCATAAGACAAACTCCCTGGAAATGCCAATGTCGAATCAAGACCTAAGCTGACTCAAGGGACTTCATCTACATTGCAGGTGCAGCATGCAGGAATGAAGCACACAAGGGGTTCTACCAATAGTTTCTCAGCCTAGATAGACAGAAGGGGCTGTGAGCATAAAAGAACCTGGTGATATTTAAGGTTAAATTTAAGCTCTCAGCTGACTATTTCTTCAAAAGTTGGAAGAACAATGTAGGTTTGGATAACAACATGAAACTATATATAAAGCAATTTTACCGGTTTATAATCATATCATGCAATAAAATATGATATCACATCCAGTGACTATTAGACACACAAAACATTATTGAAAAAGATAATGGGCTGGAGAGATTGCTTAGCAGTTAAGTGCTTGCTGTGAAGCCTAAGGACCCCAGTTCAAGGCTTGTTTCCCCAGGACCTACATAAGCCAGATATACAAGGGGGTGCATGTGTCTGGAGCTCTTTTGCAATGGCTGGAGGCCCTGTGGTGCCCATTCTCTATTTTCCTCTATCTGCCTCTTTCTCTGTCTGTTGTTGTCAAATAAATAAATAAAAATAAAAACAAAAAAACAAAAAAAGAAAAAGATGATGGATAGAATGTACATCACATTTATTCTTACAGAACAATTTAGATTAAGTAAAAATATGAAGATAAGTTTGATGGCATTCAAGGATTAAAATTCTAGATATTAAACGTTGTTATTTATATAAATATTACATATTTTGAATATAAGATACATTATGTTTTTTTTTAATTTCATTTAAAACATGGAGGACTGATGTAAAGATAAAAGCCACTTGAAACAAAGGTATCATATTGAGTTTTTTTTTTAAATTGCCATGATATATGTATTGTGGCATGAAACAAGGATGATATCAAACAGAATACGGAGGATATTCTAAGCTGCATCCATCCCTGATTTATGCATGTGGAGAGAAGAAAGCTAAGGATTATTATTAAAGCATCTAAAGCAAACTAAGGCAACTAGTTAGAATGGTTGCATTATAATTCAACATGAAAATATGCATGCATATTTCTATTCTTTCCCTAACAATCATAAACGTTAGATATACACTATAAGCTATGTTATTGAATAGACACATTTGTAAATGGGATATAATTGTGACCAAGTCTTAAAGTGTTTATAAATTCTACTATGCATACCTATGTGGGCTGGAGTGATGGCTTAGCAGCTAAGGTGCTTGCCTGTGAAGACTAAAGACCCAGGTTCTATTTCCCAGTACCCTTGTAAAAATGTGGAAGAAAGTGGCAGGTTCCCAGGAATAACTTCTCTCTTTTTGGTAGTTCAATCAGAAAGCATAAATGTCGAATGGTAACAGAGAAATCAACACATTCAACTTATTGAGATTAAAATTTGGAGGGGCTGGAGAGATGGCATAGCAGTTAAACACTTGCCTGTGAAGCTCCAGGACCTCAGTTAGAGGCTCGATTCCTCAGTATCCATGTAAAACCAGATGGACAAGGTGTGGCATGCTCCTGGAGTTCATTTGCAGTGGTTAGAGGCCCTGGCACACTCCTTCTCTGTCTCTATCTGCCTCTTCTTTCTTTCTGTCCCTCTATCAAATAAATATATGAATAAATAAGTAAATTGTAAGTAATGAGGGGAAATTTAATTTCATTTATGTATTGTACAAATATTTGAAGACAGAATGATCCTTTTTATTCATTAGATTTTAATGGAGAATTAGAACATAAGGATAGCTTTGAAAGTAGTAATAATACTTTTTTAAAATATGGACTATACTAGAATTTTTAAATAAGGCATCATTTTATGTGAAACCATTATTATTGAACAAACTACAAAATATTTAAATGAGAGCAATAGCATACCATAAGTAAAATTATAACAGTTTTATAAAAGTATATGCTATCTTCACAATTTATAGTTCCCTTATTTGAGAAGTAAGAATGGCTATAATGAAGAATTGGTTTTTTTCCTTGTTCTATTGGAATAAGTAAAGTTGGTCACATTTATGCATAAAAGGATCTACAATATGTGTTTGAATAAATTTTAGTTGACTGCTTTGTGGCCTGAACAGTCATCAAAATTTAAAAAAAGAAGATGAAAACAAAATATAACAGCAAGAAACATAGACACGCCCTGTGCTCTGAAGGCCAAGGATGTAGGATCATGGTTCTGTAGCTAGCCTGGGTTACTAGGAATAAATTGTCTCAATAAACGTTACATAGAAGGTCAGAGTGATTGTTTAAAGTGCTTGGCATACAAGGCTAAGGACCTGAGTTTAGATCCCCAGAACCCAGTTGAAATGTAGAGTGGGCCATTTCTGTAAGCTTAGAGCTAGGGAGACAGACATGCACACATGCATGTGTGTCCACACACATAATCACACATACAAAAATGTATACACATGTACATGTTATACATGTCTGCATATGTGGTATGTGTGTGTGTGTAAACTTTGGACAAATATGTCAAAATAGAGAAGATCATTAAAAAAACTATTACATAATTTATGTATAGTGAATAAAGTATAATTCACCTGGACCATGTTTAAAGACTTAAGTGAACTTAAGAGAGCAGAAGAATAATTATTGACAGCAATTTACAAACAGAAATACTGCTTTAGAAAGATTGAAAAAGGAAAGGACATTTTGATTCTAAATCTTTTGGGAAATCTTTATGTTAGAGAGTACAGTGGATTCTACATTCTTTATGGGTAATGCAGTTAGGTAATATTTTATAGGGCATGAATATATAATATTTGTCTAAATTCAATAAGGGGAAATGTTGCTATTTTAAATAAGAAATAATTTATAGTGGCATAAAATTCATTATTTATTTGAAATGAAGATAAAGTCTATTTAAAACGTTATGCATTTTTAATATGCCTATCATGGAATTATCACTTTCTGCCCCAAAACACTTAAACTCCAAACATAGGAGAAAGCACAATCAATAAACACCTGAAAAACATTGGTGGAAATATTTAGATCAAATGTTATCCTAAGGAAAAGATTTACATACTTTCCTACTGATAAGGAAGAGCATTATAAAAAGGTAGGGTGCTACTTCTCAAAACCACTTTGCCACACTTAGGACCACTTTCTAACAGCATGGAAGTCACAAATAAATACATAAATGAAATTTTAGTGAAAGAAGACAATATTCTATTTTTAAATGTTTCAGAGTTTATCATTTTTAGCATATTCAAAGTATAATATAAAAATATATCAGTGTTATAGAGGCAAAACACTGCAAGTAAACTAAAAGTTGCCTATAAAATGTAAACTAACACAATGTGACATGCCCATGGGAACAACTTTAATCCACATTCTTACATTAGTTCAATGATTAGAGAAAGATATAAAGGAAAGTAAATCATATATTTTCCAACTATCCATAAACCCCAAAATGGTGCAGCCAAGTAGAATGGCCCAATATATTTGGATTAAATTATATTTATGCACAGATAGCTGGTTAGCATGCAATGATTTCCAACATAATAATTTTCTAAAATTATTTCTTCTCAATTTATATTAACATTTTGCATGATTATAAAAATATCCCATGGTAATACCCTTCCTTTCCCCCAACTTTCCCGTTTGAAATTCCATTCTCCATCATATCCCCTCCCCATCTCAGTCTTTCTTTTATTTTGATGTCATGTACTTTTCCTCCTCTTATGATGGTCTTATGTAGGTAATGTCAGGCACTATGAGGTCATGGAGATGCAGGCCATTTTGTGTCTGCAGGAGCACATTGTAAGGAGTCCTACCCTTCCTTGGGCTCTTACATTCTTTCCACCATCTCTTCCACATTAGACCCTGAGCCTTGGAAGTTCTGATTGAGATGTTACTCAGTACTTCAGTCACTTTTTTCCAGCACTATGATACCTTCTGAGTCATCCCAAGGTCACTGCCATCTGAAAAGAGAAGATTCTCTACCCAAAGTGAGAGTAGCATTAATATAAGGGTATAAATATTAAGAGAAGCGCTTACTGGGCAATTTGATAAGCATAGTATATACACTTATCCAGACATCAGCAGATGTTACACCCCTAGTGCTCATGACTACCCCTGTTTTAAGTTTTCAGTATCAGGGATGCAGGGATGTATTTTCCCCCATGGAGCAGGCCTCCAGTCCAATTGGAGGGCAGTTTGTTTCCACCACGACTGATGTGCCACTATTGCACCCATTGGCTCATTTGGCCTGGCTGTCCAATTATAAGGCTTGCAGTGTCCACTGTTGAGTATCTTCACTGGTGGTATCTCTTTCTCCTATTGAACTACATGTAGAATGGCTTCTTCCAGCTTTCTGTCAGCTGGTCTACATGGAAGAGGTTATCAGCTCAGTTCTAGCCGGATTTTTCTGTGGTCTTGCAGCCCAAGTATGTGGAGTCTTCAGCAATAGGGTCTTACCATCGATTCCTGGTGGGAAACCAAAGGCCTCAGCAATGGCCTATAAGCATCAGGGACCTCCCTGTCCAACAACTCACTGGCGGTATCCCATCCCTGTCACTGAAAATTTTCTAACAATGAACTATGGCTCCTGAGTGTTCCATTGTCTGAAACCAGAGGATTCCATATGATTTATTTGCATCCTCTTAGATTTTGATTACATATTTTTGAAAACATATTTTTTTATGATTTAAATATTGCTCTGCTCCAGTCACTAATATTTTATTATATTTTAAGATTATATATTAGGTTTTCCAACATGTGATAACATAATAATAATAATAATAATAATAATAATAATAATAAAGTACTATACTATCTCCTTTTAAAATCAGTTAACACCAAATTTTGAATGTTCAGATTTGATGAATTTATCCTTGGTTTTTAACATAAGTACTTATGAAGTAGAAAGAACAGCTATAGGGGATTTGAAAGCTCCAAAACTGCTTTAAGATGTGTTTGGATAATATTGTCAAAGAACATAATGCAAGTAATCCATAGCTTCTAAGAACTGAAAAAGAGTGTAAAAATAAAAAAAAAAAATGCATGAGTCTTTGAGTTTTTATTGAGTCAATGTCTCATAATATTCTTAAAGCAATATTTTAAAATATTTTGTTTATTTATAGGTAGAAATGAAAGAATGGACATGTCACAGCATCTTGCAGCTGCAAATGAACTCCAGACTCATAAGCGACTTTGTGCACCTGGTTTTATGTGGATACTGCGGAATTGGACCCTGGCCTACCCAGGCTGGCAGGCTTTGCAAGCAAGTGTTTTTAACCACTGAGAAATCTCCACAGGCAAAATCAAAATGTTTGGGTTTGTTATAATAGCTGAGACAAATCACACAGTCCCAGAATTAAAATTACTTTAAATTGATGCACAAAAATAAGAGTATTTATTTTCTTAGGTAAGAGTGTTTATTCATTTTCTTTAAGGGGAGTGACATGTACTATAAGCTATAAAATGATTGATTTAGTGATAGTTTTTGGAAGTAGAGGGCCTTCTAGGTAATCATTGAGTCAAAGGATTGAACAGGCAGGTGAAGTAATAGATGGGACAGAATGAAAACCAAGAAGAGAAGGAGCAGGCACAAAGCCAGCATCTACCACATGCTGAGAACTCAGCAACCGCTCTGGGTACATTTTAGGCCTTGCCACCTGAGAAATCAGTGAGTGTTGTATGATGTCATCATGCATGACACACTTAACTGAGAGATTAAGAAATCTGTCCAAATTGATATTTAAAAAGAACAGAATCGGTATCTGTATTTGGGACCCTCAAGGAGCTACTCCAGTATTTTTGAGATTATTTGTATATGTTGCATTTGCTTATTAACCTCAACTAGCTTTCTGCTTGAAAATTTGACTTGTCATCACACTGTTCCAGAGATGCTTTAGTGTTTTTTGTTAACATGTGATTTTTAATTTTTTTTATTTATTTGCAAGCAGAAAGATAGAAAGAAAAGAGACAGACAGAATGGGAGCACCAGGGCCTCCAGCTGCTGCAAGTGAACTCGAGATGCATGTGCTGCTACATGTGATTTTTATTAAAATCTAATTTGAGATTTCTATTTGAATTCCAGGACATTTAACTAAACAAGTTTCTTTGGACAGAGTAATTTTAAGAAGGAGTAGAGATATTGATTGTTAAAATGACATAATATTAGTCCTCCATCTCTTTACCTCTAGTTACTTTACACCCAGCACGAAATTATTAAATTGCTCTGAAAACATCAAAGAAAGAAAGAATTGCTCCCAATCAGCAAATTAACAACTGTGTCCCCAGATCAGTAAGGGAAGGTCAGAGGGGCTAATGTATTCACAAAGTATGGGAAAGGGCACACTGAAAGGGATATACTTAATCCTCAGGACCAAATAATCATTAGTACTGATGATGGATAAAGTCGAGTTTGCAATAGCTGCAGGGTTAGTACTACAATTATTCTGATTCATAAAATGAAATAGGGTGTTATCATGTTCTGCACTGGTAATAGGAGTGAAGGATGAAATGCCTAGTCCCATAAAGTCTGATACTCTTGGCCAAATTGCACCCTTCCTTTTCATTATAGCTTTCTAATTTTACTTTACCTTAATATTATTATTGAGGATTTGCATTTCATGTGAAATAGCATCTGAATAAAATGTGTTCAATTACTAATGATATCTGTTGTTACTCAATGAGTACATTCTATTGAGTACAATCTATGAGCCTGAAATTTGAAATAGCATAATCATACTAACTCAATTTAATGGTATGCTATTAATTTTAGAGTATTCAATTATAATATACAAATACATGAAGAAACAATTGAAAATAAAGTGTAGCATGCAAATTCATTGAGTTAATAAAAGCTATTACATAAATATTACAACTTAGTAATGTTTATAATTTGTAATGAAACATCAGCAATGTACAAATTCTCCTTAAGTTTATATTAAAAATAGCCCTTATTCATTTTCCAAATGAAAAACTTCACATGAGTAAATATATTGTTCAAACAATGCACTTCTAAATAAAATATACTTTAAAATGCAATACTATGGTTAAATTTTAGCATATTTTTTACTTCAAACTGTATATAGGTTTCCATAAAATTCCTTCCAAAACTGTTATATCATATTGTTTAATGAAGTTACATATAGTTTAGATATATTAATGGTCAGTGAATTTTCCCTTTCAAAAACTCCATAAATATTTAATAACATAAAGATGGTCAATAATTTAAATTCAAGGAGATTTGTACATCGATCTTTCAGATAAAGTGCTATTAAGCCAAGCAATTTCCCACAGGTTCAGTGTGCGCCACTGCATGATGCGCTATGCAGTCAGGTGTCGTATTCACTATGATGGCTAGGTACCTAGTTTTGTTCAGTAGGCAAAGCAAGTTAGCTGAATGCTATAGATTACTTCTAGTCCAATAGAGGCCGAGATATACTTACTGTTGCTTGAGGTCAAGACTTGCCTTGGGTGAATTCATGAAGTAGAACGAAGGAATCATTGTCCTTCCTGTATGTTCTTATAACCCTTCTGACCCACCTTATTGAACCTTGTTTACATTCCTCTGGGTGGCTAACTGTTCCTTAGCATGCCCACTGCCTAACCAGGAGGGACCTTTTGTTTCGTGCTTCAAGCTTACAATTCTTTGCTATATCAAAATTTAATGTACATTAGTAATTAATGTATCTGTCAAGCTATAAGCAAGTGATAATTAGGTTGTATTAATTACTTTATAGTTGGATGGAGAGATGGCTTAGCAGTTGAGGTTCTTGTCGACAACGCCAAGCGACTCAGGTTTGATTCCCCAGTACCCATTTTAAGCCATATGCACAAGGTGGCACATGCATCTGGAGTTCATTTGCAGTGGCTAGAGGCCCTGGCATACACATTCTCTCTCTCTCTCTCTCTCTCTCTCTCTCTCTCTCTCTCTCTCTCTGTGTGTGTGTGTGTGTGTGTGTGTGTGTCTATCTGCCTCTTTCTCTCTCTCTTTCTCTCAAATGACTAAATAACATTAAAAAATAAAAAGGTTGTTATATTGTAGGATTACTTACTCTGGGTGAATCTGTGAGCTAGTTTACAAGGATATTTTAAAATGTAAATTATTTCAGACAACTGTCTCTGGATTGATGAAATGGCTGAGGATAATAAACCTGCCCCCATTATGACAGCTAAAAAGGTTTAGTATACTAGTCCTTATGAAAAATGTCCACTTACATTCTCCCAATTTCTTTTTTTTGTACTCTTTAATTTACTTTTGTTTTTATTTATGAAAGAGAGAGAGAGAGAATGGGCACACCAGGACCTCCAGATGAACTCCAGAACCATGTATCAATCTTGTACACCTGGCTTACATGGGTCCTGGAGTGTTGAACCAGTGTCCCTAGGTTTCGCAGGCAAGCACCTTAACCACTAATTTATTTCTCTAGCCATTAATTACTTCATTATACATAATTGTTAGTATTGTTGACCAGGAAAGTAAACAATATGATGAGATATAGCACTTTCATCATTAAATTGCATTTATACCATCAGGCATATTTCTAATGCTTGAATTGTAATTAGAAATAAAGTAGGGCTGGACAGATGGCTTGCTGGTCCTATCTCTGCCTCTTTCTCTCTCTCAAATAAATAAATAAAATATATTTTAAAAACTAAAATAAAAATTTTAGGTTTGGGGCTGGAAAGATGGCTTAGCAGTTAAGAACTTTCCTGTGAAGCCTAAGGACCCTGGTTTGAGATCTATTCCCCAGGACCCACGTTAGCCAGATACACAAGGGGGCGCACACATCTAGAGTTCATTTGCAGTGGCTGGCGCGCCCATTCTCTCTCTCTCTCTCTCTCTCTCTCTCTCTCTCTCTCTGGCGCTCTTAAATAAATAAATAAATAAATAAATAAATAAATAAATAAATAAATAAATAAAAATAAACCAAAAAAACTGAAACAAAAAAAAATCAGGTTTTGATTACATTTTCCACAAGTTTTTGACATTGTCAAGCAAGAAAATATTTTGGCAAGCAATTGGTGCAGCTCACTGATGTAAATAGTTGTTTTCTGGTATTCAAACAAACATAATATAATTGGACATGCATTTTAGTTATGGCCAAGCTACTTAGGAAAGATACTACTTTTAATAAAAAGAAATGCATCTGAGTTGTACTGTGAAACTCCATTTATCACGGACCAATATCATTGAAAATGTCTTACTTATTTCTTCCATTTGATGTTGGGAGGATATAAAATTCCAGCCTGTGTCTCCATTTTTTTCTCTCTTAATGCTCTAGCAAAAGAATTAAAATGGTGATCAAGTTATGTACGTTAATCAAAAAAGTGGCCTTTATGTTGCTGCTAGAAAGTACATTAGAAAAATTAAAATAAGTACCTACTTAAGTCAATGACATCCAGAACCTACAATTTAACATTGTTCCATAAAGCACATCTCCTACTATAATTTGGGGCTTCAAATCTTAGCAACTAAGGTGTTAAACATTTTCCTGTTTCTGTTGAAACTACACTATTCCATTGTATTCGCTCTCAATCTTCACTTGTCAAGATAAGGGTAATCAATCTCAATTCTCCATAAAATGTAATTTCCATTAGAGACAAGCAATAAACACTACCAATTTCTTGGTAGCATTGGACTTCTACAAAATAATCCCCTTTAAAAGAGACTAGGGGAAAGAGCACTTTATTTTACCACAGAGATACTGATATATAGAAGGAGAAAAAGTCAATTCATCTTCTTATCTTACTGATATGTCTATAATTAATGTTTCCTTAGTTTCAAGAAAAAGAGATTAAGACAAAAGTCAGTGGAATTGATTGTTGCTAGAGGGGAAAGCAGCAGCATCCACAGAAAAGATTATTTCCTATTCCACTGTTTTCCACAATGCACTACATAATCAAGCATGGATCTTGAAATTTCCCCAACAAAGCTGGAACAACTCATCCATTCCAAACAGTTGTTGATATCATTCTATGTAAAATGTTCTACATAGGATAATACCAGTTGCTTTCATCCTTAGATAGCTTAAATTGAACCACAATAGAGAAAACACGACAATTAAAGACCATATATCTCATATATTATGCATAAACATATGTGTGTGTATGTGTGTGTGTATGTGCAAGGTGACATACCTAATAAAGAATTCCATTACTGATATCATACAGTTATGCAGCCCACATGACTCTGTGTCATGTTTATTGCTGATTACTTTTCAGAACCTAAGCCTGATTATCATTTCCTTGTTATAGTCACACAAACATCTGGTATATCTTATAGAACCGAAACCCAAGAATTCATAAAAATTTCCTTCACTGAAATCTCCATTTTGACACAATTCTATTCTACAACTCTCTCAATATTATCTTCATTTTTCTGTTCATTTTGTAACTGAGGTATTCTTTTCTCCAGAATCTCTATCTCTATCCTTCCACATTGTTACCTTGTGTGTATCATCCAATAGTTCTTTTCAATGCCTATTCAATCTAAAACCTATGCTAACCATCTATATCTCAACTATGGAAAGATTTATCTTATTCCAAAATCCCATCCTAGTTCTCTTGGTGTTGCGAAATGTGGCATGTAGATGCTATTTGTGCACACACTCCCTACGACCTTGTGAATTTTTTCATATGATTATATTTCATTTAGAGTTTTATGTCCATCATGCCACTTTTCACACTCGCATTTGAGCTAACTAAAGTATGAGTAGGGCAACCTTTTTTTAAAATATGAAAAACACATAGGAAACAGTGTGTCAGATATCGTTAAGATATGTGATATGACTGAAAGAATAAATATCCTGCATGTTATATGCCGTGCTTGATTTCTAGTTACTGGTGTGAACATTTGCATTTCAAATTAATTTCATTGCTATAGAAATGTCTACATTTCTAAAAAATGATGTCAATTGTCATTTTAGCATGAGTGCACACAAAAATGAAGAAATGATTTCATTTAATATACTAGTTATATTTATTATATGTTACATAATGCTGTGAGTTTTTGATAATCTTTATGTTGACCTAGCATCATCATTTATAGAAATTTCAAAGACAATATTATTTATCATAAGTTAATTAGTATTGAATACTATTGAAATTGTTTAAAGCAAATAAAGAGTCTCAACTTAAAAAAAAAATAAGATTTATAACACAATCTTGAGGAAAAAAATAATGATGAGTTGCTGAGTTCCCATGTAATACTTATGGTTTTAGTTAATCTTACCAAGTTCTATTATAATTTATCCATTTGATAATATTTACTTTTCCCCATTAAGAATGCATCATTTTATTGCATTTTACTTTGTATCTTTTTTATATTTTATTCCTAGAAAGATATTTGATAAACAAATGGACTTTCAAAAGGAATTATATCAGTCATAATTCTATTGTATTAGCTTTATATAAAAAATGTAGAAAGCCAGTTGAATTGTGATAATAATATATTTACGATATTGTAGGAAGCAACTCACAGATCAAAATGGCCCAGAAGGATAAGTTAATTTTCCCAGGCTTACAATTCTGAAATTTATTAAATATTTCAAATAGTCAGTGAAGAAAACTTATTTATGAGAATTTTATTCATCAATCTTCTTATATTTTTAATTCTTTATTTGACTGAAACAGAGGGACAGGAGAGAAAGAGATAATGAGCATGCCAAGACCTCCTGCCACTGCAAAACACCCTCCAGACACATGCACCATTTTCATTTTGTGCATAGGGCTGTATGTGGGTTCTAGAGAATCAAACTCAGGCCCCTAGACTTTTTTTTCTTTTTTCTCAATTTTTATTAACATTTCCCATGATTATAAATATATCCCATTATAATACCCTCCCTCCCCCCCAGTTTTCCCTTTGAAATTCCATTCAACCTCTGAGACATCTGTCTAGCCCTTGTTATAATTAAATAACTTTGTTCCCTTTTGATCATTTGTTTTCTACTCTTCATATAAAATAATAATACAAGCAAGACTTTAAGAGGGAAGCAATCAACATTCATGGTCTTAAATACTTTAAAACAGTATCTATTGGACACCATGTAAATGCTATTATTATTGTTTTCATTTTAATAGAAAAGTGATTATTCTTGGTAGAATTTCTGCAAATTAACAATACAAATGTGTATATAATATATAACACAACTATATGTAAAATATAGTTGTATGATATATAATACAATAAAATAGTGTCATGAATACAGACATGTATAATCACTTATTACTAGAACTGTAGATTTGGAGAACAATTTTCCTTAAACTTGATAGTATAAGAAAATGAAAGATTCCGCTGAAAAAGTTAAGAAAATAAAGATGACTTAACAGTCATTTTACCAGCTGGGCATGTTGACACACACTCTTTATCCCAGCACTGAGGAAACAAAGACAGTAGGATTTCTGTGACTTGGAAGTACAGTATTTGTTCCAAGTCAGCCTGGGCTAGAGTGAAACTCTACTTCAAAAAAAAAAAGTCTTTAGATCTTATTCCTAAAGGCTAAAACATTTGTTGGGCTTATTTTCTGTGGTAGCATAGATAGATACCTTCCCATCCATTTAAAAGTATGGGACAAATGTCTTCTCTAATCTTGCAAGTGTTTAAGAAAATAAAAGATATCCAATGTCATGGCATGTGATCTGTGGTGAATACTTCATGCAAGGTATTTTTAAGAGCATAACAAGTCTTATTTTCTTTTTAATATATTCCATTGGATGCTTTAGTATTATAGTCTTATATACAATACTAATAGAATACAAAGACAATGTATACATTTTTTGGCAAAATAAGCATTAAAAAGTGTAAAAGTGAATAAGAAAACAATGAGTGGCTTGAGAGATGGCTCAGAGATTAAGGTACTTGCATGCAAACCTAGCAACCCTGGTACAATTCCCCAGGACCCACATAAAGCCAGATGAGCAAAGTGGCAAATGAATCTGGAGTTTGTTTGTATTGGCTGGAAGCCCAGGTATAGCCATTCTCATTCTCTCTTTCTCTTTCTCTCTCTCTCTTTGCAAATAAATAAATAAAAGTATTTTTAAAAACATTGTAAGCAGTTTTATATGTCAGTTAGTTATGTAAATGCAGGCACTGATGCTGAGAATCTGGTTTATTAACATCAAAGAGATGGGACTGAACTCAAAGTTAATCTGTATTGTTGGAATTCTCTTGAGACTGATCATTTCTTTCATATATTCCCTGTTCATCATCTTTTCTGTTAAACAAATGTGTTGCTATATTTTAAAGTGGTCATAAGAGTAAATGATGTATTCGTTTGCATTGGACATATTACTTCAAAAACTGTTCTATCGTATTTTTCCATAAAAGTTGGGAACATTCATGCCATTGTTTGACAAACATTCCCTGAGCTCAGATGGCAGAAATGTTAAGGAAAAAGGAAAGCACATCCTTTGCCAATATTTCAAATAGCTATAACATCTTAGAAGATTAAAGGATTTGCTCACATTGTAGGACAACAAAACTACCTTTATAAATTCTTAACCAATATATGATATGGTCCTGATAAAAATTCTCTATCCCCGATAATGTTATGCCAATCCCATCAAGGAAGAAAGTGATGAGAGAAAGGATTAACACAAGAAAGATTTATAATAATGTTCATTCATATTTAAGTCAGAATTGAAGAACTGCTAATCATACCAAAATGAAAACATTTGTTCTGCAATGGAACATCATGGATATCTACAAGTAAGAAAAAAAATGCGTAAAGAGACAAAACTTTGAAATTTTGTCTGAACTACCTTATGCACACAATGGCATGTGTGACTTGGGTACAATCATGTCTCTCTGTCTAGATTAACCTTATATTCCTAGAATAGCTTTCTTGCATTGCTTTCAAAAGGAGTGTGATTGTGTCGACACTGCTAGTGTTCCAATTTTAAAAAATTCAGTTCTTTTTTTATTTTAGTGATTTTCCATATGCTTTGCAAATTGTAGTATTAAAATAAAGTGCAACTATTTACATTTATGTAAACTACACTCAGACTTCACAGTCCTTTTAGTAAAAAAAAAAAAAAAAGCAACAATACGATAGAAAAGAGAAAAACTGCTACTTCATCTTGGAGAGCAGCATACGATACAATAGCATTGAATAGAAGGGGCAGGAGGATACCTTTGGAAGTGATAGGTATCATTTTAAGTATAGATTGTAGCATTATTTTCATGATTATATTCCTGGAAACCTATGACTCAGTATCCAACAAATATATACCTGTTTGTGTATAGAAATTATATCTCCAGCAAATCACCATGACAGTGTGGGTATGGAGACATTTCTATATGCCTATGTGGCTTCAAGGTAGATCACAGGTACTTCCTTGTCATGTACTTCCCATCCTTCATTCATCTCCTACCATTGTCTCTAGGTAAAGAGATATGGCAGAGCTGTAGAAATGGTTCTGGGGATCTTGTCTTGCAAATCTTAACAACCCAAATTTTATCCCCACTACCCACATAAAGCCAGAATCACAAAGTAGCACATGCATCTAGACTCTATTTGCAGTGGCTGGAGGCACTGGTGTGTCCATTCCCTATGTCTCTCTTCTATCTCTCTCTGCTTGCAAATAAATAAATAAATAAAGATACCTTTAAAAAGAGACATAGCAAAGGGTTAGCTAGAGGTGATAATGGTGGCATTCCTAAATATCATGAGCTGAGGTTGCAAGGTCAGATTTCTCCCTCTTGCTTTTAACACGGGCAAACAAAAATAATCAACTTCAGGTCCTGGAGAGATGTCTTACTGGTTAAGGCACTTGCCTGCGAAGCCTAAGAATTCTGGTTCAATTCTACAGTACCCATGTAAGCCATGTGCACAAGGTGGCACATGCGTCTGAATTTTGTTTGCAGTGGCTGGATGCCCTGGCAAGCCCATTCTCTCTCTCTCTCCCCCTCTTTCTCTCTGTCAAAGAAATAAATAAAATATTTTTAACAAATAAACTTCACTGAATTTTTTTTTTTTTTTTTTTTTTTTTTTTTTTTTTTACTGCATGCTGACCTGGAACTCACTATGTAGCCTTAAACTCATGACGATCCTCCTACATCTTCCTCCCAAGTACTGGAATTAAAGGCATGTGCCAGCATTCTTGACTTTACACTGGATATTTCTTAAAGCAGAGAGAGAGTCAACAGCTCAGAACATACAAATTTTTATTGGGTAGGAAGAAATAGGGCCCTTGGAGCTCTGTCAGCATAGAACCCAAGCTGGGAGAACAGATCTAGAAAGATGGCTGCAATATGAAGTTCTCTCCTTTGTGGTTTGGATGTGGGTAAGCTTTTCCACTGGGGAAATAACGAAATGTCATTACAAAGATGCACCTTTTTGCTTCAGTTTTGACAGATACACAGAAGTAGGTTAACAAACATGTCTAGGGGATCACAAGAATCCCTAAAGGACTCAGCTTAATTGATGCTTCCAAGACAGCTCTTTTGATATGTAGAGTACATTAATCTCCTACATTTACTTCAAATAATGTTATGTATATTCTCCATTTAGGCAGTTATTTGCTTAATAATTTCTTTAATAACAAAATCTGGGCTGAAGAGATGACTTAGAGGTTAAAGCATTTTTCTGCAAAGCCTAAGGACCAAGGTTCGATTCCCTAGTACCCAGGTAAACCAGATGCACAAAGTGACACATGCAGCTGGAGTTCGTTCATAGTGACTAGAAGCCTTGATGGACCCATTTTTTTCTGTCTGTCTCTCTCCTTTTGTCTCAAATAAATAAAATATTTCTAAAAAAACATCTAAAACTCTGTTGATGAAGCTATTTATTATGATTTTGCTACAGTATGCTGTTATCAGGCAGATAGAGATTTTAGTACACAGTATGTGGTCAATTAATACCTAGTGATTCAACATTAAGACACATTTCATTAATTTTCTAGTACAGAATTAAAATACCTAGTACAGAAGTCCCCTTTACTGAAAGGCTTGCATTCACAGATTCCAAGTGAACATCTGAAACCCTGAACAATACTCAAACTTATATAAATGATATTTTTCTTATGATCATGTTTTTTAGTAAAGCAATAACATAATAGATTAGCAAAAATTATAGTAAAATATTGCACACTATAAGATGACTATTTAAATCTCATGAGTAGCTAATTTCCTTTCTGTGTGTGTGTTTTCTATTTAGCTTTGTTGGAACCAGGTTTTTTACCAGTGACTTAAATCACAAAAAGTAAAATTGCAGCTCAGGGGTTACTTTTGTCTCACTTGGAAACTAAAAGTCTAGCTACTGAGGTTTTTTTTTTTTTTTTTTTTTCCTCTTTCACAGCTATTACAAAATCTTTGGTCCATGCTTTTATAAGAACTAATGATTAAAATGCTTCCTCAATTCACTAATCTTTCTATAAAAAGAATATATCAAGTCAAGATTTTGTTTCTAATGAACATAAAATATATTTAGTAATATTTAATTAAGTTTACACTTTATAATCATTTGAAAGATTACGTTCTTTTCATTTTACATATGACTTTTATGAGTTATACTTTGTTTATTCCAGTTTTATTAGTCTCCTGTCTTATCAAATACAATTATCAATGATATGGTTGGAGATGGCTATTTTATCAGTACATAACATTAGAGAATACCAACGTTTCACACCATTCTGTAATGAAAATCATAGGCCTGGAAATCCTGAAATCACAGTGTATAAGTCTTTTTTTTTTTTTTTAGGTAGTGGTGTGAAATGGAAGGTTTTGCTTTGTCCCTTCTCTCGTGTGTCATATATGTAGCACCCAAGTGCTGAGCTAGACGCCTGGCCTACAGCACAAATTCAGCACCAGGTGTGATTCCCCACTGCCCACGTAAGTCAAATGCACAAGGTGGAGCATGCAACACAGCAGGAGTAAGCACATTGAAGGAAATGAAAACCTAGAAACAGTTTTTTATTTATTTTTAATTTTTAGTTGTTTTAATTTATTTACTTGAGATAAAGATTGAAAGAGAGAGAGAGAGAGAGAGAGTAAGAGAAAGACAGAATGTGCACACTAGGGAGAGAGAGGCAGTTAGAGAGAGAATGTGCACACCAGGGCATCTAGCTGCTGCAAACAAACCCCAGTCGTATGTGCCACCTTGTGCACCCGGCTTACATGGGTCCTAAGGACTTGCACCTGGGTTCTTTGGCTTTGCAGACAAACACCTTAACTGCTAAGGAATCTCTCGAGGCATTTTTTTTAAAATATATATATATATATATACATATATATTCTTTTTATCTGTTTGAGACAGATAGAGAGAGGGGCAGTTTTATTTTAACTGAATACATACAGCTAGTTAATAATCTAAAGTCTAGGTTATTCATTAATTTCTACATTTATTTATATATTACTATTCTCAAATGTGTGAGGGTTGCCACTTACTTCTTTTAGCTATGATACACAAAGCAATAAAAAGGCTGACATCTTTGATAGTGAAAAGCTCATTATTTTGAGCATAAAATTATATGCAAATATTTTAGTTATCATGATACAGTAGTTAGTGCTGTACATGTTAAAAATATTGGTTGTTTTCCATGTGAAGTTGAGTCACAGAATATTAATCAAAGCAGCAGAATCAAACCTTTCTGTAGGAAAAGCAATAATTATATAAACACACATTCTCCTGGGCCATAAAGGTGCTGTAGTTGAATGACAACAGGTAAGCTGAATTTATATTTGTATTTAAGTGTGTGCACGTTGACATATGAAAGTACATATTAATGCTAACTGTGACCTGTGTCAGAGGAAATTTATTATCAATATTAGTGTTGTGAAACTATTTTCAAAATATGACTATTTAAATTATGGAATATAATCTTTTTGCTGTGTGTTATGTGTGTTTGCTTGTGTGCACCCTCACATCTGTCTCCCCATTAGTAGTAAAGGCAGAGGTTGTTTTACGATACCTGTTAGCATTCAAGAGTTAATTAAATCTTGGGACAAGCACAATGATTTCTATGTTACCTTTAGGATTTGCTGCTATTTGGTGCTGTAAATTTTTTTGTCTATAGGATTTGAATGTGACCTGCCATTATTCATCTTCAAGCACTATCTCAAGAAATAATCCTACTCAATGGTTATCAAAAGAAACATAATGTAGTCTCAGTGAGTTAAAAATGATTTCCAGGGTCTAGAAAAATGGCTTATTGGGGCAGAAGAGGTGGCTTGGCAGTTAAGGAGCTTACCTGCATAACTTAATGACCTGGGTTTGATTCCCCAGTGCCTATGTAAAGGCAGATGCACAAGGTGTCACATGCATCTGGAGTTTGTTTGCAGAGGCTACAGGCTCTGATGTGCTCATTCTCTTTCTCTCTCTCTCTCTCTCTCTCTTTCTCTCTTTCTCTTTATCTCTCAAATAAATAAATTAATAAATAAAATGTTTTGTTTAAAAAAGAATACTAGCTCAGCTATTAAATCTTGCCTACAAAGTCTGATGGCCGGGGTTCAATTCCCTAGTGCTCACATAAAGCAGATAAACAAAGTGGCATATGCATCTGGAGTTCATTTGCATGGCAGGAGGTCCTGGTGCACCCATACTCACGTTCTCTGTCTCTCTATCTCAAATAAATAATTTAAAGAATAATTATTTCAGGGCTGGAGAGATGGCTTCATGGTTAAGGTTCTTGCCGCAAAGCCAAAGGACTCAGGTTCAATTTCCCAGGACCCACATAAACCAGATGCACAAGGTGGCACATGCATCTGGAGTTCGTTTGCAGTGGCTAGAAGCCCTGGTACTTCAGTGCTCTCTCTCTCTCTTTCAAATAAATCAATGAAAATATTAAAAAACAATAATGACAATTTCAAATATTTATAATGAATTCTTACACAAAATCATTGATTAACCCAGCTGAGAGATGGCTTAGCAGTTAAGGAGTATGGTAGTTTGAGTGTATTTCCCCAATCAATTCACAAATTTTATTCAAACTGGTAACTCGCTGTCACTGTGAGGTTCCTAGGGGCCCACCCTAATGTGTAGGGGTTGATTTGGGATTCCATTCTAAAGATAAATTTTTGAGTTCAGACTGGAGTTTCTAAACTGTGCTTGCTTGCTCGTTGGGGCCTTTGGCTCTTCTCTCTCTGCTTGAACATGTGAAAGCAGGCCAGCTTCTTCTGCCATTATGAAACTTTCCCAGCTTCCATAAATTACTTCCTCCAATAACTGTGCCTGGTCTGGAAGTTCATCCTAGCAACCTGAGTCTGTCTACTACAAGGTGATTGCCTGGAAGCCAAAGGACTCAGGTATGATTCCCCAAAAACCACAGTCAGGTACACAAGTTGGTGCATACATGAAATTAATTTGCAGTGGCTGGAGGTTCTGGCACATTCATTTACTCTCTCTATTTGCCTCTTCCTCTCTCTCCTTCCATCTCTCTCTCTCCCTCCTTCAAAAATAAATAAATAAATAAATAAATAAATAAATAAATAAATAAATAAATATTAAAATCATTGATTAACCCCCCCCCACACACACACACAGTAAATGAACTTAAAAAGTCTTAAACATTAAGCTGAAGACATAGTCTTTTTTCTTTCTTTCTTTTTCTTTTTCTTGGTTGCATTGTCCATGTTCACTCTCTTTAATATTTTTGATCCACAAAGAAAGAGCTTTACTGAATTACACTAACACAAATAATTTTTATAAAAGAAAATATCCAAGACTTATGCTTCTAAAACAATTCATTTTTCATGCTGCCAAGAATGTAATTAGGACCTAACATTTCATGAAGTGTCATGCACACAAAAGTCTGGAAAAGTTTGAGGAAAGCAGACAAATAAACCAACAATAAAAATGCAGATCCTGGCAAATCTTGTGAGTTTTTAAGTAGTGCCATAAAATTTTGATATTACAAAAAGAAATCTATCATGAGGATATGATTGTGAAGCAATATTTAAAAAGTAAGCAGAAAGTAAACAGTGAAATGTTGGAAGACAACAGGACCAGCAAAAGGCAAACTGAAGGCTGCTGGAGATTAACCACAGTGTGGCTCCTCCATCTGAGGTAACCACAGACATACTGTGGGTCTTCCCAGGACGGAGTTCATTGCAGGAAGCCAGCTCCATATTTCTTATGTACTCAGAATGAGAGGGACATAGAAAATAAATTCAACTACTAGGTTTTTTTTTTTTTTTTTTTCTTGATGGAGGAAAAGTAGAGAGATCCACAACTTTGAAGTCCAGGGAGGCCACAAAGATGAAGGAGACCCAGAATCTGGACCCCAACTTTGGATCCTTGTCCAAGTTAACAAAGAATTGAAAACATGGACTCATAGAAAGGTAAACTCTTAATTATGAGATTTATTTTAGGAAGAATTAGGATCCAGAGTAAAGACAAAGCCATGTCATGAGAAATTCTTCCTCTTTCAAGCCTGGCTGGAAAGGGTGTGGGAAATGGAAAAAGTCTCCTTCAGATCCATGGGGAAGAGTCATGTGGAGAAGGTGCTATTTGTATATGTGCACATGTACACACACACACACACACACACACACAACAAAGCAGGGGACTCCAATACATTTTTGTGCTTTTATTATGTAACTTAAAGGAAACAATATAGTTTTTCATCACTAACACTCCACTGTTACTTTGAGGGCATTTCAAATAAGAGAAATGTTGTCTAAGCACATCACAGTCACACACCACTGAACATATTGTAGTAACATCTCGACAGCAGCTAGGTCACTAAAGGGCAGGCAGAATATACAGTGCACAGGTGATATACAAATGATGCATGCCTCAGGCTGAAGAGCATGAGATTTCATCAGGCTACTTGGAGTGGTGCGTAGTTTAAAGCTTATAGATTATTTCTGAAAACTTCCTTTTAATATTTTGGGACTATTATTGACTATGGTTAACTAAAATTATATAAAATGAAACTCCAGAAAAGAAGAGGTTATTGCTTTTTCCCGTGAACCATTCTGGAGAGGACAGAAGTGCCATGTGAAATTGGCTTGCATTTTCATTTTCATTACTGCATGTACACTCTTTGAAAGATCCATCTGATAATCATGCAAAGGTTTATGATAGAAGCCCATTAAAAACATGTTGGCACATGACTGTAGAACATTCACCGAAGCTTTAATAAGATAAATTCCATTTGTATTTGCCTTAGCTACTAGGTTCATGAAAATCCTCAATATGTTAACTGTAAGTTGGGATCAGAATGTTCTCCACTATGGTCTGGAGAGATGGCTTAGCGGTTAAGCGCTTGCCTGTGAAGCCTAAGGACCCCGGTTTGAGGCTCGGCTCCCCAGGTCCCACGTTAGCCAGATGCACAAGGGGGCGCACGCGTCTGGAGTTCGTTTGCAGAGGTTGGAAGCCCTGGCGCGCCCATTCTCTCTCTCTCCGTCTATCTGTCTTTCTCTCTGTGTCTGTCACTCTCAAATAAAAAAAAAAAAAAGAATGTTCTCCACTATGTATTAGCAATCAAATTTATTCTATGCACTCTTTAACATACATGTTTGCAAGCTTTCTTAGCTACTACCTCCATATCCAATCTCATGCATAGCTAATACAAAAGACAGCAAATATCTGTTCTATGAATTATCAAAGGAAAACACTAATCAAGAGATAGTTTAGGGCTGGAGAGATGGTTTAGTGGTTCAAGTGCTTGCTTGTGAAGTCTAGGGACACAGATTTGATTCCCCAGTACCCATGTAAGCCAAATGCTCAAGGTGGCACATGCATCTGGAGCTCTGGCACACCTATTCTTTCTCTTTTACTTTCTTTATTTCTTTCTTTCTTCCCTTTCTTCCTTTCTTCCTTTCTCTCTTTTTCCCTCTTTCTCTCTCAAATAAACAAATAAGTAATTTTTATTAAAAAATAGATAGTTTGAAGTTATATTTCAAGGAAAAATAATTTTAATGCAAAAGTTCTGGATATACAGGGTTAATAGAACATAGAAAAAATGTAAACCACACATATATTTTCAATAAGAAGTCAGGTTTTCATGGAAAAGCTCTTCCTTATTTAAATGCATTCTATGTATTAGAACATCTGGGGAAATTATTGCTTTGTTATGATTGTTAATTTCTTTTCCCTGTCATATTTGTAAAACCCACACCATACCTATGTGGAAAAAAGAAAAAGGGAAGAAACAATTTTACAATAAAAACTTACCTTGACTGTTAGTAATGGCTATCCTAGTTAAGCCAAAATTAAGGTGTGAGTGAGGGCATCACACCTGAAGCCTCTTTATTCCCTTCCTAAATTACCTTGTTATTGGTGCTTTTTAAAAAACAGGAAGCATCAACTTTGATTAAGGAATGCTTGAATCACATTTGCTTAAAAAGGAAATAAAGAGTCTCATTGAAAAATGTTTTACTAATGTTAAAATATGAATAAAAAATTGATAAGGGACATTTTCCTAATTAACTATATTAGCATTTTTGTTATGATTAAATCTGCATTAAATCATTTTGATCAATCATTATTAACTAATGTTTGATGACTTCTTTTTTCTAAAACTCAGATTTTTAATTCATTTTCTCTAGACTACCAGCTTTTGAGTGCACTGATAAAAGATTATATAACTAACACAGAACCACACATAGAGCTCACTTAGGAAGGAGTCAGGGGCTGGAGAGATAGCTTTGTGATTAAGGCTCTTGCCTGCAAAACCTAATGACCTAGGTTTGATTACTCAGGACCCATGTAAGCCAGATACACAAAGTGGCACATGAGTCTGGAGTTCCTTTACTGTGGCTAGAGGCCCTGGTCCTGGCCCATTTTCTCTTTCTCTCTCTCTCTCAAATAAATAAATTAAATACTTAAGAAAAAAAGTGAGTATGGATTTAGGGTTAGGGATATAGCTTAGGAAAGTGTTTACCTCATGTGTATGAAGACCCCTGATTTCTATCTCCAATACAAATAGAAAAAATACCAGTTCTACTAGTCTACGCCTGCCTGTCTTCCCATTGCTGGGAGGTGAAGGGTCCCTGGGCCAAGACATGTAGCCTAATTAGTGAGATTCAGGCCAATAGGAGACCTGCCCAAAAAGAAAAATGTGGCTTCCTTGAAGACAACACTGGAGTTTGTCCTTTGCCCTCTACAAGAACTCATATACAATCACACATACATTAAAAAGAAAGAAAATGTTAGGGGTCTTCTAGACTAAAGATAAATTGCAGGTTGCCTTAGGAGTCTGAAGGACTAGAGATAAAGCTATTGCATTTAAATACCTGGCTACTTCTAATCCACCCCAGTGGATATCCATCTGTGGGAGAGAGGTGCTCACAGGGAAACACAGAGGACCATAAGGATCTTCAGAAGAAGAAATGCTCAAAGCATATAAATTATCTTGAGAATTTTTCTGAGTTTTACTTTGTTCTCCTGCTTTAACAAAAGAAAAGTGGCTGTGGGGCTACAGAGATGAGGCACTTGCTTGCAAAATCTAATGACCCAGGTTTGACTCTTCAGTACCCACATAAAGCCAGATACACAAAGTAGCATATGTATCTGGAGTTCATTTGCAGTGGCTAGAGGCCATAGTGCTTCCATTTTCTCTCTGTCTCTTTCTCTCCATTTATAAAAAAAATAAACAAAATAAATATGGTCACCAGAAACAAAGATGCTAGAAATTGAAGCAAAACTCTCATAATTTCCTTGATTGTGAATAATCAAGGCACAAAATAGCAAATAATTCTGAGCTCCAAGTGAAGCCAGGGAAAGAAATATGGGCATGAACATCTCAGCCTGGACATGTGATTTATTAAAGACCACATTTGTCAAACTGTCAATAAAGTCAGGTTTGAAATATGTTGGTGATAACAATGTCATGATATTGGTACAAAGAAATAATACTTTGGTTTAAAAAATGACTAATAAAAAAAAGACTAATAACAAACTATTTCCAATAAGGGGTACCAAGATTTTTGTGCATAATTTTTGTTGCTTTTGTCTTTGATTTTCAAGGTAGGGTCTTGCTGTTGCCCAAGCTGACCTAGAATTAGCCTCAGATTGTCCTCGAACTCACAGAAATCCATCTCCCTCAGCCTTGCAAGTGCTGGGATTAAAGGCATGCATTACCATGCATATTTTTACAAATATGCTTTTAATCCCAGCACTCAGGAGGACTGCTGTGAGATCAAGGCTCTGTTGAGAGTACATAGTGAACTCCAGGTCACACTTAGCTACAGTAAAACCCTACCCCCAAAAGCAAAATAATGAAATAAATAAAAAGGAACAAAAATAATAATTTTTATTGGGATATATGAACATACTTTAAGATGGTCCCATTATGTTATGCTCTTTTTGTCCCTATTCCTAACCTCTACTGAAGGCCCTTGTGGGTGGTGGTATCAGTAATCACTAAGAAAATGTTGGTTTTAAAAAATTAATTAATTATTTTTTTATTCACAATTTCCATGATTATACAAAAGATCCCATGGTATTTTTCTCCCTCTCCCCACTTTCCCCTTTGAAACTCCACTCTCCATCATATTCCCTCCCCCTCTCAATCATTCTCTTTTATTTTGATGTTATCTTTTCCTCCTATTATGCTGTTCTTGTATAGGTAGTGTCAAGCACTGTGAGGTCATGGATATCCATGCCATTTTGTGTCTGGAGGAGCACATTGTAAGGAGTTCTACCTTTCTTTTGGCTCTTATATTCTTTCCACCACCTCTCCCTCAATCGACCCAGAGCCATGGAAGATGTAATTGAGATATTTCAATGCTTAGCACTCCTCTGACAAATCTTTTCAGCATCACAGTACATTCTGAGTAATTCCACGGTCACTGCCTTCTGAAAATAGAAGGTTCTTGAACCAAAAGTGAGAGTAGCTTTAACATGTGGGTATTAACATTGAAAGAAGTGCTTACTGGGCAGCTTATGAGCATAGTACAAATATTTAGCCAGACAGCAGCAGACGTTACACTCCCAGGGCTCATGACTACCCCTATTGTAGGTTTTCAGCATCTGGGATGTATTCCCTCCCTTGGAGTGGGGTTTTATCCACTGCTCTTGTCTAACGTTGTTTTAAGTAGTTAGTTGGATTAAATCTGTGATTTTAACTGTGCATATTAAACACATTGTCCTAACTACTTTTAGTTTTAGAAAGGTTTACACTTTTATTATATATTAAAAAGAAGTATTTCTTTTTGAAAGTCCTTTTTCTCTTCAAGTTAAACCACCAATGACAGCTGTAATTTTGTAGTGAACCCAATGAACTAATTCATTAGTGAATTGGCAGTCTTAGACTACAAATTCAAAAGTATGGTACTATTTCCTACCACATCATGTTAGTCAACATAGTGCTCTTTTATTGCATATGAAATATATTTCTTGTCTTGAATGATAATTCAAGAAACCTTACTTAATTTAGAAAGAGTAATAATACTTTAATTGCAAAAAGTTTGGTGATGCATTATGACTTACTTTAACATGGCCTGAGATGGCTCACTGATATTTTAAAATGAGAGGGAGACAGGTAGCTTTGTTTGGTAGTTTCAGGTGACTGGGCCCCAGAATTAAATGCAGGAATGTCCTTGCAATCTACACTTTGCTAGATATCAAAGAATCATCTGACTTTTTAATCTCCTGCCTAAAGGAGTTTCCTAGACCTATGTTTTTCCATAAACAACCTGAGTTCCTGCTTGGAGAGTGGGCCCCTTTCCTAGAATTTAAACCTAATCCTAGTATTGTTGTTGGTCAAGATCATCCCCCAGAATGTGGCTTCATAGTTGATCTCTGCCTGGGCCAGCTCCTAGCCCACAGCAATCAGCCCTCACTCTGGCTCCCCTGAGCCTAACAGTGAAGACCACTACAATAAAGTTATAAATAGGCCCTTAGAGCTCTCTCATGGCTGGCTGCCTGTTTATCACTCCTGAACCTTCAGATTCTGGTGAGATTCCCCTTGACTTGGCCTGGTTGGACTGAGAGGAGAAGAGAAACCCCCTGACCCTTATGCCCACAGAGATCTCAATCCCCTTTTGCCCTCCACCTGGCAGTACATTTTTGCCCTTTCTTTTCTTTCCTAACTCCTTTTTCCTGAGTTTCTTTCAGACCTATCCTATGGGTTCTCAGACCATGTAGGTAATTCCATTTTCCTTCATTTGGTTTTCTTTCTTCATTAAAGGTGGTAATTTAATAATTATTCTTCCCTGTAGTGTTTTATCCAATTCTTTAAGTAAAAGCAGACCAGAAATCAGGCTTCAGGGTTTGAAGACTCTTTCCTGAACCCCCAAAATACCGAGTTTCGTGTTCCTTTGTATGGCTATCTGCGCAATAGCTTTCCATTCTTTAACCACTTATCACATTTCCTGCAGCACACAGTTATACTGTCTCTTCCCTTACTGAGCCCAGAGACTCTGGGAGGTATCCATGTTTCTAATGCAAATGGTAGCGAGGCTCTCCGCAGACCTTTGAGACCTCAGTCAATGAGCAGTGTTGGAATGCAAGCCTGCCTCACACAGCCTCAAGGCCACAACTTAACGCATTTTGAACTCAGAAGGTACCGTTTTTTTCTTTTGAAAACAAGATTCCTCTTTTAACTGTAAGTAGTGCAAAACTACTTGGAATGTATCGTTTCCTGATCAAGACTATGCTTTCTTCACTGAGATCCATTTCTGAACAGTGCTATTATTATTGCTAGTATTATTGTCTCTGGCTGATCCACGAAGGTTCATCTGCAGGGATAACATTTAGCATCTGCTCTGGAGAATCCTTTCTCGGAAGGGGATCACAGAGGCTGGTCATATTTCAACAGCAACAATGAGGTCATGTGTAAAGATGTGCTGTGATGGCTGCATTAATTACAGGAGTCTGAAATTAGTCCTCTAATTGGCGTTATAGAAAATATATCTTAAAGGAAGTTTGTGTTGGATCCACTGAAAAATGTGATTTTAGTGATCTATAGTAAAAGTACAAATACAGAAAGCAAAAGGTATTTTTGAGAAAAGAAAATAGAGTTTCACAATCTCCTAGAAAATGAAAAATATTATAACTGGAAGGCTATTTATTTATTTATTCATTTTCAGTTCTTGAGATTAGACTGTGGGACTTGTTGTATGATAGACAAGCACTCTACTATTAAGCCTCATGTCCAGAATTGTAAGTCCTTAAACTTAAAAGGTAAAATTAAAGGCCAACAAAGCAGTATGTGACCAGCTCAAGACAATAGCAGATCAGGACAGCTGCTGTCTACTTGATTATTTGCCTGTTAAGTTACTCCTTTCTCTCACTTTCAGTTTTGTTTGTTATATTTTTAACCTCATGACAACAAACTGATTTTGAGAAAATAATTAAGCAAGTGTATGATTTAACTATGGTGATGAGAAAACAAAGGAAGCATTAATGACTGAGAAATAGCTTACACCAACAAAATTATTCTTTCCTTCATAGCTATAATTAAAGGAATAAAATGTATCCATGTTTTTATTTCAGCAAGATCAATGATCCAAAACAGGAAAGAAGAAAAAAGGAATGAAGAAAGGAAAACTTGAATGAGTAAATAAATGAAAGTAATTAGCAAGTGGACTATATAGTCTGAAAGAAGATAATCTTATTGATATTTCTCCCTCTCTTTGTTTAAAGATTTTTTGTTGCTGTTATTCCTGTTAGTTGACAACTTCTAGGAACACAGTGTGATATACTTGAGAAGTTTGGCCACAGAAAGATGGGGGATTAACATTCTCCTGGGCACCTCTTCGTGAAGCATCTCTACATTTATAACAGCACAATCTAACCTTTCTTCTCCTGTGGACTTGTCTGCAGATTCCAGACTGCCCTCTCATGGGAAAGTATGGTTTAAAGGTCAACGGAAGGTTTTGTTTCGCTGTGAAAGAAAAATAAAGATGGGGTAAATGCGGCACTGACATAATTACTGCACAGGATAATTCAGTAAAAAGGATGACATCAGCTGTCCTTACTGGTTACAGAAAAAAAAAAAAAGATAAGGATACTTCAAATTTAGGTAATCTTACTTTAAAAGATGTTTTCAAGGCCATGAGTAATATGAAAAATAGGCAATGATCTTTTTCTCTTTTATAGATGGTATGCAAGCTAGAGATTTAAATATAAATTTCCCTCTTACATCTAATGTAAAATGAATGTTCATTTCTGTTTCTGTTTTCACTTTTCTAATGATTCATTTTCTACTGAAATCCTCAAAAGGGCAATGAATGACACGGAATTCTGTTTTAGTTTCAACTGTTATATAAAGCATCTGGGACCAATGTTTTGGGAATTTTTTTTACTGTTTCACAGGTCAGGTAAGTATTCGGTGATACATTGAGCCAAATCTATAAGGAAATTTGAAGATAATACATTGCCTCTGAGATTTCATTGTGAATTTGACTTGCTTGGTATCCTGCTTTGCTTCCCATCTTCTCCCACACCTCCACATGTCCTTGGCTTCATTCAACATACCTAGGTTGTAGCCCTGAGCATTTGTCTGTGCTAAGAGCAATAACTGGATAAAATGAATAAGAACATAAGAGACAGAAATATGGAAGAAGAAAAAATATTGCTTTGTCTCTGACTTGCCTCTGATTGTGTTAAATTATTGAAACTTGAAAATAAGATTCCCATTGTCACTGTGTGTAGTCACCCTTATGTCTATAACAACATAGAATATTGCAAAGTGTATATTCATGATGCTCTTCCTCAGTCATCAAAGTAAAATTAAATCACATTATTTTTTGTGTTCTTTAAGAAGCCTTATAGCTTTACAGAGCAAAATAATTTATGCTAATAAAAGTTGCCCTATTACTAGTTAACTTCATGTCACAAAGTATAAATACTTTTCTAAGTATTATGAAATAATTATACTCTTTTACATTTATTGCATCTTTTTTCCACAAAAGTTTCTGGAATGTAAACTTTGCAGTTAGTGTACTTTGAAGGATCTTTGCAGTTTATATATATGGTATATACTCACCAGAGCTAATGGATTAGATTTATAAAAGATAGGATAAATCTAGTGAATACTAACCATATAAATAGCTGATAAAACTAGATATGCTTATGACTTTGATAAACATTTGTTGAGCCCAAGCACATGTGAAAAACTAAAATTAGTTTATAAAGATTAAAATGTCAAAGATGTGGAGTCACAAGATTGCTGGGCTCATATTTGGGTGGCAGGGGTGAGGAGAAAGACCTAGCAAAGAAACACACATTTGAAATAAGATATGAATGTGACCCAGGAAAATCCATCTGTCATGTATGGAATTGAAATTCCAACTTGCTTATCTTGTTAAATACTGTCATGCTATCAACTTTTAACAGAAATAAATTATTTCAGATAACCTTGGATATCTTAAAAATTATCATAATATTAGGTGATATTGTAATGTACAACTTTTGTCATTAATTAATACAATAATCCTAGCTATGCCACATTTCTACTACTTTGTTTAAATATATTTTTATTGTTAATTAACTTATATTAGAAATGTTCCTTTTGAAGACTTTTGTGCTAAATAACACTTCTAACACTGTTTGACATGTACAAAGAGTACAGGGATATATTGAAACTTATTTATAGATCAAACAACTTTGTCCTGATTGCTGATTAAGCTGAGATGAATATTACACTGCTTCATTTATTTTTCTTTTCTAACAATACCGTTGATTTGAATATACTCCTGTTTAAATACTTATCTAAACTACCTCCCTAGCCAATATGGTTAATAATAAGCCTCTAATTAAATATCAATTTTATCTTTTAATAGTGATCTCAGAGATCATGACTACTATATTCATCATCATCTGCATACATAGCCCTGTGTGGTACAGCATATATCTCAGAACAATTACTATGTAAATCTCATAGATACCCCTCAGTGTCATGAAAACTCTGTCTGGTTTATATAATCACAAACAAAATTTTATTCTTATAATGAACACCAGATTTTACTCAAGTTTCTAATTACTGGCAATTAATTCTCATTTAAAACTTGATAACAATGTAAAGTAATACATAGCCAACTTTAACTTTTTCAAAATTGAACTATAAAAATATGGAAACATGCTAGATGATCAGGTACATTCAACATCCAAAAGAGATTTAAAATAAGAATTAACAAATGTAGCTACAATTGTAAGTAAATAGTTCTATGAAATGGTAATAATTTTGTCAATATTTTCTTAAAATATTTATATAGCACTATATTCATTTTGTCTAGTATGGATAAGTATATTAATTAAATACATTTTATGCTCTTTTTTAACACCAGGGAAATATCCACTTTCCATTTATTGAATTTTATTGACTCCATAGAACGTTCTTGTTGATACTCTGATTTCTTCCATTCAATTTACTTTTCACTAACTTTAATCAACAATTTCCCTTAGCCTGTTATTTCCTTGATGCCTTATAGTCTAAAGAGTATTTACTTGTTATTGATTTTAAAATGTTAGGATGACTTATGGAGTTTTCCTATCAACTCAAATTTATCTTTAGATTACTCAGTGCAGCTACCTTAGTTGAACTAAGTGCTTTTGACATCAATTAAACTACATAGATTGTATCACTTCTTCAGGACTTGTAATTCTATAGTGAAAATAAGTAATCATGCCTGTGGTATTCTGTTGCAAAATTTAAAAAAAGTAAAAAGACTATAACTGATTTATCGGCTTAGTAATTCTACAACTCAAGAGCATAAGTCTTGCTATTTCAAAGATAATCCTGAATGAAGGAGTAAAAATTGCTTCCCTCATGAGGTTTGCATTTTATAATACATGCAATGATGCTTGTGGCAGCAGGGTAACAACTCTGCTGATCTGTGAAGAAACATTAACTATTGTTTGAGCTGCAAGCAAGTGCAATAAAAAAAAAGTTAAGCTAAAATAAAATTTAAGTAGACATACATATGTTTTTAGAAGAAATATTTGAAGAAGCCCACACTGGCCCCACAAAAATAATCAGCTCACATTTAAAGCACAAATATAATGAGACACTATTTCTGATTTGCATTTCTACATTTATTCATTAATAATGAAACATAGTACCTTTAAATCAGTTGCATATTCATCCATTTTCTTTTGTAAATTCTTCTATGATTCAAATTAAAGTACATGTTCAATTGAAATAATTTCACACTGCTTTGAGAATAAATTTAAGAAGTCTTTACCACAGGCCAACATAACATGTCTCATCCCATTCTTGTTTCTTTACAATAGCCTCCCATTCTCTACACATACTGTATTCACCAACTTTGAGAAGATACAGGAACCAAATGCTAATTATTCGAATTCTTTCTACCTCTAGACTAACACACATGTCTTTTGGTTTGTTTGTTTGTTTAGCTGTAGTTTATTTTCCTGGAATACTTTCATTCCGTATTTGTGATGGCTATTCCCCTGTCTTTGTCCTCATTTCCTCCATGTGTCTGTGAGTGCTATGTCATTATATTATCCTACTCCATCCCCAGATGCTGACAATTTTCTCCATAGCACATACAGCTACCTGAAATCACAGATCTGCTTTTTCCAGTCTACATATCCTGTACATGCCAGTAAAAAAGTATTTTTCTTCTTTCTTCCTGTTTTCCTACTTCCCAGCATGTAGTGGGTACACAATAAATATCTGATACATGCTTGAATTGATGAATGGTGGATTGAGTAACATTTGTAATCACTGTTATTTCTTTTCTGTGTTTTTTTAAAATTATCTCTATTGCAAATCTCTCTTCAATCTGTTTCTTAGACTAAAAGTATCCCATATGACCATTTTCATGCTTTCAGAACTTTCATCTAATTTGCTATTAAAGGTAATATATTATATTAATTATATTATATATATGCATATATATATATATATAAAATCAAGGCAAGAAAATAAGAAGCAATTTTAATACTATTCTAAAAACCCAGTTAGTGCCAAATTTAGCTGAGTTTTAAGCATATAAATAAATTCACAATGTTTCATTTATGTAAAAAACAAACAACAAAGGAGCTATAACACAAGGTAATAAAATTCAGACCGTGATCACCATATAAATAATGGATTTCATAGTTTCTAACACTACAGTATCTTCTCTTTAATAATAAATGAGAAAATTATTTAAGAATCAAGTTTTTTTCTATAATACACTTTAAAAATTAATTTGCACTAAAACAGAATATGATGGAAAATATTTCACACATTTTATTTTAATGTGTATCTAAAACAAAACCACAAAATAATAATATTTTACCAATAATAATTAACTTTAAATATTAAATAAGACATGACTATCCAGTAATATTGACTCAAAATTGTCTATTTGGTTTTCATCTAATTTACTCAAAATATGTATAGTAGATCACATCATGAACAAAATATTATCCACTCATTACGTTTTATTTTTCTTTCTTTCTTTTTTTCTTTTTGTTTTTGTGGCTGTGTGTCTGAAACCCCCATAAGTGTCTTTGAGTGTCCCATGTGCTTGCCTGCTATGAGGAAGGACTCTTGTCTCTAATGGCTGTAGCAGAATGTCAGGTTTCTACCTCAAGGACACTTCGGATCCTTCTTGTTTGAGTGAGAGTCTCTTATGGACAACCAAACTTGCTGTTTATCATGAGCACCAACGATTGCTTGGCCTCTGCTGTCCTTGAAAGAGTAGGGATACACTAGCACATGTAACCAGGTAACCAGCTCTCCAGCACTGGTGTGTGTGTGTGAGTGTGTGTGTGTGTGTGTGTGTGTGTGTGTGTACCCTTAATCTAGCACTTTAATTTAACAAATCTAGGAATATATCCAATTATGCTACTTTGTTAATCACTGACAGTCCTAATGATTATACAACTACTCCTTCAAGCTCTGAAAATACAAGCTTGTATTTTTAGTCAGTGTAAGTCAACTTTAAATTGCTTCACATATGTAACTCCTTTGACATGTAATCATGTCAAAACAGTGGGATGTGTGTCATGTCTTTCATGCAGCAATTGCTCCTACAGGAAAAACAGTAGTTTGACATTTTTTTTTCCAATTGTCAATCATTTACTGCATAGCAGAAGGATATTTGTTAAAGAACTGTACATTCTGTTCACATTTGCTATTCTTAATATACTATGCTAGTAGAAGAAATTAGGTATGATGCTATATCTTTTACTTCTAATTGCTAAATTCCTTTTTTCACAACTTGATCACTATTACCTATTTTATTGTCATTAAAAACTATGTGTATGTATTAAAAACAAAACAACTAAACCGCAAACTTGAAATCCAAAAGTATAAATCTTACATCCCAACATAAACTATCATTTATGGTTATAAATATTGTAAGCAATCATTCCTTTGCCATCTTTATTCAATAACAGAAAGTATAAAACTGAATTCTGGGAGATAAATAAAAGCATTCCCTGCTCTGGATTCCTGGGAAAAGTTGGCTGGAGAAGAATGAGAGAGGGCAATAAGAACAGAATATTGTGTTTAGTTCTACAATAAGACTAACAAACAAATTTTGCAGTTCCTATTTATGAAGTTTGTTCATACAACTGAGGCTTTATTAGGAAAAGAAAAAAATGTGAATTTATATGGAAACAATTATAATGTATTGATATTGAAGCAAAGTATATCATATTTCATTTATGTTTTGGCCTCCTAAAATCCATTAGCTAAATCCTGCTTCTAATATCTAGCTATCAACCAATACTTTCACATGGCTGTTTACTTTCTCAATTGCCTTTTTGAGAATGTGTTGTTTCTTTACGTTTTCTGTAGTGGAAGAAGGAAATTTTCGTACACAGACATTTCCTTCATCCAATATGCATTTTGCTTGATTCAGGAGTCCCGGTCATCTATAAGCCATTCAAATCCATATGGCCCAAGGAATTGTGAATAATGGAATTAACACCATAGCTTGATGTGAAGTGTTGAATGAAAATCCAGGCCAAAGGAAAGGGAAAATGAATGTGAAAGATCAAAACCAGAGCGTGTTCATCCATGTCGTGTGAGTGCTGTTGACATGGCTTCTGGCATTACAGAATGAAATGGTCTGTCAGAGGACCTTGATTTAAGCATAATAACACAATTCCTAAAAGGATAGACACAGGCAAATCCTTCTATGCTCCTATGCCTCAATTACAACTGAAAATGTTGGTAATAATGGGTTATATGACAAAGGTTTTTTTGTGAAGTTTAATTTAGAAAGCATATGCAAATTACTTAGTAAGTGGCTTGACACAAAAAAAGAATAAGAACCATTTATCGTAGTAACAATAACTCCTGTGATAATTGTATTACACTTCTCTACAAAGGACACCTGTCATCTTTACAAGTGGAAAACGAACTCCACGATACCTTTCTCTGCAATAATGTTGTCAGCTTTAGTGCATTATGAATCTGTAGGCATGTTTCTATTACAATGATTGTTTGATATGTTTATAGTCATCTAAGTTTTTGACTCTGGACAGTTTAGTGATATTCTTCGATGAGAATGCTTCTATAAACATATTCTATGGTAGAAGTAACAGTATTAGACATATAGTGGATACCATTTAGATGTTTACAGAGAACAGATGAGGGAGAAAGTGAAATGAGTGAAAGGAAGGAAAAGCAGAAGTATGTTTAATGAGAAGATATATTTTGATTACTGGCGCTAGCAGATTCCAAGAGTTGAGGATGCTAGCAAGCATTCTGTGTCTTATTGTATATTCAGAAAGGTTTGCAAGAGGCCAGTGATCAGAAACTCCAGGTAAACAGTCCCCTCCCATCATGAAAGCAATCTGCAGGGATTATTCAAGCAAAATAAAAAAGTGCTGGTTTTCCAGCGGTGGAACAACAGCTGACTGTCTGCCACAGGCACTTAGAGTTATTGGGGACTACTAGTAGAAAATTTGTACTTTATAAAGGGAGAGATTTCATTATAGAACTGTTGGTTTTGTTGTAATTAAGGAATTCTTTAGCTATAAGATTATGTGAGTCCTATAACAAATAGTCAGGTTAACTGGACCATAAGCTTCTGGGAAAATCTACTCTCCCCATTTCCCACCTCACTATCAGTGTGTTAGGTAAGAGAAGCCTGACATTAAATGTGGTCTAAGGATCCAAATTTAGGTACTCAGATTTCAACAAGAAGTGTTTTATCCATTGAGCCAATTCCCTAGTCCCAGCTCTGCTAACTTTTAAGAGCAATGCTTTTTCACAAATTCTTCCAATGCTGATTTTCTGGTATTTAGTATACTTTGCTTCTCTAACACAACATCACAATCATAGAAAATATAACAAGAGTTTAGGTATGTCAATACTGCCTATTTGAATTTAATAAAGCTAAACTAATTTTATTTAATCAAAATTCTCTTTGGGTAGGTAAAGCACTTAAGTACAATATTAAAATGAAAAATAATGATTCCTTGAGGAATTTCTTAAACACCAGAAAATTTCTCCATGAATTAAAATGTAAAAATACCAAATGCTTATCTTACATTTATATTTAAAAACATAAAGTCTAAGTGGCATATGGATTCTGCACCCTTTCTCTGTATTTGTGGAACAAAGAGTGCATTCATATTTTCTCTACATGAAGCAATGAATAAAAGATTATAGATAAAAGAAAACCAGTAAATTATCATTTGCATTGTATTGATGTTTACTGAGGTATAAAATCCCCTAGAATTTATATGGGACATCACATTATTATGGGGAAGGTAGTTTCCTCAAATAACTTGGGATTCACACCATATATTTATGTGTGAGAATTGATCTGAGTGCTGTGACCAATTCCTGAATAAAATGGAAAAAAAAATCTCTGTACACTATGAGAGATGTATATTATGAAATTGACTCTTCTTTTTTTAGAAGGGAAAAAACCACCTTTGTCAACAAATTATGATTGATTTTTCTAGATTTTTTCTTCACATAATAAAAGGTAGAAGCAAAATCGATAAATATGTTGATCTGTTATGAAATTAAACATGGACTTAAATTGTCTTTTTAGTTTAATGAACTTCTTTATAGAAATAAAATATTTTCTAATGATATTTTTCCTAATATTGATATTGAAACATTGAATCATGCTCATAAATTGAGTGATTTATTAAATACAATATGTATTTTACAGTATTTACTAATATATTATTAATTTATTGGATTAGCAACTTTTTCGTCTTGTCTCCCAACCCAGTATAAAAGAGGAGGTTTCAAGTGATGAAGACATTGCTACCTTGAAAACTGAAGTTGTAAAGTTTTGTCATGGGGTCAAGTGAGAAGGCTAAGATCAAGTTCAGAGTGGGCAAGGCAAATTTTGGAGGCATCACTGTGAGCTTAACTACTCATTAGAGTTTTAGGGAATTGGCACACCTGAGGAAAATCATATTAATTTAGAAACACTGACATAAGAACTGATATATAAACAGACACAGAGTAATAGGAAAAGGAAAGCAAATACTCATTTAAAGAAACAACAGAAGGGCTGGAGAAATGATTTCGTGGTTTAAGGTGTTTCCGTGCAAAGCTGAGTTCAATTCCCCAGTACCTATGTAAAGCCAGATGCACAAAGTGGCACATGTGTCCAGTTGTCTGCAGTGGCAGAGGGCCTGGTATGACCTCTCCTTCTCTTTCTCTTTCTCTTTCTCTTTCTCTTTCTCTTTCTCTTTCTCTTTCTCTTTCTCTTTCTCTTTCTCTTTCTCTTTCTCTTTCTCTTTCTCTTTCTCTTTCTCTTTCTCTTTCTCTTTCTCTTTCTCTTTCTCTATGTCTGCCTCTTTCCTTGTGTCTCACTCATATAAATAAATAAGTCAATAAATTAAAAAAAACAAATGTTTAGAAAAGAAACACAGAATTTTTGTTTAAGAATATAGAGCAACATTTTTCCTGTTAATTGTCTGTTAATTGAAATATAGTCTACTAAAAACAACATACCTTAAGGTACAGTGCAACAGACTTTTACAAAGATATACAATGGAATGATTTTCATCAGGATAGAAAAAAGGTACCATCACAAAAATCTCAAAATGCTTCTTATGCCCCCTCTAAAACGAACTTACTCCAAACATAAACATCATATGAGTTGTGTCATTATAAATGACCTTACTCTTTTAAATTTTTATACTTTTATCATTAGCACCATGCTTTAACCAACAGAGCTTACTGGACATACAGGATTTTATGATTTTGTGTAATCAATATAGCTGAGATTTATTCATTTTGCATCATGTAGAAAATTCACTTCCTTAAAATAAATACTATATAATAATATATTTTATGACTACGACACTATTTATATATTCTTCTGTTTCATGGATATATTAGCTGTTGGACATTTTTAAATCAGGAGCTCCTATAAGCATTTTTGTGTATGTTTTTATTGGACACACATGCTCATATATCTTTTCTATATACCTAGGAGTGAACTAGTTGGATACCAGGGAGGACATGTCCTTAGTTTAGTAGAGCTGCTGGAGGTATCACTGAGTGTTGATGACAATTTTTGTTTCCAGTAACATTAGGGGCATATCAAGGGCTTCACATTCCCATCAACATTTGGTCATATGTTCTTTCCTTGCTCTGTGTTCTGTTGTCATTACTTTGTTTGAAATGTTGTGTTTTGATTCAACCCCTGCCCTGGTTTAAAATTCCACCTCTTTGATTTAGATGCTAATCACTTGTTTATGCTTTTATTGCTATACATACTTTAAATAGTCTTGTTTTCTAACACTAGAGGAAAACTGAAGAGTAGATACTACGTTAAACCAGGAATACAATTAGAAGAACAGAATTGTGCCTCAAATCTACTGATCTGCAAAATATACCACTTTAAATATATTTCGTCAAAGAAAACGCACAAGCTTGATAATCCAAGCATATTGCCAAAGGGACCTGAACACTTGACAATTATTCTGCTCCTAATTAGTCCCAAGCCTGAGCACAATCTTATTCACTGTGGAGGGCATTTTTTCTCCAGAGAAATCATGTCTTTAAGAGCACACTAATGATTAGTGTCAAAAACTCACGGGGGGCTGTAGCAATGGCTCAGCAGTTAAAGGCACTTGGTAGCAAAGTCTGAAGGCCTGTGTTCAATTTTCCAGTACCCATCTCAAGCCAGATGCCACAAGTCTAATGTTCATTCACAGCTGTAGCAGACCTTCGTAAGCCACATCTTTCTTCTGTCTCTCTCCTTCAATCTCTCTCTTTCCTTTTCTCTCATAAGAAAAAGTAAATATTTTAAGTCAATGGAAAAATATAGGGATTTTATCTGTCTTCCACTAATCCTAAATCAGTGAAAATAATTTAAAAAATCTTAAATTATGTCTTAAGTTCAAGAAGAAATTATGCCACAAAGTCAAGAAGACAAAGGGGCCTATTAAAAATAAAAAGGTTGCTGTCTAGTCAAAGGATGGAGAACGGAAGAGAAATTCATATTCTTAGATGTCTGTAATATTGAATATTTTTTGTATGGAGTAAATGATACCACAGAATTGAACACTTGTGATTTTAAATATTTTATTTTCATTATTTATTTATTTTATAGAGAAAGAGGATGAGAGAAAGAGAAAGAATGGGTGAACCAGGGCCTCCAGCCACTGCAAACTTCAGACGTGTGTGCCCTTGTGCATCTGGCTAACATCGGTCCTAAGGAATCAAACATGGGTCCTTTGGCTTTGCAGGCAAACCACTTAGCCTTAACCTAAACCACTAAGCAATCCCTCCAGCAACACTTGTGACTTTAAAACATACAAATGAATAAACATGGGGTTACTGGATATAAATGTTGCAAAATTATGACACTGGAAAATGAATCCAATTTTATCATAATCGAATATTGAAAATTAACACAAGTCAGGAAAATTTACTTATTTTAAAAGAGGCAGAGTATATAACTCAAACTAGAGTATAATATTAGATATAATCATATTATGTAGGAAAATTGAATTGTGTGAACATTATCAATATTTGTATTTAAATGTAAATTGTTATTTGTTATTTTTGATACTATTACATCTTCTCTAAGAGAAAAAAAAAGTACTTTTACTTTTTTTTTTTTTTTTTTTGGTTTTTCGAGGCAGGGTCTCACTCTAGCCTAGGCTGACCTGGAATTCACTATGGAGTCTCAGGGTGGCCTCGAACTCATGGCGATCCTCCTACCTCTGCCTCCCGAGTGCTGGGATTAAAGGTGTGCGCCACTATGCCAGGAAGCACTTTCACTTTTTAATATATTAATTGTTAAAATAAAAAAAATAACATTGCTGTAAAAATGGAGCATTGTTGGGCTGGAAGAATGGCTTAGCAGTTAAAGTTTTTGCCTGTAAAGCCAAAGGACCTGGGTTTAATTCCTTAGGACTCATGTTAGACAAATGCACAAGGGGGTGCACATGTCTGGAGTTTGTTTGCAGTAGCTGGAGGTCTTGGCGTGCCCATTCTCTCCCTCCCTCCCTCTTTCTCTGTCAAGTAAATGAATAAATAAAAATATTAAAAAATAAATATTAAAAATATAGCACTGTTTGTGAATTATGAAACTAACCTTTTCATTAATCACTTAATGATGTAAAATAAATTATCTGTTTAAAGTATGTGGAGTTGGATTAAGGGAGATGTGCATGCTTGGTTTTAATGGAGTATATTGAAATTTTACATTAAAGTTCTGAAAAATTTAACAATAATTAGTGAGTACTAGTATAATTTCTTGAAATAAGTAGCCTGGAGACATGAAATATAGACTCATATAGGCTGAGGTTTTGGCTCAGTACACTCAATAAATGGCTGATTCTATTTAGGGTCCTGTGATTACACCTTATGTTGTATTCATGATGAAGTCAACAGCATGTTTCTGAGAATATATTCCTAACTGTGTAAGAAAAAAAATGATCACGATGAGTGCAAAATTAAAAGTTGGTTATAAAGAAATTTGGGTAACTAGGTACAGTTTTATTCCCCAAGGAATTTTAATTTTTTATTTGTATATTTGGTTTTTCAAGGGAGAGTCTCACTCTGGTCCAGGCTGACACAAGGTGGCCTTGAACTCATTGTGATCTCCTACCTCTGCCTCTCAAGTGCTAGGGGTATGCCACCACACCCAGCTTCAAGGCATTTTAACACAAACACTCCTTTACCTATGGGAAAAGATGCCCATCTAAGTATTTTTCTACCAAGAAAGTAATTATCTCCCTACCATCTATGTTCATGCGTGGGGCTATGATTTGGTGGTGGCAGGGAGTCATCTAGTTTTTTTTGTGCTTTTTGATGGGATTATTTTTCCCTCTTACCGTGCTTCCTTGTTTCTTTCTCATCTACCAGATGCTTCACATATTTCAAATTCAAATTTATTGATACACGAGGAGCCAAATAAGCACATGGTAATTGAAAATAAAGTTGGAATAACCATGAGACTTTCTTTGACTGTACATAGGCGGTGTACGCTGTGTAAGACGAGAGACTTCTTGTTTGTTGACTGATAAATTCTGAATTCCTACACGTGTTCATAGAGTCCTGAGTACATGTGGGGCAAATCCTGCCTGTTCACAAAAACGTGGTCTTGAAACAAGGTAATAAACAATCCCTTCCTGAAAGGAAAGCAATCATTCCATTTCTACCTGCTCCCTCCTGACAGCATTCTCTTAAGGAGGGAAAAATGACTTCCCTTCACATGAATGAGTTCTTCTAAGCTAGGAAAAAGGACATTTACTCAGTTCTTCCTCTCAGAACACGGACACATGACTGGGTGGAGGAAGAGAAATAAACGGAACAGAGAAATCTCTCCTTCACTCTAGATTTCATTCCTCTTTGCTATGGGCACCAATGTTTATGAAAAATTAAACCTTTCCAGAGCTCCCATTCTTTGTATACTGAGACTTTCATAATCTGAAGTGCCTTATGTTAAGAATCTGCTTAGAAAATCTGAACCATGTGCACGCATAAGAATAAACAAAATCTATTCACCCTCTTTTGTCCTCAATCCTTTTCCTTTAGTTGTAACTGATGGCGTCTATCAGATGCTATAATTTATTACCTTTCCTTCCCGTATATTTGTGTATTTTTCAGCCAGCTACTATATTTCTAAAATTGACATAAGTATTTTTACAAACTTATATTAATGTCTTTCTCTTTACCAAAAAACCTCCTATAGATAGCTCTGTACTTCAAAATTTTGTGCATTTCCTTTGAAGCACTGAATTTTATGTTGGTATAAAACTCTTGATAACACTGTCCAACTGTCTTTGAAATGTTTCAAAAAAACAAACTATCAGAGCCAGGCATGGTGGCACATACCTTTAACACCAGCACTCAAGAAACAGAGGTAGGAGGATCGCCATGAGTTCGAGGCCACCCTGAGACTACATAGTGAGTTCCAGTTCAGCCTGAGCTAAAGTGAGACCCTACCTTAAAAAAATATATATATCAGAATAATATTAAAACAAAAGTGAGTGCTAAGTCTGTTCTAGTGTAATGCTCTAATGTTAAATGTCTAACTAGTATATCTTTTTAAATAATTTTGTTACATTATTTTGCTTTGTTGTGCATGTTTATGTGTGTGTGTTGCATATGCACATATTCATATGAAGATTCTATATGTGTGTCAGCACCCTTGTGTGTAGATTCGAATGTTGACATTAGGCATCTTCCTTAATTGTGCTCCAACTTTTTTTTTTTTTTTTTTTTTTTTTAGAGAGAGAGCAAGAGAAAGAGGGATAGAGAGAATTGGCACACCAGGGCTTTAGCCAGTGACATCCAACTCCAGATGATTATGCCACCTAGTGGGTATGTGTAACCTTGTGCTTACCTCACTTTGTGTATCTGGCTTACATTGGATCTAGAGAGTCAAACATGGGTCCTTAGGCTTAGCAGGGAAGCACTTTGGCCACTAACCCATTTCTCGAACCCTCCAAGTTATTTTTTTTTTTTCAATGAAGGTGGCTTTTATTATGAAACAGCACATCAGAAAAGTACACAAAAAATTACAGCATTATCAAATATCATTACCTAGAAGACAGACATGACAGAGGGTAGTGGACAGCTTTAGCCGCTGAGATGAACTTCAAAAGTGGGAAGATTAACTGAAGATAGAGGACAATTTTTTAAGGCAGAGTCTTTCAGTGAACCTAGGGCTCATCCACTCAGGTATACTAGCTAATCATCAAAAACCCGTCTCCACCTCCCAGAAACTGTGATTACTGATATGCATCACCACATGTGGTTTGTGGGGGCCTGGAGTTCCAATCTCCTGTCATCATGCTTGTGCAGCAATGACTTTACCAACATGGCCATTTCTTCAGTCCCTGTGTTACAAAATTTCAGTCTGACAATATGTTGGTGATTAAAGAATATTATTATAGTTTAATGATTTTTGTTGAAAAAATAGAATGGGAAAAATGTTAGAGATATTTTGTGGTAAAAATTTGGGAAGATATGCATGTTTTAAGGAGGTGATTTAAATTTAAGCAATGAAAACTACAATCTACTTATGCATTAACCATTTTAGCTAGTACTCAAGTACTGTGCCTGTCTATGAGGTGATAGGAGAAAACTCAACCACTTAGCCACCAACAACCATGCATAATTACAGTATACATTTTAAGAACCTGGAGGCAACCTAGTGATTATCTAATCAAGCATTATCTTACCAACTTCATTAAGTTTTCAAAGAACTTAAGATATTCAGGTTGAAAATGATTCTTTGCTAACTTTCTACATATAATTTACTGAAATAACTCAAATTTATTCCAGAATAATTTATTTTTTTTTAGGTTCCTCAATTTATTTAGGCATTTTGTAGGTATGTGAAGTAGAAAACTATTTTGTATGTGAAGGGTCATCTTTCATCATTTGGGAATTCTATAGAAGCACATGAGCAAAATTATACTAGTTTGCTTAAACTTGAATGTGAAAACTGAGGTTGTTCAACCTTGAGAATTACACAGTCGGCCTCACTATTGTCTACCCATCTGGAAGTTTTCATTTTAAGAAGCAGCAAAGCCAGTTATGAGCTTCAAACCCAGTCTCTGGAGAGACCTTTGCTAGCACAAAGTGTTTCAGTCCACTTTGCTTAGTCTTTAGAACTGGCTTGATCTCAAAATTCTTACTCCTTAAATAAAAAGAAGGATTTTTTTTTTATTAGTGCAGCTTTTCTAACATTTATGTGAGGGTATAAGGGTGGCATAATTTTTACTGTTTTTCAGAAAAAAATTATCCCCAAGTTTCTGCTTTAACTTCATTACAGAGCTTGGCTGACTAACGATGTATTTTGTTTTCACATTAATTGGTGTGGATAGCACCTACATGGACCTTGTGTGATACAGTTCAGCTCACCACCTTTCAAATTCCTGGCTGACAGACAGGTGATCGGGTCTTCTGACAATAAACACTATGATTGAGTTTGGACTGAAGCAGAATTTTATGCTTCCTTTATATGTTGAAAAGCTAACTTGTAAACAGAAATAGGTAGATAGATGATGGATAGAAGACTGATAGATAGGTAGGTAGATAGATAGATAGATGATAGATAGATAGATAGATAGATAGATAGATAGATAGATAGATAGATAGATAAAAGTGGCATTTTTCTGTCCTGTGGAGCTATTTATTCCAACCAGACTCATCTATGTCATGGCTTGTTTGGATAATAATTAAATTGTCATTGGCCTGACCATCAGTGAATGTGACAGTGCAATATTAATTTAACATGATATTTTCCCACTTATTAATGTTCTTTCTATTTAATGTTTTAATTTATAACTGTTGAATCCAGAATAAAATGCATTTAATGTATTTTTATAAAGATTCATTTCAATCAATTTAACTTTTCTCTCTCATTTTCTCTGTAAGTACCTTGTTTTCATTTTAATAATTTTCCATCTATACATCTTTACTCACCTCCAAAATATGCTACAACATCAACATCATCTTAAAAGAAATGATGACCCAAAATACACAAAATGAAAAAAAGTAGTGAATAAGAAAATGGCATAATAGAGGAGAAAGTATAGACAGAAATAAAATACAGAGATTTTATAAGCCATACTATCCTTGTGGTGTAGATAATCTATCAGTTTTTAACATTTTAATTGCAACTTGAAGAAAATCACATAATTTCTTTGTTGATTCATGATCTCCATGAGATAAAGCTGGTCTGTTCAGGAAAAGTGTCTCAGTAAGAAAAGGATTTGCTATACAGGCATCAAGACCTGATTTCAGGTCCCTGGCAGCCACTTAAGATGCTGGCCAGGGTGGTATGTGTCTATAATGGTAGCATAGGGAAGTGCAAGCAACAGCATCTGTAGGGCTTGCTGGCTTGTGTGTCTAGCCAAATTTGTGATCTCCAGTTTCAGTGAAAGACGTCTCAAAATAAGGTGAAATCCAACAGGAATCACCCAACAACCTCCAGCTCCCCCCTCCCATAAACATGTGCACAAACGCACTCACAAGCTCCCATATGCATAAGAACCTGCACACATACATATGTATAAAAATGAGACTTTCTCATGAAAAGTAGAAATATTACATTTTTCTTATACTTACAGCAAAGACTCTAAAGTTCAATTAAGAGCATTTTCAAGTATTTATACTCATTTGTAAAGACATTTACTTTAATGTAGGCAAATATCATAGTATCACTCTGAAATTCTGAAAAGAACAGGTGTGTGATTGAAATAAAATCAAATGGTTGAAGCAAGGAGTTCCAAAATTCAGATCCAATGTAGACGAATATTACAGTAGGTTTGCATGAAATAGAGAACCGTTTCTATGACTCAAGGATGGGTTTGTAATTGTTGATAAGACAGCTTCAACTGATGACTTAATATGTGGTTTCAGGGAACCATTGCCACATACTCTACATGGAATGTGTAAAGACACCAAGACACCAGTTAATCAAGACATGAAACTATTCACATTCATCAAGCGGTACTCTATAGGTACTTTTCTTGATCAGCCCTCGCTATTAGCAGCAGTTAGAAATATCCCCTGTTCAGCTATTCTAGATTGAATTTTAAACTGGGATTCTAAAATTTTAATAGTAGATATTTGAGGATGGAACTGATTTTTCTTTTTTCAATGTGTAATAGCCTGCATGACAAGATAAATGCTTCAGTATAAACATGGGCATCATTCCCTGTGAAGAAAGGAAGGACTTTCAGCATCCTATCTTATCTCATGAGATTGTTTTGGGGAGAGTGCATGAGTAGCATGCCAAACAACTTCTAAAAGTCATTTGTGAATTCAAAATCAATCAAGAAACTTGGGAGTAAGAAGACAGAAGAAAGCTTGAGGGATCTCATTCCAGACATGAAGGCCAATAATAAAGCTTTATTAATGAAGTCAGCAAGCTATTGATACACGGCTTAAGAAATTGATCAATACAGTAACCATTTCTGAGTATAGAGTTCATACATGCACAGTGATTTATGATAAAGGTCAGCTGAAATAATAGTAATGACATTTTACAAAATAGTGCAAGGTCAATTAACTATCCACATACAAAACTTAATCATATCTACCTCAAATTATAAGAATAATATTTTAAGATGGGTTGTAGACCTAAATTTGAAAATTTAAATAGAAAAGATTGTGGTTAACATTACAGTTTATAGTTCTGATCTTAAACTCATTAAATATATTTTAGATTAAAAAGTAGTCAAACAGAAAAATAACTAATCAGAATGTATTTAAATTAAGAATTACTCTGTTTATCAATAATCATTATTAGGGAAATATCTAAGTGTAAGAAAATAATTATGATAGTTGTTTTTCATATACATGAAATAAGAACCATACTGAGAATATAAGAAGAACTCCTGTAATTCACTAAGGAAAAGACATGTCTCACCACATTGGATATCCAGTGAACAATAAATACAAGTTTAGTAGAGCATGCAACTTCACAATTCAAGGATATGTATTGAAAAGTACAAAATGTCCCCATTTTGTATGTACTAGAATAATTAAATTAAGGGACAGAAAAAAAAGCAACAAGGGCTAAAGAGAGAAAATAGTAAGTGCTGACTTGGGTACCTATCAGTGAACATATTGCTTGGCAAAATAAGTTCAGCACCCCTCCTGAGCAAATACACAAAAATCTGAATGCTCAGTGTCATGCAAATGTAACATGTAAAATGATACAGCACCTTTTGAAAGCTAATTGGTTATCAATGAGTATTTGAACAATTAGCATACATATTGTATTAGTCAGAGTTCTCAAGATGAAGCAAAAGGATAGAATGAGTTGTAATAGAAAGGGAGGGAGTTTATGGGATTAGTTTTTGGCAGTCTAACAATAGGTGTTTGCAGTTCAGAGCTTCTCAGTCCTCCGAGCTAAATGTTGTAGCAGAACCAATGCACCACTGAAGGCCTGGACGCTTCGTGGAGAGCCACTGGTCTTCAGTCCATGGTTTTCAATTCACCACACTGGAAGGCAGCAAGTATCATCCTTCAGCCTGGTGGGAGGAAGAGATTCCTTGCTCCCAGAGCTTCCTTAGATAAAACCCCACTCAGAGATGGGCTGCCCAGTAGGAGTGAGGGGCTCACTCTGGGGGAAGGACTTCCTCCTTCAGTCAGTCCTTCCTGGAAGCAACGTCAGAGACCCACTCAAGAGGAATGTCTGTGCATTACTAAACAGATCAAGTTGACAAGAAAACCTAACCACCACACATACCTAATGAAAATGCAGAACACACTTACCAAAAGATAAGTACATGAAAGATTTTAGAAGTGTTACTTGCAATAAGCTAGGACTTTTAAACACAATAGAGTGAAATAAATGAAATTTAAAGATGATATATATTGAAATGCTGTATTTCTATGCATGTCAAAAATAAATAAAACTAACATCATTGCTTAAGAGTTGAGACATTGGTCACATTGTGGAAATTCATAGATCAATGTACTTATGTATAATACACTCAAAAATAAAAGGATACATGCATATGTAGCTCAGTGGTAAAGAACTTCCCTACCATGTCCAAGGCCCAGGGTTTCATCCCTAATTAATTAGTAATTAATAATTTAATTGTAATAAAGTTACATTGAGAATGTGAAAATGTCACATTAAGCCTAACAATTATCTGTAAAAAAAATGAGAAGTAATCTTGTGAAATCTTACATGACAATCAATATAGAAGCATCATATTGATGAGTCTTACCTAGATAATCTCCGACTAGAATTAGGATTGTTACCAGGAAAGCACCATACTCGCCATAAAACTGACAAAATGGCCTAGGCCACCAAATTGACATGCTAAATTTGTAGCTAAATAAGACAAATTTGGATAAAGAAACAAGAAGCATGCAGAAGTTTTTTAAATTTACCAGTGAAAATAGATCTAGCTAGAACAAGTTTTAAGGTACACTTAGAAGACAAGCAAGTTGCAGCACAATGGCAAGAGGAGTGGATGCCTCATACAGATTACGTAACTCAGAGCCTGTTTTATTTATTTATTTTTTTTTTTTTGAGGAAATTTGATCCTTATTGCCTCCTACCTACTTTTTTGTAATTGTAAAAATATCAGTAAACTGTTGTAAGCTTATCTCCTGTATCTTATGCTGAGGCAGTTTTTGGGATTTACTCAACCATCCCACCTGAAGAAAACTCAAAGTAGCTAAAGGCAAAAAATGTTCTTGGGCCTGTCAGGGAGGTTTGTTTGTTTGTTTGCTTGTTTGTTTGTTTGTTTGTTTGTTTATTTATTTATTGTTATTTATTTGACAGTGACAGAGAAAGAGGCAGAGAGAGAGGAGAGTGGGCGCCCCAGGGCTTCTAGCCACTGCAAACGAACTCCAGAGGAGTGCGCCCCCTTGTGCATCTGGCTAATGTGGGTCCTGGAGAATCAAGTCTCGAACCCAGGTCCTTATGCTTCACAGGCAAGTGCTTAACTGCTAAGCCATCTCTCCAGCCCTTTTTAATTTCTTTTATCCTAAAACCACATCTGCGGAAGGGAATAGACGTCTCTGCTCTAATCAGTTTCTTTCCTAGGGAAGGAATGTAAAGCATTCCTTCTCAAGTCTGACGCCCCCTAGACATTAGTCCTCAAGAATGAATGACCAAGCCCCGGCTCGGTAGTGTATGAATTTAATCCCAGCACTCGGGAGGCAGAGGTAGGAGGATTGTCTTGAGTTCAAGGCCACCCTGAGAATACCAGGTCAGCCTGAGCTAGAGTGAAACCCTACCTTGAAAAAACAAAGAAAAAAAAAAAAGAGCGAATGACCAGTTCAATCCCCATCCAGTAGACTCCCTTAAATACCCCCCATGTTGGACACTAGGTAATCATTCCAATTTTCTATGAAACCTGCTCCTACCTGCTCCTTCCTTACTTGGTCAGGAGCCCTATGCTTCTTTTCTTTAACTCTAACAGCTCCATCTCCTAGGCTATTATAAAACATTCTAAGTTTTACTCTGTGGTCTATAAAATTCATAAGACAAGAGTCACCATTAACCCAGTAGAAATTTTATGTGACCATGACATACTGGCACCACAGCCCCTGAGTTATAATATTAACCCAAGAGCTAAGGAAGGTCCTAACACTCTCAAAGACACATCAAATTCCCATATCAATGCTGATCATAAAATAGTTAAGGCAGGAAATTAGGTTGGGAGAAATTTGTTCACTAAGGCAGCACACCAAAATAATCAAATGTTCTCTGCACTTTGTGTGGCAGCCACAGAGATCTGCATAAGACATATGGAAAAACACTGTCAAGAAAGTCTCCTAGGGCTGTGGAAATCAAATATACTATGAACCCTGATGTTGCTTCTAAAACACAAACTTACAGGATGTATATGTGAACAAAACCAATGCTCTGAAAATGACTCATCATAACCAAAAGTTCATCATGAGCTTATGTTTACCCATGGATACATGTCTCATATAATATTTAATGAGGTTTAGCTTCCAAAACAAATAATTTCATGTAACTCAAACAGCTTTCCTCTTATTTTCCAGGAATTTACAATGTATCATATTTCTCTGCAGCATGATTTGAAAAAAAGGATTAAATGTGTTTGCTATAGTCTTTTCACAGAGCTCATATCCTTGTATGTCAGTGCTACATATGATTTCATCAATACTTCTCAGTAATGATACTCTATGCCTTGAATATTTTCATATGTATGTATGTATGTATGTATGTGTGTATGTATGTATGTATGTATATATATTTGATTTATGGTGTCACTCTAGCTAGGGCTCACCTAGAGTTCACACTGTAGGCCCGGCTGGTCTTGAACTCGTGATGTTCCTTCTACCTCAGCTTCCTAAATTGTGGGATTAAAGACGTGAATTTCTACATCTGGCTTCAGATGGCTGTATGTTTTGGAATGCCTTTAAAGCACACTTGTTTTCTTATCAATTCATATTTGTATATTTAATATAGGATCTTTAGAAAGGACCAGCAATATTTATTATTTTAAAAATCAATACTAGAAAAGATTTAAATTATTTTTATTTTATCCCAAAAGGCAAAAGAATATATATATATATATATATATATATATATATATATATGTGTGTATATATATATATATATGTATATGTATATATATATATGTATATGTGTATGTATATATATAATTTGAGTATTACCTACATATTTAGATATAATATCACTTAATGTTAGGATTGATCCCAGGACCTATAACATACTAGACAAAAGACAAGTACTCTACCAACTGAACATTATCTCTGGACTTACTTAATTATATATCCAATGTTTTTATTTTCATTTTATCACTTGAAATATTTTTGTGCTATTAAATCTGATAGATAATTAATGCTCATATATCAACATCTCTATACAACCTTCATATAAAATATGACTCTGTTGTGGCTAAATATAAAGTAAATGAGTGTTTTGAACCACAATGCCATTTAATAAAGGTGACATTATAACAAAATGATATACCCAGACCAGAGCCTGGCACTACTTCTGATTTCAACAGAAATCAACTTACTTGCAGCTGGGCAATTGCCTGAAGCAGAAAGTAGACAGACAGACAGAGAAAGAGAGAGTCCTTCACTGTTCATGTGATCTGCACTGATGATGAGAGAAGTGTTCTTATCCTTCTAACTCTATAGTTAGCTGTATTTGACTTGACTTCTCCTCAGGTTTTTCAAGCAATATAGCCACTTTTTGAGTCACCTGAGAATGAGAAAGGCTTTCTCCCTTTCTATATGTTAGCAAAAGTTGTGGGAAAGCTGAAAAACTCTGGCTTCCAATATATTGTCAAGATGTATCAGCTTTAAAATTTTCTGGGTATTAAATACTTAACATTTCCTTGAGGCAAAAGAAAGGAACATGTGTGAGGCACAAAAAGTGTTTTCAAATTTTTCATGGAAATGGAAAAATAATATTTAACATTCCCTTATAATAAAAGCATCTCACGCTAGAATTCCCTGGGGGTAATTATCTTGTTTCTGAGTGGACATTTACTTTAGGGATGTTTCCACCATTAAGAGAAGATTTACATTTGACCTTTCCTGTGTCCATTTGACCTCTGTATATGCTTTGACCTTTCCCAATTGTTTTAAATATGTGTTCCCTGGCTTCTAAGATATAGTCTTCAGAGAATCACAGTGATTCTAACTTACCACATTGATGTCTGGTCCAACCAGTGCTCTAGGCACAATATGGACAAATTGAATGTTTTGAGATGAATATTTATTATTAAATGATGAAGACTGTCTGGCAGGTAAGCAAACATCATGGACCAACTGATTGTATGAAGGAAGTTACTCTCTGACCCTGTGGGGATTCATTTTTAATTGTTAACCTGGGGTGACAGGAGCCACAGCCATCTCAATGACACACAGTGAAATACAAGTGCTAGATGTGATGCTGGAGGAGATTATGGTATCATCAACACAAATCCATCACACCAGCAAACACAGCTTTATGCTGGTGGGTCAATCGTTATATCCTTTCATCCTACATGTCCACAACATTTCTTTCAGTCATATACTTCACAGTGATGAAGAAAATAATATAATTTACTTGAAAAGGTTAATGTTTTTTTTTTAACTTTGTTTTGTTTTGTTATTTTTGGACCATTAATTTAAAACATTCATCTCCACGGTTGGAATTGTGGTTGTAAAATGTAAGTACAGAGGCAAAAGTTATGGCTCAAAAGTTCAATAAGCTTCTAAGACCATTTAATGCTCAAACAGCCTAAAAGCATTTTAATGGAGATCAATGGGCATTCATGCCTCAGTTGCATTTTATTTGTGGTGTGAGCTGACATGATGGTATGCTTCCCCATGATATGTAAGACATCCAAGCGTCTTGGTGAAAATCTGCACATAGAATGAAACTTTCAATATTAAATGTAGACTGTGAGTACAAGTTGATACAGGTATTCACACAGATAAGTTGTCTTTGTGAATTGCTTACCGATAGTAAGCCAAGGAAGAGAATTTTAACTCATTGTAATCCCAAAGAGCATATAATTAAGAGAAAGGGGAAATATCTTCAGTGTGGAACTCATTGCTTCTAAAGAATTCCATTTGTAGACAAAATAGCGTTGTGGGTTCTGAAGCACAAATTTTCACATACCCTATATCAGTCTTCAGTGGATGAAGCCAAGTTAACCATGCTTTCAAGAGTATAATTTACAAGGCAACCAGCAAGGGCTAATTATTATTAGATAAAGCATATAACTACCAAGAGGACTGGCTACTTCTGTTTACTGATCAGCATATTTTCCCCCCTTTGGCAAACTAAATTATAATTATATGACTTCACAGTCACCATGGGGATAAAGCAAGAGCAACTAATTGGATGTTTTATTGTGGACTGTCATCAAGCCCTGAGACTGAAGTTTTCATCTCCACACAGAAACAGGAATAGTGGCCAATCACTCACAGGTGAAGCTGGCCTCTAGATACATAATGGTGTGAATAAGTTGACAGTATTAAGCATTCTTTGTTAACTCTGAAATGCATGGTTTTCCATTTAAAATGCTCAGCCACGTGGCAGGGGGAATAACTGCTATGCCTAGCACATTCTTTAAAGAGACCTTTGTAAATTTTCTGATTCTGGAGGGGTTTTGAGATTCCTTGAAGGTCTCAAAGCAACTGTAATTACACAGAACAGCAGTTCTCAACATTTCGGTCCCCAAAACACCTTTGTACTACTAGAATATTCCTTAGAAAATCCCAAAGAAAAAATTCAATAAGTCATTGCACACTAGTGGGAAAATTAAAGCAAATTTATTAATTTGCAAATTTATTTTTAAAAGGTCTACTTAATACCCTCCCTGGTAATATGAGTAACACAGGTTTATTTTGTTTGCCTGCTTGCTTTTTATGTTTTCTTAGACAGGACTTTGCCATGTACCCTAAGCTGGCCTCGATCTTATCTCTTCTTGACTTAGCAGCAAAGTAATAGACATGTGTCGAAATGCCTGGCTACTTGTTTTGTGTTCTTTTTTTAATGGATAAATTTTTGTTTCTATTTCTGGTTTGTTTGCTATTTTTTATATTTTTGTTTGGTTTTGAGACTGGATCTTATTCTCTAGCCCAGGCTGGCCTGGCATTCACTATGTAGCTCCAGTTCAAACTTGTGGCAATCATCTTGCCTCAACCTCCCACATGAAAGGATGATAGCTGTAAACCATCATGCCTGGCTCAGAACAGCTACATTGCATTATTTATTTATTTATTTATTTACACATGTGTGTGTGTTGCACGTACATGTGTGTGCATGCACCAGAGTATCTTCCTGCTGCAAAGTAATGCCGTTCTTGTTTTAAGTGGGGAGCTGGCATATACAGCTTAGGCCAGAAGGGCTTACAAGCAAGTGCTCTTAACTGCTGAGCCATCTGCTCCACTCCCCACCACTAATTTTTAAATGGTACAGCATGGTTTATATTGCTAAAAGCATTGTTAATATATAGCATATAGCCTACTTAATGCTGTTTTGTCTTTCTGCCCTCAATCTATTAGGATAGTGCAGGTTCCTTTGTGTAGTTCTGTGACAATACAAGTGAAAATGGGAAATGTCCTCATTGTAGTTTAAATTGTTTTAATGTCAGGTGCTTCCAGAAAACATTTCAAGTTCAAAGGTCCACAGACTGCTTTCTGGGAACTGTGACCAAGAAAAATTAAGGCTTTACCAACTACTGTAATGACAATTTTCTTTGGGCTATTGACTCTCTCTCTCCTTGGACCCTCATCTCTAATCAAGCTCCATGAAGCTCAGTTGCCAGTGTCTAGTGGCTTCTGCCAATTAGGTTGCTGAGCCAGATCATTTGACATTAGCTCATTTGTTTATTCAGTGACCAGTCACAGATACTTAGAAGACTTCTCCTTAAGTACTTACTAAAAAAGCCACAGAAGTCAGCAATTACAATAAAGTTAGAAATATCTGGTCCTATATCAACAGACTATCTGTGTGTGTGTGTGTGTGTGTGTGTGTGTGTGTGTGTGGTATAAACTTGGAGGTAGTCACATGGTAATAAAAGCATTCCAGATACATGTTGCTAAAGTAAGCAAAGATGTATTGGAAAGTGAGGACTTGGGGAAAGACAGTTATATAAGATGTTATGAATTTTAAGTGCTTACATCATAGACCCCAGATCCAATCTATGGCTTAGCACTGTCACATTCACTCCAGTTAAGACTGGTTTATCTTTGTTGTTCAAGTTCAGCATAGAAATACAACTGTCATTTTTACTCTAACTCCCATTTTTACATAAAAAATACTTAATTCAGAAAAAAAAATATGAAACCTCCACATTACTTTTGAAAACAATTTTAAATGACATTTACATTTCTTATAACTCTGTTTTCCAATATTATGGAAAACTCCCCTATCCTTCAGTCTGCTCGATAAGTATGAAAAGTTACAGTGTCAAAAAATCACCATCTGGGCCTACTGCCTCTGCACATTGTACCACGTTGCTTGCTTTTTGAGGCTGACTCACCGTCAAGGTGCAGCTCACACACCTGCTAGACTTTTTCTACTAAAGACAAGCCTTATCTGGAGATTGGAATTTCTTGGAAGACCATTTCAAGCCCAGTACTTCTGGTCCATTCTAAGGATTGGGATCATATTCACCAGGGTCCCAAGCTGTAATACAGATGGATGAGAGTATCATTTGCATACAATCTTATTAAGAAAAACCTTAGGTCTTATGTTATTGGATAAAAAAGGAACATTGCATGCAGGATAATTTAGCTTTAACTGTTCTGATATATTACCTTAGTGTCCACAGTGAGAGCCCTAAGGAGATATGAGTAAAGTGATTAGAGAAACAATAATTCTTCTGCCTCACTTGTATCTCAAAGGATGTTATGTTTCTGTGCATGTGTGTTTGGCCTTTATAGTCCCAACAGCTCTATTTTATAGAAACGAATGTTCTCTGTCTTTCATTTGCTGGAAACTCTGTTACAGTAAGTAGAACTTCCTTAAAATGATTTGTACCATTTAGTCAGAAAATTTGGTTAGTATTAACTCATCACCCTGCAATGTCCTGGTAAATGCACAATATATTAAAATAACATAACAAGTGCTTATGTCACTTGAAATTTCAAAGGTAATTTTGTGATGTCCAAACTAGTTCTTCGCTGAACCACATAAAATAAAATAAAGAAGAAGGTGTTCACTCGATTTCCCATGCCATCTATATTTAAGGTCTCTCATTTTGCACTGTGAAAATGTCTGCTATGACTTTAAATGTGTTTATGCTTTAAGAGCAAATTGACAGTAGAAAGTACATGCTTTCCACTCTCGACTTCTTTTTCTTTTGATGTATAACCATTTCATAGTGAGATTTTCTTCTATATTTCATGTGAGTAAAGTCCCTATAAATTGATTAGACAGGCTGAATAAAATCTAACAACAAGTGAACATTTAATAGAGTTTTAATATTTCTCATGTCTTTGGAGGTTTTAACCTAAGGATTATCATTTCTAGGCAATAGAAGAGTATTTCTGTGGGGAACCAACTTTGGTTGTTTTTAAATCTTCTTGTCATTGTAACTCATTAATCACCCCATCTTATTTACTTTTGGGAAAAAATAGCTTTTCAAGTATGTGTAATCTAGAGATAGTGGGAAAATAAAGCAAGGCATTATCCTTCCCCAACACACAGATGCTGATGGAATTCATGGGAGTGCCTTAAGTCAAACTATCAATTCTCTAAATACCAATGTCTACTCCAATGTTAAGCATTCAAGTGGTGGATCTGAGGTTAAAAAGTATTCCACCCAAACACATATTTCATTATTCATTTATTCTGGCAGTTGTTAATGCCAAATGAAATTTTAGCCTTCCAAAAATGTATTTGCATTAACAGAGTGTTGTCGCTCTCTCTTGTATGCCTCTAAAGAGCCCTGACTGTCAGAGGAAAGAGAGAACTATGATTTTGGATTATGTGTATTGACTCTTGAGCACTTTGGGTCTACTTCAGAAAATGAAACAAACAAACTCCACATGAATTGCAGTATGCCTGAAGTACCTGAAATATTTTTGTAGTACCAGGTACTTTGGCATATTGTTAAGGATGAAGATAATACAGTAATTTTACGTGTTCCACCTTATAGAAATAATGTAAAAGAAGATTGGTAGCCCATGTGAACTGCTGAAGGCACCTCTTGAGGAATTACCCCACTTAACCCTCAGGTTACAGAAGGTGAAGAACTTTGAGAGTACAAGCATTTCAGAGATGACCTGTGATTTGTGATGGGAGTGAGTTCACATGCTCACTCATGTACATGTGTGTGCATGCGTCTGCACACACACATAAGATCATTTGTCTTCTGTCATGCCAGAGAAAGAGAAATCTTTTAAAATGTTTCTTGGAGTGCTTATGTATATTCCCTCAAATTTAGGAGACAGAAACATTTTCTCTCTATCTCACTTTCCCTCTCTGTCTTTCTTTATATAATCTCTTTGTTGTTCTGTCTATATCTATCTATATAAACGTATTACATATATAGAAATTTGTAGAGGGCAGCTGTATTGACAGACCATGAAATGGAAATATCTCCATTCTATGACTTCGATATGAAATACTGCCTGCATTATGAGACAACAGTGACTGCACAGCTTGGTTGGATACACTCACCATTTCATTTTAAGACAGCCTCCTTCACAGAACTTCTTGCAATCCCAGGAGCTAAATTGATTTATAAGGCAAGTCATCTAAATTTTTATGTGTTTTTTTTAAAGTTTATATTTCTCCTTACTTTATATAATACACTTTTGGTAAACTTGGCAAACTGTACAAAGTCATTGTCAATATTGAACTTTTTACATGTGAATGCCCAGTTGTGAACATTATTTTCTTCCATTAAGTTTCCTTCATTCTCTTGTTAAAGGTCAGTAGATGATATCCATGTTGGCACCTTTCTAGAATCTGTCTCATTGATCTCTGTGACTATTCTTTTGCTACTACAGTTTTGATTACTATAACATTATAGTAAACCATGAGGTCATCTAACAATATTACTCTTTAATAATATATAAAATTCCTCTATAAAATCACCTTCAAACAAGGAAACGTTTGGGGGACAATGATTCCAGTAAAATAAATTCAAACACAAATATACTTAAGAGAATCATGCATGACTTTATTAGCAAACCACAAGGACATCTGTGCAGTGAAATTTGGCTGGGGCAAGTGGAAAGAATAAGAGCTGGTGCCAGCTCAAGTAGGACAGTAAATGTGTTAAAGACATTGTATTATATTCTCAGATTATCAGAAGTCATTGGATATTTGGAAAGCAAGTAATGTTATCAGATTTGTGTTTAAAAGACGCATCTGCTCTCTACAGTGAAGAAAATCTCCTTGTGTGTGGAACCAGAGTATAATTAGAGACTCCACTTGAGAGTAGTCTAGCGGAGAGATGACAGTGGGACAGTTTATATGAGAAGGTAGAATGAATGACAAGATAGTGGGATGTGAGAGAAAGCAACAGTGATACTGTAGATTTTGGTCTGCAGAAATGATAGAAATAGATATTGTTGGGTTAAACTAGAAAGTTTATGGGAGGATACAGTTGAAGAAAATTTTAAAAAATGGGGCTGGAGAGATGGCACAGCATTTGAGTGCTTGTCACACAAGCATGAGGGCCTGAGAGGACTTGATTGACCCTGAATTTGGTTCCCAAGCATCCATATAAACAGCAAGACATGGTCACATGCTTGCAAACATAGTTCAATGTGGTGGAATCACTGGAGCGCCTTGGACAGCCAGTGTGATTGAAAACCAGCAGCTCTAGTGCAGTAAGGCAACAGATGAACAACAGAGAAAGGAAGAAGGACACTTGGTCTCTTCTGGCCTACTCATGCGCACAGGCCATGTGCATCTTCGCACACATGCGTACATACCCCCACCACCACACACAGCATGACCACATCACACACACTGCGATTTAGTTCAGTGGTAGAACATTCACACAGCATCCACACAGCATTCAATTCCCAAGACAATAACCTAGAAGAAAACAAACAGGCAAAGAAAGAGGAGGAGGAAAACGCAAACAAAAACTAAGATATTGATTTGTGCCAGTAATCTCAGCACTTGGGAACTGAGACAGTAGGATTATAAATTCGAGATGAGCCTGGGTTCCACAGCAAATTCAAGGTAAATCTCAGCTATCCAAGCAGGCCCTGCCCCTTGAAAATAATGCAAACAGAACAGAAAAATCTAATCATGATATTTTCAAGAAAATAATGGATTGATCTGGAAAGAATCATATTAAGTGAAGTTACTCAAACACAAAAAGACCAAAACTGCATGTTCTCACAGATATACAGGTCTTAGATTGTAATATCGGTAAGTATGTTTACATGGGGGAGAAAATGTGTGTGAAAACCTATGAACATAGAAAGGTAAGCAAAAGCGAATATTAAGAGATGAGCAGTAAGATGAGGAGGGACAGGCAGAAGGTCACTTGTGACATACAAGCAGAAGGAGAAAAATGTAATTGTGGGGTTACGGGATGGAGGAAAGAGGAAAAGTGGGTAGGAATAGAAAAAAAGAGGAGAAAAAGGGTTCAACAGAACTAAAGTGTGTTTGAGAATGCCTTTACTTAAAAAATGCTGGATAAAAGAATAAATACTGAGATAAGATTAAACATCAATTTGTATTAGTTTCCTAGAGCTATTGGGATATTTAAAACTTCAGAAATTATTATGTCAGTTTTTTTTAACAGAGAAGGGGTCATCTTGTGCACAGGAAAATATTGCCTCAAAAACTGTTGTCTCTTCCTTGCTTCTTTTGATAATTTTAATCCTTGCATTCCTGGGCTAATGTGGGTCACTCCTTCCACCTCCATCTTCCCATGGCCTTCTTCCTATGTATCTTCTTTGTTTCTGTATGTATTTACTTAAAGACACAAGTCATTGAATGTATGGTCAATTATAATCCAATGCAATCAGATTTTTAGTTTCATTGTTTTCAAGGTAGGGTCACACTCTAGCCCAGGCTGACCAGGCACTTGTTCTGTAATTTCAGACTGGCCTGGAACTCATAGAGATCCTCCTGCCTTTGCATCCTGAGTGCTGAAAGTAAAGACATTACACCAAGCTCTATTGAAAATCAAAAATCTCTTGGTACAGAGCCTATTTTCAAGAAGGTCAAATTTACACATACAGAGGATTTATGATTTCAATCTTTCTTTTGAAGGAATGAGACACAATCAAGTGACTAGAAGCAAAAAGAGAGATGAAAGTAAGGTGAAGTAGAAGAGTTATAATGCCCATTGTCAGGACTCTGCCCATATGACAGGCTAAGTTACATTTAAGAGGTGGGATTAGAAGGGTATCTGATCATATCAATGGGAGATTCAAATTCAGACATCTACAAGAGCTAGCTATCTGCCTCTGAAGTTTGATAGAGTTCTAGACTCTAAACATATTCAGCAGCATAGATATACTGATGGCAGTAAGCGAATAGATAAATCATTTAATAATACTGACCATAAATTGAACAGACACTTGGTATTTCAAGCACTTAGAGTTTAATGACTAATTAAATACAAAGCACAAACATACATGTTTAGCAACAATCAGAATTTATTGATATGGAAACTGAACTGAAGAAAGATGACATGAATTGATAAATCTAGTGAACTGCTGAATCAGGATTCTCATCTAGGCTTTACATGGAGCCCTCATGAATAACAGGTCCTCTGAAGTATCTTCATGTTCTTAATGGGAAGACTTACAAGTAGGAATAAGTCTATGTCCATATATGAAGTCATTTAAGAAATGAGCACTGCTTAGCCTGCAGGTCATATTATGCTACCCTACAGTTACTTTTTCTTGTACTAGATAATTTTAAAGAATAATGGATTGAAGTTAGTAATGAAATACAGAAACTTATGTTCTGTAATACTAAATATCAGATCTCAAGGCAAAATGAGCTCTCTGCTCTTATGATAATGGGTAACACTCAGAAAAATGTTCAGTAATATTTTGGTTCTGGAATAATGATAGACTTTAAAACATATTTAAAATTCACTTAAGAATAAAGAAATGTATTACTGAATAACAAGTACAATATATAATAATATAAAATAAGGGCTGAGTAGGTAGTCTAATGGATAAAGCACTTGCTGATGAAGAGAAAGGAGCAGGGTTTGGACTCCTAACAGCCACATAAATGCTGGGTAGATGTGATGGCCTGTTCACTGTAATCCCATCACTCAGAAGGTAGAAATGGGATCCCCAGGGTACCTACCTAAAAACACTCCTGACCCAACCAGTTAGGTTTAAGTGAATGATGCTGTCTCTGTGAATAAGTAAATGTAGTTGGGGAAGACACCCAACATCAGCCTGGTCATCCTTAGGCCTTCAAATGCACAGGCACACATATGTACTAACACACATGTGAACGTACACACACATCATAAGCACAAAAATAGATAAAACAATAGTAAAAAAAAAAAACCATATTATGTGCCAAGTATACTGGTTCAAAGGAAAAAATAACAAGTAGTTTTAGCAAATTCAAACATTTTTTTCTATAAAAATCTATTTGACTTAAGCTTTTACTTATATTTTATATAAATCAAGTTATCTATAACTTAAAAACAGTTTTGAATAAGCCTTACTTTTAAGAAGACTTGCTAAAAATACATAAATCAACCACTGAAAACATGAATAAAATATTTTCGTATGGTTATAATGGTATTTGCAAAGCATTTTAATACAAGTTTTTGAAACACATGGAATCATTTAGGGCTATATCAGTTTGCAACTAAACACTGTAAGCAATTAATGTATGAAACAGAAAAATATTTTCCTTATGCTTGCTGTCATTGCCAAAGGGAAAATGATGATTCATCTCTTCAAAATATTTTATAGTAGACATTGCTTATCCAAAATTATATATACTGATAAAGAACTGATAATAGGTCCAGGTTTATTTAGCTGTAGAAATAACAAAAATATGCAAAAGAGATAAGAAGTTTTTAAATTTAATTTAATTTTTGTTAACATCTAAAATTTGTGTACTCATGATATCCTTAACTTTGAAGTTAATATCATCCTAATTTGAGATGTAGACAAGATCTGTAATTGGTAATAAGCAAGTTCATCTAGACAAGCTTTTAAAAGATGTATCCTCATTTAAGAAAATTAAATAGAACAATAATTTCATTCAAGACATGTATATAAATTTTGGCATAGATAATATAGAGACATTTTCTTATAAATTTAATCTATCATATGTTTATACTACCTTTCTATCTCCTTTTGGCTTAATGTTCTGCATGAGCAGAACACAGTGTGAAGCTGAAGACACAGCTCCTCAAAACATACAAGTATGGACATTAATGCCTGTGAATTTATGCAGATTATATCTGCTTGGAGGGGATTATTTGAGTAGATAATATTAATAAAACACAGAAAAATAGATTTATTTCTGCAGGTTAATATTCTGATACAAAGCATTATAATATAGACAAAAACCACAATTGATATTATAATAATGATGGTGATAACAAATAATAATATTAACAGGGTAGGAACCTGGTAAATATTTGCTAAATTGAAAGTGATATGTAATCAATATTCCAGAATATGTCTTTGCTACTTTTTGTTTTGGTATTTTTTTCTCTTTAGACATCTTTAATTTCTTTCCATTGCTAAATATTTTCTTGAATTTTTAATATGTCTTTACTTTTAATTTTTTTTTTGTTCATTTTTTATTTATTTATTTGAGAGCGACAGACATAGAAAGACAGATGGAGGGAGAGAGAGAGAAAGGGCGCGCCAGGGCTTCCAGCCACTGCAAACGAACTCCAGACGCGTGCGCCCCCTTGTGCATCTGGCTAACGTGGGTCCTGGGGAATCCAGCCTCGAACCAGGGTCCTTAGGCTTCACAGGCAAGTGCTTAACCTCTAAGCCATCTCTCCAGCCCTGTCTTTACTTTTAATACCATAAAATGAATTAGGTTTCACTACAGTGTTTATTAAACATGCTCCGTTTGGTTTCCTTGAACTCCCACTTGCCTGTTTTCCTCTCTCCCCACCATAGTCTCCTGTCTGCTTCTGTACTCCAGGTACCTTTTATCACCCCTTTTATCATCCCCTGTTCCCTTCTCTCATCTCCTGTCTCAATTTACAACACAAGCAGGATTTAATAACATTAGTTTTATTTAACTGTCAATTTTAAGGACTCGAAATGAGATGATTCTCAGAGGTTATTGAATATGTTTATTGGAAGTGAATCATGCTAAATCATAAGTGAAGGTTCTTTAATTTGTAAATAGAGTTTTCTAGAACACTAAACAATGAAATGTGTGTGTTTATATCATCAAATTAATAAGTAAACTGGTGGTCTGCACTTTGTAAAGTATAGGAAGGTTTGTCGTTTTATAATATATCTTAATTAAATTAGAATGGACTTTATGTTTAGATCTTTTAGCCTGGATGTTCCTCTAAGCATACAATTACAGATATGTCTACACTTATCTATCAGAATCACACACTACATGTTTGTTCATCCACATTTATGGAATGTGTTCCACATATCTCTATAGTTTCATTTTGATTCCTATATATTTAGCCAGTATACATGTATTTGGACACATTACATTGAAAAATATGAGAGAAAATAGTAGATAATAAAGACCTTTCTAAGGTTTCTTATAGAAATGAGTTTTCAGCCTTATGGAACAAATAGGTCATTATTACTAAGTTACATATTGGACTGTAGAAGTGATATTTAAAATAGATAAAGTCATCTGGGTCATTCATGAAAATTTTCAATGGACTATAGCTTGGTCTAATTTTATTGTAATATTCATTCTGTGTTATTCTAAGGAAGATTAGGTAATTAAATTAACTGTGACTTTGCAATGAATGTACAGATTTTTGAGAATATGTGCTGCCTTTCATCTTCTAATTTATTCAAACTTTGACCAAACAAGCTTTTTTCCCCACTCTAAATTAACCTAAAGTTCAATCTCACAGAATAATAACATTTTAATACAGCTGAATAGCACAGTGTGGATTATCATAAATGAATTAATGTTCTTTTGATCATGAGTATTCCTGGGCGCCTGGAGAGGCAGATATAACATGGCAGGTCACCAGCCAACTACAGCCCTTCTTTTACATTAATAAATTCATCTCCTGGTCATACAGTCATTTTAGAAGATAGGATTTTATTATTTAGTGTATATTTTTTCCATAGCAACAATATTACAGCTATATAGTTTTCAAGTTTAGGATCATGATTAATTATCTATAGTACGTATCTGTCAAATGGGGCTTAATCACATAGGAAGTAATTTTTCTTATGTCCATGAATTTTGTCGATATGGAGCTGCTGAGCCACAAACCATTGCTGCATTCTTGGGAGGAGCTGCTGCTCAAGAAGTTATCAAAATGATCACCAAACAATTTGTAATTTTTAATAATACTTACATTTATAGTGGAATGTCACAAACTTCAGCAACTTTTCACGTATAAAATAAGCAACTTGTGTAGTGTATTAATGGTTAAACTGTAATTGTCTTCATATCATTCTTCAGTCTGTAATATTTTTTAAAGGAGAGCTGTTAAATTGTTTCCTCAATAAACATTTTACTCGTATGTAAAAATAAATAAATAAATAAAAGTCCAGGCGGGTGGTATAACCATACCTGACTTTAACCTATACTACAGAGCCATAGTAACAAAAACAGCATGGTACTGGCACAAAAACAGACATATAGATCAGTGGAACAGAATAGAGGACCCAGATGTAAGCCCAAGTAGCTATAGCCACCTGATATTCGATAAAAATGCCCAAAATACTCATTGGAGAAAAGACAGCCTCTTCAGCAAATGGTGTTGGGAAAACTGGATATGTATCTGCAGAAAGAAAAAATAGATTCTTCTCCCTCTCCATGCACAAGAATTAAGTCCAAATGGATTAAAGATCTTAACATCAGACCTGAAACTCTGAAACTGCTAGAGGAAAAAGTAGGGGAAATCCTTCAACATATTGGTCTTGGCAAAGACTTTCTGAATACAACCCCAATTGTTTAGGCAATAAAACCACAGATTAATCACTGGGACCTCATGAAATTACAAAGATTTTGCACTGCAAAGGACACTGTGCATAAAGCAAAGAGGCAACCTACAGAATGGGAAAAAATCTTCGCCAGCTATATACCTGATAGAGGATTAATATCTAGGATATACAAAGAACTCAAAAAGTTAAATAATAAGAAATCAAACAAACCAACTAAAGAATGGGCTATGGAGCTAAATAGAGAGTTCTCAAAAGAAGAAATATGGATGGCATATAAGCATCTAAAAAATTGTTCTATGTCCCTAGTCATCAGGGAAATGCAGATTAAAACTACCTTGAGATTCCTTCTCACTCCTGTCAGATTGGCAACCATCATGAAAACAAATGATCATAAATGTTGGTGGGGATGTGGAAAAAGAGGAACCCTTCTACACTGCTGGTGGGAATGCAATCTGGTCCAGCCATTGTGGAAATTAGTGTGGAGGTTCCTAAAACAGCTAAAGATTGATCTACCATATGACCCAGCTATAGCACTCCTAGGCATATATCGGAAGGAACCATCTCATTTCCTTAGAAGTACGTGCTCAACCATGTTTATTGCTGCTCAATTTATAATAGCTGGGAAATGGAACCAGCCTAGATGACCCTCAACTGATGAGTGAATAATGAAGATGTGGCACATTTATACAATGGAGTTCTATTCAGCGGTAAAGAAAAATGAAGTTATGAAATTTGCAGAAAAATGGATGGACCTGGAAAGGATTATACTAAATGAGGTAACCCAGGCCCAGAAAGCCAAGCGCCACATGTTCTCTCTCATATGTGGATCCCAGCCACAGATGACTGGGCTTCTGCGTGAGAATGAAAATACTTAGTAGCAGAGGCCAGTAAGTTAAAACGGAGACATAAAGGGAAGAGTAAGGAAGGGAGGAGGGTACTTAATAGGTTGATATTGTATATATGTAAGTACAATGATTGTGATAGAGAGGTAATATGATGGAGAATGGATTTTCAAAGGGGAAAGTTGGGGGAGGAGGGAAGGAATTAACATGGGATATTTTTTATAATCATGGAAAATGCTAATAAAAAGTAAAATAAATAAATAAAAGTCCAGAGCGGCTAAGAAAATGCTTTCTCTAAAACATCAGGATCTGGTCTCTTTGTACTTTCCTCATCAGACATCTTTACTGAAAGCTTTAATCTTGATGTTCAAACTTAAGGTAACTCCTGTTCAGACAATTGCATCCTTCTTCCCAGTTGTTAAGAGAGACAATAACAGGGTTAAAAGAAAAAGAAAGGAAGGACCAGTGTCTTAGTCTATTCAGGATGTTTTAAGAGAAAGTGTAGACAGGATATTCATAAGAAATGCATATCTGTGTCTACAATTCTGAAGCATTGGAAAGTCCAAGACTAAGGTATAAGCAGATTTGGCATCTGGTGTGGGCTAACTTTCTTTTTATAAACAGCAATCATTTAGCTACCTCTTAACATGATGTAAGAAATATTCTCTGTGGATCTTCTGTCATAAACGTACTAACCCCAGTCCTAAGTACAGAGCCCGATTATCTAATCACCAATGACCCCATCACCTAATAGCATCACATTAAAGATTCAAATTTCAGCATATAGATTGGAAAAAATAGCACACATTTAGTTTATAGCATTTATATTAATTTTATTTTAATAATTGAAAGAAAAATTCTTTCCAAGTATGGAATGCCCACATGATTATTTCTACATGGACACGTCAATGGTAAGGGTTAAAATTGCATGGCAACCCATGACTGCAAAAGAGGCCTGTGAAATGTTTAGCAGAGTGCTCTGGGGCACTCAAGTACAAGTCAGTCACAGTTGTCAAAGAAAGAAAGCAAGGAGAAATGAATGTGAGAAGAATAAAAGTGTTATAGAAATCATGTTTTGTTTTATGTAATAAAAATAGCAAAGGCTAAATCCTACCTGTTGGTAGCATGAATTTCACTCTTGCATTTCCTCATCTACCTCCCAAATCTTGACCACTCTGAACTGCTATTTGCCTGGGGAAAATATATTCCCTTCTAAGCCCTTGATCTAAGTCACCTGTTCTTCCACCATTCCACCATTTATTCTCACTGAATCCTTTCCTGTCATCCCTCTGATTTGTGGCTTTTCTACCAAATCTGTACAAGGTTCTCTTGAAATTTATTTGCCCCCTCCCTCTATTGTCCTCATTCTCAATTATCTTTCACCAAGCAATTAACATTTTTATCTGAAAAAATACTTGATCACATTCATTCATCTTCATATCACCACTGGCTTTCCAAATGGCTTTTTTTGTTTTGTTTTGTTTTACCAACTCCATATATCATAAAACCATGTATTCCTCTGTCTCTGGGTGGTATGAATCTCTAGCTGGCTACATATTACACCTATTGTAATAAGTTTCCAAGAAAATTAAATGACGTTAATATTTTTAAATTTCATACCACTTCAATCCCACAATATATTCAAATATAGCTTTTTTAAATAACTGGTCCATTATGTGGACACAGGTGGGTGCATAGGGGTCACAGTTGTAGAGTAAGTAGAGTGAAAGGGGAATAAAATTTTCATGAGAAACATTGGAGAATAGAAAATGGAGTTAGCCCTAGCTCTTTCAAATAATTTTCCGAGCAAATTGTTCTTTTTATTGATCTAAAGGTCTGTGCATTGGGAACCAGAGACAGGAAATCTCTGCTCTGCACTCACACACATTGATGAGCCTCAAATATGCACATGTATGGAAGGATAGATGTCAAATAGCAAAAAAGGATAAATCTCAGGGGAGGAGGTGAGAGGGATTCATATGTCAAATAACCAAAGGCTATCCTAAATAAACAAAGAAGTCATCTTTTATCATTAAGCTTTATATCACCAGAAATTATATGTCAGGTCTACAAAGAAATCCCACAAATATCTAATACTCACTTATGGGTTGGTTATAACATACTAAGAGAAATGTAGGGAGAAGTATAAAGATCTATGAAATCTTAGCCTTATATACACTATCCACTCTTAAGATCACAATTGCCACAATCTTTGTCATTAAACCTTTTGGATTTCAACCATGTGAAATACCATACATGAAAAAAAATGAAGTAAATGATGCCAGAAGTCACATTGTCCAACTGTATATTCCACAGAATAAAAAAGAAATAAATAATATCTCAATAAAAAAATCACAAGAGGCAAAGAACTGATACCAAAGAAAAGATTATAACTTGTTTGCTCTTGTGCCGGGTAATTCATTCTCTGTGGATACACAGGCCTCTGTCAGCTTAGGCTCCCAGCCAGCAATTATATGAAGTTTTTGTTAGTATGAACTTTTCATTGCAGCGATGTGTGTAGGAGGGATTTGACCTGCGTGTGACCCAAGAATTCTTTTCCAAAATGTAACTCACTTTGACAAGGCATTTAGTTACGCAGGTATACTTTAAATAAGAATGTCTCCAGATTTCAGAAATCTTATGCATACTAAAACTATAACTATGCAGAAAATAACTGCTCAACTTCAAACAAAAAAAGTATAGGAACATATTTGTTAATGACATTATTAAAAGTATTAATGGTACGATATTATTTTTTTTTAAATCCACTAAAATACGTATAAGTTTGCTTATTGATACAAATTGTATTTTTAAAACAGCTGTCTTTTTCTGCATTCTGTCTGTTTATTTTCTGTTGTTTCTAAAGTGAGATGTGGAAATCTTATAGATATAATCTTAGACATAACAGGAACATGAGATTTCAAGTAAGACCCTTTAACATTGAGGATTTTTGTAATATCTACCAATTATGATATATTAACTATAAAGCACAGGAAAAAATCTTACTCTCCATGACAACTATGCACAGGTTGCTGCTCTAGGTTCTTGATATGGGATGGGATATTTATGTGCAAGTACACAAGCATGTGTATTCCACATGTTCAATTGATAATGCTCTGCATGAAAATATCATGTGATAGAATGGGAGATACATTTAACATCACTTGAGAACAGCTCTCATGATACTCAAGTGCACATTGTATTTATTATAAAACTGGCACCAACATTTTAGCTTGGCCCAAGTGTTCGGGCTTTAAAATCATGATCAGTATTTCACAGAAGAAACTGTCCTTATACTCATCACCACAATACACATTTTGCAAATATGATAGATAGTGAAAGATTAACATGTTGTCATCCAAGTGTCTTTGAAAAAAAACTCAGTAGTGTGTTTGCCAACTATTGTAGTTTTATACTTTCTGTTACATGGTAGCATGGTTTCCTTTCCATTTCCCATGGTTTCTTCTTCTTTGGAAATCCCCCTCTCTCTCCTCTCTCAGCAATAGGCAACTATAAAAACAATGGCACATCCCATCACCCTGACTGAACACAGTAAATAAGGAACCCTGGCATAACTGACATGCAAAACATGGTGGAGAAGCAAATCTTCACTATGATAAATCATCGACACTTTGGCACTTTACTATGGAACCTATCCTCACTGAGAGAAGCATGAAAGTCCACGTGGTGCTCTGATGAAGTGTTGCCATTTAAAACCACACTAGACCTGAGTGTGAGCTCAAGATGTGGTTATTCGGACAAACATGGAGAGTCAGCTTGACATTGATCATTTTGAGTATAGGAATGAATTAGATGTACTTCTCAACCTCAGATATCTCACATTCTAATGTGGATTTATGAAATTTAATTAGATAAAATAATAGCAAATATATTTCTTACTATGTTTGCATTTCTCTGGCTTTGTAGTTAATCAAATATTCCATGGGAACCCTGGCTCTAATGAAATTATATCAAACAGAGAAAATAGCATGTACGAGGAATGACATTGTGACAACTAAGATAACATTGAAAGTATCATTTTGTTTGAGGTACACATATATTCGTTAAATTAATTAGAGTTAAATTCATTAAATTAATTAGAAGGAGAAATTTCAAGTTTATTTTTCCATATATTCTTTTTTAATTTGAGCCAAAAAATAAAAAACGAGGGTTATGATTATATATGCAAGTATGTATGATATTCAGAAAGTACTTCTGCAGAAATATTATATATATATATGAATATATATATACATATGTATTATGTATTTTACACACACACACACACACACACATATAACATACTTTTTATGGATACAACATGTTTTGGTACACTCATTTCCTTTGTCCCTGCCCCCATTCTGCTGGGAACCTTCCTCAGTGGAGTTGCAAGTATTCTCCATGGGGTTGTGGGTTATATGTTGTAGGAGCAGCAGTTTTTTGGGAGGGAAGAAGGAATGACTCTTGGCATGATGTCTCAACCTGCAGCTATGCAGCTCTTACCATATTTCTGCCCCCTCTTCCACAAAATTCCCTGAGTCATATTGGGTGAGTTTTAAGTCTACTTCAGTGATGAGCTCTTAAGAGCCTCTGGATCTGTGCTGTGGTAAGTGTTGAGTATTCTCAGAGTCTGTAACCTACACCCTGGTACGGATTACCAGCTTGAGCATAGAAGCAGCACTCTTGCTCATCTCACCAATTCCTCTGTGGTTTCAGCCTTGGCTTGGATGAAGTGTGAGGGGTGGTTTATCTCCTCTTGTCTCCTGACCTTCTGAAAAAGAAGAACAAATTCTCCAAAGGAGAGTGAAGTGAGTATATTTAAAAATGGATAAGTAATATTAATTTACGGAGAATTTGATCTATGTAACCCCTCTTTTAGCCAAATACTAGTGAGAGCTTGACACTGGAGAACGTCATCTTTGTCTCCATACTATTCTGAGTTGGTTCCCAATTCCAGATGTGGGTTCCTTTACATTGAACAGATAACTTAGACTATCAGAAAACTCTTGGTTTTTCACCAAGGCTCTGTGCCACTATTACACTGGTGGTACATCCTGTCAGGGAGTTTGCTTCTGAGTGGCTTAGATCTCTGGTTGTTCAGACCATTGTTGTCCACTTTCCCCCAGTAGCTCATATAGTGCTCTCCAGCACAAGATGGGCTTATTGTCTAGTGCCTAGCTCTCCAATTCTAGCCAGGTCTCAGTTCTCTGTGTCAGCAGCATATGGTGTCTTAAACAATAGGGTCTTACCTTATGCCTCAGTAGCTAACCAAGTGCCTTGGCAGAAAACTCTCTTGCTTTGGGGACCTTGTAGGTCTCTCTGATCAACAGCTCATTATGGGTAGCAATCAATTTCTGGTACGGTGAGTTATAGGCCACAGACAAAAAAAAGAACTTTTAAATTCTTCATCTCACCCTCTCCAGCTCCCTTCTTTTCAGGTTCTCCTCCCTTACTCCTATTGAGGGCTATACCTTTCAGTCTATCTCCAAGGATAAAGTTTTCTTTGATGCCAGTTCATTTTGGATTTACTTTTGCATTTGTTTTTCCCCATACTCTCCTTTCCCTCTTGTCAAACCCTTCCAACCCTATTATCTAGCCTGGAGTTGCCTATCAGGTATATCAGCAATTCAAGCAGGTCCAGGTTAGAAACTACAGATGAGTGACACCATGTGATGTTTGTCTTTTAGTCATTGTGTGAGTTTGCTGAGTATGATCTGTTACAAGTCTGTCCTTTTGTCTACAGATTTCATTATATCTTTTTTTTTTTTTCCCCTTACTGTTGAGTAGAATTCCTTGTAAATGTACCACAGCTTTGTTATCCATTCATCCAGTGATGGGCACCTGTGTTAATTCCAGTTCTTATCTATTATGAATTGAGCAGCTAAAACATAGTTAAGCAAATATCTCTGTAGTGAAGTGTGGAACATATAAGATAAGTGTGCAGTAAGGGAATAACTGTGCCTGTTGGCAGCTCTATGTTCGACCTCTTCAGTAATCTCCAATTGATTTCCATAGTGTTTGTAGACGTTTCCAGTCTCACAAAGAGTGGATGAGGGTTCTTCTTTACCCATGTCCTAGCCAACATCCATTATTATTATTATTTTTTAATGATTTCTGTTTTTATGCCAGTTCTATGCTGTTTTGTCACTATGGCTTTGTGATGTTGCTTTAGATTGAGTATGGTGTTACCTCCAGTGGTGTTTCTTTTGATGAGGATATGTTGCAATATCTAAGGACTGATGCCATCCCATATGAATTTTGAGATAATTTTTTCTATCTCTGTTAAAAAATGATGCTGGATTTTTTATTGGCATTGCATTAAATCTTTTTTTAGAGAGCAAGAGTTAGAGAGAAAGAGAGAGAGAGAGAGAGAGATAAAAGAGAGAGAGAGAAAGAGAGAGGGAACTGGTGTGCCAGGGCCTCAGCCAATGAAATCCAATTGCATTAAATCTATATATTACTTTTGATAGAATTGCCATTTTCACAATATTAATTCTACCTATCCAGGAGCATGGGAGGTCTTTCCATCTGCTCACGTCATCCTCAATTTCTTTCTTGAGTTTTTTGATGTTTTCATTATATCAGACTTTCATATCATTGGTTAATGTTATTCTAAGGTATTTAATTTTGTTTTTGTTGTTCCTATTGAAAATGGTACCACCTCACTTATTTCTTTCTCTGTATAGTTTTCCTTGGTATATAGAAAGACTACTGATTTTTGTGTGTTGATTTTGTATCCTGCCACTTTACTGAAGGAAATAATCACCTTTAGAAGTTTTCAGATGGAGACTCTCAGGTCACTTATATATAGGATCATGTCATCTGCAAATAGGGCTCACTTGACTTCTTCCTTTCCAATTTGTATCCCTTTCCACTTGTTTTACTGTTTTGGCTATGGAATCACGGGTTGGGGAACCAGAAACTGGGAAGCTGGAGAGCCAGAGGGAAGGGGAAGCTCCTACAGTGGCCCCAGCACTCTCTGGCTCAGAATAGGGATTTGTGAATGCAAGGACCAATCTGGAAACCTGAGAAAAAGGCCTATTTCCACATCACACAAACAGGGACCAGATCTCCCGTAGCCAGTATCAGGGGTACTGAGACCAGGGAAGTAGGAGGTGGAAACAGAACTGGGAGTTCTGGCCAACTCACTCTGCGAGCACAAATCCCAGAGCAGGGCATCTGGGAGCTGGGACACAGGGGCCATTCAGTCAGGAAGCTAAAAGTATATTTTTGCTGACTACATATTTATTTTGAGTTTAAAAGACTTGGAATATGTATGATTGAACAATGTATAGTTCAATTTATTGAATATTTTAACTAATTTTAATTTTATCCTCTGCATTTCAACCATCTGGGAGAAGAGAATTTAACCATTAGTTCTAAAATTTTTGATAACTTTTTCATGATCCTGTGTTGCCTCTAACAAAGTACATGTAAGAATGTTTCACAATTCTCTATGTACTGTACTCCATGCAAATTCAGTTTTGTAAAAATAAAAATGCTATTAAGAAAATTTGAAACATAATTTACTAAATAGCCTCATTATATTTAAATAATTTCTTTGTTCTTATTCAAATGATCTTGTAAATTATTTATTTCATTAGTATTTGAGAGAAATATGAGGATAGAGGGAGAGAGAGAATGGGCATGCCAAGGCCTCTGGCCACTGCAAACAAGCTCCAGATGCATGTGACTCCTTGTGCACCTGGCTTAGGTAGGTACTAGGAAATCAAATAGAGGTCTTTTGACTTCTCAGGCAAGCACCATAACCACTGGAAATCTCTTCAGCCTTCCAGCTGTCTTTTAATAAATAAATTAATGATACTAGATGGTATATTTATACTGGTATTCACGTATATAAAATCCTCAATCAGATTAACTAGTAGTTTTTTTTTTTTCTCTATAGATAATGTGTGCTGGATTACTTAAACACTTGTCATTACCTGTGTGTGTATGTATGCATGTTCATGTGCATGTAGGTGTATGTATTTATACTGGCACTTATACAAGTGTGCATGTGCATATGAAGGCCATTGATTGACATCATGTGTCTTGTGTGCTGATTCTCAACCTAAGTTTTATGAGACAAGGTTTTTTTCTGAGTCTAGAACTCACAGATTTGGCTAAACAAACAACTCAGAAAGCCATAGACATCATCTGACCTCCGCTTCCCCAGCCAAAGGATTATAAGTGAACACAGCCTTACTTGCCTGGCATTTTTACTGTGGCGCTGGGAACCTTAACTCAGGTCATCATGCTTGTGTGGCAAGTGTTTATCTTCTGAGACATCTATCCAGCCAGCCCTGTCACTTCTAAGAGACAAAATGTCCATAAGTCCATCCTAAGGCCATCTTCAGGTATCAGTTAAATTTTATTTCTTTACATTTTATAAAAAAATAAACCCAATTATCTTGTGTTTTAGAAAGATGGTAAAAAATGAAACACACTACCTCACAGTACCATTTATATTTCTTTCTTAGATAGGTATATAAATAGATGACAGACCGAGATGCAAGCTTAAATGCATAATAATCAATTGATGAAAGTACAAACTGAATCACATTTAGAATAAACTTACAACTAACATCCACTTTCTCAGGGATTACAAAAATATGGTATTCTGTTTCCCACCTGAGATCTTAAACATTTTATTTCAAGTGTCTTTATGATTTGGAATTATCTTCATGTGTGAGAAAGAAATTTCAATCCTTAGTTATTGGCTCCATTTCAAATTATTTTCTATTTATTCTGATCCATATGCCTGATTCTCTACAAAGACCACTGGGGAGAAATCAAGACCTTATGTCACTGTGATTTCTTTTGCATAAGCTTTATACAGTCTTGCTTACAAGATTTTTTATGTTTTCCTGTTTTCTCTGTATTCATTTGGCCCACTTGACCTATTTCTAGTATTTCTTAATAAAATTAATTTCTAAAAGCATTTGTGATTAACATTACTTAAATTCAAAAGTCTTGTACCCTTGACTATTATCTTTCCATAAGAACTATGTTTGCTTATTCAGTGCTTCCTAAATTTCAATGTGCAGAAAACAAATTCAATTTTCTTAAAATGAAGATTCTTCAAAACCCCAGAGTTCCCAGTTGAAATGTACCACTGGGCTTGTTTTGAGACTATACTTTAATATCTTACATCAATGGGAAAGGATCTAATTAATTATTATAAATATTTACTGAACATTGGCTCCAGTGGAAATGTTAAATATTGAACTGTGCTACATTCTAGCTGTTAATTTGTAGGTATAAAAAAAAGATGTTCTGCTCTTGGTTCTCTCTCAGAGTCTGGACCTGGTGTTGGAATGAAACTGAGATATGTGCACAGTCCAGGTCTGTGTGAATGTGAAGGAGTTGATAGATGGAGGAGCAGCTTTATAGCTCTCTCACACTGCTGTAGTTGAAATCTAGTAATAAGTCTTGGTGCTACTGGGAGGTGGTGAAAACTTCCACAGAGAGAGATTGAGAGAACACACTGTGGAAGGCTCCCAAGTCATTGGGGCATCTCATAGAGGGGATTGTGTCCCTAGTCTCTTCTTTCTTTCTTCTGCTCTCAGCCTCTCCATGAGGTGAGCAGGATTGCTCTGCTGCACTGTATGCGCAGATCCAGGTGTGATGTGTAGTCATGACCATGGTCAGAGGCTGGAAGCTACAAAACCATGAGCCAAAATAAGTCTGTTCTCTTTATAAACTGATTAAGTCAAATGTTTTATCATGATGGACACTGACTAGCATACACACTCACTAAAGGGTTATACTCCGATTCAGTTACAATAGAATAAAATAAATCTGTCTATAATGATTATGAGATTAACAAAGCAAAGTAATATGTTTTTTGCTGTAAAATAAGCACTAGAGATTTATTTTATGTGGGATATTTAGGAAAGCATCTACTCCATAAGTAAGAACTAGATAGAGAAGGAAGGAAATGGGAACCTGTCTTGCAAAGTGGAGAGGGTACTCTGCAGAGAAACTGGGAAGGGAAGTCTTGTCTATGAACATGGAAACCTGGATTCAATTTTGATAAACATAAAACAAACATGCAAGAAAACAAACAAACACATGAATAACAGTTTCCAAAAATGTAAATGGTTAATTTAAGACCTCCAAGGGCTAAGGAAAAGTGAGAAAAACTATTTATATTTTATTCCATGTACAATGAATGATTATAGGCTCTTACTTACACACTTTATGGATGCAGTAGTAATTTAGTTTTGATTTTGTTTAAGAAACAAGGAAATAGAGAGGATAACTAGGGAGTGAGGATAAGAGGAGTTACTTGACAACTTAGGCAAGGGAAGAATATTGGGGGTGGGTGTTTGGAGAGATATGGTTAGGGATGGGTGGTAAGGGAATGTCATGAAGTTAAGATAACATGAATCAGTCCCATAGAAATCCCAATTCTGACTATCACTCTATGAGATATAACCATCAATAAAGGGGAAGGAAAGAAGAACAGTCTGGACAGAAGGTGGAAAAAGCTTAACCTCAAAACCACAGACTCTGGCAAGTAATTCCCAGGCCCAGAGTTGGCTGTCAAGGGAGACTTGTGAGGTCCTCAAAACAATGTAGGCTATTGTCAAAATGCTTGATTACTGCAGAGCCAGAAGGTAAGACCCTATTTATGAAAATACCTCAGGCCACTGTCACAGGGAAAATTATAAAATTATCATGCTGGAAATGAAAGGGACACTAGCTCCCTCTTGGCTAGACCCCACATTGCTGCAAAGCACTATTGTTGCTGCCTGAAGAAAACAATCACCAATAGTATGAATATGCAGAGAACCCTGCATAATACCAAATCAACCACTCAGACAAGAAATGCACACTTGTACAATAGTGGCATACAGCCACTGCAAGTAACCAGCCATTCTCTGATTGGACATGAGGCCTGATCAGTGGGAGAAAACCCATACCCTGTACTGGAAACCAAGTTAGATTCCTATTATCAGAAATCTCATAATTCAGAAAGAAGCCCCCAGTGCTCTCTGGAGAAGAAATGTGGGCTTGCACACCAAAAATCTTTGAAATAAGGTTGCACACCCCATTTAATCCAAGCTGCTCTCACTCACACTTGGAGATTATTCTTTATTTAAAGATGGCAGAGAAAATGGAGAGGAGTTGATATCCATCAATAATGCAAGAAGATAACCTACTTCCCATCATGAAGCTTGTCACATCTTCCACATCTGCCTGAGCCCAGGAGAACTTGCAGTGGAAGCAGCAACATAAACATTGCCCATACTGCTAACCTAACAACCAGGGTAATGGTGGCAGACATGGTGATCAAGTACAACCTATCAAGGTAGAAATCGAGAGGTTACAAAGAACTCAACACTAAATCAAGCTGCCAGCAGGCCTGCCATGGCTCCAAGAACATTGCATAAGAGGGGAAGAAAAGATTATAAGAGCCACAGAGTGAGTGGGAATACCCTGACACAAGATTTCTCCACTATCACATTGGGAGTTACTGAGGACTTCATGACCCTACAAAAAATCCCATAGTCCATTGAAGAGGGTCCTAGGGAAGTAGGAACAGGGGAGAAGGCAAAAGAGAGGATATCTTGTTAAAATAAATAAATAAATAAAATTTTAAATTGAGAAAAAAGAAAGGAAAGAAGACGAAGTGGGAACCACAGTGCAGTGAGCTTTGTTGATATGTTATTAGTGCTAGGTATATGTAAAACTTACTTAGTGTCCTCTATATGCCAGGAACTGTCGTAAATACATTTCATAAATTAACTTAGTATTCATAAATACAAAATTGTTGTTGGAGAACTCTTTTGCCTGTAATACGTATTTGGACAAAATACTAGGCACTAGTAGGACAGGCTAGACTTGCCAAAGACAAAACATAAGTTTCAAGGGGAAGTTAATTGTGAACTAGCTGGAAAATGAATGTTGTGTTTAGAAAGTATATCTGTTGGACTTGGTCACAGTATATGATATAATAAAATGAGCCTTTAATCCCAGAACTCCGGAGGCAGAAGTAGGAGGATCACCATGATTTCAAGGCCACCCTGAGACTACATAGTGAATTCCAGGTCTGCCTGTGCTAGAGTGAAATCCTACCTCAAAAAACAAAAAAGAAAAATAAAAGAAAATGAAAGTATTCTTCTTCAAAGAGTAGATACTAAGAAAACATTTTTTAAAAAGAAGAAACAGCACATGTGGCTTCTGTCTTTGCTTTCAGATTAAGGAAGCTGATGTTCAGAGGAAGCATTCAGAATTAAAACAAAATATTGCACTTCTGTTGTCTGGTTTTGATCGATATAGGTTGGAGGTATGCATTTATTTTAATAATAGGAAAGTGAAGACTATGTGCATAAGGACTTGCAGGATTATTGATACAAGCAGAGATATGTTTCCTCTGATGGTGTCCACTTGCAGAATGTTTCATTAATTGAGAAAATAGCAGAGAAAAGGAAAGATAAACAGTAAACAGACAGTAAAAAAGTAAAAGCTTATTCTAGAAAATGCTGATAATTATGAGTACATACAACAATTTTGCCTAAAAGTATTCTTTCTACATTAAGGTCTAGTCCATTTTGATTATACTATTTTACCTTATATAGTATTTTATATTTTTAGATTGACATACAATTAAGCCTCCATTGTTCATTAAAGTGAGCAGCCTTCCTCCTCTATTCTGCAACATCCCCTTTTAAGCATGTGATTTTACATGTGTACTTATTTCCAGGGCATCTATTGCTATGTTCTTAACATTTTTACCAAGATTTTAATTCCTATAACAAAGACTCAGAAGGTTATTTATTTGCCAGGAAGTAAGTCTTAATAACTATTAATATATCCTTACAACTACCAGTAATGACTAAAGGTGAGCATTCAGGGGTATATATGCAATATGATGTTGTCTGTCCATTATGTTCTCTAAACAAAGTGTAAAATAGACAGTAATCATTAGGGTAAAATGGGATTGACTCCTAATAAGAAAGATTTAATGTCCAAGCATAGTGTGTAGTAATACTCAACTATAGAAATAACAACACAATTTAACAATTTCTATGAATTTTCCATTAAATACCATGTGAAAATTAAACACAAAATCCCACAAATTTTATACAAGCTTTAACAAATAAGCCTATGATTTTCTTATTTTTAAACTATTGAACAATAAGGATAATATTTAACTGTAACATCTAAAGCAAAACAAATATTAGATAATTGTAAATTAAACTTAAGCTGAAACAACTAGGTGACATTTTAGATTAAGCTTGGGATGCCCTGATGGCTCATGAACGACATGATTATTGAAATGTTGAGACTTATTTCATAGAAACACACATTCTATCACACTTTATCTCTTTATAATATGGCAATTTTAAGCAGTAATTTTAGTACATTCTGGGTAAAATTATTCAACCTCATAAATCATCTAACAGTATAAATGAGCAACTTTTATTATTGATCACTCTCGAAATTCCAGTTTTCTTTGCTATAGAATTAGTGAGTATGCTCTGAGTAAATTTTAACCATGCTCCATTTCTGTGTTTCCTTACTGCATCAATATTAGCAGGAACCTTGACATATATGTAGAGCAATGAAAGATGAAGAAAGAAAACAGAGGATGACTTCTTTCCTATCAACATAAGGATGTCTTTTATTTCCTGTGTCAGCCTTGGGCCTTGGATCACTTCTATCAGAAATTGTGAACAAAGCTGTCACTCAAAAACATAAAATAGAAAAACATATTACTGGTTGGTTTAATCTCTAGAGGTTACTACACTTGTGTTTTCTTAAAAGGACCTTTCGGAAATAAGGTTTAGTCTTTGCAAGCACAGAGTGGAATTCTGCCCTGTCATTGTAACCACTGCAATTGAAAGTCACTGGTTCACAAAACTTGATTTTCAAGATTCTAGCTAACATGGCTGGTCAAAGACAGCAAAACTGCAACTTTTTCCACCCAGAGATTGGGTATGCATTAAACTTGTTTTTTTTTTTTTTTTTTTCTAGATAAAATACCAAACTTATTGCTACACTTCCTAAGACAGGTTACCTAAATGTTTACTCAGACACCATTCTAGCTTGATGCTGTTTTGAATATGTTTTTGATGTATAATTTCCATATAAATCAGTGGAATCTTAAAAAAAGTGGGTTATATCCTATACTGTGGATGGTCCTCATATAATAATTTCAAGGGTGTAATACCACACACTAAGCAGTCTTAAGGAAGGAATATTTTTCAAGTTCACAGCATAGAAAAACTTCCTGAGCTTTCAGTCGATTATTCTATAAGAGTAAAATTTAACACTGCAAAGTCAACATATTTCCAGTATATCACCTTACTCTCTATATCTTATATTTACCCGGAGTATTAATCATGTGAGCCAATTATTTATAATAAATCTATAACCTGGGCTGGAGAGATGGCTTAGCAGTTAAGCATTTGCCTGTGGAGCCGAAGGACCCTGTTTCTAGGCTCGATTCCCCAGGACCCACATTAGCCAGATGCACAAGGGGGCACACATGTCTGGGGATCGTTTGCAGTGGCAGAAGGTGCTGGTGTGCCCATTTTCTCTCTCTCTCTCTCTATCTGTCTATCTCACTCTGTCTGTTGCTCTCAAATAAATAAACAAAAAATGAACAAAGCCGGGTGTGGTGGTGCATGCCTTTAATCCCAGCATTTGGGAGGCAGAGGTAGGAGGATCGCTGTGAGTTTAGGATCACCCTGAGACTACATAGTTAATTTCAGGTCAGTCTTGGCCAGAGTGTGACCCTACCTTGAAAATCAAACAAACAAACAAACAAAAAAACACCAAACAAAACAAAAAAATTAAAAATAAATAAAAATAAATAAATCTATAATCCTACAAACCTTGTTTTCTCAGTCTCTCTTTCATATATCATCTCCATCTACCTATCAATCTATCTATCATCTATCTACCTATTTACCCATCTATCTATCCAAACTTCTATCATCTATCTATGTGTGTGTCCATGTGTGTATGTGTATTTGTTCATTTATTCTGGAAAACTCTGACTAATAAAAACAGTACCTGCATGATTGATTCAATTACTATCATTAAGTTTAGGATATTTAGGACATAGTTACACAAAAGGCCTTCTGTGATCAAGAAATGTTGTTATTGCCACTGTAAATAGTCACAAGAACCATATATTTGTAAACACCAATTTAGCTGACAAAATTCATAGATGTTATTCAGAAAAAAATGCATACAATGCAAAAGAGAAAAAAATTGTACAACAATTTTACAACATTTGTCTCTTTTGTCTTTTTACAATATTCAATAAAAACTAATTAGATTTTAAGGGAAATCATGCTACTTCCTTAACTCTAGTTAATTAGCTATAATCCTAATAACATACCATGAAGCACAAAAAGTAATGGATGAGTGATTTCATTTCATTGTCATAAACTTTATATAGAATAGTCCATTAAACATTTTAAGTACCCTCATTGGAAGAGATATAAAATTATTAATATAATATTCATTGCTCAGGCCACTTTTGTCACAGATGTGGTTTTCCAGAAGATAAGTACTGACAGAGATTTGGGAGGACAAAAATTCATAAGAAATAAAACCACTGAAGGAAATGAAAAATAAAATTGTTAGGGTATTCTGAATTAAACAGAACCAGTAGCATGTCTGGTAGTTTGAAGGTGAATTTTTGTTCCTTGTAGCTTTCCAGATTTTTGATTAGTTTAGCTTCCTACTTAGGTCTCCAGCATAAAAAGCCCCTCAGAGGAAATGGAATGTCACTGGGGGCAGATCTTATAGTCCAGCCCTACTGGGTGTATAGAGAGCAGTTGGTTCTCTGGCTGTTCATTCTTGCTGGTATTGCTTTTTCTCTATCTGATGCAGATTCTGAAGTGAGCTAATTTCCTTTGCCATTGATGGAGTGTCACTTGGAATCTATAAGTTGGAAACAAACCCTTTCCTGTCAGGAGCTGCTTCTTGTCAGGTGTTTGTCCCAGAAACATGAAAGTAACTGCAACAGCAAATTTGGTACCATGAGTAGGGTCTTTGCTATCATAAAAATGGACATGTGGGGTTTGGTCTTCTGGAATATGTTTGGTATTTTGATCTGGGAAAGCCTTAGATTGTTGTTTGTAGAGTTCAATGGACTATTTTGGTGACAGCTTGAAAATGCAAAATGCAGAGAGAAAGGTGGAATATAAGGACTAGGCTTACAAACTTTTACACAGGAACAAGAGAACTTTATCTGAACTGGGATACTGCCAGAAAGACTGGCTGTGCTCCTGCACCCATACCCAGAGAATGTTGTCAGAGTTGATGTTAGAAGTAGAGAGCTAGTACACATGGTGAAAGGTACAGGACAGAAAGATATGACAAATGTTTATCACAGGACAAATTCAAACAAGTTTGAAGCTAAAGGCACTGAGACTGGCTGTGTGTTACTTAAGCTGCAATTGTTTAGTTGGTGATCAACATTAAGGGTGGGCCAAGTTCTATACACTGGAACAATGGGAAAGATGCCTGAGGGTGGAATCCACCCATCAAAAACTCAAATGTGTAAGGATACAGATTCTTTTGCACAAAGGAAGTTTGAAGGCAGATTTTTAAAGAAGTAACATGCTCTTTGAAGTTGAGGTTTATTCTCCCCCTGGGTTACCAAATTTGTTAGCCCATTGGGTGGGTACATGGAGTATAGCAAATGCTGGAATGAAAGGATCATTGGAAGTACAACATGATTTTGCTTTTGGAAATGTCCCCTGGGAAAAGTGAAGCAGGGTTAAAATCCTTGTGTGAAAGATCCAGTAAGACCACTGTATTGCGATTAACTGATTCTAGGAGCCACATAGATGGCATATGAAACAAGGCTGAAATACTGTATTGGTGACCAAGTAAGGCCATTGTATGAGGTATGAAAGTGACCATGGTTTACAGTGTAGAACTGTAGATCCTTGGATATACTAGGAATATGGAAAAACTGCCATGGAGAGTTTCTGGCTCAGGACAGAATTTTCCCTGGGATGCTCAACCAAATTGAGGAGGTAGAATTGGAATCCAGACTCTTCCATCACTGGTCATGGAAATTGCACTTGAACTGTAGATCTTCAATGTTTGCCTATTTGTTACTGAATTTCCCTTGATCTAGTTGCTCTTATGTATGACATTTGTGCAATGGAAAAGTTTACTCTTTGCCATTATGTGTTAGAAGTAATAAGTTGAATCTCAGGTGACACTCGTGAATTCTGAACAATGTTAAAGCTGGTAAAGATTATGGGGACCTTTAACGTTTGTCTGGGTGAAATGTGCTCTGTGAGATTGTCATGAGTCTATGGGTCCAAGAGCTCGCTTGCCAAAAAATTGGAAGAACACGGATGCAAATGCCTGGCTCCTAAGACAAAAATATATGAAGTTCAAGGACAGAAGTGTCTCACTTTCAAATGAAGGGACCATCATGACTTTGCCTTTCCTCTCATTCTTCTCCCCAAGCCTTGAGCAAGTTACATTTCTTAGTCTACTGTTTAAAAAACCCATCTCTTCCAGAAACATTCCCAAAGGCATACCCTGAAATATCCCTTTAATAATTATCTGGGTACTGTTAATCAAGTCAAGTAGATACCTAAATTTAACCACCCAGTGAAGAAGCAGAATTTTGTAAGGGAAGCTATTAGAAGATGAAAGTGCCTCTTTCAGACAAAGAGCTTCCACAAAAATGCATTTGCTTAGAGGAGCAAGTCTGCTATTAGGCAGATGAGGTAAGGCTTTGTTCTATCACTAGTTTAGCACTACCCAGAGCATTTATTGACAAAAGCATGCTCCCTCTCAACACTACTTTGATCAACATTTTAGTGGTCTCACCATAGAAGATCAAGACCTCAGATCAGGAATAGGGTATATCTGTAAGGAGCTCACTCCTATCTATTGGCAGCTGGCTGGGGAGATATGCTGCATGTTGACCTTCTTTTCTTGAAGAGGAATCAGACTAGTGTCTGTACAATTCAGTCATCCCTAAGTACTCCCTTGGAATAGTTTGGATAAGTTTCCCTTCTTCAGAGAAGAATTATAAGTAAAATTATAATTATATTCATATAGCCTATATAACTACATAGAATTATAAATAAATAAAAAATATTTATAATCTTTTATAATTTATAGAATAGAAATTAGAAATCACTGACTATGTCACCCCTTTGGCCTCATATGAAAAAATGGTGTTGAGTTTTCCCTCTTTCTTTGTCCATTCTAAAATCTTCATATCCTTGGCCACATTTTTACTTTATTTTAATTTATTTTAATTTATTTATTTACTTTTTCTGGTTAAAGTACCTTATGTGGATAGGGTGAACCACATACTTATCCTGAAGTGTCCTAATAGAAACCTAATAATTATGTCCTTTCAGGCAAGAATGCTGTACTTGTCCATGTACAGCAAGGGTATTCATGAGTCATCCACTAGTGCTACACAGGCACCAGTCATATTCACCCAACATTTGTTGTATTACAGCATTCCCATTTTCAATTAGCATGATCAAATTCAGTTAATTACCACTGAAAGGATAGTGCTTTATTACTTTGCCTATTGATCCCTAAAGTGCCCCGGTGACATCCTACATTAATTTAATGATGAACCCATCATTAAATGACTGAATACCTGACAAGAAGTCTCTTATAAAAGGAAAGGGATTATTTTAGTTTACAGTTTCATGAGCACAGTCCCTCATGCTTGGGAAGGTCTGATGCAAAAGAAGGCTGACTAGTCAGGTTACATCTATAGTGATGTTTCATGTCTAGTCAGGAAAGTAGGAGACAAAAATGAAGTGAGGCTAGACTATAAACATTAAGACTTACCCCCAGTGACCTACTTATTACAGCAAGTCTGCATCTATTAAAACTCACAAACCTGGCCAAATACCACCATGGACTGGGACCAAGAATACAAACACATGAGCCTATGGAAACCATTTCACACTTGAACAACACATCCCTCACAGTACTTTGAGGTTTTTGCTATTCTCATGACAAGAATTTCTCTCTGCTGAGGACCAAAACTGGTGTCTCTAACCCTACAGCCTCCACTCTCAAAAGGGACTTGCCAACACCCCTAGTGACTGGTTGGAATACTGGTGGTGCTTCTTCTAAATCTATGTCTTGGTTCCTGGGTCTATGTGTTCTCTATTTTGAGGACACAGTTCCTTTAGAGCTCTGTGACTTGATGCCTGTACTTCATCTTGGATGGTATCATTTCACCCTGAGATGCATCCAGCTTTTCACACGTTTCACTTTCGGCACATCATTGTAATGTTTATAATTTCTGAATTACACTGAATGTAACACAATGATAGATGTCGTGATCATGAGTGCAATTTTACACTTCCTTTACTGTGAAAGTTCTTCATAGATTGCATGTGACTTGGAGAAAACTTCCCAGCCTCTGGGTAAGGATTTCTACAATCCTCATTTAATGGTGCTGTGTTTCCTGTTGAAACAAAGGAGAAATGCAAGCCTGACATAAATGCTGGAGAATATGTATATTCTTAAATGCTTCTGTTACACTGCAGTGGAAAACACCTGGTAAATAGTCTTCATACATCAGATGCCTTTATACCTTGAATGTAGTGGTTTAAATAGAAAATGTTTCCCATTGCCCCAGGTGGTTGTGATTCAACCTCATACTTCATCTCCAACTTGAGGAGCTTTTTGAAGGTGGAACCTTGCTAGAGAAGTGTGTCACTGAGGGAGGGCCTTGATGTTTATTAGTCCATCCTCTTTGACTGTTGAATGCTCACTCTCTTTCTTTCCTATATGCTGATGTGTATAGCTGTGATGTCCTGCTTCCAGTTTTGCCATGCCTTCCATGACATCATGAGCTTCCACCAAAAATTGTAAACTAGAAATAAACCTTAACCTTCCAAAAATGCCTTCTGGTTGCTTGTTTTATCTTCTTGCTGAGATTCAGTTTTCTTCCTAAGGTTCTGATCTTTTTGTTTTCAGTCACCTGACTAGACATCCACACAAGGACATGTGACACTTCTAAATTATGTGCATTAAAAAAAAAGTACCACATCTCATGCCACAAATGTTGATATCAGGTAGGCTATACAGAGCTTCCTTTGCTATGTAGGAAGAAGTTCCCCATGCTATTTCCTAAGGGTTTTTCTTTTTATTTGTAAATATGCATAGTGTATGTATATGTGTGCACACAAGTATTATGTGCATGTGGGGGTGAGAGGAAACCTCAGGTATCATTCCTAGGATCACTGTCCACCTCCTGTGAGACATAGCTCTCATTGGCTTGGAGCTCTCCAATTAACTCAGACTACCCATTCACCAAGCCCCAGGACTATCAAGACTCGATGTCCCCAATGCTGGGATCACAGGAAATACACCACCGTGCCTGGAATTTTATATAGACCATGGGGTTCAAACTCAGGTCCTCATTCTGATGAGAAGAGCACTTTATTCACAACTATGTTCCCATCCCTGTAAGACTTTTTCAGTGGTGCCATAATGAATCTAGCATTCTTTCCCTTTGTCATTAGATACCAAACATACACATCTGCAAAACATACTGTGCCCTTTTTGCCCTCATTTTATTCTCTGTCAATCATACAGAAGCATTCATAGACCTTGTGTATGAGCTGAGAGAAGGGAGCTATAATCATGATGGCTATATAAGCCTTTCATAAACCCTCTGGCTGCAGTTAAGGTTGATATCAGATGCAAAATTTCCAACAAGCAAAATAAAAATGATCATAGTGTCCACCTAAATTTATGACCTGTGAGTAAAAAATTATTCAGCTCATGATGAGTATTTCTAAATGGACTTTCATTTGTTATGCGAGGTTTAAACAGTTTTATCATTACCAAAATTAACTTTGGAAGTTTTTTAATCCTGTGTATTTCCTTGCGGCAGATCTAATGATATTGTTGCAGAACATCAAGAACTCACTTTGTACTTAACCTAATAATAAATGCTTTATATTTTTTTATGTTTGACCTTTGTAGATGTTCTAAAGGGGTCTTATGATGATGCTTCATGCCTGAAGTTATCAATTTCTACTCTTGTGGTTTCCTACACTAAAACATATGGACATTCTCCTTTCCTTATTGCAAACATCTCTTAAGTGGTATAGATTTCCTTGTATAAGGACTACAAATTCATTAGAGTATGTACCGGTCATGTTGTTGCCTGGTCCTTCTCCATGGGGAAATGTCCACATTTTTCATCAATGAATTTGTAGTTGAAAACTAGATTAGTTCAAGAAACTAGCTAAAGGATTTTGAATATTTTATTAGGATCTCAACTTCCTGCTCACCTCACATTGGTTTCTCATGGAGAATTATGTTAAGTAATTCTCTCATTTATTCTGTATGTACTTTGTCTATAAGAAGGCCCAGCTTTACACACCGTCTTTGTAGCCACCATTAGGGTGATTTTCTTCTAAACATGACATTTGGAAATTAAACAATCTTTTCTGGACTCCACATATTTTGGAGGTTTTACAATTTCCAACATCATTAAGTTACATTCATTTTAGATAAAATGTATCACTGACTACTTAAGTATGCTCATATGCCTCACCAAATACATAATTCTGATATCGTAGGTGAAAGTAATGATCTTTGGATCATCTCTTTCAAATATAATTATAGGGTGATCCTTTTCCTGTCTTGTAATAGAACTATCAGAGGATACCCCATTTCCATTTTCTGTTTGCTCTTCCTCACTAAGGTATTTCCACTTCTTTTCGCTTGCTCTGATCATGCCACTTCTTTCTAAAAATTATAAGTAATACACAAACTTTGAATCTCAGAGAAGGCTTGTAATTTTAAATCTCAGAGAAAAGCTATTTAGATATCCCCATCTACTGTACCAAAGTTCCAGTTTAATAAATATAATACCTGTCATATTGAATGCTTTAAATCTAATATGGCAACAGTTGAAACATATGTAGACAATGAAGTAGAAAACCTGCAATGCTTCAATAAAATCATAATAATGTATGATGTTTATTTTGAAAGGAGAGATAAATTCTAAGCTATGTAGTAGCAAATACACTTGCATAAATTAACAGAGGATTTTTAAACATTCAGCTCATGATGAGTATTTCTAAATAGACTTTCATTTATTATGATATATATATTTCTTAGTAGTCTAGTAAATATCTTAAAAGATAAATCAAAGGAGAAACAAATCACCCAAATGTAATAGTAACACATGGCATTTAACCTCAGTGACAACTGTTCTTTATTTTTTTAACACTATGGCATCATTGTGAAATAATTGAATTGATATAGAACATGAACTAATTCAATTGATATAGAACAAAATACAGCACCTTAATGAAGCAAGCAGTTTCTAACATTTTCTGAAATAAATGACTTAGGATTGACAGTGGAACAGAAAAGCTCTTCTATTAAATTAGTCTCATAGATGGCTTAACAAATTCAAATATATAAAAAGGAACATTATGTGGAGTGAAATTCTGAAATCACTAAAATTATATATTTCTCAATGCAATATGAACAAAACATGAAAAGATTGTAAGTATTGTTTTTTTTTTTTATTTTTATGTTTTTAGAGACAGAGAAAGAATTGGTGCATCAGGGTCTCTTGCCACTGCAAACAGACTCTAGAAGTGTGCACCACCTTGTGAATTTTCCTTTACTTGGGAACTGGGGAGTAGAATCTGGTTCATTTGGTTTTGCATGTAAAAACCTTAACTGATTAAACCATCTCCCCAACTCAGTATTGATTTTAAAATTGAAGTAATAGTAACTGATTAACAATTCACCTACTTGGTAAGTTATATGGAAACTATTCAGATCTAAAAGCAAAGCAGAAGATTCTATCATATACTAAGAAATACATACATCTTTATCATTCAATGTAGAATTTTATTTTGAAAATTTGTAAAATAAAAAAAAGAGGGGTTGTAGAGATAACTCAGTGAGTAAGGCACTTGCCTACAAAGCCTAACAACATGGGTTTATTCCTTAATACCAACATAAAGCCAGATGCACAGTCATACATGTATCTGGAGTTTATTTGCAGCCACTGGAGGCCCTGGCACATCCATTCTGTCTGTCTGTATCTATTCTATCTCTCCACTTTCACATAAATAAATATTTTTTTTTAAGAAAAAAAAAAAGGAGGATCACGAAAAGGAATTCCAAGCCATGCATGGTGACGCACGCCTTTAATCCTACCACTCGGGAGGCAGAGGTAAGAGGATTACCATGAGTTTGAGCCACTCTGATACTACATAGTGAAATCCAGGTCAGCCTGAATGAGAGTGAGACCCTACCTCAAAAAATAAAACACAACAAAACAAAACAAAAAAAATTTAAAGAAAAGGAATTTCACATAAATTCCTCAGAAATACAAACATGAGATATAGTATCTATGTAGGCAACAAAAGAAACAGGAAAAAAAGTTAACACTTTAATTATAATTTTTTTAATATTTATGAAAACATATCTAGACATTTTGTTTCCTTCCTTAATTATGCATTGGCCTTGTTAGATAAATAAATATTTCACAATATATTTACATTTATATATTATATATATATTTATATATATATATATATAATAATAGTATGGGGGCTAGAGAGATGGCTTAGCAGTTAAGCACTTGCCTGTGAAGCCTAAGGACCCCGGTTCAAGGCTCAATTCCTCAGGACCCACATAAGCCACATGCACAAGGATGTGGATGCATCTGGAGTTTATTTGCAGTGGCTGAGGTTCTGGAGTGCCCATTCTCCCTCTCTCTCTCTCTCTCTCTGTCTCTCTCTGCCTATCTCACTCTGTCTGTTGCTCTCAAACAAATAAACCAAAAATAATAGTATGAATAATACTTAAAGCATTATTTTTAGAAATACAGGTGTTATATTATTCAAAATTTCTTATGATATTTTATAATAGTATGTAGTACTGTTACTCATTTACCAAGGATATTATATTCTCAAATCTCCTAAACAAATAAGACTTTTGTATAATTTAAAGATACATAAGGGCAACACATTTATATATGATGTCTGTACTTGCCAAATGATAAGAACCTGGTAGCTATTTATTCTCCATAAAGCTTCTTAATATTTAACAAAATTGATTGGCCAAATTTATAGTAAAATATGTAAGTTGGGGCTAGAGAGATGGCTTAGACTTAAAGAACTTGTCTAAAAACCCTAAAATCCATGTTCAATGCTCTAGAATCCACATAATCCAGATATACAAGGTGGCACATACATCTGGACTTCATTTGCAGTGGCCAGAGGCCCTGGCACACCCATTCTCTCTCTCTCACTCAAATAAATAAATAAAATATTTTAACAAATAAATAAATATAAGTTGACTTTATAATAATCTAAGAAAATAATAATCACCCATCAATGTGGTATAAATTTAATAGTAAATCCATGTACACTCATTTAGATTGTCCATAGAAATATAACTGTAAATTTGTAAAAGTGACACAAATTAAATTAATCATAGATAGCTTTGTAAATTCCCTAGTAAGTTGACCACTATTATGATCTATAACAAGTTAAATTAGTGGTTTAATTTCATATTTGGGTTTTATTATGAAAAATAAGATGCCATGAAATACATTAACTTAATGATACTTGAGAAAAGTTATCATTTACTACTATAACAAAATTGAAACATCTATAATATTATTTCTGTAATCCTGTAATTATTGTAAAAAAAATTTTTGTTGCTGTTGTACTTTTGTTTTGTTTTGTATTTTTGTTTGTTTGATTTTGAGGTAAGATTTCACTGTAGCCGAGGCTGATCTGGAATTTACTACATAGCCTTAGAATGGCCTTGAACTCACAATCACCCTCCAATCTCTGACTCTCAAGTGCAGGGATTAAAGGCATGCACAACCAGGCCCAAATGAAAAGAAAATTCTTAATTATGTTTATTGTTTCCCTTAAGCATTCAGTTTGAAGTGAAAACATGGTTAGTACAAACTGAACACCTTTGTTAAAATGGTTTTGAGACTATATTGCATAGATTAGTGTCTAACACATAAGTTTTACTGCCCCTAATTTATGTGTTTATTTCCAAATGTGTGGAGATTATCATGGCACTGTATTGTATTCCATAAATATGTACTTGTAAAAGGATTGGTGAGATTTCAAACTGAAATGACACAATAATTTTTTTTAAATATTTTCATATGTAAGGTGAGAAATCACATATTTAGAAAACCTATTTCATTATTTAAAATGTACACATGTCATGTGGATATCAATCATTTTTGAATGCTTTGATAATGCCATGACATATAAAATGTTTTTCCTAGTGATATTTACATCTAATGTCTTGATAAGAATTTCAGACTTTTCTAAAATACCACTGTCATTAAAATGTCTTTTAATGCTGGGCAAGTATTTATTTTCCTCTGTTCAAGACCACATCCAAAGCACCATAAAATGTTTGTTATCTTTAGAAACAAGTGGAAAGGGATATTCATTTCATCTTTAATGCCAGTGATTATATTCCTAGATATGTAACATTCTGTCTAAACATATTCCTGTTAATATAAAACATTGTTATACTGGGCTTCATAGAACGTGGTCTTGTCCTCATGAGATCATTCATTTCTGATTTAGCCCTCAAATCAAGTTTCCTCCATTACTACACTTACACCTTAAAACAAGCAGTTAGTGCCAAGTCTTCTGAGTAATGTTCTACCTCTCCGAACCTCTTCACCACAGAACAATTTCATCAACCTCTCAAACACCACAGGTTGCCATTTTTATTTCCCAGGACATTGCTAATCCATCTAGTTTGGCTTTTGCTCATATTATGTCATGAGAATGGCTCTTGCCTGGGTGGTAATGATTCCTGTTTAATTACAGTCCATAGACACAGAATTAACCCTCATGATATTTGACCTACCTGTAGTATTTTTCACTTTTCAGACTGTCCTTCTGTAAACACATCCCTGCTCTAGATTTCTGTATTATATTTTCAGTGTTTTCCATGAATCTCTAAACATTCTTCTCTAGGTATCATGAGCATTTAACCTTCTTAAACTAGTCTAAATAGCCTGGTGGTAGGGTTTTCTTTGAGAATTTTTTCTGATTATGATTTTTGTTGCTCTATTTTCCCTAGGCAACATAAATTACATGCATAATTCATAAATTGCTTATTTTTCTACATCTATACAGCTTACATAGGGCATTCTTGGTAACTATATCTAATGGGATGTCCAACATAACTTTTGGAAATTTCACATGAACTTGAAAGGTTATACATCCAAACAAAACTTGAATTCACATTTAAAATGCTTCCAATATTTTATGTATCAATGAAATTACACTGCCATCCAACCACATAGAGGACTAGAAATCTGGAAATTATTACTAGCATTTTACATTTTCTCTACAGTCCTTGTGATCTAGTTTAGGAACATTTTCAGATTTTACTCCATTAGATGCTTTAGGATGTTTCTACTTCTTCCATTTTTTTAATTATAAATCAAATTACTGTATAATTCTTTTGTTCTCATGGTCAGAAATAACTACTGGTAGATATCTTTCATTTTTTAATAAGTTCTCCCTTTCAGAATGATTTTTTTTTCTAACTAAAGACCTGGTACCATCATATCCCATTCATGTATTCCCAAGTACTCAAATGCTGATACATGTAAAAATTTATGCCCATTTCTCACAACTTTTAAAATAATGACCATAACGATAGCCAGGTCTATAACCTGTGTCTTAAGCCTAATCCCACATGGTACCTGCTGTGCTGTCTCTCCTTATTCTTTGTTCAATGCTGCCTATAATTCTACAAGATTTTATGAGTCCATTAAAGATCTGCTGTTGGAATTACTACCTTAATAAGGTATGTAGCATGTACTTGAACTTTACCAAGGTTTTTTTGTGATAAGATCAAGTCAAGGCATCACACATTCCAGGCATCAGTTCTATCGTCAAGTTATACCCCAAGACTGAAATACATGATTTTATTTTACTATTTATCATAGTGTGCATGAATAAATTGTCATGTCCCTTATTCTATAATGCCAGTTTTCTAGAAACAAAATGGGATCTGCATTTTGTTTATCTAGCAGTGTGGCTTAGACATGATAAATAATAAATACTTATTTCACTTTGGATGACTTACTAGATAGGTTTCAGAATTTTAAAAAAAAAAAAAATATATATATATATATATATATATATATATATGTATGCCAGAAGCACAGATGTGGTGTCTAGAAGAAAACATTTTATCTATCTATAGCTGGAATTGTCCTAACCACTAAAAACATTATCAAATTATTGAGATAGCTTCAAGTACACCCAAGATAATACTAAGATAATTGGCATCTGGTTTACTAAAGATCAGCCTGGATCTTCTACAGTGAGAAAACTATAGATTGAGTTCTTCTTCCAAACACCAACTGCAAACAGCTTAAAAAAAAACTTATGGTAAGACATTGAAGTCATGCCAAATAAGGAGGATATATGGGTATTATAGCAAGCTATTCTAAAAACCAGTACCCAACTCCTCTTTAAAAAATATCTCAGCTGATAAGACCACATTCAAAGTACTAAAGACTCTATAATCACTTGATAGCTCAAAGAAATTGAAATTGTTCTGAAACAGGACCTCAGAATATCTTGTGTACAAATCCTATACTATTCTGTGTACAGGAAGTTTAAACATCAGAGGAATTATGTCAGACAAATACATTTTAGAATTGTTGGACTGAAACCTCTCAAGACTGTAGCTGGTTACTGAGCAAATATGCAACCAAAATCAGAAAAAAGAGGAAATATTCCAGGCACTCACATGTTTTAAGAGCAAATAGTAGGGAATTGGGTGGCCCTGTAGCTAGTGAGCATTTACAGTGGTCTATAGCATAGTGGGAATATGTGTCTCTATGTGTGCTTTAGTCAGCTATTTGTTACTGCAGTGAGATATTAGACACAGGCTTCTTATAAAATAATAAAAAAAGACATATCAGAATCACAGTGTTGGATGTTCAAAGCCCAAATAGGATGATTCAGCCTCAGCCACGGTCCCTAATCACCTTTTGACCATGCCATATTGCAGCATAGATAGCAATGGCAGGAGCACATGAAGCACACAAAGTAAGGGATGAACATCTTAGACCAGAAACATGGAAAGCTGTGTGGGGCCTTACTCCTTTCTAACAATTCTGATGAGAGTTTAAGTATCACAGGAGAGCTACTTCTCTGCTCACATGCCTGGTGTACTAACCTCTTCTCATTAAGCCTCTCTTTTGAAGAATTCCACTAATTTCCAGTAGGGCCACTGTGGTGATCAAGTCTACAACTGTACATTTGAGAAGAAACAGTTCATTCATATTACATCATAGCAGCATATGTTTGAATGTTGAGACAGTTATGCCAGAAAAGGGTTGATTGTTTACAATTGTGTATGTATGTGTATGTGTGTATATATATATATATGTGTGTGTGTATATATATATATGTGCACATATATATATATATACACACATACACACAATATGTATATATATATATATATATATGTTTATTTTTATTTATTTATTTGAGAGCAACAGACAGAGAGAGAGAAAGACACACACACAGAGAGAGAGAGAGAGAGAGAGAGAGAGAGAGAGAGGGAGAATGGGCACACCAGGGCCTCCACCCACTGCAAACGAACTCCAGACGCATGCACCCCCTTGTGCATCTGGCTAACGTGGGTCCTGGGGAATTGAGCCTCGAACTGGGGTCCTCAGGCTTCACAGGAAAGCGCTTAACCACTAAGCCATCTCTCCAGCCCTACAATTGTATATTATATATACAATTTGTTTGGCCTTTTTTTTTTTTCAAAGTAGGGTCTCACTCTACCACAGACTGACCACCTGGAATTCACTATATACTGTCATGATGACCTCAAATGCACAGTGATCCTCCTACCTCAGCTTCTTAAATGCTGGGATTAAGGGCATGAACCACAACACCCACCTTATTTGTTTTGAATAGCCTTATTTTACATGCTTTTCAGTAGCTTAATTTTTCTCTTTCCTATTCTGTGTGTGTGCTCACGTGCGTGCAATCGCGTGCATGTACAATGTGATATAAAATGTGTGATGCATGTTATATGCATATATATATATATAGATGCAAGCTCCCGAATCATGCAAGTGAAGACAAGAAGAAAATATTGTCTATTCTCTTAACACTCATATATGAGTTTTCTTGAGACAGCGTCTGTCCCCCTACCCAGATCTTCTGTCCATCAGTGAGCACCAGCCATCCTCAGGTCTCTGTTCCCCATTAACCGGGGTTACAGATGTCTGAGACCATGTCCAGATTTTTACATGGGTTCTGGGGAGTTCAACTTGGTGGTCTCATGCCGAAAATACCTTCATGATTAAGTGGCTATTCGCATAACCACTGAGTTACCTCCCCAGCAAAGGAATGTATAACAATGATGAGAAATGTGGGAAATGGAGGATTTGTCCATTTTTTGTTTGTTTTGTTTCAAGGTAGGATATCACTGTAGTTCAGGCTGAAATGGAACTCTGTAGTCCCAGTTTGGCCTCAAACTCACAGTGATTTTCCTACCACTGCCTTCTGAGTTCCAGGATGAAAGACGTGCAACACCATAACTAGCTGATTTGTCCATTCTAAAGCTCAAACATACAGAAGAATAAGAGTGATCTTTGGGAGCAGTATGGGGGTTATACTTATTCCATTTGGAGAAGTAGACAAATAATGAACCACTAGACTTGAGAGTATACTAAAACCTTGAGAATTGAATAACCAGGAGTTATTATCCTAGACTTTATGTTTGTATGCTATTGGTACATGATATTTCCCTCTATGTCTTTCATGTACATAGCTATACATGTCCTAAAACTGAAATGAATATGTTTAAATAATAATTTGTTTACTTGAAAATTTCCAGTGATTAAGGCTGTAGGTAGTTTTGTTCTCCATTTTCCACTTAAATATTATAAACACATAAATAAGCAATAATTTTACTCAATTATTCATTCAACACATCCTAAAATGAAGAGCACCATCACACTTTAGATCACATTCTCAAATATGAGGCAGACAGTCAGTGTCCCTGAAAGGTACCTTGAAAGAAAACAATGTGAAATATACCCTAGAAAGTTAATTTTGATAAAGTTAAAGTGAAAATAAAGCACTGTGAGAAAATACTTTTTACCTTTGTAGAATGAATAGTTCAAATTTATCATGAATATAGGTAGCCTCTTCTCAAGCAGTTTGAAAATCATACTCTTCTTTTATGCTTACAGTTTTAATTCTAGTGTCGATTATAAAATATCATTTCATCATTTTCCAGCAAGAGATCTGACCTTTACTTCTTTATTGTTCCCTGGAATCCAGGTGCATACCTTGTTTGTAATAAATCTTTCTCTGGTTGATAGCTTGAGATGATTCTATCAACATAGACCTATAGATTATGTGGCAGACTATAGACATTGGAGAATATGGTCAGGAGAGGTTGAAAAATCAATAAGAAAACCACACTTATGTAAGAAATTAAACAAACAAAATAAAAACACTGTTAAGCCCATTCAGAACTGAGGTCCAGAGCTCTGACATCCTGGGAAATTATTTTTTAGGTATGTTTGCCAAAGAGATTATGTTATTGAGGAAGCTGTCAGGATGTAGTTTACTTAGATTTTGTTTGGTTTCTCCTTCAAGGCCATTGATAAGATATCCTCTTGTTCTCATGATATATGAAAGTAAAAGAGAGAGAAGTTTCTTAATATCCCTGTTTCAATTAAAAACCAAGTTTGAAATGACTTTGGTTGCAGTTAATACCTTTGGGGCTTGAATTTTCTATGCACAGCTGGAAGTAAAAAAGACACAGGGCAAAGATACACCATTCTTACTGAGCTGGCCAAGGTGTCAATGCTCATTTGTGATGGTGAGAGATTTTTTTTTTTTTAATTCTTAAACTACTTTTGAAATTCTAATTATGAGACACTTGCATTAACTGTTTAAGATCCACATTTAAAACAGGTTCCTTGGGCTGGAGAGATGGCTTAGTGGCTAAGTGCTTGCCTGTAAAGCCTAAGGACCCCGGTTCAAGGCTCGATTCCCTAAGACCCACATTAGCCAGATGCACAAGGGGGTGTATGATTCTGGAGTTCTTTGCAGTGGCTGGAGGCCCTGGCAAGTCCATTTTCTCTCTCTCCCTCTTTTTCTCTCTGTTACTCTCAAATAAATAAATAAAAATAAAAATAAATGTTGTAAAAAATAATACAGATCTCTTTAGAGGTAATAAGCATCTATGCTGTTGGCATGTTTGGATTGCACACAGTCATCCAATATGTGACTCTTTTGCAATATTTCCAATTTCTGCACTTATCAATTCACAGTACTCAGTTGCTATCAACATCCATATTCTCTTCAGAGATCATCACATGGGCCCTGGCATGACTTGCAACCTCCCTAATGAAACTCCTGACATTTCTCTGGAAATGCAAAACCTTTCATATGATCCCTATGAAACACATGCTCTAACCAACTTACTGAAGTCATAGGTGAGGCTTTACTTTAATTTCTCTCCTACAGCATAAAGCATAAACTTCCTGTTTCATTCTCTTGGCAGCTATAATATAAGTCTATAGCCCCAGATCAGGCTCCTCAGTCTCTGTGTAACTCTTGCTGCTGAGTATTGGAATTATTGCAAACAATCATGTTTTCTCCAAAAATAATGTCATGTCTGTATCTTTTTCTCAAATAAAACAATCATCAATGCCATTATTTTCATTACTAAATATATAATAATTCTAGTTATCCAAATAAATAATTCCAAACAACTAAAAAATAACTTTCTTATCTGAAGCTCATTAATATCTATTTTCAAATACATGAAATATTTAAATTTTATCCCTCATCTCATCCCTCATCTTAATCCTAGCCATAATGTAGAGTTTGTAGAATTTACTAGTGAAGCCCTTGCTCAGGAGTGTGCACTGTGAGTGAGTAGGCCAGAGCTTCTGCTTCCTTCCCCAAATCCAAGTTCCCTGGTTCTCGTACTCCTACTGCTGGCTTAGGCTGGTGTGGTGTCTGCATTTGTGCTTTGGAACCAGGACTTTTGCTCTGCTTTCCTGATTGATAGGCTGCTGGGTTCCCAATTCTCCAGAGCTACAGGGTACATGGGCCACTATGGGAACTGGCCTTTTGCCCCGACTGCCAGCTTCCAGGCTCCTAGTTCTATAAACTCTGGTTTCCTTGTGTGGAAAAGTGCATTCAAGTGGTGTGAAGGCCAGAACACCCAGTTCCCCACCTTTCTAGTTCCCCAGGTACATTTGATGTACTTGCTTGTGGATATAACCTCATACTACACCAATCAGGTTCACATCTAAAACAGAACACTCACTGAAGATCCTAAAAGGACAAATACTTGCTCCTTCCTCAATAAAATTAGTTCTTTTCCAGAGGTGGGTAGACCACAATTCAAGGAAACAAGTAAAAGTAAGAAAACTGAGTGATCTCCAATCAGAATGCCCAATCCAAATATGGAGGCCTCCAATGAAATCACAGAGAAATTGAATACCAAAATTAAAACACAACAAGCTAAGTAACCCTAATCAAAAAATTGCTTACCTGATAGCAAAGGATCAGAAAACCAAAATGCATGTAAATGAAAATTAGCAGAATTACTTCTAAGAGCACTCACTTATTGCCACTAGGCTTAACATAATTGAAAAACTCCACAGAAGCCTCAAAAGAGTTACAAATGAATGAAAAGTGAGTAACCAAATAGAAGATCTAAATAATCAGATGATTAAACTTAATAAAGACCTGATCATGGGCTGGAGAGATGGCTTAGCAGTTAAGCACTTTCCTGTGAAGCCTAAGGACCCTGGTTCGAGGCTCGATTCCCCAGGACCCATGTTAGCCAGATGTGCAAGGGGGCACATGTGTCTGGAGTTTGTTTGCAGTGGATGGAAGCCCTGGCACACCCAATCTCTGTCTCTCTCTCTATTTGCCTCTTGACCTGATCAAATGCAAGAATCAATTCCAGAATGCATCAAGAAAGTCAGACCACAAACTGAAATCATACCTCAAAAGAAAAAAAAAGAGATGGACACAATGCAAAATAATAAACAGAAAACAAACCAAAACAAAAAAACAACCAAAAGTGCTTTTTAAAATCTCTGTAAAACCCCTCACTAACAGAGTTACTCATTTAGAAGACGGAATCTCTGACCAGGAAGACAAGACAGAAGAAATTGATTGGGAAGCTAAAAACTGCTAAGTTCAAAACACCATTGAACCGAGCATGAGGGAACAGTGGGATACCCTAAAATGACCAACAGAAAAAACCCAGGCCAGAGGTATAGGGAACATATTCAACAAAATATTTGAAGAAAAATTTCCCAATCTCTCAAAAGAGAGGACTATCCAAATACAAGAAGCTCAGAGAACACCAAATAGACAGGAATAAAGAATAAACTATCCAAGGGCCATGATAGTTAAAACTCTTAGCAATGAAAATAAACAGAGAGTGCTAAAATCAGAAAGAGAAAACAACTCACTACATACAATGGCAATCTCATCAGAATTGCCTCAGATTTCTCAATGAAAACACTGAAAGACAGAATGGCCTATAAATGGAACACTTTGAAATATAAAAAACTATGGCATCCAAATCAAGCTACTCTACCTAGCAAAAGTATCCCTCATAATAGATAGTGAAAGGAAAACTTTCCATGAAAAATGTCAGCTCTATGATTACACGAACACAAAGCCAAACCTATAGAGAATACTTCAGGGAAAATCCACACAAAATAGTCAACCTATCCATATTAAGAGCTTATAAGAAAATCACAATAATAAAAACTAGAGCACTCTCAGAGAAGTACAAAGCCCAAGGAGAAGCAAACCCCATAAAGTGCACCATTATTGCAGAGAATAAATTGAATCTCACAGTTATGAACTTACGTACTAACAGTCTTAACTCAACCATCAAAATATACAAGTTAACAGGGTGGGTCAGAAAAATGTACCGTTCTATCTGCCATCTTCAAGAAACCCACTTCATTAGAGACAGACATCTCATCAGAGTGAGATGATACATAATAATATTCCAAGTAAATGGGAATGAGAAAGAAGCAGGCATTGCTATATTGGTGTCTGACAAAATAGACTTCAAGCCAAAGGTAATCAAAAAGGTTATTTCTTACTCATCAAAGGAACGATCCAACAAGAAGAGATCACAATCATAAATCTCTATGCACCAAACATAGATGCACCACAGTTTATAAAACAAAACCTATTTGACAACAAAACAGAATTAAACACCAACACCATCATAGTTAGGGACTCCAAAATTTCATTGTCCTCAATAGATAGATCTTCCAAGGGGAAAATCAACAAGGAAATAATAGAGATGAACAATACCATAAATCAACAAGACCTTATGGACAACTACAGAACTTTCCACCCCAATTCTACAGAAAATACATTCTTCTCAGCAGCTCATTGAAACTTCTCCAAATGTATCATATATTAGGCCATAAAGCATGAATCCATAAATCCAGGAATATTGATGTATCTTCCCACATTATGACAGATCACAAAGCTTTAAAGCTAGAAATTAACAAGAGACACATCAGAAATCCCTATAGTTCCTGGAGACTGAACATCACACTTTTAAACAATGAATGGGCTGTGGAAGAAATTAAACAAGAAATTGTAAAATTTCTAGAGTTGAATGAAAATGAAAACACAACCTACCAAAACTTATGGGACACAATGAAAGCAGTCCTAAGGGGAAAATTCATAGCTTTAAATGTCTTTGAAAGAAAGACAAAGAGATCCCAAATTAATAATCTAATCATCTACACAAAGTCATTGTAAAAACAAGAGTAATCCAACGCTAAGAATTTAAGATGTAAAGAAATAATCAAGCTCAGAGCAGAAATTAATGACTTGGAAATTAAGAAAATAGATAAAATGAATACCTGGGTCTTTGTAAAAATAAATAAGATTGATAAACCCTGGTCAATTTGATCAAGCAAGAAAAGAGAAGTCTCAAATTAACAAAGGTAGATATGAAAATGGACAGGACACAACAGAAATTAATGAAATTGGAAGAATTATCAATATATACTTCCAAAACCTCTACTCCACAAAACTGGATAATCTGGAAGAAATGGATGAAATCCTAGACATATATCACCTATAAAAATTATACTCAGAGGGGATTAATCTCCTAAACAAACCTATAACATTTACTGAGATTGAAAAGTAATTAAAAACATCCCCAAAAACAAAAGTCCAGGAATGGATGGCTTCTTGGCCAAATTCTATCAAACCATCATTGAAAAACTTAAACCAATTTTTCTTAAACTGTTACACATACTAAGAGAAGATTAGATGCTCCCCAGCTCCTTTTATGAAGCTAGCATCCCAAAAATCCAAAACCAGGAAGTGATCTAGAAGCAAAGAAAACTACAGGCCTATATTCCTGATGAATTTAGATGCAAAGATCCTGAAAAACTACTCTCAAAGTTCCATAACACATCAAAAGCTTATCTACCTTGACCAAGCAAGTTTCCCCTCAGGGATGTAGGAATGTTTAAACATATGGAAATTGGTCAATGTGATATAACACATAAATAAACTTCATCACAAAAACACATGATCATTTTAATAGATTCAAAAAAGAAATTTGACAAAATAGAACATCACTTCATGAACAAAACACTAGAGGGAATGGACATGGCTGGTTTATATCTCAACACAATAAAAGCTGTATATAAAACACCTAAAGCCCAAATAAAACTTAATGGGGAAAGACTCATTAAGATCAGGAACCAGAGAGGGGTGCCCACTGTCACCATAGATCATCAACATAGTATTAGAAGGCCTAGCCCAAGCAATAAGAAAGGAGAAAGAAATATAAGGGATACAAATTGGAAAGGAAGAAGTTAGCTCTATTTGCAGATGACATGATCCTATATATAAATGACTCAAATGTCTCCATCTCAAAATGTCTAAAGGTGATTCATTCCTTTAGCAAAGTGGCAGGATACAAAGTCAACATACAAAAATCAGTAGCCTTTCCATATGCAAAGGACAAATAAAAAAGAAAGAAATCAGTGAGCCTATCCCATTTACAATCAGACAAAAAAGATTAAATACTTTGGAATAACACTAGCCAAGGATATGAAAGACCTATATAATAAAAACATACAAAAATAAAAAACTCAAGAAAGAAATTGAGAAGGACTTGAGAAGATCAAAAGACCTCCCATGATCCTAGGTAGGTAGAATTAATATCATGAAAATGGCAATTCTACAAAAAGCAATATACAGATTTAATGCAATACAAATAAAAATACCAGCAGCATTCTTCACATAGATAGAAAAAAAAAGATCTCAAAATTCATATGGAATGGCAGCAGGTCTGATATACAAACATATTCTCAGGTAAAAAAAAAAAAAAAAAAAAAAAACCTCTGGAGGTATCACCATACCCTAGCTAAAGCTATACTACAAAGCCATAGCAACAAAAACAGCATGGTAATGGCATAAAAACAGAAACAGACCAATGAAACAGAATTGAAGACCTGAACCTTATCAAGTAACTACAGCTATTTGATCTTTGATAAGATGCCAATAATGTAGACTTTATGAGAAAAAAAATCTTCAATAAATAGTGTTGGGCAAACTGGATAAACATATGTATAAAAATGAAACTAGATCCTCTCATCTCTCCATACACAAAAATCAAGTACAAATGGATTAAAGCCCTCAATATAAGACATGAAACTCTTCTCCCACTGGAAGAAAAGATAGGAGGGACTCTCTATGAGATTGGAGTAGGGAAAACTTCCTGAACAAAACTCCAGTTAGCCCAGGAAATTAAACATTCACTCAATTAATGGGATCACATGAAGCTAAAAAGCTTCTGTAGAGAAATATACCATAAGCAGAGCCAATAGGTTACCCACTAAATGGGAGAAAATTTTTACCAGCTATACCACTGACAGAAACCTAATATCTGGAATCTACAAAGTGCTCAAAAACCTAAACCATGAAAAGTCAAAGAGCCCGCTCAACAAATGGGGCAGGGAACTGAATCGTGAGTTCTCTGAAATACAAATAGCTAACACACACTTAAGAAATGATAATGAAGTTCTGGAACATATTACACAAAGGAATTCTATTCAGAAGTACAACAAAATGATACAACAAAGTTTATAGGAAAATGTATGGACTTAAAACAGATCATACTCAACAAACAAACAATCACAATAAAAACAAAATCCACATGTTCTCACTTATCTGTGGTTCCTGATCTGGATCAGTTTGAGTTGCTTCCATGCCAGATAGGAAGTTGAGGCCCAGTCATCAGGATGGAAGGGCTTGAGGAGAAATGGGAGGGTGGAGGGGCAATAAATACAAAACTAAACCCAAAAATGATCTGGTGCTATAGAAACCTTTCTCCTTGAAAGTAGAGTAAAAGATGGCAGTGTAGGAGTTACACCTGAAATGAAGGGCCCTGAAAATGGTGGGATGAAGCCTAACCTTAAAAAAATTTTGGCTCTGAACTGTAACTCACAGTACCAGTAATAAGCGCTACCAACTTTGAGCTATTGATCAGAGAGACACACAGGTTACAAAAAAAAGAAAGAAAGAAAGGAAGGAAGGAAGGAAGGAAGGAAGGAAGGAAGGAAGGAAGGAAGGAAGGAAGGAAGGAAGGAAGGAAGGAAGGAAGGAAGAGAGGCAGACTTCTGTCAAAGCACTTGATTACCTGCCTGAAGTAAAAGGTAAGATGCTATTGCTGAAGACACCATATGCTGCTGGCAGAGAACACAGTTATATCTGGAGTTCAGAGGAAAGCCAATCCCCAGAGTTAGCCCAGCTAGTGCTGGAAAGCATTACATGAGCTACTGGGGAAAAGTGGCCAACAAAGTGTGAAAAACCAGGGGTCTAGGCTACTAGGAAACAGCCAGCCTGACAAGAAATACACACCACTGCACTGGTAGCACACAGCCTTGGTGGGTAACCAATGGCTTCTTGATTGGCTATGAGGTCCAATAAGTAGGAAGGAACCCATATCTGGAAATGGGAACCAGGTCTGCATCCTATGGAGGCAAAGATTATGTTCTCCAATATCTAGCTCCCACTAGTCTTTGGCTAAAGGAGGGGCTACATCCATCCAACTCTCCCCAAATTAGTAAAGCTTACCCAATTTAACCTGTGCTGACTTTACTCTCTGTTACAGAATCTGTTTTCTTCTTTTTCAGAGAGTATTGAGACCCAAAGAGATAAACCAACCCTCATATCCCAGTCAAGGACCAGGTGAAATCACAGAGAAAATGGGGAGAGGAGCAAGAGTGCTGCTTCCATGGTGAGCCTGACAAGCAGCACCAGAGTGAAGGAGACAGACACAGGGGATACTGAACACATACCAAAGCAGAAATCTAGAGGCTCCCAAGAGCTCATCACTAAAATAGCAAAACACGCCCACCAAGGCTCAGGAAATTTTGTGGAAGAGGGGGAAGAAACATTGTATGAATCACAGGTTGGGTTATCATGCATTGAGGTATTGTCTCACTTCATTGACTGCTGCTCCCACAACACAAAACCGACAACACCATGTGGAATACCCCCAGCAGTTCCACTGAAGAGGGACCCTGCAGAACAGGGACAGGGAGGAGGGACAAGATGTTACCAACTCAGGTTGTATCTATACAAAATATTTTTGTAGTTTAAAAAAATGCACAAGAATTTACCAGTGTATTGCAATTCAACTAGCATTAAGAACCTTTTCTTGTACAAGTTTGAGACAAAGATGGTCTATGACATACTTTTCTTCTCACAGACATGGTCATTTATAAAATTAGATGATATTATGTTTTTTTAAATCCCTATATTTTAATTTCTTTTTAGTTTGTATATATGATAAAACATTCATAGGGACATTGAAAGTAAAAATTGCTTTGTGCTTCAAGCTATACTCATATTTTGGTTAGTGAAGATTGAATAAAATAAAATAAAAATAAATTTTACAATTTTTTGTAAAAATGTTTATCATTTGTAGTCAATCGTGATTTTATTAATGTATAGAATATTTAAGTTAATTTTGCTCTGATTTTGTACACATCATTCTTCCAGATTTTTCAGAAAGAATTCTTCCAACTAATGCACTAATGAACAATTATACTGATAAATGACTCATATCAGATAGTCAATAAGAGAAAGAGTTCTGATATTCAACTTAGAACTATAACACTTGCATAATAATAATCTGACTGTTGTTAGTAGGTGGAAGTTAGTCATATGTTAAATTCTCTTGAATAACTGTATGTGGAATTGAAAGTTCCAAATTATATATCTGTCAGTTCAGTTCCAATTTGATTAGAAAACCTTATTTGTGTGGAAATTTAATAAATAAAAATTCAATTTGTACAACTCTAATTGTACAATTATAGTGTCAACACTGTGAATATGTACAAATGTATAAAATAACATATTAGAAATTACCTCTTATGAATCAGGTGAGCTGGATGGAGAAGAATATCAGAGACTATTTTGTAAGGTTAGGATGATGAATTTACCAGCTATAGCTATCTGATGCTCCCTTTTGAGAAATCTCAATCAACAGGTAGAATGCCAAAGAAACACTGAAATCTAGCAGCAGTAATAGATCAGGAAGTATACTGTCAAGGATATAAAAGAAAAAAACTATAAAAAATTGGAGTTATATATTTTTCAGATGTTTTACTAACTGTTCTTAAAAATCCACTACATCCTAAATCCTTCTCATGATATTCAATCTACATTTCAACTGTTGACTTCAGTAACATCAGTTTGTTCATATATTTTTAGGTAAGGGAAAGATGGCAGATAATAGATTAATAGATGGATGGATAAACAGATGATAGATAGTTGATTATGATAGATTGATAGATGATAGATTAGATAGATAGATAGATAGATAGATAGATAGATAGATAGATAGATAGATAGATGACAAACGATAGACAGGTAAGTAACAACAGAGAAGGGATATATTAGTCAACTTCTTATTGCTGGGAGGAAATATCTTAAAAATCAGTTTAAGAGAGGAAGTGTTTATTTTTTTCCTTTATTTTTTTTCACAATTTTTATTAACATTTTCCATGATTATAAAAAATGCCCCATGGTAATACCTTCCCTCCCCCCCCCATACTTTCCCCTTTGAAATTCCATTCTCCATCATCTTACCTCCCCATCTCAATCATTGTACTTACATATATACAATACGTTTATTTCAGCTTATATTTACCTGTTAAAGCTCATTGTTATGGGGAAGGTACAGCAGCAGAAACTTGAGTATCTACTCACAATCAGTTCACAGCGTGGAAGCCCAGCAGAACAATGAATACTAGTGCTCAGCCAGCTCATTCCTTGTGATATAGTGTAGGACTCTCCTCCTCACAGTAAGGCGGGTCTCCTCACCTCTGATAAAATAATGAAGATTATCCATCACAGGTGATTTTAGGCCCTGTCAAGTTAACAATCAATATAAACCTTCCCAAAGAGTAGAAAGGAATATAGCATAAATAGTACATTTTTTCTGACCTTTTCTCGGTTCCTTCCACCCCAAAGCTTCCCCTCTTGCATGACTCCTACAGTTCCCACAAAATACTTATATCTCCATGGAGGATTTGCCTCATCTGGCCTTTGCCCTTCTGGTCTATGCCTTTTTTATTTTCTTGATTGTGTGAAGTATCAACACTTCATTTATCTCTTTGTTGCCAATTCATTAACCATCCTCATTGTCTTTAAAATATTTGCAGAATTTTCTTGTCTGCGATGAAAGCTCTCCTCTTTACATACTATAAAACATCTCGGATTGCCTAAGAAGAGCCCCCTGTAAGCATATATAAATATTAAAATGTAAAGTCAAGGTACCTACAAATCACATAAATTAATGCATTAGATGACCTGGCTTCACATGGAGTTTTAAGTATATTTGTTTTTAAATCACTAAGATTTCAATTAATTTTTTAAAATCAAAATAGAAGTCACATATTTATTTTAGAAGTTACATTAATTGGAAGGATGTCAAATCTGATCGTAAGACAACTATAACTTCTTTCTTTGTCTGTTCTCAATTTTAACTAGGGACATGAATTAGGGATTAATGCCACCATACATTTTTTGGCAAGAATATTTTCTTTTAACTATCCCTCATTAAAAAAAAAAAAAAAAAAAAAAACATACTCATTATAACCTTTATCTTGGCTCATTTCCCAGACTCATGTATCCTGTCTGCATTGCTGAAGTAATTACTTATGTTTTTATTTGATAGTTATCTCTGCCAGCACCATTGCTTATTGTTAGTTCTGAAATGCTATGGTATAAAGCACACATGCCCCTTTGCCCAGTGTCAATGCTAGTGTTCAATTGATTTAGTCAACTACTCTGTCTACTATATTGTCTTCAGACTAAGCTGGTGGTAATGAGTTGCTCTATGAATGAGATTTATAATTTAATTTATACTGTTTCTTTTGAGTGTGTCTGCATTTGACCTATTTTGTTAACTAATTAGACTCTTTGTCATATAAAATAATGGACATAATAAAACCATAGTTGTGCTAAAATTATAGTTACATAAAGAAAATCCTAATGCCATTGTGTTACAGATGTTATTAATATTTATTGCACACTCTCCATCTTTAAGTTAAAGAAGTTGTAGGACTACTTGCTAAGATGGTGGGAGAAAAGTCATCACAATGAAACCTGGGGGAAAAGGAGGTAAGATAACACATAATACTCTCTTCTACCTAAAAAGCAAAAGTGGCTAAGGAAATCATCAGCCAAGTAGCCACACACCAGAGAAACTGGTAGGGAGGAAAAGCTTCCAGCAACCACACAAATTTCCAGGCTCACACCCATGTTTGCTCAGGGCAGGTATGCAAGCAGAGATCTCCTGTTGGTCAAGCATTGACATGATTGGCACACTGGGTGGGTTCTAGATGAATCCAAAAGTAGGGATATACTGGATGTGTCAGTTTGTTTTGTTGGATTGGGCCCAATTGCAAGGACCTGCCTGCCTAAGCTGGCACCACCCCAACAATTGGCAAATTTAAGCTGAGCTCACAGGCAGGGATCAATCTCTCATGCAAAACACCCATGCCACCTGCACAATTGCATGAAACAGGCAGGCTCATCTACCACTGTTATTAATATCTATCCTCAATAATAAGATTTCTCTTACCCTAGTCTGCTGGCCACCAATAGCCACAGCCAATCATACCACCACAGACCAGGAAGCAAGCAGCCCTGGGAGAACAAGACCCTGTTTGGTCAGTGAATTAGAAAGACCTTCTAGGGTCTCACACAGAGTCACTGGGAGACTGCAAAAACAAGGAGGACACTGCTCAGATTCAACTGCACTCAGCCAAACCTAAATATATTCTGCTGTCATAATCCCACCTTGATTGAACCTGAACAGGGCCCTTAAATGCAGATTCCACAATCGTGACTATCACTACATTTTTAGTAAAAAAAAAAAAAAAAAAAAAAAAAAAAAGAACAAAATCTACTCTCTTGAATAATGGCACATCTAGAAGCCATAGATTGTACTAGAAAATTTTCAGTGTCAGGGATGGGATACCTTCCAGTGAGCTGCTGACCAGGGATGTTCCTGTTGCCTCAAAAACATGATAGGCTGTTGCCAAGGCCCTTGGTTTTCTGTGAGAAAGGGGTGGTAAGACCATATTGCTAAAGACTTCACATGCCTTAGTGGTAAGATCAATGAGAATTCAAGCTGGTACTGAGCAGAAAACCTTCTTCCTGTAGCCAACTAAAAGCCAGAAAAAGCTACACTGTATGCAGCCTAATGGGAGACAGAGGTCATTAGCAATGAAAACAGTGGACACTAGAAGCCTCAAGTTTGGCCAAATGACTGAATTAGTGCAATAGTGGTTTGTCTGCTCTAAAGGAAACCAACTGCTCTCCAATGAGACTGAAGGCCCACTCTATGACAGAGAATACATCTCTGGTACTGTAAACCTAATCAAAAACCTATTGCAGGGGAGGTCATGAGCCTTAGGGGTATAAAGCCTGCTCTTGTCTGAATAAATGCATATCTTGCTATCACCAAATTGCCCTGAAAGCACTACATTTAATGTTCATATTCATATATTAATACTACTCTCACTTCTGGTTAGAGAAGCTACTCTTTTCAGAAGGCGATGACCACTGGGATGACCCAAAAGGTAACATAGTGCTGAGGCAAAGAGATGGAGGAGTGTCCAGCACTGAAACATCTTTATCACACCCTCTAAGGCTCAGGGTCCATTGCGGAAGAGGTGGCAGAAAGAATGTAAGAGCCAAAGGAAGGGTACCTACAATTCCTTACAATGCCACTGTGCAGACAGAAATTGGCCTTGATATCCAAGACCTCGTAGTACCTAGCAATACCTACACAAGGCCCTCATAATAGGAGAAACAGATGATGACATCAAACTAAAAGAGAGACTAATGGAGAGAGGGGGGTTATGATGGAGAGCAGAGTTATGAAGAGGAAAAGGGGTAGGGAAGGGAAATACCTTGGTTTGTTGTCTGTAAGTATAGAAGTTGTCAATTATATAACTATATATCTATATATCTATATCTATCTATCTATCTATCTATCTATACATATATATGAATCAAACAGCAACATATGTTGGTGAGGATGTGGAGAAAGAGGAACTCTCATTCACTATTGGTGGGAAATCAATATGGAGATTCCTAAAAAAGGAAAAAAAAATAAGATGACAACCTGGAGACAGGCAAATATCAATACAAAACAAATAATGCAGGACACCAGACTAAGAAATCCTGATGAAGAATGTATAGTCTCATAATGGAAGCCTCCATTGCAAACTCAGGAGAAAGTTTAGCCACCAATTCTAAATGAAATTATTTAGCCATATTAAACAAGCTTAACAAGGCCACAAACAAAAGGCTTAAAAAATTAAAAGAAAGTTAACAAAAAGAACTCACCAAAGAATTTAATGCAAGGCTGACTGAGGAAAATAAGAAAAAAAAAAATCCAGGCATCATACCCAGAGGTATTCCCTACCTCCAAAAATAGCTGATTGCTGCTTCCACAATAGGTAAACCACAACCCCATAGGGAATACCTACAATCCCACTGAGGAGTGTCTGCCGTGGAATGGAAGCAGGCATGAGAGAAAAGAGGGCACCAACACATGATGTAAGCATATGAAATATGTTGTTAAAAATAATAATAAAGATTTAAATAAAAAGTAAGAATAAATAAATTAGCAAGCACAACTTTAATAAATGGTAAATTATAAATGCACTAAAGAATTTTGAAAAAGTAAATTTCTTTATCATCTAAAAAACATGAACATGGCTGCAGGAAATGGAAGAAATCAACAACAACAACAAAATCAATACATGTCTGAATAAAATTGAAGAGAAAGTCATGTAGGACAAAAGCGTAGAGAACATCTTCAACAAAATTATTGAAGAAAAATTTCTGATCTTACAAAAGAGAGGCACATCAAAATAAAAGACATGCAAAGAACACAAATATATGGTATCACAGAAAACGTTCTCCAATCACATTATAACTAAAACTCTCAACACTAAAAGCAAAGAGAGAGCACTAAAACCTGCAAGAGAACAAAAAAAAAAAACAAAAAACAAAAAACAAAAAAAAAAAACCTCATTGCATACAATGGTAAAGCCTTCAGAATTATCTTCTGAGTTTTAAGTGGAAACCCAAAAAGCTAGAAGGGCTTGGGCACATCAAATTCTAAAAGATCATGACAACCAACCCAAAATACTATGTTAGCAAAATTATCTCTCATAATAGAAGGCAAAAGAAAATCTTTTCATGGTAAAAATCCAGCTCCCTGGTTATATGAGCACTAGGCCAATCCTACTGAGAACCCTGAATAGAATACTTCACATTGAAGAGGTGAAAAAAGCACACTCAAGTAAGTGGCTACGAGAGGAAAGAAGGAAAAATCAAAAGAGACTGGAAGAATCATCAGGATGTATTTCAAAAATGTCTCCACCACAAAATTGGAAAACTTGGAAGAAATGGATAAATTCTTTGACTCATACCACATTCCAAAACTAAACCCAGATTAGTTACCTGAATAGAGCTATGATCTCAAAAGAGGTTAAAAATGTAATTAAAAGCCTCTCATTAACAACAAAGCTTATGCCCAGACACATTCATTGCTGATTTCTATCAAACCTTAATTGATAAACTATACACATATTTCTCAAATTATGTTACACAAATGAAAAGTTGGAAATCTCCATGACTTTTTTAAAGTTTTATTTATTTATTTATTAGTTTTCTATTCAGCAAATACAGACAGTTTGGTACCATTATTAGGCTCATCCGTGACGTACCCTCTCCCCTTGTCCCCTCCTTGTTGAGGTATATGGGTCATGAATTGTGGAGTTAGCCCACAGTTATGGGTAGGATAAATGTCTCTGCATATCATGACCCAACATGTGGCTAACTGATCCCCTCAGTGGTACGGGACCCATAGCTGGAGCTGGGAAACAAGTCAGAACCATATCCAAACATAAGCCCGCTCTCCATTATCAAGCTATTACCAATCATGGGCTACAAGAGGGCCTACACCTATTAAATTCTCTATAAAAAAAAAAAAGTAAGGGTTATCTCATTTGTCTTGGTGCTAACTTACTCTCGGTTGGAGAATATGCTTCTCTTTTTCAGATAGATGTAGATCCTAAGGAGAGAGCCACCATTATACCTCAAAAGGGCCCTGGGTGAAACTAAGAAAAATTGGTGAAACAAGCAAGGGTGCTGTTTTTTTGGTGAACCAGGTACCAGCACAAGGGTGAAGGAGACCAACACAGAGAAAAATCAACTCCTACCAAATCGGAAAGCCAGAGAACCAGAGGCCCCCAACACTGTATCACTGAAGCAGTCTCTGACTTTTGTTTTTGTTTTTGGAAGCCAGCATTACAGTAATACCAAAATTAGGCACACAACAAGAAAAGAGATTTCCCCCGGACACAAAATGGCCTTTATATCCATGATCTCACAGTTCCTGACACTACCTACACAAAACCATCATAATAGGAGGAAAAGATCATGACATCAAAATAAAAGAGAGACCGATTGAGAGGGGGAGGGGATATGATTGATTCAGAGGCTTCTTGGAAAAGAGAATGAGATGGAGTCAGCCATAGGCAACGTATGACATCCAGCCCTGCTGGCTTCCTTAGTGGGTCTTGAGTACCAATGTTGGAAAGTTGAAAGCTATCTAAATGAGAGATTTTGTGAGAGTAACTAATAAAAATGATTAATAATACCTCAGGTAAGAACTTAAATATGGATTTAGGAAGAGGGGAGCTGACTACTTGTGGATATACCAAGCCTGATTTCTGGAGTGTGAAGAAATGAAGGAAGTGACAGGTGGCATGCAGTGCTTTCTTATTTTGTGGCCACAGCAGTTAGCAAGTGGCAGAGTTACAGAAGCAGTGTTCTCAGATGGGTTTTTGCCCAAGGTGTGTGACAGGTCCACTCTCTCGTTAGCAATGAAACCTGATGGGACTGTTAGGGCCAGCGAAGGATCAAACCTGTTTCTAGTATAATGGACATAGTTTCCCATGGCTGCTAAGAATATGTGAGGTGATGACCTGTAAATATGAGGTACAAAGTTCCCAGTATGATAGATTAATTAATTTTGCTCATATTCATAGATAACATGTATGAATGAAATTTCTATACTATCAATTTATACCTCATGAAGTATAGTTTTGTGAAATTTATAAGTTATCAAATAAAAACCCACATAGATGCATACTTTTAAAATTTACTAACAAAACATTAACTTCTTGCCCTTTAAACTTCCAAGTTTACATAAATTTACTAGTAGACAGGGACATACTCCACCTAGAAGATTGAATAGTGAATTCTCTGTTTATGAATTGCAATAGGAAGAATTACAGAATGGAAGGCGATCCAATTTTAATTTCAAATTGATGATTCTATGCTTATTTAAAACAATTTCAATCTAATGCATATTGAGATGTTCTAAATATATTTAAAATATATTTGCTACATCAAGCTATCCTTTTTTAACCTTTCTTTATTGATAATTTCCATACTTACAGAAAATAAACCATGATAATTCCCTCACCACTTTTCTTTCACAAATCCACACTCTATCATTTTTCTCTCTCTCTTTCTCTCTCTCTCCATCTCTCTCTGTTAGTTTCTCATTTATTTTGATGTCATCATCTTTTCCTACTAATATATGGGTCACGTGGAGTTAGTACTAGGCACTGTGAGGTCATGGATATTAAGGCCAACTTCTATATGAACAATTGCATTGTCAGCAATTCTCCCCTTCCTTTGGTTCTTACATTCTTTCCGCCACCTCTTCCACAATGGATCCTAAGTCTTGGAGGGTGTGGTAGAGATGCTTCAGCACTGAAAACTCCTGCTTCACTTCTCAGCACTGTTATGGCTTCTGGGAAATCCCAGTGATCACCACCATGTAAGAAAAGAAGCTTCTGTAGGCACAAGTGGAGAGTAGCATTAATATATGGGTATGAAGTTTAAGTAAAGCATTTACATGGCAGTTGGGTAAGCCTTACAATCTTTTTGTTATCTGTCACCTGAAGTCTAATAGTGTTTATTTGATGAAAATAGGAGCACCCATGTTAGGTGTGTGTATGTTTACAATTGTAATGTCTTCCTGTTGAATTTTCCCTCTAGTCAATATGTAAAGTGAACTTCTTTGTCCTTCCTCACTAATGTTATTAGTTCTTAAGTCTACCCTGTTAGATATTAGGATAGTGATACGTGCTTGTTTCCTAGGCCCAATTTCTTGAAATACCACGTTACATACTTTAACCCTAAGATAATGTCTGTGTTTTATGAAGATTTGAGTTTCTTAGAGGTAACAAACAGAAGGATCCTTCCCTTTAATCCAATCTGCAAGCCTGTGTCTTTTGATTGGGTTATTATGACCATTTATATTAAGAGTTATTATGGAAAAGTATGTATTTATTCTTGCCATAATTCTTGTTTTGTAATGATTCTCTTTTTGCTCTATTATCTTGCATTAACTGTTGAGTATGGTTTATATTTTCTTGTTTCGTCATGTGTGCTTTGATTTCTCTTCAGCATAAAGGATCCCTTCAAATATTTTCTGTAGAACTGGCTTAGTGGTCACATATTCCTTTAGCCTGTTTTGTTGTGGAAAGTCCTTATTTTTCCATCAGTATGGATGGATAGTTTCACTGGATAAAGTAATCGCAATTGACAGTTATTATCTTTCAGAACTTGGAATACAGAATTGGCATGGTTGGTTCATATCTTAACATAATAAAGGCAATATACAAAGCTCCGAAGGCCCAAATAATACTCAATGGAAAGAGACTGGAGGAATTCCCATTAAGATCAGGAACAAGACAGGGTTGTCCTCTCTCACCTCTGCTTTTCAATATAGTACTGGAAGTCCTAGCTCAAGCAATAAGACAGGAGAAGGAAATAAAAAGGATACAATTTGGAAAGGAAGAACTTAAGTTAGCTCTATTTGCTGATGACATGACTGTATATGTAAGAGACCCAAGAGACTGCATCCCAAAACTCCTGAAGGTGATTAACTCCTATAGCAAAGTAGCAGGATACAAAATCAGTGCACAAAAATCAGTAGCATTTCTATATGCAAATGACAAAGATACAGAGAAAGAAATAAGGGACATAGTCCCACATTTTCAATAGCAACAACAACAAAAAATACCTTGGAATAATGTTAACCAAGAAAGTGAAACATCATTTAAAACCCTTCTTGCTTTTAACGTTTGTGTTGATTAATCTGCTGTTTCCTAACAGGCTTGCTGTTACAAGTGACTTGCTTTTTCTCTCTGCTTTCAATATAATTTCTTTGGTTTGCATGCTTGGCAGTTTAATTATAATATGGAGAGGAGAGGTTTTTTTCCAGGCTTTGTCTGTATGGTATTCTAAAAGCAACCTGCATCTGCATTGGCATCTCTTTCCCAATTTGGGATAAATTTTCTTCTATGATTTTGCCTTTGGAATGAAATTCTCCTTCGACTATACCATGAATTCTTATATTTGATTTTTTCATAGTGTCCCAGATATCTTAAAATTTCCATTCATACCTTCCTACTAGCTTGTATTTCTCTTTGTTGAACTGTATTAGATCTGTCACCTGGTTTACATATTCTGTTCTCTCCTTCATCCATTCTATTGGTGAGAATTTCTACAGATTTTTTTTTTAATTTGACTTACTATGCTTTTCATTGTTAGTATTTCTGATTTATTTTCTTCAGTATTTCTATTTTCTTAACAATATCTTGTATTGTCATCCTTATTTCATTAACCTGGTTTACTGTGTCTTCTTTGAACATAGTTATAATCATTCTTTTGAAGCCTTTCTCAGGCATTTAATCTATATTAGTCTCACTGGAGGTCATTTCTGATGGATTTATAATTTTTGGTAGAATTATATTGTCTTGATTTTTTTGTATTTCTTGTATTATAACGTAGAGGATTTTTTTTTTGTATCTTAGGTTAATTTGATGCTTGGTTTTTGTTTATTTATCTGCAGTATTCTTCTATGTGTCAATATGACATTATTTATCATCAGGGTAGGAGATTAAGGTGTCAGGTATGTCTTTTAAATGACTCACAAAGTAACAGCAAATGTGAAACTAGGGGTTGGGTTTGCCTGCTATGTGATTATTCTAGAAGGTTGGGTAAAACAAAATACAGGCAGATTCTAAAATTCAACTGAACAACATACACATTTAATTAAAACCGTCACAGAGAATTTATGTAAGTGTAGGTATTAAAACAAACAGATTATCTAACAAAGTTCCTAAGGATGTGTGTTGTCCCAACCCTTAATCCTGTCAAATGGGGGAGGCTGAGATTCTCACCTGTAAAGGGTTCTAGGTCAGCTTGTTGCCAAGTGAGACCCTGTGGCAAGGAATGACTGAAGAAGAGACAAAGACACCGTAAATCTGGAAGGAACAAATGACAACTCCAAAATATAGCTTATTTAAGAATAGCAAATCTGATCATCCATCTGATTTAACTCATAACCTGTCCTGGCATGGAAGGTGAAATTTGCACTTCCAATGCAGATCTATATAACAGGCTCTTTTGACGGGTACTGACCTGGTATAAGTAGGCCTTGTTACATTTTGGTAAGACTTTGGTCTCAGCTATGCTGCATGGGTCCCTCTTTAATGCAATGTGGGCTCAGGTAGGCTGGCTGGGTCTGTGGACCCATTGCTCTGATCCTTTATGCTGGGTGCTGGGTGCTGAGTGCTGAGTTTCCTCCAGGTCTCCAGTGGTTCCCAGCACTGGCAGCTGGGGAAGCAGAGGCTGTGGAGGGTACCCAAAGTTGTACCAGAGCTACATAGTTAGTTCCATGATCCTCTTCCTCACAGGCAGCTCAGTGGATCCCTGCTGCCTTATCCTTCAGGTTTTTTTGAGTTTGCAAAGAGCCTGGTGTGAGTGGGAAATCCCTTCACCTGGTTTCTCCTGTGGCTGAGGCATGCTGCTTCTGGAGCCGCTTCTGTCTACTTCTTTGGTCACTAGAATCACTGGATCTCTCCTACTTCTCTGCTGTGGTTGATAGCTTCTTATACATCTTCACTTATCAGTAGAAGAGCGTATTTTGCCATTGTTTTCTGTTTCTCTCCACACTGCTTTGGTGTGGCTCCTAGGCTGCACTCTTACATAGAAGTCTGATTGGTAGTCTTTTAAATACAGAATTTCTTTTTAACACCTCTGCTTATTTTCCTTTCACCTTTCCTCTACCTTTTCCCCCTAGATGCTACTAAAACTACTTCTTAAGCATAGTGTTGTGTTAATTTATTGAAGCCTATATAATTTCACACATATGTCTTGACATATAATTACATATAATATATACATTCCTTGAATATGTGTAAATATAAGCTAAACATATAAGATTTCACAGACAAAAGTCTTAATTGTTTTCTTTCAGATGGGAATATACTTGTATAAACTTTATGATGACTAGTTCTTCCAACTAGTCAATATTTTAGTAATACTGTATTACTCTTATCTAATGAATGGTTCAATTTAATTTTCTGTAAATCGTTTTTCATCAACAGCAATAATTAATATTATATTATCATGGCAATTTTACGAATTTAGAAAGTTCATTATCTATTATAAGAGGAAAACCTTTGATGGTCTTTATACATACTATTATAATTAAATCCATGAATAATGTGTGTAAGACTAAATCATCACATTTTTCTTTGGCTTCAACCTAAAAATAAATAAATAAATAAATAGCATCTATTGTTTTGTCTTTTTAAGAAATGTACTTGCCATTAATGCTGAATTCTTGCTTTCATTACTTAACTTCACTGTCTGAGAAGAAACAACAAAATCAACAAGAATATTCCATAAGAAAAATATATCAATGAATGGATCTGTAATTCCTCAACATGGTAACCTCTAATGCTACTGTATAAAATAGTTTACAGAAAATATTTCTATGTCATCACTGATTGATCAAAAAGAAAAGAAATTCTCAAGAATTCTCTTTAAAAAGTGTTCAAGTATAACTTTTCAGCTTCTAGCAAATTAAGTTTCAAGTTTATGTATTTTTTCATTTATTATATTTTTTCTCATTATAACTTTAATTGTTCATATTCATGTGATAATTCAGTACTTGCATGAACTGTGAGATGATCAAATAATGGAGATATGTTTATTAATTCATCCAATTTAATATTACTCTATAGCTCCACCCTTTGAACTCCTCTCTCCTAAGCCCCATAGTTGACAAATAAACAATGGAAAATTATATTTAGTATAATACTTTCTTTCTTTTTCTTTCTTTCTCTCTTTTTTTTTTTTTTTTTTTGAGATAGGGTCTCACTCTAGGCTAGGCTGACCTGGAATTCACTGTCATCTCAGGCTGGCCTTGAACTCATGATGATCCTCCTACATCTTCCTCCCGAGTGCTGGGATTAAAGGCATTCACCACCATGCCCAGGAGAAAAGTATTATTTTCTTTGCTAAATATTTACTTCATTAAAATTGTAATTTAACTTTTATAATCTAACTACACAGTATTATAAACCTGACTACAGAAAATTAATCAAATGTAATCTATATATGCATTTATAAATCCATTTTTATTTTGAGTTACTAAAACCTTCTATTTTTAACCCACGATAATCATGTCCATATTATTCAACTTTTTAACATAGTTTCCAGTGACCAGAATAACTGCAGCATTGATTCACAAAACATCTGTGTTGCCTGTATTTGCATTCATCAGTTTCTAAAGGTTTCATTAATCCAGAATCTCACTCTTTTCTCATTCTCTATTTCACATTTTTTTCCTTTTCTCCCCTCACCAATGACAGCTCTATGTATTCCTATGTCTTTTATTTTAGAATATCTACTGTAGACTATGCCTTTTATAGCTAAATAACTCCATTCATACCTTTTTCATATGTATATGTTTGTGATGTGTATGTATGTTTATATGTATGTAGACACATGTGTGTCTGCAGGGGTATGTGTGTGTGCATGTGTGTGTGTGTGTGTGTGTGTGTATGAGTACATGTGTGTGCCTAGTGCCCAACATTGGGGTCTTTTTTAGGTACTCCAAACTTTTACTTTGAGGCAGTGTCTTTAGCTGAACCTAGACATCATCAATTTGCCTAGAATATCTAGGTAAATGATTTTGAATTATAACAGTATTTTTTTCAATACTTTGATGAGGTAATGACTGCCAGGTTTCTCTACCACAAAATGTATATTTACTCCTTATTATTAATAACTAAATTTTTAGTGATATATTTTGATAGCACACAAATATCTTGTTCCTCATCATATTTTAATCCATTACCATTACATCTGTTGCTGTTAATTGCCAGAATTAATTATTACAGTGATGATTTATAAAGGTAATTTTTTCAACTCCACCATTCAATTTAGGTGTATTGTCAAATTACTATAATATAAACATTCAGTATGATGTATTTATGTAAAGATTGCTTATGTCAGTATCAACTAATGAGTTCTTATGATATTAAATGGGTAATAATCTGTTACTGTCATTAATTGTTCAAATTAATGACCAGTATTTGGCTGGTGAGAGCACAATCAAGCTGGTTGCTGTGTCCTTTGACATGTTTCCAGCACTTTTCAAGCACTTTCACTTTCAAACATAATTGCTGGCATATGGTGTTTTGGACTCATCTAACTTTTCTGTCCCAGTGCTGGAATGAGTCATTTCTGTAAGAATCTTTCATTTCCTTAGGTTAATATTGAGCATATCATTATCATTGGTATGGTATTTCTTGTTGATTCTTTAAATGGAGAGAGCTAGAAAATTACTTACACACAAAAATGAATTCTACTGAGATATAGATATAACTTGAGCAGATATAGACATATATGCAATATGAGCCTGTAAGATTGTCTTATCATTTTACGATTTCGAGGTAAGGTCTCACTGTAGTCCAGGCTGACCTGGAATTCACTATGTAGTCTCAGGGTGGCCTTGAACTCATGGTGATCCCCCTACCTCTGCCTCTCGAGTGCTGGGATTAAAGGCGTGCACCACCACACAGGACTTTGTCTTATTTTAATTCTTATCTAGTAACTGGATTAAGTATTCTCTTTCCTTTGTGTAATTAGTCTTATGAGGACCTGCCTTCCATTTTTACTTCCATTTTATACATGTTGTAATTATGTTTTGACAAGTAGAATACATAGAAAACAAGAAATGTGAATATTGTCATTGTAGTTTTAAAGCTTTCTAATTGGTAAGATTTGGTTTGCTCCTTTCATGGTACAGAGAAATCTCTTTATATGACTTAAAAATAATCATATAATTAAGTTTTATAATCATTCAAATTTAAATCCATTTTATTTGGATTTACTTTATTTGGTGAGTAATAAAATATTAACATGCTTCCCAAAGTATAACCTATATAAAGAGTTAGGCTTATGCTGCCTTGTCCATTCTATTCCACTCAACATCATATAGTCACTAGTATGACATTTTTTCTTGTATTCATAACCAGTTTTATTATATATTAATGATTTTTGGTCCTTTTTTCCCATTTTTTTATTTTTGGTTTGCAAAATTTTTCCTTCTCTTTTTAAAAATACATAATATATAAAAGCTGTTCATCTTATTTTCCTTATGTATAAATACATTCTTCCAATTTGTATTGTTTATCTATTTAATATTTTGAATATTAAACTTATTGTTATCATCATAATTAAAATGATCTTAATAAATGATTAAAATATAAATAGTCAATTTTATGGAATGATTTATCTATATGTGAATCTTGACATATGTGATATAATTTTTCTACATTTATATCTCTGATTATTTTAAAGTCTTAAGGACTAGATAAGAATTAAATCTTATCATACCTAAAAGGCTATTCAGTTGTCTCAGAATTAATGGTTAAAAGAATTTTGTTACTTCCAACACCAAAATGTTATAATTACTATATATATGTCATGTTTATAGTATATGTATAATAAATAAATGAATATACATATTTATCATATCCCATTTGCATATGATTCTTGAGGCATTTTAATTTATCCTAGTATTCTGCATATACCTGTGTGAAGAGTGAAGTTTAAATAACATAAACTTTACATTATTTTCTGGTGTTTTTACATAGTTTCTGCTCAATGTTAAAGATTTTAAGATCTCTCTCTCTCTCTCTCTGTCTCTCTTATTTTTATTGCTTTTCAGAAGGGGTGGCTATTTTCTATTTGATATGTTAAAGGTACCAGCAAAATCAATGTGCATGGGCAAAGGAGGCATGAAAATAGTAACCAAGCATAAGAATATATACTTATGAAAAAAAACATAAAGAAGTTCATTACTTGATAGGCTAAGTGGAAATAGAAAGAAATTCTAGAGCAAACATCACAGTGGTAAAACACAGCATAGGTCTATTTTAGCCCAATATATACTAAATATTTTTATTTTTCACATAGCTTAGTTTCAGATTTGTTTACTCACCAATATTGAAAATTAATTACATAATTTCAGTAGACACCATTTTAATGAAACTAATAACCTCAAAATTGCAATGGCTCAAAACAGCATTTAAAAAACAATTAATAACATTGATCCAAGACATGGTGGCAAGGACCTCTGCTCAGTATAGTTACCCGAAAGGCCATTGTAATCAACTAAAGGATCAAGTTGTATGAAGCTTAATCCTTTAGTAGGCTTTCAAGATCTCCACTCAAAAGAAATCAAGGGGTCAAGTTTTAGAATTTCTATTTCAGTCAAAGTGACATATATCACTTTCCCTAATGCATCATTGTTTAAACACCTAACCTGAATCTGCCCAAGATGCCTTACATACCCAACAAGCACCTCATGGACTAGACAATAAGATGGATAGGAGGGCGGGGAGGGAATCAAAGGGTGGAAAACAGTAATCCGGACCCAAACGGCAATGGTACCATAAAATTCTACTTCCTAAAAGACAGACAAAATGGCTGAACCTTCACTAGACCCTTACAGGAAACACCTGAACCACAAGACACTAGAGAGGGTAGGATCAAAACTGACCTAAATCTCCTACATCTTCCCTCCCTCCCTCTCCCCTTCTCCCCTCTATCTCTCTCCCCTCTAACTCTTGTATATTAGTTATCTTTTTCCTCAATTTCTTAGTGGATGCTGACCTGTAACCCCCACTTCCAGCTTGGGCCTACCATCCACAATGAGCTTTTGATCAGAGAAACCTACAAGGTTTCCCAAAACAATGACAGACTTCTGTCAGAGTACTTGATGACCTACCAAAGGCCAGTGGTAAGATCCTATTGCTGAAGACTCCATATGCAGCTGATGCGTAAAATGGAATGACATGGCTGGAAGCCAGGAGAGAGTCAGTCCCCAGACAGTCAGCGTGTCTAGTGCCAGAAGGCGCTACATAGGTGACTGGGGAAAATGACCAAGATCTGTCCAAGCAACACATTGTTTAACCTAATTAGCAACAAATAACTGGATGTGATGCCCACAAAAGTGCAATAGTGGTACACAGCCATGGTGAGGAATCAATTGCTCTTGATTTGGCTAACTGATCCACTCAGTGGTACTAGACCCATAGCTGGAACTGGGAAACAAGTCAGAACCATACCCAAACACAAGCCCACTCTACAATATCAAGCTACCATCAATCATGGGGTATAAGAGGGCCTAAACCTACCATACTGTCTATCAATAAAGTAAGTGTTATCTCAATTTTCCGGGTGTTAACTTACTCTCTGTTGGAGAATATGCTTCTCTTTTCCAGATAGATGCAGATCCTAAGAAGAGAGCTGCCCCAACATACCTCAAAAGGGGCCCAACTGAGACTAAGGACAACTGGCGAAATAAGCAAGGGTGATGTTTTCCTGTGAACCAGATACCAGCACAAAGGGGAAGGAGATCAACACAGAGAAAAATCAACTCCTACCAAATCAGAGAGCCAGAGCCTCAGAGGCCCCCAACACCTCAGCACTGAAGCAGACCAAAAAATGAACCCAACATGGCTCAGGGAAATTTTGCGGAAGACGGGACGGAAAGAATGTCAGAGTCACATGTTGGGTCATGATATGCAGAGACATTTATCATACCAATAACTGGGGGCTAACTTCACAATGCACGACCCATTTTCATTAACAAGGAGGGTCTAATGGGAGGGGGTAGATCACAGATGAGCCTAAATAATGGTACCAAACTGCCTGTATTTACTGAAAAGAACACTAATAAATTAAATTTAAAAAAAAAAAAAAGAAAGCATTGCAGACAGCTCTTCATTGCTGAACAAAAATCCAACCAGGCACAATTTATGGGAGGAAAGGAGTTTATTTCAGGCTTGCAGAATCCAGAGGAACACAATTTCAAAAGAAGCTACTTACTTCCATCAAACCAAGCAGAAAGAAATAATTGTAGCAAAAAATCACCAACACCAGCAAGTTGCAACAGCTAGAGCTCAAACTCCTCTGACCACACCAAGTAGGACTGGATTCAGATCTGCCGTCAGTGACAATCTCCCTTTAGCAGGGATCTGTCTGCTCCAGCCTGAAGATCACCACTGTATATAATTAATATACACTAATTAAAAAAAGAATCTTGAAGTCCAGCATGGCTTTAATCCCATCACTCTGGAGGCAGACATAGGAGGATGGCTATGAGTTCAATGCCAGCATGGGACTACAGAGTGAGTTCTAGGTCAGCCTTGGCAAGGGTGAGACTACCTTGACAAAATTTTTAAAAATGAAGCATTTTAAAAATAAAGAAGTAAATGGTCCTTTAAAAGTATTTAGAGGGCTGGAGAGATGGCGTAGCGGTTACGCGCTTGCCTGTGAAGCCTAAGGACCCCGGTTCGAGACTCGGTTCCCCAGGTCCTACGTTAGCCAGATGCACAAGGGGGCGCGTGCATCTGGAGTTCGTTTGCAGAGGCTGGAGGCCCTTGTGCACCCATTTTCTCTCTCTCCCTCTATCTGTCTTTCACTCTGTGTCTGTCGCTCTCAAATAAATAAAATAAAATAAAATAAAAAGGATTAAAAAAAAGTATTTAGACATTCATGAGAATATTCAGACATTCATTTTATACTAATCATTGGAAGAAATCAATATAGCAGGAAACAAGTCAAATATTAAACAATTTCTTTTATTAGTAAAAATAACAATCATTGACTATAAAAAATAAGAAATAAGTAAAGAAAGAAATGAATAATATTGAATATTTTATTATTTAAAATTTTAACTTACATATAAAAAGTAGGAAGGAAAAAGCAGAATTTATAAACACGAAGATGTCTAGTTGAAGTGACCAATACAGAAATCCGACTCCTGAGAATGTTGATCAAAATTACAGAACATATAAACAGATGGTGATTATATTCATGGGGCTTTTAAAAACTAAATCTGACTATGAAGTGGTAAGGTATGAATTATTCAATAAATAATAAAATGAAATTAATACATATTCAATAAATACCACAGAATATATGTGATATTTTTTAAAAAGACTCCTCATTTACTTTATATATAAAAATCATCCAGATTAACAATTTTTACACAGACATTATGGAATATGAACAATATGTAGTTATGAATTCAGAAAACTACAAGTGACCATTTGTACACCTTATTGATGAAGAAGTGTATGCTAAATATTACATCAATTCTATGAATCAAAAGACTGTTTTACTGTCTTGAGTGCATACATTTTTAATGTGGTCCATGTATCAGTAATGTATTATCAAAAGTTGCAACATGACTTATTATACCCTGTAGGAAATAAATTCAAAGCCATTGTCTCCATTGGCATTATGTATCTCCCTTTTGTTCTTTTGCATGCTAGAGGTCACCATTAACAAGCATTCCCCTGGGAACTTTGTAGATAGCTCAGTGGTTAAAAACACACTGATGAACTGACTTTGGTACCCCAGAACCCACATAAAGCAAGAGAGAAGTAACATATGTGTCTGTAATCCAAAGCTAGGGCAATGGGAGGCAGAGTCAAGAAAATATCAAGGTCTGCATGCCAGCTAGTGTGGCATTCACAGAGACTAAAAACAATAAGAAACGCTCTATCTTCAACTACGTGGAAGGCAAGGAACAACATCCAGCTACCCTGTGACCCTCACAAGTGTGCTGTGTCATGCAGGATCTATACACCATGTTCACATATACACTCAGAGATAAAGAACATGCCCAGGTAGTATGTGAACAAGAATGAGACATGCAAAGAAGACTTAGCACAAAGAAAAGACTGAATCCAACCCCAGTCTCGAGCCACAGTCTCTATCAATGAAGTGGACAAGAAAAATAAATGCAAGTGACTATTAAACACTGAGTTTTAAGATGTCTTACTTTGCAGCATTTTATATGACATTATGCACTGATGTCAAAGAACGGGAGCTAACAGGCCACCATAGAGGTTCAAATGATATAGAAAAGACTATCTTTCATAGCATTTAGAAAGGTTCCCTCTACCATGCTCTGAGACCCTACTTGGCTTAAAGAAGTTAGAGTGGGCTGGGAGATGGCTCAGTGATTAAGGCACTTGCCTGCAAAGCCTGATGACCTGGGTGGCATCTGGAGCTCATTTGTAATGGCTGAAGGTCCTGTAATGCAATTCTTTTCTTCCCCTCCTCCCTCTCTGCGTGTCTTCTCCCTGTCTCTATGCTTGCAAAAAAACTAACAATATATATATATATATATATATATATATATATATAAAGAGAGAGAGAGAAAAGAACTTAGAGCAATTATTGTACCATTTCCCTAATAGCAGTTAGTTTCCTCTTGGGAAGGGGGAATGGCACAGATTAGGAGCAAGGTAACCTTATTTTGCAGGTGGTCAGCTACAGACACAGGCGCAAAAGAACATGGGCACAGTCCTGCTCTGGCTCAGCTAGAACTGCAGTCTGATGCAGTTGGATCCAAGGTGACGATTTCCTGATTCTTCCTCCCTCACCTGGGCTTATTTTAGCAGGCCTTTCCTGAGTCTGTGCTCTCCTGGTGAGCTTACCCACAAGTCAGGCTTATCTCCATTAGATTCTTGACCTATAACAAGAACTTATCCAGATTTCCTAGTCTTCTTGACTCAGAACACCACCTAGGCGGCAGAGGGGTTCTCTCTCAGCTGGGAAGATTTCTTGCTTTTCTTCTCTCTTGTTTGTACTTTCTTTAAAAAGAAATCTTTCATTATTTATCCTTCATCCTGTATGATTTTCAATTTACTGATCATAGATGAGAAATGGAGAGCCACTGGCTAGGCAGTCCTAAGGAAGCCATCCACAAGCCCATTCTTTCTCTGAATTTTCTCTGTAGGTTTTGGCATGCATGCACGTGTACTTACATGTGTGTGGGTGTGTATATATGTGAATGCGCAACTGCACAAGGGTGTGTGTGTGCATGTGAAGGCCACGTGCCAATGTAGTACGTCTTATTGGATTACTCTCCTCCTTACTCTCTAAAACGGTCTTTAAAGTGGGGTCATTTAGTGAATTTTGAACTCACTGATTTGGCTAGACCAACTAGCAATTGTTGGTTCATGGTTTTAGAAGGTCAGACCATGGCTAGATGGCCCTATGCATGAGACCAAAACATCATGGCAAGTATTTTGAGACCAAGTATGGTGGCGCATGTCTTTAATCCCAGCACTTGGAATGCGAAGGTAGGAGGAGCGCTGTGAGTTCAAAGCCATCCTGAGACTACCTAGTGAATTCCAGGTTAGCCTGGGCTAGAGTGAGACCCTACCTCAGGAAAAAAAAAAAAAAAAAAAAAAGCCGTAATGCTCACACCTCTATTTAACACCTATATTCAATCTATACTTCAGTTTATATTCTGTCTGTTATCATCACTTTCTATCTATTTTGGCTCATTGTAGTCAGTTTCAGTTCAGGGTTACTTAGGCCATGCATTTAGACAGACCCTCATGACAGCAGTAGTGCATGGAGAAGGTGGTTGATCCTGTGGCAATGCGGAGACCGAGCAGAGCAAGGAGGGGACTTAGGTCCAGGTACAACCTTTAATGGCCCATTCCCAGGAACCTCATTTATCCGTAAGTTGCACCTCCTAACATTTCTAGCTACTTAAATTTCTACAATAGAATTTGGTTATCATGTATGTCCTTTGAGCAATTGTCTCTTTAAAGATTATGTGTGTGCAAGTGTAGTTTAATTTTCCTAAGTTACTTTATAAAAAAGAAATATAGAAGCTGTAGATGTAGCTCAGTGGCAGAGTGCTTGCCTAGCAGGTGAGAGGTCCTGGGTTCAGTTCCTAGTACCACACAATAAATGAACAGATAAATAAATGCAATAAAACGCTAGTGAGTATTTTTTAAATAAATGTAAATTTATGCCTATTTTAATTTTTTTCTTATTTTTTTTTATTTATGTATTTGGGAGTGACAGATAGAGAGAGGAAGAGGGAGAAGGAGAGAGAGAGAGAATGGGCGTGCCAGGGCCGCCAGCCACTGCAAACAAACTCCAGACGCATGCGGCCCCTTGTGCATCTGGCTAATGTGGGTCCTAGGGAATCGAGCCTCAAACTGAGGTTCTTAGGCTTCACAGGCAAGCACTTAACCACTAAGCCATCTCCCCAGCCCAATTTATGCCAATTTTAACTGAAATAGTACAAAAATAGTAAATTACTTTGCTGTCATTTATACAAAATGTTCACTTATATTATTTTGAATCTAGTAGTTTGTAGTTACATATCATTCTAATAAGTGATAATTGAGAAGCTAAAATTATGTGTATACATGGTCTTATTCAGCAATTAGAGACATGTACTCTTAAACTAATGTATTATTTATTCTAGAAAACATATACAATTAAAGTTTTGAAGAATAAGGGTAAAATACTTTGAGCAAAACGTTTACAAAATCATACTAGTCACTAGAGCTGTTTACTAATACTAAGTATGAGCAGGACTAGAAGTACTAAAATTGGTCATTTTTCATAAGTCCTATACCTTCCTGTCTGAAACTGTCTTTTTGAAATGTTTTCCCTTTGAAGATTTTTGCTGATAATTCTGATTATCTAAACTTTGTTTCTTAGTACTTATTCATTTTTAATTTATTTAAATTTGTGTGTGTATTTGTGTATATGACAGGGTCTCTTTCTTACTGTTACAGACACCCTTCCATCTTTCAGACTTTACATGAGTGGCTGGGGATTTGAAACAGGCTAGCAGGCTTTGCAAATAAGTGCCTTTAACATCTGAGCAATCTTCCCAGTCCCTGTAAATATATATATATATATATATATATATATATATATATATATATATATATATATATATATATTTAAAAATATCAATTATGGACATACTTGGTTTGGGAACATCATGTGTTGCTACCATCCTATCCCTCATCTCTGCTCTTTCCGAAGGGGCCTCTCTCATCTCATTGGGGTTGCAGTTCATCCCCATGCGGATTGAGTGTTATGCACTGGGGAGCTTTTAAGGTAAATGTTTGCTTTTGCCATTCAATAATTAGTCTAAGTAAACAGCAGTATGCTCCACTGAGTTGGATGCAAATGAGTTATCATGATACCATTCTAAATCTCAACCTTTCCTCAGAAAAAAATCATCAATAGAGAAAACACTTGGGTCTTCAGCACATATTTATTTGTGTTGGATTCTTAACTTTTACTTACTCAATGAAATGCAATGCATGATAAATTCTTTTCTTTCCCTATGAGATATGGTCCTACAGTTACATTATTAACCAGGATCTAATGGTGCTTTTAGGAAGGATAAAAATACTACAACCCTACTTAAGTGGTTACAAAATCTAGGGAGAGTTTTGCAGATATATTTAGCAACCATCTGATTTCTGGACCTATAACTATCAATCAAATTATGGAAATGACCAGTGCTAACATCAGAAGGCTTGGTAAGAAACTACAGACTAACCAAATCTACTAGTATATATGCTTTCAATATGCACATTTTCATATGATGTTGCTTCTGTGCAACCTCATTATTTGTAAACTATTAAAAATTAATAAACATAGTATGCTTCTATATCCTTATTTGAAAATATGGTGAATCAGCACAAAAATGTTTTTGTTATCAATATTGAAAGTGAAAATTTTAGTCACAAATACTTCACCCCTTACTTCCAAATGAAGTAGTTAGCATGTTTTGCTGCTGAGTTACTCAGCAGAGCATTGTCATTGAAGGAATGAAATGTTTCTTCCTGTGGTGGAAGTTGCAAAACCCATATTTGAACTGGCTTAGGGAAAAATATTTCAATACAACTATAAAAGGCATAAATGTGGTAGAAAGATTAAGATTTTAAAGCTTTCCAGTCTCTGTCATTTTTGCACTTTTGTCTTATCTTTGCCAGAAGAGTGGCTTTTTCCTAGAAGAGTAGAAGCAGCAAGCTTTGAAAGTTCTTGGGTTTTTAGTTTTCCTTCAGAAAGCAGAAAATTCTTTCCCCAGTGCTGGATCAAACAATGTGATGAGATTAGTTCAAATACTAATTTCCTGAGTAATCACTGTAGTGATACCTCCTGTGTGTTGAAAATTTTGACCCTCCCATTTGTATGACTACCATAGTAACTAAGAAAAAATATGAGGGGTTCTTTGTAGAAGAACAAATCCCTTCCTGTGATAAAGAGAGGAGATAAAGATAGGAGGAAAAACTTTTTATTCATTCATTTAGTTCATGAGGGATGGCCAGTATTTTTGCAGTGATAATGCTTCCACAGTTAAGTCCATTACCAAATACCAAGTATTCATTCCACATAATTCAGACATCATTTCTTTGGTCAACATTTCAAGCATAAATGTTCCCTTTCAAGTCTCTAGGATAAACAGACAGACCTTGAGATTAGTTTACTTAGTATCTTATCTTGGCCTGACCCTCACTGAGTAGCTCTACTTTTGACTAATTTATTTTTATCGTTTAAATGAGATTAAATTTCAAAGTACTTTTCCTTTAGTTATGTTTCTCTTTCTCTGAAGTCAGTAAGTCAGTTATTTATTATTCTAAATAAGCTTATGTTGGCAATAAAATAAGGGAGAAGAAATTTAAGTTGTCATGTCATGCCCTAAGGAATATCTAAATTAATTGTGAAACAATCAAATTTATTTTCTTTGCAACATTGAAAACAAGGTTTTGTGAATTATAATTGAGCCAAAAAATGTAGAAAAGCAACAATCTTATTCTATATTAAGGGCCTTTGTTTAAAAGCCAACCTCTTATTTGTTTTAAAGATAATTCCTTTAATCAGTGTGGCAAAGGCAATTTATCACAGAGTTCTCAACATAACATTAAACAGATAATCAATAGTTTGAGACAATAAAATAAAATGTTTTCAGCTTTATTAAACTTCAGTGACATGTGGTAAGCAACTGGGAAGTAAAATGGCATTAAGAGGCAGTTAATATAGCTATTATTGTAAAGTGCATCTGAGTCATCCTGTAGCATGGGGTTTCTTGTCACTACTGAGGTAAAATCACATTGAAACACACACACACAAGAGAGAGAGAGAGAGAGAAGAGGGAATGAATGAATTAAACTAGTTGATTGTCAATTTACAGACAATCACAATTTATTTATTTATTTATTTATTTTTTATTTTATTTATTTTATTTTTTTTTTTGGTTTTTCAAGGTAGGGTCTCACTCTAGCCCAGGCTGACCTGGAATTCACTACATAGTCTCAGGGTGGCCTCGAACTCACGGTGATCCTCCTACCTCTGCCTCCCGAGTGCTGGGATTAAAGGCGTGCGCCACCACGCCCGGCCTATTTTTATTTTTATTTGCAAGGAGAGAGAGGGAGAGAGAGAAAATATGGTCGTGCTAAGGACACTTGCCACTGTAGATAAACTCCAGATGCAGATGCTACTTTGCACATCTGGCTTGACGTGTACTGAGAAAGCAAACCTAGGCAGGTAGGCTTTGCAAGCAAATACCTTTAACTGGTGTTAAATGCTGAATCATCTTCCCAGTCAACAGTTTAGTTTTGCATTAGTGTATAATGTTTCATTTGTTGGGACCTTACTTAATGTGTGTTTTATATCCTTTGAAAGCAGGTAACTTTGCTTAAAAATTATTTTCATAAAGACCAGGGGAGGCTGAAGAGTTGGTTCATCTTTTAGAAGATATTGCTGTTAAAGTCTGCTGCCCTGTGTTCAATTTCCAAGCACCCATGTAAAGCCAGATGCAAAGCATCTGCTATTCATTTGCAAAGGCAGCAGCCCTTGTTTGTCCACATATACATAAACACATGTGCTAATAAATTTTTTAATTGCTTAAAAAATCACTAGAATCTAACACATATCAAAAAGTAAACATTTGGATCCTATTAAAACATAAGTATTTTATAGTCTTCATGTATAAGTATGGAGAGTACCACTGGGGATTGTTAATTGCTGCACCAGTCCTCCTACATAATTTTGGAATATCAAGGTAGGATGTGTGTTCCTAATACAACTTCAGCTAGAAAATGAGATCCAGGCTGGGACTGTTGTCCAAGTCTGCCACCAGACTGTCCAAATATTTCCAGGGTTCCTAGGACCTGGCTGAGGGAGCCATTCTAAAGCAAAAGGCAACCACACAGCATAGCAAACTTAAAGGGAACTTGTTCAGGTCTTCATTTTAGATGTCAAAACAGTCACTCTCAGCAGTATAATAGTTTTCTAGAGATTTTATTGGCTCATATCAGTATGTTTCTATAAAAAGTCATATGGATGATATGCTTTCTTTGTCTTTTAGAAAACATTTAATTTTTTGTAACTTTGTGTGGCATTTTCTTATATATTTGTGAGCACATGTGGGTGTATCCTCGTGGGCACCTATTTCTGGATATTTGTGGAGTCCAGTGGCAGATGTCATATACTAGCCTAGTAGCTCTCCATCTTATTTTTTGAGACTGAGTTAGCACTGACCCTAGAGCCCATTGATTCAACTAGGCTAACCAGTCAGCAAGCTTCAGAGATCCTACTGGATTTCTGCAGCGCTGTGCTTCCAGCTTTTTAAATTGATGGTGGGATTCAAAGCCATGACCTCATGCTTCCATGATGTTCTTTGCCCACTAAGCCATCTCTCACCTCAAATCATTTGTTTTATTTTTATTTGTTTATTTAGGTACTTATTTTTGTATTTTTAGTATTTTTCGTTTGTTTTGTTGAGCTAGGATCTCATTCTAGCCCAGGCTGTCAGGGCACTCACTATGTAATCCCAGGCTGGCCTTGAACTCACACTGATTCTCCTACCCCTTGCAAGTATTTAAAGGATTTAAAGGCATGTACCTCTATGTCCAAATATAGCCATTTCTTTTGTAATCATACAAAGTTATCAAATCATTTTGAAAACACAAAGAAACAATGGCATGCACATACTTAGGCAAGTTTCTCTTCTTTATCATCCACGCTGCCACCACCACTTGTGCCACAGTTTTATTTTAAAATGCTGATAATGTTTGAGCATAACTTTCCGATTTCTATCTTTGCTCAAAGAGTACATGGTATAAAACATGCTATTATTTCTAGAAACAAATAAGACTAGTCTTTTGTGACTTTCATTTCAATTATATAATACAGCTAGTATTTGATTTGTAGTTTTTTACTTTATATTAAGAGTGAAATAAAAGCTGGACATCAGATGTGTGCAAGTTTCAATTTGTTTCTTTTGCTTTCTAACTGAAACAATGGATGAAATTACTATATCAATCTAAGATTTTCTTTCTATAACTGATAAAGGTGCTTTTAAAATTTACATACAAATTTCAAAAATATTTATTTATTTATTTGAGAAAGAGACAGAAAGAGAGAATGGGCACACTGAGACCTCCTGCCACTGCAAAAGAAATCCAGACACATGCGACAATTTGTGCATCGAGCTTTATGTTGGGAATCGAACCCAGGTTGGCAGGCTTGCAAGCATTTGCCTTTGACCACTGAGCAATGTCCCCTGTGCAAAATACTTTTGAGTGTACTTTTTATTGTTTTTAAATTAATTTTTTATTGACAATTTCTATACTTACAGACAATAAACTATGATATTTCCCTCCCCCATATTCACCTTCACAACTCTGCTCTCGATCATATCCCCTCAGTCTCTCTTGTATTTTGATATGCTCATCTTTTTCTCTGATTAGGGACTTGTGAAGGTATTTCTAGGCACTGGCTGTACATATTTGCATTCCCAACAATAGGGAATGAGGGTTCCTTTTTGCCCACATCCTCACCAACATATGTTGTTGTTTGATGTTTTACTTCTATATGTACAGACAAAAGCCATGGTTTTCCCTCCCCTCCCCCTCTTTCCTCTTCATAACTCTGCTCTCCATCATATCCCCTCCCTCTCTCCATTAGTCTCTCGTTTAATTTCATGTCATCGTCTTTTCCTCCTATTATGAGCGTCTTGTGTAGGTATTGCGAGGCACTGTGAGGTCTTGGATATCAAGGTCAATTTCTGTCTGCACAGATGCATTGTAAGGAGTGGTACCCTTCCTTTGGCTCTTACGTTTTTTTCACCACCTCTTCTGCAATGGACCCTGAGCCTTGGAGGGTGTGATAGAGAGGTTTTAGTGCTGAGCTCTCCTGTCACTCAGCACTGTGTTGCCTTTTGGGTCATCCCAGTGGTCCCTACCATCTGAAAAGAGAAGCTTCTCTAACCAGAAGTGAGAGTAGCATTAATATATGAATAAGAACATTAAATGTAGTGCTTTCAGGCCAGTTTGGTGAACACAATATATTCATTTAGCCAGACAAGAGCAGGCTTTATACCCCTAAGGCACATGACCTCCCCGTTTTGGGCTTTTGATTACGTTTTCAGTACCAGGCATGTATTCCCACCCATAGAGCTGGCCTCCAGTACAATTATAGAGCAGTTGGTTTTCCCCAGAGCAGACATGCCATCATTGTGCCCATTTGGTCATTTGGCCTGTCTGGCCAAACTTGAGACTTCCAATGTCCACTGTTTTCACCACTGATGACTTCTGTCTCCCATAGGGCTATAAGCAGTGCAGCTTTTTCCAGCTTTTAGTTGGCTGGTCTACAGGGAGAAGGTTATCAGCTCAGCACCAGCTTGAGTTTTCAGTGACCTTGCTCCCCACACATGCAAAATCTTCAACAGTAGGGTCTTACCATTTGTTGCTAGTGGGAAACCAAGGGCCTTGGCAATATCATGTAATGTTTTGAAGGCAACAGGGACCTCCTTGGCCAACAACTGACTGGTAGGTATTCGATCCCTGGCACAGAATATTTTCTAGCAGCCATCTATGGTTTCTAGATGTACTATTATGTAAAGAAGTAGGCTTTCATAAGTCTTATTTAGAATATCTTGAATTTTGATTGACCCTCCACAACACTTCTCTTACTCAATCTCTTCCCCTGGCCTCACTTTGGTCATTCTACTCCCTGTAATCTGTTCTTCTACTTACTTATATATAATACCTTCCCCTAAAGCCCCTCCTTCTTCTCCCTCCCTTATGGCCTTTATATCCAGCTTACTGGGCTATGCTACCAATTTTTTTTGTTCCAGCTCACACATAAGTCTAAACATTTGTAGCTAAGATGCACACATGTGAGAGAACATGTGATGTTTGGCATTCTGATCCTGGGTTACCTTACTTAATATAATCCTTCCCAGATCCATCCATTTCCCAGCAAATTTCATAATTCCATTTTTCTTTACCACTGAATAGAATTCCATTGTGTAGATGTACCACATCTTTATTATCCAATCATCTGTGGATGGACATCCAGGCTGGTTCCATTTCTTAACTATTGTGAATAGGGCAGCAATAGTTGTACAAATATCTCTAAGGTACTGAGAAGAGCCATTAGGACATATGCCTGGGAGTGCTATAGCTGGATCATATGGCAAATCTGTTTTTTGCTATCTCAAGAACCTCCACACTGTTTTCCACAATGGATGCACCAGATTACATTCCCACCAACAGTGCAGAAGGGCTCCCCTTTTACAACATCCTCACCAACATTTATTGTCATTTGTTTTCTTGATGGTAGCTATTCTGATGGGGGAAATATGGAATCTCAAAGGAGTTTTAATTTGCATTTCCCCGATGGCTAAGGATGTCCCACACTTTTTTAGATGGTTATATATCTGTATTTCTTCCATTGAGAACACTCTCTTTAGTTCAATAGCCCATTTTTTTAATTGGGTAGTTTGATTTCTTATTTTTTTTTCTTTCTTGAGTTCTTTGTATATTCTGTGTATTAATCCTTTGTCAGATGTATAGCTGGCAAAGATTTTCTCTCATTCTGTGGGTTGTCTCTTTGCTCTATTCACAGTGTCCTTTGCTGTAAAAAAGCTTTGTAATTCATGAGATCCCAATGTTTAAATAGTGGTTTTATTACCTGAGCATTTGGAGTTATATTCAGAAAGTCATTACCTATGCCAATATGTTGAAGGGTTTCACCTACAAATTTTTCTAGAAGTTTCAAAGGTTTTAGTCTTATATTAAGGTCCCTGATCAATTTGGACTTGGTTCTTGTGTATGGAGAAAAACAAGAATTGAGTTTCACCTTTGTACATATAGATACCCGTTTCCTCAGCAACACTTCTTAAAGAGGCTTTCTTTTCTCCAATGAATATTTTTGGCCTTTTTGCCAAAAATCAATTGGCTGTAACTGCCTGGATTTATATCTGGGTCCTCTATTCTTCTTCTTCTTCTGAGTCCTTAAAATGAAGCATTAGATTTCTTAATATAGGCACTTAGTGCTAAAAATTTCCCTCTTAGGACTGCCTTCATGGCATCCACAAAGGTTTTGGTGCATTGTATCATCATTAGCATTGGCTTCTATGAATTTATTAACATCCTTTTGGATTTCTTCAATGACCCATTCATCATTCAATAGCATGATGTTTAGTGACCATGAATTTGTTTATGCTATGTAGTTTTTCTTGTTGTTGACTTGTAATTTAATCTCATTTTGGTCAGATAAAGTACAAGGGATTATTTCAATTTTCATATTGCATCCTAATATATTGTCTATTTGAGAAAATGTTTCATGTGCTACTGAGAAAAAATGTATATTCTGCAGCATTTGGATGGAATGTTCTGTAGATATCTGTTAGGTCATTTTGTTCCATGAAATTATTTAATCCAGATGTCTCTGATTAGTCTTTCCTGGGATGACATATCAGTTGATGAAAGTTGGCTATATAAGTCACCCACTACAATTTTGTTTGGTGTTATCTGTGACCTTAAGTCTAATACTGTTTGATGAAATTGGTTAGATGCATATATGTTTAGGACTTTAATGTCCTCCTGTGGGGAAGGTTACTTTTATTTATTTATTTATTTATTAATAATTAGTTTTATGCTCAGTGAGTACAGTCAAATGGTACCATTATTAGGCTCATCCATGACCTACTCCCTCCCCCTGACCCCTCATTGTTGAGGTATATGGGTCATGCATTGCAGAGTTAGTCCATAGTTATGGGTAGGATAAATGTCTCTGCATATCGTGACCCAACAGGTGGCTCTGACATTCTTTCCACCCCTCTTCTGCAAAATTTCCCTGAGCCATGTTGGTTCATTTTTGATCTGCTTCAGTGATGAGGTGTTGGGGCCTCTGGGTCTCTGGATATCTGATTTAGTAGGAGTTGATTTTTGTCTCTGTTGATCTCCTTCACCCTTGTGCTGGTACCCAGTTCACCAAGAAAACAGCACCTTGGCTTGTTTTGCCAATTGCTCTTAATTTCAGCCAGGGCCCTTTTGAGGTATGATGGGGTAGCTCTCTCCTTAGGATCTACGTCTATCTGAAAAAGAGAAGCAGATTCTCTGACAGAGAGTAAAGTTAGCACATGAAAAATGAGATAGCCCTTACTTTTTTATAGAGAATTTAATAGGTATAGATCCTCTTGTAGCCCACGATTAGTGGTAGCTTGATAATGGAGAGTGGGCACATGTTTGGATATGGTTCTGACATGTTTCCCAGCTCCAGCTATGAGTTCTGTGCCACTGAGGGGATCAGTTAGCCAAATCAAGAGCAGCTGGTTTCCCACCATGGCTGTGTGCCACGATTGCACTTGTGTGAGCATCACAAAAGGTTATTTTCTGCTAAGTAGTTTAGACCATGAGTTTCTTGGGCAGATATTGGTCATTTTCCCTCAGTAGGCCATATAGCACCTTCTGGCACTAGAGGACCTGACTGTCTGGTGACTGAATCTCTTCCAGCTTCCAGTCATGTTATTCCATTTTATGTGTCAGGTGCATATGGTGTCTTCAGCAGTAGGGTCTTACCACAAACCTTTGGTGGGTCATCAAGTACTCTGACATTAATCTGTCTTTCTTTTAGGAAACCTTGTAGGTCTCTCTGATCAAAAGCTCATTGTGGATGATAGGGACATGCCAGTACTGGGAGTTACTGGTCAATTCCCACTAATCAAAGGAAGAAAAAGATAACTAATATATAAGAGTTAGAGAGAAGAGAGAGAGAGAGAGAGAGAGAGAGAGAGAGAGAGAGGCTGTAGAAGATTAAGGTCAGTCTTCATCATATACTCTGCAGTGTCTTCTGGCTCAGGTGTTCCCTCTAAGGGCCTGGTGCGGGTTCAGCCATTTGGTCTGCCCTTTAGGATGTAGAATTTCATGGTACCATTGCCATTTGAATCTACATTAGTGTTTCCCACCCCCTCCCTTGTCCTCCCCTCCCTCCCCACCCATCCTTTTGTCTAGTCCATGAGATGCTTGCTGGGTATGTAAAGCATCTTGGGTAGATGCAGGTTAGGTGCTGTAGATGAGTGAGACTATGTGGTAATTTTTATTTCTGTGATTGGATAAGTTCACTGAGAATGATCTTTTCTAGCTTCAACCATTTTTTCCTCAAATTTCATTGTGTCATTTTTTCTTACTGCTGTGTAGAATTCCATTGTGTAGATATACCACATCTTAGCTATCCATTCTTCTAGTGATGGACACCTGGGTTGATTCCAGCTCTCAGCTATTATGAATTGAGGCACTACAAACATGGTTGAGCAAATCTCTCTGGCCTGTGGTTTAATGGTTTTAGGGTAGATGCCCAGTAAGGGAATAACTGGGTCTGTTGGTATCTCTATAGTCAGCTTTTTCAGGAGTCTCCATATTGCTTTCCAATGTGGTTGTACCATCTTACATTCCCACCAACATTGGCTAATAAGAAAACTGATATACCCTCACTCTTCAGAAGAAGAGTATATTTTGCTGTGCTTTTGCTTAAATCCCTCACTAGGCTTGTTTGGCCTGGCTCCTGTGCCACCATCTTACCCAGAAGTCTGCTTTGAGAGTATAAAATTAAGACATGTTACAACATCTAGAACACCAAAGATACATGTGACGATAATAGACATCTGAACATTGGGCCTCGGTGGAGAATCATGGCTGTTTTTTGCTGCTGTCACCACTTACAGGACACCTACCAAAAAATTACAGCATTTTGTTGTCCTACCTGAACTAACACAATTTACCTATAATATTTTCTTTAAAAATGGCTTATATGGGCTGGGGAGATGGCTTAGCAGTTAAGGCTCTTGTCTGCAAAGCCAGAGAACCTTGGTTCTAACCCCAGTACCCATGTAAGCCAGATTCACAAAGTGGCACATGTGTCTGGAGTTTCTTTGCAGTTACCAAAGGCCCTGGTGTGCCTATTCTCTCTCTCTCTCTCTCTCTCTCTCTCTCTCTCTCTCTCTCTCTCTCTCTCTCTCTCTCCCTCCCTCTCTCTCCCTCTCTCTCCCTTTCTCCCTATTTCCCTCTCTCAAGTAAATAAATAAAAATAAAATTTATATGTATATTTTTAAATGGCCCATATGCTCACTTTGGGAGTATCCACAGAAAAGCAGTTTATGAGGACTAGGCTAGTAGCTAAGGCTACTATTATCACCAACAGCTGATACACAAAGCTGGGTATTTTAGACAGCTTTGTTCTAACCATGTTTCAGTCATCTAATCTCCAGGAATTCTAACATGGTTCACTCTCCACTTAATTCAGCAATTAGACATTTTACAGCTTCTTATCAACCTTGTATTGCTTTTTTAATGACAGCTAGATTTTTACTTAATTAAAATTCATGGAGGAAAAGCACACTTTTTACTGTATTTACTAGGTCCCAGGTTTGTTCCTATGTTGAAGAAAATTTCTACATATTTAGCAGATCCATTATAATCAGGCAGATATTTGTAGAAACATTTTGTTCTCAATCACAAAATTGAATCATAATCATCTTTGGCAGGAAGCCAGAAGTCCATTTAAAGCAATATCTTAAGATAAAGCTGAATTACTCTTATGTCTCTAAGCATGGAGAAAAAGTTCAGGGAAATTGTAATCAAGTGAAAGTTCTGTCTCAAATTCTAAATCATAGAACTGTTTTCTATAGAGGAACACTAGTGAAGGACTTTCTTTTAATATAGAATATTTTGTAATTTTATTTATTTGAGAGAAGAAGAGAGAGAGAGAAAATGGGCATACCAGGGCCTTCAGCTGCTGAAAACTGTGCCACCTTGTGCATCTGGCTTATGTGGGTCCTGGGTTCTTTGGCTTTGCAGGCAAGTACCTTAACCACTGAGCAATATCTCCAGCCCTAGCAAAGAACGTTCTTGGTAGCTTATTATTTACATTTAGATATGGTATTGATCAAAATATATCTTCTGAGACATTGATATTGTGGTGTTTGAATGTAAAATATCCCTCATAGCTGCCCATGTTTGGGAATAAGCCTCATACATAATAGCCAGCTTGTAGAAAGTTTGAAAAGTAAAACCTTGCTGGAGGAGGTATGTTGGTTGGAGTAGGCCTTGTGATTTATTACTCATTCATAGTTCAATGTTACTGCTTTCTACCTGCTGATATGACAAGACATCATACTTGGCTGCCTGCTTGTACAAAGCTTTCCTACTTATGAAGAAACTTTCCCATTAAATTGTAATCTGGAAATAAACACTTTGTATCCAGCAACTGCTGTTGTTTGGGTGCTTTATCCAAGCAAAGGAAAGATAAATATATAAACATGGAAGGAACACATTTGTTTCATAATGATGATCAACTTTGTTTAGAAGTTATCTACTACCTCCACTCCATAGTATGTCCCAGTGTGTCATACACATGATCATAAGATATTCTAACTAGAGAAAAGGACCACTTTTAGTTGACTTTCACTGCAGCCTATCTAGACTATTGGGTTAGAAATTGCAGAGGTTGGAGCCCTGGAGCAGTGAGTTACTGAGATCAGCTTCACTGTTTTTGTTTGTTTGTTTTCATCCTTAATTTTCAATTCTGGGCCTGTTTTATGTTCAATGCTTATCACACTTTTAGTGAATGAACAGTAAATTTTTAAATAATTGGCAAAAATTGTCATATGCAAGATAAATTCCAGCAATTCCAAGACTAAGGGAGGATAAATATAGACTTCTTAAATTATCTGAACATCAATAGTATGTAATGGCTCTCAAAATTGTAGAATTTTTACAGATTGGAATCTAGGATTTACACAGCTTTGCTGCAAAGAAAGGTTATCTTTTCAAGGGAGTCTGTCTGGAGATGCATGACTGTTAAAGAGCATGCATACAGAGAGTAACTATCCAGGAGATTGTTGAAGCCAATCTTGAACACAGCAGACTGAATCTCTATGACAGAGGATGATGACAGAAGGATGATATGACACTGACTCATATAACTCATCACATAACTCATTCCACATACAGGCTCTTCTAGAGGTAAAGCCATCACAGCTTCAGAAAAGGATAACGAGTCTTCAGTATAGAAATTCAAAAGTCATGATAATGGAATGCATTTTATATTGTCCTGTGCACTGGACTTTAGGGTACATGGTTGTTGCAGTCTGGTTTGCATTGCTGGTAGAAATCACCCAACCAAGAGCAGCTTCTGGGAAAAAGAGATTTATTTTGGCTTACAGGCTCGAGGGGAAGCTCCATGATGGCAGGGGAAAACGATGGCATGAGCAGAGGGTGGACATCACCACCTGGCCAACATAAGGTGGACCACAGCAACAGGAGGGTGTGCTAAGCACTGGCATGGGGAAACTGGCTATAAAGCCCATAAGCCTGCCCCCAACAATACACTGTCTCTCCAGGAGGCATTAATTCCCAAATCTCCATCAGCTGGGAACCTAGCATTCAGAACACCTAAGTTTATGGGGGACACCTGAATCAAACCACCACATTCCGCCCCTGGCCCCCATAAACTGATACCATACATGATGTAAAATACAATGCATTCAGTCTGACTTTAAAAGTCCCATAGTTTTTATCAATCCCAATGGTGTTCAAACATTCCCATAGTCCAAGATCTTTTAACTGAGCCATACCAAAAAATAACCTTAAAAAACCCAATAATGGCACAGAATAAATATTCACACTGCAAAAGATGGCATTGGGCATAGCAAAGAAACATTCAACCAATACAAGATTTAAAACAACCAGAGCAAATATCAAACTCTGTAGCTTCAAGTCCAGCAACTCTAACCAGTGACAAATCTTCAAGTCTAATAACTCTATGGTTAGAATTGCTGGTCAACAAGTCTCTGGCATTCCAATTCTGCCCCTCCAGCTAGGCTCCTCACAGTCCTGGGAAACTTCATCAGGCCGGCAGCTCCTTGGCAGCCATCTCATGGTACTGGCATCTCCACTGGGTCTCCAGTGCAAGCCATGGTTCATCCTCATGGCCCCATGGGGTCTCTATGCAGGCAACCAGCAAACCTGCTTCACACTGCCTATGGCCATTTCCAAGACACAAGACTGCGTTGCAGACTCAATGACCCTCTTTCCAGCATTTCTTATACTCCACGATACCAGGTAGGGTGCCAATTTGTTAATCCAGGGGGGAATAAAGCAGACTTTGAAGAACAGGACACTCCTTGAGAACTCAGGCTCCTTCAAAAGAGTCTACATTCTTCTTATTGCCCCAGCACAGGTCAGCTAGCCCAGTCTCAAAAGTTGTAATCTCTCAGTTGCAGCTGAATGGACAAGAGTTCATCCAAAGATTTTTCTTTCTGTGCCATATCCCTCTGCTCACACCAGTTCATTTCTATGCAAAGTAACCCTGCACAACTTCTCAGGACATGGGCATAAGAGCAAGCTTCTCACACAAACTGCTAGCCCAGTCCAAGCACAGCTCTTTCTCACCCTCATGAGCCAAACATCACAGTCCATAGTTCTGACCAGAATAGTCCATCTAGCTGTACTTAAAATACTACAAGGCATCTCTTAGGCCAAGGTTTCAACTCCTTCCACTTTCCTCTTGAAAATCAGCTCCAAAAAGGCTGAATCCACATAGTCAGGTGTCTAGCAGCATTCCCACTCCTCGGTACCACTTTACTGTTGCAGTCCGGTTCGCATTGCTGGTAGAAATCACCCAACCAAGAGCAGCTTCTGGGAAAAAGAGATTTATTTTGGCTTACAGGCTCGAGGGGAAGCTCCACAATGGCAGGGGAAAACGATGACATGAGCAGAGGGTGGACATCACCACCTGGCCAACATAAGGTGGACCACAGCAACAGGAGGGTGTGCCAAACACTCGCATGGGGAAACTGGTTATAAAGCCCATAAGTCCATCCCCAACCATACACTCCCTCCAGGAGGCATTAATTCCCAAATCTCCATCAGCTGGGAACCTAGCATTCAGAACACCTAAGTTTATAGGGGACACCTGAATCAAACCACCACAATAGTCATCTCCTTTCTTTTGGGGGAACTTGGTTTTATAATTCAAAATGTATATTTCAAGGATGCCACAGAGAAGCATAAGAAATTAGGTAGCTTCTGTTTTAGTCATGTTGGCTCATCTTTCTTTGGCTATCTACATTATTTCATTTACTAAAATATCTATTCTAAACTACTAGAGAGAAAAAATAAAACAGTAAAAAATATTTAGGAGTCATAAATAATGATTACACAAGAGTGACTATAAATAGTACATAGTTAAAAGAGTTTGTATTTTACCAAGCTTTGGATTATAAAATACTTATCAAGACTCTCAATTTAGCCCCCTATAATTTTCTAAAAGTTACCAGTTTATTAGGTGTGAAAATTAAATTATGAAATACCATTATGTTAAGTACTAGGTAAACTGTAGTTACATAGTGGATGAGATGTACTATTTTGTTGGTGATGGTATTGTCATTGTTATCATTAGGCAGAAACCATAAAGGAAACTAATTTACCTAGATGATACCAATGTACTACTATGTACATGAATAAATGCAAACATTTCTGAATGTAATCCAGTGTTAATTCACCTCTATCTGGAAAGTTCAAAGAACATTTGATTCTAAAATATTTGGTAGATAAATTCTATTTAAATTTGAATTATTTTATAAGCTATAAGTCACATTTTGTGATCTTTTTACCCATAGTATAAAGCAACATATGATTGGGAATGAAATTTTATATGCTAATGGAAGTCAAATTTAAAATTTCTATGATCAGGGAAACCTTCATCATGTTGTGATAGGATTTCCATAGACACAATCATACATGAGAAAATGTCAATATCACAGTGTTGTGATAAGTAAAGAAGGTAAAGCATTTGATAATATGTATATTACTATACAGAGAATTTGAGTTTATCATGTAGTAGTAGTTTCCTAATTCAATTTATTTTTTTTCTTATGAAAGATTATGATCATTTCAAGAAAACAAACTTACTAATTACTTTTTATGTATATCACAATATCTAAAGGTTTTATTTATTTATTTATTTTGCTTTTTCAAGGTAGGAGGTAGGGTTTCATCCTAGACCAGGCTGACCTGGAATTTACTGCATACTCTCAACATGACCTAGAACTCACAGTGATCCTCTTACCTCTGCCTCCCAAGTGCTGGGTTAAAGGTGTGCACCACCATACCCAGCTCTTCTAAAGGTTAATTATTGATAATTATTTTTCTATTGTCTGATTTAAATGCTTCATAAGAAATCAGTTCTTTCAATGTTATGAAAGCCATTTTCAAAGTCATTAATTCTTTCATAGTTTACTTACCAAAATTCAAGACTTAGTTTAATGGTCTCTTCTTAGCTATTAATCTGAGTACTTTGTTAAGACAATTTTCCACCACATTTTTGGTGAGGTCACTTTCTTTTCCTTCCATGAATGTGTATTTTCTTCTTATTTCACATTTTGCATATTCTTATAGTTCAAACTCATGTTCATTTCTCTTCAATTGTTCTTTAATAATTATGGATGAATTCTAATAATATATTTTTTAGGAATTAATTTGAATGTAGCATTTCTGTGAAAGGAGAGAGAATCAAAAAGGGAAGGTGAATATATTTTCAGGAGTAGAGTTTTATATTCCATGTTGAAAATAGAAAATAAAAGAATCAAAGCAAGAAAGATGATTTATTGATGAAATTAATAAAATGCCAACTCAAAAGGAACATTTATTACACTTAAATAATTAATTATTAAAAGCAATTGTTCTTTGAAGAATATAATTATTACATATGGGGGTGTATATATATATACATGTATATACATGACATTATATATACCCTTCTATGTTTACTTTGATCAATATATTACTTTTTTCTAGAATGGTAAATTTAGAAAATTATTTTTCCTATTACTTACTTTGCATTACTAGAGTACTTACCTTAGTATAAATATCACAATTTCTCAAGCTAAAATTCCCATCCAAGTGCAAAACACAAATTGAAATTCCACACACAGTCAAGGTCACAAAATTCACTATCTTGGAAGCAAACCAGAAAAGAATATGTCCTTAAGGTTTGCTGGAAAACACCAACTGCTATTGCAGGGTAACAGCAGAGAGCCTCTAAATATTAGGAGTATTACACTGTGCTTTGCATGCTTTATAATTAAGACATAGTCCTGAATTATAAAACACTAAAACTAAATATGATAAGGTTGTTTTATTGTGATAAGAAGTGATTTTTGAAGAATAAGTTATGTATCATAAAAATAACTGTTATTGGGCATTTTGATGAATGTAAGTCTAATTAATGAAAAGGAATTGATATTTATGCCATTGCTTTTCTGCATTATGAAATTCATTGAAGACTTGTTATTTCCTCCTTATTGTTTACTTGCTTAATTTTAGACAGGATTTTTTTTTTTAAAATTGTTTTTGGTATTTTTATTTATTTATTTGAGAGTGAGAAAGAGGCAGGGTGGAGCGGGGAGAGAATGGGCATGCCAGGGCCTCCTGCCACTGCAAACAAACTCCAGATGCATGCGCCCCCTTTTGCATCTGTCTAACACGGATCCTGGGGAATCAAGGCTTGAACCCGGGTCCTTAGGCTTCACAGGCAACTGCTTAACCGCTAAGCCATCTTTCCAGCCCCAAAGTCAGGATTTTTAAAAAGTATAAATATTATTTAATACAATTCCAATTAAAATCCCTACAGTGTTCTTCACAGACATAGAAAAACAAATCTCAAATTTCATATGGAAAGGCAGAAGGCCTCACATATCCAAACATATCCTCAGCAAAAGAAATACCTCTGGTGGCATCACCATACCTGATCTAAAGCTATATTAAAAAGCCATAGTAATAAAAACAACATGGTACTGGCATAAAAACAGGAGTATAGACCAATGCAACAGACTTGAGGACATGGACTTTGGGTCAAGCAACTATACCTACTTGATATTCAACAAAGGTCCAAACAATATAGGCTGTAAAAAAGACTGCATCTTCACCAAATGGTGTTGGACAAACTGGATAACCACATGCAGGAAACTGAAACTTGATCCACACATTTCACCATGCACTACACTCAAATCCAAATGGATCAAAGACCTCAATATAAGACCAGAAACTCGACTACTACTGGAAGAAAATTTAAGAAGTGCTTTCCATGATATAGGAATGGAAAAACACTTTCTTAACAAAACCCCAGTAGCTCACAATCTTAAATAGTCGCTCAACCAATGGGATCATATGAAACTGAAGAGTTTCTTTACAGACAAGCATATAATAAGCAAAGCCAATAGATTACTCACAGAATGGGAGAAAATATTTATGGGTTATCCAACTGATAGAGGCCTAATCTCTAAAATCTATAAAGAACTCAAAAATCTAAACAGTAAGAAGTCAAAGACCCACTCACAAAATGGGGCAAAGAAATGAGCAGGCAGTTCACAGAGGAAGAAATACAAATGGCAAACACACACTTAAGAAAATGTTCATCATCCCTAATCATCAGGGAAATTCAAATTAAAACCACTATGAGATTCCACCTTACCCCAATAAGAATAGCAAACATCAAAGAATCAAACAAAAATAAATGCTGGCGAGGATGTGGAAAAGCAGAAACACTCATCCACTTTTGGTGGGAATGTAGGATGGTACAACCACCTTGGAAAGCAATATGGAGACTCCTGAAAAAGCTGACTACAGAAATACCAACAGACCCAGTTATTCCCTTACTGGGCATCTACTCTAAAACCTTCAAAACACAGGCCAGAGAGATTTGCTCAACCATGTTTGAGCAACTCAATTCATAATAGCTAAGAACTGGAAGCAACCCAGATGGCCATCACTAGAAGAATGGATAACTAAGATGTGGTATATCTACACAATGGAATTCTATACAGCAGTAAGAAAAATGACACAAAGAAATTTGAGGAAAAATGGTTGAACCTGGAAAAGATCATTCTCAGTGAACTTATCCAATCACAGAAAAAAAAAAAAAATGCCACATAGTCTCACTCATCTGCAGCACTTAACCTGAATCTACCCAAGATACCTTACACACCCAGAAAACATCTCATTGACTAGACACTAGGAAGGATGGGGAGGGAGGGGAGGGCATCGAAGGGGTGGGAAACATTAATCTAGCCCCACACTGCAATGGTACCATAAAATTCTACTTCCTAAAAGGTAGACCAAATGGCTGAACCTTCACTAGGCCCTTATAAGAAATAACTGAACCACAAGACACTGGAGAGGGTAGGATCAAGTTTAACCTAAATCCTCTACATCTTCCCTCCCGCACTCTCTCTCTCTCTCTCTCTCTCTCTCTCTCTCTCTCTCTCTCTCTCTCTCTCTCTCGCCTCTCTAACTCCTATATATTAGTTACCTTTTTCCCTCATTTTCTTAGGGGGCAATGACCTGTAACTCCCAGTACCAGCATTGGGCTATCACCCACAATTAGCTTTTGATCAGAGAAACCTACAAGGTTTCCTAAAAGAATGAAATATTTCTGTCAGAGTACTTACTTGATGACCCACCAAAGGTTAGTGGCAAGACCCTACTGCTGAAGACACCATATGCAGCTGACACGTAAAATGGAACGGCATGGCTGGAAGCCAGGAGAGAGTTAGTCCCCAGACAGTCAGCGTGTCTAGTGCCAGAAGGTGCTACATGGCTACTGGAGGAAATGACCAATATCTGTCCAAGCAACTCATGGTCCAACCTACGTAGCAGCAAATAACCTTTTGTGATGCCCACACAAGTGCAATAGTGGCACACAGCCATGGTGAGGAACCAACTGCTCTTTATTAGGCTAACTGATCCCCTCAGTGGTACAAGACCCAAAGCTAGAACTGGGAAACAAGTCAGAACTATATCCAAACATAAGCCCACTCTCCAATATCAAGCTACCATCAATCATGGCTAGAAGAGAGCCTACACCTATTAAACTCTCTATAAAAAAAGTAAGGGTAATCTCATTTGACCTGGTGCCAACTTACTCTCTGTTGGAGAATCTGCTTCTCTTTTTCAGATAGATGTAGATCCTAAGAAGAGAGCCACCCCATCATACCTCAATAGGGCCCTGACTGAAACTAAGGAAAATTGGTGAAACAAGCAAGGGTGCTGTTTTCCTGATGAACCGGATACCAGCACAAAGGGGGAAGGAGACCAACACAGAGAAAAATCAATGCCTACAGAATCAGAGAACCAGAGCCCCAGAGGCCCCCAACACCTCATCACTGAAGCAGACCAAAAATGAACCCAACATGGCTCAGGGAAATTTTGTGGAAGAGGGGTGGGAAGAATGTCAGAGCCACATGTTGGGTCATGATATGCAGAGACATTTATCATACCCATAACTGTGGGCTAACCCCACAATGCACGACCCATATACCTCAACAAGGAGGGGCCAATGGGTTGGGGGTAGGTCATGGGTGAGCCTAATAATGGTACCAACCTGCCTGTACTTGTAGAATAGAAAACTAATATAAATAAATAAGTATAAATATTAGATTTTTCATACTGAATATAGTATATGTAGTCTAGATTCTATATGACAAAAAAGCTCTCACTGATTAAATGTAGCCATGGCCATCTTTCCTGAGATTGTGTTATGTAAGACTCACTTATATTTTCATTATTAACATGTGAATTAACAGTTTCCCTTATCGATAAAATGCTAACCCTACTGCAGTGATATGAGAATTGTGAAAATAACCCTGCAAGACTCGATGAATGACACTTGCATAATGAAATAGAAATGGGTAGAAGGACTTCCTGACATCAAACAGGACTGCAAAAATAATATGAAACTTGACCATGGGGACAAAGTAGAAAATGGATGATTGGTCAGAAACTTCAGATCACATAGAAATATGTTATCAATATACATTAAGATTTATCATTAGTTCCATGCCAAGAAACTCAGAAGTCTATGACAAAAACACTTTGCAGGGCTGGAGAGATAGCTTAGCAGTTAAGATGCTTGCCTGCAAAGCTAAATAACCTCAGTTCGATCCCCCAGGACCCACTTAAGCCAGATGCACAAAGGGGAGCATGCATCTGGAGCTCGTTTGCAGTGGCTGGAGGCCTTGGTGTGCCTATTCTTCTCTCTCTCTCTCTCTCTCTCTCTCTCTCTCTCTCTCTCTCTCTCTCTCCCTTCTCTCTGTCTCCCTCTCCCTCTTTCCCTCTCTCCCTCTTTCCCTCTCTCAAATAAATAAATAAAAATAAAATAAGTAAAAAACACTCTGCAATTCAAATGAAGCCTCACAAAAACACATCAGTTTACTTTTGTTTCATTTTAACCACCAAGTGTATTTATTTATTTTTAAAATATTATTTACTTATTTGAGTGAGAGAGAGAGAGAGAGAGAGAGAGAGAGAGAGAGAGAGAGAGAGAAAGTTAAAATGGGCATGCCAGGACCTCCAGCCACTGCATATGATCCCCAGACTTATGCACCACCTTGTGCATCTGGCTCACATGTGGCATGACAGAGGGAACCTCAGTCCTTTGGATTTGCAAGCAAGTGCCTTAACTGCTAAGCCATCTTTTCATCCCCAAGTGTTTTTATTTTTATTTCGAACATTCATGTTACAAAATTACTTCAACAAACCCATGATCTTCCAGGAACTGAAACAATATAACTTTAGCAGTCAGGTGTCGTTTGGAAGCCTTCCATGATTTCATCTCATTCGATCTTATTACATACCTTAAAACAATCGCCAGCAGGAATTTTAGCATACAATTTTATTATCTGTAGGTATAATGGACAGTGTTAACATACAGACTGAATTAGCTAGTAGTAGACTGCACATTCATGCATATGGATTCTAAATCCCAGAATTCTAGCAGGGATCAAGATATTTTCATGAAGTCTCTTCATTCTCATAAAGAAACAACACTGAACTACTAATCACAGAAGCATGGGGTGCTGCTTACTACTAAACATGATGTCCTTTCAGGGTAGCTCTTAATTAGCTCCTCTCCACAGTTTTTAGTACATTTGTACTTTTTCATGTAAAACTGCTTTGGTCATTCACGTTCATTTCTTTCTAGTCACTTGTTATTTCTAAACATCACTTCACGCGAGTATGAGAGCAAAGACAGCAGCAGAATAAAGTGGTGCATGCCTTTCCTGACCCTTAAGAAAGAAGCTTAGCAGCATTGCATTTTTATTCCTCAGCAGATCTACAAAGTCATGCTAAGGTTCTTGAATTGTGTTTCTAGTTCTGCAGCAAGTTAATCTTCTTGGCACTATAGCCAGCTCCTAGAACAGAATGACAGTCTTACATCCATAATCACAGTTTCTGGTAACTCAACAGAGCCACAGGCCAAAATTCTCTCCCCAGACAGCCATGGGCCCAGACCCAAGACATTTAGAAGATCAATTGCAGTGAAGTTACAATTTCGTTGTTCAGAATGATTCATTCTTAAGTAAGGAAAGGTTTTTTTAAAAAAATCTCATGGTTTCTAAAATATATACCTTTCTAATTCTTCACAATGTTGGTAAACATCATATACAGTGGGGGAAAGAAAATTAATAGCAAAGAATAGTTTCAAAATTGCTAATAAGGGGCTGGAGAGATGGCTTAGCGGTTAAGCGCTTGCCTGTGAAGCCTAAAGACCCCGGTTCGAGGCTCGGTTCCCCAGGTCCCACGTTAGCCAGATGCACAAGGGGGCGCACGCGTCTGGAGTTCGTTTGCAGAGGCTGGAAGCCCTGGCGCGCCCATTCTCTCTCTCTCCCTCTATCTGTCTTTCTCTCTGTGTCTGTTGCTCTCAAATAAATAAATAAATATTTTTAAAAAATTGCTAATAAGCTGGGCATGATGGTGTACGCCTTTAATCCCAGCATTCGAGAGGCAGAGGTAGGAGGATCACCATGAGACCGAGGCCACCCTGAGACTGCATAGTGAATTCCAGGTCAGCCTGAGCTAGATGAAACCCTACCTTGAAAATAAACACTGCTACTAAAAGAATGGAAGAATAGTTTAATGTACAAATGGAAAGCTTAGCTAGGGGTGATCCTAGTGCAAATATTTAAGCTGTGTACAGGAGAAAAACTCTGGCCTTCCGTTAATTTCATATATTACATAATTTAATGAATCTAAAAAGAAAATTCAAAAGCTTAATAAACAAATATTTGTATTTACTCTCTAATCTACTAGGTTAGTAAACATGTTTGCCCTGTACCAATGTAAGTTTTCATGTGTAGAAAGGAGTGTTCAAGTTCTTCCATTTATAAGCAAGTAGAAGTTAGAAGGACTCAGTTGTATGCCTTTTAATTTGTACCTTCCAATAAGCAGGACTTTTTTATTTTTATTTTTTTAAAGAGTATTTTTTTAATTTGTTTTTCTTTCGAGGTAGGCTCACACTCTTTTTTTAATTTTTTTTTGTTTATTTTCATTTATTTATTTGAGAGCAACAGACAGAGAGTGAAAGAGGCAGATAGAGAGAGAGAGGGAGAATGGGTGTGCCGGGGCCTCCAGCTACTGCAAACCAACTCCAGACACACACGCCCCCTTGTGCATCTGGCTAATGTGGGTCCTGGGGAATCAAGCCTCAAAACAGTGTCCTCAGGCTTCACAGGCAAGTGCTTAACCACTAAGCCATCTCTCCAGCCCATAAGCAGGACTTTTAATAAGCAAATGTCCCCTGAGAGAACCTTATTCTAAAAATCCCATTCAACCATAATATTTTTAGTACAACTGTGAAATATGTCTAAAGAAAATTAGAATTTTAAATGATACAAATAAGTTGTCTCCTTTTATTTCACTTAGACAATAGCCATTTTCAGAGACTTTTCATGCTAAAATGATAGTACATGTCACTATGAACAGAGAACTTTTCTAATGGTATATGCTTTTGATTATTTACAAGTTGAATCTTTTTCTGGTATAATAGTGTAATGACCATTTTCCCATTATGGGTATTGATATATTATCATTGCCATATTCTATTTCAGTAGTGTTTGTGACTTTTGGAGTATGTGCACATAGTAATTCACAGTATCACAACACACATTGACACACACACACACACACACACACACACACTATCTGAAGGGGAAGAGCTCATGACACAGTATAGTGATCACAGAAAACATTCACTAGTGCTACTAGAACAAGCCCACCATATTCATTGTGGACCATGTCACTGAATTAATCAATTGAGTACAGTTCATTCACCTTTTTACTGTGAGATACTTGATGAATACTCTTACCATCTCATGCAATATTAGAAACCCACATTATTGGTAGTAGGCCTCTCACTTACACAGGTTTAATTGACACAACTTAAATGACCATTTTAGGTCATATTAGAATTTAGAGATGTAATGAAAAACTATTTCCTCTGTCATGTCTCTTAAAGAGATAATTGAAACTGCCAAGATAGCTCAGTTAGTAAAGTACTTGTCTTTAAAGCACAAGGATTTGAATTTGATACTCAGTATCAATGTAAATGCCAATATGGTACAGGTGGTAAATATCTATAATCCCAGCACTGGAAAGGCAGACAGGTAGATCCCAACAGCTCGCGGGTCAGCCAGTCTAGGGTGGTCTGTGAGCTTTATGCCAATCACACTGTTTCAAAAAGAAGTGGACAGTACAACTGAGGACAATGCCTGAGGTTGTCTTTTGGTCTCCATATTCAGGTGCACTTATGTGTATGCCCATCTGCACACACATGTATGCCCCCATATATATGAAGTCACTCTCTATCTATCTATCTCTTACACACACACACACAAATACAAACAAATTCTTATATGTTTGGGCTGGTCTGACAAACAGACTCTCTTGAATGACTTCTTTTGTTCTTTCATTCACTTTAATTTTCCTTTTTTTAAGAGTCTGATCATCCTGCTGCCATTTCCTGAATTCTAGGATTACGTACATGGACCAAAAAATACGGTTTATGGAGTGCTAGGGATCAGTGCCAGGGTCTTGTGCATAGCAGGTAAGCACTCTGCTCCTGAGCTACTTTCTCAGTCCTGAACATCCTAGCTTCATTTAGAGCCTGGGTAAAAGTTTTACTCCTCTCTCCTATCTTCATTGTTCATGTGCTGATAACTGTCATGGGAAAGTCAACATGTTAATGAATCAAAATGTAATTTTGTAAGAAAATCCCAAAATGACTTCTATAAATTGGAATAAATTCTCTGAGCCTAGAATATGAAAATGAAATTCTTCAACTCTCATGATGCTTCATTGATTCCACTGAACTTTTCAAAAGCATAAAATTGACCTTGAAATGTTCATACCTCAAAGCTGAAGGATAAATTTGAAGTTTTTTATTTCTGTTTTTGTCGCTAACTTATTGAGTCAACTGTGAAGATTTATGTACAGTCACTGTTTCTGTGAGGTATGGGAAGCATGCCACCCTTCCTGAGTACTTACTCACAGAGTCTACCATCTGTAGTCAATACATGAAGGCACAATTTCCCTCAGTTTGGAAGACTAGATACAAAGGAGGAGGGGAGAGATCATAATGATTGTACAAGATTTTAATTTTTCTTAGAATCTGAAAAACACTAATAGGAGAAATATAAAATCTCAGTATATCTGGAAGTGTCTTTGATGTTTCAAATCATAATTTAGATACTCAAGTAAAGTCTTCATTTTTCTACCTAATAGTAGTAGGAAGACTTTTGAAAGAATTAAGACTATATATTTCTTAAAAGAAATTCATTATGGTCATCAAGACACAAAGAATTTGGATTGTAGTTAAAAAGGCTTTTGTATTGCACTGGCCCCAAATGGAAGGAGCATCAGGGTATTGGTTGGCCAGGGAGAGGAAGACATCTGCACAAATAATTGATGAAACAAGACAAGAGAATTGCTACCTACAGTTACATGCACTTATAAGCTGAGAAATACACAAGCTCATACACATGATATATGGATAGTGTGATGATGAGAGTCATATTCCTTCGAATAAAAGGTTATTTCTAGGGCTACAAATCTAAACCAAAACTGCATCACCCCAGAAGCAGGAGGTCATGGTGTGCATTTGTAGGGAGCTTTCCATGGTACTGGATGATGCCTCATCTTTCTCTTCCTTCCTGAAGCCCTCTGTCCTACCATCTGTCTTTTCTTCCCTACATTAACCCTGTCCTATTCACTTGTGCTGTCATCAGTGACCTGCACTGACCTGCTACCTCTTCCTTCATGACTAGGCTTACCAAACAACAAACTTCATTAATTTTAACAACACAGCACATTTATCCTACCTGGGTTTGCCTGTGTTCTAGGCTTGACCTAGGTAACTCTAATTTCAATATGCTGTTATGGTTGAATATTTTAGCTACTGAGAGTTAGAACTTTGGAAAGCATATACCTGAGATAAAATCCTTCTTAGGAGTGCATTAATAAGGAAAGTCTTAGCAACAAATTGGTGTTTCTGTTTCTTCACCTGTGCAAAGAATGTAATAATCTTACTTCCTTGTATAATTTTAAGAACTGGATAACAGTATACTTAAAGAATCTAGAAGGTATCCTAGAAAAGCAACTAATTTATATGTATTTGAAACTATGTGTTCTCAATTACTGTATCATGATATATTATACAATATCTGCAATAGAAATACTGACACATGTGGTATCTTTCATCTATTTGAAGTACATGAGAAAATTTCAGAGTGTAATGACACCATTTATGCTGGAGGAAAAAATGTAATTTAGTTCTACCTGCTCAACATATATTTAAAAAGTGATTTTTAACTGATTGGATGCATGCAATAATAGAAAATGATTCAATATATGTCAAAGGTCATATAACTAAGTATGACACATTTGTTCAATATATTTGTCACTGATATTAGTATCTTCACTCAAATAAATTACTAGTGCTGAACATTTCACTTTTTGATAGTTTTGCCTGCATTGTTGGAATCAAGTTATTTCTCTCCTTGCTGTGACCAATTATCTGAAAAGAAGCAATTTGAGAGAAAGGGTTTGTGTCAGTTTACAGTTCCAGGAGACAAAGTACACCATGGAGGGGTAGACATGGCATCAGAGGCAAGAGGTCGCCAGTCACATTGTTTTTGAGGTCAGGAAGCAGAAAGAGATGTTCCTATGCAGTTCTCTCTCCATTTTATTCAGTCCAGGGCTTCAGACTAAGGAACAGTGCCACCCAGTGTTAGGGTGTGTCTTTCCACCTTAATTAACCTAATTTAGAAACTCCTTCAGGAACATTCCCAGAGATTTGTCTCCTAGCTGACTCTAGATACATAAAGATTACTGAGAAGGTAATGCATTATAAATATGTATGTGTGATTCAATTAAAAACAAAATATTGGTGTACTATCTGAATGGTTCAAAATCTTAGAGAAATCAAAAATAAAGAAAGAAGGAAAGGAAGGAAGGAAGGAAGGAAGGAAGGAAGGAAGGAAGGAAGGAAGGAAGGAAGGAAGGAGAGAACAAATAAAAAAGAAATAGAAGGAAGGAAGAAGGAAAAAAAGGAAAACCTTGAGAGCCAGCCAAGTGTGTAATCCCAACACTCAGGAGGCTAAGTTGGAGGATCGCCATCAGTTAGAGGCCAGCTTGGGCTATAGGGAAACCCTACCTTAAAAAGTATTAGATAAATATTTAATCCTGATTCATTAATGTTTGAGAAATTTATCCCTGTAGTAAATTATATTACACTTTTGATGTTCACTCACATTCAAAGTGTTCCAGTTTTTGTGTTGATCCACCTAAAAAGAACATGGCAAACTGAAAATTTTGAATGATAGCCATGTTCCATGAGAATGACAAAACAAACAAACAACCCAAGGTACACATCATCTTGTTCACTGTTGCCTACATTCATAATATTTTTGTAATACCTCCTAAATTGTATTGTTATATTATCACTGATAACAACTAATGTACCAGAAAGCTGGCAGTGGCTGTATAGACCTAATTGCTTGCTACAAGTTTATTTATTCATAAAATTTAAAAAGTATAAAATAATATATATGTGAGGCATAAATAAAATAAAAAGAACCACAAAATATGGAATCATGCAACCACCACCTTGAGAGACATCAACAACTGCTCTTTAAACCCTGACATTCATCCATTAGCTTTTTTTGCTGGTCATCTTTTTCAAGATAATATCAAGACTTATTTACAATTTTCAGCAATATAGTAAATTTTATGTATAAATATATAAAGGAGCATTTAGGTTTAGACATTTTGATAATTGATCATAGAATTTTTCCATAAGTATACTACATTTTGACATATGCATGTGTACACAATATATTCTGTGATATTCATCTGCTAACATACTTTGTTAGAAATACATACATGTTCATTAATAATCACCACTTCTTTGATGTATAGATTGAAAGAATATACCATTGTTTATAACAAAAATGAAACACGTAATGATATATTATCCTCAAAGAGAATTAAGGCAGATTATAATTTTTTCATATTACCAGTAATAAAAGAGCCTAGTGACTTTCATGCACATTTCTTTATGTAACTTTAGGGTATAATTAGGATAAATCATGATTTGTTTATCTTTATCTGCTCTCTTTTCTCTAAAATTCAGATTTTTTTCCTCAACGTGTTTATACCAATTTTAACTCCCAACAAAATCGTGTAAGTTTTCACATCTTTGACAGCATTTGGTTTTGTCAGATTATTAAATTTTTGACAATCTGGATATGAAATGCCATCTCATTATGTTTCTAATTTACATTTAATTTGCATTTCTCTGAGGGCCTGCCAAGCAGAGTACCAGACTTAGAGGAGGCATGAGACATAGCAGCTGCTTAAGAAGCCTCCAAAAGTAGAAAGGGGCCACAACCTCCCAGATTTTCCTTCCCATTAGTCTTCTGTTGGAAAAAAGGTTACTGAGAATGCAAAGTGAAGAAACATGGAGGAATAATTACCTGAAATACACAGTGAACAGAAAAAGGTCATACATGCATCTGAAATGTAGCATGATGACCACTGTTACAGCTCTGACATAGATAACTTGCTACTGAAAGTCTGTTTTACCAGAATATGCTGGACCATACATAAGGATATTATATATACATATGTACAAACATCTATGTTACAATATATGTTATAATAGCTGGATCATATGTTAAATACTTTTTGCATTTTTTATGGACAAACATCCTGACTTAGTGGCTACATCTAATTATATTCTACCAAAATTGACTATATTCTTCACCTTCCCTGGCCCAAAGTCTCACCAGCATTTATTTTTCTTGATGTCAACCATTCCAACAGGAGTGAGAGAATTTCAATATACTTTTGCTTTGCATTTATCCAAAGTTTAAACATGTTGAACTTATTTTTATGTGTGTATTGGGCATTTGTATTTCTTTTGAAGAGTGCTCTGTGGCTTTTTGTCAGTTTGATGATTGGATTATGTGTCTTTAGGTATTTAAATTTTTGAGCTCTTTATATATTCCTGATGATAACCTGTCAAATGACTAGCTGGCAATGATTTGCTTCTACTCTGTGGGTATTTTCTTATTGTATGCTGTGATGTTCAGAAGCTTTTAAATTTGATGCAATCCCCTCCCTTGTCAATCCTTACTATTATTTTCTCAGCAATTGTTGTCCTTTTCAGAAAGCCACTATCTATGCCTTCATTATGCACTGTTTCCCCTGGTTTTCCTCCAATAATTTTAAAGTTTCAAGTCTTATAATAAAGTCTTTGATCCATTTTTGTTGCCTTATTATTGGCATATGAGCTAAGGGTTACATTTCAATCACTGGCAAATATTTACCCAGTTTTCCTAGCAAGATTAAATATGAGTTAAGAGTGTAGAAACCTTTGACTTCCTAATTTGGGGGAAAATACTTACAGTATAATGTTGAGAATGATTTGTCATATATAGTATTTATTAGATAGTGGCCCTTTTGTTCTTACTCTCTTCAGCTTTTTCTGTGAAGGAAGAATATCAATTTTGTAACAGGCTTTTTCTGCATCTGAGATTATCATGTGATTTTCACCCTCAATTCTATTACATGCAATTTACTGATTTGTGTGTGGTAAACCAACCTTTCATTTCCAGGATGAAAACAACTTGTCAATGTTTGAAACATTTTTTAAATGTGCTTAGATTCAGTTGGTAAAAATTTTATTGAGGATTTCTCATTTATGATCATTATGGAAACAATATATTTTGAGGTATGACCTATCCATTTAAAATCATTTCTTCAATAGATGCTTATGTTAATATTTATTTTATTCTGTATAGATTATTCCTGTTTTCACATCAACTTTGATGTTTCTGTAATCATTCCTTCTTGTGCTTTCTTATTATTGCTTACTTCATCATCTATACATGATGATAATGGAAAATTCATGTTTTCTCTTTATGTTTTAGCCTACATAAACTACCCTATTAACTCAAAGCTATATGAACTTCTGATTTTTCCAGGAAACCCTAGGGGGGATTTATCCATATACGCATAGTAGTTTACAAGCAAAAATAAGTATCAAGCTGGAGAAATAACTTATCAGTTAAGGTACTTACCTGCTTAATCCAAAGACCAAGGTTCAATTCCCCATGACCCATTTAAGCCCAATGCACAAGGTGGTGTATGCATCTGGAATGCATCTGGTGTATCCATTCTTTTTTAGTGTCTGGAAACCCTGGCATGCCCACTTTCACTCTTTCTATCTGCCTTTCTCTCAAAATATGTACATAAGATAGTTAAAAATAAATAAATGTGATTAGTACTGATAAAAATGAAAGACTGTCATACTGGGTTTATATATAGTATGCAGTTTTAGATAAGTCCATTAAGGAAAGAGAATAAATTCAACTTTGTTTTATTATATAACTCTACCTGCTGCTCTTTCTATTTCCTCCAGAACACAGATCACAGGAGTATGAAGTATTTTGTTATCCAAAATTTACTTGATTCTGTTTTTGCATTATAAATATCCACAGTTTCTTTTTTTTTTTAATTTTCTCATTTAAAAAAAAGATTTATTTATTTGAGAGAGAAAGAGGTAGATGGAGAGAGAGAGAGAATGGACATGCCAGGGCCTCTAGTAACTGCAAACAAACTCCAGACGCATACCCTACCCTATGTATCTGGTTTTTGTGGGCACTGGGGAATTGAACCTGAGTCCGTAGGCTTTGCAGGCAAGTGCCTTAACCACCAAATCATCTCTCCAGCCCTCTTTTGTCCTCCTACCTCAGCCTCCTGAATGCTGGGATTAAAAGCGTGCGCCACCACACCCGGCTTTCTTTTGCCATATTTTATTTATTTGCTTATTTTTATTTAGCAGTGACAAGGCTCAAACTCAAAGCTTAATGCATTCCAGGCCAATGTTCCTCCACTAGACCTCTACCTCCAGCCTTACCCCTTTCCCTTCAGGTTCACTTGGCAGTTTTCTTTCTTTTTTTTTTTTTTTTTTTTTTTTTGCTTTTCAAGGCAGGGTCTCACTCTAGCCCAGGCTGACCTGGAATTCACTATGTATTCTCACGGTGGCCTTCAACTCTTGGCAATCCTCGCGAGTGCAGGGATTAAAGGCGTGCGCCACAACACCCAGCTAATTTGGCAGTTTTCTGATCTCAGCATTCCGTACTAAGAACCTGATCCTCGCATTCTTGTTTGGGAACTTGCTCTGATTCATATGAGGTTGACTCCCTTTCCTGGGGTGCAGGGGGCATCATCCTTCATTCCAGCCCCAGCTCAGCTCAGCTGGACCCACCTCTAGCAAGAAAGTAAGCGCTTCTGGTTTCCAAGGCGCCTGATTTTTCTTCTTCTTTAGCCCCAGATGAAAGTCCAGTTTAAGAGTTTTAACAACTGGTTTGTTGTAAGAGATTAATTTAGGAAGTAGAGTCACAGTCCTTGTTGCTCTTCTGCTCTTATGTCTAGGGTTGGTGGCCTCGTTTTTCTTTTGAGGATAAATCTCATTGATGTAATCCTCACTCCGTCTTCAGGAGAACTGCCGCCGGGGTAGTTTGTGGTGCCACGATCGCATCTACGTCTCCTCTGCCCCGTTCCTCTTGATCCTGATGGCATCCGCTCCGCCTTTGTTAACACCACAAGGACTAATTTTGGTTCAGAAGATGGAAAATGCTCGAAGGGGCTTTTTTTTTTTTCCCCCAACAGCCAAATCATTTTTTTAATTTGCAAGCAGAGAGGAGTGTTGGGGAGAGAATCGGCACGCCAGGGCCTCCAGCCACTGCAAATGAACTCATCCACAGTTTCTTGAATATGGTAATCATCTTATGTAATCTTGACCCTCTCCTTACCCTTCTTGTCATTTGCCTCCGAAAAGATGTCAGACTACTAAGGTTTTCATATAGTGCCATATCTGGAAATTATAGAGTAGTCTAAGGTCCAAGCACAGGAAGTATATAAATTTTTGTCACTGCTCTCAGATGAATTAACATTTCCTATTAATTCTCTTATCATTTTCATGCTTAGTGGACGAATATAGATGTTGATAATGTCCATTCAGATAATTGAATATTTTCATAGGTTTTTAAATTGAAAATTTTATTTCAGTTTTCTTACAAATAAAAAATTCCATTAATTAGTAGAGACTTAATGGGTAAAGAAGTGGTGACTAATTTATGTGTTGTAGTGAAAATTAAGAAAAATTAAAATAGAAGAAAATATGTTTTGATGTATAAATTTATCTAGTATTATTTAACAGTATTATTATGCGTAGCTTTAGGTCAGATTTTACATATGAATGATATTTTTTGAACCATATGCCAAATGTTTAATTGCTGAGGAAATGAACTCAAGATTAAGCCACCTACCCAAGATCTTATAGTTACCTGCAGAATCAAGAGACAGTTTCCAGGTTTTGAATCCACTATCTTTCTTTCATGTACAAGAAGGGTAAACCCACAAAATGAAAATAAATTGATCAAGGGGGTCTACTGCCTTTTTCACCAGGAAAGCCAAATGATGGCCTGGTTTAAATATAGCAAAGCTACATACACGAAACAATGATATTCTTTTCTGACACTGGCTCAGTAATTATAAATAAGCTACTTAATTTAATTCAATTGCACTATTGTCACAGAAGGTTGAAGAAGACTGGGGAAAATATACCAGTAGCTATATCTATAAAATAAGAAAAGTATCTTGTTTTGTGTTTGATTTTAGCAGCCTCGTTCTGTTATACTACACAAATAGCATCAGATAAATGCTTCCATAATCTGAATAAAAGTTGCCTAGCAAAAACTATTTTTAGCTGGGCATAGTGGCACATGCCTTTAATCCCAGCACTCCGGAGGCTGAGGTAGGAGGATTGCTATCAGTTTGAAGCCAAACTGAGACTACATAGTACATTCGAGGTCAGCCTGGGCTAGGGCAAGACCCAACCTCAAAAAAATATACAACTTTTTTTAAAGTATTAAATTGGGACTTCCCACCAAGATGGTGACTGCCTAGCGGAGCTGCAAATCTGGGGGAAAGAAAGGCAAGACATTAAGGGTACACTAGGGAGAGCAATCTCCAATAGATTGTCGGTGAGCGCGCAAGGGGTGGGGGGAGAGGGTGGGGGGGCAGGGAATTGCAGATCCCCTTGCAGGCGGGTAGCCCACTCCTCCCACAAATGGATGCCATGTGCACCTCTGAGCCCCTGCGCACAGATTGATCCCTGCAAGCGGAAGCTTAGACGACTCTGCACACTTGCCCATTTACTGCTCCATCCACTGCGCGTCCAGCGAATCCTGGCAATAACAGGGAATCCCTGATTCCCTCAGGAGCAGGTAGCCCATCCTCCTCGCATCCACAGTGCAGCTGCATGCAGATCGCAAATCGATCCCTGAGTATGGAAGTTTAGACTGCTCCCCGCAATGGTTCACATACTGCTCCTGCTACTGCACATTCAGCAAGCCCAGTCCCACAGCAACTGCCACACAACCTCAGAATGTGTCTGTCGCTTGGCGCCAGCTCAGGTGCCATCCCCTACCAGTCTACCACACCAGCCATCCGCCACTGTCCTGTGGCCAGAGAGTGCAGACTGCTTCTGGGTCCCAGTGTTCCCAGCCAAGTTTGGGCTGCTTCAGTGCATGGTACCTCAGTGTCCCTCATAGCTGGAACACAGGCAGCTTTGGGGCATTACCGCTTGAGAATTCAGGCAACTTTGGTGCCCCTGCCAGGCAGTAGATAGGTGGTTTTGGCAAGTGAGAGCCAAAGCCCAGGCTTCTTGGCAACTGTCCCAGGCTGCCTCAGATTCCCATTGCACTTGAGCCCAGGATGATTCACCCATCTGCGTGCCCATACACTGTCCTGGGCAGACCACAGTGCAAAAGAAGTAGCATGAAAAATCAAATGCAAGAAAACCCAGTTAGATCACCCACTCCTACAATGAATACATCTAACCAAAACAGAGAAGAGTCATGAGGATCAGAACATCAAAATGAAGCTATGAGCAATACAACCCTGACCAACCTACTGGTAAAACTTGCAGGAAAGCAACAAAGGATCGATAATCATGTGGATGCTGCCATCACTAAGCTAGAAATAGTAGATAAGAAATTGGAAGGAGTCCAAAGAGAGTTAATAGTTTTGAGGAAGAGTGGAAAAAAGAAGACCTTAAAAATCAGCTGGCCATGCTAAATAAAGACATAAAGAAATGCAGGGATGAATTCCAAGAATCATCAAGAAAATTAGAAAATGATGTGAAAAGGGAGCTTGACAGAGGGATGGAAATGATACATAGAAAAGTAGTAGAAAATACAAACTTAACTGAACAAGTCCAAAACTCTCTAGAAACCCTCAAGAATACAGTCAGCCAAGAGGAGAATAGAAACTCTGATATGGAAGACAAGTTGGAAGAAACAGTTTAAGTTCAAAAGTTTCAGTAAGCTCAAAAGTTCCTGTGAACAGAACGTTTTGGGAATTGTGAGATACACATAAACTTCTTAATATCAGGATCATTGGAATACCAGAAGGAGAATAAATTCAGACCAAAGGCATGGAGAAATTATTTACCAAAATAATTGAAGAAAACTTCCCCAGTCTCTTACAAGAAAGGCCCGTCAACATACAAGAAGCCAACAGAACTCCAAACAGACCGGACCAAAGGAGAAACTCTCCAAGACATATTGTCATTAAGACTCTAAACATTGACACCAAAGAGAAAATTCTAAAATCAGCTAGGGAAAAACAGCACGCTACTTTTAAGGTAACCCCATCAGAATTACAGCAGACTTCTCAATGGAAACCCTGAAAGCTAGAAGGGACTAGAAAGAAACACTGCAAAGTCTAAGAACCTATGAATTCCAACCAAAACTACTCTACCCAGCAAAAGTATCCCTCATAATAGATGGTGAAAGATAAACTTTCCATAGCAAAACTCATCCTTACAACTATATGAACACAAAACCACACCTACAGCGAGTATTTTAAGAAATTATCCAAAGAGAAGAAGCAAATAATTAAACTCAAATGCCTACAAGAAGCAGATCATAATAACCAAACTCAGAGTAGGCACAAAAAACTTCAAAATCCATGAAAACAACAACACACATCTGCCATCACAATATGGCAGGGATTAAAACAAATCTCACAGTCATTACCCCCAATATTAATGGCCTTAATTCACCCATCAAGAGACACAAGCTAACAGGATGGATCAAAAAATGAGACCCCACAATCTATTGCCTTCAAGAAACCCAACTCACACTAAAGAGAGACACCTCCTCAGGGTGAAAGGGTGGAAAACAATATTCCAAGCAAATGGGAATAAGAAACAAGCAGGAGTAGCTAGATTAATATCGGATAAAATCTACTTCAAATCAAAAATAATTAAAAAATACAAAGAAGGCCACTTCCTACTTATCAAGGGTATGATACATGAAGAGGATATTACAATCTGTATGCAACTAACACAGGGGCATCACAGTTCATAAAACAAAACATTCTTAACAATAAAACAGAAATAATCACTAACAACATCATAGCTGGAGACTTCAACACACCATTTTCAGGAATAAACAGATCATCCAAACAGAAACTCAACAGGGAAGTAAGAGAGCTCAACAAAACCATAGATCACTTAGACCTAATAGACATCCACAGAACTTTCCATCCCAAATCCACAGACTACACATTCTTCTCAGCAGCCCATGGAATATTCTCTAAAATAGACCGTATACTGGGTCACAAAGACTGCCTCCACATATTTAGGAAGATTGACATAATTCCCTGCATGATATCAGATCACAATGCTATATTGCTAGAAATCAACAACAAAAGACCCACCAAGAATTCCAATGGCACGTGGAAACTGAACAGAACATTTTAAACAATAAATGGTTTGTAGATGAAATAAAAAATGAAGTTGCAGAATTCCTAGAATTGAATGACGATTGGAACACATTGTACCAAAACTTTTGGGACACAATGAAGGCAGTTCTCAGGGGAAAATTCATAGCACTGAATGCCTTCATAAAAAAGACAGAAAGGGGGCTGGAGAGATGGCTTAGCAGTTAAGTGCTCACCTGTGAAGCCTAAGGACCCCAGTTTGAGGCTCAGTTCCCCATGTCCCACGTTAGCCAGATGCACAATGGGGCACACACGTCTGGAGTTCATTTTCAGTGGATGGAAGCCCTGGTGCACCCATTCTCTCTCTCTTCCTCTATCTGTATTTCTCTCTATGTCTGTTGCTCTCAAATAAATAAATGAATAAATGAACAAAAAATTTAAAACAAAGACAGAAAGATCAAAAATCAATAACCTAACCATCCACCTAAAGGCACTGGAAAAACAAGAAAAATCCAACCCAAACAGCTCCAGAGGAAAGAAATAATTAAAATCAGAAGAGAAATTAATGAATTGGAAACCAAGGAAACAATTAAGACAATTGACAAAACAAGGAGTTGGATCTTTGAAAAAATAAACAAGATTGACAAACCCCTGGCCAACTTGATCAAACCAAAAAGGGAAAAGCTTCAAATTAACAAAATTCAAAACGAAAAAGGAGAGATCACAACAGACATAAGTGAAATCGGGAGAATCATCAGGACTTATTTCAAAAAACTCTACTCCACAAAATTGGATAATGTGGAGGAGATGGATAAATTCCTGGACACATACCATCTATCAAAGCTAAACTCAGAGCAGATTAATCACCTCAATGAACCCATCACACTCATAGAGATTGAAAAAGTAATAATAAAAAAAAAAAGAAGAGTCCAAGACCAGATGGCTTCTCAGCTGAATTCTATCAAACCTTCATGGAAGAACTCAAAGCAATCTTCCTCAAACTGTGCCACACATTTGGAGAACAGGGAAAGTTACCCAAGTCCATTTATGAATCTAGTATTACCCTAATTCCAAAACCAGGCAGAGATGCCACAAGAAAAGAAAACTACCAGCCTATTTCCCTGATGAACTTACATGCAAAGATCCTGAAGAAAATCCTTGCAAACCGAAACCAAAATCACATCAAAAGTATTATCCACCTTGACCAAGTGGGATTCATCCCAGGAACAAAGGGGTGGTTCAACAAATGGAAATCTGTCAATGGAATTCACCACATAAACAAAGTTAAATATAAAAACCACATGATCATTTTCATAGATGCAGAGAAGGCCTTTAACAAGATACAACATCACTTCATGATCAAAACATTGGAGAGAATTGGCATAGTTCGTGTATTTCTTAACATAATAAAGGCAATATACAAAGCTCCGAAGGCCCAAATGATTCTTAGTGGAGAGAGACTGGAGGAATTCCCATAAGATCAGGAACAAGACAGGGTTGTCCTCTCTCACCTCTGCTTTTCAATATAGTTCTGGAAGTCCTAGCTCAGCAATAAGACAGGAGAAAGAAAGAAAAGGGATACAATTTTGTAAGGAAGAAGTTAAGTTAGCTCTATTCACTGATGACATGATTGTATATGTAAGAGATCCAAGAGACTCAATCCCAAAACCCTGAAGGTGATTAACTCCTATAGCAAAGTAGCAGGATACAAAATAAATGCACAAAAATCAGTAGCATTTCTATATGCAAATACAAAGATACAGAGAAAGAAATAAGGGACATAGTCCCATTTTCAATAGCAACAAAAACAACAACAAAAATACCTTGGAATAACGTTAACCAAGGAAGTGAAAGATCTCTTCAACAAAAACATAAAAACACTCAAAAAAAAAAAAAAATTGAGGAGGACTGGAGAAACTGAAAAGACCTCCCATACTCCTGGATAGGCAGAATTAACATTGTGAAGATGACAATACTACCAAAGGCTATATACATATTTAATGCAATTCCAATTGAAATCCCTACAGTGTTCTTCACAGAGATAGAAAAAAATGATCTCAAATTTCATATGGAAAGGCAAAATACCTCACATATCCAAAAGTATCCTCAGCAAAAGAAATACCTCTGGAGGCATTACCATACCTGATCTAAAGCTACACTACAAAGCCATAGTAATAAAAACAGCATGGTACTGGCATAAAAACAGGAGTATAGACGAATAGAGTAGACTTCAGGACCTGGACTTTGGGCCAAGCAACTATAGCTACTTGATATTGGACAAAGGCCTAAACAATATAGGTTGGAAAAAAGACAGCATCTTCAACAAATAGTGCTGGACAAACTGGATAACCACATGCAGGAAACTGAAACGTGATCCACACATTTCACCATGCACTACACTCAAATCCAAATGGATCAAAGACCTCAGTATAAGACCATAAACTCTACTACTACTGGAAGAAAATTTAGAAGGCCTTTCCATAATATAAGAATAGAAAAAGACTTCCTGAACAAAACCCCAGTAGCTCACTATCTTAAACAGTCACTCAACCAATGGGATCACATGAAGCTGAAGAGTTTCTTTACAGACAAGCATACAATAAGCAAAGCTGATAGATTGCCCACAGAATGAGAGAAAATATTTGTGGGTTATCCAACTGATAGAGACCTAATCTCTGGAATCTACAAGAACTCAAAAATCTAAACAGTAAGAAGTCAAATACACCACTCACAAAATGGGGCAAGGAGATGAACAGGAAGTTCACAGAAAAAGAAATACAAATGGCAAACACACACTTAAAATGTTCATCATCCCTAATCATCAGAGAAATGCAAATTAAAACAACTATGAGATTCCACCTTACCCCAATAAGCATAGCAAACATAAAAAAAATCTAACGAAAATAAATGCTGGCAAGGCTATGGAGAAGTAGGAACACTCATCCACTGTTGGTAGGAATGTAGGATGGTACAATCACTCTAGAAATCAATATGGAGACATCTGAAAAAGCTAACTATAGAGAGACCAACAGACCCAGTTATTCCCTAACTGGGCATCTACCCTAAAACCTTCAAACCACAGGCCACAGAGATTTGCTCAACCATGTTTGTAGTATCTCAATTCATAATAGCTAAGAGCTGGAATCAACCCAGATGTCTATCACTAGAAGAATGGATAACTAAGATGTGGTGTATCTACACAATGGCATTCTTTACAGCACTAAGAAAAAATGACACATTGAAATTTGAGGAAAAATGCTTGAACCTGCAACAGATTATTCTCAGTGAACTTACCCAATCACAGAAAAAAAAAAAAAATCTCCACATAGTCTCACTCATCTACAGCACCTAACCTGAATCTACCCAAGATACCTTGCATATCCAGCAAGCATCTTGTGGACTAGACACTAGGATGGATTGGGAGGGAGGGGAGAGTACCGAAGGGGTGGGAAACACAAATCTAGAGCCAAATGGCAATGGTACTCTATATGGTACTCAATGGCAATGGAAATTCTACTTCCTAAAAGGCAGATCAAATGTCTGAACTTTCACCAGGGCCTTACAGGGGACACCTGAACCATAAGACACTGGAGAGGGTAGGATCAAGGCTAACCTTAATCTTCTACATCTTTCCTCCCTTCCTCTCCTTCTCCCTCTTTCTCTCTCTTGTCTCTAACTCTTGTATATCAGTTATATTTTCATTTTCTTAGTAGGCACTGACCTGTAACTCCCATTATCAGCATGGGGCTATCATCCACAATGAGCTTTTGATCAGAAAGAAATACAATGTTTCCTAAAAGATAGACAGATTTCTGACAGAGTACTTGATGACCCACCAAAGGTTTGTGGTAAGACCCTACTGCTGAAGACACCATATGCAGTTGACACATAAAACGGAATGGCATGGCTGGAAGCTAGAAGAGAGTCAGTCCCCAGACAGTCAGTGTGTCTAGTGCCAGAAGGTGCTACAAGGGCAACTGGGGGAAAATGACCCATATCTGTCCAAGCAACTCATGGTCTAACCTACTTAGCAGCAAATAACCTGCTGTGATGCCCACACAAGTGCAATAGTGGCACACAGCCATGGTGAGGAACCAACTGCTCTTGATTTGGCTAACTGATCCCCTCAGTGGTATGGGACCCATAGCTGGAGCTGGGAAAAAAGTCAGAATCATATCCAAACATAAGACCACTCTCCAATATCAAGCTACCATCAATCATTGGCTACAAGAGGGTCTATACCTATTAAACTCTCCATGAAAAAAATAAGGGCCATCTCATTTGTCCTGGTGCTAACTCTCTGTTGGAGAATCTGCTTCTTTTTTTCAGATAGATGCAGATCCTAAGGAGAGAGCCACCCCATCATACCTCAAAAGGGCCCTGGCTTAAACTAAGAAAAAATGATGAAACAAGCAAGGGTGCTGTTGTCCTGATGAACCAGATACCAGCACAAGGGGGAAGGAGACCAACACAGAGAAAAATCAACTCCTACCAAACCAGAGAGCCAGAGCCTCAGAGGCCCCCAACACCTCATCACTGAAGCAGACCAAAAATGAGCCCAACATGGCTCAGGGAAATTTTGCAGAAGAGGGGGCAGAAAGAATGTCAGAGCCAAATGTTGGGTCATGGTATGCAGAGACATTTATCTTACCCATAACTTTGGGCTAACTCCACAATGCATGACCCATGTACCTCAACAAAGAGGGGCCAATGGGGAGGGGTAGGTCACAGATGAGCCTAATAATGGTACCAAACTGACTGTATTTGCTGAATACAAAACTAATTAATTTTTTAAAAAGTATTGAATTACCTATATTGAGAAAAAAAAAAACCTCACATTTGCCTGTTCATTCTCAGGACTATGTTGTCTAAGTGATCAGAGAGCTTACTAGCGCCACTTTTATTGGACAAAATAATGGGTTCCCTGCTGTGGTTTAAAGTTGATCAGGTTCCCCCAAGAATAATTAATGTTTCACTCACACATAGATTCTCCTTCTGAAGCAATTTTAATTCAATTGAACAAGCCAAAAGAATACACATCTATGTTAATTATTCCAAACATAATTATATTTCACCTGTATCATAGAATCAACTTGGTAATTACCAATTCCATAAGAAACTATGGAAGAATCAAAGTTTCTATGTTAAAAAGTGTCTGTTGTTTATATTGAATATAAATTATAGTTGTATAATGTTTGTAAGATCACTTTAAAAGAACTATGAAGTATGTACTTATGAGTTTTGTATCACTAAGCAGCATTTATCTGGAGCTCATATATTTGAATATCACCCTTATTAGAACCATAATATTTCATAAAACTATCATTGTAAATAACATAGAAACAACAGTGATAAATTAAGGAGGCAATTGAATAATAATATAAAATAATTCTAGTTTTGAGTTTCCTTATTTTATCTACTGATTCTTAAAAAAATGAAAATATAAGAGTTAGATGACAAAGAAATATATGTATTAGAGACTTTTATTCTTCTAGTAGGATAGGAGCTATTAGATCATAATGTCCATAATTTTGTCAATACAGAATTGTTTCCTATACCTACTTTGTCTGGCCTACCTAAATGGCTCAAGCAGAGGACTTTTACTTTGTACCTTAGGAAACAACTCCTCAGCCTAATAGACCTAATGAGGCTGCTGTCTTTTCTGTGATCATGACTCACAAATTTCCTATCCTCAATTTCATCCCATTACTTTGGGCTATTTTCTCTTCACTACCCTAAATTTTTCTTTTTTCTCCATTTTTTAAACTGTGCATATGCTGTCAAATGATTGAATTTCCCATTAGTCTTTTCACCAAATTAAATGAATATTGTCTTATAATCTCTGTCCATTAATAATTTCATTTAGACTATTAATAATTTTTATTGTTCTTTCATAAACTTTCATTTGTTCACATTTTTCCAGGTTGAGAAACATATATTTCTCCTCTTACTTCTGAGTAATGTGTGTATAAAATTTAAGCATTATTATTTTTGTCTAGCCCAATCTCACATCACATCTCACATTTTAGTCTAGCCTATTCCCACATGATTCTTTTATGTCTTATTCTTTAACATTTAAGCCTACAATTCATTATTCTAATTAAATAATTAATTATGCACTCAGTAGGGTAGGTTTTTTTCCTTGAAAATGTAATTCTCTTAAGTTTTACTGATGTTCTTCCTCTATGAGGCCCATAGCATACACTATAAATTTATGTATATTTATTTTTTAAAGTACATTTATTTAGCAAGGAACTCCATTTTCATAACAATCAGAAATCAAAACTGTCATCCAAGTTGAAGAATACAGAAGATTTTTTTTCTTTCTAAATTTTTCCTATAACAATGAACTACCTGTCATTAAATGTATGTAGAATTTTCAACTTAAAACTATTTCAAGAGAAGCTTAAACATTTATTAATATTATCAATTATTTCTCAGAATACCAAATATTGTTGCTTAAGATAGAGGGGCATTACATCCTTTCAGGGTCACATACAGAAAAGAGAATTCAAATATTTGGAAATGGAATAAAAACAAAAACAATAAATATTTATTAGGGGAAACATTTTAGCTCTAAATTCAGAACTCACAACACAAATTATTAGGAAATTGAGCTTCCTGATTGTGTGACCTCTGGAACCCCAACTCCCAAATGCACTGCTTCAGAAAGTGTTTACACAGAGTGAGTAGGCCAGAGCTCCTGGTTAATTCCCCACTTCCCAGTTTCCTAGTGGCTTGGTATGGCCTAGTACCTGTTTGTGTGTTGTGGAAGTAGGTCTTTTACTTAGGTTTCCTGATTGGCCACTGGGACCCCAGTTCCCTAGTCCCTTGAGCCAGAGGGTACATGGGCCACTGTGGGAACTTCCTTTTGGCCCTGGCTCCCCAGCTTCTCAGATCCCAGGTCAACAACTTCTGGACCCCTTGTGCGGAAGAGCACATGCAAGTGGAATAAGTAGGCTAGAGCTTCCAGTTTTCTAGGTACATTTGAAGTACTTGTTATCTCCACAATATACACATCTGTGATTATGACCCCATGCGATACTGATCTAGTTCACATTAAAAACAGAATACTCACTGAACATAAAGAAAGGACAAATACATGCTTTCCCCTAAAAAAATACTAAACTGTGCCCCAAAATAGGTAGACCACAATGCAATGAAAACCAGCAAACATCAGAAAACAGAGCTCTCCATAAAGATGCCTAATCTCACAATGGAAGCCTCCAGTTAAACCATAGAGATAACAAGAGAAATTGATTCCTGAATTGAAGACACAACAAGCGACATGACCCTGATCAAATGAAATGCTGAATGGGAAGCAAACCATCTAAACCAGAAATTAAATAAATGAAATTGAACAGAATCATTTCTTAGAGCACTCAACATTTGTCTTTAGGCTTAACTTAATTGGAAAAAAAAATCCAGAAAAGCCTTAAAATAGATATAAATGATTTGAAAGTGAGAAAACAAATAGAGGATCTCAATAATCAGCTAATTCAGCTTAATAAAGACAACATCACATGCAAGAATGAATTCCAGGAAACATCAACATAATCACACCTTGAACTAAAATTGTACCTCAAAAAAGAGATGGGCAGGATGCAAAATCACAAAACAGAAAACAAAAATCATATAGAAATTATGACAACTTCTCTAAAATCTGACACTAACAGAGTTACTCATGTGGAAAACAAAATGTCTGACCTGGAAGACAAGACAGAAAAAAGTGATTGGGAGATCAAAATGTTGCTAAGTTCAAAACATCATGTGAACAGAATATGAGGGACCTGTGGGATACCATAAAATGACCAAACATTCAGATCATGGGCATACCAGAAGGAGAGGAAATCCAGGCCAGAGGCATAAAGAACATATTCAACAAAATTATTGAAGAAAATTTTCCCAATTTCTCAAAAGAGAGGCCTGTAGAACAAAAAGATATAAGAAGCCCACAGAACTCCAACCAGACAGGATCAAAAAGAAACTCTGCAAGGCATATCATAGTTTAAACCCTTAACAATAACAAAAAAGAGAGTATGATAAAAGCATCAAGAGAGAAATAACTCACTACATATAAAAGCAATTCCATCAGAATTAGCTCAGATTTCTCAGTAGAAACCCTGAAAGCCAGAAGGGTCTGGAATGGAACACTTTAAAGTCTCAAAAGTATGGCTTCCAAATGAAGCTACTCTAACCAGCAAACCTATCCATCATAATAGATGGTGAAAAGAAAACTTTCCATGAAAAAAAAAAAATCAATTCTACAATTATATAAACACAAAACCAAATCTACTAGAATACTTCAGAGACCATGCCACACAGAAAAGTCAAACAACCAATCTCAAGAGCCTACAAGTAGAAGACAACAATAAGCCAAATTAAAGCAAGCTCAAAAATGTATATAACCCAAAAAAGCAACAAAGCTAATAAAGCACACTATCATAGCAGGGATTAAATCAAACCCCACAGTTGTAACCTTAAGTATTAATGGTCTTAAATCACCCATCAAAAGACACAAGTTAACAGGATAGATCAGAAAAATGAACCCTTCTATCTGCTATCTTCAAGGAATACATCTCAGCACTACAGACAGATACCTCCTCAGATTGAAAGGATGAAAAATGATATTCTAAGCAAATGGGAATAAGAAACAAGCAGGTCTTGGTATATCAATATCTGATACAATAGATTTCAAATCAAAAGTAATCAAAAAGGACAAAGAAGGCCACTTCTTACTTATCAAGGAAATGATGCAACATGAGGATATCACAATCATAAATCTATATGTACCAAGCACAGGTGCACCACAATTTATAAGACAAAACTTACTTGACAATAAAACAGAAATAAACACCAACACCATCAAAGTTTGAAGTTTTCAATACCCCACTATCATCAATGAACAGATCATCCAAGCAGAAAGTCAATAGGGGAATAACAGATCTGAACAACATCATAGGTCCTCTAGACGTAACAGACAGCTACAGAACTTTCCAACACAATTCTACAGAATAAACATTCTTTTCATCACCCCATGGAACCATCTCCAAAATAAGCCATTTATTAAGCCATAAACCATGTCTCCATAAACTCAGGAAAGTTGAAGTAACTTCTGGCATGATATCATATCACAATGTTTTAAAGCTAGAAACTAAAAAGAGAAATATCAGCAACTCCACCTGTTCCTGGAGACTGGACAACACATTTTTAAACAGTGAATAGGGGGTGTAATGAATCAAAAATTAAATTGTAAAATTTTAAGAATTGAATGATAATTAAAATACAACTTAGCAAAAATTATGGGACACAGTGAATGCAGTCTTAAATGGAAACTTCATAGTATTAAATTCTTTCATACCAAAGATGGAGAGATCTCAAATTAATAACATAACCGGCCTCCTGAAGGCATTTGAAAAACAGGAAGAATACAGTTGGAAAGAAATAACAAAGGTCAGAGCAGAAATTAATGAATTGGAAACATACAAAACAATTAAGAAAAATCAGTGAAACTAAGACATGGTTCTTAGAAAATATAAACAAGATTAATAAATTCCTGGCCATTTGATCAAGTGGACAAAAAAAAAGAAGTCTCAAATAAACAAAGTCAGAAATTAAAAAGTGGTCACAAAAGACATCAATCAATGCAACCGGATACTTAAGAAAATATTCAAAGAGAGACTGATTAAGAGGTGAAGAGAATATGATGGAGAGTGGAGTTTCGATGGGGAAAGTTGGGGGAGGGAGGAAATTAACATGGGATATTGTTTACAATCATGGATTTTGTCAATAAAAATAAATTAATTTAAATATAAAAGAAAACCTAAAAGAAAAAAAAGAAAATATACAGCACCCCTAAGCAGTAAGAAAATGCAAATTAAAACACCTATGAGATTCTACCTACTCCAGTAAGGATGGAAATCGTTTAAAAATCAAGCATCAACAAATAATGGCAAGAATGTGGGGAAAGAGGAACCCTCATTCACTATTGGTACCATTATGGAAGATTTCTGTAAAGGATGAATATCGAGCTACCAACATAACTGGTTATTCCCTTATTGGGCATTTATACTAAATTCTCCATGCTTCACTACAGAGATATTTGCTCAACCATGTTTATAGCTGCATAACTCATAGCTAAGAATTCCAATCAACCCAGGAGCCTATCTTTGACTGAATGGATAATGAAATTGTGGTCCATTTACACAATGGGATTCTACTCAGCAGTGAGTAAAAATGAAATTTTTAGAAAAATGGACAGACTTGTATCTGCTCATACTCAACAAACTCACACAACCACAGAAAGACAAATGCTATATCGTCTCACTTGTCAGTATTTCCTAACCTAGCCCAGCTCAAATTGCTGACATACCTAATAGGTAACTCAAGACCTAGACAATAAGGGTGGAAGGGTTTCTGGGGAGTGGGAATGAATGGTTGGGGAAAACAAATTCAAAATGAAATCCAAAATGAACTGCTACCAGAGATATCTTTATGCTTGAAGATAGACTAAAAGGCATAACCCTTAACAGGAGTAAAGGGGGAGCACCTGAAAACAAGAGGCCTGGAGAGGGTGGGATGAAGCCTAAAAGTAAAAATGTTTCTTGTCTCTAGTCTTTAATTCCCAGTACCAGAAATTGGTAGCTCCCATAATCAGCTATTGATTGGAAAGACCTATGAGGTCTCCAAAGCAAGATAGGCTTTGTCAAAGAACTTGATTACCCATATGAGGCAAAAGGTAAGACCTAATGCTGAAGACACCATATGCTGCCTATACAGAGCATGGAAATCCTGGCTAAAATCCAAAAGAGACCCAGTCCCCAGACAGTTAGCCCATATAGTGCTGGAAAGCACTACATGAGCTACTTGGGGAGAGAGGCCAACAATGGTCTGAGCAACCACAGGTCTAAGCTACTGCAAAGCAAACACCCTGACAAGATGTGCACACCAGTGCAATAGTAGCACACAGCCTTAGTGGACAACCAGTAGCTTGCTGATTGGCTAAGAGAAATGCTCAGTGTAAAGGAACCCATAACCAGAATTGGGAACCATATCAGAATCCTATGGAGACAAAGATCGTGCTCACCAGTGTCAAGCTCTCACTAGTCTTTTGGTAAAAGATGGGCTACATACATCAAATTCTCTCTAAATTATTAATGCTGATCCCATTTAAACTACACTGACTTCACTCTCTGTTGGGGAATCTGTTCTTCTTTCTCAGAAAATAGTGAGAGCCAAGGAGTTAAATCACTTCTTGCACTTCAGCCAAGGCCCAGGTGAAACTATAGAGGAATTGGGGAGATGAACAAGAGTTCTGCTTCCATGGCAAGCCTGACAATTTCTACCAGGGCAAAGAAGACAGACACTGAGGATGCTCAACACTTACCAAAGGAGAGATCCAGAGGATCTTAAGAGCTCATTACTGAAGTAGACTTAAAATACACCCACCACATCTCAGGGAATTCTGTGGAAGAGTGGGCAGAAAGATTGTAAGAGCTACAGGTTTTGAGACATCATGTCTCCCCCCCCAAAAAAAAAATGACTGCTGCTCCCAACATGCATAACACACAATCCAATGGGGAATACCTGCACCCCCACTGAGGAGGGTCCCCAGCAGAATGGGGGGCCAGGTATGAGGGAAGACAATTGTAGCAGATGGCTTCATGTTTGCTGAGATTAACTTCCAGACCAGGCACAGTTATTGAAGCTTACAGATCCAGGAGAAGTTCCATAATGACAGAAGAAACTGGCCTGCTTTCACAGGACCAAACACAGAGAGAAAAGCACAAGCCTAAAAACCAAAAGTCACACAATACAGCACACCTCAGGAACTCAAGCTAGGCACACTTTGCATATAATTAGATTGAAATCTCACACCTACCCCCACACCTTAAGATCCACCTAGTGACACTGCCTCCAGCCAAGTGGCTGAATATGCAAAATGCAAACAAATAAAACACTGAATAGATTGGGGGAGGGGCATCTACTCAAACTGCCCCTGGCCCCCAATAGATTTATAACCATCAAATGTTGTAAACTGTACTCAGTGTAATTTCGAAGGTCCCCATATTCTTGACCAATTTAAGATAGTAAGTCCTGTAAAATCAAACAAATACTTCCAACATTTTAAGGCACAGAAGAAACATTTTCAACTGGTATAATGCATAGCAAGGACAGACTAAAACAATGCAAATTCGACCACTATAATACCAACATCAAACTTCTTCAGTTCAAGTTCAATATAACCAGAGATTGACAGTCTCCAGATTTTCCAATTCTATTCCTCCAGTTGGGCAGAGCAGCCAGGGAACACTTCCATCCTAGACCAACAATGTGCTTTATGATAGCCCTTACACAGTCCTGGTATATCTAAAACATCTTCATGTCTCCATGCAAACCATGGTCCATCTTCCAAAGGCTCTTTCAGCCTATCAGGGCATCAGGCCATGACTGATGCCACATCTTAGCAGTGGCTCCCAGAACTAGGTGCAATTCACGACCACTCCTCACATTTTTCATGCTTCTGAAACCAATACCAGCTATGCAGGACACAGCCAAATTCTTAATTCAGGGACAAAATAAATAATAACCTTGAAAAGCAGTTTCCTTCTCCAGTCAGCTCTTTCCAAGAGTTTGCATTTCTATAATAGTCTTTCCTTAGGCATTTTTTCTATTGTTTTAATGTAAAGCAGTTGGGCCATCTTCCTTAAGATTGCTAATGAGTTTGACAATAGGTTCAGTAACCTAAGGCCAGTCTCAGTGCCTGTAATTTTAACTTGCTTGGGGTTTTCCAGCTTAAAAATCTTAAATCTCCCAGCCCAATTATCTTTAGCCAAGAACATCAGTCCATACAAATTTAACTTTGATCAAATTCTCTGGGCTTGGGCAGCAGGACATGGCCAGGTCTTATGCCAGTAGCCCAGGTTCCAGCAAAGTCCTCTGCAGTCTTTCCTTCCCCTTAGCAATTTCATAAGCCAAACCTTTAAGTTCAATACTGTCTGCACTCAAAATTCTCAAACTCTCAACATGATAGTCCATAAAACTTGGCTTACCACTCCAGAAGGCATCTTCAGTTGTAAGCACCAAATCCATGCCCATTCCTCCAAAACAAAAGATCAAAATCCACATGGTTGGGTTCATCTCACCCCACTCCTAGTACTAACTCCTGTAGCAGACAGCTTCATGTGTCCTGGGATGAACTTCCAGACTAGGGACAGTTATGGAGGAAGGAATTTATTGAAGTTTACAGATCCAGGGGAAGTTCCATAATGACAGAAGAAGCTGGCCTGCTTTCACAGGACCAAACACAGAGAGAGGAGAACAAGCCTAAAAGCCAGATACCACAGCAAACTCCAGCTAGGAACACTTTGCATATCATTACATTGAAATCTGACACCCTACAACACACCTTAAGATATAGCCAGTGACACTGCTTTTAGCCAGGTGGCTGAAGATGCAAACTACAAACTAATAAAACACTGAGTACATTGGGGGGCATCTATTCAAACTGCCACAACAGTTTACCAACACAGGATGAATCCATATATACTATGTTAATAATAATAAATAAAAATTAACAAAAAATAAAAAAGAACAAAAATGTGCTATGGGAGATGCTGAGGAGACATGGATCTAAATGGTTCCTTCACCTTAAAGGCAAAAAAAAGGTAACAGAATATGAAGTCCTATATAAATTCATTTACTTTGAATGCTTGGTCCCCAGCTGATAGTAATTTGGGAGGTGAAGTCTTGTTCGAGGGAATGTGTTACTGGGTGCCAGCATTGGGGTGTTATAGTCAGCTCCCTCCCACCAGAACTGGAATCACTTTGCTGCTGCTGTTTTCTACCTGCTGTAGCAGAATTGTTGTCCTGCCTCTGTTCATGCCATGCTGTCCCTTAACAACATGATCCTTCCCCTTGAGACTGTCAAATAAAAATAAAACCTTTCCTCCCATCAGCTGCCTTTGGCTGAATGCTTTGTCCTGGAAGCTAAAAGGTAACCAAAAAGCAGTAATTGGACTTTCCAGTGAGGGAATGCTGGACTGGTCTGAAGGGTGAGAGGAAAACAAATACCTTGCCAGGTGCTGGAAATGTACCCAGGGCAGTGATAGCTACCTCTGTAGAAGCTCTTCTCTTTCCATCTCTAAGTCTCCATTTCTCCAAAATGGTAAAAAATATATAGGAGAATAATTATCATAATCTAGAACCTGGACAAAAATATTGCACAACAATTTTTATATGTTGAACCTCTTGTGTACATTAAAGATATCCCTAGTTATATATCTATAGTAATAGGTAATATTTGGCAACTCAGCCTGAAGCAGATTGCAATATGGGCCATATCCTTCCTGCATGATGTAAGAGGATGGGAATGTGGCTCTTACAGTGGTGTTATAGTAGCTCTTTGTAAATTACAATTCCTTCTAAGCACAACCACAGGATGATTCAGAAGATACTTACCATGTGGTATTTCACAGGAGTAATTGATTTTCATGGATCAATGATTCATTGCAGAATGCCATAAAGCTTGAAAAGAGGTAACAAGGTTCAGTATACACATAAGTATACATGTTTATTATTGTGATTTTACTATATTTTTACTCAAAGTTCACTGAAATTCCACAATGCTGATGATAATGTTTAAAATATCTGTTTATCTATTCTGTTTATATATGATTCTTAAATACTGAAAAATATATGTCTACTTCCCAAAAGCTGGTCATTAGAAATTTACAGATCTTAGCAATGTGTTATTTATGTTTTTACTAAGTCACAAATAATTAATAAATATCTGCCTAGGACTGTTGCTAGCTATGGATTTTGGTAACATCCTTCAAAGAATTGTGTTCCTGTAAGAGATATGATCTTTACAATTCCTATAAATTTTGTTAATCTGTACTTTTATCAAGTATAGACTATCTCAGTAATGTATACTTACAAAAAAATTTAAACATGCATTATTAATTTATCTGTCTCCTAAATATTGTGTTTTAAATTTTGTAGAACAAGCAAAGTGATTTGTAGTCATGGTTTTGAAAATTTATTATTCATCGATTGCATCTATGTATATTTCCTGGTTCAATTATCTTTTAGGTGCTTTAACTTGTCTATAATCCTTCACTATCTTACCCTTTCTGTGACTATCACTTTCTTCTGTTTTAAAAATGTTATTTTTAGTAAGTTTGTTTGTTTTTATATATGGTAGGCAGTTGAGTCACATATGCCTGGTAGATGCTCTTCTATTAAACTACAACCCCAGAAATTTCATGGCATTTAGTGATCCATTGATCAGTATATAATTATAAAATTTGATAAATTTTACAATTATCAGTTTCAGTAGAGGTTAAATTTATTTCTTAATATCAATAATCTCATTTTTGTTTTATTTCTTTATTCTTTCTAAATTCATTTTTAGTATAGTTTATAAAATTAGCTTTATACAATGATCACTGTGACTCCTACATTGCCTTGACTTGGTATTACTATAGTAGATGGTATCTGTTTTATAAGAAATCTAAATAGCATTGTCAAATATCTGGATTTTGAAATGATTAAAATGGAATTTAAGACTATTCTTGTTTTGGAACTGTCATCTTTAGAACTTGATGATGTAGGCTGGGAGACAATGCAGGCATTCTGCTCTTTAGATTAATTACTAATTTAAATAGATTTTAGTTACTCATCCAGGCCTACCGCCCTGAATGCCTGAGATCAGAGAAGATCAGCAGTTCAGGTTCCTGTGATTATATAAAACAAAGAAATTCTACCATTTGTGAAATGTAAGGACTTTGAGATAAAATAAGTCCTACACAGAAGGATACATATGACATAAAATCATTTACATGAAGATAAGGTCACAACAAAACTCATAGAAAGGATGAATAAAATAAACTAGAGCTTTTGGAAATGAAAAAAAGAAGAAAACAATTCAATCATACTAGATTAATATGTCCTAGAAATCTGCTTGCTGTGTAGCATATTACCTATAGTTAACTATATTCTTGTGAATTTAGTAAATTATTGAGAGATGCATCTCATGGTAATTATTGTCTTTACAGACTCAGATATGCAAAAGTGTTTTAGTGGAGAAGGAAGCAGAAAGAACAATTTGGAAGTCATGTTTCCATTACCAAAGGGCATACATTAAATAGGTATAGCTATCTTAATTCAGTTAAGTTTTCAAAATTGCACAATTTTTTATTTATTAACTAATTAATTATTCTTATTAATTAGTTTTATACTCAGTGAATACAGTCAAGTTGGTACCATTTTTAGGCTTGTCCATGTCCTAACCTTCCCCCAGCCCCCTCCTTGTTGAGGTATATGGGTCATGCATTGTGGAGTTAGCCCACTGTTATGCGTAGGAGAAATGTCTCTGTGTATCATTACTCAACCTGTGGCTCTGACATTCTTTCTGCCCCCTCTTCAGCAATATTTCCCTGAGCTATGTTGGATTCATTTTTGGTCTGCTTCAGTGATGTGGTGTTGGGAGCCTCTGTGTCTATGGATATCTGATTTGGTAGGAGTTCATTGTTCTCTGTGTTGATCTCCTTCACCCTTGTGCTGGTACACTACCCGGTTCGCCAAGAAAATAGCACCCTTGCTTGCTTCACCAATTAATCGTAGTTTCATCTGGGGCCCTTTTGAAGTATGATGGGGTGGTTCTCTCCTTAGGATCTGCATCTATCCAAAAAAGAGAAGCAGATTCTCCAATGGAGAATAAAGTTAGCACCAGACAAATGGGATAACCCTTAATTTTTAGAGAGAATTTAATAGATGTAGGCCCTCTTGTAGCCCACTATTGGTGGTAGCTTGATAATGGAGAGCAGACTCATGTTTGGCTATTGTTTTGACTTGTTTCTTAGCTCCAGCTATGGGTCTCCTTCCACTGAGGGTATCAGTTAGCCAAATCAAGAGCAGCTGGTTTCCCACTATGGCTGTGCATCACTTTTGCTGTTGTGTGAGCATTACAACAGGTTATTTGCTGCTAAGTAGGTTAGACCATGAGTTTCTTGGACAGATATTGGTCATTTTCCTCCCAGTCTCCCATGTAGCACCTTCTGGCACTAGACGTGCTGACTGTCTGGGAACTGACTCTCTTCCAGCTTCCAGCCATACCTTTCCATTTTGCGTGCCAACCACATATGGTGTCTTCAGCAGTAGGGTCTTACCACTAACATTTGGTGGGTCATCAAGTAAGTACTCTGACAGAAATCTGTCTTTCTTTTAGGAAAACTTATAGGTCTCTCTGATCAAAAGCTCATTGTGGATGATAGCCACATGCTGGTACTGGGAGTTACAGGTCAGTGCCCACTAAGAGAAGGAAGAAAAAGATAACTAATATAAGAGAGTTAGAGAGAAGAGAGAGAGAGAGAGAGAGAGAGAGGCTGTAGAAGATTAAGGTCAGTCTTCATCATACCCTCTCCAGTGCCTTGTGGCTCAGATGTTCTCTCTAAGGGCTTTGTGAAGGTTCAACCATTTGGTCTGCCTTTTAGGATATAGAGTTTTATGGTGCCATGCCATTTGGGTCCAGATTTGCACAATTTTTTTTTTCAATTCAATATTATATTTGCTAGTGATTTCTATTCTATCCTGCATTAACCAATAGCCCATAGATAGCAGGTCACTTGCATAGCACATACTTATTTTTGTCTGAACTAATGTGTCTATTTTGGATCATCTGTAGCTTCATCCTTTAAATTAAATTCAGTGGCACCTAGTAGTCTCTGCGGAAAACAAAAATCTATAATCTGGTAATGGAAGAATAGCACAGTGAGGTACATGTTGGTTCATAGAAATTCTCCCCAAATTTTCACTAGTCATAGTTATTTACATAGAAATGTGTGACCTTTTTTACAAGATAGGAAATATATAGTCGACTTTACACCTTTTCTAACATTATAATCTTCTATTATACTTTTCTCATCCACTTTTTCCTTCAGTGCTTAGATTAGTTCTATATCCCCTCCATAAAGGAATGTGAAGTGTTCAGGTATAGAGAGAGGATTGCACTTCAGAATTGAGCTCTGTATAACAATACACATACTACATGTGGCCTATGACATGCATGTGTATGTGCACACATATTTTGTGTCACATCTTTTATAAATGTTTCTCAATGAGCAAATATATTTTACTAAAAATTTAGTAGTTGAATTAAATATTACAGTAATATTTAGTAAAATTTTTATTCAAAACTACACTCACTGAATTTTTCTCCTGCTCTCCTCATTTCACCCTCTCTGTGTATGCTTTCTACAGTTTTATGAGTTATGGGAGTTACAGGTCAGTGCCCACTGGAAGTGTACCTGGAAGACCTCATATATGAATCATGGCCACTGAGCTCAAACAAGCATGGTATAACTCTTGCTAGAAATTAGAGTAGTTAGGTTCAAAGTTCACAAGATATTCACTAAATGAGTGATCAATGGTAGTATTATTAAGCTACAAGAATCACAGAATTTTAATCTCAAAACATAACAGAGTAATAATTGCATACAACCTTCATTCTTTTTCTTGTTGAGATAGTATTTCAATCTGTAGCACATGCTGGTCCGGAATTTAATCCTTCTGCCTTGACCGCATAAGTGCTGAGATTACCAACATGAGTCAACTTGTATTCCTTCATCTGTTCTATAGCATACCTTTGGTCAATATTACTATATTTGTTAATGATATTTTCCCTCAGGTATATATCTTTGTTTCCTTACTAGTTTTGTATTCTAGTATGTGATGTATCCCTCTCAGGTTTTCTTTACTGTACACCAGTTCTCTCCTCCACCCTTTGTTATTGCTGTTGTTATTTCAATGTAAGACCTGCAATTTGATACTTTCCAGAGAGTACGCAGCAGAATGCTACCTGTCTTGATCATATCACAAAGACTGTCATTTCAGCCCAGCAGGTTTATTAGCCCTCACTTCACACCATTACCTTATATTAAGCTGATGATTGGCTTACACCTCCTAAGTGGTTCACATTGATTTCTGAACTTCATTTTCAAATGTCCTATTGCTCAGTGATACATTTTAACTTCTGTTTACACATTCTTTCCTAAGATTTGAGTTTATATTTCCTACTTAGTTGCTTTATTCTCAACTATGCATTTCATGGTGGTTGCTTTAGTGATAATTCTGTTAAGATTTATAAGATGCGGTTTGCAGTCTTGTGGCAGAACACTGAGGTTCATCTTAGGTTGACATAGATCATTCAACACATAAGTCTACCTGTTTAGTTAGAGACAAATGCACATAAATGTACTATTATCCAGAAAGTTTGTCTCTACTTGAATATAATGAAGAAAGTTCTTAATACGTACTAAAATGAAACCAAGGTAACATGCCTCTAAGGCAGTCTCACATTGTAAAAACTGTTTAATTTTTTAATTTGGTAAAAATTGCAAAGATTTGTTACATATAATTGTTTCTCAATGATACCATGTCATTGTCTATGCCTTAAAAGCTATTAAATGGTTGCCTATCATCACAAAACACAGATACTAATGATTACTAACAGGTTTAAACCATTCTCAGCCATGGCTATTTTCTTTCATCTTCAAATGTGGAAAAATTTTGCCTCTGTGGATAAAACAGAACAAAAATTCAAGTCTAAACATTTAATATATTTAATATATTGTATGTAAGCTTTCTTACATACAATTTACATACAACTCTATTAAGATTCTACAAGCCTCACCTTTAGTCTTGGCCCCTTTCCTAAAACTATTATTTTAGATTATATTAAACCTTACATTTCAGTTGTTCTAATCTTATCCTTGTTTTATTTATTTATTTGCAAGCAGAAAGACATACATAGAGAAGGAAAGAGAGAGGGTAAAGAGAAAGAGAGAGAGGTAGGGAGAAAATGGGCACACCAGGGCCTCTAGACACTACAAATTAATTTCAGATACATGCACCACTTTGTCTATCTGGCTTTACATGGGCACTGGGGAATTGAACACCAGTAGTTAAGCTTTGTAGACTCCTTAAATACTGATCAATCTCTCCATCCCTCATTACTTTTAATCTTAAGTATTAATTTAAAATGAATTTTCAAATTTTATTAATAGAACCTCCTATCCTTCAGAAGTTATAGTCTATTTTCAAAGACCAACACAGGGTTTTTTTTTAGTACCCCTAATTCTCCTAATCATTTTGCCAAGGTATTCACAACCTTGTTTTACCATCAATTCCCAGGTCAAAATGTACTCTTCAACTATCCTCTGGATTTTTTCTCTTTAGGTCATCTATCTACCTTTTAATCTCCACCTACTACTATTTACCATGTGAAGTGGAAGAACAGGCTGTTTATGAAGAAAACAGAACAGTCATTTAAAAATTAAGCTCTGTTGGCCAAAGTGATCTACTTATGTATACATTGAAAAGCATGACAATTTCATTCCCTGCCTTTAGACTTGATGCACACTGATTGCGTGTTTAAACGTTGCTCAAGAAACAAGTCCTTAGACCCAAGGAAATGGCTCAGTGGATGATTGTGTACTCTACAAGCATGAAGAATTTAATTTAATGTGTGGCCATCCAGGTCTGTATCTCTCGAGCTGAGTGTGATTGTAGACAGGAGGGAGGGTCACTAGGGGTCTCTAGTCAGCCAGTCTAACCAGAAGATAGTGAGCTACAGAGAGTCACTGAGAAACACTGTTTCTGGGAAATAGGGCAGAACAGTTAAAGGACACCTGATGTCTTTCTCTAGCCTCTGCACCTTATATAGGTGCATGCATTTGTACAGACAATATATGCACAAAGCATAAACAAATAACAAAAGAACAAAGTCTTTTTGGATAAGAATGACAGGAAAATACATATTCGGAATACTGAAGAAAGACACAATTTTATTTATAGGTCTGATTTTTGCTATTAACCTCCCAGCAGATGAACCAAAAATTATGTTTACTCTAATTCAATATTAAACTTTATTTTCTTCAATTCTCCCCCTTTTCAAGGGCTGATTGATGCATTCATCTATCTTTACCTTTGGATTTAAAAAGCTTTCCATTAATTTTTATGACGGAATTGTTTTATGTTTTAAGGTTGAAGTCAATAAAAGTACAGTTACACAAGTGTAATAGAAGTGCATACCCTTGGTAAGTAACCAATAGCAACCTGATTGGCTAGGAGATCTGATCAGTGGAAAGGAACACATATCCGGAAGTGGGAAACAGATCAGAATCTTATGGAGACAAAGATTATGCTCTCCAGTATCAAGCTCCCACGAGTCTTTGGCTAAAAGAGGGTTTAGAATACCTCAAATTCTACCTCAGTTAATAAGGCCTATCCCAGTTAACCTGTGCTGACATCACTCTCCATTGGAGAATATGTTTTGTTTTGTTTTGTTTTTTTTCTCCTATAGAAGACTTTGAAACCCCCGGAGGAGATAAACTAACCCTTGCACTTCAGCCAAGCCACAATTGAAATCACAGAGGAAATGGGGAGAGGAGCAAGAATGCAACATCAATGGTGAGCCTTAAAGTCAGCACCAGGGTGAAGGAGACAGACTCTGAGGATACTCAACACATACCAAAGCAGAGATCCAGAGGCTCTTAAGAGCTCACCACTGAAATAGATTTAAAACTCACCATCCAGGGCTCAGGGACCTTTGTGGAAGAGAGGGCAGAAAGATAGTACAAGGGCCACAGGGTGGGTCATAGCGCCCACAGGCATTGCCTTCCCCCAACAACTGACTGCTGCTCCCACAAAGCAAAGCCCACAACTCCATGGGGAGTACATGCAAACCCACCAGTAGGGTCCCCAGAGGAATGCAGCAGGAAGGAGAGAAAAGATGGTGCCAATTCATGATGTATCCATTTTAAGTATGTCCATAATCAGTAAATAAAGAACAAATGAATAAAATAGATGTTCAGTTAATACTCACTAAATGAGCTGATTAAACTTTTATAAAAGCTTAGGTTAGTCTAGGACAAAAGATAGCAATTTTACAGTCTTAGTGAATCAAATAATCTTAGTACAGGGATAAATTATAAAAACACATTCCTTAACACATTATGCATTATAAGTATGTCTTAAAGGTGTTTCTTTGCAAAGATGAGCTATGAAGTTTTACATATTCTAGAAATCGATTGACACAGATTTCTATTAAGAGTGTAACCAATTCAGTTTTGGAAAGACAAACCATAAAATCTGAACATTAGCTATGATATAAAAATACATGAACAAATGGATTAGTGTTAGTGGAAGTCAGTGTATGCATCTATATACTTACCCATTTCCCTTGATTCATCTCAAGATATACACTACAATTTATAAGCATTTTATACAGGGTTGCAATTCTTATGAGCTTTCATAAGTTGCTTGAAGGTTTTAATCACATTTTTCCTTAAAAATAGAAATATCCTCTGGAATCAAGCATTTGAATTAGAAGTCTCTATTATCACTCCCTAATTTCAAAGGACTATAACATAGGCCTGCCAAATTTCTTTTTTGCTTTGCTGTTTAATCTTTCAACTTTTTCCAAAGTCTTTCTTTTCCACACTTTTATTGTCAATGTTAATCTTGCCTGCTGTATAATCTGGCTTGAAATAGTGTAAAATAGTCTCTTCCACAAACCCTTCTTTGCCAAATTTGTTAGTGTTTTCAAAATTGTGAGCATTCTATTCATGGTGATCATCTTATTTAGGTCATCCATAATAGTTTTGAAGTCATATACTCAGGCTTGCCTTTCTAATGTAACTTTCTAATATAAATACATCTTCAGTTCATTATTTAATATAACATAGTATCCCGATTATAATTAGAAAAAAATAATGCTATTAATTATTGATTTAGACCTGCAAGTGATATACCATTTGAACAGTCTTAATTTTACTTTCTGTTTATGGAGCATAATTTAAAGATACTGATTTGCATTTTTACATAACAGAAATTTGGATAAATATTGAATTTAAAATATTTGCACAGTCTAACATCTATGGCTTTTAAGTGTCTTAACATCTCCCTATATATTTTGCAGGAAGGAAAAGTATATCAACTTTTTTAAATGGCTTCAATAGTAATTGAATAGCATTAATGTTCTATGATTTTATCACATTGAATGTTACATATTATCTTCATAAATTTACAGAACAAGCTAATTATACTAATGGCATACATACATATTCCACATGTGTTTGCTTTTCAACTCTTATAGAGTCACATTAGCAATAGCAAGGCACGGTCATCATGATCCAAGGACATAATGGAAATCAGTTTTTGAGAAAGCATATATTGTCCTTGAAACTACACTAACAAAATGAAGGGTTCAACAGCAGTTCAAGTAATAAAGAAGAAACCAAGGGTATTCCCACTGATCTAGGAAACATGACTACTCTTGTGGCTTTAATGTCATCATTTGCAGTTTTCTTTCTTTAGGAACTAAGGAATAACATGACATAATCATATTATAATATGTATAATCTTACTGATTTATTTTATATTTCATATAAGAAAAACTTGGATAAACAGATGAAATTTATTGAAAATTATAGAACTTTTTCTGCAAAATAAGTTGGGTTTGATATTCTGTTTAACTTGATATGCAAGACCCTAAGAATTTATCAGGAAGCAAAAAGGGATATCAGTACCTTATATAATAGAGTAACAGATTTATATAATGCTAACAGGATTGTTTTGTTTTTGTGTGCTATAGCACCTATCTATTCCTTAACTTTCTTATTCCATAAGCCTATGCAAGCTGCAATAGCTATATATGTAATCTCAGTTCTAGAAGATGGACATATAATAGAACCTTCAACTTGCACTTAGAAAGCTAATGATTATTTTCTCAGGTCCCTTTGGCTTACAGACTTGAAAGACAAGAAATATACTTCTTTTAAAACTGAATTGGACTGTAACCATTTTTTTCCCTCCTTTATTAAGTAATAATGATTTTGTCACTGATTAAAAAGTCATGCACTTTAATAAATGCTGATATTTTGATTTTTATCTTGAAATTTTATGTTAACTTTGTTATAAATTCGAAAATAAAATGTAATGTGGAATGAAGTGAATGCAATGGCAACCACGAGTAAAAGTCATTATTCCAAAAGTTATTTCAGAAACACAATAATAATTGGGGAATACAGGAAATTAATTATGATTAAATGCCAATGCTCCTATAATACCTTTTATGCCAGAATTAATGGTCATAGGTATGTTTCTACACCTGGTTGTGGGGAATGCTGCAACAATGCACACAAGAACACAGGAGGGGCTGTGTTCTAACCCTTACGGAGACACTTCTTTGGCTTCTCTGTCCTGTAAGAGTTAATTCTGGTTCCTGCAGGGCTGCAATCTGTAAGTTAGGTGTGGAAGGCAGTGAAGGCAACATGGACTTGAAGTAACACTTCTGTTGTCAAGGGTTACTGGTGGGGGAAGGGCAGGGGCTGAAAAGGGAAGGAGTTATGGAAATGAAGAATCCCAGCACACACTACCTACATACAATGTTATCCATGTTTTTGGAATAAGAACTGGATTCTGCTGTATTTTTGCTGTTTGTGGTTTAATTTATTTAGTTTACACTTGGCTAGAGAATTTGTGGGGTTGATATTTCTGGCCATATTGAATGTGTCATTTTTTAAACAGCATTCTGTTTTAAAATATGTATATGATAATTTGATAGTTAAATTTCAGTTTACTATTAATATTTGCATCTAAGCACAAAAATACAATGATATCTGCTATGTTGTACTGTCAGAAAATACCTTATATGGGACTTGTGGGAAAGTCTGTTATTTTAGTTTAGATGAAAATGTGTCTTTCTAAACACTAAAAAAGATACTCAAAAGAGATAATATGTTTTTAAAACAAAAGCTTAAATTCAGCTAGCAATATTCTAGTCTTTAAACATCTCCTTTTGCTGATGATGAATTGCAGTGGTTTTGCACAATGTTAAAATACTTCAAATCACCAGTCAGATAGGTCTTCCTCACTTTACATCTCCTTGTGATGCAATTTCCATTACTAATAGATTTTCTCAGAGGAAAACCTGGAGAATGAAAGCAGGGTAGTTTCTAGTGAGTGCTTGACAAGTTGTGACTACTGATGTTTTATGTTGATGAGCATTTTCACGACAATTCTCCAAAGTAAAATATGTCTGAATTTCTTATTTTGCAAAGTGAAAATGATGTCCATGCATTGTCATCGATGACTTCTAGAAGCATTTGATGACTACTTCTCAGGTTTATTAATGAGCACATATATTTTGGGTTCTACCTTTTTAACCCACTTAAATGTGTAGCTATGTGGAGTAGCTATGCTCCTTCTTGAAAGAAAAAAAAAAAAACTAAAAAGAATGCTATTTTACTTTTGTGACGTGTAGAAGCATTTTACCATATAATATTGTCTTGTTTTATATGACAATAATGATGCCAGAAAGTCAAAAAAGATGGTTTTCCTGACAAAAGTATCAGCACGACTTTGTTTTCCTCAGAAAATATTCTTTTAAAATCCTTTGTATTATCAAAACCACCTCACACAGACAATTAAATGCAGGTATGAAATGGTAGATCACATGACAGGAGTTTAAATATGAGGGGGTTTTCTCTCCCTTAGTTAAACATCGCAGCAGGCATTACAATACCAGAGGTAACGAATCAATTAAATCCATTTTCCCCTTGGCGTCTCCAAAGCTGCGTGCCTAGTGTTGCTGTGCAGTTTAGAGACGGAGCAGTAGGACCCAGGGGCCGCCGCAGCCACCAATAGAAGCGCACACTTGGACCCATTCGTATGCAATGCCTTCTGCTCTGCGCATTAATAGTAATACAGATAACGGGTTTGCAAGAATTCTCCCCTGAAGGAGTGCATGTTTTCCAGGGTGCCCATACCGAGAAGAAACCTGACTTTACTCTCCCTGTTCCTCACTCAGATTTCCTCCTCAGACACCTCTGGCTTGATTTTAACTCGGGAAGGTCTCGTTGAACAGCAAAGTTGGAGGGCTGAACCTGCATCGCGGAGCTGCTGGATTTCTGTCACCAGTCCTATAGAAGGGTAAGTCTTGCAAATGATTTCAACGGGAGTGACATTGGCTTTAGAACTGCAAAAAAAAGAACTCACTGGGTATCACTCTGGAGGACGCCGGAGTGGAGAATGGATGTGGGAAGGACTCAGCAGTTTGTTCAGAAATCGTGACTGATGCAGCATGGATTTTAGGGAGGTAGAATCAAAAACCTTCTGGCTTAATCGGAAATTGCAGCTTTAAGCTCGGGCGGGATTCAACAAGTTTCCCTGCAGGGATACCATGCTTGTTTATTGCCCTGCAAGTTGCATGGGGTGCCTGTTCTGGCTGGGCAGCGTCTGCTTAACAAAGAAGTTTCTGGATTTTTGTCTGTGCTGTGGCCGGGTTAACCCCTGTTTCAGGAGCTTTTGTGCCGCATTTGGTTTTCCTGGAATACGCAGAGGAACTGCCTCTTGGGGTGCTGGAACATTTATGGTTTGCTGTGTTGGGGCTGGGCAACTTTGACAGTTTGGCGTTATCTGCCTGTCTCTGAGCGCACGGTTGGTTTTGAGTTCAAGAGAGCAGTCAGATACCATCATACTCTACCTAACGAGCTCCCAAACTTTAATAGATGAGAGTGGAGACTATGAAACGAAGCATTGCTTGGCGAAATTCTTTGAGCTCTTAGTAATGTATAGGTAAATGGAGCCTTTTGAGACTTGCGTTTCCAACCTGCAGAATTTTGCTTGGAAACAGTGGCTATATGGGGAGGATTGGGACTAAAAAGCCCAACCAGGGCGAAGACTTTATCTAAGGGAGGCAAAGAAGGAGGAGGAAGGGAGAGAAATGATGGATGAATGAACAGGATGCATCCCATTTTTCACACACAAAAACCACACGCGTGGGACGTGCCAGGAAGCGCTCCGGTTGGTGGCGTTTAGCTGGAAAATATATTAACAAGGGAGGACTCCAGGCCTGTGCATTATTGATGAAGTGTTGTGCCCTTCTGGGAGCCCTTCTCGCCGCTCCTTCTCGGAGCCGGGTTTTGCCTCCTCCTCGTAACCACCTCTCCTGGGACGGGTAGGCGAGGGTGAGGCAACGCGCTATCCAGCGCCGCAGCCTCGCCGCGCTGCGGACACAATGGGGAGAGGCAGGCTGAGCCCTGCGGGTAGCCGACGCGACTCGCCGGAGCTCGGAGTGAAAATCCCGCCGCTGCAGCAGCCGGTGCTGCTGGACCACTCTGCGCTGGGGCGCTGGGGAGGCGGCTTTTGCCCAGCAGCCGCGCGCCTTTAGAAATCCGAGAGTGGGGAGCGCTTACCTGGACAGCAAGATCTTGGGTACCCTGACAAGCGGGGCAGGATACTGCAGGGAGACCAGTGGGGTTGAACAGAAAATACTAAAGTAACCTTATCCAGCCTCGTGGCCCAAGAATCATTTATGGGAATATCCCTGGGGCTCAGTCATGCTTACTAGAAGACCCTCACCTCCGCAGGGGATGACCTGCGCGAGGAAAGAAGGGAATCGCTGATGACACCCTGAGAGGATGAGACAAGGAAACGAGACTGAGGCAATTCTGGCCATGGGCTAGGCTTTCCTGGGCTCTTTGAAGTGGACAGCTTTAGATGAGCCTTTGAAATTCTTTCTGTCCCTGGCCTTTCTAGTAACCTAAGTGGCATTATTCCAGATGCAGGAGTTCACTAGAGACTCCTTCTGTAGATGAAGGAAGGAGAGGTTAGAGCAAACAGGCTTCATTTCCCAGTGTCATTTAACCCTGACCTCAGCACCTCCCACCCTTTCACGCCCCCATCAGGGAGTGCCCGACCTTGTAAATTCCTCTGTATGTCTACCCCGGTGCAAATGATCTTCATCAGGCCTGTGTTACAAAGACTTGCGCCTGTACGGAGGTGGTGCGGTGTGTGTATTAAGTAGCGCTTACAAGACTCTTAGAGGGTGATTGTCAACCCCTTTCAATGAGTGCTTGAAGGAGGAAAGAACCCTACAGAACAGGCAAGGTGGGGATGAGTCACTTCCAGGGAACACTTTAGAGCAAATATATTCTCGTGAGGACGTTGCCATTGTATTTCTTCCCTTTCTTGTGCCCCTGGTTGTAGTTATTTGGGAACTCGCATATGCAATCAGAGACAGTATTTGTAGCATTATTCTATTTTTTTTGGAGGCCAGCTAGTAGTAGACTCCAACTTCAATAGCCCTTGAATATTATTATGGGAGACTCAGTTTTCTTCACAAGACCTGTTTGCATTCCATATTGTGACAAAGCTCAGGTAGCATGTTGATTTATTAAAATGGAGAAACAGAATTGGAGCGTGTGTCATCCCCTTCCCCTACCAGGAGGGAAAAGACAGCAGCAGCCACCAAGAATAATTGCAAGCTGGTAAGAATTTACAAGAAATCTATTCCCATGGAGGGGTCAGATTGGAGTGTCAGCATTCACCTCATATTGCTGCCATGAATTTTGGACTTCTTAGCATCTCTCTTCATATTCTCCTGCTCCACATTCTTCCTATTGAGCCCTGGCGATGTGCAAACTAGGAACATCACAACAAGCTGTGGAGGGCTGCTGGGGGCTTGCTCTAGACAACAGCTGCTCATCATCACGTTTGTTGCATTTTCCCACTTCTTTCTTACTTCTTCCCTTTCCCTGTCCTTGAACTCATGTAACCGTCTCCCGGGCTGTATCCCCCGAGGTCAGTGGCTTCTAGTGATAGAGCTCTGTGCTGAGCATGTGTGGAGGGTTAGACGTGCAACAGCTGCCTGGGGAGTTTCATAGCTGGAACGCTGACTTTCTTTTAACCCACACTGCAAAAATCAGAACAAATATCTGATGCCTCCCTAAAGAGAATCATTTTCTTTGTATAACTGTCTTTTATTTTATAATTCAAATATACAATAATATTGATAAGAGATTTAAAAAAGGAAGCTATGAACTTGTGTGCACTGCTTGGAAGCTAGTGTTGTGTTTAGCTCTAAAATCTTACATCTACCTGTACTGGATATATTAGGGCTATTTTTAAAATTTAAATAAGAGTTAATATATTCATTTCCTTACAAAGCTGAATGACTCAGGGCACGGCTACAATGTAAATTTTACAAAAGAAAAGCAAGGCTGCCAAAGCGAAGCCCTGGCAGCTTGATGAATGAACAGGTGCATTGCACCATTTGAAATGTAACTTGAAGTGAGGTTCCACCAACCTGCTACAGGAGTTTCTTTGTGTTACCTAGAAAATTCAACTGGCTTCTCTTTCACCCAAATCTCTAAGTAAAAAACCAGATGTATGAATTTGATTATGACCATGTGATATAGCCATTTGTCTCTCTAAACTTCCTGTTGAAATGAGTAATGTTATTGTAGACTCATTCACACCCATTTGTAAATAGACTTGTGCTAAATTGGTCAATTTTCTTAATTCTTCAGGGCATTTACTAGAGGAATATCTGACTTATCCAGGGTTATGCAGGAGTAATTGTAGAACAAAGTTAGGCATCTCATGAGTAACAAGTACCCCACTTATTCTTCAGTCTTCCTTTTGAAGTGTATGATGTTCATTAGAACATGAAGAGATTGAAACTCAGGAAAGGTTAAGAAAATACATGTGGTCTTTCAACAATTAAATGGCAAACTTATGTCTGAAAACAGTAATTTTTTTTTTTTTAATGACAAAGTACAGTTTACTCTCCAAGCTCCACACCTACAGATTACTTGTACACAAGCAGATATAATGTTATTTATTAAGAAAAACTGCCAGGCATGGTTGTTCATGCCTTTAATCCCAGCACTTGGAAGGCAGAGGTAATAGCACCACCATGAATTCGAGACCACCCTGAGACTCCATAGGGAATTCCAGGTCAGCCTGGGCTAAAGTGAGACCCTACCTTGAAAAGCCAAAGAGAAAAGAAAAAACTGAGTGAGGATGAATTTGGGAATGTAGGGAATGTAAGGAGGACCTGAAATGAATCCCCTTTGGGAACCAAAGGATGACTATGCATTCTTTGGAAACTGTGTCATATCATTCACTTGTTTGTTTGTCTAATTACTTATTTCGCTATTCAGAGTTTCACTATGTTCCCCTGGCTGGTCATCATATATCCGTGTAACCCAGACTGGCCTCTAATTTATAACTTGCATACATCAGCTTTCTGTATGTTCAGATTGCAGATTTTCTCCTGATAGATCTGAGAGAATTTGTTGAACTCTAAATTTCTAAAACAATTATAATATTTTCTCATAACTGTGACCAATCATCTGATAGGAAAAAAAAAAAAAAAAGAAAACAACTTTAGAGAAGTAAGATTGATTTTGGCTCATGGCCTCAGAAGATTCAGTTTATCATGGTGGATGAGACATGCTGGAATATATCAGTTTACCTCATGGTAGGTAAGGTGGACTCTCTCCCTTTTCCACCTTTATTTTCTCCAGATGATCAGCCCAAGCAATGACCTACATCATCAGGATAGGTCTTCTCATCTTAGTCAATCCTCCCATAAATCCTCTCCCAGACAATGCAGGTTTCCGTTACCACTCTCCTGGTGATTCTAATTCCAATCAAACTGACAGAGGAGATGAATCATTATAACTGCCATTTTGGAGTTAAGAGAAATAGAGTAACATTTCTTGATTATTTACTCTGTGGAATATAATTTTACATACATTATTAACCAGTGATAATTTTCTATTTGTGTATTGTATATCTGCATATATATTTTATTATTTTTCTATTGCACATAGTAACCCAGATATTGCGATACATTTGTGGAGTTTCAACAATAAAATCTAAATTTCTTATCTATAATTGATTTATCTGACCTGATTAGCACACCTATTTTCCAAAGTTTATTCTTCTTATCTCAAGCATTACAAAGGATATAACATAAAGGAATCCATTAAAAGCTACATGTTCCATCTTTCCTGTCAAACTTTCTTCTACTTTCATTTCTAAACTACAAATTACAAATAATGCACCTTGTGTCCCAACAATTCTCTTGTCTTTTGTCCTTTGCTCTTGTCCCTTATGCACAAGGGATGAAAAATAGGAAGTTCTCATTCTATGTTTCTTGAGTTCCATCATTTTTTTCTCATGGTGCTGCCTCATTTCCTGCTTCCTGTTATAGGGCCACCTTTATATGACCTCACCTTGGAACTTGAAGTCATATGCATCAGATTGTCAAAGCCATTAATTATTCTATGGTCCAGCCTGAATGGTAATATCCAACTACCATCACATATCATTTAAGGGAATCTGGTTTCTGAACACCAAATTCTCCCTTTTAATCTTCCACTTTATCAATCCTTGTGAAAATTTGTTTTCATTTTTTTTCAAAAGTTTGATGTATTTTATTTTTCCTGCTTTTGTTTTAGACCTTTCCCCAAATGGTCCTCACTTCTTGTTCCTTTAGTGATTACATTGAAGTTATCACTTTTTTGGTAAGGATTTGGTAAGGAACCTACTAAATTAAGCATTTTACCCTTTCCTTTTTATATTTCTTTTTTATTTATTACGGAATTAGAGAGAGAAAATGGGCACACCAGGGTCTCTAGCCACTGTAAATGAACTCCAGAAATGGGTTATCATGGGCATCTAGCTTATGTGGGTTCAGGGGAACCAAACCTGGGTCTTTCGGCTTCACAGGCAAGCACTTTAATGCCTAAGCCCTCTCTCCAGACCTCATCCCCCTTTCAGATCCTTTTTTATAATGCCTCTGAAAGTACACAGCTTCTATTTATTCATTTCCATGACACAGTGCTAAGATCTGTTGACACTTGAACATGTGGTTGGGTTTGGTGGCTCACACCTATTATCCTAGTCCACAAGTTGATACATATTCATGGCCAACCTAGGCTACATAGTAAATTCTAAGCTATCCTAGCCTAAAGATTGAAACGCTATCTCAAAAATTAAAATGAAGCCAGACATGATGGTGCACGCCTTTAATCCTAGCACTTGGGAGGCAGAAGTAGGAGGATCACAGTGAGTTCGAGGCCACCCTGAGAATACAGAGTGAATTGCAGGTCAGCCTAAACTAGAGTGAAACCCTACCTCAAAAAAAACAAAAAATAAATAAATAAATAAATTAAAATGAAGGAAACCCTAACAGGTAGGGAAGTACAATTATGGATGAGGTATTTGGGAAGTATTAGGTCACGGGAGTAGAGGACTCATGAATGGAATGAGTGCAAATAATAAAGAATTCTTAGAGTGTTTTTAATATATAAACCCCAAAATACTTCACTGAACCTGGAGTTCTTCCCTTTCCTGATAGACTGGCTGAACAGTGAGGACCAGCCCTCAACTTGTTTCTACCAGCACAGTTCTGTGGTGTCAGGCTCACATGGTGCCCAGCTTTTTAATTAGATCTTCATGCCTGTGCAGCAAGATTTTATACCTACTGAGCAATCTCCCTAGCTCTCTTTTCATTTCTTTTGGCTATTGTTTATAAGTTATGCCAGTTGAGTTCTTCTCATTTGTCTGTTCTGGTCATTACTACAGTGAGCATAATTTTACTAAACATTTAGTTTTCCCTCTGCTATGTATTGTTTGAACATTTTTTTCCCTCACAAGGTAGAATTTATTTTGCCTTAACATTCATATGCAAATTATAAATATTAGAAGACACAAAAGACCATATACAGTGTGTGATACCACTTATATGAAGACCAAGCCAAATTCATTTTTTTCAAGATTTTTTTAAATTTTTTACCCATTTCTTCTCTTGAAACATTTATCTTTTTCATATAGACTATAACAGATTGTAGAAGTCTATTATATACTTTCATTTTGAAGCATTTTTAGGTTTATGTATTGAAATTTGACTTGTGTTATGTCTTATTATTTTCCCTTTTTAATTAAAAATTATTAATTTTAAGTATCTTTCTCTCCATATATATATACATATTACTCATACATACAAATGAAACGTTTGTTGCACTATAGTTTACCATTTTCATAATTTATTTGGAAATATAGTGAAGACAAATATGATTTCATATATATTTCCCAAGGTTTTAAAATTTTTATGTTTTAAAGTAAAATTCAGGAGATGGAAATCTTGTGACCTATCTAGCATTAGATCATGTTTGCATGTGCTGAGAATGTGACTCTCACATTTATAATTTTGGTATATGAGTAGACTATAACTGCCATTTTGCCTGTAAGGCTGTTTCTCATCTGATCTCATTTGAGACACTTGTCTCTGGCTATTGTCTGCCATGTTATTTGGTGACAGCAATATCAATGAATAGCTACAGTGGTAACAAATCCAAAAGGAAAATGTTAATATTTTAACCAGTATCAGCTTACATACAGCCATAATTCAAGACCATTTTTATGACATCCTCTACATTTTATTTAAATTATATGTTAATTGGCCAAATGTGATGAATTCATATTTGGCCTAGCATCTATTACTTTGTTTTACTTCTTTACAGAAAGTGATATTAAATATCCCAAAGATGCATTTGTCTTTTGTATATGACTCTAGTGAGGGCAAAGCTTAGACATGTAATTGGAGAGATAGAAAGACAAATAAGCTCATTCTGAAGGAAGAATGATCGACTTTACCAGATGAATTATAACCAGGAGAAAGAACAACAGTTCAGCTCAACAACTGACTGCACCCAGGAACCATTTAAAAGGCAGTCATTGCTGCATACTGCATATATGGCTTAATCCCCATTTATGGAGAGACTAGAAGAATTATAATATAAATTTGCTTACTTACATCTAATTATACAAGATATATTTTAAATTTTGACCTTATGTTCTATAACTAGCAGCATGATAAGCAAATATATTTTATGTTCAGGAAGTATTAAATTATGTAAATATTAGTTAATGATTTAAGTGAATCTAAGAATGGCTTTGGCTAGCCAATGAAAGGCTGACATATTTATAAACAGCTGGGTGAAATATCTCCCTATCAAATACAAATTATATCTGGGACATTAATTTCAATTATGCATGATTAATGCTATTTGCCATTACTCTGATGAAGAAAAATAATTATTTTAACAAATCTTTTTTGTTGTTTTTGTTTTTGAGAGAGGGTCTCATATTGCTACAGCTGCTCCCAAACCCACTACAAACTGAGGCTGACCTTGAACTCCTGATCCTCCTATCACCATCTCCTAGAAACTGGTATTCTGGCATGTAACACTACAGGAGGTTTTGCATAATTGTATTATTTTATATTTAGTTACCATTTGGATTTTTGAGACATGTTCTCATGGAAATTTGTAGTCTTCAAGTCTGTGTTCTTCAGCATTTCACCCTTAATACTCTGACCATAATTTCCTAATTTATCTCTGTTTTATACATGTCTTGCTTAATTATGTATAGCTTGTCTTGAAATGTACCAAATTCTTTACCCTCCTTGAATTCATGTTTTTGCTTTTAACTCATTGCCTTGGTCCTTCTACTGTCTAAAATATCTTTCAATATAGTGAGGTTGTATACATCCATCAAGATCTTATTTCATTCTTACCACTTTATTCCTAAACTCGTTCTACAGAAAGCATCTTCATTTGTGTTTCCATAACAGTGAGCAATTACCTATATTATTCTTTAGTATAAGCTATATTTTATGCTAGTTTACATGTTGAAACTTTGACATAATAGAAAACAATGAACAGTCTCATAAATATGCACATATGTATATATAGGTGTGAGTGTCATCAAACACAGTCATCAAACTGGAGAGCAGAACATGAGAAGGGAAAAGAGGTATTGAGAAGACAAGAGTGACAAAAATCACATAGACCAGGAAGGCAGAAAGAAGCTATTGGAGGTGGAAGGGTACAGGGAGGCAATGGGATTGGGGAGAGGGTTGAACACAAACATGTTCAAAACTGCAATAATGAAACCCGATACTTTGCATGCTTATTAAAAATAAAAATCAAGTAAAAAGCACTGAGAGATCAGGCTTACTATGGGATTTGGGAGTACAAGGTGCTCCAAACCCTAGCTTCTGAACCCCAACTTTTAGATTCTTGTCCATTTTAATAAAGAATTGGGGAAACGGATTCTAATAAGGGTAAATAGGCAATTATGAGATGGCTTTAAGGAGATATAGTATCTGGGGGATGGTTAGAAAGACTCAAGCCAGAAGAAAATTCCTTGTTCACCTGGAAAGGGAGATGTAAGGAGTGGAAAGAAGTTGCAAAAGGGAAGCCTCCAGGGGATTAAGAACAGGGTCAGAATTTAGAGGCAAGTAATGAAGTGAGGGGAAATGTTCCTCCTGTCCTTCCAGCATAGCAGGGAAGGGGGAAACTTACCAGAGTAGGGACCACCAGGAGGTTCAGCCACCAGGAGAAAATGATCTAGCATACCTTGGAAGAGTTAGAGCACTTAGGAGTGCCATACTAGGGAACCAGCAGGAGCTTCTGTAGAGGAGGAATTGCTTCCTAAGGTTGAGATTGGGTCAGATGCAGAGTTCTATCTTTGCCAGGGCAGGCATGGTGGCATCTTTTTGCTCTCCTTAGGCCTTTTTGACCCTGTCAACCAAAAATAGAAGAAAAAAAAAAAAAGCAAGAAAAAGAAAAAAGCCTACCTTCTTCCTTTTCTTTTCTTTGACACTGATGAAAGGAAAATGAAAGTGTGGTACATAAGTAAAATGAACTTGTTTTCAACCATAGCAGTTAAATTATGAGAGCTGAGGAGTTAGCTCAGTAAAGGCCCTTGCTTGAAAAGTATGCCAGTCCAGGGTTCAATTCCTCAGTACCCATATAAAGCCAGATGAAAAATTGGCACATGAATCTAGTGTTTGTTTACAGACACAAGAGGTCCTGGCACCTCCATTATAATTCTCTCAACCTCTCTCTCTCTCTTTCTCTGGCTCTCTGTATCTATCTTCCTCTCTTTGAAAATTAATTAAAAAATAAATAAATAAAATTTAAATGATGTAATTTACCAGAAAATACATGGAACTGGAAACTATAAGTGAGGTAACTCCAACTCAGAAAGATAAGTACCAAAGTCTATTCGTCATGTGCATAGTTGTGTCATTTCCTGTGTAGCTGTCCCCTGTCTTCCTGCTCTAGCTAAGGTTTGAGCATTACAGTGAAGCAGAGTTGGTCCATGCTTTAGAAGAAATGCTCTGTTTCTTCCCATTTAACATCATGTTGGTTTAAGTTTGTCATATATGGACTTTATTATGTTGATGTCTGTTCTTTCAATGCCTGACTTCCTCAAAATGTTACTCAGGAAGGCAGACTGGACTTTGTCAAGGGCCTTTTTTACTTCTACTGGGATATCTGTGACATTTATGTCTTTTAGTGTATTTATATGGCATATTGCATTTATTGACTTGCATATGTTGATCGAGATTTGTCTACCTGGGATGAAAACCACTTGGTCATTGCATGCTGCCTTGTGTGTTTTTGAATTCAGGTTATAAGAATTTGGTTAATAATTTTTGCATCTTTGTTCCTCAAGGAAATTGTTCTGTAGTTTTCTTTTTGTTGTGTCTTTATAGAGCTTTGGTATCAGGGTAATACTAGATTCATATAATGAGTCTGGTAGTTGTCATGCTTGGTATGCAAAGTGTTTGAACTTTACATAGATTCATGTGTTTGAACACTTAATACCCAACTGGTGGCACTGCTTGGGAAGATTGTAGCATCTTTAATAGCTGAAGCCTTGGTGGGGACTGTATTGGGACTTGAAGTGTTATAGCCTAGCCCTTCTTGTTCACTCTTGCTTCATGTGGCCACCTGGCTTCCTGCTGCTGCTGCCCTCTTCCCTGACAAAACAGACAGGAAGGAACTGTAAACCTAAATAACCCCTTTCATTCCATATACTGCTTCTTGTTGGCTATTTGTATTATACAACAATAAATATGTAGGTAGTATTCTTTTCCATTCTACTTTGTGGAGCAGTTTTAGAAGTACTGGTATTAAATCTTTGTTAAAGTTTGTTGGAATTCAGCAGTGAGGTTATATGGTCTTCTGCTTTTCTTTGTGGAGAGATTTTAAATTAATTTTTCAATCTCATTGCTTGTTATAGAATTTTTATATCTTCTGGATTTAATATTCTAAGCACTTTTATATATATTTTAAAATCTCTCTCTCTCTTTCTTGAATGTGCTCCCAAAATCATTTGTCCCCTTCTATATTACTAGATAATTTTTCTTCTACATACATATGATTTTTAGGGCCCACAAATGTACAAAGCATGGCATGACTTTCTGAGAATGGCTTAATTCATTTATTATGATTATCTGCGTTTCAATGTATTTTCTGCAAATGTCATTACTCCCTCTTCTTTATGAATGAAAACTCCTGTTCTGTACATTTCCCACATTTTCCTTATACATTCATCTGTTATTGGACAACTAAGTTGGTTCTGTACTAACAATGTATATAGAGCAGCAGTAAACATTGATATACATGGATTTCTGAGGTATGTTTGCTTAGATCTTTTTGATCAAATACTCAGGATAGTATAGGTTGGTCAGATGGTAAATCTATTTTTTTTTTTTTTTTGGAGAAAATTCTGTACTGGTTTCTATAGAGGCTGGAATAGGAATATCAGGATTCTTTATTGTTTATAACTTCATCTGAATTTGTGTTCTATTTTCCCTTTTTTAATGATTGAAAATCTGTTTTGTGAACTAATAAATGTCAATATATTTTTATTTCCATTTCTCTGATGATTAGTGAGGTTGAGTATTTTTCCTATGCCTATTGTCATTTGTATTTCATTTGTTTTTTAAATATTTGATCAATTTATTAGTCCATTTATAATTGGGTTGTTTATTTTCAAGTTTAGTTTATTGAGATCTCTGGGTACTCTAAAGGTTAATTTTCTGTCATACATAAGCTGGAAAAGAATCTCTCCTCTTCTGTGGCCTGCTCTTTTACTCCACTATTATCTGGAGAATCGCTCCTCTTCTGTGGCCTGCTCTTTTACTCCACTATTTTCTGAAGAATCTCTTCTCTTCTGTGGCCTGCCCTTTTACTCCACTATTTTCTGAATTTAATTGTGTTGAGACATAATAGTTTAGAAATGTATTCATTTCTTCTAGTTCTATTTTTTTAACTTTGCAGAATAAAAATCTTCATGATACTTCTTCATAATCTTTTGGATTTCATTTGAGTCTGTTGTAACAATTCCTTTTCCTATCATTAAGTTTATCAATAGGGATCTTTGCTCTCTTACTTTTTCATACCTTGTAGTTGGAAGTTCATCATTCTTGTTAATTTCAAAAAAGAAAATTAACTGGTTTATTGTATATACTGTCTATTGCTGTCTATTCCTTTAATTTGATATTTAGTATTTTTTATACACTGAGATTTAGCATGGATTCTTTTCTTTTTCTCTAGAGCCTTGAGCTAAATCATCCTGTAATTTATGTAACACCACTCTAATTTTCTAGTGTGAACACTTATAACAATAACATTTCCTCTTTACAATACTCTAGCTATATATCAGGGAATCTGGTATGTTGTACTATTATTTTCTTTTGTTTACAGACATTTTTGAATTTTATTCCTGATTGTTTCAATGACCAACTCTTTATTCTAAATTATATTGTTCAATCTCTATGACTGCATGTAGTTTCTGGGGATTTTCTTAGACTTGATTACTAATTTTATACTACTGTGGCCTAATAGGATTCAAGGAATGATCATTCATTTTCTATTTGTTAAAGCTTGAGTTTTGGCCCATTATCTGATCCATTTTAGAGAAGATTTCACATGCTATGGAGAAAAATGTGTGTTCCTTATCTGTTGAATGGAATTTCTCTAAAGATTTATTTGATCCAGTTGATGTACGGTATGACTTCACTCTTATATTTTTGGTTGATTTTTTTTTTTAAGTTTTAAAGCTATATCTAAATTTGATAGTGATATATTGAAGTGTCCCACTTTTGTAGTGCCAGGACTTATGAGCTACTTTGAGTCTTTTATTAATTTTTTTTTTAAAGTTGGAAGCTTCAATATTCAGTGCAAAAGTATGCATAGTTGTATTTTTAGTGACTTTTTCTCTTTTCTTGAGGCAGGGTCTCAGTCTAGTTCAGGCTGACTTTGAATTCACTATATAGTCTCAGGGTGGCCTTGAATTCATGGAGATCCTCCTACCTCTGCCTCCCAGTGCTGGAATTAAAGGTGTGTGCCACCACGCCCAGAGAGGTTTTCTCTTTTTAAATATGTGGTGGTCTTCTTTAGCTCTTCTGATTAGTTTTGGGTTGATGTCTACTTTATCAGATATAAGAACCTTATTTAAACATTCTGCTTGCTTTCTAATTTTATTTCTATCCTTTTCACTCACTTTTTAGATGTCTACCACCTACATGCATTTCTTAGAGATAATCCATAATTAGGTCTTGCTTTTACATCCAACTAGTTGGACTATGCATTTTTATTGATGTAGTTAGGCTTTTATGCAGTAGAGCTAATATTGAGTGAGATTTACTGCTTCATGTTAAGAGATGTTCTAGTTAGATGGAGTGTTGGTAGTTCTCTTCCACCTCCACTGTTAGCATTGGGGTTGGGTTGTTTTCCTGTTATGTGATTGGTTCCTGCTCAGCACTTCTAGGCTTTGTTCATCACATTCAATGTGTTCTTTCACGTGTCCTCATCAAAGAGAATTTGTCCTTCCTGCAATATAGTGCCCACTTAGTAAGTTTCCACTCTGCTTATACTTGTTATGATGTGTATTAATTTGTACTTGTTTTGAGATAGCATATTTCTTCATCAATTTTAAGATAAAGAGTTGGCATTAATTTACTTTTAAAGCTTCAAATATGTTATTTCATGCTTTCTTGGATTTTAGAGTTATTAATAAAATATATATTGACATCTGTACTGTTATAGGTATTTTGGCAATTTTATCTTATAGCTTTTAATGGTGATTCCTTGCCTTTTGTCTGTAATGTCTTAATTATGATATGTCATGAAGAAGCTGTTTTGTGGTCCTGTCTATTTGTGGTTCTGAGTGCCTCTTGTCTTTGAATATTGGTTTCTTTCTATAGGCTTGGGAAATTTTCTGCTAGAATTTTAGAAAATAATTTATCTATGCCTTTTGCCTTTATCCCCTCTTCCTCTACCCCAAATAGTCTTAAGTGTGACCTCTGACATGTGTCCCAGAATTCTTGGAAGTATTTAATTTATCAAGTTTAATTTAGCTAATATCATACACACACACACACACACACACACACACAGTACCTGAATATATTGTTGCCTTGATTTTATACTCCAGCAATAAAATGCTTTGTGTAGCATGGTCCTGTCTGGTGATAATGATTTCTTATCTGTTCACTTGATATTTTTTATTTCCCCAATTTCTGCTTAGTTATTTTCCAGTGTTTTAATTTCCTTGTTGATTTTTTTTTCTCCATATTCTTAAATTTCTCCTTTTTGTTATTCTCTCATTCAATCCAGAAGAGGTCATTTTTACATCTTAAATTCAGTTCCTTTTCTTCACCTGTTGATGAGTCCTCCATATGGGTGATTCTTTGTGATGCTAAATGGTCTCTTGTATATTTCCAAGTGGCTTTCATTCCAATGACTGGACAGTTAATTCATGCAAATTTATTCTAGTTGTATCATGTTATTTGTTTTTTTGTGTTGTTTTACATATCTGTTGGGTTGGATGTCTCTTCCTGGTTTTCCTTTTCCATTTTCCCATAGTTATTCAGCTATTTATTTTATTTTATTTTATTTTATTTTACTTTATTTTATTTTATTTTATTTTATTTTAGTGAGGGAGACATAGAGAGAGAGAGAATTGGCATGCCAGGGCCTCAGCCACTGCAGTCGAATTCCAGATGCTTGTGCCACCTCCTGTGCATGTGCAACCTTGCACTTGCATCATCTTTGTGTGTCTTGCTGAGGTGAGATCTGGAGAGAGATTGAACATGGGTCATTTTGCTTCTCAGGCAAGTGCCTTAACCACTGAGCCATTTGTTCTGGCTAACTTTCTTTTTTTGTGAATCATTCTACACGACTCTTTTCTCTCTGCACTTTGTTTTCTGCAGCTATGTAGAAGGAAATAACAGAATCACCTCCATTACTATGTGAGACGGCAACAATACAGAGAAAATGTGCTGCTCATTGTCTTTTTAGAGCAAAGGGATCAATATTTAGTAGTTAAATTGAAGAAGGGGATAGGGAAAAGAGGAGAGATAGAGTAGATTATGAATGAATAGTATATTAATCATAGTCATGAAATGTAACTAGCATAGATAAGATTACTGTAGGTACAGAAAAGTAAGGGAGTATTCTAAACACCTTTTCTGGTGAGGTGGAAATCAAAACACAAAAGCTTAGCAACTAGGCTACAAAGATGTGATTAAAAACTAACAAGTGCCGAAAAGCAGACCAACTAAAAGGTTAACTTTTATCTGTAGAAACGTAAAGGGTGTTAACATGAAATAGAAAGTATTTTGTGGATCCAGTTTTTCTTTTCCTCATTGTGAAGTGATTTCTCACTTTCCTAGGATTTTCATTTGAAGTCTCCACAAATATAAGGGAAAACCACTGTTTTCAACAGTTTAGACATGATAAATCTGCCTGCTTTCAGCTGAGAAGGAATTTGGTGGCCATAGAATACTTTCTGCAGAGGTTCAGGCCTCGGTCCCCTGCCCATGCAGCCAATAACACTCTCTCCTCCTAGTTAGTTGGGGATTTACTATTTCTTCAAAGTGGTTTCTAGGAGTCACACTCTGCAGGGATGGCGGAGACCCTCTCTCCTGAATATCTTTATGTGCAAGCAGTGGTTTCCACAAGTCAGAGCTCCCTCGTAGTTTGACACAGCAATGACAGGGAAAAGGAGGGCATTTTCTTTTGCTGGTAGGTTCCTGTTCATTCACCCTGGCCTTACTTCATGAACTCACAGTCTCTTGGCTTTCTTGCTGCAGTCCACTATCTATGTTTACTTTGCATCAGAAGGGTTCTGGTGGCGGCCTGGGCATCAGCTACAAGGGCAGCAGTGGCAGTCAGCATCAACCCGGTGACAATCACCAGGTTTCCTTTTGTGGTAGAAGTGCAGTGGCTGTTGCTTTTGCAGGCAGCTTTCTGGCAGCGGCATTCAAGGCTCATCCACAGGTGGCTATGTTTGTTGTTCCCAGCTATGAGCTTGCAGGAAATAGTGGGAGAAGTTTGCTGGCTGGCACCGAGAGTAAATGCCCATCAGTCAGAAAGTCGGTGTTTTCAGTGGGAGCAGCTTGACCAGTGGTAAGCTTTCCTGGTCTTTCTCCATCTGTAGCTATATTCATCCACTGCTCAGGCAAACATAGTAACAGACTGTCATATTCAGAAGTCCTAAATGGCTTTTAAAATGTTCATTTAAAACACAGAACCACAGAATAGTCTCTATATCTTAATATTAATACCAAAGCAGTAAATCAAGATATTTCATGGGAAAAGAAATAGATGCATGTGCTCCATGAGATAGATTAAATTGTACAGTTAGTAGAGAAAAGAGCTACCTTAATGGCATTGTGCCTCTGCATGCAAGAGTTGGTGAGGTCAGATGAAGATTTATGAATGAAACTACTGAAAACATACATACACACACACACACACACACACACACACACACACACACACGTATATATATCTAGACAGCAAGTATCTGATAAGCCCCAGGAGGTCTTCCTGTTGGGTCTAATACAAGTGGTCAATAAGACAATGTCTTGGCCACCTGCATATGCAAACTGCCAGATCAAAGACAAATATGATCAAATGGGATTTCTTCCCTGACACAAATGCATGCAGACATTGTGAATTGCAGATTAAGGATCATCTGTCCCTTTGCTAACTCCTTGGGGTCAGAAGCAAAACATTGCAAGCATAGGCCTTGTAGTGCTGGAGATGGCGCCCTGCTTGGCAAGGCGTCCCATTCTCCTCATGTATGATTTTTTTTCCACTAGTGTGATGATTCAGATTATTACTAGAACACTGTGTTCTAATCCACGTGTCTGTTCTAGATGCTACAGAATACCAAACTTATCCACATGTCCAGATATAATATACTTTAAAAATTCACTGAGGTGAACTGCATTTTAGTCAGTATACAAATAGGACTATTCCTCTACCAGGCAGATGGAATGACTATGGACTTTTCTCAAGGAGAGAAATTCACTGGGTTGAATATTCCATGCTCTTTAATTGATTCCAATAGTTCCAGGTATTTTTTGTAAGTAAATAAATTTGTCCTAATAAGCATACATGAGTGGTAAGAAGATCCTGATTTGAGGGGTTTATTATAATATTTCAATGAGATAGAAGTAGTCACTCTCATTCTGAGTACTGTAAGGTTACTTGAATCAGCATTCAAGTGTGATGGTCCACCAAGGAATGAAGGCTTGTTTTCACTTTGATCGAGCTACAGCTTTAGACAATCTACTAGGGAACACCATGCTTTTCTTTTGCTTCTCTGTACCAGAGTCGCAAAGCTGAAAAGCTTTAGCTGTCTTTCAACAAGTCTGTTTTTTTGTTTGTTTGTTTGTTTGTTTTTAGTCTCTCAGTTTTTTGGAGGTGATAGGTTTTAATAGAGGGAATTTGAAATAGGTATTGTCATGGCTCTAAAATCCCTGATATTGTTCTTAAGCATTTTAATGTACTCTGTCTGAATTTCATGTCTTCCTCTAGTTCCTTTTTCTGAATAGGCAAGGTCATCGGTTTGAAGAACTCATAGTTCACATTAGTAGATATGTCTCCAACAATGATATTTCTGTAAGGCAAGATGTTACACACTGAAGGCACAGATGTGAACAGAAGTGACTGTCACCTCTGATAATGCAACTGACCACCTAAGCTAGCTTTTCAGCACCACTGAGGTTCTTTCCCTACTGTCTTCTCCACTTCCATAATCATATATGGCACCAGCTTCTACATTCTTAACTGCAAAAAATACTCTTTCTTCCCTTCACAGACAATCATTCATACTGGCAGTATGCCTCTCATAATTTTTCCTCTACAATATGTCCTCAATTGATTTAGTAACTGGCAACTTTACTTTTTATCATTACTTCCATTCTAGCAAAATGTGTTCAGAGTTCTCATTGTCTTACTCCCCAAGTTATACCTAGTATACATAGCACCCTCTTCCTTTCTTAAAAGATAAACATGAAATAATGTGCTTTTCTTGGCTAATTCTTCACCCCACAAGCAATGCACAACCAATGAAAGACATTGACATCTCTAATCAGACCACCTTTAGACCCCCTAGATTTAAAATGGCCAAATCAGTGGCCACACTTTAGATTCTGTATTATGTCTAGTTCTTGCAGATTTGGAGTTTGTATAAGCAATTTGTAGAGCTCATTCATCTTGAGATGTTTTCCTTATGTTTGGCCTTCCTCTTTCTTCTGTTACAAACTAATTTCCCCTCAGTCTGTTCCAGGTTGCTTAGTCTCAGAGTTCTAACTATGGAGATTTCCCTCTTCATATTTGGTATATTGTCCCCCACTAGTCTGCTTTACTATCACAACTTTAACTTCCACATAGTGAAAGAACAAAGTGATTTATAATTCATAATAATTAGTAACATAGACCTTGTTACTACCTGCTCGCATTATGAGAAGCATCTTTAAACTTTATATGTAATTGTCCACATCAGTAAATGCACATTATCATCACCAATTTACATATACTGACGGTCCACATTTCATCGCTCAGTGGCAAAATCTTCAAATGTGAGGTCAGGGTATTCACATGAAAAGACATTATGCAAATATATCTCTCCATGAAAAGTTCTCAATTTAACTTTACATTAAAACAATCCGGGGTGGTCCTTTCAATAATTGCAGTATGCACATGCATGCTCCCATATAGTTGCTTGCATCCGAATCTCTAGGCATGTGAATTTGGCATTAGTGTTCTTTAAATGACTCCAGTGAACAAAATATATTAAGTATCATTAGAATTTTACTAAGTGCACATTGCTCTATAGTAAAGATTCTGACAATTCTGAGATTGATTTATGACTTAAGCACCAATATCACTCAGAAAATTTATATATTTTCTTAAAATATTCTTGTGAGTAACGGCACCTTTTCATGTCATCACTTGCAGTGCCACGTAAATGAACCCATGATCGTTCAATCACCTCTCAAATAATTGTCAATGGGATTCTCAAATTTCTATTCAACAAATTTTTGAGCAAAATAGGTGTTTCTCAACCTACATTTAACCTAATGATCTGTTTGTTCAAAGCAGCCCATTCCTTGAGCAGTTTGTTCACGTTTAAAATTTTAGTATGATACTTTGGCCTTTCTTTTTCTTTTCGTTTTTGAGATTGTATTATCATTGTTGTTAATAACAACATATTTTGTATGGATACATCATGGGTTAGAACCCTCGTTTCCCTCATCCCTGCCCCCCCCTCCTCATTACGGATCCAAGTATTTCCTATGGGGTTGTAGGTTTGGGTTATGCATTGTGGGAGCAGCAGACAGTTATTTTTTTCTGGGGGGGGGGGGTGAGAGGGAATGACTCTGGGCATGATGTCTCAACTTGTTGCTCTTACAATCTTTCTGCTCCCTCTTCCACAAAATTCCCTGAGCCAAGGTTGGGGAGGGTTTTGTCTACTTCACTGATGAGCTCTTAGGAGCCTCTGGATCTCTGTTTGGTAAGTGTTGAGTATCCTCATATCCTCATGTTCTGTCTTCTTTACCATGGTGCTGACTGTAAGATTCACCACAGAAGCAGCATTCATGCTCGTCTCCCCAATCCCTATGTACTTTCAACTGTGGCTTGGATGAAGTTTGAGGGGTAGTTTACCTCGTTGGGTCTTGCTACTTTGTTAATAGAAGAATAGATTCTCCAATGGAGAGTGAAGTTAGCATAGTCTAAAGGGATAAGCATTATTAATTTGGGAGAATTTGATGTATGTAACCTCTCTTTTAGTCTTTGGTCTTTCTTATTCAATTGGTCCTACTCCCTCCTCCCTTACATCGGTTATTTTTATCTATTTCTTTATTTGACAAAGAGAGAGAGAATGGGTGAGCCAGGGCTGCAGACAAACTTCCGACACATGTGGCCCCCTTGTGCATCTGGCTAATGTGGGTCCTGGGGAATCAAACCTGGGGGTACTTTGACTTTGTAGGCAAATGCCTTAACTGCTAAGCCACCCCTCCAGCCCCCTTACATCTTTTAAATAAATGTATGGAGCAACAGTTTATCATTTGGGACTGCTTCCTCATCTTTAGAAATCCTTGAGTTAAACAAAAGTTCCTCTCAGACATAACTCTTCAATTACTTGATCTCCATTTGGAAGTAAGTGTGCCATACTCTCTCAGTTTATGGTTGGATTTCTATGACAAACTCTCTAGCTATATAACTTTGAGTCTCTTCTTGATTTACTATTGCTCCTTTGGTGTAATTTATTTCCTTCCTAAAGGAACAGATAAAATCCAGACCACACAACAACAACAATAACCTATTTGACTCTTCTTCCTTTATACACACCTTGCCTCCTTTCCAAATGTCCTCTCACTCCCTGTATCCTGGTGTGTCCTGTGTATGCTCCCATGACATTGACACTTTCTCCTTTCGCAGAAAACCTTATCCCATATCTATCTTCATTCATTGAATGCTAGGAAGAACCAATGACTATTTTAGTGATTTCCCCATTGTTAACTGTGTGGATGATTTTAGAAAATATGTGATAGAATATTATGTAAAACTCAAACATCTTGGTTCATATTTTTCACTGAATATAATAACCAAATGCTCCTCCCCTTTTTTCTTTAATTGGAAAACTCATGTATTTCATGTGTGACACACATATTTCAGGAGTTTATTACACAGAAATAGATATGTTGCTTTCTAAATGCACTGCTTCTACAAGTATAGAAGTCACATTAAACAGGAATGGGTGGATTTCCCTTTTTAGCTTCCCTTTCTAAGAGCACTGAAGTATATGTCATCTTTTTAAAACTTCTGCAGATATAATAGTGTCTGGCACACAGATGATAATTAAGTCCTTATCGTTGTTGAATGGCTGGCTGGCTTTTTGTACTATTGACTATATTTGAGGACTATAGTTTAGGAAGGTTATAGCTACTATGTTTCAACAGTAAGCCTGAGTACCTTTCTTCTGGAAGAAAGAAGTGGAAAATATGACGGCCCACTGTTTAATAGTTAGCTATTTTTACTTAGAACAGGGAATTTTCTTTTTACTTTGTTTACTGAACTATTAGCTAATCACTGATAGTGCTTTATTCTATAAAATATAATAATTGAAATTTAACCAGATAGTAAAATAGTTTTTAAAGTTTGTCTTCCCTAGGGAAACATAAATGATATATACTCTTATTTTCATATGTTTAGTTGTGTTCCATAGTCTACATACTGCCATAAGGATGCTGTTTCAAAGACTGTTAATTTGGTTCTTTGAATATTTTCAGTTTCCCATATCACCTTAAATAATAGAGATTTTTACCCTTCTACACATAATTTATATCTTGCTCTGTAATAGCACATAACTAAACAAGAAACCATATTAAAGTGGTTTTACCAAGTAAGTTTTGTGCTATCATTACTTACCTTTGAAGAGGGCAAATTTATTTATTTTATGTTTTTTTATTTTTATTTCTTTATTTGAGAGCAAAAGACAGAGAGAGAGAAAGAGGCAGATAGAGAGAGAGAGAGAATGAGCACGCCAGGGCCTCCAGCCACTGCAAACGAACTCCAGATGCATGCGCCCTCTTGTGCATCTGGCTAACGTGGGTCCTGGGGAATCGAGCCTCAAACCGGGGTCCTTAGGCTTCACAGGCAAGCGCTTAACCGCTAAGCCATCTCTCCAGCCCTGAAGAGGGCAAATTTAAAAAGTAAACCTTGCTTTTCTAGTAATTACTTTTATTATTCTCACTGAGTTATAGAATTTCATAAAGTATAGCTTTACATTTAATAGTGAACTGTATTAACACAATAATGTAGTTCATACTGAAGAATAAAAACCATGAAAACTACAAATGGTATATAAAATTTATACTTAACAACATAAAATTAATTATGATTCAGTTTTTTCCATGTCTAGTAAGGCATACAATGCAGAATGAATTCCAGGAAAAAATATTAAAATGTTAGATTTAAAAGCAAGATAATTCTGAATGTCATTACCACAATTATAAGCCTGACACACTGCACTGGACTCTAACATATTGGATTTACCCTTTGTTGCAGTCTGGGTCGCATTGCTGGTAGAAATCACCCAACCAAGAGCCGTTTCCTGGAAAAAAAGGGTTTATTTTGGCTTACAGGCTTGAGGGGAAGCTCCACGATGGCAGGGGGAAACGATGGCATGAGTAGAGGGTGGACATCACCCCCTGGCCAACATAAGGTGGACCACAGCAACAGGAGGGTGTGCCAAACACTGGCAAGGGAAAACTGGCTATAAAGCCCATAAGCCCACCCCCAACAATATACTCCATCCAGGAGGCATTAATTCCCAAATATCCATCAGCTGGGGAGCTAGCATTCACAACACCTAAGTTTATGGGGGACACCTGTATCAAACCACCACACCCTTCTCTTAGGGTGTGAATAAGGAAACTATCTTCACACTTATTGCCTATTCTATCAGGTAGTATTTTCCTAATACAATAAAGGATATATCTCCAAACTACTGTTCAACATAGGATAAAATGCTGCATGGGAAACCCACTAAAATACTTTTCAGGTGAATTTTCTATTTAAGTATATTGAAAATACGAATAACTTATTTGTCATTTTACTTTTAATTAGGTATGAAAATCATTTTTATAACCATTATACCACCAAAATGCAAAACTTTTAAGACAAATGATCAGAAAAGAAATGTAGAGCATTGCCATTTGATAACATACTCATTATTTTTCAAATATTTTATTTATTTATTTGAGAGAGGAAGAGGCAGATAGAGAGAAAGAGAGAATTGGCACATCATGGCCTCTGGCCACTGCAAACAAACTTCAGATGAATGTATTCTCTTGGTCATCTGGCTGATGTGGGTGCTGGGCAATCAAACCAAGGTCCTTAGTTATCACAGGCAAAAGCCTTAGCTGCTAAGCCATTTCCCCAGCCCATATTCATTATTTTAAGGGAGAACACTGGAAGGAAACTCATGATGTTTAAACATATAGTTAAACATGTATGCAATATCTATATTGGCAGTGAAAATCCATGTGAAATGAAAATAAATGCTATATATTTAATATAATCCATTTCATTTAATGTAAAAACACTGACATTGTGTTACAATTTAGTTTTCGAAGTATTTGTAAATCTCTGCCACACACTTTGCTTTTATTGTTACTCGTTCTAAATCTCTGAATATGAATACCCTATCAACATGGCATTAGGTGCACACTTCATTATCAGATGCCTAACTGCTTCTGATGTTCTTGTTCATGATCTGAAAGTCTATTTTAATTTTTTTTGGATTTATCTTGATATTTGAATACATATTCTCATAAATTGTCAAATTTGAAAGTTCCAGAATGATGCATGATATAAGAAAAACTACATATTTAGTGAACAGCTCTTTGCCTTTTATGACCAATCAGAAACCCAAGCAATAAAGTAAATGAAAATAACAGATTTCTTTCAGCAATGTTGTCAGTGATTATGAGACTTCTTTAATTTACCAGCACTAAAAATTTCAACTGATTTAATTTGTTTTTTGTTGTTGTTGTTTATTTCTTCCTTAATGCTATGCCACTTAATCTCAATTGTCTTCGATTTTTGCTAAATTATTTTTCACTGTGAATTTCCTCAAGTTGATAAACATTTTTATTCTGAAGTATATTTATACTTGTCTTGCTCATTTCTCATATATCAGTCCCACCTCACATTTTATCATTCTCAGTTTTCCTTAGGCAAGTTTTGAGATCATGGTATACCAATATACGACAAGGTTCCTTATTGAGAGAAGGCTCACTCATGGAGTGCAATAGTGTATTGTACAAAGGTGTTGAGATAATACTTATACAATGCACATAGAACAGAAGTCTATATAATGATAATTAACAGAAGTTTATGAAAAATTTTAGCTTTGAAAAAATAAGTGTATTATTTATAAAAATTGCCTATTTTTATTTATTTATTTGAGAGTAACAGACAGAGAGAGAGAGAGGCCTATAAATAGAGAGGGAATGGGTACACCAGGGCATCCAGCCATGGCAGACAAACTCCAGACGCATGCGCCATCTTGTGCATATGGCTTTCATGGGTCCTGAGAAATCGAGTCTCAAACTAGGGTGCCCACATTTCATAGGCAAGCGCTTAACTGCTTAGCCATCTCTCCAGCCCATAAGTATATTTTTTGAAGGTAATATTTATATACCTCTGTGAAAGCTATGCACCATTGTCAGTCTAATGGAATTTTAATTTTTGTGTATACGAAGTTTAAAGTACTAGTTATAAAATACCAAATATTGAGAAGTAAATAATATTGAGTAAACTTCTAACATCATTTTCTTGCTGAGTAGCAATTAGGGTATCAGAAGTAGAAGGTGACATCCAAAGAAAGATGAGGAAAAGTTGAGTGACTACAAGAACAATGGTTAATTTGAGTTTATGATGAAATGACATTTTTGTTTGTTTTATATATTAAGATAATTTAATTTTAACATAATCCCCTCTTGATACATTTTCTTACCCCTTACTATACCCATTGTCTTACACTGAAGTCCAATACTATTTTAAAAATATATTCTATTTAGGCATATTTGTTTTGGAAGATATTGGAAGAATTCAAGATTTGAAGATTGACTATAAGGATTTGTAGCATAACACAACAGAACGAGAATAGTCAGAACATGATGAATAGAATTTATGTATAAGAAGTTAGCAATTGATAGCTTTAACTAAGTTGTCTTAGATTTTGGTGAATTTCTTTAAATTGATATAGATTTTTCTGGTAATATCCTTTAAATCTCAATAATTTTAAGCACTGAGGAAAATGTTTATATCCCGTCTATGGTATAGAAAACGTAGCCTGTCACTAGTGAATTGGTGTATACTTGGGTGAGTAGACGATTGGTACCTGGAAAGAACAGAACTCATTTTGTTCTATAGATCTGCTCTATGAAGTTGCTTAGATAAATCTATATATACTGATGTATGTTAAAAAAAAAACTGTGATTAAATATATGTTCACAGCTGAACAGTTCCAGCTCACTGCAGGAAAACTGTGACAGTGTAGCAGTAAAGCCCTTCTCTGTGACTGGTCAGGGAAGTAGCCATGAGCTGCACTTAAAGAAAAACCTCTGCAAATGGAGGCTTACATGAGCACCTCTTACAAACTACATGGGCACTTAACTAGAGCCCTTGTAACTGAAATAAAGGCTTGAATAGTCTTTATCACTGTACCCAATTTATATCCTAGATTACAGAAATGCAAGCATTTAAAGCAATTCAACACACCACACACTTGTATGTATAGATGTATGTGTGTATACATGCATGTATATGGTATGTGATGTTCTTGTATATGTATATATATGTATATATTTGTACATATATATGTATATAAATGTCATGATTTACCCCTTTAATCATTTCAGAAGCTAAACTTCAAAATAATGATTCTATAAGTTTTTTTTTTTAAAAAAAAAAAACATTTTCTTTATCTGAGAAGGAGAGAGAGACAGTGTGAGAGAGGGAGGGAGAACTGGTACACCATGGCCTTCTGCAATTGCAGCATATGAACCCTGGACCCCTGTGCCATATCTGACTCTATCAATGTGGGCATATGGAATTGAACCCAGGCCATCAGGCTTTGCAAGCAAGTGCATTTAACCACTGAGCCATTTTCCCAGCCCAATTCTTTTTTTTTTAAATTAATTTATTTTTTTATTTGAGAGCAACAGACATAGAGAGAAAGACAGATAGAGGGAGAGAGAGAGAATGGGCACGCCAGGGCTTCCAGCCTCTGCAAACGAACTCCAGACGCGTGCGCCCCCTTGTGCATCTGGCTAACGTGGGACCTGGGGAACCGAGCCTCGAACCGGGATCCTTAGGCTTCACAGGCAAGCGCTTAACCGCTAAGCCATCTCTCCAGCCCCCAGCCCAATTCTTTAAGGTTTTCATAAAGGGCTGGCTCTTTTCTATTTATTTCTGTTTTTTTTTTCACTTATTTATTTGCAAGGAAAGAGAGAGAGAAGAGAGAATGACAGAAAGATAGGGAGAATGAGTGTACCAGGGCCTCCAGCTGCTGCAGACAAACTCCAGATGCATGTTCTACTGTGCATTTGGCTTTACATGGGCACTAGGGAATTGAACTCCAGTGGTTAGGCCTTGTAGCAAGTGCCTTCGCCACTGTGCCATCTCTCCTCCCCTATTTCTGGTTTGTTTTTTTTTAATCACTTGCATAAATAAGTTAGATGTGGAAAATGTGAGTTATCCTTGAGGACAAGTATCTTACTCATCTTGGGTTACCATAAAAACATAATAAAATGGTGTCTTAGACAATATTTGTTTCTCATGTTTCTGGAGCCTGGGCAGTCTGAATTCAAGATGTTAGGGGTCAAGCTAGAGGTATAGCCATTCTTCCTGGTTGATAACCATTCGAGGCTGTGTTCACATATGTTCCCCCTTGCTGTTCGGGTTTGAATCACATTCATGACAGCACTACCTCCAGGGCCTAGTATATCCTCACATTGGAATTAAGGGACTACACATATATTTGAGCCTTGAGAAAGGATGTATTTCTTATTTGACTTGGAATATTCAGCACCTAACATGGAGGTCAGCTTGTGAGTAAATTCTTTGTATATTACTTTGTTAAAAAAAAAAATAAGAGTAGATGGATCTTATGAATATTTACTGATAACAAATCATAAAGGAAATAATTTTGATTTTACCATTTAGTAAAGATGGAAGCATATTTACATGCTAGTAAGATGGATGAGCATATGTACTTAATTTTTTTTTTGTTCATTTTTATTTATTTATTTGATAACGACAGACAGAGAGAAAAAGATGCAGTGTGTGTGTGTGTGTGAGAGAGAGAGAGAGAGAGAGAGAGAGAGAGAGAATGGGCAGGCCATGGCCTCTAGCCACTGAAAAGAAACTCCAGATGCGTGCGCCCCTTGTGCATCTGGCTAACGTGGGTCCTGGGGAATGGAGCCTCAAACCCTGGTCCTTAGGCTTCACAGGCAAGCACTTAACCACTAAGCCATTTCTCCAGCCCTGAGCTTATGGAGTTCCTTTTACGATAACAAACAAATCTTGACTTAGTGTTTGATCCTAAAGGGCATACAGCATCGTCAACATTTTTCAGAGATGATTAATATTTGGTTTTAAAATTCTCAGTACTTAGAATGTTGCTTTGCATTGATGTGTTGCACAAAATGGCAGAAGCATGTTTAGTGTCACTCAGAAAATTCATTCCTAGGGCTGGAGAGATGGCTTAGTGTTTAAGTGCTTGGCTGTGAAGCCTAAGGACCCCAGTTCGAGGCTCCATTCCCCAGGACCCACGTTAGCCAGATGCACAAGGGGGAACATGCCTCTGGAGTTCGTTTGCAGTGGCTGGAGGCCCTGGCGCGCCCATTCTCTCTCTCTCTCTCTTTCTGCCTGTTACTCTCAAATAAATAAATAATAAACAAAAAAAAAAAAAAGAAAATTCACTCTTAATCTGTTGGAATTCATTTAATATTTTTAATGAAAAAGTCAGCTGCTCAAATAGTCATTTATTGATTGATTTACTTATTTATTTTCAAGTTGAAACTGCATGGATGCATCAAGTACCATCATTTTTCTCCCTCCTCGTTCCCACTCCACAGGCGGCCCCCTTAGTGGGGTTGTTGGTATTCACCATGGGGTTGTTATGACTCATGAGGGGGAGAGAAATGCCTATAGATACTTCCTCCCACACTGTGGCTTCTACATTCTGTCTACCCCCTCTTCTGCAAAATTCCCTGAGCCTTGGTGGGTATGTTTTAAGTCTACTTTAGTGTTGAGCTCCCAGAAGCTTCTGGATTTCTGCTTTGGTGCATGTTGTGTATCTTCAATGTCTGCCTCCATTAGTGGAATTTTAAGATCCACTAATTTATCACAATACACTTGAAATATGGTATGCAATGACAAGTTGGCAACTAAGGAAGGTCTGCAGAATTCATTCTAGGAACACAATGTTAGTCTCTGTACTTTATGTTATCTTTTTGTTCCCATTGCAAAACTTGATACTTATGAGGTATGTTTCTAGATACATCCTCTCTCTTCAGAATCATTTACTGACTGTTGGGCAAGCGTTGTGTTCCTTATCTCACACATATATGACAGATAAAGATTAATGACTTAAAACTTGAGAAAATGGTCAACACCTCATATCTATTTTTAATAAAATCTTACATTCTATGCATACTTTCTATAAATTTTAGCTATGAAAATATCTTATTAACAAACATAAATCTATGCACCTATCTTTTCCCCTAAGCTCTGAAGGACTTTGGTAAATTAGAAGAAGCATTGTTGCATTGGTTGTTAAGCCACCCAATTTGGAGTTTGATATTTAATTGAAATGATAACCTAAGCAAACCAGGACAGAATTAACCATATGCTCTTCCATTTCTAGAAAGAGTTGGTACACAGTTTTGTATCATATGTCCATATTTTCAGGCCTGCTCTGTCAGTGGCATGTGTATCTTGCAGTAAAGTGTCAGCAGCTTGTGAGTAGGGACTGATTCCTCAGGATGCCCTCTGCAGGGAATCTTTTCAGGTGGATGAATGACATGAATAAAACTTCCAAGTGTTATTACATACACAATGCAAAAGATGTAGCATTTTATTATAAAACTCGATTGCAAAACATTAAGACATAAATTTACTCAAAACAGTATCAAACAAAGTAACCAAACCTCTGGTAACTAGATACCTTGCTATTCTGGAATGGCTTACTGTTATGAACTCTGTAAAAAATGATTGCATTTCTCACACCTATCCTTTTTCCTTGTGAGTGTCAAAGAACTACAGACCTTTTATTATTTTCTAACTGGAGGGCTGGTGAAAAAGCTCAGCATCGTTGAGCAGAAAATGTTGAAGGATAATTGGATCTGTAGGCTGAAGTGGGAAGAATATTAAAGATCTCATGTGCAACCTTAATTTATTCTGCACCGTGCTTGAGAAAATTCAGATTTTATTTTGGAATTTCCGTTTGGGATTTTAAAATGCCAACTTAATGACTTTCTGGAGGGTCTCTTACCTCACATTGTCTCTCCATTGCAATGAATTGTTTCCCTACTTGGAGGGAGATTCAGTTATGTAGCTGCTGGGGTTCTGAAATATGACACCAGAGGACTGACAGAAGAAACCACTCCAAAACTATTTGTGTTAAACTTACTCAATTATCCTAGTGATTCTTTTGAAAAAAAAAAAAAACATTGTCTTTATGAGAGTTTTGAACATGTCCCAAAATGAATAGACAGTACCATTTGGTATCTTTGAAAAAAAAAAAAAAACTGGTTAATTTTCAAAGGAATAAAAGGTCGATCTTGAACCAAGTAATTGACAAAGCAGCTTGTGTCCAGTGGGCATATGGACATAAGAGAAAAAGAAGTGGCTATGGGTGGCAAAAGAAATAAGTAACTCAGGTTGAAATTGAAGAGAAAAAAAAAAATGAAAGTCCCTAGAATTGTGCAAGATGACAGGGAGAAATAATTAAAGCAGATTTATTCCTATGGTATTCATCATTTGCTGCACCAAAAAGCCCTGACAGCCATGTCAGACAGTTCACATGCTTAACTCTGCCTGATGATTTTATGAGTCACTTACTTTCTGACAGAACTGTCCAAAAATCTGTAGGGTGTCCCACAGGTGTTATTTTTTTATTGGTAAAAAGAACATCTGTTATACTTTCATATTTCTTATTGTTTAACCATGAGCTAGGAATGTAAACTGCATCATGTCTGTCCATGGACTACCATCTGCATCTGATGCCTCCCACCAGAGGGCTGGAAAATTCTTTTTATTTTATGCATTGCTACATTTAGTGTCATGGATACCTACTTTGTATAGTCAATCATATTTATTCAATTAAATAGCATACATTAATTGTATATGTCATGTTTTGGTGCAGGTAGTCAACTCAGGTATTGGGCACCTAGCTAGTTGACAGTTCCTAAAGGTACACTTAAAATATTGATGTCATAATTTGCTTCAATTCAGGATACTATCATTTCCTATTTACTTTTTCATGTTACAAGTTTTTTTTTTTTTCTTTAGTGACTACATCTTAAACTTCTATTTTCCATTTGTTCTCAAAGTGTTCACCCCCTATCACTCTTTGGTGATATCAACCACAGTTCAGGTTGAATATTTTTTTTTGTAGAAAGTTAAGATCTGTAGAGATAGTGGCTTTGTTTTTTGTCCACTGAATTTTCATTAGTGTTTACATTCTTTATACAAGCAAAAGAATAATTGGTTTTCAATGGATGAGCAGGACATCCAAAGTATTTAAACTGGCATTTCAGACAGACAATGGGCAGAGAAAGCAATTTCAAGTATTCAACCAAGTCAAATCAGCAAAGACACTGACATTACCTCAAGGGTTACGTGGTCACAAAGATGGAACTATATACAAAAGAGGCACCTGGAGCGTTAGTTCTTGAATGTAATTAAACCCACCATTATACTACTGAAGGAGATCATTGAATGGAACCTTGGGTGATTTCAGGAGTAGCTGGATTTGGACCATAATTAGCAAGGCCCGCTGAGCTGTGACAGAGTACTTGAGACCATGAGCACATACAGACAAGGAGCACAGATTCAGTGATTACCACCGGAAGTGAGGACTTTTATTTTTTTCCAAGTAGTCATCATACTTTTATTGCCTTAATGATTTTATGTGTGCTCCTGGTATGTACACCTCAGCTATTTGTCCAAGCTATCCAGTGTTCCCATGATATCCAAACAGTTTCTTAATATTAAGTAGACTATATCATAAATAAAATCATCAGGTCTCTCCTAGTGTAAAATGTAAATGTATTGCCTTTGTCTTCAGAACCCCAAAAGTCTATTCAGCTTTCATTCTACCCATGCTACCTTCCACTTACGCTTCAGCCACTTTAGCCTACCCTGTGGACAAGTTCCCTTACGTCTCAGTCATGAAGTTACTCTCTTCTCTCTGGAATGTTGTGATCCACATTAAAAAAAAAAATTAATTTAATTATTAGAGAGAGAAGGACAGAGAGAGAGAGAATGGTTACGCCAAGGCCTCTAGCCATAGCAAATGAACTCTAGACGCATCTACCACCATGTGATCTAGCTTACATGGGTTCTGGGGAAAAGAACCTAGTTCTTTAGTCTTTGCAGGCAAGTGCCTTAACTGCTATGCCATCTCTCCAGCTCCAATCCATATTTTTAATGAATGATTTTTTTCCCATCGTTCAGATATCAAAGGATATTTCCTTGATATGGCTAGTAAAGTAGCTGCTTAGTCTCCTGAACTTAATATATTCCATCTCCACACCCTACAAGTGCACAAGGAAGGGCATGCACACTCACATGCGTAAGCATACAAGAATGCATGTGTGCTGTAGTGGAAGCTTTGTCAAAAATGCATTTAAAAAATAAATAAAATAAAAATAAGAAATGAAAAAATGCATTTTAATCTTTTTTGTTCAATTTCCCATTCCCATAATTTAATATTTAATGCCCCAAAATAGTTTGTAAATAAAAAGATAATGAGAACTATGAAAAACCAATTTGATAACATATGTGTTATGTATTTTAGTACAAATTCTCTTGTTTAAGTTGAAGAGATTCACTAGCAGAAAATGCTTACTGCACACGAGGACCTTCGTTTGGATCCCCAGTCCCTGGGCTAGCACGGTACACACCTAAAACTCAGTGCTGGGAATGTGGAGACAAGATGGTCCCTAGGACTGACTGGCTACCATTGTGAGCTGCAGCCTCACTGACAGACACTGCCTCAAAAAGTAAGGTACAGAACCAATGAGGAAGATACCTGATGTTGAACCCTGGCCTTCTCTTGCACATTTAAATAATACACAGATGTGTGCCTATACACATGTGAGTATGCATACACACTCATGTACAACAGATACATATATAATAAGATAAATCTCATTTTAAGGCTGGTTAAGTTGCTTGCCATCAATGTCAAAGGACCTAGGTTCTATTCTCCTGTACCCAACGTAAGCCAGATACACAAGGTGGCACATGCATCTGGTGCATTTGCAGCAGCTAGAGGACCTGGTGTGCCCTTTTCTCTCACTGTCTCTTTGTGTGTCTCCTTGAAAATAAATAATTATATTTTTAAAAAGAAATCTTATTTACATTCACAACCATGATATCTCCATGATAGATATTTAATTTGAAAAGGAAAGTTATGTGTTTGACAGACCTGTATTCCCAGCACTTGAGAGCTTGAATTAGCATGGAGAGCTTGAAGTCAGCCTGCAGTACAAAAAAAGACTGCGTTAGAACAACACATATATGGAAGAAAAGTAATATGCGGGTGTTGCATGACTTCTTCAGAATAAAGAGAAAGAACATGGGCCCGAGTTTGTCTGGTGTGGCTACTCATGCTCATTCTGCTCCATCATGCTGTCTTTTCTCTCAAGAAGAATCAACAAGGAAAATGGGGAATCTGCACAGAAAACATAAACTTATTGTAGATGAAATTAACAAAACCATTCCTAATGAAACTACTGACATTATCTGACTTTCTAATTCTGGAGATTTATTTCCCTAAATGAGAGGAAGTGCCTTTATCCAATCCTTTCCAAGGTAAGAATGAACACTGAAAGTCCCCAAGTTCATGGTAAGATGCAGGTCACTTCAGGGATGTAGAAGTTGAAGGTGAGAAGCTTTGTGAGAAGCACATCCTCATGGAGCTGGCTCACGTTCATACTCACGTATTCTATTCTGCAGGACTTAAATGATGACCGTCCTGGATGAATGGGTGGCATGATCCTACAGCATAGGTTTTCAAACTTTGCTGCATATTAGAATAATCTGGGGAGCTTTACAATCATATTATTTGTGCCCAGTCTAATTAAACTAATCCCCAGGTATGCCCAGGAATAACTATTTTAAAACATCTGCAGAATTCCAGTTTGCATCAAGTAGCAGAGCTTGGCAACTCTAAGTGTAGTCGACACCCCAGAAGTATAGGTGGCACAGGTGGTCACTAGATAGCCAGCCTCAGGCATCAGCCCAGACCTATTGATGTAGTAAGTACAATACAAAATGAAACAGTTATGTATACATGCACATGTTAAAATAAAAAATACAAATAAAACACTAAATTTAAGCAAGTGTGTTGTTCATTGGCTTGTTTAGTTTTATTTCTATGCTTAGTTAAAGATAGGAATGGGGTCCAGTGGAGCTAGAAGAGCATTCAGACATTACAATCAAAACAAATGCTGACTGCATTTGGCAATGACAACCTTTTTGTAAATCTGTCTGAGTGTTGGGATGAAGTAGAATAGCAAATGGAAGGGAAAATCCAAGGAGAGATAGCTAGTGTGATCCAAGTTCTAAGGATGTTTTGCAAGTTGGTAGTACTGTGGGGGCAACTGGATTGCGTATGTGACCTTTATTAACTATTTATAGTTCCTGAATAAGAAAAACTGAATGCTTCTATCATAAGAGGAGTCATAAGAGAGTAACCAAAATAGAAACATAAGAAATAAGTGATAATAAACCTAGCATATGTTTTCACTTGGTAACATAACACAGCACTGTTTTAAGAAGAAAGCAGGGGACGTACAAGTTGGACACATGACAACATGGGGATGAAATCTGATTTTGAAGAGAAGACATAATAAATAGGAAATACAGGACAAACAGGATAGATGAAAGAGTATGATAGTAATGTGCTAGTATATGTCTGGGGAGATATAACAATGCACCAAAGGGCTCCTACACCATGAAACTAATGAGCCAGAAAACATGTGGGAAGGGGGCTGAATTCAACAATTTCATCTGAAGTCAAAAGGATGACTGAAGCCAGGGTAAAGTAAACCACTAAGATCAGAGGTGCAGATCAAATAAAATTAAAAAAAAAATAAACGAGATGAACTTCAGAATTTGATCCTTTACTACCTCTGCTTAGCACTGAATTCTATATGAGGTAAATAGAGACTGTAAAGGTAATAATCAAATGAGATGATTAGGAGAAATGATAAAAATTGACAGAGGTAAGTTTATAAGCTTTCTTCAATATGACTAAGTATTTTATTTTTTCTCTGTATGGAAAATTTGCTAACCTATTTTCCTGACAAGCACATATTTTTTTTTAAATTTTATTTATTTATTAGAGTTACAGAAAGAGTGAGAGAGAGAGAGAGAGAGAGAGAGAGAGAGAGAGAGAGAAAATGGGCATGACGGGGCTTCCAGCCACTGTTAACGAACTCCAGACACGTGCGCCCCCTTGTGTATCTGGCTAACGTGGGTCCTGAGGAATCAAGCCTCCAACCAGGGTCCTTAGGCTTCACAGGCAAGCACTTAACGGCTAAGCCATCTCTCCAGTCGCTGACAAGCACATTTAATAAAGATAGAAATATTGAAGAATTTATGATGAAGATGTTTAACCAACTATAAATTAATGAATAAAATAGCGATGGTAAGGTGAAAAAAAAGTTTGTTCTTAAAGTAATATAATTGGACAAGGTACTGAGAATGTGGAAAGTTGCTGAATGTGTCCCTGCATTAAGAAAATATGAACTGTGACCCTCTTACAGAGTAACTAGCTGCTAGCACAGAAGGCTCCCACCTCCCATAATACTCAGTTGTCTAGATCCAGTAATATGACAGATGATGCAATGCAGGGAGCGATACCCCAAGTTTTAGTTTTACTTGGCTTTTGGGGAGTTGTCATGATGCAATTCAGGCAGATTGGATTGGGGTAATAACAATGGTCAGTGTGCAGTTAGATGGTCTGAAATCTGGGAGTCATTAGCTTAAAGACTATTTTTTGTTCATTCTTTTTTTCAGAAATATTAACCTATGAATACACAGTAATTTGATCTGGTTCCCCATCCCTGTACATTTATCATTTTTGATCCCTTATTACTGTGCCCCTCCCCTGTCCTGTGAGGACTCCCCTGTTTCGAGGTGTACCTTCCTCTGAGTTACTGATTTGTTCTTTTTCTTACCTTCTGCCCTCCATACTGCACAGCATGTGCTCAGCTCAGGGCTGATCATGTGGGATATCTGTGACCATTGCTGAGTCATGAAAGCACCAGAGAAGGACAGTGCCCCAAGTGCACCTTCAAACTCTTGGTTCTTCCATTCTTTCTGCTTCCTCTTTGCAATGTTCTCTGAGCCTTGGTGGGTTTGATAAGGATGACTTGTCCAGTGGTAAGGCCTGGCTTATTGCTTCTTGTCTTTTGATGAGTCTGGGGCTTCCCTGGCATTTGCTGCTATCTGTACAAAGAAAGTTCTCTAATGGAAAGTAAGATCAGAACTAATCAAAGGGCTTAAACATACACACTTAGCAGGCTATTTAATGAGATAACTTCATTGCTTATCCAAAGGATAATGGAGCCTTCCCTCTGGGGTACATATCCTTCCATGCTAAACATCCAAACATTTTTTACTCCATCGTCCATACGAGATGTGAATTTTCTCCCATTAAGCAAAATCTCTTAGCCCATCAGAGAGCAGTTGATCATCCCCATAACTTATATACCACTGTGGCACTAATGGGCACATTTATAGCTTTCAGGTTCCAGCAAGGGAGATGGCACCCATCTCAAATCTAACTTGACTTCACAGTGCCCTCTTACTGCAGCCTGTGCCATCTTCAGCAATAGGATCTAGCCACAGTGTTTTTGTAGGTAACCAAGAACTTTGGCTATGGTCTGCATTATTTTGGGGCACCATGGACCTCCTGACCAAGAGTACTATGGGGAGAGGTAACCATCCTGTGTTTTGGGAATCACCTGTAACAATGCATAGCATCAGAGTAAAGCTGTCTTCCCACCCCAGCAGGGTTCTTCTGCTCAAGCCCATACCCTCTCTCTCTTTTTATAATCTGTCCTTTAGTTACCTAACAAAGTAGATTTCAGCAGTACTTGCTTATACTACATTTAATTTCAAATATTCCTCCCTTGACATTCCTTCCCTTTCCCTTGTATCCACTTAGACCTTTCCTGCCCCTGTAATCAGTCACATCACTTGACTATCTGCCATCCCTCCTTCAGCCCCTCCCTACTTCTCTCTTCAAAACTTATTCTACCTTCCTGATATACTGATACCACAATATAAAAACAAATATAATTATTCCAATCTACTATCCACATATATGAGTGAACTTGCAGCATTTTTAAATTTATGGACCTGAGTTACTTCTCTTAGTATACTTTTACCAGTTACATCCACTTTCTTGAGAATTTTATTATCTCATTTTTCCTTACTGCTAAATAGAACTCCACTGTGTTTAGGAAACACTTCTTCACTCTCCATTCAGCAATTGATAGGCATCCAGACTGCTTTCAAGTCTTAGCTGTTGTGAATACAGCAGCAATAAACATGGCTGAGCAAGTGCCTCTATAGCATAATGTAGAGTCATTAGAATATATGTCCAGGAATACAATAGCTGGGTCATAAGGCAGATTTATTTTTAGGCTATTGAGAAACCTACATATTGATTTCCTTAGAGACTACCAATTTATCCTTCCCCTTCCAGTGTATAAGGGTTCCTATTTCTCCACTCCTTTGCCAATATTTTTTGTCATTTGATTTTTTGATGGTATCCATTCTGAGTGATGTGAAATGAAATCACAAAGTAGTTTTAAATTACATTTCTCTGATATCTAAAATTGTTAAACATTTTTATTTTTGAGTGTTCTGTAGATACGTTAGATATTAACAAATATTTTGTTTCATTCTTTAGGGTGTCTATTGACTCAGCTAATGGTTTGTTTAGCTGTATAATAGTTTGTCTTAATTCTTTGGGCTATTGGGGTCTTATGAAAGTCTTTCCTAATACTTATCTTGGAGTGTTCTTCCTACCTTTTCTTCTAGTTATTTCATAATTTCAGATCTTATGTTGAAGTCTTTCAACCATTTGTAGTTCATTTTTCTGCAGGGCGAGAAAGAAGAGAACAGATTATTATTTTTTTTCTTTTTGTATTATGATTTATTTTTTTGATTGACAAGTTCCATAACTGTAGACAATAACCCATGGTAATTCCCTCCCTCCCACCACTTTCCCCTTTGAAACTCCAGTCCCCACCATATCTCACAATCAGATGAATTTTTCTGTAGTTATCCCATGTTACACAACTGTTTGTTAAAGATTCTCCATTGTGATTTATTAGAATCTGCAAACATCCACGTGGCAATAGACACTTGAACTTACCCCTGGGTCTTCTGCTCTATTCTGCTGATCTATTTGCATGTTTTTGTGGCAGTACCATGCTATTTTTATCACCATGGTTTTGTAGTATAACTTGACGCTTTGTATGGTTATACCTCCGGCAATTAAACCCATGGAAATACAAGTAGTAAGGAGAGGAATCTGTGACACAGAAATAGAGTCAAAAAGAATAATAACTTCAGAAAAATATTCTGAGAATATTTAAGAAATAATTAGATTCTTAGTGATGAGAAAAATCATTTTCCATGATTATAAAAAATATCCAATGTTAATTCCCTCCCTCCTCCCCCAACTTTCCCCTTTGAAAATCCATTCTCCATCATATTACCTCTCTATCACAATCATTGTACTTACATATATACAATATCAACCTATTAAGTACCCTCCTCACTTCCTTACTCTTCCATTTATGTCTCCTTTTTAACTTACTGGCCTCTGCTACTAAGTATTTTCATTCTCACGCAGAAGCCCAGTCATCTGTAGCTAGGATCCACATATGAGAGAGAACATGTGGCGTTTGGCTTTCGGGGCCTGGGTTACCTCACTTAGTATAATCCTCTCCAGGTCCATCCATTTTTCTACAAATTTCATAACTTCATTTTTCTTTACCGCTGAGTAGAACTCCATTGTATAAATGTGCCACATCTTCATTACCCACTCATCAGTTGAGGGACATCTAGGCTGGTTCCATTTCCCAGCTATTATAAATTGAGCAGCAATAAACATGGTTGAGCATGTACTTCTAAGGAAATGAGATGAGTCCTTAGGATATATGCCTAGGAGTGCTATAGCTGGGTCATATGGTAGATCAATCTTTAGCTGTTTTAGGAACCTCCACACTGATTTCCACAATGGCTGGACCAGATTGCATTCCCAACAGCAATGTAGAAGGGTTCCTCTTTTTCCACATCCCAGCCAACATTTATGATCATTTTTTTTCATGATGGTGGCCAATCTGACAGGAGAGAGATGGAATCTCAATGTAGTTTTAATCTGCATTTCCATGATGAGTAGTGACGAAGAACATCTTTTTAGATGTTTATATGCCATTCATATTTCTTCTTTTTTTTTTCTTTTTTTTTCTTCATTTGGACTTAATTCTTGTGCATGGCGAGAGGGAAGAATCTATTTTCATCCTTCTGCAGATATATATACAGTTTTCCAAACACCATTTGCTGAAGAGGCTATCTTTTCTCCAATGAGTATTTTGGGCATTTTTATCGAATATCAGGTGGCTATAGCTACTTGGGCTTACACCTGGGTCCTCTATTCTGTTCCACTGATCTACATGTCTGTTTTTGTGCCAGTACCACGCTGTTTTTGTTACTATGGCTCTGTAGTATAGGTTAAAATCATGTATGATGATACCACCAGCCTTATTTTTGGTGCTCAGTATTATTTTAGATATTTGAGGTTTTTTGTGATTCCAAATGAAATTTTGGATTGTTTTTTCTATTTCCATGAAGAATGCTTTTGGAATTTTGATAGGGATTGCATTAAATGTGTAGATTGCTTTTGGTAAGATTGCCATTTTAACAATATTGATTCTTCCAATCCAGGAATAGGGGATGTTTCTCCACTTTCTAGTGTCTTCTGCAATTTCTTGCTTGAGTGTTTTAAAGTTCTCATTGTAAAGATTCTTTACTTCCTTGGTTAGATTTATTCTAAGGTACTTTGTTTATTTATTTATTTTTGATGCAAATGTGAATGGGAGTGATTCTCTGATTTCATCCTCTGTGTGTTTGTTGTTAGCATATATGAGGGCTACTGATTTCTGTGTATTTATTTTATATCCTGCTACATGGCTATAGGTTTTGATCAGCTCTAACAGTTTGCTAGTAGAGTTTTTAGGGTCCTTTATGTATAGAATCATGTCATCTGCAAATAGTGATAACTTGATCTCTTCCTTTCCAATTTGTATTCCTTTTATGTGTGTCTGTTGCCTTACTGATATGGCTAAGACTTCCAAAACTATATTAAATAAAAATGGGGACAGTGGACACCCTTGTCTTGTTCCTGATGTTAGTGTAAAAGCTTCCAGTTTTTCCCCATTTAGTAATATATTGGCTGTAGGCTTGTCATAAATAGCTTTTATTATGTTGAGATATGTTCTTTCTATTCCCAGTCTCTGTAGGACTTTTATCATGAAGGGATGTTGGATTTTGTCAAGTGCTTTCTCTGCATCCAATGAGATGATCATGTGATTTTTGTCCTTCAACCAATTTATATAATGTATTACATTTATAGATTTGTGTATGTTGAACCATCCCTGCATCTCTGGGATAAAGCCTACTTGGTCAGGGTGAATGATCTTTTTGATATACTCTTGTATTCTGTTTGCCAATATTTTGTTGAGAATTTTTGCATCTATGTTCATGAGGGAGATTGGTCTGTAATTTTCTTTTTTTGTTCTATCTTTGCCTGGTTTTGGTATCAGGGTGATGCTAGCCTCATAGAAGGAGTTTGGTAGAATTCCTTCTTTTTCTATTTCCTGGAAAAGCTTAAGAAGCAATGGTGTTAGCTCTTCCTTAAAGGTCTGGTAAAATTCAGCAGTGAATCCATCTGGGCCTGGGCTTTTTTTAGTTGGGAGATTATTGATAACTGTTCGGATCTCCATGTTTGCTATAGGTCTATTTAAGTGATTAATCTCATTCTGATTTAATTTAGGTAGGTCATATAGATCAAGGAAATCATCCATTTCTTTCAGTTTTTCATTCTTTGTGGAGTATATGCTTTTATAGTATGTCCCTATGATTTTTGAATTTCTCTGGAATCTGTTGTGATGTTACCTTGTTCATCTCTGATTTTACTAATTTGTATCTCTTCTCTCTGTCTTTTGGTCAGATTTGCTAAGGGTTTATGAATCTTGTGTATCCTTTCAAAGAACCAACTCTTTGTTTCATTAATTCTTTGGATTGTTTTTTTTTTTTTGTTTCTATTTCATTAATTTCTGCCCTAATCTTTATTATTTCTTCCCGCCTACTGATTTTTGGTTTGCCTTGTTCTTCTTTTTCCAAGGCTTGAAGGTGAAGCATTAGGTCATTTACTTGCGACCTTTCTAATTTCTTAATATAGGCACTTCAGGCTATAAATTTACCTCTTAGAACTGCCTTCATTGTGTCCCAGAAATTTTGATATGTTGTGTTCTCATTATCGTTTGACTCTATAAATTTTTTGATTTCTTTATTGCTTTCTTCATTGACCCATTCATCATCTAGTAGTGTATTGTTTAGTTTCCATGATTTTGTGTATGCTCTATAGCCTTTCTTGCTACTTATTTGCAGTTTAATTCCATTGTGGTCAGATAGAATGCAAGGAATTATTTCAAGTTTCCTGAATTTGTTAAGATTTGCTTTGTGTCCTAATATATGGTCTATTTTAGAGAATGTTCCATGTGCTGCTGAAAAGAATGTATATTCTGCAGCCTTTGGATGAAATGTCCTGTATATATCTGTTAGGTCCATTCCTTCTATGACCTCATTTAGGCCAGACACCTCTCTGCTTATTTTTTCCTGGGATGACCTGTCAATTGATGAGAGTGGGGTGTTAAAGTCACCCACCACCACTGTGTTTGGTGTTATCTGTGACCATAGTTCTAATAGTGTTTGTTTGATGTATTTGGGCGCCCCCATGTTAGGTGCATATATGTTTAGGATTGTAATGTCCTCCTGTTGGAGTGAGCCCTTAATCAATATAAAGTGAACTTCTTTATCTTTCTTGACTAACGTTGGACTAAAGTCTACCTTGTCAGATATTAGGATAGCAACCCCTGCTTGTTTTCTAGGCCCATTTGTTTGAAACATCGTCTTCCAACCTTTCACCCTAAGATAATGTCTAACCTTGTAGATAGGTGAGTTTTTTGGAGACAACAAATTGTAGGATCCTGCTTTTTAACCCAGTCTGCAAACCTATGTCTTTTGGTTGGGGCATTGAGGCCATTGATGTTAAGAGATATTATTGAAAGGTGTGTATTTATGTTTGCCATTTTGTGTGTGTGTGTGGTTCCGGTTCTACCTGTGCTCTCTTGTGTTAACTAGTATTTGAGTATTGCTTGTTTTTTCTAGGTTCCTTATATGTGTGCTTTTCCTTTTCTTCAGCATAGAGGATTCTATCAAGTATTTCCTGTAGAGCTGGTTTTGTCTTCAAATACTCCTTTAACCTGCTTTTGTCGTGGAATGTCCTTATTTATCCGTCTATTTGAATGGATAACTTTGCAGGATAAAGTAACCTTGGTTGACAGTTGTTATCTTTCAGAACTTGGAATATATCACTCCAAGCCCTATGGCTTTAAAAGTTTGTGTTGAATAATCTGCTGTAATCCTGATGGGCTTGCTTTTGTAGGTAACTTGATTTTTCTCTCTAACTGGTTTCAGTATTTTTTCCTTGGTTTGTGTGTTTGGTAGTTTGATTATAATATGACAAGGAGAGGTTCTTTCCAGGTTTTGTCTGGCTGGGGTTCTAAAGGCTTCCTGTATCTGCATTGGCACCTCTTTCCCAATTTGGGGGAAATTTTCCTCTATGATTTTGTTGAAGACACCTACTATGCCTTTGGAGTGGAATTCTTCTCCTTCTACTATGCCCTGAATTCTTATATTGGATCTTTTCATAGTGTCCTGAATATCTTGAAATTCCCACTCATACTTTTCTATAACTTTGTTTTTCTCTTTGTTGGACTCTATTAGTTCTGCCACCTGGTCTTCTAGCTTAGATATTCTGTCCTCTCCTTCATCCATTCTACTGGTGAGATTTTCTACAGAGTTTTTTAATGCATTAACTGTGTTCTTCATTGCTAGTAATTCTGACTGGTTTTTCTTTATTATTTCTATTTCCTTATTTATGTCTTGTATTGCCTTCTTTATTTCATGCAATTGGTTTCCTGCATCTCTTTGATTCCTTTGATTTCCTCTTTAAGTTCTTCTTTGACTCCTTTGATTTGTTCTCTGACTTCTTTGAACATATTTACAATCATTCTTTTGAAATCTTTCTCAGGCATTTCCTCTAACTCATTCTCACTGAAGGTCATTTCTGATGCATTAATACTTTTAGGTATATTTATATTGTCTTGCCTTTTAGTGTTCCTTGTGTTATAATGTATATATTTTTGCATCTTGGATTAAGTTAATGCTTGGATTTTCTAGCTATCTGGGTATTCTTATCTGTATCAGTTGATTTGATGTTATATTTTTTCAGGGTAGAAGCTTAACGTGTTAGGTGTGGCTCTTAAGACTCTCAGAGTATCTACAAAGGTGTTCTTAGGGGTTGAGTTTCCTTGCTATGGGAGCATTCAAGTAGGCTGAGTGGAATAAAATACAGGTAGATTCTAAAAGTTAACTAAACACTGTACACATTCAATCAAAAACAGCCCCAAGTATGTATGCCAGAGTAGTTATTCTTACAACCAGATCCTCTATCAACATAGAGGTTAAGATTTCTGGTCTGTTGAGGGATGCAAGTCAGCTTGTGACCAAGTGAGACCCTTCCCTGATGCAATCCCAGTTACCTTGGATGATTTTGGTCTCAGTCAAGTTGCTGCCTGGTCGTCAGGCTACTGTTCTGATTTCTGGAGCTGGGCACTGGCTTTTCCTGCGGGGCAAACCAAGCCTGGCAACTGTGGCCCTGCAGATCAGCACCCCCGCTGCTGGATCTGCTGCTGTTAAAGCTGCCTCTGATGGGTCTGTCAGCTGCTGAAGCTGCTGCTGCTGGGCCCACCGCTGCTGCTGCCTCTGTTGCTGCTGCTGCTGTAGCTGCCACTTCTGGAGCCCCTGCTGCTGCTGAAGCTGCTGCTGCTGGGTCTGCCGCTGCTGCCAGTCCTGGGTCTGCTGCTGCTGGGAGGCCTCTGTTACCGGTGCTGGAGCTGCTGGGTCCCCCTGTCACCCCAAGTTGGCGTGGCCAGTCCCGGGACCGCTGCTCTGTTCACGGGAGCTGAGCTCAGGTGGGTGGGGGAGGGGAGGGAGCCACAGCTGCTCTGGATCTCTCGCTGTTCCACATATTCTTCTACCTTGCGGTCTGCTCCTCCGTTGCTCACTTCCGCTCTCCCTTCACGTTTCCTGAGTTGCAGAGAGCACAGGTGTGAATGGAAGCTCCCGCACCTGGCTTTTCCTGTGGCTGGAGACGAGTCTGGCAGCTTTCTGGTGCACTGCCGCCGCCACAGTTGCCGGAGCTGCCGGGGCCGCTTTTGCCAGCCTGTGCCGGCTCTGGATGCTCTGGATCTCTTCTACTTCTCTGCTGCTGCTTCAATTTCCTATACACCTCACTTTTTAGTAAAAGTGTGTATTTTGCTGGGGGTTTTTTTGGTCTTTCTCTCCCCAGGCTGCTTTGGCATGGTACCTACACCACCATCTTAGCCAGAAGTCCCTTGTATTGCTTTTAATTATTTTTTCATTTTCTTATTTTCCTGTGTCAGAATTATATTTTCTCAATAGTAATTAAGATGATTCATCACAGACCTCCCCCCCCCTTACTTTAGGTCAATAGCTCTTAGCACAGAATTAGCATCCAAGTAATTTGTAAAGCCTTTTAAAATTTAAGTGACCTTTATCAAGGCTAAAGGAATTTGGGTCAGTAAATCCAGGGAGCCCAGGGGGTCTGTTGTAATTTTAGATGCCTTAGAAATAATCTGGATGTCAACCTTTTGTTGTCAAACAGAGAGAAGTTTTGACACATCTTGCAATTAATTTTCTTGTACCTTTATATACCTCTATAATTTCTTCTTGATTAGAAACCATGGGCTTCTGGGAATCCCACTTAAGTATCTGATATCATCACTTCATCTCACAAGACATACAGGTAGAGTAAGGTAGGGGGGAAAAAGGCACTGCTACCATGTTTTGAAATCATCTCTTTACCATGTGACAATAGTTTATGGAAAAGGATTCAGTTCAGAATAGAGAAAACAAATGTCATTCCTTCTATGAATAGAACTTCTGATCCATGTTTCTGCCAGATGTGAGCAATCTGATAATACAAGATTCACTTGAAAAATGCTAAGCATGCTTTGAAGAAAGCATACTGATGACATATATTCTTAGCAGCACTAGCGCCATTAAATTATCCTTTCCTGGGTAAGTGTTTCTTGTTGGCCACCAAACAGAGAAGGGGTATATAAAACCCGCCTTGTTTCTGTCTCAAATTGAATACAAGCAATAAGAATACCAGCTTCGAATATGAATTTGTGAGCAGTCTTTTTTTTTTTTTTTTTTTTTACTATATAAGCAATTTAGTTATATGTAAGTGAATATTTAGTGGACATTATCTAAGTGCATACAAAACACATTCTGTCTATTTAGAGAAGATAGTGTACTCTACAGTTGATGATTGTCATGCAAACAAAATATTACAAACAGGGTTGGAGGGATGGCTTAAGGCATTTGCCTGCAAAGCCAAAGGACCCTGGTTCGATTCCCCAAGACCCATGTAAGCTAGATGCACAAGATGGTGCATGCGTCTGGAGTTTGTTTGCAGTGTCCAGAGGCCCTGGCATGCCCAATCTCTCTCTCTCTCTCTTTCTCTCCCTCTCTCTCTCTCTCTCCCTCTCTCCCTCTTTCTCTGTTAAATAAATAAATAAATAAATAAATAAATAATTTAAAAATTATAAACACCAAAACTAAGAAGAAAGGTTTATTCTCTAAATCAAATTACACTCCCCTCTTGTAATAAATATAATTATAAGCAAATATTTGTACATACCCGACAAGACAAGTTACACAATATTTTTAAATTATGGTAAACATAATGATGCAAGGAAGAGTCCTCAATAAATTATATTGTCATGTAGTCAGAAATCATTTCAGACCCTCAATGTGAAGAAACAAAATGTAACTTTGTATCTCCAGGAAAATCATCAGTGTGGATAACATGCAGGTGAATGCTTGTTAATTTGCTATAAAATTGTCTTTCTAATGAATGTAACAAAGTATAACATTATGTAAAGGGCAATGGTTAGCAAGTCCTTTTCCAGAGAAATGATGGGTCATAAAACATGTTTCTGGGAGGATCTTCCACTTTATTAATTTCAATTGCACTATAATTAAATCTACATATGCAGCAGTAAAATCTACCAAATCAACTGATGTGAATTTAGCCTCTGGACTCAGTGACATTTAATTAGGTAGCAGGCAGCCAAATGCCAGCGTTCATTTCTAGTGGCAGACAGTTTGCACAGCTAGTTTTCTCATCTCATCACCTTCTTTCATACAATAAAATGACACAATTACAGTGGTGCATCACACAGGGAAAGGCTTGAACAAAATTGCTGGACAATTAGCAATGAGAGCAATACCAGGATTATGTGTGGATATTAACTCGAAACAGCCTCCTAAATCTCTCATCATTTTAGTGAAAGATTCTAAACAGTCTCTGTCAAACAAATATGGCATTTCTCTCCTAAGAAAGATTGTTTCTGTCAAATGGATATTATAATAACAAGTCTTAATTGTAATTCAGAATATGGTCTTTTACCTCACATGGGAATTTTAATTAGCTTTAGAGGCATTTCCATACACTGCATCTGAAGAAATCCTATCAGACAGGACGTCAACACATCAGTGTGATGCTGTGGGAAGACTTTACTCATAACCTCTTTGGCTTCCTCAGCCTCACAGGAACTTCACTGGGAGAGCTACATGGAGCCATGCTGTCAAAGCCCAGGGGATCCTTTAGACAAGCTCAAGGCCTGTTCAAAGTTAGTTGCTACAAAGAGGCAAATGATTGATAGTACCCAAATAAGAGAGAGAGAAAAAAATATGACCTTGGTAATGTAAATAAAATGCAAGCACTCAAAACTACAAACATCCCAGCACTTGGGAGGCAGAGGTAGGAGGATTGACTTGAGTTCAAGGCCACCCTGAGACTACATAGTGAATTCTAGGTCAGATTGAACTAGTGTGAGACCCTGCCTCGAACAAACAAAAACAAAACAAACAAACAAACAAAAAAACTAGAAACAGACCATGGTTATTTATAAAGAATTCAGTTTTCCTAATAAAATGCACTGTGTAAAATGTATGATGCTAATGAGATATAAATACATATACATATATATATATATGCATATATATGAGAAACATTTGATTTCATATGGTCATTACTTGTTGATCCATGTTTTTTCAGAATAATAATTTTATAAAAATTCACAAAATGGACAATACTTTGTTTTCCCTCAATTTTCTTAAGGGAGTATTTGAGGCTGTAACATGAGTAATAAAAGAAATGTTTTTATTTAAGAAAAGTTGCTATATAAGGATTTTTATTAAATGGCTTGAATATAAATTTGAAAAATTAAGGAAGTTATCATTTTTAATTGAAGACACTTTGAAATTATTACAATTAGTTTTATTTTTTAATAGCATTTGCTGTTGGAAATTTTGTAGCACTTACTAAGGAAAAATATATTAATATTTTATGTCCACATTTTTATAGTAAAACTGGAAATATAGCTATATTCTGATATATCATTTTTATATATCGTTTATAAATACTAATATTTGAATGCTCATATGGTTGTTTTATGTGGATTTTACTTTTTAGTGTCAATAAAAGCCAACATCAAAAGGCATAGAAAATATAGTATAATATATAGACAAAACACATAGGCATGAAAATGATTTGGAATTATAATTTATGGCATTAAATTATATTGTTTAATAAACATGTGAGTAAGGATGAATCATATAGATAACCTGCTTGAATTTGACATTTAGATATCCAATTCCTTACTAATTAAGGCATTGGGCATAAGTCTTGTCTCTGAACTCTAATGTCCATATTAGCACTATTTCCTTGAAAATCATGCAATATCTAATTCTATTATCTTCAATGACAGAAGTTTAAACTGTTCCATATAGCTTAGGAAAGTAAGATTGAGTGAAGCTGGCAATTAAGGCAGCTGCAATCTCTAGCGTTTCCACAGAGTTTATTGATTTCCTTCAATTAATGTTGACCAGCCAGTAAATTAACATAGAACCTGAGGCATGATACCTTAGTGGGTCTTGGATACTGAGTTCTTCCTGTCCTTTCAGGTTTAACTCCCCCTGAGCTCAGTGCTAGTAGGTACATTTTAATTCAGTCTAGACATGGACATTGTCCATGACTTTAATGACAGGTCATTTATAGCAAAGTCATGTTTCACTGTGGAAATGTCTTTTTCAGTGACATCTTATCAATAGCAATTCAATTAGTCAACCTTAAGACTATGAGATGGAGCTTACCCCATGTCACACGGCACTCTGAATTTGCATTTGAAATGCCCCTTTAATTCTCCTTCTACCATATACATTAATACTGAAATTTTAATTTCAAACAATGCCTATTTGGATATTACAGTTTATATAGCTTATTCTTATAGACTTAGATATCAACTGGAAATGTGTCATTTCTCTTGCAAGAAATGTAGGCACAGATAAAGACTTAATTAGCAGTGTCATCAAAATAAACAGAATAGGAGATTTTGAAAAGCCATTTTACTTCATATGCATGACCTGAGTAAAATCATTATAAAAGTAAAAAAAAAAAAAAAAAAAAAAAAAAAAAACACAAGAATTAAAATATACAATAACTACACAAAAAGTAAGTTTTGTCACTCATTATTTGGGTAGAAACATTAGTAAGAAAGTCAAAAAATCCTTCATTTGAATTTTTTCTTTTAATATTTTTATTTTAAGAAGAGAGAGAAAGAGAACAGCAAGCATGAGAATGGAGGGTGTCTGCACTTAATACAAAGCTAAAGAACTCCTGACACATGTGCTACTTTGTGCATCTGACTTTACAATGGGCCTTCAGGTTTTGGAAACATGCCTTTAACCACTGAACCATCTCTCTAGTTCACATTTTAATTTTTTAATACTGCACATTCACAAAATGCTAACATACATCACATATAATATAGTTTAGAATCCTTACGTGATGATTAGAGAGATGACTTAGCAGTTAAGTGCACTTCCTGTGCAAGCATGAGGGCTTAAGAGGGCTTGAAACTGTCTCAGCTTGATTCTCCAGATCCTAAGTGTGCTGGCTTGATTGTGAATGTATGACCTCATAGTCTCAGATGCTTTATTAAAATTGAGTTTGCAACTTTTGCCCCTAGCAGACAGATTATTGCTACAAAGGGTATGTCACTGGGGCTGAATCCGATTCCAACCCAAAGGTGTGTGGAGAACGGTTTCAGCTCTGACTGTTCCAACATGTAATGCTGGTTGTTTGGTGGATTTTCTCTCTCTTTGGATCTATGAAAGATGCCACTTCCTGTGGATCTGTAAGTGTGAAATAAATCCCTTCCCTCCATAAACTGTATCTGGTTAGATATTCATACCAGCAATGTGGAGCTGTTGACAACAAAAAAATCTGATACTTGAGAACAAAGAAATAAAGATTTCTACTGTTGAAGGTTTCTTTTAAGAGATAAATAAGTAGATGGGAAGGAGGGATGCAAGAACTGGGATGCAGTAAAAGAAGAACAGTGTCAGCAACCAAAAAACCTTGTCAAAATGTGTCGTAGGAAAGCATTGCAAGTGTTGTACCTCATCCTTAATAATTACCTTCTTATCCACCCAAGACTGAAATAATGCTGCCATTATGAGACACTGTCTACACAATTCATAAAAATGATAACTCATTTCACATTGTGTGCATTCTTATATTGGTATGAGGAGGAATCTTTCTATAAGAAAAGTTGCTAGACACTTGTTTTAACTAAGTGTTCCTTTATGATAGGACTGGGAGATACCCTCTTCAAATTCCAGATACTAAACAATGGTTGAGATCAAACTAGAAGCATGTATGGTTTGTGATTTAGAAATTTATTTAAAATAAAATTTACTTATTTATTTAAAAAAAAAACTATTTGTTTACACTGTGTGTGTGTGTGTGTGTGTGTGTGTGTGTGTGTGCGCGTGTGTCTTTTTCTGCTGCAAATGAATGCTTTCAGGCTTTATGACTGCCTTTCAGACTTTATTTTGGATTGGATAATTGAACCCAGGTCAGCAGGCTTTGCAAGGCAGCAGCTTTAACTGCTGAGCCATCTCTCCAGCTCCATAGAAAAATTCTCAAAGCTTGGATCCTTATATAAGCTGCATTGTGTTAAATGAACAGTGCTGCAACATGACCTATCCTGGTAATTGAATAGGCTCCACACATATTCTGGTTCTGTTATAAATCATGTGTTTTAGAAAATATATCAGAGGTCAAATAAAGAAATAAACAAAAGAAACATAAAATTAGTTTAACTATGAGAATCTTTATTTTTTCACATAAAAGACTAGAGTCAAAATGGGTCTAGATTGATTAATTGGCATAAAATCGCTGTGTCATAACTAGATCATTCATCTTTATCTGGTGCTGGGCTCCTTCCCTGCGGGTGGGTAGTGCTGAGGAAAGACCAGGCCCGCTGGTTCCTCCCAAGGGGTTGAGGAGAGGGGGAATGAGCGTCGTAGGACTCAGAACCTCTCCTAGTCACCGGAGAAAAACCACACTGAGTCGGGAGTCTTGTGGAAGCAGAGACTCACAGGAACTCATGTTATTGTTACAAGCAGTTGCCTATATAATGTTGGGGATGAAGGCGGGGATTTTAGGATGGGGGAAGAGGTAAGGGCCAATAGTAAACTGTGACTATTGAAATGATAATTCCAACTCCTGTGTGGAAGTAGCAGGCAAGAAGCCATTAGGCATCTTTCTGAGTCCTAGCTGGCCAGAGACAGGTCACCAAACTTTAGCTAGGCTTGGGAAGTTCCACTAGGCCTCACGCCCTCAAGGCCCAACAATCTGGTATTTTGGAAGTGATGGAAACTCTCCTCATGTTTGATTGTGTCCACTTCATCTGAAGAAGAGCAGCATTGATTTCCAAGCATCTTCTTGCTTTCATCTGTAAGCTATCCAGTGCACTTACACCCAAGCTTCATTGCAGGAACGCTTCTATACACCAGTGCCTGATCACTTGTAAGGAAAAGTAATAGGGTTCTTCACCATAATGATTAATCAATGGCAAAGTACTGGAAAGGGAGTTATCTCTCCAGACTTTAGGTCACAATAACCAAAGTGAAATTGGATTCAGGATGAGCATGGTCACAACATGAGGATGGTCATTGCCAGGACTCCACCCTGTTCAGGTGAAATTATAGGAATATTCAAGATATTGGAAGAGTTAAAGGAATTACTGAGGTAAATAAAGCCTATGAAAGTATATTTATGATGCATAGCAATTTTCATGTTAAGCATCCCAAGCCCAAAGGTGTCGAGTTTCCTGAGGCAAGCAAATCTACAAGCCATACCACAGAACTCCGTTTCATGCACAAAGGGATTTAAAATATGAGTAAAATGACTTAAGATTATGTGTGAAAGTCATGTAAGGAATCTAAAGGAATTTTGTAATAAGATTTAGGCCCCATCCAAAGTTTGCTTGCTAAATATATATAAATGCTATAAATGTTTATAAATCAAAAATATGAAACACTTCTGGTACCAAACATGTTAGCTATGTGATGCTCAGCCTGTACCCCAAAATCTGGTAGTAGAAAGCACATTTACTTTTCTCATTCTCTGTGTGTTGTGATCCAAAGCTTGTCTTAGCTGTGCATCTGTATTTCAGGAATTACGAGTCTAGGATCAAAGCTTTTGCTGTAGATTGGGCTTATCTGAAAGCTTCTAAAGTAGGTCACACAGTTACAGGCAGATATATAAGACTGAGGGCTCAGTTTTGTGCTGCCTTTGGGACTGAGGCTGCCCCAAGTTACTTGCCATGGCATTTCAGAAATGGTGAATGTTCTCATCACGCAAGCCAAACAGTGAATGAAGACAATACAGTAGCAAGATAGAAGCACACTCTGTGACTTACTGATGGACTTAACATTTCTTCAAACCTGCCATTTTCATGTGGTTGCAAGCAAGTTACTTAAGAACAGGGAAAGAAACAAAATCATGAATTCTAGGAGATACCAATATTCATGGGCTATATTAGACATTCTTCTGCTATGAAAAATAAAACTTAGCTGTTTAGAAATACTATGACATTAGTTAAACTTAGAGTAAAATAAGTTTTGGATGCCTTATGTGCCTATGAATTGGTCTAATCACTGTACAGAAATCTTCAAAGGAAAATGTGATGATTTTAATGTTGTTTTTCTTCAAGAATGATGAAGGGGTGAAATAAAGAAATGCTGATATAATGCATACAAAAAGACTGCAATTAAACCACAGAAGCAGGGTCAATTATAAGTGATGTGCTAACAAAAAAGTTAGAAATCTTGAATTGTGAAAGATGAACATTTTTGTTGTATATTAAGCTACCTTTACTAGTCATTAGAATGGTATAGATATTTTCAGAGGGTTCTTATTAAAACAAAAATTGATTCGTGGTATATAAAAGAATAACAACTACTTCATTTCCATATGTGCTTTGCAATAATTTGAGTAATACTTTTTATAAAATAATTTGCAACAATATACTGTATAATTATAAAGATTACATATTATTTATCACTGAAAAGTAATACCATGCAAATAAATCTTAACATTATTTTTGTTTTAATTAAATGGCACAGTATTTAGAATGTATTTTTGCCTCTTGCTCTATGATTAGAGTCTAAAATTTTAAACATAGGAGTTTGCATTAATATAATTGAATTGAACATAGATGTCAAAAATGAACCCCAGTATGACTAATGTATATCACAGTGTAAAATCTGTGAAGGTTTCAGTCATATAAAGTGCAATGAAATCAATTTTCTTAACTTGAAAATATGTGATGTTAAGGGGACATGATGAATTGTCTTTAAATATAAATTCATTGAAAATATTCAGAAATATTTTCAAATAATCTAAACTCACCTCCAGTCATCTATAAACTTATTATCATGACTTGCTGAGAGTTCTTTTTCTTCTGAGAAATTAATCTGATGAAAGCATAGTCTCAAGAGAACATCAACACACCTTTCAAAGCATTTTACAATTCAACAGAAATGTCACAGACTTGATAGTCTGCCTCAGGACAATGAGTTAGCATGGTAAATAAGTCCACCCTTGATCCCAGGGGAAGAATGCCTTTAGGTCATAGCAGGCTTGCCTCCAATACATAGTCCCTCTGCTTAATCCCTGTTCATCCCAGCATTGCCAGGGTCAAGTGAGAATGGTTGTTTTGGTACAGAATTGACTTTGTTATGAAGAGATGAGTTGTAATACTAATTATATTTTACTCAACATAGTATGAAATATCTCCTATTAAATAGCCAGAACCACATGAGTATCACTATTCTCCATCCTGATAGTCATTAAATATATATTAACAGCTTATGTGATGGAACAGCATGGGTAGTCCCATGATGATTATAAACAAAGCTGCTGACACTTGCACACTTGTTATGTACCTCTCTGATGTGAGCAAGATTACTTGGCTGGCCATATGTTTGTTTACTTATATCATTCCCTCCCTTCCCCCAAAAAACCTCCACATATTTTTATGCATATATAGATGCCATTCTTCAGACAGTGTAATATCTGTATGAGCAATTGAAACACTACTATGGAAAATACAGTGGAGAGAAAACTATCACAGAAATGTTATGAAACATATAGTAAACCAATGAATATCTGACAGCTGCTGACAGTGAACTCCAGACAGGTGTTCTACTTTATGTGGCTGTCTTTACATGGATACATGGGAAATGAACGCCAGGTTGTCAGGCTTTGAAAGTAAGTGATTTTAACTGGTGGGACATCTCTCCAGCTCTGATAATGGTTCTTAAAATAACAAAAAACAACTGACCAAGCAAAGATAACCACCTAAAAATGGTGATAATTAATTTAATGACTAACACTCAAAGTAGCATGATGGTAGATATATCATTCACAAATGAAATCCATCAATTTATAACTTTATTAATGCTTCAAGAAGAAACCATGACCAAAATGTATTTTTTAAATTCTGTTTTGTGTGCATATATCATTCCCTTTATTCTATATTCAGTCAGATGGAAATAGAATACTTTATAAAATGATAACTCAGAAATTTATACATTGAAGGGAAATATCAAAGATACTGATTTTATTACAGTTTGTAATTTAGATGTGCAGCCAACCAAGTAGAGGAGGTATCATTGAGCTGATCTTGGAACTTAGGTATCATTGGGCTGATTTTGGAGCTTAGGGTCCAGCCTTAAGATGTGGAGGTAGATTTGGAATTCCAGTCTAACAACATGCACATTACTTCAGTTTTGCCTGTAATTCCTAAGTTTACTGTGTGTTGTGGCTTTTGAGTTTTGGCCTGTTGCTCTTCTCTTTCTGCTTGTACCTGTGAGAGTAGGCCAGCTTCTTCTGCCATTACAAAACTCCTCTTGGATCTGTATGCTTCAAATAAATTTCCCTTCCTCCATAACTGTGATTGATTTGGACACATCCTAGTGGCCTGAGTTTGTCTATTACAGAATTGGTACCAATGAGAGGGCTGAGATGAATCTGACCACATGGATTTGGGTCTTTTAGAACTTTTGTTTTGTAGGAGCAGACATGGACTTGGTACTTGCAACAAAGCCAAGTATTATGGACCATTGTGATGAGAGTTTGAAAATGCTAAGTTTTGAGAAAATTGAATTTGGAGGTTTAGCTTATGAGCTCTCTATGGGGAAGTAAAGACTATCTAAAACCTTGTTGGAACTGGGCTACTGACATAAGGATTGTCTGCATTCTGCTGCCCAGGTTCAGGTTCAAGTTAAATTTGTAATGGACTGCTGCGCATGTCTAAAAATTATTGGACTAAGAGATTTAAGATTTTAAGTTGGAAAAACCCAAGCAAGTTAAAAGTACTGGCACTGAGACTGGTTTTAGGTTACTGAAGCTATCAAACACATTAGCAATATTAATGAAGACAGCGCAACTGCTTTGCATTAAAACAATGAAGAGAATGCATAAGGAGAGACTATGTTAGAAATGCAAATTCTTTTGGAAAATTGTTGACCAGAGAAGGAACATGATCGCCAAGGTTATAATTCATTTTGTCTCTGAATTAATAATATACTTCTGTTTTTCACACATGGTATTGGTTTCAGAAGCATGAAAAATGTGTGGAGTGGTCATGAAGTGCACATGGTCCCAGGAGCCACTGCTGTGACATGGAACAAGGCAGGGAATAATGACCATGATAGGCTTGCAAAGCCACTAGAAGATGGACTGTGGTTTGCATGAACACCCAGAAAAGTTTTGATATACTAGGACTGTGCCATGTGCTTTAGTACAGTGCTGCCCTGGTTAGGCCTAAGTTACAAGTTTCAGCTTAAACAAAGAAACTAAAGGTACCAGTCCAGGCCACCTGACACCTTTCCCTCCTACCTCCCTGCCCCAGCCAATTAAGAGATTTATCCCTCTTACCTCCCTGTCTCGGCCAATCGAAATACATACAAATGTTATTGCTGCTTGTTGCTTAGTTAACTAGCTCCTGCCTGCCAACCTTGCTGCCAATGTCCTAAGAAATCAACCAATCATGTACCCATTCCCTACTTCTTTGTTCAAATCCCTATGAAAAACCTACTCCCCTCCTGCTGCTCTGGGCTCTTGTACAGATCCACTGCATTGGTGAAGTCAAGAGACCCCAAGCTCAAGTCCAAAATTAAAGCTCCTTGCCCTTGCATACATGTTTGGTTCTCCTTGGTGGTCACTGGGGATGCCTAGAACTGGGCATAACAGCTACATGGAGGCTATTGGCAAGGGAAGGAAGTTTTCCCTGGCTACTCAGCCCAGCAGGAGTGTGAGACTGTCCTTCATTGGTTATGTTATTGGACTTGAACTTCAGAAGTTTGATGGTTGTTGACTTTGTATGTTCCCGTCTCTCCTTGCTATGCCTTATAGCAGCTAGACATGTTTACTTTGTGCCTTTTTATGTAAAAGTGTATAACTTGATTGAGTTTTACAGGACTCATAGCTAAGAGACAATCTTAAATCTCAAATGAGACTTAGGAATTTGGAACTATCTTAAGTTGGTAAAGAATGTGGGGACCTTTGAATTTGACAATATACACTATAAAATGGTTAGGAATCAATTGGAGGCCAGGAGTGGAATGTGGTAGTTTGATTGGATGGCCCCCAATATATTCAGGATTTTATTACAGTTTGTAATTTAGATCTGTAGCCACCTGGCTGGAAAAGATTTCACTGGTTGGATCTTGGATCTTATGGTCCAGTCCTAAAGTATGGAGGGAAATTGAGAATCCCAGTCTAAAGATAAGCAAGGTACCTGGCTTTTTCTGTGTTGCAGTCAGGTTCACATTGAAGGTAGAAATCATCCAACCAAGAACAGCTTGTGGGGGGAAAAAAAAAAACGGTTTAATATGGCTTACAGGCTTGAGGGGAAGCTCATGATGGCAGGGGAAAATGGTGGACAACAGCAACAGGAGAATGTGACAAACACTTACAAGAGACACTGGTTATAACACCCATAAGCATGCCCCCAACAATACACTGCCTCCAGGAAGCATTAATTCCCAAATCTCCATCAGCTGGGGACCTAGAACTCAGAACACCTGAATTTATGGGGGGACACCTAAATCAAACAATCACACCTGGAATTCCTTGGTGTGCTGTGTATTATGGCTTTTATGGATTCCTGTTATTTTTGCTTCTTGATCACAGATGTAATCTGACCAGACACTTCCTTGAAATGAAAGGAAAAAAGTACTGTCTGCATATTTCCTGTAAGGCCGCAAAATCAATAAGAGCTCATCCAGTTTTGCACTGATAACAATTTGTATGTAATAATAATTAAATCATATTTAAGTTATTCAGATTCTTGAACTTTGCCACTCAAAACATCCTTATTTTTATTAACATTATGTGAATTTTGCACTGAATACTAAGTTAGGAACTTTTCATCAGATAGGATTTACATAAGCATATTTTAACTTTGTTTTACACATATAACAATAATTTTATCCTATGTTGCTCACAGAAAAGAATAAATTAACACAAAGATTCTTAGAAAACTTTACTGTATTATAATTTCTTAGTTGGAACTGGGAATATCTATATCCCAAACAAAAATAATGCAAAGCATAAACTTACCCATAGATTAATTAAATACATTTTGATTCTTCTACCTAAATATATTTTTGTTTAGCAAATTAAAAATAATATTCCTAAGAAACTATCAGACTACGGCATAAATCCCACCATATAATGATAAGAAAAAGGAAAGCAAAATGTAGCACATGACATATACAACAAATATATAGTAATAGTAAATTCTAGCACTGTGCATAAATATATAGACATATATCAAGGGTAGTTACACTTGCCAGAACAGTATAATTCAATGAAAATAAGTTCAATGACATACCACCTCTTAGTTATCCATTCTTCTAGTAATGGACATCTGGGTTGATTCCAGCTCTTAGCTATTACAAATTGAGCCACTACAAACATGGCTGAGCAAATCTCACTGGCCTGTGGTTTGAAGGTTTTAGGGTAGATGCCCAATAAGGGAATAACTGCGTCTGTTGGTACCGCTAAGATCAGCTTTTTCAGGAGTTTCCATATTGCTTTCCAAAGTGGTTGTACCATCCTACATTCCCACCAACAGTGGATGAGTGTTCCTGCTTCTCCACATCCTTGCCAACATTTATTTTCATTTGATTTTTGGATGTTTGCTATCCTTATTGGGGTAAGGTGGAATCTCATAGTTGTTTTAATTTGCATTTCCCTGGTGATCAGGGATGATGAACATTGTCTTAAGTGTGTGTTTGCCATTTGTATTTCTTCCTCTGTGAATTGCCTGTTCAGCATTTGCCCCATTTTGTGAGTGGGGTGTTTGACTTTTTACTGTTTAGATATTTGACTTCTTTGTAGATTCTAGAGATTAGGCCTCTATCAGTTGGATAACCCACAAATAATTTCTCCCATTCTGTGGGCAATCTATCAACTTTGTTTATTGTATGCTTGTCTATAAAGAAACTCTTCAGCTTCATGTGATCCCACTGGTTGAGTGACTGTTTAAGATAGTGAGCTACTGGGGTTTTGTTCAGGAAGTGTTTTTTCCATTCCTATATCATGGAAAGCACTTCTTAAATTTTCTTCCAGTAGTAGTAGAGTTTATGGTCTTATACTGAGGTCTTTGATCCATTTGGACTTGAGTGTAGTGCATGGCGAAGTGTGTGGATCAAGTTTCAGCTTCCTGCATATGGTTATCCAGTTTGTCCAACACAATTTGTTGAAGATGCTGCCTTTTTTTCCAGCTTATATTGTTAGGGCCTTTGTCGAGTATCAAGTAGCTATAGTTGCTTGACCCAAACTCTGGGTCCTCAGGTCTATTCCATTGGTCTATACTCCTGTTTTTATGCCAGTACCATGCTGTTTTTATTACTATGGCTTTGTAATATAGTTTTAGATCAGGTATGGTGATGCCTCCGGAGGTATCTCTTTTGCTGAGGATATGTTTGGATATGCAAGGCCTTCTGCCTTTCCATATGAAATTAAGATCAGTTTTTCTACCTCTGTGAAGAACACTGTAGGGATTTTGAAAGTAAAAGGCAACTCTGATTTTCTGTTTCTTCTGCTTAGGTGAGTTCTGGTGATGTTTATCAATGAATTTTTCAATTTCCTCTAGATTATGAAATATATAAGTATAGATTGATTCATAGTATTCCATTATAATTATTTTGATGTCTAGAGTTCATAATCATGTCTCTTTTAATTTCCACTATTAACAATTTAGTTCCCTCTTTTTCTCTTAACCATACTAGATGCTTATCTAATTTATTTACCTTTCAAAGGAATAACATTTAGCTTGATTGATTTCTCTTCTTGAATTTCTGATTATCACTCTTTATAAAATCTCTTTACAAGTTAAAAATAATTTTTCATAGACAAAATCCAAAGGGTCCAATCAAACCTGTGCAAGGTGATATAAATAACTCAGGGCTATTTGAGGAAACTTATGAAGTATTGGCTTTTAAATGGAAAAGCTAAAAAGAATATCACATAATTTTTATTAACTCTAAGCATCTCCAAATAGACGTTTTGTGATTTAAGCATCATGTATAAATATTTTGTCTGATCTATTCTTTCATTTAAAGAAACTGATGCCAAATTATGTGTTTTCCCTCTTTCCTAAAATATGATGGTCAAGAGTACTAACTACTTTGGATTAAAGGTGCTTTTAAACAAACAGTACAAGATCACGTGAATTTCTGCTTCTTAAATAAGAAACTATGATATGAAAATAATCTCCCTGTAGTAGCAGAAAATTAACACTCCTTTTGCACATTAAAGCTGAGAGAATCCTGTTCCCTCTCTATCAATATAAATATTTTTGTCTTTATACTCCCTAACTTTTTCACAATTCAATACTCTTTTCCAACTCAATATATGACTGTACCACATTTATGTGTCTACATTGCTTTTTCTTATAAAGGTTCATGAACAAGCAAATAAGCAAGTAAATAAAATGATAAATAAGATGTGAGTTAATGTGTATGTTTTCATCTCATTGATGTTTTATGCTCACTTAATTATCAGGCCTAATTAAAAAGCCTAAAAATCAAGGTAAAGTTTTGTCTTCCTTACACTGAATAAAGGAAGTGGAAAAAAATATGTGTTTTACTTTTCTTTTTTCACATTTTAATTTCTTTTATAATTTTTACTTATTTGCAAGCTGAAAAAGAAAGAAGGAGATAGAGGGGAGAGAGAAGTTAGCTCACAGTTCTGGAGGCCTAGGGAGTATATTATATGGCATTTAAAGAAAGAATGTGTTCCCAATCCTGCATCATTCTATGGCAGAAGGAAAAGTGTGGATTATAACTAAAAGATAATGAGGATTTAAATATTTTTGGTATCAAAGGGACTTTTACATGTTAAGTATGTATTCTACTGTGGGCTACATATCCAGCCCAGTGCTCATTCTATAACAATGGTCATATGCTCATAAACTTCTCACAATAAGGACATTAATCTACTCATGAAGACTCTTCATGACATATTCATCTCCTACTCGGCCCCAGTTTTGTACTGCAGCGAAGATAATGTTTCCATCTATTACATTCATTTTAGTGGGACACTTTAGAATCACAGTAACCTATGTTCCAGGTACTCAAGGAAAAGCAAAGGAAAATAGAAAGTGGCCCAAAGGGCAACAAACAACTATCTTTCAATGGATGTTCACATCTTTCTATTTATACCACAATGACCAGGACTTGGTTTAAGAGAAATCAGGAAAAAAGTCGATTTTTTTTCTTAAAGTAAACAAATTGGTCAGCTAATAACAATGACTTATATAATTATGGAAATAGGAAAATATATATTATAATACATTTGTCTAACCATTAGTATCTTCTTGCCCTCACCAAAGGAGTGAAAGTAACTGAACATTTCTATCCACAACTGATAAAACTATGCGAGAGAGGACAGGAGTCAAGAAGTTTCAACCAATCAATATAGTGTCTATATAAGAAAAAAATGAACTAAATGTAAGTAAATGACTCACTTTGGATCTAAGTGTGTTGTTATCTCCAAGATTTTAACTTGTTAAGGAAACCTGGTTCTCTGATAGCTGGCATACATGGACTGCATGCAAATTGTGTTATACTGTTCCGTAGGGGGTCTACCTATGCATAAAACATTGTATTAAATTATTGCATCACTTACTTACTTTATGTTACTTTATGAGTATATGTACATATAGTGATTTTTGTAGCTTTTTACTTTCCCAAAATAATAATATATAACACCAAGGAACCTCTTTAGATAATTCCTGGCACCTTCTTTATTTACCTCTGCATTCAACTTTCTTTGTGAATTTTTATTTTATATTGTTACATCTTATTACCTATCAATAAATATTTTTCAAGATCAACGTAGTTACATGTATTTAATACATCTTTTATGCATTAGAAATAGAGCACATGAGAAACCCATCCAGATTCCCTGATTTGATGCCCAATTTCATACACAGGATTAAATGCCCTGGATGTGTTTGTCCTTTTCTATATTTGTTTAATTAAATCATTCACTTAATTCAAATTATCATTTCTGAAATATATTCTATTATTACAATAATTTGCTACATATATTTAATAACCTATATCAACAGGGTTTCAGATTAATACTATAATAGGACATAACCTTTTTTTAAAAATTATTTATTTATTTATTTGAGAGCAACAGACACAGAGAGAAAGACTGATAGAGGGAGAGAGAGAGAATGGGTGCGCCAGGGCCTCTGCAAACGAACTCCAGACACGTGCGCCCCCTTGTGCATCTGGCTAACGTGGGACCTGGGGAACCGAGCCTCGAACTGGGGTCCCTAGGCTTCACAGGCAAGCGCTTAACCGCTAAGCCATCTCTCCAGCCCAGGACATAGCCATTTTAGTATGAATAAAAATTCACAAAGAAAGTTGAGTGCAGAGGTAAATAAAGAAGGTGCCAGGAATTATCTAAAGAGGTTCCTTGTTGTTATAAATTATTATTTTTGGGAAAGTAAAAAGCTACAAAAATCACTATATGTACATATACTCATAATCTACTAGTGACTCATATAGAAAATACTTGGCAGTTGGTCCCTTGCACTTTAATGTTTGAAGAAAGAAGGACTCTGTGATCCCAGCACCCAGAAACTGAAGCAGGGGGATTGCCATCGGTTTGAGATACATAATGTGTTCTAGTCCAGCCTACAACAAGGAAATGAGACAAAAAAGGATGAAGGAAAGAAATAGAGAAAAAAGAAGGAGATGGAGAAGAAGGAAGAAGTCAGAGAGGAAGGAAAGATTGGGTAGTGAGAAAGAGAGAAGGAAAATAAAGTTATATTTTTCCATGTGACACTATAATACAACTTTTAATAACATTTTAAAAAAAGGAATTGCAAAAACACATTCATTTTTTTTTTTCCTGAAACAAAACCTCCCAACCAAGGTCAGCAGTGTCTCAAACATGCCCTGTATCTATACTCAATTTTTCAGGTCTATATTTAGTAATGACAGTTTCAGCATAACTTCTTGCTAACAGGTCCTTAATCTCACCCCCATTACAACAGTGAGGATTAGTAGCCATTTTCAGGTGAGTAGAATTGTCTGTTCTGCACTCTACTTACAAGGCATCTTTGTCTTTTCCCAGTGTTAGCCATTTTTGTGGTTTTGTTTTTCTCTTTGAATAAATAAAAGATAAGGTAGATGGAGAACCATCATTGTTCCAGTGGGTCATGCTAAATCAATATTCTGTAGTCCACAGGGAACTAGCCTAATTAAATCAGAATTTAAAGTAAAGTTCCCGTAATTCCAAATCAGAGCAAACCAGGAGAAGCTGTCTTATCGAATGCTCCACCTCTCCACTGGGTTTGTTTGATGTTGTATTGATTCTGTACACACTGAAGTTAAATAGCTGAAGTCTTCAAGTCTGAACTTTAAAGTTAACTTTTAATAAAAATTCAACATATACCACGTATCAGATGTTCATATTTTGTCCTGCCATGCTTAGATCTCTCCACATCATATAGCCGATAACTGCCATGCCTCAGATTCCATCAGCTTTTCTCCCTGGAGATAATATACATGTTCTACATTTCTAAAGCTGTGCTTTCTTCTTTCAGTTTTAGCTTTGATTTTTCCAAGACATGAGGAAGTGAAGAAAGGTATCTGTAATTCTAGCAAAATTATTTTCATAGATCACTAAAAGTAAAACTACATGGGCAAAGTTGAGATGTCTCAAGCTCATATTGGTCTCAAGTTGAATTATATTTCTAATGTGATTTTTCACTGTATACCCCAAAATAACTTTGATAATTATGTTTCTAAATAGTTATTAAGACATGGTTCATGTGTACTCTATGTCATTGCTAATAGCACATGATATGAGGAAATTAATACAATTTCTAAATGACTCTAAGAGCTATATACAGTCCTTGCATGAGTGTGTATTTCAGTGAACATGAAAAATAATTTGTTAATTGTGCTTCAGATATTATTTCAAGAATAACATGTGAAACTAACTCTAAATTTTCTTTGTCAATTAAGACTTTGCTAAATGGCATTTACTTTATGTCATATTTTTCTATTAATTTACAGCATTATGTTTCAGGCAGAATTATAAAGTAAAAATAGGGCAAAGCACTAAGGTTGAGATAGTGTTGGCCATGTGGAAGCTCTGTTTTCAATCTATTCCAATGTACTTCCCTATATTACTAATGATCTGGCTCAAGACATATTAAATTTTCTGTTGCACCTTTAAGCAACAGAAATGTATTTAGTCACACTTTGGCAACTCAGGACTAGCATCATTGAATAAAGATCAAGGTGCCCATTCTATTGGGAGGATCAAGGTGAGTATCAATTCACTGGCTTTCTCCATCTTCAAGACAAGCACTGACCAACAGTCCTCAGTGCCTTCTCCCCGGGACCTTTGGGACTGCACTGATCTTAATGAGAAAAGATTCTCTGCTTTGAAGAATCTGGATGATTAGATTACCACATATGGATAATCCTGTATCACTCTTTATAGTGTCGATCCTATCCACACAAAACATCTTTGTTTTCCAGATAAGACAACAGGCTTATAGTTGGTATCGATGAGAACATGGGCATATTTTGGTATAGTAGTGATTTGGCACGTTTTTTTTTTCTTGCTACAAAACACTATGTATTTAGTATTTATTAACACAAAACATCATAATTTTGCTAGAGTCAAAATAAAATATTGATCAAAAACAGGGGTGATGGTTATTATTTAAAATGCCCTGGGCTGGAAGAATCCTCATTAATTAATCACTTCTTTTTTTGTTCTGTTTTAGTCAGGGTTCTCTTGAGAAACAGAACAGATAGAAGTAATTGCATTAAAAGGGAATTTATGTGATTAGTTCACAGCAGCCCAACAATAGCAGTTTGCAGTCCCAAGAGTCAAGGAACCATGATAATTCTCCCCTCCCCCACTTTCCCCTACACAAATCCACTCTTCATCATATTCCCTCCCTCTGTCAATTACTCTTTTATTTTGGTAACATCTTTTCCTCCTACAATGAAGGTCCTGTGTAGATATGGAACTCATTCTTAATGTTTTCTTATTGTTTGTGGGACTTGCCCATCCTCCCTACCCTCTACCCCTCCAATCCTTTCCCACCCCTGACATTCCAACTGTCCCCCAACTCATTGGAAAACATCTTCTCCCTACCCAAGTTTCTTCTTTTCCCAGGTCTTAATATGGTTTTGTTCCCTAATTCTGATGTTAACTACTATTTGCACTCATCTCTACGTATCCCAGTTAGAAACATCATATGAGAGAATACATGCAGTATTTGTCTTTCTGTGTCTGTGTGACCTCAAGTAGAATTTTTTTCAACTCCAAGCATTTTCCCATAAATTTCATTATTCCTTCCTGCCATGTGGTATTATATTGTGTATATGTAACACATATTTGTTATCCACTGATTAGATGATGGGCATCTGGGCTGACTCCTGTTCCTAGCTATTGGGAATAGATCTGCAACAAACTTGGTTTGGGAAGTATCTCTGTAGTAAAGAAATAAGTTCATTTGGTATATGCCCAAGAGAGTTATAACTGGTTCATATAGTAGATCTACTGTCATCTTTTTCAGGTGCTTCCATACTGATTTCCATAGTAGTTGCACCAGTTTGTACCTCCCACCAGAACTGAGCAAGAGTTCCTCATTCCCCAGTAGCTTTACCAGCACTTATTGTCATTTGACTTTTTGATGTATGCCATTATGACTGGAGTGAGATGAAATCTTAGAGTTGTTTTTATTTGTGTCTCTGTGATAACTAAAGATGTTGGTTATCTCCTTATGTGTATAATGGCCATTTCTAGTTCTTCCTTTGAGAATCCTCTGTTCAATTCTCTACCGTATGTTTTGATTGGGTTGTTTGATGTTTTATTGTTGAGATTTTTGCAAATTCATTGTATATTTTAGATATTAGACCTTTGTCAGAGGTACAGCTGGTAAAGATTTTCTCTTATTTTGGGGGTTGTCTATTGACTCTGTTGAGGGTTTGCTTGTGTGTATGGTAGCATAATTGAAAACTGTGATAAATTTTGCAAATAAATCATAAGAGTTCAATAATAATTTCTTCAATTCAGTGGGCAGGTAAGTTAATATTCATTTTGATGTAAAGCAGCATATTATTTAAGATTTCCACAAGTTCCTGTCCTGACTTTTAAGAGAGTAATATTAAATCTCTCAACAATGGTGTGGTGGTTTGATTCAGGTGTCCCTCATACACTTAGGTGTTCTGAATGTTAGGTTCACTGCTGATGGAGATTTTGAAATTAATGCCTCCTCAAGGCAGTGTACTGTTGGGGGTAGGCATATGGGTGTTATAGCTAGTTTCCCCTTGCCAGTGTTTGTCATTCTCTCTTGTTGCTATTGTCCACCTTATGTTGTCCAGGAGGCTTTCCCTGCCATCATGGAGTTTCCCCTCAAATCTGTAAACCAAAATAAACATTTTTTTTCCCACAAACTGCTCTTGGTCAGGTTATTTCTGCCAACAATGCAAACCTGACTGCAACACTATTATTGGTACCAAGAGTGGGTTCATTTGCTGCTAGACACTTGATTGTGTGGCTTGGGCCTTCTGGAGCTGACTTTTAGAAGGAATGCAGAGGAATTTGAAATCTTGGCATAAGAGACAGCTTGCAGTGCTGCAAGTACAGCTTGATGTATTGTTGTGGTCAGATTTGAAATACCTGAACGCAGTGAGAACTATGGACTGTGAGGTTTGGCTTATGAGGGTGAAAAGAAGCTTTGTCTGGACTGGGCTAGAAGGATTTTGTATGAGAGGCTTGCTGTTATGGCCATGTCCTGAGAATTTGTGCAGGGCTGCATTGTGTAGAAATGATCTGTTGTGGCACAGGAAAACATTAGGGCAAAACTGCTGCTTGTTCCACTGCTATTTAGAGTTTACAACCATTGATATTGGGCTACATAACCTGCATTGGGATAACAGAAATAATACAGTCTTTTGAAGGTTCCTGAATGCTGAAGGGGCATCCTGTTCTTCAGTCTGCTTTGAATTCCCCAGATTAACAAATTGGCACCCTACCTGGCATTATGGAATATAAGAATTGTGTGAAAGAGAGGGTAATTGAATTTGCAACATGGTCTTGTGCTTTGGAAATGGTCATGAGAAGTGTTAAACACAATTGCCTGCACAGAGACCCAATAGAGCTGTGAGGATGAACCATGGGTTGCAGTAGAGACCCATTGGAGATGCTGGGACCACAAGATGGCTACTGAGGAAAGCTTATGGCCCTGGATGAAGTTTTCCAGGAGTGTGAATAGCCTGGCTTGAGGGGCAGAATTAGAACTCCAGATACATGTTGCTGGTTAGAATTTTCGGACTTGGAGACTTGTTGGATTTGGAGTTACAGAGTTTGATATTCGCCCTTCTTAAATATTTTTATTTGTTTAATATTTCTTTACAATGCCCAATAACATCTTTTGCAGTATGAATATTTATGTTTTTGTCTATAAGCCAAAATAAGCTCTTTATTTCCCAAAAGCTTCTCATGGTCAGGTGATTTCTGCCAGCAATGTGAACCTGACTGCAACATTTTTTTTTTTTTAAAGAATCAGACCCTGATGACTCTTTTTTTTTTTTAATTTTATTTATTTATTTGAGAGTGACAGACACAGAAAGAAAGACAGATAGAGGGAGAGAGAGAGAATGGGCGCGCCAGGGCTTCCAGCCTCTGCAAACAAACTCCAGACGCATGCGCCCCCTTGTGCATCTGGCTAACGTGGGACCTGGGGAACCGAGCCTCAAACCGGGGTCCTTAGGCTTCACAGGCAAGCACTTAACCGCTAAGCCATCTCTCCATCCCCTGACTGCAACATTTTTGTGCTGATTTTGTATCCTGCCACTTTACTGAAAGAGTTTATCACTTTTAGAACTTTTTTGGTGGAGTCTCTTGGATTACTTTTATATAAAATCATATCATCTGCAAATAGTGCTAATTCGGGTTCTCCCTTGACAAATTTGTATCTTTTTTATTTGTTTCTCTTATTGCTTGAGCTAAAACTTCAAAAACTATGTTGAAAAGGAATGGTGAGAGTGGGCACATCTGTATCATTCCAGACCTTAGGGCTTCATGTTTTTCCCCATTTAATATGATCTGGGCCTTAGGTGAATTGCAAATAGCATTCTTTTATGTTGAGACATAGTCTCTTTTTCCATAGTCCTCCAGGGTTTTAACATCAGGAAGTGGTGTTGTATTTTGTCAGAGGTCTTTTTCACATCTATTGAAATAATTCTGTGTTCTTTGCCTTTAAGTTTATTTATGTGGTAAATTACGTTTATTAATTTCTGTACATTGAATCATCCCTGCATTTCTGGGATGAAGGCTACTTGATTGAGGTGGATGATGCCTTTGATAGATTCTTGAATTTGACTTGCTAGGATCTTATTACAAATGTTTTGTCTATATTCATTAGATATATCAGTCTTTAATTTTCTATTTTTGTTGGGTCTTTATCTGATTTAGGTATTAAAGTAATGTTGGCTTCATAGAAGGAATTTAGAAGTATTCCATCTTTTTCATTTGTGTAAAATTATTTGAGAAGAAGTAGTTTTAGTTCATAAAGGAAGGTTTGGTAGAACTCAACTGTGAATCTATCTGGGCCTGGACCTTTTTTTTTGGGGGGGGTGTTAATTATTTTCCCAATTTCATTTGAAGGAATGGGTGTTTATGTAGTCTATCTGTTCTAGATTTAGTTTTAGTAGGTGATATAAGTCAAGAAATTCATGCAGGCTTTCCAATTTTATAGAGTACAGGTTTTTGAAATATGCTCTGATGATACTTCCAATTTTATTGGTGTTAGTTGTCTCCATTTTTCATTCTAATATTCTTATCTTAAGCCTGCTCTTTTTTTTCTTTTGATAGGTTTGGTCAATGGCTCATCAATCCTGTTTATTTTTCAAAGAATCAGCTCTTCATTTCATCATTATTCTTCCTTCCTTCCTTCCTTCCTTCCTTCCTTCCTTCCTTCCTTCCTTCCTTCCTTCCTTCCTTCCTTCTTTCCTTCCTTCCTTTCTTTCTTTCATTTTTTTTTTTTTGGGTTTTTCAAGGTAGGGTTTCACTCTAGGCTAGGCTGACCTGCAATTCACTATGTAGTCACAGGGTGGCCTCAAACTCACAGTGATCCTCCTACCTCTTCCTCCATAGTGCTAGATTAAAGGCATGTGCCACCGCACCCAGCTTCATGAATTTTTAAAATGTTTTTTTCTTAATTTCCAATTCATTCATTTCTGCTTCTATATTGATAATTTCTTGCAATCTGGTACTTTTGGGCTGGTACTATTCTTGTCTTCTCAGTGCCTTCAAATGATGCTTAAGTTATTTATTTGAGAACTTTCAATTTTTTTTTTTAATGTAGGCATTTAGTGCTACCAATTTCCCTCTTACAACTGCCTTCATTTTGTCCCATCAGTGTTGATATGTTGTATTTTCATTGTCATTCAGTTCTATAAATTTATTTACTTCTATTCTGACTTCTTCTAAAACACATTCATTGTTTAATAGTGAGTTGTTCCATCTCTCAGAGTGGCTGTGTTTTCTTTTTACTGTTGGAGTTGGTTTCTAACATTAATGACTTGTGATCAGATATACTGCAGGGGATTATGCCATTTTTTAAAAGTTGCAAAGACATACTTTTTGTACTAATATATGGCCTATTTGGGAGAAATTTCCATGAGCTGCTGAGAAGAATGTGTATTTAGTAGCATTAGGGTGGAATAGTCTATAGATATCTGTTAAGTCCACCCTATCTACTATGTTGTTCAACTCCATGGATTCTCTGTTTATTTTCTGTTTGGAGCATCTGTCCACATTGAATGTTTCATTTGATCTTTTAAGCAAAAATTAAACTTTAGAAATAACGTAAGTAATCATCATCTTATGAATGGTTAAATAGGAAAATACATATCCTCATAATGAATATTACTCAGCCAGAAAAAGAAAACAAGTTAATATGCTTCAAATGAAAGAAACTGGAACATATGCTAAATGAAAGAAAATCAATACAGCAGGCAATATAATGTATGATTCCATTTTTATAAAAGTTTTTTTTTCCTATATTTTCATATAAATATATTAGCACATCCCCAGAGACAGAGATTGCTATTTGACAGAACCTGAGGACAGGATGGATAGAGAATGCAGCTAAGGTATGGGATTTCTTTTGAAGTTAGGTCATGGTGATAGTTATTGAACACTGTATAGATATTAAAATGCATGAATGAACCAAAGAGGTGAATTGATTAAGCTTAATAATATAAACAGTGACTACCACTCTGATTTCTCATGAACTGGTTCTCAGTTTTGCATACTCATATTAATAGAGTCAAAATCTTGCTATTCATATTCTTTTATAAGTTTATAAATTATGTGCATATCAAAAATAAAATAAAAACAAAATATACAACATATTAGAATTTTAATTCATAAGAGATGCAGAACAAAAGGCAAATAAAATATCAGGCATGGAGAAAATGGCACATTCTAAAAATTCAAACATAAGATCCAGGTTTCATGTAAATTTTGAGATAGTAAATGATAAAATTTTATCCACATATAACGCATTTGTTTTCACATTTACCAAGTATAGGAAAAAAACATTTTTTTTTTTTTTTTGGTGGTTTTAATCAGATGTTCCTCATAAACTCATGTGGTTTGAAAATTTGTTCCTCAGCTGGTGGCAGTTTGAGAGGTGAATCTTTGTTGGAGGAGGTGTGTTCGTGGGTTGCAGGCTTAGGGGTGTTATATCCAGCTCCCTATTCCAGAGCTAGGCTCACTATCTTCCTGCTGTTTTCTACTTGCTATGCCAGAGCTGATATCCAGCCTCTGTTCTTACATTTTTTTCCTGTCCTTCCATCAGCGGCTTTGAGTCATGTGTTTTGTCCCAGAAACTTGAAGGTAACTACAACAGTGTTAAATTATGCTATCAGGTTATATCTATAGGTAAAATAAATGATACAGGACTGCAGGATGTTGGAGAAGACAATGATTGTAGGTGTGGAGAGATAGCTAAGTTGGTAAAATGTTTGCCTTGTGAGCCCAAGTCCTGAATTTGTTCCTAGGACCCACATAAAGTACCCAGCATGGTGGTGCAGACTTGACTCCCAAGTCTGAGTGGGTACTAACAGGAGGATACCAGGAGCTAGCTAGCCTTGCGTATTGGTGAGCTCACCAACCCTCACTAGTGAGCTCCACACCATGGGAAGACTGTGTGCCAAAGTAAGTAGATAACCTTCCTGAGGATTACACCCAAGGTTTGTCTTTGACCTCCACATACACCTGCACACACATATTTACCCACACAAAGAGGAACACACACACACACACACACACACACACACACACACACACACAAATTAAAACAAGGGAGACTGTGGCTGACATGGTCAAAAATATTTCTAACTTGTTCACTATACCCTGTATTCATTTTGCACATGCTTTGACTATGATCATGACCTTGATTCTTAGCTCCTTGATTCCTTTCCTTCAGAACTGCAGTGTGTAACCCCTCTGGATTTAAAGCTCTTCAGCTATTCTACTGGCAAGTTTCATAAATATTCTCTCTTGACCTTTATATTCTTTAAGATCATTAAAAATGAAAAGATCTCTAAGAAATCAAGCCATGCCCATGTACAGACAATGCATAATAAGCTGATTCTGCTTTCTTTAGTATTTAGATATTCTCTAAAACCTTCCAGTATGGTTGGTAGTATATGCATGTTCAAATCAAGTGAATCCTTGGGGAAGTACAATATTCAATGGACACATAGATATTAGGAGATAGGGATATAATATTTTTGACACAAGATGAAGAAAATGTTTATTTTTACAAGGTTGATTATTCTTAGATGGCTCTAATGTATATGATTCCAGAATGCCCTCTGGCAAAAAAACTTTTCCATATACTCATAATCATAGCCAGAAAGGTGTTTCTTGGCAAAATAGCTATGTGAGTTAAAATTAAAAACAAAATAAGAGCCAAGGAGATGATTCCTGGTTAACTTGCCTTCTATACACGCATGAGAACTAAGGTTCAGTTTGTGGAACCCAAGTTTAAAAAATAGTTTCAGAAAGAGAGTCTGTCTCAAGGAAGTAAAGTGGAGGAACCATGGAGAAGGGCACTTGCTGACCGCCTCTCACCTGGGCATGTGCGCATCAGCACATATGTACTTATATGCAATGCAACACAAAGCATGCACACCCCACTACCACACACCATGCCGGGCCGGAAAAAGAAAACTCAGTTAAAGCTGGAAATTCATTAGAACTATGATGATAATGGAAAACATATATTCTCACTTATATTTCCATTTAGGTAGGCCCAGGCCCTTTTAAAAGGATGCAATTTTTAATTATCTTTTAAATTCTAAGAAAATATATGATTGTTTTCAGTTTTGAGATAAAATGCTAATATGAGGGTATGAGAATTAGCACAGTGGTTTTTCACGTAGAATATAGCTTTCTGTAACAGATGTGAGCTCTTTTAGATGCCCTTTAGGCATTTGGCTGCTTAACTGAAGATATAGTGTTCATTTTATTTTATTTTTTATTTAATAGAAATTAACAGAATATTCAATGCCTGAAGCATAGATCTACTTTAAAGGGAGAAAATTACATTTTCTTTGCTTGGTTCATGTTCTGCTAAAGGCTTAGAATATTAAAGCCTCTGTCTGAGTTTTAGAATACCATTAGGATAAAAGCATATTATTGGTAAAGTAACAATATTATAGAACAAACTATTGATTTACTTCTTGCTGACTCACAAATATAATTTAAAAATATTGCTTAGTTCTCCTGATAAGGTAGCAACTATTTTCATATATATTTTTAAAATTGTGTCGTATTGTCTGTGAAATGCATTGTCTTCCATAAGCTTCTTTCCTAGTATTTGAAAGAACCAAGAGGAAGCCCATTCTTATGAAATCTATAGAACTCACATCTTCTTGGATGGAGGTCAGTTCTAAATGCTAATTTCTCTGTACATCACCTTCACAGTGGTTCTACAGCAACTGTATAGTACATCTGACTGTATCTGTACATTGCAATAAACATCCAGATCCAGATTCCATGGCCTCATACATTTGTCATGCATCTAGCATTACATTTTCCTATAGCTAGTCTCATGTATTTACAACTTCTGTATTTCTTGCCTGGAATCCTCTAGCACTTTCCACAGAGCATCATATTCTTTGGTCCCACTGCTTCCCTGAAAGGTCATTTTATGCTCTAGCTCTAAGAATAACCTGGCTCATTCTGAGGCCGTGAATATTGGCCATGCCTGTTTCCAGTCTCAGGTTTCTCAGAGAGCTTAGACATAAGGATTCTGTCCTCTTTTCTAGTTTTTGTCGTGTTTATAGCCAGTGTTAAATATCTCTGTACCACACGTGTGTGAACAGCTGTAACTCCTTCACCATCATCCTTCAGTCCCCTTCCTGCCAAAAGAGGTTAGCTCCTCCTTCCTCTGTGTTCCATCTATACTTACCTCATCATCTCTAGTGATTCAGTGTCACTGAAGTAAAGGGTCCTTCTAAACAAGTGTCTCTTGAATTATTGAACTCATCTCTAAAGGTCTTGCAGTGCTGAGCCCAACCCTGATCCTCCACTCATTGACAGCAGCAAATTCATCCACTAGTTCATTCAGTTTCAACCTAACATGACCCCTGTGCGCACAATTTCTGTTATTTCCATTTCACTTCCTCAGGTGTCTGAATTCCATAAATTCCTTGACACTCCCTCTGGGGTCCAATAATGTTTAAAAGATGTTTTACTCACCTCTTCCTGACATAATTTCCTCCTTCTTTGCCTAGGTTTCTTTTTGTTTGTTGTTTTTCTCTACCTTTATAATGTATATATTTAAAATTTTTCCATGGCTTTCTCCAATAGACATGTTGTTTTGAAAATACTGAATATCTTATTAACTCAGTTGCTCCTTATCTACAATATTTGAATATGCATAAAACACAAACCACCTGATTAGCCATTATTTAATGCATGACTATATCAGAAAGACATTCTCTGCTGACGAACAATCACAGTCACTTCCCAGGTCACTCATCCAACTTTTATATTCTGTGTGTATATATTATCTAGCCTTGTCTTATCTAATGCCTCATATTCCTTCTTCACTCCAATAAGCAATCAAGAAAAAAACTTTCTATTAATTTTAGTACAGCAGAATATCTACAAAAGTACCAATCTTTATGTGTTCTTTGACAGTCTTCCTTTTAAATAAATGTCCTGCCTTGCTGTGGAAATAACACAATTGGTTAAGCACTTGATTTTCAACCATGAGGAGCTGAGTTTAATCCCCAGAACCCACATAAAATACATATATTACCACGATAGTGCCCTAGTCTTGTATTTCCTATATTGTGGAACTGTGTATAGGTAAATCTTTATAGCTCACTGGTCAACCAGTCTAGCCTATTTGATAATTTCCAGGTCAGTGAAAGATTCGAAAGATTTGTCAGCACCTGAGAAACAATACCCAAAGTTGTTCTCTGGCTTCCACACACATGCACACATGCACACACCTGCACACATTCATAACAACCTAATAGAAATTAAAAAAAAATAAAAGTCCTGTGTCTGTGGCTTCCATGCAGGCTGTTATCCAAGCGTGTTACTTCTTCTGTGCACAGGACATATAGAATCTTGCCTTTGGATTACTTATGGACATGAAATTAATTCTGACTACTGATCTGAGAGTGAAAATATTGTGTTCTAAACCAGAACATCTGATGACAACAGACCACCCCAGAGAACTTTCCTTCTCACTTGGTATGATAGTAGTAGCTGTGTTTTCTGTCAAAATATGGACAACCACTAGAGAAGGACATAGGACATAAGTAAATAATAAAAGTTTTCGTCATTTTGAATTCTAGAGTTTAAAGCATAATTTGATATCAGCTGATTTTTCTAAAACGAATAACATTTCAGCTTTTAAATTTTATTTGTGCTTGTATGTGCATGTGTGTGTGTGTGAGTCAGTGTGTGTGTACACATACCAGAGTCTCTTTCTGCTACAAATTAATGTCCTTCTGATTAACTTCATTTGGGAAGCTGGGGAATGAAACCTAGGTTGGCAGGCTTTGTAAGCTAACACCTTTAACTGTGAAGCCATCTCCTCAGAGCTCATAGTATGTTTCAGATACAATTTTATTCTTATTCTAAAGAACGCTGGAAAGGTTATTCCCATAGCATATATGGTTCATGTATTTAAACTATGCTTATGTTTTCCTGATGGAAATGAGGACACAATAGTAACAACAGTCTTGTTTACTCAGTACTTGGAAAATATGATTCCACTTTCATCCAGGTTTCCTTACTGTTATGTTGGGAAGAACAATCACTTGTTTGGAGACATTCTGTCTTTTTGTTCTATGTAGTTCTTTTCAGAATCCTATCAGTATTTCTTTCATTTCCTTGAATAGGACAGCTATGAGGCATCTGTTTTATAGGAGGTATCATTCATAACCAAGGGATTTTCCACTTGATTAAACCTGAATTCAACAATTAATAGTGGTATAGTTAGTCTCTATAATACCATACCTATTAATGTTATTTGGTTATAGAGGAAAAATTAGCTGCCATGACAAATTATGACCAAGATGATAAAAATTCTCTATTCAAACAATTTTATAGAATTTCTTTAATACGAACCTATTGTCTGGTAGATGATATTAACAGGTAGATTTTGTGAATGCTTGTTCCACTTAAATGAAAGAAAATAGCTGCCCAAGTCATTTGAGTGATAATATCATAGAAATGCTGAAGAAAAATAAATGCTTCAGTAAACAGTGACAATGCTCATGTTTAATCTATGCCTGTTACCTACAAACTCAACACTAGACACATATTTCTCCTGAGCTAGGTAGAACCAGTCATTTTTGTGGATGATAAAATCTGGACTATTTACAATTGTCTTTTTCCCATCATTATGTCATTTCAATTGAAATACTCACATATATGATAAAACTAACATTTTTTTAATGTCCAGGAAAGAAATTACATATCTCATTGATCTATCAACCATTGATGTACCAAAGGCTGTGTGGACTGGCATAGATGAGAGAGCATACATCCCTAGGTTAAGATCATAAGACAGTGGTATTTGTTTAAAAACAGTGATAAAACTTACTAAGGACAGTAAAGTTAAAATTAGAGATAAAATGCTTCTTCCTTCTGTGGAAGACGCTTATCAATTACACCTTTCATATGCCCCTTATCTCATTTCTGCTGAGTATATCTGTGCTGTGGCATTCATCCCAAGGAAGTAAGAATAAATTGAGTATTATTTTAAAATTATGCACCACAGCCATCCCTGATGTCTGGAGGGCATTGGTTCCAGGATCCTTTGTAGACATGAAAATTTAAATATGATTGCATATTGGCAACATAGAACCACTAAATACCTTAAGTTTATGATCTCTAGATTACTTATAATACTCAATGCAATTGAAGTGCTATGTAATAGTTATTAGTCTCTTTTATTTATGGAAAAATATCAAGACATCATCTGTATTTCTTCAATATATTAAGTACAAACACAGCTATCAAAATTGTAAGACTAATTACATAGTCTTTAAAAAAATAATGATATTCTTTTCTAAAATACTAAAATAGATCATGGATTTCTTTTGAAAATCTTGAATACCTGTTCAACTGATTTAAGCAAGCATGCATATAGATGAGAAAACCATTACATTTAGTTTCTTTAAGTATTTATTTAAACATAAACACCATTAAATACATTTGTTTACTTCTCTTATACATCTTGTCATAAATATTACTGTTGTTCATTAAAGGATTTGTAAAGGAATGTCCATTCTGCCAATATTTATGCAATAAAATACTTTAAGTAACCTACATACTTATTAATAAAATGCATGAATCATGTAATGCCTTTAATATGGAATATTTTATATGATGAAAGATTCATTAGCAATAACAGAATGCATATAAAATAAATTGAAAGGATATTGTTTCAAAATGTAGGCACTATTTGTAATTTGAATATTTTTTCTATGTTTACATTTATAAATGTGCTCTGTTTAAAATTCATATATGAACATTTTATAGAAAATGTTCCTTATGTGTAGTTCAACATGCCAATTGTTAATTAGAGAAAGAACTGTGCAATTGGGATAAGGTGAATTTGTCACTTTATCCACTGCATCAATACTCATATTTTATCTCATAAATGAGTATAATGAGTATTTAACTCATAAAACTCAATATTTTATCTCAAACTTTTATCATTTTTCATCACAAAAATGATTACATATATTCTTTGTATAATTGAGAAAATAGAACAAATACTATTTTCCTGTGCACATGTGATATGCATATGTGTGTGTGTATATATATACACATATACATACATACATACATATATCCATCCCATGGATGTGTAGGAGCTCATGCGATTGTGTGCATATGGAGACAAGAGGTAGACATTAAGTGTTTTTCTCCAGTGGTTGTCGCTTTTCTTCTTAGATACACATTTTTTTTTTCAAATCTATAACACACTCATTCTTGTAAACAACATAGCCAATGTACACCAAAGTTTCTTTGTCTCCACTGGTGCATTAGGACTACAGCTACTCACCAATATGCCTGGCATCTTATGTATGTTCTGGGGATCCAAATTCAGGACCACTTTCTTGTAAGGCAAGCACTATACACACAGAACCCATAGCCCTAGAATTGCACAATAAAATAATGCCCAGCTATCTCAGTTTGTATAGCATTAAAGTCTTAAAATAATATCTAATAGCTGTTATTAAATGTATATTTGTGGACATTTTCTTTACTATAATAGCTTGGAAAATTTCATAAAAATGCCTTACCAGCAATTATCAAATGAGATTGATGGCAAGTGTTTGAAAGAAGCTGTAAGATACACCACAGGAGAAAAAGGCAGGGTTCTTCTTGGGAATGGTTAAATTTTTACAATATATGTAGCATAGTGACTGATCATTCGTACCATTTTTTTTATTAGTTATGTACACAGTCTGTATGCAGCCATGTTGGTACCATTGTTAACCTCCTCCCTGTCCTCCCCCATCTGAAGGGACGCTACTAATTGGAGAATGTGGCTTATGCATGGTGGGATTAGCCATGCATAGTTATGGGGAAGGAGGCAGTGTCTCTGTGAATAATGTCCCAACATGAGCCTCTAACAATCTTTCTGCCTCCTCTTCCAGAAATTTCTCTGAGCTATTTTGGGTTTGGCTTAGGTCTACTCCAGTGATGAGGTCTTGAGAGTCTCTGTGTCTCTGGGTATCTGTGTTTACTTCTCTTATACATCTTGTCATAAATATTACTGTTGATGATTATCTTTCTGTGATTGGGTGGGTTTGCTGAGAGTGATATGTTTCAAGTTCTACCATTTTTATTCAAATGTCATTGTGTCATTTTTCCTTACTGCTATGTAGAATTCCATCGAGTAGATATACCACATCTTGGTCATGCATTCCTCTAATGATGGGCATCTGGATTGATTCCAGCTCTTAGCTATTATGAATTAAACAGCTATAAACATGTTTGAGCAAATATCTCTGAATTGAGGCATGGAGCTTTTAGGGTAAATGCCCAGTAAGAGAATAACTGGGTCTGTTGAGAACTGTAAAGTCAACCTTTCTAAGAGTCTCCATAGTGCTTTCCATGGTGGTTGTTCCATCTTGCATTCCCAATAACAGTGAATGAGGGTCCCTATTTCTCCACATCCTTGCCAGCATTTATTTTTATTTGAATTTTCAATGTTTGCTATCCTTATTGTGGTAAGGTGGAATCTCATAGTTGTTTTAATTTGCATTTCCCTGATGATTAGGGATGATGAACATTTTCTTAACTGTGTGTTTGCCATTTGTATTTCTTTTTCTGAGAATTTCCTGTACAGTTCTCTGCCTCATTTTGTGAGTGGGATATTTGACTAAACAAAACAATAAAAGGCATTCCTACCATTTTTACCATATGCATTAGACATTAAATGATTTCTTTTAATTTTTTTTTGTTTTATGCTTATTTATTTATTTGAAAGTGACAGACAGAGAAAGAGGCAGAGAGAGAGAGAGTGAGAGATAATGGGCACACCAGGGCCTCCAGCCACTGCAAACGAACTCCAGATGCATGTGCCCCCTTGTGGATCTCGCTAATGTGGGTCCTGGGGAATCGAGGCTCAAACCGGGGTCTTTAGGCTTCACAGGCAAGCACTTAACTGCTAAGCCATCTCGCCAGCCCAGTTAAATGGTTTTAATAACAACATAGTACTTCAGAGAAACAGAATAAACAATTATCCATATGTATTTATTCATTTTATGAATTTATAAATATAAGTTTAATTGTGATATTTTCAGGCATATATATCATTATACATATTTTTATTCACCCCCATTGAGTGCTCTCCCCATGTCCTGACTCCCCATTGCTGGTTCTTTTCCCCTTTACAAATAGTTCCCACTGTTTTTCATGTCAGATATGTCCCAGGAGATTTTAAATGTGAAGCATTTTATTTATGAATCTTGAAGAGTACTGAAGCTCCTTAGAGATTTCTATGTAGAACAGGTATATTTTCCTATCTGACAAGCTTAATATGTATTATTTGTGCTCCTTAAAGTATATTGAAGTCATTTCACATAATATTTTATTTATTAAATACAATGATTAGGGAAACTTACTTAAAAGGTTATAGTGGCTATAATCAATGTTTATCAATCTGATAATAATAATTCCTTCTCAAAATTTTTTTATTTATTTCTAAGAGTGAGTAGTAATAATTCCTTTTTAAGAATTTTTTTTATTTATTTATTTGTGAAAGTGAGAGAAGTGAGAGAGAGACAGAGAGCTATACAGTTATATAGACACTATGGGCATGCCAGTGTCTCTTCCTGCTACAAGTGAACTTCAGCTCCATATGACATGTTGTGCATCTGGCTTTGTGTAGATACGGGGGAATTGAACCCAGGTTAGCAATTTCAAACAAGCACCTTTAGCCATTGAACCATCTCCTCTGCCCATAATTCCGTTTTTCATTATGTGATACTAAGGACTGTTCTCAAGGCCTCAGAAAATGGTAGGCAAATACTCTGAAACTGATCTAAATCCCAAGCCCAATTTAAGTTTTTATTTTGATAACATCTTGGCTAATTGTCCAGGACTGCCTGGAGCTTGCAACAGTCCTATGGCAGCCTCCTGAGTAGTGGGGTTACAGACTGGATTAGGGAGTAGTTACACATCTCTCATGTGTTGGGAGCCTATACAAATATACTATAGCATTGATTTCATTAACTCACCTAATCCACTTATTCAATACCATATGGTATATGCTACTTTTATTTTCATTATTCATATGTAGTGTGAAGGATTAGAAAAGTTAAGTATTCAATATTACCCGATCAAACAATTGTACAATCTAGTATTTAAAAAAAGGTCTAACTCTAGAGTATTCTACTTAAACCTTGATATTATACTATCTCTAATGAAAAAGTCCAAGACTGAATATTTATTTAATCATTATTATAAGTTTCTTTGAAGATAATTGTGTTTACAATATAATTGGTGTCCTATAACAAAATACTATGAGTTTAGTACCTTAAAAAGCACACATATTTGTAATGTTATTGTTCCAGTGGCTCAAGTTCCATGTTATGCAGAAAACTTGAGGACACTACGATCGTCCCTGACCCAGATGGGCTGCATCCAGAGAGTATAATGCCAGAAAGTTAATGGTCACCAAACATCAACCTAAGACAGGTGCTCTGGAGTTCTTAGTCTTAAACTGTTGAAAAAAAAAAAAAAAAAGAGAGACGTGGACAAGAGTAAGAGACAGACAGGAAGTTTAAGAAAAGAGCAGGAAAGACTAAAACTCCCAGAGTGAGAGGCAGCTCCAGGGCAATGCCTTGAAAAGCTTTGTTCAGTTACTTTTTATAGGACTTACAGTTGAGGCCAAAGAAAGACCGCAGTAGTTCTGTTTAGAATGGTAACTTCCTAAGCTTATTATGGAATGAGACGGTGAAGTCTCCCACTGGCCCAACCTTAGAAATGACCACATATTGCTTGTTCATTTAGGGGAGTGTTCACAAGCTAAAGGCCTCCTGTGTCCATTTTTGACTTGTTTTGCTAGCTGCTGATCTTGACACATTCTGCTATCACCGACCTTGGCTGATGTTGCTGGTCACGGACCTTGGTTTGTTTTATTGGCTGCTCATTTGTTCTTCGGCTGTGTGAACGCTTGCATTTTCCCAAAGGCCCTTGTACTCACTGCTTGTAAGGGCCTGACTCCCACCGCCTAAGTACGGTCCAGCTGCATATTCTGGTAAGCATCTCACAGACAGTAAGGAAGATGTTAGCCTGGTTATATTCCTACTCAAAGACTTACCTCAGGGGCTGTAACCATTGTGCATGGTCAAAGAGAAACTGTGTGGCAAACTTCACTTCTTCACCATGGTAGAACAGAGGATTTTGGCTCCTGTTAGCTGGCTGTTGACTATAGAAGATGGTAGACTCCAACCTGCCAGTCACAGTTATAAAGGCTACTTGCAGTTCCTGGGTTGCGTTTTGTTTTGCTGAGATAGTCAAAGAAGATTTTTTGAAGAAAAAAAGGTGGAAAATCCCCACAGGATCAGAGCAGGCATGCATTATTAGGATTTCAGCTCACATCCAAAGAGAAAGGGAAAAGAAATAAAAATGTATGCTTTTGAGTTAAAAATCAGAAAAGGGATGGAGAGATGGCTTAGCAGTTAAGGAACTTGCCTGCAAGGCCTAAGGCCTGGTTTTCAACTCTCCCAGTCTCATGTAGGCCAGATGTACCAGGTGATGCATAAGTTCACACATGGGCACAAGGTGGTACATGCATATGGAATTCACCTGGAATTGCTAGAGACACTGTGTACCAATTCCATCTCCTCTCTCTATATATACCTTTCTCTCACGCTCTCACATAAAAGGCCAATCTGTTGGGCTTGCCTCAAGAAATATTAAATTAAAAAATTCAGAAAAGAGGGCAGGCTCAGCTGTGAGAGATTATGAACACCTGCTTTTCTTGTGGATGTGTTCTTGTTCTTGTTGTTGTTTGTGTTTATATAATTTTTTTAAACTTCATCAAGCCAATAAGAAACATTTCTCTAAGTGGGATGCCAAGATAGAATCATCCTTTATTCATGTCAGTGGCATCCCTTCACTTTTGACATATTGTTTTGGATAGAAATATATCAATGGAGCTGAAGAGAAGGCTTAGCAGTTAAGGTGTTTGCCTGCAAAGCCTGAAGATCCAGGTTCTACTTCCTAAAACCCTTGTACGCCAGATGCACAAGGTCACACATTTGTGGAACACATGTCTGGAGTTCCACTGCAGTGGCTGGAGGTCCTGGTATAGCAATTTTCTTTCTCTCTCTTTCTCTCATAAAAAAAAAAGAAAGAAGAAGAAATAAATCACTGGTCTTGGGCACAGAGCAGTGAGTTCTTCAAACACGTAATTACCAGGAGGTGGGAACCAGAGGTTTTGGTAAAGACACTCAGTGGACTCTCCATCAGCCTTTTCTTGGGCCAATGTGCTTGTGTAATGGCCCATCTTGGGTAGGAGTGGGGGCTGTGACAAGCTTATAAACAACCCAAAAGGGAAAACATTGTAAGATATCATTTCAAAGATTTCACGTTATGATACAGCACTCTGGTTGATATACTCGCTAAGGGTGTGTCAAGAAATCAGTGACCATATTGTGAGAGCATATGGGATGGAGGTGAAGGCAGTCCCTAGGAAATGGCCCTAAACCGGAACCAGCAAAGGACAGGTTCTAAAATCAGTCAGCAGGAAAAGCCTCATATTCATATACCCTCAAAAATAAATTCTGTGAGCATCCTGGGTGAACTTGGAAGAAGATCTGTCTCCCTCAGTGCGCCTGCAGCCTGCAGATTCCTTTACTAAAGCCCTGAGAGCCCCAAGGAGTGGAGCCAATCCAAACCTGGACTCCTGCCCATGTTCACTGAAACATTAGATTTCTTATTTTAAGTCACTGAATTTGGGTGCACAGTATTAACGAAGAAGATGACACATAATAATGCAGTGATTCTAAATGAATAATCCTTTGAAATGAGCCCTTATTATTCTTGCTGTGTAGGAGCACTGACAAAGGCCCAAAAAACAGTAGGCCACTTTCCCTAAGTCATGATTTCATGGGATTTGTACCATCACAGGGGAAAAATTATCTTTCCCCTACCAATCACAAGGTTTATGGAGGAGTCTCCTATGGTAAAACCACTAGACTGCAAGCATGTGGTGGTTCATGCCTACAACACCAACATTTGGGAGGCTGAGGTAGGCCTTCTCCACACTGTAGAATAAGGTCAGTGTCAGCTTAGGCCAGAGTGAGACCCTGCCTCACAAAGCACAACACAAAAAAACCATGATAACAAGAAAAATCATGGAAATTTGCTTCCTAGGTTTTTTTTTTTTCTTCTTTTTTATGTTTTTTTCGAGGTAGGGTTTTGCTCTAGCTCAGGCTGACCTGGAATTCACTGTGTAGTCTCAGGGTAGCCTTGAACTCTTGGTGATCCTCCTAGCTCTGCCTACCAAGTGCTGGGATTAAAGGAATATGCTACCACACCCATATTATTTCCTAAGTTTTATTTGGCACAGGAGCATTAACAGAATACACACGCCCTCAAAGCAGGTGTGTGTCTATATACTTGTATGAACAGTGGTACAAAAGTATGACTGGGGAAGATACATAGGGTATGATTTATGGGTAATGAATTTAGTTACATGTTGAAGAATTGTCAAAATGACATACATTTATCTGTAAAATTTCCATACACCCATAATATGAAATAAGCTTTGTGTCCTTCAAGTTTCACAGAAACCCAAAATGGTTTAGTAAATATTTTCTACAGCTTGATAGAAATCACATGCCACTACACTGTAACTTAATCATTTTTTGAAGTCAAGGGATGGTTTTAAAATACTAATTACCAGTCATTCATAGTTTTCCATTGGATCCCTCTCTTTTTGGCTGTTTATTCATGTATGGCTTATTCAGATAACCTTGCTACTTTTCTTTACCCTCCAGCTACCTGACATTTTGTCATTTGTCTTCTCCCTTGGATGCTGTCCAACTTCATGGAGAGAGGGGAAACTCAAAGGGATCTTAATAGCAGCTCCTGTAAATGCAGCTGTGAGGGAAGAGAGAGCAACCCTTGTCTGACATCTTTATTGTCCATGAATTCCAATTACCCAGATGATCTGCATCAACCACTAAACTGAGGGTCTGAAAGTTGAAGTCCACAATTTTTGCAGATATTTTTGAATTCTTTAATATTTAACACTAAACTAATGCAATCATAAGGGTATAAAATATCAAAATAAAAGCAGGCATACAAATCAAAGAGAAACTCACTTTCTCTTGTTTCATCCCAGTTCCTGTGGGATCTACACACAGGCTTATACATACATACTGTGACATTTTCTACAGCTATTTGGAATTTGGCTCAAGCTTTAGATCATTAAATAAATCTAATGATATTAACAGAAGGGCCATTTCTCAGCCAGATAAAAATGTAATCTGAATGAAATTGCCATTTAAACTTTGCTGTGGAATTTTCAGTGGGAATTAATTTACGAGAAAGAGTATCAAAATTATATAAATACTTAAAATTTTCAAATACAGTCCCTGACAATGGATTTGGGATAATTGCTTTTGTATATGTAAAAAGTATACCACACAAGTATGAGAACCTATGTTTGGATCTTTAGCACCTATGAAAAATCTAGGCAGAGGTGCATGCCTGTAATCTTATCCCAGTTTAGGGGAAGAAGCCAAATTTGTAAATTCTAGAACCAGTAAGAAACTGTATCTGAAAAATAGGGTGGTAATTGAGGTAGATGTTGTTGTCATCTTTTTGCCTCATCATACATACATGGGCACCTATTCACATACTCTCCCACATAAATACAACCATGTATAGACACATGCATAAGTTCCAGACTCATACATGCAGAGAAAGAAATGAGAAACTTTGGTTAGTTTATTTTCCTGTAGTTAAATATATAAATATGCATGCAATGATTTAAATAACTCAAGGAATGAATTGACAGATACTAGATGCTGGTTCTTTTTCAGATTTTTCTGAAATAGCACAAACTATTACCTTGCGTGTAAAGAACAGACTAAGTCACTATCTCTGAGATGAATCACATGTAGACAGCATGAATTCTAATTGCATTTTGTGTTGTGAAAATTGTACACATTTGGTAAATATGCATGATTATGTCTAGGTAGATTCTGGACAGGTTCAAAGAAGGAAAAGTAAACAAGACCAAATACTACTAAATTGTACATCATGATATGTGTTAAATTTTATGTTTGGTGCTTCTAATTCTATACTTCTGTTTTCGTAAAGGTTTTTAAGAAACTCTAATTTCAAATTAATTACTGCCTTAATGATATCAATCTCTTATAGGTTTTTTTTAATACATTTATTTATTGGAGACACAGAGAGGGAAATAGAAAGAGAGAGAGTGTGTGAGAATGGGCATGCCATGGCCTCTAGCCACTGTAAACGAACTCTAGATGCATGTGCCACCGAGTCCATCTGGCTTAAATGGGGCCTGGAGAATTGAACCTGGGTTCTCAGGCTTTGCACACATACACCTTAAACACTAAGCCATCTCTCCAGCCCCCTGATAGGTTTTAATAATAGTCCAATTGGCTGTGTGAAGTAACCTCATAATATCATTTTGATTTTCAGATGAGAAAACTGAGATGTAAACATGTTTTAAATAATCTGGCCACACTTCCAGAGTAGTCTCAACAATATGTTCTAAGGTACTAAGAATATTTGGAAATACTAGCACTTTGCTCACTATTTCATAGAAACCAATACTGTGTTTTGAGGTTAGATAGGTACTACTACCAAAAGGGATAAATATCCAAGTAAAAGCAAGCATGTGCATCAAATGATCTTTGACATGTGATTTTTGTTTGTTCATGACCTCAAAGCACTGTTTTAGCACCTTAGATAGGTAAGTGCTAAATTATTTTCAAAACCTTACTTTGAGTGCTAGAGGGGGAGCTCAGTGGTTAAGGTACTTTCCTGAAAAGCTTAAGGACCTGAGTTTGATTTGGCTAAGTGGCACAGGCATCTGGAGATCATTTTCAGTGGCAGAAAGCCCTGCCCATATTTATTTGCTCTGCCTATATCTCTGTCTTTCTTGCTCTTTCTCTGACAAATAAATAAGTTTAGAAGAATTTATACAAAAACTCAATTTTGTCAGTCAAAATGGATTCCAAAATTAAAAATACAATTCATCCCCCCGCCCTCTCTCTTCCTCTTTCTCTGTCAGTCTACATGCATTATGCCTAGAGCCTTTATAGGCCAACCAAATGCTGTACCACTGAAGTACACTGGCCCATATCTGTCTTTCTTTCCACGCAAGCTTCTGTCATCCAGACTCTGGGTTATATAGAATGTGGTACAGGAGGTGACTTCAGGCCCAACTTTTCTGATGTACAAACCCTATATGTATCCTCATATTTAAGAATGGAAGTGGCTGTTGCATGAAACATGGATGGTAAAAATAAAATCTCCAAATGCTTTGAACCAAGGAAACTGTAAAATCTATCATTACTTTTTAAAATAATTTATCAAATTCTATACCCTATAACTTCCAAAACCACTGATTATTCACCTCATTCTGCATTTTTCTCTTTCATGCAAATATGTCCTTGCAGAGATGGTGCCTTTGGCTGGTGATTTAACTTAAACCAATTGAACTCACAGCGACACTGGCTGCATTTGTACAATTTGTGCTTCATTTTGCCTGAATTATCTGTTTACCTTGAATACCTTACGTATGTAAGCCACTTGAACACATCAGATATGCCATATTTTTGCAGTGGCTACAATCTAAAATCATTATACACACTCCTGTGCCCACATCCACACACATAAAACATTCATGCTTCATCCTCTAGGAAATTCCTTATGAATTTATAAATTATTACCACATTACTAATCCTACATTATTGCTAATTGTTAAATCTTCCATTTACCAAAAATGTTAAAAATGGAAACTAAATGAGTCATTACATGACACAACAAATGATTTTTTCTTTGTTTCTGAAAACAACCTAATCTGTTTTTTTTCTTTATGTAAAATGACCAGCAATCAGGGAGATAGGTCCCAAGAATAGCAGAGGAAATGTTCTTTGATGTTACAAACGCCCAGGAGCACCAGCAGCTGTGCAGCCTCCTAATGAAGCATTTGGCCCTCATTTGGCCTCGCTCGCTCTTGAGAGGATTTTCTTACAAAAGATCAGCTATTTGATGATTTCCACAGGCTATCACTCTCAACTCCCACAAACTGGCATCTACATGCTGTGGATGTTGAAACTCTACCTTCTGTGTGGCACAGTGCCCTCCTCACAGATGGGCCCAGGTGTTGGCATAACACTGAGAAAACACTGCCATTACGTTCAAATGTTTGGTCCTAGAATTCTGTCCTTGAGTGTGAAATTGCAATTTTTGAGGCAACTTAATCCTTTTCAAGAATAATAGCGATCGTTATTCAGGATTACATGATGCTTATAGAAATAAAGGCAACAACTATTGAAATTATTAACAAAATGTAGTCAGATGTCACAATTATTTAAAGCAGGATAGTCAGCCAAGGCTCAGCCTTCTAGTTAAAAAATAAAAAGGGAATTAAGTCTGAGATATTTATCCTGTATGCTTTAGATTCATAGATTTCAAATATACATCTTACTTGAGTTAAATGAAGTTTGAAAAAATGCACTTACTGGGTGAGGTATCCAGGACTGGGTAAATCAATGTTGAAATTTTATCTGAAGGTGAATGAGACACTTCAACTAGATTTTGAAACGCAGACTCTAAGAGTGGCTGGAATGGTCTTCAAATAGTGACAGGGAGGATGTGATTCAAAGTCATTTTTATTATGAGTGAAGGGTGCCCCAGCTGCATCAGTGGTAAGTTTGAAAGGTATTAGCGTGCATGCTTTTTAAAGGAGCAGAGCGAATGAAAGTGAGCAATTTGGACAGAGGCTTGGCTTCGTGTATGCATGCTGTGCATTGCAGCGAAGTTGCCAGCTTCTCTGAATGAAAATACAAGAGCAAATTAAACAGCTTCCTGGACTCACAGGGGGAGCAGTTGTTCTAGAGGCTTCCATACACATGTCTAATTAATTCTCCAAGAAACCCAAATTGTTCTTTTGTGATCTCTGAATGAGAATCTACTAGCAAACCTGTGCAGAAAGAATGAAATGGGGGAGGAATAGGGATTTCATGATTAGCTTGCAGTTCACAGTTGTGGGGACCAGCACAATTTAGTTATTTTCTTCATTAATATTACATCAGGAAGCTAATGGAACATTTGGATGAATACATTATCAGTAATAAAGGCATTAATTTTATTTTTCTGTACACTCAATTATGCTAATTGGCCTCTGTTATTGTTTACTGTGGATATTTGTTGATGAAAATGAGAACAACTACATAACACAAAGTTGATTTTGAATACTGTGAATAATCTACATTTCAGTTTTGAGCTTCTTGCACATTGTTGTCCTTTCGAGGTATGAGCAATTAAAGAGACTTAATCATACTCAAATTATAGTTTCATTAACTTTAACTTTCTATTTTATATCAAATGTATGCTTAGCTGTTTTGTAGTAATCCCACATTTCTGGCAGAAATGCAGTTATTGTCTACGTCACTTAAATACAACGTGAATAATATATATTTAGCATTTGGTTTTCAGTCTTGGGTAGAACTCAGGGCCTTGTGCATGCTACACAAGCACTCTACAACTGAGCTACATTCCTAACCCTTGTATACCAGTTCCAACAATGAACTTTGTGGCTGAATTTGGACTTTCATAAACTATAATCCTATTTCTAGATATTTAATGTAGAGTTTATAAAAATAAGGCCTTGTGGATACCATAAGAAAAATTTTAGCACAGATATTTGTTTTCAGGAAATCTCTGTGTTTTTCATCTTCTCTCAGAGTGAGCATATTGTGTTCCAATATAGGAAATATATATTGCCCTTCATTCCTTTGCTATAATATTAATTCACAGGCATATCAAACTCAGAGTGATTATATTTAGGTCTTTCTTCTAAAATATTGCAAGAAATTAATTGTCACTAATGAACATGAGTTAAAAGTGGTAAGTCTTAAACACTATATGCCAGTATCTCATTTCCATAATACTCTGTTTATTATTTTAATCTATATATTTACTTCACTGTACATTAGGTGCTTTCTTTCCTGCAAGAGAACTTCATCTATAGTGTGTATGTATACACACAATCACACATATATTATATCATATTATATTATATTATATTATATTATATTATATTATATTATTATATATTATTATATAAAACGTTGTGAAAAGATAAAATCTGGTTAATGTTTTCCCTAGCAATAACAAAACAGTTATCAAAATCAATTATATTATTTCTCTTTCTGTTTCCTTGTGAATTAGAGAACTTATATAGCTGAAAATATTTTTGTACATTGTTTCCCAAATCTGTATTGGTGACAAAGGCTCTAAAAGTATTTCCGATATTACTACAGCCTATTTATTTGTTACATCTATCTAACTGGACAAAATTCTGGTGTAAGCTTTTCTGTATTAATTCTACTGAAATCACTTCAGTTTGAATGGCAAGGCCTTCACATTCCCTGTGGTAAATTAGGTATCAGTGTTCACCCAAAAGGTCAGCTCCTGCATTGAAGGTATGCTATCTGGGCCTTTTGTTTGTCAGAAAACAGATAGCCACAGATTACTTGATGTTTTATCTCTGTCTGAAAAGTACTAAGCTATCTATAAAGTTGTCTATAATTGATGTGTGAAATGTAAAGTTGAGAGAACTAAGTGATATACCATTTCTTTATTTTGTAATTAGTCATCAGTTATCTGTTATACTATCTTACAGGTGCTATATTTTACCTTGAGATAATTTTTAAATGTTTTATTTATTTATTTACTTACTTACTTATTAGAGAGAGAGAGAGAATGGTCACACCGGGGCCTATAGCCATTGCAACTGAACTCCAGATGCATTTGCCACCATGTGCATCTGGTTTATGTCAGATCTGGAGAATTATAAACCTTGTTCCTTAGGCTTCATAGGCAAATGTTGTAACTTCTAAGCCTACAGAGATTTTGTTGTTGTTGTTTTTAATTAAGGTTTGGTGGTTCATCCTCATAGGAATCACTTCTATCCAGGGTTCTCTTAATTCTATTCTTTTCTGGAAGGTTTGACTATTTAAACCTATTTTAGGTGCTTATGGAAAGCATAAAGATACATTTTCATAAAAATTTCATAAATCAACTGGGTATGAATTATGACTTATTTTTCACCTGGATATAAGTAAATCAAATCTCATGAAGATATGCTATAACTTACTTATGATATTGCTACAACTTTTATCTTTCTTGATGAAGCCACATATTCAAAAGTTCTGGATTTTAAGGATTAATTTTAAATTTGTTGTTTTTCTTCACTTGCTTATTTTTCAAATATTGGCAAGAGTTTTAAACATTTTTTAGAATATAAGGATATGTATCAGAATTACTCCATGTGACAATTTATTTTGATTGTCAATTTGACAGGACCTAGAATCAATTAGGAATCAGCTTCTGAACATAGTTGTGAGAGATTATCTAGACTTTGTTAACTGAGGTGGGTAAACCAACCTTAAGTGTGGGCAGCAGCACCATTGCACAGGCTGGGGTTTTTGACTGAAGTGAATGGAAACAGCAAGTCCATGAACACAATCATTTGTCCCTTTCTACTTCATGATTACAGAAGGTACATGACCAGCTGTTTCATGCCTCTGCTTTCTCCATGTCTTCCCTGACAGAGTGGACTGTAATCTTGAGGAGTAAAGCAGAATAAACCCTTAATCCCTTGAACTTATATTTTGCCAGGTAATTTATCCCAGCAACTAGCAAAGTAACTAATAGCCTTTCCTTGTGTGCTTTATATTATGTAAAAGATCCAGTTCTTAATGTTTCCCAATATAAGAGGTAAAATGTACAGAGTACAAAGAAATGAGAAGAAAAATTTAAAAATTCCCATTTATTTTCTCTAAACCAAGGCTGAATGTGCTAATAGATGCCATCCTTCAGTTACTTTTAGAAAAGATTATTCACACCAATTTTCTCAGAATAATTTGGGATGTCATTTCATCAAATGAGAATGACTGTTTTCCTCTGGTATTTTTCTTGTTATAGATGTAAGAAAGAAGAGAGTCTCTTCCATAGAGTACTGGAGCTGAACAAAGCTCTATCTTAATGCTCATCTGACTTGTCTCTGCCATTGTTTGCTGGCTATTGATATCCACCCTTATGCTATTTGAAGAGGAAATGTCCTGGGTTACACTAAGCATATCCAAGTTATAAACTCAAATATCTCTGTGTCTTTCTGCCTCCTACAGCTTTGTCTCTAAATCTGCTTTCACTTCTCTGTGATAAGAATCACTTATTTATTTAGTCAGTCAGTTAGTTATTTTGGGGAGTTTCTTACCATTTTGCTCAGGTTACCCTGGCACTCACGATGCAGTATAGGTGGTCTAAGCTGACCTTTAACTTGAGATCTTCCCTCTAAGTACTTTTACTACATATGTGTTTCACCACACCTGGCTAGGAACAGTCTTAATAACATCAACTTCATCAGATTTTTTTTGAACCCTATAATAAGGAGATTGTGTAGCTTCTATAGAAATATAGAAAATAGAAATATTTTATCATTTAAATTTTATCATGTTATGGAAAATTGGCTTATTTTTTATTTTTTCTTTATTTGGGAGAGAGAGAGATTGAGAACAAGAGAGGTTAGGAATAGATATGACAGGGACTCTAGCTTCTGCAAACTAACTCCAGTCACATGTACTACTTTGCTCATCTGGTTCACTTGGGTTCTAGGAAATAAAATCTGAATCTTTGGCTTTGCACGCAAGAGCCTTAAGCACTAAGAAATCTCTCCAGCCCATATTATGAAAAAAAATAAAATGGAGTTTGTAAGTATCATCTGCCTAATGACTTTCCCTTGTGACAAATAAGGACTGTCCCCAGTCGACTAGCATTATGCTGTGCTCCCCAGAAGACCTGAAGAATGACCCTCAATCAGCAGTAAAGGCCACAAGTCTGAACTTAAGCCTTCAAATACATGATCCACACCACCATGTGTAATGAAGTCAAGCTTTTGTCCATATTAAAATAACAATTTTGGGTTGAGAAAAATGTAATTATTCAAATAAAATTTGACCCAATGCTAGAAAGCAATGTTAGCTGCAGTGAGATACTAAAGGATGTATCTGCTAGGGTATGAGGAAGCAAATATGTAGATAGGGGCAAGTTTCCTATAGTAACCAAGAAAGGGGAAACTTGACCACATAAAGAACCAATTTGAATTATTTGAGTGGGGTACAGGTGAAGCTTTTATTTTTAAAATATATTTATTTATTTGACAGGGAGAGAAAGAGAGGGGAGGGGAGGAAGAAATAAAGATTTTTGAGAGAGAGAGAGATTTTGAGAGAGAGAGAATGGGCCCGCCAGAGCCTCTAGCCACTGCAAATGACCTGCAGGCACATGCACCACTTTGTACATCTGGCTTACATGGATACTGTGGAATTAAACCTGGGTCCTTAGACTTCACAGGCAAGTGCCATAACTGGTAAGCCTTCTCTACTGTCCTGAAACTCTCTTTTTTAAACCTTTTTTTTTTAAATTAACACACATAAACACACACTTTTTTTTTTGACATAGGATTTAGTCTTAATATCTCCCCAATTTCCTGAGGGCCCTCCTCAGTATGGTCTTTGTTTACTTTGGGATAATTAGGCTCTCTGTCAGTCTCTGGGGAGGGCTATACCTTAGGATATTTCTACCCACCCAGTGGCTCTTACATTTTTTTCTTTCCTTCTTCAGCAGCAATCCCTGAGCCTCGGGTGTGTTAGCAATTTGTTTTTAGTACTGAGTTCTCTGTAAGCTCTATATTTCTGTTTTGATGTGTTTCAGTTCACCTCCATGTTTGTGCTATGAACCTGGAGGTGGTTGTCAGGCTAGCATTGGGAGCAACACTCATATTACTACTTTCTCTGTGATGTCTCCTAGTCTCCTGTAAATGTTTTAGAGGTGGCACATCTCATGCAGATCAGTCAGCTATCTTTTTTATTGTTGATGGGTAGGTCTTGCATCTCATCAGTACTCTCTGCCATCTGTAAAATAAAACAGATTCTCCAACCAAGGATGAGAGCAGCATTGATTGAGGATGATGAGCATATGATTTTTAGAGACATTTTGGTGAGGATACCACTTAATTTGTCCAGAGAATAATGGAGTCTTCTCTGGGGGTTGTGAGTTTCCTATCTGTGAGGTGCTTATTTAGTGCCCAGTAACAGTTATGAACTCATTCTCACTGAATGGGCCTCATGTCCAATAGGAGGCAGTTGGTTACCCCAGTGGGCTGTATGTCAGTATTGTACAAGTACATAAAAACTCATCCATCTGGTGGGCTGTGCAGTTTGCAGGCTTTCCTGCTTATTTGTGATGTTGACCATTTTCACACACTAGCTTTCTTAGCAAATTCCAGTGCTATGAGGGTTTACTGGGGGAGGAGTGGCTATCCGTTGGGTTCCCATATGGTCTGCTGGTGTCCTGGGATGGCAGCCTGTGGTGTTTTCAGCAATAGGGTCTTACCTTTTAGCTTTTGGGGGTAACCAAAGTGCTTTGCCATGGCCTACATTGCTTTGTGTGCCTTTGTGTACCTCACAGATATCTATGGCCAACTGATCAATTGGGGGGGAGACCCAGTTCTGGTCCTTGTATTCATAATCCAGAATTTATGGTTTTAGGATTAAGTTTCTCCACTTTACACTGGACATATCAGCCTGGAATGTCCACCTCCCTTAGTTGGGTGTTGTATTTTGTGTACTGGCATCCAGGAGGGCAAATGCCTAAATTCTAACTCCTTTAATCTTTAGTTTTATGTAGTTCACCTCCCACCATCCCTTGTCCCATCTGCCAACCATCTCCAATATTCTTTCCCTCTCTAAGTTTTTCTGTTATCCCCTCCTCTCCTCCCAGGTGATTCTTTCTTAGTCAGAAATTTTATTATAAAAAAATGTCTGACCTATGAGCTGAAGAGATGCTTTGTGATTAAGTCACTTGCATATGAAGCAAAAATAAATAAATTAATAAATAAAAATAAATAAATAAATAAAAAATAAATTGGAAAGTCAGAACAAAGAAAGGAACGGAAGGAGGTTGGAAGGACGAGGAGTAATGTTGGAAGAAAGAATTAACATGCTTCTACATTTGGTCCCTACAAATGTCCAGATTAATAAATAAAATAGCATATGAATAACATAATTGTAATTTTCCTTAATTCCTCAAGCCCCTACAGCAAACTAAGAATGTGCTGTTTAAAAACTGTTGTGTAGGGCTGGGAGATGGTACAGTGTTTAAAAGCACTTTCAACACATAAGGGCCTGAAAATGCCCAGATTTGACTACCCAACACCCACATAAAATAACTAAGCATGGCCATTGTTATTAATTACCTTTGCACTGCTGTACAAACATTCAACCAGAAGCAGCCTGTGGGAGAATAAAGCTTACAGAATCCGGGGGATGGGGGATAGGGTACAGTCAACAGTGGAAGCAGCTGACTCACTTCCATAGATCATAGCATAGAGACAAGACCAGATAGGCAGCAAACACACACACCTAGTATCCAGACATCTCAGAATATACTTTAGGACTGTACTTAAGTTCTGCCTACAGCGATATTTCCTCCAGCAGGCTGGTAGACACTTAAGATGCAAATTTAATAAAAAAAAAATACACTTAGGCTATAGGGGACATACATACACACCGCCATAGCCCTGCACACCTGTAACCAAAATTCTTTGGGGGGGGGGTCAAAGAATAGACAAATATATGGGGATCAGAAAAGCTGTAGTACTACATTCACAGAGAGGTTATGTCTCAAGAAAACATTCAGATGTTCGAACGACAGAGGAGGACGTGTAACACTTTCTGATCTCTGTGTGTGCATGTCACTCTTCTATCTGCACACACACCTGCATACATCACACACACCACGCCACATACCACTCTACTTATATGCTGCCCTCATCCCTAAAATGCAGTATAACACATCGATAAAAGCTTTCATCTCATTTAAAGAAAAAATATAATTCAATGTCATTTCTGAAACATTTAGTCTGAGCTATGGATTAATAGTAGAATACAAAAGAAATTACTGGTTCACAGGAAACATACTTACTTGAGTAATATATTAAAGTATAATTTTCTAGAATAAAATGCCCTTAAAATGAATGCTATAGAAGCATAAGAGAGGAACAGTGAATTTAGAATATTCAGGGAACCTATAGTAGAATTTTTAACAATTGATAAATTATTATAAAGTAATGCTAACTATGAAGTGAATGAGAGCAATTGATTGTTACTCCAAGAAAGCAAATTTTACTCATACACATAGGAAGTTTGACAGTGTGTAGTATAGGTCCATATTAACAAATAATTGCAATTACTACCTCTGACAAGGACATAATCCAATAAATAACTTGATTATTTTTTCATCCTGTCATTCCAAGTTGTATGAATTATTTACATAATAATTTACCAGTGATATAGGAATATGATTCTTTTTTCAATTTAGCAATGTAACAATTCTCAGGGTATGCTGTGTTTTGATAAATTATAAAACCTTGAAATAGAATAAAACTGTACAAAGCCTAAAATTTAGAAAGTGATAGCCAACATATAAACATAATTATGTCCACACTAGCAAAATTTATTTGTATAGGTGCATATCTGTATTTATTGGCTCCACTTGTTAGCATTATGGCTTCTGAGTTCTAAAATCTAACTCACATTTAATTTCATTGTTTGTTCTTAGTTTATAGCAATAAATACCACTCCAAACCCCATGAAGATTTTATAAATTCCTTTGGATTATCTTACAATTCTGACAAAACACTGTGTTAATTCCTTGCATTCAAACTTACTTTCCGATTCTCCTACTGGGAACTAAATGGCAGTCCTATGAAGACATGCTTTCCTTCCACAGCCACTTGACATCTCCAAGACACAGTTTCCCTCCTTTATTCTTATTTCTCATCATTGTTCCAAAGTGACCTGACAAGCTGAGCAAATGCTAGTGGTAGAGAGGCCTGTTGGGAATTCACAAAGCTAAGGGGGGAAACTGTCCAAAAAGAAATATGAAATGATATTTACCACATCTCTTTCAAACAGCATAGTTTTCATCCTCAAATACTTATTGTACTTGGAGGAAGTCTCCTGAGCATTGCAAGAATTCAGCTTCCTTTACATGGTAGAAACTCCACAGGGGAGAAACTCTGGCAATGGGGAATAAAATAGAACTAACATTGTCTTTTCTCCCTATTTAAATTCTTTAATGGAGGGATCTTAGTCAAAGAATGTGGGTTTAATTATTTAAAAGAAGCAAAATTCTTAATTAGCAGGTATTTTTAATGATAGTCAAATTACCAATAATGTTGAACATTTGTGAAAGACAAGCATTTTAGAGGTTGCAGTTGTCATGTCAATCCTGATGAGCAATCTCAGGTACATTTCACTGCTGGCTTTGACATTTTTCAATGGGAAGTTAAATCTTTCAAAGCTGCTAATTCTCATTCAAAGTGCAAAAGAGTTCTGGAGAATTTAAATAACATCTGTAAGTGTGTGTAATAGCATCCACAGTTATTTCACAGCAATTTAGAAGGCCACTATCAGGATGAGTGACTCATCCTAACCATTATCATAGAAAACCTGTGGAAACACAATGGCTTTTGCATTTTAAACTGGAGAAGAACTGCACAAATTTTAACAAATTTTAACAGTTTTCAGAGAATGAGCTTATCATAGTTAAGCACTGAATGAACAAAAAAGAAAAAATAAGCAAAGTACAATGGAATATTCAATGAAAATCTTTCCAGATTAGATCTTTATGGAGTGATTGCTACATTTCTGACTGCCAAGCAGCTGACAGCATCTGAAACAACGTGAAATTTCAATATGTAAACTGTGATATAGAAGACACATTGCTTTGGTACAAGAGATTTTCTTGCAGGCAAAGAGGTGTCTAAACAATTTTATGGCAGAATATTTTATGACACTGTAAAATCTCTGTATGTGTACTTGTTTCTCTAACAATGTGAAATATAGAAAGAAAAAAGAAGGTGAAAAGTATAAAGAAAAGAGAGTAGTGGAACAAAGGAAGATACATCCCAGGAAAAATAAAAAGGAAAGAAACTAGAAACTAAGAGAAAGGAAAACTCATGCGATGTCATCATCACCTAGCACTATAATAAGATAAAAAGAACTGGTGACACAGGAGCCATTCAGTGTAGCAAGCTGCTGTACCCCAGAAGCTGACCCTGTGTCAGAGTAGACAAGCAGGAAGCTTGTTAAGTGTGCCTCAGAGATGTACACCCATGGAAGAGAAGGAGAAAAGTGTCATAGGATCAGACCTTTAGCTATCAACCCGAACTAATTCGGGGTACACTAGGAATGAGCAAGAAGCACCACAAAGTGGATCTCTCTATATAAAGTGATCTTACAGGAGTTAAATGCTGAAAATCACCTGCTGATGTCATGAAAGCATGACCAAAAGTCCATTTTAAATAGGGCATGAGGGTTGTGAGTGCATTATGATTGTGATCAATGTCCATCCCATGGGGTTTGGGAACTTGTGAACATAATTTCTTACATTTGGCCCATAAGGATTTCTGAATGACTGTCCTTCTGAGAGAGATTAGAAAAGATCACTTATGCAGATGAATATGGCCCCCAGGGATGATGCTTATCTTGACTCCATGGCTGAGGGGCATTTTCTACTTATTTCACTTTGCCTGTATGGTCAAGTACTAAGTCAACTGGTCATACTACTGGGTAGGTAGGATGTCAGCTTGGGGATTATTTGATGACATGCCATAGCTCTTTCTCTTGGGAAGTTCTTTTTCCCGGGTCATTTGTTCTCAGGGTGATACTGCCATATAAACTTGGGTATTACAGTATCAAGAGGCATTCAAACAGGCAATTAAATATTTTCTCTTTGTCTGTAATATATAGCTTCTCATTGCTGGGATTAACATCTACACCAGGCACAGTTTAGGGGAGGAAGGGATTTATTTCAAACTTACAGATTCAGAGAAGTTCCATCAGTGACAGAAGTAGCTGGCTCCCAGTCATAAATCCAGGCAGAGAGAGAAACCACTACCAGCCAGTAACACCAAACATGCAGCAAAGCAAAAAACTGTGGCAGCCAGAAATCTAGAGCTCAGACCTCTCTCTGTACCCATCCCCAAACACACCAGTGGGCCTGATCCCAGGATCCTTCCCCAATGACAACTCCTCCAGGCAAGCAACTAGAAACCCAATTTACAAACTTTAAGAAAACACCCAAGTCTATGGGGGATACTCATCCACACTTCCAATATGCTCTATATTGTCTTCTGTTACTCATCCTTCTGAAAATTAAAGTTATCTTTTTTATCAGTTGGGTCCTTTACCAAAAAAAAAAAAAAAGTCCAAATTTCCCAGATGATGACGTCCATAGTATCTCCCTAGCATCCACATCCAGGATGCTTCTCAGTGAAAATGTTCTGTTTCTTCTTTGGAGATCATGTCATTTATATCTTCTGAGCCCACATTTGTGGGAAGAGCAACTCGCAAGAGGACTCAGGATGAGAGTGTATAGTAGTCTCTCTTGCTTCTCCTCATTAGTCCCTATTTAAGGGATATGACACTGGAAAGACATAGCATCATATCAATAGATCTGATTCCAAATGTGTGTCACTTCTGTGAATAAAGTGCGCCATTCTCTGAAGTGTAATATTTGCTGGCACTTTAATTGTACTTTATCAGCTCTATCAAGTCTTTAACTTCTGAATGGCGTATATACTACCTTATGTTTTGAGACCTACTGTGCATCAATTGCTATAAAGCAGGTACTTGGTATGGACAGTAAAATGTGAAAATCCATGCTAGTGGACCAAATGCTGGCAAGTCCAAAGACATTGACTATATCAGACACTCCTGAAAAAAGAGGAAGTCCCTATCAACTGAAAATGCATCTACCACAATATCTTTTTGCTCAATATAATCAATTGTCTGTTAATTAGCCCCATTTTCTCTGAAGTATGTGAATAGTAAACGTTTTGACACTAGTATCACTAGATCAGCTTTTGCAAATAGCATCATCTTGTCAGACTTTCACATAGTGGTGCTTTCTTCCACTGTATCACACCTGTGAAGACTGGTGAGGGAGTTGGGTGAAGTCAGCTGCCTAAGTCATTTTGTCTGAGCAAGAACTAGTGGCTCTCCCATGGTACAGGTTACCTGCTAGATATTAAAAGAAAACATATTTCATAAGCACCCTCAATACTATATGTACCTCCACAGGAAAAAAATAATTGTAATGTATCTTCTATATTAAATAGCACAAAACTACTATTACCTTTCTTTATGCTATTATTGAATAATAGTTCCCAAGAAATGTTTTCCCATTTCTCATTCACATGCCCATGAATTCTTTGAAATTCATAGTATTGCTTTTTCCTAAACTCTTGCTCTATTCCACATTATAACTGTGTAGTACATGTGAAAATGGGCCTAATCCAATATATGGAAGTGTGATTGCCCTCTGAAAATCCTTAGGCCATTAATGTGGCTGGTGATCTCAATACAATTTCCTACACAAGTAGATTCTTACCTTTTGTATAGTTCATTTGATTTTAAGCCATTAAATATAAACCCTAAAAACTTGTCTATTCATATCATTGCACTTATAAGTTTTTCTCTACTTTATTTCATAGTTACCTAACAAAGCCTGAATATATATAAGACTGTAAGGATTGCTGTCACACAAAATGCATATGAAAACCATTGGAACATCACTGAAATTTTAAATTTTCTATTGTTATAGCATATACTTACAAAAATGAATCAATTGTGTAATCTGGATGTTTTAAATGAACTTATGAAAAGTTTCAGTTCTTCTGTAGACAATCTTATGATTGGAAGGTATTAAGATTCACACAGTAATGCTGCTTTAATTAGTCAAATTTTAAAGGGGGGCACATAAAAGATAACAAATGCATCTAGGCCCGTGACTCATCAGTGACTGAATATCATGCTATGCTGGACTGTAGACAGGTGGAAGTAAAAGTTAGTAAGATTTATTTTTAGTAATAAGATTGGAAATATAGAAACATGTTTGCATGAGTACATGTTTACACAATCTCAGCATTAGAAATAATTCCATGATTGTTATCACAGAATAATTAACCATGCCTTCTGTGCCATCAGAGACACTGAACTGTGGGGAATATTTTTCTCTCAGAATGGTCTTTCCATCACTGTCATGTCAGCTAAAATTATTGCATGAATTGTTCATTACTTAAGTTGTCAAATTTGATATAAATATTTTCTTTAACTTGTGAACACTTTCTCTTTGCCATCAAATAAAGTACATTTCAATGGGTGATTTGTATATTTTCACTTTACCTATCATTTTAAATAACCCTTTTCTTACTGGCAATTGTCTACACATAGTGTTGCTACCATACATCTTTTTTCCTATATTCAGCCACTGACATTACATACAGCTTTTCCTTCATTGCCTGCCATCATTGATCGATGGTTTTTATGATTCCCTCCAGTCATAGCTGGTGAGCTGACTTACTTATTCCATCAGCAAGTTGTAGGTGCCTAGAGCAATGTTTCAATATATAAACTTCAAACCAGGTTCAAGGAAAAAAGACTGCAATGACTCTACAACATACGGTTTTATTAAAAAGCCTAGGTAGGATCTCTATTAGCTTTCAGCATATATATTAAGTAGGAAAATGGGCAGAGGAAAGGGGTCTCTTTCGTTTTCAAGTTAATTTAAGAGCTAGCAATCGTTTAATATACAAATCTTATATACACAATAAACTGTTATAATGGCAGTATGCTTTGACTATAGATCTATTATAAAACCATTAATCATTCAAAATAAATTCCGTTAGTTTTCATAATCACAACAAATTTATAAGAACATATATATTGTTAGTTTTAGATGTTGCATTTTCAGGATTTTTATTTTTGTTTTTTTTTTTATTCTTTCAAAAATGTTTTAGGAAAGCCAGGCGTGGTGGCGCACGCCTTTAATCCCAGCACTCGGGAGGCAGAGGTAGGAGGATCGCCGAGAGTTCGAGGCCACCCTGAGACTACATAGTGAATTCCAGGTCAGCCTGAGCCAGAGTGAGACCCTAACTCGAAAAACCAAAAAAAAAAAAAAAAAAAAAAAAAAAGTTTTAGGAGCTACAGAAATGGCTTACTGGCTAAGGCACTTGCCTGCAAAACCAAAGAACCTAGAACCTAGGTTCAATTCCCCAGGACCCTTGTAAGCCAGATGCACAAGGAAGCATATGGGTCTGGAGTTCGTTTTCAGTGGCTGGAGTCCCTGACATGCCCATTCTCTCTATCACTGCTTCTCTCTCTCTCTCATATAAATAAAAATAAAAGTATATTTGAAGAATTTAATTTATTTAATTTAGGAGAGAAGCAGAGAAAGCAAGAGGGAAGGTGACAATGGGTGCCCAGGTTCTTTAGCCACTGCAGACAAACTGGAGACACATGCAGCACCTATCCTCTCTTTCAAGGAACAAATAAATATTAAAGAAAAAATGAAAATATAAAGTAGAATACAGCCACTTATAAGAAACAGAAATAGTAAACCTGAAGGTAAAATACAAGATTCAGTGATCAAAGTCACTTGCTTGCAAAGTCTAATATTGATTTCCCCAGTACCAATGTAAAAACAAATGCACAAATTAGTACATGCATCTACAGATTGGTTACAATGCAAGAGTCCAGACATACCAATACCCAATATTCCATCTTTCCTTCTCTCTTTCTCTCTCTAACTTCCTCTCCTCTCTCTTTTCTCTCAAAACTAAATATTTTAAAAGTCTGAGACATGTTTAATGATTGTGTAACACTAGCTCAGATTGGCACAGGAAAGAAAGAAGGGTTGACTTTTCATGTGATGTTTGTCAAGGGAGCCTGTTTGACAGACATTTCCTAGAGTTACAACTTGACCAGAAATTTGTTTATTTCAGAGTGTATTTCATTTAGTTGGTAGTTGTACTTTCTTACCCTTATAAGCCACAAAATAAAAACAATCTTTGTGATCATTAGGAGAAATTTTAACAATTTATTCAAGAACTTGCTATAGAGGGCTAGTATTATGGTCTGGTGAGCTAAGGACTTGGTGACATAGTGTGAGTACCTGTGTTTAGATCCCTCAAACCCACACAAAACTGGATACAGTAGCAGTCATGTATGCTATCAGCACTCCTGTGGCAATATGGGAGGCAGAGTCAAGGGAATCTCCAGAAGCTTGTGGGACTGCTGACCTAGTATACATAGTAGAAAAAAAGAGGCCCTGTATCAAAGCAGGTGGAAGGTGAGGACTGACATCTAAGGTTGTCCTCTGAATTCTCCAAGGAAATTAAAAGTTGAAGATGAATATAGCTTACACATCATAAATGAGAACAGAACAAAATGAGATACTACTATTAAGTGGAATAAAAGTCCCATGTGGAAAAAGGAACATTTTCCAAGGATTTCATAATTTTTATTTTGATTTATTAATGAATATTTTATCTATCCATTTATATATGCATTCATTGAAGGGAATTATTTTTTCTTATACTATGTGATTATAGTTACATATAGGTTTTGAAATACAAAGCATTATGAGTGAGTCTTACCTGTATAGTTGGCTTATATATTCACAGATATATTATTTAGTCTTGTAATTTACTTTTAACAACTGTATCTACCACAAATGGTTCTTGTAAAGTTTAAATTTACCATGTATTTGAAGTTGTGGTGTGTGAAACACTCAATAGCTGTTGTCAATTTTCTTCTTTTGTTCTCATGTGTGTTCTGGATCATTTGTGTTGCCAGATAAGTGATCATAAGTTAAATGAGGTATTAAGGCATGAATCTGTATTTATTGTTGTCCAGAACTCAACTGAAAATTTTATCAGAGCTCTGAAAATTTATTGGTTGATATTCTACTCCAATATGCATTGCACAGGCTGAAAATCTCACTTGTCTTCCATGGGAGGGCAGTAAGTGCTTTCCAACATCTTTGGAGGGTAAATTGCTACTTCTTATACTCCCTGTGTCAGAAGAATGTGTCCTTAGAATAGCATTCATGATAGTCTGGCACATACCATTTACTTTAGTAAAGACACTGCTGACAATGCAGCAAAGATCCATATAAGATTGAATGAATTTTGGAATTTTGTTTGTGTGCATTTAAAGGCTTTATAATATTAGATGAGCATATATCAATTATTTTTTATCTTAATCATCTAAGAGTGTCCTGGCATACACTTTTTCTTATGTCACTATAAAATGTGTACGTATATGTCCTAACATTTAAGAAAAATTATTTTGTTCTTAAAGGAAAGGGTGGAATTAATTATGTGCAACAATTGCTCTCAAATTTTCCTGAGATAGTTGACAGTTTATAATGTGGTGTGCTTTTCAGGGGATTTACATGTATTTTCTAACTAGAAGAATACTCCTCTCCCTCCCCACCTTCTCCTCAGGATTGACTTCATAAAGAGAGGGAGATGAAGGCGCTTCACAGCTCATTACACAGACCTAGGTGGCGGTGAGGTGGCAAGGGCTACAGAATTACTATGGATCATCAGAGCCAGACAGAAGCATATGAAATAGGAATAGTTTATCAGAACTAGTGAATCCAAAAGAGTGAATGCTTTAAATCAAAATGATAATAGAGTGGCTAAAAGAAAATATGCCCTGTATGAACAGTGGAAGATGCAATATTGCTATAACATAGAATGAAATTCAAAGTGAAATGATTTATGAAACTAGAAAAGTGTTCAGCAAGAATTTCAGAGTGAATATATATATATATACATATATGCATTTCAAAGAGGAATTCATATCAGTACAGCATTTACAGTTGTACTTTGAATATATATATTCATATATTTATACATAAATATATATTTATGTATATGAATAAATATATATGCATTTCAAAGAGGAATTCATATCAGTACAGCATTTACAGTTGTGCTTTGAATATAAATTTTAGAATATACCCTCAAAGAGAAATAACAAACATCTCAAACCACAGTAAATTTCAGTTTATTTTCTAACTTCCCCTACCCTTTCACACATATTTGTTGCCATACTATGCTTCTTTCTCATTCTCATTTTAGTGACTATTACATGTGAATTTTCCTTTATTTCAAAATACATCCATAAACTCAAATCATCCCTTCTATACAAAGATTAATCCATAGAGGCTCAGAACTAATTTCATATATGCATGCTAATTACTTATTATAGCTCTGTACTCAATAACAGACACAGAAGTGAAAATTCATATGCAGCTGTATGTGTCACATGCTAATTTTCAGCCCACTACTTCATTTTCTTACTGTTCAACCTAGATATTTTATTTTCTACAAGGCAAAATGTACCTTCTTATGGTGATATTTACAGAAGTTTAGGGAAATATATTCCACTTTCCTGTTACAATACACAAAATGAAAACATCATATTGATATACCTATCATTACCCTTTTGATATTTTGATATACACTTGTGATAATTGTATGCAGTGAAGAGAAACAGAAAATTCATTTCACTTGTATCAATATTAACAGAATAATAGGACAGAGTGCAGGACTCATGGGATTCCTCTTACATTACCAAACAACCTTTTACTGAAGGAGGTACTTTTTCCTGGGCCTGTTACAGACAAGTTGCATGAGTATTTACAGAAGACCTTCAAAATCTACAACAGTGATCCATTCATTCTTCAAAACCAGATGCCCTAATAGGAATATACACAGTTGTACCTTGAAATCTTAGTCAAAAGACTGAAAAATAATACCTTAACTGACTAGTCCTATCTATGCCAATTCCCTTGTGTGAAAAGAAATGATACCTGACATAAAACACAAATTAACATTTTGTTATGCAATCTAAAAGGTGGTGAAATAAGAGAAGGGTTTAGAATCCTGGGGAATGAGCTTGAATAAGAGAAGCAAAATATGTGCAATAAATAGATATGGGATTTTAGCTTCTATAAAGAGGGTTTGCTTTGTCAATATAACATATGACAGAAAATTGCCAATAGTAAAATTATGGTTCATTGCTAAGCAAATTTATCTCTCATTTCTTTTTTTTTTCCAAGTATTTAAACATAAATAGACATGATAGATAATGACAGATTAAAAAAATTTACATAGTTCTCCTAATAGTACTCAAGTTAGTTATTATGTTGTAATCGATTCTTTCCTTTCAGTGAAATTAAAAAAAATTGCAAAATCACAAATTTCTTCAGTAAGGTTTTTAGTGGTTACTTTGTTTAGAAACTGAAGAAACCTATTTCAACATCACTGAGGAGAGGCTAACTTACAAATCCAAAGGGCTTTGGTCATAGATCCTAAATATTACTCTTTCTTTAATAAATCTTACTTGCTTCTTTAGTTTTGGGTGACCATTTTAAAATAGATTATTTGAATGTAAAGGAAGAATAATAAATATATAGGTAGTGAGCAAGTAGAAAGCTTTATTTTCTGTGAGACAGTATGTACAGTTTTTTTCTAATAGGATATCCTCATTATATACACTATTGTTACCACTACTTTCACTAGTATTACCAATGTGCACACACCACTATCACTACCACTTCCAAATTTACATTTATAACATAGAAAATATGTGCCACACCCTGAGCCAGGTGACCTATCTAGACTATTTTAAGCTTTACTAAAGTCAAGTAAATCACATGTACTGTTATTTCTATTCTAGGAAGAATTTGTGGTTACATAAAAATAACCTGATTTTAAAAATCACCGAGATTCAACACCATTTAAATAATTTTAGGCAATATTTTAGGTATTCTAATATTCTAACTCTACACTATAAATTATCTGGCCAAGAAACTACTTCTTATAGCAAATAATACCATACTAACCAGTGTGGAATAGGTATGAAAATGAACAGAGATTTAAGAAAAGAGAGACAGGGATGAAAAAGAAATAGCCATTGATATGAATCATAAGTGTTGAGCCACCCCCAAGGAGAAATATATAATTGTGCTTCGAATTCTCCCCTTGAGAACTGACAGGGGCATGGGGGAGTACATTTTGAAGAGAGACCCAGGTTGTAAGTTCACCTCAGACATGTAGGATACTGCCCTTGCCCTGTACCAGTGAAAAGATCATAAATCCAGCACAACACTCTCTGTCTATTCACTGATCAGTGTGCTGAATCTCCAGGAGTGTGAAGTGCTTATCTCTGTCACAACTGCTGGCCCTGAGGTTTTATGGATTCCAAGAGCACGGAGGCTCTGTCCTGGAGTGACAAAACCAATTTCAAGTGTGCAGATGTCTTCAAAGAGAATGCCTCTTACTCCAACTCAGAAGTTCCTTGAGATGACAAATTGGTAAAGAAAAGCTTTGAAATTGATATGGATGTGAACTTTCAAAGCCTGTCAGTGACAGGACTCTGCTTCTCCCGACAAGTGGCTGGATTTAACCTCTTCTTGACTTTGTGGCAAGACAAGCCAGTGTTGTCCAAACTCCTTCATCCACTGTGCCCCTCCTCTCACTCTTTGACCTAAGAGTATCCCTCCCAGCAGTGAAAAGGAATCTCACCCTGTATCTTGTCCCCATTGGCCATGACACTTAACTGATTTCACTGGAAGTATGCTGGAGAGCTGTCACACACTGCTGCTCCTTACTATGCACACCAAAGGCAGCGGCTTAGCACCTCCCTGTGAAGAGGCACCCTGCCTTTACCTGAGAAGGGCTGTCCCACCAGACAGATCAGCTGGATGACTAATGAGATGGTTTTGCTTCATAAAAGACCCCAGTGGAGTCTCTTGGACTATAGCTCATGGAGAATTTTATGAGGAGCTTGCCTTTTTATTTTTTAACAGTATACATATAGATAGGTATTTCTCAAGGTGTGGAGGACATGATCCCATGGTCAAGGCCCTCCCTGCTATGCCATAGTTCTGAGCCCTGACACGCATCATTTTTCTGCCTATGACTTACTGATGAAGGTAGGTAAAGACAAATAAATGCATTAAAATAGAGGAGGAACTAATTGGAAGGGGTTTATTGGCACATATGGGGAATGGGTGGGCAAAGAGAGACTAATAGAAGGCGATTATGATAAAAATATAATATGTACCTATATAAAAAGTTTTAACGAAATTTATCAAAATAATCCATAAGGGCTGGAAAGATTGCTTAGTGGTTAAGGCATATGTCTGTGAAGCCTAAGGACCCAGGTTCAACTCTCCAGGTCTCATGTAAGCCAGATGCACAAGGTGGTACATGTGTCTGGAGTTCTTTTGCACTGGCTGGAAGCCCTGGTGTGCCCATTCTCACTCTCTCTATCTCTTCCTTTCTCTATCTCAAGTAAATAAATAAAATATATAAATAAAATGTTTAAAATAATAAATTAATAAAGTGATTTACAGAAAAAATATCGTCTTCTATGATATTCTGATCAAATTAGTCAATAAAGTACCATCCAGTCATTGCACCAATATACATAATAAAAATATCACAAGAGGGCTAGAGAGATGGCTTAGTTGGTTAAATGCTGACCTGTGAAGCTTAAGGATCCCGGTTAGAGGTTTGATTCGCCAGGTGCCACGTAAACCAGATACACAAGGTAGCACATAATCTGGAGTTTGTTTGTAGTGGGTGGATGCCTTGGCATGCCCTCTCTCTCTCTCTCTCACTGTCTCTCTCTCTCTCTCTCTCTCTCTCTCTGCCACTTTTTCTGTCTGTCTGTCACTATCAAATAAATGAATGAAAACAAACAAAAAAGTTAAAATATATATATCACAAGAAAACTTGAGTGTAAAGGAGAATGGTTATAAATTATACTGAACATGAGTCTCTGCAGCAACTGTTTACTGAGGTACACAATTTCACATGTGGAATCACTGGAAGTTGAATGGTTGCTCTCTATACAAATTTAGCAAAAAGTAGGTTGAACTGCGCAGCATCCTAGCTGTCAATCACAGAGCAATAAGAGAAAATTTTCCACAAATTATGGTGAAAAATAAATTTTATTCTGAACAGTATTTGTTGTTTTTCAGTGATCTTCTTTGACATTTAATAGATTTTTTTCAGTCATGCACACATAGAATAATGAAGCGAAATGAAAGAATAGTACTTCTTGGCACCAAATGAAACATTAAACCATGGTGCAAAGGAGAACTGCTGTATGGTCCATTTCATCCATGAATGCTTCAGGCTCTACAGAGCCAAGGCAGAGGGATGCAGTGCAATGACTTGCCTCCGTGGGTGCTCGCTGAAGACTTGGGCAAAGGGTTGCCAACTATATGATGCACCACTGAGTTCTACAAATAAATCTCTTGACTTGAGTTTGAGGAATGGAGCCTTCAACTTGCCTCATTCCTATGAGGAGAATTTGAATTACCATACTTATATGGATGCTTCTGCTCAAAATTAACTCACATCATTTTAGTTATATGTCCTTTCTAAGTAGCAGTTCACTTCTGAATAATTTTAGGTAGTATAAGGCTATAAAATATTTATAGAGTACTGAATGTTATATGAACAAATTTGCTACATCATAACTTCAAATTTTCCCAAACTTTTATATTTTTATATTATTGTTATAATGTTGATAGGAATATAGTTGAAGTCTCACAAAAACAACTCTTTGTGGCTCATTTATCCCAAACTTTGGGAAGAGCCATAGCCACCCAAGGTTGGAATATACCATACCACTTTCTCATTTTTATAATTAATAGTATACATAAACCACATGCCCATAATAAACATTTTAAATAATACCATGCACTCTCTCTCTCCATATTTATGTATATGTAGGTTTCTTTTCAGCAATCTTCTTTGACATTTAGTAGATTTTTCAGTCATGAAAAATTAGAAGAATGAAGTGAAATGAAAAAATAATAATTCTTGGTACCAAATGGAACATTAAATGGTGCCAAAGAGAACCACCAAGGAGAGAGATGGTGGGAAAGGAGAGAGAAGGAGCAAGAATTTCTGCTTATTATATGTTTTTTTCAATGCTTTTCCCTTGAGACTTATCCCTTATTTTCACTTCTCTATAGTATTCTGTCACTAGGATGTATTAGAATTTACTCAGCCCCTTACTATCTCATGATATTTCAAGTTTTCATTTTATACTGCAAGGCTTCAATGGTAGCAGGAAGCCATATTTGCACTAAGATTTTTCACATATACAATTTGAATTGTGGAATGGTATAGTTTGAAATTATGAATCTTTGATATATTGACTGTTTCTTATTTTTTTAAATCATCTTTTATTTTTTATTTATTTATTTATTTTGGTTTTTTGAGGTAGGGTCTCACTCTATCCCCAGGCTGACCTGGAATTCACTATAGAGTCTCCGGGTGCCCTCGAACTCATGCCAATCCTCCTACCTCTGCCTCCCAAGTGGCTGGGATTAAAAGTGTGCACCACCACACCCAGCTCTATTGATGGTTTCTGTAATAAGAATGTCTATATGAAATCTGTATGCAAATTTCCTTACTAGCTAAAAACTAGTCAGTACTTCTTGTTCAATAAATTTTTCCTAACTGTAACATTTCAAGTATTATGTTAGTTCTTATAAACATTCTAACTTGTAGACTAAAGTTTTAGATATATTAGTTTTGATCCTCTTAGAATCTATTGGTATTTATAGAGATGATAAGTTTTACTGGTTTTTTTTTTTTTTTAGAATCTGCACTTTTTAAACAATATGTTGTTTTCTTTCTTGTCTCTTCATAATTTTCATCATATTTTTTTCTTTTTTATATTTTTCTTTCTTTCTTTTTTTTGGGGGGGGTTTCGAGGTAGGGTCTCACTCTAGCCCAGGCTGACCTGGAATTCACTATGGAGTCTCAGGGTGGCCTCGAACTCACGGCAATCCTCCTACCTCTGCCTCCCGTGTGCTGGGATTAAAGGCATGCACCACCACGCCCAGCATTTTTCTTCATATTTTATTTAGATTTTTAATTTTGTTTCCAAAAATATCTCAGAATAGAAATTTTAATTAAATTCTAAAATCTAAAATATGACCCAAATAATTCACATTTAGATTGACATATCTTTTAACATGGAAGCTTACAAAATTCTGATATTTTAAAATACCATTCCAAATGCATATCAACACTTCTGACAAAAGTTGTCTCCACATTTATCTCATCTTTTTAACATAAAGGTTTCCTTAATTTGTCAAAATTTCTTTTGTTGCATGATTTTTTTTTTAATTTTTTATGAGGGTGTGGGAAGAGAGAGCTAGAGCTGATACACTGGGGCCTCTATCCACTACAACGGAACTCCAGAATCAGGCATCACCTTGTGAGTATGCACAACCATGTGCATGTGTCACCTTGTACATCTGACTTATATGGGATCTGGGGAGTTGAACATGAGTTCTTAGGCTTTGGAGGCAAGCACCTTAACAGCTAAGCAATCTCTTTAGCCCTTGTCCCAAAAATTCTTAAAAGTTCATTTCTGAAATTCTCAGTCATAAACATTTTGGACTAATTTTGAATTTTAGTTCAATTATTTGAAACATGATATATAAATGAAGAATCCTTCCTTTTCTTGTAGGTTTACTTTGCACCATAGACTCAGGTATATAAAAGAATGAATGTAAGTATTAACACATATAGTTAGATATAAACCATATCAACATAGTAATTATTCCTTACCATGCTCTTTCATACTCTGCATTGACTTATTTTCTACTTCATTGCTCACTTCCTTCTTAAGTTTAATTTCTTATTTATTTATTTATTCATTTTTATTTGAGACAGAAAGAAACAAAGAGAAAGAGGGAGAGGAGAAAGAAAGAGAGAGAGAGAGAATGGGCACACCAGAGCCACCAGTCACTACAAACAAACTCCAGATGCATGTGTCACCTTGTGCATCTGGCTTACATGGGACCTGGGGAATTGAACCTGGGTCCTTTGGCTTCACAAGCAAGCACCTTAACTGCTAAGCCATCTCTCCAGTCTGAGTTTAATTTCTTTATAAAGTTTTGTTAATTGAATTATTTTCAAAATTGACTTTTTATTTGTAAATCATGTACAGACCTTTAAAAAAAATACCTGGGAATTAGTCTCAGCACAAAGATCCCATTTTCCCAATCAGTGGTGAGGGAATTTTAATAGTTCAAGTGGCTCTCATTGTCAGCTTAGTTCATGCAGTCTCCTGAACCTCTTCCAGCAGAAACAACTTTCAATTTTAATTTAAAATTTTCTGTAGGCATTTAAGACATGAAATTAATTGAAAACCCACAACTATATTGTCATATGCTTTCTGGAGTGGCTGTTGTGAAACCTGCAGTGGAGTTAGTTGTTCTGTGCTTGGCCTTACTTTTGCTTCTTTGGGTGCTTGGAGGAATTGAGGTACTCACTTAACCCTCCCAATTTTTACCATCATTATTCTAGTTATGTACTCATTTATCTTTACCTTCCTCAGGACTGATGTGTTGTTGAAATATTATGAAAACATATAAATTCAGCCATCTATTTACCACGACTCCATGCAATTTGGCCTGGAATCATTCTTTATCAATAATATTATTATTGTTTGAAGTCATGGGATTGAATAAGGACTCTGTGTATATTCAACAATTTCTCCAACACTGAACTGCCACCCAAGCCCTGTGATATTATTTTAACAACACCTTTTTTTTTTCTATTATCCAAATCTCTTGTATCTTAAAATCATTTATAAAATTGTATCTGGAAAAGGTCTCATGTGTCTTTGAGGAAACTTTGTGTTGAATTTACTAGCTTTGAACTCTTGCTAATTGTGTATTTTGTCAGTTTGCTTATCAGATAGCAAGCATTGTGTTATGTGTAGCTGTGTTAGAAACATTTTTTTCAATGCTCTGTACAAGTACTTCTAATTGCTTCTCAAGGAATTGATGGCTGAGGGTGGTAAGGAGAAGTTATCTAACAGCGAATAACCATATACTTAAAATGCAGACCTGAAGAAGATATTAGCTATATTTTTGAATTTTTATTTCATTCTATTTACTTATTTATTTGTTATTTATTTGAGTGAGGGAGAGAAAAAGCAAAAGAGAGAGAGAGAGAGGGAGAGAAAGGCAATGATAATGGGTGCTACTGGGCCTCTAGCTCTTGCAAACGAACTCTAGATGCATACAGCACCCTGAGCATCTGGTTTATATGTGTACTGGAAAACTCAAACCAATGTCCTTGGGCTTTGCAGGCAAGTGCCTTAACTGCTGAAACATCTGTCCAGCCAAGCTACAAAAATTTTCCTTTTTTTTCTAATTTTATCAAGACTTCATATGGACACATCTTGTGCTGGTACCATCATTTCCCTGCTCCCTGCTCTCATTCCACTTAAGGCCCACCTCAGTGGGATTTCAGGTGTTCACCATGGGGTTCTGAGTTAGGAGTTGTAACGGCAACAGTCATTGTGGGGGTGGGCAAAGCTTCTGGACATTCCCTCCCACCCTGTGGCTTTTACAACCTTTACACCCCTTCTTCTACAGAATTCCTTGTGCTCTGGTGGGTGTGCTTTAAGCTTATGTTAGGGTTGTGCTCTCAGCAGCTTCTGGGTTTCTGCTTTGGTATGTTTTGATTTTCCTCAGTGTCTTTTGTGATCACCCTGGTGCAGCTTGTCAGGCTTGCCATGGAAGTTACACTCTTGCTCATCTTGCCAGTTCCTCTCACGTTTCACATGGGCCCTGGTTGATGTGCCAAAGGTGGTTCACCTCCTGTCAGGGAGTCAGTTAACCTTTCCTTGATGATAGATTTTGCTTGCCCTCAGTTCTTTCTGCCATCTGGAAAACAAAGGTAGGTTCTGCCAAAATTTTTATTTAATCTAAAACACATGAATTTATTTTTGCCTCAATGACCAATTTTTCTCTCTTGGTCTGTTTCCCTGCAAGTTCCATGGAATAGATCTTGACGTTGTAAGATATCAGAGAATTTGTGATAAGAGCTCTGTTGCATTAGAATTCTCATGCCCAGAGCTCTCAAGACTTGGGTTCTTATCTACATTAGCAAACAATTTAGAACGCAGATGCAGGGAAGAATAAATGATGAAATTAAGAGATTTATGTTAAGGAGAGTTTAAAGGAAATGTAAGGCAGGAAAGTGTTCAAGCAAAAGAAATACTGTCCCCTTCCCAGCCAGGCTAGGAATGGAAAAGGGAGACTGGGAAGGTCCCGGCAAGGATAAAGAGAGAAAGATGAGGCTGGGAGGGTCAAGGGGCTAAGAGAGCTCACACATGGCTCAGCTTCAACTATATGAACAAAATATCCAATTGGAATGGGCCCAGACTACAGGTATGTAAGTGGGGGGGGGGGGGCATTATTTGATGGCTCAAGAGGCTGACTAAGAAAGGGCTGGCCCACAGAGATTAAACCAGGAAAAGTTGAGAAAGAAGCAGGAAGCCAACTCTCTTGCTGAGGGGGTGTTATAAGGTTGTTGCTTGTGGTCATCATGGAGTAGGTTGGATCAAACCTGAATTCTAGTCTTTCCAGGGCAGGCAAGGTGACATCCATGTTCCTGTGGGACAGTCCTGAGCTACCTACCTACCAGGGAAAAGCTATGTTGTTCCTAATCTTTCTCATGTCACTAACTTCCCAACTAATGTGTGTGTGTATGTGTGTGTGTGTGTGTGTGTGTGTGTGTGTGTGTGTTATATGCGTGTGTTATATAGGTGTGTTCTGATTTCCATTATCTCACTAAGCTTAGTTTCTCTGTGAGAGAGAGAGAGAGAGAGAGAGAGAGAGTTAGTTCTGATTTGTGTTATCTCATTAAGCCAAGAGCATCACTGTGTCTTCATATAGACTTGTTCAAGGTACACATACAGGGTAGGTTAGTCAGCTTTCAGCTTTCCATTCCTTTCATGAAGTACTAGTGTTAAAGAATTTTAACTGAGAAGGATTATATTGTGTTACAGTTTGGGAGGTTTCTTTCTGTGATTAATTGATTTTGTCATCTGGGTTTGTGGTGGAATATCAAAATAAGGCAGGGACATGTGATAGGACAGAACCACACACTTCATCAACCAGGGAGAAAAGAGAAAGAAAGAGAAGCCGGGGTGCCACAGTCCCCTTCAAGCGCACTCCTCCAGTGACCTAGTGTTTTTTTATAATGCCTTGCCTCTCAGGGGTCTCACCAACCACTTCCCAAAAGCTTCACCCAGAACCCAAGGTTTTAACATGGATTTGTAGGCCACACTTATCCAAACAATAGGATAGGTTTCTTCACTGAACCATATGTACACTTTACTATGAATAACTGTTTAATGATAGGAGTAGCAAGTTTAGAGCCTGTGAATTGTAGAAAACAACATCAAGACGATAATACTAAATATCCCTCCCCCATGGGACAATCACAAAGTGTGCACACATACTCTAACATTCTTCTCGAAGAAAAATTGCCTCATATTGAGACCTTTTTATTGTCAATTACAAAAATTATTTACCTGCCAGATGAGATTTAGGATTAGCTAGAAACAGTAACTAATGTTCTGGTTGGTAGTGACCCTATTGATAATGGCTCACAGAAATTCTTCATATTTTCTTTTAGGCTAGTCTCCATATTTAAAAGGAAATCTAGACATATTTTTGCTAATATTTGCACAGTGATTTTTTGTAGCAAAATCTTGTCTAATTTTCCATATTTCCAAAACTACAGTTCTAAATTATTTTTGTAGACCTGGAGTCATGTAACTAGAGGTGATAATGCTTGACTATAGGCTAATCTATTATGAAAGTTATTTTAATATAGTACTTCAATAATCATGAATAGATCAAACTATGTTCATATGTTAATCCATAAAATGCTATCTAGAATGATGTGGAGCAGATAGAGATCAGATAACTTGAAAAAAAAAGAGTTAATTGATTCTGCCTCCAGCTAACACCATGGTTATTATAAAATAAATATTTTTAGAAAGCATTTTTAAATTTTTTAAATTTATTTGAGAGAGAGAGAGAAAGCAGTAGGGCCTCTAGCCATGGTAAACAAACTCTAGACACATGTACCATTTGTGCATTTGTCTTACATGGGAACTGGGGAATCTAACCTGTGTCTTCAGGCTTCACAGGCAAATACCTTAACTACTAAGCATTGCTCCAGCCCAAAGTAAATAATTTTGCATCTCTAGGTTCATTTATTTCCATACTTTTACCTATTATTACCCACTTGTCATTGGTGACTTATGTAGTGTGTATATAGAAGCCAGGTTGTAAGTATGAGATATAATTTGTCTACTTGTAAGTATTTTGGTGGTATCAATAAAATTAATACCAATTGTTTTATTTGCTTCCAATGCCCTCATGCAATATTATTATAATTCTTCAGTAAAACATTCTCAGTAACAAATGTATTGCCTAAAGTTTTCCTATATTGTTTAAATATAAGGAAAGTACCTATAATTTCAGACATTTGGAAATTATGAAACATATTTAGAAATAAAAATAGAAAAAAATGTGAAATTTTCTAAATACATTTTATTCATTAGAGAGAGAATGATCATGCCACGGCCTCTAACCACTGCAAACAAACTGCAGACACATGTGCCACCATATGCATCTAGCTTACATGGGATATAGGGAATTGAACCTGAGTCCTCAGGTTTCAGTGCCTTAACCACTAAGCAATCTCTTCAGCCCACAATGTGAAATTTTCTAATATTTAAAGGGATGTGTGTTGAGAGGTTTCATGGCCAGATGAGAAATGGAAGTTGATCAACCATTGTTTAATTATAATTGATGCAATTTAAGCTATGTCTTAAAGATGAAAGACTTGCTTAGCAGAGGAGATGAATGTTAAAGACATTCTGAACACAGATGACTTCTCTTATAGCAGCAGGAAATTATTTCTGGCTGTCCCATAAGTAGGATAATTAAAACAGCATCATTATTGATGGCCATTGTTCTCATGGTAAGTGTAGCTCATAAATATCCCACACAGAATAGAGAACAATAACTTCGTGGTAACCACAGAAATGGAACAAGAGCAAAAGTTTTAGTTACTAGGAACAATCTCATCCAGCTAAGAGAAAAACATATAGGCTATTCAGATGGCAAAGAAGAACATTTAATTTTATATCTATACACATTCAATTGCGGCCGTGTCTTGTTTGGGAAGCTGTGGTGAGTACACAAGAAAAACTTCCTTGACATTATAAATGAGTACTTCCTAATAGTTTACAAACAAAGCTGATGTGGGTGTGGGGCTCCACTCTAGAGTTTATTATATTAAACTACACAAAAGGACTGACTAATGAATGACTGAGATAGTCACAGAAATAGAATAAAACAGTATGTAATGAGCAACTGATTTATGCCACACAGTAGAGACAGAGTAAAGACAAAATGTCAATGGAGGCTTCATAGGAGTTGAAATATATAAGTCAGATTTTGAAAACTGAGTGGTCATGGGAATGACTGATCACTAATATTAAAATTAAATCAGACCATAAAACAAAATTAGACCAAAATAATTATTAATAGCTCAAAGTGTATAGTAAGTAACAGAAGTGCCATTACTTAAGAGAGAATTGTGGAAGGAAAGGATATTAAGTGCAAAGCCAACCAAAAGGACACTGAAACTTGTTATTTTTAAAAACTATTCAAATATCAGTAAGCATTACTTACCAGATATGTGAGTTCAGTATCTCCATTTAAAAGATAATCTCACTTGAGGTATGAGACTCCTTTTGTCAGAAAATTCAAGTAAAACCTTTATAATTATTTATGAGCAATTTTCCTCAAGAAAGCAATTTAAAAATCCATTCTGAGATACTATAATAAATTGTATTGATTATCTTCTTTTTTAGTAGTTCCAAGCACTTTTGTAATCTTGCCTTATAAATCCTTGGTGACATTAAGCACACTTTAGGACAGTTTGCCATCTCCTTTGCAAGAAATTCCTGACATATTTATTTTTAAATATCATGTGCATGTCTTCACTTTAATTGCCAAGTGACAGATAATGAGGAGAACAAATAAGACCACATAACTGAGGAATAATGAAATCACAAAAGCTCTAAGAATCTTCTCAATTTAAAAATGGAAATTTTCTTTTTGGATTTCTTTAAAATATTTCTCATCATAACATTAACTATTCTTGACTTTATACTTTTATAACTAAAATGTCTGGTGCTTGTATGTTTTTCCAACAAGTAATTAATTTACTTTTGAAAAAAATAAGAACAAGGAATTTCTCTAAATTATTATGATGAAATTATATTACTTTATATTTATTGAAGGAGCCTCCAGTAAAACTGATTTTCTTGTATGGTGTTGAAGAAGTCAAAGACCCTTATGAGTAGTAACAACTGTGAAATAATAGCTTAATATTTGTGATGATATGAGCTCCTTGTCCCAATTCGGAGTAATACTTTTCTAGTGCATATCTTACAGCCATGATTTTTTGCAAATAAATGATTTTCATTTTAATTAAGAACTTTCCTGTATGAGCAAATCATGTGTTGTTTCAATTCCTCTCATGTTATCCTCTTATAACCCCTCTTCCCAGCCCTATTCCACTGAGCAACCTCCTCACTGGGGTTGATGGTGTTCACTGTGGGGTTGTGAATGGAACATTCAGTCTCTAGACAGTCTCTGGTATGGAGACACATACCCCAGGATGCTCCTTCCCATCTTGTGGCTGTTGTAGTATTTCTGCACCTTCTTCCACAAAAGTGTTATCAGTCTACTTCAGTTAGGAGCTCTCTGAAACCTCTGCATTTCTGCTTTACTGAGTTTTGTGTGTCTAAAATGTCTATTTCCATCCCCCTGGAGCAGGTTGTCAGGATAGCAGTGCTTAAATTGCCACTTCCTCTGTGATGGCCCCTGGCAGTGTGCTAGAGGTGGCTCATCTCATGATAGGCAGTCAGCTGTCTTGTTGATAGATCTTGGTTCTCACTGCTTTTTGGTGTAATCTGTTAAAAGAAAGAAAAAAAAAATCTTCAATCACAAGTGAAAGTAGCATGAATTAAAGAGCATAAGCATAGTTAATTGAGAGACATTTTGATAAGTGCAGCCACTCTTTCTGGGCAAAGACTAACAGGAGCTTCTCTCTGGTATATGACCTCCTAATCCGTAGGATTTTGACTTGATTGTCAGTACCAGGTATGAGTACTTTCCCACTGAACTAATCCAATTAGAGAGCCACTGATTTCCTGAATAGGCTGTGTGCCACTTTTATGTGGATATCTTGTCCTATAGGTTGATTTTGCAGCTATTCACAGTTTTTATCCCACAACAGTGCACCTAGCACTTTCAACTTTCTGAGGGCTAGCCAGCAGGGAGAGTGTGATTTCTCAATGTCCTGTGCCCGTGGCCTATAGTGTATTAATCTAACTGATATATAAGTGCTTTGGCAGTATCCTGATTTGTTTGGGGTTCCTCATAGGTCTCTCCAAACAACAACTTATTGCTGGTCTAACCCAGTTCTGGTACAGGGAATTAGAAGCCAGAGCCCATAGTTTTACAATTAGGCTTTTTGTACCTTACTGGGGCCCTTCTGCCTGAGTGAACCCCTCCTCCCTCTCATTAAGGGTAACATCTTCGAGTGTGCTCTCCAAAAAGGTTTCTGTGGCTCTGATTTATGTTGTCATTAGTTGTTTGTAAACCTTCTCTCACCCTCCCTTCTACCCCCAAGATGCTTCCAGTCCATGGCATCTATCCCTTGCGATTCCTGTCAAGTATCCCCTTCCCCATCCCTTTCTCCACTTTCCCCTGGCTTCACTCTACTTTCCCTGGTAACAGTCCTAATGCTTACTGCCACTTACAAACTACTCGAGCTCTTCCAAGTTAAGAATGTGAAACATTTGTCTTTCTGTTCGTCCAGATTTTTGCCAAGTCCATCAATTTTCCTACAAATTTAAATATTTCATTTTTCCTTAGCACTGAGTAGAATTCCAGTGTGCCCTACATCTTCATTAACCATTCATTCATTGAAGGGCAACTGGGCTGATTCCAGTTCCCACCTGCTATGTTTAGAGCAGTGACAAACACAGCTGAGAAGTAGTAAAGAGGGTAGGGTGCATTCCATATTTTGTTATTTCATTTTTATAGTTCATTCCCATGTATATATGAATTCCCAAAATTAGCATGTAGTGCTTTTTTTGTTCTGTCTTCTCTTTCAGTTTCTAGAGATTAAATTCAGTACTCATTCTAGGCAAACTTTACTAGTAGGTGTTATAGTAATATATCATAATTAATATACATTTTTATCCAGAGAACTGTGTATTTATTTAAATTTTAATATTTAATTACCTTAATACAATTTTCTCTTGACACTTAAATAACTTTTAGGGCTCGGGAAAGAGAATGAGGGGAATCAGTGGAAGTGAAGATAAAATTATTAATGGAGAGTTAGACTTAACTCACTATGTTGTTGTTTACATGTGAATGCCATTTCAACATGGCCTTATTTATTTATTTATTTATTTATTTATTTATTTATTTATTTATTTATTTATTTATGAATGATAGAGAGAGAGAAGGAGGCAGAGAGAAAGAGAGAGAATGGGTGCGCCAGGGCTTCCAGCCACTGCAAACAAACTCCTGATGTGTGCGCCCCCTTGTGTATCAGGCTAATGTGGGTCCTGGGGAATCCAGCCTTGAACCACGGCCCTTAGGCTTCACAGACAAGCACTTAATCACTAAGCCATCTCTCCAGCCCAACATAGCCTGTTTTAAACACCTTTCACAGTAATGGAATAAAAATAATACTGTGTAAACACTTAGAACTCACTCTTGTTTTCACATGTTACTATATCATGCATCAAAGATTCAAAACCTCTAGAAACACATCTGATCACCCTACAAAAAGGCAGGACTCTACTAACACAGATGAAATTTGAAAAGAATCAGATAACCATGCCTTAATTGTAATGTCACCCCTAGCTAGCAGTTATAATTTAAACCTCAGCCTTGCTATTCAGCAATTAAAATATTTACTTTTTCTTATTGATGAATATGATAAAACAATAGATGAGTCTATAGGAAAGACAAAATAAAATCAAGTGGATTGCTTCTCTAAAGTCAATAAAATATTGTGAATATGTAAGTAAACTTTAGAATACTATTATATAATTTTAAAAAACAATAAAAAGATAAGACATTCATTTTGAAGTAAAAATTAAATGTAAAGAAATGTTCTTGCCATTTATTTATATATTTTTATGAATCTTGTTTAAATTATTATGGAAGGATATACATTTGGCTTTTCTAAAACATACTTAGTCTTCTTTTGACCTTAGTCTTCTACTCACCACAAGAAACTTCACTTCAAAGTAGATACACACAATAGAATTCCCTTTTAAAGAATAATTGTTTGCTCACACTTTGAAGAAAAAAAATAGAAGAAAAAGCAAATAGTTAACATTTTGAAAATTACATTTTCACTTGAATATGTAAGAGTATTGTGTGACTTAAATCCTTCTAATTTAGCTGTAATATCTGTAAAGTGTGCTATGCTAAATGAGTGTCATGTGATTATACATTTCATTCTATTTATTAGGATGCTTAGTTCTTATGTGTGAAGTACTAATGCAGTTTGACAAAGGCTATCATTTTGGACAGAATTTAAGGTAGAAACTCTCTTTGGAAATCATTATTTGCCCCAGTAAATATTTATATTATGTATCTACTCACATGCCACATTTTATGTTTTGATATCACAGTTATTTTGTTTTACTTTGACCTTAACAGATAAATTATATCATGTGGTATAATGATGCCATCTAATATTATGCAAGCATAGAATTATTATCTTTAGACTTAGGAATCATGGGCACATGGGTATGTCTATGGTGCCAACACTGGGCTTTGTGGGGGTTGACTTGGAAGAATATTAGAAAACTGGAAAGAAGTGATGTTCTTTCACCCATATCTAGTCTGACCAGGAAAGGGATAAAGCAATCTCACCAGCATACCCAAGCTCTTAAGGTGAAAACAGTCTCATTCCAGAGTCCTGTAACCATTCACTTTTCTTGGAGAAAGTAATGAGACCAATCTCATTATACAAAGATTAGTCTGCTTGCCAAATGAATTCCTGAAATTCAGACTGCGATGTAATTAAAAAGATATGTGTATTTGAGTTTTGGCAAGCTAGAAACTGAGATTCACACTAAATAAATTAGAATGACTGAGGGGAAAAAAAATCGTACCGCTTTTTCCTGCCTTGGGAATACAACATGCTGATGAGCTTATCTGGTATCTGGTGCGGGGCACTGTAGAAGGATGACTGCTTTTGTTTTAATTTGTGTTAAATATCACAAATTGTCTGTTATATGCCCATGCCTAGTTCAACAATTGTCTTCTGATCAGTTATCCTCCAGTAACAATGTATCCTAAGCCTGTTAATCTTTATGAAACCTATATGGTGAAAACTCAAAATTTGTCTATGTGCTTGCATTAGATAGCAATAGCATGATGCCTACTCTTCCTTTTCATTTTTGTTGTCATAATAAAATGATTTAGTGAATACGTAACCCTTTGCTCATCGTAGGCATGCATAACAAGCAAAACCGTATGATAAATTTAAAAGTCTTTGTAAAAAAACAGCAAGTTCTTATATTATTTATGGAATAAAATGTGGTTTTTGTTGCCTCTTACTTAGTATTTTTATTGTTTCCAGTTAATATTGCTAGCAAAACTCAAAGACAGCTCTCTCACCTTTGAGAAATAGAGCTAAAACACTGTACCATTTCATTGTATGATAAAAAGTGGAAGGTTCCTAGGTATCTATTTTTTTCTAATAAAAAAAGCAGTCACTAAACTAGGGCTGGAGAAATGGCTTAGTGTTTAAGACACTTGCCTGAGAAGCCAAAGGACCCAGGTTTGATTCCTTAGGACCCATGTCAGCCAGATGCACAAAGTGGTACATACATCTGGAGTTCATTTGCAGTGGCTGGAGGTCCTAGCAAACCATTCTCTCTCCCTCTCTCTCTCTCTCTCTTTCTCTCTCTCTCTCTCTCTCTCATAAGAAAATATAAATTTAACAAAAGTCAATTAAATAAAAGCACAGGTAAGAGAATCACTGTGAGTTAGAGACCACCCTGATACTACATAGTGAAGTCCATGTCAGCTGGAGCTAAAGGGAGACTTATTCTCAAGTAACAACCAATGAAACAAGCAAACAAAGTTTCATTATCAGAGTGCTCATGTGGACTAGCAGTTACTGCACAAGTGTTAGTACATGGGCTAAGTTCTTTATAACCTAATAGCTGGACTGTATGGTAGGTACCTGTGATCTTAACAGGTTTACTACAGAGGAGGGAGAGACAGGAGAATCCACCAGAATACCATGGACCTGCTACCCTGAAACAGAGCAATGAACAATAGGAGACCCTACCACAAGGGATGTGGAAGGCAGGACCAACAACCAAAAATTTCCCTCTGAGCTCAACGTGCACAGAATGGCATGTATATAATTACACACATATACAGGAATAGACACACACAAACACATCAAAAACAAATTTAAGGGCTGGAGAGATGTTTTAATGATTAAGGTGCTTGCCTGCAAAGACTAAGGACCCAGATTCTATTCTCTAGTACCCATCTGTCTCTCAATCTCTATCTTTCTCCCTCTCTCTCTCACTCTCACACACACATAAATTAATAAAATATTTAAAAAACAAATTTAAATGCTCGAGAATGGAAACTCATGAAGAAATATCACATTTTCAGACTTATATCTCACCATATTAAAATGATAGCATAATACATTCAGAAATATTGGCAAGTACAACATAAAATTATAGAATATAAACTTACTTGTTTAATATTTCTTAAATATTTTATTTATTTATTTGAGAGAGACAGGTAGATAGAGAAAGAGAGAGAATTGGTATGTAGGGACGTCCACCCACTGTAAACAAACTCCAGATGCATGCACCACTTGTGCATCTGACTTTAGGTGGTTTCTGGAGAATTGAACCTGGGTTCTTTGACTTTGTGCCTAACTGCTAAGCCATCTCTCCAGCTCTTAGCCAGCATTTCTTTCAAGCCTTACTAACATATTCAGAATTCTTTAAAGTAACCACTAATTCTTCCTATAATGTTTACGATTACAAAATAAGTCAATGTATAAATTTGCAATCCTGTCTCTCAGATGGTCAAAATCTGCCCTGTTTATGTCAGCTATTTCCTCTTTACCACAGCTTCTCAGCTGTGTCTTTAAGCTGATAGATATATTCAATGAACTGTTCAATGCAGTCACTACACATGGTTTTTGAGCTCTAGAAATTAGTTTGACGTAATTTTTTGTTGTACCTTATTTTAATTTTAACAGCCAGAAATCTGTGGTCTGTAATACATTTTACTTTATGTGTGTGTACAACAATGCAGCCCTCCTTTACAAAGCTCTCAGAATTTTCCATGAGGAAAGGATGTTTGCTATTTGTGAAGAAGCAGTGAAGAGGTGTAGGTAAAATAAGTACTCTGCTTTGTAGTTTGGGTTCTTATTGTATAACTAACACCTTTCAGTCATAACTGTAAAGCCCGGCTGCACAAACGTGATTTCAATGTATCCTTGCTGTCACCTCGAATCCTCCTTTGAGTCCACTCATGGTGCCCGCGATGCTCCTGTCAGAAGTAAACCATTTGTTGTTGCCTGTGTTATCCAGTGAGCTTTCAATGCTTCTCAAAACAGGCTTTCATAGGGTGGGTATAAAAGTACTATGTGAAGGGAGCCTTGTTCTGTCAATGTGTTCAGCCAGAAATACATCAGCAATAATACAAGAAGGGAGGGGCTGCCATAGGAATCTTCAGAAGCACTTTGTGACAGGTCTCTGTGATGAGCTGTGTGTCTGCTTCCAGAACTGTGCTCTGAGCATAGGGAAAAGAAAACTTGTAGCAAGTCAATTCACTGAGGAACTTTGAGAAGAATGCTAATGAGTCCATTGTTAAAATTCATATTAGAATGAGTTTTCTTCTTACAGACTCAGGATGATTTCAAGAGATTGTGGCGCACTTTTTTGACTAGCTTCTTTCAGTAGTGAGAAGCTCATGAATACATTCAGGGACAGAGCTCTTGCTTACACTGCACAAGAGGACACAATAGGCAATGAGAGCATGCAATGAGGAGTCCCAAACGCCACCTCATTTGAAAACCAGGAGCTCTGGGTTTAAAAAGAAGCTCATTTGCTCTGTAGTGAGATATTCAACCCCCCCAACAACTATAGACTGTTTTTTAATAGTAATATATTCTAAGATTTTCATATTTGTCTTGATATTAACCAAATCAAATGATGGCTAGGGTGACTACTAGTACAAAGAATATAAAAAAGTACAATATAGACAAAATGTGCAAAATAAGTGGAACTCATTCATGTAATTCCAGGGACAATTATTACTAGTCCCTATTAGTTACAAGAAAGTAGGCTTAGAATAGATGACAATGTAACTAACATAAGTTTGGTAATGAAGGAACCAGAATATTCTCACCCCATCTCTGTTTCTCGCATTCCTTCAATTGTCAGCATTCCATTTTCTGCATATATTCTGCTTTATATTTTAATATCTCATCTATGCTGTTACTGCCTACATTTGAATTTAATCACCATTTTTACCAAAGTTATATCCACACTGGATAATATTGGGAAGGAAGTCAAAATCCACAGTGTTGCACCAAAAATAAAATTGAATAAATATTCTCTACTGTCAAATGGATATTTGCTTTAGGTAGATTAGATCATAGCCAGGATTGTTATTAGGTTATTGATTTCAAAACTTGGCATATGCCATAGCTCATGTACTTATCTTTTTATTTTATTTTAAATTTTTATTTATTTATTTATTTGAGAGAGACAGACACAGAGAGAAAGACAGATAGAGGGGGAGAGAGAGAATGGGCGCGCCAGGGCTTCCAGCCTCTGCAAACGAACTCCAGACGCGTGCGCCCCCTTGTGCATCTGGCTAACGTGGGACCTGGGGAACCAAGCCTTGAACCAGGGTCCTTAGGCTTCACAGGCAAGTGCTTAACCGCTAAGCCATCTCTCCAGCCCTCATGTACTTATCTTTTATTGGCAGAAATTAGATATTAACCTGATTCAAACTATTTGCTATTGAGGACAGTAACATTAAGGATTACTTAATTTTATTTCATACACCAATTGAAAATGATGATTTTGATTTCTTTAAACAATATATAGCACAGGAGAGATTGTTCAGCAGTTTAAGGTGCTTTCTTGCAACACCGAATGTCCTGGGTTTATTTCCCCAGTACTCACATAAAGCCAGGTGAATAAAGTAGCACATGCATCTGGAGTGCATGTCCATACTCATTCTCTTTCTCTGTCTGACCAGTTTATATGTATTCTTTCCACCACCTCTTCCACAATGGACACTGAGCCTTGGAGGGTGTGACATGTTTCTGTGATGGACACTCCTTTGTCCCTTCTTCTCAGCACTGTGTTGCCTTTGGGGTCATCCTAGTGGTCATTGCCATCTGAAAAGAGAAGCTTCTCTAAACAGAAGTGAGAATAGCATTAATATATGAATATGAAAATTAAGTGTTATGCTTTCGGGGCAATTTGGTGAGAGTAATACATGCATTTATTCAGATAACAGCAGGCTTTATACCCCTAAGGCTCATGACCTCCCCTGCCATAGGCTTTTGATTACATTTTCAGTACCAGGCGTGTATTCCCTCCCATAGAGCAGGCCACCAGTCCAATTAGAGAGCAGTTGGTTTCCCCCAGAGCAGACATGCCACTATTGCACTCATTCAGTCATTTGGCCTGTCTGACCAAACTTGAGGCTTCTAGTATTCACTGTTTTCACTGCTGATCACTTCTGTCTCCTATAAGTCTGCATACAGTGCAGCTATTTTTTTTTCCAGTCTTCAGTTGGGTGGGCTACAGGGAGAAGGTTTGCTCCTCAGCACCTGCTTGATTTCTCAGTGACTTTGCTGCTCAGGCATATGAAGTCTTCAGCAATAGGGTCTTACCATCTCTTTCTCATGGGAAACCAAGGGCCTTGGCAGTAGTCTATAATGTTTTAGAGGCAACAGGAATCTCCCTGGCCAACAACTCACTGGAAGATACCCCATCTCTGGCATGGAAAATTTTCTAGTAACAATCTATGGCTTCTGCATGTGCCATAATTCAAGAAAATAGATATTCATATGCCTTATTCAGAATATCTTGAATTTTGATTGATCTTTCCCTCACCTTTTCTTTATACAGTCTCTCCCCTGACCTCCCTTTGGCCTTCCCCCTCCCTGTAATCTGTTCTTCTACTTACATATATTCAATACCATCCTCTAATACTTTCCCTTTCCTCCCTCCCTTATAGCCTCTTTGTAGCTTACGGGCCACTGCTACTGATTTTTGGTTCTAGCTCACACACAAGTCTGTACATTTGTAGCTAGGATCGACATATGAGAGAGAAAATGTGATGTTTGGCTTTCTGGGCCTGGGTTACTTCACTTAGTATAATCCTTTCCAGATCCATCCTTTTCCCTGCAAATTTCATAATTTCATTTTTCTTTACCACTAAGTAGATATATTTTTTATTTTAATTTATTAATTTGAGAAAGTGAAAGAGGCAGACAGAGAGAGAGAGAGAGAGAGAGAGAGAGACAGACAGACAGACAGACAAACAGAGAATGGGCATGTCAGGGCCTCTAGCCACTGCAAACAAACTCCAGAAGCATGTGCTGCCTTGTGTATCTGGCTTATGTGGGACCTGGGGAATTGAACTAAGGTCCTTTGGCTTTTCAAGCAAATACCTTAACAACTAAGCCATCTCTACAGCCATCCCTTTTTATTAAATATAATTTTATATGGACACATCATGTTTTAGTACCATCATTTATCTACTCCCTGCCAACATTCCACTGAAGGCCCTCCTCAGTGGGATTTCTGGTATTCACCATGGGATTCTGGGTTAGGAGTTGTGACAGTAGCAGCCAGTCATTTTGGAGGACAGGTAATGCCTCTTAATATTCCCTTCCACTTTGAGGCTTTTACAATCTATTAGCCCCACTCTTCTGAGCCTTTGTTGGTGTGCTTTAAGTCTACTTGAGAGTTGTGCTCTCATAAGCTTTTGGATTTCTGCTTTGGTACATTTTGAGCATCCTCAGTATCTGTGTCCCTTATGTAGGTTGGCAGGCTCACCAAGGAAGCAACACTCTTGCTTATCTTACCAATTCCTCTTTAATGTTTACCTGGACCCTAGATGATGTGCAAGGAGTGATTCATTTCCTGCAAAGAGGTCAGCTATCTTTTGTTGTTTATCAGAAGGTAGTGGAGAAACAAAGACAGCCAAAATCTATCCATAAAAATATTTTATTTTAAAAAAGAGTATATAATATTCTTGAATTTATAACACAGGCTGCTTGTGTAAGCATTATGCAAATAGGTCAGAGTGTCATCTAGAAACAGAGTTAGTCTTAAAAGGGGGAACACCAAACAATGACCAGTGCAGTGTCACAGTGACAGGCTGCTGTGTTTAAAAGCATACCCGGGGCTGGGGTATAATTCAGTGGTCAAAGTATTTGCCTATCAAGTAAAGTCTTGAGTTCTGTCCTAATTTCCAACAAAAGAAAACAAAATTAAGTAAATAAGCAAAGTCAAGTATCTTAATACAAAAACTGAGAGAGTTGAAACCAATCAGGAAGTCTAGCCCCCTGGTTCAGTCATGCATTGGTCCATCTTTGGTCCTATTCCACTGCTATTAGGATGAATGTATGTGACCTATTGAGAAGGATGCCTGATGTATACTAGGTCCCATATAACACTTATATTTATCACTTCCTCCTGGAAATTTGCTGAAAATTATATACAAATTTTTGGATTGTGGTGTTTCCATGTTCTAATCAAGAGGCAAAAACTAATAAAATTACAGATGAGCTACAAATATTGAAGACTCAAAAGAACATATTTTTGTTCACAGTACCATAGGCAATACATTGCACAGGAAATTAAATAACTTTTGTAATTTTTCAACATGTTCATAATTCTAAAGTAATCTATGATAATGAATTTTAATGGATTTGATACAATCAGGCTTTTTATGTTAAAAATGAAATGAAAATATTCCTCAGTGTTAAAAATAAATACAGAACAAGATTCTCAACAGCAACTATTGATTTTTTTTTCTAGGAGTCAAGGATGTAAGAAAATTACTTAATTTTATACAACAGGATCCCATGGGGATAACTGGCATCCCCAATGAGGAGGGTCCCTCCAGAGGGGGACAGGGAGGAGGGTAAGGATGGTACCAACATGTGCTATTTACACACTGAGTATGTACATGAGTAACAAAGAAAAAATTCTAAAACAGGAGTCTTACTGTAAGTAACAAATTGAATCTCAATAAAGGAATTAAGAGCCCTGGATGTTGACAGAATTACAAAGTGTACCAAGCTCCACTTAAATGCTGTGGACTCTAGAAGAAATGTCATTTACTTCTCAGTAGGTCTAGTTCTGTTTTTCCAGCTGCTGCACAGAACCTTAGAATGTGGACAAAACTTCCCTCCTGGGCATCATTGGCTCTGTGTGCATGCTGAAGCAGTCTCTGGAGAAAATTACAGTCTTTACCATTATCAGGAAAAAAAGGCCTTCCTCTGCAAATCCAAATCAGTGATCAGCAATAATCTAGCATTCATTCAGTCTCACTCCTTCCCAGTAAGCAGACACATCACTAGATCAGCCTTGTGAAACTAAATTCCTGATTCACTTATGTGAGTTCCCAACAGAGAAGCTCCTAAGTCCAGTGCCCTTGTCCTGCAAGACTGTCAGCCACACCCTGATGAGTTTCCATCACAGACATGGACACAGCCTCAACAGCTACAGTTGCAGCTAACAAGCAAAGCCAGTGTGATAGGTTCCATTACACACGTTGTATTGACTATTAGCTATCAAGTGTTGCTATTCGGTTTTCCTTTCTTAAAACCAGTATGGGGTACTAAAAGGCTTTCATCTAGAGTAAGATAGCAAACCTTGATCCACTTAAGGATAAGGACTTGTCTCAGAATGATGCTAAAGACACTGAAGTTGATGTCACTTCAGTGTTATAACTACTTGGAGAAAAAAAAAATCCAAGACATAACAGTAGTTAACCTTAAATGTTAATTTCATTAGGCTAGATGTATATGTCTTTAATTTAGAAGTAACGAATACGGATATTTAGAACTCATACAGTTTTTCTTAAATAAGTTACTCTATATGGTAGTTTGTACCACTCTATTTCAAGTTTTAGTCATTCTACTGTCTTTCTCAATAACATCACATTGTATTTTAGGCTAAATTTCTCTAATGATTCACAGCATTAGACCTCATTATTGTCAGAGCTTGAATTTTATTTCTGTTTGGCTTTTGTTTGTTTGTTTCTTTTTTTTTTTTTTTTGGCTTTTATCCTTAGCTTTGCTTTTCATTTGATCTTCTGATAGCTACTTTTTTTGTTTGTTTGTTTGTTTTTTGATTCTATTTTGTTTCTTGATTTATATGTGTGTGTGTGCATGTGTGTGTGTGATGTTTGTGGAAATGGGGCACATGCTAGAAATCTGTGTGGTGATCTGAGGATAAAGTTGGATGTTGCTCCCAGAATCTCTTCTTGTTTGAGGCAGGTCATTCACCTGATCTACCTTGTGAATGCTAGGAAAGCTGGCTTGAAAGTTTCTATAATTCTTCTGTCTCCACCTCCTCCCTCCCAAGTTGCCTGGTCATATGGATCAATGCATGTTTCTATACTGATCCATATGTCCAGCATTATTTGTGTTCTGGGGATCCAAACTCCAGTAGTCAGAATAACAGAGCAAGTGTTTTTAATGACTGAGACAAGTCTCTAGCATGGTGATTGAAATGATATTTCATTATGTCACCATGGCTAACCTGGAAGTCACCATGTAGTTCAGGCCATCCTGCCATTGAATGTACAGTAAATCTGTGGCCTGTGCCTCCAGAGCACTGAAAATGAAGACATATACTACCAAACACAGTTAAAGCTTTCATTAGCATAAAATCATTACCAACATTAGCTTTGGGCTGGTGATGTGTCTGTTCAAAATTTATTCTTGGGTTTTATTAATTTTTTGTTTGATACAATATTATTGGGTAGAAAATTTTTGTTCACTTATAATATGTTGAGGTGCCAAGATTTTTTTTGTCAAATAGTGGTATGTTCATAAAGCATGATATCATTGCATTGCATTTTCTTATTTTTGCCTTCTGAATCAAAAGGAATTTTATGTTGAAGAAGTACAATTTTTGTTTTTCAGTTTTTGTGTATTCATCTTATCAAAATATATGCTTAGCACATGATCACAAATATATTCTCATACTTGCCAAGAATATATATTACTAGCAGGCGTGGTGGTGCACGCCTTTAATCCCAGTACTCAGGAGGCAGATGTAGGAGGATCGCCATGAGTTCAAGGCCACCCTGAGACTACACAGTGAATCCTAGGTCAGCCTGAGGTATAGGCTGCAGTAAGACCTTACCTTGGAAAACAAAAACAAAAACAAAAACAAAAAACTATATATTACTTTAGTTTACTTGGGGTCTACAGATTTGGATTAATACTATTCCTGATAAAAATAAGTTCAGCAATTTAATTTTGTAGAAATATTACCATTTTCCATTAATTTATACTGACACTAGAACCTTATGCCTCTCTTTGTATATGACTACTACTGAACTCTCTCATCTGGTTCTTGTATGTATGTGTGTATGTACATATGCATGTGTGATGTGTGTGTGCGTGTGTGCGTGTGTGTGTGTGTGTGTGTGTGTGTGTGTGTGTGTGTGTATTAATGCCTTAGAGCACTGTATACCTGCCTAGCTTTGTGAATTTTCAAATCAGCTATTGTATGGTTTCTTTTGTGCTCCATTTCACAATATTCAGAATTATTTTGGTACATTTATTTAGTTTTCAATGTGTATTTTTCTGAAAAATCTATTCTCTACTTCAATTTATTTTCTTATAATAATAATGTTGTTAGTGTGTATATTGCCATGTTGGTACCATCATTAGCCTCCCCCCCCCAGTAAAGTCACCCTCCTCCTTGGGGAATGTGGGTCGTGTATTGTGGGTGTATCCATAAGTTATGGGGAAGAGGCACTGTCTCCTTGCATAGTGTTCCAACTTGTGGCTCTAAAAAACTTTCTGCCCTGTCTTCCACAAATTTCCCTGAGCCATATTAGGTTCATTTTAGGTCTTCTTCATTGATGAGGTCTTGGAAACCTCTGAGTCTCTGGATATCTGGTTTGGTAGGAGTTGGGTGCTCTCTCTGTCTATCTCCTTCACCCTTGTGTGGTACCAAGTTCACCAAGAAAGAAGCACTCCGGCTCGTTGCCCCAATTACTCTGTGGTTCAAACTGGGGCTATGGTGAATTGGGAAGGGAAGATTCTTTCCTCAGGTTCTGCATCCATCTAAAAAAGACAAGTAAATTCTCTAATAGAAAGTGAATTCAGCAAGAGATGAATGGGATAGCCATTGTTATTTTAGAGATAATTTAATAGATGTAGGCTCTCTTGTAGCACACGATTGTAGGAGCTTGATAATGAAGAGCAGGCTCATTTTTTTGGATATGGTTCTGACTTGTTTCCCAGTTCCAGCTATGGGTTCCATTTCACTGAAAAGATCCATCAGCCAAATCTAGAGCAGTTGGTTAGCCACCATGGCTGTGAGCCACTGTTGCACTTTTGTGAGCATCATGTCAGGTTGTTTGCTGCTGAGTAGTGTCGACCACAAATTGCTTGAACAGATGTTGGTCATTTTTCCCCAGTTGCTCATGTAGCACATTCTGACACTAGACAAGCTAACTGTCTGGGTACTGACTGTCTTCCAGATTCCAGCCAGGTCACTCCTTGTTCCACACCAATGACATATGGTGTCTTCGACAATAGGGTCTTACCATTAACCTTTGGCAGGTCATTAAGTACTCCGACAGAAATCTGTCTTCTTTTGGAAAACCTTGTAGATCTCTCTCTGATCAACAGCTCATTGTGGGTGTTAACCATAGGCTAGTACTGGGAGTTACAGGCCAGCACCAAGGGAAAAGGAGGAAGAAAATATAGGTAGTATAAGAAAGAAAGAGGAAATAGAGAGAAGAGGGAGAGATAGGGAGAAAATCAGGAGAAGATTAAGGTTGGTCTTCATCATACCCACTCCAGGGCCCTGTGATTCAGGTGTTTCCTCTAAGGACCTGATCAAGGTTCAACCTTTTAGTCTATCGTTCAGAATATAAGATTTTATGGTACCATTTCCATTTGGGTCCAGTTTTGTGCCCCCCCCAACTCTTATGCTCCCCTACTACCCCACCCTCCCTAGTGTCCAGTCCTCAAGATGCTAATTAGGTATGTCAGCATCTCAGGCAGACTCAGGTTAGGAGTCACAGATGAAGGACCATGTGATGATTATCTTTTTGTGATTGGGTAAGTTCACTGAGAATGATCTGTTCTAAGTTCGACTATTTTTCTTCATATTTTGTTGTGTCATTATTCCTTACTTCTGTGTAGAATTCCATCATGTAGATATACCACATCTTGGTTATACATTCACCGAATGATGGACATCTGGGTTGATTCCAGCTCTTAGCTATTATGAATTGAACAGCCATAAACATGGTTGAGCAAATCTCTCTGAACTGAGGCATGGAGTGTATGGGGTAAATGCCCAGTAAGGGAATAACTGGTTCAGATGGTAACTCTATAGTCAAACTTTTTAGGAGTTTCCATATTGCTTTCCATAGTGGTTGTACCATCTTGCATTCCTACCAACAGTGAATGAGGGTTTCTATGTCTCTGCATCCTCTCTTGCCTTTGCTTTCACTTGTTTTTGTTTGTTTGTTTGTTTGTTTTAAAGGTTTGCTATCCTTACTGGAATAAGGTGGAATCTCATATTTCTTTTAACTTGCATTTCCATGATGATTAGGGATGATGATCATTTTCTCAAGTGTGTGTTTGCCATTTCTATTTCTTATTCTAAGAACTCCCTGCCCAATTCTCTGCCCCATTTTGCAAGTGTTTTTTTTTTTTTTGACTTTTTATTGTTTAGTTATTTTAGTTCTTCATAGATTCTAGAAATTAGGTCTCTGTCAACTCTAGAGCCAGCAAAAATTTTCTCCCATTCTTTGGTTCATCTATTGGATCTGCTTATTGTATGTTTGTCTGCTGGCCTGGATCCATGCACTGGGTGAGGGGTTGGGGAGCAGAGGCTAGTGGGATGGCATTAGTGCATGGAACTGTAGGAAAAAACCCCCACAGGGGGTCCCCACGCTCTGCCCGGATAAGGCGACACCCCAAATCACTCACTCACGAGAAGCGGTCTTGATGCAAACTGCAAGAGGATTTTATTCCAAGCGCGCTGGGGCCCACAGTCGTACACCGCACAGGGGTAGAGGACTGCAGAGCCCTGAATGCAGGAACAGGACAGTTTTTATAGGGTTTCTAACAAAGCCTGTGCCTTAGACCAATCATTTTCTAATATTAGGAGCCCCGCAGGGTGTTAGCCAGTCAGTTGGTGCCACCCCATAGTTTCTAAGCCAATTAGTTTATGACCTTGGTGGTCAGCGTTTGCGCAGGTCCTTGGGTGGGAGTAGCAGAGTGTGGTATCAGTCTCCTGTGACCTTGGAGGTCAGCACTTGTGCAATTCCTTAGGTGGGGGTAACAGAGTATGGTATCAGCCTCCTATGACCTTGGTGGTCTGAGGCAGGCTGCTACAGCCTATGGTGCGAGTTACTAAGGCTTACAGTGTAGGCTACTAAGGCTTACAGTGTGGGCTATTAAGGCTTATGGTGCAGGCTATTTACAGAAACCAAATAAGTGGTTTACTTTATTACTCATTTCCCATCCTTGAGAGCTATCTTATGCCCTTTTACCTAGTTTTATATTAGGAGTGGGCTCTGATACAATGAGAAGAGGGATTCTTTACTTGCTTCTGACAGAGAGTAAAACCTGGAGTTTGAGGTATGCAGGTGGCCCGCTTAAGCTCCCTTTGGAGCGTGATAGTATTTCTGAGCTTCTGAATTCTTGGGCCTTTCAGAACTCCATGGTGGTGGGAATGCCTAGGGTGGTTGTAATGCTAGCCTGTTTGCCTGGGTCCACCCATGTGGGGGGTTGTGGTGGCGAGTGGGATGGTGTTTGCTGTGGAGTTCTGCATTGGCAGGAACGTCCAGGGTGGAGGAAATGCTAGCCTTCTGGGCTGGGTCCACTTAGCCTGTGGTTAGTGCAGAAGGAACTTGTGGCTGAGACTGTGGCTAGGATGGTGCTGGATGGGATCGGGCCCTGGTGGGCTATCCGAGTGAGCCGGGGGGATCAGTGGATTCCCTACTTTGCTCCTCTGCACCCTCCCCCTGGAGGTCTACTAGGATCTACAAATCCCTGAAAACACCAACAAACCACAAATATCTTGCCTTTCTTTTATTGAGATGAGGCATTGTTAGGCGGAAGCCATCTTGACTGGAATTCCCCTTATCTCCAGTGTAAACACAGGTCATGATGCAATCTGTGAATGCTTTGAAGCCATAGATTGGCTTGAGAAAAGCTGAAAAAATTGTGATACTAAGACCTGATACTTGGGACTGAGAGAACTTTCCATGTGATTTTTCAATATTGCTCATCAACTCACTTGTAGCATAAAACTTTTGTACATATTTTAAGTGTAATAAATTTTAAGTGTAAATTATGTAATAAAACATAATTCATCATGAAAATTCTAGTTTTTACATATTTTAATTTATATTTATATTCATTATATACAATTATTTTTTTGAACTTATAACAAGGGACATAGATAATCGTATTTTCATTCTTATTTTTGATAGATAGTTATCATGGTTTCAATTGTACTGTGAGTACTACTTATTTGAATTCTGTGGATTGTTTTATGCTATGTTATGTATATCTTTCCTTCTCATTTGATTCAAAATATTTTATTCTTGGCAGAACCATCCCTTGATATGACATATTTATAAATGTAGATCTAATTTCCCAAAAGGTAGATATTTCCCTTAAAGTTTCTATTTTTCTGTTGCAATTCTAGTCTAGTCTGGCAAGGGAAGTTGTTTTCTAATCCAAAAGACCTGTTTGATGAATTTTTTGTATGTATCTGATTAAATGTGCATTTTTCCATAGCCTGGTAATATTCTGCAAATGTTTCTTTTTTTTAATTTTTTTTTTTTTATTTATTTGAGAGTGACAGACACAGAGAGAAAGACAGGTAGAGGGAGAGAGAGAGAATGGGCACGCCAGGGCTTCCAGCTTCTGCAAACGAACTCCAGACGCGTGCGCCCCCTTGTGCATCTGGCTAACGTGGGACCTGGGGAACCGAGCCTCGAACCGGGGTTCTTAGGCTTCACAGGCAAGCGCTTAACCGCTACGCCATCTCTCCAGCCCATATTCTGCAAATGTTTCTTTAATCAGTGTGGTTGATAATGTAGTTTAGGTCATTCATATTCTTAATGATATTCCATTTTCTTAAGAGTTTGGAAATATGGTTAACATTTAGTTATGTGATCTATAAATTTATTATCTTATTTCATAAATTCTCTTTATGAATTGTTGAATATTTGTGAAGTATATACTGAGAGTTTTAAGGTCTTAATAATTTCATGATCTTTTTCTTCATATCTAATAATGCTATTTGTTCTGTTGTAGATTTTTTTTTCTTATTTTAAAGTGTCCCCTTTAAGTTTCAATTGTTTAGTATTTACATAGCATGTCTTTGCCTAAATTTTACTTTTAAATTTATAAAACTTTTATAAATATGGATTTATTATAAGTCTCTTGCAGTTATAATATTATTGGTCTTGGTTTTTTTTTTTACACAATATGATCATATCTATCATATAATTGATTTGGAATTTAGACAACTATTTATATAGATTAAACTTGTCCTTTGTTTTTCTTTATTCTTTTGGTTTACTTTAAGAATGTAATGAATATCTTTACATTTGGTTTATTAGTTGTACTTGTACCTTACTTTTTAGTTACTGCTCAATAGTTCAAAGCATTTATCTTTAAATTAGCACAAATTGTTGGTAATTAATCTAAAAACAATTGCTATTGAATATAAATATAAAACCTGGAGTTTTGGTAAAAAAAAAATATCTTATTAACAAATGGAAGACTTTTGAATACTTATTTATTTGAGAGACACAGAGAGAGAGAGAGAGAGAGAGAGAGAGAGAGAGAGAGAGTGTGTTCCAGGGCCTCTAGCTATTGCCAACACAGTCCAAACACATGTTCCACTTTCTGTATCTGCCTTACATGGTGTTGCAGTCAGGTTTGCATTGCTGGCAGAAGTCACCCAACAAAAAGCAGCTTATGGGAAAAAATAAAATGCTTTTTTGGCTTATAGACTCAAGGTGAAGCTCCATGATGGCAGGGAAAAATGGTGGCATGAGCAGAGTGGTGGACATCACCCCCCCTGGCCAAGAATAGATGGACAACAACAACAACAGGAGAGTGTGCCAAACACTGGCAAGGGGAAGCTGGCTATGAAACCCATAAGCCTTCTCCACACAATACACTGCCTGCAGAAGGTTCATTTTCCAAATCTCCATCAGCTGGGAATCTAGTATTCAGTACACCTAAGTTTAGGGGTGGGAGGAGGCAACTGAATCAAACCACCACACATGGCTACTAGCAAATCAACCCTGCGTCCTTAGGCTTTGTAGGCATGAGCCTTAACTGCTAAGCCATCTCTCTAGCCCAAACAAATAGAAATTTTAAAGCTAGGTTATATCTTATCTGAAAAAGACAAGAGTTATATTTGCTGAGTTAGACTTATTTTAAATATTGAAAGCTATGTTAGTTTTTTTGCTACTGTAACAAAATATGAGGTTGATTCATTTACAAAGAAAAAGCAGAATTTCATTGTTCACAGTTGGAGTTCATGAAACCCAGGGTCACGCCATCAGCATGTGGTGAGGGCTTTCTTGCTGCATCCCCACATGGTGGAAGCTGGTAGTATAAGGAGTAAGTTGTATACTTCCTTGGAAGAATAGCTTATGAATAGGCTAGCCTATGCTACAAGAAGCCCCATCATACAGGACTGAACTGTCCTGACTAGATAGGGCTCAATTACCTCCCAGATGTTTCATCTTTTAATGTCAAAACTCATAGCTTCAGTTCAAAACCTCTCCTCATGTGATGGTGCACACCTGGAATCCCAGTACTAAATGTCAGCCATTCACCCTCAGTGACTAAGGATTAATATTTTGAGAACAATATGAGCTACATATCAAGCATGATACTCTCTCAAAACAATAAACATGTAAAAGTCAATATGTGTAGTCTGTGCCATAAACATTCAAACCATAAATATTTATGTTTGCATCATAATGACACAATTCTTGGTATTAACAATTTAAAGGACAGATTTATTCCAGTTTGCAGCTTCAGAGTTTCCAGTTCATCAAAGCAGAGAGTATGTGGAAGAGCTGAGTAGCTCATCTTACAGCAGTCAGGAAGCAGAGCACAGAGCAAACAGAGCAGAACAGCTCACATCATGGCAGATAGGAAACAAAGAACAGAGAAAAAAGGAAGGGACCAGAAAATAATACATGACTCAAAGACTCATGCCCAGTTATCTAATACTTCAATCTATGTACTATCACTTAATTTTCACCATCTCCCAGTAATGCTGTTGCAGAATACAAATATTACTCCAATACCACGGACTGAAAGTAGAGTTTATGTGGAGGCCAAAGAGTTTGAGATGATTCTACAAAGTTCTGACCTTCAGCTGAGATTTTATTTTCATTTTATAGTTTTCATAGCTGAGTGGAGATTAAGGGAACAAACAAGACATGGCAATTTGCATATCAATCTTTTCTGTAGTCAGGCAATCTGAACAATGAACTCCAGTTTACTTTGTTTTAGTTTAAACTGACTTCCTTTCTTATAATCTCTCTTGGCCCTTTATGGACATTTCTGTTTTTGGAATTTTTCTATATGCTGGCAAAGATAAATTTAACAGTAATTAACTCTTACAGTAACTCAGTGAATTAGTTCAATTTTAGTTACTTTTCTACCACATTCCTTCCTCTTTATCCTCATAATACCTTATGATTTTGTATATAATGGCTGGTATGTTTTGATTCAGGTATCCCCCATCAACTTAACATAAATCCCAGGTTCCCAGCTGGTGGATATTTCAGAATTAACACTTCCTGGAGGGTGGGCTTATGACTGTTATAGTCAATGTCCTCTTGCCAATGTTTGGCACATTCTCCTGTTGCTGTTGTCCATCTCATATTGGCCAGGAGGTGATATCCACTCTCTCCTCATGCCATCGTTTATCTCTGCCATCATGGAGCCTCCCCATGAGTCTGTAAGCCAAAATAAACCTGATTTTTCCCCCCAAAAGCTATTCTTTGTTGGGTGTTTTCTACCACCAATGTGAACCTGACTGCAACAGTAAATTTGGTACCATAGGAGTGGGATTGCAGATATACACCTGACTGTATGGCTTTAGCCTTCAGGAGCTTATTTTCAAAAGTAATGTGGAAGGATTTAAAACCTTGGCCTAAGAGATGCCTTGTAGTGCTGTCAGTACAGCTTGATGGACTATTCTGATCAGAGTTGAAAGACCTTAATGTAGTAAGAACTATGACTGTGAGATTTGGCTTATAAGGGTGAGAAAGAGATTTGCCTGTATTGGGATAGAAGCAGCTTGTATAAGAGACTTGCTGTTATACTTATGTCCTGAAAACTTATGCAGGATTGAATTGCATACAAATGGACTGGTGTGAACAGAGGTCTACTTCATAAAATGATGTTTCTTGACTCAAACTTCTGTCCATATAGCTGCAATTATATGAGAGCTAACAGCCATTAGGATTGGCCTGAAGACCTGCTTTGGGGCAACAGGAAAGATGTATACTCATTTAAAAGAGCTTAAATGCTTAAGGAATGTCCTGTTCTTCAAAGTCTGCTTTATTTCCCCCTGAATTAAAAAATTTGCATGCATATGTTATTATGGAGTATAACAAATGCAGGAAAGAGAGGGTCATTGGCTTTGTGTTTGGAAAAAAATTGCCATGGGCAGTGTGAAATAGGATTGCCTGCATGGAGACCAATAGAGCTCTGAGGATGGACAGTGTGTCGTACTGGAGACCCATTGGAGAAGCCAGGACCATGAGATGGATGTTAAGGAGAGCTGCCAGCCCCAGATGAAATTTTCCAGGATTGTGAGTAGCCTAGCTGGAGGGATGGCATTGGAACTCCAGAGATTTGGTACTTCTGGCATATCACCTGTATTTTAATTGGTTTTACCCTAGATTGGATGAACATGGATAAATCATTTAGAGCATAGGGTTTTATCATAAGTCCCAGCATAATTATTATGTGAGGCCACATTAAAAAGGAGCTAGCCAGTGTCTCCATGTAGTTCACATAGCACCCAATGCCTAAGGTCTGGAGTAAATCAGCCATAACACCTCTGAAGTCTTGGGCAAGCATGACCTTGAGGGCCAAGTGTGTGTAAGTTGTCATTGAAACACTGACACTGTTACCATCATGTCTTGTATGTTAATTATCAGAAACAGGAACTTGTTCATGATTATTGTCCTTGAAAATAAGGATGGCAACAACAAAAAAAGAATTATTATATGAAGTAAAGCCAAAGAAAGAGAACCATGATTAGACTGTGACTAATCTATTGTGAGGAGGAGAGCACGGAACATTCCTGCAGTTTCAGGGAGAGAGAGTTGTGCCACATACTCAAAGAGAAATAGGCATTCCTGTGGAATGCAAAAGATATAATACAAGGCAACTGTAAAGAACTTTATCTGTTCAGGAGTGAAAGACATAAAAGTCCCTTGGAGCCAAAATTTTTCTATGGATCCCACAACATTATCAAACAAGCTGACTGGTCCAGAAAATGGAATGTGTCTGGAACCTTATCATGTGTCTAATTAACTTTGACTTACAGTGATTAATACGGCACATGATTTTTTGAAAATCAGGCATAGCAAACATGAGTAGGAATGGTGGACATTGTGTGTGTGTGTGTGTGTGTGTGTGTGTGTGTGTGTGTGTGTGTGTGTTTGCATCTGTTGTACATGGACCAGTCATTTTTCAGGATTGTGACTGGAGCAGGCCACAGTCTTTTGGGAAGGGGAAGGTGTTCTCTCTTCCATAACTTGCCTTGAGGGGACCCTTTTGGTCCCTGGTGGCCTGTTATTTGTTAAAATCAGCTAAGGACACTGCCTTCTTGACTCTGGTGTGATAAGTGTATATCTCTTGGTTGATGGATATAGCCCAATTTCCCAAGGGTATGTGGTTCCTTGTGTTACAAATTTTAATGGAGTATCATCATTGCCAGGAGAATCTGGCTTACCTCTATAAATATAAGCAAAGAGATACCATCAAACAGCCAGCACCACCATTAGCAACTAAAAGCAGTCAGAACTTAAAGAGGTTTTACTAAATCTTAGTGCTAGGCTCTAGATTTTCCCCCAGTATATCTTAGGGCTGGGCTCTGAGGTCTGTCTGTCCTTAATGATATATTTCCTTTTAATAAACCATATCAAAGAGAGATTGGACTAATAAAAATCAATAGCTATCAAGTAAACATAATCAGTGAGGGCAATTTTAGGTTTTTGACATAAAGGCAAACAGTGGCTGACTAATCATGGCCAGCCAGAGACAGAAAGCATGACTTAATGTTAGAGATTAGTACAGTAAGCCAGCATCTGGCAGAGGAGTTTATTAGTCGGAATCTTTGTTTATATTGTAAGATCTTATACTTACATTCTCTCATGGGTGTTTAAGACCATGTAGGCAGCCAAAATTAACTATGTATCGTATCTTAGAGGTCATCTATGGCTTTGTAGGAGAGACTTTTAGGGACTTTTGAGGAGGTCTCTGACTCTCAGCATTGTCATCTGCTAGGATAAAACAAGGTTGTGTTGACCAAGTGGCCCTTCCTCTTTTGGGATGCCTGATTTTACTCTGATGTGATTTTCTGGATGCAGATAGACTGGCTTGGAGTCTATCTCTGGGTCTTCAAGTCCTCCCTGATCAAGAAGACAGGTAATTTACCAGAGGCTGGAAGTTAGCAAGTGTCCCGTCATCTCCTATGGCCTTCTAACCTGGAGCAGGAATCAAAATATTGGTTTTCCTTTTTACTTCAGTGTTTCCAATTGACCTTGGCTTCTTCATATGGTTATTAATCACTCAGAGAGACTATGAACATCTGATAAGCAAAACAGGTTTAGTTAAACAGATGCAGAACATATCTGCTTATCAAAGCAGATCTGTTCAGAAAATGATACAATACTTTAAAATCATTCTGATTATCATCTAAGTCTATTTGTTAGATGTCGGTAAAATCAATCTCTGTAAGCTATATCTGGAACATAGAAGACATACACACTTTTATCTTTTAATTATCTGTCAGTTATAAGTACACATATTTTAAAAATATGAAAACAGATTAACATTGTTAGAAATTTTCTGACAAACTTATATTGAGTACTTCTGAATCAAAACACACACCTTGGAGCTGTTCCGTTAACAGCTCCATAGAAGCAGAGAGAGATAAAGTAAACTTAAACAATTACTAATTTCATATTCGAAGTCCTCAACTGTCCGCAGCAACTTGGGACTCATATATGATCATGTTGAGGACAAGACCCTGAGATTTGCTACACCTGCAGAGTCTCCTGGCTCTGCAAGACAGGAAGCCATGGAAGTAGAGCCATCAGGGATTTCCCTGGGGGTAGCATAAAGCCCAGAGAGGTTTGTGCCTTATCTGTCAGTCCAACAACGATGCTTGCATGTCAGTTCCCCTCCTATTTTAGGCCCACCTGGCCATCATACAGATCAAGTCCTGCAGGGGTAGGACTAAGTGACACATTGCAATTTCAGGTGCCTGCTCATGTGCAGCCCACCATTTTGTCCTTGTCTTGGAGAGCTGCCCCAGCTGCAGCACATAAGAACAAGACAGCATAACCCTTCATTTCAAATGTGGAGGAGCTCTCCCTCCTCTTCTGGAAGGTATGTGGTTGAGTTTAGGGCTTGAATGACTTTCACTCACATTCATTTGGCTCAGAAGTGTTTGAAAAACCTTGCAGAGAGACTTTTATCTTGATTTGTCTTTTTCTATCACTTAACCCCTTCCTCAGCGTCAGACCCTTGAGTGATGGAATTCTCCAATAGCCCAAACAGTACTATTTCCTTTTATTCCGCTTCCTGTGGCCTTGGGTTTAGCCAATTTTGAGTCCTCCCAGTCAGTACCTTATTACTGGAGAGTGTGTTCTGAGGCAGCTGTGTGTTGAGAGGGGTGATATCTGGCATTGAAACATCTGGTCTGCCTAGCTGTGCTATTTCATTTCTGTTTGTTTTGTTTTTAGTTCCAAGGAAAGTTTTGATTTCTCCTCAGCTACAGTGCCATTTTATAACTTTTTAATTAATAAATTTATTTATTTTATCTTAGAAACTAAGTCAATTTCTTTTTTTATTACTTATGGACATACTCAGTATGAAAATAGCACATGCCATGTTGGTACCTCCTTTCATCATTCCTGCCCCTCTCCAAAGGGACCATCCTAGTTGGGGATGCCAGTTATCCTTATGGTGATTGTGGGTCATGCATTGTGGGGACAGCCATCACTTATGGGGAAGAGACAACTGTCCTCTTAAGACAATACCTCACCTCCCTCACTTACAACCCTAGTTTATAGGCTTCCGCTACTGATTTTTACTCAAACTCACATACAGTTTATATTTGATCATGTAGGCTAAGACAGTGCATTTGGTGCAGAATTTCTCCCACAATGAATTTTCCACTGTTTTCGTGCCTCATAACAGACAGAAAGTCAAAGGTTTCCTGGGCATGTACTGCTCAGGACAGAAATAACTCTTCAGACTTAGAGTTGTGAACCACACACATACCTGCACACAGACATTCCTATCAAGTACACTTTTCATACAGATTCCAAATGACCATTGCACCCTTACACATTCCTTCATTCAGAGTTTAAATAATTTTTGCTTATTTAATTACACTGATAATTCTGATATAGCAAGTTACTGAGACCAAAACAACTTCAGTACTGATAGAAGGAGGTACATCACTTCAGAACTGCTTCAAGGTTCTAAACTCTTTCAGTGGAGATCAATCCAGACCTCAAAATCACTTTGAGTATAATTCAGACCTGATGAATCATTACCCCAGTTTTAGATTCTAAATTCCAATTTCAGTTTCTTTGGGGAGTTCTTACCTCGTCCAGATGTATGGTTCAGTTTCATCTCCCTCCACTCAGAAACTCCAGTCCTGGATTTCAGCGTCTCCTTGGGCCACCTGAAAGGGGACCACGTAATCATGTAATCATGTTGAGGGTACACTTCCCAGTTTCAGAAAACTTTGGCAGGGTGAGAGGCCCAGGAGTGCCAGCCTTTCCTGACAAATGGGGGTTGTGACAAAGGAAAGTCTCTCTGGGGCCTCCAGAGATGTTCCAGAATTTCTCTGGGAAGATCATTGTAATGCCAGTATTAGTGAAAGTAGAGAAGTTTATAAACCTGGGTGCCAAAGAGCTTAAGATAGCTCTCCAAAGAAGCTCTGACCTTGAGCTGTGATTTTATTTTTATTTTATAGTTTTCATAGCCAAGCAAGGCATAAGTGAGCAAACAAGATGTGATAATTTGAATATTAATCATTTCTGTAGTCAGACCACCCTAACAATGAACTCCATTTTACTTTGTTTCAGCTTAAACTGTATTTCCTTCTGGTCATCCCTGTGGGCCCTTTCTAGACAGTTCTCTTTGGGAACTTTCCATCTGCTGACAAAGATAAGCTTAACTCTTCAGCAACTAACTCTTATAGTAACTCAATGAATCAGTTCAACTTTTAGTTTATTTTCTACAATAATGTTGCTGAGTTATGAATCTATTGTAATATTCATCCTTTCATTAATTTTCACTCAGATCCTCTCTGGAGATGCACTTGTAGATGCATTCAGAGGTGTGCTTTACTAGTCTAAAAGGTGATGCTCACTCTGAATAAAGTGACTATCAAATTTAACCTTCACACCTTGTAATATCTCTAAAGGCAAGAATTATAATTTAGAAATACTTAAGTGGGTGTAAACACATAGATTTTAATCATAAGCATATTGGTTCTCTGGCCAATGTAAGCATTTACTTTTCTATGGGAGTGTTGACAGAATGACAAAAGACATTAGTAAATTTTCTATCTTACTTATAAAACTGGTTAATGCACAGAAAGACCTTTTCTTTCAGCAAATAAATTTCGAGTTGCCCATTCTGTGTATTTCAGGTATATAAACATTCTTACCTAATACAGCCCTTTCAGTCTGAAAATTCTTAAGTGTTGAAATTGCCTCCTTTCTGGGGGTTGGCTCTCATGCACAAGGCAATACTTGACAGATCACTTATTGATCCATTTTACTATAAAAGAGAGATGAGAGAAAATTTAAAACAATAATATCTTGAAATACATGAAGCTAAAAATAAAATATGTTTAGGGGAAAGTTAAGCAATGTAGGAAAGAAACAAATATAATATCTGAGAGGGACAGAAGCACTTATAATTATTAAATCCACATTTTGAGTTAAAGAGGCTTTTGTATTCACAGTAAACCAAATCATAATTTCCTCAAGAAAGTATATCCAGGGCTGGAGAGATGGCTTAGTGGTTAAGCGCTTGCCTGTGAAGCCTAAGGACTCTGGTTCAAGGCTCGATTCGATTCCCCAGGACCCATGTTAGCTAGGAGCACAAGGGGGCGCACGCATCTGGAGTTTGTTTGCAGTGGCCGGAGCCCCTGGCACACCCATTCTGTCTCTCTCTCTATCTGCCTCTTTCTCTCTCTCTCTGTCCATCACTTTCAAATAAATAAAAATAAACAAAAAAGAAAAAGAAAAAGAAAAGAAAGTATATCCAGGTTTCCATATAACTTGTAGGCACATTCATTCAATCGAGATTAGATGCACTTAAAAGACATATTAATAGCTGAAACCAAAAGCATTTCTCTTCAAATTTTATATAGATCACAACGCATATGATTATTTGGGGAAACTAGATTAATTGATCAAAATAGTATTACATGCACACAGCATAAATGTGCTCAGCTTCTAGGTTCTTCTCACTCCTAATCTTATGAGACTTTTATTGCACAGCCATTTCTGTAATGACTGTAAATATTCAATATGCTAGTTATGAACAACATGTCATAGGCTCTAAAATATCATATTCAATTAGGTGCCTTTTATCCCAGGAGTGTTGCACATGTGCATATGCATCTGAACAGATAGCTAGCTGTGTGAGGGAGAAGTAGAAATTAAAAGCAATTTAGAAAATCTTCCAGCTTTTCAGCTCTTAAATTGCTATGTGTATCAAAACTGATTTTCATAAGAAATAATGAATGCAAAATGCAACAAGTTAAATTTAAAAATGCATAGGTTAAACCCATAGACTCAATTTCAACTTAAGATAATTGAAAGGCAATGAATAAAATACAAAAATATTTAAAAATTCTGTTACTTTAAAAATCTTTTTACTGTTGGTGTATTTTAAAATGTGATAACTATGCCCTTCATTTTATCTTGTCTTTCTCTTACATTTTAACTTAATCTAATCAATATAAAATGAAGGAAACATTGATATTCAATAGGTAGCTTCATGCTTAGGAGAATGAATTTTCTCGATGTTGATTTTTCCAGATCACTGTAATGGTCATGGATGTTTGAAAGGCAATAGGCTAACAACTTCTTAGGAAGCTTAAGAATTATTATCTTCTACTGTCTCAATGTCAAGAATTATTTCCCCAGAATTCTCTTTTCATAGGCTTTTATTCCTGTTTAGAAACTTCCAGTTAAGTGATTTATTTTGACATGTCCTTTATATATGGTGTGCCATATAGGTGTGATTGCTTTCCTTTTCATGTGTGTGGAAACTTTTGGCTCCGAAGTTTTTAATAGACATTTAAAGGACTCTCCAAAAAAAAAAACTGTAGATAAAATTCGATGCTAAATCAAGACTTTATGATTTTTATAAATTTATAGCATAAATACATTTCCAAATAGACTGAACTATAAGAAAGCCCATCTAAAACATTTACATAAATAAGAGTCAAGTGGTTTTTTTTTAAATTTTTTATTTATTTATTTGAGAGCGACAGACACAGAGAGAAAGACAGATAGAGGAAGAGAGAGAATGGGCGCGCCAGGGCTTCCAGCCTCTGCAAACGAACTCCAGACGCGTGCGCCCCCTTGTGCATCTGGCTAACGTGGGACCTGGGGAACCGAGCCTCGAACAGGGGTCCTTAGGCTTCACAGGCAAGCGCTTAACCACTAAGCCATCTCTCCAGCCCGTCAAGTGGTTTTTCTTACATCATTTGATAGCTATAAGGGCAACACATGTCTACTAGAAGCAAAGGGGTCAAATAAATTCTGACACTTCCTGGCTGTAGGTTACTACACAGTGGTGAAATATTTACCATACTATAATCACTCAAAACACACTAAATTAATCCTGACTATATTATTGGGAGACATAAATCATGTAGAATGTGCATATAAGATTTAACATATCTAAGTTTCACAAGGAGAGGAGAACCTGGCAATAAAAGAGGTCAAAATAAATATTTCTGTGAGACAAGGTAGGTGAGAAGTGACCATAAGGAGCATAAGGAAAGACTTCTGAATATCTAATATTATATCTACATATATGTATACGTATATCTTTAGATAGTTAGATCGATAGATCAATAGATAGAAAGATAGATATATAGATGGATAGATAGAAAGATGATAGATGATAGGTAGATACAACAGTGCTTTGGTTTCATGAATAAGTAGATACAAACGTTTATAGAATTGTATGCTTATTATTGGGGCTGTCTTTGTACACATACACACACACACACACACACACACATACAAATAAGCACACAAACAAATACCCATGTGTGCCGGCCTCCTCTAGCCGGCAGGTAGTACTGAAGGAAGGACCTGGCCTGCTGGTTCCTTCCTAGGGGTTAAGGAGGAAGATGAGCGTACGACAACTCAGAAACCTCTCGTAGCCACCGGAGAAAAACCATACTGAGTCCAGAGACTTTTCAAAGCAGGAACTCACAGGAATTCACTTTGTTACTATGAGCAGTTGCCTATATCATGTTGGGGATGAAGGCGGGAATTTTAGGATGGGGGGGGAGAGGTAAGGGCCAATAGTGAACTGTAACTATTGAAATGGTAATTACAATTGCCACATGGAGGTGGCGGGCATGAAGCCATTAGGTGTCTTACTGAGTCCTAGCTGGCCAGAGACAGGTCGCCAAACTTTAGCTAGGCTCAACAAGTTCCACTAGGCCTCATGCCTAGACCTTTCAGGACCCAACATCTCCCCCTTTCATTTTTGTAAAAGCATTACTCTCCATGGCCCCTGTCTTAGGTTGTCCCCCTCTGGAGATCTTACCTGTCATTGAGTACCATGTGTTTAGCTCACTGAGAGCCCACTCCATGGCCTGTCTTAGGTTGTCTCCCTCTGGGGATCTTACCTGTCATTAATCACATGGAGGGCAGAGGAGGTGGCAGTGGGTCATCCGAGGAACTTAATTCCTATCGATCTTGTTTATTTTTTTTTTTCAAGAACCAGCTCTTGGTTACATCAATTTGCTTAATTGTTTTTTAATTTTCCAATATATTAATTTCATCTCAAATCTTAATTATTTCTTTTCACATGGAACTCTTAGGGTTAGATTGTTTTTGTTTTGTTTTTTTTTTAAAGTTTTTATTTATTTATTTATTTATTTTTTTAATTTTTATTAACATTTTTCATGATTATAAAATATATCCCATGGTAATTCCCTCCCTCCCCACCCCCACACTTTCCCGTTTGAAATTCCATTCTCCATCATATTACCTCCCCATTACAATCATTGTAATTACATATATACAATATCAACCTATTAAGTATCCTCCTCCCTTCCTTTCTCCACCCTATATGTCTCCTTTTCAACTTACTGGCCTCTGCTACTAAGTATTTTCATTCTCACGCAGAAGCCCAGTCATCTGTAGCTAGGATCCACATATGAGAGAGAACATGTGGCGCTTGGCTTTCTGGGCCTGGGTTACCTGACTTAGTATAATACTTTCCAGGTCCATCCATTTTTCTGCAAATTTCATAACTTCACTTTTCTTTACCGCTGAGTAGAACTCCATTGTATAAATGTACCACATCTTCATTATCCACTCATCTGTTGAGGGACATCTAGGCTGGTTCCATTTCCCAGCTATTATAAATTGAGCAGCAATAAACATGGTTGAGCATGTACTTCTAAGGAAATGAGATGAGTCCTTTGGATATATGCCTAGGAGTGCTATAGCTGGGTCATATGGTAGATCAATCTCTAGCTGCTTTAGGAACCTCCACACTGTTTTCCACAATGGCTGGACCAGATTGCATTCCCACCAGCAGTGCAGAAGGGTTCCTTTTTTTCCACATCCCCCGCCAACATTTATGATCATTTGTTTTCATGATGGTGGCCAATCTGACAGGAGTGAGATGGAATCTCAATGTAGTTTTAATCTGCATTTCCCTGATGACTAGTGACGTAGAACATTTTTTTAGGTGCTTATATGCCATTCGTATTTCTTCCTTTGAGAACTCTCTATTTAGCTCCTTAGCCCATTTTTTGATTGGCTTGTTTGATTCCTTATTGGTTAACTTTTTGAGTTCTTTGTATATCCTAGATATTAATCCTCTATCAGATATATAGCTGGCGAAGATTTTTTCCCATTCTGTAGGTTGCCTCTTTGCTTTTTTCACTGTGTCCTTTGCGGTGCAAAATCTTTGTAATTTCATTAGGTCCCAGTGGTTAATCTGTGGTTTTATTGCCTGAGCAATTGGGGTTGTATTCAGAAAGTCTTTGCCAAGACCAATATGTTGAAGGGTTTCCCCTACTTTTTCCTCTAGCAGTTTCAAAGTTTCCGGTCTGATGTTGAGGTCTTTAATCCATTTGGACTTAATTCTTGTGCATGGCGAGAGAGAAGAATCTATTTTCATCCTTCTGCAGATATTTATCCAGTTTTCAAAACACCATTTGCTGAAGAGGCTGTCTCTTCTCCAATGAGTATTTTTGGCATTTTTATCGAATGTCAGGTGGCTATAGCTACTTGGGCTTACATCTGGGTCCTCTATTCTGTTCCACTGATCTACATGTCTGTTTTTGTGCCAGTACCATGCTGTTTTTGTTACTATGGCTCTGTAGTATAGGGTAAAATCAGGTATGGTGATACCACCAGCCTCTTTTTTGTTGCTCAGTATTATTTAAGATATTCGAGGTTTTTTGTGATTCCAAATGAAGTTTTGGATTGTTTTTTCTATTTCCATGAAGAAAGCCTTTGGAATTTTGATAGGGATTGCATTAAATGTGTAGATTGCTTTAGGTAAGATTGCCATTTTCACGATATTGATTCTTCCAATCCAGGAACAAGGGATGTTTGTCCACTTTCTAGTGTCTTCTGCAATTTCTCGCTTGAGTGTTTTAAAGTTCTCATTGTATAGATTCTTTACTTCCTTGGTTAGGTTTATTCCAAGGTATTTTATTTTTTTTGATGCAATTGTGAATGGGAGTGATTCTCTGATTTCATCCTCTGTGTGTTTGTTGTTAGCATATATGAAGGCTACTGATTTCTGTGTATTTATTTTGTATCCTGCTACATTGCTGTAGGTTTTGATCAGCTCTAACAGCTTGCTAGTAGAGTCTCTAGGGTCCTTTATGTATAGAATCATGTCATCTGCAAATAATGATAACTTGACTTCTTCCTTTCCAATTTGTATCCCTTTTATGTGTGTCTCTTGCCTTATTGCTATGGCTAAGACTTCCAAAACTATATTAAATAAAAGTGGGGACAGTGGACACCCTTGTCTTGTTCTTGATTTTAGTGTAAAAGCTTCCAGTTTTTCCCCATTTAGTAATATGTTGGCTGTAGGCTTGTCATAAATAGCCTTTATTATATTGAGATATGTTCCTTCTATTCCCAGTCTCTGTAGGACTTTTATCATGAAGGGATGTTGGATTTTGTCAAATGCTTTCTCTGCATCTAATGAGATGATCATGTGATTTTTGTCCTTCAACCCGATTATGTAATGTATTACATTTATAGATTTGTGTATGTTGAACCATCCCTGCATCTCTGGGATAAAGTCTACTTGGTCAGGTAATTATCTTTTTGATATACTCTTGTACTCTGTTTGCCAATATTTTGTTGAGAATTTTTGCATCTATGTTCATGAGGGAGATTGGTCTGTAATTTTCTTTTTTTGTTCTCTCTTTGCCTGTTTTTGGTATCAGGGTGATTCTCGCCTCATAGAAGGAGTTTGGTAGAATTCCTTCTTTTTCTATTTCCTGGAAAAGCTTAAGAAGCAATGGTGTTAGCTCTTCCTTAAAAGTCTGGTAAAATTCAGCAGTGAATCCATCCGGGCCTGGGCTTTTTTTAGTTGGGAGATTATTGATAACTGTTCGGACCTCCATGTTTGTTATAGGTCTATTTAAGAGATTAATCTCATTTTGATTTAATTTAGGTAGGTCATATAGATCAAGGAAATCATCCATTTCTTTCAGATTTTCATACTTTGTAGAGTATATGCTTTTGTAGTATGTCCCTATGATTTTTTGAATTTCTCTGGAATCTGTTGTGATGTTGCCTTGTTCATCTCTGATTTTATTAATTTGTGTCTCTTCTCTCTTTCTTTTGGTCAGATTTGCTAAGGGTTTATCAATCTTGTTTATCCTTTCAAAGAACCAACTCTTTGTTTCATTAATTCTTTGGATTGTTCTTTTTGTTTCTATTTCATTAATTTCTGCCCTAATCTTTATTATTTCTTCCCGTCTACTAATTTTTGGTTTGCCTTGTTCTTCTTTTTCCAAGGCTTTAAGGCGAAGCATTAGGTCGTTTACTTGACCTTTCTAATTTCTTAATATAGGCACTTAAGGCTATAAATTTACCTCTTAGACTGCCTTCATTGTGTCCCAGAGATTTTGGTATGTTGTGTTCTCATTATCATTTGACTCTATAAATTTTTTGATTTCCTTTTTGATTTCTTCATTGACCCACTCATCATTTAGTAGTGTATTGTTTAGTTTCCATGATTTTGTGTATGCTCTATAGCCTTTCTTGCTACTGATTTGTAGTTTAATTCCATTGTGGTCAGATAGAATGCAAGGAATTATTTCAATTTTCCTGAATTTGTTAAGATTTGCTTTATGTCCTAATATATGGTCTATTTTAGAGAATGTTCCATGTGCTGCTGAAAAGAATGTATATTCTGCAGCCTTTGGATGAAATGTCCGCTTTATATCTGTTAGGTCCATTCCTTCTATGACCTCATTTAGTCCAGATGCCTCTCTGTTTATTCTTTCCCTGGATGACCTGTCAATTGATGAGAGTGGGGTGTTAAAGTCACCCACCACCACTGTGTTTGGTGTTATTTGTGACCTTAGTTCTAATAGTGTTTGTTTGACGAATTTGGGAGCCCCCATGTTAGGTGCATATATGTTTAGGATTGTAATGTCCTCCTGTTGAAGTGTGCCCTTAATCAATATAAAGTGACCTTCCTTATCTTTCTTGACTAACGTCGGACTAAAGTCTACCCTGTCTGATATTAGGATAGCAACCCCTGCTTGTTTTCTAGGCCCATTTGCTTGAAACACCGTCTTCCAACCTTTCACCCTAAGATAATGTCTATCATTTGTAGAAAGGTGAGTTTCTTGGAGACAACAAATTGTAGGATCCTGCTTTTTAACCCAGTCTGCAAATCTGTTTTTTCGTTGGGGCATTGAGACCGTTGATATTAAGAGATATTATTGAAAGGTGTGTATTTATGTTTGCCATTTGTGTGTGTATGTGTGTGTGTGTGTTACTGGTTCTATCTGTGCTCTCTTCTGTTAACTGGTATTTGAGTATAGCTTGTTTTTTCTAGGTTCCTTATATGTGTGCTTTTCCTTTTGTTCAGTGTGGAGGATTCTATCAAGTATTTTCTGTAGAGCTGGTTTTGTCTTCAAATACTCCTTTAACCTGCTTTTGTCATGGAATGTCTTTATTTCTCCATCTATTTGAATGGATAACTTTGCAGGATAAAGTAACCTTGGTTGACAGTTGTTATCTTTCAGAACTTGGAATATATCACTCCAAGCCCTTCTGGCTTTAAAAGTTTGTGTTGAATAATCTGCTGTAATCCTGATGGGCTTGCTTTTGTAGGTAACTTGATTTTTCTCTCTAACTGCTTTCAATAATTTTTCTTTGGTGTGTCTGTTTGGAACTTTGGTTATAATATGGCAAGGGGAGGTTCTTTCTGGGTTTTGTCTGGCTGGGGTTCTAAAGGCTTCCTGTATCTGTATTGGCACCTCTTTCCCAATTTGGGGGAAATTTTCCTCTATGATTTTGTTGAAGATGCCTACTATGCCTCTGGAGTGGAGTTCTTCTCCTTCTACTATGCCCTGAATTCTTATATTGGATCTTTTCATAGTGTCCCGAATATCTTGAAATTCCCACTCATACTTTTCTATAAGTTTGTCTTTCTCTTTGTTGGACTGCATTAGGTCTGCCACCTGGTCTTCTAGCTTAGATATTCTGTCCTCTCCCTCATCCATCCTACTGGTGAGATTTTCTACAGAGTTTTTTATTTCATTAACTGTGTTCTTCATTGCTAGTAATTCTGACTGGTTTTTCTTTATTATTTCTATTTCCCTATTTATGTCTTGTATTGCCTTCTTTATTTCATTAAATTGGTGTCCTGCCTCTTCTTTGATTCCTTTGATTTCCTCTTTGATTTCTTCCTTGATTGTTTTCATGTGTTCTTTGACCTCTTTGAACATATTTATAATTATTCTTTTGAACTCTTTCTCAGGCATTTCCTCTAACTCTTTCTCTCTGGAGGACATTTCTGATGCATTAATACTTTTAGGTGGATTTATATCATCTTGCTTTTTAGTGTTTCTTGTGTTATAATGTATATATTTTTGCATCTTGGATTAAGTTAATGCTTGGATATTCTAGCTAGCTGTGTATTCTTAGCTGTATCAATTGATTTGATGTAATCTATTTTCAGGGTAGGACCTTAAGGTATTAGGTGTGGCTCTTAAGCCTCTCAGAGTATCTACAAAGATGTTCTTAGGGGTTGAGTTTCCCTGCTATAGGAGTATTCAAGCAGGCTGAGTGGAATAAAATACAGGTAGATTCTAAAATTTAACTAAACACTGTACACATTCAATCAAAAACAGCCCTGAGTATGTATGCAAGAGTAGTTATTATAATGACCAGATCTTCTATCAACAAAGAGGTTTAGATTTCTGGTCTGTTGAGGGATCCAAGTCTGCTTGTGACCAAGTGAGACCCTTCCCTGGTGCAATCCCAGTTACCTTGGGTGATTTTGGTCTCAGTCAAGTTGTTGTCTGGGTCGTGGGGCTGCTGTTCTGATTTCTGGAGCTGGGCACTTGCTTTTCCTATGGGGCAAACTGAGCCGCTGCTGCTGCCTCTGCTGCTGCCGTAGCTGCCACCACCGGAGCCACCACCGCTGCTGAAGCTGCCGCTGCCGTGACCACCGCCGCTGCTCCCCCCGAAGCCACTGCTGCGGGATCTGCCGCCGCTGCCGCTCCTGGGTCCGCTGCTGCTGGGGCCGCTGGTACCAGTGCTGGAACCGCTGAAGTTGCTGCCGAACTCTGCTCCTGCTTGGGTCCCGCTGTCAGCCCAAGTTGGCGTGGCCGGGTCCCAGGCCGCTGCTGTGTTCGCTGGAGCTGGGTTCAGGCGGTGGGGGAGGGGAGGGAGCCGTGGCTGCTCTGGTTGTCTCGCTGCCCCACGTGTTCTTTTATCTCGCAGTCTGCCCCTCGGGTGCTCACTGCCGCTCTCCCCTCATGTTTCCCGAGTTGCGGAGAGCTCGGTGTGAGGGGAAAATCCCGCACCTGGCTTTTCCTGCGGCTCGAGCCGAGAGACTGGCGGCTTTCTGCTGCGCCACGGCTGCGGCGGTTGGCCGAGCTGCCTGAGCCGCTGGAGCCGCTTTTCCCGCTTGTGCGGGCTCTGGATGCTCTATAACTCTTCTACTTCTCCGCTGCCGCTTCAATTTCCTATACACCTCACTTTTTAGTAAAAGCGTGTATTTTGCTGAGTTTTTTTGGTCTTTTTTCCCCCCTAGGCTGCTTTGGTGTGGTACCTATGCCGCCATCTTAACCGGAAGTCTTGTTTTTGTTTATACAACACTTTTAGGTGAATGGTTAGGTTATTAATTTGAAATCTCTCTCTCTTTGTTATAAAGGTGTTTGTTGCTATGAAATTTCCCCATAGGACTTCCTTCATTGTGTCCTGTAAGTTTTGGTATGTTATGTTTTTATTATGATTCAGATCCAGGCATTTTACAGTTTCATTTTTTATTTCTTCCATGACACACTTATTGTTCAATATCATGCTTTTCAATCTTCAGGATCTGGTGTAATTTCTACTTTTTCTGTTGTTAATTTCTAGCTTTAACACTACAATTTTCTACCTTAAATTGTTTAATATGATGTAAGAAATAATGTCAATTTTCATGAATTTATAGAGACATTAAAAAAAATATTACTTGTTTGTTTACTAGTTATGTAAATACTCAGTGTGTAAACAACCATGTTGGTATTATCATTAGCTGCCTCTCCAAAGGGACCCTCCTCATTGGGGATTGTGGGTTATGAATTGTGGGAGTAGCCATCAGTTATGGGGAACAGACAATATCTCTGTGCATAATGTCCCAACTTGTGGCTCTAACAATCTACTCCCTCTTCCATGAATTTCTATGAGCCAAGTTGGGATTGTTTTAAGTCTACTTCAGGGTTGAGGTCTTGGTAGCCTCTGTGTCTCTGGATATCTGGTTTAGATGGAGTTGAATGTTCTCTGTGTATATCTCTTTCACCCTAATACTGATACCAGGATTACCAAGAAAGCAGCACTCTTGTTCCTTTTCCCAGTTACTCTATTGTTTTAACTGGGGCCCTGGTGAGTATCAAAGGGCTGATTTTATCCTCAGGTTCTGCACCCATCTGAAAAAGAGAAGCACATTCTCCAATGGAGAGTGAAGTCAGCACCAGGTAAATGAGATAACTATTATTATTTTAGGTAGAATTTAATAGGTGTGGGCACTCTTATAGCACACAATTCCTGGGAACTTGATATTGAAGAGCAAACTTGTTTTCCAGTTTCCAGCTATGGGTTCCATTCCACTGAGCAAATTTGTTAGTCAAATCAAAAGCAGTTGGTTACACACCATGGCTATGTGTCACTATTGCACTTGGGTGAGCATTATGTCACGTTGTTTGCTACTGAGTAGACCATCAATCACTTGGACAGATGTTGGTCATTTTCCTCCAGGGGCTCATGTAGCACCTTTTAGCACTACCAAGATAATTGTCTTGGAACTGACTTTCTTCCAGATTCCAGCCAAGATATGGAGGCATGTTTTATGCCATAATATATGAAGTATTTTTGAGCAGGTTCTGTGGGCTGCGGAGAAGAACATATCTTCTGTAGAATTAGCATGAAATGTTCTGTAGCTGTCTGTTAGGTGTAGTTGATCTATGGTGTTGTTGAGATCTATTATTTGCCTGTTACTCTACTTGGATGATCTGTCTATTGATGATAGTGGGGTATGAAATCCCCTACTATGATCTCATTGGAATTTATTTCTGATTTGTTGTTGAATAGCTTTTGCTTTATTAACCCTTCTGGTTTCAGGGTTTTATTGAAAAAATCTGAGATAAGTCTGGTAGGATTACCTTTGTATGTTAAGAATTGTTTCTCTCTTGCTTATTTTAGTACTCTCTCTTTGTTTTCATTGTTTAGAGTTTTTACTATTATGTGCCTTGAAGAGTTTCTATTTTGTCCACACTGTTTGTTGTTCTGGGAGATTCTTGTATCTCGTTGGGTCTCTCCTTTGAGAGAGTGGGACACTTTTCTTCAATAATTTTTTTGAATATGTTCTCCATGCTTTTGATCTGAATTTCTGCCACTTATGATATACTCATGATCCAGATGTTTGATCTTTGTAGGGTATCCACAATTACCTTATATTCTGTTTGCATGAACTTTTGAAGTTATCTAAGTTTTCTTAAAAATATAAAGAGAAAAATCCAATAAACTCCCTTTTTTTTTTAAATTTATTTATTTGAGAGCGACAGACACAGAGAGAAAGACAGATAGAGGGAGAGAGAGAGAATGGGCGCGCCAGGGCTTCCAGCCACTGCAAACGAACTCCAGACGCGTGCGCCCCCTTGTGCATCTGGCTAACGTGGGACCTGGGGAACCGAGCCTCGAACCGGGGTCCTTAGTCTTCAAAGGCAAGCACTTAACCACTAAGCCATCTCTCCAGCCCTAAATTCCCTTTTTAAAATAAAAAAAATGCAATAAATTCCCCTTTTAAAATAAAAAAAATATATTGTATTTTTATTTACTTATTTGAGAGAGAAAAACACATACACACACACACACACAGAGAGAGAGAGAGAGAGAGAGAGAGAGAGAGAGAGAGAGAGAGAAGAAAATAAGCTCAGCAAGGCCTCCAGATACTGCAAACAAACTCCAGATGCATGTTCTACCATGGACATCTGACTTGTGTGCGTTATGAGGAATCAAACATGGATTCTTAGGTTTCACAGACAAGCACCTTAACTCCTAAACCCATCTCTCCAGCCATCTATGGAGGCTTTTGCAATCTCTATTTAAGTTTTGATTTCTGTGCTATATCCATCCCCCTGTTGGGATCTAGCTCAAGTCATGGTTTTCTTTCTTTCTTTCTTTTTCTAATTTTTTTGAAGAGTCAAAGAGTTTTATTTTATTTTATTTTATTTTTGTAGTTCTTTCTCACTTTCAGTTCTTTTTTTTTTTTTTAATTAGTTTTGTATTCAGCAAATACAGGCAGTTTGGTACCATTATTAGGCTCATCGGTGATCTATCCCATCCACATTGGAACCTCCTTGTTGAGGTATATGGGTCATGCATTGTGGGGTTAGCCCACAGTTATTGGTACGATAAATGTCTCTGAATATCATAACCCAACATGTTGCTCTGACATTCTTTCTGGCCCTTCTTCTGCAAAATTTCCCTGAGCCGTGTTGGGTTCATTTTTGGTCTGCTTCAGTGATGAGGTGTTGGGGGTCTCTGGCTCTCTGATTTGGTAGGAGTTGATTTTTCTCTGTGTTGGTCCCCTTCACCCTTGTGCTGGTATCTAGTTCATCAGGAAAACAGCACCCTTGCTTATTTCACCAATTTTCCTTAGTTTCAGTTGGGGCCCTTTTGAGGTAAGATGGGGTGGTTCTCTCCTTAGGATCTGCATCTAACTGAAAAAGAGAAACAGATTCTCCCACAGAGAGTAAATTAGCACCAGGATAAATGGGATAACCCTTATATTTTATATAGAGAGTTTAATAGGTGTAGGCCATCTTGTAGCCCATAATTGCTAGTAGTTTGATATTGGCTTATGTTTGGATATGGTTCTGACTTGTTTCCCAGCTCCACCTATGGGTCCTATACCACTGAGGGGATCAGTTAGCCAAATCAAGAGCAGTTGGTTTCCCAACATGGCTGTGTGCCACTATTGCACTTGTGTGGGCATCATAACAGGTTATTTTCTGCTAGGTAGGTTAGACCATGAGTTGGTTGGACCGATATTGGTCATTTCCTCCAGTCGCTCATGTAGAACATTCTGGCACTAGACACACTAACTCTCTGGGGACTGACTCTCTCCTGGCTTCCAGCCATGCCGTTCCATTTTACGTGTCAGCTGCCTATGGTGTCTTCAGCAATAGGGTCTTACCACTGACCTTGGTAGGTCATCAAGTACTCTGACAGAAATCTGTCATTCTTTTAGGAAACTTTGTAGATTTCTCTGATCAAAAGCTCATTGTGGATGATGGACCCATGCTGGTACTGGGAGTTACCGGTCAGTGGCCACTAAGAAAATGAGGAAAAAGATAATATGCAAGAGTTAGAGAGACGAGAGAGAGAGAGAGAGAGAGAGCAATAGGCAGAGGGAGGAAGGGAGGGAAGATGTAGAAGATTTAGGTTAGACTTGATCCTACCCTCTCCAGTGTCTTGTTGTTCAGGTGTTTCCTGTAAGGGCCTGGTGAAGGTTCAGCCATTTAGTCTGCCTTTTAGGAAGTAGAATTATATGTTACCATTGCTGTTTGGGTCAAGATTAGTGTTTCCCACCCCTTTGATGCCCTCCCATCCCTTTCCATGCATCCTAGTCCAGTCCATGAGATGCTTGCTGGGTAGGTAATTTATCTTGGATAGATTCAGTTTAGGTGCTGTAGATGAGTGAGATTTTTTTTTTTTTTGTGTGTGTGTGATTGGGTAAATTCACTGAGAACAATCTGTTCCAGTTTCAACCATGTTTCCTCAAACTTCTTTGTGTCATTTTTTTCTTACTGCTGCATAGAATTCCATTGTGTAGATATACCACATCTTAGTTATCCATTCTTCTAGTGATGCACATCTGGATTGATTCCAGCTGTTGGCTATTACGAATTGAGCTGCTACAAACATGGTCAAGCAAATCTCTCTGGCCTGTGATTTGAAGGTTTTAGGGTAGATGCCCAGTAAGGGAATAACTGGGTCTGTTGGTATCTCTATAGTGAGCTTTTTCAGGAGTCTCTATATTGCTTTCCAAAGTGGTTGTGCCATCCTACATTCCCACCAACAATGGATGAGTGTTCCTACTTCTCCACAGCCTTGCCAGCATTTATTTTCATTTGATTTTTTGATGATTGCTATCCTTATTGGGGTAAGGTGGAATCTCATAGTTGTTTAAATTTGCATTTCTCTGATGATTAGGGATGATGAACATTTTCTTAAGTGTGTGTTTGCCATTTGTATTTCGTCCTCTGTGAACTGCCTGTTCAGCTCTTTGCCCCATTTTATGAGTGGGATGTTTGACCTTTTACTGATTAGATTTTTGAGTTCTTTGTAGATTATAGAGATCAGGCCTCTATCAGTTAGATACCCCACAAATATCTTGTCCCATTCTGTGGGTAATCTATTGGCTTTGTTTATTGTATGCTTGTCTGTAAAGAAACTCTTCAGCTTCATGTCATCCCATTGGTTGAGTGACTCTTTAAGATAGTGAGCTACTGGGGTTTTTCTCAGGAAGTCTTTTTCCATTCCTATATCATGGAAAGTACTTCCTAAATTTACTTCCAGTAGTATTCAAGTTTCTGGTCTTATGTTGAGGTCTTTGATCCATTTGGATTTGAGTGTAGTGCATGGTGAAATATGTGGATCAAGTTTCAGTTTCCTGCATATGGTTATCCAGTTTGTCCAGCACCGTTTGTTGAACATGCTGTCTTTTTTCTAGCCTATATTGTTCAGGCTTTTGTCGAATATCAAGTAGCTATAGTTGCTTGGCCCAAAGTATGGGTCCTCAAGTCTATTCCTTTGGCCTATACTCTGTTTTTATGCCAGTAACATGCTGCTTTTATTACTATGGCTTTGTAATATAGCTTTATATCAGGTATGGTGATGCCTCCAGAGGTATTTCGTCTGTTGAGGATATGTTTGGATATGCAAGGCCTTTTGCATTTCCATATGAAATTTGAGATCATTTTTTTCTATGCCTGTGAAGAACACTGTTGGGATTTTAATTGGAATTGCATTAAATCTGTATATTCCTTTAGTAGGATTGTCATCTTCACAATGTTACTTCTGCCTATCAGGAGCATGGGAGGTCTTTCCATCTTCTCAAATCCTCCTCAATTTCTGGCCAAGATGGCAACCGCCTAGCTGCGCTGCAAATATGGGGGGGCGTGGGGAGGCAAGAAATTAAGGGTTATCAGGGCCTTCTTGCCAGTGGGAGGGCACAGAGTGGGTAAAAACAGGGAATCTGGATCCCCTCTTGGGTGGGTAGTCTACCCCCCAATACAGGCACCACGCCCAGCGCCCCAAGTGGCCTGTGCTCTGATCGCGCGCCCGCCAGCACACTGTGCTGTGCTCTGATCACACACCTGCTGGGACCTCCACCGCGTGGGGACCTCCACCGTTGTGCTATGGTCGCGTGTGCCAGCCCACCACGCTGTGCTCGGTTCGCACATCCAAGGGGAACACCTCCTCTGTGATTAGGCGGCTGCCAGTGCCCTGCTGCTGTGCTCTGATCATGCACCCGCCAGCCAGAATCTGCTGTGCCCCGATTCCATGCCTGCAGCAGCTGCCTCTGCACTACAATTGCACGTGCAGTGGGCCCAGTCCCACAGCAAGAGCCACACAAGCCCACACTGAGTCAATTTCTTTTTTGAATGTTTCAATGTATAGATCTTTCTCTTCCTTGGTTAATATTATTCCAAGGCACTTTTCTTTGTTGCTATTGAAAATGGGACTATGTCCCTTATTTCTTTCTCTGTATCTTTGCCATTTGCATATAGAAATGCTACTGATTTTGGTGCATTGATTTTGTATCCTGCAACTTTGCTAAAAGAGTTAATCACCCTCAGGAGTTTTGGGATGGAGTTTCTTGGGACTCTAACATATACAATCATGTCATCAGCAAATAGAGCTAACTTAACTTCTTCCTTTCCAAATTGTATCACTTTCATTTCCTTCTCTTGTCTTATTCCTTGAGCTAGGACTTCCAGTATTCTATTGAAAAGCAGAGGTGAGAGAGGACAACCCTCTCTTGTTCCTGATCTTAATGGGAATTTCTCCAGTCTCTCTCCATTAAGTATTATTTGGGCCTTCAGAGCTTTGTATATTGCCTTTATTATGTTAAGATATGTACCAACTATGCCAATTCTCTCCAATGTTTTGATCATGAAGTGTTGTTGTATCTTGTCAAAGGCCTTTTCTGCATCTATTGAGATGATCATGTGGTTTTTATGTTTAACCTTTTTTATGTGGTGTATTACATTGGCAGATATCCATATGTTGAACCACCCCTGTGTTCCTGGGATGAATCCCACTTGGTCAAGGTGGATAATGCTTTTGATGTGTTGTTGGATTCGGTTTGCAAGGATTTTTTTCAGGATCTTTGCATCTTAGTTCGTAAGGGAAATGTGTCGGTAGTTTTTCCTTGTGGTATCTCTGCCTGGTTTTGGAATTAGGGTGATACTAGTTTCATAAAAGGAATTGGGTAGCTTTCCCTGTTCTTCAATTGTGTGGCACAGTTTGAGGAAGATTGGTTTGAGTTCTTCTATGAAGATTTGATGGAATTCAGCTGAGAATCCATCTGCTCCTAGACTCTTTATTCGGGGGAGGTTTTTTAATTACTTTTTCAATCTTCATGAGTGTGATGTGTTTATTGAGGTGATTAAATCTCCTCTGAGTTTTGCTTTGTTAGATGGTATATGTGAAGGAATTTATCCATCTCCTCCATCTTATCCAGTTTTATGGAGTAGAGGTTTTTGAAATAAGTCCTGATGATTCTCCCAATTCACTTATTTCTGTTGTGATCTCTCCTTTTTCATTTTGAATTTTATTAATTTGAAGCTTCTCCTTTTTTGCTTGATTAAATTGGCCAGTAGTTTGTCAATCTTGATTAGTTTTTCAAAGAACCACCTCTATGTTTTGTCATTTGTCTTAATTGTCTCCTTGGTTTCCAATTCATTAATTTCTGCTCCGATTTTAATTATTTCTTTATTTCTGGAGCTCTTTGGGTTGGATTTTTTTTTTTTTTCCGATGCTTTTAGGTGGATGGTTAGGTTATTGATTTGGGATCTTTCTTTTTTATGAAGGCATTGAGTGCTATGAATTTTCCCCTCAGGACTGCCTTCATTGTGTCCCAAAAAACTTCGTACAATGTATTCCAATTGTCATTCAATTCTAGGAATTTTGCAGTTTCATTTTTTATTTCATCTACTATCCATTTATTGTTTAAAAGTGTGCTGTTCAGTTTCCAGGTACCGTTGGGATTCTTGGTGGGTCTTTTGTTGTTGATTTCTAGCAATATAGCATTGTGATCTGATATCATGCATGGAATTATGTCAATCTTCCTAAATAAGTGGAAGCAGTCTTTTTGACCCATTATACGGTCTATTTTAGAGAATATTCCATGGGATGCTGAGAAGAATGTATAGTCTCTGTATTTGGGATGGAAAGTTCTGTAGATGTCCATTAGGTCTCAGTGATCTATAGTTTTGTTGAGCTCTCTTACTTCCCTGTTGAGTTTCTGTTTGGATGATCTGTCTATTCCTGATAATGGTGTATTGAAGTCCCCAGCTATGATGGTGTTGGTGGTTATTTCTATTTTATTGTCAAGTATGTTTTGGTTTATGAACTGTGGTGCCCCTGTGTTTGGTGCATGCAAATTTATGATTTTAACATCCTCTTGATAGATTGTTCCCTTTATAAGTAGGAAGTAGCCTTCTTTGTCTTTTTTGATTATTTTTGGTTTGAAGTCTATTTTATCCCATATTAATATAGCTACACCTGCTTGTTTCTTATTCCCATTTGCTTGGAATTTTGTTTCCCACCCTTTCACTCTTAGGAGGTGTCTCTCTTTAGTGGTGAGGTGGATTTCTTGAAGGCAACAGATTGAGGGGTCTAATTTTTTGATCCATCCTATTAGCTTGTGTCTCTTGATGGGTGAATTAAGGCCATTAATATTTGGCATAATGACTGTGAGATTTAATTTCATCTCTGCCATATTGTGATGGTAGTTGTGTGTTGGTGTTTTCATGGGATTTGAAGTTTTTTGTGCCTACTCTGTGTTTCCTTATTGTGATCTGCTTCTTGTAGGCATTTGAATTTGATTATTTGTTTCTTCTCTATAGAGAATTTCCTGAAATACTGTCTGTTGGTTTTGTTTTGTGTTCATATAATTGTAAAGCTGAGTTTTGTCATTAGTTTTTCTTTCACCATCTATTATGAGGGATGCTTTTGCTGGATAGAGTAGTTTGGGTTGGAAGGCACCTGCTCTTAGACTTTACAGAGTTTCTTTAAAGGCCCTTCTAGCTTTCATAGTTTCCACTGAGATGTCTGATGTAATTCTGATGGGGTTACTATTGAAAGTGGTGTGCGGTTTTTCCCTAGCTGCATTTAGGATTTTTTCTTTGGTGTCATTATTTAGAATCTTAATGATAATATGTCTTGGAGAGTTTTTCCTTTGGTCCAGTCTGTTTGGAGTTCTGTTGGGTTCTTGTATCTTGATGAGCCTTTCTTTTAATAGACTGGGCAAGTTTTCTTTGATTATTTTGTTAAATAAGTTCTCCATGCCTTTGGTCTGAAATTCTTCTCCTTCTGGTATTCCAATGATTCTGATATTAGGATGTTTAAGTGTATCCCACAATTTCCTCATGTTCTGTTCACAGGAACTTTTGAACTTACTGAAATTTTTGAACTCTCGAACTGATTCTTCCATCTTGTCTTCTATATCAGAGTTTCTATCCTCCATTTTGCTGACTCTATTCTTGAGAGCCTCTAGACGGTTTGGGGCTTGTTCAATTAAGTTTGCATTTTCTACTACTTTTCTATGTATCATTTCCATCCCTCTGTCAAGCTCCCTTTTCACATCATTTTCTGATTTTCTTGATGATTCTTGAAATTCATCCTTGTATTTCTTTATGTCTTCATCTAGTATGGCCAGCTGATTTTTATGGTCTTCTTTTTTTCACTCTTCCTCAGATCTATTAACCATCTTTGAACTCCTTTCAGTTTCTTATCTATTTGTTATAGCTTCATGATGGTAGCATCCACACAAGTATCAGTCCTTTGTTGCTTTCCTGCAAGTTCTACCAGAAGGTTGGTCAGGGTTGCATTGCTCATAGCTTCAATTTGATGTTCTGATCCTAATAACTCTTCTATGTTTTGGTTAGATGTATTCATTTTAGGAATGTGTGATCTAACTGGATTTTCTTGCATTTGATTTTTCATGTTATTTCTTTTGCACTGTGTTCTGCCCATGATAGTATTTGGGCATGTAGGTGGGTGGATCAGTTTGAGCTCAAGGGCAAAGGGAATCTGAGGCAGCCTGGGGCAGTTGCCAATCAGCCTGCGCTTTGGCTCCCACTTGCCAAAGCCTCCTATCTACTGCCTGACAAGGGCACCAAAGTTGCCTGAATTCTCAAGCAGTAATGCACCAAAGCTGCCTGCATTTGAGCTTGGAGGGGGACTGAGTTAGCAAGCACTGAAGCCGCCCAAACTCTGTCTGGGAACACTGGGACCCAGAAATAGTCTGCACTCTCCCACCGCAGGACAATGTTGGATGGCTGGCAAGGCAGACAGCTAGGGGATGGCACCTGAGCTGGCACAAGTGAGAGACACAGTCTGGGCTTGTGTGGCATTTGCTGTTGGACTGTGCTCACTGCAGTGGCAGGAGCAGTAATGTGGGCAAGTATGCAGAGCAGTTTAAGCTTCCACATGCAGGGATTGTTCAGCAGGCAATCGGTGCGCGATTGGCATGTGATTGGAATTCAGTGGGAGTGGTGGGAGATGCACTGGGGTACAGTGGCTATTTAGTGGGAGGGGTGGGCTACCCACCTGAGAGGGGATCCATGATTCCCTGTTTCCCCCACCCCATGTCCTTCCATTGACAAGAAGACCCAGAAAACCCCTAATGTCTTCCCTTTCTTTCCCTTTGATTTGCAGCGCAGCTAGGCGGTTGCCATCTTTGCCGGAAGTCTTCCATGGTTTTATTTTCTTGATGCTTCTTCTAATTCATTCTTACATTTAATCATGTCTTCATTTAGCTGGTTATTGAGATCCTGTATTTTTGGACTCACCCTCCATTCATTAATCTCTCTTCTGAGAGCTCTCTGGATATCCTCCATTAAATTAAGCCTACTGACCACTGCAGTGTGCTGTAAGATGATTCTGCTCAATTTCATTATGTGACTGTTGAAATTTTAATGACTTGCTTCCAGTTCAGGAATTTCTTCATCAAGGTAAACAAGCTTATTGTGTTTTCATTTTGGAATTTAATTTCTGTTGTTTTCTCTGTGTTTCCATTGTGTGACTAGCAGACCTTGGTGGAGATCTCTTTGTTGGATCATTTTGTTTTTCTTGCATTGTCCTTTGTGTAACTCAGGGAAGTGTGAGGAAGGGGGGCAAAAAGATTGTAAGAGCTACATGTGATGGTATTCCCAGAAGCATTGACCCCTCCCCTATGACTAACTTATGCTCTTACAACTCATGACTTACAACCATATGGGGAATACCAGCAACCCCACTAAAAAGGGTCCTCAGTGGTATGTGGGTAGGGAGGAGGGAGATGATCACACCAACACATACAAAATACATTCATAATACTTATTTTAAAAGTCTGTTTTATCATTGAGGAACAAAGTATTTGTCCTTGGAGGATCTTCAGTGAGTATTCCATTTTGGGTTTGAGCTGGATTGGAGTGGGATGTCATTGTATTCACTGATGTGAGGATTGTAGAAGTTGCAACTATGTTCTTGGATGGTGCCTGATTCAAGAGCTATAGATGGAGGTCTGGCTACACTTTGCCTATTTGACACAGCACATGACCTTATATACCTACTGTATCTAGTTGAGCATGTTGTAGAGGACTCTCTGTTACCCCCTGGAGATGGTTGAAAGATATTTCTGTGCTCCCAGTCTGGGTCAGTAGTGATGTATCCAGGAGGCACAAGGAAGGCATATACCAGCAGTGGAGAAAGGGGAGTAGGGGCAGGGAGGGGTGTGTGAGGCACAGGTTCCAGGGACCATGCTGAATCTGTGAGCTGTGGAGTTAGCTGTTGCAGGGGCTTTGCTGAGAGAAGGCAGCTAGCAGCTGGGCTTGGAAGGATATGAGCATGTGACCTATGCCCAAAACAGCTGCTCAGGAAGGAGGCCCAGGATGGTGGTAGAGAAGACCTTCAGGGTACTGGAGACATGGATTAGGGACATAGGCTACAAACATCCTGAGCACCTTACCTGCCTTGAGCGCACAAGCCCCAAGTGAACTGTGCTCTGAATGCACAAGCCCCAAACTTGCACTGCCCCTCACCTGCCTGGAGCACATAGGCTGCAAACATATAGTGCTGTTCACCAACCCAGAATGCGCAGGCCCCACACACACTCTCACAGAATCATTTTTCATCAGTAATCTAATTATGCCGAAAGGACCATGCATTTGAAATTTACTTTGGTAAATTTTGTTTAGCAGAAATTTCAGGAAAAAAGTGTTAATTTCTTTGTTTCTATTTTATCTTTCTTCTCAAACTGTTTGCTAGATTTAAAGATGTCTAAAATGAATAATAAAAACCTACAGTGTCCCTACTCTTGTAATTACTAAAACTCAGAATTTTGCATTTAATTACTTTATATCATTTCATCATAGTAAAATCAAACTATTACAAATATGTCAAAAGTTTACTGTAGAGTTTGTGATATTTAATGCTGACTTGAAAATAGTAGGCACATTTGGAATTCAGCAAGAGAGCAATTCCAAATAACTGCTTCTGTCAAGTACTCATTGTGTTTGCTTTAAGATGAAATATATGAATGAAAGAACAAATTTATATAATGATAATTGTGTATAACTTCCTGAAGTACCGGGATGTTGAACTGTTTGGTAAATGAATCCTTTTCTGGTTATTCTCTGGTAAAAAGTACACTTTTTTGGGTTTGTGTGAAAATAAATTCATATTTTGACTTTTTCCTGTACATTTTCATACCAGTAGTCATTAGTTCAGTAGAAGTTTGAAAGTTAAACTGGGTAAATGTTCAGTCAATATATGTCAATATATGTCACTCACTGACATAAGAACTCACTTCAGTTGACCCCTCTGGTTATCTTATTTGTTCTAGGTCTTGACAATTCTGTAATCCTTCTGTGAATACAGAAACAAGTAGCATATTTACTTATAGGTCAAGCATATGTGGGCTTCAATATAAACACTGGTTCTATTGCATTTTAATGACTGCTGAGTCACTCTGTAGATAAAGGAGAGATTTGTTTACTAGGTATTGGAAGAAAGACATTATTCATGGAATAGAATGGAGAGACAAACTTTCCAGAAGCTATTTGAGGCCATCCCAATTTAACTAGGGTATACAGTCAGTTTTGCATTAGTGAAATGAAATATATGAGGAAAGTTACTAATGAGCTAAAGAGGAGTTTACTTGAGTAACAGTTCTAGAAGTTCAAAATACAAATTTGTGAGGTGCAAAAAGTATGATGTTTGCTTTTCATGAGGACAGTGGATAACATGGCAGGAGTATGTAACTGAAAGAAATAATAATATCTATGGAGAATGAAGAAAGATGTGATAAAACTCAAAAATATAATCCGTTTGAAGACCCACAGGAAATCGCTTCAAAGGGTATAGTCCCCATGACCTGTAATGTTCCACGAGTCTTAGCTGTTCAGATTTCTTCCAGTAACATCATATTAGGTACCAAGCCTTTAATATATGGATATTTGGTGGACACTCATCCAAATTATATCAGTAAGACAGCGCATCTTAACCCTGAGTTTAAGTGCATGTAGTACATATGACAATATAAGATAGAGAAAATTATTAGAGTTAAAGGTTAAATATAAGATAAGCATTGCGTTATTTTACTGGTGTGACATCAACAAACACCTATTCTCCCCATACAGGCTACCCACACCATGCCAAAGAAATGATTCCACCAAAATCTAGCTCACTTGACCAGCCAGTTTCCTGGGGCTACTTTCAGGAATATGGGTGAGGGATAACTTCTTGGAACCTCAGTGACTCAAAGCATGTACATATCTGCAGTTCACCACACAACATGCAGACAGTTCCACTAGCCATAGAACCTCTTCTTCCCAGCAGGCCTTACTCCGTATACAGGCCTGGAGAATAGCCTAAGGAATATTGCAACGTTCCGGAACTTCATGAGACTTCTAAAGTGCTTACATCCTGAACCTTGTTTTCCTCCTGAGCTTTAAAGGGCTTCATGACTTCTTTATTCTTAATGAGCCTAAGTTTCAGTTCAGAACTCCCTAAAGAACCTCCATCTAAGATGGAATGTTTAAATTTGGGAGATCAATTTTAGCCAAATGCACAAGGGGGCTCATGCGTCTGGAGTTCGTTTGCAGTTGCTGGAGGCCCTGGCGTGCCCATTCTCTCTTTCTCTATCTGCCTTTCTCAGTCTGTCACTCTCAAATAAATAAATAAATAATGAACAAAAAAATTAAAAAAATATTAAAATTTGCATCATAACAGAAATCATCAATTCAACTGTGCATTTGCCAAATACTGGAAATTCTAACTAAACCTTATTTTACTTTCAGGAGATTGTTTTAGATGGGTTTTGGTAAGCAGTAAATTCTGTGTCTATCATTGACTTGTTAAAATAAACGATCTTTTGTTATAGTAATAAATTATTCCTCAGGTATGCTGGTAAGATTTCATTAGCTAAATAAATGAAATTAATTTGTAATCCAACTGCACTGCCCTTGATGCAGTGAATGACCCACTCTTTCCCAGTAGCCTTCTTCGCAGCTCAGCTGTGTGGCTCAAAAATCACTTGCCTAGTAATTAGGTGTTTATCAGATTCTTGCTGAAAAGGAATGAGATAGTTATCTGAAACAATTATCTTTGAAAATTGAATCCTCCATTTCAGGTCCTGCTGAGGACATTTAAAGCAACACTGAACGGTTTAAACTAAATGCCTCTCAAAAACCCTTTCCTTCTAGAATCTATGCAACACAATTGCCAGTCAAAGAATGTTTTTCCTCACTTTTCATGCACAGTCTTTTGTATGTGAATCTTTTGTTATGCCTTTCTGCATGCTGACATATGAAAATTACTTTTGACCCACTCTTCTGTTACTTCATTAATGTCCTTCTGGCTTTAACATTATTAATAGTCAGCCTGAAATGTAATGTGTGTCCCCTTTGTGCTCACCCTGCTGCTATATCTTCATAAACTAACCCAACACATTGAAGGCAATTGCAAAGAGTGACTGGGCTGCATATGCATTCAGGATAGTATTAACTCTAGAGCTATTTGCTCTTAAGCAATCTAAACATTTACAGTTCATTTAAGATTAATCTACAATATACTCATAGCTTAGAAATTAATGTCATACTTTTATACAAATAGCTGTAAACAGTTAGTTATTTAGACACTAAAACAATCAAAACCCAAGTCATAGATTTTAATTTGAATGCCACATCCATTTAAAGTAAAGCTATGGTCCGTCTCCCTATAGAATTTGATTAATTTTAGGTTTCCATACACATTCGAAGAAGTGTGCTTAGAATTAATTTGTGTAGAAAATAAAAACAAATATTACCAGAAACTGAGTACATCTTGTTCTGGGAAGTATTCGTTACGTGTAATATTTTGTAAGCTTCTATATATTTAGCCAGGATTATTTCTTGTTGATTTAATGAAAAGCATCATAGATGTATGGACTTTGTGACTATTATAGGTTTCATGTTCATACTTGTGTTGGTTTTGCAAGTACATTAATTCAGTTTCATGTTTCTGTGACCATATTCCTGTGCCCATTCAACCAAACATTAACTTACCAAATATTTGGTGCTAGCCATATGGCACACAGGGTAATACAATTGAAGGATATTTTTCACAGAACCCATGAAACCTCATGAACTTGAGCTTTCACATTTCATTATTTGCAAAGTTTGTGTCCAAGCAGCTAAACTTGGTCTTTAGTTTAAACATATGTTTTGCATTAAGAGCCTTTTACATTTTGGCCTATCTTGTCAGCTTCATCTCCAGACACAGCTTTTCTCGTGCATGTTAGTGAGTCATGTCAACATGAAAGCAGTCATCAATGCTCTTCCAACAGAAAGGCCTTCCTGCTTGCCTTTGCTTCCTCCCTGATTTGGTTTAGATTGTCCTTCTCCAGTCCTAAACTCCTTTGGTTCAACCAATGACAACTATTTGTTCAGGTTCCTTTTTGAATAACTACTTCTGTGATCCCAATATTCTTTATACCATGCTGTCTGAGGTAGCCACCCTGGCACATAATATTAAAGTTATCTGGGTGAGCTTCATCTCCTGTAATGAAAAATCTTCATTACAGGCAAGTACTACCTGAGTCTTTTGTAAGATAAGGTGGCACATATAGAAAATAAAATTGATTATGAGAGCATAACTGTGCCATTTCTGTGTTTTCTCTCACTGTGCTCTTGTGCTCTCTCACCTCTACCACTTCACAGCTCTCTCTCTCATTCTCTCCCAACATGTTAAGCAACTGAGTTTTATAAGTATATTTTTTAAATCCAAACCAACCCCAGGATATTTTCTTCTTCTTCTTCTTCTTTTTTTTTCTGTAAGTGAAGAGAAATCTAACTTATATGAGACAATCCTTAAGAGAAATGTGTGGATAATGATGTGGATTCCCATGATCTGCTACTTAAAGGATAATGTTGCTATTGGAAATCTGTTTATACTTGTATTCATTTTTTGCTAGGATCCCTAAGCATTGTGTCAACTAATTTTCATCAGAATGATGAAATGAACAATATGATTGAAGGTCAAGTGGACATAGAATTCATCTGCCTGAGCTATTATGAATACCATATTTTAAAAACTCTTTTGTTTGAAAATTACCTTCTTTTTGTCTTGGTGAGCATGAGTATACTTTTAAGGAAATATCTTTGTGAATTTGGGCATTAATTTTTTGGGGGAAACTTAGTTGATATAAATGGATTCTATATTGGTAGGGAAATAAAATTTTGTATGATTGATTTTTTTTTTCTTTATATGAGAATATCTGGTAGGTTTTCACTCATAAAATCATGTAATACATGAATGAAACCATTTGAGAAAGTCTGAAAACTAGTTCTGCCTAAAGAATACAATAATCTTCATTTATGCTGTCTTTGCTTTGCATTTTACATGAGCAGTACTAATGAACCGCTGTTTAGGGTGAAAAATTGATTTGAACCTCTCTGCTTTTATGCACTGCTCCCCCACCCCGCCTCTTTCCTCCTTCCCTATGGATTTGTGCAGTTTAATTTGCCATTGATTCTTTAATGATTATCTGGATGCACTGAAGTAACTAGTGCTCATCTTCATCGCATACTGCACATAGAGCATTATGTTTATTTTGATATACAGCAGCTCCTTAATCAACTTGATAACATAGTCTAGTCAGCAGTTGACAACCACAGTACTGTCTTATTGATTTTATACTTTAATAGTGGAATGCATACAGACATTCAACAACTGCAGTGAACTTAAAATATCTTACCCACATGCCTGCCAGAAGTGCTTTTTAATCATAGGTAAAGATCTGGCTTGGCCACACTGCAAGGAGAACAAACAGCAGGAGCCACTTTCAGTGATTATTAGTTTGTCTGTCTCCAGGCAACTCAGAGCACTTTATTTGAAGATGCCAGTCTTGATTATTCTTAACATTCATGGTTGAAAAATTGTCTACTGCCTCATATTATAATTTTTTCACAATAAATCCATCTTTTTTTATTGGCAGAGTCAAATATATTAAGTATACACCATTGGGCAGTGAGACTGTCAGTATTTACAAGTTTTCACGTTGTTTTCTCTTACTAAAATTTAGTAACCACTCTCATTGCTATGTGTTTAAATACTCTAAGCAGGAAAATGTGCAGACCTATTAGAAAGTTACATTAGTACATATGGATATATTTTAAAGGATGACAGAAAGTTATGTCCTTAATCGTAGGAATATTTGGCAAAAATGATTTATCTGAAATTGATACATGTTGATTAAGCCTCTGAAAGGATGCATTCCTCAGATTACCTGTCTTTTACTTCTCTTTGAATATAAATTCCTGATAACACATTTGTCAACACTGGACTAGCAGATGGATTATTTTAAGTATGCTGACAGATTATATAGGAAGGAAATAAAAGGTTTTATGTTTTGTTTGGTTTTGCTTTGCTTTGTTTTGTATACTGTCCTTGATCAGGGACTGTCATACACAGTGGACATAGAGAGCTCTCCAAGCTCTCAATCTTTATACACAGCCTGAGGGAGGCTTGTTCCTAATGTCTGGACCTGCTTCCTAATATGTTAAATGGCACATGTCCCTGGAATGTGGTAAGAATAATCTAATCTTTTGTGGAATTAAAGGAAACACATTATCTGTCCAAACAAAACTGTTGAGTTAATACCAATATAGCATTTCCTACATATTTGCAACCTTGCTGCAATAGGTGACAAGGTACTGTAGCCCTGAAAACTCCCTTCCTTTTCCTTCTCGTAATTCTACAGCTCAATGTCTCAGGTTTGCCCCAGTCATTTCACGACTTCTGTGCTTTCTAGTCTCATTATTAATGTCAAACAAGAGTCTTTTATTTTTAGGTGCTTTTATTTCCTCTTAATTTTGGGTCAAAGCCTAAGAACATAAAGAGAATCAGAATGTGAGTCAGAATGCCACATTCAGTATAAGAAATAACAATTATGGGCTTATGATAATTTGATTTTTTCTAAGCACATTATTGGTCTATGTGATAAAAGGTTTCTTAAATATGAGCTATACACTTAAGCACAATATAATATAAATAAATTATTAGTGTTGTTAGCATATAAAAAGAATTAAATGGTTTAATCAATTCATCCTTAAAGCTGCTTGAAGCCCTCTGCCTTTATATGTGTGCTATTTTCAAAGAATACCCTCTACCTAAGAGTTGTGAGAATGTTCTAGTTTAACAGGAGCTTGGAAGTATGCCTTTTCATTTTGATTGTCTATTTAAAAGCATTAACTTGTGTTGAAATAAGCTGTCAGATACGTCTAACTTCTTATTCCATAAAGAGTAATGAACCTCCAATCAGAGAAACAGAATAAATTCTTAGCAGTGATATTAATAATTATAATTATTTATATAATTATATAATTATATAAATAATTATATATAATATATATTATATAATAATGTCTATCTACCTATCTATCTAATCTACCTATCATATATCTATTATCTATATAATCTATCTATAATGTATGTATGTATGTGGGTATATATGTATATGTATGTATATATATACCCACATACATATATATACATATTATATAATAATAATATATAATAAATATAAAATAATTATATATATAATTTATATAATTATAATTATTCTAGAGAAATCTAAAGGAAGAGTACTTTAATCACTAGCTTTTAGAATTTACACTCTTGTATAACACATAAACATGCATGTTCATACACATGTCAGTATTATTGACATTTAATTCCCTACCTTGAAATTTTAGAAATATCACTACCCTTTTATTCCCATTTTCCTTCTAGTTTTTGTTCACTAGATCATTTTCTTTCCATTTCAATGTCTTTAACATTTTTATTATTTTCTTCCTAGTAGGTCTCCTTGTAAGATCTTTTTTATGATACATACTCTAAGAGTGTAATGGTCACTTTCAATTCCAAGTAATACAGTTGTCTTCAAGATTGTCTTCCTCTGTATCATCAGTTTGTTCACAAGAAAAACCTCACATTAATAATCTTCTAGTTCTCTCACATTTGGAAAGTGCTGTGAGGAAAATTATGCAGTGTTAATTGAAGTTCACTTGTTTACTAATTGCACATGTTCATTTACACAAGAAGTTTTAATGATTCTGAACCCAAATCCGCACATCAAAGAGAATATCTCATAACATAGTTTCTAATCTAATGAAATCTGATAGATATTACATATGTAAGCTATGATGTGCTAATACATTATTAATATTATTTGCTTGGTAAAACGGCCTCATTGTAATCCTATCCGTGTATGCATCAAATACCCTATCAAAAAATATGCCTCCTGATCCCCCCACTACCCCACAAGGACTGACTAAAGTATTCAAGACGCCATAGTAAATATCATAATCTCACTGAGGAGGCCCCCCTAGGGTAGTGGGGGAGCAGGAGCAAGGGAATAAAAGAATATATATACATATATATATTTCACAAGAGAGAGAAAGAGAAAGGGAGACACCTCACATTAAAGACCTTCTGGTTCTGATATTTGGACAGTGCTATATGAAAAACTCCATTAATTTAAAATTTTAAATGCAATTTTATATAAATGCATCATATATATATATATAAAATTCTGGTTCTCCAGTTGTGCAATGTCAATACTTCTTTTAAAGCATAGAGCCCATTGCTACCTCCTTTCTTCTTTCTGGTCAGCTACCCTAACTAATTTACTGGCTAGTTTTTATCCTAGTAATTCATGTGTGACACATTATCTTCCCTCTGATATGAAGAGAATATGTTTGTTTCAGACTGATTTGAGACTTGCTGCCTGGCACATAACACTTTATGGGTTAACTATTCAAACATGCAGATTGACCACTGAATTACAGCTCTGTCATAAATTTTAGTGTTGTTACTCTTTTCTCTTTGGCGTGTATGTGTGTGGTAGGAATGATGTGGATTTATGTAGTGTATGCACTTATGTATGCAAGTGTGTTTGCACACCACAGGGGTCTAGAGACTAAAGGAAAGGTCTGTGTCTTCCTCTATCACTCTTCCATGTTATTTCTTTGAAATAGAATCTCACTGGATAATGAAAGCTAGTTTCATTTTTTAAGTATTTATATTTATTTGCAAGGAGAGGGGGGAGAGAGAGACAGAGAGAGAAGGAGAATGTGGGCCTACCAGGGTCACTAGGCCATGCAAACGAACTCCAGACATATGTACCACTTTGTGCATCTGGCTTTACCTAAGTAATGGGGAATAGAACCTAGGTTGTTAGGCTTTGCAGGCCAGCACCTTAACCGCTGAGGTGACTCTCCTGCCCAGGAATACTATTTTTGATTAGGTTGGCTGACACACAAATCCAAACTCTTCTCCTGTGTCCAGCCCCTGCGGGATTGGGCTTGCAGGAATGAGTGACCTTATCCAGCTCTTTATATGTATAAGGAGGTGTGACTTCAGGTCCCTGAATTTCTCAGGCCTTCATATGTGCACCATAAACACTCTTCTACTCTAAGCCATTTCTCTATTCCTAAAATAATTAAGTTTTAAACAATCCAGATTAGAAATTAAGATTTAAATAAAGTCCTTTGGTTATTGGATAGTTGGTTTCCAGTTGAGCTATAGATATGCTGTCCTGTCTGGATAGAAACATTGTCAGTCTGTCTGCTTTGGAAAAAGGAATCTTTCAACTTCATGTGGTGATTGATGATTTCTTCATTTTTTTATATGAAATCCAAGATGAACCTGTTCATTTCTGTTCATTAATCTCACAAGGTCATGAAATCTTGTGAGATTAAAATCACTAGCTATGGCTACCTCCTTTCCTAAGGATTAAACAGAAATGGTGATGATTTTGTTGGACATTACTTGTGTTCTTAGCTTGTGAATTATTGGATAATTTTAAGGTTGAAAAAAAAATACCTGAATAAGATGAAAAGCCTGGAATTACAAGACCAAAATCATTGTGGTTCTCCAGATCACTTTTAGTATTCACCTGAAAAGGAAAATAGAAGGAAGGAGTGTAATTTAAAGGAGAAGGATTTGGTTTAAGACATGGAAATCCTGGGTACTTTTGCATATACATATATACCCACATACATATATACATTATAGATAGATTATATAGATAATAGATATATGATAGGTAGATTAGATAAATGATAGGTAGATAGATAGATAGATGATAGATAGATAGATAGATAGATAGATAGATAGATAGATAGATAGAAAAATAGAGAGTTGATAGATGGAGAAGACCCATCTAGGACAAAGAAACTAAACAATACTAAAAAATATACACTATGCTCAAACATAGAAAATGTTTGTTCCCTCAAAAGGAATATAAAATAAAAACATGTGACCAAAGTAATATTTTTGACATTGTTGATGTGCATATGAATAAAGTTATTGAAAACATTTACCATTTAAAAATGTAATTGCGGGGCTGGAGAGATGGTTTAGGAGTTAAAACACTAGCCTGCAAAAACTAAGGACTCAGGATCAATTCCCCAATACCTACATAAGGCAAATGCACATGGTGTTACATGTGTCTGGAGTTTGTTTGCAGTGGCTAGAGACCCTAGTATACTCATTCTTTCTCTCTATCTCTCAAATAAATAATTTTAAAAAGCTAATTGTAATTAGTGGAACAAGATTTTCCCAAGATACATTTTGCAAAAGCCACCCCTACTAAAAAATGGTAGATTAGCATGTTATTTTTCTTATTTTCAATTGATAATGCACATTCAAAAAATCTGTATGTGGCAACACATGAGTATAGCATATTAGTTTTACCAACAAGGTCCCTGCTGAAAGAATCCATTTCTTGATTAGGGTGGATTTTTTATGACTGTATTAAATTTTCAAGAATGAACTTTACTTTTATACTGGGTTCATATTGCCATATGTAAATTACATATCTCAATAAAGGTCATTAATGTAAGTAAAAACCCCCATGCCATGTAACTGAAATCTTAAAACAGAGCATTACAATGTAAAGGATCATGTAAATAAAAATTTAAGATTTTCTCATCACCTTGGGATAACCTTCTTGGTAACCATTTTAATTTGGTGAACATAATTTGATTAAACTTAATGTACAAAAGGGGTTGGTACACACATTCATAATATAGGCTTTTACCCAGTGTTCTCAGCCCATGATTGGTTACTCCCATCCCATGATCTACTTAAATTAGGTGCAACTAAAAGAGCTCATATTGTTTGTTATATATCAAATAATCCTGGGGGAATCAGGAATCATTTCCAATGTTTTTTATTGTTTTGTTTTAACCTTATATGCTTCTAAAACACTACATTTCCACCCACTTAAGGTTCACAGCTAAATGACATTTTTAAATGTACATTTCTGTCCTGGAGAGATAGCACAATGTTTACAAGAATTAGCTGCACGAGCGAGAGAACCAGCGTGGAGATACCCAAAGCACACCCACAGTTGGATGTGTTTGTAATCCCAATGCCCCTATTACAATGGAAGCTGGAGTCAGAAAAATTCTGAAGCTCACAGGACAGCTGTCCTGGCATCTGCAGTGACAAACAAGAAAAGATAACCTGTCTCAAACAAGGTACAAAGACCTGTATCCTAAGGTTATGTATACACTGACCTTCACACGGGCACAGTAACACACACAAGCATGCGTGTGTGCATGTTTATATACATAAACAAAAGTGCATTTAAGTAATCCTTAAGTCAGCTATGCATCCTAATATTTCATATGAGATTGTAAATCTTTTTGTATGTTGTTAGTCTTTATTTATTCAAAACCATATATATGTCTCTTTTAAGAATGTTGATGATAGTCTGTGCATATACACATCCACAGACAAAATTATCTTTTTATAATCTAAAGGTGCCATATTTTTTATTCAGACAGTATGAAACACAGTTATCCCTCATTTTGACTGAAACTAACTGACCTATTGGTTATGAACCAAGAAATGTGATTAATGAAAAACAGGCTCAGCATATTTGCTAATATGCTTATATCTTACCTTTGAGTACTTTCTTCTTGAATGATCTCTTAAAGATATAAATCTCATGAAATTACAAAGGAACCAGAGGTAAACTTCATTAAAAGTGAACATTTCTCCTCTATGAGAGACGTAACAAGAGAATGAAAAGATAAGCCACCCACAGAGAGAAACTATGTGCAAGACTAACAGCCAGTGAAGAACTATTATTCACAATATATCAAACAAACTCTAAAATCTCTTAAAAGTCAACAGAGAGAAAAAAATAAATAAATTGAAAAGTGTACAAAAATTTTTAATAGGAACCCCACTGAAAAAGGCAAACGGATTCCAAAACAGCCTTCCAAAAGTTTCCCCACATGCCATGAGACCAGCAACATGAAAGTATCGAGAACTCCACATACTTCATGAACTAGAATTCTAAAGTGCAGATCCCTCATCATACAACTGCTGGCAAAGACACAAAGCAACAGTACTCTTTGTTGCTGGAGGAAATGCAAAATGGTGTACCCATTTTGGAAGACACATGGGCAATTTCTCATAAAGCTAAACATAGTCTTACCATGTGATTCAGCAAGTAGAATGCTGATTCCATGAGATGAGTTAAAATTTATCTCTATACAAAAGTCTGTACGTGTTTATTGCAGCTTCATTCTTGTTACCAAAACTTAAAAGCCATCAAAATGTTATTCAATAAGAAAAGAGAAAAACTGTGGTTCATGTAGACAATACAATGTTAGTTTGTGCTGAAAGAGAAAAAAAATGAATTTTCAAACCACTAAAACCTATGGAAAAATCTTAAATAATTATTGCAAACTGAAAGAAGGCAGTCTGAAAAGGCACACATTACCTGATTACACTTATATGCTGCTATTCTCTAACAGGCAAAGCTATGGAGAACATAAGCAATCAGTGGTGAAGTTAGGAGAGAGCATGAGCAGGAATATGATAGAAGATTTTCAAGGTACAGAAGTGGCTCTGTACAATACTACCATGGTGCTTCTGAGTCATGCACATATCCTAACCCAAGACTCACACACTACTGTTAAGCTTAACACGGGCAGGAACTTTGGGTGATAATGATGTGCTTTTGTGGGTTCATCAAGTTTAAAGACTGAAATGTTCTGGTCACACATGTTAAATGGGAGCAGGGTGGGTCCATACATGTGGAGGGAAAGATGTATTAGAAATCTCTGTTCAATTAATGTTGCCATGAGCTTAAACTACTATGAAAAGTAAAGCCTAGTTTTAAAACAACTTCAAAGCAGGTACTAATAGCAAATTATATGGGTTCCAATCTGATTGGTATGCACTACTTGAAGATTATACTATTAGTCATTTAGTATGTAATTTTTTTTTTTCATCTTGGGACATAAGAAGCAAATTTAGTTGATGAATATGCACACAAATACTATAGAAATTTCAACTAATGTCTACATTGGAATACTATCAATCAAATAAATTAAATAAATGCTTTTAGGATTATTGTATTTATTAAAAATGTTTAAATGTTTATATTTGATGAAGACCTTTGAATTCACAGCTGCCTGCTACAATTAAGCAAAATTTAATTTTAATGAAATAAAATATAATTAGCCACAGACATTAAAGTATCATTTTCAGTAGACATACTATTACCAAATGATAATCATTCTGCATTCTCAAAGTATAAGCCAGAAATAAACAGCCTGTCAATTGAAATATTCTTTTGTTTGCATCATAAAGTGAGGAAAAAGCTTGTTTGTACATTTAAGAAATAAAGAATGTTGTTTTTATGCTGGAGAAATGGGTTAGTGGTTAAGGTGCTCACCTGCAAAGCCTAATGACCCAGGTTCAATTCCCCAGTAGCCATGTAAAGCTACATGCACAAACTTTTGCATGTGAGTTCATTTGCAGCAGTTAGAGGCCCTGGAATGCTCATTCACATTCTCTCTTCCTCCATTTCTCTTTGATTCTCTCTCTCTAGTTCTCTCTCTCTCCCTCTTCTCTTCCTCCCTCACTGTCTCTCTCTGCTTGTAAATAAAAAATATTGTTTTGAAAATAATATGGTGTTTACTTCAAAGCACGGTGCCTGATGTGCAGGGCACATAGTAATAAAATATTAGAGGAGGAAATTGATAACCTCTTTAGGCATGCAGTAACCAATAAGAAAAGTAGTGTACTGTGTCAAAACTTGGCCAAGCAGAATGTGTCAGATGCCTCTTACTTACACATTTCCTCTGCAGAAACTGATCAATTGTACTTCCCTGAGTAATATAACTCTCAGCCAGACACTGAGTGACAAATCTGAAAAAAGCCTCTGGACAGGGTAGCAATTGCCTTACATGGATTAAAAAGTAGAACATTTCATCTGGGCTTGTGCTGATATGCCAGCCCGATCTGTCATTTGACACTGATACAATGCATGAGAAATAATGTAAGCATATAATATCATTTATGAAAGACATACCAGGGTAATGACTGCTTTAATAACATTAGTCCCAAGACAAAGATGGCAGATAGTACCTAAGGAAATACAGTAACCAAGATTTTAAAGCAAGTTTGAGCTCTGATGGGAGATGTTTACAGAATTCTTGATGGAGGAAATAATCCCCAAATATCTTGGGTGAAGTGAAATGATTTATAGTTGTCTGGCAGGGGGATTAAGCAGCTCTGCTAAGGGAACACTTGGTAAATTAACTTTTCAGTAATAAGTAATAATGTCAGGACAGCTCATCTCAAATAGACAAGGTGGCAATGTGCAGATAACCTCCAGGACTGAATCAAGTTTTTTCTGCAGTTGGTATTCTGAGTGTCATGAAGTGAATGGTCAAACACTTTAAAACAAATTATTTTTGTTAATTTATAGGCATACCTATTTATTTTGATTGCATGTATTGTTAAATTAATAAATCTGAATCAAACTTTCAATGTAATATCAAATCCTCTAGAATATACTTATAAAATATTATATGCCTAGCCCCAATGATCCCATTATCATTATATCTAAACCCTTTAAAATCATTAAAAATAAATGTGCATTCTGATTATGTGTTCTAAGCTATGTCTCTTTAAAATTAATTTGTCTGTCACCTTCCCACATGTGTCTTTCACATTTAGATCATATGCTTATCATTAAAAGCTACAGTGATTCTCATTATGTAATTTATCCCATATATATATATATATAGTTTTCTATAACATTATATTCTGAAAAATCTGTCACTTACCTAAATGGAAACATTCCTTAGAGTTCACTGAGTATGTCAATACTTTATTATAATATGTATGTATGACTATATGTATATGTTTTTAGTTAGTTTATGTATCTAGGTTAAAAGCAAGACTTTTGCTATGCTTTTTACGACAAATCAATAATAGTATAGTGATCAGCCTATATTACACAGTCTACGAATATCTGTTGAATAAATTATTAACAAAGTTTTGTACATGTTATCAGAATGCTCCAACTTCCTCAGTAGGAAAACAGTATAAAAATCTTTTTCTTTCTCCTTTTTAATGTTGTTATTATTATTATTGACAACATATTTCATATGGATACATCATGTGTTGGTCCCCTCTTTTCCCTCATCCTTGCCCCCATTCCATTGGGGACGCTCATCAGTGGGGTTGCAGATATTCCCTATAGGGTTGCGTTTTATGCATTGAGGGAGTAGCAGTCAGTTATTTGCAGGGGTGGGGAGGGAATACCACTGGGCATGATGTCTCAATCTATGGCTCTTGCAACCTTTATGCCCCCTCTTCCGCAAAATTCCCTGAGCCGTGGTGGTGAGTTTTAAATATACTTCAGTGATGAGCTCTTAGGAGCATCTGGATCTCTGCTTTGATAGGTGTTGAGTATCCTCAGGGTCTGTATAAAATCTTTATCTGAAGCCCTTGAAAAATGAAATGCAAATTACACTCTTAATATGTGACTAAGAGGAATTAGAATTAATCCTGCATGTGTTCAAAGTTCACAATTGTTTTCTTTATATGTGTTTTGTACTTCCAATACCTCCAATGGATACCTGAAATGGCAGATTGTACCAACCTGTATATGGAGAATAGGCTTGCTTATGATTATATTAAAATTTAATGTATAATTAAGCACACTAAGATTAATAAAAATATTATAGAGCAAAGGAATCATGTTCAGGTATCATAGTTATGGGGGTGATATCTCTTTCCCACAAATTGCTTTATTGTCATGCACACATGTGATGATAGGCTCCAAAGTTGTGACCATGGCTGATCCTGAGCAGCATGATGTAAAGAAGGTAGAGCATCACCACAGGACTGGGATATCCTGGGCAAGGTGTGCTCCTTTTCATTATCAACATGTTTAATCATCTCAGAAATTGAATTTAAATTATTTATACTATAATTTTATTGTTTGCAACATAATTTAAACATTCTAGTCATAACAAATAAATAATTCTGGTGGCTTTTTTTCTCTAGATAACAGAGATCTGTGTAACTGGCTGGGTGTAATGCAAGGAAGGGGCAAAGATGAAATGGAAACAGCTTCCTTTTTTGGTCATAATATCACTCCTCAGTGTGGCACAAGAGCAACTCTTTCTGGCCCAGCTGATACCAGGTAAGTAGTATATGTAATTTCATCAATATTTAGCCAGTATTTCTTTTTTTCTTTACATTCATTTTTACTGTATATGCTCTAATCCTAATTTTCTCATATTTTGTGTGTGTTAAATATTGATTCAATGTATGTGTGTTTGTTTTGTTTGTTTGTGTGTGTGTGTATAAAGAGAAAGAATCAAATGATGATTCTTGAGTACATAATACTATCATGATATCTTCCAAGGAAAACTCATTTTTACCAGAACATGTGGATTTACATTAACTAAGTGAATCAGGTGGTAGAAGAATTGTAGCGGGGAATAGATGTGTAGCACAAAAAGAATAGCAAAGCTTCAATGCCTGTCAGTACCTTTGAAAAAGAATATCAAAAGTAAAAGATTTAAAAATGGAATTCCTTTAGAGTAATGACATGCTAATTAATGGGATGAGGGATGTCAGGATGAAAAGGCTACCTGCTGCTGTGTTGTTGCCATAGTTACCGTTGTTAGGAGTGAAGGTAGAACCATATTTCTTTGATGGCATATTTTTTGTTAATTATGCTAGAATAACATTTCAATAAAAGGCTTTCCTGAAAGTGTTTCATAGGAAATTAACCTCAGTGTTATGACAGAGAACAAAAGAAATATATGTACATGTCCTAATCAAAATATACTTTTATGATTTCTCTCAAAAAAATTTGAAAATAGTTAATTTGCTGTATCTAATATTCCATGTTACCCAAGTTTTTGTAAAACTGTGGCATATGATAAACTATTCAAAATATGAAGCTTCCTTTTTTATTTATTATATAGAGGAATTAGGTGTAGTGAAACATGTGTATCTATACACAAATTAAATATTTGAGAAACTTCATGGGCCTCAATTTTTACACTATTGAGTGAAGGATCATATTTCCACCTGTAAGCATCAAGTTGTAAATAAACTATTTCCACACAATTTAAATGTACCAATATTCAATTTTTTATAACAAAATATAGGTAGTGTAAATATGGTGAATGGAGTTAACAAACTATTTGCACTCATTTTCATTTTTAACCTATTCCTATATTCTTCTCTCTTGCTACTTATATCATAAATATTGATAAAGATTAAACAAGAACTAAATATTGAGTCTAACATTAGGATGAGATTTTTGAATTAAATGAAAACTGTGTATTAAGATATGTGAAAATCACAAATATACATATTATCTCATCTTACAAATTATTAGTATAAAGAAGATACTTCTGTGAAAATATTTGGGAAAATAAATGAATATAGACACACTTCCAAAAAGAGATACAACTGTTTCATTTAACTTTAAACTAGTCCCCAGGCTAGTTAATAACTAACAGAAGTCAATAAATTATATCCTTTTTTTAACTTTTTGAAAGTAATAAAATTTCAAATGGTCACATGAAGCTTCAACCATGGGCTGCCCATTTATCTGGTGAAATAAGCAATGCATGCATAAGCATATGTAGAGGGGATATACATGTTTATGAAAGAAATAAAAATTTTATTTTATACAAAATGTTATATCAGTTTTTGAAAAAAATAAATGAACTGCAACATCTCAATACAAAATGTTAACTTCATCATTTTCTTATCATGGTCTTATACATAAGGATTGAAATCTAAAAAGAGGTTAACATCCATGTGATGTTGTTAAATGAAATATGTAGATTGGTCACAAAGGTTACTGGTTGGTTATCTTATCAGTTAGCTAAAGAATATACACATTTTCTGTTAATAGCTTCTCTAAAAGAAGGAAGGGCACCACCAAATGGGATGCACAAAATTAGTTACCTATTATTTCAGGATTACAGAGTTCAAAAATTATTACAAAGTAATTTACTTGTCAAAATTAATATTATGTTTGCTGTTCCCAAACACCTGCAGATGGAAGTCATTTTCATAAGTGCCTCACCCAGAAGCACTAGATCTGGATGATAAGGTCAGGAAAGTCACCACCGGGACTGATCATCCTGGCAGCTCTGCTTTCTCTTTAATCTTGAGACAAATGGAAGCTCAGAGTGTTGATGTTGTTTTTGCTTTATTATGTTCATTGGAGAGCCGATCTGGAATGAATTTAGTATATCTTAGAGAGAGCAAAAATGTTAGCTTTAAAGGTCAAATATCAGTGTCTTTAAAAATAGTTTCTCATTCAAATTATTTTGCCACTCTGTCTGAAGAAAATAACTTTCTCCTTCACCAGAAAGGCATTTCAAAGACAGATAAATAAAAAGATGTAATGCGTTTCTAAACAAATGAGTAATTTGTATTTTTAGCATTTGGTGAGGTAGCAGAGCTGCCTAATGTAACAAGATATCTTAGGATGCAAAATAAAAGAGCAATAAAATAATTCTCAAACCAGCATGGTGGTACACGCCTTTAATCCCAGCACTCAGGAGACAGAGGTAAGAGGATCATTGCAATTTTAAGGCCACCCTGAGACAACAAAGTAAATTGCAGGTAAGTCTGGCTAGAGTGAGACTCTACCTCAAAAACCAAATAATAATAATAAGAATAATAATAATAATAAGAAGAAGAAGAAGAAGAAGAAGAAAAAGAAGAACTATAATAATAATTCTCATATTTGATTCTCACGGCAATAATGTGGGGTTAAGGCTATCTCAAGATAGATTACTTGGTATGGATTAATATTATAATATCTTCAGAATATAATATGTGAGTTGAATGATTATTCAGAGCTTATATTTTCTATTTTACTTTCCAGTGTCCTGTACCACTGAAAATTATTGTTAGATTTTACAATTTTGTGTGTGGATTGGTTTGTATATCAGGGAGGCAAGTCAAAATTACTTGTGCATTTAAATCAAGGAACATTTTTGTTGGATAAAATGAAAGTTTTGAGAGTAAAGGAAAGGAATAGAAAGTGGATTCTCAAAATAATTAGAACTTTCTCATTGAGATGTGGCCTTCATTGAGTACAAATCCTTTTAAAAACTCTCCTTCTCAGCTGGGTGTGGTGGCACATGCCTTTAATCCCAGCATTTAGGAGGCAGAGATAGGAGGATTGCCATGACTTCTAGGACACCCTAAGACTACATAATGAATTCCAGGTTTGCTTGGGCTTGAGTGAGACCCTACCTTGAAAAACAAAACAAAACCACCACCCTCCATCTCTTCTTAAGGACACTGATAGAAATTGGTCTTGTGAATTTACTTTATCTCTACTTTGTACAAAAAATATATTCTTAATCATCCTTAGCTCTCTCTTGAGCCTGCAGCATCTCAGCTGTGTAAGCTCTCTATTCAATCACTGGTGGAGAGGAATGGGACAGATATTCCATCTTCACATTCTAAATATCAATCTTTAGTTGAAACAGATGTCAAGAAAGATGAAAGATAAATGTGCAATTATAAATTTCACCAATATTGGAATTGCATTGAATGTTTTTACTCTATGATAACAAACATTAATTCTAAAATACTATGCAAGACATTGGGTGAAAATGCATGTGGAAAAGCCTACAGGGATATGTTTATATTTGAATAAATCAGACTGCCCACTTTAAAGCTAAGCATGATTTATTTATTTATTTTTACTCTTCATTCTCAAAATGGGCAGCTGTGTTGTCCTTCATTAGAGATTCATGTACTGGCATGGTTATTTCCTTCCGCTCTGCCTCATGTCAACAAGCATTGAGTGTGGGATTTTCTAAAATGATGTAATGCTGTTTCTTCCCACCCAGCCATTCTTCACCACGTTAATACCTTTGTATGATGGTCAGAGGAAGGTAACTGCTAGCAATTAAATGGTATTAGTTTGAATTAGCTTTTGATGTGAATTCTCACCCAATAAAAATATTATCTCATCTAAGAAGAATGATATATAAGAAACACTAGTCTGTATATGAAGTTGAGTATTTTTGGAAATATGTCATATTTTGACAATCATCCTCCTGTTGCATATTTATTTCATCCTTTGAAAGTCAATATAGTGTGTGGGTAATCATAAAACTGTGTATGCTGGAGGGATAGCTCAGAGGTAGAGCACATGTCTAGCAAGCTCAAGTCCCTCAGTTTGATCCCTAGTACTGAAAAAAAGAAGTTATTGAAGTGAATTCGTCAGTATTCTGTTCTAATACTTGGAGTATGACATTCATGTTCATATATTATATGTCCTTTGTTTCCACTGTACAGTGGTAAATCCAGGAAATGTTTTCTTTTTTAATGAAAACAATTTTTATTTGTAAAATGTTTGTAATAACATAAAAGTGGATCTTACATATGTCCAATAAAAAGTAATATCTCAAAAACAGAAGAAATAGGGAGTCTAGCCACATCGAGTCTCTGTATATTCTTCTTTTTTTTTTGGTAGTTATTCATTTTATTAATTTATTTGAGAGCAACAGACATAGAGAGAAAGGCAGAAAGAGAGAGAGAGAAGGGGTGCTCCAGGGCCTCCAGCCACTGCAAACGAACTCCAGATGCGTGTGCCCCCTTGTGCATGTGGCTAACATGAGTCCTGGGGAATTGAGCCTTGAACTGGGGTCCTTAGGCTTCACAGGCAAGTGCTTAACCACTAAGCCAGTTTTCCAGCCCAGAGTTTCTGTATATACTTAACTGTCATATTTGATATTTCATATGACTGATTAGATTTTTGATAGATTTGATGGATTACTTCAAACTTGCTCATTTTATTTATTTATTTTGTTTTTGTTTTTGTTTTCAAGGTAGACTTTCTCTCTAGCCCACACTGACCTAGAATTCAGTTTGTAGTCTCATGATTGCCTCAAACTCATGGCCATCCTCTTACCCCTACATCCCAAGTACTGGGTTTAAAGGCTTGTTCCACCATGCCTGACTTTTTAATATCTCTTTATAATGTGAAAATATACTGAAAGCACTTCTCAAATATAAACACACCAGAAACTTCAAGCTTTTCTTTTGGAATACATTTTACAAATAATATTTCACATAAGCAACCTTACAAATGTTCCTGTCTTCAGGAAGATTTTCTCCAAAAGTTAAGATTAATTTATATAACAGAGTACCATGAACAAAATTAGAAGATTCAATTGGACTCTATAGAAATTCCTCATTTGTAGAAAGATTAATTTTTAACTACACTACCTTTTTGGCAATTAATCAAGTGTTTAACAGGAAAGTTACTTATCTCTTTGATTATAATATTATGGTCAGCTCAAAATATATAGACATACTTAACTCTTACAGTTAACTAATGAGAAAAATGTTCTAAACAAAAATAATTTGATTTTATGTTTGAGGGAAATTTTCTCTCAACTTGAGTTTTCATAGATCATTTCATAGATCATTTTACCTCAGAAACATATGAGGTGTTTTTAACAAAAATTTTGAGGGCCCATTTTATGAAAATCTTCAAGTTCAGTCTATACCTTTATAGGGATATAATACATCCAAATAATTGTTTTATCCTATAAAATTTAATAACCATTTTAAATAAGTGTTTAAGTCAGATAGTTTTGAAATGCTTACACTTAAAGAACATCCATTCTTTGAGGAACTTATTTCACTTAATTTTTGAATTAACACTAAATAGATAAGGTGATAGGATAATAAAAATCATGATGTTATCATTTTTCAATTGCATTTATTTTCTGTTTTGGGATCTGGTGTATTCAACCTGAGTGAGAAAACATTTTTTTTACCATTGTATGTCAGTGAAAATGCTATGTCAATAGCACAATGTTCTGCTCTTCTTGATATTATGTTCTCCTTTAAGATTACATTTTTTACAATTCCTTAGCTACATGTGACTGAAATTTACAATTATTAAGAGTGAAATATTATGTATGTGAAATCATGATTCTGTTTATGATGTCATACTCTTATCATTCATACTTTATAGACTTGATTTTTTTAAATTATAGTAGATTAATGCTACCAAAAGGCTATTAATTATCCAACATTTTGTTTAAATCACTATTGCAATGATTTCACAGCCTCATGGGTATACAAGACAGTTTGAAGATTTTTTTTGTATTTTCATTTAGTTTTCCTAGTTATTTGGTACTTCCAAATTTAAATTTTTTTCCCAAAATTTCAATTAAATGAAATTTGCATGTTTTCATTTAGTTTGAGATGATTTTTCATTAAAATACAATTGAATTTAAACTATAAGATGAAGTATATATTAACAGTAAACTCACCCTTAGACATGTTCCCTGCCAGAAATTTTTGAAATGCTTGGGGTATTCATCAGCATGGTAGATATAAAGTTCCTGGTTCTCACAATTCTCCTAATAGACATGGTGTGAACAAAGAAATTAATTCAAATTGAATAGCTAGCAAAATATTGACAGCCAAAATGGAAAACTAAAATCCTTTTGTACATATTGGGAGACTAATATAAAAAGAGAGATTGGCTGCCATAAGATCCTTGTGAGAGAAAAGAGCCACCAATGGAACACAGTATATTTACTATCTGAAAAGCCTTAGGAGACTTATAGACTAGAGTCCATATAAACTTTCAGGGCTTCAGGGAAGATTCATGGAAGAGGTAAACAAGAAGATTAAAAACACAAAACTGGGAAGTTCACATTTATTATGTGCCAATTGAAAGACAAACTAATGGATAATTTAGCTTTAGGATTTTGCAAAGTTAGAAAGGTATGAGTGGAAGTGAATGGAGGATGTGCTGAAGGAAAGAACTTTGAATTTAAGATGCATGATGTTCCATTGAGTGGATGAGAAGGGGACATGCGAAGGAGTGTGTGGTTGTTCCCACTCAAGGCTTACTGTAAGAGCATTTTAGCATATGCCCAACAGATCAACCTATGAGTCTAAGAAGTAGTGAGAAATTTTAAGGACAGAAGTAGCCCAGTAAGATTATATTGATTATTAACTCAAGTGGGCAAGTAATAATTGAATTTGTATCTTTGTATCTTTGATTTATTCATTAAACAAAATTTTATTTAGCATCTATACATACAAAATTCTTTTTTAAATTTGAGATAAATAAAATAAGTGAAACAGGGCTGTGGAAATAGCTTACTGGTTAAGGAGTTTGCCTGTGAAGCCTAAGGACCCCAGTTTGATTCCCCAAGACTCACCTAAGAACAAGGGAATGCATGCGTCTGGAGTTCCTTTGCCATGGCTGGAGGCCCTGGCACACCCATTCTCTCTTTCTCTCTGATTTTTCCTCTCTTTCTCTTGATCAAATAAATAACTTAATTAAATATTTTAAAAAATAAGTGAAACATTCATTGTACCTTTCATTCTCAATATCGGTAGAGGAAAATGTTTAAAATAAACTATACAACTGATTATCAAATAATAATGAATTTCACTATGATACTCCCAAAGATATTCAAATATCAACATGGTATCTAAGAACTCATAGAAATTAGTCATTGAATGAGCAATAATGAATGAAGAACTTAATAGAAAAAGTTATATGGAATATGGTTTGTAATTCATTTTGATTAAAATAATAGTGATGACAAAGAGGCAATTTAAGTAAAATAGAAAATTGTTTTCAAGGAAGTGAATAATAATAGTAAGTTATAGGAAAAGAGAAGCAGATAGAGATCCAAACATTTTATTCTTTAAGCATGGACCAAAAAGAAAACAGAGGGCTGGAGAGATGGCCTAGGGGTTAAGGCACTTCCTTGCAAAGACAAAGAACCCAGGTTGGACTTTCCAGGACCGACATAAGCCAGTTGCATAAGGTAACACATATGTCTGGCATTCGTTTGCAGTGACTGGAGGCCTCGATATCCCTATTTTTGCTCTCTCTCTCAAATAAATAAAAAATAATAAAAGAACAACATCAAACAGAAACAGAATGTCACAGTATGATTAGATTTAGTATAAGTGTATTTCAAAGGAGTTAAAATGTAAAATTATTTATAAATTTAAAATGGAAAGATTATGAGAATTAAAATATGCATCTATTTGAGTACTTGACTTTTTATTTTGAAATTAAATTCATAATGTACTCAAAATGCTTTTAAAAGTAATCATCCATATATACTATACATATATAATATGAGTAGAATACTTAATAATGTGATTTGTATAGATATTAGCACTACTAGAATTTTAAAGACAAGAAGAAAATACTCGAGATTAAAATTACACAAACTATAGAGTTAATATATGGTAAAATATTTCATATATATGATTTGTTCTTAGTGCCATTGTCTTGTTATAGGTGCCCACTCCATATTTGGTAACAAATTGAAACAGATACTTTCTAAATGTTATTTGGCTATGACATGCATATTGAAATTCAAGTACACACACACCTGTGTGATTTTGAGCATTAAAAAGAACTGGAAATTCTATCAATAAACATGTCAAGTCTTGAAACAACAAATATGCAAGGAGAAAAATCAGTGCTAGTTACTTCCTAAAGACCATCACCCTGGTAAACATAAGCTTTTAATACCTACAGGAATTGCCAGCTGTACTTGAGTTCTGTGTCTCTTTAGCAGCCATGGTCTTCTAGTGTGAATCTGCATTTAATTGTTTGAGTAGATGGAAGCTGGCTAACATATATAGTCAGCCTGAAGACACGCAATGAAGAAACTAGCATTTGTAACCTGGCTGTTGAGACCAGGAAATTTTGCATGATGATATGGCCTTTGTGATGTACTTCACCCGCAAAACCCGATGTGCCCCATGGTCCCTATAATTAAGCCATCAGAATGCATTGCAGCAAACTGAGGGCCTCATGTGGACTGCTTTAAGTAATTTTTGCTTCTCTATTGCTTGGTTAATAGAAAGAGGCGCTGTCCTAGATGATGACTGATAGAGTTTATGTGGAGCAGCTGTCGTAACTGTGCCTGTGGGTCTGGAAGGTCTATGGTGAAACAGTTTCCATTTGCCTGGGACTCTGTCATTACTTCATTCAAGTATTCTTCCTGGATTTCTCAGAGCACTCTGATCCACTCTGCTTTCTCTTGTTACTTGAGTCTGTCCTCTATCCAAGCAATGTGCCCTTTGTTGTATGAAAGGGTAGGCTTCTGCCATGATTTCACATGGGAGAATTGCTTTGAAAATGGTCCCTTTTATTGATTTAACATTTCATAAGTAATGGCTATTTTGCATTATGGAATTATGGAAAACATTCTCATAATACAAGAAGTTTGTATACCTTTGAGCTTTGAAAGTAGAACATGTTAGAATGGTCCTCAAAAGAGAATGCATTCTAAATTATGATATATGTGTGTGTGTGTCATTGAATAAATATAAATATATAACTTTGAGCATTATATATGTGTATATAAATTTAAATAAGAGTTTAAATATAGGGGCTGGAGAGATGGCTTAGTGGTTAAGCACTTGCCTGTGAAACCTAAGGACCTCGGTTCGAGGCTCGATTCCCCAGGACCCACATTAGCCAGATGCACAAGGGGGAGCACGCATCTGGAGTTCGTTTGCAGAGGCTGGAGGCCCTGGCATGCCCATTCTCTCTCTCTCACTTTCTCTCTGCCTCTTTCTCTCTCTGTCACTTTCAAATAAATAAATAAAAAATAAAAAATAAGAGTTTAAATATACATCAGCTTTGTGATTGTATTCTAACTAATTCATAAATGTCAAGCCAATACCTAGAAACTGTTCCAAAGAAATAAAACTTTATCCTCTCAAAGTAAGATAAGCTGTATCATGACATGTCCTTCTGGGCTGTGTGTGTGTTATGAGAGTGTGGTATATACATAGATAGATAGAAAGATATAGATATATGGAAATATCATATATATATATACATCTATGTGTATATATATATATGTGTGTGTGTGTATGCAGATGTGCTGCCCCTTATGCACATTTGGGTAGGACAGAGGTGGCTGGCAGGTGTCCTCCTATATCACACCTGCTTCATTTCCATGTGAATGAGTCTTTGTTTGAACTTTGACCATGCACTATTTTCTTTTTCTTTTTCTTTTTAACCTGAGTGCTGGAGCTCCAACTTGGGTCCTCATGCTATGTAATAAGCACTCTACTCATTGAAGGCATCATAAAGTCCCCGAAGTTGTCATATTTTAATCAGTGTTAATAGATATCTTAAATTACCAATGTATTTGGATGATACATGTACTTAAATAAATATTTTGCATATAAATTCCATAAAGATGTCTGTTGCAAATGCTCCTTTTCTATGTAAATGTTCTTTCAAGTATATTCATCCTTTAGAAGCCCAGTGTTTCACATACAATTGAGTCATCAGGTATTATGACATGATTATAACAAACTGGGTTCAGAGCATTAACTTGCTTCTGTTCATCATGTGCGCATGCCACGGAGCCAAGCTTTCCTCAAACCTTGTTTCTCTAAATATCTTTCTTCTATTTTGTTATAAATTTACTTTTCACAGATTTTTCCTTTCTAATGTAAAAATTTCTAACGTAAAAATGGTTTATGAATACTTTCCATCTAAAATAAGTGCTGATTCTCTCAGTAGTAATAATGTAGCTGCTATCTTTAAATGAAACAAATTTCAGAAAATCTAAGATATTTAAATAAATAATTGTTGCCACTTGGCATATTCCTGATATAGTTATATCAGAAATACATGTTTAAAATTTAGATTTAGATTTAAATTTAGAAAACTTTTTATAACAAAACCAAGTCCGTGCACTGGGGTCTTCCTGGGCAACATGATCACGGAATTCCCCATAAGAATACACAGTACTGAAATGGGTGTTTTATTTATCAGTAAGATGGTAAAATTGTTTCTTGGAAATTCCCTAGGAGAAAAAAAACAGCAGGTTGAGAATAGGCTGCGTTCTTTTGCCACATGTTTCCTAGCATGAAACATTGTGGATTTGATACCAAGAACTGGCTTCTATAATGATTTATTTTGAAAAATATAGTAAATATAGTTATTTGCAGAAAAAATAGTTGTTTAATATTCACCAATTAAATAGTGGATACAAGTTATTTGGTAAAACATATGAGAAAATGATAATATTGCTCTCCCAACCAGAAAATAGCATATTGATTATATCTATGGTATCAAATGTTAATAACGTAAATCTTTAAAATCATATATTTAATATCATGCTTCCACAATTCTAGAATCACTTTATTTTCCTATTGAGGAACCTTGTTGTTGCTATATGTTTGGTTTTCTTTTGTGATTGCTAATAGTTGCTTTGATGCCAGGTCTTATGTAGCCTAGGCTGGACTCTACCTCTCTAAATAACAGCATGTGGTCTTGAACTCTTGCTTCTCCTGCATCTACCTTGCAAGAGCTAGGTATCAAGCTTGGGTCAGAACTTTTATAATAAAACAAAATTCAGCTTTGTGAGAATTTGCTAAGCCAAGTTTGTAGCAATTTGCATCACCCCAAGCAATGTCTAATAGCTCCTGTTACTCTGCATCTTGCCAACATTTTGCATTTGTCTTTTATATTTTTACATTTTTGTTTTATGCAGAGTGGCACCTCCTTGCTTTCACTTGCATCCTTTTAATAGTATGTGGGCTCATTATGTTTCATTATCATCTGTATGTCTTCCTTAGTGACGTACGTGTCCAGATTATTTGAACACTTTTGTAATTTTGTTGATTATTTTCTTATTATTGACTTTAGGAATTCATTCCATATTTTAAATAATTTATCACATATGTTTTGTAATTTATTTATCTACTGTAAAGCTCATCTGTTTACTCTCCTTTGCAGTGGCCAAAGTTTTTATTTATTTATTTACTTATTTATTTTATTAATTAGGTTTGTACTCAGCTAGTACAGTTAATTTGGTACCATTGTAAGGGCATCCATGTCCTACCCCCTCCCACTAGCCCCTCCTTGTTGAGGTATATGTGTCATGCATTCTGGAGTTACCCCACAGTTATGGGGAGGATACATGTCTCTGCATATCATGACCCAATGTGTGGCTCTGACATTCTTTCCTCCCCTTCTTGCGCAAAATTACCCTGAGCCATGTTGGGTTCATTTTTGGTCTGCTTCAGTGATGAGGTGTTCGGGGCCTCTGGGTCCCTGGATATCTGATTTGGTAGGAGTTGATTTTTCTCTGTGTTGATTTCCTTCACCCTTGTGCTGGTACCAGGTTCACCGGGAAAACAGCACCCTTGCTTGTTTTGCCAATCGTTCTTAGTTTCATCTGGAGCCCTTTTGAGAAATGATGGGGTGGTTCTCTCCTTAGGATCTTTGTCTATCAGAAAATGAGAAGTAAAGTTAACACCTGACAAATGAGATAACCCTTAATATCTGAGCCATAAGACACTGGAGAAGGTACCATGGAGACTGACCTTAATCTTCCACAGTTTCCCTTTCTCTCTCTCTCTCTCTCTCTCTCTCTCTCTCTCTCTCTCTCTCTCTCTCCTCTCTAACTCTTTTATATTAGTAATCTTTTTCTTCCTTTCCTTAGTGGGCACTGACCTGTAACTCCCAGTACCAGCATGTGGCTATCATCCAAAATGAGCTTTTTTTTTTTTTTTAATTTTTTATTAAATTATTTATTTATTTATTTGAGAGTGACAGACACAGAGAGAAAGACAGATAGAGGGAGAGAGAGAGAATGGGCGTGCCAGGGCTTCCAGCCTCTGTAAAGGAACTCCAGACACGTGCGCCCCCTTGTGCATCTGGCTAACGTGGGACCTGGGGAACCGAGCCTCGAACCGGGGTCCTTAGGCTTCACAGGCAAGTGCTTAACTACTAAGCCATCTCTCCAGCCCCAAAATGAGCTTTTGATCAGAGAGACCTACACGGTTTCCTAAGAGAAAGAAAGATTTCTGTCAGAGTGCTGATGACCCACCAAAGGTTAGCAGTAAGACCCTACTACTGAAGATACCTTATATAGTTCACACATAAAATGGAATGGCATGGCTGGAAGAGAGATAGTCCCCAGACAGTCAGCGTGACTTGTGCCAGAGGGTGCTATATGGGTGACTGGGGGAAAATGACCAAGATCTGTCCAAGCAACTCATGGTCTAACCTACTTGGCAGCAAATAACCTGTCATGAAGCCCACACAAGTGCAATAGTGGCACACAGCCATGGTGGGGAACCAACTGCTCTTGATTTGGCTAACTGATCCCCTCAGTGGTTCGGGACCTTAGCTGGAGCTGAGAAACAAGTTAGAACCATATCCAAACATAAGCCCACTCTCCATATCAAGCTACCACCAAGTGTGGGCTACAAGAGGGCCTACACCTACTAAATTCTCTACAAATTTTTTTATTTTAATGAAGTCAAACTATTTTCACTCAATGAATCAGTGCTCTTGAAATTGTATTCAACAATTTAATTCTAAAGACATGGTTGCCTAAATTTTCCCTAGGAAATTTTATGCACTTGATATTTTCATTTCCACAGGACTGCCCATTTTATTTTTTTAAATATTTTTTTCCAATTATTTATTTCTTTGAGAGCAACAGACACATAGAGAAAGACAGATAGAGGGAGAGAGAGAGAATGTGCCCGCCAGGGCTTCCAGACTCTGCAAACGAACTTCAGACGCGTGCGCCCCCTTGTGTATCTGGCTAACGTGGGACCTGGGGAACCGAGCCTCGAACCGGGGTCCTTAATCTTCACAGGCAAGCGCTTAACCGCTAAGCCATCTCTCCAGCCCAGGACTGCCCATTTTAAATATACAGAGTAATAGATCCCTTGTAATGCATTGAGTTTAAAAATTGATATGGAACAAAATATCTTCATTTGAAACATAATAAAATACAAATTATATAAAATGCATGACTTTATAATGTTAATATATAAATTATTGTTTATTCTGCATATCAGTAAGAAATGGCATTCTTACCAGTCAGAAACTTAATATTAAAATATTAAATACAGGAGAAATAATGTAGATGACAATTAAGATTGAATAGGAAAAACCAAATAAGGCACTTGGCTCATGGTGGTAATCTGAAATTTAGTGGACTGAAGGCAGGAGGGTAGTCAATAGTGCAATAGTATGCAGCCAGCCAAGGCTACATAGTGAGTTAGCTAAGCATCTGCCAAAAAGTCAGACACTGTCTTAAAAAAAAAAAAAAAAAAAAAAAACTGAAAAGGAAGTTCAAAGGTAATTAAATAAAAGAGAACAAGGCTTAAGAAATCAAGATCACTGAGTGTGGTGGTGCACACCTTTAATCCCAGAACTTGAGAGTCAGAGGTAAAGGATCGCCATCAGTTCGAGGCCACTCTGAGACTCCATAGTGAATTCCAGGTCATACTGAGCTAGAGTACCTCAGGAAAAAAAAAAAAAAAATCAGAAATCAAGATCAAGGCCTAGCAAGGGAATGAGAATCCTTTCAGAAGTGTTTTGAAGAGCATGTTCATGTTGGCCAAGTTTCTAATATTCTCTCCATAAACACAGAAATAGTTTCACAGTATTGGAAAAATACCTGAAGATACATTTTGGTTATCACTGTGTTTGGATTATTTAGTTTTTCATGTATGTAGTTTAGAATTATTTGTCCTCTCAATTTATAAGGCTTTTCTGTTTTAATATTGGTGTAATATATTATCTTATTTCATTTTTGTAAGATATTCTAGGTGTGTATAAAAGTAATATTTTAAAGTATTGTATGATTAAATATAAATACACTTGATAATCAATGCCTTTGACTTTATCCTCAGACTTACTTGATTTCCTTACCATCTGTACAAAGTATGTGTACATAAGGAAACACCCTAAAGTTTTATTTCATTGTTTTATGTTTGCCTTGTTAAAGGAGACAATATTTCCTTACGATATGCTTTAGAAGATTAAATATAAATCATGAAGTATTGTTACATAATTATGCATATCATTATAATATTCCATAAACTATAGCTATTATTATTTTTATTTTTTTTAATTTTTAAATTTTTATTAACATTTTCCATGATTATAAAAAAATATCCCATGGTAATTTCCTCCCTCCCCCCTGACACTTTCCCCTTTGAAATTCCATTCTACATCATATTACCTCCCCATCTCAATCATTGTACTTACATATACACAGTATCAACCTATTAAATACCCTCCTCCCTTCATTTCTCTTTATTATTATTTAAAAAAAAAACTTTTTCACACACACACAGGCACACAAACATATATATATAATTATTTTATTTTGACAGAGAGGCAGGGAGGGAAAGACAGAGTGAGAGAGAGAGGGAGAGAATGGATGTGACAGGGCCTCCAGCCACTGCAAATGAACTCCAGACGCATGTGCCACCTTGTGCATCTAAGATATTCAATCTGTGTCCTTTTGCTTTGCAGGGAAATGTCCATCTTTCCAGCCCATTATTATTATTTTTACATTGTGTTACTAGTAATTATTTAGAAATCAGAAAAGTTATACATGAATAAAATATTATATCTAGTATTAAAGAAATGAATTTTTATGTAGGTAATGGATGTGAGAATACTTAGTTACTTTCTCAGAAGAGTAGATCTTACAAAGTCCTTTCAACCTTTTAAAGGTGCCTGAAATTATTCCACAAGTAATATCAGAAATAGTATTTAGTGAGCAGAAAATATTAAACTATATAGAAAAATCATAATTTCTTATGGAACATACAGATGACATAACTTCACATCAAGACCAAATTAAAGTCAAATTTGACAAAACATGAAAAACATTTCCTTGTAAGTATGAAGGAATGTCAGGTTATATCTGCTGGCAGTTGTACTCATTCAGTGAGGGCATGCTCCAGGGCAAACATGGGAAATGAGTGGCAGCTCTGAATATTTTATAGAACTATATCATCCTTTTAGATTACAGTAACAATTTTATTATAATTTACTATATTGTTTAGCATATGAGTACTTTAAAGCACAAATAAGTCACTGAAATCCCACATATTTGAAATTATGACATAAAACAAACTAAAGGATACCTAACCCATTTTGCAACAATTTTGGTATGAAATATGACCAATCATGTACTATTTAAAAAAATAGAACTTGATCTTTATGCACATCTTATTCATTTATTTTTTTTCTTTTTCTAGAAACCAAGTAAATGTCAGAAGTTTTCTATTGATTAGAAAACATATTTGAAAATTACCAGAAAGATAAGACATACAATGACATAGTTGCTACATCAAGCCATGGGCAAATTAAGTTTAATTATCAAACAGGAAGTTAATTTTTTATTTTAATTTGTCTAACAATTATCCTTTTATATGTTTGTATTTATTGCTGTTTTAAATTTGAAATATGTCAATTAGTAAAGTAAAATTTTCTTTACATCATATCATAATGCACTTATCTTTCACAAAGTTCAACGAGTGCTTAAAGAAATGCACATATTTAGTTAAATTGCTATATGGTAGGTATGGAAAGACTATGTAAACTTCACAGATCTACCAATATCTGCTGAAAACTGCAGCAAAAATGAGTGAAACACACTGTTATAGCATCTTTGATTTATATAAGCAGTCAAATTGATCACAGTAAATAACAATAGGTAAGAATACAAATGATAGCCGAGCATGGTGGCCTATGCCCTTAAGCTCAGCACTTGGGAGGCAAAGATAGGAGGATGGCTGTGACTTTGAGGCCAACCTGAGACTACATAGTGAGTTCCAGGTCAACCTGGGTAAGAATGAGAACCTACCTAGCAAAACAAAACCAAAAAAAAAAAAAAAAAAAAAAAGAATATAGAATATAGATGATGACAAGATGATTACAATAATTCAATAATTACTTGATAGGTGAAATAGTCAGAGCTTAAGTAATTTTGATACAATCAGTTATGAGTTAGGTAACCAAATAATAACACATTATGAAGGAATGAAAATATAAAAATGGAAGAAAGTTGAGATTTAAACTAAAAGTATGATTAAGAATTAGAACTACTGCCTAAAATTCCAAGAGTCATTTAGCTTTAGAGAAGACTGGAAAAAGAAAAGGGGTTTAATATAAAAACCTCAAAACCATATGGTGATGTGGACAAAGAAAATGCACCCATGTCTAATGGTCCAATTTTAAAATTAGAGCCAATGGAACTAGCATTATCAATTCAGTTAAATTATAAAAATGACTATGTTGAAGTCATGAAGCAATTATTCTGGAATTCCTGACACAGGTTTTCATGACACAAGTAAATCAAATTTCATGGGAAACCGAGTCATGTGAAATGAAATTTATGAAGAATTAATGAAAATACCCATCCTAAAAATTGTGAAGGCCTTATTTAAAAATTATACACTTTTATTGAGGAAAGCTGTGGATCAGTAGCAACAAATAAGAACAGATACAGTCCGTGCTGTGTGCTGTTCCGTTTGCTGTCCTCACACAATGTGCATGTGTTCTTCCCAGGCTAACAAAACAGAAACACACTGGAATTACTTCAGATCACTTGCCATATTGTTCTCATCCATGGGGATTTGCAATGCACTTCTAAAATGATAATATTTCAGGGTTTGAATGATCCAAATGGACGGAGTGGTAATAATTCACTTGGAATTTAAAATGATTGCAATGAAAGCATGCAAACTTATTGGAAGTGCTACCCAGATGAAAAGTGAGCAAGACCACATGATGAGAACAGACTGGGATCATCAAATGAAAAGCCCATAAAAACAAATTATACATGCAATACTATGTCCTAAAACACATATTTATGTTGCCCACTACTTCCACTGAATGTGTTATATCAAAATGAGTGTGTTGAGTAGACTGCAAAAATAAAAGTGTAATAAAATTATTAGTAAGGTGTAAGATCATTTCCCAAAGTTGTATCAGTTTTTGTATTTAAAAAAAAATCACAGTATAAAATAATGGTAAAATATGGTATCATAGGCCTAGTCATTTTTAGTATTTATTTGGCAAAGAGAAATAAAGAGAGCAAGGGAGAAAGAGAAAAGCAGATAGAGAACAAACTCACCAGGGCCTCTAGGCACTGCAAATGAACTCCAGCTTCATGTGCCAACTTGTGCATCTGGCTTTATGTGGGTATTGGGGAATAAAATTGGGGTCATTAGGTTTTGTAGGCAAGTGCCTTAAATGCTGAGCCATCTCTGTGCCCCCTAACAATTTTTCAAGAAGTAATTAATTCTCTGGACATGTTTGGACTTTGTATTTGTACTGTGATAAATCTTTTGTAAATCTGAGCTAAATTGAACAGGATTAGAAGTGTTACTAATGATATAATATTCCTGTCATATTCATTAAATCAATCACAATTTCACATTCACAATTTAATTTAAGGACTACTTTGGAATTTTCACAGAATATTTACATGAATAATCTAAGTTCATTATTGTGGGGATTACTCATTGATAAATAAAGATAAATTTTAATAAACTAATTGGTATAAAAATGCCATATAAGTACTTTACTGTATGTTTAATTTCTGGATAACAACAGATTTACCACTCAGTGGACTTCAGTTATTGAAAAATTAGTGTTTGTTCTCACACTTGATTTTCCTTAAGTTCTTGGCTTGTCTTTGTGGAAAAATATTATTTCTATTTTACAAATAAGAACAAGAATTTGAACCTGCTCCATATTTTCTGACTCCCAATCCTATAATAATATTAGCAAATCACATCATACAATTGTGCTACTGCCCTGCAAGGGAGTGCCTTCAGAATCTGATATATATATACATGCATAAACTCTTTTGAAAGAAGCAGATTTTTTATTTAGTCCTTTTGAGGTATCATATAATTTCCAATTAAGCTATTTTATGTTTAGAGATGGTCTTTAACATGTTTCCATACCTGTTTTTCTCATCTTAACAAGCATTACTAAAACAGGATTACTGTATTTTATTTCACAACTTGTTAATCTGCCTTGTGATGTTTTTCTTTGTTTTGAAAAGTGTTGAGACAATCTCAGGAAGTGATGAAAAGTTAAGAGATAGTGATGAAAATTTGGAAAGCTCTTAAAAATACTCTCCAATTTTTCAGAACATTCAATAAATTATCTGGGTGCAGCTATTATAATGCTATTACTGGATGTCAGTTAAATAGAAATTAATTCCCCTGTGGGATAATAATTGAGACTATATCATATAGATATTTGAATTAATTATATAACATTCCATTGTGAAAATAACCATGTTAAAGTTAATTTTATATGGAAGCAAAATATATTGGGAGACATCTATTCACTATTTTCCATAAAGTCAACATCATTCTCTTGATTTTTGCAAAAAACAAGTGATAGATTTATAAGACAGTCTGTTCCCAATATTTTATATTGGTATATAAAACTAGTCCTTTATGGGGAAAAATATTTTCAAATGATTGTACAGGTCTTTTTTTTCTTAATTTGAGATAAAAAGCTAGTTATCTTTTTAACAAATCTATATACACTTAAATTTCTAAACATGGAATCAAAGCCAAGCAATTTTTAAATACTTTATTCATAGAGCTATGGTCCTTACATAATATACTGAAAAATTTGAAACAAAAACTAACTTTATATAAATATATGTCTTTTTGCTAACTTAGCTTTCATATGGAATACTTTCTATGCAATAATTTTACCCAAGGATTACATTGGCCTTTGGAAAGTCACTCGTTTACAAGTTATTGCTCTCAAATTGATCTAATCTTCTGAATAATGGCTGAACATGCTGATGATCAATACTTTATTGTTTCCACATCCTAATACACACCATGAATTACATTCAAAATCGTTACCACCAAGCACTGCAGACATAACAATGATATACATGTAATGTTACTGCTCAGCTTGTGGTACTGTTTATGAAACAAGACTTTGCTTGAATGATTTTAATCCAGCACTATTGTAATCCTATTCTATTTACCAGTGGATATACCACTGACAGTTTTCACTCTGGGTCCTATTCAAAGCCAAAAATGGAGACCATTATGATATTAGACTGCTCTAATGTAGTCTAAAAGTTCCGTTCATATAAGTGCTTTTAAGATTAATCACTTTAATATGTATTCAATGGGCAGTGTAAGTTAAGGATAATTAGTGATGTTGTCATAGAATGAAGGGAATAAATTCTAAATGGATCTTAAGGAATATTATATGATTACATGCACTGGCATAATTACTTTGTCTTAAAATAGTCGTATTTCAAGTATCAAGTGTGTATTGTTAATTATCTTTGCTTTTCATCCTCCTACTACCATATTTTAACACTTTTTTAAACATTTTCGTCCTTCTGTTCTGTGATTTTCTTCTTCTTTTTTAGTTTTACTTACACCAAAGCTCTGATCTCTTCTAATCATTCTCTTGTCCACGCTTCACTTGTCAGTCAGTTTCAACATTTGCTTTTCTGATGTGTCTTGTGACAATCAATATTTGACATTGTGAGAGTGCTTCTCGTCACTCACAGTTTGCCAGGATTACGATTCTGATGGAAAAATGGAAATGCTCTCTCTTGGGACACAGCGTGGATATAAAAATAGAAAATAGAAAAATAGAAATCGGAAAATAGTTTTTGTTCATCATAATCCTAATCTTGTTATCTTTAGGTTCCAGTCAGTTCTCTTTAGGTTTCAGCTAGTTCTCGTCCTATAGGCATGCACAGATACTTCAATAACACAGTTGAGTGAAGGTAATAGGCAGCTGCTCATCTGCTTCAATACTGAGTCTGTTCAGCTGATGAGGTTTGTGCTAACCCTCATTTTGGAATGTCTCCTTAGCATTTATCTCACCTCAGAGGAAAACTTCAGGGGGATATATTCCTAAAAAAAATATCTTCCAGATGATTTTTTTAATCTCATTAATGTTAACTACATTGACATATTTCATTTGTAATTGAAGTATTTTTGTAGTACTGGGAATTGAACCCAGGACATTGTACATACTAGGCAAGTATTATACACTGAACTCGGTCTCCAACCCTGAGCTGATTTATTAATGTGTCCAGCATTGGACAATTGGTATACAGGTGAGCATTGAAACATGTCCTCTCCAATAAGAGCTTTACAGAAACTATTATTTCTTGTGGCTAACTGAGAAAATAACACTTTTTCAAGAAAGGAAAACTTGGCTAAACACTATATTGTAAGATAAGGTTTTACTCTGTGGTTTGATTATGAACAAAGTTTAAAAGCTTTGATTGTTTTAAATTTTTAATTGGATAAAGGAACAATGTAGTTTTAATAAAATTTATTTTATTTCAGCATTAGTTCAATAGACTAACCCTAAAGATCATTTGTAAAGAAATATCTTTTACTTTGAAATTTAGTTTAACAACTAGTTCAAATGTGTTTGTGAGCACCTAGTAAATTAAAAAAAAAAAAAATTGGGGGACTGGAGGGATTTCTTAACAGTTAAGGTATTTGCCTACAATGCCAAAGGACCCTGGGTCAATTCCCCAGGCCCCATGTTAGCCAGATGCACAAGGTGACGCATGCATCTGGAATTTGTTTGCAGTGGCTGTAGGCCCTGGCTTGCCCATTCTCCATTCTCCATTCTCTCTCTCCCTCTCTCTCTCTCTCTCTATCTCTTTTTTTTTCTTCCTCTCTCTCTGTCAAATAAATAAATAAAATATTTTTTAAATGATGAGATCATCAAGTACAAAGCTAATAAGGACCAATTATAAGTGAGATACTATGTCCTAAAATGCACAATATTGATTTATGTTACCCACTACTTCCACTGTGTTATAGTTAAATGAGTGTTTTGAATAGGCTATGTAAAAGTAGCAGTGTAATTAAATTAACAGTAAAGTATAAGGTCATTTCCCAAAGTAATATCAGTTTTTATCTCTTTAGACATCACAGTATAAAATAATAGTAATATACAATTCTATTGGCCTACCAATTTTGTAAATATTTTTTAAAATTTTTTGCTTATTTGTATTTATTTATTTGAGAGTGACAGACAGAAAAAGAGGCAGATAGACAAAGAGAGAGCGAGCGAGAGAATGGGAGGGGTCAGGCACTTCAGTCACTGCAAACAAACTCCTGACATGTGCGCCCCCTTGTGCATCTGGCTAACGTTGATCCTGGGGAATTGAGCCCCAAACCCGGGTCCTTAGGCTTCACAGGCAAGCACTTAACAGCTAAGCCATCTCTCCAGCCCAGGCCTACCTATTTTTAATGTTTATTTATTTGAGAGATAGATTGGGTGTGCCAGCGGCTCTGGCTACTGGACGGAACAAATTCCAGATGCATGCATCACCTTGTGCATCTGACTTTATGTGGGTACTGGGAAACTGAACTGGAGTCATTAGTCTTTGCAGGCAAGTGCTTTAACTGCTGAGTAATCTCTCCAACCCCCTAACCATTTATTTTTATTTTTATTTTTTTGTTTATTGTTATTTATTTGAGAGCGACAGGGAGAGAAGGAGGCAGAGAGAGAGAGAGAGAAAGAGAGAGAGAGAGAATGGACACGCCAGGGCCTTCAGCCACTGCAAACGAACTCCAGATGCTTGTGTCCCCTTGTGCATATGGCTAACGTCGGTCCTGGGGAATCGAGCCTTGAACCAGTGTCCATAGGCTTCACAGGCAAGCGCTTAACCGCTAAGCCATCTCTCCAGCCCCCCTAACCATTTTTTAAGAAGTGATTAATACTTGGACATTTCTGGAGTATTTGCACTGTGGTAAATCAAATGTGTTAGAAGGGAAAATTAACTTAAAGGGGCAGAAGATGTAGATAGTGTCAGAAATCTTGCCTAGTACACAGCCTTGGTTCAAACAACAAACAGCAACAATGCATTTAACTCGGTTTTGGAGGTGCTAATACAAGGTCAGGTTTCCACATTCATGCTTTAGACCTCTGGTGAGCTTGATAGAAGGTGATCATGGGAGAGTATATTTTAGACCAAAGTGAGTATGGAGTCAGGAAGGAGAGTGGAAAGAGAGGAGGAAGAGACAGAAAGAGAGAGAGGGAGAGAAGGAGAGAGAGAGAGCGAGGGGGGGGAGGGAGGGAGGGAGGGAGGAAGAGAAAGAGAGAGAGAGAGAGAGAGAAGAGAAAGAGAAAGAGAAAGAGAAAGAGAAAGAGAAAGAGAAAGAGAAAGAGAAAGAGAAAGAGAAAGAGAAAGAGAAAGAGAAAGAGAAAGAGAAAGAGAAAGAGAATAGACATACATTAGGACAGCAAGTTCACTAAGGAGTGAACTTAAACCTTTCTTTCCTTGCCCATTTGCACCACCAGACATGGCATCTTTAACAGGAGACTTTATGGGGGACACCATCTATATTAAAACCATAGCAGCAAGGAATTTTGATCACATATGATTTAAACATTTAGACAGGGTTGATTTCATTTTGCTTCGAGATTTATTTCCTCCTCATAATGAAGAGTGAACAAATATTAGCCTATTTTCAGGAGGATATGATACTGTGCTAAAATTGAGGAACATTTTATATTAATTATATTTGGATTTTTGCCCATGGCTTCTGGTTTATTTTCCTTTCCAAGACAGGTCACAGAAATTCTGATGTCACTTGACCATATTCAAAAAGAAATTCTCTAACCTAACCTGCCTGACCTGGCACTTTAAAACCCGCCTCTTTGGGCTTGAGAGATGGCTTAGCAGTTAAGCGCTTGCCTGTGAAGCCTAAAGACCCCGGTTCGAGGCTCGGTTCCCCAGGTCCCAAGTTAGCCAGATGCACAAGGGGGCGCACGCGTCTGGAGTTCGTTTGCAGAGGCTGGAAGCCCTGGCGCACCCATTCTCTCTCTCTCCCTCTATCTGTCTTTCTCTCTGTGTCTGTTGCTGTCAAATTAAAAAAAATAAAATAAATAAAACCCTCCTCTTTGAAGAAGGGTTTTGCTGCTCAGAAAGCCTCTCAGAGAGATGAAAAATAATTTGATCAGACATACTCTCCTGAGATTCCTGCTAGGTGATCCAGTCTGTTAGCAATAACACTTATCCAATGAAGCACCCATTAAAAACCCCAAATAATAGAGATCCATGTAGCATCTCAAGATCTAAAGAAAGAGATCTTTGGAGAATTATGTGCTCAAAGAGGGCTTAGAATCTCCATGCACATTTCTCAAAACTAATGCTATTTATCTCTTCATTCTCAGCTTCTTGTAATGGCTTTATAATGAACTATTAAATGTTTTGCTGAGTCCTATGAGTCAGTATTGACTATGAGGTACCCTAGCAGGATGATGTCTGGGCCCTCGTTTATAGTCTACCATTCAGTGGCACAGATAAAATCACCTGGGGCTTGACATTGGTATTCAAAGTGTGTGTTGCATGGACATTGCCACCCTTGGCATCTGACACTAGCTCCAGGTAGAAAGTGTCAGAATTTAATTGGGTAGTAGACACCCAGCTGGTATACACCGTCATATTGATTGATTGAGTGAGTGAGTGCTGGTGGGGAGAATTCCAAACACCTTGTGAGGTCACTAAAGTTCTCTGTGTTGACTTTGAAGTAAAAAGAGGGAAGAACAAGATACTTGTGTTTCTCCACAAGAAAGATTCCCTATTTGGTCAGCCATAAGACTGAAACAGAGATTAGAAAAAAAAAAAGTATGCAATTAGTCTGAATTTATTATTAAAGTCAGAAATATAAAAGAAAGAAAGAAAATCTTATGGATTAGATGCATGAAATTGAAGTTTAGGCATCAAAAATTGCCAGATTTACTTTTTCACTAAGAATTGTTTGAAGATTTGAACATGGAGAGAGAGTATTTGGCCATGGTACATTAAAACACCCAAATTTCTTTGTTACCATATGTGTATACTCTGTACTTGCTATGCACCTTGCTAACTGACATGCAAATTTCTCTGCAAAATCATTTAACTGTGATTTTATGTTACTGAATAAAATATGTGGAAATATTTTAATCTGAAGATATGGTGATGGTGTCATTTTTCAAATAGTAATATAGCTTACAAACTGGTACACTTTTCAAAGTTCATCTATAAAAACAGCTGAAATTTAAGAAAGACACGTGCATTGACACACATAGTCACTTCTGCAAAGTTCACATTTGCTAAGGCATAGTATATTGTATTAGCTAAGAAAGAAATCATTGACCACTTTATTTAAAAAATATATTTAAATAGGGGTTGGCAAGATGGTTCAATCAGTAAAGTGCTTATTGTAGATGCATGAGGACTTACATTTGGATCCCCAGTACCCAAGCAAGAGAACAGAGTACTGGTGCCACAGGGACAGTGAGTTAGCTAGTCTAGCCCAGTCAGTGATTCCAGATGCAATGAGACCTTCTCTCTCAATTTTTTTTTAAAGTGCCATTGAGGAAGAAGCCACATGTAAAGTTCTGGCATCCACATGCATACACACACAAATGAAACTTCATGCACTCACACATAGGCATATATATATATGGAGAGTTGGCTCAGCAGTTAATGCACTTCTCTGCAAAGCCTAACAATCTAAGTTTGATTCCTCAGTATCCACCTACAAGCAGATGCACAAAGTGACACATGCATCTGGTGTTTGTCTTCAGTGGCTGGAAGCACTGGCATGCCCATCCTCCTCCTGTCTTCTTGAAAATAAATAAAATATTTAAAAATATAAATGCATACAAAGCCTATTGGATTGAATAAAAGATATCTTTTTAGTAAACCTTATCTGATCATTCTCTAAATTTAAAAATTCTGAATAAATAGACTAAGGGAAGCACATAAATATATTTGTTCCATCTCTATAAGAATATATGTTAATTAATGAACTGAATGAATTTTAATTGAGGCAGGATCTGAATTATCACCATAGATGTTTCATATACTTTAAAGGGAGTAGATTAGATGGTTAAAATCATATTGTTGAATCATATTGTTGAATTCATATTTTTAAAAGTCTATGCTAGTACTAAGTTTATAATACCATATTTTATCATGTTTAATGATGAATCACTTTGAGATATATCTGTGATACTCTCCATTATTTTATACCATAGATATACTTTTGTCCAGTAACATCTACAAGTACCTCTTATTTTTGCCTCAGGATTTACAGATGAATTTGAATCTATTTTACCATAACTGATTTTGTGTTTACTATATTTGATTAAATCCAGAGCCAACACATGTTAAATTTATTTTATTTAAATAAATTAAGCACTAAAAATGAAAATGTGTATTATTCTGCATTGCTCCCTACTCATTTTAATGTTCAAAGCATATAGCTGTTAGGGTCTAAGTCATTACACTCAAGTCATAGTGGGAACCACTGTGAGCAAAGTTGAATAGCTAAGCTTATTCAGATATTTGTTATCATCTTTCAAAATAAAAGAAAATTTTTCTTGTTGTCAAACCTCTATAATCATATCTATTTCTTCTCCAAAAGTAAGATCAGTGCTTGAGCTGGGAAAATGGATCAGTGGTGAAAAGTACTTCCTTGTGAAGCTTGTAGGTCCAAATTCAGTTCCACATCCACCCACACAAGAAATTGAAACTTAAACAATATGTGGCCTGTCAAGGTTACAAGAAGTAAAGTTGAAATTTCCAAGTATGGGCAATGCTGTGCTTGAAGACTAATTCAACCTACAGAATTCAGTTGGTTTCACAAATTTCAGATTCTTGGTGATGTAAAACAACATAAATTTAATTTCTGATTTCTTCTATTAACAATGATTCTGAACCAATATCTTCATAGGCTAAACTCTAGTATTTATAATATGGATTTCTCAGTTCCTTTTGTATACATAGTCCATTTTAATGTTACCATATAAGCTCACGTGTTTCTTTTTAGCTGAATGCTAGCATTTCACTTCATTATTCCTTTTTATAAATTTTATTTTACATTTTTAGTCAGTGAATACAGTCAAGTCGTTACCATTGTTAGCTTCCTCCCTCTCTTCCCCCTCTACAGGGACCCTTCATGTTGGGGTATATGGGTCATGCACTGTGTGGTTAGCCTTTAGTTTCAGGTAGGAGGAAATGTCTCTGTGTGTCATGACCCAATGTGTGGCTCTGACACTCTTTCTGTACCCTCTTGCACAAATTTCCCTGAGCCATGTTGGGTTCATATTAGGTCTGCTTCCATGTTGAGTTCTTGGGTGCCTCTGTGTCTCTGGATATCTGGTTTGGTAGAGGTTGATTGTTCTCTGTGTCTATGTCCTTCACCATTGTGCTGGTTCTGGTTTGCCAAGAAAACAGCATTCTTGCATGTTTTCCCAATTATTCCTAGCTTTACCTGGGGCCCTTTTCAGGTATGATAGGGTGGTTCTCTCCTTAGTATCTGCATCTATCTAACAAATAGAGGCAGATTTTCCAATGTAAAGTAAAGTTAGCACCAAGTAAATGTGATAACTGTTGTTTTTTAGAGAGAGTTTAATGGAGAGCTATTCGTTTTTGGATATGGTTCTGACTTGTTTCCTAGCTCTGGCTATGGGTTCCATTCCACTGAGGAGATCAGTTAGCCAAATCAAAAGCAGTTGGTTTCCCATCATGGCTATGCACCACTATTGCACTTGTATGAGCATCACATCAGGTTGTTTGCTGATAATTAGGTTAGAACATACATTGTCACTCATGTAGCACTTTCTGGCACTAGACACGCTAACTGTCATGAGACTGACTCTCTTCCAGCTTTCAGACATGTCACTCCACGATATATACCAACAGTGTATGATGTCATCAGCAGTAGAGTCTTAGCACTAACCTATGGTGGGTCCTCAAGTGCTTTGACATAAATCTGTCTTCTTTTGGGAGACCTTGTAGATCTCTGTGATCAAAAGCTCATTGTAGATGATAACCACCTGCTGGTACCAGCAGTTACAGGTCAGTGCCCAAGAAGAGAAGGAAGAACAGGATAAATATTATGAAAGTGACATAGAGATGAGAGAGAAGAGGGAGAGAGAGAGAAGCATAAAGAGGAGGAGATAATGCTCAGTTTTTGTCATACCATCTCCAGGACCTTGTAAATCTGGGTGTTCTCTCTAAGGGCCTGGTGGAAGTACAAACATTTGATCCATCTCTTAGGATGTAGAGTTTTATGGTACCATTGGCTTTTGGGTCCAGTTTTGTGCCCCCCCTACTTAACCTCTCCTCTGCCCCCACCCTTCCTATTGTCCAATCCTTGAGATGCTTGGTAGATACATCAGCAACTTGGTTAGATTCAGGTTAGGAGCTGTAGATGAGTGAGACTATGCGGCGATTATCTTTCCGTGATTGGGTGAGTTTACTGAGAATAAACTGTTCCATGTTTGACCATTTTTCTTCAAATTTCATTGTGTCATTTTTCCTTACTGTTGTGTAGAATTCTATCATGTAGATATACCACAACTTAGTTATCCATTCATCTAATGATGGACATCTGGGTTGATTCCAGCTCTTGGCTATTACGATTTGAGCAGCTATAAACATGGTTGAGGAAATCCCGCTGAGCTGAGGCATGGAGCTTTTAGGGTACATGCAAAGTAAGGGAATAACTGGGTCTGTTGGTAACTCTATAGTCAGATTTTTTAGAAGTATCCATATTGCTTTCCAAAGTGGTTGTACCATCTTACATTCCCACCAACAGTGGATGAGTGTTCCTTTTTCTTCACATCCTCACCAGCATTTTATTGCATTTTATTTTTTGATGTTTTCTGTCCTTACTGGGGTAAGGTGGAATCTCATAGTAGTTTTAATTTGCATTTTCCTGATGATTAGGGATGATGAACATTTCCTTAGGTGTGTATGTGCCATTTGTATTTATTCTCTGTGAAATGACTGTGCAGTTCCTTGCCCCATTTTGTGAGTGGGTTGTTTGACTTTTTCTTATTTAGGGTTTTGAGTTTGTAGATTCTGGAAATTAGGCCTCTGTCAATTGAATATTGAACAAATATTTTCGCCTATTCTGTGGGTAATCTATTGTCTCTGCTTATTATATGTTTGTCTGTGAAGAAACTTTTCAGCTTCATCTGATCCCATTGGTTGAGTGATTGCTTAAGATCCTTTGCTACTGGGGTTTTTTTCAGGAAGTATTTTCCCATTCCTAAGTTATAGAATGTTCCTCCTAACTTTTCTTCCAGTAGCAGCCAAGTTTCTGCTGTTTTATTGAGGTCTTTGATCCATTTAGATTTGATTGTTGTGCATGGCGAGATGTTTGGATCAAGTATAAATTTATTTTTGTTGTTGTGGTTGTTTTCTATATTTTTTTTTATTTTTTTGAGAGTGACAGAACAAAAGAAGGGGAGAGAGAGAGAGAATGATTTCACCAGGGCCTTCAACCACTGCAAAAGAACATCAAATACTTACACCACCTTGTGTATCTGGCTTATGTGGGTCCTGGGGAATTGAGCCTCCAACCAGGGTCCTTAGGCTTCACAAGCAAATGCTTAATTGCTAAGCCATCTCTCCAGCCCAAGGTTCAATTTCTTGCATATGGTTATCCAGTTTGTCCAGCACCATTTGTTGAAGATGCTGCCTTTTCTCCAGCCTATACTGTTAGTGCTTTTGTCAAATATCAAGTAGCTGTAGTCACTTGACTCAAAGTCTGGGCCCTCAGTTCTATTCCATTTGCCTATTCTCCTGTTTTGTTTTGTTTTTTTTTTTTTTTTCCAGTATCATACTGTTTTTATTATTATTTGTAATATGGCTTTATATCAGATATGATGATACCTCCAGAGGTGTTTCTTTTGCTGAGTATATGCTTGGATATCTGAGGTCTTCTGCTTTTCCATATGAATTTTGAGATCTATTTTTCTATCTCTGTGAAGAACAATGTTGGGATTTTGAAGGGAATTGCATTAAATCTGTAGATTGCATTTGGAAGGATTACCATTTTCACAATGTTAATTCTGCCTGTCCAGGAGCATGAGAGGTCATTGAATTTTAAGTCCTTCTCAATTTCTTTGTTGAGGGTTTTTATGTTTTCATTGTATAGATCTTTCACTTCTTTGGTTAATGTTAGTCCAAGGTGTTTTTGTTGTTGTTGTTGTTGTTGCTATTGAAAATGGAATAATGCCATTTATTTCTTTCTCTGTATCTTTGTCATTTGCATATAGAAAGGCTACTGAGTTTTGTGCATTGATTTTGTATCCTGCTACTTTGCTGAAGGAGTTTATCACATTTAAGAGTTTTGGAATGGAGGGTCTCTTACATATCGAATCATGTCATCTGTGAATAGCACTAACTTGACTTCTTCCTTTTCAAATTGTATCCCCTTTATTTCTTTCTCCTGTCTTATTGCTTGAGCTAGGATTTCCAGTTCTATATTAGAGAGCAGAGGTGAGACTGGACACCCCTGTCTTGTTCCTGAGCTCAACTGGAATTCCTTCAGTCTCTCTCCATTAAGTATTATTTGGGCTTTAGGAGCTCTTTACATACCCTTTATTGTGTTAAGATATATAGAGACCATGCTGATTCTGTCCAGTGTTTTGATCATGAAGTGATGTTGCATTTTGACAAAGGCCTTTTCTGTGTCTATTGAAATGATCATGTAGTTTTTGTTTAGCCTTGTTTATGTAGTGTATTACAATGACAGATTTCTGTATGTTGAACCACCCCTACATTCCAGGGATGAAGCCTACTTGATCAAGGTGAATAATGGATTTGATGCATTGTTGAATTCAGTTTGCAAGGATTTTGTTCAGGATCTTTGCATCTAAGTTCATCACGGAAATAAGCCTGTAGTTTTCTTGTGGCATGTCTGTATGGTTTTGGTATTAGGGTGATAGTAGCTTCATAGAAGGAGTTGAGGAGCTTTCCTTGATCTCCAATTATGTGACACAGTTTGAGAAAGATTGGTTTCAATTCTTCCGTGAAGGTTTGATAAAATTCAGCTGAGAAGCCATCTGGTTCTGGACTCATCTTTTTGGGGTGGTATTTTTTATCACCTTTCAATTTCAAAGGGTGTGATAGGTTTGTTTAGGATATTAATCTTCTGAGTTTAGCTTTGGTAGATGGTATGTGTCTATGAATTTACTCATTTCCTTTATGTTTTCCTATTTTGTAGAGTAGAAGTTTTTGAAGTAAGACCTGATGATTCTTCCAGTTTCACTTACTTCTGTTGTGATCTCTCCTTTTTCATTTCTAATTTTGTGAATTTGAAGCACCTCTTTTTTTCACTGGATCAAATTGGCCAGGGGTTTGTCAATCTTGTTTATTTCTTACAGTTATCAAGATAAAAATTTGAGGTTGATATATATGGAGTAATCATATGAATTATATAACATAGCTTTACTTGCAATCAGAAAATCCTACCAAGTCATTCTACAAGTCAAATGTCATTTTAAAGAGTCTACATTTGTGGGCTGGAGAGATGGCTTAGTGGTTAAGCGCTTGCCTGTGAAGCCTAAGGACACCGGTTCGAGGCTCGGTTCCCCAGGACCCACGTTAGCCAGATGCACAAGGGGGGGCGCACATGTCTGGAGTTCGTTTGCAGAGGCTGGAAGCCCTGGCGTGCCCATTCTCTCTCTCTCCCTCTATCTGTCTTTCTCTCTGTGTCTGTCACTCTCAAATAAATAAATACATAAATAATTTTTAAAGAAAAGTCTACATTTGTGAGATGTGAAACAAACATTTTCATTGCCTTACTATTAATATTAATTTATAGAACTTATTCCAGTGTACTTTAGTTATTGCTAATGGGTTCTTGTTTCCTAAATAAACCACATTACTTTCCTAATAAAAAGACAAAATCTTTCTTGTAAGCCCTATTATTAACATGCTTTCTCTAAATGAATATTTTATGATTTCAAAAATTATATCAAATATATCATTGACCTTGTCTTTTCAATATTACAATTAAATTCACCAGTTTGAAACACAAGACAAAGTTCACCTTGGTGATAAATTAGTGTTTAGCTTTGGCCCTCTGTACTTCATTAGACATTTCCTCTGACTGAGGATTTCTGACAAATGGGGATTTGTAGTGGAAATGACCTCTCAACTTTATTTATGAAAGCAGCAGTATAACCCAGCAGTGGATCACAGGATGACATATGATTGCTGTTTCCTGAAATAGGTACAGTATAGTGCCATTCAGTGAACCGTGCTCAGTCCAGAAAGTACACAGCCCGGTGCTAAACCATGGCTGGCTGCACGTTCAGGTGGTAAATGGAAATATGACAGGATGAGTTTGCCACAGAAACCTTGGAGTTCGATGAGAAGTGTGCTTATCCACATGAAGAAAATGCATGAAGTGGTTTCTGTAATTTTGCTTTTGTTCTTGTGGTTAGTTATTCAAACAACATTGTCTAGTAGGAAGTATCAACATTGCACCAAAGTATGCTTGCTTACCTTGGAATTGGAAATCTGAAAATGAAAAAAAAAATCCAATTTCATTATTATTTTAAATTATTTGTATAAACAGTGGACAGGCCCCTATGTAGTTTGCATTTCATAATTCATTACTAAATTCATAATTATGTAAGTTGATAAGATCTAGCTTGCAGAATAAATTTATAGGAAGTAAATCCTTTCCTATGAGGTTTTCTGGCTTTTTTATTGGATATTATGGGTTAAATCTAGGGCCTTGTTTATTCAAGCCATGTTCTTTAGATAATGAGGTATATTCTCATGCATTTGTGGAATTTTTTGAAACGTCATACCAATGAAGATAGTTACATGTTAGCTGTTACATAATTTAAAAGACAGATAATGCTAAAAAATAATAAATGTTATAAATGTGACTAATCACTTAGCATTCTGTGGGGTTTTTGTAGTATACAAGGGTTATTTCACTGTTTTATATAAAATTCTGAATTTAATTGCTTCCAAAACTTTGTAGGCTATGTTGCTTTTATTATTAATAAATTTATAATATTAAAAAGATGAACATATTTTCTATCATTTATATTTATAATCAAATATCATCTTATTGAATATTATGATATATTATTAATAATAAGTGCTATCATTTTGTTCTCTTTTCTTATTTGCATTTTCTCTATACTAATCTGTGCCAAACCTAGCTCTTTTTGATGGAGACAGTAAAATTCCACTTCATTTGGCATTAACAGCTATTACCAAAATAAGTGCTGAAAATCAAAAGCATGAATCTAGAATAAAATACCATAACAATAAGTCTTAAAGTCATAGTACTGAAGCAGGCACAAGTGTCTAGATATGCTTTGGAAATATTTCTGATTATATTATGCCATTTAGAATTGAATCTTATCTTTGTAGAATTATCTCTATAATTTTCTTTTTCATTTTTCAAAATACGGTCTTACTCTGTAGTCTCTGGCTGGCCTCCAACTCACATCGATTCTCCTACCTCAGCCTCCTGAGGGCTGGGAAAGCATTTGAGAGCAATGAGATAAAAGGGTAACACATTCACCACACTGGCCTCTCTATGGAAAATTCATTTGTGGTGACAAGTTTCTTTTATTTTGAGGATAAGTTTGCGTAGTATAATAGAAGGAAGATAGAAAAAAAGAAAAGAGAATAAAGCCAAACAAGAAAACACAAAGAATGGCTACTCACAGTGACTTTACTTTGAGGTAACCTCTCCCTCACAATAACTTTCTCTAGTCATATGTGTATTCCCAAAGGAAAGGGTCTGACATACTGGATAAAATTTATTAGTGAAATAATTTGGAGACTGGGAATGCAATATCACATAATGTACAACTTTGGTATTTCTTTTTATAATTTTTAAAATTTATTTATTTGAAAATGACAGAGGGGGAGGGTACAGAGAGAGTGGTCATACCAGGACCTCCAACAACTGGATAGGAACCCCAGATACAGTGTCACCTTGTGCATCTGGCTTATGTTGGTCCTGGAAAATAGAACCTGGGTCCTTTGGCTTTGCAGGCAAGTCTAAGCCATATCTCCAGCCCTGTGTTATTTCTTAAGTGACACATCAAGGTCTTTTTACTTCTTGTCTATCTACTCCAAATATTTATATGTAAATCCACAGAATGTACTCAAGGTTTTTGCTCATGTCCATCATTTATTATGAAAAGTTCATTGAATATTTGTGGCATTAAATTATAAAGTTACATAGAAGAAAAATAATGATAAGATTTCTCAACTTGAAAGAACCAATTAAGTAATTTGTTAAAACATAGTCTATTGTTTTGGTTGTAGGACTATTTTCTTGAATCTCATTACCATTTAATTAAGCTAAATAAACACTGAATATATTCATTATTTCATTAAAAAATCTCCTTCTTAAGTTTATCTTTCATATATTCAGTCTGACTCTTGTTTAAACATCAGAATAGAAAAGAAAAACCCTCATATCTTTGACAGATGGTCTAATGACATATGTAAAGAAATGATTGTAAATATCCATTTAAATATTATATTTTCTGTAGTGTTCTTTCCCTATTTTATTTGTCCTCTGCACCATTGTGTGTATGTCTCTTATAATGTGTGCTATATTCAAATAGTCATAATTGAGCTGGAGGGATGGATTAGTGGTTAAGGTGCTTGCCTTAAAATCCAAAGGACCTTGGTTTGATTTCCCAGAACCCAAATAAGCCAGATGTACAAGTTCGTGCATACATCTGGAGTTCGTGTGCAGTGGCTAGAAGCCCTGGCATGCCCACCCTCTCTCTCTGTCTCTTTCCCACTCTGAAATAAATAAATAAAAATATTTAAAATAATCTTAATTTGTAATAACAAAATCACCAGAGTTAGATTTGCTAAGTGATATGACAGCAATAGTAATACATGACCTTTAGTCATGTGTATATAGATTGAACATTTTGCCTCAGACTTGTCACAAAACCTCTAACAAAAGGCATATACTAGTCAAAAGAAAAATTTCTATTAAACTATGAATACTTTAAACTGACAAATTAATAAGTAAAACCAATTACCATCTAGTATTTGTTGCTTCTAATCATAAAGAAGTGGCATTTGTCTGCAGGAACACAACAAATAACCATAGATGATAGGAGACATCTTTGAGTTAATGTCTTGCCTCAGGCATATAAGCTGTGATAGGCAGGACAGTCCAGCTGAACCCGGAAATTTGTATTATTCACTTACACAGAATACTCAGGTTGCTATTGCTGGGAACCTAGCTATGGTTGAACATATTGGTAATCGTTGTCTGTCTAAGGTTAATGTTCATAACTATAAATTTGTTTTAACTACCCAACTTTTTCGTATGTGAAAGATGCGGCAAGCTGCCATAGATTTTCTTGTACCTCACTCCATCCTGCAAACAGCACAGGTAATCTTCTAAAACCATAACTCTCACCAAAGTACTTTGTTTTACGATTTAGTGGCTTTTTCAGAGCCTGAGGATACATTCTGGAATCCATAGTATTGGATATGGTACTATATATGGTCTGTTCTACATTTCAATCTACATCCTCATCTTTCATTCTTGCCCCTTAATCCAAGATCCATTTAAAGTTACAGTTAAACTCTGCCTAGAAGATATTCTTCATGCTCCCAAAGTTGGATTAATCAACTTGGACATATCTTATGTTAGGAAATATTATTCCTGACAGTATCTCAATTCTTCTGAAGAAGCCATGACAACATATATATATATATTTCTAATACTCTGAGAAATGTTTGTCTTCTCTAAACCCAAATTCTTACAAGTTCAAAAGTTCTTTGAAGACAACTATCTTAGGTTTGCAGCAAGATAGTATTTTGAAGAGAGGCTCTGCACAGTGAGTGGATGTGAGTGAGGTTAAATGGTCAAACTTGGTGGAGAAATTTTATATGATTTAAGGTTTATAAATCCATCAAAACATATCTACCTTTCAAGTTAACTAGATAAGATACTCTGCTCCATCACAAAACACCTATGAATCAATTGTCACTTGGAAAAACTGGGCAGTCATTTGTTGCTGAAACATGGTGGAAAGCATTTAAGAGCAATGAGATAAAAAGGTAACACATTCACCTACGTCCTCATAACAAGGTAGTTTTATCTTTATACATTTTGCTTCACAGAAGACTAATTCAAGGAGCACAGTATTCCTGTCCACATTATACTGACAATAAGAGACTAGATGTGGTTTTTATAAGTTTTGAGCTCTGAGATCCATGGACCTCAGATAAGCTGTGGCACTTGAAAAAGGATAGCTGAGATACTGACCTACCCAACAGGGAACCTGTGACCAGCATATCTATTTGGTCCTGGAGTATGTACTCCATTTGGGCACAATATGATCTATTTACTGCCTATGTATTGGCTGATACTCAGCTATTTGTTATAAAGTAACTAGTAACAGTGAGTAATGTTATAGTTCACTTACATATAAGTCCTTTGTTCTGTGGGAACTCAAGTTACAGACAACATCCAAGTTCTTGACAGTAATGATTGATGTTTTGGTTTAAGTTAGTAGGCTCTTTCCCAACAAATGTTTCAGTCAATGAAAAGGAGAAACCATATTTCTAAAGATAAATTACACTGTTATACTAATAAATTCTTACATAATTAGTCATATTAGTATTATAAGCACAAATCACTATTTATTTTAAAGTAATATTAAATTAATTACAATATAGTTACAAATTAATCCATGAAAATATTTGTAAAAGAATTGAATAGTGATTCAATTTTAAAAGAATGACATTCTAATATGCCTAGTGTAACTCAAATCTTGAAGTCAAACTTTAGTCTCAAGGCTCACTCAATTCTATCACTTTAAACATGACATCCTGTGTCACTAAAATATTTCATAACTTTTATAGGCTCTTCTCTTTAGGCTCATTAAAACATAGTAATAGAATAAAGTTGACTTAAACCTTGATTGTCTATTTTAATGAAGCACTGTAGGTATGTTCCAGTGTACAGATTCAGAGGATGACCCATGGACTGCTTTAAAAGGATGAAATTTAATATACCTGTATCTTCCCCTCATTCATCATGCTGTCACTGGCTTGGGGGCTGTAGAAGGCAAGTTTTCACAGGAAGAAACAATAATGTCTTTCTAAGGATAATGGGAAATTAAGACATGTTGTAATAAAAAGTAACTTTAGCTGGGCATGGTGGTGCATGCCTCTAATTCCAGCACTTGGGAGGCAGAGGTAGAAGGAATCACCATGAGTTTGAGGCCACCCTGAGACTACACAGTGAATTCCATGTCAGTCTGTACTAGAGTGAAGCCCTAGCTCAAAAAAAAAAATAATAATAATAATAATCATTTTAAACTGTATATTTTAAGATTTAATTACAAATAATATGCCAATGAGAATAATTGTGCAGGGATTAAATGATATTTAATATATGTGTTTGAGTATATATACATCAATTTACCTATTCAGATAAATGTATTATCTATTTAGCATATTAAGGAGACTATGAAATACTTTGACTTATGCCAATACACTGCTTAGAAATTAAAATTTGTTTACATTAATTGATATCTCTGACAGATTTAAGTTCTATGATTTTCTTCTTTTAAACTAAAGAAATTTATGATGCCAGGTGTAGTGGCATATGCCTTTAACCTCAGCACTCAGGAGGCAAAGGTAGGAAGATCACTGTGAGTTCAAAGCCACTCTGAGAATACATAGTGAATTCCAGGTCAGCCTGGGCTAGTGAGAGACCCTACCTTGACAAAAAAGAAATTTATCAGTTTTTTTTTTTATTAATGCTGTTAATTTTTTTTTTAATTTTTTTTTGTTTATTTTTACTTATTTGATAGTGACAGAGAGAGAAAGAGGCAGATAGGGAGAGAAGAGAGAGAATGGGCGCGCCAGGGCTTCCAGCCACTGCAAACGAACTCCAGACGCGTGCGCCCCCTTGTGCATCTGGCTAACCTGGGACCTGGGGAATCGAGCCTTGAACCGGGGTCCTTAGGCTTCACAGGCAAGCGCTTAACCGCTAAGCCATCTCTCCAGCCCTGCTGTTAATTTTTTTTAAATGGGAATTTAAACTATGTAAACATGTGCCCAACTCTAAGGTGCTGTTTCCCTCATTCCTTAAAAATGCATATAAAATATATAATTGAGACACTAGAAAAGTCATAAGAACTGATTGAATTATGATGATTCTTTAAAAGTGACACAATCTTTCTGTATAAAAAGCTAATGTGCCAGGCATGGTGGTGCATGCCTTTAATCCCAGCACCTGGGACGCAGAAGTAGGAGGATTGCCTTGAGTGTAAGGCCACCATGAGACTACCTAGTGAATTCCAGGTCAGCCTGGGCCAGAGTGAGACCCTACCTTGAAAAACAAAAAGAAAAAAAAAGTTAATGTTTTATGCGGTAGAAAAATAAAGTGTATAGTCATTAAGCAATGAGATAAAGTTATTTCCTCTTTAAAAATACAAATATTTTAAAAAAATTAAATTAAATTTTAAAAAGTAAACAATGAAAACAATACAAATATTTCCTGAAACATTTGTGAAAAGTAATATTTTATGAAAAGTTAAATTTATGGAGCAACTTAAGGACTTAATTAGGAATTTAGTGATACTTGCATTATCTTTTGAAATGCATTCTTTAAAATATAAAAATTTTCACAAGAAAACTATCAGGACACAAGAGATGTAGTAATCATTTACTGATGGATATCATAATATTTTACTAATTTTATTACTACCTATAGGTGTCGACATGTGTTCCTATATTTTATAAATGTATGCTTATTCTACAAACATGTTTCATGATTATATCTTACTAAGACTATGGTCTTTACTAAATGAGCAAATACATAGAGAAAACCAATGAACTAATAGATGAGTAGAATTTATTGAATCCATGAAAATATTCTCTTCTTTTGACTATATATGTTGTTTACTTACAATTCATATAATATGTTGAGTGAGAATTACATTGTAGTAATATTCAGAAATCTCATGTTTGATTGGTAATTATGGGTGATAATAAACTAGTCAATTTGAATACTAAATATATTAATTTTTAAAATAATTTGGTTGAAAAAAGATACCATATGCCATCTTGATAACTCTGGTATACATTATTCATATAGTAAAAATTCTGCAATCACATGGCCTTTATTATTATACTTAAAAATATTACTTGCCATGGGGTATATCAAAATAAAAAACGTCTTACACATAACATACCTGAGGTTTCAGAAATGTGGTATTTAAAAAAAAATCTTAATATCTGAAGCTCAATGATTTTATACTTTCAAGAAATAAAAGAAAATATATACATATGTATACTACTACAGTGAAGGATCTCCGCTATGTGATTTGATGAAAGTACAATGTAAAATATACTCCCTTGCTTGAGTTTACCAAATATGCAGATTAAGTCTGAGAATTTTATTATGCAGGCTCCATCTTATTTTGGTCCACTTGTTGACACCCATGGGAAAATGCACTCTACTGGGTAGACCCACTGATCTTATAAATTGTAGGGCAAATGCACTTCCTAGAATATTAGCTTTAACATAATTCAACTGTCACTAGTGTTGGGATTATAGATTATAGTATAGATTATAATTATAGTAGGCTAAAATTTAATGTTCATTAAACTTCTTTCCTATGACAATGAGATAGCTTGTACATAAAATTTTCAAATTTTCCTGGCCAAAAGTAAATAAACTCAACAAAATAGAAAAAGATCTTACCATTGAAAAGAAAAGTAAACCCCTTTAGGAAACCAAGAAATTTTCATAGCAAGGAACAAATTTTAGTCCTTATAGATCACTGGCATCCTGAAATGTGAATCAGAAATTCAGAGATCCATCTGGGTCCAACTCAGTGTAGGCAATAATTTTGCCTTATGAATGACTTCTTTCTCCTCTATTCCACTTCTACACTAATGCAAACCAGCAACCTTACATTCATTCCTTATTTCCCCATGCTTCTGCTGCCTCTCCTCTAATCAAAGGACATCAAATATGAAAGAAAATACATTTTCCTTCCTGTAGTATGACTTACAAGGTGTGAGCTACCTGGTTTAAGGGATTTGGCCAGTGTCAAGAACATTGCTCATCTCAGCATTTCTCTCAGCTAAGGTTTTGAGCTCAGTAAGCAATCTTACCAAAGGAATGTGGGACAACATCATTATGGTCAGATTGATACTTTTTTTAAATATGGAAAATCTTGTTCATCATATCAAATTGAATTTAAGAATGATCAAACTTTCTGAAATCAATGGACTATAGGTTATGTAGCTCCTCAATACTAAAGTTTTCATTTTGAAACTTTCATTCCCACTCATTACTCCATGGTTTAAGAAAAATTACCTGAGTTTTCTCTAACAAAGTCCATTCACTAAGTGAGGCCACTTTAGTCATCCATAGGCTGGACACTTGTCCTTGGTAATAAACGTGTCTTGTATGTGCCCCACTCCTTGCCAGAATCTCCAAACATTATTTCTAGTCTCTCCTCATGAGAAGTTCTGCATTAGGAATTCATTACAGACACACACAATGATACAGGCACAACAGTTATGAGATCCATTCTCATTTCCAAATCTACCCCAGTATGCCTCTTAAGGTTCTAAGCACAGTGCTCTTTCTGTGTTGTATAACAGCCCACTTGCTTCCCTTTGATGGGCTCCTTAACCCAATGAATAATTTGATTCTCCTGCCCTGTCATTACGTTTTTCTGCCTTCTTGCTCAATATATCTATTCAAAATTATCTTTTACTACACATGCACGATTACTCACACATGAACCATCTCCTTCTGCTCCCATGATTTTACCAATTTTCTAGCACTGCCTAGGATCCCCTTCTGTGCGTTTCAATTTCCTTATGCATAAAATTTAATGACCTTTTAATCTGTTGCTTAAATGTTCACTTTGTTTCCAATCTTTCTTCCTTGGCAATAGGCAGCAAGCAGCAATTCCTTCACTCTCATTCCAAAGCACCCTATGTGCTCATTTACTTTAATATACAATACTGCACTACTGACAAAGAATTCCAGTTACAGTTTGGTATGGATCTGATAGCTGTCTGTACATAATATATACTGCATATGTGACTGCCAAGTAAAACCTTTTCTTCATATTGTATTCTTGCAAGTGGATTAGAAAAATGATTTTTGAATGATAAATTTTATATAATCTCTAGTGAGTAAAACTTATTACCTTTTCTGAAAGAAATCGCATGAAATGATAGGCTTGTAACCCATGCATTTATGTGCTTGGGATATATTCAAAATCTTGTCAGAAAGATGTCAGAAATCTTATAAATTAGACGAAAGAGCAGGAATATTAAAAGATGTTCTTTTAGAAGTGAATTTTGTTATGATAAATGAAGACGGCACAAATCACCCTTCCTTGTCTATGGAATAACCAAAATTAAGGTTTGTTTGAATTTAAACCCCACTCCAGAAACAAACAAATGGAAGTGTCAAATCTAATTTTGATTACGCTCAGTAATGATCTAGAATGCATGCATATGTGAAGTTTACTCAATGGGGCTCTCTGACAACTCTACGATTCAACTGTGAAATTAGAGTAGCTTGTACATAAAGTGGAATTTCACACATATTGAGCTTGCAGTTGTTTTCTTTCATTGTAGCAATTTGAGATGAGTGTACAATGTTCTTTTCCATGTGTTTATATGAACCTCAATGATCTTAGCAGTAGCAGACACTTGATATATATATTAGTATATCATTAGTGATTCTATCGTAATAACTAACTTCTGACTATGATTACTGTGACCTGAAGGAATTGCAGCGTGAAAGTTTACATAATGCACCAAGGAATATTGCTGCAAGTTCCTGGGATTTAACACATCAAGCCAGGAATTGAAGCCTAGCAACCAGGAATAATCTATTTCTTTCACCCTATTAAAAAAAAAAAACCTGCCAAGTATCAGCCAATGCCAAACTAATGATTGAATTGCTTGAACTATTAAATTGGAAAATAATTTTTATTGGTTCAGAGAACTTCCATTTAGAATGAACATTTCAGTTTCCACATCATTGTACTATATAAATTAGACATGCATGCATATTTTGTATCTATTAAAATATAAATTTATCATCTCATAAGAGAACAAAGGTTGCTTCCATAAAATTCAGTATCATGACAGATTTTCTTTATGCTCACATTCAATTTGCATGTACAAAGTGTATAGAATCTAATCTGAGAGTGAAATTAATGCTTTTGTTGCCTAAGTCTTAGAAAAAAAACAGTAAATCAATTTACATACATTCAATCTCACATGTGAAACAAAAAAATACTGATTCATATAACATGTGATAATATTTTTAATTATATATGTATAATCATATATATATGTATATATATATATATATATATATATATATATATATATATAAATTATAACAGGTTATACATTTTATCCCCTCACCCTGACTCCTGTTACCCTGAGAGCCCTCCTCTATTGGCTTGTGGTAATCACTGTGAGGTCATGATGACCTCAGTTGGAAAAAAATATAAATATAATTAATGTGTTAATATTCAAAGTGAATATTCAGTAAATATAAGTTATTATTGCAAAAGCATAGTTGCCAACAAAGTGTGTGTGTGTGTGTGTGTGTGCTATTGTTCTGCAAAACATATCTTGAGTAACACATTTCTACTATAGCAGACAAAATTTGGAGTCAGAACACAGTTTTAAGATATAGAAGAAATATTGTTCTCATTTTTTTTTTCATTTTTGCTTTTTAAACATCATAGGACACATGGTGAAGTCGTCCCACATTATCCTCATAGGCTCAGTTCTGGGAAACATGAATGCAAAATTATACAAAAATACTTCAATTGCAGTTTCCTTGGTTTACTGATCTATACAGTATGGTGATTCTTCTCAAGCTCACGTATATGAAAGGAAGATGTTTGATGAGGTCATCATTTACAAAGTCCTTCTCTTTCTTGCTACACACACACACACACACACACACACACGCACACACACACACAACTACATTTATTTCAAGATAACTGATAAGCTAAAGTTTTGTCCCATCGACATCATAGCCAGTGTGTACTAGCTATAAAATAGATAAATCTGATATGAATGAGCGAATACATCTTGAATGTTTAATAGCATGTCTTTAGCTAGATCGATATTTTTCTTTTAATTTATAGTGAATATATATGTACTTACTTGCAGTTTGGGAAGGATGAGAATCCAAGACTTAGAGAAAAACATGCAGTGAAAAATCTATTGATAAGGGGAGAATGGTTCTCACTTATGGTCCAATCCCCTCTTAAGGGTCCTATCTCTAAACACTTCTGCATTGACAATTAAGTTTTCAACTCATCAACTTTGATGGATGATTTCAAGCCACAGCAAGGTCATCCACATTTTACCACACTGTATTCTAATTTAAACTCTTAAAGGGAAGATAATTATGAACTGCCCGTATGTTTAGAAAAATTTTCTTGGAGGAAGGAGTAAGAGGATCACCATGAGCTTGAGGCCACCTTGAGATTACATAGTGAATTCCAGATCAGCTTAGGCTATCTTGATCCCCACCAACCCCCGCAAAAAAAAGAAAAATTTTCTCATGCACTCCAAATGTATTGTATTTAAAGTGTTATTGTTATAAAGCCATAATATTATTCCTTCTTGCTTTTACACCACTGTGCAACACACTATCCAGATTTTCTAAGAACAAATGGAAGCATAAGCTATAATTTTTTTTTTTCTGATCTTAGGCAACCATGAGTCTATTTTTCTGTGTCTGTTTGTTTACCTATTTGAAACTTTATATATCAACAGAATACAAAAAGTGATATTTTGGGCCTGGTTGATTTTACCTGGTGTCGTAGTCAGCTTCCGTTGCTGGAACAAATTTCCAAACCAGGCACAGTTATGGAAAGAAGGAATTTGTTGATTAAGAGTAAGGGGAAGTTTCATAATGGCAGAAGAGGCTGACCCACTTTCACAGGTCCACACAGAGAGAAAAGTCACCACCACTAACACGAGCAAACACACTACAGGGATGCCACCACAGCAGAGCTCAAGCACTGGGCATATCTTTTCTGCTGGAAACAGATCTATTCCCTAACACACCTTGGGGCTGGACCTTAGGATCCATCCACAGGGACACAGCCTCCAGCCAGATGGCTGGAGATATAAATTACAAGTTTTAATAAAACTCCTGGATCTATTGGGAGGCATCCACTCAAACCAACACATTCTACCCATGGCCCCCAATAAACTCATAACCCTTTCACATCGTAAATTGCTTTTAGTCCAATTTCAAAGGGCCCATAGTCTTTACCAATTTTAAGATTGCTCCAAAGTCTAAAACTCATCTGAGATGTAATACGGTCCCTTAACTATGAGTCCTCTAAAATCAAAACAAGTTATATACTTTCAACATTTAAAGGCTGTTGCAGGCAGGTTCACATTGCTGGCAGAAATCACCCAACCAAGAGCAGCTTGGGAAGGAAAAAAAAATTTTTTGGCTTATGGACTCAAGGGGAAGCTCCATGATGGGAGGGGGAATGACAGCAGAGAATGGATATCAACCTCCTCACCATCATTGGGTAGACAAGAGCAACAGGAGAGTGTTCCAAAAACTAGCTAAGGGACACTGGTATAATACCCATAAGTCTACCCCAAACAAAACTTTGCCTCCAGGAGCTATTAATTCCAAATTCTCCATTATCTGGGAACTTAGCATTCAGAACACCCAATTTTATGGGAGATACCTGATTCAAACCACAACATTCCACCCCTGGTCCCCATAAACTAATAACCATAAGTGATATAAAATGCAATGCATTCAGTCCGACTTTAAAAGTCCCCATTAGTTTTCATCAATGCTAATAATGTTCAAATATCTCCATAATCTATTAAAATTTTTTTGTTCATTTTTTATTTATTTATTTGAGAGCAACAGACACAGAAAGAAAGGCAGATAGATAAAGTGGGGGGGGGGAGAATTGGTGTGCCAGGGCCTGCAGCCACTGCAAATGAACTCCAGATGTTTGCGCCCCCTTGTGCATCTGGCTAACATGGGTCCTGGGGAATCGAGCCTCTAATTGGGGTCTTTAGGCTTCACAGGCAAGCGCTTAACTGCTAAGGCCCTCTAAGGTCTTTTAACTGAGTCATAATACCAAAAACGTCCCCCTCCAAAACCAATAATGCCACAGAATAAATACTCACACTGCAAAAGATGGCACTGGGCATAGCAAAGAAATATTCAGTCAATACAACATTTAAAACAACCAAGACAAACATCAAACTCTGTACTTCCAAGTCCAACAACTCTAGTCAGTGACGAATCTCCAAACCTGATAATTGTAACCATCAACAAGTCTCTGGAGTTCCAATTCTGCCTCTCCAGCTAAGATACTCATAGTCCTGGAAAACTTCACCTGGGGCCAGAAGCTCCCCTGAGCAGCCATCTCATAGTCCTAGTAACTCTACGGGGTTTCCATGTCCATGGCTCCCATTGGGTCTCCATGCAGGCAATCCAGCAAACTTGTTTCACACTGCCCATGGTGATTTCCAAAGCACAAGACCATGTTGCAAATTTAATAACCATGTCTTTCCTGCATTTCTTATACTCCCTAATACTGGTGGCATACCAATTTCTTAATTCAAGGGGAAAATAAGCAGACTTTGAAGAACAGGATGTTCCTTCAGCATTCAGGCCCTATTAAAAGAGTCTACATTCTTCCTGTGGCCCCAGTGCAAGTCAGATGGCCCAATCTTAAAGGTTATAATCTCTCATATATTTGCAACTGAATGGCCAGAAGTTTTAGTCCAAAGATTTCATTTCTGTGTCATATCCCTCTGCTCACATCAATCTGTTTCTATGCAGACCAGTCCTGCACAAGTTCTCAGGGCATGGATATAACAGCAAACTTCTACCCAGTCCAAGCAAAGCTCCTTCTCACCCTCACAAGACAATCCTCACAGTCCATAGTCCTTTCTGCATTCATGTCTTTCAACTCTGACAAGAATAGTCCATCAAGCTGTACTTACAACACTATAAGGCATCTCTTAGGACAAGGTTTCAAATCCTTCCGTATTCCTCTTGAAAATCAACTTCAAAAGGCCAAAGCCACACAGTCAGGTGTCTATCAGCAATCTCACTCCTCTGGTACCAATATTACTGTTTCAGTCCTGTTCAAATTGCTGGTAGAAAAAAAAAAACAAACAAACAATTGCAGCATGTTGGGGGGGGGGAGGCTTATTTTACCTTATGGGCTCAAGGAGAACCTCCATCATGTCACGGGAAAACACAGCATGAGCAGAGACTTCACCTCCTCATCAACATCAAGTGGACCAAAGCAACAGGTTAGTATGCCCAAAACTGACAATGGCAAACTGGCTATAATACTCATAAGCACATCACAAAACTATACTCTGTCTCCAGGAGGAATGAATTCCCAAATCTTCATCAGCTGGGGACCTAGCATTCAGAACACCAACTGCTATAAAGCATAACAAAGAGAAACTGGACAAATGCAAGCTCAATAACCATAAAGCAAACATCAAACATCTGCAGTTCAAGTCCAATATCATAACCAGTGACCAGTGAGGAGTTTATGGCTTTTATAATTGCATTCCTCCAGCTGGGCCGAATAGCCAGCGAAAATTTCCATCCCTAGCCAACAGTGTACCATAGTAGCTCTTGCACAGTCCTTGTATACCTAAACATCCTTGGATAAGCACTGCAATCCATGGTCCATCTCCCAATTTCTTTGCCAGCCTTTCAGGGTCATTGTGCCTTGCCACATGCCATGTCTCAGCAGGGGCTTTTGGAACCGTGTGTACTTCATGACCCACTCCACATATTTTTCATGCTTCTGAAATAAAAACAGGTGTGCAGGACACAACCATATTCTTATTTCAGCAAGGAAATAAATTGTGACCTTTAATAAATGCTTCCTTTTGTCATATCACCTTTCAAAACAGTTTGCATTCCTATCATTCAGTCTTTTTTTTTTAATTTAATTTATTAGTTTTCATTTCAGTGAATACAGGCAGTTTGGTACCATTATTTAGGCTCATCTGTGATCTACCCCCTCCCATTAGACCCTCCTTGTTAATGAAAATGGGTCGTGCATTGTGGAGATAGCCCCCAGTTATTAGTATGATAAATGTCTCTGCAAATCATGACCCAACATGTAACTCTGACATTCTTTCCGCCCCCTCATCCGCAAGATTTCCCTGAGCCATGTTGGGTTCATTTTTGGTCTGCTTCAGTGCTGAGGTGTTGGGGACCTCTGAGGCTTTGGCTCTGATTTGGTAGGAGTTGATTTTTCTCTGCGTTGATCTCCTTCCCCTTTGTGCTGGTATCCAGTTCACAGGAAAACATCACCCTTGCTTATTTCACCAGTTGTCCTTAGTTTCAGTTGGGCCCCTTTTGAGGTATGTTGGGGCAGCTATCTTCTTAGGATCTGCATCTATCTGGAAAAGAGAAGCAGATTCTCCAACGGAGAGTAAGTTAGCACCCGGAAAATTGAGATAACACTTACTTTTTTGATAGACAGTTTGATAGGTGTAGGCCCTCTTATACCCCGGGATTGATGGTAGCTTGATATTGTAGAGTGGGCTTGTGTTTGGGTATGGTTCTGATTTGTTTCCCAGCTCCAGCTAAGGATCTAGTACCACTGAGTGGATCAGTTAGCCAAATCAAGAGCAATTGATTCCTCACCATGGCTGTGTACCACTATTGCACTTGTGTGGGAATCACATCCGGTTATTTGTTGCTAATTAGGTTAAACAATGTGTTGCTTGGACAGATCTTGGTCATTTCCCCCAGTCGCCTATGTAGCGCCTTCTGGCACTAGACACGCTGACTGTCTGGGGACTGACTCTCTCCTGGCTTCCAGCCATGTCATTCCATTTTACGCGTCAGCTGTGTATGGAGTCTTCAGCAATAGGGTCTTATCACTGGCCTTTGGTGGATCATCAAGTACTCTGACAGAAGACTGTCATTGTTTTGGGAAACCTTGTAGGTTTCTCTGATCAAAAGCTCATTGTGGATGGTAGGCCCAAGCTGGAAGTGGGGGTTACAGGTCAGTGTCCACTAAGAAACTGAGGAAAAAGATAACTAATATACAAGAGTTAGAAGGAGAGAGATAGAGGGGAGAGGGGGAGAGGGAGGGAGGGAAGATGTAGGAGATTTAGGTCAGTCTTGATCCTACCCTCTCCAGTGTCTTGTGGTTCAGGTGTTTCCTGTAAGGGTCTAGTGAAGGTTCAGCCATTTGGTCTGTCTTTTAGGAAGTAGAATTTTATGGTACCATTGCCGTTTGGGTCCAGATTACTGTTTTCCACTCTTTGATTCCCTCCCCGCCCTCCCATCCATCTTATTGTCTAGTCCATGAGGTGCTTGCTGGGTATGTAAGGCATCTTGGGCAGACTCAGTTTAGGTGTGGCAGATGAGTGAGACTATGTGTCGATTTTTTTTTCTGTGATTGGGGAGGTTAGCTGAGAATGATCTGATCCAGGTTCAACCATTTTTCCTCAAATTTCTTTATGTCGTTTTTTCTTACTGCCGTATAGAATTCCATTGCGTAGATATAGCACATCTTTGTTATCCATTCTTCTAATGATGGACATCTGGGTTGATTCCAGCTTTTAGCTATTACAAATTGAGCTGCTACAAACATGGTTGAGCAAATCTCTCTGGCTTTTGGTTTGAAGGTTTTAGGGTACATGCCCAGCAATGGTATAACTGGGTCTGTTGGTATTTCTATAGTCAGCTTTTTCAGGAGTCTCCATATTGCTTTCCAAAGTGGTTGTACCATCTTGCATTCCCACCAACAGTGAATGAGTGTCCCTGCTTCTCCACATCCTCGCCAGCATTTATTTTCATTTGACCTTTTGATGTTGGCCATCCTTATTGGGGTAAGGTGGAATCTCATCGCTGTTTTAATTTGCATTTCTCTGATGATTAGGGATGATGAACATTTTCTTAGGTGTGTGTTTGCCATTTGTATTTCTTCCTCTGTGAATTGCCTGTTTAACTCTGTGCCCCATTTTGTGAGTGGGGTATTTGTCTTCTTATTGTTTAGACTTTTGAGTTCTTTGTAAATTCTAGAGATAAGGCCTCTATCAGTTGGATAACCTACAAATATTTTCTCCCATTCTGTGGGTATTCTATTGGCTTTGCTTATTATATGCTTGTCTGTAAAGAAACTCTTCAGCTTCATATGATCCCAATGATTGAGTGACTGTTTAAGAACTTGAGCCACTGGGGTTTTATTCAGGAAGTCTTTTTCCATTCCTATATCATGGAAGGTACTTACTAAATTTTCTTCCAGTAGTTTTCGAGTTTCTGGTCTTATGTTGAGGTCTTTGATCCATTTGGATTTGAGTGTTGTGCATGGTGAAATGTGTGGATCAAGTTTTAGTTTCCTGCATGTGGTTATCCAGTTTGTCCAGCACCATTTGTTGAAGATGCTATTTTTTTTCCAGTCTATTTTGTTTGGGCCTTTGTCGAATATCAAGTAGCTATAGTTGCTTGGCCCAAAATCCGGGACCTCAAGTCTATTCCATTGGTCTATACTCCTGTTTTTATGCCAGTACCATGCTGTTTTTATTACTATGGCTTTGTAGTATAACTTTATATCGGGTATGGTGATGCCACCAGAGGTATTTCTTTTGCTGAGGATATGTTTGGATATGTGAGGCCTTCTGCCTTTCCATATGAAATTTGAGATCATTTTTTCTATGTCTGTGAAGAACACTGTAGGGATTTTAATTGGAATTGCGTTAAATCTATATATTGCCTTTGGTAAGATTGTCATCTTCACAATGTTAATTCTGCCTATCCAGGAGCATGGGAGGTCTTTCCATTGTTTCAAGTCCTCCTCAATTTCTTTTTTGAGAGTTTTTATATTTTCGTTGTATAGATCTTTTACTTCCTTGGTTAACGTTATTCCAAGGTATTTTATTTTATTTTTTGCTATTGAAAATGGGACTATGTCCTTTATTTCTTTTTCTGTGTCTTTGTCATTTGCATACAGATATGCTTCCAATTTTTGTGCATTGATTTTGTATCCTGCTACTTTGCTATAGGAGTTAATCACCTTCAGGAGTTTTGGGATGGAGTCTCTCGGGTCTCTTACATATACAATCATGTCATCGGCGAATAGCGCTAACTTAACTTCTTCCTTTCCAAATTGTATCCCTTTTATTTCCTTCTCCTGCCTTATTGCTTGGGCTAGGACTTCCAGAACTATATTGAAAAGCAGAGGTGAGAGAGGACATCCCTGTCTTGTTCCTGATCTCAATGGGAATTCCTCCAGTCTCTCTCCATTAAGTATTATTTGGGCCTTTGGAGCTTTGTATATTGCCTTTATTATGTTAAGATGTGAACCAGCCATGCCGATTCTCTCCAATGTTTTGATCATGAAGTGATATTGTATCTTGTCGAAGGCCTTTTCTGCATCTATCGAAATGATCATGTGATTTTTATGTTTAAGCTTGTTTATGTGGTGTATTACATTGACAGATTTTCGTATGTTGAACCACCCTTGTGTTCCTGGGATAAATCCCACATGGTCAAGGTGGATAATGCTTTTGATGTGTTGTTGGATTCGGTTTGTGAGAATTTTGTTGAGGATCTTTGTGTCTATGTTTATTAGGGAAATAGGTCGATAGTTTTCTTTTCTTGTGGCATCCATCTCCTCCACATTTTCCAGTTTTGTGGAGTAGAGGTTTTTGAAATAAGTCCTGATGATTCTGCCGATTTCACTGATGTCTGTTGTGATCTCTCCTTTTTCATTTTGAATTTTGTTAATTTGGAGTCTTTCTTTTTTTTGCTTGATCAAATTGGACAGAGGTTTGTCAATCTTGTTTATTTTTTCAAAGAACCAGCTCTTTGTTTTGTCAATTGCCTTAATTGTTTCCTTGGTTTCCAATTCATTAATTTCTGCTCTGATTTTAATTATTTCTTTCCTTCTGGAGCTCTTTGGGTTGGATTTTTCTTGTTTTTCCAATGCCTTTAGGTGGATGGTTAGGCTATTGATTTGGGATCTTTCTGTCTTTCTTATGAAGGCATTGAGTGCTATGAATTTTCCCCTGAGGACTGCCTTCATTGTGTCCCACAAGTTTTGGTATGATGTGTTCTCATTGTCATTCAATTCCAGGAATTTTGCAATTTCATTTTTTATTTCATCCACTATCCATTTATTGTTTAAGAGTGTGCTATTCAGTTTCCAGTTGCCGTTGGGGCTCTTGTTGGTTTTTTTGTTGTTGATTTCTAGGACTATAGCATTATGATCTGATACATGGAGGGAATTATGTCGATTTTCCTAAATATGTGGAGGCTATCTTTGTGACTCAGTATGTGGTCTATTTTAGAGAATGTTCCATGGGCTGCTGAGAAGAATGTGTAGTCTGTGGATTTGGGATGGAAAGTTCTGTAGATGTCTGTTAGGTCTAAGTGCTCTATGGTTTTGTTGAGCTCTCTTACTTCCCTGTTGAGCTTCTGTTTGGATGATCTGTCTATTACTGATAATGGTGTGTTAAAGTCCCCAGCTATGATGGTGTTGGTGGTTATTTCTGTTTTATTGTCAAGTAGGTTGTGTTTTATGAACTGCGGTGCCCCTGTGTTTGGTGCATACAGATTTATGATTGTAATATCCTCTTGATGGATTGTTCCCTTTACAAGTAGGAAGTAGCCTTCTTTGTCTTTTTTGATTGTTTTTGGTTTGAAGTCAACTTTATCTGATATTAATATAGCTATACCTGCTTGTTTCTTATTCCCATTTGCTTGGAATATTGTTTTCCACCCTTTCACCCTGAGGAGGTTTCTGTCTTTAGTGGTAAGGTGGGTTTCTTGAAGGCAGCAGATTGAGGGGTCTAATTTTTTGATCCACCCTGTTAGCCTGTGTCTCTTGATGGGTGAATTAAGGCCATTAATGTTTAGGGTGATGACTGTGAGATTTGATTTGATCCCTGTCATGTTGTGGTGGTAGAGGTGTGTTGGCATTTTCATGGGATTTAATTTTTTTTTTTTCTATCTACTCTGGGTTTGGTTGCTGTGATCTTCTTCTTGTAGGCATTTGTGTTTGGTTATTTGTTTCTTCTCTGCAGAGAATTTCCTGGAGTACTTTCTGTAGGTTTGGTTTTGTGTTCATATAATTGTAAAGCTGAGTTTTGTCATGGAAAGTTTTCCTTTCACCATCTATTATAAGGGAGACTTTTGCCAGGTTTAGTAGTTTGGGTTGAAAGCTATAGTTTCTTAGAGTTTGGAGAGTTTCATTCCAGGCCCTTCTAGCTTTCAGGGTTTCCATTGAGAAGTCTGAAGTAATTCTGATGGGGTTTCCTTTGAAAGTGGTGTGCTGTTTTTCCCTAGCTGCTTTTAGGATTTTTTCCTTGGTGTCAATGTTTAGAGTCTTAATGATAATATGCCTTGGGGAGTTTCTCCTTTGGTCTAGTTGGTTAGGAGTTCTGTTTGCTTCTTGAATCTTGATGGGCCTTTCTTTTAAGAGACGGGGGAAGTTTTCTTCAATTATTGTGTTAAATAGGTTCTCCATGCCTTTGGTCTGAAATCCTTCTCCTTCTGGTATTCCAATGATTCTGATATTAGGACGTTTAAGTGTATCCCACAATTCTCTCATGTTCTGTTCACAGGAACTTTTGAACTTACTGAAATTTTTGGACTCTCGAACTGTTTCTTCCATCCTGTCTTCCAGATCAGAATTTCTATCTTCCACTTTGCTGACTCTATTCTTGAGAGCCTCTAGTGAGTTTTGGACTTGTTCAATTAAGTTTACATTTTCTACTACTTTCTTATGTATCACTTCCATCTTTTTGTGCAGCTCCCTTTTTGTCTCATTTTCTGATTTTCTTGCTGATTCTTAGAAATCATCCTGGCATTTCTTTATGTTTTCATTTAGTGTGGCCAGCTGATTTTTAAGGTCCTCTTTTTTTTCACTCTCCCTCAACTTTCTTAGCTCTCTTTGAATTCCTTCCAGTGTCTTATCATATTGCTCTAGCTTAGTGATGGTAGCATCCATACGATTATCTATCCTTTGTAGCTTTCCTGTCAGTTCTAGCAGTAGTTTGGTCAGGGTTGCATTGTTCATTGCTTCCACTTGATGTTCTGAATCTAAACACTCTTCTATGTTTTGGTTAGTTGTGATCCTTGTTGGACTGGGTGATCTATCTGGATTTTCTTCCATTTTATTTTTTGTGTTATTTCTTTTGCGCTGTGGTCTACCTATGTCATTGTATGGGCAGGTAGGTCGGTGGAGCAGCCTGGGATCTAGCTTAATGCGAATCCAAGGCAGCCTGGGGCAATTGTAAGCAACCTGGGTTTTTGCTCAGTCTTGCTAAAGCCGCCTACCTATAGCCTGGCAGGGGCACCAAAGTTGCCTGAATTCTCACCCAGTAATGCACCTAAGCTGCCTGCCTTTTTGAGCTTGAAAGGGGACTGTGGTAGCAAGCCCTGAAGGTGCCTAGATTCTGGCTGGGTACACTGGGGGCTGTAAACAGTCTGTGCTCTTCCACCTCAGGGGAGTGGGGGCTGGGTGACGATGTACAGGTAGGGGATGGCAGCTGCGCTGGTGCTAGTGACCCAGTGTGGACTTATATGGCTCGTGCTGTGGGGTGGGCCCGCTGCACATGCAATTGTAGTGCAGAGGCAGATGATGTGGGTACGTAATCAGGACACAGCAGAAGCTGACCGGCGTCAAGTGATGTGAGCACAGCAGCAGGGGATCTGGCAGCCACCTATTCATGGCAGGGGTGGCCCCCACAGGCCTGCGAACCGAGCACCACGTGGCTGGTCTACTCGCAGGATCAAAGAACAAGGGCGAGGTAGGAGGTCTCAGCTTCAGTGCAGCAGGGTGGCAGGCGTGACTGGTGGGTGCCCGATCAGAGCACAGCCACGCGGGATGTGCAGAGGGTGTGTGGGTGGGTGGGCAGAAGGGGGTCGGGGTATGGAGCGAGTGGGGCACGCGGCGGGGAGGGGGTTGGGTTGCGCCGGGCCGGGGCACCGGGCAATCAGGGTGGGGTGTGCGGGAGGTGGCAGGGCTCAGGGGGCGCGGGGTGGGGTGCCCTGGAGGGGTGCGGGGGTGTGGGGCGCACTGATCAGTTAGGGGACAAGGGGCGCGCTGTTGGTGCGGGGGGGGTGCGCATGCAGGGGGGGTGTGCGGGACGCGGCAGGGTGCAGGGCACCTGGGGGGTGCGAGGGGGAGCTCGGGGCACGCGGGGGGTCACGGGGTGCGCAGGGGGGCGCGGAGGAGCTTGCGGGAGGCGCGGGGGGCTAGGGGCACAGGGCACGTGGGGGGTGCGCAGGGTGCGCATGGGGGGAGGGGGTGCGGGGCACACCGGGGTGTGGGTTGCCAAGGGACACCGCAGGGTGCTCTGGACACGCGGGGGGTCGGGGCTTGCGGGGGGTGAGGGGGTCACGCGTGGGGCGTGGGACGTGGAGGGGGGGCGGGGTAGAGGCACTCTGGGGCGCAGGACGCGTGGGGGTGGGGCACAGGGGGCACGGGGCACGCCTGGGCACGCAGGGGCTCCCCGGCCGCCTGTGGCGGGGGGACGAGGGGCCTGCGGGGTGGGGCGCAGGGGGGGCAGGGAGCGCTTCAGGGAGCACTGGGCTCAGGGCGCAGATGCTCCAGGGCGCGTGGGGGTGGGGGCGCAGAGCGCGTGGGGAGGCTGGACGGCTAGGAGGGGGGGGCTGAAGCCGCGGGGTGCTCTGGACTGGAGGGGAGGGGCGGGTCGTGCGGGGAGGGGGTCAAGGGGGTCGCGGGTCTTGCAGGGGGTGTGGAGCACGCTGAGGTAAGATGGAGCGTGGGACGCTGGGGGACCTGCAGGACACCGCAGGGCACTCTGGATGCGCGGCGGGGGTGGGGTGCACGGGGGGTGGGGGGCTCGAGGAGCGCGGGGGTGGGGCTCGGGGGTCTCGGGGCACGCGGGGGACGCGGGGCACACCTGGGCGCCTGGGCGCGGGACGCTCAGGGGCGCTTGGAGCACGCCTGCCGTGAGTGGGTAGGGAGCGTTGGGCGCGTGGGGGGAGGCGGGGGCGGGGCGCTTGGGGGGGCTCCAGGCGCGTGGGGGTGGGGCGCGGGGGTCTTGGGGCGCACGGGTGCGGGGCACACCTGGGCGCCCGGGGCGTGGGGCGCTTGGGGCGCACCTGCTGAGTGTGGATAGGGAGTGTGGGTCGCACGGGGGGGGGAGGGGTCGCGCGGGGGTTGGGGCGGGTAGGGCAGGGGTGTCTCGAGGCGCGCGGGGGTGGGGCGCGGGGGGTCTGGTGCTTGGGGGTGCGGGGCAGGCCTGGTTGCCCCGGGCGCGGGAAGCTTAGGTTCACTCCGGCTGCGCCTCTGCGTGTGGATAGGGAGCGTGGGGCGCGCTGGGGGGGAGGGGCGCGCTTAGGGGGGGCGGGGGTGCGCGGGTGTCACGCGCAGGGGTTGTGGGGCGCGCGCGGGTCGCCGGGCCGCGTGGGGCTTGGTGCGCACGGGGCGCCGGGCCGCGCCCAATGCGGCGATTCGCGGCGGGCGGGGTGGCGGGGCGTGGGTTGCGGGGGTGTGTGCTTCCCTCTTTTACCCCGATCTGTGCCCTCCCTCTTCAAAAAGTTCCTAATTTCCCTTGAATACTTACCTTTTTTTCCCCTTGTTGTTTGTAGTGCAGCTAGGCGGTCACCATCTTGACCGGAAGTCCCTATCATTCAGTCTTTCTGGTGCAGAATCACCTCAGGCTTTATCTCCATTCTTTTAATACAAATGAGTTGGGCCATCTTCCTTAAGATTGTTAATGTGTTTGACAATAGCACCTTCAGTAACCTAAAACCAATCTCCATGCAAGTAAATTTTAAACTTGTTAGAGTTTTTCCAGTGTTAAATCTTATATCCCTCATTCCCATATCCTTAGATAAGCACATCCGTCTATTACAAATTCAATCTTGATCAAACAGTCTGTGCATGAGCAGCAGAATATAGCAAGCCCTTATGCCAGTAGCCCAGTTCAACAATGTCCTCTTCAGTCTTTCTTTCCCCTGAACCTGAAAAAGTTCATAATCTATGCCTCCAAATACGATTCTCTCTGCATGTAACATTTTCAAACACTCATCAGAATAGTCTATAATGCTGGTTTACCACTCCAGAAGGTGTATTCATTTTCAAGCACCAAGTTTCTCATTACTCCTGCACACAAGTTCTGAAAGACCAAAACTCACATGGTCAGATTCATTTTGGCAACTCCCCACAGTCTAGTACCAATTGTGTAGTAGATATCTTGAAGTCACTGGGCTGAATGTCCAAACCTGGCACAGTTATGGGAAGAAGGAATTTATTGACAATTACAGACAGATGGGAAGTTCCATAATGATGAGAAGCTGGCCCACTTTCACAGGTAGACACAAGGAGAAATACCATTACCATTGCCATCAGTACAAGCAAGCATATCAAAAGGACCCCAAACACTGGGCTTATCTTTTTTCCTAAAAACAAATGTGCTCCCAAACACACCCTGGCGCTGAACCCTCAGATCCACCCACTGTGACACCTCCTCCAACCAGGTGGCTGGAGACCTAAATGACCCTGTGGATTTTACCATTTTTCTGTTCCCTTGTCCACAATGTGCCCTGAGCCTTGGTGGGAGTGTTGTAAGTCAACGGTTGTGCTGTGTCCTCCACACCCACTGGGTTTCTCCTTTGATGAATTTTGTGTACCCTCCATGTCTATCTCCATCTCCCTGGAGCCAGTTATCATGATACCACTGAGAGCAGCATTCATGTTTAAATTGCCGCTTCCTTCACTTCCTCTGTGATGCCTCCTGGGCCCTAACAAATATGTTATGGGTGGCTATCTTTTCTTGTCACATTGATATGGGTTCTTCCCAGATCTATAAAGCAGAGCAGATTTCCCAACCAAGAGTGACAGTAAGCCATACTTTCTTCATGCTACTGAGTTCAAATTTGGCTAGTCTAAAAGGTGAGAATTTTCCCATTTCAAATGGCACCCTATGATTATGCCACTATTCTTCTAAAGTGTTTCTAACACTCTTCAGAGTCAGACAGTGCTCAAAGAATGATTACCTTAGGATGTTCTTTGACAGTCAGTTTCTATATATATTAACTTTCCACTGAAATTAGGTGGGCATTAGAGAAGTGTTGAAGATAAAAATAGGTATTCATAGAAATAAGAGGAGAGGAAATAAAACTACTTATCCATGCTTAGATCTTAGCATTTTAAGGATACTTTAATCAGGATTTTTCACGTTCTGCTGTACCATACTTCAAAAAATGTATAATATGGTGTGATATATATCCTAGTTCCTCTTATAATATACCTTTATCTTGTTTGTATGTGTCTTACCGTGTGTGCCATTTTTGTGCGTAAATAGCCACATGCTATCATAAATTTATTTATGTATCATGTAATACATACATAAGCATTCATATATTTAAATAATTATATATATCATAAGCTCTAGGAAATTAAGGTTTTTCTGTTGCCCCACATTCTTGCTATCTCTCATATTTGAATACTTTTTCTTTTCAAGTAATAAGTAAAGTGGTGTTCAGTGAATGAATGCACCATGAGCTAATAATTTTAATAGAAATAAAGTTAAACTGTTAAAATTACTTTGATGGATTTTTTTTACTTTCTTCCTTAAACATTTGTTTGATTAAAACCTTATAATTTTAAGAAATTTTCAGGCATAAAAAAACACTTTATTCAGGAGCAGTGAATACAAAACCTTTCTTAACACCCACTGACAACCACTGTAGATTCTCTTTAAAGTGGGAGGTGTGACAAGATTCCTTTAGAGATATTCTCTTCCCAATGCACCAACCAATCCTCTCAATATGACTGTATGATGCTCAGTGAGGAAGGAAATGATTTCAAGTGCTGCTGTTTCCAGCTGAGAACTGACATCCAGCTCTGCTCACTGCCTTCAGAGAGTAGCAGAAAATCATGCCCCACAGTGACCCTGACAGCATGGAGCATGCTGTTCACAGAATCGGATAGGTATATCTTTACACCACAGAGTGTTATTCACATTAAATGGTCCTAGAGACCATTATAAAAAATATGCCTCAGCATCCGGCCTGTTCTATTTTATGTAGTGAAACTTGTCAATGAAATATGTCCATTTAATGTGCTGTTTTTCCTAGATAAATTAGCCAAGAATTTTATGTTTGTTCTACTTAGGTCAATGTTATCTCAGTTACTCAACCGTAGAGTGACTTAGCAGTGTAATTCCAATTTAGTTATTTAATATTATGAAATTCGTGCTGAAGAATTTCTCATTCTTGGAACAATAGTTTATGAATATTGTATATGAGTGCCCATTCTTTATAGAACCTAAGGAATCCAATGGGGTACTTCCATTTGTAACAACTCAATAGCATTTGTCAAAAGCTTTAATTAATTGAAATATGATTTAAAATGAAGTGGCCTTTCTTGTATCTGATAACATGGAACTCTTGATGTCATGAATGCATGGATTTGCACATTGAGTGTCCATGGAGAAAAGACAACAAAGCATTCTCTCTGGGTTAGAAAAAAGATGTGCTATCATCTTCTTCCCTATGCTTTTCTCTTGGATGATTTGTTGGTTATTAATATAGGTATGTGTAGTGTGTATGTGTGTGTGCATATCCATAAGTATAAATGTGCATGCCATAGTATATTTCTGGACATCAGAGGAAAGGTATCATCTCTGGCTTCCTCCTCATTTGAGGAAGGGTCAGTTTTTCACATTGTTCAGCCTAACTTTGCCAGAGTTGCTTGTTCTGTTCTCCTGTCTCTTCCACCCTTCTTGCTCTAGGCGTTCTGGTATTACACACTAGCATGACAGAATTGAGCTTTTTGTTATATAGGATTTCAACTTAGATACTCACATTTGTGTGTCAAGTCCTTTGTATACTGAGATATGTCTCTAGCCTTTTAAATAAGTTTCTCTTTATGCATTGTGTCTGGGATTCACCCAAGAGTCATAAACAGTGTTTTGAAATATTTATCTATGTTCTCAAAGCCTGATCTGGGGATCTTACCCATAAGTCCTCAGCATCAATGGAATAGCCATACTTTTATGAATGCATATCTCACCTGAATATAAAACCCAAAAAAGGAAGAAATGCATCCCACTTTGGACTTTGCATCTTCTTTGGTATTTCATATTCTTTATATATTGATCATCATTGCTATACTCTCTGCCTGTTAAAACATCTGTGCAAAGTTTGGAGAAAAAAGATAACATCATTACATGTATAGGAAAATCATTAAGGGAAGAACTAAATTTTCATTTTTTTTGGATCATCAACATTTGAAAACACATCTTTCTTTCTGTAAATGATTGGTCCCCAAAGTTCTACAGGACCTTCAAGTTCTCTCCTTTACTCCTAAGCAGTACTGTCCTCCCTAATCATATCTGCTGCACAGGGGTCTCACGTATCTCAGCATCATCTCATTTATTATATTTCTCCTGAGATTCTGTAGTTGATAGCTACATCATGTGCAAAGAAGTCAAATTTGAAAACCCATGGAAGGGTCTAAACCTGTGTTCAATAAGCTTACTTCTTGGACCGGAGAGAGTGCTGAGTGGTCATAGGTGGTTGTTTGCCAGGTCTGCCATATGCACAAAGTTGTACACGTATTTGGAGTCCATTCGCAGTGGCAAGAGGCCCTGACATGTCGTATCTCTTACCTGTCATCATCCTCTGCATGTTACATACACCCTTGAAACTCTTCCTAATCCAGTTTAAGTCTCACCTTCACTGATTTCATCACCTCTTATTAATTCTTCCTTCTTCTCTTCTATAATTGGCAGTTTCTATTCTTTGCTTTAACTTCTGAACTCAACAGCTCAGCTCACAGGTAATCGTGTGGTATCTTTTCTGTATGATCATGTGCCAATCTCACAATTACAGTAAGCTAAGTATTGAACTTCAAGAATCAGCACTTTGCTGTCAATTGCCCTCAATTAGTACGACTAAATATTACTGCTCCATGTAGAACATGCCAAGCATAGCCCATTCACTGAGGGCTGGAGGCAGTCATTAAATAACCAGTAACAGTGATACGCTGCCAATCATTTGGGACATGATGCTGAATAGACATGTTCATTAATGAATGTCCAGAAATAGGCTTTGAAAGGAAGGATTTCATTATAAGTAACATTTTCAGTCAGCTTTCTTGCCCTGAAGAATGTAACAGAAATATTTAGATTTTTGCAATATTTAGCAGCCACAAGTCTAAACTCTTACCAAACATGTGGTAGTAGTAATCAGAGAAAACTAGAAAGTAGCAAAAAAAAAAAAATTAAAATAGATTATTTTTCTTTAATTCTTGTTCTTTTTATTCTAGAGAATAATTTGTATGCTTATTCTATTAAGATGGTTTTATCTTATACTCAACTGGGATACCTATGCAAATTATATTTTTCTTTTTTGTAGTCAGTGAATACAGTCAAGTTGGTACCATTGTTAGCCTTCCCCCTACCCCCTACACTTTTTTACAACTTATTCTTAGATTTTTTTTTTTTTTTCGGTTTCATGAATTCAAATAGTTTTGAAAAATATAGATTGCAACATGTAACAAATTTACTTTCAGGTATGTGGCAACTCTATACTTGGTATAAAAAGGCTTTCCATCTCAAGCCTTTTAACATTGTATTGCATGTCCATCATCTGCTTTTTACCAATAAATTTACTATATATTAATGAAAATAATAGTTACTGATTGAATACTTCAGGCATGAGAACAAGAAGAGGAAGCTGACTGGTCATATTACATGTAACATCAGAGAGTATGAACAGGAAGTAGAGCTATGCTCTGAAACCCCTAGTCATTCTTCCAGCAACAAACTTCTTCCAGCCAATCTTTGGTTTCTAAAGCTTCCATACCCTTCCCAAACCTCAACCCCACTAGGGACAAAGTGTTCAAATATATGATACTATGGAGGATATTTTATAGTCAAACAAGTATATTTAATATTTTAGAAAATGTCCAATAGGAAAGTTGAACTGATGTTATATTATTTTCACACTAAAAAGACACTTGTTACTGAATAATACAAACATGTAGCCAAAGTAAATGGACCATAATTTATACCCTAATATTCATATCATATGTAATACAAATATGACAGATGTCCAGTCTTATCAATAAAATAGTTTTATTTTTAATTTTATACATATATATTCCTATTACTCAAATTGATCTATAAACACAAATATAAATGTATATAGGAGATGTGTGTGTGTGTGTATGTGTAAAATCCAAGAACTCAATATAAGACCTCAAGCCACTAAACCATACTCCATAGATTAAAAGTACAATTTAAATGTTAAAAATTTTAAAATTCAATTTAAGTTCAATTTTCAGCAAACTTGGGTGCATATTTTTAATAGAAAAACATGTAAAAGTGTCTATAGTGCTGAGAAGTGACAATGCATCGTTCAGCACTGAGTGAGCCATGTCTGTCACACCCTCCCAAGGCTCAGGGTCCATTGAGGAAAAGGTGATGGAAAGAATGTAAGAATCAAAGGACGAAGATGAGTGCTTACAATAATCTTTCCCAGACACAAAGTGGCTTTGATATTCACGACCTCACAGTAGCTGATGCCACCCACACAAGACCTTTATAACAGGAGCAGAAGGTGATGATATCAAAATAGAAGAGAGACTAATAGGAAAGAAGGGATTCACTGTAGGATGGATTTGAGAGCAGTTAAGGCATAGAAATTATCATGGTTTATCATCTATACTTATGGAAGCTGTCAATAAAAGGTTTAAAATACAAAATAATAAAAGAAAGCTATATATATATATATATATATATATATATATATATATATATAGCTTTCTTTTATTATATATATCATTATTATATATATAATATATATATAATAATATATATATTTCTTTTATATATATATATATATATCATGTAATTTTATCCAGTATTTATTTTGTATAATATTTCAAACTTTCTCATGACAAGTACTGTTTTATGAGTTTTAATGTCCCTATCACCCTATTAGAATTGTCAGCTGCAAGACTTTCAGAAAGACTGCAGTTTGTTAGTAGAAAGTATTTTATCTAATTCTTTCCAAATCAACTTAGTAGAAAAGCTACTCTATATGCAAATATTAAAATTAGTATAAATTTTGGAAAACATGCCCTATGGATTGAATATTTAAATTGTTACTATACTGTTCAAATTCATGAAAAACAATATGACCTAATGACTAATACCATAAACTCAAAGACTGGTTATTATATGAATTGAAACCACAACATGAGATACAAAAATTGGAAAAATATTATATATGACTTTTCTATATAGTTAAGGCATTCTGAAAGAGAATTAAGTGATGAAAACATTTCATATTTCATTTATTTAAAAGTACACTTGAATAGACTTAAGGATGTTCTGTAGTAAACATGGATTTTTTTGGTTTCTAAAATTGTTTATATTTTTATCTCCTGTTGAGTAAGCCTAATATAAATCTGGTTGAGTGCTATATTGTATTGAATTGAAAACCTTGCAAGTAGTTTATACCTCAGGCTGTCATTTTTGTAGTATAAAATTACCTTGCTTTCTAGAAACCTTTTTCACTTTCTTTTATTCTCCAGTTTTGCTTTTCCTGTTTTCATCAGGCTTAAAAAAAATGTAATATATACAGAGGGACCAGGTTATGAAACCGTAAAGCTATCACATATTTGCATAGACATCATGACTACCTTGAATCCTGTGGTTTATTTCCACAAATACATTTAGAAAGTCTCAAGGGAGACTCCAAAGCAATAGAATGAGAGCTAGATGAGTTTTTATTTTGAATTGTAAGTTTCTTAGAGTGAAGGATTTCTCAAGTCAGTTCTGAACATAGCTAATAAAAAGAGCTTATGTATTTGGGGGAGAGGAACATATCTGTATGCTTTTGTACGGATTTAGTTCAGATTTATTATTCTGAACTATTCACCCAGCATTAATCATAAATCCATTTAGTGACAACATAAAAATGTGAGGAAATTTTATATGCAGCCTGTATAAACCATTTAACAGATCAGATCAATGGTTTTACTATGTACTTTTCTTCTGGGCTATCTGCTGATACTTTTTTTTCTTCAATTTTATTTTCCCTAGAAATAAAAACAAGGGATATGCCATAATAATGCAATGCCTCTGTGTCATGGAACACAAATAAACATGAAAGAGTATGAACAAGAGAAATGTCAGTTTATAAAGTTTATAAAGCCTCAAAAACTAAATCTGGGTCACGGGTCACCTTACTCTTCATAAATGCTTAGATATTATAATAATGGCTACCTTTTTCCCCTGCTAAAATATATTCTGAAGTATTTTCAAGTATATCCTAGAGTTTATAATTATTTGTGATAATGAAAACTAATGAAAGACTCCCACACTCCCCTCCTCACCACATGTGTGATGAGCAAATGCTTTTCCAAGAAAGCCAAACACTTTACTATGTGCAATAAATACATGCTGTGATTGATATTTTTTAATCAATTAAATATAAAATATTTAAGTCCCATTTTACATCATTGTCATATGCAAAATATTATGAATTTTCAAGCTCTATGATAAAATGTGACATGTTATTTTGAAATTTCATTATATTTAAAGATCAGTAATTAAAGTCAACTAATATATTCAAAAGTAGCATATGCTTGTTACTTGAAAGATAAAACTATCATAAATTATAGTCAATTCACTCATTAAGAAAGCAAGCTGTAGACTTACAGCAATATGGGTGGGGGGTCCAGCAACTAAATAGGACGAGTGACTAGAGATATGTCACTTTAAATAACAATGTTGTTATCAATTAAGTACAAATAATAATCGCTTTGGGAAAATTGAAGGTGATGTTTAACTTACTTGCTGTACATATATTTAATTTTAAAATTAACATAACATATTGTTGCTAATATTATTTTTATTTATAAAACTTGAATGCATTACAAACTTGTGATCATGTATTATTTACTAAAAGTTTTGGGCTGGAGAAATGGCTTAGCAGTTAAGCACTTTCCTGTGAAGCCTAAGGACCCCAGTTTGAAGCTTTATTCCACGTTAGCCAGATGCAAAAGGGGTTGCATGCATCTGGAGTTCATTTTCAGTGGCTAGAGGCCCTGGTACCTCCATTCTCTCCCTCTCTCTTTCTATTGGCCTCTTTCTCTCTGTGTCTGTCCTTCTCAAATAAATAAACAACAAAACAAATTTTTTAAGTGCCAATATTTTTTGAAAAACTCATTATGTACTGAGGTAAAAGCCAAAAAATTACATATATCAAAGCTTTCTCTAATGAATCATTGACAAATAGATTTATTCAAAAATTGCATTTTTACTTCTTTCTACAATTTTAGCACCTGGAAAAAATATAACTAAGTTAAAGTGCATTTTCCTTACTAGTGAACAAATAATTGAAGTTTGAGAATAGTTTGAAGTTATATAAATGTTTGAGTATACATATTAATATAGAAGCATACTCTGAAGCAGAATATTAAAATCTATGATTTTAGACACTTTAATGATAAATCCCATTAATTGCAACTGACAGTCTCCTAGATATGAAAGATCATTGTATTTTCAGCTTTACTTGAATAGCTTTAGGAAAACGTTATGCCTTAACAATAGATATTCTATTTTTTTTTTGTTAATTAATTTTGTACTCAGTGAAGACAGTCAAATTGGTAGCATTTTTGTTAGCCTCCTCCATGTCCTACCTCCTCTCCCTGGCCCATACTTGTTGAGGTATAAGGGTCATGCATTGTAGAGTTAGCCCACAGTTATGGGTAGGAGGAAATGTCTCTGTGTATCATGACCCAACGTGTGGCTGACATTCTTTCTGCCCCTTCTTCCTCAAAATTTCCCCAAGCCATGTTGGGTTCATTTTGGGTATGCTTCAGTGGTGAGCTGTTGGGATTCTCTGTGTCTCTGGATATCTGATATGGTAGGAGTTGATTGTTCTCTGTGTCAGTTTCCTTCACTCTTGTGGTGGCACCCAGTTCACCAAGAAAACAGCACCCTTGCTTGTTTCACCAATTAGTCTTAGTTTCAGCTGGGGCCTTTTTTTTTTTTTTTTTTTTTTGAGAGCAACAGACACAGAGAGAAAGACAGAGCGAGAGAGAGAGAGAGAATGGGCACGTGCCAGGGCTTCCAGCCTCTGCAAAGGAACTCCAGACGTGCGTGCCCCCTTGTGCATCTGGCTAACGAGGGACCTGGGGAACCAAGCCTCGACCTGGGATCCTTAGGCTTCACAGGCAAGCACTTTACCGCTAAGCCATCTCTCCAGCCCCAGCTGGGGCCCTTTTGAGGTATGATGGGGTGGTTCTCTCCTTAGGATCTGGGTCTCTCTGAAAAAGAGAAGCAGATTATCCAACAGAAAGTAAAGTTAGCACCAGATAAATGGGATAACCATTATGTTGTTTTTTTTTTTTAATAGAGAATTTAATATGTGTAGGCCCTCTTATAGCCACGATTGGTGGTAGCTTGATAATGGACTCATGTTTGGATATAGTTCTGATGTGTTTCCCAGCTCCAGCTATGGGTCCTGTTCCACTGAGTGGATGGATCAGTTAGCCAAATCAAGAGCAGCTGGTTTCCTACCATGGCTATGCACCACTATTGCAATTGTGAGAGCATCACAACAAATTATTTGCTTTTAAGTAGGTTAGACCATGAGTTGCTTGGACAGATATTGGTCATTTTCCTCCAGTTGCCCATGTAGCACCTTCTGGCACTAGATGCACTGACTGCCTGGGGACTGACTCTCTTCCAGCTTCCAGCCATGTCACTCCATGATATGTGGTGTCTTCAGCAGTAAGGTCTTACTAGTAACCTTTAGTGAGTCATCAAGTACACTTACAGAAATCTGGCATTCTTTTAGGAAACCTTGTAAGTCTGTCTGATCAATAGCTCATTGTGGATGATAGCCACCTGCTGGTACTGGGTGTTACAGGTCAGTGCCCACTAAGAGAAGGAAGAAAAAGATAACTAATATAAAAGAGTTAGAGAGATGGGAGAGGAAGAGAGAGAGGGAGAGGGAGAGAGAGAGAGGAGAGAAAGAGAGGCTGTAGAAGATTAAGGTCAGTCTTCATGGTACCCTCTCCAGTGGCTTGTGACTCAGATTTTCCCACCAAGGGTCTGGTGAAGGTTCAATCATTTGGTCTGCCTTTTAGGATGTAGAATTTTATGGTACCATTGCCGTTTGGGTCTAGATTTGTGTTCCCCAACCCATCCCTTGCTCTAGCCTCCCTCCCCACCCACCCTATTGCCTAGTCCTTGAGATGCATGCTGGGTATGTCAGCATCCTGGGTAGATTCAGCCTAAGTACTGTAGAAGAGTGAGACTATGTGGTGATAATCTTTCTGTGGTTGGGTAAATTCACTGAGAATGATCTGTTCCAGGTTCAACCATTTTTCTTCAAATTTCATTGTGTAATTATTTCTTACTGCTGTATTGAATTTCATTGTGTAGATATACCACATCTTAGGTATACATTCTTCTAGTGATGGACATCTGGGTTGATTCCAGCTCTTAGCTATTATGAATTGAGCTGCTATAAACATGCTTCAGCAGATCTCTCTGGACTGAAGAACAAATCCTATAAAGCCTAAGTTGATGACTTAGTTGATTAATGGGCTCACAAAATCAAGTAGCATGAAGTATAATTTCACTCCATCCTTTTGATGAAATTAATTTCAATTCTAAATTTCTTACATTTTATGTTAAAATTTAAGTTAACATTTTATGCTGTGGGTATTTCACAGAAGCCTCAGATAAATGGACAATTCACCTACATAATGCATATCTATAATATCTTGTGAAAAGATAAAAACTGAAAGATTCTTAGTGAACATAACTACTTTTAAAATTAGACAAGTTACCGTATGAATAATTAAATATTTTATATACATGTGTTTGGATGGAGTATTTTCTGTGTCTTTAAGTGTAAGCTGCATCTTCACTGAAAATATGACTGCATAGCACTTATCTCTATCACTTGTTAAAAAAGAACAACACACCTCTGAATTTCTACCCCTCTTTGGCTAAGACACTGCTAGGAAAAGGGAGGATACTAAAGTTGTATTGATACATTGGGCTATGTGTAATTTCAGTCACAATCAAGTAGAAGACACAAAAACAATCAGTTGTTTTAACAGACCTGTAAATTCAGGTAAATTTTAGAGTTCAGAAACCCTGTGAATTAGCCAGTGAAGTGCAGATAAATGTCTGTGAATTAGCCTGCTTGATATTTGTAACTAGAGGACATGATGGAGTTCTTAAATGTAGTGCAATTTCTAAGCATAAACTTTGATTGAAAGTTAGCCATATATGAATATAAATTACCTATGCACATTTGTTATTATTAAGAACATATTTTGTAGGGATACATATATTGTATCTTTTCCCTCCTCCCTGCCCACATTCCACAGGGTACTCTCCTCAGTGGAGTTGCTGGTATTTTCCATGAGGTTATGGGTTATGCATTGTGGGAGTAGCAATCAATTACTGGGGGAAGGTAGTGCCTCTGAGCTTCATGTTCCAACCTCTGACTCTTACAGTCTTGCCACCCCCTCTTCCGCAAAATTCCCTGAGCCTTGGTGGGTGTGATTTTTCTGTCTGCTTCAGTGATGAGCTCTTAGGAACCTCTGGATTTCTACTTTGGTATGTGTTAAGTATCATCAGCATTTGTCACCTTCACCCTGGCACTGCTTGTCAGGCACACCATGAAAGCAGCACTATTTCTCATTTCCTCATTTATTCTGTGGTTTTGCCTGCGCCTTGACTGAGATGAGAGGTGGTTTATATCTTCTTGGGTCTCACTACCTTCTGAAGAAGAAAACTCAATTGTTCAATGGAGAGTAAAGTCAGCACCAGTTAAATTGTGTGTTATAATTTGGGGGGAATTCGATGGATCTATTGCCTCTTTCAGCAAAGAGTAGTGGGAGTTTGACATTGGAGAACTTAATCTTTGTCTCCATAGGATTCAGACCTGGTTCTCAGTTCCAGGTATGGGTTCGTTTCCACTGAATGGATCTCTCAGCCAATCACAAAGCCATTGATTACCTACAAGGGCTGTGTGCTACCATTGCAGTGATATGTAGTTCTTGTAAGGCTGGGACTTTGTAATAAATATAACATTATTTCTTTCAAAATTCTACCTCAGTCAAAATGATTACAAATAAGAACATCATTTACTAGAAATTTACTCAAAGAGATTTGATTTTGCTTATTAAATCCAGTAGAAAATTTCATGTACATTATCTAGCAAATATATTCAATCAAGCACAAATGAACTCTTAGTATTCACAGGATATATAAAACATATTGAAAAATAAGGTAGTTTTCATGGTCTTAAGTAGTCTCTCCCTAATAAAAGCATATAGGTGTTTGGGTAAACAGTATTTTAAAATCTAAATTATAAATGAAATTGTTGTGGGGATGGACTAAGAAACCAGTTAGTTTTCAGGTCATACTTCACAAAGAAGATAAAAGTGAAATTGGACAGAGGAATCTACTGAACTAGAAATGAACTAAGATATGAGAAACATTTGGGGAAGAGTTCACTGTAAAGGAAAGTTGATGAATTCAAGTGCTATTTATCCAAAGAGACGATTGTTATTAATTATTGACATAGAAGAGTCTTATTTGAGAGGGGAAGCGTTAGATTGGGTTATGAGTTCATAATTGTGGGTGTTATATAGTGGATGCATGTCAATTTACTATTTTTCCTCTTAGTATATATGTATTTGGTGGAGAGAGAGAAAGAGAAAGAGAGAGAGAGGGAGAACGGGTGCGCCAAGGCCTCCAGCCACTGTAAACAAACTCCAAACACGTGCACCCCCTTGTGCATCTGGCTAATGTGGGTCCTAGAGAATTGAACTTAGGCCCTTTGGCTTTGCAAGCAAACACCTGAACCGCTAAGCCATCCCTCCAGCCCCACCTCTTAGCTTTTTGAACCCTTAACAAATAAGTTACAAGTGGATATATTCTCAAAGAATCATACATTAACCCAGTGATCAGGGAGATTTGGGAAGTCCCTGCTTAACACTTAATAATTATTGGTGAAATGTATCAGTAGTAAACTCACAGATATTCAAAATTGTTTTTATAGAAGATGCTGAAGTTATTCTAGAAGCCTCCACACAACTATTGCTGCAGATAACATATCTGGAGAAAAGTGTTCCTCTAAACCTACAGAGAGCTTATCTACTCCTACCCTGAAGTATGGGCTTATGAATTGTTCTTTTGATATATGTTTGAGCCTGTATCATCTGAATCAAGTAGAGCTCATTAATATAGATAAAATGCAAGTAGAATGTGATCACGGGGCTCAGTAGGATAGGATGTCATTAATCAGCATGCAGCCTTCATGTGTGACCCTTGACAATTCCAGTCAGTCTATTCCAAGACCTATATGTTACCTGAGTCAAAAGTTTGCCTTACATATATTGAAGCTGTAAACTGCAGTATTGAGAATATACAGACATTCCAGATGCCATGCTTCTATGCAATTGTATTATCTGTCATACTTGGAGCTGATATTGAAAGTTTGGATTAAGTACATATAAAAGACTTGGAAGAGACAAAAGACTTTGTTAAACTGACATATTTTGAACTATTGAGCATAGCCTGTAAGGTGAAAAGAGATTTTTAAGTACATATCTTTGTTACCAACTGAACCTATATCGCAGTCTTTGATAGCCTTGGAAATCAAATGCAGTGAGTATATGTAACCCTAGGAGTTCTGAGGTAGGAAATTGTCATATTTTATGAAAATGTTAGCATACTATAGAACTTGGTGGCATGTTCACATAGTATTCAAATATTAGATAGTAACATTTTGACCTGATCTAACAAGCTTATGTTTAGAAATAGAGTATTTCTGCAACCTATCAGGTAATGTTGACTCATGAGCTAGAATTGCAGTAACCTCTATGAGTTAAGAAAAATAACCATATTTGTGAAAGAATTATTACAAGTTTCAAAGTCTACTTTCAAGACCAGCTTGCTTTTGCATGAAAAATTAACCTTTGAATCATTGTAGAATTCCTCTGGGCAGTAATCCACATCATAAAATCAACATAATGATTAATAGACACTTTTTATGCTGAAGAAGTCCAGGAAATAAAATTTCACTGCACAATTGGGCACATGTGCTACAGAGGATTTTATCCTCTCGTTAAGCATGAAAAATTGTTCACTATATGATGTTAGATGAAAGGAATTAATAGCATGAACATTTATGTAAATCCTAATATAAAACTCAAAGACTTAAGATTTTTAGTTTCTAAGTTGCAGACAATTTAAATAAATAACCTTGGCTTTTCCAAATATGATGGTAGTTTATAAAAAACTTAATATTACTGTTAGAATGTTAATGTGAAGCTTTAAAAACATATTTCATATGTATGTTTCAAAATAACATATAATTACATAAAGATGTAAATTCATATTATATAATCACATAATCATTCTAAATAAAATCTCTCCATCTAAAAGTTTTAAAACACTGCACTACATATGTGTAAACTATTGGATATGTGTTAGCTTAAAATTATTTTAAAACATTGTTATTTACATTTTATTTATGTTCATAAAATACAAAAAAAAGCATAATGGAATGTTCTGAGATAAATTATTTGTAAATCTGTGGTTCTTATTTTGGGGAATAGTCATCTCATTTAGAATATTTGCACAGATATCTTACTACTACCTTTGCCATCATGAAGGGTAGTTTCCAAAATTCTCATGAGTATTGCCTGTCTTGTGTGCAAACTCTAGCCTCTGCTATTTGATATGCACAGAAATTCAATCAGATATTTAATTACATATTAACACGAGTTCAAAACAGCTGGCTAATTCCCTTGTTTCTGATTAAAAAGATTGCAAAAAAAAACTTAACATAGCATTTGCATAGAATCCTAAGAAGAAACATTATTAATAAGGCAAAGGTATTTAATAGACACAAAGTTGTTTTTTTTTTTTTTTTAACACTAGGGGAAACAATTTCTGAAACAGTGAAACAGTCTGAGCATAGGGGGGAAGGGAAAGAAGAAACTGTCATATGAATGTTGGCAGTGTGGTTGAGCAAATACAAGCATTCCATGATGAGATTGTGGCCTTACTATCATTGATACTTCACTATGAGTCAGTTACCTTCTGGCTTTTACCTAAAAACAGAAAACCTATAAGAAACAGAGGCAATGGAACAAATTAAGTATAGCCAATAAAGCCCCAATGAAGAGGGGTATTCATTTTGTGATAGCATCAATTACAATATGTTTGAGCATTTGCAAGTGGATAGAATTTAAATATTTTAACAGCATCAAATACAAAAACTAAATAAATAAGATCATGATGTTTTCCTAGAAAGTATTTTTTATATTGCTTAGAATTATAACTTCTAAGAGTCAAAAGGAAGGGAATTCTGTGAATGAAACTTTGGCTATTTTGCTATATTTCCCTGTCAAATGAACTGATAATGAATTTGCAATAACTTTCCCACACAAAATTCTTACTAACTCAATCCAAAATATTGACCACAAATGGTAAATTTAAATTTTCATAACATAAACTCTCCATTTTCTGCTTATGGTTTTGATTTTCATAAATGTGTAGAAGAGAATAAATAAAGTTACTGTATTTAGATTATAAAAAGAAGAACTTCAATATCACAAAGGCAAATGTATACTTTAATCCCTCACAGTTTTTATTTGTTTATAATGTCATTTATACATTTTACTTATCAGAATACTTACAAAATTATTTTAAAATGGCCACTTTGCATTTGAAGAAACAAGGAATGGAAAATTTTATATAAATCCTGAGATTCCCCAAAATGTTAATAATAAACTAAATTTGAAGCAAGTGTGCTGCCTCCAGGACTATCCCATAATTTTCCTCAATAATTTAAGTATTTTAAGATGGCACAAAGTTTAATCATATACTCTAACAAATAAAAATCAATAATACAGTTTTCACATTTTTATATTGCTTCTTGGAATATTATTACACTAATCTTGATTAATAAGAAATAAAATGTTTCTATCAGTGGCATAAATTATTTTTTTCTAAAGTCATTTATGAACTACCCAAAGATTTATATTTCATACATTAATACACAAATTGGAGCTTATCCAAATTTAAATCCCAAAAGTATTTTATATCAAATATCATTATCTGATTCTATTTCTTTCTCTGAATGAAAAATGCATAAAAAAACAGTTTAGTGACATAAGATAAACAATTGGATAGAATTTGAAGCTTTCCATAAAACAAGATCGCATGACACTGTTTCTGGAGTTGTAAAATTGACAAGCAGGATTTGGAATGAGTGGCGCACTAGAGTACACACAGATAAATTGGCAAAGCTCTCTGAGGTATGCATCTGAAATCAGAAGAGTGATTTAAAGCAATCCTTACATGCATGGAGTTCTTATTCAAGTCCCTTTGTTAAACATACATGTTGTATAATTATATAAAAATTCTTCCTGATACCTTAACATGTGTAAAAATCATGTGTTCATGTGTGTTCATGGGTGTGTATTTCTAGGGCACTTGAAGAGCAGGGGATGGGAAGTATTGTTTAATCTCCATATGTTAAAATGTAATTGTGCATGTGTGTGTGTGTGTGTGTGAGCATGTAAATACAAATACACGAGAAAAAAATGGGAGAGGCAGAAATGAAAGACAGATCTGCTGTTGTAGTTTCATGCCTTCCCTTGTGGTTCACCAATGGCTGCCACAGGCCAACTTCTTCACATGTCAATATTCACATAAAGAATGGCAGAGCTTAAATCTCCAAAATGTCTCACACTACCTGAAGAAATATATTTCTGAATAGTCTATACCATATGATCCTCCCTAAAAACCCATTGCTTAGATTAATATCAAGCATGTAACTTCAGTGCAAGGAGAGGAGGGGAGTAAGTAGTTAGGTATTATAACATCTGTTATTGAAGATGAATTTTGCCACCAAGCAGGAGTGGACAAGGATTATTGAACAGGTAACAGCAGTGCCTGCCACATGTTCATGATTTTAAGATGCCTCATCCTCTTGCTCCTTTATATAAAATCAACACCTCATGTTGAAATTTAGTGTCCTATATAACAGTAAGTTAGTTGTTTTTAGAAGAGTAGTATACAGTAGCTTATTGTGGAAATCATGGCATCAGGTCGAAAGTAATATTTTTCATTTGATTTCTTCTAAAATGTATCCCAGTCAATGATGAGTATTTGAGAATTCAATTAGGTTCCCAGGAGTTTGGATGTCACAGGGAATATTTTCTTAAATGTTTCCAATCAGACTTGAAGACTTTTGGTACCTTTTCACTAATGCTTTTATAATTCTGAAAAATTACTAGTAAACTAAATGTTTAGAGAGCTTGGGAATTAATCTTGTAAGTTGTTATTGAGGGAACATTGTGTAAAATATTCTTTGCCCTATTATTAACCTAGAAAAGCATAAACAAGCACAGTAAATGGACATGTGAGGTCTGAGGTCTGCAAACCACGTGGAGGAGGGAAAGCTCAGTCATCAGTAGTTCCGGTGCAGAAGGCCAAGGCAGAGGGGGAGAAGCCCTTCATGAGGTTCAAGGGGAGGTCAGGTGAATGCCTGCAGGACCAGATTCAAATTCTATTTGGAGACAGAAAATCTGGGAAGCTTAATTTTTAAAATAGCTTTAATAAATCTGTCAATAAATGGATTGGCTGTTTAATGAGGGAACTAGGTCCCCCTGGGCAGACAAGTGTGCGAGACATTTAGTTCTTTTGAAAACTGTTTAAAAGAAATGCATTGCAGTCAAAGAATTGACTGAGATTTCCTACCTTGGACGAAACACAAAGAAGTAATAGTCTTCCTTTCCTCAAAACTGTTACCGAGGTTTTCAGGCTCCAAGATTGAAGATGACAATACTCTCAAAAGGTCTTGACTTTCCTCATATTTATAGAGAAATGGATCTATTTCTACCAGAGCCCTGAAAATAATAAGTCAGAAATTGAAGAAAGGCACCTAAAATGGGGCTACATATGGCTTTTGTAGAAACATTTTCTATTTCCTTTGTGACAAATAAACATAAATTTAACATCCACACAAAATGAGTTTATTAATTTAATTTCTGAAAGTCAGAATTGCAGCAAACCTTTCATTGAGCTGCAGTCATAGTGTTCACAAGATAATGTTCTATCAGGGAAGATAATGTTCCCCCTGAAAGCTCTGGTCCATGATTATAATTCTTTCCAGATTCTCCAAGGGTTCCATGTACTAGGGACCACCTTTCACTATCACATCCAGCACTGCCTGCATCTTTCATCATTCTGTCACTCTGTCATTGAGTCCTGTGCTCTCTCAATTGCATTTAAGAACATTTGTGAGTGGATTGGACCACATAGATGGTCCAAGATACTTCTCCACCTTACGGGTTATTGATTAATGATCTTGTCTCTCTCTTCTATCTTGAGTTTAATTATTTTTCATGAAGTAATATATTCAATGTTTACTAGAATTGGGATGTAAATGTTTCCTGGCTGCTACAGAAGAAACAGTACTAAATTATGGGTGTTCCTCCAACTCATTGCTATTAAGTCTGAAGATAAAAACATTAATGTCCTAAGTATATTACTACATTTCAAAAGAGCTTGAAAATCAAAATATATTAGTGCCAAAGAGAAATAGCAAAACATATTCACTTTAATATTTGTTCTTGTTATGTTTAAGTTTAGGTCTTTTGGGAAAATGCTAACTAATGGACAAATAGCACACTTGCCATAATGTATAATATACACAATGAAAGAGAGTGATTGCTGATGTGAAAGTGCAAAACAATAGACACCAAGCTAATCAAGAAAAGAAAAAGAAAATATTTTTCCAGAAAAATGAATCTGATTCCATGAAAAATAGTGAACAAGTACTGGTAAAAGAATTTCCTGTCAAAGAGGTGACACACACAGACAACTTGTGGTAGCAGGAGGGCGTATGATGTGCATGAGGGAAAGCATGCTAACTTGTGACTGAACACAGAGGGGACTTCTCCTCCTACCAGAGGTGTGAAATCATGGGGTCATATCTTGTGAGTCCTGTAAATCATGTATAAAACACTTTCATCTTAATGCTAAGACCAGTGGAATTCCGTGGAAGAGGGTGGGTGTGGGTTAGTCAGATGTTTACACTTGGTAAAGATTATTCTGGCACTTCTTAGAGGTCATGTCTAGATGGCTACAATAGCATCTTAAATTTTATGAGAAGTAAAGAAGCCAAGGAGACAGGACTGACCAGATTGGATTATGGAAAGATGTGTGATGTAATAAGGAACAGTGAAAATGGTTCTAGGTTTCTACCTGTATTACAGACTAGACAATGTACTTCTCTCAAAGTATATTTTGACAGGATATCATGTGTTCAGTTTGGGACATCTTGAGTTTAGAAGGTTAGTTTGCAATTAGCAACATCATACTGGAAGGTGGAAAATAAACTGTCTAAACTCTGAATAGAGTTACTGGCAAATTATGCATATTTGAGGGTCATTATGTATAGAAACAATCTCATATATTGTTCCAGTCATCTGAAGAAAGTATAAACATAGAAGTTAAGTGCCCTTGCTATAAGTGAGTCTGTAGAAAACTATATCACAAAGTAGCTGACATGAATTAAATCATGTTAAAGTAATTATATACAATTGCATTATTTTATGATACTGTGTCAAGGCAAAATATAATGCATTTCCCTTTTGTCTATTAAACATCTCTACTACTATGTATGTAAAGGAGAGAGATATTTCAAGCATTTATCTCAAGCCCTTTAATCTTTTACTTAAAGTGAGAAACAACTGTCTTTTTCTATTAATGTAAAGGGCCAGGTATATATGGATCTTTTTTTTTTTTACGTTTTTAAAAATTTATTTGAGAGAGAGAAAGAGGCAGAGAGAGGGAGAGAGAGAATAGGCACACCAGGACCTCCAGCAAAAAAATTCCAGATGCTTGCGCCCCCCTGCCAGTGCATCTGGCTTACATGGGTCCTGGGAAATTGAATCAAGGTCCTTTGGCTTTGCAGGCAAATGCCTCAACCACTAAGCCATCTCTCCAGCCCCACATATGGATCTATTTTTTAAGATAAATTTCTTAAAAGACAATTCTGTTATTTATATACAATATCAAAATATTTTCCCAAATGTTTACAGGTAATACTTTAACTCAAGGCTTAAACTGTTTCTAAGGAGCACAGAATTCTGTGAAATCCAACTTGAGATATTTTTCTTTTAACTTACTTTCAAATGACTTAAAAATAATGATAATTTTAAGCCTTGGTGCTTCATTTAAGAAGCTACATAGGACCCAGACCTGAATTCTTTTTTAAAACAACTAGAAGAAAGATTCCATGCAACTAATAGTATTTTTTTATTCTTAATAACAATTTCAGAGTCATGAATAATTAAAACAAGTTTACTTCAACAGACAGTTTCTTTTAAAATAACTGAATTCATATTTGGGTTTCATAGCCCTATTAAAGACATGAAGGAGTTTTAGGCATAAGACTAAAGGATTTACTGCTTTGCTGATTATAGCAAAGTAATTTCAGGTTTTTTTTTTTTTTTTTTTTGGTTTTGTTTTGTTTTATGACATAGGGTTTCACCCCAGCTCAGGCTGGCATGAAATTCATTATGTTGTCTCAGGGTGGCCTCAAACTCATAGTGATCCTCTTACCTCTGCCTCTGAGTGCTGGGATTTAAAGCATGCATCATCAGGTCTGGCCTAGTAGTTTCATTCTTTAAATACACATTAATTTACCTGCTGTATACAAACAGTGAAAGTATAGATGAAACAAATATGATGATGCTTTATATTTGTATGACAGAACATAGATTGACATATTTCACCTTAATTTATTTAACATTCTCATTCTATATTGTAAAAGCTTAGAGGCTATCCCAGAAAACATTGTACACAAAATGAACCTAAGAAAAAAAAATGTAGATTTCAATTAAATATGGTCCTTCATGAATAAACAGTAATCAAATGAGCTTTAGATTTTGTATTATTGATTAATTGCTTCTTACTCATTTGTTTTAGTAGTGACAAAATGTTACTGTGTGTGTCCCATTTATCTGCTGTAAAATATAATTAATGGGGCATGCATCCACATGTTGCAATAGAAAGGTCCATATAAACTATTCCTCTAGTGAATCATCAACCAAGTCCAGGGGAAGAAAATATAAATGGGTTGCTGAGAGTCATTCACCCACATGCATCTTATTTTATTCACATCTAAGTGTTTATGTGTTCTGTACCTTCTAAAGGACTACAGCCTTCTTAAAGGTGCTCTCATGCTATACAACCCTGTAATCAAAATGATATCTTTAATTAACATCACACATACCACATTGAGTACACAGGAGTCAGTGGAAGCATTTGAACTACTGATCTGAAGCTTTCCATTAGGTGAATAATGGCTTTGTTTCTTCTATCATCAATTATTTTCAGCAAGTAGTTGTCATCATTAGTGGTTTATATTACTTTAAGAAAATGTTCACTCTGAGAATACAGAGTGAATTCCAGGTCAGCCTAGCCTACAGTAAGACCCTACCTCCAAAAACCAAATATAAAAAAATAAATTAAAAGAAAGAAAATGTTGATTCCTTTCCCACAAATCTATGCATGCAAGGAGTATATCCCTAAAAAGTTATAAATTTATGAAAATTACTATTTTTCTGAGCAGTTGAGTCTATCTTTCATGTCTGAAATAATACTGAATCATTTTTCTTAGCATAAAGTCATTTTTTCAAAGTTCTCTAGATAAAGTCACTTCAAATATTTTTAGCTTTAAAATTGTAAAGTTCATTTCCACTCATGTCAGTTATGCATGTGTTATAGTTTTCTTACTTGATTAAGGAATTGTGAATTATGGATCCTACCAACATGTACTAATTTATGTGGAGATATATACTGAAGTAGGGATTTAAATGATTTTATAAAATCTCTTCTAATTATCAACATAAGCCTGTGGTTTAAAGCACATAAATAATCATTAGCTATTGTTTTAACAAACAGGCCATCTCCGTCTCCATAAAAAAAGTGTGCCATATCCCCTTATTTCATTGACATATCACGTTTAAAGTTTTATGCATTTTAAATTTATTTATTATTTCAGGTGTAAAGGGAATGCCTAATTTTTATACTTAGAAACAATTTCATAATCTCTTTAGATAAATAGGAAGACAAGTAGCTGGAGAGATGGCTTAGTGGTTAAAGTACTTGCCTACAAAGCCTCACAACACATGTTCGATTCCCTAGTACCCACGTAAAGCCAGATGCACAAAGTGGGACATGTACCTGGAGTTCATTTGCAGTGGCTGGTGGCCCTGACACACCTATTCTCTCTGTCTATCTCTCTTCTCTCTTAATTTCATCCACTTGAAAATAAATAAAAATTAAAGTATTTTTTAAAAATCGAAGCGAGTCAAGGATTTGTAACACCATTTCATGAACTTATTTTGCATTATGAGTGACAATTATAAGACAGTTATCAAAAGACAGCTCAGTGTTTTCAATATCAAAACAAGTACCATTAGGATTACTTTATTCACTCTAATGAACCAAATGAAGTGCTAGTAGGTGACATTTGTACCCATTTTTGTTAAATTCATTACTATATGACAATATTGGGGTTTTTATTGTTTGTTTTTATTTGTTTGGTTTTGGTTTGCAAGTTAGGGTCTCACTGTAGCCCAGGCTGACCTGGAATTCACTATTTAGGCTCAGGGTAGTCTTGAACTCAAGGTAATACTCCTACCTCTGCCTCCCAATTGCTGGGATTAAAGGTGTGCCCCACCATACCCAGCAATATTAATTTTTATAATGTCATATTATATTATAGTAAGGTAATATATTATTATGCACTAAGGGAAAAGCGTGCTTTGTATGAAAACAAAATTCCTGTCTGTAGAGTAAATTTCAGCGGTACATGTGTGCAGCTTTACAGGGTCCACAAAGCATGTATGCCACATGCAAGGACGGTAAAAAGCAGTTATTTCTCCCTACCAGGGTATCACACCTACTCCCTAGAGTCCCCGCCCCACTCGTCACAGGAGCAATCCAAGGATGAGATGGGCCACAGATTTCTGAGACAAGTGACAGTGGTCTGGCTGGGGTGGGTGGGTATGATAGCAGCATTAAAACAAAACAAAACAAAAATACCTGTCATGAGGAAATATTTACTGAAAACCAATTTAAATGTTCTGTGCATGGGATGTCAAGAATAGGAAAGAGGACTCAGTCATCTTTACTTTTTCCACTGCTGGTACTTATACAGCCAGTTGTCATAGCTATGCATAGACATTAACTGTAGCACACAGCGCGAGTATCCTGGCATTTGTCATCCAAGCATAGTAAGTCGACAACTACCAAGTCATTTTTGAAAGGGCACAAGGAGTTTCCTATCTTATTCTGCCACCTTGTGGTTAAAATACACATTTCCCTGACATCAGTAAGAAAGTATTTCTGCACCTCAGGGAAATTATTTCCAATGTTTAACATGTATCGCTAAAAACACTGAGTATAGTATGCATTTTTCTTGATAAATATGAATTCCTTAAGGGAATAGGGTGCTTTACTTGAATTTTATAACTTTTGTTAAAGCTGCTGTCGAAAAAAATAGCAAATCTGGGACACATTGAATGAAAATTAACTTATACCAAATTCAAATGCTATAATGTGACATCCTGAACCATGTGCAACTAAACGCCAAAAGTAATAAGAGAGCCATGGAGGGTAGGAAGTGATGCTTTATCCAGGGGCCCCAGGCCACACCTGTAGTCTTGTTCTTTGAATGTAGTCAAAAGAGATAATCTGTTAAGATCAAAATATACTTAATTAATTCTTCAGCAATAGCTGATGTCTGCAGAGTATTTAAAATGGATATTTTCTCATTAACAAGAAATTTAATTTATTGCCTATTCTTCAATTAGTTTCATCCAATGCCTTGCATGGAAAGCAGTAGACTTTATTACTTGGAATAAGTTTTATGAGTTGCATTTTTTTTAATGGAATTATGACTTATTTTAGGTTAGTGCTTTAAAAACACCTTTGAGTCAACAATAGGTTCAGTGAAACCAAGTTTTAGCAGTAAACGATAAATTGACCTGTGCTTAATTCATGTCTGCTAATTGTTCTTCTCCTGTGTGGTTCTTCCCATTTAGATGCAAATGTCATCCACTTAATCTATGCCATGTTTTTCAAAAACTATTTTATTTATTTATTTATCTATTATGTTATGAGAGAGAGGAAGAGAGCCAGAGGGAGATAGAGGCAATGGGCATGCCATGGTCTCTAGCCACTGCAAACACAAACTCCCCACACCTGCACCACCATGCTCACCTGGCATACATGGTTCTGGGGAGTTTAACCTGAGTCCTTAAGCTTTGCAGGCAAGAGCCTTAACCACCAAGCAATGTTTCCAGCCATATCTATACTTTTAATTCCTAATTATAAAATGGTCTTAGGCTGGAGAACTGGCTTAGTGATTAAATAACTTGCTTGGGAAGCCTGCAATACTGGGTTTGACTCCCCCGTAACCACATAAGCCAGATGAACAATGTGGTGCATACATCTGGAGTTCAATTGTGGTCACAAGAGGCTCTGGCACATCCATTCTCTCTCTCTGTCTTTTGTCTCTCTCTCTCTCTCTCATCTTTCTTTCTCAACTAAATAAATATTTTAAGAAAAAATTATTTTTCTATAAGTTTCTCTACTCATATTAATTATTAAATTTATTTCTATGATTATTGACATGTAAGTGTGTGGGTGCGGCTGGGTGGGGTGGGGGAAGTATAGCAGTCCTGTCGTCAAAGAAGTGGCAGAAATTTGTGTCACTTTTTGCTTCGAGGTAATATTTATGGCTTGGGATTTGAATCTGAACAAACCATTTTTGAAAGTGAGCGCCATTAAACACTGAGTCATCTTTTCAGCATATCTTTAAATTTTTAATGTAGCTTATCCATAAACAGCTTCAATTTCCCCCTGGTGGAATGGAATATAATGAATTAAATCATTTGGCTACATATTAACACTTATAATTGTTGAATTAGTAAACTAGTTCCCTTTCTCTCACTCTTTCTCTCTCCCTCTCTGTATGTGTGTGTGTTGGTGCAGATGTGTTGCCACGTATATAGAGGCCAGAGGACACCATCAGGTATTTTTCCTCAGGCAATACCCAACATTTTCTGAGACAGGGTCTCCTCCTGGCCTACAGCTGAAAAGTAGATAAGACTGGCTTGCCATGGAGCCAGAAAGTTCTGCCTTTCTCAGCTTGCCCTGCACAGGAATTACAAACACAGACCATCACAGCCATGATTTTTTTCTTTTAAACATGGGTTCTGGGGTTGAATTTGAGTCCTCACGCTTACAAGAGAAGTGCTTTCTACCAAAGTCCTATCTGTCTATTTTCTCTTGACATTTCTGCTCCCACTAATAACTTGGGACTCAGAATGTGTGGCTTGACTACTGAGGTCCCTGCTTGTCTTTTTGCTTACTCTTACTTCTGGAGAAAAGGCATCATTTAAAGTAAACGAATTATTTACTCTTTCTTTGCCTTGACTTCTATTTTGAAGCTATCAAGTTTCTCAATTAGCTGATGCTTTCCACCATCTGACTTCTTTGCTTCCTTCCCATATGGATTTCCACCCAGGTGTTCATGTCAGATCTCTGAAGTCCATGATCAGCTATTCTTCTCAATCACCTGTTCCCTTCTCATATAAGGATTCTAGTTGACAGTGCATACTAAATTTTATGCTCCCAATTTTCACTTACTCTGTACTAATCATTTAAAAACACATTTACTTTCAAACCTAGCCTGATTGAAACAACATTTTTATACTATATCTGAACATATCCATGTCTAAGTGACAAGTCTTATCGTAAAGTTATTTGTCTCTATTTTGTCAGCTTGACCATGCAACATGATTTGGCCAGTGAAATACAAGGCAAGAGAACAACGCTGCTTCTGAATGGAAGTTTTAGGGCAGAAGAGACTGAGAGGTCTCGATCTTTCTTTCCCTGATTTACACAGTGGCATAGAATGACTCACAATTGACTGAAACCCCTCAAAGTGGGTTCCATTGAAGAGTGGAGCAGACCCGCAGCTGACTGGCCCTGGTGTAATATGAATGAGAAACACATGCTCTTCAAAACTGCCTGGATTTGGAGAATGCTGTTACCTCTGTACAACATACCAAAAGCTTTACATTATTTTCTATGACCCTTCCCTTTCCAAATACCTTAAACATAATACGGATGCTTCTGATTCACTTTAGTTTTGTGATTTTAAACTCATTTCTAACATTTACTAAAGAAGATACATATTTTGGGAAATTGTGGCTCTGAGACTACCACAGGAAGAAAGGGAGCAAAAGCGGGGGCATGGGGGGTCGGGGACGGCAGGACATATCACCGAAGACGGGATGCACGTGCCATTAGGGCCTCATCTCTACCTTCTAGATTGGATAAACCCAGGCTTTATTTGGTTATCTCTTTATCTCTTCTTTTACTTGATTGTAAAATTCTTTTCTTTGGTCTGGAAAGATGGCTTATCAGTTAGGGCGTATGCCTGCAAAGCCAGAGGATCCAGGTTTGACTCTCCAGGACCCATGTAAGCCAGATGCACAAAGGGGAGCATGTGTCTGGAGTTCGTTTGTAGTGGCTGGAAACACTGTTGTGCCCATTCTCCCTCTCTATCCCCCTCTGCCTCTTTCTCATAAATAAATAAAATATATTTTTAAAAAAATTTCTTCTACAAAATCAGATTTTCTCCTATGTAACAGATAAAATAAATAATTCATAGGAAATGTATATGCATATGTATACAAAGTCAAGTAGCAAGAAAATAGAATCTAATGTGTAATCAAGTCAGTTTCTAAGAATTCTGTTGTTAATCATTCTACATAAATAAGATAAAGGAAGTTTTGTTTCCTCTTTTATTTATTTATTTTTGTGTGTGTGCATGTGTGCGTGTGAAAGAGAGAGAGAGAGAGAGAGAAAGAAAGAGAGACTTTATACTAATCAATCCTTTCTCATTGATTTTTCTCCCTTTTTTGCCACCAGATGGCTCTCTGAGCCAAGCTCATCAATAAACCCACACCACATTTAGTGGCAGTGTACCTACGGGAGATGACCTCCTGAAGGGATTAGTCAGTCCTTAGATGGACCAATGTTCAGTCATTTACTCATTTATTCTCATTAATTGATCAGCAGTAAAAGACTTTCATGTGGCTATGTTATAGAGCTTATGTCATAGTATAATATTAAAACATCTGTGATTTTTGCCTCAGTTATATAGTAGCATTCAATAGTCATAACCTTTTATTATTGGCAACTATTTTTCATATAACTAAAAGTGCTGGCCATCAGTGTCAACTCCCCATGCAATGATGATCTGGGCAGATACAAATGGGAGGGCCACTCATGCCTTCTAATGCACGGAGAGCTTTGAGTGTAGAAGAGCTGGAGCAGGAAGAACTGAAAAACAAGAACAGGGCAAAACAAGGGGACCTGTGAACATTTTCATGTCACTGTGAAGAAAAAGAACCTATAAGCATGCAATCACATGGCCAAAGATTTTATTAAAACATATTAAATAATTTTGTTTGTGTTACTTTTCTAAAGTTAATAGTAGGCAGATGACAGGTGAAAGGGAGTGATAGTTAATAGAAAATGTTCCAGGAAAAATAATTACACAAAAACCATAGAGGGAAAATAGAAGATTTTTGGTAACCTATACAAGGGCATAAATAGCGATACCCATTATAGTGAAATGGGCTCAAAGAGTTCGTGGCAGGGTGGGGGGTGTGAAGGGAAACAAGAAAAGTAGTGACAACCATTGAGGGGATATGTTGAGTAAAAGACTTCTTTTGCAAAAAGTGAAGAAAGATTGAACATGTTTTTAGACTTGTAAAGGGATTCTAAATAGAATGATTATCTTAGAACATGGAAGGGAAAATATATATTGATATAATTTTTCACTTACAAGATTGACATAATTTCAATGTCATGATGCATTCTTTTGGCAAGACTGTTGAAAATAACTTGCTTATATTATTCTATGAATATACATAGTTATAAGCTATACTTGGGAAAGATGTGCAATGTTTTACTTTTTTTATTTAATTTTTATTAACATTTTCCATGATTATAAAAAAAAAATCCCATGGTAATTCCCTCCCTCTCCCCACACACTTTCCCCTTTGACATTCCATTCTCCATCATATTACCTCCCCATCTCAATCATTGTACTTGCATATATACAATACCAACCTATTAAGTACCCTCCTCCTTCCTTTCTCTTCCCTTTATATCTCCTTTTTAACTTACTGGCCTCTGCTACTAAGTATTTTCATTCTCACTCAGAAGCCCAATAATCTATAGCTAGGATCCACATATGAGGGAGAACATGTGGTGCTTGGCTTTCTGGGCCTGGGTTACCTCACTTAGTATAATCCTTTCCAGATCCATCCATTTTTCTGCAAATTTAGTAACTTTATTTTTCTTTACCGCTGAGTAGAACTCCATTGTATAAATGTGCCACGTCTTCATTATCCACTCATCAGTTGAGGGACATCTAGACTGGTTCCATTTCCCAGCTATTATAAATTGAGCAGCAATAAACATGGTTGAGCACGTACTTCTAAGGAAATGAGATGAGTCCTTAGGATATATGCCTAGGAGTGCTATAGCTGGGTCATATGGTAGATCAATCTTTAGCTGTTTTAGGAAACTCCACACTGATTTCCACAATGGCTGGACCAGGTTGCATTCCCACCAGCAACGTAGAAGGGTTCCTTTTTTTCCACATCCCCGCCAACATTTATGATCATTTGTTTTCATGATGGTGGCCAATCTGACAGGAGTGAGATGGAATCTCAATGTAGTTTTAATCTGCATTTCCCTAATGACTAGTGACGTAGAACAGTTTTTTAGATGCTTATATGCCATTCATATTTCTTCCTTTGAGAACTCTCTATTTAGCTCGAAAGCCCATTTTTTATAACAACCAGATCCTCTATCAAAGAGGTTAAGATTTCTGGTCTGTTGAGGGATCCAAGTCAGCTTGTGACCAAGTGAGACCCTTCCCTGGTGCAATCCCAGTTACCTTGAATGATTTTGGTCTCAGTCAAGTTGCTGCCTGGGTCATTGGGCTGCTGTTCTGATTTCTGGAGCTGGGCACTGACGTTTCCTGTGGGGCAAACTGAGCCTGGCAACTGTGGCCCTGCAGATCAGCACACCCGCTGCTGGAACTGCTGCTGCTAAAGCTGCCTCTGTTGGGTCTGTTGCTGCTGCTGCTGAAGCTGCTGCTCCTGGATCCACCACCGCTGTGGCCACTGAAGCTGGTACTGCTGCTGGGTCTGCTGCTGCTGGGGCTGCTGTTACCAGTACCAGAGCCGCTGATGTTGCTGCCGGACTCTGCTCCTGCTTGGGTCTGGCTATCGGCTCAAGTTGGCATGGCAGGTCCTGGGACCACTGCTCTGTTCTCTGAAGCTGGGCACAGGCGGTGGGGGAGGGGAGGGAGCTGCAGCTGCTCTAGCTCTCATGCTGTTCCATGTGTCCTTCTACCTCCTGGTCTGCTCCTCTGTTGTTCACTGCCACTCTCCCTTCACATTTCTTGAGTTGTGGAGAGCTCCCATGTGGCTTTTCCTGTGGCTGGATCCGAGCCTGGCTGCTTTCTGGTGTGCCACCGCTGCCACCATGGTTGGCGGAGCTGCCAGGGCCACTTTTGTCAGCCTGTGCGGGCTCTGGATCTCTTCTACTTCTCTGCTGCCACTTCAATTTCCTATACACCTCATTGTTTAGTAAAAGTGTGTATTTTTGCTGATTTTTTTTTTTTTTTTTGGTCTTTTCCCCCCCTAGGCTGCTTTGGTGTGGTTCCTATGCTGCCATGTTAACCGAAAGCCCATTTTTTGATTTCTTGTTTGCTTTCTTATTATTTTACTTTTTGAGTTCTTCGTATATCCTAGATATTAAACCTCTACCAGATATATAGCTGGAGAAGATTTTTTTTTCCTATTTTGTAGGTTGCCTCTTTGCTTTTTTCACTGTCCTTTGCAGTGCAAAATCTTTGTAATTTCATGAAGTCCCAGAGATTAATCTGTGGTTTTACTGCCTGAGCAATTGGGGTTGTATTCAGAAAGTCTTTGCCAAGACCAATATGTTGCAGGGTTTCCCCTACTTTTTCCTCTAGCAGTTTCAGAGTTTCAGGTCTGATGTTAAGGTCTTTAATCCCATTTGGACTTAATTCTTGCACATGGCGAGAGAGAAGAATCTAATTTCATCCTTCTGCAGATATATATCCAGTTTTCCCAACACCATTTGCTGAAGAGGGTGTCTCTTCTCCAATGAGTATTTTTGGCATTTTTATCAAATATCAGGTGGCTATAGCTACCTGGGCTTACATCTGGGTCCTCTATACTGTTCCACTGATCTACATGTCTGTTTTTGTGCCAATACCATGCTGTTTTTATTACTATGGCTCTGTAGTATAGGTTACAATTAGGTATGGTGATACCACCAGCCTTATTTTTGTTGCTCAGTATTATTTTAGATATTCTAGGTTTTTTGTGATCCCAAATGAATTTTTAGATTGTTTTTTTCTATTCCATGAAGATGCCTTTGGAATTTTGATAGGAATTGCATTAAATGTGTAGATTGCTTTTGGTAAGATTGCCATTTTCACAATATTGATTCTTCCAATCCAGGAACAAGGGATGTTTCTCCAGTTTCCAGTGTCTTCTGCAATTTCTCACTTGAGTGTTTAAAAGTTCTCATTGTAGAGATTCTTTACTTCCTTGGTTAGGTTTATTCCAAGGTACTTACTTACTTTCTTTCTTTCTTTCTTTCTTTCTTTCTTTCTTTCTTTATTTATTTATTTATTTATTTATTTATTGATGTAATTGTGAATGGGAGTAATTCTCTGATTTCATCCTCTGTGTGTTTGTTGTTAGCATATATGAAGGCTATTGATTTCTATGTATTTATTTTGTATCTTGCTACATGGCTGTAGGTTTTGATCAGCTCTAACAGTTTGCTAGTAGAGTCTTTAGGGTCCTTTATGTATAGAATCATGTCATCTGCAAATAATGATAACTTGATCTCTTCCTTTCCAATTTGTATCCCTTTTATGTGTGTCTCTTGCCTTATTGCTATAGCTAAGACTTCCAAAACTATGTTAAATAAAAGTGGGGACAGTGGACACCCTTGTCTTGTTGCTGATTTTAGTGTAAAAGCTTCCAATTTTTCCCCATTTAGTAATGTGTTGGCTATAGGCTTGTCATAAATAGCTTTTATAATATTGAGATATGTTCCTTCTATTCCTAGTCTGTGTATGACTTTTATCATGAAGGGATGTTGAATTTTGTCAAATGCTTTCTCTGCATCTAATGAGATGATCTTTCTTATTAAAACTACACATGGGGAACAGGAGAAATGTCTCCGCAAGTAAGTGAGCTTACCATGAAGGCATGGGGGTCTGAGATAACCTGAGATCAATCCCCAAAACTCATCCATATAACATTTGGACCTATCCACACACACCTCTAAACCCAAACCTGGGAAAAGAAGCAAAAGAGAATCACCGGGACTTGGAGGTCAGCCATTCTGATTTTAGAAAAGACTCCATTTCAAGGAGGCAACAACAACATGGAAGAGTGAGAGGATACCCAGCGTTCTCCTCTGACCACTGAACTCTATACATATGTGAATGGGGTATTGGCATCTGCACACATGTGAACACACACACATACACACACACACACACACACACTGACACTATATACACACATATGGGCTCACACTACATATAATATACACAAACCAAAATATTTAAAGGGATAAAACTACATATAAATTTGTATCAGCACTTCCACCTTTAGAAATGTCCTCTATATTGACTCATACTTGCTAGTGTATTCAAGATTGTCTTTCTTTACAACAGGATTCAAGTGGCATATCTATTTATAAGCAATGGTTTAATCAAATTTTGACATGGAAAACAGATTCAAATGCAGTTTTAAGGAAAAATAAACTTATTACACTTTAAAGAAATCTCATGATAAATTATTTTTAAATGGTGCATAGTGGTAAATGTAAGCTGTCAATGCATTGCGTATAATAATAAGCAATCATTTGTTAATGTTTTTGTATAGATAAAGAGTTTGAAAAGAATATCTAAAACAGTAGGGCTGGAGAGATGAGTTAGCAGTTAAGGCATTTGCCTGCAAAGCCAAAGGACCTCGGTTCTATTCCCCATGACCCACATAAGCCACATGCACAAGGGGGTGCATGCATGCATCTGGAGTTTGTTTGCAGTGGATGGAGGCCCTGGCATGCCCATTCTCTTTCTCACTCTCTCTCTCTCTCTTTCTCTCTCTCTCTCCCTCCCTCCCTCTTTCTCTCTCTTTTAAATAAATAAAAAAATAAATTAAAAATAATAAATAAAACAGTAGTAACCTGATTATTTTATTTGAATGGTGTTAGAGAGAAGTACATAAAATTTAGGTAGATGGAAGGATAAGGTGGTTGGAAGACTTTATAATCATGTTTTATTCTTCTCTCTCTCTCTCCGTTTTTTGGCTTTTTTGTTTCTTTGTTTGTTTGATTTTGGCTTTCAAAAGTATTTTTGTTTGTTTTTTGAGGTAAGGTCTCACTCTAGCCCAGTCTGACCTGGAATTCACTATGTAGTTTCAGGGTGGCCTCAAACTCATGATGATCCTCCTACCTCTGCCTCCCGAATGCCGGGATTAAAGGCATGTACCACCATGCCCGGCTTGCACGTCTTCTTCTCTTAGAATTATGTTTAGTTCATGTTCAAAAATTAAAAATGCATTTTTACTATAATGATTCCATAAATGCATTTTGCAAATGAATGAGTCATTGGAATAATTCCATGCAACCTTTAACCTGCTTTGACAACATGCCTCTCCCTGAAGCCCTCCACACAACCCTCTCTTGCTGGTCCTTCCTTCTCTCACTTCCCATCAGCTACTTTCCCCTTCCCCAGTGATGGCTGATTCTTGCACCATATGTACATGCTAGTTTTAGTTTCAAGGTATACCAGAAGGTGCATGGTGGTTATATTGCATTTGTTTGTACAAAATAAACACAGTTGAGATGAGGGCTGTGATGGAAGAACTGACAGGGATTCTATGTAACAACTATTTAACCTAGTAAATGCAAAGCTGAGATTTCTTTATGGCATGATTTATTAACATTATTACTTACATTTTAATTATGATAACAGTCTAATTGTAAACTTGATTCCAAATTGGTTTAATGTTGGTTATAGTAGCTAAATTATCATAGAGTAGTCATGTATTATATCCTATAATGTTACATGCTCCTTTTGTGCATTCATTGGACATTTATAGCAGGAAACCCAGGTAACTGGTAGCACTGACAGGAGCAAAACTTAGAAATGTCAAGTGCAGGACAAAAATGATCTTGACCTTGTTAAAATTCATGATTTTTTAAAATCACATAATGCACAGTATATATGACCCTTAAAACAACACATATTGATGGCAGTAAAGTTACAAAAGAGCACATTGCTACACCAATTAAATATGCTCTATAAATGATTACATACTATCTTGCTAGAGATAATGCAAATAAATTAGACATTCTATATAGAAACTCTTGACCAATTAAAATATTCCTTCAATGCAATGAATATTCATTTTCGCTATGCTAGGTTTCAATTAAATACGGAATATAAGTCATTTCAGATTATATTTTTAAATATGTGAATGATACAACATTGAAAATATACATATTTCTTAACCTACACTTATGTATAATTCTGAAGATACTGAGAATGTGTCAAAATAGAACTCAAAAATCTTAAAAAATAATTTTTCTTCTCAGACAAATTTTTAGTAGTTAAAGGGATGTCTGCAGAACCACCACAGACAGCCTGGCTGGTTAAGGGGAATTTGCATCTTCATAATAAGAGTTATATAGAAAAGCAGCACCCTTTTCACAAGCTAGCTCTACCATTGAAGCTATTCTTATCTCCTATCTGGACTCCTGGCTAGTAAGAATGGGAAATTCTTCATTCATTTTACCAATTATATCTGCCGTGTGCAGACCATGCAGAGCCCTGGCAAACATTCAGGAAAGCTGCGGACTGAAATGTTGGTAGAAGACAGCATTGTTCAGCAGGGCACGAAGCTTGACTGGCTTTAATAATACATGAGGGCTCTTTGGGCTATTTTTCAGCTTCTTGTGTTGACTGTGGGCATGAGACTATGAGCCAGGAAGTCTGCCCACTCCAGGCTCTGTTAAGAAATGAAATCAGAAAACAGTTTGGGGAATCTTACATTTGACAGAATGAAGCTTTTTATGCAATCAAAATTATCTTAGAAATAATAATAGAACTGTCAACCTCCATTTACTTCAATTTTACAGAAACATGTTTATGTAATATTCAAATATAAAAGTTGTCATTATCTTTAAAATTTTGCTAAATGTTAGGACTTTAAATACACAGAGAATGCCCAGTAAGAACATAAAAGCTAAGGCATATTTTTTGATCCCATAAAAATTGAATGAATTGTCTGTAACATTAAATTCTACATACAACAACATGTTCATTTTAGTTTCTGAGTTTAATTTTTTTCAACATATAAATTAAGTCAAATTTTAATTTCAATTTTTATTCCTAATGGTAATTCTATTCCTATTGATGAGTATCACTCTTGTATATGGACAAAGCACCACACATCTTCAATATTACTTGGCAATCACTACAGGATTATAATTGCACAAACCAATCAGTTAATTGGTTTTCTGATAATAATAGTGTCTCCAGTGCTAACTCACTATGAACATTGAACTTCTTATCATTGCTCAGGGGATAGGATTAAAATTCTCTTGTCTCTAATCCCCTTTGAAGATGATACCACAACAAACAGAAAGTACAGTGGACCCAGTGACTAGACAAAAGGGAAATTATTGCGTTGGTCAAACAAAACTTGCAACTTGTTGGTTGTATCAACTAACATAATACCACAGCTTTAACTTATATCTGGCTTTTTCTAAATTTGTTAAGAAGTACCTTGAGGACAGTCTACAATCTAGACTATAAGAATATCCTAGGAGTTCACACAGCCTCTGGCACCATGCACTCCTCACGTGCATTGCTGAGTGAAATGTGATGTCTGGAATTGAGGACAACAAGTAAAAGTATTTGACTTGCCCACTTCTCCTGTTTTCCAAATGAGCTTCACTCTGAATGTGGACTCCAGTCTGAATCTCCCTCCATTCCTCTTCTATCCCAGACACCCGAACATTTTCTCTCTCACAATAGTCCTCTAGTCACTTCCGATATGGTCCTGTTGCCTCAAAAAACAAAGGACAAGCATATATAAAACTATGGGGGAAGGTGACAGGTAAAGGTAGTCATTTAGAGAACAGAGTTTTGATCACAGTGGTTGTAGACATGGAAAAAGGAGATGCAAATCATGAGTCACCTATCTTCAATTGTGGTATTATGGAATTATTTTTCCTAAAGATTTATAATATTTAAAAAATTTCAGTTATTGAGGAACTTAAGAGAAGTACAGTTATAATGGAGAGGTATATAAATCTGCTTTTAAATTCCATATACATTGAGCAATAACATTACCTTTAATCATCACAGCTATACTAAATTAGGCAAATCAGTAGCCCAACAATAAACAATCTGTGAGCCCAGAGAAAGGGCTCTTCTTAACCATGACTAATTCAAGTTATTTTTATTAAACTTCCTGAAATATAAATGCTGGCTTTGACACAGTGACATTCTCCTTGGCTTATGTAGGTCAAAAAGTGACTTAATTGCTCTATAAACCTGCCATTATAAATTGAATTATTTCTGTTATGTAGTGAGTCTTGTAAATTTACTAGAGGATGGGAGGAGGGGAACTTTGCCTGAAACAGTAATTTAATTACTTTTCCTGTTACTGAAGGTCTAATTTGAGTTCATGGTAATCATCTTACAGTAATAACTTTTTCTCTGTTGATATTCCTTGAAATTGAAAGTCTTTTTAATGTGATTCAGCATATTTTCTCTCTTATAAAAAAGCATAAAAGTATTAACATTGCTATGTAGATGTATTGCCACATTGTTTGGTTATTTTTTGTTGTCTTCTAGTTCCCTATGTTGGCATACATGAAGCTGTATATTTCATGTAATGTTTTCTTGTGAAATTTGACAAAGTGTACAGATCCATCAAAATATTTGGAGCTAGTTGTTTACAGTCTATTAAATACTTTTGTTAGTATGTTTTCTGATAGTTTCTTTGGTTATTTGTCATTGTCTGTGGGATTTCCTGTTGCCTACTCAAATTTCACAGATCAGTAATCTGAAATGACATTCTCATATTCATAGCTCAAGTCATCTGCCAAATATTAAATATACTGTGTGAAGATCAGGTTGGGGTAGATTCACAAATGCTTGACACAAACTGTAGCATTCATTCCCTTGAAGCCAACACTAGTTTTCCTTTCTGTTTTTATACATAAACAATACTTAACTAAATAGATCTCTGATAGCATTATTTAAGGAAGACGTATACTTTCCTAGGAAACCCGAAAGTTTCAGATGAAAATCCTACATGTCACATTTTCACTCTGTCTTACTCTTTATGTTAAAGAATGTTTATCTCTGAATATTCCACACTAGCTTTTCCCTGCCACTTTTCAATCATTTGATTGTTTTGCTTCAGTGTAATGCTGACTCTTTGTTCTGTAATTTGTTATTATGTTACAGTGATTGTAATTGAAGTCTATGTGATAAAATGTTTACTGTAAGAGAAAAGATATTACCCATGGCATTTTTATTTAGTTGATTGCATTTTCTAGGAGTCATATAAACATATAGTACATATAGCATATAGAAATATAGCACCAGAGGTTTTATTTGCTACTTATTCTGAATGACCTAAGTATGTCAGCAATATTTTCATAATTGATCATCTTTGAAAATGGGTTTGCAACATGTAACTACTTCACAGATTCAGAAAGAAACATCAGAAATAATGTGATTGAGTGTTTGTATATGTCTCTGGAAGAAGTAAACTAAAACAGGCATGAAAGGAAGTCTAGATTTAAATAGTAAGGCAAATAGGCAAGAATGAAATTTATGGAAAATAATAAATTAATTTTATTGCTGTCTCCTGAGTTTACTCATAGTTTATAAAATATCAGTAGGCATATTCAGTGCATGCTAGTTCTGGTCCTGTAAAAAGTTGAATCTTAAGCCAGGTTTGGTGGCACATGCCTTTAAGCCTAGCACTTGGGAGACAGAAGTAAGAGGATCACTGTGAATTCAAGGCCATGCAGAGACTACAGAGGGAATTCCAGGTCAACCTTGCTAGAGTAGATAGACCCTAACTCAAAATAAAACAGAAGTTGAATTCATGTTTTGATATATTGAAATGTAATTCTTTTTTTTTAATTGACCACTTCCATAATTGCAAACAATATCCCATGGTAATTCCCTCCCTCTCCTCTAACTTCTTGGGGCTTTGGTAGCTTCCCTTTCACAAAGTTGTACTAGATGATACATAAGCCATGCTTTTAGGTAACATTTTCTGCCTTTTACAAGTCTGTGGCCTTCACCTGCTGAAGCTGTCTACCACTGTTGCTAAAAAGATAAATTACAAAATAAATGTGGGGACACACAGCATCCAGGTGTATTGCTGAATGTTCTATCAAAATGCCCAGCATATGAACCGTGGATACTAAATGATAACTATTTCAGGAAATCTGAACTAGACAACTAGTCATTTGGAAGTAAATAGCCTAAAAGAGTAAAAGAGAGAGAGTAATTTACTAATATATTTATCCTAAAAGAATTTTTTAAGAGAAATGTGGTGGAAAATGTTTTAAATTATGGTCATTTTACAGATGAAGATGAAAACTTTGAGGTTGTATGATGATAATTAATTTTCTAATGTCTCTGGGGCAGCAATAGGTAAATTTTATTTAATAGCCTATGTTTTTGCATGTTAACAAAAATATCTAAAATTAAATTATTATATGTGTTCTTGATTATTCTCTGACCCCTCTCCTGCCACACAATACAGAAGTTCTAGCAATGCTTGTTTGCTTTTCTGATGGCAACTATGACAGACACCCTTGAAGATCCCCAAATGGCATGCTTGGGTGGAATTTTGGGTAGATTTTTGTAAATGCTTTCAGGAGAAAGTCATACATCCCAATCATGGTTTGTGATGTTATGGCACTCTGACATCTCAAAGAGATCATAAAGTCTTCTAAATACAATTTAGTCTTATTCAATTAATTCCAAAATAAACACATGATGTTATTTTCTAGGAAGTGCTGGAATGGTGATATAGAAATCCACCAGTATCAGAATACAGAATTACTAAATCTTGGAATTTTTTGACTGAGCCAATAGCAACTTGTATAATTTTTATTCTTTTATATGAGTTCTCTTGTCCCACATAGCTTTCAGTGCTAACATGGATTTTATTTTTACCAGTGTCAGTGGAGATACCATTTTTTCTTAGAATGGAATAACCTGATCACTGGAACATGCAAATTATGTCACTGGAAATAATATAAATACTTTTTTTTCACTTTACAGCCCCCATATCATAGATATAGTCTAAGAATTACTTATTCCTATTTCTTCAAAGCGCCATGTCTTCTTATGTATTTTCTGGTTGTTTATTTGTGGTTAAAATTGTGCCTAACTCAATTTCCTATAATTATATATGTTCTACATAATAAGTATACCATAAATATTCAATAAGTAGAAAGAATAGTACTATATAAATGCATAACATAAAAATGAAATCAAATGATTAGTGATTACTGAAAAACAAAATTACCAAATATTCATTGGTGTGGTAGATTCATCAATATTGTGGACTAATGTGTATGTTTCACAGCTTATTAGTGAGTTTCACACTATCAGACTCAAACCAAGGAATAATTTATTGGTTATTACTCATTGGCTTGAAGTAACTTTCAAGAATTAAGGTGCATGGAGGCCTTATTACACATCTATTGGGCTGAACGATGGGTAGCATTAGCTAAAAACATGTGCAGTGTGGCACTATACACAATAGAGAAAAACTAAACCAAATACCACACAAACTAATGGATGATTATAAAATAACACTTATAATTGGGAAGAAAATGAAAAATGGGAAAATGGGTTTGATGCTAGCTTTGAAAAATAAAAAATAAACCCATGTTGGCATGCATTGCATATTAAGCAGCCTGAGTAAGGTGCTATTCCATAAAGGCCTGTGAAAAATGATTATTTACTATTTTTTAAATATTTTATTTATTTATTTATTTATGTATTTGAGATAAAGAGAGAGGGAGGCAGATATAGAGAGAATGGGTGCACCAGGACCCCCAGACACTGCAAACTACATATACCACTTTGTCCATATGGTTTTACATGGGTACTGGGGAATTGAATCTGGGTCTTTAGGATTTGCAGGCAAATGCCTTAACTGCCATCTCCAACCCCTAATTTACTGTTTTTATGACCATAAATTTTCCTCTTGTTCCCTAACTTCATGCCATATCCATTGTTCAAACTATTTCAAAAGTGCTGTATCTTCCCTGAAACAGGATCTTATAATGGTATTTATAGATAATCTCATTGTTCTGTATACCCAGCTAGTTAGTTTATTCCTTACAGAATTAAATCTAACCATCATTTATCTACCTACTTTCTCCATGGTACCACAGTGATCCCATAGAAGGCAAAGTCTGTGACTTTTTGCTACCTGTATCATCCTTCTTTAGTTTGCTTCCTACTACAGACACTGGTAAGTCTACAGTAATCTCACTGTGCCTGTTCTGAGTTTTAGTGGTTCTTTTCATTTCATTTTATTTTTTTTTTAGTTTTAGTTTTGTAGTCAGTGAATACATTCAAGTTGGTACCATTGTTAGCCTCCTCCCTGTCCTCCTCCCTCCACCAGGACCCTCCTTTTTGAGGTTTATGGGTCGTGCACTGTGGGGTTAGCCTTTAGTTTTGGGTAGGAGGAAATGTCTCTGTGTATTATGACCCAATGTGTGGCTCTGACATTCTTTCTGCCCCTCTTCCACAAAGTTCCCTGAGCCTTGTTGGGTTCCTATTAGGTATGCTTCTCTGTTGAGATCTTGAGTGCCTCTGTGTCTCTGGATGTCTGGTTTGGTAGGGGTTGATAATTCTGTGTCTGTCTCCTTCACCATTGTGCTGGTTCCTGGCCAAGAAAACAGCATTTTTGCATGTTTCCCCAATTTTTCGTAGTTTCAGCTGGGGCCCTTTTGAGGTATGACGGGGTGATTCTCTCCTTAGGATCTGCATCCATCTGTAAAAGAGAAGCAGATTTTCCAACGGAGAGCAAAGTTAGCACCAAGTAGATGTGTTAACCCTTGTTTTTTAGAGATAGTTTAATGGAGAGCAGGTCCATTTTTGAATATGGTTCTGACTTGTTTCCCAGCTCCGGCTATGGGTTCTGTTCCACTGAGTAGATCAATTAGCCAAATTGAGAGCAGTTTGTTTCCCACCATGGCTATGCACGACTATTGCACTTATATGAATATCACGTCAGGTTGTTTGCTGTTAAGTAGATTAGACCATGAGTTGCTTCGACAGATACTGTTCATTTTCCTCCAGTCGCTCATGTAGCACCTTTGGGCACTGGAGGTGCTAAGTGTCTGGGGACTGTCTCTCTTCCGGCTTCCAGCCATGTTGCTCCATGCTACACACCAACGAGTTTTAGTGGTTCTTATTAGTTTTCATGTGGTCTTTCCCTCTAAATCATAAGCATCTGTATGCTAAGGTGAAGACACTGAATTTGTTTTGTTTTGTTGTTGTTGTTTTTCTTTCTCTCAGAATTGCACTTAAATTGGTACAAAGCTTACACCACCTTGTGGGCTTTGGAAGTTATATTCTTAGATTTTATGAGGCTTTACAGTATATCAGATTTCATAATTCTATGTTCTGTCAGGCTGGCCTCTAACTCATAGCATCCCTCCTTCCTCAGCCTTCCAAGTGCTAAGTTTAAAGCATGTACCACCTGATTTCATAATTCTAATTTGCTTGATCAAAGCCATATCTTTCTCAGCTCATTGCCTAAACTTTGACTAATTGGAAAATACGTAATCAATTCATTTTCCACCTCTACTTCTCTTTTCTCCTCCTTCTGCTCTGCTTATTCTTCTCACCTTTATCATTTTTTTTTTTACCACATAGCTGGAGAAAGGCCTTAATCAAACCTAAAGTCAATTAAAAGTGAAATATGTGAAGTTTAATAAATGAGAAATGTCTTCCTCTAGCAATAAGCTCTCACTGACAACTATATGCAGCCAAGTCACACTAATTATTCTGTCTCAATGAGAGATGATGCAGAGTTCATTTCAATAAAACTGAGAACATAATTATTAAGGGATTAAATATTTGCAAAGTTTTTCCATGGAGATATTATTATGGATAACATAATTTAAAAGGTAGAAACTAGGGTTCAGCTTCTATTAAGATCTTATGAATTTTCTTTGAGGTAAATTTATCACCAGGACTGCAAGGATTTACTAAGAATCCCTTGATCTCATCAAACCAAAACCATACACAAACTTATGCAGCCACAAAGAAAATGCACACACAACTTACACTACAAATGATTGTGTTGGACAATTGATCATTTATTTTGCATCTACAATTGCCTTTGTGGAACCATGGGATAAAAAATTTAATATATTAATTAAGAAGAAAGCTTGAAATGTAAAGTGTGTATTGTCTATTTCAATATATAAAAGAAATTAAACATAAGTATTATTTTAAATTATGAGTCCTTTAATACCTGAAATAGCACGACAACTTAATTTCCCATTATAAGTTCTCAAATTACCCCAAATTTAATTGGTTTATATAGTTACTCAGTATATAGTTTTCTTTCAAATATTTGTGTTTAGAAAAACACAGCTGTGAACTAGGAAAAATATGCTATGATGTAATCCAGAACAGGAAATACAAAAATTTCATAGTCATTCTCATGTGGACCTCCTCAGTTTCAGTATTCATATGCAAGTAAATAAGAGTGTGTGAGACGGTGTATGGGATATGAACCAAGACAGGAGGTGAAGACACAGGAACACAGGTGATGAGAAAGTAGGGTGAGAACAAAGGAGACATGGGGTAGGAAAGAGGAGAGGCGCCAAAATGGGTGTCTAGAGGGCTAGAGGGAGGTTGGGAAACAGAAGAAAAAGGAAACAAAAAGCTAAATGTATTTGAAAATCAACATAATGAAAGCTAACTATTTGTATGCTATTTAATTATTTTCTCAAAAGAGACAGCCTTAAGTGCTTTCTTATGTAATTTACTTGTTTAATAATGAAAATGCGTCCTATGATCAGAATTTCCCCCACTTTCCTGATAGAATTTATGAAGACATAGATTTAGGAGAGGACCTCAAAAGAAGGACAGGGGGGCTGGGATAATGGCTTAGCGGTTACAGCATTTGCCTGTGAAGGATAAGTACCCAGGTTAGATTCCCCAGGACCCACACAAGCCGGATGCACAAGGGGGCACATGTGCCTGGAGTTCCTATGCAGTGGCTAGAGGCCCTGGTGTGCCCATTCTCTCTTTCTATCTATCTGTTTCTTTCTCTCTCATAAATAAATAAATAAAATTTTTAAAAAAGAAGACCAGACCTTTGGAGTTCTCTGCACCTGGACCATAAACATTTGTGTTTGGTAAAACTAAAGTTGGTAAATTCAGATAAGAACATAAAACTTCCTTCCTCAACCATGAGGTAGCCATTCTTCCCAAGCTTATCTCTATAAATTTGTTGTTGAAGGAATTCCAATTTCTGAGAGGCATTGGCCATTGAGCTCAAATACTGTGGAGAACCTCTTTGCTACCCGTCATCATGTTTGCATGCAACAGGCTGAAAGCAAAGCCCACAGTGACATGTAGGAAGTCATGAGCACATGCTGGTCGTTATCACTTGTTTCTTCTTCTGACTTTATTATCCTCCTCTCTATACATGCCTCACTCTCCACCATAAGAAATATGTGTGCATTTGTTAGGTGTAAGAAAAGACAAAGAAGGTACATTAAAGTAAGTTATTACAGGGTACATAATGTTAATTAGAAGTATTATCAGCACTGTTCTATCACATGAAAGACAGAATCATTCTGTCCCCAGGACTTCACTAGCCATGCAAGTCCATTTGACATGGCAAAGGTCTTTGCTTTGTCTATGTTGAAATCATAACACTGAGAACAAAGCTTTGCCATTTGTACCTTTAAATCGGGCATAGCGCTACTGCTCCATGTTAAACACCATACACATTCCATAGACGTAAATAGAACATTATTGAATATGGCCCAAAGTCACAGTGCCTAGCAGTAGCAAGTAGGAGTCACATAGCCTTGGAAACGTTGAAGGACATAAGTAAACAAGCAATTGATGTGAAGTTTACAAAACACCAGTTCATAGCTCTAATGATGCGTAAGAATATTTACCTGACTTTTAGCTGAATTTGAGCAATATCTGATAAATTTTCACGGTTTAATTTTTTTTAAACTTTGTATATCAAAGGAGAAAGCACTGTTGAGTGGTTATTTTTTACCTCATTTTAGCTAGAAGTTACCTGCTGTGTGATATGAGAGAATAAAGCAATTGTTAGGGAGACACTCCTCCTCAGAATCCTCATGACTGCTGTGTCGCACATGAGATAAGACCTGTTTTAACATGCTGCTCCTTCAGAGGACTTTAAATCCAGGAGCGCCCTTTCTGCCCTGCTCTGTGGCTTTGAGAGATTGATTTTGGAATGAGAGCATTTGTTAGTAAGTAAACAAGTGGTGCTGGTGAAGTGTAAGTGGAACTACAAACCAGATCCCCTCCCCACACACAGTGGGTTGAGATTCTGTATTTTAAGACTACTAAGCAGTTACTTTTTAGGGAAAGAAAATTTACACAAATATAGATATAGGATTCTAATTCTAATGTGTATCATCCTGGCCTACCTATAGTAGAAGAAAAGCAATGTTGAAGTAGGAATCAAGAAATTATATACAATTGTGAATTTTTGCTAACAGTTTTAAATGGCTATTAAAATAGAAAATGTTTTATAGAATTGTGTGTTCAACTTTTCTTCTTGTTAGCATTATGTATTTTTGGTTTATTAATTTATTTCAGAGATAAATAGAAAGGCATATGAGAGAAAGAATGGGCGTGCCAGGGTCTCCAGCCACTGCAAATGACTCCAGATGCATGGCCAACTTCTGTATCTGGCTTACGTGGGTCTTGGGGAATTGAACCTGGGTCCTCTGGCTTCACAAGCAAACACTTTAACTGCTAAGCCATCTCTTCAGCTCCATATTTTCCATAATTGTATACACATTAGATAAAAAGGCAATATACACCTATATCAAAAGTCACAAACTACACTGTCATTAGATAGAATAACCAACCAAGGATAATAAAAATTTTTCTGGGGAAAAACATTTCTTTTACATTTCTATGAGCAGTCACTTATATTTGTTGACATTAAAAATTTTTCAAATTATTGTTTTCACCACAGAACTAAAATATTGTTTTAGTCATCTAGTTGTGGAGATATGAGTTTTTAATAAGAATTTTATTGAGTGATTTTGGATAAAATTTCTTGGAAGTGATGCAAATAAAATGAAATTACATGACTGAGCTCTTGATTTCTATGTTTTGTTTTATGAGTTACACCTTGGGTTTTAATGGGAATAAGAGACTTTTTTCCTATACAGTTATTGTTTTTATTAATATTCTACCTATAAATTAAATTTGATTTTTTAAAATTTATTTTATAGTACTTATTATTTAAAAGAAGAAAAGAAGTTAATGTGTTTTCAAAACATTTAATATGGTAAACTTTGTACTGAAAATACTTGGGATGTACCAAATCATTTCATTGCTTCGTATTTAGAATTCCACTAGGGGGCAACGTGTACCAAGGTTTTTTGTCCATTTTCAGTACAAGGAGGAAAGCACCCTATCCCTTTCCATGAATAAGTGCTATTAATTTAATATCAATCTTCATTAAGCATTGCTATCACTACAATGCACATGTGGTCCTCAATGGGTAACACTCACATATAAAAATAACATGATATATTTAATTTATCTACTCCATCTGATTTTAGTCAACCTGTGTTTTTCAGTTACAATAATTGCCAATAGGCAAAACAATACCAAATTAAAAAAGCATTATTTTATATGTAGTGTGTTAATGGAATGAAATTTTCAATGTCTTGCATATTTGAACTGTAAATAAGTGTAAGTGTTCTAAGTTAAATAAAATGTAACATGGGAGATATTTGCTTGCAATAAACGTAAAATGCACTTTTTGTGAAATAACAGCATTTACTTATTGTGCATTCGCAAAGCATTTTAACAATGAGTTAGGAAGAGTGGGTAAAGTGTACGTACCTAGTGAAAACTCCTTTAACTGCTGAGAAAAGTGAAATGCTTAAAACCTGTACCATCATTGAGTTTTTGAAGTCTTTCTACACATAACTATGTATAACCTGCCCTCTGTTATTTTCTGCTTCTTCTTCTATACATTCATATTGTGCTAAAGAAAAATCTTCTAAATATGAGTAATTGTCACTAAGATACTGGCGTTGGAAATAACAATAATTTGTCTTGTAGTGTTTATAAATTAAATATTCTGTAAAAGAGCAAAGTAACTGTGATAGGGGGAAGGGCACACAAGTCACTTGGAAAATACTCATGTAATTGTGCAGGCTTCAATAGAGTATAATAGAGTCAGAAATAACAGCAGCAAAAATAGACACACAATGGTGTGATTCATGATGACAGGCATTCCACAGCAATGGTCATAATTATCACTTACTCCCAAAAAAGGCAGAATTTCCCCTTAACCATTGTTTAGAATAGGCAGTTTAATGAAGTTTTTGTCATTGCTCAACTAAGCTTTTTTACATTTTCACATAAATGCTGAAGATTCCAGACTTCATACACTTACCATACTTAGCTGCTGCTAACAGCAGCAGATGAAGCTAGGATACTGTTTTACAGGGAGTTTTAGCATAGTATCCTAGTTTGCATGTTCCTCCAGGTTTCCATGAAGCCTCTACTGTTCCATAGTCTTAGGAGCCCACTATCAGAAGCTCCACTAAGTTCTAGTGCACTCAGCTTCTGGATGGCAATAGCAAAATAAAACAATGTCCAAAACTAAATGATCCCAGGTAAGCTTTTTTCTTTTCTTTTCTTTTCTTTTCTTTTCTTTTCTTTTCTTTTCTTTTCTTTTTCTTTCTTTTTTTTTTTTTTTTTTTTTTTTTTTTTAAATTTTATTAATTTATTTGAGAGCGACAGACACAGAGAGAAAGACAGATAGAGGGAGAGAGAGAGAATGGGCGTGCCAGGGCTTCCAGCCTCTGCAAACGAACTCCAGACGCGTGCGCCCCCTTGTGCATCTGGCTAACGTGGGACCTGGGGAACCGAGCCTCGAACTGGGGTCCTTAGGCTTCACAGGCAAGCGCTTAACCGCTAAGCCATCTCTCCAGCCCTTTTCTTTTTTTTTTAATGTGGTAATGGCTGAAAAAAAAGAAGAAGAAGAAGCTAATATCTAAAGAGTGTGTGACTCCTCTTATATCCTCAACTTCTGAGATATCCCATATTAGATGGATCCACTTGCACACCTAGTGGATTTGTGCCCAGGTCATCATAATGTTATAAGCTCCCCCCACCCAACAAAAAAGACTCCCAGAAACTAATGAGAAGAGAAAACGGAAGAAGATTAGGAGTCATGAATTAGGGATCCCATGAGGACCATAGATAAAGAACTCTCTGAATGAAAAGGACTGGGCTAGAAATGCAAATATGCATAAACAAAGTGTAGCAGGAGGCCTTGTCCTTGCCTGTGATTCCCGTCAGAGCCCATGATGTGCTGGCTGTGGGCCAAGCGTGGCTTAAGGAAGGCCACCGAGAAAGTTGCAAGGAAAAACTCCTAACTTCCTGCGGTATGTAAAACCTAAATACTTGCCATGCAGGCTCTTTCCATCTCTTCCTTATTACTGTTCAGGTATGTGAATTTGGTTCATCTTTTGTAAATGCACTTACTACTGACAAGAGACTGAAATTTAAAAAAAATGAAATAACAAGTTGTTCAGACCAGGTATAATACCAGTAGACTGAGTTTCTTATGCAGTGATACAGGGAGATCTCCACCTCATGGAGAACAGAAAACATGAGTGGATTCCCAAGAGTGGCATATACAAAGGTTGGTATTTACTGGAGGTGATGAAAATGAATTTGGTTTAATGAGGGTGAAAATATAAGGCAGGTTGAAGAAGCCAAAATTTTAAGAGCCACATATGTCATGCATTAAAAAAATCAAAATTGTGAACAATGTAACCACAAAAAAATTCAAATTTCAAAAAAAAAATTGAAGTTATGGCCAGTAGAAGAACTAGGAATTAATGAAAATAAAACAAAAGACCAGATATATTTTAAGGTCTATTGTTTAAGCAAAAAACTGACAAAGGCTGAAGAAATGGATGTCTGAGCAGTTCCGATGCTTGCAAAGCCTGAATACCTAGATCTGACTCCCCAGTACCCATGTAAGTGGAACATGCATCTAGTTTGTTTGCAGTGGCTACAAGCCTTGGTGTTCCCATTCTCTCTCTCTCTCTCTCTCCCGCTCTCTCTCTCTTCTAACAAATAAAATAAAAATATTTTTTTTTTAATAAAACAGTCCAAAAGGTTCTGGAGAAATGGCTTAGCGATTAAGGTGTTTGCCTGAGAAGCCAAAAAAAAAAAAAAGCCGGTTCAATTCCAAGGACTCGCACAAGGCGGCACATGTATCTGAGTTCATTTGCAGTGGCTGAAGGCCCTCACGTGTCCATTCCCTTTTTCTCTGCCTCCTTCTCTCTCACTCCCTTTCAAATACATAAATTAATTGAAAAATATTTTTTAAAAGCCAAAAAAGTTCTGGTAAATGTGTATGGAAAAGGGAACCCTTATTCACGCTGGTGGGAGTGCAAAATAGTGTAGCCATTATGAAAAATAGTATGGGGTTTTCTCAAAAAATTAGAAATAGACTTGACATATGACCCATCTGAACCACTCTTAGACATACAACCAAATGAGTCAGTAGCCTCCCACCAATATACTTGCATATCCATGTTTATTGCAGTTCAATTCACAATAGCTAAGAATAGAACCAGCCTAGATACGCATAGTAGACATACACAATGGGATTTATTTCAGCTGAAAAGAAAAACAAAATCATGAAATTTTCAGGAAAATGAATAGATCTATAAAGAATGATATTAAGTAATGTGACCCAAACTTAGAAAGCACATGTTCTCTCTCATATGTGGATCCTAGTGACATATATAGCAGTTAAGAAGCTTTCCCTCAAAGCCTAAAGGACCCAAGTTTGACTCTCCAGGACACACTTAAGCCAGCTGTATGAGGTGGTGCGTGTGTCTGGAGTTTGTTTGCAGTGGCTGGAGGCCCTGGTATGCCTCTTTCATTTCTCTTTCTCTCTCTCTCTCTCTTTCCTCTTTCTACTTCTTTCCCTTTCAATTTAAATAATTAATTGATTTATTAAAGTTTTTAAAAGATGTGGATTGAATTTGTTTTATAAGTTCTGATTAAATCTCAGAACCCAATAATACTAAGAATGTTAGCAATGACTCTTAACTAAAACATGCCTGATGTTTTGAATCATGTGTGGCTAAGTACTCCTTACTATGTGTCTAAAATACAAATAGCTTATTAACAGATTCCAAAAAGTAAAGCTGTCTAATGTCACTATCTACATAATCTCTAAGTTTGTAGAATAGAAAGCTATTTTTCAGAGACACAAAAGTGGTATTTAGCTTCCTAGTATGGAAGAGCTGTTTTATATCTAGATTTATACTAAGTACAGTTACACATATTTTAATTGCATTATCATAATTGCCTGATTTCTCTCTGAAGTTGACTAAAGTCTTCATTTTCAATGCTGACAATTTTCTAATTTTAAAAATATATTAGTACTTAAATGTGTTCATTTTCAGCTTTCACTTATCTAATATATATATATAACATATATATATAATATATATATACATATATAGATAATATAATTAAAATGCACAGCCTAAAATGAAAACTAAGCATTGAGAGCAAAGATAATTTATTCTTTGTTTTGGTATACTGTGGAAGGGAAAGGGAGAATTCCAATTCTGACCTTGGAGACTAGATCTGAGGTACTTCAGCCAGTTAGTTATTCATAAGGCATCCAAGGTCAGGTCCTGACTCACAATAAATAAGCTGATTTCCTTGTCAATTCACAAACATGTGTAAGTCCTTGTCTAGACAAAGAAAGGCATTTTGTCTAAAGAGTATGGCTCCAAAATTTCATATTTGCTAATCTCTAATTAACATTATATGACCAGTGGATTGTCCCGGGTGCTTAATTAGGTATCTTTAAAATAATCTAATGGTTGTCACTTCAACTTTTTTTACAAGCTAATAGTAGTGTTTCCAAATAAAGTTAAAAAATATTCTGTGATATAATTTTGAGACATAAATTTAAACTTTAAAAAATAATACTAAAGAAAGTATCATTTTGTTGTTTTTAGTTCTGCTGCTTTTAGTTTAGTTGTCCTTTGTGTTTTGTAAATAATAGGAGATTATAAACATAGCATTTATCACTAACATTTATTAAAATTTATTCACCACTAAAAGATATTTGTTTCTGATGTCATTGCAAGTGCTTGGTAAATAACCTAGGGATGGGATGATATCTTGAGAAAAATACTTCCTGGATTCATGAAGTCATAGTAAATAGAATATTGGATATTGATTTGTTTCTATTATAATAATTCAATTACAATAACAGAAAATTATGATTGTGATGACATTTAATTTGCTTTAATCTTATTCATTCAGTTCAGGTGAGTTCTCAGGTGGTTATATTTTTTCCTAGACCCTTATTTTATTTACATTTGACTTTTAGTTTAAAACATCAGAATTATTTATTCAATAAGAATTAACAAATTCTAAATTGTGGTGGTTTGATTCAGGTGTCCCCCATAAACTTAGGTGTTGGGAATGCTAGCTCCCCAGCTGATGGATATTTGGGAATTAATGCCTCCTGGAGGGAGTGTATCGTTGGGGGCAGGCTTATGGGCTCTATAGCCAGTTTCCCCATGCCAGTGTTTGGCACACTCTCCTGTTGCTATGGTCTACCTTATGTTGGCCAGGGGGTGATGTCCACCCTCTGCTCATGCCATCGTTTTCCCCTGCCATCATGGAGCTTCCCCTCAAGCCTGTAAGCCAAAATAAAACTCTTTTTCCCAGAAGCTGCTCTTGGCTGGGTGACTTCTATCAGCAATGAGAACCGGACTGCAACAGTAAATATAATTATTTTTACTAGATAAATTTTACTAGAAAATAATAATTCATGTTAGACCTTTTCATTTTAATCATAAATCCACTTCATATTTTCACTGGTTAACTGTTTAGTACCTTCATAGTGTTCGACTATTTTTAATGGCAGTGTCTTCACAGCAAGCAGGGAGTTATCACTCTCATGTTCCCTTTCCATCTAAGGAATATTCATTTTTATAGTAATTATGTTTCTTAATTCCTAAATCTTGAGGAATAAATTACATGTGTTTTAGTATTAAGCCTATAAGTTAGTTCAATACAGGTATGATAAAATCAAAATTAGTTTGTGGGATCAAGAAAGCTTTTAAGCCTTTTAAGGCCAAATGGTATAAGAAGGCTGAGATGAAGGCTTAAAGCTAATGTGTTTGCAAAACACAGTATTATCAAGTGAAGCTATAATATGAGCAATACTTTTGCTCTGTATTCTTCCTAGGTGAGAATAAGTGGAAATAGAGAGACTTGGAGAATGTGACAACTTCCACAGTAATGAGGTTGACACTGTAACCAGTTCAACAACAACAACAACAAAAATACACCAAGTGGCATAAAGGAGGGGGAAAAATCTCCTGTTCCACTTTGAGCTCGTAGCTGGGACACCTGGCACACACTCATTAGCAAAGTAGACTAACAGGAGAAAAACAAAGAAGCAAGAATTTCTTTCAAAAAATGTCCTCTATAGTGTGCAGGCATTGAATATTTCTCAAGGATAATTATTAAGCTTCTTCAACACAGAAGAATATACTTTTAGCAGTGACAAGATAAAAGACAAGGACTTTTAGGCTTATGAGATAGCAAATTAAGGGAAGACAAATAAGTAGAAAAATGATGGTAGGAAAATACTCATCAGGGAAGTTCATTATGACTCACTTTTCTTCACTGAATGGGGAGGTGATAATGCAGACTTTACACTCTGTTTCTCTTTTCCCTTGCTCAATATCTTGTTCAGATTATCAAAGGTTCTTTTCTCACTTCTTTTCAATCGTTGCTCTTTGTCATAGTGTGTTTGGCTTCAGTCTTCCTCATTCACACTAGAATTTATTGGATACAGTGAAAATCCTGAGCTACTGTGATATATACAAAACAAAACGTCTGTTAGTCAAATATAGTGATGCTCATGCATTCTACATGAAGCACCTATGGTGAGTGGGCAAAGCACGGTAAGTGGCTCCTTTGTCCTTTTGTTCCATCGTCCCTTATCGTGGTAGGGTCTCACTCTAGCCCAGGGTGACCTGGCATTCACTATGGAGTCTCAGGGTGGCCTCAAACTCACAGCAATCCTCCTACCTCTGCCTCCAGAGTTCTGGGATCAAAGGTGAATGCCACCACACTCGGCTAGACATTGAATTTTTAATAGGGAAAATTTTTATTTGAATCCTAAAATCTGTTTTCCCATTCTGCCACAGTGGTTGTTTTAGCCCTGCCATTGGCTTCCCAGTTGATGGTTTCCTGGCCTCTCTAATACACAGGGGTACAGGTGACTACATCCTGGTGAAAGGACATATACTACTTTCATATTTTGCTTCAGTCTGTCATGCTTCCTTTCCTTGCTTGCCATAGGCTAGAAGTGAACTGGGTGAGTTCTCGTCAGATAGACAATGCCACCACGATAAGGGACAGGCAAGCGCTTAACCACTAAGCCATCTCTCCAGCCCAATTACTATTACATATTTAATCTAAGTTTTTTACATCAAATTTACTTCTTTATCTGGTTATCATAACCTTTGTCATCTCTGTTTCTAGGCCTTACTTAATCACTTTGCATTTATTTTATAGTGTTGTATTGAGTCTCTATAAAGATTCTTATACGTGATTGATGTTATTAATTAAATTTATTTCCCCAGCAAATTTTTAATTTTATGGAAACAAGAAGTACATTTAATTTTTTTGTTGATAATTGATGGGTTTTTCAGTTCATTATCCAAATAAGTAAGAAAATTAGGCAGGGATTCTTACTTGGTGATATAACTATAATAGAATTAATACTTTCATCAGTGTCATTAGTCAGTGCTTATTAAGCATGGGAAAGCAATACTGGGCTTGAAGAGATTGCTTAGCAGTTCAGGCTCTTGCCTGTGAAGCCTAAGAACCCAGGTTCAATTCCCCAGAACCCTATAAGTCAGATATACATGGTGGCAAATGCATCTGGAGTTCATTTGCAGTTGCTAGGGGCTCTGGCAAGCTCGTGCTCTCTCTCTCTCTTTCCCTGTCATTAATACATAATAAAAATTTACAAATATTTTTAAAAGGGAAAGTATACTTCATTTATAGTATAAAGATAAATAACCACCAGCCATAACCAACAGGTTAACCAAAGGAAAGCATAACATCATTTGATAATAGCTCAACATGACATGAAAGCCTTGAAGTTGGAGAAACAAAATTACTGGATCAATGATGAGTTTTTTATATATATGTTCAATGAAACAGAACCTAAGTGTGTAGAAATGTGATTGGATTAAAGGTTAAGACCTAATCAAAAAAGCCTGAATAGGAACATTCAACAAGACCTGTCTATTTCCTTGACTTCTCAGTTGAAATGTGGGTATTATGATCACAAGTCAAGAAAGCAGTTCAGAGAATTTTTTATGACTCTCAATTATACAGAAAGAATGAAAAACATTAGGATAATATTTTATGCTTTGGAAGGATGGGGATTTCATTTTTGTGACTGCCAAGAACATAAAAATTCTAATTTCTATTTTATATTAAAGAAAAACAATAAGTGGAGAGACAGTCAGTAGAAAGTTCTATAGAGAGAAACTTTGTTTTTAAGGGTCCTTCTAATACCTCCCCTTTGTGGTTTCATTTTCAGGGTCACTCACAGAGTACATAAAAAGTGAATGGCATTTTTTAATTTCATTTATTTATTTGCAAGCTGAGAGAGGGATAGAAGAGGGATAGCCAGACAGAGAATGGACATGTCAGGGCCTCTAGCCACTGTAAATATACTCCAAATGCATGTACCTCTTGCTTATCTGGCTTACATAGCTCTTGGAAAATCAAACCTGGGTCCTTTGGCTTCACAGGCAAATGCCTTAACCATTAAGTCATTTCTCCAGCCCTGGAATATGGTTTTGAATGAAGAAAATTATGTTAATGAGTAAATGAACCTCATGTTCAAATATTCATAAATTTAGATTTTAATGAGTTTGTATCATGTTTGCCTGACTTTTAAGGTTATAATAGAAGGAATCTAGTATACATCTCTTTGTAAAAATTCACTGAATGGACAGGATTCTTGATGTTTCTATTCCTATACTGCAAAAGCCCGTACCACCCTCAATATTTAGAGAACAGGTATAGATTTTTGTGACTTTGTAAAAATCATAATAACATATTAATTATTTTAAAAGAACAACTCAAATTTTCCTCTGAACAATGCCTTATTTGTATAAATTTAAAAGCATGATAAAAGTGAAATGGTATAACCAAGAGGCAAAAGAAGAATTAATGATTAAAAATCAAAATTAGAGTTTTTAAATGCATTTAATATTTTCCCTTATGTTTCAATAGCATAGAATAAGAAATTTAGGAATAATTCATCCTTAAGTTTCTGAAACTATCTATTTAAAGACTAGTATCAGTTACTTTCTCATCACTATAAACAAACACCAGGAAGGAAGCAGATGATGAAAAAGAAAGGGTCTTTCTATCACGTTCCCAAACAGCACCAACAGCAGAAGTCAGAATTGGAATCTGTGAGCCTATTGGGGTGGCCTTCTACACACAGAAAACTAGAAATGCATATTCCTGTATTAAGGTTGTGAGATAACTGATAGACTTGAGAAATGAATACATGGATTGGCTAGGTTTACTTTGATCTATTTTCAATAATATAAGCAATGGGTATATAAGTACACATATACCATTGACAGGTTAGTAAATATTCACATATCTTGCTTATAGCTTTATGTAACCCTAAAGCTATTAAAATAGAACTTGTATAATTTTACAATGAATGGGGGAATTTTGTAGGACAAAGTTCAACTAAGCCCCATTCTCTTGATGTCTTTTATTTTGCAGAACAAAAGAAGTAAGTTCACTTTTAATATAACCCTCTAATTCTTTCACATTTTCATTTCATTCTCTTTGGTATTTTCATGAAGAGGCAGTCAATTTCTTTGTAGAGATGGATTTCATTGTCCAGATTTCTCTATGGAGTACATCATAAATTGTGCAAAATGTGATAATTAGTAGCAAGCAAAAGTATAAGTAAAACTACATAACCAATAAAAGGCCATAAAATCTGGCAAGTAAATTAGTGACTGCATGTTAAAATAGGAAATGCATGGAGGAAAACCATGAGCTCACATATCTTATCTGTGCTGGAGAAAACTTGCCATCTTCTACATTCCTCTGGAATTATACCTACATAGTCAATTGAGATGAAATGAAACCATATGCATTGTGGTTGGTCAGAACAATCTGAGAACAAAAGAATTATGACCTCAAGAAAATAGCTGGTTCTTGGCTAAGTAAATGGCATCCTTTCCTTTCTACTCTAAAATGAGCTCCATTTATTTTTCAAATGTGCATTGATTTCCACAGTTAGCTTTTGTAATTTAAACTTAGAAAATATCACTGAAAATCTTACTCATGTGCATTAGTTAAATAAACAATGTGTATACACACAAAGAGATACAAACTGCTTTTATTTCCCCAAAATCTTATAGTCACTGAAATGACCATGTCAGCAATTCTGAAAGAGATAATGCTACCGTATATGGTATGATGTGATAACTGCATAGATAATGCTGTCTCCACCACTCAGCACAGCCCAGCAACAGTTAGGGAAAACATTACATAGGAAGTGTCACTTTCTAAGAGGGAAAAGCTCTTTAGGCTAATATTGATGTGAAGAACTCCCTATGGAAATACCTGAAAATAGCAACTGAAAGGTTAAAGCAATGACTAGGATTCATCTGAATAACAAATTCTAATATATTTTAATAATGAACATATAAAGTGTGTCTATTACACCAAAAAAGGGCCAAAATTTATTAGAAAGAATGCCTGTCTTTTGAATCACTGAGATGTTTTCTTAGTAAAAGATTATTTGGCATTCTAGCAATAAAATCAGCCAGCACAAATTTGTTGAAACATTGCATTTAAAACTATGTCATGCTAGTGATAATTGGAATTTATGCATGTAAATAGTTTTTACTTCCTGACTTTATATGTGTTTTTAAATTGATATTTTTATAATTCTGGCTTTCTTAAATTTCATTGTCAAGTGAAAATACCTAATATAAATGCAAATTTCTTATTCACTTTTCAATAAACTGACTTAGGAAAGTGGACATGTGTGCTTAAGTGGGCTGAGTTGAGAAAAACATTTAGAAATACATATAGCATTTTAACCTTATGAAATGGCTTACAATACTTATGCTATTTGAACAATCTTACTCCATATGACTTGTAGACCAATTGGTGTCAAATATATTTGAATAACTTTGAAAGACAACAGTTTTTCTTCTCTAAGTGAACAGAATGTCATCAGTGAATTATTTGGACTCCCACTTAAAAAACCAAGGTCTTTGTGATATATATATATATATATATATATATATATATATATATATGTCAAATAATCTTTTACAATATATATATATTTTATACATATATATATATATTTTATACATATATATATATTTTATACATATATGTGCATATATATGTATAAAATCTTGGCAAAGTAACTTCCCACCACTGGGATATATTTAATATTTAATTCTACAAGTCAAGACATCTCACTGGACTTACTCCCTTTTCCTTTGCATATTTTCTACTTTAAGTCACGGATCACTTAGAGTTTATTTTCCATCATCATTTATTTCTTGATTTGTGTAAGAACTGATATAGTACACTTACAAGCTAGGTCAGAAAGTGACTCAAATTGATAGTATGTGGAATAGTCCAGTGATACTCATGAAGAACTTCTGATAAGCCTATTCAAAATTCTCTGAATTTTCTTTTATTTTTTCTTTATTTTGGACTAGCATACAGAGATGTAAGTATTCTTCATTCTGGCACTTTCATATACTATTTATTTTTGTTGATACTTACACCTCCCTCTTATTCCTAATATCTTAATTCCCCTTCTGTTTACACATCACCTGGGTCCTTTCACCTCCCTTTATCCTTTTTTCAGTTCATCTCTTTATACTATCTTTGGTTACTAGACTATTCTACCTTAACAATTTTATTCACATTGCCCTCTATATATTCATTCTTACAGGTATTACAAGCTCAGACCCGCATATCAGTCATGTGGTTTTGAGCTTTCTGAGTGCGAGTCACTTCACTTGATATGATTCTTTTCAGATCCATCCATTTCCCTACAAATGTAATAATTTTGTTTTTCGATATTGCTGAATAGAATTTACTTGTTTAGATATACCACACTTTCATTATTCATCCACCTGTTCATGGGCATCTAGGCTGCATCAGTCCTTAGCAATTGTAAATAGAGCAGCAGCCAACATGGAAGTACAAGCACTTCTGCAGTAGAACGTGGGGTCACTAGGGTAGCTGATACACCTTGATTGGATGGGAGCTCTGAGTTTTTGAGATACCTCCGTACTGGTTGCTATAATATCTGTACTGCTTTGTGCTCCTATTAGCAGTGAATAATAGTTCTCTTTGGCCACATCCTCCCCAGCATTTATTGTCAGCCTTCTTGATCATAGCCATTCTGATTTAAGTCACCAATGTGTCATAAAGTCTACTGTAGAGGCCTTTCGCATTTTTGGTTGGTTTCATGGCAAGGCATATCATTTGTTGTAGCTGCTGTGAATAGGACATTTGGTTTGGTTATTTTTACTTCTTTCTTTGCTACTTCATCATTGCTGGACATGAATGCTGCTGACTTTTGTGAATCGACTTTGTATCCTGCAACTTTACTGAATGGATTTAGAAGTTTTCTTGTGGCTGCTATTGAGCATTTTAAGTACAGAATCATGCCTTCTTCAAATACAGATGCTTTGACTTTTTCCTTTCCTTTTAAAATTTCACACATTTTCTTTTGCATTACCCATTCCTCACTTAATATTATGTACCACTATTATTTGTCCATAGTTCTCTCTAAATATTAGATTTATTGACAGTGGAAACCAAAGCTAGCTGATTTTTCTATTGCACACCTAGTCATGTGTGACCTTAGAAAATCTGTAATAAAGCATTAAGTAAAATTTCCTGAGACAATAGGAGAGGGATCATTGAGTCTATTCAAAAGTGTGCAAGGATTGGGGGCTGGAGGGATGGCTTAGCTGTTAAGGTGCTTGTCTGCGAAGCCTACGGACCCAGGCTTGGCTCCCCAGAATCCATATAAGCCAGATGCACAAGGAGACGCATTTGCACAAGGTCACACATGCAAGGAAAATGGTGCACTTGTTTGGAGTTCGACTGCTGTAGTTAAAGGTTCTGGTATGCCAGTTCTCTCTCCTCTCATAAGTAAAATATATTAAAAATGTGAGAATAATGAAAAAAATTCATAAGAACAGATAATATTTCACCTGGTATTGGAGGTGATATTAGATTGAAATAAGAAAAAGGAGCAAAGAAAAAAAAAAACAACTGGAAGTGCATAACGCATTCTGAGAAAAAAGATACCTCTTATGAGTCAGTATTTCTGGGAAACAGGTAGCACAAAGGACTTGAAAGACAGTCCTCAGAACTTATATAGGAGAAAAAAATGAAGGGGCAGATCAAATAATATATGTTAAAAAAATCCAAGCAAATTGTTCAAGTAACATTTACAACAAAAAATGTAACATGTAAATTTGACTATAATGATTTAACTGTAGAATGGCTAATGTCTGTTTCTTAGGCTTGATTATTGGTTATTATTTCCTGTCTGAGATCAAATGCAACTTTGTCAGGATGTGGCCATGAAGACATTCCCTGAGAAATACAAAGTGTTTGTTCACTACCTTGTTCTCATGAATCAAATTCTAGGGGTTTGTTCTCATAGATGTCAGGACCCTTACATTATTTGGTGAACTAATTACTTTCAAGTTCTGATTTCAGTATTCTACATCACATCAAATATAGTTATCATTCACACTTTGTAGAGCATAATGAGTAGGGTTACCGTATATACAAAATGAAGGAGGAGCAATGTTCATTAACATTTTCACACTATACATTTGGAGTAATATTTATGCATTGCTTAAGTATATATTCATATGTGCTCATTAATAAACAACCTAATCAATAGTAAAGTGTAATTTAAGCCTTAAAAATATGCCTAATAATTTCAGTGATGAAAGACATTGAAACAAAAAACTGTAAACTAATAAATAAGAAATAATGAATTCAATGTAACAGTGATACAGTGCTCTAAAGAATTTTTCAAGAAATGTACATGTTAAAGATTCAAGGAAGGATCACAATGCCCTACCCACATACCCCAATAAGGAGGGTCCCTGTGCATGGGGGAAAGACAGGGAGGAAGCTAACAATGGTACCAATTTGACTGTATTCACTGAGTATAAAAACCAAAGAAATAATTCAAGGACCTATTTTAATTGCCTAGAAAAACCTTATTGTCAAAATAAAAACTACACCCAAAACCTAAGAGAAATCTACTTGACACATTACTTCTCTGCAATGCTTCTATTTACAGATGTTATAGCCTGCTCATGCCTGGAGCCTTCTCACTTGTGGGATTCAGGTCTTTGCAGACAATGTTTTTCCAAAACATGTTCTTACAAATCAGCATTGTTGCTCATATATAACTAATAATGAAGAAAGTGGTGTTTCCAGGTTATATACTTGCTTCTCATAAAGCCTTATTGCATCCTTTCAAAAACAAGTGATTTGCAAGCCAATTGGTAGGAATTTACCAAACAACAAACAAACAAACAAAAAAAAAAAAACACTTCAAGTTCAGTACTTGAGATTAAACCAAAAGAAGTTGAGAAGCTTTTAAACAAATTGTAATCAGTAAAATGCACATTACTTAAGTCTCGCACATGCCCCAAAATGCTAAGAATAAAATTCATAGATACGAATTTGAATAAAACTATGGTATATATTTATTTATATACCTTTATTGACATAAATTAATTTCCAGCTGTGGATATAAAAGTAAATTATAGTAATATTAGCAGCACAAGAGACTCACTAGTAATATAACTGATAATTTCATTTCCATTACTATAGTGGCTTCAAAATATCACATATACTTTTAATATTAGCAGTATAAACTTACTAATGTTCTGTTATGAGGTCATATCATTTAATGTGTTATTTAAGGGTATGTTGATTATTATACAATAAATTAAGTGTTTTTTGATTAATGGATGGTGATATTATTTATATTCTTGGGGATTTTGCATTTAAAATTATATTCTTGAAGGTATGAACAAATGACTTAGCAGGTAAGCACATTTTCTAACTAGGCTTGAGTGCCTGAGAGGGCCTGATTCACAAAGAGGTCAATTCCCAGCACCCATGGAAGTAGCTGGGCCTGGGCATGCATGTCTATAACTGGAGTACTGTGGAGACCAGAGACAGGAGACTCACCAGGGCTGTCAGAAATTGCATCTCTGATTTAATGAGGAACTCTGTCTCAAGGAAGCATGCAGACGAGTGATACAAGAAGACATCCTGCATTCTTCTCTGGCCTGTGCACACAGTGGAATAAAGTACACGAATCTGGACACACATGCACATCATACACAGCATATCACAGACACACCACATAATATATGATATATAAATTTTAAATGATAATAATAATAAATAAACTGAAAATAGCATTCAGACCTTTCACTAGTCTACCAGTGAATCAAAAGACATGGCAGAAACCCTTCATTAAGCCTCCCAGTAAAGCCAGGGTGGGTGTTAGTTCTTCAGTAATGGCACCTGCCAATCTTTTTTTCTTGGGAGTTTAAAAATGGGCAAGAGTGCTCCTTTCATGGTGAACCTGGTATCAGCATAATGGTGAAGGAGATAAATACAGGGGACACTCAACTCCTACCAAAACAGAGATACAGAGAAACAGAGGCTCCCAAGACCTCATCCCTGAAGTAGAACTAAAATGAATCCAACATGGCTTAGAAGAGGGGTTGGAAAGATTGTTAGAGCCATGAGTTGAAACATTATGCATAGAGACATTGCCTCTTCCTCATAACTGATGACTAACCCCACAATGCACAACCCACATTCCCCAATGAGGAGGGTCCCTTTGGATGGTAGAGGACAGGGAGGAGCTAATGATGTTACCAAAATGGTTGTTTACACACTGAGTATATAAATAACTAATAAAGAAAAAAAATAATAAATGACTTCTTAAGAGTACTTTCTCTGATCTGTTTGAGATAGACAAATGGGCAAGTTCATGGGAACACACCATCCCTAGTGAATGCAATAAAGATAGATATTTTCTTTGCAAAACTCAGAAACAATAACAAAATCCAAGTGGTCCTGTTTTCTATGATCACCACACTTTGGTAATTTGAAACAATATTATAAAATATTCCAGAACAAAGGACTCCAAAATATTTGTTCTATATTCTAATCAAATCTATAATTATATATCTTCTGTTATTGACACTCTGGTCTAGTATATAGCTGAAGGATACTTTCTATTACATAATACTAAGATCCCATTGTGTTAGCAATATATGTGGAAGCAAAATTATTGCACATCATTATGTTTTCTTGTAGTAAGCAGAGTACTCAACATGGGAAGAAACAGAAAGAACTACTAGCTGCAGAGTATAAACCCCAATATCTAGAGGGAACCGCATGCAGAATTAGTTATGTATGTTCGTTTCAAGATAAAGCATTCACAAGAATCTAGGAAGGTTACTCATCATGCAAGCATGAAAACCTAGTTCAACCTCAAGTACCCATGTAAAATGTTAGGAATGTTGCCATGTGCTGTATTCCCAGAACTGGGAAGGCAAAACAGAAGAATTTACAGGGCTCACTGCCAACAAGCCATGAGAAACCTTGTCTCACAGGAGGTTGATGGTGTTTCTGAGGATGACATTCATGGATATCCTGTGGCCACCATATACATGCACACATGTACACGTTCCCATATACACTCAAACAAATACACACATCTACCAAGTAACAAGTCAGACATGTCCAAACTTACTGGATGAAGTTCATAATTATGATCTACCTAGTACTTAAATTTCCTGTATTTAAAAGTTGATGTGATATTTTTAAATGCAACAAAATAAGAAGGTTTTTTAAAATGCAGTTATTTTCTTTTTGCCATTCAATTGGAATTGTTATTTATTTCATGATTACTAAAACTAATGATGATTTAAATAAGCCACATGGAAACCTATTTCATTGTTACATTCAAGAGAGAATATTAAAAATGGTCTCCTTTGGCTGGAGAGATGGCTTAGTGGTTAAGGAGTTTGCTTGCAAAGCCAAAGGACACAGGTTCAGTTCCTTGGGACACATGTGTCTGGAGTTTGTTTGCAGTGGCTGGAGGCCCTGATACTCCTATTCCCTATCTCTCCCTCCCTCTCTCTTTCTCTGTCAAATAAATAAATAAATAAATAAATAAATAAATAAATAAATAATTTTAAAAGATCTACTTAAGGTGTCAAATATATGAAGATCCATAATTAGACTATTTCTGTAGGCATGACCTCCCCGTTTTTCTATGTAAAATTTGTATAAAAATCACATGGTTAGGGACAGAGTTTCTGAATTGCTAGATTATTCTTCCTATCTTAATTCAAGATACACATTTACCATTAATTTAGAAAGTACTTTATAGACAAGTAATTTTATTATATACTAGAATGAAGACATTTTACTAAAGGATTTGAGAGAAACTTAACATAATTATTCATTCTAAAACTCCAAGGAGTGCATGGCACTTTACAAAAATTACTTCACTTTAAAAAAATACACCTCAATTTGGTTCGGTAATATATAATGAATAATAATAAAAATGGGCTAGGGATGTAGCTCAGTTGGTAGAAGCTTTGCTTAACTTGCAAAAATCCCTAGGTTCAATCTCCAGCACAGCGGGAATCCAAGATAGTTAATATGATTGTAATCTTAGCACACAGGAACCGAAGGAAGGAAGCTAAGCAGTTAATAGTCATCCTGTACTACATGAAGAACTGTTCAAAACCCACCTGGACTATAAGGTACCCTGTCTCAAAGTAAATAAATAAAAGATTTGTAACAAACAGTCCATGTACTTACCATACTTTTAAACACAGATTTGTTTTGGTAGATAGACCGTTAGTCATTGGGCACTCACTGTGTATTCCTTTAAGAACTTTAAATTTCTGATTTTAGTTCTTCCATGCTTAACCACCTAAGATTATTAATGTAAATGCTCATATTTTTATTTTTTGATAGATTCTGTTTTTATTATTTTTTAGTTTTTATTTATTTATTTTTATTTTAGAGAGAGAGAGAAACAGAGAAAGAGCAAATGGGGAAATTGGAGTGCCAGGGCCTCAGCCATTGCAATTGATCTCCAAATACTTGCATGTCTTAGTGGGCATGTGCGACCTTGCACTTGCCTCACCTTTGCACATCTGGCTTACATGGAATCTAAAGGGTTGAACATGGGTCTTTAGGCTTCTTAGGCAAGTACCTTAACAGCTAAGCCATCTCTCCAGCCCTATTATTATTATTAACAACATATTTTGTATGGATACTTCATATGTTAGTACCGCCTTTTCCCTTGTCCTGGGCCCCATCCCCTCCTTAGTGGGGTTGCAGGTATTCCCTGAGGTTATGGGTTATGCAGCCCTCAGTTGTTTTGGAGGGCAGAAAATGCCTCTGGGTACGATGTCTCCACCTATGTCTCTTAAAATCTTTTGGCACCCTCTTCCACAAAATTCGTTGAGCTGTGGTGGATGAGTTTTTTAAGTCTCTTAAGTAAATATTAAGGAATATTTAAAGTGAAATGTTTTCTCTGTCAGAAAAAAAGTTAAAAGATGATTACAGTTTAGAAAGCAATGTTGCTTACAGAAATGCAAGCTTTGTTGCTATTTTTACAATAGAGAGCTTGCTGCTCCAAAAACCTTTCCTTGCATACACTCTATGCAGAAGTAGTTTTCTTATTGGCACCTTGGAGCTAGAAATGTTAAGTAATTGTCTTTACTGCAAATGTCCAGTGGAATCTAATATAAAAATGACAAAGCATCACCTGAATAGGTTTGACTAATGTGTATTGAAGGTCTGTCACAAGAGAATACTAAGCATGGCATTTTCCTTATCTACAAAATGAAACAATTTTAAGTTCTTTTATTACTCTTAATAATAATTATTAGATAATTTCATGTGAATTGTAATTTACTCATTTTGCTGTTTTGATTGACATACATTTCTCCACATATAGAAACTATGTGTTCTGAGTAATAGTCATGATTCAATACAACAATAATTAACGCAGGCCTTGATATGAAGGCTACACTGTTTTTCATTTATGGATAATTTCCTACATGAAAATAATGTTTCAATCATGTTCACTCTCACCAGCCTCTGCTCTCCCTGTCCCACTCCTGGTAAACTCCATCTCCTTCCCAATTAGTCCCTCTTCTGCATTCATGCTATTTTCTTGTCATTATCTGTTCATTTTGTATTTTGTAATACATTGAGTTCCTGCAGCATGGGCAGCATACAAGTGGCTACATCACTGAAGCTAATGATTCGCCATCCTCCAGCAACGGTTAACTGCCACTAGTTCCTGAAGGAGAGGTGACACCTCATGAGCTCCTGTCCTACCTATGAGGCAATGTTGGCAGGCCCATTCTTGTACATGGAGCCACAGCTTCTGTGAGTGCAAAGGCCGTGGATGACTAGAAGACAGTTTTTACAGCATCCCTCCCCATCCTCCAGCTATTACATTTTTTCTGCCCCACCACATGGTATGATGTCCCTTAAGCATTGGAGCCCCATTTTAGGGCTGAGCACTCAACAGTCAGTTGTTATCAGAACTTAGGCAATTTGTGTGTCTGGACATACAGACACAAAGCTGTTAGTGAGGTGGAAGGTCTCTGCTATGCTAAGCTGGTGCTGTAAGGTGCTATGCAGGCTGCGTGGGAGGAAAAAGCTGGATGCAGTCCTACTCTGCTGTGGACCCTGTGTGCTAAATTACTGACCTCCCTGACAAGATGTGTCCAGTGGTGCAACAGTGGTATGACTGTTTAGGGGATAACCTACCACATACTTCATGGATTTGAGGCCCATTCCACATGCCTGGCAGTGTAAACCTGCTCACAAACCCATGGATAGGGAGGTCATGACTCTAAGGAAGAGCCTATGACTCTTGTTGTGGTAAATGAGCTTGTTGTCAAACTGCTCTAAATATTTATGCTCATACCTATAGATCACTGCCATTCTCAGTACTAATCTATGGCTATGAGCTTCCTTTCAGTGGGCAGTGGCTAGTGCATTGATTAAACTCTTATTAAGTGATTTCTTATTTTATTCAAAGCAGAATTTACTAGTATTCTGGGACTACTACAGGAAGATGCTAAATATATTTTCATTTAAAACTACTGAAACTTAATTTTGGATATTCTGAAATCCAGAAGTCTGAAGTCAAAGTCAAGCTTGCCTTAGTCTGGGAGTCGCTGCGAGAGGCTGGCTCATGGTTCTGGTGAGAACAGACCATCTTGCCATGCTTTGCCTCGGAATACATTATGTCATTGTTGCCTGAGCCTTCAATGGCTTTCCTTGCTCTGTCTCTTCTGTGATGTGTATCTGATGGCTCCTTTCTCTTGTAGGGATGCTTATCATAGGTTTAAGGAATAGGTAGTAAAACATGTAACAGCTCAATTTTCAATAATATTCCATTCTCAGATACCAAATTGTGATTCTTTTGCAGGCATCAATTTATCATGCTTTCCAGAAAAAAAAAAAAAATAGGTTGCTTAGTCATTGGTCAACCTATGCCTTGAACACATTTTGATTTCCAGTCTACCTACTAGATACCTTCCCTTTATCTAATTAATGTATACATTTTGTTTTGCTCTTAGTTTAACAGTTTTTGAGGAAAACTTTTCTAACATCAATACTGGAAACAAATCACTGTGTCTTCCAAGCCATGAAATTCCAGTCATACAATGAGCTCTGATAGGGTAGAATCCATATCATATCTGTGTTCATGGAATCGCTTGAAGCCAAACAGCATATTTGGAATGTGTCAGTGTACTGGACTTGAACTAAATGTAATGATAGACTTTGGATAAATTTTTAAAAATCAGACCTCTCAAATGTTATAGAATAGTCCATTTCTTGAACCTCCCTTTCAGAATCTTCAAGTATATTAAACAAAGTAAAGTATAACATTGGACAAGATAGTAAAAATTTATGAAGATGGAAAGAGGGAGCTGTGTTTTTTTTTTAATTTTTTATTTATTTATTTGAGAGCGACAGACAGAGAGAAAGACAGATAGAGGGAGACAGAGAGAATGGGCGTGCCAGGGCTTCCAGCCTCTGCAAACGAACTCCAGATGCGTGCGCCTCCTTGTGCATCTGGCTAACGTGGGACCTGAGGAACCGAGCCTCGAACCGGGGTCCTTAGGCTTCACAGGCAAGCGCTTAACCGCTAAGCCATCTCTCCAGCCCAGGAGCTATGTTTTACATAACACCTCATTAACAAATTTTCCTTTAGTGATCAAACCTATGCTTTTATTTAGAATCAATTATATCACTCAGAACTTCTTTCTAAGTAAGACTCAAATATTGAAAATGGTACTTGAATTCAGAAAATTTTAGTAAAAATTGGAAATTTTCAAAGAACTTGTCTTAAAATCATAGCATCTCAAACAATATTAATAAAATTTGAGTAGTGCACTTTCCTCTGTTTAACACATCACCAGCAAAGCATGAAAATATGGAAAAATAATTTTATGCATAAAAATTTATAATACATTTCTATGACTATTGAATAAATGAATTTATAACATTTGTTGTTCCTAATTTATTAATAAAATATACTAAAGCATGTGATCATATAAACATAAATTACTACACTTTATCTACTTTAGATGATACATATTTTAAATGTTAAATAACATAACGTGACTGAATGATAATAGGTAATACAGAGAACACAAAATTATTTAGTAATTTCATTAGAGTATATGTAAAATAAAAATATGTAAATATTAAATTAAGAACATAATATCTCTCTCATCTTTACCCAGTGATCTATACACAGAATCCAAAGTGTTGATAGTCAATTAATGTTTTATTATTATTGCCAATGAAAATCCTGAAAATATTTATTCCTACTGATTTTTATATGACATTCATTTATTTTATAACATTTTTATTTAGTTTTATAACATCTTCTAACTTTTGTTAGTTTGACTTTATATTTAGTGTTGTTAGATCTCCTGTTATACTTAACACTCTGTAAAGACGTTCTCTTTTAAGTTACCTAACTTAAATGATCAGCAATTTGAAATGTTTACATGTATATGCATACTTTTCTCTGGCTTTGAACCCGATATGGGCACTTTTTTAAGTCTAAAGTGGATGGAGGGCTGAAGAGATGACTTAGTGGTTGAGGCATGTGCCTACAAAGCCAGAGGACCAGGTTCAAATGCCCAGATCCTGCATGAACCAGATGCACAAAGTAGGGCATGCATCTGGAGTTCATTTGCAGTAGCTTGATGCACTGGGTGTGCCCATTCTCTCTCTTGTTCTCTCCCTCTATCTGCCTCTTTTTCTCTCTCAAATAAATAAATAAAAGTAGAATTTTTTTAAATGGATGGAAAAAGATCCACTGTCTAGCAAATTCATTGTTATTAGAGTATTTTAAGACTTCCTTGATTTCAGGTTAAAGAGGATAAGAAAAAAACTATCATAATTGTTCCTAACATTTATTACTTGTTTTCTTAATTTGTTGGGGATGTTAATTCAATTATTTCCTTTTCACTACAATACCATAAAATGAATGTCTCCAAGTACACTGTCCAGGCAAGCATGACTGTTGGGGTTATGTCAAGATGCTCTCTTGCTTGCTCTTTGTCATCCAGCTCATGGTAGGCAAGCATGGGGCCCTGCAGTTCTTGTTCATTTTTCACAAGTCAAATATTTCACATGGCTTAATAGTTTAAAAATACTCAAAAAATCTTCATTCTTGGACAGTGGATTATTTTATTGTTCTGTCTTTTAAAAAATTAATTTAAAACCCCATCACTATTGTCTCTTCAAAACAATTTACTACATCCTATCAATGGGCTCATGAATACCTTCAATATGTTTTAATTAGTTCCTACTATTCCCATCATTAATTCAATATTCAATTATTTCTGTGTGCTGCTGCCACATGAATATACCTGTTGATTTTTTCCATTACTAGACTTCCTATTATATAATTTTCAAAAGCTTTCTTTGATAGCTTACTGTTTTATGTTTTGTTTTTTAAGCTTTTCTAAGTTTGTTGTAAGCTGTGTCGTCTCTCAACCAAACATGTGCCCACTACTTTTCATCACGAGTCTCCCCTCTTACCAAATTTCTGCTGTGTCCTATTTAACTTCACCATTATGTTCTACAAGTAGGTTTTTAAGATGATTTTAATCATTTACTAAGAACTCAATGCTCTCATGAAATTTATGTGCATGAAATCATTTTGTTTTGGGGAGATTTATATCTAACAAAGGAAAAAATCAAGACAATTTACTTTTATTTTACTCTGGTGCTTTGGGGAATTATGTATTTTAGTTCTCAGGGAAGTTCCAAGGCTTTGAACACAGTCAGTAAAAGAATGCTAGAAATTTAATTGTGGTCTGTCCAATTTTAACTGCAGATTCTCCACATATGAGGTTCTTCCTTAGAGACAAGAACTGGTCATTCTTATGTTTTCCCAGTATATGTATATATATTTTTTGAACTTAGGAATTAGAGTTATTTCTCTTCCTTATCTTTCTATTTTGGCTCTATTTTACTTGTTCAAGTTTCCCCTGGTTTCAGGTCCAACTTCCTTGATCAAAGACAGACTTTCAAGGTAAGTTTATTTAGGAACAGAATTGTAAGGGGAGGGGTAAGGCATAGTAAGCTATGAGACATATTCAATGAGGATAAGGCCAAAAAAAAAAAAAAGGATGGTGAAGACAAAATGAGTAATAACAAAATTACTTTCTGAAATAGTAATCCTTGAATATAAGTGTTAGTAAGAAAGATGGCATCCGTGAAAAGGAATACAGGCAATTGAAGTAATTTTCAATGAATTTGAGGTAGCTTTTTTTTTTTTTCTTCAGGGGTAGGTTTTTTGAAGGAGTGCCTTGCTCAAGCCCAGAATAACCTGGAATTCACCATATAGTCTCAGGCTGGCTTCAAACTCATAGAGCTCCTCTTCGTCTGCCTCCCAAGCACTGGGATTGAAAGGCAAGAGCCACAACCCTCTGCTGAGATAGCTTTTGAACAAGGTCACCGCTCTACCACACTCTTGCTCTAGTTCTAGTTAGCATGTATTTGAGCATGAGACCCCCGGCTTCATAACCTTCTGGCTTCTTTTATTATTCTTTTATTTGAATTTGACACAACTGGATCACTTTGAGTGTGATAATGCTCCTAATTCAACACAGACACCTTTCTCTGGGTTACTTAGTACGACTTTTTAATGATACGCTTGGTTAACTGCCGTGAACTGAGGGGTAGAATAGGAGGCTTTTAAGAGCACAGCCTCAGGAACCTAGCTGGTACATCTTACACACGCCACTTGGAAAAGTCATTTCTTTTTACCTCCATATTTTCATGTGTAAATGATGACTAAATACAGCATGTGTTTCACAGGATTACTGAAAGAACTAAGTGAGAAGTTTGACATGTAATATGCTTGGAAAGAGGTTTGATGCAAGGTATTTATTTGTTAAACAAACAAAAGCTGTACTCATCTTGAAATCTTGTAATAGCTCAGGCTACCACAATGAAAAGGAGCAGAACTTATATTTTCATGGGACTTTTAAACCTTTCTAAGTAGCAAAATTGTCTAGCTTTTGCTCCTACCAGTTCTTATATGTATGGTGGTTATGAGAGAAATTGAAGAAATCCTCTGGTTGGCTTTGGTGGCGTCATTGTAAACTAAAATGAAGGCTTGGAATAGGGTTCTAATAGATGCTATCTAGAACAACACCCTTTGTAAATCCTTTTCTCTAGGATCCTGTTCCATATTTCTAGAGACTACCCCATAGCTTGAATATTCCCTCTAGTTTCAAGTGGCCCCACATTCCTCTCAAACAGCTAACTTTTCTTCAGGCAAGTATTATACTTTCCTATTAGATTCATGTGACCCATGCCTATAAACATTGGACTTACTTTATTATCTATGCATTTATGCTTATATGCTTAGTAATTCTCTTTGTTTCAGCTTTTTATATCCGAGTTTTCATCCTAATTCTCTATGAGCAACTTTCCTATGGACCTATACCTGTAGGATCCTGAGAACATCCTATCTATGAATAACATAGAATGCCTAAGTTTAACCTGTATCCAATGCCCTTTTCAAAAGTAGATACTAGCACCAAGGTAAGATAAATAGTCCTCGGAGATAAAAGTTACATTTTAAATGAAGTAACATTTTTCTAGAAAACACTAGGAGCTAAACCATTAGTCACCTGAGGTGCTCTATCTCTTTGAAGGCTGTGGCTAGAGTGTCTGGGCCGCTGAGAAATACACACAAGAGCCATTGCCCTTCCCTAATTTCATGGAAATACCAACTCTCTGCTTGCAGATTTAACACACTGCCTAGTAGGCCTCAGAGTCTCACAGTTTCACAGTATTTTCTGAGTGTCAATGTAGTCTTTTTAAATAGAGCTGGCTCATTTAACCTGTGAAATGAGCTATATTGATACTTGTCATTAGAATTTAAGGAGCCAACCATTTTAGGCTTTTTGGTGCTATTTGTCATTAAACATCAAAAACCAATTTGAAATACAGGAAAAAAGAATTGTACTACACAAGAAGTGGCACGAATGTCTGAATTAAGGTCCATATGGCTATGTCGCTAATCAGGCCTAACACGATTTCTATAAAGGAAGCCATTGACTGCTTTAAGTGACATTGATTTTAGTTTTGCTTTTTAAAAAGTCTGCTTTTTAAAAAAATTTTGTTATATACATATATGTATATATATATACATATATACAGTTTGTGTTGTGTATAAGTGTGTGTGTGTCCACAAACATCTGTAACAAAGGTTATCTTCTAGTTGGAAAAACTAAGAAATAAATGGAATTTTCATGGATGTTTTAGGATGCATCTCAATATTTAAATTTTTTGTTACAGCTGCTTTTTCAGGATATATAAAACATATAATATTTAATTTATGCTTTTACTTGAATGTTTATATAAGCATACATATATACATATGTGTACATATATATATATACAGACAAACAAACCTCTATGCTTCTTCAGTGAGTTTAATCCACTAAAAATGTTTATAGACATCATAAAATAAGAGGCGTAGAATTTGTGAGTCAGCATAATTGAAAACTGTGATAAATTTTGCAAATCCATTATAAAAGTTCAATAAAAATGATTTCCTCAATTCAGTGAGCAGGTGTTTGGACCCTACAATGAAAATTAATATTCATTTTTATGTAAAGCAGCATATTATCTAAGAATTCCAGAAGTTCCTAACCTGACTTTTAAGAGAGTAATATTAAATCTCTGAACAATGGTGTGGTGGTTTGATTCAGGTGTCCCTCATAAACTTAGGTGTTCTGAATGTTAGGTTCACAGCAGATGGAGATTTGAGAACTAAGGCCTAGTTGAGGCAGTGTATTGTTGGGGGTGGGCTTATGGGTGTTATAGCCAGTTTCCCTTTGCCAGTGTCAGGCAAACTCTCCTGTTGCTATTGTCCACCTCATGTTGGCCAGGAGGTTTTCCTGCCACTATGGAGTTTGTCCTCATATCTGAAAACCAAAATAAACCTTTGTTTTCCCACAAGCTGCTCTTTGTCAGGTGATTTCTGCCAGCAATGCAAACCTGACTGCAACAGTAATGTTGGTACCAAGAGTGGGATTGTTTGCTGCTAGACACCCACTTTCTGGATGGTAGGAAGGTCATGTATTTCTTTAACATCAGGAACATTGTCTCTTTTCTGTTTCCTAGGCCAATGGAGGTACCATGAATCCTAGCTAGTCAAGCCTCTGTGATTAGAAAACAAGGAATATGTTCTCTCTCATATGTAGATTCTAGCTACAAATGATTGGAATTCTATGTAAGTTGGAATAAAACTCAGTAGCAGAGGCCAGTAATCTAGAAATGACATACCAAGGGAATAGAAAGGGAAGGTGGGGTAATTTAATAGGATGGTATTACACACACACACACACACACACACACACACACACACATATATGGAAAGGCCTAAGTGAGGTCAGGGGAAGGGATTTAGTATCGGAACAGTGGGGGGAGGACTAATCAAAATCTAAGAGAGTATGAATAAGTCATATGTAAACCTACTTTTTTGGACAATGGAACACTTGGATGCCATAGATTGTTACTAGAAGTTTTTCAGTTCCATAGATGGGATACCTTCCAATGAATTGTTGGCCAGGAAGTTCCCTGATGCCCCCAAAACATTACAGGTCATTGCCAAGGCTCTTGGTTTCCCACCAGAAATAAATAGTAAGACCCTATTGCTGAATATTCCACATGCTTGGGCTGCAAGGTTACTAAGAAATTCTGCTGGAGCTGAGCTGAAAACCTCCTCCAATTAGAACAGCTGACAAAAAGCTGGAAAAGGCTATACTGCACGCAGTTCAATGAGAGAGAGAGAGAGAAAGAGAGAGAGAGATCGCCAATGGAGATAGTTAACAATGGATACTGCAAGCCATATATTTGGCCATCCAGGCCAAATGAGCCAATAGGTGCAATAATGGCATGTCTGTTATGGAGGGAACCAAGCACTCTCTAATTGGACTGGAGGCCTGCTCCATGGGAGGGAATACATGCCTGATGCTGAAAACCTATGACAAGTGTAGTCATGAGCCCTAAGGGTGTAACATCTGCTGGTGTCTGCCCAAATGTATACACTATGCTCACCAAGCTGCCTATTAAGCAATTATCTTAATGTTCACACCCATATAATAATGCTACTCTCACTTTTGGTTAGAGAAACTTCTCTTTTCATATGGTGGTGACCTTGGGATGACTTAGAAGGCACAGTGGTGCTGAAAAGAAGTGACAGAGGAGTGCTCAGCACTGCAATATCTCTATTACACCTTCCAAGGCTCAGGTTCCATTGCAAAAGAGGTGGCAGAAATAATGTAAGAGTCAAAGGAAGGGTGGGTCTCCTTACAACGTGCTCCTCCAGACAGAAATGGCCTGGATATCCCTGACCTCACCGTGCTTGACACTACCTACACAAGACAATCATAATAATAGGAAAAGATGATAACATCAGAATAAAAGAGAGACTGATTGAGAGGGGGAAGGGGTATAATGGAGAGTAGAGTTTCAAAGGGGAAAGTGGAGGGGAAGGGAGAGAATTATAATAGGTTATTTTCCTTTATTATTGAAGTCATCAAGAAAAAAATAATTAAAAAAAGAAAAAATTTAAAAAGAAAAAACAGAAAAGAACTTTGAAGAATTACAATGAAACTTTACCAATAAAATAAGCAATAGAAGCTATCTGGAAACAAATATTTAGAGAAGAAAACGAAAGGTGCTTATAATGCAAAGATGAATTACCACTCTACTGAAAGCTGTGGAAGGATTTGAATGGATACACCTGCAAAGAAGACATACAACAAGCAAGAAGCACTTGAAAAGAAGTGTAACAGTAGAAATCGTTAGCAATCCATAGGTCTACATCAAAACCAAATGCAATATTGCTTCACATACACTAAGTTGACTGTAATAAAAAGACAATAAATATTAATGAGTTACTACAGTCTGCTTATTTTTACAGTTACCATGCTATTTTCATATTTCTGTTATATATTTTGAAAGTAATTAATATTATTTCTGTGTTTATATTCTTTTTGCTCAGTGCTTATTTGATTCAGAGACTTGTTTGAAATTCATACAAATACTAGGATAGCATTTTTAATATAAAGAATGTTATTGGGAATTTGATAATGATATATTGAATATAAAGATTACTTTGTATGCTGTGGACATTTTAACAATAGAAATACTTTTGGTGTATGAACATGGGTTATTTTTCCATTTATTTTTGTACTCTTCAATGTCTTTTATTAATGTTACAGGTTTTTTATTTTTTTATTTTTATTTTTTATTTTTATTATTTATTTGAGAACGACAGACAGAGAGACAAAAAGGCAGATAGAGGGAGAGAGAGAATGGGCGCTCCAGGGCCTCCAGCCACTGCAAATGAACTCCAGATGTGTGCACTCCTTGTGCATCTGGCTAACATGGGTCCTGGGAAATCTAGCCTTGAACCGGGTTCCTTAGGCTTCACAGGCAAGCACTAAACAACTAAGCCATCTCTCCAGCCCAAATGTTACAGTTTTCATTGTAGATATCATTCATCACATTTACTGAATTTTTACTAAGGTTGTGTGGGTTGACTATTATAAATATGATTAATTTCTTATGTGCTTTACCAGATAATTAACTATTTATAACAACTCTAGAGATTTTCACATGTTCATTTTATATGTTTAAACTTTTCTGAACTCATTTATCCATTTTAAGTTTTTTTTTTTTTTCTGGGGTCCTTATGTTCTTCTATATACAAGATTATGCTATATAAAAACAAAAGCATTTTGACTTTATTTCTTCCTATATAAATGTAATTTGTTTGATTCTGTTTCCTAATAGATCTGGCTAGTCCTCCAAGTTTTATGTTGAAGTTAGAGCATTCTTGTCTTGTTCCAGACCTTAAAGGAAAAACTTTGACCCTTTCCTTGTGCAGTGAGATAGTGAGATATTACATGTAGATTGTCACGTGTACTTTCATCATTTAAGGAGCATTCATTCTATAACTGACTGGTTGAAAATCTTTCTAAAATGATTTTAACAAATGTTTTTATGCATCTACCGAAATGATCATATGCTTTTGCCTCAGATTCTATTAACTTCATATGACATATTTTGCTGATATATATTGAATTTTCATTATATCTTTGAAGGACTCCATGTGATCATAGTTAGTAAAATATGCTATTGAGTTACACTAAGTATAATTTTTAATTACTTTACAAGTAATATAAGCAAATGTGTTTTAAAACTGTCTACTTGACTGGAGAGGTGGCTTAGTCGTAAGGCATCTGCCTGAAAAGCCTAAGAAACTAGATTTGATTCCCCAGAATCCATATAAACCAGATGCATATGGTGGTGCATACCTCTGGAGTTCCTTGCAGTGGCTAGAGGCCTTGGTGAGACCCCCCCCACCTCTCTGTTTCTCTCTATTAAATAGATAAATATTTTGATACTGTCTACAATTCTTTCATAATTTGATTTTTGTGTTCATTCTATGTACTTTATATAATGTTTTCCTATTTTCTTAATATAATAAACCCAATTATGAATTCATTTTCTACTATACAAATATATGTGCCAACATTTTCATTCTTTAGGATCTTCAGAATTATTTCATTTAGCACATATTACTCTATGATTGAAATTTTGTGTTTGATTACAACCTCACTTTTTACTTTCATAGTAGCCAATTTTCACTTTAGGTATAAGTTTTACATGCAAAGTGAAGTACACATTTAGCACTTGTGCCTACCGTGGATAAATAAATAAGGGCGAATCCTTACAAAGTTATGTGTTTTTCCCTTCTGGGGCCACAATATGCAGAATTTTTATGACTCTAGAAATGTTAATTTATGGACATAGAGAAAGAGAGAGAGAGGGAGGGAGGGAAGGAGGAAGGTGGGAGGAAGAGAAAGAATGTCATAAGTAAAAGGTGCTAGTGTTAGAAAATTCACTTTTGTTGCATAGTTGCTCAGTCCTAAGAACAATTATTTGATTATATTATGGGAAATTATTGCTGTATAATTAACAAAGTCAGAAATAAAGGCTATAAGCAACCATTCTATCTTACACTTCAGTGGACAAGATGAGCCTGGGTAGTTCTAGAGTGTGTGGCATAAACTGTTGTCACTGGAGTATGTTTCCTTGACAGCTGAGCTGAAGATGAGAGCCAGGGAGCTTCTGTGTCACACAGGATGATTTTACAGGAGCAGAGAGGGCACAGCACTTACCTGAGCACATTTTTGTTTTTGTTTGGGTCACTTCTTGTGATCTCTCACACAGTTGTCAAATTTCTTGTACCGCAGCTTAGAATATAAAAAGCCTAAATGGGGGACTGGAGAGATGGCTTAGCGGTTAAGCGCTTGCCTGTGAAGCCTAAGGACCCCAGTTCAAGACTCGGTTCCCCAGGTCCCACGTTAGCCAGATGCACAAGGGGGCGCACGCGTCTGGAGTTCGTTTGCAGAGGCTGGAAGCCCTGGCACGCCCAATCTCTCTCTCCCTCTATCTGTCTTTCTCTCTGTGTCTGTTGCTCTCAAATAAATAAATAAAGAATATTTAAAAAAAATAAAAAAATAAAAATAAAAAAGCCTAAATGGGGACTGTCATTCCTCTACGTAGTAGTTTCATTTATGTTATATTTTATTTTATTTTTCCCTAATTAACTGTTCAAAATCTCCAGACTGGCCAGTACAACAGCAAGGAAAAAGACATAGACCTATATTTTTACAGAATATCAAAGAAGTTGTTACCAGCTAAGATACTTAGTGATCACATAAATGTCAATAAAATAGAACTGGACTGAAATTTTAGCATAACGAACATTTGGCTGTTCTAAAATCTTTTATTCTGTTTTAATAAAATTATTTCTCAGCTGAAGAGATGGCTTAGCAGTTAAGGCATATGCCTGTGAAGCCTGAAGACCCTGATTCAATTCTTCAGGTCCCACATAAGCCAGATGCACATGGTGGTGGAAGCATCTGGAGTTCGTTTGCAGTGGCTACAGGCCCTTGCATGACCATTCTCTCTCTCTCTCTCTCTCTCTCTCTCCTTCTTTCTGTCTCAAATAAATAAAATAAAATCTTTTTAAAAGGCAGTTTACATTTAAAAAATTATTTTTATAAGGCTATGTATTCTGATCAGCTCAGTTGCAATTTTATTTCTTCTATATTGATTCCACTGTAGTTAAGTCAAGCAGAAATGGAACTAGGAGTTTTTAATCATCCCATTTAAATATGCTTAACTTTCAAAGCAGATGGTGATGTGTGCTAGGATCATAAAATGCTAACTTCCGATTGGCTCAGAAAAATGGGTAAATCTTAAGCATTTTCTACTATGTTCTGATTGGTCTCTTGGATAAATATTCTTGATTCTAGGATTATTAGACATCTACATAAAGCCACCGGAGTTAGTGTTCACTATGGCTCTTTTGTTTGCATAAGCACATACCTGTATTGCTATAAATTCACTATGCAATCACATCAGTATACACTGAAAATATGTTTAACTGGTGATAATCTATTTTCATTTTAGAAAAAGTATGCTGGATGGATTGTAGGTTTTCTAAGTTGTGCCACATCTTACACCGTCAATTTCAAAAGCATATGGATATTTATAACTGATGTTATTACAGAATCACCATACATTAACGGCAAAAACTCTGAGAATGTTTAAATATACAATAGATATATCAATTTAAGTCCTAATGATCTTTCTAGCCGGGCAGTTTATGTGAATTATAATTGGTCAGACTACTTGCTGCCCTGTTCAGTGGTGCGAGAATGAGAATTTATAAAAGTAACTGAAAATGTAATAGGGGTCTTGAATTTCTGATTCACAATAAATGCTTAATTTCAGTTTTTATAAAGTTCACACATAATTGCATTATATACCTACAAATGAAAATATAAAGTTTAAGCTTGCTAATACATATTCACTCAATTTCAGATTAATACATGTTTCTCTGTTCATATATAGAATTATGGCAAAAATAAATACAACATTTTCTGTTCAACACGCTATGCAGTTCTGACTCAATTTATTTTGTTTTCGTTTTTAATACTTTATGAAACTAATTTTAAACATATTAACTCAATAAAAATCACACAGAACTACATATAAAACATTCATAAAATCTTGATCATTTTATTTGAGACATATTATGGAAACATATAGTTTTGTGTTGTCTAAAAAGCAATTTTGGAGGAAGCCAAGTTAAACAAGTTCTTTTTCTGATTATAACTATATTTTCAAATGATAGTCTTTTCAAAGTATTGCAGCATGTGCTGAGGAAAAACTGAAGTATTATATTTTGATACATATAAGAGCTTCTGTAGCAGCAGCTTATGTAAGGAAAAGGTTTCTTTTGGCTGATAGTTGTTGTTTTTTTTTTTAATTTGTTAGTTTTCTTTTCAGCAAATACAGACAGTTTGGTACCATTGTTTAGGCTCATCCATGATCTACCCCCTCCCATTGGACCATCCTTGTTGATGTAAATGGGTCGTGCATTGTGGAGTTAGCCCACAGTTATTGGTACGATAAATGTCTCTACATATCATGACCCAACATGTGACTCTGACATTCTTTCCGCCCCCTCTTCCCCAAAATTTCCCTGAGCCATGTTGGGTTCATTTTTGGTCTGCTTCAGTGCTGAGGTGTTGGGGGCCTCTGAGGCTCTGGCTCTCTGATTTGGTAGGAGTTGATTTTTCTCTGTGTTGTTCTCCTTCCCCCTTGTGCTGGTATCCCGTTCATCAGGAAAACATCACCCTTGCTTGTTTTGCAAATTGTCCTTGGTTTCAGTCGGGCCCCTTTTGAGGTATGTTGGGGCAGCTGTCTCCCTAGGATCTGCATCTATCTGAAAAAGACAAGCAGATTCTCCAACAGAGAGTAAGTTAGCACCCGGAAAATTGAGATAACAATTACTTTTTTGATAGAGAGTTTGATAGGTGTAGGCCCTCTTGTACCCCATGATTGATGGTAGCTTGATATTGGACAGTGGCCTTATGTTTGGGTATGGTTCTGACTTGTTTCCCAGCTCCAGCTATGGGTCTGGTACCACTGAGGGGATCAGTTAGACAAATCAAAAGCAGTTGGTTCCCCACCATGGCTGTGTGCCACTATTGCACTTGTGTGGGCATCACAAAATGTTATTTGCTGCTATGTAGGTTGGACCATGAGTTGCTTGGACAGATACTGGTCATTTCCCCCAGTCGCCCATGTAGCACCTTCTGGCACTAGACATGCTGACTGTCTGGGGACTGACTCTCTCCTGGCTTCCAGCCATGCCCTTCCATTTTAAGTGTCAGCTGCCTATGGAGTCTTCAGCAATAGGGTCTTAACACTGGCCTTTGGTGGGTCATCAAGTACCCTGACAGAAGTCTGATTGGCTGACAGTTTTGAGGAACAGTTATCATTGTGAAGAAAGCATGGCAATAGTATCAGAGTGGACATATAGAGAAGGAGCTACCCAAGTATGGCAGTGGAGCAGGAATAATATTCCTCTGTCCTTCTCCAGGTAATATATTCCCTCAGTAAAGTTCCACCTCCTAAAAGCTCCAACAGCTGGTAACTAAGTATGAGGCTTAATCACAAACACATAAAGCTATAGGAGACATTTCACATTCAACTCACCCCAGCTGGGGAGCTGGCTCAGTGAGTAAGAATACTGACTGTGCAATCATGTGGACCTGAGTTCAATCCTTAGCACCCTTGTAAAAAACTAATTATGCCTGTAACTTGTAGCACTAAGATCTGACTGCTGGGGTGATGCACTGAAGAACAAGGCAGCCCTGGGTTCACTGAGAGACTTCCTCTGTGGGGAATAAAGTTCAAAAGGAGAACATCCAATGTTCTTTAATCTCAGTATCCACACACATAGCACACAAATAGCTATACATACACATACGTGTATGCACTGTGTCCAAACACACACCCACACCCACACACACACCACTCATGACACACAATGTTCAATGAATAGAAACAAAGATTTTCCTGTTCTATCAAATTTGTTCTTACCCTTATACGTTGTTTATCAGTTAGTAACTGCTTTCAGATATAAAATAATCACACATCTCACCTTTTAGGGTATGCTCTGATTGGTGTGTAGTCAGTAGGTCTCATGTGGACTCCAAGAGAATAATACCTATCTATTAATATTTCATGCTGGCCATCTCGCAAGCCCCATATTTTTAATTCATAAGAGAAAAATGCTCAATCTTTTGGCATTTTTTACCTTAAGCTGACTATTGTTCATTGGTAAATATGGTATAAAGATAGTTTTATTTGAACTTAAATTTGCAATTTTTTTTTACATTAACCATGTTACTCTGAAATACTGGGTGGGTATGAATCCATTTGATAGGATTTTATTGGAATTATTTTATTTTTACGTATTTGATTTTTAAATGTCTTTAAATGAAAGACAATTAACACATTGTTATGTTGAAAATATGTTCTCCTTGTTTGAACTGAAAATTACACTGCTTTCTTGTAGTATTTCTTCCCTTTGTATCATGATTAAAAGGCCTAACACATCATTCTCCCATTGTTACGATTTTTTTGTTTTTCTATCCTTTGTAAAAAATATTTCTCAATTTTTAAGTGGTTATTTTAAAGAAGTTCATCTTTATACTCTTACAGAACACTGATACTATAACATGTAAGATATTTTGGGCACACACAATTTGCATAATCCCATGCCTTCATCCATCCTTCATGAACAACCTTTCAGAGTGGTTTATCGTTTCAAATGATTCATACTCACTAACAGCATAGGAAGAAAGTACAGGTTTCATATAAAGATCACAGACTTCTGGTATTATTAAAAGGAGGAAGATTCTTAAGGGAAAATGTCTGCCCTTCCTTAAGACCACATCAACCCCATAGCTTTGCTATGAAGCCAGCTCTCTCTCCCTGTTAACATTTCCCTGCCTTCAAGTGATGGTTGAATTCTAGTGTGCTGAAGATACAGCTAAGCTACCTTGTATTCTGTTACTTTAGCTTCTTCAAATTTATTTCATTTGTGTCAAAAGAAATTTTAAAATGTATTTTTTTGAACATGCATGCTTTTCTTTCTTACCCTGAAGCCTCTTAAATTCTGCATCGTAGATCTAATTTGCTTCCTTTATAGAGTAGAAAATTACTGCAGTGATTTTTGAAGACTGTATTTAAAATGTGGTTACTCCCTAACTATGAACTAGCTCATACCAGCCTTTGCCTCCATCTTCCTTCCCTACTACTTGCCAGTGGTGAGTGTTCTAGAGCTGTGAATTCCTCATCCATGACCAAGGTCCACCTGGGGACAAAGAAGTCAATGGATAGTTGGCGTGCATGCATGAACAAAGATACAGACACACCCAGTATTTCTTTAGTTTCACCTCATATGACCTTCTTACAAATATCTATTAAGTGATAATAACATCAATAATTCACAACATAATATAGTAGAAACTGGCTGTAAATTTAAACAATCCAAGTTAAATTGATTAAAATAATTACTTTGCAAAATGAAAGTCAACTGAGGAGGGACATTACTATATTCACACTAACAATGAATAACCCAAAATTATAAATTGACTATGCTTCAAACACCATCAGGAGAACCATTGTTTGTTTATGATCCTTCCAAAGTGTAAGTCATCAGTAGTGTTAGTATCTATGAATTTAATCTTGAGAATCTAAAAGTGCAGTAATAAGTACTTTGGGTTAAATTCTTTGGAAGGGTGATATATCAATACAGCATTGATAGAACATAAAAAATAAAATAATTCTGCAATATAAGAATATATTTACCTGGAGGGAGAGAAACACATAGCAAAATCCTTCTACTATTAAGCAAGAACTTCCCTGGAGAACAGTCTTTGTTACCATGCCAGTTTTTGAGTAACGTTTAGAATTGGAAAAGTTCCAAATACTTAGGAGTTGGAAATATATCAAAAATTAAAATATCATGGAATATTCACATAAAAGTCACTAAAGCAAAATGGCTTTGGGTAATGTTTACTCAGTGGGTACTAGAAGTTAGATATCATATTTTAGATCTGACACAAAAAGAATTAAAATTAATGAGTTTAATGAGTTCTGTAAGAATTTGGACTTGCTTCTGTGAAGAAAGCTTCATGCCAGCACTCATATTTTTTGTAATGTGATCTTACTGTGCTTTGTACATCAGTCAGCTGAAATTTAGGTTAAAAATAGGAGCTAGAATAATATAATAGAACCAGAGATACATAGACTTTTGCTTATATAGAAAAGAGCTTTGAACATTCCCACTCCTTGCCACACTGCCTACTGTTATCCCTGAAAAACATTTGTTTGAAGTGTTCTAGGTGTGGGTTATACAGTGACTTTCTTTTTTAATTTTTTCTCAACAAATGTTTTGATGTTTTCCCATAAGTACATTGGGCTTTATGTCAAGTCAACAGATTGAACTAAAGAATTCTGAAAAATGCTTAACATGTCAGCCCCCAAAAGTTATTTTAATTAAACTATTATAAATACCAGATGCTTAGCAGACCTGTATTAATTTCCAAAGTCTTCAAAACATTTGAATTTCTAAGTAATGTGCATCCTTTCAAGGAGGGTTATAGAAATAAAGAATATCTTATCAACAGAAGCAATTGCAAAACTCATGGCTTAGCAGGTTTCAAAGTAATCCTGGACCATGAGTATAAACAATCACTTTAGGTATAAGAATATACATGCAACTTTGAGTTTCTCAACAGAAGTATGGCAGGATGATAAAAACAACATACATTTAAGCAGCACTCTTGGACTTCTTTGTTTCTAATACACTGATAGGAGCTAGGTATATGAAATCTGTGGTTATTTAGCACAGTGGTATAACCTATAATTGTAATCATCCTTAAACATAATACTCAAATACTAGCTCTTTTGCAAAAACTCAAACTTCTAGTTTGTTACTACATAGACAGCATCACCAAAAAAAAAAAAAAAAAAAAAAAAAACACCCACATTTTTGGACTAAATATTTCTAAACTTGAATTGAAAGCTTAGAAAAGTAGTCAGTGCACTCCATTCACAGACTCAGGGGGTTTGACTTGAACAATTCCTGAACCCAAGAGTTCCTCTTTGTATCTACATTCAAAATGCAGGAAAATTACTCAGAATCCTACCACTGAGGTAATTATAATGATACACATAAGGGAATTACAAGAGAATATTTAAATGTCACCTTAAAATACTTCACTACTGTAATATTTTACCTGGATTTTGAAAGTGGTTTTTAAATGAATCTAAAATTACTCTTAGCTTCTCCCTTTGAAACTACATACCATACTATTATGATATTTTACTTTTCTTTCAAAGAAAGCAAATTTCTAGTCTTGCAAAAAGTTGTGTAGGAAATGGCAGAACTGTTAAGCCATCTGGTCCATAATAAGCTGTATTAAGTGAAAACCAAAGATTGATGTTAAACGTGGCACTTCACCTATTCCACAGAGGTGACTGTTAAATCTCATAGTCTAGTTTCAGGCCCAATTTTTTTTTTTTTTTTTGCATTATAATGAGTCATTCTAAAGAGCAACACTGCATGTTCTGTTCCCAGAGTCTTTCTATGTGCATATTTTAGCCTTTTTTTACAAGGTGTGAATTGAAACTCAACTCGCTGAGAAGTTTTAGTAACTTCAACCAATTAGGTAATAAGAAAAGAGATTCAGAGTGAACATATTAAACTGTAATCCCTCTTGCAAAGTAGAATACTGAAAATGTTCACCTAGAAAATGTTGGTGACCTCTGAAAGCTAGTTTGGTTAACTTTCCCAGAAGTGTCTAGGTAACCAACATAATGTTTAAAACAGCATTTGGGAGGTTATGCCTTCTGTGTAATACTTGATCAGTACACTCTGGGTGTTGCTCTTCCCTGAATGCTCTGTGTGAAGCTTTACGACTCAGGATAGTTAATGTTTACACTGAACCTGAAGAAAGAAATGTAAAACACAGTTAAGATAGAGTATAAGATCGTGTGAATATGAGATCAAACATATTGAAAAGCTTGACGAAAAACACTGGCTTATGAACTATCCTCCACAGACCTATCCAAAATTTTTAGGAATTCTCTCACAAAAATGTAAGCATCTGAGTTCTTAACCATGATTTTCATATTTTTTTTTCTTGATTTTTGAGTGACATTTCTTTGCCTATGTTACTAGGAATTTGATGAACTGATCACTGAAGGTCACTAGAATAAATTGCTTATGTATGGCCAATAGGTGTATTTTTAATTTTATTTTTACCTTCATTTTATAACTATAAGTGAAACTCATTTTGAGAATAATAGATTTCCCTTGTTAACATGAAGTACTGGGAAGGAATAAAGAATCATCTAAAAACAGGACATGTTGAAAAATAAAATTATAATAGCATATATTGAATTTTTTAAAATCCCATCACAAATGACTATAAAATGAACATTTACAGTACCATTTTCCACATTTACAATTATAATAGCATAATATAAATGCCATTTTTTCTTCTCATGGAGTGAAGTCATTTGTAGTTACTTTTTAGTTGTGTACTAAAATGCATACTTTCTATGCCATGCTATAGTTGATGTATAGGCAAAAAGAAAATGAATAAATATCAAATAATTGTAGAGAGTCCTCACCAAGACTCATTCTTTAAAGAATAGACTTTATTTATATCCTCTTAGAATTTGATTAGGAAGTGATGGAGTTCTGCAATATCTCTATCACACCTTCCAAGGCTCAGGGTCTAATGTGGAAGGGGTGGAGGGAAGAATGTAAGAGCCAAAGGAAGGGTAGGACTCCTTATAACGTGCCCCCCCCCAAGACACAAAATGGCCTGGATATCCATGACCTCACAGTGCCTGACACTACCTACACAAGACCATCATAAGAGGAAGAAAAGATCATGACATCAAAATAAAAGAGAAACTGATTGAGATGGGGAGGGGATATGATGGAGAATGGAGTTTCAAAGGGGAAACTGGGGCAAGGGAGGATATTACCATAGGATATTTTTTGTAATCATGGAAGTTGTTAATAAAAATTTGAAGAAAAAAATAATTTAAAAAATAATAATAAAGCTATGCGTGGTGGCACACGCCTTTAATCCCAGCACTTGGGAGGCAGAGGTAGGAGGATCACCGTGAGTTCAAGGCCACGCTGAGACTCCATAGTGAATTCCAGGTCAGTCTGGGCCAGAGTGAGACCCTACCTCAAAAAACCAAATATATATATATATATATATATGTATATATATATTTTTTTTTTTAAATAGAAAAAAAAATTTTTGGCTTTTCAAGGTAGGGTCTCATTCTGGCTCTGTCTGACCTGGAATTCACTATGGTGTCTCAGGGTGGCCTTGAACTTATGGGATCCTCCTACCTCTGCCTCCCAAGTGCTCCTCATGCTTATTTTGAGTATCCTAGCATGCTCCCAAGTATTCGCTTTGGTTAACCAAGTATACTAAGGGCCCCTATCCTGAAAAGAAAGTCTCTGTAGACTGAAGCTGAGCATGAAATCAACATTCATGGCTGTTGTCTGATCTTTCCTTCAATGTGTTCATGCCACAGAGCTGGCTAGCTAAGGAGACTGCATGTCGTGGTTTGCATTGTCATCTATGTCATTGGCCACCTGAACTCTCCCACTATGATTTTTCCACATTTTTAACCCTCTGTTTTTGAAATGGGTCATCACTGAGACCTGAGATTCAGCTAGTTGCTTGAACAACTCTCAACATCTACTAGTTTTGTCAGATCCTTGCTCCCTTGCTTGTGACTGCCTTACCTGAATTTCTCTCAATAACTGTGTAAGTATGGCATGCATAAGAGATGTACTTTAAACACCTGGATTAGAATTTCATCCTAAAGTATTCAGTTAGCTTGTCTGAATTGTACCCAAAAAAAAATCATTTTGGCAAAACTAAATGGTACTGAGGCCTAAAAATCACTATCCTTCAATTGATAGTTATGTAAGGACAATGGAGAAAGGTATTAGTCTTTCAAATATCATGGTATTCTTTTTAACAAATGGTATTCTATTTAACAATGCTAAGTCATAATTTGAATTGGATGGCAAAGTGTGTTGTTTAGTTTGAAAGCTCTGATCCTAGAATATAGCTCTCATTAGGGATCCTACAGCTTCTATTCACTTAGGTCTCAGTCTTTCCAGGACTAATTACGAAAGGGCATCGATCACATAGATTTCAGTTGTACAAGTAATCCCTTTCCATGTTGTTTGAATAAGAGTCTGCCACTGGTGACCCTTTGGGAAATTCTGTGGTACCTGTTTCTGTTTTGGCTGGAGGGATGCTGAGATTAAAGACATCTGCCTCAGGATCTGGCTGTCTATGTGGGTGCTGTGGATCTGAACTCAGGTATTCGCGATTAATTGACAAATGCATTATTCACCGGGCCATCTCCTTAGCCCTAAGCCTGAACTTATTGGAAGCTACACTTGGGCTGATTTTAGACGTACTTTAATCCTTATCATTGGAATTTCCTAAATGTCACAAAAACTTCCTACCAAATAACTTCCTTTCACATACATGGAGTGATTTATGAGTCATTTAGAGTACTTTTCAGTGGATCACCTGCCTCTAATCTGCTTGAAAGTCACGTTAAAGTTATGATAACAGAATGGAAAATATCAATCATAATGTCAACCTTACTTTCTGTTGATTTCAAGTTTATATTATTTCTTTATTGTAAAATATAGAGAGTAGTTATGATTTTATTCCTAATTGAAGAGTACTGCACTGACAGAGATGTTCATAAATATACAAAATGATCCCAAATATGTATAAAACCCCCAGATACTGAATCTTATAAAGTTCACTTTGGCATTGTGCAATGTTCTTATTAGCATGCATATCATAGGCACACAACCGTTTGTAAATAAATAGATGTTCTCTAAAAATAATGTGACAGCTGGCTGAGAGAAAACATTCTATTTGTCATATTTTAATTAGTCTTCTTAAATGTCTATCATAAGTAATACTAATTGTATCATGCTCTTACTATTCCAGCACAATTAAAATTGGCTGTAATGCATATGATGGCAAATCCAAGTAGCTGTTCAAATAATGTCCAGGAAGATTATTATACAGAATATGTTGCATAATAAAATCTTAAACATTTGAGAAAAAAGGATTTCTGTTGTTATGCCCATATTCTTACCTACAATAATGAAAATTTAGTCTTTTAATGGACTTGCATTTTTTTTTTTTAGTTTCAGGAAAATATTCTTTTTTTTTTTAATTTGATTTATTAGTTTTCTTTTCATCAAATACAGGCAGTTTGGTACCATAATTTGATTCTATTATCCATTGAAAATTTTTAAAAATTGAATTTACCATTAATACTAACATAAACTGTATAGAATAAATACACATGCAGTAAAATAAGGAGAAAACAAGTATTTTATTGTATATTACAGGTAAAAGCATAAATGATCAGAGAATATAGCTATGTACTATCTATGAAAAATAATTAAAAAGTAATGTCATTGTGAATATTACTCTTTGTTTAATTGTATTTATGCAGTTTTAGTACTGAATATGGACACTTGTATAACTTTTCTATAGCCATCTGTTTTTGGTACGTGTATATTGGTGTGATGGTGGTGGTGTTGGGGTGTGTGTGTGTGTGTGTGTTTGTGTATGTGTACTCTATAAGCACATATGTATAATGCATGGACATGCATACAGAGACTAGAGGAAAACATCAAATGTTTTGTGTGTTTTCAGCCTTCTCTGAGGTAGAATCTCTCACTGAATTGAGAGGTCCCTATTTTTCTGCTAGACTAGCTGACCTGAAAGATCCAGTGATTCTTCCGTCTCCACCCTCTTCACAATGGGAGACAGGCATATGTGGCCATGCCTTGCTTTTTTATGTGAGTGATGGGAATCAAACTTGGATCCTCATACTTGTACTGCCAACTCACTTATCTGCCTAATTTTATTCCCTATCTCCCTATTTTTATTCTTATAAAATAACAGCAGTCACTGGAATAAAATAATGATACATAGACCTAACATATATTAGTTATAAAATATGAAAAATATGAGTATAGTATGTACATATACATAAATATTGATGTGACACATAAAATGTATGATGCTTTATACATAAACCAAATAATAAGAATCACACGATTATCCGGGCATGATGGAGCATGCCTTTAATCCCAGCACTCAGGAGGCAGAGGTAGGAGGATTGCCGTAAGTTCTAGGCCACCCTGAGACTCCATAGTGAATTCCAGGTCAGCCTGGGCTAGAGAGAGACCCTACCTCGAAAAATTAAAAAAAAAAAAAAAAGAATCACGTAATGAATTAAGTACATAAGGTAGATATTTGTGTAACTAGAATAATGAAAAATGAAGCAACAAAATTTGTAATAGACACTAATATGTGTATGAAATATTAAGGTTAAAATACAAATTATTGGGGATGGGATGATAGCTGTCTATAAAATGCTTGTCACGAAAGTATAGAGAACTGAGTTCAATCCCTTAAACGTATGTTAAAAATACACTTATGGCAGCATGTTCACGTAATTCCAAGATGGGGAGGCAGAGAGACATTTCCCTGTCTTCCTAACCCATCAGGTTAACCTCATTAAGTGAGTTTGAAAGCAGTGAGATATCTTGTCTTAGAAAAGGTATTCAGAGCTTGAGGACCTATACTGAAGACTGAACTCTACCCTTCACACACATATGTATCACAGCCCACATCCATGTGCACCCCTCACATACATACAAGCATGTGTGCCCATACAAATACACACATGTGTGCTCACTCACATACAAACAGAATCATTAATAGTAACTCGGGTTCCACATTGTACCCCAGGCTTCTTAGATAAGATCTTTCTCACTCATGCCCTGATAACCCAAGCACATCACTTTATTGTGATGATATGTCTCTGGCTTTTCCTTAAATCCTTAACATGCATGTGTTGATAGCAACTGGTAAAACTACATGAATGGAATCATATTGCATAACTTTCTCCAACATCCTGCTTGAAACATTATGATTTTCATTTTTACACAGATACATATTATATTAACTTCTGTTCATATATATGGACATACACACTTAAATGTATATATGTATATTTCTCAAATGCAAATAGTACAACTTTTGTTTACCTTATCCTTTGTTAGCTATTATTTACAAAACTTTAAGATTTTAAAGTTTTATCTATTGTAGCTCTTGTACAATTTTTTTTCAGAATATAAATCTGATAAGAGAATCATATATATGTAATTACATTTGTAGGTGACCCATTTGAAAATATCCCTTTGTCATTTTGTCTTAGGTTGGTGGCATGTTTTAGTATAATCTTTGCATTAATCTTAACCCTAGAATACCTTCTTTCAGTTTTTGATTTTGCTTGTCAATGTTTTGTAATGTTTATCATGAAAAAAGTTCTTACCATAACTGAAATCGACATTCTGTTTTGGATAGCTTGCAACTATGAGGTGTTAATAAAAAGTAAAATTATCAAAATGATAAAAATATATTTCAGTCTTTAGATTTATTTAAATGTTCATTGTACCTAGAGTAGATTCTTGCATTTGAATTATTTTGCATTCTTTTGTGCACAGCCATGTTTTCTCTTTCTATGTAGCAGAATTTCCATTTCTGCTTTCACTGATCTGTACTGTCAGTGTCTTGTACCAAGATCCCATGTACACCTATTTGTTATTTTGGTTTCCATTGCATAGGTCAGTTTTTTTTCTATTTTATTAATATATTCAATGCTCAATATAGAAGCAAGCTTTTATATTTGGCAAGGTGACCTACTCACATTGGTATAAACACTATAAATATGTTAACACTGTCAAATACAATAGAAAATCTTCTTGCCATTTCATTGATGTTTTATTGAATCATAAATCCATTTGATGAGAAGTTATTTTATTGTAGTATTTATTTTTATAAAATGTTTATTTCTCCATTTTATGTATGACTATAAAATATTTATTTTATCTTTGAAGCTTATGTACATGGTTTTGAAAATATTCCTATTTATTGATTCTCATAGTTATCATAAATGGTACCTTTATTATTTATTCTGGCCTCCAAAATTATTTAATGGCTGCCTCAGCAATATTGGGAAATTATTATTTTGGGGGGGCGCTGATTTTTGAGGTAGGGTTTTGTTTTAGCTCAGGCTGACATGGAATTCGCTACATAGTCCCAGGCTAGTCTTGAACTCACAGCAGTCCTCCTACTTCTGCTTCCTTAGTTCTGGGATTAAAGGTGTATGCCACCACAACCATTGGAAAATTATTATTTGTTACAAAAACCTCTATATTTAAGGCATCTAACATTCCTTCCCAGTCAGAGGTATATTTATAGTCTACCTTGCTAATCATTTGGCTAAATTTTGGCTTTTTTCACCTTTTAAAATTATAAAGTAAACAAAGAAATAAAGATATATAGATCTAAAAATAATTGAGCTTGACTATCTAAAGAATGTAAAAATATACATTTATTTCTTAAATATAATGAGAACTTTGAGCTTTCTTGAAATAAGCTACTTATGTCAGGTACTTATTTTTTAATTATTTTATTTGTCTGTATCTGTGTGTGTGCATGTGTGCGTGTGTGTATGCGTGTGTGTGTGTGTGTGTTGATGCCAGGTTTTTTTTTTTTTTTCCACAAAAAATGAAAGTCAGTCCAGCTTTATATAGGTGGGTGGGGAACTAAAGCCAAATTGACACGTTTTGTAAGCAAGCACCTTTAACCAGTTGGCCATCTCCCAGTTCCTATTCCAGGAATTTCAGTGAGTTTGGATATCTCAATAGAAGTTCTTTATCTTGTTATCAAAATTCATCTATTACACAAAGGACCCATCTTTTTGCCTCCTATACACAGTGCCTCAAGGTACACATCATAGGAAACTGTTAGGTCCAGATCACAGAGTCCCCAAAGACCACCAAGAGAGTCGGACATGCATGCAGCAGCAAAGAGCTTTATTTTGGGTTTAAGCTCAGGCTCCAGACTTAACCAACGCAGTGGGTCTGTCCAAGGGCCCCAAATGGCGTCTGGGAGAAGCTTTTATTGGGTTTAAACAAAGAAAGGGGGAGGGGGCTGGAGAAATGGTTTAGCAGTTAAGCGCTTGCCTGTGAAGCCTATGGAGCCTGGTTCGAGGCTCAATCCTCCAGGACCCACGTTAGCCAGATGCACAAGGGGGCACATGCTTCTGGAGTTCGTTTGCAGTGGCCAGAGGCCCTTGCGTGCCCATTCTGTCTCTCTCTGTATCTGCCTCTTTCTCTCTGTCCATCGCTTTCAAATAAACAAAAAGAAAATAAAAAGAAAAGGGAAATTTCAAACATGGCCGTTACATGATTGATTGACATTTAGCAAGTGTATACATGTTACAAGCTGATTGGTTACATAGTAACTGAGAAATGTTAAGCGAACTTATCTAAAACCATAAGAGTCACAGAAATGTATAACATTTACTTGTTCCTTTTTCATTGGCCTGTTACAGGGATTATTTTGGGTCTTGAGCAGTTTGTGGTTGTTTTTCCTAGCAACAGCAAAGTGCTGTGTCAGTAATTTGGGCCCTGCATGGAAACAGAAACTTAGGCCTATTAATATCTTTAAAGCCCATCATGGCGTTACTTTGGTTTGGGCTCTTCAGAAACACAACAGTGAAGTTTAAATCTTCCTGTCAGCCCAGCTTCATCCTGGAGTCACCCCAAACTCTGAAGATGACTTTATCAAAAGGTCGTTCCAGCTTGAGGCAAACGGTTGATCCTTAGTCTACCACACAGTCAAACATTTATGGCTGTAACCCAGTTTGAGGTGTTTTTTTCCGACCAAGAGTAGTTCTTTAGAAATTACAGAAGTGAGATGTTGGCAGCCCCCATCCTACATATGGAATACAAATTCTCTTGAGGAGAATGCACTTTGATGAACAGCAACAGTACCCCTCATCAAAATACATTCCATTAATTTTAAAAATAGCTCTAGCCAGGTGTGGTGGTGCAAGCCTTTAATGCCAGTACTCAGGAAGCAGAGGTAGGAGGATTACCGTTAGTTCAAGGCCACCCTGAGATTATGTAGTGAATTCCAGGTCAGCCTGAGCTAGAGTGAGACCCTACCTCAAAAAAATAAAATAAAATAAATCTAACTGAACTCTTTGTATTTTTATTTAGACATGAAGGAAATATGATAGGTAAATTTGTCTAAATCCCTAAGATGAGAAAATCCATATCTATAGCAAAAGCTGAGACTATCTTGAATATAAATCTTCATGAAGGGACATTCTGAAATACATGGTGGCATGGTTAGATATTGTCTCCATGATAAGCATGTTGGTGCATTTATACATTAGTTTTCTTTTATCTATACAACACCAGTGGGTAATATTCCACCAAATGCAATTCAGAAAAAGGAAATCAGTAAATGACTACAAGTATGTCATACAAACTATTTGGTCATTTCACTTGACCTAAGGATGTCATGTATCATATAAAGATAATATTGGATTGCATACATTTCATATAATTGTCTAAGAAAGTTAATTATCCACATGTTTGTATCTGGAAAAGTATATATGAAGCTTGGTGAGCTGAAGAACTATTGTTTTCCACAGGGGCCACAGTTGTCATTCATCAATGCTGCTGATTTAAAATGCTGTGTTGTATAAATGAAAACTGATTCAATATGCTTTTACTCTCCTGATCCTCTCATTTTCTTGGAAGTCAACTATTTTTGTCACTGGGATCAACATAATTTACTTGGTCAAATCAAAAATTGGTATAACAAATAAATTGATATAACTATTTCTCTGTTAAATATAAAATCATTTGAAGGTGAGTTTATACATTTAATCAACTCTGAGATAATCTCAAGAACACAGATTTGGGGTCTGTATATTTTCCTACCTATTACTATTTCTAAAGTATTTTAGTTTTTTTGTTTTTCTTTTTCTTTCTGGGTTCTTGTTTATTTGAGGTAGGGTCTCACTCTAGCCCAGGCTGGGCTGGAATTCACTCTGTATTCTTAGGGTGGCCTTGAACTCATGGTGATCCTCCTACCTCTGCCTCCCTAGTGCTGGGATTAAAGGTGTGTGCCACCATGCCAAGCTTTTTTTTTTTTTTTTCTTTTAACCTTCCCCTATGCTAACAATCTTCAGACTCTGGAAAATGCGGTTGCATCATTTTTTTTCCTTTAACACACTGTACATATAGGTGTACCAGAGTTATATCATTATATCTGGAATGACCAACTGCTTTTTTTCTGAGAATTGTAATCCAAAATGTCATTATTTGAAGGTCTATGGAAAGTAATAATAATTTGTCACATGCAATGTTATGTCTTCTTTCCATGAAAATGTAGAAATCACTTCCACTTCAATTTCATGGCTATAAAAATTATTCAGTAAAATTAATCCTAACTTAATTACTTTAAAACTGACTACCCACACTTCAAATAAATGCTACTAGAGCCACCATAAAACCCAAACAAAGCTGGGCATGGTGTGGCACACCTTTAATACCAATACTTTAGGAGGCTGAGGTAATAGGATTTCTGTGAGTTCAATTCGAGCCTGAGACCACATAGTGAAATCCGGGTCAGCCTGGGATACAGTGAGACCCTACCTTGGAAAAACAAGACACAAAACAAACAAACTAGACAAGAATACACAGTGTATTAGAGGGAAGGACAGAATGCTGGCTAGTGCTCAGTACCCAATGACTTAGTGTTTCACAGATGAATGTTATATTTGCAGCTAAAAATTAGTCTAGACTCCTGGGATATTGTTTTACTATGTTAATTAATTTGGTTGACAATGTTCCCTCTTAAAGAATGCTTGAGATTATCGTGTACTAAAACGTAATGTGCTCTAATGTCGACCATATTCTCGACAGCCAACCATTAAATCTCATCTTTTTTAAAATTATTTATTTGCAAGCAGAAAGATACAGACACACACCAGAGCCTTAATCTGCTGCAAACAATTTCCAGATACACCACCCTGCACATGTCTTAATGTAGGCACTGGCAAAGTGAATCAAACTTGGGTCTCAAACTCACTTGTTTTGTAGGCAAGTGCCTTATCTGGTAAGACATCTTTCCAGCTCATGAACTCCCATCTTGAAAAGCAATGCAATCATAATCAAAGAGATTGCTGTTTAGGACATGAGTTTTATTGTTGACAACAAAAATACAAGCATGGCCTTGGCTAATAAATGTGATGTTTTGGGCTGGAGAGATGGCTTACCGGTTAAACGCTTGCCTGTGAAGCCTGAGGACCCTGGTTCCAGGCTCGATTCTCCAGTACCTACGTTAGCCAGATGCACAAGGGGGCGTACGCATCTGGAGTTTGTCTGCAGTGGCGGGAGGCCCTGGCGTGCCCATTCTCTCTCTGTCGTTCTCAAATAAATAAATAAAAATGAACAAAAAAAAAATTTTTTAAATGTGATGTTTTATGTTCATTAGCAAAACTTCTATATGACATTTAACTTTCTATTTACAATTTAAATACATAAATTGGATCACTTATCTGTTGGCTGTGCTTGCTGGCAGGCTTGTGAAAATAGAATAGTGATCAAGTTCAATGTGACTGTATTCTCCTCTATCCACATGGCAACTTTTTTTTTTCTACACGATTTTCTTCAGCATGTTAACTGCACTGAGCTTCTCTCCTTCATTGCACCAACACAAGATCCATTGCTATTCCACATTGTTTACACTCTCATCCTCTGATTTTGTTCACTTCAGTCTAACTTAACAATTCAACCACACTTTCAGTTGAAGCACAGAAAATCTGAGCTACAAAAGGGAAAAGGTGATTTTCCTTTGATGTTAAGTAAGTGTTACCCTAAACATCAAAGACCCAAAACAAATGAGCACCCTTCCAACTAAGAAATGTAGCACCAAGTGCATACTGAAAAAAGAGATTTAGATTGCTTCCTAGTAAATTTTTACATTTTGTATTTTATTTAATTACAAGCAGAGAGAGAGAGAGGAGAAACAGAGAGGATGGGTGTGCCAAGACCTCTAGCTGCTGCATACGAACTCCAGATGCATATGCCACTGTATATCTGGCTTTACATGAGTACTGGGGAATCAAACCTCAGGTCTAATGGTGTTGTAGGCAACAGTTTTAACCACCGAGCAAACTCCTTAGCCCTGGACAATTTACTTTTGTCAGGTATTTAAATTCATTTTTTAAATATTTAATTATTTGCAATGAGAGAGAGAGAGAGAGAGAGAGAGAGAGAGAGAGAGCAATAATGGGCACACCAGTACCTCTAGCCACTAAAAATTAACTCCATACATGTGGGTCATTTTATGCATCTGGCTTTACATGGGTACTGGAGAATTGAACCTGGGTCATTATGCTTTGCAAGTAAGTGCTTTTGATCCATCTCTCCAGCCTCTTAATTTTTTTTTTTAATCCTGTGATGGAAAGGAAAATGCAAACATTATTATTTTTATTTATTTGTTTGTTTGAGAGAGAGGGAGAGGCATTGCAGAGCCTCTTGCTGCAAACAAATTCCAGATGTGTGTATCCCTTTATGTATCTAGCTTAACATGGGCACTCCAGAATCAAACCAGGCTGGCAGCTTTGCAAGCATTCAGTTTTAGCCACTGTGTCATCTCCCCACCACAGGAAAGGTGCAATTCCTACCAAGTGTAAATGTTAGTAACATCAGGCTATCTCATTCTGAAGCACTTTTTTTTTTTTTCTAGTTTGAGGATAAATATATCTAGGTTTTATTTACTTAATTATCACCAGTAGTTTTCTACAGTATCAAGTTTGTTTCTCTGTGGCAGAAAATGACATCTTTGTATAATATTTAATCATAATTTCCACTGATAAGTAATTGACATTGATGGTAAGTCATTTTATAAACACAATTACCCCGAGAAACACATCTTAAAAATTTATCTCAAAAATGTTTCAGAAATTTAAAAAGATGAATTTTCTGTTACTTATCTAAACATTGGAAAATGAGTTCACTCTCAGGCTGAAGCTCTGGATGACACCACTGACTTGAAGAGCACATGCAATGAGGCTTGCAGTTCAAAGGTCAATTCCACTGAGATGAAAATCAAAGCATATTAGTAAAGTGAAGTTTGTTAGCCCTGTGAGTCAATTTAAGCCTGCCATTTATTTGTATAAAAATGCACAGAAACCAGGGCTGGAGAGGTTGCCCAGTGGTGAAGGTGCTGGCATGCAAAGCCTAACAACCTGGTTTCAGTTCACCAGTAACCACATAAAACCAGATGCACAAAGTGGTGCATGCTTCTGGAGTGCATTTGCAGTGCCTATAGGCCCTCACATATCCATTCTCTGCCTCTTTTCTCTATCTTTCTCTGCTTATGAATAAATAAACAAGTGAAAGTATTAAAAAAATAAAACACATAAGCCAAGATATGAAGGAAAGGAAAAAAAGTGATATAACTGGTTTAAGAAGTTTATGACCAATATTTGTTTTCAAAATATTGTACCTGAACATGTAATTGCTTTGAGGAAAAAAATGAATTATTCTAAGATATAAAATATGAATTAAATATTTTCTTATGAATTTATTTTTTACTTAACTTTTTTACCTTTTGAGGCTGAGTGTCACACTGAACCTGAGCTCACTAAGTCAGCTAATATAGCTAATCAGCAGGTTTCAGTCCTGCATCAGCCTCCCCTGAGCTGGGATCATAGCATATGTCACACTCGGTAGTTATGTGGGTACTGGGCATGCAAATTCAGGTCCTTGTGCTTACACATCAAGCACTTTATTGACTGAACCATCTCTCTAGCTCAAAGGAATATCTTACAACCATGTTATTATTTTAATTACTACAGAGTAACAAATATATAGACATTTCATAAATTCATAAATTTTAAATGTAATAAATAGTAAAATTATGTTTAAATGAGGTATCGATTACTCACATTAACAAGAAATTGAGAAATATAGGTATAGATACTTATATTCTACTTTCCTGCCTTTTATTACATCTTCATTATTTTTTTTTTCAAAGACTGGAAGAAAATCCTGAGTTGGGCATGGTGATGCATGCTAACAATTCTATTACTTGAGAGACTGAGGTAGGAATATTGTCATGAGGTCAAAGCAAGCCTAAGCATACTTTTCTAAAAATCTAAATTAAAAGGTAAAAAATAAAACAAGAAGGCTTACAGTAATTGTATGTATGAAAAAAAAAAGGTGTGTTTTTAACTTTTCTTAGTTGCATTGCTCAAGTTTCCTCTAAGATAAAATCTTATTGAAGTGCACCCCATGGTATAAAAATGTTGGTAAATCCTAAGGGGAAAAAAAAAAAAACTGAGTAAGTTTTTGCACAGCAAACACATCTTGATGTTCATGGAGTAGAGAGAGAAGTACCTTGCCTTTTCATTTTCTCCCTAAAACACCACAGCTAACGTAACATCTCTCATTATACAATTTTTTTTTTCCTGCTTTTAACGCTATATAGAAACATGGCCATATGGTACAGATTTTTTTCTGCTTTAACTTATTTTATTTGGCATTATATGTGTGAGAATTTTCTCTGCTGTTGTGGGTGGTATTCCATTGTATGGATATATTACCATTCTACTGTTGTTAACCACGTCTCCAGTTTTCAGCTTTTAGCAAGTACCAATATAAGCATCTATAAAAAAAATGCTTGTAAAATACATTTTGGTAAACATATTTATAAGTTTGTACAGAGTGTATGTGATAAAACATAAAATATGTATATAGCTTTAAGTAGATGTTTCATGGGCTACATGCTAAGGAAGAGAAGAGATGAAAAGAAGAGGAAAAAAGGGGAAGTATAAAGTAGATCTGATTTTTCTCTCCTTTCAATAAGCAGGAGAACTACCCAGAAGATCATGTGCCAGCGAGCATGGCACACTGAGCTGTGAATGACAAGCATCCCCATGTCAAAGGAGATAGAACATGAGGTTCTCCTCTGACCTCCACACGACATGCATGTATCCACGCTCAAACAAATGGATTTCGTACACACACACACGCACACACACAAAAGAAGATAACAAACCTCATCCATTGTAAAGCCTGACTGAACTCTTTAACATTCATTTCTTGGCAGAGGCCTAGGCAAGAACTCAGAGTAAATATCAAAGATTTGCCCAATCATGGAATGACAGAAAAACAAGAAAAGGAAATGATATGAATGACTTGTGATAAAATACTAATCCTATAAAAAATCATACTGGGGACATGAAAAACATCTTAATTTTTTGAATAAATCTATATAATCCCATATGCTGTAAGGCATGTCTTCATACTTCCCTTACTTCCACAGTGCTTCTTGTGACACAAGGAATCACAGCCTGAAGTTTGTGGAATGATCAAAACTAAGAACATGATCTTCGTTTTTGTTGGCCCAGATAACTGCTTTAACACTTCAAACACTCTTTTAAAATATCTCACACTGTATCAAAAATAACTTTCCTTAGCCACAAAGAAATCTAAGCACTCTGTCAGTCAGCAAACCCATATGTAAGTGAGAAAGAAATGTACTGCTGCGTTTACTTGACAACCTGCAGTTCAAAGCACAATAAATAAATAACATTGAGCTGACTAAACTCTCAATTTCTTTGGGAATAAACATTAAATATGAGATCTTTGAAATGGAAGATTGAATACACTGCAATTTGTGGTGAAAGATAAAAATGTAAAGTTCCTGATAAAAGGAAATTATCATTTTTAATGTAGAATTCCCTGTTCACCCTGAGCACAAAGGCAGCATAACCCAGATTGGCAGCCTTCTCTCTATCATTAGAGATATCCTAATGTTGCAGTAGAAAACAGAAAATAAAATGGAAAACTAGGGCTGGAGGGATGGCTTAGTGGTTAAGGCATTTGCCTAAAAAGCCAAAGGACACATGTTTGATGCCCCAGTACCCATGTTAGCCAGATGCACAAAGGGCCCACACATCTGCACTTGGTTTCCAGTGGCTGGAGGTCCTGGCATGCCCATTTTCTCTCTCTCCCTCTTTGTCAAATAAATAAATATTAAAAATAATTAAAATGAAAACTAGCCATATGTGATGACATTTTATTTGTTATCTTTAAAATACTCTTTTGCTTATGAAAACATATTATTAGAATTTAATTCAAATGAAAGGAAGATCTATAGGATTATAGTTACAGTAGCATCCTATAATTTCTGCTTGTTTGTTTTGTTTTTCAAGGTATAGTCTTGTGCTAGTCCATGCTCACTTGGAATTCACTATGTACACTTAGCATGGCATCAAACTCACCTCCTACCTCAGCCTCCTGAATGATGGAATTAACTGTGTTCACTATCATACCTGCTTTTTGTTTTTGTTTTTGAGCTACAGTAGCTTAGGGCGAATTTACTATTTATATATTTATTTATTTTGGGAAGGGTTTCAAGGCATGGTGTCACTCTAGTGTATTTTTATCCTGAATTCAAAATGTTGTTTTAGACTATGATATTACTGACTTTTATTTGAATTTGAATTTGGTTTGAATTCCCATATGTGATTCTAACCCTCACAATGATTTTTCTTCTTCCTGTGCTTCAAAATTAAGATTAAGCAGCTTTTAGAAGGTATATGGAAAGAAGATAGTCCTCCTTTCAAGAGACATAAGCTCAGAAGAGCTGTATATGTTCCTCTGAGGAGACCACTATTTGTGGCACATTGATTTTGCTCTTGGCTTCATTTGGAACTTGCAAGAGTAAAACAGTTTTCTGAGTTGTAAGTTTAACAGTAAGTTTGTGCAAATTAAGAGGCTGCAAGCAATGTCACTGAACTTTTTAATGTTATCCTAAGATAACATGAACCAATTCTTTTATTCAAACTGATAACCACTCTTCAAAGGCCAACTTTGATTATTCCTTCCAAAATACCAGCAGTGTTGTTAGTCTAATCCTGTGCAGCCACAGAGACTCCAACATGGATTGAACCTAAGGTTCTATAAAAATGTTTTGTTTTATATAAAAGAGAATAAGTTTCCCATACTGTAAGGCTTAAAAGGAACAAGTAGCTTTCTAGAATTATAGAGGGAAAAGGCATACAGAAATAAATAAAACTCAAAATGCTTTATTGCAATAACTGTTCTTTAACTAACATTTTTTTAATATATCAACTCTGCAAAAAAAAAAAAAAATGGGTAAAAGCCAAAGGAAGAAGAGAAATATTTATAATACTGTCTTCCTGACACAAAGTGACAATGGCATACATGGCCTCACAGTAGCTGGTAAACCAACACAGGCCTGTATAAATAGAAAGAAAAATTGATGACATCAATATGGAAGAGATACTAGGAAAGAAAATGAATGTATTCAATGGAGGAGTGATACAACAGTGGGGAAAAGAAGGGTGGTAGAATGGGTGTATGATCATGGTATATTGTCTATATGTACAGAGGTTGGTAGAGTACGCCGTTAATCCCAGGACTTGGGAGGCAGAGGTAGGAGGATCACTGTGAGTTCGAGGCCACCTTGAGACTACAGAGTGAATTCCAGGTCAGCCAGAGCTAGAGTGAGACCCTACCTGGAAAACAAAACAACAACAACAACAAAAAATATTAAAAAACAAAAACTTAAGCATTCCAATTGCCAGCATATAAAAGCCAATAATAATATATGGCCTACATAAATTATTCATAAATTCAAAATACTTAATCAACTACGATGCCTTTAATGACTCCTGAGTATACAGGTAGATACTACCCTTGAGATATATATTATTTGTTTGAGAAAGAGAGAGAAAAACAGAGAGAGAGAAAATGGACTTGCCATGCCTTCATCCACTGCAAACAAAATCCAGATGCATGCTCCACCTTGTACATCTGACTTATATGGGTCCTGGGGAATCAAAACTGGGTTATTTGGCTTCATAGGCAAGGACCTTAACAGCTAAGCCAACTCTCCAGCCCCAGTATTTTTTAACAACCTGATTACCTAAGCAATCTGACAGGAATCAGAACCCCTGAGTTTGGGAGAGGGAAAGCATGTATTTGATAGGACAACTGACAGGGAAAATGTGGAGTGTGTGTTTGGTAAGTGGTGCACTGACTCAGGCTCAGACTGATGAAAAAGGAAGAAACATTAGACAATTCTCTGAAATGAAAACAGGTATTTCCAAATAACTATTATAAAATTATTAGTGCTTTTATTTCCTGAAGTAAGTACTTCATGAAGACTCGGAATGTTAAATACTACTTTTCAGAGTTAATGTTATTTCTATAACAAAGCAATTTAATATCTGCTTTGTTCTGAAAACCATATGTGCGACTAACATCCTCAAGTTTATTCCCTATGCCATGCCCTCAAAATTCTCAATCTAATTCGAATATAATATTTAAAATTGTTTGGTGAAAAATATAGCTTGTTATCTTGATATTATAATCATAAAGTCAACACTTCTCTGTCCTAAACTGCAAATAACATAGAAGTAGAACTGTCTAGGAGCAAGGAAAGAATTGATGGGACAGAGATGGCTAGCAGTGAAGGTGCCTGCGTGCAAGCCCTAACAACCAGGGTTAGATTCTTCCAGGACCCACATAAAGCCAGATGCACAAAATGGCACATGCATCTGGAGTTCATTTGCACTGGCTGGAGGTCATGGTGCACCCGTTCTCCTACTTTCTCTCTCACTCTCTTTCTCTCTCTCTCTAACTTTCTTTATGCAAATAAATAAATAAGTAAATTGATGAGACAGACAAGAAAAAGAGGAGTGGAGAGTATAAGAGCAATATGCACAGCATGCAGTGTAACCTGGCATAAAAACATAAAAATAAATATAGAGAAATAAAAATAAATAAAATAAAATAAAAATATATAAAAACCATGAAATAAATTCTAATACTGGAATTATATAATTATATTATATTTAAAATATTTTTAATTTAAAGACAAGCAAGCCTTTTGGGCTGGAGGGATGGCTTAGCAGTTAAGATGTTTAACTGCAAAGCCAAAGGACCCAGGTTCAATTCCCCAAGACCCACATTAGCCAGATGCACAAGGGGGCACATACATCTGGAGTTCTTTTGCAGTGGCTGGAGGCCCTGGAGGACCCATTCTTAATATCTCTCTCTCTCTCTCTCTCTCTCTCTCTCTCTCATTCTCCCTCTTTCACTGTCAAATAAACAAATAAATAAATAAGTAAAGATTTTAAAAATAAGCTTTTTAAAATATGCTTATACTGTTACATATCTTGAAATTACAACAAGAAATTGCAGACATTAAAAAGTAGAAAATCTCAACATAGGGTTCTTGATAATATTTCAAGGCATTTTTAGTAATCAGACAAATTTGAAGAAAACAAGGAAAATTTATACATCCACTTTATAAAAAATAATTTATTCCTTTTTACTCAGAATTTTGAAGATTTGTTTTCCTAAATGGTACCTCAGATGTGATAACTATGGACAGCTAATAATTCCATCATTTCCTTGTTTCACAAAAATGTATAGATATATGTCAAAAATACATTTATATATTTGTGCATACATCTATTTGGCATAGTGATGTTTTTCAAGTTTATATTATAAAAGAGGGCCACAGAAGTTCATCACACACCACATACACATAAAGGAAAATTAACTAGAATTACTACAAACAAGGCAGTGTAAGAGTGGGGTAATATTGGTTTTCTCCTTCCCCTGGGCTTTGTCCCCTGGGGTCTCTAGCACCTCTGATTTTCACATGAAACTCAAATATAACTGTCTTCAATGAAAACATTACACTAAATGTTAATAAAGAAAAATCCTTTTTAACTGGGACTATTATATGATTATAACTTATAATGCCAGTAAATTAATCAAACAGCTTTAAATACTTTCATTTCCAATTCAGTTTTTAAATTACATCATTTTACATGCTGTCATTTATCTACTATAATTATTATTCAAAAATGGCACCTTTTTATTTAACTTGTCTTCAGTCCCAAACAGTGTAGACTAGAAAAATGAATGATTGAATGATTATATGACATATTTTAACTTCAGGTAATAAATTGTGATAGTTTGTAACATAGTGTTTGAATAAGTGCTGTTGGAACATATTTGGGGAAAATTCAGACACTTTGAGATCACAGACAAAAAATCCAAATCATGTGATGAGTGTGTGTTTTGTCATAAGGTGACTGCATGGAGTTTTACCTCATGTAGTATATGCTATTTTTCATGCTGTCTAGCGAATTAAATATCTAGATTAAATAAGTGAAAAGGCATTTGTGCAAATAATTGCCTAGGTGAGGCAGTTCTCAATCTGTTGCTTAATGAACGATATGTATTTCATTTTCTGGACCATGTTTTCACTTCTCAATATATTGAATTTCTACATTTAATTAGCTTTTTAGAAAACTCTGCATTCCTTTAATTTTCTAGACATAATTTATTGTGGGAATCAAAGCTACTTCAAGAAGAAATAAATGCAGCATACACAACAGAGTCATTACAGATGTGCTGGAAGCCATAGCAGTGCCTGATTGTGAACCACCTGATGATGGAAATTGAGACCACTACTCTGGCTCTTGTGAGCAAAGTAGTGTCTACTGGTGTTGTCTCTATCAGCCCTGGTTATTATGCAATGTTACAAGTGACTAGACTGTCACAGAGGTACCACAGCCAGCAGAAACAATGATCTCCACACAGTGTCTACCTGAAAAATACCTGCTCATTAACAAAAACTTTGGTTGCAAGAAAATCTGAGAATCTCATGTTTAACTTTTCCAACCTTGCAAAATAGGCAATTTGGAGTGGAAGTTGAGAGAAAGAACCTAGCACATTCTAGACTATACCATTTGGGCTTTTAGCATCCGTTTATATTTTTATTCATTTTATGACTAAATTTTCTGATGGTAATAATAGAAGTGGCAACCGGGTTCAGCCAAAGCATAAAGCAACCTTTCAACAAGCACATGTTCTCATTCTCTTGCCCAACAACAGAGACTCAGGTTCCCATCAGTGACTACACTTTCCATCTATCACACCATACCATACAGGCTTCAAAACTGTAGAGAACAGGAAAAACCAATCATGTGGAGATTTGCTTAAACATATGCATTCAGTCAAAAATATGACAAATTAAAACCAATAGAAATTCCCTACATCCTCTCATTTGCGTAAATACTTAAAACTGTATTGGTTTGTACTGTCCTAATACTCCTAATCTAGTTCTTTACTCTTGAACCGTGTAGCAGATTTGTCATTTTCTGCATTGCAGTGTGATTCACTCTTCCATAGGGATATGACTACTTGAAGAAAGCACTATTTTTCTTAAAATAAAATCCACTTAAGCATAAAACACTTAAAGGTGGTATATAGTGAGTTATAATTGCTAAGATTGTTTACTTCATTGGAATAGGTTGTCTACACTCATAGAAATTTTAAGACTATGATTTTTTTTGTTTTTTGAGGACTTAGTTTACCTTCCTTAGAATATTTTTTCGAATATTTTCACAAATTTTATAATTTTATTTTTCTTTACAACTGAGTAAATCTACATTGTGTATACAGAGTCCATTTTCTTTGTGTGGTTATAAGATAATGGACATTTAGGACATGTTTTAGCTGCTGTGAAGAGAAGAGCAATGAACATAGATGTCGGTGTGTATGTAACCTAGGGGTACATGACTGGGTACTAGCTATGAGTCAAAATAGGAGATCAGAAAAGAGGAATAAGAGGTGAGGATAAGAGTGGAAAGTTGCAAATGGAAATATGTCATATGAAAAAAGAAAGGATGATAAATTGGAATAGGGCTTCAGAATACTATAAGGAAACCTAATTCTTCAAATTCTAATAAAAAAATGAATTTTTAAAAAGCATCAAAATTAAATTGTAAGGAAAGAATATTAAGCAAAAAAATTTACTTCTTAAATAAAAAAATAAACTATCAAAATGTAGAAACCTTAGAATTATTTTACCCTCCCTAGTAATTAGTTTGTGAAAAAATAGAAATCTTAAGTATTAATTATCTCTATAATATAGATATTTTAATATTTATTACTTATTTATTTTAGAGAGAGTATGAGATTGAGCTTGGGTGCATCAGGGCCTCCTGTCACTGCAGATCTCTAGAAACATATGCCATTTCATGCAGCTCTTTATTTGTGTGCTGGGAAATTGACCCCAGGCCATTAGTCTTTGTAAGAAAATGCCTTTAAATACTGAGCAATCACTCAAGCCCCTTAGATTTTTATAATAGATATTAATGCTTGTTAGTTGTACAGATTCATGACTTTCGCTGTATTTTTATTCATGTTCATACCAGCTTACATTGTATTCACCCTCCCTTGTACTCTCTCTTATCCTTTCTTTTGAGAATGTTCCACTTAGTTCCATGGCCCATTTTTTATTGGATTGTTTGATTTCTTATTATTTAGTTTTTTGAAGTCCTTTGTATGTCTTGGGTATTAATTTTCTCTCAAATGTATAGCTAGCAAAGATTTCCTCCCATTCTGTAGGTTGCCTCTTTGCTCTATTCACAGTGCCCTTTGCTATACAAAAGTTTTTAATTTAATGAGTCTCAATGGTTGATTAGTGGTTTTATTTCCTGGTGGGGTTATAGTCATAAAGTCATTGCCTATGACCTTATGTTAAAGGGTTTCCCCTACATTTACCTCTAGCAGTTTCAGAGTTTCAGGTATGGTATTAAGCTCTTTGAGAAAACACAAATTAAATTAAAAGAAATGTACACAGTCTGCTGCTTGCCTATGGTACATAATTTTAGTTAAAAAGATAATCAATCGCTGGTGAATATAACTCAATAAAGAGTCTTAATTGAGGGCTGGAGAGATGGCTTAGCGGTTAAGCGCTTGCCTGTGGAGCCTAAGGACCCTGGTTCGAGGCTCGGTTCCCCAGGTCCCACTTAGCCAGATGCACAAGGGGGCGCACGCGTCTGGAGTTCGTTTGCAGTGGCTGGAAGCCCTGGCGCGCCCATTCTCTCTCTCTCCCTCTATCTCTTTCTCTCTGTGTCTGTCGCTCTCAAATAAATAAATAAAAAATTTTTAAAAAAAAGTCTTAATTGATATTCAGCTCAGAGATGCTTGACTTTGAATTAGTACAACAGCCCCGTTGACTGCATGGAAAGCTATGTTATCAACAAAATTACCTGACAACAAACTTGGAACAGCTCATGACTTTATTGCCAGTCAACTGTTGGTCACTTAAGTGTCCTTGCTCATCTCCAAGCCAATCATCTATGTGTCTTTTGATCCTGCAACTTGTAGAACAGACTTGTGAAAACAAGTCCATAACAGGGTAAAGAATTTGAATCTTCCAGGGCTAATCATTCATCAAGTTCCTAGACTTAATATCTGAAAGCTGAGGTAGGGTCAGACATTTCGGTAGACTTGAAGCCTGGTGAATTTCTGGTCTTGAAGCTTGTGACAGTTTGAATAGATACCCACCCCCCCCCAATATATTCAGTGTTTTATTAGCTTGCCGTTTGCTTCTGAAGCCACCTAGCTAGAGAAGGTATCATTGGGGGTATCTTAAGGTCCAGCCCTAAGGTGTGGTGGTAGATTTGAAATTCCTATCTAAAGATATGCAAACTGCCTGGAGTTCCTAAGGTTTGCTTCTTTGTGGTGTGGTTTAAGGCATTTAACTTGTGGCTCTTCCACCCCCCACCCTCCTTGGACGTGTGAAAACAGTCCAGCTTCTGCTATTATGGAACTTCCCCTGCATCTGTAAGCTTCAATAAATCTCTTCCTCTATAACTGTGCCTGGTCTGGAAGTTCATCTCAGTGACCTGAAGCTGTCTCCTACAAATTCTTGTGACTTTATTTCATGGTTTGCACAGCAACATCCTCAGAGTAATTATGAACCTTTTTAGATATATCTTAGGTGTGACATACGTTTTAGGATTAACTAGAAACTCCAATCATAGTCTAGGTTTTAGTTTGGAGGAATTGTGGGTAAACTCCCTTCAAATTCAAAAACATTAATATTCCCACATATTTCACCATAGTGAATTGATAAATACAAATCTCTAATTTCAGTTTAAGACACATAATTGAGATATAACCTACATAGAGTAGAATAAACTCTTTCAAGTTATGCACTGGTACAAGTTTTGGAAATGCATGTAGTAATATCACCACTACGGTAATGGAGCTAGTCTTCCCTTCTATCTAAAGTTCTCCAAATTAAACCATTTTGGGCACATGAGATAGAGTGTTTGCATTGTCTTCAAAGGTTTCTCATGTACCTATTTGTAGTCACTCAACCTAGGACACTCTGATTAGAGTTCTACATAGTTTTGCCATTTCTAGAACATATTGTGAAACACATTATTCAATAGGTAGCCTTTTCTTCCACTTACGATGCATTTAAAACCCACCTGTGATGCTGTGTTACACACTACCATTCTTCTTTATTCCATTGTTTGAATGAACTCTTACATGAATGTTACCACAGTTTCTTATCTACTACTATTTGGTGGGCAATTTTCTTGTTACTAGTTGGGGGAATTTACAGATGAAACTAATATAAGAACTCACATGCAGTCTTTATGTAGTCACATGTTCTCTCTTGAGTAAATGTGTAGGAGTGAAACTGATGAATATTCGATTGCTTCAATGGGAAATGCTGTACTGTTTTAAAATACAGTCTTCAGCATTTTCTCTTCTGACTCAAGGTGCCATAGTATTACTGCTTAGTGAGATCTGTAACACTGATACCAAGACTCCTCAGATTGAGCACTAGCATCTTGTTGAGCACTTTCTCAGTGCTTCCTGTGTAACAGGCACCCAGCTCAAGGTTTGGCATATTTTTAGTTCTTTACATCATCACAATAATGCATGAGGTAGATAGTATTATTATCATCTCCATTTTTAAAATGAATATACTAAAATCCATAGTGTTAGGTATCTTAGCCAAATGTTCTCAGCCTAGAAGCAATGCAGCTAACATCTAAAGCTAGATCATCTGGCTTTAGGAAAGTTGCCTATAAACATAGCATCCTTTTCTCTCTTCATGTGTGGGTAAAATAGACACCATAGATAAGATAGAACTTTCTATATTAAAGAAAAAAGTGAAGATTTCTAAAAATGTCTTTCTTAAGGAGGGTGCTGAAAAGTATCTCAAGTAGAATATAAACTGAAAAAGTTGGCATCCAAGTGGTTCAGGGAAAAAAGCCAACAGGATGTACTACTCACATGTAAAAGTCCTCCTATTTTTTCTGCATTTACATATTCTCTTTTTAAATTGGGTTTTCCTCAGCAAATTTATGTGAGGTGTAGACTACATATAAAAGCCTAAATCTATAATGAGAAAGAAAAATAAATACTCCAACCACAGAGAAAAGAAATATAGATCAAGAAAGTTATTTGCTAATTCACAAATTCTATTTAATTTTAAGTATATATAGAGTATATTTTTTTAAGTAAAACAAAAAAGTTTAAGGAAGTACTAGAATAAATTTGAAAAGATATAATCTTTTATTCTTATTTATATAAGAGAAAGAGGGAAGGAGAGAAAAAGAGAAAGGGGAGGAGAAATGGGCATTCCAGGGCCTCCAGCCACTGTAAATAAACTTCCAGACACATGCACAACCTTGTGCACCTGGCTTACATGGGTCTTGGGAAATGCAACCTGGGTCTTTAGCCTTCAAGGTAAGTGCAATAACAACTCAGTCATCTTGTCAATCCTAAAATGGTATCTTTTTCTTTAGATATTACTATAACTACTCATGAAAATTGATAGATGTCCAATGGCTTGGTGATTTTTTTTATTCCTTTCAATTACCTATTTTTATATTTTCTTTACTGTTTTGAAAAAAAAGCTGATTGGAATCCACACATCAAACTACTTTTTCCCTTCAAACTGTTAGATATTTTTCCCTTATGTGTTTATTTTAACACACAAAAGAGAAAATAGTAGAGCCAAGCTGGATCAGACTTTACTTGTACACCATTTTTTGGAGGAAGAGCAAGAGGATGAAAGCTAGAGAGAGAAGAAAAAGAAGTGATGGTCATGCTGGCTTCTGAAGAACCTTAGCCTGTGTCTCTCATGTATACTAGCTGGAAGCCACAATATCTAAAATGGAATCTATGATATCATTTTTTAACTACATTTTCCTATTTTTTTAATCAGGTGCTATTCATTGCTGTTTAATAAAAATTGTAGTAAAAGTATGAATATGTATACTAATGTTATACTAAAGTTCATCAATTATGGAATATCTTTTCAGCTTTTCCAGCTATTAAATAAAATATTAAATAATAAAAAATAAATAAAATATATTTTAAATAAAGAATGAACAAAAACAAAAAATATTAAATAAAAATTCCAGTAGGGGAATCTCTGCCCACAATTCTATAAAAATCGCCCAGTTGCTTTTAGAATCTATGTGAAGAGTATATTATTATACTATAGTACACAAACATTATTTAGAATATAGATAAAATATTTATAGTATATAATGTCTATGTGTTAAATATATAATAAATATTCTATGATATATATATGTGGGGATGACTATACAAAAATATGACATGAGAATATATAGGTACAATTATTAGAGGCATCAAGCAATGCATCTGATAATTACTAATAAAAAGGTCAGGTTATTATTTATCACTTTTCCAACCCTATGACCAAGTGGGAAATAAATGGTCAGTCTACTGAATGCAAATTTCTTATACTCTATTGCATGTACATGTGTGTGTTCATGTGTATATATGTGTGCACATGTGTGCATGTGTTTATGTGTGTAGGTTTCACCATTCTCTTTTATGTGTATCTGATCTGTAATCTTTAGTGCTTTGGAAAACACGTACATAAAGTTAACATTTGTCCTTAGTGTCTTACATCTGTTTGTCTGTTGCCAACCGGGTAAATCTCCTAATATCTGGTGACTTGTTTTCTCTAACTGTATTGTGTCCCTTTGTATGCAGGTGCCGTCAAGGTTGGAAAAAAAGATCCTAAATCTGGCAGAAACCTGACCTGTAGAATGACATTTAATGTATTTTATTTGGTTCCATCATATAAGATATATTTAAGCATTTTATTATATTACCACAAGAACTATAGTTATCAGTAAGAAGTTTTGCCTACTTGGGAATAATCCAATTGAAAGAAATTAGGACTGAAATTATTGCAGTATTAGTAATAAAACATTGGTCCTATTTTAACATTCCTTTGAAGACATGTTTTTTTTCTACTGCTGATCCAGGATAAAGGAGGGCATTTAAAATGAATAAAATGTGAGGAGCATACAGTGCAAATGGATTGATCATTTTCATGTATAAATGATATGCACTGTAATTAATTCATGCAGTTTAGCCCTTGCAAAATGAAGTCATTCAACCTGTTAGCCAAAGTGACTAGTGTTTATTGCAAGGACACATGTACAGTTTTCCCAGCCTAGTCCATGGGAGAGAAGAACTACTCTGAAGGCCACTTCTCTGAGAGTGTAAGAAATCCTTCGTTGCTGTAATCAGCAGTGTGTGGCGCCTTACCCCCACTCAGTTCTAGCTGTTTCAATGGTGTGTTTCTATCTGAAGATTTCCACAACTTCCAGGTTTCCAATTTTTTTTTTCTTTTTGCTGTTTCCAAATATAAATTCTTCTCTCTTATATAACAACTCTACTTCAATTCCTTTTAGTATCCAGACTTGTATTCTCTTTGATTTTACCTGTCGCTGGATTTTTATGTAGCCCAGGATAGCTTCTAAGTATTGATGCTTCTGCCTCAACCTCCCATGTCATGCTCTTTGTATTTACAATTCATTTTTAAGAATTAATATCTAACTGACACAAAATATCTTGACAGAACAAGTCATTGAACATCATGTAGATAGGTGTGTCTCAGATTATATTTTCACCAGAGTTTGGAAAGTTACATCTTAGAATTTTGTGAAGAGCATTATATATTATAAACATCCTTCCTCAATGACAGATTCTGGGAAAGCAACATGCTTGTAATGTTTTGTATATCTTCTCAGGAAAGACAAAGAATTAGAATGTAAGCTGTTTGATAAACAGGCCCTTATCATTTTGTAACATGCTGCTGTGTTTTCTGCTCTCAGAACAGTACCTGGAATGCTCAGTGCATTTGAATGCTTAGAGCATTCATGAATTAATTAATGAGTCACTGATAGATAATTGGTTGATGCTTATGGAATGTGAGATGGTATGTGACTATAAAATGATATACATCAAGTCCAGGTCACATTCCCATGAAACGTTTACAAATGTTTGTTTATATGTACATCTACTGAATGGTTTTATCCATGATTAATATGAGGGAAGCCTAGTTAATCTATACTAGAGAACAAGGTTTATCGGACACCTTTTCCAGTATCTGTGTGTTTTGAAATAGCTTCTAAAATTAAAATATAGAGTTTTTAAATTATGTAGAGTATATTCAGATAATTGTAATCTTGTGGATGTTTTGTGACCCACAAGCAGCCAGCCGTCTACCAACCAAAAATAATACATTTGAGACATCTTTAAGAACTAAAGATGACTCTAAGTTTGATTTGTACAAAAATAGAACTTTCTGTATGTATGTATGCATACAGAGAGAGAGAAATAAACTTGTTTTATTTGGAATTTCCATATATAGTAGAACATTTTATATATATATATATATATATATATATATATATATATATATTCCAGATAGAACCCCAAACAGCAAAGAAGAACCATGTATCATCTTATGAATACAACTCTGCATTACTATGACCAGTTAGAATTAAATATGGACAAATCTGATGTGCTACTCCATCTTCCTGCCTCCATCTTGACATTCTCTCTCTTCTCCATGGTTCTACTCCCAGAGGGGCTCATGCATCTGCACCCATGAATCACTACTAGATTTCCCAGGAAAACTGTTGGTGACATTTTCCATCAAAATGCTAAATATTAAATCATTTGATGACCGGGTATCAGGAATGCTAAGAAAACAGTATCCATATGATAATGTTATCAATCATATGTCCAGGTGTTACTTCAATGAGGTCACACAGACCTGAGTCAGACACTCAGGTACATTTCATTTTTATTTATTTATTTGAGAGTGACAGAGAGAAAGAAAGAGGCAGATAGAGAGGGAATGGCGCACCAGGGCTTCCAGCCACTGCAAACGAACTCCAGACACGTGCACCCCCTTGTGCATCTGGCTAACGTGGGTCCTGGAGAATTGAGCCTCAAACCGGGGTCCTTAGGCTTCACAGGCAAGCGTTTAATCGCTAAACCATCTCTCCAGCCCTCTTAGTACATTTCACAGGAGAGAAAGCAGAGACTTTGGTGGACAAAATGACCCTCCCATTCCTATTCATGGAGGTTTGGGTTATTAGTCTCTCTGTGAATACTTTCTAACACTTCAAAGCTCAGTCTTGAGATATCACAGTTCATGAACATGCAATAACAGCTTAACATATCACTGCTTCCTATGAATACTTAAACTTTAATGGAAAGTGGAAACAGGCAAAAAATACCCAAAATTCCTTAAGAGTAAAAAAATATATATTCTAACAGATTTTTTTAGAGATTTATTTTTGAGCATTATATTCTCCTTTCCTACACATGATGTTGGTTCATTTTTAACTCATTTATTTTTAGACTGTCTTTTGGTCTGCAAATGGTGAAGTGAGAATCTATTTTTTAATTAATCTGTTTTCATGGCATTTTAGTTTTGTGCATTGACTCAGTTTGATTTTTAATATGTCTTTCCATTATAATCCAAACAGTTATTTTAATCTATATTGGACATTTGAACATAATTAGCCATTCTCACACAATGTATTATCTCATGTGCAGTAGTAAAAATATACTAACAAAGTTGTGTTAAGAGATGACATACTTTAGAGATAATATGAGTTGAACTCGAGACAGTGAACTTCAAAGAAATAGAGACAGATTAGCTCTAGATACCTATAAATTTCTTTCTGTAATAGAACTAAAATTTCACAAACCAAATTGCACAACTGCATGTCTGACTTTCCTTTGAGTGACAAGATAGGATGGTTGTCATGTGTCAGCCTCAACACGATGTCTACTTGTGTCTACTGCCTAGTATCCAGGCTGACCCTGGCCTGTGCACTCAGTACTACTTTGTGCTTCACCATGACCTTGAAGAAAGTTGGATTAAGCTCAGGTTCCTTTACGTTACCAAACTGTAAGTGACATGTGACATTAGAGAGGATGAAGCACTGAGATCTGTGTATTTAACACCGTGTAATAAGATTGACACAGTGCCATTCTTGGGGAATTCTGTCTGTAAGAACAAGTCTCGCTTAGGCAATTTGAATTCAATAGAGCATCATGACCTACACACAACTGTGGTAACATACAAGTTGTCTTGGATCTGCGTATTGTGGCTTTTGACTTAGGTGGGATCACCTAAAAGAAAGACTACAAGGAATGAACAAAAACAAAAAGAGCACAGTTTTAAATCAGTTTGGGGACTTAAGTAAAACATTTGGATTTCAACACAAGAGATTTTGCAAGTGGAAAAGCCTCTAATTATCATCAGACAATGCTTACTCTCAACTCATTGGATATATGTTTCCATCTTGTCCTGTACCTTAGCCTCACGAAAGCACTAATGCAGATATGTAGCCATTCTGATAATAGATAAATATTTGTGGTTTTGTAGCAGGAGATTGGATGTTACAGTCAGGAAATGCTTATGAGATGGCTAAACTTATTAGTTTGTCGATGAAATAGTGCAGGATTTGAGCAGAAATTTTTGAACTCTATTAACAAATCTCTTTAATACTGTATTAGTAAGATAATTTTAAGTTTGTTTACATTTTAAATCTTTAAAACCTAAAAGCATCTGCTATAATGTGTGATCCCACTGAGATAGGCAAGTTTTCTTCTGTTCTTTTAAAAAGTTGTTTAGTGAAACACTAAATGTATCATATTTTTCATTTTCAAAGCCTACTGAGACTAATGAGGGAAAATTCAATGTAAACAAAATAAATTTTACTATCAAGACAGTTTTGTTGTTGTTGTTTTAATGTTTATGTATTTATTTGAGAGAGAGGAAGAGGCAAATATATATATAGAGAGAATGGATACACAAGAAACTCCATCCACTGCAAATAAACTCCAGATGCATGCGCAACCTTCTGAATCCTTCTGAATCTGGCTTGCATGGGTCATGGGGAATCTAACCTGGGACCTTTGGCTTTGCAGGCAAGTGCCTTAACCACTAAGCAGTCTGTCCAGCCCTCGAGTCAGTTTGATAGAAGCATCAAGTGAAATTAATCATGAGAATGTCTTTAAATAAATTCATTAAATTGTAGATTTGGCATCACTTCTCTCTGTATTTGCTAGAGGTTACATAAAATCTCTATACTTCTGCTTTAAAAACCCGCATTTTCTTCTCTGCCCTGTCTTAAAATAAGCTAGAATAGCCCTGCCAGTGCTAAACTTTCTTCTACAGTTTGTTTGCAAAGTACTTTTTCCATGTAGAGATAAAAGAATCTTACAATACTCTACAATTTCAACCATCTAGCTATTTTTGACCTCTGGCAGCATTCATCCATCTTTTCATACAGTTTAAAACCTAAGTACATGAAATGTGTTTCTTTTTCTCCACACAAGGAAGCCTGTGCCTTTAGAAAGTTCCCTACTGACTCTCACTGAATTGAACAATGACACTGAGAATATGAAGAAACTGAATATTTGATAGAAATGTGGTTTTAAAAGCTTTCTTAAAGACAGTTAATAGGAGGTATAAAATGTCATCAGAGGAAGGGATATAAATATGAAGGAAGAGAAGTAACAGAAATACTCTTATATCAATGTCAGTACAGTAATACCCTTCTTCCTGTTCAAGACTCAATATTATGATCCAAAAGTTCAATTCAGGGGCTGGAGGAATGGCTTAGCAGTTAAGGCATTTGCCTGCAAGGCCAAAGAAACCAGGTTTGATTTCCCACGACCCACATTAGCCAGATGCTCAAGGAGGCACACAGGTCTGGAGTTCTTGGCAGTGGCTGGAGGCCTTAGCATGCCCATTCATTCTCTCTCTCTCTCTCTCTCTTTCTCTGTCAAATGAACAAATAAATATAAATAAAATATTTTAAAAAAGAAAATGAAAGTTCAATTAAGTGGTTAAGGAACTTGCCTGCAAAGCCCAAGGATTCAGATTCTATTCCCCAAGATCCACATAAGCCAGCAGATGCACAAGGTAGCACATGTGTCTGGAGTTCATTTGCAGTGGCTGGAGGCCCAGGTGCACCCATTCTCATTCTCTCCCTCTCTCTCTCTCTCTCTCTCTCTCTCTCTCTCTCTCTCTCTCTGTATCTCAAAGAAATAAATAAAAATAAAATATCAAGTAATTTTTAAAAGTTCAATTCATAAGCATCAAATGTAAGCCAGGTGTAGTAGTTCACATTTTTAATCCCAGTCTTTGGGATACTGAGTAGGAAGATCACCATGATTTCAAGGTCAGCCCGGGCTACAAGGTGAGTTCCATGTCATCTTGGACTAAAGTGAGAACTTGACTCGAAAACACTATACATACGTTTATATTAATTTTCATGTTTGTGAATCACATATTCATATATATAAACATTAAATTCTACGTATAGTGTTTTAACTTTTAAGTTAACTGTACTTCATGACTTTTTTTTTTTAATTTCATCAAGATAAGGTCTCACTCTGGTCCAGGCTGACCTGGAATTCACTATGTAGTCTCAGGGTGGCCTCAAACTCACAGTGATCCTCCTACCTCTGCCCCCCAAGCGCTGGGATTAAAGGCATGGGTACTATGCCCAGCTACTTCATGAATTTTAAAGACTAGACTATCAATATTGATCAGCATAATATAAAAGTAGGTAAAATGAGATATATAATATCTGGTTGATGTTCTAGATGTTTATGTTGGGTTTTGTCCAAATTATATTTTCTTTTCTCATATTTGTGGGCATAGAAGGCCTTTAGTATGTTAAATATCAATCAATGACGGCATATTATAATTATTACTTACAAGATAAAATAGTTTTTTTTAAGTTGAAAACCTCAGTACATATAGCTGGATGTGCAATGTTAAAGAACTCTGAGTCTCGGGCTGCAGAGGTGGCTTAGCGGTTAAGCGCTTGCCTGGAAGCCTAAGGACCCCGGTTCAAGGCTCTGTTCCCCAGGTCCCACGTTAGCCAGATGCACAAGGGGGCGCACACGTCTGGAGTTTGTTTGCAGAGGCTGGAAGCCCTGGTGCGCTCATTCTCTCTCTCTCTCCCTCTATCTGTCTTTCTCTCTGTGTCTGTTGCTCTCAAAATAAATAAAATTAAAAAAAAAGAACTCTGAGTCTCTTATTACCATATAAAAACATTTTACTGGTTTATTTATTTATTTATTTAAGAAAAAGGCAAAGGGAGTGAGACAGACAGAGAGAGAGAGAGATTGAGAGAGAGAATAGTGTACCACGGCCTCTATCCACTGCAAGTGAATTCCAGACTCATGTGCCCCTTTATGCATCTGGTTTGATGTGTGTACTAGGGACTAAAACCTGGTTACTTTGGTTTTGTTGGCAAATGTTTAATGGCTAAGCCATCTCTCCAGCCCAGCAAACCTTTAAATCTTAGCTATAATGAACGCATTACTTTAAAACCTGAACTAATGTTTATGGGACATTAGGATGAAATTTGATCAACTTCAAAAATATATAGATTGTTTTAATAGCACAGTATAGTTTTATGCATAAAATGTTCTCAACATTAAGACCAATATCTAAAAAATCTTGTGTTAAAAAATATTCAATGTAATCTACATATGTTAGTATAATACAACTCATCTCCCACCTTATTAAGATAAACATACACATGCGAATTCCTTATGAATAGCTATTATGTCCCCATTATATGGAAGGAAACCAAAACATACAGTTTATATGAGTAGTCAAGTCTGTAATGAAGTTGAGACAAGAGTCCAAGACTGTCTTCAAAGTAACATTTTACACAAAGCCAAGATTCTCCTCCAATATCTAAGAATTTTAAAAATTCACCAAAAATTTTAAAGAAGTGAATGGAGACACAGACATAGGATTTTCCCAGTAATATTTCATATTACTATATATCAGCATATAAACTCTTTTTTCACACTAGCTTGATCTGGGCCACAATTCTAAGTCACAAGGAGTGTGCAGAAATGTGTGAGTAATAACATTTACTTGGGAAAAATAAGTCTGACTACTGTTAGATCAAAGTCCATAATTGTGTAGTTTTATGCATAATACTTAGTATTTCAAATCTATTTTCCTCTTCTGTAAAAGTCTAATGATAAAATTTCATCAACAGAAAAAGAAATATTATTAATTAGCATGCAATTCGCGCTTACTTGGACTTTAGTGATGTTTTTGTACTTGTTTGTGTTCACTCACTATTTTCAACCATCTACTGGTCAGATGTCATTGCTACTGTCATGTTATCAAGCAAGAGACTGAGGATGAAACAAAATCTTGGTGAAAAATGCAGCAGGCTAGCATATATGGATTTAACAGATATAATTCCATTGTGGAGATGATACTGCTGGTCCCAGTTAGGTTGAAGGTCCGTTGGAGCCTTGCTCCTGTGTCTGGCAGCTGTCGCTCACAATCAGCTTCCGTTGAGTCACACCAGGTTCCTTTTGTAGTAATTCCGGAGTACATTTCCAAGACAGCCATAGCAGATACTACAAGGTCTGTTAGACCCAACTTCAAATGTTAGACATGCCACTTTGGCTTCATTTTGTTAATCAAAACAAGTTGGAAAGATAATTCCAGTCCAAAAAATGCTGAAATAGACCCCAGCTGTCTGTGCAAAGATTATGTAAGTCACAAGTAAATTAGCAATGGGTATGAGGGCACTACTGCTCTCATCTTTACAAACACTTGCACAAAGTTTACAGTACACACTATCCTGATTGACAACCATATCTACAGTCCTATACCATAGCATAGATGAAACCCAAGTATGACAAAAACCACAATGACTAAAAAGAAACTACATTCACGTGGAACTATATATTTGTTGGTCAGAAGTGTAGAGATTTTACACTACCATGGATTGAATATTCTCAACTGACTCTCATTTAACCAGAGATTTAAATTGAATGCAGCTTTCTTTCTTTATGTGAATATCAACTATTCCTTTTCTTCTGCTTATAATCCTTAAGTTTTCTGCTGTCAATGATAAAATTATATCATTGTTCCTGTTCTAAAAAAAATGTAGTGTTATAAGTTCTGAAACACCTGCTTGGAGGTAGGAAATTATAGTTAAATAGATTAGGTTATATTAGATTAGATTAAGTCATGTCAGAAAAAGCAGTTCATAGTTTTCAGCCTTATGATAATTTGTATTTTCACTCTAACAGGCTTCCTTTTTCTTTCTCAATTCTATCTTATTTTGCAATCACTGACTGGAAGGCTGACATTACATTTAGTAAATAGGAACTTGGAAAGATGGTAACACTGAGCAATGTATGTGTAGCTGAGATTATGAATTCCAGGGAAAGATGTTAAGAACAGATTTCAAAAGTTGGTCTTAAAAAGTTAGTCCTGAACATTACTGTATGAAACAATCTTAACCAGTAATATTCAAAGCCTAATGCTAGAAACATCTTTCTTTTGCTTGAGCTATGAACCATGAGACTCCCCTGTATCTGTTCCACAAAGAATATTAATTTCCATTTTCTTTTTTTTATTAATTAGTTTTGTATTCAGCAAATACAGTCAGTTTGGTACCATTATTAGGCTCATCCATGATCTACCCTCTCCCCATTGGCCCCCCTTTGTTGAGGTATATGGGTCATGAATTGTGGAGTTAGCCCACAGTTATGGGTAAGATAAATGTCTCTGCATATCATGACCCAACATGTGGTTCTGACATTCTTACCACCCCTCTTCCAAAAAATATCCCTGAGCCATGTTGGGTTCATGATTGGTCTGTTTCAGTGATAAGGTGTTGGGGGCCTCTGAGGCTTTGGCTCTCTGATATGGTAGGGGTTGATTTTGGTAGAGGTTGTTCTCTGTGTTGGTCTCCTTCCCCCTTGTGCTGGTATCCAGTTCATCAGGAAAACAACACCCTTGCTTGTTTCTCCAATTTTTCTTAGTTTCAGCTGGGGCCCTTCTGAGGTATGATGGGGTGGCTCTCTCCTTAGGATCTACCTCTATCTGAAAAAGAGAAACAGATTCTCCAACAGAGAGTAAGTTAGCACCAGGTCAAATGAGATAACCCTTACTTATTTATAGAGAATTTAATAGGTGTAGGCCCTCTTGTAGCCCATGATTGATGGTAGCTTGATATCGGAAAGTGGGCTAATGTTTGGATATGGTTCTGACTTGTTCCCAGCTCCAGCTATGGGTCCCATACCACTGAGGGGATCAGTTAGCCAAATCAAGAGAAGTTGATTCCCCACCATGGCTGTGTGCCACTATTGCACTTCTGTGGGCATCACAACAGGTTATTTGCTGCTAAGTAAGTTAGACCATGAGTTAGTTGGACCGATATTGGTCATTTTCCCCCAGTCACTCATGTAGCACTTTCTGGCACCAGATGCACTGTCTGGGGACTGACTCTCTTCTAGCTTCCAGCAATGCCATTCCATTTTACATGTCAACTGCATATGATATTTTCATCAGTAGGGTCTTACCACTAACTTTTGGTGGGTCATCAAGTACTCTGACAGAAATCTGTCATTCTTTTAGGAAACCTTGTAGGTTTCTCTGATCAAAAGCTAATTGTGGATGATAGCCCCATGCTGGTACTTGGAGTTACAGCTCAGTGCCCACTAAGAAAATGAGGGAAAAGTTGAATAATATATAAGAGTTAGAGAGAAGAGAGAGAGAGAGAAAGAGGGAGAGGGCAGGAGGGAAGATGTAGAAGATTAAGGTTAACCTTGATCCTACCCTCTCCAGTGTCTTGTGGTTCAGGTGTTCCCTGTAAGGGCCTGGTGAAGTTTCAGCCATTTGGTCTGCCTTTTAGGAAGTAGAATTTTATGGTACCATTGCCATTTCGGTCTAGATTTGTGTTTCCCACCCCTTCGATGCTTTCCCCTACCTCCCCATCCATCCTAGTGTCTAGTCTACAAGATGCTTGCTGGGTATGTAAGGTATCTTGGGTAGATTCAGTTTAGGTGCTGTAGATGAGTGAGACTATGTGGCGATTTTTTTTCTGTGATTGGGTAAGTTCACTGAGAATGATCTGTTCCAGGTTCAACCATTTTTCCTCAAATTTCATTCTGTCATTTTTTTTTTTTACAGCTGTATAGAATTCCCATTGTGTAGATATACTACATCTTAGTTATCCATTCTTCTAGTGATGGACATCTGGGTTGATTCCAGCTCTTAGCTATTACGAATTGAGCCACTTCAAACATGGTTGAGTAAATCTCTCTGGCCTGTGGTTTGAAGGTCTTAGGGTAGATGCCCAGTAAGGGAATAACTGGGTCTGTTGGTATCTCTATATATAGCTTTTTCAGGAGTCTCTATATTGCTTTCCAAAGTGGTTGTACCATCCTACATTCCCACCAACAGTGGATGAGTGTTTCTACTTCTCCACAACCTCACCAGCATTTATTTTCATTTGATTTTTTGATGTTTGCTATTTTTATTGGGGTAAGGTGGAATCTCATAGTTGTTTCAATATGCATTTCTCTGATGATTAGGGATGATGAATATTTTCATAAGTGTGTGTTTGCCATTTGTATTTCTTCCTCTGTGAATGGCCTGTTCAGCTCTTTGTCCCATTTTGTGAGTGGGGTGTTTGACTTCTTACTGTTTAGATTTTTGGGTTATGCAACTGATAGAGGCCTAATCTCTAGAACCTAAAAAGAACTCAAAATCTAAACAGTAATTTCCATTTTCAATTCCCTAGTCATTAGCCAGTATTCTAAGGGTATTTTTAGAAAAAAAAGCAAGTTTAGACTTCAAATACAGTTGTTTTCTACAAGTAAAATTCTACATTGCCAAAAGAACAAGTGAGAAGGCTCATGGAAGTTGTGTTCACCAGGTGCACACTCAGCACCTGTTATCCTTTCATTTTATAACACATGAAAAATGTTCTCTAGCTAAGTTTAGTGGTATGCTAGAATATGCTCAATATGTGCAAGGCCCAAGTTGGATCTTCATTAAAAAAATAAACAAAAACTTTGTAATTTTTCTTTTATTAAAAACAAGACAGACTATTTGAAATAAACATGACATGCAACACTCAAAATAGATTTTCTGATCCTCAAAAGAAGCATGGCTATGACAGTGCGGTTACTTCAAAATATAAGAGGTGCTAAGTAAGTGTGTAGTATGGGCTCATGGCATTTACCATTCAATGTCTAGCCACCTATTTGTCAATACCTTCCTTTGCATTTATTAGTATCAGGCATCTGCCCTGGGCATCTTGCTCAGAGCTTGTGCTATTTCCTTATTCGTCTCAAGTAGGACTCCATGCGCCTCAATCAGTGCCCAGTGGTCTATGTCAGTGTCTTCATTTTCGCTTTCTCTACAGCTTTTTCTACAAGGCTGTGTGCAAGGCCATGAAAAAGTAAAAAAAAATAAAAAAAAATCATGTTCTAACTTTTTACTGGTCCAACATCAATCACTCTATTTCTCTGAAAAAATGTTCAGTTGAATCCCACCTAGGTCCAAACTTACAACACCTATCTAGATATGTATGCCATTTTCCAAAATTTTTTAACTTTAAATATTTTCATAATTTTTTTAAACCTAATTGCTTAAACTTTCATCATTTTCCTAAATTTACTTGAAATCTTGCTGGTTTGATTGCAAATTTACGTCCATAACTGTGTCTAATACCTGTTTAATGTTACCAACACAAAATCCCTTCTATCTATTTGTGGATATATCCATCTCTCATTTGTACAGTTACTAAAAGAATTTCGAGCCTGCTAGTAGTCTATTAAATAGCTAGGTGCTTAATTTTAAATTACGGTGTTAATGCTATTCACATTAAACAGTTCACTTTATTTTTGCTTGTTAATTTATTCATCCAATTAAACAATTATTGAGACTGTATATAAATAGCTTCTCTAATTAATGGTTAGAAGAACATTAGGCTGTTATACCTGAAAAGTTTTTAATTGATCATGAATTGGTATCATAATAAAATTAGTTTTGAAAAATTATTTTTAGCCAATACTTGTCTAAGTACATCTATTTTCATGATTCTAACTCAGGTGATTGAAGACTGTAGCTGATTTTTAAAATTTTTATTCATCTGTAATGTTCTACGTTAGTGTTGATTATTTTAATTTGATGCCAAATAATACTGGATAGAAGTCTTCTAACCAATGGGAAATCCCATTTTATGAGTTATAAAAAGAAACTCATTTATGCCTGTCTAGAAAGCTGATACCAGAGATAGATGATATCCTCTTGGGGAATATTTTTAAAAGAGCAAAAAATAACACAAGGCAATATCATGCACAGATATTGGTTTCTCCATGTTGATGCTCTTTATGGATGAATATCACATCATATGTATAGAAGCTTTTTTGAGAGTCTACAATATACCAGATAATGTTTTAGGGACTTCAATTAGCCCTTGGATAAGGGGTTATTTTGCATAACATAGTAGGGACACTTTTTACCCATCACTTGTCTACAATGTACATTATGAATCCAGGTCCATAAGTTAAATGCGCATGGCCATCTGGCTGGAGTGGAAAATTAGCAACTGTTAACAACTCTGTGGGTTGAGAATAAATGCCTAACTTTAAAACATGCTAAAACATACTGCTAATCAAATATTTTAAAACGTTGTGAGGTTAAATAGACAGAAAGTCTGCCAGTAGGTACCTTTCTACCAGAAATATCACTTTCTTCACACTGCTCAGGTAGAAGACACTTACTTTTCTATCACTCAACATAAAAACCTTTTACTTAAATTATAACGTAATCTAACTTATCTTCCACTTAAATTTCAATACTCTCTCTTTTTGATAGTCTCACCTTTGGACAAGAGTCATTATTTTTGAGCATGTGTGTGTGTCTGTGTACATGCATGTGTGTACAATGTATTGTGGTGTGTGAGTGTGTAACATAGTGGGTGATTGTGTGTGTGTGTGTGTGTGTGTGTGTGTGTGTGTGTGTGTGCATGTGGTGTATAAACATGTAACTGTCCTTGTGGCAGTCACTGGGAGTCACTAGCTAGCAGTGGCCAAGGGGGAACCTTGCGTATCTGTCTCCATTGTCTTCTACCTGGTCTGATCGTGTGCCCGAGTCTTTTCTTCTGGAGTTTTCAGGGCTCCATCTTTTATTGGCTCTCTCCTCCCTTGCAGAACTGGAGTTGCAGTCCCAGCTGTTTACATGGGATCTGGAGATTTGAACTCAGGAAATATCAGCTCCCCTCAGGTCCTCATGTTGGCACAGGAAGTGAACTTAACAGTTGATCAATTGTTCCAGCCCGAGTGACCTTTCAATGCATGTATCTACTTATTCTTAAAATCCCCTACCATCTCTTTTGAAATCCTCCTTTTCACTTCATTAAATATGCAATGAAAAAGCATGAGCTTAAAATCGGGTGTGGAGCCTACCTCCTCTCTTCACTAGCCTTAAAGGCATACACTCATGACAACTCCTCAGTTATTAGGAGTTAGACATATGGTAGGAGCTCAGGGAGCTTTCGAGAGGAATGAGTGACTGGAGCATTTTGACTTTTCCCAAATATTTTAATACATCAGGATTGTGTAGGTGGCAGACATAGCCAGAATGATCAGGTTCATTCAGGAAGAAGGGTATGGATCAAGTTCAGGGTTCAGAAGAAAGGGAGTTTACACGGTCAACCTGAAGCATCTTGAAAGTATAGGAAAAGATAAGATACAGAAATGTATTTTGTTCACTTAGTAGTTTTGGTAGAGGTAGATCTGGACATATACAGCTTAAAATGACAGTGCCAAGCAATTGATTTTGTGCCAATTCATTATTTTAGGGATGAAAACCCACCTGCATATAGTCTCCAGTGCAGTTATATGAGATTGACAGATTGGAAAGCTGATTTTAGAACATTTCTGAAGCCATCATTATATGTTGATAATCACTCCTTCATGATTTCTCAATCTGGTTATCTAAATATAGAAGGTAAATATAAGGCTTTCAGTAGTGTATCATGGATTATAGAAGGCCATGATGCAGCTTCATTTTGTGTGATTTACTTAAAATGACATTGAATGAAGGTAACTAGGATTTTATTTTTATATGTGCTATTTTATAATACTAGTAGACAAAGAAAACAAAGGAAATATATATTTTAAAATACATGTAAAAAGATGAAAGAAGTTAACCTTATTCTCTTAGTCATATTTTAATGCTTAAAATTCCCCATTTGATTTATGAGCCGTAGCACAGAAATGTGTTAGAAGTTGAACACACTTTGGATATTTTTTCCTTATAGAGAAATCACCACTGAATTAGGATATCAAGAAAATACAAAATGGAATGCCCTAAATGAACTACATAACTAGTTTTTTTTTTAATTTTTTGTTTTGTTTATTTTTATTTGTTTGTTTGAGAGCAACAGACAGAGAGAAAGAGGTAGATATAGAGAGAGAATGGGCATGCCAGGACCTTGAGCCAATGCAAACGAACTCCAGATGCATGTACCCCCTGGGGAATCAAGCCTCAAACCAGGGTCCAGAGGCTTCACAGGCTTAACCACTCAGTCATCTCTCCAGCTCACATAACTAAATTTTTACATGCATACACTTACATACATATATAAGCTAACATTCTGAGCTTTTTACTCAAAGGTGAATTGGTCATGAGAAAAATGGACAATAATTCCTGGGAATGACTGTGCAGATAAGCTTTTATTAAACTTTTTACATTAATGGGTTTATACCAATAAGAGGTGAGGAAACGAAGTATTATAAAGACAGTAATAGTATGTAGAAGGATTTGATATGGAAATGCTTTCACTTTTTGAGAATACACCAGGCATGTTGGTGCATGTCTTTAATCCCAGCACTTGTGTGGTCAAGGTAGGAGGACCACCATGAGTTCTAGGGCACCCTGAGACTACAGAGTGAATTCCAGGTCAGCCTGAGCTGGAATTCAGCTCAGGAGAAAAGAGAAAGACAGAGATTAGGAGGGATTCCCTTGTATAACTAGACTCTATTATTCAGAGTAGAAATGAGGAGTAAAAAGCCTTCCCTGGTTCCATGTCCCTGAGCCTGCATGAATTGCATTTGGAGTGCTGTCACATTTGCCATAGGACACAGATGCCTGCTGATTTGTATGTGTGGGTTTGTGGCTGTATTGTGCATAATGAATACAATTTTCTGTTAATAAAATATCATGGTAGCTGGGGAGATGACTTAACAGGTAAGTGTCCTTGCCATGCAATCATGAGGGCCAAAGAGGGCATTTTTTCATCCAGTTTTATCGCCAGTACTAATGTATAAAACCATGTTGCTACACACCCCTGTAACCACAGACCTATGGGGTGGAGCAAGAGAATCACTGAGGCTTGCTGGTCAGCCAGTGTGATGTAGGCAGTAATGAGACACCATCACATTCAGAAGAAACTATCTGAAGGGGAAAAAATATGTTAGAACAATAGAGGACACAAATGTTTGCCTTTACCTCTTCATACATGTGCAGGAGCTGTAAACATGCACTCATATACATATATTCCATATGTACAACAAACATACTCAAGCCAAGAAAGTCTGATACCTTCTAAGCACATTTCAATTAATTAATTAATTTTATTTATTTGAGACAGTGCCTCACTCTGTAGCCCCCACTGGCTCAAACTCACACAAACTTTCTGCCTCAGCCTCCAAACTGCTGGAATTACACTTAAAAGTCACCAATTCCATAAGTATTTCTCAAACCCTCGAGGCTCAAAGTTGTAAGTTGGAACTGCACTCAAGATACCCTGTCTGGTCACAAGTTCAGAGTATGGTGGCTGTGCTTCAGAAGCAGGAGATTCTTGGTGACAATCAGGCCTTTTAGTGGCTCTTTACAGAAAATAAAACATCTGGCAAGCCTGACTTTGAAATCAGTGGGCAACACTGCAATGAAGTTGACTCACACCTGCCACCATTCACAGACGTTTTCTGCTGGGGCCAAAACCCCACCTTCCCCGCCTGTCTTCTGTGAGGCTCTTCTCTATGCACGCTGCATGCTGTTGACCTGCACTTTTCCTCAGCTACAGAACAGAACAAGGAACTAGCAGCAAATCACGCATTATCAGGGATGTGTTTTAGAAATGTCTTCTGGCAGCTGTGTGAACTACTAAAGTGCAGAAGTAGGTCATTTTGGAGAACACCATCATGTGTGGAGCACTATCTGAAAATAGCTGTCTGTACTTCTTCAAAAAATGTGTACATTTTTGTGGGATAATGTTCTTAGAAGCATGAAATTATTTTTATGATTAAAATAAATGAATTAAATAAATAAATGTGTTACAGAGTGAAGACAAGCTTATTAAATCAATACAGAATAGATCCAAAAAGTAGTCAAGACAATATTCCAATTTGCACACTGGATACCTACTTTATTGTAGAACAGAGAAGGCTGACTTGCTGAAAAATCTACTCAGTGTTTCTTTAAAAGTGACAAAAAAAAAATTATGCAGGAAACAGCAGAGCTGGAAGATACCAACATGTATTTACAAAGCAAATGAGTGTTTATGATGCAATGCAGATGATCCCCGAATGTGCAGGGCACACTGCATTTTGCCTGCTTCACAGATCTGAGATATTTTTGGCAGACTGTCTTTATACATTATCCTCTGAATTCAGAAATCGAACAGTGCAAGCTAAGTGGGAAGGATGATTGTGCACCACACCCTCTTTTCAGAAGTATTTTTATCATGTCTTTGCAGCCAATATTTATACATCTAATCCCTTCTCCAAGATGTTAGATAGAGCTCTGAGAATAAGTGGGGTTTTTTTCCTCCTTAACAACTACCTCTGTTTGAAGTGAGGTGTGTTTGCAGTGCCAAAATTAAACATTCAGCTTCATCAAGTGCTATAATCAGGGATACAGAATGGGTAGGTGGGGAAATAGGGAAATCTCAGCTTGTTCCCTTTATCGTGTTATAAAAGATGTTGACAAACATTTGGAAAAAGTGAGAGATGGTAGGAGCAGGTTAGGAAGCAGTAGCTACAAAAAGCCGTGGACACTGTCAGCCTTTCTCTGCTGACATTTTCATGTATTGAGGGAGGCTTTATATCCCTTTTATTATTTTTTTAACATTTTCTGCATAATTCCAATGAAGAACCTGATGAGAACATACCTGCTTCGTTTTTGTAAATGTGTGGGGAAAGCAGCGCCTTTGCGCTTCTCTCAATGAAATGACAGGATTGGCTCTGGGTTCCTACTCCCAGTAAGAGTCTCAGGCTCGTCGGTGAGGAACTCTGCACGGAGGTTGTTTTCACCTGGCATGGCTGTGCTCTTCCTGATGCTGCTGCTCTCCGTGGCTGAGATGACTTCTCCTGTGGGTGTCTTGGGTAGAATGAAAGCTGGCTCAAGGTGGAGAGGTGAAAAGAACCGTGAGTAACCAGGGTTTTCAATTCTGATTCATTTCTTTCTCTCTTTATACTTAGAACTGCATCAGAGCTGCCTCGCTCTGTAGTTTATAGCATTTCCAAGAGGTGGTTTTAGGATGTAAAAATAATTTTACACATTAAATATGCATGCAGAGTAAATGGGCTCCACCTTCCCTAAGTGCCACACATCTGCAATATTGTTCCGGCTTTCACTGCCGGAGTTTTCTTGTTAACTCTTACCATTTCCCAGCACTTTAAAGGACTTTTGACGGATGAGATGCTATGTACTATTTTCCCTTCTTTCCATGAAGTGTAAATGAGTATCAGGGATTTGTGACACTCAGATACTACTCAGGTAATAAAGACTCACATCCAAGCACTTTGGTCTGAGGGTCCTTCCTCAGAATTTTGATTTGAGTAACTTAAGGGTTGATGCTTTATATTTGAAAGGAGATAAATACATTACTCTGTAGAACTCTTAACTTTAAGTTTGTTCTCTTCTTATGGATTTTCTTTTGGTAAACTAATATGAAGTGTGTTGGTATTTTAGAGCATAATATTTAAAATGCAATTTTAGTCATTAGGAAGAAATCTGTTTCTAGCATTATAAGAGAAAAATGGGGGCTGGAGAGATGGCTTAGTGGTTTAGCGCTTGCCTGTGAAGCCTAAGGACCCCAGTACGAGGCTTCATTCCCTAGGACCCAAGTTAGCCAGATGCACAAGGGGGCGCATGCTTCTGAAGTTTGTTTGCAGTGGCTCGAAGCCCTGGTGCGCCCATTCTCTCTCTCTCTCTCTCGGTCTATCTGCCTCTTTCTCTCTCTGCCCATTGCTCTCAAATAAATAAATAAAAATAAACAAAATTATTTTTTTAAAAAATAGAAAAATGGGTTTGACATTTGTCTCCCTCTTAACTAATGAGTCCAAACAGCCAATATCTTTCCTATCTTTAATTTTAATTTTCCCATAGTTATGTCATAGGTGAAAGTGTGTGTGGTATGGGGGAGAGAGAAATAGAAAGAGAATTTGAGTGTGTAAGTGCTTCTTTTAATAAGTTTTGAAGAACTTTAGTCTTCATCGTTAGTTCTATCTTAAAAAAAAAAAAAAGTAACGTAGACACAGACCCAGGAATTGGGGGTGGAGAAATGAATATTCCTTTAAAATACGGTTGAAAGTTCAGAAGAAGTAGGCAAGGACCATTATTTTATTGAAACTCCAGAAGACTCACAATAACCTGAAAACCAATTATTAATATATGACTTTTGTTTTAACTGTGCTTGGCTATGCTATGTACTTTTCCATTAACTCAAGTAGAAGGTGGGAAACTCTAATGAACAGGTCAATGAGAACTTCGAGCAGCACAAGCTACACAACGTAGATTTCCAACTTACTCTATTTCCAGCTGAATTTATCAGTGACCACTTACAAGTTTTCTCTTTTTGCTTACAAAATACTCAAAGCAGCTAAGGGAAGGAAAGGGTTTTCCTTTGGCTTATACTTTAAACGGGAAGTCTATCATAAAAAAATAAAAGTAAAAAGCATAGCAAGAGCAGACAGCATCACACCTTCACATCAATAGGAAAAATGTAAAGAGAATATGTGAGACTGTGTTATATAACCTCCAGGCCAGCCCACAGTGACACACTTCCTCGAGCAAGGCTCTACCTTCTTAATGTCCCTCAACCTTCCTGAAAATCAGCACTAACTGGTGGTTCAATCACATGAATGTATGGAGACATTTTACATTCACTGCACTACAATTATCACTGGCCTTTAAGCTCCCTAAATCTCTCTTTAACTTTTATTTTTCTGTTTGCCCCCAGGCATTTATAAAATGATAATAGCTATAGATATGCTATTCATGCCACCCAAAAGTAATAAAAGGATGGCCTTGCTTAACAGTTGTTTGTTAGAAGCATGTTGCCCAAGTGTTCTCAATGTCTTAATTTTGTGCCCCACTGGAGAACAGAAGAATTCACTTAGATATAAACCTAATCACTGAATTCCATAAAATTCATTATAATTTTTACTTATCTAGCCATGTATTCATAATATTGTCATACTCATTAGAAGTAAATAATAATGTATGAAAGCAATGGTGGACATAACAACTTGTATTTACAGCTGAAGAAACACTGAATTTGTTACATTTCCTATTACTGTAACTTAGTACCAGAGAAGAAGCAATTTAAGAGGGAAAATATTATTTTGGCCCACATATTAAGATGACACAGTCCATCATAGTGGAGAAGGTTTAGATGAGCTCATTCAGTGGGAGTCAGCTGGCCATAATGTGTCTGTGGTCTGGAAGCAGAGAGAGAATGTTGGTCTCTAGCTAGCTTTCTGTTGTTTTTTTTTTTTTCTTCCTTATCTATTCAGTTGGGGGTTCAAGCTCACACTGGCACCAGTTAACCTTTCTAGAAATGTTCCATGGGCAAGCTCTGAGGTTATTAACTAATAAGTTCATCAACTTATTAGTTTGTCAACTATTCATATTTTTTATAACTTGGGGTGACTTCAAATCTAGTCAAGTGTTAAAATATAATTTAACCCTTATATGGATGCCAAACTGTTAAGGAATTCACTCAGGAACCTTCACCTATTTAAAAATATAGAGATACAGCCCTTTCTTCAAAGTTTTTAGATTTCTATGTCAGTGCTTTTGCCATTGTACAAAGTTCTATCAAGAAGAGTATGCTTGTAGCAATCCACTCTGTAATCCCTCTGTTCCCTATAGGCCACATTTAAGTCTCAGATGAATGAATCTATTTCCATATACTTAAGAGAGAAGGTCTTGAGATAGATGCCAAGGTCTTCCTTCAAATTAGTGTTAATGAATGTTTATAGCAAGCTATAAGTAACAAATTTTAGAATTCCCAAAATATTTCAGACATTATTCTTAGGAAAAAAAAAATGGCTTATATTATAGATGAGTTGAGTTGGAAAAAATGGAGAGAACAGAAATAAATCAATCATTTTAACTAATATTTTATGGATTTAAATTATTTGATTTCCCAAGAGATAACTGAGATATAAAATTATAAGCTACTGTTCATTCCAAAGAATAGCAGAAACTATTTTTTCTGCCTTTCAAGGGAATCCTGGGAAACACCAAATTGATGAATCACAGTATACCCTTGCACTGAAAAAAGCAGGTGAAGAAGGCTGAGTAATTCACTGAGAATTTCCCAACTAAGTCAATTAATCGAGATACAGATCTGGTGATTGCAACCATAACTTGTCATAGAAATCTTATATTCAACTTAATAGAAATTGTTTGAGGAGAGTTGTGAAACACATTTAGAAGGTTATTCATAATATAAAATTATACTGATAATACTTTCAAGCTAAAAAATCTCAATCAGAATCGCTAATTTCCACAGAATTCAGTCACAGCTTCTGATATAGATCTGAAAGTCTGAGGACATTTGTATTATTTGTTGCCTATATCAGAGACTTCACAAATCTTTTTTGTTATATTCTATTTATGGACTGCTGGAACCTTCAAAAGACTCACGTGATTATTAAAGATACTTTCCAGTTCATAAAGGATTGCTTAGTGCACTTTTTTTGAGAGTATAATACCAAATATTTTACTTTATATATTCTTGAAGTAGTTCAAACTCAATGACTAATTTTCATATTTATCTAGCACCTTAACTGCTAAGCCATCTCTCCAGCGCTCTGTGATGATTTTTAACTATCGGTTCCTTCCCTTCTGTTTCACATGAAGTATTATGAAGTATTACAGAAAATTTTGAAGTATCAGGATAATCTAAAGAGGGTTCTCTATATGTGATCTGAAGTCATTTAAAATAAAGTTGTGAAAGCTTTAGAAAACTTGGCTACATTTGCTGTTTCTCAAATTTTAAGCTCAATCCTTCTCACTTTATTAATATTATCATATACTACAGAATTTTTCAAGAGCTCAACATTACAAAACAATTTATTTCACTTCTGTCAGTATATTTTTTCTTTTTAAGTCAAAATTTTGTATGGCTGTATCATATGTTGGTACCATTCTTTTCCTCCTCCCTGACCCCACTCCACTGAGAGCTGTCCTTGATGGGATTGCTGATATTCATCACGGTTATGTGTTGTGAGAGCAGCAGTCTGTCACTGTGGGTTGGGCCATGTCTCTGAATGTTCCTTCCCACCCTATGGCTCTTACATTCTTTCTGCCTCCTCTTCCTCAAACTTCAGTTTTAAGAAACTCCTTGCCAATTAAAAATAAGTTTGTAATTTTTTAATGGAAAAAAATCTGCTTTCTTATTTATTCCTTACTTTTCCTATGTTTGTCAACTAATTTTATTTTATGATTTTGAAGAAATACCTCTTACAAATGCCTATCTTGTTCAGTAAATATTTCAAAGCAATATTTAGATTTAATCTACAATTAACTTATAAAATAAAATATACTACTTGAGATCCTTATTATCCAGGAAGAAAAAAAGTTCTTAAAATGTTAATCAGATGATGAAATTAATATAAAATACAGTATTTATTTTGAAAAAGTATACCATGATAAGTTATGTATGCATGAAGAGTAAAATCCAAGATACACTAAAATATAACCAGAATTCTCTAATACAATGTACATGACTGGGGAAAGAAGAGACTAACAGTATCTGCTACTAAGCAGCCTTGGGGTGACTGAGTCCTATAGAAGTAAGTAATTATGTGCTTACTAAAGTATAAAATAGTGGAAACTGATGACAATAATATGTAATTGTTACCACCCCTTTGCCAATCAAATATTTTCTTTTTTTATTTTTTCTCAATTTTTATTAACATTTTCCATGATTACAAAAAATATCTCATGGTAATACCCTCTCTCTCCCACCAACTTTCCCGTTTGAAACTCCATTCTCCATAATATGCTCTCCCCTTCTCAATCAGTCTCCCTTTTATTTTGATGTCATGATCTTTTCCTCCTATTATGATGGTCTTGTGTAGGTAGTGTCAGGCATGATGAGGTCATGGATAATCAGGGCATTTTGTGTCGGGAGGAGCATGTTGTAAGGAGTCCTACCCTTCCTTTGGCTCTTACATTCTTTCCACCATGTCTTCTACATTATGAGCCTTGGAAGGTGTGATCAAGATGTTACTCAGAACTTCACTCACTTCTTTCTAGCACTATGATACCTTCTAAGTCATCCCAAGGTCACTGCCATCTGAAAAGAGAAGATTTTCTACCCAAAGTGAGAGTAGCATTAATATAAGGGCATATAACTATTAAGAGAAATGCTTACTGGGCAGCTTGGTGAGCATAGTATATACTTTTAGACAGACAGCAGCAGATGTTACATGCCTAGGGCTCATGACTACCACTGTTTTAAATTTTCAGTATCAGGGATGTATCCCCCCCCATGGGGTGGGCTCCCAGTCCAATTGGAGGGCAGTTGGTTTCCACCATGACAGTCATGCCACTATTGCACCCACTGGCTCATTTGGCCTGGCTGGCCAATTATAAAGCTTGCAGTGTCCACTGTTGAGTATCTTCACTGGTGGTATCTTTCTCCCATTGAACTACATGTAGAATGGCTTTTTTGAGCTTTCTGTCAGCTGGTCTACATGGAGGAGGTTATCAGCTCAGTTCCAGGAGGATTTCTCAGTGGCCTTGCAGCCCAAGTGTGTGGAGTCTTCAGCAATAGGGTCTTACCATTGATTCCTGGTGGGAAACAAAGGGCCTTGGCAATGGCCTATAATGTTTTGGGGGCATCAGGGACCTCTCTGAAACTGAAAATTTTCTAACAACGATCTATGGCTCCTGAGTGTTCCATTGTCTGAAACTGGAGGATTCCATATGATTTATTTGCATCCTCTTAGATTTTGATTAGCGCTCCCTCCACCTTTCCTTTATTCAATCTCTTCACCTGACCTCACTTTGTGCCTTTTCATCCCCGTTAATCTATTCTTCTACCTACATATATACAATACCAACCTATTGCATACCCTTATTTTCTATAACCATTTGTTCTCATATATTATTTTACTGAAGGACATAGAAATAGAGTAGATTGCATGTATAGAATGAATTTTTGAAAATCCATTGTGGGGCTCCTTCCCGGTCAGGTAGGTAGTGCCGAGGGAAGGACCAAGCCTGCTGGTTCCTACCTAGGGGTTGAGAAGGATGATGAGCATCAGACGACTCAGAAACCTCTCCTGGCCACCGGAGAAAACGAAACTGAGCTGGGAGTCTGTTCGATGTAGGAACTCACAGAAAAAACTCACTTTATTACTTTGAGTAGTTGTCTATATCATGTTGGGGATGAAGGCGGGGATTTTAGGATGGAGGAAGAGGTAAGGGCCAATAGTAAACTTTGTAACTATTGGAATGGTAATTACAATTAACATGCAGAAGTGGCAGGCCAGAAACCATTAGGCATCTTGCTGAGTCCTAGCTGGCCAGAGACAGGTCGCCAAACTTTAGCTAGGCTCAAGAAGTTCCATGAGGCCTCATGCTTGGGCCTTTCAGAGCTGAACATCTCCCCCTTTTGTTTTTGTAAGAGCATTAGTTACCATGGCCCCTGTCTTAGGTTGTCCCCCTCTGGGGATCTTACCTGTCATTGGATACCCAGTGTTTAGCTTGCTGAGAAGCCACTCCATGGCCTGCCTTAGGTTGTTCCCCTCTGGGGATCTTACTCATCATTGGTCATTGGTCATATGGAGGGTAGGGAAGGTGGTAGTGGGTCATCTGAGGAACTTAATTCCTGAGTTGCCAGCCTGTGATATCTTGACCTCATGAGGTTTTATTGCTTTTAGCCGCTGGTGAATAAATTGTGTAATTTTGTTAATTACACAAGGCCTGACAGTGAGGATAAGGAAGAAGGGAAGGATAAGGAGGGGGAGGGTTCCAGGTAGAGGGAGAAGGTAGGGTAAGAAGTCATGTAAGCCCATCCATAGCAGGTTGTCCTGGGGGTCCCATTGTCTCCTCTCCAAGTCTTTCTGGGGCCTCTTAATCTTGTCCTGGACGATTTTTGATTTATTGGCATAAAAGTGGCATTTTTCCTGTAAAAAACAAACATACCCCTCTCTTTTCGGCTGTTAGTAGGTCTAGTCCTCTCCTGTTTTTTAGGACTACCTCAGCCAGGGAATCTAGCTTCCAGGAATGATATCTACATCTGGGATTAAGGCGGCTGGGGCACAAGGCCTGTCCAATTGCTGGGCAGAAAGTCATAGGCCATCTCACCTCCGCAAACATAAACCATTCCAGAAAGTGGGCAGCATTGAGCACTGGGTTCAGTTGTGTTAAAAGTACAGAAGGAAGAATGAATGTATCTTACATCTATACTGGAACGATTAGGGGAAGGAGGGTCAAATGCCCAGAGGATACATTGGGAAAAGGGATGGGGAAGGTGGCTGACTAGTTTCTTAAGGTCATATGGGCAATTGTACTGCAAGCAGCCAGAGAGGCCCAGATAAGAGGCAAAGCCAGCAATCCTCCATAAGGGAGGGAGTTATTTAGTTTAGCAGGGTGAAGGACCATTTTAGGAACAGTCCTCAGGGGTGGGACACTCCCTAGAGAAGTGATTGTCAGTGTCCCCTTGTTGGGACAAATATTTTAGGTCTCTCGCTGGTACCCAAATGGGTCTTTTTCTTTTTACAAAGTTTTCCCATGGACAAAAATTTTATAAGCTTTACATAAGTTTCTATCAAAAAAACTCCTTTCTGTTACAGAGTTTTTGTATTTTAATTACTTCTTAGTACAAAGGTTGGGAAACAATCAAACCCTTTGATCTTAGTAATATAAACATAAATATTAGGGAATGGCCAACTCTTATCAGTAACACTGAATGTGTATAATCTTGTTTACATGTAGGTGTTAAAGTCTTTCTGTCAAATGGCCAGAGCTATAGATACAAGCCCAGACAAATGGTTTTAGATAATTTCCCCTTTTTTATTTATTATTATTTTTTTAATGAACCAGGCCCCTCCAGGCCTTGGTGCAGAAAGATTGTGTCTGCCTTAAGTTGTTCTCTACGATATTTAGGCCTTATCCATCATCGGTACATGAATTCCACCATTCCTGCCCTGTCTTAGGTTGACCTAAATAGAGAGAATCTTACCCGTCTTTGACTACCAGCCTTTGCAGGGGCTTTAAGATAATGTCTCAGGAAGTCGGTGTTGGTCTGTAGCTGTATCCCATGTATTTCTGTATGGATATCCATAAAGGACCTTAAAAAGGCATTTAATGAGTATGGGCAGCAGACACAGAATGAGTAAAAGACAAATGCCTGTAATAGCAAAGCTTCCTATCTAAGATGAGAGAATTCCATCTAGGCAAGGCAGACTTAAAAGCAGATATTAAGTCATCCGCAGCTTTAGCTGCATCAAAAGTAAGATGATTATTTTGTAAAGACAAAATCTCTGAATATAACTCAATCAGATCTAAGGAAATATCATCGTTGTGCCAAATATCTCATAAATGCATTTTCCCAACACTGTTAGTTGTTATTATATTTTTTTAGAAGTAACACAAATCCATTGAAAATCTACCTGACACTCCAAATGAGTTTTAACTTTTAACCCTAGTATATAGAGCATCTAACAGGTATCTATGTACATATCTATGGTAAGGATCAAGCCCAAGATCTTAAAGGGAGGTTCAATTTGAACTTTCTCAGGAGCTACTTTAAAGCTGTGAGTATGAAGGATAGATAGACATTAAAAGTACAAGCCTAAAGCCAAAAGCCACAACACACTTTAGGAACTCCTGTTAGGCACACTTTGTATCTCTTTAGATTCAAATCTGAAACCCACCATCACACTTTAAGATAAACAATTGAATATATTGGGGCCATTTATTTAAATTACCACATTCTGACCCTGGAGCCCAATAGACTTATAACCATCACACATTATAAATTGTTAGAAAAAATTAAAATACTTAGGGTAAATCAGGCCTTTTTTAGTTGGTTGTGTGGGAGTAAGGATTCCCCCTTTTGTTTTTTTAATTGAGACTTGAGAGTTTGATTATATCTTTTGATGATAACCTGGCCCCGGGAGTTGTATGGAATGCCTGTGGAATGTGAGGTTTTCCAGGTCTGGAGAAAATCTATAAAGGCCTTGCTTAGGAAGATGGGGCCATTATCTGTTTTAATTTGATTAGGCAGCCTGAGAGTGGCAAAACACTGAAGTATATGACTAATGGCATGTTTAGAATTTTTTCTGGCATATGCCAATGCCCAGTAGGCTTGGGAAAAGGTCAGTGAGCCCAGTCACCACGAGAGGGCGGACTTTTCCCCTGTCCCCACATGAGTCAGTCCAAGGGGGTCATGTGGCAGTTTCCCAGTAGGTGGATTGCCCTCCATTTTCCAGTAGGGGAGGGTCAGGCACAAGCTGCCAGGAGGGAGGCCATCTATTTAAATTACCAAATTCTGCCCTTGGCTCCCAATAGATTTATAACTATCATATATTATAAATTGTACTTAGTTTAATTTTAAAGCTCTCCACAGTCTTGGCCAATTTAAGATATTAGGATCTGTAAAATTAAACAAGTTAAACACTTCTAACATATAAAGGCACAGAGTAAACATTTTTAACTGGTATAAGGAATAGCAACTAGAGACTAAAACAATGTATATTGAACCATCATAGCCTAAAATTAGTGTGTGTGTAATTTTAACTTGTTTGAGGTTTGTTAGATTAAAATCTTAAATCTCAGCTGAGTGTGGTGGCGCACGCCTTTAATCCCAGCACTCGGGAGGCAGAGGTAGGAGGATTACCATGAGTTTTAGGCCACCCTGCGGCTCCACAGGGAATTCCAGGTCAGCCTGGGCTAGAGTGAAATCCTACCTTGAAAAACCAGAAAAAGGAAAAAACAAATCTTAAATTTTTTAATCCAATATTTCTAGTTAAACATATCAGTCTATTACAAATTTAACCTTAATTAAACTCTTTGGGCCTGGGCAGCAGGACGTAGCCAGCCCTCATGCCAGTAGCCCAGTTCTAACAAAGTCCCCTGTAGTCTTTCTTTTCTTTTAGAAAGCTTATAAGCTAAGCCTTGAAGTTTAATGTTGTCTATACTTAGTACTTTTAAACTTTTATCTGAATAGTCCACAAAATTTAGCTTACCACTCCAGAAGACACATTTAGTTGGAAGCATCAAGTTTATGCCCATTTCTTTAAAGCAAAGGTTCCAAAAGATTAACATACACATGGTCAGGTTTATCTCAGCTCATCAGACAGCTTTAGGTTTGCTGAGATAAACTTCCAGACCAGGTACAGTTATGGAGGAAGAAATATTTATTGAAGTTTACAGATCCAGGGTAAGTTCCATAATTGCAGAAAAAGCTGGCCTGCCTTTACAGGCCCAAGCAGAGAGAGAGAGAGAGAGAGAGAGAGAGAGAGAGAGAGAGAGAGAGAGAGAAGCACAAGCCTTTAGAAATATAAAAGCTGCAGATATAGCTTGCTAGGCCCTATTCAGAAATACAAAAACAGCCAGTGAACTGAAGGTGAAGGGAAAGAGAAAGGGAATGAAAACATGTCGACAAGTAAGTATAGGTTACAGAAGCAAAGTTTTGTGCACTAAATATGAAGACTGCCTCATAACTCACCGATTACCTCCTCAATGACTGCCTGTCACAGGGAGCACTAGTCTGTCAGGGTCCCAGAGCCCCACATCGTGCGCCACATGTGGGGCTCCTTCCCGGTCAGGTAGGTAGTGCTGAGGGAAGGACCAGGCCTGCTGGTTCCTCCCTAGGGGTTGAGAAGGATGATGAGCATAGGACAACCCAGAAACCTCACCTGGCCACCAGAGAAAAACTACACTCAGTCAGGAGTCTTTTCAATGCAGGAACTCACAGAAAAATCTCGCTTTATTACTTGGAGCAGTTGCCTGTATCATGTTGGGGACGAAGGTGGGGATTTTAGGATGGGGGAAGAGGTAAGTGCTAATAGTAAACTTTGTAACTATTGAAATGGTAATTACAATTAACACATGGAAGTGGCAGGCTAGAAGCCATTATTGTAATGGTAATTCCAATTGCCATGCAGAAGTGGCAGGCCAGAAACCATTAGGTGTCTTGCTGAGTCCTAGCTGGCCAGAGACAGGTCGCCAAACTTTAGCTAGGCTCAAGAAGTTCCACTAGGCCTCATGCCTGGGCCTTTCAGAGCCCAACAATCCATACCATTTCCTAGATAAATTCAGAGGAACAATATTGTGCTAAATATCCACAATCATTTGCACTTTGATATTTTTGGGAACAATGCTTTCCTTATCGCACATTCTTTGTAAGTTTTCAGAGTTGAAGTAAAACAGCTTAATATTAATTGAGTGCTGAGAGAATGTTAAGGAGATGAAGAATAGTTAAACTGTGATTTCTTATCCCAGAAACATCCACAGAGACATTTAAATAATTATAGCAAGAAAGGACTGGGCATAAAAGGAATTTGATTATATATAGCTATTACAGTGTGGCAAATTTAGATACATTTTCAGAGAATTATTTGGTACTCAAAAAAATGACAGAACTTAACTCTATTCTCATTTGGTTGCTATAGCACAGAAAGGACAGGCTTTCCAGTGAGGAGATGGGGTCAGCGACACTGTCCTATGCTTAAAGCTACCTAGCCTTCTTCTGTCCACATTGCCTCCTGCTGGATCAGAAAACAAGTGTAAATGATAACAGAATATGAGCCACCTTCAGTAGTAATAGCAAACCAATCCAGGTGTTCTAAGCAAACTCCTTTTATACTATTTTTCCAGATCGCTGTTCCTATTATCTAACAAGGAATGCATACATCAGATGATAAGTAAGGACTTTACAGTTAGTTTAGTTTCAAAGACTGAGATTTTAATTTTGAGTTTGCCTTTCTTGTAATTTCCTTTGAAGTGGGCTCCCTGAGATATAACTATGGTAGATATAGCTGTGTGAATATATGTGTTTTAGGTAAAATGGACAACGGTTATTAAAGATCAATATACCACAAAGGTTAATAACGCTGTAGCAAATGAAAGAAAAGTAAATTCCTTGATAATAGACATTCCACTGTGATTTTGTGCCTTGATTTCATTTAGTTTCAAATCTGAGGACCATGAGAAAGTGCTCAGCTGTTCTGTAGATGCTTAAGGAAACAGCTGAGCTCAGCTGTCACACACATGAATAAAAAAGCAATTTCTCAGGTAATCCATTCTCAACCCTTCTATACTTAAAGGTTAAAACTCTGCAGAAGCATTAGTTCAAACAATAAAAACAACTTTGATTGTCTTTTGATATAAAAGTTATAGACCTTAAATGTGTCCTGGTAGAATGAAAAGATGAATAATCAAACAGGTTCCATAGTCTGAGGGTCTGTAACCTTAAATATAATAAATCCTGCATTTATACTGGCTTTTGCTGTCATAGAGAAATAATTCTTAAGATATCCCAGCATGATATTGCTAAATGTCTCCTTTATAATTATTTTAAATGTAACTTTATAGTCCTAACAAATTTGTGGAGGTATTTGAAGGAGACTAAAAGGATAAGCATACAATGTTCTTTTTAACTTGTATTACAAATGTGAACCAACAAGTTTGATTCTATAGTTTATTTACAGTTTAATTAATTCTGTAGTTTAATTACAGTTGGGCAGTTTATTTACAGTTCAGTGTAACTTTTTAATTGATTTTGATTTAATAACTGAGATTTGAACTGTTAAAAGTTTTTAACTCATAGGAAAACTACGCCTGATAGTAAGTTTTAAGAGAACTTGTTATTTTTAAGGAAGAGACAATTCAAAATGTACTGTTCTCTAGTCCTTTGAAACTATCATATACCATTTGAAAGTGTTCCTAGGCTTATGGAAGTGTTAATTGTTCACATGATAAGACTCAGTTGGTTTTGCAGTGTGATGAAGTAGAGCAGTGTGACCAGGGAAATGTGATGACGAATATATCAGTGCTCTAACTTGTCCAAAATCCCTGCCAAAGTACCCACACGTCTTCCCTTGAATCTGTTTATACCTCCACCATTAAGGCTTCCATGCTACATGTCACCTCAGTGTTACATAACTAATCCAAGCCAACGCTAAACAAGCTAACATGTGCGATAGTCTAGGTCTATCTCTTGGTTCCTCATGATGAAATGAAGCTATAAAGTTATTAACATTGTAATTTTCTCATCATTAAAAAAAAGAACATTATCAGAGAGGTACTCATTGTGACCTGAAATCAAGAAGGAATCAAGTCCATGACTTACAGTGCCTAGTATTACATTCACAAGACCCTCATAATAGGAGGAAAAGATGATAACATCAAAATAAAAAAGAGACTGATTGAGAAAGGGAGGGGATATGAGGGTGAGTGGATTTGTGAAGGGGTAAGTGGGGGAGGTGAAAGAATTATCATAGTTTATTGTCTATAATTATGGAAGTTGTCAGTAAAAAATTTAAAATGGACAGGAAAGATGGCTTAGCAGATAAGGTGCTTTCCTGCAAAGCAAAGAACCCAAGATCAATTCCCCCGGATCTATGTAGGACAGATACACTAGAGGACGAATGTGTCTGAAGTCCATTTGCAGTGGCTGGAGGCCCTGGTGTATTATCTCTCTCTCTCTCTCTCCCTCTTCCTCTCTTTCCTTTTTTCTCTCCTGCCTATTTCTATCTCTCTAGAATAAATAATAAAATACTTAAAAATTGTTAAGTTGGGCATAGTGGAGCAAACCTTTATTCCTAGCGCTTGGGAGGCAGAGGTGGGATGATCACCATGAGTTCAAGGCCACCCTAAAACTACCAAGTGAATTACAGTTCAGCCTAAGCTAGACTGAGACACTACCTCAAAAAAAAAAAAAAAGAAGTTTAAATAAAATTTTAAAAAATAAGTGTATTGGGAGAGTGAGTGATGATTTAAGACATTTTGACATCCCATTAACTTGAACACATAGTGGAACTATCAGAATAGCTTTGGAATCAGAGTAAGGTCAGTGAACAAAAAGACCTCCAGAGTCATTGGAGATTTCATCGTTTGTAGCCAAGAAAGTTTGTCTACTAAATAAAGCCCTCATAAAAATGATAAGCAAAATACTTTTATTGTGAAAAGTCAAGGATAGATATAGCAAAACAATGCGTAGACCAACCCCAAATTTAAAAAGGAAGGAAAACGTTTAAGAACATTTCAATAGTTTTCAAAATCTTTATATCATTTGAAGGTTACATGAGCAGCATTCATGAAACAGGTATCCCAATATTCTAACTCAACCCTTCTAGGCATGTCTCGTGGATAATGTTATGATCTTCTGGGCCTTTGCTTTCATTTGGTAGATGACATCACAATATATTCTGTTTCGGATGTGAAGGGTTAGCACAATTTCATATACATTTAGTACAAGAAATGTTCACATACTGGTGATTCTGATTGTGATATTTATAACTGATATTATTAGTGCTATGATTATTAATATTAAGTTTTGCCTGCATTCAAACATACTGATGTATTATACACATAGCCATAAAATTAATGAGCAGGAGAAGGCCATTCGCAGAAAGCATATTGCTTGGTTGGTGTGCAACCAAACATGAATATTCAATGGGGAAATGCAAATGAAATATTGCAGTGAAAGAATGATTATATATTATTGCTTATAATATAATGATAAATCTTTTTGTTTAATATTTATTTATTTGAAAGAGATAAAGAGGAAGAGAGAGAATGGGTGGGCCAGGACTTCCAGCTTCTGCAAATGAACTCCAGATGCATATGCTACCTTGTACATCTGGCTTATCTGGGTCCTAGGGAATCAAACCTGGGTCCTGTGTCTTTGCAGGCAAGTGCATCATGTGCTAACCCATGTATCCAGCCCTAAAGACATATCTTAATTTAATGACAAAATACTTCAAAATATGTTTTAAACTACATAAACAATTCTAGGTTGTAAAAATCTAACAATTCAATCAACAAATCTAAGATCATTTACGGTCATTTTATTTAACTTTCACATAAATCATAAAGTGCTGTAATAAATTCTGAGAAAGATAATTACTTGATATTTTGAAACTTATGCTCTCAAATTTAATATTAAGCATATAAAATATCATATTGTACATCAAATCAAATACAAGTAAAATGAGTTAGCAATCATAAATTAAAATTTCAGCAAATTATGTGGTATATACATGCACACATGACATACTGAAATAAGCACTGGTATAAATTCTTTCAGAAAGGAAATTTAAAAACAATGGTCTCAGGCTAGAGAGATGGCTTAAGGGTAAAAATGCTTGCCTGAGAACAAAGGACCCAGGTTCAATTCCTCAGTATTCATGTAAGCCATATGCGAAAGGTGGCACATGCATCTGGAATGTGTTTGCAGCAGCTGGAGGCCTGGCCTGCCCATTCTCTATCTGCCTCTCTCCTCTCTTTCTTTCTCTCTCTATCTCTCTCTCTCTTTCTCTGTACAACGAATAAATAAATAAAATATATTTAAAAAACAATGATCTCATAACTATCAGATTTAACTCTTGAAAAAGAAGGGGAGCTTTTTAGTGCTGTCTTCCCGAGGATTAATTTCCTTTGCACTGATATATAATACATTTTCATTTTATGTGGTAGAAATTATAGAAGAAGCTCAGATACTTTGGTTTTATTAGAGACGCTGTACTCATCACAACTGTTTGTCTGAGATTATTAATAATAGAGTGTATCTCATGGCATAATCATTGCTAGCCCTGTGTTTGTAGGTGCATGTATATAGTGCATGTGGGTGAGCATTCAAACACACTTAAAGTCCTTTAGTAACTTAAAATATTTTTTTTTGTTTTTTTTTGTTGTTGTTGTTTTGCGAGGTAGGGTCTCACTCTGGCCCAGGCTGACCTGGAATTCACTATGCAGTCTCAGGGTGGCCTCAAAGTCACGGTGATCCTCCTATCTCTGCCTCCCAAGTGCTGGGATTAAAGGTGTGCGCCACCAAGCCTGGCTTTTAAAATACTTTAAAGTTAACAAAATCTATCTTTTCCTCTTCATCACTTGAAATGGTGTGATATTCAGCATTCACAAAACATTTATTGTTTCCCTTTCTTTTATTAAGCTTTGGGAGCAAAAAGGAAACCAAATTCTCATGAATAAAGCTGCGACTTGCAGATTATTTCACTTTTCAAAACTGAGAAACCTAGTACCAATTCATACAAAATTTAGCATGTAAACTCTAACAAATAATATCAAATCCATATTACAACTTAATATGAGAGGTGGAAAGATGGCCCTGTAGTTAAGAGTACTTCCTATGCAAGCCTAAGAGCCTGGAGGAGGCTGAATTTAACTCTCCAACACCAAGAGTCTGACCACACACATCTGTAACCCCAGTCCTGTGGGGAGCAGACACCAAAGTATCACTGTGGCTCAGAAAAACTGCAAGCCCTGATAACGAGTGATGGTTTTTAAAGGAAAGACACAGATAAGTGATGAAGGATGTGTGCCCAATATTCTCCTCTGTATTACGCATCAACAGGACACACCATCTGCCTGCAAACAAATACCACATGTACTACACACGCTCATGAAAATACAAAAAAAAAAAAAAAAAGTGCTAAATAGGATTAATGGTTAAAGTACTTGCCTGCAAAGCCAAAGGACCCAGGTCTGATTCACTAGGACCCACATAAGCCAGATGCACAAGGTGGCACATGCATCTGAAGTTCATAACCCTGGTGCATCCATTCTCTCTCGCTTTGTCTCTCTCTCTCTCCCTCCTTTTCTTTCCTACTCTCTGCCTCTCTCTCTCCCTCTCTCTCTCTCTCTGTCTGTCAAATAAATAAATAAAAATATTTTTAAAGCACTAATTATAGCAATTCATTTTACAGACTAATCTTTAAGAAATAATAAACTATTGAATAAATTTGGCAAATGTTCTACAAACCTTAAGGTTAAAAAATGGGGTTATTAGCCAGGCGTGGTGGCGCATGCCTCTAATCCCAGCACTTGGGATGCAGACGTAGGAGGATCCCCGAGAGTTGGAGGCCACCCTGAGAATACATAGTGAATTCCAAGTTAGCCTGAGCTGGAATGAGAATTTACCTTGAAAAAAAAAAGGGGGGGGGTTATTTAAAAAAATAGTACTTGGAAATTATTTAGGGATTGATTTACTTACTTGGTTATAAGATATTCACTTTCAAGTAATACTCTTTTGGTCAAAAACACATTTAAATTTCCTATATCTTTCAAATTTAAGTATTAGTGTATAGGTCCTGCTAAAGCTTTACATATGTGTTTGATAAGTCAATAAATATTTAGCTAATTCTGTTCCATATCCTTTTGTTAAACCTGTTAACAAAATTAAAATTATTATAAGCTAGGCTGTAGAGATGGCTTATGGATAAAACACTTGCCTGCAAAGCCCGAGGACTGAGGTTCAATTTCCCAGTACCCACATAAGCCAGATGTAAAAGGTGGCACATGTTTCTGGAGTTCATTTACAGTGGCTCGAGGCTCTGTGCACGCATTCTGTCTTTGTGCCTCACTCTATCTCCCTATTTCTCTCTCTCTGAAATAAATAAAATATTTTTAAGAAAATATTATAAGCTATATGATTCCCACAAAATTTAGGCACTAATTAGAATGTACAACTGCCTTTATCAAGTTACTGACTTAATGACTTCAATCCATTTACTTTCTTTTTAAAATTTATTTACTTTGGTAATTTATTTTGAGAGAGAAAGGCAGACCGAGATAAAATGGACACTCCAGGGCCTCTAGCCACTGCAAATGAAGTCCAGATGCATGCACCACCTTGTGCATCAGCTTTATGTGAGTACTGAGGAATTGAACCTTGGACCTTGGGCTTCACAGGCAAATGCATTAACTGCTAAGCAATCTCTCCAGCCCCCATTTACTTCCTAAGACAGAAATTAGTCAGCTAGCTACAATTCCAATATTTATTTCAAAAAGGAAAAGAATGGTGTCTTTATATTTTCCTCTAATACAATCCACACATTAAATCAACATTTACTTAACATATATTTTCTCAATAAGGAAACCTTAGTATATAAAATGATAATATTCTAACAGAAACATTTCAAAGTCAGGTTTCCATCCTTGACTACTTACATCTCAAAACATAGGAGAAAAAATTCTGAAAGTTATTCTCAGGTTAACAAAAATCCTGTTTGAAGGGAAAAGTTCACAGTCAACATACTAAGGTTGAGTGCTATAAGAAAATCTTGAAATGTGAGGGCAATTTAAGCATTTATGTTTGCATTCATGTATCTGCCCAAAATAATACAATTAGAATGTATATCATGATAATATATAATGCTTATTAAATGCTCAGTATAGAGTGTGTGTGTGTGTATGTGTGTGTGTGTGTGTGTGTGTGTGTAAACTTTCTGGGAATAGTTACACATGTATTTTTACAGAGTTAATCAGGAAATTGATAGAAAAAATAGCAAAATATTTTAACACTCTAGTTTTCATGTATAAGACATAATGCAAACAGTTTTGGATTTACTTTAGCTGATTGCAAAATTTTTATAATTTATGGGTTTGGCTGAGAACTCACACTCAATGCATTTTGAGGTCACTTTACTTTTGGTGACATAATTTGGAGAACCTGGCAAACTTTTCTGAATAAGTAATTCAATATGAAACCAGAATATATGTGTACCCAATAAACCCAAGTTTCATGTATCTGTTTTTCCACACAAGGGTCCAATGTGATTGAATATACCAGGTTGGCCTTTAAAGTCCATAGGGATCATGCCTGGAAAGCACCTATGAAAATCGTATCCTAATTTTAAGAACTAAGTGTCAGAGTCTTTGATAGTCACAGTTGTGTCATGCCATACATACATATATAGTGAAAATGTCTAGCTAGAATAATATAAACCACTTCTCACGTATGACCCATGCACTAACCTGATACTCACCAGTACCCCTGAAAGCATCAGTTTCTTTTTTTTTTTTTTTCCTGTTAAAACCAATCTTGATGTTTTTAAGTCAAATTTTATAACGTGTTAGATATTTGGTCATTTTTTAAATGTATAAGTAACTTAAAATATACTGGCAGGCCTTGTAAGTAAATATATGTCAGAATGTGCTATAATAATCTATCTTTAATTAGGGTATATTCACTCACAAACAAAGTGGCAGATCTGCAAAAAGTGAGGGAAGGAGCTAAGCCATTCCAAAGCAAATGTTGGTATGGTCAGTGTTAAGAGTGTGTTTGCCATGATCATGGGTGTATGATCAAAAGTCACTGTGCCCCTAAGACAACAGAAAGGTGGTTGAGAGGACTGACTATGTAGACCTATCGAAGGGTTTGGGATTTTTGGTATTGACAGGATATGAACTTACTGAGCACCTAGACCAGAAGGATGAATTATGACTAACAGTTCTAAAGACCTCTGTCACTTTATGATCTGTGAACTTAAAGGCATTTCATATTTATCTACTGGTATTTATCCAGTATTGCTTTGGAATAGCTGAAAATTCAGTGGGCCTCAGACCTGGGAACCTGTTAGTGATTGAAAGCTCTCAGCTGGCCAAGCAAGGTGGAAATTGAATGCCTTGCCCTCTTTCCTTTCTCTGCATGAACCTGGATTCTTGGGGTCGTCTAGGCAGCCAGGAAAAAGAAAGGGGAATTAACATAGACATTCTCTTTAGTGGAAGTTTTGCACCCTGTAAAGAGAAATTTTAATCCTGTGGGATTAAAAAAAAATCATACTTTTACAAATATGAACCAAAATATGCCTAGGCTACTAAATTTTTATTCATAGTATAAGTAGGATAAATTCATAATTTAGAAAGGACTATCAGGTTGTATTTTGTGTATTGCACTCAATGACAGTATGCCTATCTCACATTCAGTCTCCATCTATAGCTGTCATATTCAGAGTGATTATACACATAGGTATAAATATCTAGTCACCTTGCCACAAGTATACAAATGATTCCATAATAAAAGGTTTATAGGGCTGGAGAGATGGCTTAGTGGTTAAGTGCTTGCCTGTGAAGCCTAAGGACCCTGGTTCAAGGCTAGATTCCTCAGTACCCTTGTAAGACAGATGTACAAGTTATCACATATATCTGGAGTTTGTTTACAATGGATGGAGGCCCTGGTGCACCCTTGTCTCTCTCTCTGTTACTCTCAAATAAACAAATAAAAAGAAACAAAAAATTTAAAAACAGGATTACATATTGATTCAAATTTTCCAGTGATTTATATAGGTATGTATATATAAGTAACAAATATGTAACCAGTTGTTGCTAATACAGTTTATTTTGAGGATAATAAAAAAGGGTGTGGTTGAGATGGTGTGCCTTTTTAAACCTTAAAAGAAACAGGAAATGGCCAGGACAATTTCTGATTCCCAAATTTCAGAAATTACGTGAATGAAGAAACACTCTTTGTAAACCATATACTAGCACAGTTGTCAATTTGTAATGAATAACTCATAATATTTAAATCCTAGTATATTAGAGAATAAATATGTTCTACCTCTAACTGCTACTTGTTAACAGCATATGCTTTTTAGAATTTTATAAATAGTATTATGAACCAATAGTAATAGTAATATGAATAGTAATAGTATTATGAACCAATCAGTTCCTATGCAAGTTAATTTAATTTAATTTATTGAAATTCCTCAAGGCACCCAGGAGACTTTCCAGTTTGGGAGATGAAGAATCAAAGATGCAGAGATTAAACAACACAGACTAAAAAAAACATTGCTGCAGAATCTTAGAGTCACAATGTACCTAGCAAGCCTTTGACTTAAGTCAGTTGACTATGTTGGGTCAGTCTCTGAAAATTCTTAGATTTTTTTTTTTTTTATTGAATATTCAAGTGTAGTCAGTTTCAAGCTAACTGGCTCCATGGGCCATTGGTAACTTCTCTTCTTCATTGCCTATTTAACTGTTTGATTGCTTATTTTACATTTAAGTGAAATTACAAATCTTTATTACTTTAATACTAAAGATTTTTTTTTTTTGTAATGGGCTGTATCTATATTAGTTGTTCTAAGAATCAGGTGGAACAAGCCCATAGCCCCAGCTTCTTGAAGACATTCTTTTTTCTTATTATTTTTAAGTAGAAAGCTGTATGGATACATCATATGTTAGCACCATCATTTCCCTGCTCCCTACTGCCATTCAGCAGAAGGTGCTCCTCAGTGGGATTTCTTGTAGTACCCTGGAATTGAGGTTATGAGATGTGAGAGTATCAGTCAGTACAGGGTGCAGTGCCAACGGACATTCCCTTCTACTCTGTGGCTCTTACTTTCTTACCATCCTCTCTTCTGCAAAATTCCCTGAGTTGTGGTAGGTGTGTTTTAAGTCTACTTTAGTGTTGATCTCTCAGCAGGTTCTGGACTTCGGCTTTGGTGTGTTTGGAGTCTCCTCAGTGCCTGCCTCCATCACCCTGGCTCTGGTTGTCGGGCTCACTATTGAAACAGCACTCTTGCTCATCTCCACATTTCCTCTGTGGTCTCACCTGGATATTGTGCAAGGTGTGGTTTATCTCCTCGGTTCTTGCTGACTTCTGAAAAAGAAAAACAGATTCTCCAAAGGAGACTGAGGTCAGCATAGGAGTAACAGGATAAGCGTTATTACTTAAGAATGTCACCTCTTTTAGCTAATGACTAGTGGGGGCTTCTTGTTGGAGTCCATGATCTTAGTCTTCATAAGATTCTAACTCAGTTCCCTGTACTAGATATGGGTCCCTTTCCACTGAGCAGTTCTCTTAGCCAATCAGAGGGCCATTGTTTACACACCTAAGCTGGGTGCCACTATTGCTCAGGCATGTAGATCTTGTCAGTCTAGTTGCTTTTGTAGAGCAGTGTACCCTTTTAGCACACAACGTTGTTGGCCATTTTCCCCTAGCAGTACATGTAGTAATTTCCAGCACTATACTGGCATACCATCTAGGAACTGGCTTTCTTCCACATTCCATCTGATTCTCTTGATAGTCTGTGTCTTTGGCAGTACTATCTTACCTTTTACCTCAAGCAGGTAATCAAGTGCTTTGACAGAAGACTGTCTTGTTTTGGGGACCTTGCAAGTCTCTCTGATCAACAGCTCAATGTGGATTTCTGGTACTTGAGCTATAAACCAGAGACATATGTTTTAGGATTAGGCTTCATCCCATCCTCTCCAGGGCCCTTTTTGCCACATAACCCCTGCATACTCCTGTTGAGAGTTGTATCATTTAGTCTGCTATCGAGGAGAAATTTTTCTGCAGAATGAATTCATTTTGGATTTAGTTCCATGTGTGTTTGCCCTGCCCTCCCACTCCTTCCAAACAAGGAATCTGAAGCCAGTTTGGGAAACAGAGGGAGAGGAGAGGAGGAAGAGCAAGAGAGAGAAGAGAGAAAGATAAGGGACAGAAGGAAAGAAGGAGAACAGAGAACATAGAAATGGAAAAGGAGTGAGAAAATTGTTTTAGTAAAGCACATTCTTCCACACCTAGCATTTTTAGATAGAAAACCCTGAAAATTAATTATCTATTGAATATCCAAGTCACTGAACGGTTTTTGATTGAACAAATGTAGTGATCCACAGTGCAGGGTAGCTAATAACTGCTTCTGGATTCTTAGTTTCAGATATTAAAATCACTTTACATAATAATCATATGAAACCCAGTAAGTTTTCAAAAATTAGTTTTCAAGATAAGAAGTACTGTTACCCAGTATTAGGTCAGGGATTTTGTCTGTTTTTCACAGAGTATACTCTCCCTTTATTTAGTAATCAGTGATAATCTAAATGAAAGAGGCTGATTTTTTTTTTCTTTAAATTATCTGTGACAATTGTTATTGATTTTTTTTTTTTTAACTTTTGAGGTAGGGTGTCACTCTAGCTCAGGCTGACCTGGAATTCACTATGTAGCCTCAGGGTGGCCTTGAACTCTAAGCAATCCTCTGCCTCCCAACTGCTGGGATTAAAGGTGTGTACAACCAAACCTGGCAGTTTTTTTTTTTTTCTGTTTCTTTTCACCTGAAAATATTTTCAAAACATTTTCTATGAATGCATGCATGATGTCTATGTATGCAAAATATCTTAAAATTTTAGAATACTTTCCAAATTTTAGAAAGCCAAAGGAAATCAATCCATTATATACATAATTCATTATTTGTTTCAAGAAGTAAGCGAAGGCTGTAGCTATTGCTCAGTGGTTAAAGGTGCTTGTTTCCAAAGCCTAAAAGCCTGGGTTTGATTCCCCAGTACCCACATAAAGTCAGATGCAGAAAGTAGCACATGTGCCTGGAGTTCCTTTGCAGTAACTAGAGGTCCTGGCACACTCCTCTCTCCTCACTTTTTTCCTTCCTCCCTCCCTCCTCTCTCTCTCTCTCTCTCTCTCTCTCTCTCTCTCTCTCTCTCTCTCTCTCTCTCTCGTAAATAAACAGTAAATAAATAAACTTTTAATAATGAAGTAGAACAAAGATAAATAACTTTCTATGGTCAAATAACTATTACCTATAAAGTAGATAAAAAAATGGAGATTGAATTAATACTTGGCTCATTTAATAACAGTGCTCAGCTGTCTTTACAGTGAATCCAACATCATATCTTTATATTATACCATTTGGTACAATTTATTCTATTTATCAGAATCAGACATACAAAAAGTAATTTCTCATACAAGTATCTGAAACTTTTTTGAAATACAAATTAAAGTTGTTGTTAATCTTCATTAAATATTTTTATGCTCCAAACAAGGATTGAAATATATATCAAATAATGTTCTTTTTATTATCAGAAGTATCATTCTAGTATAATCACTGTAGAAGTAAATTGATCACTAAAAATTGGCATTTCTCCATATTAACTTTGTATTGCACATATGTACAGATGTCAAAACAGATAAAATTATCTTTGCAAAAAATGAAAAAGATGTACAATTGCAGAGGTTTTCATTTACTTTCTAGAAACAAAAAAATGTGTCCAGTGTGACATTCTCTTCTAATTATTATGTTACTCTGATTTTATTAAAATACTTCTAAAGTCATTTCTTTAAATATTTTTTTGTTCATTTTTTGTTTATTTATTTGAAAGTGACAGAGAAAAAAGGGAGAGAAAGAAACAGATTGGACACGCCAGGGCTTCTAGCCACTGCAAAGGAACTCCAGACGCGTGCGCCCCCTTGTGCATCTGGCTAACATGGGTCCTGGGGGAACCAGCCTCAAACCTGGGTCCTTAAGCTTCACAGGCAAGCACTTAACCACTAAGCCATCTCTCCAGCCCCTAATGTTGTTTCTTTTACATATCATGCTGCAGTTCTATTGCCTCCTCTTACTGTACTTATATGCAGGTGAAATGTTGGGGTTTTCTCCTGCATTAATGAAAAAGACATTTAAAATTCTGTATAAAATTATGGCTAAGATAGTTGGAGTTTTATATTTCTTTACATAAGCAGTATCGTAACAAACTTGACTTCTTCTGTGGTAGTTTGAATCAGATATCTCTCATAAACTCTTGTGTTAGGAATGATTGGTCGCCAGGTGGTGGAAATTTGAGAGGCAGAGCCTTTATGGTGGTGTGTTGTTGGCCCAGAATGTTATGGCCTTCTTGCCAGAGTTTTCTACTACTGGTTTCCACCTGCTATAGTATATGAGATACCAATCCTCTGCTCATGCCATGCTTTCACGTGACATCTTGAATCTTCCCCTTGAGACTGTAAGCCAAAATTAATATAAACAAATAGAAACTTTGTTCCTATCAACTGCTTTTGGTCAGGTGCTTTGTCCCAGCATCAAGAAATTAACTGCAGGGCTGGAGAGATGGCTTAGTGGTTAAGCACTTGCCTGTGAAGCCTAAGGACCCCGGTTCAAGGCTCGGTTCCCCAGGTCCCACGTTAGCCAGATGCACAAGGGGGCGCACACATCTGGAGTTCGTTTGCAGTGGCTGGAAGCCCTGGCGTGCCCATCCTCTCTCTCTCTCCCTCTATCTGCCTTTCTCCCTGTGTCTGTCACTCTCAAATAAATAAATAAATAATGAACAAAAAAAATTAAAAAAAAAAAAAAGAAATTAACTGCAAAAAGTGGAAAGATTGCTCAACAGTTAAGGCACTTGCCTGAAAAACATAACCACCTGGGTTCAATACACTAGTACCCATGTAACACCATATGGACAAAGTGGCATATCCATCCAGAGTTTGTTTGCAGTGGCCAGAGGCTCTTGTACACCCATTCTCTCTTTGTCCATCTCTCTTATATCTGACTTTCTCTGCATGCAAATAAATAAATGAATTTTTTTTATAAAAGGTAACTACAGAGAAAATTTGTATCATAGGAATAAGGTCTTTGTTGCTAAAAATCTCTCTATAGCTTTTGACTTTTAGAACTTTGTTGTAGGAGGAATGTGGAAGGATTTGAAAACTTGGTGTAAGAGATGGATTACAGTCATAGAAGCAGAATCTGATGGACCATTCTGGTCAGAGTCTGAGAGAAGTAAATGAAGAACTGGGGACTATGTAGCCCTAGCTTATTAAGGGAAGAAATAACTTTGTCTAGACTGGGCTAGAATAAGTTTGTGTGAGAGGCTTGATACATTCTGCCTGTGTCCTGAGAATCTGAGCAGGGTCAGATTTAGAAGAAATGTACTGGTGTGAGCAGAATGATATGGCACAGAAAGATATGCAAGTTGAACAGTAGACATCACCTTACTTCTGCTGCAGTTGTTTGAGAAATTACTACCATTGATTCAGTCCAGCTGTTTTATATTACAACAGCAAAAGAAATGCTGACACTTTTTAAAGTTGGGAGCCTGGAGGAACAATGCTAATGACATTATCCTTCTCTTCAAAGTCAGATTTATTCCCTCTACCTGGATTAATAATTTGATAGCCCACCTGGTACCATGGGAGTAGTTTTGTAAGTAGTATCATAGCATCCATCCAACCAAATTCAGGAAAGAGAGAATCACTGGCTTTGTGGCACATGGTTTCATTTATGGAAATGTCCACTGGGAGATAGGAGACAGGGTTGCTGGAGTCCTTGTATAAAACCTGATGGAAACATGAGGGTGAACCATGACTTGTAGTGGAAACCCCAGGATTATTGAGGGGCCAGAAGTGTGGGACAACTGTCTAGGACAATTGTTGGCTGAGGATAGATTGTTTACCAGAGTTGTGAGCTGCTCTGTTTGCTTTAAATTTTACATTGGTTCAATCTTTCCTTGCAATGCCATCATTCGCAGTGTAAAAGCCTGTGCCATTATGTGTTTTTGGTTTTATAGTCTCACGTTTAAGAAAGAACTTAGAATATGGGAATGTGTGAACAGTGTACGGATTGATGAAAAACTGTGGAGACTTTTAAAGTTGAACTGTATGCACTGCCTTTTGCAACATGGATGGTCATCAGTTTACAGGGGTTAAACATGATCATGTGAATCATATGCCCCCCATAAATTCATGTTCTATCTGTTTAGTCCTTAGCTGATAGCCATTTGTGAACTGGACCCTTGCTAGAAGAAGGGGTTATGTTTGGAATGGCGGGATTTCCCCTTTCCAGAGCTCGGCTTACTCTCTTACTGCTATTTTCTACCTGATGGCAGAGGTGATGACCAGTCCTGTTCATGGCAAGCTTTCCCCTCTCGTCATGAAGCTTCTTCTTAAGACTGTATGCCAATGCTTTTTTTTTTTAAGTTCTTCCTTCTCCTCAGCTGTTTTGGGTCAGGTGCTTTGTCATAGCAATGACAAGATAACTGTGGCACCTCCTCATAATGCATCCAGGCCATCATTGCCTGCCTCTGTGTCTCTCTTTAAAAGTGAAGAGCCAACATGCTGTAACAAACCCAATTTAGTGCTAAAGGTGTGCTTCACCTTTTAATGTCTTCATGACAGTCTCAGATATAATGGTATTCATGCACGAATTCAACATCTAATGAGAGTTAAATATATTAGAGCCTTTAAGATGTCCCACAGCTAATAAAGTGATGTTTATTAATATTTCTTTTATTATTTATTTCTACATGTGTGTTTGTGTGTATGAAGACGTTGAATGCCCACCTGGTTTTATGTCAGTGGCTGGGGAATTGAAACCTGGCTAGCAACTTTAGCAACCATATCATCTCCTCATCCCCAAAGCTTCATTTTTAATAAAGAATAACTTCTGGAATGGTGCCATGCAAAAGAAGAAGAAGCAAAACACTTTGCTCATTAAAATATCCACATGATTCTAGAAATGTGTTCCTAAGCAGAGAATATAGAAATTCAAAGGAAATATTTATCAATAAAAACAATGGTTGTAGGCTGGAAAGATGGCTTAGTTATTAAGGCGCCTGCCTGCAAAAGACTAATAACACTGACTCAATTTCACAGTACCCACATACAGCCAGATGCACAAAATAGTGCATGCATCTGAAGTTCATTTCCAGGAACTGGAGGTCCTAATTTTCCCAATCTCTGTCTGTCTCTCTTTTATTTATTTTTCTCTGCTTGCAAATAAGTAAATAAATGAAAATATTTTTAAATGGTTGAAATTTTTATAATATGTTTAGACTTTTTCAATAATAATATTAAATATGCCACTTTAAAAATGTTAGAAAGATTTTCCAGACATTTCTATGTATGAATTTGTTTGTACCAGTCCTTTCATTCAACAAGAAAATGTTATCATCCTATGGAATCCTGAAAGACTATGGAAGTTCATGATACCAAATGCTCTTAAAATATAAAGGAAGATACAGAAAAATTATCATTGTAATCAGTAAAATGATAAAATCCAGATTCCATAACTATCTCCAGAAAACACTAATAAAATTCCCTATGATATCACCAGAGTTTAACTGGGGGTACATGTGTGCAAGGTGATAATCTAGTAAAATATATACAACAGAGCATACATATTGAAAGGTGGGGTAATTTCACTGATTGGGATTGTCATTCCAGTTCTTAAATATTTGGTTTGAACATTCAGTGTATACAAATTTGTCTACAGGTGATGTGAGGTTATGTGAATGTTTTCCAGGGAAAAGAGGAGTAATGTGTTCACATTAGATAAGTCACAGACAACAGACTAAAGCATCAATGCCCCCAAATCCAACTTGGTGACCTGATGATTTCATTGGGGTTCTTTATCAGTGCACAGGTGAGGGTTGTTATGAGAGCACGGATGACTCAGTGACAGCTGCATCAACACTAAGCTCATTCCAACATAGGGGCACCTTCAAGCAAGCGACATTCCTGAGAGCTCACTCTACCACTTGCACATGACTTTGAAAGTTGAATCTCTTCTCCAGCAAATGTTTACTGCCTCTGTAACACTGCAGAGGGACCTTGTGAGTCTTTTAAGTTTCAGGAGATTTTGGAATTTGTGATTACTTCTTGCATTTCACTCCCTCCTGGTGGGATAGTTTCAGTTCAGAGGAATGTGTTAGATAAGCAAAGGCTTATTTGTCCAAATCATAATTCTACCAGGAATAAAAAAGACTAACAAAACTTTCCTTACTCTAACATATTGCAAAAAAGTTATTTTCAAATTATGAAAATATTTTATATTCTAAAAGTAATACTAAAATTATTAATGAATGCAAAAATGGTTTTATTTCTACTTACATAGTTATATTCATAAATTTACTGAAAATAGTAAATTTATCCACATTTATATCAATATCTGTATTTCTACATATATTTCTACAATATATATTGTTTCCTACTTCTCTGTAGACATTTATATAGCAAGTATGCATAGCACTTACTTGTACATTGTTTCACTTTATTTTTAAGACAGACCTATATTATTTATAAGTATACATTTTATTGATATTTATGTTTATAAATTTTGTGCTTTCTTTAAAAAATAGCTAACCTTTTCCATTTTCTGTATGGATAGTCAAGATTAAATAGCAAAACCATCTTAACTCAACACCTAATAGCCTTAATGCCTCCCTAATTTACAAAATATTATGTTCTTTCCTGACCTCAAAGCTCCAAGTATTGGTTAGATTACTTCAAAAAGCTTAACTTTCTTCTCTGCTATGTCCTATAGAAAATCAGGCATCTATTACATCTAATATTTCTTGATTTGTCCCATCAAGTAGTCCCCATCATTAGGTCCTTTATATAGCATTGAGAGATGTGTAAGACTACAGGTCAAGATCCTTTGCCACAGCTTTTCTTCCTAGTGGAAAAACGAGGAGCATTATTTTTTAACAAAATGCACGAGTTTTTCCTTACTGCTGTCTCTATAATAAGCATGACAGTAGCATCTTCACAGATTCCTCTATTTTACCCTGAAATTCTGGAATACTTGACATCCCCACTGCAACTGAAAGTATTGATCCACCCCGTCAAGGCTGATGATGTCATTTGACCTCGACTTTCTTATTGAATATGACATAGTCCATAAAGAACTTCTACAGACTGTTAAAAAGCTGTTGTCTTTATTTAAATGTTCCTCCTAAACATGGTCCCCTGCATATGGGTACATTCCTTTTATGTCAGGTCCTCACTCTATTTCTGCTTTTTGTGAAGGTCAAATCTGGCCAGTGTGCTATCTACTTTCTTTATTTCTCTCCCACTTCAAAGGGACTTTCATTCAATTTTTTCACCCACTACTTACTATGTATTATGTTGTGAATATTCATTCCTAGAACTGTTTTTCAAATTCTCATCACTCTTTGGTATCTTTTGAAACAATGTTTGTTCAGTTCTCAAACTTGTCTCCAGTGCCAGGGAGATTTAACTGAATAGTATTTGTATTATATTCCATTTTTCACATTGTTTCTTTATTCCTTATGTTTAATCTGTGCATTGTAAATGTCATTCCCTATAACATTGTATAAATACTCCCTCTAGGCCCCACTATGGCCCTTGTCTCTTTGTCTCAAAGCATTACCTGTCATCCACCATACCCTTACCTAGTATAGCTTATTCTCTTAAAATTTTCTAATCATATACAGAGACATCACAGATTTTATAAATATATGCTCAGTTCACTCCAACATTTCAGGCTGTTCTCATATCTCCCAAATGCACTTGCAAACATCTCCTACACACACTGTGGTCAGGAAAAGTAAGTCGCTGTGATCCTTGGGTGATGTCATATGATCCTTTGACCCCAGTGGACTTGTGCTGTGTAAATTCTTGTGATCATCTCCTGGGATATTGCAGCCATGTTCAGAAAGTTAATACTTCAATTACTGCCCACTGTTTTTTCTTATAATTTCTAACCTTCCTGTCATATTTTAATGCCTTTGTTCCATTTAAGGTTGATTTTTAATAGGGTGAGAGATAAGGAGCAATTTACCATCTTCAATATTTAAACCATCAGTTTTCTTTCAGCATTTTTTGAAAGAGCTGGGTGCCTTTTCTGCCTATATATGTTTAGGTATTTTTACCAAGAAGATAGCTATATTTACATGAGCTTATTTCCAGATCTATTCTATAGGTCAAGATGTCTAGATTTTGTGTCAGCATCATGCTGTTTTTGTAAGCATGGCTCTAGTAGAGTTTGGAAGTCTTATATTATGCAACTTCAACAAGTGATTTTTTCCCTCAGGATTGCTTGAGCTATTTGAATTATTTGTCTTACTGTATCAATTGTAGCATTTTCTTCTACTTCTTTGAAAAAATATGATTTTATATGGTTAGTATTGAATCCATAGATCACTGTTTATTACAGGAAATTTTATCAATACTAATTCTCCTAATCCAGGAACATGGAGCATCTTTCAGTCTTCTAGACTATCCTTTCATTGCTTCTTTATTGCTTTATAATTTTCTCTTTTTTTTAATTTTTATTAGCATTTTCCATGGTTATAAAAAAAATCCATGGTAATTCTCTCTCTCCCCCCCCACACACTTTCCCCTTTGAAATTCCATTCTCCATCATATTACCTCCCCATGTCAATAATTGTACTTACATATATATAATATCAACCTATTAAGTACCCTCCTCCCTTCCTTTCTCTTCCATGCTTTATAATTTTCATTATCGGGGTCTTTATCATACTTATATGCTTCTATGTCTCTTCTATACTAACATTATTATATGTCTATGACTTTATCAACTAGATTCTTTAAAATTAGGTGACAATGAACATGAAGTTAATTCCAAGTTTGTAGCTGTTGAAGTGGAAACAAAATAAACCAAAAACGCATCAAATAATTTATGAAATTGGTATTGAAAATTCCAAAGCTACTCATTTTCAAATTGCCCTATATACTAATGTGTCCAAAGTTTACAAATGTATATACCACAAATTAGGTTTATGTACGTATCAGACGTTGTAATGTCTGCATGTATTGTAGATGACATGAACCACAATGTTATCATCATTCATAAAGAAATAATAACCACTCTGCTATATTCCCAAGTTATATATCCATTAGATACTTATATTAGATTCTTATCCTTAAAATTAGGTTATTCTACAGTTTTAATTTGAATCAACTTGTAGCAGTTACCTTTGCATTGCTGGTAGACAGCACCTGACTAAAAGCACACTGGGGGATAAGGGGGTATATTTTGGCTTACAGACTTGAGGAAAGGTTCTGAGACGGCAGGGGAAAATGAGGCATGACCAGACACTGGACATCACCTCCCTGTCAACATCACATAGACAACAGCAGCAGGAGAGTGTGCCAACTAACACTGGCAATGTGGGTTTTAAAAAGCCTCACCGACCCCCTGTGACATACCTCCTCAAACAAAGTTCCAATTCCCATATAAACATCAGCAGGAAAACAAGTATTCAAAACACAAGAGTTTATAGGTGACACACACACACACACACACATATATATGTATGTATATGTTTGAAGTGCAAATCAATTATCTTAATTTCCCATATCAATTTTCATTGCTATTATGGTGAACCATAGGAAATGAAATAGATCTGGCAAATTTAAATCTTTAAAGAAAGGAATAATTTTCTGTAGTTCTGCTAATTATTGTATAAGTATCTAGTAAGATCTACACCCAAGCTAGTTTGTGGCTTTGTGTATCTATTTAAAATATAGAAAACAAACAATAAAAGCAAAAATTTAGAAGTATAGATATAGGTCATAAAATTCTCTGAAAGAATAAGGATCCAAAATATTTACATTTAACTTTTAGTAAGGACACATACAAATGTGTATATGACTCTTTGATGATTCTAGATGATTAGTGCTTTATGGATGTTGATATTTAATTCCAGAGTAGGTCACTAGTTCTGTGTTGTTGGTGGTTAGAAGATGAGGACTCTACTTAGAATAATATACAGTGCACTAATTTTCCTTTAGAAAGAATGATGATGAGACTTGAGTAAACTTATTATAAAGGTAGAGCATGGCTAAAAATAGTAGAAATAAGAATGATTGTCTATGGCATTGAAAAATAAATATTTTTAAATTTCTGAACCATTAAATATTCTACAACTTTAAGGATTTCAGTTGTTATTCAAAACAAGAAAGCATAGGTCTTTGATATATCATTTAAATAAAAAATGTTCTAAATAGAATCACATAAAATTTATTTTGTCTCTCTATGCTCAGTAGCAGAGAAATTCATTTGGTGTTCCTTATCCTTGACAAACCTGTCCATTAATAATAAATTTACTATTTTGGGGTAGAGATTAAGATAACGGTATCAGAAGTCACACAAGTTGTATGATGATTTAAACAATTATTACAATATTACACTTGAAGTTACATCCCTATAAGAAAGTCAATAATGTATGCTAATCCCATTTCAGTGATTAGTGTAGCACTAACCAGTATGCTACCCTTCATTCTACTAGTAGTAATATCAAAGATCATGAATATATGTTTACTTTTCTGCTTGTATTCTCTATGCATAAAATCACTCCACTCTTTTTTACACGTGAGAGTGGCAGAAGAGGGAAATTAAAAAAATGGAAAATATCTGGAGAGCAGTATTGGATTCTATGTTGCTGGCTATTGACAGTAAAAAAAAAAAAAGTAGAAAACTAAAAATACCACTTTAGTACTCATGTGAAGATTGTGATATCAGAAATACATTGATCTTTCAAGATACTGTGGATCAAATCCAGAGTCAATGGAATTAAAGCCTTCTCTGCAGAGAACAGAGAACATTACAGTCAAGTGTACTGGATGACATATGATTTTGATTGTAATGTCACGTATCATCTACACCAGGAAAAACAAGAATGTCCTTTAATAATAAAAATTAAATGGTAGGTATCAACTAGACTTGTCCCAAGTAATCTTGTATAAAGTATCTTTCAAGGAATGCTGTATAGGAGAATCGTTGAAGCATTAGAGAATTTCAGGGATGTTATGGATGAAGATAAAATTTTTAGTTGTAGGAAATTTAGTGGAACTTTGTGGCAGGAAACGTAATCTTTGCCTTTTTATTCTCCTCATTAAGTTTATAAATATTCAGCAGAAAGTTTGAATACACACACACACACGCACACACATATGTAAAATCAAATTCATGTGTGTGTGTGGTTGGGTGGGTGGGTGTGTACTCTGATATAATCACTCAGGATAGTTCTGAGCCCAGACGAAAATGACGTAACAAAACAAAGAACAGGGCTGGAGAGATGCTGGTAAGGCATTTGTCTGTGAAGCCTAAGGACCCAGGTAGGATTCCCCAGGACCCGCGTCACAAAGTGGCACATGCCTCATGAGTTTGTTTGCAGTGGCCCAAGGCCCTAGTATTCCCATTATATCTCTCTCTTTCTCCTTGTAAATAAATAAAAATATTTATTTAAAAAAAAAACTGGGCCATGCATGGTGGCGTACACCTTTAATTCCAGCACTTGCTAGGCAGAGGTAGGAGAATAAGTTCAAAGCCAGACTGAGACTGCAATAGTGAATTCCAAGTCATTCTGAACTAGAGTGAGACCCTACCTCAAATAAATAAATAAATAAACAAACAAATAAATTGATTAAATAAATAAATAAATAAAGAGTAAAGATGAGACGTAGAAAGAGGAAAACTAAGGTTCTGAGGAAGAGGCATTAAGGGGAAAGGATCTGAAGGGACCAGAGAGGTACAGTGTCAAGTACTGAAGAGGTAAGTGAAGAGTGGGAGCTGGAAATGGGCCTCGGGATTTAGTATTGAGTCAATAGTGAGATTTGCAGGAAAGGCTGCTGTGGAAAGACAGGCCAAAAGCTCAGTTATAATATGGTAACAATAGACTGAGTGGAGAATACCTACTGCACATAATAATCCAGCATGCTAGTTACACTTGAGTTAGTCATGTAATGCTTACCATATCCCATGAAGATAGTATTGTTCTGCATTGTTTTTTTTTTTTTTCAAGTTAATCCTGGAGAACACAGATTGCTTCTTTTTATCATTGTTAGTAAAATATTAGAACCTAGAATCAAACAATGCTGATAAATTTAGAGTCTGTGATCCCAATCTTTGGTGGTTTTGTATATAGAGCCCAGGACCTCGGCCTGACACTGTTCTTTCCATTGTGATATTATTTTCCCAGCCTTGAAGAATAACCACTAAAAAAGAAAAAAAGTGAATCTTGAGCTAACAATTTCCACCAGTCTGTTGAGTTATTAAAGAATTATATTCTCTACAGTGGACAATTATTAAAATTCATATTCCCCAAATACTCATACAGCCTTCAAAGTATAAAAGCTACACTGTTCTACCCAAGCATTCCTAAATTTCAAATGTACTGTATCAGTTAGGCTCAATGGCAATGGAGAGGTCTATTAATTCCACTGATGACAAGTGATATATAGGACAAGGGTAGAAGACAGAGCTAGTGTAGCAGGGACTTGAAAATTCTTGGACAAAGAAGAAAGCTCTGGAGCAATCTGTCATAGGTGAATTTTGAAGGGAAAGGAAAGAGAAACAGTATATTTGGAAGTATAGAGTGGATTAAGTTTCAAAGGGAAAAGAAGAAACATTTTCTGATCTTACTAGGCTATGCCTAAAGCTGACAGCTTCCATGATTTGTGACCTAGAACAAGTCATTTAATTTTTCAAGGTCTTAATATTCTTGTTTGTGAAATGAGTGATTTGGGATTGGTGACCTCTAATGTTTCTTCCAGTTGTGACATTAATTATATAATCTTACATTTGTTTAGATTGTTCATTGTTTTGATTGATTATCTCTGTCTGTGGGGAAAAAAAAAAAAGTCCTCTGTGTTCTGGTGAAAAAGACATGTGACTCTTAATTTGGGAAGTGAAATGGGTTCCAATGTGTGAGTCTTGCAAGAAATCTTCTACTTAATCACTGTGTAGATATGTACTTTTGCATTTGATAATGTTAAATCTACTGTTGCAAAATAATAACAAAATAATAACACACAATGTGTCTCTTCCTAATGTCAAAGCCCATCAAGTAACCTAATGGCTAAAGTGTGTGTGTGTGTGATGCCAGGTGCTCCTGCCTTAATACTTTTCTCATAGAGAGATTGAATAGATGCTCCCACGTAAATACTCAGCATTTTAGAGCAAGAGTGAAGAACAGATCAAGGTGGCCCACTCCAGCTCTTGGAAAGTCTGTGCCAAAGAAGTTGCATCTGTGCTTGCCTCTTCAGTGTTCTCAGAGGACCACCTCCTCACATGACACAGAAAGAATAAGCCATTTTCTCAGTCCTCATTATTTTTTCCTTCTCAAGGAAGTCTAAACAAAATAAATCTTTCTTTCTGGTCCAATGTCTTTAATGCTTTATAATTATTCAGTCTTCAAATAGACTGTAACATATATTCATGGGTGGACATACCAATTAGGGAGCTTTCATAATTTGAAAGCAGAGTTAGAGTTAAATTATACTTGGCTTGTCCTTGGAAACTATTGTTTTATTTGACTACTAAGTTTATATTATTACAATGATTTTTCTTGAACCAAAATTAAATACTGCTTAGGAAAAGGAATTATTAAGTATGAAAATTGTGTATTTATAAATGAATGTGTGTGTGTGTGTGTGTGTGTGTGTGTGTGTGTGTGTGTGTATTTGAGACAGTGTCTCACATTGTAGTCCAAACTGTCTCAAACTCACATTCCTCTTGCCTTTGCCGTACAAAGTGCTGGGGATTACAGGTAGGTTTCACTACCAGTATTTCACTATAGTTATTCTTATTGATAGGTTCTTATTTGTATCTGATGGCCAAGACAATATATTTCTACTTTTCAACCTCTTATTGAAAGCATTAACAAAGTTCTTTCCTAAAATGTATATAATTTGGAGGTTGGAGGCTGGAGATGTAGCTCTGTGGTAAAGTTCTTATCTACCAAGGGAAAGTCTCTGGGTCCATTTTCAAGCACCACAGAAAACTGCATATCTTATATTAATTATGGGACTTCTATATCTTCATATATTCATATATGATGAATTTTTCAGCCCTTTAAATTCCTATGTGAATCTGTATAGCTGAAATTCTGTTTTGAGATGGGAAAATGGGAGATCTGAGACAGTTCTGACTGAAACTTACAGTAGCGCCCAAAGTATACGGTTTCTCACTTCGTAATTGAATTAGGAGTCACCATCTGCTAAACTTGTCAAAGAGAATTTGGAAGAAATTCAACATTAATTACAAAAACTGTAATAATAATGTGTATAGAATTATTGATCCTGTGTTAGGATGACCATGGGACCTATTACTGACCCTACTATTTTAAACAACTCCTCATCTATGGGTAATCATTAAAGACATAATTTGGGGAATCTTTAAATAGAATCTTTAAACAGTCCTATTTCAGGTCTTTATAATGCAGCTTTCGTGTCATCTGTAAAACCATTCCCTGTTCATGCCAAAACTAAATATACTGCTTTGTGAGTGAAGCAAATACACACTCAATTTGGAAGGTTAATCCTGCTATATTTTCATACCATATTTGATATTCTATACTCTTTTCTCTCACTTTTCCAACCTTCAACATCCCCTTTCCTTTTATCCTTTCCTCAGTGTGACTTTTTACTCTTCTACCTAACTGAGCAATGGCAAGCAAGATATAGCAATCATGTGTATCTTTCCAACACCAAATCTTCCAAACAACATAACTCTGTATACAGATTTTCTATCCTTTTTGTGCAAATGTGCCATATTTTTCATTCAAGACTTCTGCTGAAGTTAATCTGATTCTCAGCCACATTGAGCACTCAATTGGAAACAATCCTAAATTGAAGAACCTCATACATCTGTGTCATTAAATACAAGTTGCTTTTTATATTCAGCTTACTTTCACTTCTAAAATCACTGAACAATTGTTCTTTCCTTTTATTGTTTTTAATTTATTTATATTTTAAAAATGTCTTTATTTATTTATTTGAGAGCAGAAAGAGAGAGAGGGAGGGAAGAAGGAAGAGCTATGAGCACACGAGGGCCTCTTGCCTCTACAAACCAACTGTGCATGCATGCACCACTTTATGCATCTGGTTTTATGAGAGTACTGGGGAATTGAACCCAGGCCCATAATGCTTTACAAGCAAGCACTTTAACCACTGAGCAATCCCCCAGCCCTCATTTGTTTTTAATATGTAGAGACCATGTATGGACACATCATATGTTGGTACCTTCATTTCTCTTCTCCCTGGCCCCATTCCGCTGAGGGCCCTCATTGGAGTTACAGGTGTTAACCATAGGTTTGTGGGTTATGAGTGGCGAGAGCAGCACTCAGTCATGGCAGGAGGTATCTCTAGATATTCCCTCCCACCCTGTGGCTCTTACACACTTTCCATCCTCTCTTCCCCAGATTACCTGAGCCATTGGTGGGTGTGCTTTAAGTCTACTTTAGTGTTGAGCTCTCAACAGCTTCTGGATTTCTGCTTTGATGTATTTTGAATATCCTCAATGTCTGGCTTCATCTCCCCAGCCCAGATTGTCAGTTGCACTGTGGAAGCAGCACACTGACTTATCTCGACAATTCCTTTGTGGTTGCACCTAGGACCTAGCTGGTGTGTAAGGGGTGGTTCATCTTCTGTCAGGAGTCAGCTATCTTTTCTTGTTGACAGATTTTGGTTGACATCAATTCTCACTGTCTTCCCCCCCTCCAAAAAAACGCAGACTCTCCAGTGAAGAGTGTGATCTGCATAGATTAAAGGGGATAAGAATTGATAATTTAGAGAGATTTTGATAGATGTAGCCTCTCTTTTTCCCATAAACTAGAGTTAGCATCTCTTTGGAGACCATAGTATTGATCTCCATAGAATTATGACTTAGTTTCAAGTTCTAGCTATGGGGATCTTTCCACTGAGAGGATTTTGTAGCCAACAAGAAAGCCACTGGTTACCCTCCAACTCTGGGTGCCACAATTGCACAGGTGTGCACATCTTGTCAGGCTGGTTGCTTTTGCATAGCAGTGTACCCTGCTTGCTCATTACATTGTTGGCCGTTTCCCCCAGCAGCTCTTATAGTGCTTTGCAGTGCTATATGGGCTAACCATCTGGGAACTGGCTTCCTTCTAGATTCCAACCAGATCTAAGGATATTTTGTGTCAGCAGGATGTGATATTGTCTTTTTCTTCTTCAATGTATTCCTCTCTTGGCTTCTGTAATACCAAATATACCTATCTTTCAATGTACCTTATAAGTCAAACTATTTTTCCATCCATCCTTCATTCTACCTCTCATTTTCCAGTTCTCTGAGTGTTGGGATGCACTGTGTGTTTAGAATTTGTGGTTTCCTGTCTATAGTCTTTCTCTAAATGATCTTTTATAGTCACTTGCTATTAAATGTCATGTATGTATCAGTAGTACCCAATTCTCTCCCTCTTTCCCTCTCTTCTATGTCTTTCTCCCACTTTTGAATCAAATATTCAATAATTTAGTATTTTTTACAAAAATGGCACCCAAAACGCTAAATGATTAAAGGAATTCATACATAATATAATATATTTAATATTCCTACCATTCCATTTCAACCTAACACACTCTGTCTTTCCTGTCTTATATGTCAACACTTTGATTCATCTAGTGGGTAATGTAAAGCATTAAAAAGTAAAAAATGAAGGATTTTTCTTGAGACCTTTTTTGATTCTCTTTCATTTTCTCTTTCAAAGTAAGGAAGGTTAGATTTTATCTCAAAAGTCTATCCTAAATTTATGTGTGGCTTGGCCTCAAAATTATCACCCTTATCCAATTTTGGACTATCCATCCCTGTGCACACACAAATAAATGATCCTTCCAAAATGTAATAAATTCATACTTCACTACTTGAATCTGTCTATAAACATTTTCTTTCACTTGTATGAAAATGAAAATCAAGATTTCTTTTAGCCTGAGAACTTTTCCAATCTTGACCAATCCATCTCTCCATTCTTAGCTTCTACCACCAGGCCAGCATGTGCCCTTTACCAGTCACAAGTATGCTCCCAACTTAAGGCCTTCATTTGCTTTGTTTCTCTCCTTCGGATAATGCTTTTCCCATCCACAGTCATACTGCCCTGAACGTGCCTGATCACAACTGATCTTGAAAACTAGAGAATGCTTTTCCTCAAAAATTGAGTCATGAAGAGCTCCATCTACAGAATGGAATTTCAAAGGGGAAATTGGCAGGGGGGGGGGGTATTACCATGGGATATTTTTTATAGTCTTGGAAAATGTTAATAAAAATTGAGGGAATAAAAGAGGTCCGTCGAATTATTTGGACCTTGGTATCACTTCCAAAATTGCCTCCTCAAAGGTCCTCTTCCTATAGCCAGCACTGTGCCATTCCTCACAGGGCACTGGTCTGTTTTCCACCTTGGACCTCAAGAGTAGTAGCAATCGAATGCTTTATTTTCTGTATTTTGTTTTGGCTTACTTTCTATTTATCCTATCCTCAATACTATATTTGGGTTCCTGTAGTGGGAATCCCCAATTTTACTCATACATACATTTATTTGATCTACTCAGAATATACACAAAATTTTACAGTTAGCAAGAAACTTAACAAGCGAAATTTGAAATGTCTTTGCAATTATTTCTGTCTCTAATGAACTGTCTGTGTTCATAGGTTACATATTTTTTTCAATTTAATTTCATTAACCACTTGATGTACAAACAGGTCTATTGTTGATACTTAAATTCAATTTCAAGGGGCTGGAGAGATGGCTAAGCAGTTAAGGCATTTGCCTGCAAAGCCAACGGACCTCTGTTTGATTCCCCAGGACCCACATAAGCCAGATGCACAAGGGAGCACATGCGTCTTGAGTTTGTTTGTAGTGGCTGGAGGCCCTGGTGGAGCCATTCTCTCTTTCCCTCTCTCTGCATCTCTCTCTCTCTCTCTCTGTTTCAAATAAGTAAATAAAAATAATGTTTTTTAAAAAATTCAATTTCAAGCCAGGCATGGTGGTACCTACCTTTAATTCCAGAACCTGGGAGGCAGAGACAGGAGGATTCCCATGAGCTTAAGTCCACCCTGAGACTACATAGTGAATTCTAGGTCAGCCTGGGCTACAGTGAGACCCTACCTTGAAAAAGGAATTCAATTTCATAGTTAGACTTTCATTTTTTTTTAAATTTTTTATTTATTTATTTGAGAGTGACAGACACAGAGAGAAAGACAGATAGAGGGAGAGAGAGAGAATGGGCGCACCAGGGCTTCCAGCCTCTGCAAATGAACTCCAGATGCATGTGCCCCCTTGTGCATCTGGCTAACGTGGGACCTGGGGAACCGAGCCTCGAACCAGGGTCCTTAGGCTTCACAGGCAAGCGCTTAACCGCTAAGCCATCTCTCCAGCCCAGACTTTCTTTTTTTTTTTTTAATTTTTTAAACCTTTTTTATTTATTTATTTGAGAGTGACAGACACAGAGAGAAAGACAGGTAGAGGGAGAGAGAGAGAATGGGTGCGCCAGGGCTTCTAGCCACTGCAAACGAACTCCAGACGCGTGCGCCCCTTTGTGCATCTGGCTAACGTGGGACCTGGGGAACCGAGCCTCGAACCGGGGTCCTTAGGCTTCACAGGCAAGCGCTTAACAGCTAAGCCATCTCTCCAGCCCCAGACTTTCATTTTTTAATTGAATATTTTTTATAAATATGAAGAACACATACAAAAAGTCAAATGTGCTATTTAAATATTAATTTATTTTATATGATATCCAATATATACCATCCAGTCTTTATTAATATGGTATGAATTTATGTAATTACATTCTCAGCACTAAAACTTAAGAAATTTCTCTTATAATCTACAATTTTTGTTGCCCTTAGTAATCTAAGACTTTTTGAAATTTTATTCATAATTTTCATACATGTACATAATGTCTTTTAATTGTAATCTTCTCCCAAATCCTTATTTTCCCCTGTTCATGTCCTTTTTTGGCTACACCTCCTCTTTTGTCCAATTATTTTTTTTAGGGGGGGTATGTTTTTTTTTAATTTCCTTTTTTTTCATTTTTATATATTTCTTTGAGAGAGAGAAAGAGGCAAATAGAAAGAGAGAGAATGGGAATTCCAGGGCCTCTAGTCACTGCAAATGAACTCCAGATATATGTGACACCTTGTGCATCTGGCTTATGTGGGTCCTGGGGAATTGAACTTGGGTACTTCAGCTTTAAGGCAAATGCCTTAACTGCTAAGCCATCTCTTCAACCCTGGTGTATTTTTTGTGCCCTCCTCTATCATCAATAATGGAATGTGTATGGTCTATATTAATTGTAAAATATTCTCCTGATGTTTTTGTTCTGTGATACCTAATATATTTCCATTGTGTGATGTTTTTGATATTTTCTGTTGTTCTGTGTCAGAGATCTACAATTATTAATTGGTATGCTTGTATAAGTCAAAATTTACAGGAATAGTAATTAGTCCAAATGATAATTTTTCTCTGAGTATATACATATAACTTTAAAAGTACTAGAAGTTCAAATATCTGAACTTAGTTCCCTGTTTTATTTGTATTACATAGACACATGGCTGTACATGGCATGTAGCTCAGGGTATCATACTTGTTATACTACCTACCTCTGGAATTCATGGTGGGTTTAGTCATCCTTTTTCCTAGTGGGATTTTTCTATGAGTGGGCCAGGGGAGTACATATTCGTTATGGTCTTTTCCTTTTTGTTAGATTATTCTGACTCAAAATTTGGGGATACGACATTTTTATTCTTTAAGAATATCCCAGATGACAAATTCCCCTTTTTAACTCACACTCTTTTTTTTTTTTAATAGTCAGTGAATACAGTCAAGTTGTTACCATTGTTAGCGTCCTCCCTGTCCTCCCCTCTCCACAGGGACCCTCCTTTTGGGGCATATAGCTTGTGCATTGTGGGGTTAGCCTTCAATTTTGGGTAGGAGGAAATGTCTCTGCATGTCATGACCCAATTTGTGACTCTGACATTCTTTCTGCCCGCTCCCTCTTCCACAAATTCCCCTGAGCATGTTGGGTTCATTTTAGGTCTGCTTCAGTGATAAGGTCTTGGGCACCTCTGGGTGTCTGGATATCTGGTTTGGTAGGGGTTGATTGTTCTCTGTGTCTATCTCCTTCACCTTGGTGCTGGTGCCCGGTTCACCAACAAAATAGTGTTCTTGCATGTTTTCCCATATTCTTAGTTTCAGCTGAGGCCCATTTGAGATATGATGGGGTGGCTCTCTCCTTGGGATCTGCATCTATCTGATAAAGAGAAGCAGATTCTCCAAGGGAGAGTAAAGTTAGCACCAAGTAAATGTGATAACCATTATTTTTTAGAGAGAGTTTAATGGAGAGTGGGCTCGTTGTTGGATATGGTTCTGACTTGTTTCCCAGCTCCTGCTATGGGTTCTCTTCCACTGAGCAGATCAGTTGGCCAAATCTAGAGCAGTTGGTTTACCAACAGGGCTACGCATCACTATGGCACTTGTATGAGCATCAGGCCAGGTTGTTTGCTGCTAAGTAAATTAGACCATGTGTTGCTTGGACAGATATTGGTCTTTATGCCCCAGTAACTCTTGTAGCACCTTCCAGCACTGGACACACTGTCTGGGAACTGACTCTGTTACACAAAGGAGCTGAATAGGAGAAATCAGAAGGAGAGAGGTCCCCAGACACCAGAATTCCAGAACACCTAGTTATCTCTTCTTAGTTACATCTTTCTTGTTTGTTATATGAACAAATACATTTGACATTAAGGTGATAGATTATCATTATGTTCCCTCACAAAACTTTTTACAGCCAGGAGTGATGGAGCACACCTTTAATCCCAACACTCTAGAGGCAGAGGAAAGAGAATTGCTGTGAGTTCGAGCCCACCCTGAGACTTGATAGTGAATTCCAGTTTAGCCTGGATTAGAGTGAGACCCTACCTCAAAAAATCAAAAAATAAAAATCCTTTTTCTCTATAGTCTACTTAATTATCTATCATACAAAGTCATAACTTAAGAGAAAGAGTATGCAGGTAATGGCAATAATTTCTCAGAGAATAGAGAAGGAAAATCTTAATTTTAGTGTAGAAGAACCCTCAATCAAAACTTCACATTAATAATGGTTTTACATACCTTAGTGAAAGTTCCATTCCATTTAACAAGTATTCATCAGAACCCCCCAGTGTGTTCCAAGTGTACAGTGCTTACAGCACTGTGAGAATTGCGGGACCTGCACGTTTAATGCAGCATCTGCTTCAAGGTGCTGTGACTCTATTCCATAGCAGGCCAAAGTGACACCCCTGGAGAGCATCTCTCAGCATCGTCTTACTGTGATTAGCCACCCTGTTTGTAAAAGCAGAGTAAGACTGCTAATGTGTGGTCCAGAACAATGAATTCTTTTACTGAAATTCTGTGGTGACTTCCCATTTTCTGAATTAAGTCTAGAATAACTGCTTTTATTTCTGTTGTATATATAATTTTTACTGACATATCACTTTGTAGGTATTTTTTTTCATTTACTTACATAATAAGTGACTGTATTTTTTGCTGGTGATCATGAAGAGATATATAATTTAAAAGCAATAAGGTGAAATAAGCCATTTTAAAATATCTTGCTATCAGTGATGGAATTTTATTATTATTAAATACTATTTCTAGGTATGAGATCAATCTTTTTCTACATCTATGCAGCCACTTATTTAACTCACAGCTGTACCGAAGAACTCCTTAAATGGCAGCAGTAATGACGGCCTCTTCGTCTTCCCTGCATGTTGTTCTTCTTATGCTTTTGCAGTGTGCACTCTCATCTACCCCTGTTATCTATAGAAGTATGTTTTTCCAACTTGCCTATTTCAAGAGATTTAGATGATCAGTTTTATTCCCTAAGTACATCTAAACCATAACTACTCACTGAGTGCTCAAGGCAAATACCTGAAGGAAGATGTCCCCTGAAATTCCATTGATATTGTACAACTCTGACCCAATCCCCAGAGAGCTGCACCTCTCTTTACACAATGAGTGACTGCTCTTCCATATTGCCAGCTGAAGGATTCAGGGTAAATACAGAAGGATAAACTTTAAATGTTCTTGACCTTTTAGATGTAACCTGAAAATCAATCAGATTAGAATTTTCTTTTCATACTCCTGTCTGTCACACCTCATGCTCTGTTATATGCATGTACTACACTGTGCTGGGCGACTACGCCTCGGTACTTTGTCTGACATGGCAGATCTCTCCATCAAGACTTTGGTAGATTCTGCGTAGCACACAGAGCACTCACGTGGACTGTTTCCCTGTGGATGCCTCTTCACAGAGCTGCACTTGGCGTATCCCAATTCCTGGCCAGGTTGCACTACTCTGCATCTGTTCTCTCTCATGCACTAGTTATATTGCAATGCCTTGTCAGTCATGGCAGGAGAAGGTGGCAAGCATCTCTGAGACATCTTCTACTTTTGCCCAAGTAACCCAAACACTATTATTGCAGGTCTAATGGGGAGTGCATTGCTCGACTTTCCTGTATTTGTTGACAGTAAAGCTTGTATGGTTCCAGAGTCACTACTCTTCTTTTCATCCTTGAACACAGCATCCTTAACAGGCCTTCTGTATCTGTGGAGGTTTATTTTCCTTTTCTGGTTCTGGAAAAAAACAGCTTGAATGAGAAGAGACCAACAAAGGTGAAAAGTGTTGAGAGACCAAAGACGATTCAAGCAGAAGCAAGGTTGCACAAATTGCAATTTGTGTAGGGCTAATGAGCAGAACCGTGTCACAGACTGCCAGATGGGAGAAATCCCCTTTCTGGAGCAGTAGGGAAAGGTTTATATGCCAAGATAGGCAGAAGAGGGCTGTAGCAAACAAGAATGTACATAAATAATGAGCACAAGAGATATATCAATCAGGAAATACTTCAAAAGTGGCCATACAACTATCTGAATGACTTTTTCCGATAGGGTTTAGAATATGTTTCAGGAACTCCAGAGAAATGCCTAAAGTGGCAGGGATTTTTGTTTGTTTGTTTTGTGTTGTTTGGTTTGGTTTGGATTTTGGTTTTGCCAGGTAGGATCTTATGCTAGCCAAGATGAACTGGGATGAGTCCTTGAACTGTCCTTGAACTCAGTGACTTTCCCACCTCAGCCTCCCAAGTGCTGTAGAGTGTCAGTTTTAACAAACGTGGCTGAAGCAGGTTAAATTGACCTCTGTGCTCTCCCTGCTTTTGCTTTTAGTGTCACTAAATTTTTATTGAACTTATAAAGAAATCAAAATTCTTTAGATAATTAAATTAGTAGTTTTCACAACAATCTCTGGTATACCATCAAACCTATGTTTGTGCTATTTCTTATATGCATTTTTAAATTTAAGTTACACATTATGCTATGTGCCTCGAATTATAAGCTCAGATAACTTATAGAGAAACAAACAAACGTTGTATAAAATTTGTTATTGTAATATTGTAGCATCCAATCATATTTGTACACATATGTTAACCAGTATAACAAGGAAAGATGACATCACCATTTTGAATTTCCATGCACAATCAAAATTAAAATTCATAGTCAATTTTATATTTAACTGTGTTCAATGTTTTTTGTAAAAAATAAAAGAACATAATCCAAATACATAATGATACATAGTGTGCAAAAAACATTTCAACTATTCTTCATTCTTCAATCTCTATCATGAAAATTGAGGCCTTCTTCGACATCTACCACCAGAAGAGCTGTTTCTAGAGGTTTCATCCACTGAGATTTATTTCTAAACCAAGTATATTTTATCATGTGTTGATTTGTTTCCACTGAGAGTGATTCTTCCACTTAAGTCATATAATAATTTTTTTTTTAATTTAGTTCCTGTTCTACCAAATAACAAATGATTCACAAGGACCAAGTCAGTTACCTTCTTTTACCTAAGTCTAGCATTCCACCCCAAGAGGGTTAGCAAGAAGCTATAAACTCACAGCTGATAATCACATGAGAGTCTCAGGTTCCACATTGTTTTATCCTGCAAGCTTTATGTCGCCTTTAGGATTAGCTAGTCTTGTGGAAAAATAACCCATAAAGGCTTGAATATATTTGTGTAGTATTCTAACATTGTATTGATAATACTTATATATTTTAAAAAAATTGAGCAAGAGTTTGCCATTACCAACATGCCAACTCATATACTCCTCAGCTCCAAGAATTACAGTGATAAGTTTCTTGAATTTACAGTTGTAAATAATTCTATTTCCAAACCTTTGTGTTACACTTTCACATAAACAGATGGGATGCCAGTTTAGAAACACCCCCCAAAAAATAATGGAAGATATCTAATTTTGATGGAGGACACACTGGCTTTGTTTATCCACACACAACTTCACAGTCTGAATTTTATTAAAAAGCACAAATAGTGACAGTCCCATGACTGACTGTTGTCCTCATTCAAATCTGGGATGGACGTTTCTGCACACACACTTGGGGGCAGGCAAGCCTGTCTGTGGCAGCCTTCAGATCAGAGTAGCTAACTTGAAGTTTTAGAGCCAGATCATGACAGTCTTTCATTATTGGAAAACAATATATCTGTCTTTGAAAGTTCACACATTTTCTGTTTCACCTTTCCAATGTAAACTCCGGAGAGATGCATTACTCCTGTACTGGGGAAGGTTTTTATAAGTAATGGTTAAGATTTCTGCAATCTCAGCTTAAAGTAGAGCATATCGTAACATCATTTCCTTCAAGTTTAACAGATACATGGCTTAATCATAAATATGACTATCCATAATTAAATGAGCATCAAGCATCCTAGACTCTAAAGCCAAATAGATATGAATGTGAAATCTAGGACTTAATGCATTTAATTTGCTAAAAAGGTTCAGGCAAGTACACACTGAAAGAAGAGAAGCACAAAACAGCAAAGCCAGCTTTACCTCAGCAGTGAACATTTGTTTACCTCATGACGCAGTATTTAAAAACCGTTCCATGTTCAGTTTTATTGTAGCATCTCAGACTAATATTCTCTCTTGCTTAGAATTTCCTAGTTTTCTAATTCTGATGCTATTACTCTTTACTCCATAACATAAACATCTATAGATGAATGATGTTTTAGGCAGTTTTTCATCTCTGCTTATGTTTTGGTTGCTATATAATTTGTTTGCCTTATTTTTGCATTTTAAGAAAGTTTTAGAAGCAATTATGATCACTACATGTTCTCCTTCAATGGAGAATCACAAAGAATTTAAACTTACTGGGTAGGGTGTGGTAATCCTGAAGAATAACCAATTCAAGCTAGTCATTAGTCATGCAATGTAGTAACGATATTAAAAATAAAATGATGTGTTTTCTAAAATGCTAGAATACCCCTAAGTTTGAAGTTATCTTATTAATATTTCCATTTTGACAATATTTTATTACTCTCCACAGCTTGCTTATAAATAGATAAATTATTTTGATATACTGCATATGTAATATACCCGAGCCATCTGTTATTATCAATAGTGAAATTATTTCTAAACTAAGCCAATAGTTAGTTCTTGAAATAAGTAATGAGATGGCTGGGGAGATGTCTCAGCCATAAAGAGTGCCTGCCACTAAGTATGAGTACCCACGAGGGCCTGAGAATACATAAGTTCAATTCTGTAGCACCCACATAAATAGCTTAATGTGATGACTCATGATTATAACCTCATTTATATGGGACCAAAACCCTAAGATTGGTGGGGATCCAAAAACTGCATCTCTGGAAATAGACTGTATCTCAAAGAAATGTGAGGACTGAGGAATAGAGAACAGACAACTAGTGTTCTCCTCTGGCCTTCTCACATGCACACATGGGGCACACACATCTGCACACTCCTGTGCATGTATCATACAATACCACACACACACACACACACACACTCTCTCTCTCCCCCAAAATGCAAGTGACTATGTTCTTAAGGTACCACTTTCTACTCCTTTTTAAAAGGTGAGTGCTTATAGACAACAAAAAGCTAAAGCTAGCTGGGCATGGTGGCACAAGCCTTTATTCCCAGCACTCAGGAGGCAGAGGTAGGAGAATCACCATGAGTTCAAGGCCACCTGAGACTACATAGTGAATTCCAGCTCAGCCTGAGCTAGAGTGAGACCCTACCTCAAAAATAAATAAATAAATAAAAACTAAATCTATTCACTTAAAGGGAATTTTGACCTTTCATCTACACTGCAGTCCTACTAGTGAAACTTTAACAAGTCAAAAAAAGGAGGGCTGGAGAGATGGCTTAGCGGTTAAGCGCTTGCCTGTGAAGCCTAAGGACCCCGGTTTGAGGCTCGGTTCCCCAGGTCCCACGTTAGCCAGATGCACAAGGGGGCGCACGCGTCTGGTGCCCATTCTCTCTCTCTCCCTCTATCCTATCTGTCTTTCTCTCTGTGTCTGTCGCTCTCAAATAAATAATTAAAAATTATTTTAAAAAAAAAGGAAAAACTAATTGACGTGAAAGTGAGGAGAAACATATGCTGACTGACTGCATGAATTTTGAAGGGAATATGGAAACTGTGGTGCTCACATTTTTAAAATTTCTTTATTTATTCATTTATGCATTTATTTGCAAGCAGATGTAAAGAGAATACAGAGATGGAATGATTGCGGGAGGGGGGAGACACAGCAGGGCCTCCTGCACATGAAATTGAGAGGCATACGTTATCGTTTTTTGTTTATTTTTTGTGCATTGGACTTTATGTGTGAACTGAGGAACTATACCAGGGCTGTCAGGTTTTTCAAGCAAGTACCTTTTTCAAGCAAGTGAGCCATCTCTCCAACAGTCACATCTTTTGTTCGTTTTTTTGAGGTAGAGTCTCGTTCTAGCCCAGGCTGACTTCAAATTCACTATGTAGTTTCAAGATAGACTCAAATTCACCACGATCCTCCTACCTCGGCCTCTTAAGGGTTGGGATTAAAGGAGTGTGCGACCATACCTGGCTTCCACTCACATTTTTGATTAAAGTTTGATGTAGGTGAGTAGTGACTACAAAATATTACTTTGGAGGAGGGCAAGAAAGGAAGAGAAAAAACACTGTGACTTCATTCTATATCTGAAAGAAGATCCCAAGTACAGTGGCATGTGGCCATTCTGTTCTTCTCTACACTATCCTTAAATTAAGGATATAAATTAAATGAGATCCATAATTCAATGGTTGTACTGGGTTTTTAATTATTCAGATTGACTTATTATACCTAAATTGAAACAACATAAAAATTTATTTTGACATTTTATAACATGGAAAATTATGGAAATTCTATTCTGTATTATCAAGCTTCCAGAGTTAAAATTGGAATAATAAACAAACAAATAAATAAATAAATAAAAATAAAAGAAATAAAAGGTGACTTAGACTTCCCCTTGGAATAAAGTCAGTATAAAAGCTCTATGCATGTTTTCTAATAGTCAGAAATAATGACATTTCATTACATGGCATTGATCTTGCATACTTTAACTTTGATTTAAAAGGAAATCTTGGCAGGCAATTACCCTACATATAAAGATTTGTATAATAGGAAGCTTTTTTGAATTGCTAATAGGTAACTCCTTTTCTCTCCAGCAGCCCTATGAGAGCTGCTCTTTTTTAACGTAAACTGTATACTCCATAGTTTATTAGTATCAGGTTTTTGAGCTGCCCCTTGAGTTTTCCAAAAGCTTTTTCTCCATCCTATTTCCTAAGTGAGATTCTAAGAAGAAAACAGTTGAAGCACGAGAGCTTGCTGGAAAGCGCTGCCATGTCTACCCAAACCTCATCATGCATTGACTGCAGAAATTGGATATTATTTTAGGGAAATCAATACAGTGTATCCAGAAACATGAATCACTGGGCAAGTAACTTAAGGATAAAATATAAGACTACTGTAAGTTCAATGACCAAACAGCTAAAATAGAAATGTTCAGAAAAATAGCAGCTTACTAAGAATCATGTTCCTCGCTTAATTTTAAATCTTGAACAGCCCAGAAAACCAGAGGTTCATCCTTATATCTCCAGTCTTAAGTTCAATATCATCAAACTAGTTCATAAGGAAATGATTTGGCAACATCTATTGTAATTTTGTCCTACATCTTTAGCTCAGCATTAAAGACTATAAATTTTGTCATGTGACCATGTCATACTTGTGAAAACTTATACTCTACATACTTTCATGAACAAATCTGTATTCATAGTCAAGAGGATCCATTGCTTTTCTTTCCATATATGCTTACCTCTTTTTAAATATTTTTTGAGAAAAAGAGAGAGAGTGGGTTCACCAGGACCTTCAGCCACTGCAAACAAACTCCAAATGTATGTGCCACCTTGGCATGTGGCTTACGTGGGTCCTGGAGAATTGAAGCTGGGTCCTTTGGCTTTATAGGCAACTGCCTTAACTGCTAAACCATCTCTCCAGCCCCATATATGCTTATTTCTAACTCTCCTTTTATTCATCCTTGCTACACATCGATGGTAAGATATTGACATAATGAACACTGACTTCACATGGCTAAAAAGCAGGCTTGATTATTTTTCTTTATATGTCATATTTGAAAATCAGAAGTAGTATAGCTTGCATAGATGTTTTAATGGTGTGAACTAAAGACGGATGTTACTTATGAAACTGACAATTTTTTGTTCTGTATAATTGAAGGAAAATAAGGATGTGTGGGATTGGAATAATTAATAGACTGAGTGAGAGCTCTGGCAGGGAAAGTTCTCTCCTCTTCTCTTTGAAAGATAAAAAAATTCACATATAAGAACTGGGTGTTTTGGCTCATGCCTTTAATCTCAGCAACTGGGAGGTGGAGGTAGGAGGATCATGATGAGTTTGAGACCACCCTGAGACTGCATAGTGAATTCCAGGCCATGCTGGACTAGAGTAAGACCCTACCTCGGGAAATAAATAAATAAGTAAATAAATCCCATGGACTTTATGGGGTCAGTAGAGAGCACATGTAAACACAGAATCTCTTTTAATCCTGATCTTTTATCAAGTCTTCAAGTCTTCTAATACCCCACTGTATAAAGAATGCCATGTGTCAGGCTGGAGAGTTGGCTTAGAGGTTAAGGTGCATGCCAGCGAAGCCTAAGGACCCAGGTTCCATTCTTCAGATTCCACACAAGCGAGATGCACCTCATGGTGCATGCATCTGGAGTTTGTTTGAAGTGGTTAGAGGTCTCTCTCTCTCTCTCCATCTCTCTCTTTCCCATCACTGTCTCAAATAAATAAATAAGATGTCATTTGTCAATCCCAGAGAGAGAAGGAAGTTTCTTCTCCAAATCATGAACCCATGGCAAGAAAGTGGTTAAATTATTCCATGAGAAGATGTAGTAAAGAGATAATTGAAAGAAGAAATGACTGAAATTAATCACTAGTATCTTACTAAAAAGAGATTTTCAATCCTGTAGACCACTTCAGCCTTGTCTTTAAACAATAAGCTTAGCTGACCTATAAGTTCCCTTTAGCTTTATTGTATAAACTTCTATGCAATTGTAATGGGAGATGATTCATTTTCCCTATAGTGTGTGTGTGTGTGTGTGTGTGTGTGTGTGTGTAAGCCATGAAATTCAAAAGCAGACCATGAGAGAGAAGAAAGAGTTCTTAAGGAAGGAGTTTTGGGAGAGAATGTGTCAAGGAAGCAGAGGAGGGGACTCTGAGATAAGGAAGGGAAGAAGCAAGAGGTGCCAGAATGCAGACTAGAGGACAGTGAGCCAGTGGAAAAGCTAAGAACAAATATAAACTCACACACACACACACACACACACACACACACACACACACACACACACAGAGTTCATACGAAAACCCACTACTTTGAATACTACTCTTGAATTCAGCCCAACTATCCTCAGAAGATTTAAATAAATAATGGAGGGGCTGGAGAGATGGCTTAGCGGTTAAGCACTTGCCTGTGAAGCCTAAGGACCCCGGTTTGAGGCTCAGTTCTCCAGGTCCCACATTAGCCAGATGCACAAGGGGGTGCACGTGTCTGGAGTTCGTTTGCAGAAGCTGGAAGCCCTGGCGCGCCCATTCTCTTTCTCACCCTCTATCTGACTTTCTCTCTGTGTCTGTCACTCTCAAATAAATAAATAAATAAAATAATAATGGAGAAACTATTATGTCAATGATATTTATACTAATATGTTTTTGAAAGAATATTGAGAAATATCTTTGATCCTCAGTTTTAATTCATGAGGTAAATGACTATGGATGGGGGAGGCATCACTTAACTCACTTTGCAGAAGGGGAAAGTGAAGCTAAGGCATCAAGTTGCCTGTTTACACCCAAAGAGGCAGAGTTTGACCTAAATCTTGGGCTTTTACTTGTACTTTCATTACCTTGTGTCCCATAGCAGCATGGGAACTAATCCAAAAGTCATTTACAAATGATTATTCCTCAAAACTTTAATTTTGGACTAAAGAGGTGCCTCAGTTGTTCAAATGCTTATGATGCAAGCATGTGGACCTGAGCTGATACCAGACACACACAAAATACTGTGCACTGTGGTATATACCAATAATCTCAGCAAGAGGGAGGTAGAGACCCATCCCTAGCACTCAATAGTAAGTCTAACCTAATTAGTGAGTTCCAGGCCTATGAGAGAGCTGGTCTCCAAAGGAGGCCTAGGAGAAAGCATTCTCATACGAGGTCTAGGAGAGAGCCAATCTCAAAAGGAAGTGGGGGTAGATGGCACTCATGAACAGGACATGTTCAAAGTGGTTCTGTGACCACCCCCCAACACATACACACCCACGTCAGTGTACACCTAAGTTCACATGTATCCACACACATATGCTTATCACACATGCACAATAGAAAAAGTTAACTTTATGTGATTATATAAAGAAAACACATAAAAATATAAGACAATACATGCATGCTATTTAAAAATAGGAAAAGGGCACAGCCTTTCCAGGGTAATTTTTAATTAGCAAAAAGCAATAGAATTCCACAGAGGAATAAGAACTGAGTGAATCAGTGTTGCTGAATAAAATTTTAACAACATAGAAATAATTTTTCTAGAAGTAGTCAGAGATTCTTCACTTCATGAATATGCATATAAAAAACAAATAGTGCTATCTAGAGGGATTAAGAAAAAGAACTAGCATTGTTGATGTGGGACGACTTAACTAAAAAGTTGGTAGAAAATCAAGACTGCTGCTGGGGACAGCGCAGCACAGGAAAGCACACCTTCTGGAACAAGGCCGTGGAAAATACAGAGAGGGCTCCAGACTTCAGATTCACTTATGGGTGGTTGGTTTTTAAGGCAAGTAATAAATAAGAACTAAACAGGCAGAGAAAGATAAAGAGAGAGAGAGAGATAAACAGAGAAGAGAGATTTAATATGTGGCCTAAAGAAATACATAACCCAAAAAGTACAACCAATTTTTGTTTTCTCATTTGTGAGGGTTAGGGGGTATAGGAATCTGAAGAGGTGCAAAAAGAGTGGTAGACTCAGGGCATCAGAGCCATCCTTTCAAATATTCACTATTTTACCTTGTCAGGTAAACTCTGCTTTCCTGCTTCATTAAAATGGCCATAGCCTTAATCTATGTATTTGGATTATCAAAATTTAAACAATTAATGTATTTTTCAAGTTAATTTCCTCTCGTGTATAGGCTAGAGCATATTACTACATATGAAGTTAAGAGGACACACACACACACACACACACACACACACACACACACACACACAGAAAACATATGCACTGTCCCTAAGTAGAACAATAAACCATGTTACCAAGAGAATGGCTTCTTGTTGTCCCTAATGACCACCTTTCTTCATTAGCACAAGCTGATGAATTGGTAAGTAAAACTGTGGTCAGCATAATATATCACACCAAGTCTAATGAAGAGGATAAACATAAATCCTGGAGAAGAATTACATCAGTTGAATTAATTCAATATAAATTAGGTGGTAATATTTTAAAATACAGGCACTACAATTATACTACTTGAAAGCACTCTGCAATGGGGTCTTTATTCGTTGCTCAATTAGCTCCCCAATGGCTACTAAAGTTCATTTTATATTTGAATAATAATATAAGTAGAAACACCATTTAAATGCCTGTGCTGTTTCCTCAAAGATATTTGGCAGGATTTGATTATTTGTACAATGTTATATTCTGTCAAGAAATTATTGGAGAAAAGCTGTTAAATATTTAATTTCTGCCAAAACTCTTTAGGTGTCAGAAAACGAACTTTTTAATACCCTGGCAACAGATTAAATAACATCTTTAAATATCATTTGACATTTACTTGAAAGAGTTGTGTTCTTTCCTTTTATTAAACTATGGCTATCACCACATAAAGATGAAGCAAGTATATTATGTTATACTAATATGTTTTTTAAACCACAAATACAATAAGCATGAGATTTGTTTTGTCCATGGAAAGACTTGCTTTCTTAGTAGATTGGCTTCTCAATCACTTTACAAAGTAAGAGCTTTGCTATGTATTTTCATTATGTATCTGGTTGCATATTTATATTTACCCCAGAGAGCCTTGATTTTGCTTGTATGTATTTCTTGGATTATATAAATTAAGGAGGAAGTATAAGAAAGATTGTTAGATTTTAGTTTCTATTTGATTCCTTTGACACTAAGCCATTTATCATTCCCTGTCTAGTGTTCTCTTACATGTTTTGATTTAAAATTACAAAAATGAATGCTAAGGGACAAAGACATCTGTAAACAAGTATCGTAGGTAGCCTGTCATAAGTTGGCCCCTGCTTAACCCTCCTGGGACACAGGAGAATTATATAAGATATATCTGTTTGGGAAATGAGACTAACTTTGGAATAAGCTTCAGGTTGAAGACCTTGAAATTGAATTTTCAATGTAAAGAAGATTATTTTTTAATATCATAGAGTGTATCACTACATTAACATAGCACAAGGAGTCAGCTAAGGTTAAAACAGGTTACATGGATCAGAAGTGAAATATAATGTTGCTGATGAATGTCACAGCAAAGGCAGCCCTTTAGCCTTGGAAGTTACCTGCCTGACTGCAGGGGACACTCACTCAGGTCCAAGCCTGGTCTTTAGTGCAGTGCATGCTTGACATTAGCATCTACAATGCTCTTCACTGCCATATGTATGAGGATTGAATGTGACCCTTCATGTGTACCAGCTTTCCGATTTGCTTTTCGTGGACCCCTAGGTACATCTGCCTCAGTTCCCACTGTAAACATCTGTGGTAGTTCCAGTCTGAATTTCATCCCTGGTTGGAGTTCTATGCACAATTTCTGAGAAGGGGATCAACTATTCTATTATATTCAGCATCTGCCTAATGAGAATTTCATCACTGAAGCTTATGACCAAGCATAGATATTTATTCCCCTTATTGGAACATTGCCATTGCTCTGTAAGTAGAACAAATGTCTCGATAATGAGTAGCATAATGCTATCACAGATATAAGGAGCTCCCATTTCAGCCCACCTCCTTTGGCCTTCTGCTTGTGGCCCTTTCCACAGTACACATGGTCTAGCTAGCATTGCTTTTCTACCTTTTCTTTCTAGACTTTTCAACCATTTTACCCATCAAAAAAAAAAAGAAAAAAGAAAAAAACATTTTTTTTCATCCACCTGTTTACTTTTCAACCTGCATTTGTCCTAACCACCCACAGAATACCTAGAATTTCCACAGAAGTGGTATTCTTCCCCTAACTAAACTAGACAGTCAAATCCAAATCACCTACCAGATTCCTTTTTAAAATGTTTGTATTTTCTGATTATCTAAATTCCAGTAGTAGATTTGACGACAAATAGTTTGACCCAAGCTGATGGCATCACCTAATCTAAGGGCATATATATACATATTTATAAAGCAACTAGACAGTCACATCATGTCTATTTAGCAAAACAGCAATGTTTGCCATGCTTGGGCTTATGGTCTCTCTAACCACAGTCATTTTGCAAAGGTGATAGTACCAGATGTAAATTTGCAGATCTATAGATAATTAATGGCTGCTGGAGGAAAGAAGAGACATTTTCTTCAGTGGACTAGACACTAGTAATTTGACCATGCTCTTGTAAATGCCCATCAACCCATATAAGTAACCCTAATGAGAGAGGTTGGATCACAAAGAAAAAAAAAGGAAGAAAGGAAGGAAGGAAGGAGGGAAGGGAAGGAAAGGGCCTGAAGGAAAGGCATGAAAGTAGAAGGGGCACTAACTGGAAGACAAAGGATAGAGGACGAGTACATGGGAGGGAGACAAGAGAAAGTAACAGAGAGAGTACGGGGAGTATATATGACCAAAGTGTTCTAATGAAACCCATTATTATGGATTAGTTAATACATGCTAATTAAAACTTTAAAGCACAATCTATTATCCCGTGATGTTTAATGCCATATTTTGGATGTAACTGGAAACAAATAATTAAATGATTTATTGAAATTAAATATTTGGGTTTTTTGTTTTGTTTTTTTAATTTAGTTTATTAGTTTTCTTTTCAGCAAATACAGGCAGTTTGGTACCATTGTTTAGGCTCATCCATGATCTACCCCCTCCAAATGGACCCTCCTTGTTGATGTAAATGGGTCATGCATTGCGGAGTTGTAATTTAATGGTTTTTTGAGATTACCGATTGTTTTGTAGATCTTCAATCATGTGTAACAGTTTCTAAGTTATATGACAGAAATCCTTTTTGTGAGTGCGCATGTTGACAGCATATGTATATGTACATTTTATGCTTGTGTACACTTGTGTTTTTAGGCGCGTGTTTAAAAATGCACATGTAAAGAGGGAGGCCAGAAGTAACTGTTGAATGTCTTCCCCAGCCACTACCCACCTTTTTTGCTTTTGATTTTTGGAGGTAGGGTCTCAAACTAGCCAAGGCTGACCTAGAATTCACTCAGAGTGGCCTCAAACTCATGGCGATCCTCCTTCCTCTGCCTCCCCAGTGCTGGGATCAAAGGTGAGCACCACCGCGCTTGGCCCACCTTCTTTTTCAGACAGTCTCTTGCTGAACCCAGATCCCTGCCATTAGACTAGACAAGCTATAAATCTAGCCCCAAGGACCCTATTGTTTCTATCAGTGCTAGAACTACAGTCGTGTGCTAACCCTTCCAGCTTTTGTTGATTTTTTTTTTTTCTTTTTTATTTGAGAGAGAGAGAATTTGCCCACCAGGGCTTCAGCCACTGTAGTCAATCTTCAGATGCTTATGCCACCTGGTGGGCATGTGCAACCTTGGTCTTGCCTCACCTTTTCTGAATCTGGCTTAGGGGATGGGATCTGGAAACTTGAACATGGGTCCTTAGGCTTCTTGGGCAAGTGCCTTAACCACTAAGCCATCTCTCCAGCCCCCAGCTTTCTTTTTTTCATAGATGCTAGGGATACAAATTCAGTACAGTACACTTCCATAGCAAGCACATTGCCAACTGAGCATCCTTCCAGCCCAACCCTAATCAATTAGTAGGTCACTTAAATATATGTCTATCTTATATGAAGTCCAAAGTACCATCAAGTTAAAAAGTTATATTTCAATTATTCATACATTATGTTTACATTTAAAATATATATTATTAAATGGATTTAATGGAAGGAGAAAGGAAATGAGAGAGTGAATGGACATTCAAGAGTCATAGTATACATGTATGACATAGAAAGTATTGTATATGTACATTAGTCAATGTAATTAAATAGGTTGGGAATATGTTTCTTCTTCCTAGACAAGTGAGTTTGAGCCCCAGAAAGTTAAAGTGAAAAATGTCCTTGAGTCAGCCCTTGCAGTCTCCGTTGTAGAGAAGGATATCATCAGAAATGAATACAGCTTCTCTTTATTTCTTGCTGCCTTAAAGGTGTTCCCTACATCTGTTTTTCCATAAATTCAACCTGAGTCCCTCTCTAGGAAGGCGTTCCCTTTTCCTGGAATGAAGAACCCTACAAGGATAAAAGCTGAACCTAGAATTGTGGCTGGTGAACTCAAATCCTGAAACTTGGGGTCAGTGCTGTTGAGCTCAGCACCCATACAGATCCTTAAGAGGAGTCCCCAGTTTAGATCTCTAAGTTGGTTTTACCTCCTCCTGACTTCTCACAGGCAGGAGTTTTATGTGCTCATATGTGACTTTTCATGGACAGAACCTCTATGTCCTTTGGCTTTACCCTGATATTTCCTTCCCTTAGGCAGGGACTCTCTGTATTCTTCCTTCCTTCTCTTAAGATCTGTGCTTCTCCATTTTCAGAACCTCCTCATTCCTCTTGAGTATGAGGTCTGTATTCCTTCCTTCTCTTAAATTCTATCTATATGGCTGGAGAGATGGGTTAGTGGTTAAGGCACTTCCCTGCAAAGCCAAAGGACCTCAATTTTATTCCCCAGGACCCATGTAAGCCAGATGCACAAAGTGGCGCATATGTCTGGAGTTTGTTTGCAGTGGCTGGAAGCCCTGGCATACCCATTCTCTCTCTCTCAATCTCTCTCTCTCTCTCTCTCTCTCTCTCTCTCTCATAAATAAATAAAAATTAAAATTTAAAAAACTCTATAATCTAATAAACCTTGTGAACTTTACCTTCTGGTCTGTGAGTTTCAATTTTTTGAATTCACAAGGCGAGAAATCAGGGACATCCTCAAATTATCAATATGTTGATGTATATTAATGCACTAGCAAGGAACCCCAAAATTTATATTTCAAGTTAAGATCTGTATTTTAAAATAGACCTTTCTGGTTTTTAAACATAGCCATGGGAAATAATGTCTGAGCTAAGGAATATTTATTTAATTATACTTTTATCCAAGTGTCTGTGAAATTATTTTCAGAATCTCACTGGCATTCATTTACATATCCTACCAGAGACTTATATCTGTGAAACTGTTATTAGAATCAGGTGGCGCAGCCAATGGAGAAATCAGCCTCTGCTCTCATGAAGAGCATGCTCATGGCTGCATGCTGAAGAGACACCATGCGTGATGGTCTCTGTGAAAAGTCCTTCCCACTGTTCCCCTCTTCTATGCAGTTGTGCAATGATTAAATCAGGGTTCCTCTACTTTAATACAAACCTGAGGTATAATTACCAATGTAAAGAAGAATGATCGTCTAATTAGTCAATGTGTGATACAATGCCAATTAGAACCCCAGATGGAAGTGATGTATGAATAAACAAATGGATGAATAAACTTAATCAATTGATTGAACCATAGACCTACGATTTCCCAAGGGATATCTTAAATCTATACACTGGCCCACAATACTAAATTTGGCACTTGGGAGCTTTTATTGATCTAAAAGTTCTTTAGAATACTGTATTTTCTCTTTGCTTATCATCTAAGGGAGGACCACAGAAAGTTAATTTATTCAGGCTGCGGAGTATATTGGGAACAAGACATCTACTTCAAGAGATCTTCATCAAATAAGCCTCATGCTATCTCATTGCAATGACCAAATTTCAAATATAAAACTATAATCTTAAGGAAATAGGATTTTGTGTACTATATACAGTACTTACCATGTCATATATTCTTTTCTGTAAAACTGCAGTTTTTCTGTCTGAGTGTTTGTATAAGGCAGAAGGATTCTGTTTCCATCTACCTATACTGGCAAGCACAAAAATAGAGAAACATTTTTGAAGGGTTAGCTCTATTCTGGGGAAGGTGTTTAGTTAAAAAAAAAAAAACGAAAAACAAACTTTTGTGATGCAACTGTAATCCCTAGTTCATCAGCTACATGTATTCTGGGTCAGATTTAAGACAAAATGCAGCAATAAAAAAACCACTGAAGAGGCACAGTGCTTACTTGTAATAGAATACATATTTTATATTTTATCAAAGGAAAATTACTTTAAGTAAATGTAAGGGGATATCAAGAGCTTTTCTTCTTCTTCTTCTTCTTCTTCTTCTTCTTCTTATTATTATTATTATTATTATTATTATTATTTCTTTTGCAAGGTAGGGTCTCACTCTAGCCAGAACTGAGCTGAAATTCACTATGTAGTCTCAGGCTGGCCTCCAACTCACAGTAATCCTCCTACTTCTGCCTGCCAAGTGCTGGGATTAAAGGTGTGTGCCACCATACCTGGCCTAACAGCTTTGCTTCTTACATATAGATATCAAACAAATTTAAAATACATATTGAGTATGTAATTTTAATAAATTGAAAAGAATATAATTTGAAAAACCAAAGCTTAATATTAAGCATAATCTTGTCCTCTGACTTAGGTTATGCCAGTGGTTATGGCAAAATATTGATAGTCTGAAATGATAATATCTCATTAATAAGCCAAAATTTATTTTCTTAGAATTCTGGGATATTGGTCAATTTTGCTCTAGTGAAAGTCATCCTATAGGGGGCACTGTCTAGCTGCACGCTTACGTCATGGTTGTGGCTGGAGTGGTTAGCATAAGAGCACTCCTGTCTTCTTTTGTTAACAACACTCATTCTATTAGACCAGGGTTTTACATTTAAAATCTCATTTAATCTTAATTACTTCCTTAGGGGCTTGCCTAAGAGGCCTCATCTCCAAATATAGACACAGTGGGGGTTAAGGTTTCAACAGATGTATTTGGAGCAGAAGAACCAACATTTAGCCCATGACAGTTTCAATGTATATCATTTGTTCCCACATAGTTTTTCTAATCTCAGTCCCTATGTCTTAACTCTTATATTTCATTCTCCAGAAATAGATCATTTTTAAATATGTAGCTGCATTTTGGCGATCTGAATTATACATATTCATAAATCCCTAGGCCAGAATGACTTTCTGCTATGCACAATACACTTCACATATACTTTGTTTTCCACTGTCCAACTTCTACATAAATGAAATTGAAACTACACAGTACCTCAGTTCCTTTTGCATGTCTATAAGCTTTTTGAAGAACAGTTTTTCATATTCATTTGAAACTCCAAAAGATATCTTCTAGAAGTAGGTATTCAATTTTATTTCCAGAAGACCTATCTTGCAGTTAAGATTAAATATTTATTTCCATTGAATATGCATTAGAAAGTTCTGTTGAAGAATGAGGAAAAAGGAGAAAGGCGTCATAAAGTTAAAAATAGGTCAATATATTGTCAACATCAGAATAGCAATCTTGAGGTTGCTCCCTTGTGGATATACAATATTGGCTTGGCCATTGATCCCCTAGATTTGTGTTCAAGTGAGAAAAACATAGGTGCTATATATTAACTGTCTGGACCACATACCTTTGTGAAGGTGAAAGGAAGTAGGATATTCATGAAAAACACCACAGAAAGGTTACTCATTGTTCAAAGAAACATGCATAGGAATAGGCTTTTTGCTTTTATAGCTTTCCTTTTTAAAAGGATATGTGAGGGCTGGAGGGATGGCTTAACAGTTAAGTGCTTGCCTGGGAAGCCTAAGGACCCCAGTTTGAGGCTCTAATCCCCAGGACCCACATTAGCCAGATGCACAAGGGTGTCTGGAGTTCGTCTGCAGAGGCTGGAGGGCCTGGCACACCCATTCTCTCTCTCTGTGTCTGCCTCTTTCTCTCTCTGCCTGTTGCTCTCAAATAACTAAATAAGAATAAACAACATTTTTTTTAAATAAGATTGTTTAAAAAAATAAAATAAAAGGATATGTGAACATAAGACATACAATACAAACTTTAGAAAGCAAAGCAAGCCTTCTTCCTATTTCTTTCAGATATTGAAAGTTTTTCCATTATATTTTTATAATATAAACTTTCAAGTTTGAAACTTAGCAACCATTTGTAAAGTTTTAGAACTGCCAAATTATTGTGTTATTTTGAAAATATCAGTTTTACTTGAATATATTTAAGGATAAATATGATATAATTTTTATTATTACAATAGCATTTCTTCTTTACAATTGAAAAACTGGTAAAATAGGCTGATATATGGAAGAAGTTAAGGGAACATGAAAATATTAACTTTTTTCAAAAAATCTGAGTATAATAAGCAACCTTTTCAAAAATGTATTTATTTGAGAGAGAGGGAGAAAGAGAGAGAGAGAGAGCATGGGTACCCCAGGGCCTCTGGCCACAGCACTCGAACTCCAGATGCATGTGCCATCTTGTGCATCTGGCTTTACATGGGAAGTAGGGAATAGAACCTGGGTCCCTTGGCTTTGCAGGCAAGCACCTTAACCACTAAGTGATCTCTCTAACCTAAAACGAGACTTTTTGAGTGGTTTGCTCTGTAACCCACAGAAGACAAAATAATGTAGCAAATGGGGAAAAAAGATGTGTTCTTGTTGCACTTCCTGAAATTAAAGAGAAGGATTAGCTCAGTGTACTTTAAGGGAATTATTTAAGGACAGTGCAAAAGTAGCCAGAGTGCGGGGAGACTTCAGTTATTTTCCTTCTTTTCTGTGATGTTTGGTTCAGGAGCAAAGGCCTGGTTATTCTTTTTGTTTTGGAATATGCTGAGAATTAGACTGGATGCTTAGTATTCCACAAATACTGTAACAGTCTTTTCCCAAACTACGTGAGAGGAGTTGCTGGTGAAAGTGGGCCGAAGGGATTTCACACATGGAATACATTTGAATTGTTCTCATATTTTATTCTTCCTACATGAGGGATTTATATTTCTATATGACTAAGGATTAGCAGATTTTCTACAGCTTGCCATTTTATAAAACAGAAAAGAAAAAGACAGACAGTATCTTCCTGAATTGATATTTTCAGCTTGGCTCTCTGAGCTTCTAGTTTAAGATTGTTCACTTTGGTGAGAAACACAGGTTTTCAAATTTGCTGTCCATATTTATAGAACCTCATAGGTTATAAAATCTCATGTCTGTGAAAGTTTTCCCATGAATTTACAGAGTGCTTTACAGCATTATTTATGCACAATTTATGCTGCTTATAAAATTATAGTTGATTAAACATGTGTTAGTCAAATCAGATTTAACATATAAAAAAGAACAGGGAGTATTTAGAGTTTAGCTGCAGTGAGTACACTTAAAATGATCAGTCCTTTTGAAATTGGAATTTTGGGGTTCCCTACCAATATACCAAAAAATTTAGGGCACCTAGGATTTTTTTTTTTTTTTTTAATGAGCTTAAGGAATTAAAATCCCTTGACGGGAGGGTAAGGTTTAGATTAAGAGGGGGAGTGCAGATGGCTCTCACCAGGATGTAAGGAGGAGGGGGTAAAACCCAACCTGAGATTCCACCCTGGAGTCATTTACAGATTCTGAATGGGGCTCAGCTGCCCAGCCATGGGCCTGAGTTTTGGAGCTGAGCTGAACCAACCACAATGTCAAGATCAGATTGAAGTCTTCCAGGAATGCTCCTCCGGAGGGTTTCATGTTGTTTATGGAAAAACAGGTCTTGGAAACTCCTTTAAGCAAGAGATAAGAAAAGACTCTTCTCTGATGTCCAGCAAGGGAAAGCCCAAGGATATTCCTGCTTTTTACTTTAAGGCCCAGTAACCCTATATTGCCTCACCTTTGTAACATAACATGTTTAAGTAAATTTTAGTCTTCAGAGGGATCCCAAGGAATTATAAGTAAGTCCTGCTTGTATTTAATATATTTCTGGCAGTAAGAAGAGCAGAAATAGTAGAAGGAGATGGATGAAGACAATTCAGAACTGATAAACCACACCTTGTGATCTGAGTCCATGTGGGGCCAGACTAGCGGACTTACCTAGACCAGACAAGCTGAACAGGGCACTAGAGGGAGCCCGTGAAGTGTGCTCACAGCAGCAAAACAAGTTTCTGTGGTTAGGCAAGTCTGTTGAGCATGGAGCCACACACCCAGCATAGTTTTAGGACGTGTGGGAGTCTTGAGCCCATAGAAAATTATTTTACCAACTCCTAGAGTGGTTGTTGAGCCCAGTGAATTACTGTGTCTATGGCTGCAGGCAGTCTACTCTAAAGTGTAGATAAGTGGTCATGGTGAACATCTGTCATGTGTGTAACAGTTTGCAACTATGTTTAGAAGGTTTCTTTCTGAGCATCCTCTCTTGGATCCAAGCAAAGAGATTTTAATATGGATGAATTGTCAGGGAATTATGAAGAACACTGACTATGAGATTGTGAGAGAAAGAGGAGACAAAACACATTAAGGAAAGGAAGCATCCGTAATTCATTCATCTGTTCAGCATGTTTATGACAAGCAATATAATAAGCACAGAACAAGTTTGACTTGTACCTATCATGGCATGTGTGACTTGGAAAACTAGTGTTTTACACTAATAAACTCACTACTCAACTACCAATTATGAGGAAAGAGGAAACTGCTCATCAGGACCACTGTGACGTGGAGGGTGACATGTACTTCATTTTTATTCAATTGACAACAGGGAATCACAATTATTATTCACAGCTACTATCTCTTACCAGTACCTGTGTTTTAAAAGATGAAATACAAAGTTTATAAAAGGTTACATGGCTATTCAAAATCATGTGTTTCAGTAAACACTGGATTTGAACTGCTTATCCTGTATACAGCATTAAGGAGGACACATTCATTTCTCACAGAAATTGGAGTAAGCAGTAGTCTTGCAAAGGCAGGGTTCCAAAGTGGAGAAGTGTGCATGGAAATTTCTAACATCCAGATTTTCCCAAGTCTTCCAGAGCACTTATGCCCTCAAGCACTAAATACCAGATACAGCATCACAGCTGTCCATATTACCACTTAGGAGCTTCTAGAGATCCACATCAGGAATGACCTGAAGATGGGCCTAGTATAAGGAGGGAATTTCTGTAGGTGGCCCCTATGACCAAAAATCTGGAGGTTCCCTTATCCTACTCAAACTCAGCCAGTCTTTGTTAGTCTCATGATAGAGTGAGCCAAGAAAAAAAATAAATTAACATACTATATGTGATACTTCCTGCATCTAAGATTTTTTTAATTGTGTTCAGCTATTTAGGATAATTACACCTAATCATATAATTCCTGTAAATTGGTGAAGTGACATAATGTAGATGTTTAACAAGAAATGTAGATTAAATAATTATAACATATATCTGTAATTTATGATAATGAGGGGCAATTTTTAAACATTGCAAAATAGTTTAAGCCTTAATGGAAATGTTCCTAACAGGTTCTGACCAAGTACAGTAGGTATGAAAGCTACATAATGTAGACCTAAGGGCTTCCATCTGTTTCTAGGATATTCTAAATATAGAGGAAAATTAAGAGTAATGTGGGGCTGGGAGATCTCTGCAGTTAAGGAACTTGCCTGAAAAGTCTGCTGACCTGAGTTCAGTTCTCCATTACCCATGTAAACGCAGATGCACAGAGTAGCACATGCGTAGCGAGTTTGTTTGCAGTGACTGATGGCCCAGATGTAACTATGTCACCATCCTCCCCTCCCTCCCTCCCTCCCTCCCTCCCTCCTTCCCTCCCTCCCTCCCTCCCTCCCTCCCTCCTTCTCTCTCTCTCTTTCCACTCTCCCTCCCTCCCCCCTCTCTCTCCTTGCAAAGAAATAAGATTAAAAAAAAATAGAGAGACTAATATGGGTTTAGCCTCTTCCCAGGAATCTAACATAAAATCAATGACCTCAGATGGAATTCAAGGCTCTAGCTGTTTGCAGTGGAAGGTGAACATGCCTAGAGAAAGCTAAGAACTTCTGAGGATGTTAGGGCAATCCTGAACAAATTGGTAGTTGTCAATAAACACGGATTTTTGATGGCCATTATGTACCATGTGTTGTGCCAAACAGGTGCTGAATTCCACTTGGAGTAAGGCCCAAGGGAATTCCAGAGAGGATCTGCAAGGAGGACATGTCTATCAATGCTAAGTTTTATTAAGTGAGAAACTAAAACTCTTTTCACGGGGAACTGACATTGGTGACTTGTGAGAAGTTGCAATGTCTAGGCAGTGGTTCCACTAGATGAAGTGGAGACAAAATCTCTTAAGTAGCTTCACTATGAGGTACAAAAGTGAAATTAGATTGGAATAGAATAGATAATGAAGTATTGATCTTAAGGGTTGTGCTCCCTCAGCTAGGATGGAGTTGACTTGAGTCCTAATGAGGATTCTGATAATCACAAAATATTAACAAATTAGTTTGTGCTGTCTTTTTTACCCTAGTATTTAACATATTCCAAATTCTTACCCAAAGATATGCCTGCGATTATTATTCCCATTGTATAGGTGAGAAAACTGAGGTTAAAGAGGATAGATGTATTGCTTTGCATGGTGGTTTGAATGTAAGTATATATCACCCATAAACTCGGGTATTTTGGATTAAGCTTCCATTTAGTCTTTGTCAGGTGGACCCCTGCTGAAGCAGGCATGTCACTGGGGTGCTGATCTTGAGTGCAGCCCTACTACTAGGTGTGTAGAGAGCCAGTGTGAGTACTGGATGTTCGTGTTTGTAGGTGCTGATGGTTGTTTTTCTGCTATGGATATATGAAGAGAGCCAGGTCCTTCTGCCATGATGAAACTTGCCCTGAATCTGTAAGCCTGAAATATACCCTTTCCTCCCCAAAGCTGCTTCTGGCCAATTGTTTGTCCCAGCAACAAAAAGGTAACTGCAACATATCAAAAATGATGAAATGCAGAGCAATTGGATTCTAGTGGCACAATCAGTAGTTAATAAACCAAGGAGGGATATTTGTTAAAAGTAATTATTCCAAATAAAAAATAAAAATTATATAATTACTAAAATAAAGCAAGCATGTAATTGAATTATGACAGAATTCATAATTACCAACTGTGAAGTAAATGTGTGCTCTATTGTTTAAGCCATATTTTTTCTAATCCTTCAGAATTTTGACAATTGTCTAAGTTATGAAAACTTTTTCCTGGCAAGTGATTGATTACTCCCTTGGTTTTTATTATCATGAATATATCAAGGCTCTCAACTTACATGTCAGAATTAAGAAGGTTATATAGATGGCATTTGTCTGTATATATGCATGCCTGTGTGCTTATATTTGCATGAGTGTGCACATGTATGTATTTCAAGGTGTTAATGTGCTCATACATGCATACCAATGCATTTCCAAGTTTATATGTGCATATGTGCATGTCTTTGGACCTAGAGCTCAGAAAAATTGTATCTTCCTTTGAAAAAACTTAGAAGTCATGATTTAATTATATATACATTAATTTTAAGGTGTTCTCTGAAAAAAAATTGTCCAGGAAACACAGTCATGTAATTCTCATTTATATTTGAATAATGATGTGCATATAATTCAAGGAGGGCCTTCTTTAAAAGTTATTTAAACCCTTGTTATCATCAGAGGTAAATTAAAAGTAAATTTAAATGGATATGATCATTATACTTCCACAGATTTCTTTCTTTCTTCAGGCTTTATGGTCACATTTACAGAGATAAGAAAGGAATAAGTGCCTAAATGGAGAGTGTTTTAAGTAACATACAGAGAAAGAAAGAAATCACAGCTGCTTCTCTGTTTCAGCCACAGACCAAGAACACTCATCATAGCTAAGATTGGAGGCAAGAGAGGCTATATGGCTGAACTCATTCATAACACTGTGTTTCATAAAACCATATTGTTTCCTATGAGAGGCTGAGAAAAAGACTGGCTCTCTCCTATTCTGATAGCTCATCTAGGAAATATAAAGGCTTTCCTCCTCATAGTAAGAGCATTACACCATTGATAAGTCAACCTTATGGACCCTTTTGAATCCTAGACTCCAGCTCTTAAGTATGGCATTTTTTAGACAGTAAGACTATTTTGGATTCTTTTAAAGTCCTCTAAGAGCAATTGGGTCTGAGTAGATTGAGGGCTTTTTTTTTTTTTTTTTTTTCCTTTTCTTATCTCCTGGGCTATGAAGAGCACTTTTATCATCCCAGTATTCTAGTTGGCACATTCTCTGGAATAGGTCAGAAAAAGATCCTACAGAGATTTTTATATTATGGCATTGTTAGCTAAACTAATCCTATTGCCTGATGTTATCCCTGAGGAGAAATTTTGTAAAGTTAATTGGAGTCTCAGGAAAAGGAGTAACAAAAGGAAGAATTTCAGCTGGGTCACACAGGCACATTATCTCAAAACCAAAAAGATGAAGTATAAGGGTGTGGACTAGGTTTTGAATACAATTAAAGCCTGATGGGAGGCTTATTTTTATCTAGCCCATTGCTTTTCTTTCAAGGAAAGTTAATTTCATTTTCTAAAAGTTTAATTTTTATCCCATTATTCAGAATCTACAGTAAAAGGAACTAATAGACTTCCATGAAGTTCCTATCTAGCAATATGCTGCTTGGCGACCTGCCCTCATTACTAGCTTAGCAGTCACATTCTGGGATTTTGCCTACTTTTACTCTAGCATCCCCCAGAGGAATCAGAGATGCGTGTGTTTTTTACATTCCAAATTGTTCTTAACAATAACTTTAAACACATCCTGACACTCAGGGTGAATTTAATCTATTTTTAGCTACTTTTTAATTCTAGCTTCTTCCTCTGAGGTCTTGTTCATCTAACGCTGCCTGGTGTGCCCTTCATTTGTTGGCTGTCTTAGGTACATAAAATGGGTTCTTGCTTACTCTTTTGTTAGATACTAACAAAAAGTTTAATTACCACACAATTGCTTTACTATTTTTACATCAAATTAAATCCCCTATACAAATAGGTTTCCATCTTAACATGTATTTCCTATATGCCTATGTAGGTATATGAGGTACTCCCTGAATTTAAGAAAGGATCATATATTCACTGGTTTGGCCACAAGATGGCACTGACTTGCCTTTAGAAACTGCTACCTTAGCAAACATTTGCTTAAGAAAAATATTTTTTTAATTAAAAAAAAAAAGAATCAATAATCTTAACCAATAACTTTTTTTAAATATGCAATGAATTTTAATACACTAAATTCTTTTGTTTAGTTTCACAATAAAAAGTTAAGAGATAAATAACAAATGAATATCGTAATTTTCTGTGCTGACATGCTGACATTTTTATCCCTTTTATAGTATATGCAGGAAATGTAGAGTTCAACATTGAATTTAATGTTTTTCAGTTTTAACAATCTTCATCAATACCTTCTATAAAAATTGTTCATTTATTGTTGCTCTTGGTTTTGTAATTAAAACTAAGTTACTCAGGAGCTTTAGTCATACTTTTTATTTTATTTTATTTTATTTTACCTTAGCTTCTCTTTTGGGAAATTATTGACTTGTTTTTCTCTATTGAATTACCTATAATAAATTCCACAGTGAAATGTGACTATTTGGGCTGGAGAGATGGCTTAGCAGTTAAGGCACTTGCCTGCAAAGCCTAAGGACTCAGGTTCAATTCTCCAGGTCCCATGTAAGCTGGATGCACATCATGGCACATGCATCTGGAGTTTGTTTGCAGTGGCTAGAGGCCACTGCTCTCTCTCCCTTGCCCTGTCTCTAATAAATAAAAATAAAATAAAATGATTAAAATATGACCTTTTGCGTTGTTTATATGTGACTGTGAGTCACTCTTAATCCCATGTGAGATGATAAATTTGTTTTAATCAGCTACAAAAGGGTATAATTAGAAAGGTCTTTTATTAATAAAGAAATTTCATTCCTTCCAAATTAAGATTCATTATCAATTATATCAGAAGAAACACTGACACTTTCTGACATGGGTCATTCAATGTTGTCTTTTTTGTGGACTAACAAAGGGGAAAAATACCATACACTAATTTATTTACTATGGGGTGTGTCATATTCTGAAGCTAGAATGCTTCAGAATAAATGAAGAATCTACACAAAGTTTAAGATCCAAAAACAGTGAAATCATTTTTAAAATTACAGAAACAAAGTCCCTACTACATATCTCTATTGAATTAGAAACTCTGTGGGTGACCATGGCCATATATAGCACCTAATCATTTTAAGGGTAGCTGTATTGTGCAGTCAAAGATGGCCACTGATGGCCCTGAGGGGCACCTCTGAATTCAGAACATCATCTGACCTCTGGCTAAGTACACTGAGATTGGAAGCCAGGCTGGTAGATTTTCTTTATGAGCTACTGACTTTGGATGACCTAAATTGGGATTTTTACTACGCTGGAGGTTTCTTAACCATGTAATGGTGACAATATGAATATTCAGCTTAAATAATCTGTACCAAGGAATAAAATGGCTACCTCAGGACTAGAGAGATGGCTTAACGGTTAAGGTCTTGCCTGTGAAGCATAAGAACACATGTTCAAATCTCCAGGTCCTACATAGACTGACGCTCAGTGATGAAAGTGTGCAATGTCGTACATGCACCACAGGGGGGCACACACGTCTGGAGTTCCTTCACAGTGGCTAAAAGACCCTGGCACATGTATCTATCCTCTCTCTGTCTCTTATCTCTCTCTTTGCCTCTTTCTCCCTCTGTCTCTCACTCAAAAATATTTAAAAAAAAATGGCTACTTCTTGTCAAGAACCTATAATGCCCCCCCCAGTATATGAAAGTAGCATCATCATTTCTATGATCATCTTAGTCATCAGTGTAATTTTCACTTTCACTGTGCAGATATATAGTAGCATAAAAATGATTAGTTCTAAGCTGACGATATTAAGATGTCTTTAGCTGATTGATCTCAAAGAAAATTTATGAGAAAGAGTTGAGAGCATTGATAAACTTAAATGTATTTTATGAAGAATTTATTCTGTGAAAGCACCAATGCACCTAAACAATATTGTGCAGTTAAAACTGTAACTACAATGTCCCTAAAGCAATTCAGTTAGCAAACTTTTCTAAAGTTTAAAGTTGTGAATAATTAAACTCCATCAGGAGCATTCTCAGAGCATAAATAATCTCTAGTGTGTTGAGTGCTACTGCTATAAATAGATTCCATAAAGAATTTTACAACTTTTTCTGCCTGAAATTATCATCCTCTGCAAGTCTGGTGATTGAAACTTTCTTCTTCAGTCACAGCTCAAGTTTCATTAACTCCAAAAATCTTCCCATACAAGCCTTATTCCACTTTTCCCAGAAGCCCTCCACTCCCATTGTTTTGGACATGCTATAGTGCTTCATATGTCATTCTTATTATCATAATGCTTTCAGTCAGAAACTTATTATGTTGGTAATTACATTTTTTCTATGATATTTCTGTGATCCCCAATATACACATGTATTAGTAAAATTAACAATTTCTCCATCTATTGAATGAGACATTTATAACTGACCTCATAGTTGACTGGATGAAATGATAGGCAAAGTCTGAGTGAAATCTGTCAGTGAGAGTGAAAAAGAAAATATGAACCAGCAGTGGCATAGTTATTTGGAAATTAGAGTGTTTACAGTAAGGTCAACTTCAACTATGAATCCAGTAAAGAAATAAATACTTTAGAAGTAACCATACAAAGTCAACATATCCAATATGATGCTTTTGTTTAGAATTTCAGAAAACAATTGAAGTCCAACAATCCTTTTATGTTTAACCATGTATACAAAATGTCTATCATGTTTAAATTCCAAAATTTAGCCACTTTTCTTTACATAGTCACAAAAAGTAAATAGAAAGGCTTAAGTCTGATTATAAATTGAAGCACAAGGTTTGTTTTCGATATTTATCAAGGAGTTAATTGAGTGATTGATTCATTTGCTGTTTCATCATTATATTGTTATAGCATGTTGATATGTGATTTACTTTCCATTGAGAGTTGCTGGAAGTTTAATTTAGTTGAAGAAGCTGACGAGGCAAGCAGAATCATCACTCACTGCAAACATCTTTATAATTAACTTAGAAGCAGAGATAAATAAAAAGGTAATATTATAGGAGCACAGAGGGCATGATATGACTGGTCTTTGAATAAATATATTTTAAATGGCAATGCATTGATTTATACAGAGATATTTGTGGGGGAAAGGCATCTCAGTTTATATTAAACCATAGTATGTTTCTTGCTTGTAGTTACTTTTAATTTACACAGCAAAAAATGTTGAGGACAGTGCTATTTAATTTCAATGCTTTACTGGAGTATAACAGCACAATGCATAAATTAGTGTAATTTTGTATAGTCACTTTTGTCTCTTTTTTGGGGGAGTGGTTAGGGTAGGGTCTAACTATAGTCCAGGCTGACATGGAATTCACTATAAAGTGTCAGGGTGGCCTCAAACTCTTGGCAATCCTCCTACCTCTGTCTCCTGAGTGCTAGGATTAAAGGTGTGTTGCACCAAGCCCAGCTCTCATTTTTGTCTTTCTATGAGTGAGAAGGACTTTATTATTTCACTCTAAAAAAAATTACCAAATTTGAGAAAACATGTTCTTAATTTAGATTCTTGCATTGCTGCACCTCTTATCCACTTATTAAAATGACAACTAGGTCTCAAATATGCAAAAACTGCTAAATGTTTACTTAAAGATCCAACAAAGATACATATACTGACACCCATCCAGACCCTCCTAGTTGAAATCATAACTTCATTTATAAGCACTAAAACCTGTATGTGAAAAACCATCACATAAACCAAATCTTTCCCAATCGCTAGCCATTACTGGATCTAAGCTGCTGTTGGGCCATCCACTGTGATCCCGTGAGACATGTGTCAGTCTTCCTAAACCAGAGTCAAAGAGGAAATAGAGCCTATGCTGGAGAAGCACCTTTCCTCTGACCTTGGCTTGCTCCTCTGAGCCTGGGACGATTACTCACGTAAGCCTGAATTTTATTCCATTCCCTGAATCCATAATCATAGTTGGCATTAATGTAATACTTATTTTATACCAAAAACCATTGTTAATGCTCACAAGTCATTTTAATCCTTACAAGTCCCAATGGGGTAAGTAGTATTATTTTCACAGTCTCATTTGTATAGATAAAGAAACCAAAAGCAAATGGAGTAGCTCCCATGGCCAAGGTCACACAGCTGTGTAAGTGATGAAACCAAAATTCAAACTAAAGAAATCAGCTCAAGAGGCCAATATTCAACCCCCCACTTTCAGGAAAAAGAGGAAAGGAAGGAAAACATGGGCTCAGACAAACTCAGCTTATTTGCTGGTATTTCTTATGGGCATGTAAAGCAGAAACTTGAAAGTTTGTAAGTGGAATACCACCCCTCCCTTACATGTGTATTTCTTTTGCTTATACTGAATCGCCACAAAATTTGATTATATTTCTTTAGATTAATGGAGTCAGGAAACTGATTTAAAGTTTTATTTTTACAGGGATGCCTTCTGGCTCAACAACTAGGAAGGTTGGTGCTGGAGGTTAGCAATTACTCTTAAATGAAACCCATTTAAAACACAGTCAAATGAAGGCATATGGCTTGTAGATGTGTGTTGTTTTTAAAAGACTTGTCTTCTCTCCAAACCTCCCCAGCCCCAGGGAGATCCACTGCCTTGCCACAAGCATTGTGGTAGATCTGAGTGGGTGGCTCAGTGCGCGTGCACGACCCTTCCACTTAGCTGCAGTTTCCAGTTAAGCAAACACTAGAGATAAATAGCTTCATTATTTTTTCCTGTGCAACTGAAGATAATTGTATAAATTATAACTAAAAATCTATATAAACTATGATCACCTTGTAATTACCCCATTAATGTTTTTAATTGACATAATGATCCACTTTTAGCTTACTACCTGAGGCATTTCCATTAGCTTTGAAATGACACACATATTACTCATAAGATGCGCTTCTAAGAGTATACACCTATAAATATGTGCTGTGTAAATACAAAATAACCTCATTAAAACATGTACTTTCACTGCCCATTCGAGTCAAACAATTGGTTATAGCATGTGTTTATAATTTTAAAAAATATTTTGTTTTTATTTATTTATCTGAGGGGGAGAGAAAGAGAGAGAGAGAATGAGAGAGAGCTTCAGATATATATGCCACTTTGTGCATCAGGCTTTATGTGGGTACTGGCAAATCAAACTTTAGTCCTTGGACTTTGCAGATAAGGGCCTTAATGACTGATACATCTCTCCAGCCTGATGTTATCTCTAATATTGATAATATTGATAATTTTCGTTATAATTCCCTCCAGTTACCTTCTGTTGACCACTCTCCCTATCCCCTTTCCACTGAAGCCTTTCTTCTTTAAGATTTGTCCTTACTGTACTTTGATGTCTCTTTTCTGTCGTGGGTGCAATTACATTTAACTTGGGCTGTCCGCATGGGCACAGACTAGAGCATATAGGCCCTATAGAGAATACCTCCAATTCATACCATCAAATGCCAATAATTCTTCAAGGAGGGATATGCCCTCTTCCATCATGCATGAAGGAATATTGATGGGCCCAGTATTGTGTGGGTCTTTTTCAGGTTACAACTGTCACTGCAAAGTCAAGAATTCAATAGCTATGCCATGCCAGGATGACAGCATTCCACAGCCCTCTTCTTGATTCTTTGGCTCTTAACATGATTTCTGCTGCCTTTTCTACACTCTTTTCTAAACCTTGAAGGGATTGACATAAATGCATCATTTAGAATTGAGTACTATAGAGGCACTAATTCTCAACAATCTAATGAGTCTGGAGTCTACTCAGTAGGCACCACCATTTACAAAGAGAAGCTTCATTAACAAATGGTGAGAATGGCACTTGTCTATGGGTATAGACATATATTTAAAGACATATATTTTGATTTGCTTGCAAAATAACCATACAACCAAACAATAATAATAGCTTCCTTCTTTTAGACTTATGACCTCCAAGACACAGGCTTTTAATGAGTTTTACAGAACCAGGAATGAATTCCCTGCCATGGAGCAGGCTTCAACTCTAATCAGACAACAGCTGGCTGTACCTATAACAATCAGATTAATATTGCATCTGTGGGCACATCCTACCTGACTCCAGTTGCGAAGATCACAGGATCCAACATGGGATACGATTGTTGATAACTTTTCTCCCTCAGCAGCCTGCATAGCACCTTCTAGCACTATGAGTAAGCCAACATGAATGAGGAGGCTTCAACCTCAGGTCCAGATTGACAATGGCAGTGGTGTTGGACATTATTATTATTATTATTATTTTAATTTTTTATTTATTTATTTGAGAGCGACAGACACACAGAGAAAGATGGATAGAGGGAGAGAGAGAGAGAATGGGCACGCCAGGGCTTCCAGCCTCTGCAAACGAACTCCAGACGCGTGCGCCCCCTTGTGCATCTGGCTAACATGGGACCTGGGGAACCGAGCCTCAAACTGGGGTCCTTAGGCTTCACAGACAAGCGCTTAACTGCTAAGTCATCTCTCCAGCTCGCACATTATTTTTAACAATAGATAACTTAAGCCCATAGTGCATCTTGACATATCTTGAAAACTTCTATTAAGTCAAAAAAATTCTAGCTTCTGATTTCATTTTAAGGACAGGCCCTGAGTATCTTTTCTGTTCACTGATTCCTATTCTAACTGGAAAGGCAAACTACAAACTACAATGGTTGCTAGCAAATTTTAGAATGGCAGATGTCAAAACAAATTCAGACATAGGTGCTTTAAGATACAGGAGCATAAACAAAGAAGAAAAAAGAGTGACAGGTTAAAGTTTAAGCAATACTAAATCTTGAGCTTCCTTAGACGTTTAGAATGTTAGTTACATTATTGTGCATCTTGGGAGAAATTGCATCATATCAAAATTTTCATTTATTAGGCATATTACTGATAAATATTTGATTCTAGGGACATTTTATGTCCCATTGAATGGCTCTATACTAAAATTGAGGTGAAAAGTAAAGAAGGGGTTTAGTATTATAATAAAAGAATCAAAGAATTTAAAAAAGATGTTAGATTTGCATGTTAAGAATATTTTATTAATGAGTTGTGATTCTGCCCAAAGATTTGCTCAGTGAGATTTTCTTTAGAAACAGTAATGATATATCCTTGGTTTAAAAGCAAAAAATATACATACAGTGTAATGGTGTGTGGATGATATGTAAATCTTGCATTGCTTTTTATATTTAAGCATAGAAATGAAACTCTGAGAATTAATGGTATTTATGAAATGTTAAGTGATGAATGAGTTCACTCTATAGTTTCTACTGGCATTTATAAGCTAACTACTCTCTAGATTTGATATTCCAATCCTAAGACTACTTCTGAGAGCATTAAGTAATGGAGAAACATGATTAGGCTTATAACTCCAGTCAGTTATATGTTTGTGCACTGCATATTGGAGTAGATGACTTATGAATTGTGACAAAAGTAAGTGACCAAATTTATGACAAAACTATTAGGGCTAGTTTGTGTACTGAAATCCCAGCTATTTCCTTTCTTGTGCCCCTCAACAAGCATGAGTAATATAATCCAGAGGACGTTGGCTGTGTATTTGTACAGCAAATAATATGGATTAGGAACCATACCCAAGGTTAGACTTTTGCTGAACTGTTCTTATGGTGAAGATAAGAACAAAACCAATCAAAAACAGCATGTGAGATGAATTCCTATGGTAATTATAAGACTTAGAAGATAGGTAAGCAAAAAAGATCAGGAGGAGGGGAAAGAAGAGATGAAGGGGAGATAAAGTTTAAGATCAAGTAGAAGTTGAACATTGGGGAAAAATTGGAAAAAATAAGAAATTCTAACTGTTCCTGCACTCACTCTCCTTGCCTTAGACAATTGCAGGGAGTTTGTTTTCACTTGCTTGAAGAACAGAAACCATGTCAATATAGTAGACAGCACAGAAATCTTATGAAGAATCCCTGGTACATGGTAAGAACTCACCAAATTCTAGCCTGTTGTGGTAGCAGTTGTCATACAGGTGGCTGCAGAAATAGTAGAATTCTAGTATCTTTCTTATACTTCTGAAATATCTTTTTTTTCTGTTCCTTTAGGACTTAGCTTCTAAGCCACTCTCTACAGTGCCACCATAGCCTTCTGATTAAAACACATTGAGGCTGGAGAGATGGTTTGGCAGTTAAGGCATTTGCCTGTGTAGCTTAAAGACCCAGGTCTGATTCCCCAGTACCCAGGTAGGCAGAATACACAAGGTGGCACATGCATCTGGAGTTCATTTGCAGTGGCTAGAGACACTGGCATGCCCATTCTCTCTCTCTCTCTCTCTCATAAATAAATAAATAAAATATTTTAAAAAGTTCTCTTGGCTTCCTGCAGATTATGGAGTAAGTCAGGGTTATTCAGTTCAGTATAAAAAAAAAGTCTATCTGAGTATCCTCCTTACACTCTCATTTCCTCATGCTTTACTCAAGAAATTCAGCAGACACAAGATGACTACATGCAAGAATATTATACACCATGTGTTCTTAGTATAATAGTGCACATGTACTTCACTTCTTCAAACCTGGTTTTCTATACCTCAAAATAACTGTATGTGGCTCTGTTTTCATTCTCTTTGCATCTACTTTAAAATATTTATTTATCGGGCTGAGAGATGGCTTAATGGTTAAGCGCTTGCCTGTGATGCCAAAGAACCCCGGTTTGAGGCTCGCTTCCCCAGGTCCCACGTTAGCCAGATGCACAAGGGGGCGCACACGTCTGGAGTTCGTTTGCAGAGGCTAGAAGCCCTGGCGCGCCCATTCTCTCTCTCCCTCTATCTGTCTTTCTCTGTGTCTGTCACTCTCAAATAAATAAATAAATAAATAAAATTTAAAAAATATTTATTTATTTGTGTATTTATTTAATTCATTGGAGGAAAAGAAGCAGAAAAACAGGATGATGATGAGCATGTGAGATCCTCTTTCCATAGTAACTGAACTCCAGATGCATGTACCACTTTGTGTATCTGGCTTTACCTGGGTACTGGGAAATTGAACTTGGACCATCAAGCTTTGTAAGCAAGTGCCTTTGACTGCTGAGCCATTTATTTATCACTTTATATCTACTTTAATCCTAAATATAAATTCTATACATGAGATAAGTGTAAATGTCTCTACCACTGGGAATGACTTTTCCATACTTAGTCATGATTCATATCTAGTATTAAATAAATATTTGGAGAAAGAATAAATGTGTCAATGCTATGATCTAAACGTAAGAAATGATACCTTAATTAACTACATTGCCTCAGTGGACTTTTATGTCATTATCACATTTATAAATACAAATTGTTGTAGGATAATAACTCATAAGTAACTAACTATTCATCCCTATAAATAATTAATATTAAATAGCTATATAATTTTTTAAAAGTAAATTTTATACCTTAGCACTTTCTAAAGAGGATGTCAGTAGCCACTAATGTAAGTTTCCTTTAAAGTGTATAGTAGTTATATTCTGTGGATACCAATTTAAAGCATATTAAAATATTTAGTCATAAATAAAAGCAAGAAAGGATCTCTAAGACAAGTAGCTGAAGTGAAAATGTATTGAAGTCATTGTGCAAAATTCTCTCTCTTTGTGTTGTCTTTGTGGTAAAATTAGAGGTAATGAAAGTGAAGCAATGGAATGAATCATCAAACACTTCCATTTCTAGCTAATGATCATGACATAGTAAAGAGGAAATTCAGCAAATAGAAAGCCTAGCATGAAAATACTCAGCTCCAAGTGACCTTTGTTTGATTTTTTGTATAATTGAAATAACTAAGAAAGGCCAGAGCAATGCTTAAAATCGTCACAGGCCCTTCCTACTTCAAAGTCTTCTGCTTTGGTTAGTAATTATTGGAGAACCTGGTGGTATGTACTGCACTGCACCCTGTCTTCACAGCGCAAGCACCCAATGAGGACACGTGTCTACACATGCAGTGTTGCTCTTCTACTTTCATTAGAGCTAATCACTGAATAGTTGGCTTTTATATAGTTTTGTCTTTCACTGAGTAGAGAACTATATGAAAAATGAACCTTCTATTTAAAGAGCTGAGCAGAGATGAAATAGATAATACTAAAAACATTTTAGGGGACAAAATAGGGGAAGCATTTTTTCTAAAATAAATAAGTAATCAGAGAAACTAAAACTGATTTTTCTTCTGTTCAATGCTATTCAAAAACAAATACAATTTTGAAGTACTTAGTCTTAAGATCAGATGTTGCTACTTTGTTGCTATCAACTTTATCAGGAAGTTAATATGAAAAAGCCTTTCATGTTTAAAAGAATATAAATTTATATTGCTAAATGTTGCAGTCAGGTTCACATTGCTGGCAGACATCACCCAAGCAAGAGCAGCCAGGGGGGGGGTGGGGGTTATTTTGGCTTATAGACTCAAGTGGAAGCTCCATGATGGCAGGAGAAAATGATGACATGAGCAGAGACTGGACATCACCCTTGGCCAACATCAGGTGGACAACAGCAACAGGACAGTGTGCCAAAAACTGGCAAGGGAAAACTGGCTGTGATACCTATAAGCTTGGCCCCAATAATACACTGCCTCCAGGAGGCATTAATTCCTGAATTTCCATCAGCTGGAAACCTAGCATTCAAAACACCTAAGTTTATGGAGGACACCTGAATCAAACCACCACATTCTGGCCCTGGCCGCCATAAACTGATAACCATATATGATATAAAATATAATTCATGCAGTCCAACCTTAAAAGTCCCCATATTTTCTATCAATCCCAATGATATCCAAACATGGAGTAGTCCAGGATCTTTTAAATGAGCCATAATACCAAAACACACACACACACACACACACACACACACACACACACACACACACACACATTCATACTGCATTGGGCATAGCAAAGAAATACTCAAGCAATACATGATTTAAACAGGACAAACATTAGGCATAGCAAAGAAATATTCAGGCAATATGTGATTTAAACTGGGCAAACACCAAACTCTGTAGCTTCAAGTCCAACAACTCTAGCCAGTGACAAGTCTCCAAGTCCCAATAATTCCAACCAGCAACAAGTCTCTGGAATTCCAATTATGCCTCTCCAGCTTTGCTATTCACAGTCCTAGAAGACTCCATCTGGGGTGACAGCTCTCCTTACCAGACATCTCATGATCCCAGCATCTCCATTGGGTCTCCACTTGTAACCTACGGTCCAACCTTATAGCTCCATTTGGTCTCCATGCAGGCATCCAGCAAAACTGCCCCACACTGTCTATGGTTGTTTCCAAAACAGAAGACTGTTACAAATTCAGTGACTCTCTCTTTCTTGCATTTCTTATACTCAATAATACCAGGTGGGGAGTCCATTGGTGAATACACAGAGGAATAAAACAGACTTTGAAGAACAGGACACTTCTTTAGCATTCAGACCCCTTCAAAAGTTTGCATTTGTTCTGTTGTTCCAGTGCAGGTCAGCTGGCCCAACCTCAATGGTTGTCATCTCTCATACAGTTGCAGCTGAACAGGCAGCAGTTTCAGCCCAAAGACTTCATTTTTTCTATGCTATATCCCTGTGCTCACACCAGTCCATGTCTATGCAATGCAAGCCTGCACAAGTTCTCAGGACAAAGGCATAGTAGCAAGCCTCTCACACAAACTGCTTCTAGCCCAGTCCAGACATAGCTCTTTCTCACCCTCATAAGTCAAACTTCACAGTACATAGTTCTTCCTGCACTCAGGTCTTTCAACTCTGACCAAAATAGTGCATCGAACTGTGCTTACAGCACTGCAAGGCATCTCAGGCCAAGATTTCAAATCCTTATACATTTCTCTTGAAAATCACCTGCAAAAGGCCAAAGTCACACAGACAGATTTCAAGCAGTAATGACACCACTCTCTGTACCATCTTTAATGTTGCAATCAGGTTTGCAATGCTGACAGAAATCACCTAAACAAAAGCAGCTTGTGGGACAAAAGGTTTATTTTGGCTTACAGGCTTGAGGGAAAGCTCCATGATGGAAGGGGAAAACAGTGGCATGAGAAGAGGGTGGACATCACCTCCTGGCCAACATCATGAGGGAAGCAACAATAAGAGAGTGTGCCAAACACTGACAAAAGGAAGTTGGTTATAATACGCATAAGCCCACCCCCATTTATTTATTTTTTAACTTGTGGGGAGAATGAAAGAAAATGGAACTGTCAGGGCCACACGTCACTGCAAACCAACTCCAGATACATGTGCCAGTTTATGCTTCTGGCTTTACATGGGTACTGAAGAATCGAACTTGGGCCAGCCCAGGCTGGCAGACTTTGTAAGAAAGTGCCTTGCACCAGTGAGCTATCTCCCCAGCCACTTTCCACTTTCTTTATAATTTTTAAATTTATTTTTATTTGAAACAGGGGTGGGGGGAGAGAGAGAGACAGAGAATATGCATGCCAGTGCCTCCAGCCACTGCAAACAAATTCCAGATGCATGTGCCACCTTTGTGTATCTGGATTATTTGGAACCTGGAGAATCAAACCTGGTTCTTAGGCTTCACAGGCAAGCACCTTAACCACTGAGCAATCTCTCTAGCCCTTCACTTTCTTGATGGTGTCTTTTAAAACACAGAAAGATTCTAATCATAATGAAATTCTGTTTATTTGTTTTCCTAATTTTTGTTCATATTAGTCAGTATCATATATGAATCTATGTTAACATTACAGATTTGGCTCTACATTCAGGTTCTTGATTTATTTTGATTTCAGTTGAGCAAATGGTATGGAATAAGGGTCCAACTTAATTATTTTTCATGAGGATGTACAGTTGCTGCTACATCACTTCTTCTCTCTTTCAAGTGATATTAGTAATATTGCTGAAAATTAGTATGTCATAGGCACCCAGATAGTAAATGTTGATATGGGAAAAATGGAGTCCTCATTAACTTATACCATAGACACCCAGACAGCAAATGCTTATTCATTATCAGTGGAAGTACAAAGGGGCTCAACTACTATAGAAATTTGTGCTAATGTTTCCCAAAAAAACTAAACTACCATATAACCCAGCTATACTACTCCTGGGCGTATACCAAAAGTAGGTATATCCTACCACAGAGAAACTTGTGCATCCATGTTTATTGCTGCACTATTCATAATAGCGAGGAAACAGAACCACCATATATGAATAAAATAAAGAAAATATGGTACTTTTTCATGATGGAATTTTATTCTGGTACAAAAGTAAATGAGGCTATTTTGTGAAATTGTAAAATTTGCAGGCATATAGACAGAATTATAGAACCTCAGTCATCAGCATCACCTCAATCGTGCACCCTCCTTGTAACCCCGTCACAGTTGGCTCCAAATCCCTTTAAATTTATATTATGGTCCTGTCCCCACGATGTGTGTCCTTTTCTGTACCCTCCCAAACTACTGTGGACATCCAACAGCACAATTTTTCCTCATTTCTATTCATTGCTTTAGAAAATAACTCATATGTAAGAGGTAATAGCTAAATGTATTCATTTAAATATTGATGTGATTTTTCACTTTAGTTTTTATTCAAATTTTTTCTGATACCCTTGTCATAATTCATGTGTGTGTCTACAAATAAACACCAGAGCTGTGTCCCACTCAAGTCCTATGTGTGCTTATGCTAGTCCAGCATCTTTACTTTCATTTGTAGGACTTAGTTTAAAACTTGGTCCAGTCAATGCTTTTGTTCAAAATAAGTCTATTTATTTCTGACTAGTATGCTTGGGGTAGATGGGTCTGTTGCTTTTCTTCCTTCATCATGAATGCTCTGCGACACATTTATTGTTGCCACTTAGCAAGTATTTAAAGTGATTAAACTGCCCTTGCTTGTGGAGGCTCATCAGAAGCTCATCTGCTTGCTAGGAATTCCCTGGCTCTGTCTCCTCTACAGGGACCACAAGATTATACCACCAATTATCCTATGTTACTATTTATTTCATGAAGTTAAATACACAGAAATTTCCTAGCATGTCAAATTTTACATTTTCTTCCAATCCTGAGGATTAGAGCCAGGTTGCAAGTTAAATCCCTTAATTAGCTTAATGACAAACAGGCATATGTTTACTTTCATGTTATCACTATTTGATATAGTGCCTTGAGAGGATAATTTGGATTGTGCAACAGGCAGGTGAATACCTGACCTTGACTGCCATCAGGAATAGATTTGAAAAAAAATATGCTGATGCATTAAAGAGGGTAAGAGTGCTCCAGAGTACTAACATAAAATATATTAAATATTTTTATATATGCATGTATATCATTTTTAGTGATTTTTAAAGGCACCCATACATATAAACAGGCACACACATATTAAGAGCACTATACCTAAGGTCGCTGTCATCTGAAAAGAGAAGCATCTGTAACCAAAAATGAAAGTAACACTAATATGTGGGTATGAACACTAAGAGAAGTACTTACTGGGCAGTTTGGTGAGCATGGTATATACATTTAGCCAGACACCCGCAGGCATTACGCCCCTAGGGCTAATGACCAACCCTGTTTTAGATTTTCAGTAACAGGCATATATTCCTTCCCATGGAGCTGGCCTCTCTTAATTAGAGAGCAGTTGGTTTTCCCAATAACAGACATGCCACTGTTGCATCCATTGGCTCATTTGGCCCAGCTGTCCAATTTTAAGACTTGCAGTGTCTACTATTGAGTATCTCCACTGGTGATTTTTCTCTCTCCCATTGAACAGTGCCTGACACTACCTACACAAGACCATCATAGTAGGAGGAAAAAATGATTATATCCAAATAAAAGAGAGACAGACTGAGAGGGGAAAACATATGATGGAAAGTGGAGTTGCAAAGGGGAAAGTTGGGGGAGGGAATTACCATGGATTATTGTCTATAATTATGGAAATTGTCAATCAAAAAGTTTAAAACAAAGCACTATACCTTTATAATTTATTTAATGTATATTATGGAATTTTTTAAAAATATATGTTAACCCCAAAGGACAAATTATAATCTTTCTTCTTTATCCCTTCAATATCATCTGTGTTCAGAAATGAATACTATTTAATTGTTCAGTTTTTCTTTTTATATATTTATCTATCATATATATATATATATATATATATATCCATTTTTTATAAACAGCCACAATTTATTCTGTGCATATTTTACTGTCATGGTGAATTCCAAAAAGATTATCAACAAATTAAATATTTTGACTACTATTTATTTATTTATTTAACCGAGAAAGAGGGAGAGATAGAGAATGGGTGCACCAGGGTCTCCAGCCACTGAAAATGAACTCCAGATGCATGTGCCTTTTGTGCATCTGGCTAATGTGTATCCTGGGGAATCGAACCTGGGTTCTTTGGCTTTGCAGGCAAATGCCTTAACCACTAAGGCATCCTTCCAGCCCTTGACTACAACTTAAACTGTCATAATTTTGTGTCATAAAATAAGCTATGAATTAGAAAATCATTTCAAATTAATTGGAAATTATAAGCCAGTTGTCTTTGAAAAAATGTTGAGAACAATTACTAAGGTGTACATAGACATTATGTAACAGGTATCCTTTTGCAAATGGGATTTAAGATCAAGAATGTAATTATGTTAGTCTCCAAAATAAAACTTGACTTCATAGTAAAAGGTGATTAATTAAGGAAATTTAATAAGAAAAGACAAATTTCAGTTGGCAAATCAACAGTAACATCACTGGAAAATTTCAAGGAATTAATATTTAATCTCCACACAGCAAAAAATAAACTTGAAAAGATCCACTCATGCACTAAGTATGCACTTAGATGGCTGCCCTGAAAGTATAGAAGTACGGATGCTACAAAAATTATAGCTGTTTCCTGGCCAGTCTGATAAGACTCCCAGAATAAAGATATCAAGTAAGGACACCAAAGACGGACAATTGTCTGCATCATCATAGATGAGGCATCAGTCCCACCTGATCATTTCCATCCTAGAAAAGACTCACCATGAGTAAAAGCATGCAAAAAAAAAAAAAAATAGCACAATATAGGTACCTTGTCTTCATCAGAAGGCACTTTTGTTAAGCCACCCAACAGCCCTATTTTTTGTACAAGTACAATTTAAATTTAACTCAAAATTCAAATGATAATATTTCTTTTTTAAAATATTTTATGTATTTATTTATTTATTTGAGAGAGAAAGACAGACAGACAGATAGAGAATGGGCATGCCAGGACCTCTATCAATTGCAAACAAACTCCAGAAGCATGCGCCACCTTGTGCATCTGGCTTACATGGGAACCTGAGTCCGTAGGCATTGCAGACAAGCACCTTAACCACTAAGCCATCTCTCCAGCTCTCAAATGATAGTAGTTCTATATGAAATAAGACATTAGCCACTAAATTAACACGGGCATTGAAATCAAGTGGTAGAGATTGAGTTTCTCCTCACTGGAACTGTTTACTTAGATTTTCTGTACATGAAGCTGACTTTTATAAGATGATACTCAGAAGAAATGATTCCTTACTGGTGAACTCCCTTCAGGTTAAATTCTCAGTACTATTCAAATATGGTGATCACCTATAGAAAATGTCATATTCAACACCTGTTCGCCAATAAAGTTTTGTTCAGACATAAAAGAAGAATAAGTGAATTTGATTTGAAGCAACATAGAAGAAAATGGAGATAATTATGTTTAGCATTAGCCAGACACAAAAGATAATTATCTCATTTGCACTCATGTGAAATTTAGACTTAACAGATACCTTTAAGGGGTTGAGGAAGAGGGTTAAATAGAGTAGGGAAGGAGAATAAGAGCGAGAAATAAGGTAAAAACAAAAGATCCTTTCACCCTGCAGAATCAAGATTTAAAACACATGTGTTATTTTGTGTACCTATGTGTGTGTGACAGAAGGGGACTGGCTGTCTGAGAGAGGGATGAAAAACAGCAATGAGGGCAGACGAGTACAAGGTACAATTATATGCATGAAATTCTCATAATGAAGTTGATTATTTAGAATGGCAGCTAAAAATAAAAATATAAAATAGAGACTAAAGCTATGTGAAAATCAATTTTCTACGTAATAACAAACTTAATAAATGGGCTAAAAACTACTGTCTGTGTGGGGAAAACATTAGCTACATGTATAATAGCCAAAGTATTTTTAAATGTATTTTTAGATTTTTATTTATTTATTTTTTCATTTATTAGAGAGAAAGAGAGAATGAGAATGGGTGCACCAGGGACTCTAGCCAATGCAAACTCCAGATGCATGTGTCACCTTGTACATCTGGCTTACGTGGGGAATTGAACCTGGGTCCTTTGGCCTTTCAGGATAACTCCTTAAACACTGAGCCATCCCTTGAGCCCCAAAGGTTTATTTTCTACAATTTATAAGGAACCCAGAGATTACTAAACTAAATGTAACTTATGCAGCACAAAAATACCTGTTTAGTTAATTTATCAAATATCTATAAAGGACTCGGCTTACAAAGAACTGTTAAACGCTGAAATGGTACCTTAAGTGTTTGGCAAGAGAGAAAAAGCAACTGTAATTCTAATACAAGTAGCAAAGGTTTATAACCTAGCCACAGCTGAAAGACAGGCTTCAGCAAAATCATTCATTACCCCAGGAGATGTATGTCAGGGTAGGAGAGCAAGATTACCAGTCACCAGGGTAGGAGTTCAGTCACTGGAGTTTTCATATCATGATTAGAAGGTGGCGGTGGCAGGATCTAGATAGGTCCAGTGGAAGCAAGACCATGTGGTGCTTTGTGTCCTTTCTCATTTCGTGTGCCTGGAGGGAGAGTTTTCACAGTGGCAGGATGGTTTCCCATTCACAAGTACCACAGTGGCAATTAGAGCCATCAGTGAGACGGGAAAGGAAATGAGGGGTCTGTAATCTTTTGCCCTAAGAGAGCCAAAAACCATCCAGATAAGAAAGAGGGGAGAGGGAAATGAAGGAGGAGAGGGCAGCGCTGCCAGATTCTTCATGGAGTCGCTGAAGGTGAACTACAATTCTGCTCTTGTCAGGAATTGCATGTGTGCTTTTAAATGACTAAGAATCGGATGTGGTGGGGATGGACTAAAGCAGTATAAAGATGGATGTCAGAATCAATTTCTGACACAAACCAACCATGAGGAAATAATCTATCCAAATTCAAAGCACATATTGTTAAAATACTTAGAATGCTATATTCTACTCCTTTTTAATATAATATACTTGTTTAATATAGAAACTATAAATGTGCCAAAAACTGAATGAATAATGAACATTATTACAGGTCTCCCTGTGTTAAAATCCAGTGCTACTTGAATTCATGTATACCCTATATCACTGTGAGTATGTACTTTCCTCTTCATCCCATCATCCAGAACCAGCTTGGAGTTTCAGTGTGCATATCTGAAATAAAAGCATTCAATTGTCAACTCCAATCATGTCACACCTTGTTCAAATAAAAATTCTGTATTATGCATAGTTAGCCCATGAACCACTTTTCACAATTATCACAGGGGTATATTTTAGATGTGTCACTGGGGTTATTTTAAAAATATTTTATATGTATTTATTTTCAATATAGAGAGGATGAGAGAGCATAGACATACCAGGGCCTCTCATCACTGCAAACAAACTCCAGACAACTGTGCCACTTTGTACTTCTTGCTTTGCAAGGTCACTAGGGAATTGAACCCAGGCGGGCATACTTTGCCAACAAGTGCCTTTAAACAATGTTCGCAATATGTTTTTTTTTTTTTAAACTTTTGAAGCACAGTCCAAATCTGATTTGTATATTGCATGTAGCAATTGTTTCTCTCTTTTTTTCCATGGCTTCTGAGTCTTATAGTTATTGAAGCATTGCACCAACAAGTACTTGCTGTGGACAAAGGTGTTTACTTTGCATTGCAACATGTTTAGGAGCATTACTGATCTCCACCTACTAGAAGCCAGTTGCACTACCCTGCACTGATTGTGTGACAATCAAAACCATCTATGGCCCAAACTGGTAGCACATGCCTATAATCCCAGGATTTAGAAGGCTGGAGTAATAGGATAGCAAGTTCAAAGGCATTTATTCTACATGAGACACTGTCTCCAAAGAGAGAGAGAGGAGAAGAAGAAGAAGAAGAGGAGGAGGAAGAGGGGGGGGGAGGAGGAGGGGAAGAAGAAGAAAAGAAGTTAAAAAAGAAACCTACAAAGGTTACCAAGTGTCCTCAGAAACACGATGGAGTAAGGACCACTGCTGTGTTTCAGTGTAAGAGTACCTCCATCCGCCCTTCATGTAATTTCAGATCCCATGTCTGAAAACAAAGCTGTGCTTGACATCAAAGTTACCTCAGCCCATCCCACCATAACACAACAGTAAATGTGAGAATTGTGTACCTTCTGCTTGATTTTTTTTCTTATATAAAAATAAACTTAAAAACAAGTCTACCAAATTTTTATTGATAAGTCAGTCCTCCATTGGCTGCCATGTGATCACTGTACCCTTTCTTGTCTCTGTGCTGAGAGGAGTCACTGTGTTCTTGATTTTTCCTCGGGAATAGTTAGTTCTCAAACTTCACTGTGAATAAGATCATACAGACAACTGTTAAAATGCTAACCCTTAGTCCCCATCTGGAAAGAATTACTTTGAAAAGTTCTATCAGACAGTACAGAAATATGAATTTTAACAAATATCATAGTAATTTTGAAGTAAATGATTTTAATAAAAAGAAGTTTTGAAACTTTTGCTTCCCAGTGTCAGACACAGTCAGCATTTTCCCCCTTTCCATGACTTCAGTCCTGTTCTATTCATACCACAGTTACAATAACTTCTTTGCTCATGATCCCAATGTCAGTCTCTTTTGCTACAATTATTCCTTTGTAAACTGCTAAAATAATCTTCTGCAAATACCATCTTTATCACATCACCTCCCTGCTCAAGAATCAGCTACTCCTGACATATCGAGTCTAAACTCTTGGCCTATAACTCAAGGTCCTCTGTCAACTAGCACTTTTGTACCTCTCTAATTTTATCTTTTCCCACTACAGACTGACTCTGCCCTCCAGCTAAATCCAGCCAACTTTCCACTCGTCCATGCCGCTCATGTGTGTGGCTTTGAGTTTCTCATCAATTGAAATGCTTTCCTTTTTGGTTTCCCCAACACATAATAAACATTTGTTCCCAACTCACCTACCTCAGAAAAATTCTCCTGATTAAAATTTTCCATGTACTCATTTTGCTGATAGAATGGAAACTGTACTAGACTGTGACACAGATGCCTAGAAATTACAAAAGACAAGTCTGATGTGGTGAAGTAGGAGTGGTGTGTTATTTTCCAGTGGAACTGTGATAACAAATTATTGTCATAATACTATCAAACACATTTTGAGTGAAAAATATATACCTGAAAAAATTACTAACATAGGATAGCAAAAAACTACAATGAGACAATAAAATAAAACAAGAAATAAGTGATTGGGAAATTAGAGATACTAAGATTTACAGTTGATATGGTGGTAAAGTGCAATAGCAGAGTGAAATGAGATAAGAAAATGGAGGCGTGGTGCAGGAGAGATGGCTCAGCAGGTCACTTGCCTGCAATGCCAAAAAAAAAAAAAAAAATGGGTTCAATTCCCTAAGACCCAAATAAAGCCTGATGCACAAAGTGGTACCTGCATCCGGAGTTCATTTCCAGTGGCTAGAAACCGCGGCTTGCTTACTATTACCCCCCACACACCTCTCTCTCTTTCCTTGCAAAAACTAAGAAAATGGAGGCTTGCTTGCCTGTACTTGTAAATCATCTAACTTCTTCACAATGACAACTTCAGTGTAAGAACATTAGCTTCTTAGCCATAGTTCACATGTCCAACCATTTGTTTGTTTGTTTGTTTGTTTGTTTGTTTTGTTTGTTTGTTTATCAGTGGCCATGTCCTAAACCTGTGCTCATTCTACCAGAGATTTACTAATCTAATTCAGTCCAGGCAGATTTAATTAGAGATTAGTTAGCATGCTTAGAAGTCATCACTGTTCCTGGTATCTCATACCCTTACCAACACTTGCGTTTAACCAACTTCCAATTCTGTTTGAAGAAATAAGTGCTATATTATATCATATTGTGACATAAATTGCACTTATATAACTTCCAAGGTATCCACATGTACAATAATGTACTGAGGGTACCATCACTATGTACCCTAACTATGGCTACCCTAATCGCATTCATATCAACCTGTTTTGCATTATCTCAAATTATTTCCCTATATTCACTCTTTATCCGCCATGTTGAATTCTATAATTCATTCCAAAAATCCTAAGTTTTGGCTAGCCACCTTAGCAATGCAAGTACTAACCTCCAGCATACTTTTAAAATGCGCTTCTATTAGAGTATTTCATACATTTTTGAAAAAATTTTATACCTTTTTTCTCCATAAAAGCTTATGTAAAGCAAAACTAAATCAAACAGAACAAAAAATAAAGCTTTATATGCCAAACACCAGGCAGGGTGGACTGGGATAGTTCCTTGGGCATATTTTCTCCTCACCATCTTAAGGTAAAGGGCTGAATTGCTCTCTCTTAAGATGACAAGATGCAATCAACACCACCTATCCTTGGGGACCTACAGAAGAGCAGCTGGGAATCCTTGCCAAACCCACAAGCTTTTTTCCTAAAAAAGATCACTTTGAACTTTAGGCATTCACTCTGCCCAAATTCAAGCCAACTTCTGGGTTTACCTATAATGGCTTCTACCTGAGAAAGGAAGAGATTTTCAAAGCAGGAGTAAGACACTCTTGTCCTGTCTTGTGACATAGCCAAGGAAGATTGCCAGGACATGAAGCAGGCTGGAAAGGCCATATAAATGGGATGAAACATACCTTCTGGGGTGAGGCAGGCACTATATTTTTGGTTCATCCAGGTGCAGGAAAGATGAATTAATTAAAAGTGATGGGCAAAAGTCCAGCTAGACTGGCACTACTTAATGCTGAGAAATGAGTAGCAGGCACAGGGCTAACACAACAAACTGGCATACTCACCTGCCAAGGGGGTTGGGCCAAGATACAGGGAATCTAGAAACAAGAACGTGGAGCTGAAATTAGATGGGCCTGTCATTAAATTTCAAGATCAAAGTCACTGGAGTTGAATTTAAATTGAGCCAAGCACCAGAAGAACTACAGACCTAGTTTAGTGGTAAAGACTCAAACCAGTATTCAGGATACAAACTCTTGAATTATAAATTATTTTTTCCTTAACAGTAAGCATTTTTGAATATCAGTAAGTCTGGTGCTGGTGTCAAAGACATAGCAGTGAAGTAAACAGACTATAATGTTGGCCTTCAAGACCCTTAAAATTTTAGTTTGAAAAGACAGAAAGATGAAAAGGAAATACATAACATATATTGTATCAACTGTTCGTAATGGATAAAGGAAATAAAAGAAGTAGCAATCAAGATAAACAGAGTGTCTGCAGGGTGAGATTAGGTGCTTTGTCCACACAGGAGCCACGGAAAGATGCCAGCTGAGTCTGTGGGAGCAGACAGAGGAGTGAGCTGTGTATTCCAGTCATAGGAAACAGCACATGCAAAGACCCTACCACTTAAGTTTATTAATGATGTGTTTATGGAAAGACATGGGATGTGCGTGGCTGAGCAGAAGCAAAGAAAGAGTAAATGGACCACACAGTGCATGTTCAGACATGTAAGAAGGATAGGAAGAAATGGAAGTCTTGTAGCCTGCTGCAAGGATTTCTGGTTTTGGCTGACAGTGAAACACATTGTGAGCAGTTGACTCACAGTTAAACATGATCAGTCTTCACCACATTAAGAGAGCAAAGTGAGATAGACGCAGGAGGAACAGCAGGGAGTGACTGCAGCAAGCTGGCTGTGGAGGCTGCGGAACAGAGTAGCGCAGGAGAAAGAGGCGAAGAGACTTGGCGTGTTCTGAAGTGTAATTAGGAACAGTTGCTATGGAATTAGAAGGCTGTGAGTGGGATGAAAGAACAAGATGAATCAAAGTTTGGGAATGAACACGTAGAGATTTGTTTCCATTAGTTGACAAGAGAAATGCTGTAGAGTGACCGAGTAGAGTTCAATGTTGGAATATGATGAAATTGAGGTGTTTATTAGATAACACATGTGTCATATTGGCAGCTGCATACAAGACAGATTTCAAGTGAGATGTCTGAAGAGACATAAATTTGAAAATTATCAACACATATGTAGTATTTAGATTCAAGAGACCAAAGGAAATAAACAAACTAGTTGAATATAGACATTAAAAGTGAGAGGGATCAAGTCTAAATGATAAAAATAAAATAAAATATTTAAATTTTAAAGACTTAAAGGCATTCCAAATTATGTTATTGATGTTTAGATAAATAACATAAAATAAAAATTTTATTATAGCTTTTGGTGATTTTACATAGTAGCCTAATATATTCTATAAGGAATTATCCAAATTAATAAAAGATAATATTTGATTTTAATAAAGGATTATTTTTAATTTTCTTGGTTATGCTGAAAGCTTTAAAATAAGTATAAAGAAGATTTTATATTCTATATGATATCTTTCTTTTAATATGTTATTACATCAGGGTTAATTGAAGCATATACTTAGTAGAGCCTGTGCTAATGGAGAAATTATTTGGCTTATATATAAATTTTTAAATTGAACTTTTTACTACACATTGAGATGGCATATATTTATTTTTAAAGTTTTTTATTATTGACAAGTTCCATAATTATAGACAAAAAATCATGATAATTCCCTCCACCCCCAACTTTTCCCTTCTCAATGCCACTTTCCCTCATATCCCCTCCCCCTCAATATCAGTCTCTCTTTCATCGTGTTGTCATCATCTTTTCCTCCTATTAGGATGGTCTTGTGTAGGAAATACTAGGTACTGTGAGATCATGGGTATTCAGAACATTGTGTGTCTGGAAGAGTGTATTGTAAGGAGTCCTACCCTTCCTTTGGCTCTTACATTCTCTCTGCCACCTCTTCCACAGTGGACCCTGCGCCCTGGAAGGTGTGACAGAGATGTTCCTGTGCTGAGCACTTCTCTGTCACTTCTTCTTCGCGCTATGATGCCTTTTGAGTCATTCTAGAAGTCACCACCGTCTCAAAAGTGAGAGTAGCATTAGTATACGGGTATGAACATTAAGAGAAGTGCTTACCCAGCAGTTTGGTGAGCATAATATATGGATTTATCCAGACACCAGCAGACATTATACCCCTAGGGCTCATGACTTCCCTCATCATAGGTTTTTCAGTATCAGACATGTATTTCCTCCAGTAGAGTGGGCCTCCAGTCTAACTAGAGAGTGGTTGGTTTCTCCCATAACAGACATGCTACTATTGCACCTCTTGGCTCATTTGGCCTGGCTGGCCAAACATAAGGCTTGCAATGTCCATCATTGTTTATCTCCACTGATGACTTCTCTCTCTACCATAGAGCTGCATGAAGCAGTAGCTTTTTCCTGCTTTCTGTCACCCTGGTCTACATGGAGGAGGTTTTCAGCTCAGATTCAGCCAGATTTCTCAGTGACTTTACAGCCCAAGGATGTGGAGTATTTGGCAATAGGGTATTCATGGTGGTAAACCAAGAGCCTCAGCAATGGTCTATAATGTTTTGGGGGCATCAGGGACCTCCCTGGACAAAAATTTACCACCCCAGGGATGGCATATGGTTTTGAGGAACAATCCCTAAGTTGTGTCTCTATCAGCATGATACTGTGAATTTGTGTATGGATTTCAAGAACATGTATGTGTTCCTGGGATGTGCACTACACACATACAGAAGACTACAATTCAAATAAAATACATATTGAACTGATGATAGAGTCTTAAATATCACTTGCATTCTTATACTTCTAGAATGGTTTCATTAACTCTTAACATGTAAATCCAACAGACATTAGAACAGTACAGTTGAAGGCTTTTTTCCACATCATACAAAATAAATGAATTAAAATTTGTTTCAAATTATAACTCAGATACCTCAACGTTATTAACCTACTAGTGTTTTCCAGCATCTAATCAGTTCATGGATAGCAGTAAACACATACAAGTTTCATCTGACTCCACTCATGGATGCACTTATTATATATATTATTATATTATTTATATATAGTATATATTACATATATATATTATATATAAGTGCACTTAATGTGCACTTATGAAGTATCTGCTATTGTCTGAATACAGTGGAACAGACACAAGAGCAACACAGAAAAAAAAAATCCTACTTCCATGAGTCTAACATCTAGTTGTAGAAAAAAAACAAGCCAGTGAAAAGCACATGTTAGATGTTAATAAGGCACAATTTTAAAAATAAAAATGAGGAAAGGGATTGATGGGTGGCTGTAATATTAAATAAGAAAATCATTGTACCCTGTGTGATTAGTGGCCTGAGGAACATAAAATAAATTTATATCCTTAGTTTTATCACATGTTAGATAGTCTCTTAAGTGGTCTGTGTCTAGTAACTTATTTACTTCTCACAATCAACCTGTGCGATTAGAAATATTTCCACGCTACTCAATTTGTGAGGTTAGTGGTAGTTAGTCCCATTGTACAGATGAGGAAACTGAAGCACCGAAAGACACGCCGCGTGGCCGAGGTCACAGACTAGGAGCGGTGAAGCTACAGCTGGACTCAGAAAGCTATTTCCAGAGTCTAGAGGTGTTTTAGAACCCAAGATCCCCAGGAATAAGAAGCAGCAGGTATAACTCCCCAGAATGTGAAATGTTGGAAGTGATGAGGAGCAGCTTTGGGTCAGTCTAGGTGGGAAGAGTGAGCAGTGATGGAGGGAACAGAGGGACTGGACAACTGTGGGTGTGATGCAGATCATTCAGTTTAGTATGAGACAGTGTGACACTAAGCCATTGTAGGCTTGATAAGAATGTGTGCCCCTGGCTTGGTTATACATGTAGTTCAAATGAAAATCAAAATTTGGGAAAAGTAAAAACTGAACCTAATCAAGGGGAAAGAAAATGCTATAGAAACTTTCAGGATGTCCTTTATGATGATGAGAGCACACCTCTTAAATACCTGTGTGTTTCCTCTCTATTTGCCTTGGTTTCATTTTAATTCACTTCAGAATTCAGGGTCCATATTAAAATTGACAGAAACTACACAGACTTCCCGTAGATCTCCTGCTCCAACTCACCAACAGCCTTCCCTTCCACCGCATCCCTCCGCATGGTGGCACAGTACTTACAAAGGTTGAACTCACATTGGCTCGTCCATCATTATTACTCAAAGTCTGCAGTTTACAGCAAGGTGACATTTTATCTTTTATTTATTTAGAGGAGAGGGGAGAAGCCAAAGAATGTATGACCCATGTGCTCAGAGACTGATTCAGTGCTGTATCTATGCAGCCAAGAAACCCCTGGAGAGGATGGATGTTCAAAGAAGGTTTAGTAATTAATAAATTAATTCAAAAAAGATATTTATAACCAGGAAATGTCGCTTCATCCAACATGACAAATATACTTACTTTTTAGCACTAGATTTTCCAGGCTACTTGATTTTAATGTCCTAGCAGTCCTCTATGCACCCTGCTCCTTCCTAGCCTCAGTTGCCTCGGCGTGCACAGTATACATCAGACATGTTTCTAGACACTAGCTGTAGAAATACAGGAGTGCTTATGCTCCCTCACACTGGCTCTAAGAGTTCTAACAGGGCAGGGTTCACTCTGGAAGCTAAGGGCTGTCTGTTTTCTCATCTCATTCTGTCTCTGTCCGCTTGTTGGATTCCAATCTCAAGAATATCTGTGTTTGTGATGTAAATTCGCTTGTGCTCAGCTATACTTGTTTTTAAGATTTAGCTTCAAAACTTTATATATGCTGCAATTATAAGTCATAGATTTACTGGGGCAAGCCCAGCAGCAAATAACTGCCTCTAGAGCTTTTAAATAATGTTAGTGCTTGTTGGAACCTGCATGCTAATTTCTTCTGAAATTAGGTCACCACACAAATACAGTCACAATCTAAGTGTCTGAGAATGTTATGCTCCCTCCCTCATTATCATCAACAAGCTTCCTTCATGACAGGACTCTAAGGAGGCAAGAGAGAAACTGGTAGCCTATTGTCCTTAAAAACTTTATTTAGAATCCACTTTTTTTTTCACACAAGGGATTTCCCAGGCATCTGTAAGATCTAACTCTGTTATTTGGCATACTTTCCCTATGATATTCTTACAAGCTATAACTGCTCTGGGTGAAAAAAAGAAAGAGAGAAAGAGAAAAACAACCTTAATCACCATTACATTCTTTCTAGCAGGTTTCAAGTAGCAGTTGTACCAATAATCTTGAGACATAATTTAAGACTTTGAAATTAGCATACATACCTAATAAAGACATCCTTGTGCTATTTCTTTAAAAAAAACTCAGGTCTGCAAATGGCTTGACGGTTTTAAGATTACATCTCATGTTTATAAGTAATTTCAGTTTAATTTTTCACAGTATAATCAAAATTAAATAGACCAAATGAATCAAGAATGCTGCTTAAAGTTTAGGGGGAAAAATTTTAAGGTGAAAGAAAAAAATAAAACCTCTGTAGTTATCAAGATCAAAATTGCTAATTTAATGGTAAATACTAGAGTATTTAATTTCTCATTATATTTGGATTTACATTTTATGGTCTCAAAATTCATAATTTATGGATACTGAAGCTTTTGTTTTCCTAAATTGCAGTTCTGTCCCTTCAAGCATAACTCTCTTAAAATGCATTTCTTACTCATACACAAAATGATGTCAACTGCATTATCAATGCTAAGATTTATTTTTATTACCATCCTTAGCAATCTCATCAAGGCTAGAAAGATTCTTTGAACCATACCCTGTCTGTCTTCTTTCTTATTGAGATTCACACATGTCAGACAGCCGTGTGCATGGTGCATGTCAGGAACATGAAGTTGAAGAACCCGGGAGCACAGGGGGCTGATATTAAAGAGTGTCATCATTCTTCAAAAATGGAGTCAAAGTGATGCAGTATTTGGGAGTTCAGCAGGCATTCCCCAAATTTATGATCCCCAATTTTGGGTCCTATCCTGCATTTAACAAAGAATTGAAAAAGAAAGTCTCAAGAAGAATAATTATAAAGTATTAAGTTTATTTAGGGAGAAGTCACAAATTCTGGGACTTATTTAAGAGAAATTGGGCTCTAGGAAGAGGGCTAGAGCAAAACCATAAGCCCATGGAAAGTAGGAAACATGTCCTCATGTGGAAAACACAGCATCATCCATGAGACTCAGTAAAGAGAAACGGAGGTTGTTGGGGAGACTGGAGTGGAGCCATAGGCACATGGAAGACAAAACCCAGGAGCTTGTGTCGGGAGATTGAGAAGGAGCATGCACAGCATCCACCCTGAGCGTCCCCATGGAGGAAAGCTGAGGGCAATTGGTAGTGGCTGAAGGAAGAATAGCAGTGAAAAAATATCAAAGCATCAACCAAGATGTTCAGAGGAGTAGTGAACAGTAAACAGAGTTACACTTATAGTTACCCTGTGTTTAGAGAAATTACACAGGTAGGAGGCCTAGAGTTAGAGAATGCACCAATATGGTAGATCTGGAGTGTAAGGCAAATACATACGTGACAGATTCAGATACCAGAGGAAAATCATACATGTCACTAATACCCTAAAGTATGAAGCAGAATCAAGCAGAAAAACCACTCAGACCAAGCAAAAAAGAACAGTACTTTGGAAGCCAGACTCACATGTACCCAAGCAGCACAGGGAGGCAAAGAGAAACCCAGAGTGAGGGAACCTGCCCCAGCCAGAGGAGAGTTGAACAAGGACTTGAGGAGAAGTTAACCTGGGTGAGAAAAGGCAAACAGACACAAGAAGAAGACCATGCTAGATGTTTGTCAAGGCCTCAGAGTCTTTATTTTTTACACAGTGGTTATATAGGGGAAGAAAAAGAGGGCGAATAAGCTGGCTGATGTGATTTAGGGCTTTGGAATTGTCAGGAAACCTAGGGGGGATGTAATTAGGTGTTCATCTAATCTTGCCTCAATGGCTTAACATCCTGACTGCACCAGGCTTCACATCCTGACCATAAACTGGCCTTTTGCATAAGATAAGATTCTGTAAGCAGTCTGCTGACTAACGTTCCAGAAGTACCTAACAGAGAGCTGGATGGACCAGCTATCTGAGTAATGAGTCAGCTTATGAGCAGGCCCAGGCAAAATGGAGAGGCTTTTGCTCTATGGCTCCCGACAGGAGCCCAGGCTGGGAGAAGCCTTTATAGTTGATTAAGAGTGTCCTCTTTCATCAGACTTCAGAATACAAAGGGCAGACCTCACTGGTTTATAGCTCTGAAGGGGCGAGGTTCAGGGCCAGCCCACCTGGCCCAGATAAGGCTGTCTATCTAGGTAGCAGTGCAAGACTGTGGGCAGCAGCGTGAACCATAGCTGTTGTAGAGAAGTCACGTGGCATAATACAAGTTCCATTCCTGCCAAGAGTTCCACTTGTGCCAACATGGGTTGGCATGTAGGGTGGCATTTCCTTCTGGTTTTCTCTTCTGGACTTCTTTTTTTAACTGAAACTACCTAAAAGAAGCTAGCTTTCTCCTATTTTTCCTTCAAAAGGATGACAGCACAATATCATTTCCTAGATATGTATAGCTAGTGAGGGACAAAACTAGCAACACACCATAAGTCTAAAAACTCAGGGGCAAATTCCACTGGCTGCACACATTGTCACTGACTCTACACATTTGCACACGTGTGTGTGTGTGTGTGTGATGCTGCATGCATGAAGGTCAGAGGACAACTTTGGATGTTGGTCTTTACCTTCACCCTTGTATAAGGCAGCATCTGCCTGGCTATTGGCTCAGGAGCATCCAGGAAATTCTCCAATCTCATGTCCCTTCTAGCTACTTCCTTTCTAATCTTAGATCCCTTCTTGGAGTAACAAAGCTAGCACTACAACTGCTGACTTCATGTGGCATCTGGAAAACCCAGCAGGTACTCATGTTTGGGTGAGGCTCTACCCATTCAGCCATCTCTATTGGGATAACACTACAGCAAATCCTTGGGTTTTATTTTAATCACCAGATACCAGACCATAACTCTTGACATATTTTTACTTGTAGTATAAAAGTTGCCATTAGGCAAGGGACAAAAAACTTAGTAAAGGGCTGGAGAGATGGCTTAGTGGTTAAGTGCTTGCCTGTGAAGCCTAAGGACCCTAGTTTGAGGCTCGAATCTCCAGGACCCACGTTAGCCAGATGCACAAGAGGGCACACACATCTGGAATTTGTCTGCAGTGGCTGGAAGCCCTGGTGTGCCCATTCTCTCTCTCTCTCTCTCTCTCTCTTTCTCTCTCTGCCTCATTCTCTGTCTATCACTCTCAAATAAATAAAAATAAACCCCCCAAAATTTTTAAAAACTTAGTAAAAGTGGGTTCTTAAGAAAACTATATAAAATAAACTTTTAACTTCATATCATTGTCAAACTTCACAAAGTAATATTCTTCTTTTGATTTTCATCAATCATGTGTTGACACAAAAATCCTTGTTTCATGCACTGTACAAACATATTCTGTCCCAAATTATACAATTATTAACAATGTTTTCTCTTGGTTATTGATCTCTGTTTTCTGGACCAGTGACCACCAAATATTTTTGGTAACAATCTATTTAAAATAACTGAGCAAAATTTCAAACATGCATATCTTTTTGTAAGCTATACTTATATATTTTAGTGCACTGATATGTATGTAAATTAATAAACATAGCAATTTAAGAGGATTACTTTCTCAGTCACTATCCTAAGTATACAAGGGTTAGGGACCACTTGCTTTAAAATATCCCTCATTGTGCTATATCAGGGGTTGCTGAGCACAGGGCCCAGGTCCTGAGGATTTTACAAGAAGAAGCTAATCCCCAACTGGAAATGGTACATCATACCAGACCCTGTGGCTTCTCATTTCCACTTGCTGAGCAAAATAGTACATCATAATTCCACATTTTGCTTTTTTTTTTTTTTTTTTATAAGAAGACCTGGAATTCACTATGTGCTCTCAGGCTGTCCTCGAACTCAGAGTAATCTTCTTACCTATGTCCATCAATGCTGGTATTAAAGGTGTGTGCCACCACACCTGACTACATTTTCCTTTCTCTGTTACACATAGTGAGAGCAATATTGCCAATCTTCATGCCATTACCTGGCAACTTAGAAATGTCTAAGAGAACTGAGGAGATTGATTTTGACAAGAAAAGCTTCAGGAAAGGGAATTACATCTATTACTTCTATGTTGGTGTGACCAAAATATTTGACAGAAATAGCATGAGGGAGGACAGGTTTATTTGGGCTCATAGCTTCATAGAGATTCCAGTCCATCATGGTGGGGAAGGTACTGTAAGGGGAGTGGTTCAGTCCATGTCATGGAGTTTGCACTGATGGTTGTTCACATGGTAGTAGTAGGAAGCTTTTAAGAAATTGTAAGGAATTCTGGAGAGTGGAAGAACACTGTGAATGGTCTATTCTTGAGAGAATGAATTTCTGTGGAACTTGCAAGATGATCTGTTAAAGGGGACTCTCTCACAAAAACAAAGTGCTTACATTCCTTGTAAGGCCCCTTATATGCCCAATAATCCACACTACTGCATATTTTAGGATCATGGATTGTAAACTTATACTATTTATAGATTGGCTTTACTTGCATGTAATTTTATCATGGTTTTCAAGTATGTGACTTGTACATTCTGACCCTGTACAATTCCTGAGCTTTACTTGAACTCAGAGAGTCTGCCCTGGAAAACATATTTCAAATAGTTTTCATTTCAAACATTTAAATTGTTCCTACATCTAAGATTGAGAACCAGGAAAAACAAATCTGATTTCTAAGAACTTTTTCTCACTAAACTGCCGACTATCCTCTGAAATATAATTTTTCAAAAGATGATACAAATTAGGCTGTATCAGACCACCTGGGTGTATTCACACTGGTGATGATCTTTGATGAAGCATTTTCACTCATAAGATAGCTCAAGCTATCCCTTTTGATCAAAATTGTTCATAATGGACTGGGAGATGGCTTAGCAGTTAAGGCTCTTGCCTGTGGAGCCTAAGGACCTAGATTCGATCCCCCAGAACCCACAAAACCCAGATGCAGAAGGTGACACATGCATCTAGAGTTCATTTGCAATAGCTAGTGGCCCACTCTCTCTCTCCATCTGCCTCTCTCTCTCTTTCAAATAAATAAAGAAAATATTTTTAATTTCCATAATGATATGTAGAAGGTTATTTTGTTGTTATAGAAAGAATGTTCTAATAAATCCTTTATGTTTTGTTGCAATAGGGTAAAATCTTATAATACACAGTTAATGAAATTTTGGTTAAATTCATTTGGTTTAATGCTCTTATTGCCATAAAAGGGTTAACACTGACAGCAGTCGTTTTTGTTGTTTTATTACATATATTCCATCATATAAAATATGCAAATCATGCAGCCCACCAAGCACTGAAAATGTGATTAACCCACAATGCTCTGGGTGTGCTAGATTAATTGCTGCACTGTCAGCAAGAATTGAAAAGAAGCAGATTTTGTCGGTGGGATTTTGGCTGTCATATGCCGCATTCCCCAAGAGTGAGCCCTTCCCCACAGACCGGTGAGGACCAGAGGATGGATCAGGAGGTTTCTACATTCCTCCTTGCCTCCTAACTAGGAAATTTACTGTTTGACACACAGAAAAAGAAGCAGAAGGTGATTTATTCCCATAGGATGGAAGGCATCATTATGTACTTTCCTGTTCGTTGTCCATCTTTTTAAAATTTATTCTGAGAAACCCTTCTTCAGTTATGGAATATTGATTAACTGCTGTGGGGCCAGCTTGTGTGATTTGAATAGAAAGATGAATCTAGGACTGACGGCAGGAGCCTGAGCCGAAGTTAACAAGAAAAATCCAACAAACCACACATATCACCTACTTACTAACAAAAGTTCTTGATGTGCTTTCCTAACTTTACTCCATATGCAAAGTCTTTTCTTATCAAAATTAGCTTAATGCATATTTTATTTTATTTTTTTAAGTATTTCTTTTTTTTTTAATTTAATTTATTAGTTTTCATTTCAGTGAATACAGGCAGTTTGGTACCATTATTTAGGCTCATCTGTGATCTACCCCCTCCCATTAGACCCTCCTTGTTAATGAAAATGGGTCGTGCATTGTGGAGTTAGCCCCCAGGTATTAGTATGATAAATGTCTCTGCAAATCATGAGCCAACATGTAACTTTGACATTCTTTCCGCCCCCTCTTCCGCAAGATTTCCCTGAGCCATGTTGGGTTCATTTTTGGTCTGCTTCAGTGCTGAGGTGTTGGGGACCTCTGAGGCTTTGGATCTCTGATTTGGTAGGAGTTGATTTTTCTCTGCATTGATCTCCTTCCCCTTTGTGCTGGTATCCGGTTCACAGGAAAACATCACCCTTGCTTATTTCTCCAGTTGTCCTTAGTTTCAGTTGGGCCCCTTTTGAGGTATGTTGGGGCAGCTCTCTTCTTAGGATCTGCATCTATCTGGAAAAGAGAAGCAGATTCTCCAACGGAGAGTAAGTAAGCACCCGGAAAATTGAGATAACACTTACTTTTTTGATAGACAGTTTGATAGGTGTAGGCCCTCTTATACCCCGTGATTGATGGTAGCTTGATATTGTAGAGTGGGCTTGTGTTTGGGTATGGTTCTGACTTGTTTCCCAGCTCCAGCTAAGGGTCTAGTACCACTGAGTGGATCAGTTAGCCAAATCAAGAGCAATTGATTCCTCACCATGGCTGTGTACCACTATTGCACTTGTGTGGGCATCACATCCGGTTATTTGTTGCTAATTAGGTTAAACAATGTGTTGCTTGGACAGATCTTGGTCATTTCCCCCAGTCGCCTATGTAGCGCATTCTGGCACTAGACACGCTGACTGTCTGGGGACTGACTCTCTCCTGGCTTCCAGCCATGTCATTCCATTTTACGCGTCAGCTGTGTATGGAGTCTTCAGCAATAGGGTCTTATCACTGGCCTTTGGTGGGTCATCAAGTACTCTGACAGAAGTCTGTCATTGTTTTGGGAAACCTTGTAGGTTTCTCTGATCAAAAGCTCATTGTGGATGGTAGGCCCAAGCTGGAAGTGGGGGTTACAGGTCAGTGTCCACTAAGAAATTGAGGAAAAAGATAACTAATATACAAGAGTTAGAGAAGAGAGAGATAGAGGGCAGAGGGGGAGAGGGAGGGAGGGAAGATGTAGGAGATTTAGGTTAGTCTTGATCCTACTCTCTCCAGTGTCTTGTGGTTCAGGTGTTTCCTGTAAGGGTCTAGTGAAGGTTCAGCCATTTGGTCTGTCTTTTAGGAAGTAGAATTTTATGGTACCATTGCCGTTTGGGTCCGGATTACTCTTTTCCACCCTTTGATTCCCTCCCAGCCCTCCCATCCATCTTATTGTCTAGTCCATGAGGTGCTTGCTGGGTATGTAAGGCATCTTGGGCAGATTCAGTTTAGGTGTTGCAGATGAATGAGACTATGTGTCGATTTTTTTTCTGTGATTGGGTAAGTTCGCTGAAAATGATCTGTTCCAGGTTCAACCATTTTTCCTCAAATTTCTTTATGTCGTTTTTTCTTACTGCTGTATAGAATTCCATTGTGTAGATATACCACATCTTTGTGATCCATTCTTCTAATGATGGACATCTGGGTTGATTCCAGCTTTTAGCTATTACGAATTGAGCTGCTACAAACATGGTTGAGCAAATCTCTCTGGCCTGTGGTTTGAAGGTTTTAGGGTACATGCCCAGTATTGGTATAACTGGGTCTGTTGGTATTTCTATAGTCAGCTTTTTCAGGAGTCTCCATATTGCTTTCCAAAGTGGTTGTACCATCCTGCATTCCCACCAACAGTGAATGAGTGTCCCTGCTTCTCCACATCCTCGCCAGCATTTATTTTCATTTGACCTTTTGATGTTGGCCATCCTTATTGGGGTAAGGTGGAATCTCATAGTTGTTTTAATTTGCATTTCTCTGATGATTAGGGATGATGAACATTTTCTTAGGTGTGTGTTTGCCATTTGTATCTCTTCCTCTGTGAATTGCCTGTTTAACTCTGTGCCCATTTTGTGAGTGGGGTATTTGTCTTCTTATTGTTTAGACTTTTGAGTTCTTTGTAAATTCTAGAGATAAGGCCTCTATCAGTTGGATAACACGCAAATATTTTCTCCCATTCTGTGAGTATTCTATTGGCTTTGCTTATTATATGCTTGTCTGTAAAGAAACTCTTCAGCTTCATATGATCCCAATGGTTGAGTGACTGTTTAAGACTTGAGCCACTGGGGTTTTATTCAGGAAGTCTTTCTCCATTCCTATATCATGGAAAGTACTACCTAAATTTTCTTCCAGTAGTTTTCGAGTTTCTGGTCTTATGTTGAGGTCTTTGATCCATTTGGATTTGAGTGTTGTGCATGGTGAAATGTGTGGATCAAGTTTTAGTTTCCTGCATGTGGTTATCCAGTTTGTCCAGCAACATTTGTTGAAGATGCTATCTTTTTTCCAGTCTATATTGTTTGGGCCTTTGTCGAATATCAAGTAGCTATAGTTGCTTGGCCCAAAATCCGGGTCCTCAAGTCTATTCCATTGGTCTATATTCCTGTTTTTATGCCAGTACCATGCTGTTTTTATTACTATGGCTTTGTAGTATAACTTTATATCGGGTATGGAGATGCCACCAAAGGTATTTCTTTTGCTGAGATTATGTTTGGATATGCGAGGCCTTCTGCCTTTCCATATGAAATTTGAGATCATTTTTTCTATGTCTGTGAAGAACACTGTAGGGATTTTAATTGGAATTGCGTTAAATCTATATATTGCCTTTGGTAGGATTGTCATCTTCACTATGTTAATTCTGCCTATCCAGGAGCATGGGACGTCTTTCCATCGTTTCAAGTCCTCCTCAATTTCTTTTTTGAGAGTTTTTATATTTTCGTTGTATAGATCTTTTACTTCCTTGGTTAACGTTATTCCAAGATATTTTATTTTTTTTGTTGCTATTGAAAATGGGACTATGTCCTTTATTTCTTTTTCTGTGTCTTTGTCATTTGCATACAGAAATGCTTCCGATTTTTGTTCATTGATTTTGTATCCTGCTACTTTGCTATAGGAGTTAATCACCTTCAGGAGTTTTGGGATGGAGTCTCTCGGGTCTCTTACATATACAATCATGTCATCGGCGAATAGCACTAACTTAACTTCTTCCTTTCCAAATTGTATCCCTTTTATTTCCTTCTCCTGCCTTATTGCTTGGGCTAGGACTTCCAGAACTATATTGAAAAGCAGAGGTGAGAGAGGACATCCCTGTCTTGTTCCTGATCTCAATGGGAATTCCTCCAGTCTCTCTCCATTAAGTATTATTTGGGCCTTTGGAGCTTTGTATATTGCCTTTATTATATTAAGATGTGAACCAGCCATGCCGATTCTCTCCAGTGTTTTGATAATGAAGTGATGTTGTATCTTGTCAAAGGCCTTTTCTGCATCTATCGAAATGATCATGTGATTTTTATGTTTAAGCTTGTTTATGTGGTGTATTACATTGACAGATTTTCGTATGTTGAACCACCCTTGTGTTCCTGGGATAAATCCCACTTGGTCAAGGTGGATAATGGTTTTGATGTGTTGTTGGATTCGGTTTGCGAGAATTTTGTTGAGGATCTTTGCGTCTATGTTCATTAGGGAAATAGGTCGATAGTTTTCTTTTCTTGTGGCATCTCTGCCTGGTTTTGGGATTAGGGTGATACTAGCTTCATAGAAGGAGTTGGGTAGTTTTCCCTGTTCTTCAATTGTGTGGCACAGTTTTAGGAAGATTGGTTTGGGTTCTTCCATGAAGGTTTGATAAAATTCGGCTGGGAATCCATCTGGTCCTGGACTCTTCTTTTTTGGGAGGTTTTTTATTACTTTTTCAATCTCCATGAGCGTGATGCGTTTATTGAGGTGGTTGATCTGCTTTGTGTTTAGCTTTGGTAGATGATATGCATCCAGGAATTTATCCATCTCCTCCATATTTTCCAGTTTTGTGGAGTAGAGGTTTTTGAAATAAGTCCTGATGATTCTGCCGATTTCACTGATGTCTGTTGTGATCTCTCCTTTTTCATTTTGAATTTTGTTAATTTGGAGTCTCTCTTTTTTTTTGCTTGATCAAATTGGCCAGAGGTTTGTCAATCTTGTTTATTTTTTCAAAGAACCAGCTCTTTGTTTTGTCAATTGCCTTAATTGTTTCCTTGGTTTCCAATTCATTAATTTCTGCTCTGATTTTAATTATTTCTTTCCTTCTGGAGCTCTTTGGGTTGGATTTTTCTTGTTTTTCCAATGCCTTTAGGTGGATGGTTAGGTTATTGATTTGGGATCTTTCTGTCTTTTTTATGAAGGCATTGAGTGCTATGAGTTTTCCCCTGAGGACTGCCTTCATTGTGTCCCACAAGTTTTGGTATGATGTGTTCTCATTGTCATTCAATTCCAGGAATTTTGCAATTTCATTTTTTATTTCATCCCCTATCCATTTATTGTTTAAGAGTGTGCTATTCAGTTTCCAGTTGCCATTGGGGCTTTTGTTGGTTTTTTTGTTGTTGATTTCTAGGACTATAGCATTATGATCTGATATCATGCAGGGAATTATGTCGATTTTCCTAAATATGTGGAGGCTATCTTTGTGACTCAGTATATGGTCTATTTTAGAGAATGTTCCATGGGCTGCTGAGAAGAATGTGTAGTCTGTGGATTTGGGATGGAAAGTTCTGTAGATGTCTGTTAGGTCTAAGTGCTCTATGGTTTTGTTGAGCTCTCTTACTTCCCTGTTGAGCTTCTGTTTGGATGATCTGTCTATTACTGATAATGGTGTGTTAAAGTCCCCAGCTATGATGGTGTTGGTGGTTATTTCTGTTTTATTGTCAAGTAGGTTTTGTTTTATGAACTGCGGTGCCGCTGTGTTTGGTGCACACAGATTTATGATTGTAATATCCTCTTGATGGATTGTTCCCTTTACAAGTAAGAAGTAGCCTTCTTTGTCTTTTTTGATTGTTTTTGGTTTGAAGTCAACTTTATCTGATATTAATATAGCTACACCTGCTTGTTTCTTATTCCCATTTGCTTGGAATATTGTTTTCCACCCTTTCACCCTGAGGAGGTTTCTGTCTTTAGTGGTAAGGTGGGTTTCTTGAAGGCAGCAGATTGAGGGGTCTAATTTTTTGATCCACCCTGTTAGCCTGTGTCTCTTGATGGGTGAATTAAGGCCATTAATGTTTAGGGTGATGACTGTGAGATTTGATTTGATCCCTGTCATGTTGTGGTGGTAGAGGTGTGTTGGCATTTTCATGGAATTTAATTTTTTTTTTTTTTTCTATCTACTCTGGGTTTGGTTGCTGTGATCTTCTTCTTGTAGGCATTTGTGTTTGGTTATTTGTTTCTTCTCTGTGGAGAATTTCCTGGAGTACTTTCTGTAGGTTTGGTTTTGTGTTCATATAATTGTAAAGCTGAGTTTTATCATGGAAAGTTTTCCTTTCACCATCTATTATAAGGGAGACTTTTGCAGGGTAGAGTAGTTTGGGTTGAAAGCCATAGTTTCTTAGAGTTTGGAGAGTTTCATTCCAGGCCCTTCTAGCTTTCAGGGTTTCCATTGAGAAGTCTGAAGTAATTCTGATGGGGTTTCCTTTGAAAGTGGTGTGCTGTTTTTCCCTAGCTGCTTTTAGGATTTTTTCCTTGGTGTCAATGTTTAGAGTCTTAATGATAATATGCCTTGGGGAGTTTCTCCTTTGGTCTAGTCGGTTAGGAGTTCTGTTTGCTTCTTGAATCTTGATGGGCCTTTCTTTTAAGAGACGGGGAAATTTTCTTCAATTATTGTGTTAAATAAGTTCTCCATGCCTTTGGTCTGAAATTCTTCTCCTTCTGGTATTCCAATGATTCTGATATTAGGACGTTTAAGTGTATCCCACAATTCTCTCATGTTCTGTTCACAGGAACTTTTGAACTTACTGAAATTTTTGGACTCTCGAACTGTTTCTTCCATCCTGTCTTCCAGATCAGAATTTCTATCTTCCACTTCGCTGACTCTATTCTTGAGAGCCTCTAGTGAGTTTTGGACTTGTTCAATTAAGTTTGCATTTTCTACTACTTTCCTATGTATCACTTCCATCGCTTTGTCCAGCTCCCTTTTTGTCTCATTTTCTGATTTTCTTGCTGATTCTTGGAAATCATCCTTGCATTTCTCTATGTTTTCATTTAGTGTGGCCAGCTGATTTTTAAGGTCCTCTTTTTTTTTCACTCTCCCTCAACTCTCTTAGCTCTCTTTGAATTCCTTCCAGTGTCTTATCATATTGCTCTAGCTTAGTGATGGTAGCATCCATACGATTATCTATCCTTTGTAGCTTTCCTGTCAGTTCTAGCAGTAGTTTGTTCAGGGTTGCATTGTTCATTGCTTCCACTTGATGTTCTGATCCTAAACACTCTTCTATGTTTTGGTTAGTTGTGATCCTTGTTGGACTGGGTGATCTGTCTGGATTTTCTTCCATTTTATTTTTCGTGTTATTTCTTTTGCGCTGTGGTCTACCCATGTCAGTGTATGGGCAGGTAGGTGGGTGGAGCAGCCTGGGATCTAGCTTAATGCGAATCCAAGGCAGCCTGGGGCAGTTGTAAGCAGCCTGGGTTTTTGCTCAGTCTTGCTAAAGCCGCCTACCTATAGCCTGGCAGGGGCACCAAAGTTGCCTGAATTCTCACCCAGTAATGCACCTAAGCTGCCTGCCTTTGAGCTTGAAAGGGGACTGAGGTAGCAAGCCCTGAAGGTGCCTAGATTCTGGCTGGGTACACTGGGGGCTGTAAACAGTCTGTGCTCTTCTGCCTCAGGGGAGTGGGGGCTGGGTGGCAATGTACAGGTAGGGGATGGCAGCTGCTCTGGCGCTAGTGACTCAGTGTGGTCTTATGTGGCTCTTGCTGTGGGGTGGGCCTGCTGCACGTGCAATTGTAGTGGAGAGGCAGATGATGTGGGTACGGAATCAGGACAAAGCAGAAGCTGACTGGCGACAAGTAATGTGAGCACAGCAGCAGGGGATCTGGCAGCCACCTATTCACGACAGGGGTGGCCCCCACAGGCCTTTTTTTTCCCCTTGTTGTTTGTAGTGCAGCTAGGCAGTCGCCATCTTGACCGGAAGTCGCATATTTTATTTTTATAGATATTCAATTACCAACATATTTTATACTTATATATTTCATTTTATAGTCACATGTATTTTATATTTGAATTATTAACGTGCCACTTCTATACCCTTTGAATCTAATATTGTATTTCTCATATATTCAAATAGGTGATAATTTTTTTTCAGTGAAAGTAAAGGTCTCAAATTCAAGTGCTACTAAACAGATATGCAAAATTCTAAGACACATGTTACTTACTCATGTTGACTAAATTTTATTTGATAAAAGTCTTATTATTTTGCATGTCATAAGTAATAAGTTTACTTTGGTATGAATTATATGATTAGCATTTTACTTAAGAATTATTTGGACATCTGCCTACTGGGGAAGAAAGGTGACTTCACAGAGGTTGAGTGGCGTGTAGACAGGCTCACAGAGAGCAGCTGAGCTCAAATTTGAACACTAGTCCAGCCTGAGGTTCAACATTATTCTTCCTTACATCATGCTGTCTGCAGATGAGAATGATTTTGCTGAAGTATAAACATATATATGAACATATAGTTTCCTAGTATCACAAAACCATGCAATCATCCTAAATGTACAAATAAAATTGAAATAGATTCAAACAAGTCATCTTTATTCTCTGTGTAGAAGAGAAAAATGTCCATTGTCCTCTCAGCACAGAGGCCTGATGCTCCTGACCTTTCAAAATGTTTTCCTGTCAATCTCATCTCCTAGAGAGCCATTTTCTGCATGGAATGCAAGAAAATCTTTCAAAGAATAGACTAGAGAATAGGGCGCCTACCTCCAACATTCTGGAGTTCCCCAGTGAAAGAAGAATGATATTCACATATTTTAGAAGACTGGAAGGTGTCAGGGGCCTGTGAAACTAGCTTGCGTTCTTGCCTTACCTGGTACTGTTCTCTCTGACACTTGCTGTGCTTTCCCACCTCTCCACACTCAGAACTGACCTCACTGTGATGTACTGGTTCCTCCAGAGAGAAACTTCCCTAGAGCTCTGTGTCATCATCAAGTTTCAAGTTTAGTGCCACTTCTCAGAAAGACTCCTTTGTCCTCCTTGCTTCTTCTTTTTCTTAACTAACTGACCTTAGAGTGTTGATCACTCCTGCAATTTTCTGTATGCTGGGGTTTTCCTTCTATTGACTCAGTAAGATGCAAATAAGCACGAGACTATCCAGGAAATCAGCAGCTCTCTAAATGACAAGTGTCTTTCCAGTATCCAGCAGACAGTAGGTGCTAAATACAAAATATTGTGTAGAATGACTGAATATATACAGAGTAGAAAATCCCTCTAGGAGTCTGCAATGTAGAGGGGGCATTATCAAAATGCAGAGATGTTGGTCAGGTGAGGCTTTATGAGCCCTTGAAAGCTAAGAAAAAGACACCCTGTGCTCTGATTTTTAGCCAAGATTTTCTATTCAGCCACCCCTTGTGTTCTTCATTTGTGAATTAGTTAGGTAACATCTGTTAAAATTTCGTAGTTCCAAAACAGTATTTTCTTCTAATTGCTGAACTTGTTACAGTTGAACAGCCTTTGTAGGACCTTGTCTACTCAAAATAATTACGGTAGCTTGAAAAATTCTCAAGAACTTAACAAGAGTAAATCTATATAAAAGCCATAACAATCTTTAAAATATTGGAAAATAAAATAGACATTCTTTTAACAAGTAGTAAGACATGAAAAGTCTGAAAGATACATTAGAAATCTAAAATGATAGTTTAAAAAAGCAACCAATGTGCACCAATTTTTGTCTTCCTATATTTGACATAAATTTGATGTGTATGTGAATTTGTTTTGCTTTTATTATTGTTCTTTAGGATTTTATAAATCCATTTAACTTAAATACATAGTTCTTAGTATATTTTCTTGCATTCCTTTACTCTGAAATATTTTTTGAATATCTATTATATGTCAACCTCTATCTGAAAGATGGTGCATAAAAAATACTCAGTGCTTGAAAAGTTCATCAGACAAACATATAGACAAAGTACAGAGTGAAGTGGTCACTGACACAACCTAAACCAATGAGTAGGATCCATATTTTAATCTCATTGACCAAGAACAGCATGAGATCTTGTGCCCTTGTATTCTAGACAATGTGATGCTTGGTTATCCTACAATCCATAGCAATCATTTCAAAATCCTGTCTTTTTTTTTAATGTTTGTTTTATTTATGGTATTTTATTACTTGTACCTATGTCTGTTTGTTTTTACACAGACAATTACATATCATGAGGACATCTTATCTCTTTCTATTGGCTGTATCTATTTTGCTCTATAGTGCATTGAAGATTATACATAAAAATCTATATTAATACTTATATTAATATATTCATAGGTTATAGTAGTATAATAGAATTATATATAATTTCATATATTTGCATGTATAAATATAAATATATGTAAATAAATATATTATATATAATTATATTATATAAAATATAATTATATTAATAGATTAATAGATATTAATATATGTTAATATTTATATACATATTTTAAACTTTTGTGACAAATTAACATCCACTGACCTCCTTCCTGCCTTCCAACTTAGTCCCTCTTCTATGTTGATGTTTTTAAATTATTTTTTTACTCCTTTTCCACTATCCATGATGGCTTGTAGATGGGTCCAAGAGTCATAAAAGATTACAGAAAAGGGGAAGGGGACAGAAAGAATATAAAAGCCAAGGGACATAATATGGCTATTACATTTCATGTCCTCACAGCTACTGTCATTACATGTATAAGACCTGAACAGTGGACCCAACAAAATCCTATCATGTTTTATCTTTCTTATATCATTGTGGGCTGGTCTCTTATTTTCCTTTCATAATATTTACATTACACATGGAATTAATACACTGACTTGTACTTTCAATTTCTGTTCATGCTTTATATTTATTCTCCATCTAATTCTGAACACCAACAAAAAAAATATTTTGCCCTGTAATCAGAAGAGGGCTGTGTATATATCATTTGCTTTATCACAGTAACTGATTCAAAGTGTTAAACAGAGAATACCTGAGAATGCCTAAGGTTAGGTCTAATTTATAGCATATTTTGTTCAAGTAAAACACAGTTAAAGCTACTATCAATCCAAATTTGTGCATGTTATCCACATCAGTGATTCTCAGATTATGTTTCTTTGACACACATAAATAACATCATGGAATTATCTAGAAGCCAAGCCCAAGCACAAGGAATCAAAAACCCCTGAGGGTGAGCTCAACAAGCAGCTAATCTTCATTCTTAATAAACATTAAAGCCATTTACCTCTACTAATAAGAATAAGAAGTAATTCTTTAAGAATATATGTAGTATAATAAAATATGTAATTTCAAATTGTGGGCTTATGTTTGGGTACTTATTTAATGACATGGGCCCATACCTCCTAAAGAAGTAACCACAAATTCCCAACCTCTCTGTGCCTTATTTGATATGTATCTGAAACAGGAAGTTCCTACTTGAAACAAATTGCAATTGTGCTAAAATAGAATTTGCCTTGTTTCCAAACTTACTTACTATAGGGTTCATTACCAATTTCTACCTATAATAATAGTGTTTGGTTTACAAAAGAAAAACTTCAGGCTTTATTTTCTTATAATTTTTGCTGAATTTCACTTTTCAACTTTGAATAAATGAGAAGGATAAGAGCAGTGAATGTGTACTGAATGTCCACTTTGTGGCATAAGTACATAATTTAATAATACCCTACTACACATCTGGGGATTAATTTTATAAGAAAATGATGTTTTTTCAAATGCATGAAAATGCATTAAAAAGCCTAAAATTTATATAGTTGCATGGTTTAAAATGACTGTGCAGAAAATTAACTAACAAAGACTAAGTATAGAAATATTTAAAGAGTAGCATTGCCAATGTATGCTATGGAGATTCATGAATGGAAGCTGTTTCGTTGTTGTGAACGGGGAAAATGCTATTTGATCAGTGGTTAAGACTGGACAGAGGATGGTTAATTTTTTTTTGTCAATTTGGCTCAGCTAAAGTATACCCAGATATATAATCACACCTTATTCTCTCTCTCTCTCTCTCTCTCTCTCTCTCTCTCTCTCTCTCTCTCTCTCTCTCTCTTTCTCTCTCTCTCTCTCTTTCTCTCTCTCTCTCTCCATATATATATATATATATTTTGTTTGTTTGTTTTTGTTTTTTGAGGTAGGGTCTCACTCTAGCTCAGACTGACCTGGAATTAGCTATGTAGTTTCAGGGTGGCCTTGAACTCATGGCAATCCTCCTACCTCTGCCTCCAAGTGCTGGGATTAATGGTGTGTGCCACCACACCCGGCCTTATTCTATATATTTTGCTGATATTGGTTTTGGTAGCCATTGACATGGAATTGTAGACTGCATAAAAAAGATTGATTTCTGTAATATAGGAGGCCTTTATCCAAGCATTTAATGCCCTGGAGACAGCAAAAATGGACTTTGCCTGTTGGTGTCTAAAATAAAGCATCAGATCTGCCTGTCCCCACAACAACCTGCTGTTTTTAGACATGAATCAAGAGATGGACTACAGATTTCATATTTACCAATCTCTACAATTCCATGTGAGCCAATTCCTTGTAAGTCTCATTGTATGTTCTTGTTACATTCTTTTCTTTTCTTTTCTTTTCTTTTCTTTTTTTTAATTAGTGTTCTATTCAGCAAATACAGAATACAGGCAGTATGGTACCATTATTAGGCTCATCCTTGACCTACCCCCTCCCTATTGGCCCCTTCTTGTTGAGGTATGTGGGTCATGTATTGTGGAGTTAGCCCACAGTTATTGGTACAATAAATGTCTTTGCATATCCTGACCCAACATGTAGCTCTGACATTCTTTCCGCCCCCCTCTTCTGCAAAATTTCTCTGAGCCATGTTGGGTTCTTTTTTGGTCTGCTTTCTGAATGTGAACAAATGTTGGTTCAGCCCAGATACAGCACAAACAGCAGACCAAAGGAAAGATTTCAGCAAAGCTCAATTTGGTGAACCAATGACTTTGTGGCATTATTTATAAAACTATGAGTGGGGAGCTACTTACAAGAGCGTGGATGACTCAAAAGCAGTTAGTTGCATTACTAAAAAGCTTACTTCAGCATCGGTGACACTCATGACATTCCTCTTGGCACATAAAACCTTCCTATTTAACTATATATTATTTTGTATCAAATACATCCCAAAGTTTTTGCTAATTGTCCCACTCTTTCTTCCTCAGAACCAAACATTTTTCTCCCTCCCTGTCTCTGAGGCAACCAGCAAGCCTTTGACTCCTCTCTGTCTCTTGTTCTATTTCCCTTCCATTACCTTCGATTCTCATCTCTATCAGTCAATATTGCCTTTTAATCAACCTTTGAAGTATACCCAGGAGTTCAGTGTCTGTGCCACTTCTCTGCTACCAGCTAACTGGTGTTACTGTCACCCTTTGCTTATTTCTTTAGTCTCCTAAGTGGCCTCTGGGCTTCCATGATTACCTTTCCGTGTGTTCTCAGGTTAGCTGTATGTGATATATAATTTAAATATGCCTCACTTTGCATTATCATTTTGCTCAAAGCAACCTGTAATTTTCATCACTCATAAATAAAAGGCTTGATGGAATAGAAAGTTCTGTAAGGTCTGACGCCGCCCTTTGGGTTCTCTTTGTCACATTTATTCAGAGATGTCTATAACATATTTCTCCTGTTGAGTGACTGAAAGCTCAGTAAAATGTAAGCTCAGTGAAGACAGAATTTTATGTTTGTTTGTATTTACTGCTGTCATATAGCATTTGTAATAATATTAGACAAGGAAGTGTGTATACAATATATATTTGTTGAAAGAATAAATGAGCAGAATATTCAGAATCTGAAGTAAAACTTATCATTTAAGATTAAATATAAAATATAAATTTCAGGGATATAACAAAATGCACATAAAGTTTATAGGACCACCTTTTATCATTATTATTATTATTAAAAACATATTTTGCATGGATACATCATGTGTTGGTACCCTCTTTACCCTTGACCCTGCCCCCATTCCACTGGGGACCCTCTTCAATGGGGTTGTAGGTATCTCTATGATGATGTAGTTATGAATTATGAGAGTAGTACTGAGTTATCTGGGGGGAGACAGAATGCCTCTGGGCATGATGTCTCAACCTGTGGCTCTTGCAATCTTTCTGCCCCCTCTTTCACAAAATTCCCTGAGTCATGTTGGGTGAATTTTAAGTCTGCTTCAGTGATGAGTAACCTCTGTATCTGTGCTTTGTAGGTATTGAGTATCCTCATGGTCTGTCTCCTTTATGCTGTCACTGATTATCAGCTTCAGCATGAAAGCAGCACTCTTGCTCATCTACCAGTCCCTCTGTGGTTTCAGCTTTGACTTGGCTGAAGGGAGAGGGGTAGTTTATCTCCTCTTGTCTTGCTACCTTCTGAAAAAGAACAAAGTCTCCAATGGAGAGTGGAGTCAGTATACTTTAAATGGGATAAGCATGATTAATTTAGGGAGAATTTGATGTATGTAACCCCTTATGTAGCCAAAGACTAATGAGAGCTTGACACTAGAGAGCATAATCTTTGTCTCCATGGATTCTGAGCTGCTCCCAATTGTAGATATGAATTCCTTTACATGGAGCCAATCTCTCAGCCAATCATAAAGCTATTGGTTACCCACCAAGGTTGTATGCCACTATTGCACTGGTATGTACGTGTTGTTACGGTGTTTGCTTCTGAATAGCTTAGACCTCTGGGTGCTCAGACCATTGTTGACCACTTTACCCCAGTAGCTCATGTAGTGCTTTCCAGCACTAGGCGAGATAACTGCCTGGGGACTGGCTTTCTTCTGGATTCCATCCAGGTCTCTCCATGCTCTGTGTTGGCAGCATATGGTGTCTTCAGCAATAGGGTCTTAACTTTTGCCTCAGGCAGCTAATAAAGTGCTATGACAGAAACCTGTTTTGATTCAGTGACCTCATAGGTCTTTCCAATGAATAGCTCAATATGGGTAGCAACCAATTTCTGTTATTGGAGGTTATAGTAGGGCCACCTTTCTTAATCTTTTAAGGAGGAATGTAAAGCTTAGATGGAATCCAAAGTTACAGAACAAAAACTTACTTTTGTCAAATTTATATGAAATACCAAAGCTTCTTCCCTTTCTATAATGTCAGCTTAGAACCTGAAATTTGAGCTTTATCTCATCTTCATTTTAAGTAGGACTTTTAGAAGATAAACCTAACCTAATACAATCACAAATAAATCTTGTAGATTTAAGCAACTAAGTTTTAAACAGCTACTATGCCTCATTCTTCTTATATTTATCTTCATTTCTGGTGTCTAGTCCTCCAATGTAACTTTAAATAGGTTCTTAATAACTCATGAATGCATATTGCATATGCCCAAACATAAAACCCACCTAAAATCTTTCTTAAAAATCTAATTTTCTCTAACTTGTTAGCAGCTTAGCAACATGTGAAATGAGCATTGTTTGGGGCTTATTTTCTGCCTAAGTATGCACTGGGTTGTCATAATACAGCTAAGTGGGACAAAAAGAGAGCATAATGTTACATACACAATGACCTTGGGATTCTTTCTATCTCTCTGAACATAACTTAGAATTGAAAGATTAGCCATATATAATCACTCTGTTTGTGGGAAGATCAGATAGTATGAAATAGTAAAACTGTCAGTGTTTTCTATTTGAACTACAGGGGAAGGGATTTATAAAGTTTTATAAAAAAGCTCCCAAAATCACTAAAAAAAAGAATATAATTTTCCTGGCTTCATACAGTCAATCCCTTTTGAACAGACAATCCATCCATCTTAATTGTGCAGAGGGGAGGGGCATTCTAAAAGTGGGGATAAACTTTTGGGGGGATAGGATGTTGTATTCATATCTAAGTCTGTCATATTATTCATATTACCTACTAAAAGGCTTAAACAGGAATTAAGTTTATTTTCTGACAATGGTATTGTCTCAAATTATGAGATTTTATTGTTTCTACTATTACATTTTGCGAATTCCAGAATTTTTTAGTATGATTTTAGACATTTTAGCAATATTTTTGTGGGATACCAATGGCAACATTGGTCTTATTGATACTTTTATCTTTATAATGAATACATGTATGCATTTATATGGAGATCATTTTTTGTTGTTGTTTTTACAAGGCAGGGTCTCACTTTAGTGCAGGCTGACCTGGAATTCACTGTGTATTCCTAGGGTGGCCTCAAACTCACAACAATCTTCCTACCTCTACCTCCCGAGTGCTGAGATTAAAGACATGCACCACCACACCTGGCTGATATATTTACTTTAATATAAAATTTCCTGAAATTAGAAACTGTCACTTTCAAAGACAGTCTACCCTTAGGGTAGATATTATTTGTTTCTTCTTTTCATTTAAAGCTCAATTAACACAGTTTTCAGAATATTTTCTATGAGCAGATAGATTCCCTTTCATAAATATGCATGTATGAAGGTGGAAGCAGGATAAGAAAGTCAGTATATGGTACAGCAAGAATTTGAATTATCCCTTCTCCAAGTTCAGAAAGGCCTGAAGACTCATGACTGATTGCTTAGTCCAAACACTGTGTAAATGACTACTTACATGATGCAGCTTGTTGAGAAGTGACAATTTTGAGCATAATATCTTGTCATATGTAAATGGTGTTTAAGCAATTGCTATCTATCAATAGCTACTTTAAGTTCTAGAATTGTATTCAGAACCTCATATTCCTTTAAGAAGATAGAACATGATGACTATATTAATAATTAAATGATATAATCTCTGGATGTGTTCTTTTGTTGCATTAAATTAAAATAAATAAATAAACTTGAAAAGACTCAAGGTGCAGAGATTCATACCTAGTGGTGGAGACCCAGAAAGATCTCATTTGGAGGCCATAGTTGACTTGACAACCCCTCAGAGAAGAGGAAATTATATTCCTCCTAATGAGCACTGAACCTTGATTTCACGAATGGAAATAGTGAGAAGGAGTTAGATGTGAGAAATAACGTGGAAATTAAGTATACAGTACATGGTGATAACATTTACATTTTCTAAACCCAGCTTGAATAGACAGAAGTTTTCAAAGTGTATCTAGGTGTAAATGAGTACAGATGTGGATAAATGGCTCTGAAGTGAAATTAGAATGTGTGAAATGGAGAGAAATTTGGAAACATCAAGTAAGTGGGGTCAGACAACAATATTAGGAACACATGGATAAAGAAGGGCAACTGGGCAGCAACAGGTCCCTGGAGTGTAGCAATATTGAAGTATCAGCTAGGAAACGAAAAACAGGAGTATGTGAACTTCAGGCAGTCTCTGGAGCTGCCTCATCAAGATCCACAGCATGGAGATTTCAAAGATCTAGCATGGTTTCAATCATCACTATGGTAGCCCCTCCTTTCTTACATTATTAAGGGTTGACAATGGAGATATAGGTGAGAAGGAATGAAAAAAAAATCTCTGTATACCCATCTTACATTTTTTTGTATACTAATTACGTTTTCAAGAATAGAGAACAAACCCACAAATTAAATACCAGGCTAGAAAGATGGCTTAGCGGTTAAGGTGCTTGCCTGCGAAGCCTAAGGACCCATGGTTGCCTCTCGAGGTCCCAAGTAAGCCAGATGCACAAAAGGTGATGCAAATTCAATATCACACATGCCCACTAGGTAGCACAAGTGTCTGGGGTTTAATTGCATTGGCTGAGTTTCTGGCATGCCAATTCTCTCTCTCTAAAATTTAAAAATAACTAAGTACCATATTTTGATTATGTGTTCTTAGGCACATGGAGTAACTAAAGATCTAGTCTTTCTTCTTATTGAGAGGATCCCAGGCCCCAGTGAATTAAACCAAACTCACTTGATATGGACTCATATTCCTTAAGGTTGAGTAAATTCCTTGTTAGCTAGAAATCTCCATATGTCCGATGTACAGATGTTAATTTCCTATGGTTCATTTGTCTCTCTGTATACATATTTACTGAAAACTGACCAGTTTCAAATAGTTTTCCAAGGACAGAAGACAGGGCCATGAACAAAATCATTAACTCTTTGCAACCACAGCCTTTACTCTAGACTGGATAAAGGAGATAGTATTGTTTCTGGTAATGATACAAATGTAGTGAATAATGTGAGAGAATGAAGGTTGTGGAGATGCCACTATAGACAAGAAGTTCAGGGAAAGCCTTTCTGATGGTGAAATTTAGGAACAGATTATAGTAGACAAAAAAAAAAAAAATCCTAGAAGTTTTCAGGATATGACTCTCCATGAAGGGAGAACAGCTAGGACAGCAGCTCTTAAATGAACCTGATCTCCATGTATCTAAGAAATGAAAGAAAGGCTGGAGTCTAATGAAGGAAAAACACTGTTGAATAAGGAGATAAGTGCAAATGTGTAATTACACTTTTTATTTGACAGGGAAGTCCTAATATGAGTCAGAAAGATTCACTTCCCCATGCCCATTATGTCACAAGATATCCATCTGTATGTATCTGCACAGTTGGAATATTGGGGAAATTATTTAATCTCACTTCACTGTATTATCTTATAAAGTTGTTGTGCAGCCTAAGTAATGCATATAAAACAACTGAATTTAACATAAAGTAAGCCTACAGTCTGAGTACGATATTTACTATAGGCTATATTTCTGAAGAAATATTCGAAGAATATAATCGTTTCAAAAATATGTTATTTATTTATTTGAGAGAAAGAGAGAAAGAATGGGCATGCCAGGGCCTTTAGCCATTGCAAACGAGCTCCAGATGCTTGCGCCACCTTAAGCATCTGGCTTTATGTGGGTACTGGGCAATTGAACCTGATTCCTTAGACCATCTCTCCACCCAAAGAATATAATATTAATACTGTATCTTACGTGTTCAGCCAGCTAATTACATGATGTGTCTATGGGACTGACTTCTCCCCACTTGCTTATATTTATGATCATCTCAGCCATACATTTATTGTATTATTGGTGGTGAAGACAGTTTCTACAAAAAAGAATAATTTAATTTCCTTTATGGAAATAATCAGCAGATTTAATTTCCAGATTTAAAATAATTTCTATTGCCCCTTAATGATGATAAAAATAAATGATATTATTTTGAAACCTACATTTTCTTTTTTCATTATAGCTATGCATTGTATACATATTTGTATGTTCAGTGTTGTTGCATAACTTATGAAAAGTTGTAAACCTTTTACCGAAATTCATCTTCAGACATTTCCTGTGAGATGGAAAAATGCACTGGCCATTTTTCTTGCCAATCTTAGTAAATTTGATATCCTTCAACTACTGCTCACAACAAAATGAGAAGGTCCATTCACTCCAGGTAAATATGACAATGCCCACTGTCGTGGTTTGATTCAGGTATCTCCCATAATCTTAGGTGTTCTGAATGCTAGGTTTCCAGCTGATGGAGATTCCGTAATTAATGCCTCCTGGAGGCAGTGTATTATTGGGGGCTTATGGGTGTTATAGCCAGTTTCCCCATGCCAGTATTTGGCATCCTGTTGCTATTGTCCACTTTGTGTTGGCCAGGGGTTAATGTCCACCTTCTGTTCATGACGTTGTTTTTCCCTACCATCATGAAGCTTCCCCTAAAGTCTGTAAGACAAAACAAATCCTTTTTTCCCCAAATTTAATCTTGTCCAGGAGAATTCTGCCAGCAGTGTAAACCTGTCTGCAACAGTAATGTTGGTACCAAGGAGTGGGATTTCTGCTAGACATCTAACTGTGTGACTTAGGCCTTTTGGAGCTGATTTTCAAGAGGAATATGGAAGAATTTGAAACCTTGGCCTAAGAGATGCCTTGCAATGCTATAAGTATACTTCAATGGACTATTTTGGTCAGAATTGAAAGACCTGAATGCAGGAAGAACTATGTACTGTGAGGTTTTCTTATGAGGGTGAGAAAGAGCTTTGTTTGGACTGGGCTAGAAGCAGTTTGTGTGAGAGGCTTGCTGTTATGTCCCTGTCCTGAGAATTTGTGCAGAGTTACTTTGCATAGAAATGGACTGGTGTGAGCAGAGGGATATGGCACATAAATGAAATCTTTGGGCCCAAATTTCTGCCTGTTCACCTTCAATTGTTTGAGAAATTGCAACAATTAAGATTTGGCCAGCTGACCTACACTGGGGCAAGAGGAAGAATGTACACTCTTTTGGAGGAGCCAGAGTACTCAAGGAATAGCCTGTTATTCAAAGTCTGCTTTATTCCACACTTTGCATTAACAAATTTGCACCTTACCTGGTATTTTACAGTATACAAAAGGCAGGAAAGAGGGGGTCATTGAGTTTGCAATGCTGCCTTGTGTTTGGGAAATGGCCATGGGCAGTGTGAAGCAGGTTTGCTGGATGCCTGCATGGAGACCTGATGGAGCCTTGAGGATGAACCATGGATTGCACTGGAGACCCAGTGGAGATGCTGGTACCACAAGATGGCTGCTAAGGAAAGCTGCCAGCCCCAAATGAAGTTTTCCAGAACTGAGAGTAGCCTAGCTGGAGGGGTAGAATTGGAACTCCAGAGACGTTTTGCTGATTAGCATTATCATACTTGGTGATTTGTCACTGACTAGAATTGTTGGACTTGGAGTTACAGAGTTTTATGTTTGTACCAGTGGTATTAAATCTTGTGTTGGTTGAATATTTCTTTGCTATGCCCAATGCCATCATCTGCAGTGTGAATATTTATTTTGTGCCATTATGAGTCTTAGGGAGATTTTTTTTTTTTTTTTTTTGGTGTTATGGCTCAGTTAAAAGACCTTGGATTATGAGGATGTTTGAACATCATTAGAATTGATAAAAACTATGGGGACTTTTAAAGTTGGACTGAATGCATTGTATTTTACATCGTGGATGGTTATCAGTTTATGGAGGCCAGGGCAGAATGTGGTAGTTTGATTCAGGTGTTCCCCATAAACTTAGTTGTTCTGAATGATAGGTTCCCAGCTGATAGAAATTTGGGGATTAATAACTCCTGGAAGTAGTGTATTGTTAGGGTGGTCTTATGGGTGTTATAACCAGTTCCATCTTGCCAGTGTTTGGCACACTCTCCTGTTGCTATTGTCCACCTTATGTTGGCCAGGGGTTAATGTTCTCCCTTTTCTCATGCCATCATTTTCCCCTGCCATTGTGAGACTACTCCTCAAGTCTGTAAGCCAAAATAAATCTTTTCTTCCCAAAAGATGTTCTAGGTTGGGTGATTTCTGCTGGCAATGCAAACCTGACAACAACACCCACGAAGTCAACCTTCATCAAAATATTGCCTAACATAGTGGTTAAGCGCTTGCCTGTGAAGCCAATGGACCCCGGTTCGAGGCTCGGTTCCCCAGGTCCCACGTTAGCCAGATGCACAAGGGGGCGCTCGCGTCTGGATTTCGTTTGCAGTGGCTGGAAGCCCTGGCGCGCCCATTCTCTCTCTCACTCTCTATCTGCCTCTTTCTCTCTCTGTCACTCTCAAATAATCAAATAAATTTAAAAAAATCTTTAAAAAATATTTTTAAAAAATATTGCCTAAATACAAAGCAAAGTAAATGTAGATGTCTCAATGGCCTGTGAGCCAATTCATCATGAATATAACTTGCTTTATCAAGTGAAGAAAAAAGAACACATCAATGCTGATATTCAACTAAAGGTTTCTAAAAGTGAATTAAAAATAGCTATAGAAAGAAAATCCCAACTGATGCCACTACATACTTTGATCAAGAGTCTTAATGTTGTTTTAAATTCATTGAGAATCATAGCACTCATTGATTATACTTGAAACTGGATTCCACAAAATGTGTAACAACAACTTTTTCCATATCACCTTGATTTGCAGACTTATAGAATGTATGTGTTGAAATAAATGAACTTCTGGAAATCTTCAGTAGCCATATAGAAATATGTTGGACTAGTACAAGCACACATTGTCTCCAGTATGTGAGCCTTGAGCAGCTGAGATTTCCACTCCAGCCTTATCATTCTGCCAGTGATAAGTGAGGTGTGTTACTTAGCTGATCATACAGAGCTATGGAATATCAAAGGCCCAGTGTCCCAGGAGAGAAAAGTGAGGGAACATACTTTCTTGCAGCATGATGAATAAGGTTCTTCCATACCAGCAGCTGCCAAACAGATGAGCTGCACTGAGCAGCGTCAGGGCTCACAATGTGAGCTGGGCCCAGAACTAATCAGGTCTAATTAAGACAGACATGTGATGGTTCTGTAGTGTCGACAAGGTCAGGATTCCTGGAGGTTTAAATGAGGCATGCTATAATTAGGATCTAATTGAAAATCTGAAAGTGATACAAAACCTGTGCCCTCCATAGTCTAAGACAAGTCCTGTTTGGGTAATGGTGTATATCGTATAAAATGATGGATGTTCAATTAGACAGTTTATTTTAAAATTTTTAATCAAGGAGGATAACAGTGAAATATGGTTCAAGAGAGCAGTATTTAATTTTACTTTTATTTATATATATATAATGCAGAATTGTGTCTAAATTTTAGGCTTACATTTTAACCTTATAAATACTACTTACATGACTATGTTCTTATTATTCCATACAGGCAGATAACAAGTTTGAGAAATTTACTTGGCATCTTTTATTAAATCAATTTGATATCTAGAATTGGATGAAATATGTTCATCCAGATTATCTTCTAATAAGTAGGTGAAATATCCATACTTCACAATTCTTATATAGCATTTTTGGTGTATGTGTGTGCTCATATGGATGGGTATGGCCTGTGTATGAAAGTCAGAGTACATACAACTTTGGGTGCAGTTCCTCACCCTCCATCTTACTTAATGCAGGACTCTCATTCACCACACTATCTTCACCAGATTACTTAGCTCACAAGCTAGGCTTGGGGCATTATCTAGTCTCCATCTCTCATGTGCTGTACCTGCACTGGGATTACAGACATTGTCACTCATCTGACTTTTACATGGTGGTTTGGAGATCTGAACCCAAATATTCATGCTTATGTTACAAGCACTTTATCCACTAGGTCATCACCCAATATACCCCCATGTGTTAGTGATAATACTTCTGAACAATAGTTTGAGGATTTTCTGTGTTTTTCAAACTTGGAGCAATATCCCCGTGACAAACTTGAACTGTAGATATTTTTTATAATCATGGAAAATCTTTTTAAAAATTGAGAAAAAATTAAATTAAAATAATAAATAACAATGAAAAAAAAAAGCAACACCAATAAGTTGGGCTGGAAAGATGGTATAATGGTTAAGGCACTTGAGTGTGAAGCCTAAGGACCCTTGTTTGACTCTCCAGATCCCATGTAAGCGAGATGCACAAAGTGATGCAAGCTTGCACAGTCTCAACTGTGCACAAGAGGGCACACACATCTGGAGTTTGATTGCAGTGGCTAAAGGCCCTGACACACCAATTCTCTCTTTCTCTCTCTTTCTCTCCTTTCCCTCTCTCTCTCTCTCTTTCTCTCTCTCTCTCTCTCACTGTCTCATAAAAAGTACAAAAAATGAAAAAAATACCAATAAGTTAAAAAGAAATATCTCCTATTGCTTCCCTCAAGAGTTTAAAAGAATTTTTTTTTTCTAAAATGTCTGGCTAACAGTTTACTATGCGTACTTTTAAATTATTTCTTTAAATGAAGGTTAGTAATAAATTGTGTTGTTTGACAGAAATACTATTAAAAAGTAAGATATCAAATATCTGTGAAGATTTGTTATATTATCATTTATAATTTAATAGATTCAGGGACCAATGTGATACTTGCTTCCTCGCTGTGTTCTGATTATTTTCTCATTCCATGTATCAGAGGCGCTCTCCAACACACAACAGTGTAGACATACCCTCTTCAACCTTTTGTCTGACCCTTTCTTCCTTCTTTTCTTTGTTGTTTTATATTTTTTTATCTATATCTATCTATCCATCCATCATCTATCATCCATCTATCTACCTATCATCTATCTGATATCTATCATCTACTTGAGAGAGAAAGAAAGAGAGAAAATGTGCATGCCAGAGCCTCTTGCCATTTAAAATGCACTCCAGATTTTTGTGCTACTTTGTGTATCTGGCTTTATTTAGGGAATCAAACTCAGGTGGTAGGCTTTGCAAGCAAGTGCCTCTAACCTCTAAACCATCTCCACAGCCCTGCCTTCCTTCATTTCATAGAACTTGTTTTCCACATGACAAATATGTTAATAGTTTATTCATTAAGTATCTGTTTCTCTAGCTGATTAAAGAACAGTTTTTCTCACTTTTATATTTTCATATTAATATGTACAGTATTGGGTATATAAATGCTGCACAGGTGAATTTGTTGAATGTATGAGTAAATAGATAAATAAGTCAACATCTGCCACTTCATGATTTGTCCACAAAATTAAATTTTAGTGTTAGTATATTTTCCATGAAAAACAAATGCATGTTTTCGATACACAAATGATATGTGTACTAGCTCTCATCCCTTACCTAAGTTATTTAGAAGGGAGAGTGATTAGATCAGCTCATTTTCAGGCATATTTTCAGGTTTTCTTTTCCTTAAAAATCATATTCTTTATCTTGTAAACAAAATTTAGAAAATTTTTAACTTTAACCAGGCATGGTGGCTTATACCTTTAATCCCAGCACTAGAGGGGCAGAGGTAGAAAGATCACCATAAGTTCAAGCCCAGCCTGAGACTACACAGTGAATTCTAGGACAGTCTGAGCTAGAATGAAACCCTACCTCAAGAAAAAAAAAAAAGAAAGAAAAAGAAAATATATCACTGGTGTATATATTTCTCAATATGAAAAGCTTGTTATAATGCCTATAAAAAAGTGTTGCTATTTGACCTGACCTGGAATGAGTCAGTCCATGTAGTCATCAGCTGAAAGAATTTCTATGGGTGAAGTTAGGAACACATTTAGAAATGGTTTGGCTATGTGTTAGGACATTTTTCATATTAAAAAAATAAATTTAAATCAGGTTTATTGGTATCAAACATGTTGTTTCTGCTACATATAAGCATGGATTACCTATCATAACTTCTTTGTTCTTATAATTAGTGTGAAGTTATTTATATTCATGGCGACATCACTTCCAGAGTGGATAAATTCACTAAAAGGATTTTTTTTCCTGATGCATTTAACCCAAACCAAAAAACAAATATATTTTGTTTCTACTATCATCCAATTTCCCACTTAGCTACATGGCACACTAACCAGGGAGTTCTATTCTTGGTAAATATATCATTTCAACAATATAGCCACCTAATAAGACCACAACATTTCATTAGTTTAGATGAGAAATTTATCATCTTGTAATGACAATTCATTTATTAAAAATAATTTTAGCAACCTTACATTATCTAAGAAACCAATTAAAAGTATGCTAAGGAAATAAGACATTCATTAAGATCCTGAAATTGAGTATTTTTTGGTTTATATTCTAGCGATACTTTAAAAGGCATTGTACAGTTTTCTAAACAATACTTTTCAGAGTTATTTTTACAGAATGGCAGCTTAAATTTCACCAGATGTGAAGTCATTTGGTTGCATAAACATTTTTTTTTACTGCATACCGTCTTTATTTCACTTTAAAAAAAGAAACAGAGAAGTGTGTAAATGGATAATATGCACAGGCCAAAGCAGGTATCTCAGAGGGGCCCAAGACTGGGATACACTGTGATGATTTACGGTCTGGGTAAACAGATTGGCTCAGATAACATGGAGTGATGGATTTTTCTAGCAGGAAGTGTTGTGAGAGGAGAATGACTTTTGCAAAGATTTCCTTGAATTCTGAGCTCTCCTTGACTCTTCTCTCTTCTTTTATTTCCTATTTAAAAATTTAAAGGTTTGATTAGACTTTCATAGAATTTAGCATACCCAACAATTCTATGAAGGTTGTTTAGAACTTTCATCTTAGTTTTCCTTTTGTGTATATTTCTACATCAGAAAAAAAGAGTTAATGGAGCATTCTGACAAATTTACTTTGAGTAATCTTGCATTACAGATATCAACCTATCTGTCCCAATAGTGTAGGAAAATGTTTCTTTTACATTTTTATGGAGGGTTGTAAGTAACTTAAAATTACATTCACAAGAAAGGCTCAGTTTCACCCCTTACTTCATTCTAGTTAATGAAAATGATCTTACTATTTAAATAATTTCTTACCTCTGGGAGCCTATTTCAAGAATTTTCAACTACCTTATCACATATGTATAAAAGCTATTCAACGTTGTGATTGTCCTGGGAATGAAAGACCACAGTAGATTGACATCTTGAGAAGGAAAGCAGAAAATGATTCTTGGGGACTGAAATTTGAGCTTCTAAATTTTAAGGTCAGTCTTATATTATTTACCACCTATCTTTGCCCTTCAGAATACCAGTCACCCATATGTACTAGAAATGCTACAATTATCATGAAAGATATATTTCCAAACTGAATCCTGGAAAGGCTACATTAGCACAATAAATTCAAAAGAGGCATTATGAATATATCTTTTATTGTTTGTGTACTCTGCTGTTAAAAAGATTTGTACAAAAAGTATCAGCTTGCTTATTCCTCTGAGAAAAACTATCTCAGATTTATATCCTGTTACTAATTTTAAGCATCTACATATCTATTTCAGTAGTCTTTTGAAGATTAGATACTCTGCAAAATGGATTCAAATTTTAATGTTCTCTTCCAGCTGCTATCCTGGAGTTCATCCACTTTCTCAACACTCATCTATTTGTTCTTAAAATTTCACCATGCATTAGATAAAGCAAACTATTTATATTTCTTAAAAGCCTATGGTGCAATCTGTTCTTTACACATATTTCTATGCTGTTATGCTCATGTGAACATTGATAGTAGAAGAATTGCCTTGCACTGTTCCATTACTACTGCAGAAATGATGGTCACATTTCCAAGCCATCTCTACCACCTTTTCTTATAATCTTCTCACAATAACAACCTTCATAGAATTGTTGGGTATGCTAAATTCTATGAAAGTCTAATCAAACCTTTAAATTTTTAAATCGCAGGAGAAATTATTTTTATTTATTAATTCAGACTTCTGAATGTTCATCCACAATGTCTTTCTGATTCTTTAAACATTTTTATTGTCTAACAAGTTTGTTCTTTATAAAATACAATTTTCATTTGTTTGTCAACTTCCTTTCAATTTATTTATTTATTTTTGCAAAAGTGTGACTCTTTTTGCCATTTTTTGTGTGACTATGAAATATATTTGGTATATTTGTGGTATATGCAGTATATTGCTGTGTGTAGTATATGTGGAGTGGGTGTGTGAACTAAAGGTGGTGTGTGTAATTGTGTCTGTATACAGTTTAGTATGTGTGGTATATGAGAGGAATATGTGTGTGATATAGTTTATGTGGTGTATGTGTGTGTGCAATATAATTGTTGTGTGTGGTCATATGTACTATGTGTGTTTGTTATATGTGGGGTGAGTGTATGTATATGTACTATATGTTATATTTATGTGTCTGTGTGTGACATAGGGATTAGATGCACATGGAACCACATAGAAACCAAAAACCAATATTGAGTGTCTTTTATTTATTACTCAGCCACATTTTTCCATGAGAATGAGTCTCTCTCTGTCCAAAAAATTTGTAACTAAATTTTTATTTTATTGTTTAAGTAAGTAAAACTTTTAAAAATGGAAACATGTGGGCTGGAGAGATGGCTTCGCAGTTAACTGCTTGCCTGTGAAGCCTAAGGACCCTGGTTCAAGGCTCGATTCCCCAGGACCCACGTTAGCCAGATGCACAAGGGGAGCACGCATCTGGAGTACATTTGGCTGGAGGGCCTGGCATGCCCATTCTCTCTCTCTATCTGCCTCTTTCTCTCAATGTCTGTCACTCTCAAATAAATAAAATTAAACAATTTTTTTTTAAAAAATGGAAACACAACTATTAAAAACTAGTTGCTCATATTTTAGATATTTTAGAAGAGTTATGTGCTTCTAATGAGAACATATAGTAAAATATTTGTTTCTTTTACCTTCCCTGACCTTAACTTCCAAAATTAAATTGAGCCATGTAGATTCTTAGTAGCTGTGTTCAGGTACTCACTCCATAGTTACATAAGAAGCAGAAGATAACCATGATTGGCTTTGAAGATTCTCTGTTGTCAATACAAAGGGTAAAATGCAAATCATATTTAATGGTATAATTAATTACACATAATGTGTCTCCAAAATTAGTTATTTGTTCATATAATACCAATTTAGGGGCATATCTTACATGCGATATATTTTCTTCTATATTTTGATAAATCATTTAACTTCTATTATACAAAATTATGATATTGTTTTATGTAAATTATGTTAAAGAGAACATAAGAAATTTCTTTAGTCTATTTTTCTCCCAATATGACTAACTTTTTCTTAATGTCAAGGTTTATACAGCTTGGTTTCCTCCAGTCATAATGAATTAGACATGCGCACGTAGCATAACTCTTTGAACAACTAGTCATCATTTTGTTAAAAGTCCTAACCCTGTATAAAGAAAAAAAGCCTCAAATTTGACAACTAGAGAGAGAAAGATTTCATTTCAGTAAAATTATTCTTGCCAAGATTATGCTTATGACTTGTCTATTTCCACAAAGGAACACAAACCAAATGGAAATAAATGGTGTTTTATGGTATGTTAGAATAGTGACTTCTGTCAAGGTTGTACTCATTAGCAGAGTATACATTGTAGAGAAAAATCATCCTCAGCTCTCATCACCTGATTTTGACTTAATGAGCCCTATCAGGTGGCGAGCAGTGTGAATGTGAAACATTCTGAAGGAAGCAGAGTTGTGTATGTGGAAGTTGATTAGATTACACAGACATGTGTACAGTGTGTATAGTTCCTGTACTAACATTCAATTGCTGGAATTTTGTCTGGCTCTTTCATTTTACTTTATCCAAAAATAGACCCTCTGTGGTGTATCTGTTCTCATTAACCATTTTACTTATCTCCCAGTTGGAGTCTTGAAGAATGTTGCTTATACAAAGGCTATATTATAGCTGGTGGGTAAGTGAATCGAATTCATGCCATCAAGAGATAACATTTTATGTACCAGTTCTAAAATACCATGCTTGTGTACTAGAATTATATAGGTTTTTGGGGGGGGGATTGCTCCCAATAGTGTGTTTTCAAGGCCAGGTCAACAAACATATATTGTATATATATTTTTTATTTTTCAGGTATGCATTTAGGAAACATGATTAAAGGATAACTCTGCTTTTGAAGATAAAAGGAAAAGTCCTTTTTGTGTTTTTATTGTTGTCTTGGAATAATTACTATGCATTCCACCCATTAGAATAATCCCTTTTACTCTTGTTTTGGAACATTTATTAGATATTTCCATCTATTGGAATGCACAGGACTGCTTTAAGCAAGTTAATGAAACACAAAAAAAGGAAAATTCCAACTCACACATTAAAACTCCTACAGACATGGAAAACTGTAAAGACATATTTATCTTCAGGCATAGAATTTCACATTGCTACAATAAGATATGGTCTTTGCATAAGGATTTATACTTGTCTATACCATAGACAGTTTACAATTTGGAAATCTACACAGTCACAATTCTCAGTGAAGTAAATTCTTTTCTTATTATTATAGAGTAGCAGTCTGAAACTGAGCCCATGTGATCCTCTAGCTTCTACCTGCAAAGGACCTGGGCACCTAATCTTGCTACCACATTCTTTATGACATGAATCTCATTCTAAAATGGAATGTTCATTTAACTTGTGTAAGCATTACTTTGTTAGGTAATTTATATTCTAAATATTTTAGTAACTTTCTGATAATTTAGTAAGCTTTTTAATATATTTTGTCTACTTTCTACACTTTACAAAATATTTTCAGAATGGATACTTAGGACAACTTTTCATGTAATGTCCATGGTCAACTGCATTTCATAGTCCTTTCTTTTCTTTCCTTTTTTTTTTTCTTTTTTTTTTTTCAGTCTTAAACTGTCCTTAGTGTTTTGGATGAATTCTATAGGATCAATCAAGAATTCATGTAAATGTGTGAGAAAGCTATTTTCTCTCATAATTTTTCTAGCTTAAAAAAAAAATCAATCCCTTTTCCTAGTAAGGAACTTGGTGCCTGGAGAATTAAGTAATTTTTTGAATGTCAATGTTGAACATAGAATGCAAACTCAGTATATATATAATTATAAAATGAACACTCTGTTATCTAAACTCCATTTAAACTAAAAAGATATTAGCAACCACAAATACTGGTCCATATTTATGCATTTTGAACTTCCGAATATGCGATAGTATATGACTAATGATAGCAAAACATAGAGCTATGTTAACTGAAATGACCCACTGTTATAGAGATACCTAGGATATCCAGCCCAATAGTTCCAAAAGAGTCAAAGTTCTATATCTACTAAATTTACTTGAATTAAGTGTAGAAATATTTTCAATACAATGAATCAAAAGGAACTGCTCACATCCCATACAACCATTAAAATTCCATTTTATTAAGTAAGATTGAAATCTATACAATACTATATTTTGATATCGTGGCAATAAAAAACTTCAGCTTCCTTCTTCCAAAGAATCACAGGTAGGTATATTTAAAAGCAATATGTTTTAGATTTCTCCAAAAGTGGTATTTTTAACAGTATAAATACTATCTTAATTATTTTTCTAAAAATAATTTATACCCACATTAATGGAGGACTTAACACTTGCCATATCTATTCATTTTAAATTATTTAGTATGGATATGCACCAATAACCCATAAAAAAAATTCAAATAAACATTATCCACTGCTGACTTTTAACTAATGTAGAAGTTTAAGAATCAGCTGGAATTCTATTTCAATATCTCAGCTTAAAACATGGAAAGTCTACTCCCATGTTAAGGTCATATTTCATTACTACTTACTAAAAAAAAAAAAAAAAAAAAAGAATAGTGTGCTTTTTTCCAAAAGGACCATAAAATAGAGAAATAGACAGCTTGGACTACTGAAAAAATTAACTCTGAAGCCCTGCTTCCTGGGGGGAGGCATATTATTGTCTAAGCTGTACTTCCTGATGGGAGGATATTTTCATCTGTAATATGTTTGGGCCTCGTGATTTCACCAAGGTCAGAGACAAGGAAGAATAGAAATGGGAAACCACATTGAATAAAAAGCATAGAATTAGTTAGATAGGTGAGGAAGGAAATGTCTCTTTTTCCCAAGTTTATGTCTTGCCGGTCAATCATGTCTGTTGTCATGGGTACAGGTGACACCTGGTCATCTGTTTTCACAAGACCCTAAGAGAATTCTAATACTAAAGGCCCGGCCTCTCCACTTAAAAATATATGTACCCACATTGAAGGTATCTATAATTCAGGCTTTTAATTTAATAATTACCAGTATGAGGGCAACATTTCAAACACAGAGAAAAACATTAAAGCCCATGGTTTTGGTCTGTCTTGACATATCTGTCACAGAGAGAAAAAGTGATATCTTTTCTTGGTCTTTCCAGACAGCATATCTTTTCAATGATGCTCAAGGCTAGTTCCGTTGCATGATAATGTGATATTCCATTGTGTGGAATTTGATGGCAGAGGTGAGATGATAAGGCCGTAGCTCAAGACCACTATTGAGTGCAGGGATTCCTGGAGTTAGTTTAATAGAATGCAGCTTACTGTCTTCCTTGACAAATAGCATCAAACTTAGAATCCACACACTCTACATAAAAGCATACTCCAATAAAAGCAGTATGTTAGAGTGTTCAGAAGAATTGTTTACTATGCTTGGAGAAATGGTATTTTATTTACATTAAGCATCCGTTTTTTTTTTTTTTTTTTTTCTTTTTCACTTCTCCCTTCCCATGGGAGCTAACATAAATCAAAACAACTCAAATGTTTTTCATTTCAGTGTGAGGTCAGCAGCTGTTCCCAGAACTCCAGTTGCTGCAAAAGAGGGATTTTTGTGAGTCACATGTTAGAAAATGGAGCAAGATCTGGTGACATTCCATGATCCTTACTGTGCATATGTACAGTACAATACATCAAACAAAGAATTGTGTTTACTTAAACTCACAGTTTTGCAAAAGTCAAACTGTTACAATAGTTACGTAATTGTCCCTATAGCACTGTGAATCATGGTGCTGGAGAAATGTAATCAATTAGTGCCAAGCTCTTCTGATGTGCTCTGTAGTGGGATGACATAACAAATGACCCATTGACGAGAACAGGGCTAAACTAAACTGCTTAAAAGGAAATTGAGTTCAAGTGAATTTTTCTAACAGTTTATTTTAAAATGTTTGTACTTTATGCAGTGCCTAAAAAATGTGTGATTAGGCTATCTGCTTAGTTTTCAAAGTGAAAGAGAAGTAAATTGGAGAGTTTCATCTGAACTCCAAACACAATTTATTTTTTCAGGAAGAATTCGTAAAGTACATGTAGTGACCCCCATGTGAAATTTAGAATTAGAGATTTTATGAGTGTTTAAAATTAGTTACTTTTCAGGATTATGATACTACTTTCAATTATCCTATGTAAATTTATGATTTTCAAACCTAGCTTTCTTAAGAAAAAAATATATTTTAAAATATAGTGTTTTTCATTTTATAGTTAGACAACCTAATGGACTAGCACAAAACATAGAAATTGATACTAAGGCAGGTAATGCTATGATATCGAGTGAGTGATTCTATAGCATTTTACACTGGTTTCTAAGCTTCCCTTAAAATGTAGGTCTTTATTTTTAAACAATGCCCTTTCTTTCTTATTAAGTAGAAAGTTGTATGGATACATCATATGTTAGTACCATCATTTCCATCCCCTTTGCCCACATTCTGCTTTTGTAAGAGACTAACCTGACCCATGGACCACATGCTAAACTCCAAGTGGAAATTTCACCTGAAACTAAACTAGCCTCCTTTAATTCTCATAATGTAAAGTAAATCCATTTCAGCTGGAAAGCTATATAACCTCTGCTTCCTCGGCATCCCACAATACTTGACCAGGATGGAGCAAGCTGGTGTCAACGATACCTGGTAGGCATCAGCTTACCTACTATGAATGTTCCTTTTCTTCCATAAATAAAAAAGGTATCCTAAAGTCACAATTGTCTTGAAGAGTTACCAGTAATCATTTAAGTCTGGCATGTCTGGTAACTGGACTAACTGTGCCTTTATAATGAGAGGTCATGTAAAAGATGGTGTTTTCATACATTGTACCCTCTAAGGAAAATCGATTATTAATGCATGGAGTTTCATTTTTAACTTTTGTATGAGGTAATAAATAAGTGTATACTTGTATCAGGACTCATGTTCCTTACAGAAGCTTCTCATGAGGAAGTTTTCGACATTGCTTCATAGGAGAGTCCTTGCCCTACCTACAGCCCTGTATAAAGAATTTATAACTGATTTTGTTCTCCAATATAATGCTACATTCTAGTCATAGCTGATATCTATCTAGTCACAGTTCCTGGTCTCATATGCATAGATTTTATACTGCTTCATATTTTCAGTATGTATGGGCATGTCACCATAATCAGGTTAACTTTTAAAAGGCAAAGGATTTAATTTTATTTATTTATTTACCTATTTGAGAGAAAAAGAGGGAGAGAGAAAGAAAGAGGAAGATAATGGACACACCAAGGCCTCCAGCTACTGCAAACAAACTCCAGATGCATGTGCCACCTTATCCATCTGGCTTACATGGGTACTAGGGAATTGAACCTGGGTTCTTTGGCTTTGCAGGCAAGCACCTTAACCACTAAGTCATCTCCATAGCCCAAACCAAAGGATTTATATGCTCTGAAAAGAAAGAAAATTATTTCCAGGTTGAATTTTTTAAGAAAAGGCTATTTTATTTATTTATTTATTTATTTATTTATGATTTTTATTTCAACATTATTTCACTCAATGATTTCATAGCCTTCAGTTTTTTTTTTTCTCCTGTGTGTGTGTGTTTGTGTTTGTGATAGGATCTCTTTCTAGCCTAGGCTGACCCAAAATTCATTCTGTAGTCTCAGGGTGGCCTTGAACTCATGACAATCCTCCTGCCTCTGCCTCCAAAGTGCTGGGATTAAAGGCACACACTGCCATGCCTGACTTTTTTCTTCCTTTTATTAGTGTTGTAAGAAAATAGCAAAGAAAGGATCCCACCTAATTATAAAGCAAATTGGCTATTTTTCTTTAGTTTTTCTTTTCTTTTTTTTATTTTTTTTATTTTTGCGACAATGTTTCATGTAGCTGAAGCCAGTATTCACCTCCGAGTTCTCCTGCTTCTGTCCCTAAGTGCTATGAATGCATGCATGAACCACCACACCGTGCTTCTTTCACTATTAGGATTAGATTGCTATGTCTATTTCCTTATTGGTAGTTGAAAATACAAATTAAATGACAATGAAACCAAATAGGTATGCAAATTTTAATGGGCTGATTGATTTTAAAGTGTGGTCCTAATTAATCACACATTAATTCTAGCTTCTTTTCTAAGTGTGTATAGCAGTTTAATGAATAATGTGAGTGGGTTGGGGAAATAGCTCAGTCAGAGGGTAAAGTGTTTGCTAGACCAGCATGAGAACCTGAGTTTAGATCTTCATGACCCCATTAAATGCACGTTATGTTGTTGTGTTCCCGCAATCCCAGTGATGAGGAGAAAAAGATATGAAATTACTTGGGCTTATTGTCCAGCTCCAGGTTCAGTGAGAAAGACTCTGTCTCAAAAAATGAGATAGAAAGCAGTTGAGGAAATACCTAAAATCAACCTCTGTCCTCCACACACACACACACACACACACACGTACACATATGCCCTCACACCTGCAACACACATGTGCCTTAATGTATATGAACATTAATATGTACAAATGCATACACTGTACTTACACACACATGCAACTGAGAAGAAATGATGGAGGATTGAAATAATGTAGAGGTTGAGGGAAGAAGTTAGTCATAGAATATATGCCTTTCAAGCAACTGGAGTTAGCGTGAGTTTGTTATAGGATTTGGTAGTCTTTGAATTAGTGGAAGATATGTCTTAATGATAAGACAATGATAGCTTTATATAGAGTGAACCTGAAGATATGTGAAGACATGTGAAAACCATATATTAATTTATTAGTGGACCCTAAAATAAATAGGATGGGGAGAAATCAATAACTCACTTACAAGAACTCACTGGCAAATAAGAAAATGCTATTTGGACAAAGCAGTCCTGGTAGAGAAGAAATAGAAGTCTTAAGTGCATCAGGGATCAGGATTTATCCATCGACATCATTACAAGTTTTCAGTCGGAAAGGGCAGCAAAATAGAGATTCATGTGAAGCTTTTCATAGTTGTTTTCTATTATTATATTAATAGGAAATACTTTTAGTCCTACTGTGAAGGTTCGCCTTCAGAGAAGTTGCTTAATTACAGAAACTGCCTCTTGCTAATGAAAATTGATACAACATTAAATTAACCTAAGTAAAGTGACAACTTGCTTATTATAATGCCTTTTGGTGATAGAATGTATTTACACCCTAACAAAATATGCTATTTGGTTAACACATCATTAACAAAATAAATGGAGCTCATTGGTTAAACGTGCTTGTTTGCCAAGTCTGCTGGCCTGAGTTTGGTACCCCAGTACCCACGAAAAGCCAGATACACATAGTGACACAAACATCTAGTATTCCTCTGGAGTGACAACAAGCCCCCGTAAGCTTATATTAGTTCTCTCTCTCCTTCCCTTTCTTCCTCCATCTCTCTCCCTTTCTCTCTCTCTCTCTCACTCTTTCTCTCTCTTTTCTCTAATGGTTTTCAAATACATAATTCTCTCTCACAAGTAAAAGAGAATTCTTTAAGCTATAATTGTGGAAAGTTTCTTTGTCCAACTATAATAGATATTTCTTACATGTTGTTTCTTCTGTCCCCCATCACATGCACAGTATTTTATTCAGAAGATTTGAACTATTAAAAAATAAACCAGGCAGCTCAGGTGCTGGATATAAACTAAGTGTTAGCATCACATGCAGATAACATTCAAGTTTGCACCTCTCTGGGTGGGAGGAGCCACGCTGTTTCTGAATGTCTAAAGTGATACCTTGAAAGTGATGGGTCATTGTTCATGCCATTCATTTTAAGGTTTAGTTATACTCTGGGGGAGGGGGACCCTCAAGACAAATCTAATGTAAAATCTCTTTTGGCTGTCTCTTACCCCTACTTTTCCTATTTCCTTCCCCCTCTCGTTTCCCCCTGCCTAGGCATACATGTTGGTGTGTGTGTGTGTGTGTGTGTGTGTGTGTGTGCACGTGTGTGTGCACAGACACACTATAATTTCCAGATAGTGTTTTATTTTACTTGTTTAATAAAAACCATAGCCTTAATCTTAACCCAAGCAAAAATAATCTATTAATTTGCTTGAATACATAGTCTTGAAGTTGAGAACCAAGATGTCATCAGAAAACAGTGATATTATTTTCATTTTATTAATATTTTAATATAAAATAGCTTTGGCCTTCAGTGCAGGAAATCTTGCAAAGTTCCAGTGGAATTTTGTTGTTGTTGTTGTTGTTGTTTTTGTTTTTCAAGGTATGGTCTCACTCTAACCCAGGCTGACCTGGAATTCACTATGTAGTGTCAGGGTGGCCTCAAACTCATAGTGATCCTCCTACCTCTATCTCCCGAGTGCTGGGATTAAAGGCATGCACCGCCATGCCTGGCTGGCTAGTGGAATTTTTAAATAATTGGTTCAAGATTTATGTTGAACATTTTAGGTATTTCTACTTCCCTTTTCTCCAGAAATCATCACTGTTTTATGTACAGGGCAAAACATACCAACTCAGGTGTCCCGATCTGCATGTCATAGAAAAGCACAAGTTGTTTTATAACAATTGTATCAAATGTCCTCATCAAATATTAATATCATTTCCAAAAGAGTAAAAATGGGCTAATATAGCATGACCTTTGGGTGTGATAAAATGATTCTACTCTGTACACCTGAGAAAAGCAACTAATTTCCCCCCTTTGGGTTCTTTTCACAATGACAGAAAGCAAAAATGTGTATAAATATAAAATGACAATAACAGGTGAAAGGAAATAAAATACCCAGTGTTAATAACAATAAAATAAACTGACACAGAAGGCTGAAGGTCATTTCGCTGGGCAGCTGTAGACTAGTGAAGGAAGTTGGTCCAATAATAGGGGTAAGAATGAAAGGAAAGGCTGATTATTCCACAGGGTTTCTGCATCTGGCCTCCTTGATTTCATACATTTCCAGACTCCTATCCAAGATTGCCGGGGAGCAAACCCTGCCACCCCATTTGCAATTAGGAAAGCACAAACACACAGCAACACACATTCTAGCACATCAAAGGAGATCATAAGTGTGAGAAAATGCTGAAGTAAGGATGCCAAATGTTAGGATGAAATGTTTTTGTTACTTTTCTTTTAGTCACTGTGGCTGTAGCCTGAGCTTTAAAGTTGAGAAGTTTGTCTTTAAAACTAACTTCAGGCCTCATGATACCTCATCAAAGCCAGTCATTCATATTAGAATAAAATCTGAGGTCATTCAACAGGATTTCTTCAGTTTCAGAAATGGAGCAATAATATCACATTATAAGTATCAAGGGAATGTTTCTCAGGACTTTTAGGACTTTCACTAGGAAAAAGGAATTTTTTTTTTCTATATTATCAGGTGCAAAGTTTGGAAATTGAAGAATAATGATTTTTTTTTGTTTTCTATAAAAAATACTAAGAAATACTAAAAGTTTAACTCAATTGGTTTAAGTTTCCAAAAGATTTTGATGTATCTTGAAGAAAATTAGTATCTAAATTAGATGTACCATTTTATATGCACATATACACACGGTCACATACACATGTGCACGCACACACACACACACATATACACTCATACACACGCAGAAAGAAACGCATATCATTGTAGGGTGTTGATCTCACATTTCAAATGACCAGAGTGTTCTCTGACTTATGTCCATCTGAACTTAATTTAAATTGATACTATGCATTAAACATGACCACATAAAAGTAAACATACTTAAATGCAAAGAGAAAAAGAGATAAAAAAACTTTCTAATGTAGGATTGAAATTCAACAGTGAAGTAGAAAATGTTTTTTTTTTTTCTGTTTCTTCAAATCTAAGTTTTTATTTATTTATTTATTTTTCTTTTTTTTCTTTTCACAATTTTTATGAACATTTTCCATGATTATAAAAATATCCCATGGTAATACCTTCCCTCTCACCCCTGAACTTGCCCCTTTGAAATTGCATTCTCCATCATATTAGAAAAATTTTTATAAAAATCAAATATCAGTGCATTCAATATACTTTTTATTTTGAAATGGAACAAGGACAGTGAAGTGAGGACAGGAATAAAAGTGGGTAGTGAAGGAATTTGAAAATCAACTGAAATTGGTAAAAAAAGAAAAGCAACTGAATTTTGGGTCATAAACATAGGAATGAGATAGATGAAGGTATAATTTTGGTGGTCTCATCTTCATAATATTTAAAAAAGAAACATCTTAAAGATGGGGGAGGGACCAGGCTACCCTGCTGCTTCTTGTTTCAATGCCTGAAAAACACACTCATAGCTCAAGTGTAACTGACAAAGCAGGCTATTTCTTCAATCAGGTCCATAACATAGCATCACACAATAACACGGACTTTGCATAGTCAAGGGATGACTAGGGACTTTGTGTCAGCACCATCTGTGCTTCAGACCACGCTCATTACCCAGCCAATAGCCAGGGCAGAGAGATTGATTGGTTCTGCTATCAGATTGAATGTCAGCCTTCTAGACAAAGGACAAGGCGCATCCACAGTGAATAATAAAACTACATAAACTCAAAATATTTCCAAACTTCAAAATGTTATGTATATAATTTAATTCAGATGTTCAACTAGACTCTTATGGACCCTCTGCAACAAACTGAAGTATTTAGTGTTACCACTCTATGATGTCATAATCTTAAAATTTTTATAGGATCCAGTGACTCACTGTGCTCTGGAAATTTTCCCAAAATTGACATGTAGAAGAATATATATGGATAATGATGTAACCAATGGCAGGCAAAAGATGACGGAAAAAGGTTGGAAAAGTACCTGTGTCTTATTGTGATAGAACTCCATATGCCAGAGTACAAAATGATTTATATCCATCTTTAAAAGTCACGTGGATTTCAAAAAAAAGAATACTCATGAAATTAAATGTGTATGTCTATCTGGAATTAATAAAACAAAACCCAATTTCAGTACCCCCCCCCCCGCCCCGCCGGGCTGAGTTGTATTATTGTTTTTCCCATTACTCCCTTGCATCATATACAAATCTGAGTACATATATATTCAATCACTTGCTTCATTTTGAAGTCGGACACTGCTTCCTGGGCCATTTTAGCAATGACCCTTGGGAATTTAATCTGCATTAATTTCTCATACTTCCTCAAAGCAATCATAGAGAGTTTAATTGAGCTTGAGTTATTTAAAAGTAACTGGGAATGGGTGCCCCAAACATTTCAACCATTCATAAAAATGATTTCCAGTACTTTGCTGGTAGGTCTTAGTTTCATATGCTTCTGTGTGGCATTTAATACAGGATGGGGAGGGGGGAGAAAATTTTTCGCATCTTTTAGTCAAATGAACCAGTATACCTTTCCACAGACCATTTCTTCAGAATGTAAGCAATATAGAGATAATGATTGGCCAATGGCAGGGAAGAAGGTACACAAAACATAATAATGGGCTGGAGAGATGACTCAATTGTCACATATGCATTTGATTTCATTTGTAGTGGGGGGAGGCCCTGGAATGCCTATTTTCTCTGTGTCTCTCTATCTTGCTCTGCTTGCAAATAAATAATAGATAAATATTTATTTAAAAATATATTATTCCTCAGGATTTCATGTGAGAATTATAGTTTTTCATAAAGTTATAAATGTGGGGTTATTTTCAGCTGGTGTCAGCTAGATTTTTTAGCAAAATCTTGATACATAGCTGATAAATTAATTAACTATGATATAGGTATGACTTGTGTCAAATTTATTTATTCATTTATTTATCCTTGACAACATAACTGGGCATTATACTGAATTATTATTATTTACTATTATGTTTTTGCACAGTTAGCACTTTTAAAACACTTATTAGGTAGCCCCCAAATAATGTAAAGGAAGTTGGCATATGTTGGTCACTCATGTTTATTCCTCCTGACATTGTGTCTAATCTTTCCTTCACCTTTCTGTCTTTCATTATTTCATGCAGTTATATTTCAAATGTTATCTATCATTTTTAAGTAAGCTATTATGAGTAATGAATTTTAAACTTGTTCACCTCTTTCTCTCAGAAAGCCAGTGCATTAATTTGTATTCCTTAACATTTTGGAATTCTAGAACTTACATGTGTTAGGTTAGGGAGAGACAAGGGTTTAATGCTTTTTGCAATATATTGTACAATTTCCTGCATGCATTCCCTTAGGATGAATTTCACAAACGTTCTGCAGAACTAAGAAAAAAAAAAAAGGCTTTAATATGTCTACTTCTTCCTGCTTCCTTTTTATTTCACAGCTTCCTGGAATGGTTCTATGATCAAGACTTCTTTTGTGCCTTTGGTTTCCAGGCAAGACATGAGCATGACCAGTCAGATAACATTCCTTGCATTGCTAATTTTAGGCACAGATTAGGTGTATGGTAAAAATGAGACACTCACATTCTGGATTTAAAGGGCTTTCTATGAGAAGTAACTCTATAACCTTTGGCCTATTTAGTAATGCTTTGGGATATTACAATTATATACAGGTGCAGGCAATATGGGAAGAAAAATATTGCAGAGGGTGGTTTGCTTTCCATGATTTCACAGTCTTCCATGGGGGCTATAGATTTTAAGGCAAGTCAAGTGAGTGTGAGATTTAATAACTCTTCCTCTCTCTTGCTGGTTTTTATAACTAAAATATGACCTTTGAATAGCTACTCATGTAGACTTTTGAATACATGCTTTTGAGCACATTGATTTATAAATCACTGTGAGTGTTAAAAAATAATTTTCAATGTGTTCACTTATTCAAGAGTACCTAACATAATGATACCAAAAAAAAAAAAAAAAAAAAAAAAACCCTCAAGGGATCTAGTCAAGCTAGTTTATACTTGTAACTTTTCATGGAAAATAATGAAAGATCAGAATAACATGAAAGAAATTGATGAAAAAAATGTATGACTTGGGCTGGAGAGATGGCTTAGCGGTTAAACGCTTGCCTGTGAAGCCTAAGGACCCCGGTTCGAGGCTCAGTTCCCCAGGTCCCACGTTAGCCAGATGCACAAGGGGGCGCACGCATCTGGAGTTCGTTTGCAGAGGCTGGAATCCCTGGCGCGCCCATTCTCTCTCTCTCCCTCTATCTGTCCTTCTCTCTGTGTCTGTCACTCTCAAATAAATAAATAAATAAAAATTTAAAAAAAAAAAGTATGACTAAAGAATTTTGTTTCTAAGTTGTGTTTTCTGTTCTAAGTATTTTGAATAATTGAGTTTGCTTTGAAATACATTTCATTACTTTTGCTAGCAGTTTCAGTTTCTATAGTCTTCCCTTACAAATGAGATTCATTCTTTAAGATAATTAATCGATATCAGAATCATCATATTTGCTTTGGTCACAAACTCCTCTCAGTCTACTGCAGAGCCTTTAAGGCACAGCTAGGTGATTCCCTATGCTTTGCTAAGAGAATACATAGTTTGATATCATTTTTATGTTCATGTTAATGTAAAATTACTCTTTAAATACTTCATTACCATCCTAAAGTGCCCTTACAGCACACAACAAAGAAGTATTTTTGCTATAAAGGTAGTCTTTAAATAAAAAAATAATAGTTTAGATACAGTTAGGCTATATTCTTTTTTTTTTTTTAATTTATTTATTTATTTGAGAGCAACAGACACAGAGAGAAAGACAGATAGAGGGAGAGAGAGAGAATGGGCGCGCCAGGGCTTCCAGCCTCTGCAAACGAACTCCAGACGCGTGCGCCCCCTTGTGCATCTGGCTAACGTGGGACCTGGGGAACCGAGCCTCGAACCGGAGTCCTTAGGCTTCACAGGCAAGCGCTTAACCGCTAAGCCATCTCTCCAGCCCAGGCTATATTCTTTTAAGGGAAAAATTTTAGAAATAATTTATGTTGTCACAAAAAGCAATTATTATGTGTTCTTAGAGAAAAACAAACACATATTTAATATTGATTTAATAACTTATCCCTTTTCTACTGTGCTCAGCTATTGATTCATCACAAGTCAGAAAGTAAAGACTACATATAGAGGAGAGAAAGACTGAGAGAGAGAGAAAGCAGCATGTTGGAGGAATGTCAAAGAAATACTTATTTCAAGTTCATGTAACATATTACTTTAAATATTTGAAAGGCATATTATTAAAAAATACAAATGCTTCAGAACTGGAAAGAGGTATTTCTTTTTAACTCATGAACAAATGTGAACACACCTTGATGTGTATTCTTTGAAAGTAAGTAAAATGCCAACTCAGAGCTTGCAGATTGGATGGGAATAGACATTAAAAAAACCATTCTGAAGTTTTCTTAAAATAAAGATGTTATATAGTATATATTGTATATAACATGTCATAGATGTTATAGATTCATCACATCAAAAACATTACTGGGTTAGTCCTAAAAACATGGCAATTTGGTTTTTAATTGATAATATCAGAACTCCTACATGATGACCTGTGAATAACAAATATAAGGCCAATGCCTAAGACCCATTAAAGGAAATGTAAATTTTAATGTTTAAAAGAGTATTACAAATGGCACAAGTGAGGAGTATCAGTGTTAACTGGGTTTGAGAAACTATTCTGAATTATTTTGGTATATCTTCCAAGATTGCATTTAATTTGCATAGACCTAAATTGTCACAGATTCATAATTTTTGATTTTCGTAACATCATTTCAGTTCTTTTGTGTTAGCTGTGTATCAGTTTCTATCTAAAATTAGTACCAGAGACTCACATTGTGGCACATGCTTGTAATCCAGCACCTGAAAGGTAGAGGATCAGGAATTTCAAGTTATCCTCAGTTACATAGTGAGTTCAAGGCCAACCTTGGCTACATAAAACACTGCTTAAAAAAAAAAAATGGCCGGGTGTGGTGGCGCATGCCTTTAATCCCAGCACTCGGGAGGCAGAGGTAGGAGGATCACCATGAGTTCAAGGCCACCCTGAGACTACAGAGTTAACTCCAGGTCAGCCTGAACCAGAGTGAGACCCTACCTCGAAAAACCAAAAAAAAAAAAAAAAAAAAAAAAAAGGCCCTGTGGGCTGAAGAGATGACTTAGTGGTTAAAGCGCTTGCTAATAAAGACTAAGGACCCAGGCTTAATTCCCTAATACCCATGTAAGCCAGATACACAAGGTGGCTCATGCACCTGGAGTTCATTTGCAGTGACTAGAGGCCCTAGCATGCCCAGTAGATCTCTCCCCAATAAATAAATAAATAAATAAAATATTTTTGAAAACCCTAAAATCTTCTAATCAATTTGGGTCCCTTCATAATGTGTGTAACTGCACTCTTGAACATCTTTTTTTCACTGGTGTCTTTTGTACTGTGTTTATAAAATGATTCCTATGGTGTTTGGTTTTATTTAAAGGACATTTACTTTAGTTTCTAAAAGCCTGTATTTTAATGATGGTCTCCTCAGTAACTGGATTCTGTAAGCATGTGCATATTAAACATATCTTTTCCTGAGATACACTTAAAAACTCAATGTATTCAAAGCTGATTTCACTTTCTGTAATTAAAATGTCACATCTTAATTATAGCTGATTAATATGTCTCTATTTCTCTAAGCTCAAACATTAAGCCTTCATACACTTTTTGGTATTCCATGTCCAACATGTCTAATCATTTAAAAGCTCTACAAAGTTTACTTTGTAAGCGTTGCTCACATATGTCCCTTATCTTCCACTTCTCCTGTCACTTCCCCTGTTCATGCTCTCCCTGTGTCTTATTTGGACATGGTTCTCCACATTTCCCATCAGGAAAGCTCTTCAAGAACAGGATCTTATCAGTCTCATTCCCTTAGAACAGGCAGTCCCCAGTACCTAGTAGATGCCCAAGGAGATCTTGATTGCATGAACAGTTGATGGATAGAGAGGAGGATGCTTCTATTTCTGGTGCCCACGCTTAGCTTGCTCATTCTTTAAACTTTATCTCAAATGTCCTTTATTCTTCACCATCACCATACCTTCATAACAAGATTTCATCACCCACAGAAACTGCTCTCTGAAGATTTCTGTAAGTCTAAATTCTGGTCTGTCATAACGTAGAGAGGTGATTGATTTCTTTTTTCGTATAACATACTATATTCTAGCACATTTTTCACCTCATGTAACTTTCCATACCTCTAAATTACTAATTTTTTGAAAATGCTGTCCTGCTGCCCTTTCTATTTCCATCACTAGTATTGGGTCAAACTTTTAACTACTTACTTAGTACTCTGGAGTTAATAATAAATGAACACATAAATGAATAATCAAAAAGAATGTTCAGGGAGCTAGAGAGATGGCTTAGTGTTTAAAGCACCTATATGCAGAGTCAAAGGACTCAGGTTTGATTCCCCAGATTCACGCAAGGCAGATGCACAGGTTGCCCACACATCTGGAGTTCCTTTGCAGTGGCTGGAGGCCCTGATGTGCTCATTTTCCCTCTCTCTCTCTCTCTCTCTCTCTCTCTTTCTCTCTCTCTCTCTCTCCCTCCCTCCTTCCCTCAACCCTCTCTTTTTCTATCTCTCTCAAATAAATAAAAATAAAATGTTTTTTTTTAAAAAAGAATGTTCATCTTGAAGCCTATACCTGTCTCAAAATACTCAAGTTAACTGGCTTCAAATATATTATTTTGAGTATCTTTGATCTTTCCAGTGCTTGGTCTCCTCCTTTGTAGGATAAGTTGTCACTACTTAGCACAGAAATGGAGGAATTAATTAATAATACCCCTGCTATTACTGACTAAATAAATGAAATTCCAATCTAAGAAGTTTTAGACTCAATTTAATATAATACATTAAGAATGGGATGTAAACTTCAATGTATTTCATAAAATGCCCCCAAGACTTGCATTCTTTTTCAATAACTCACCTTGTTATTTGTCTATTTCTCCTAGCCTGGAAAATATGATAAAATGCATCTATAACCTGGTAAAGAATATAGGATGTATTAAAATTTTCAAGCCAGGCATGGTGGGACAAGCCTTTAATCCCAGCACTCCAGAGGCAGAGGCAGGAGGATTGCCATGAGTTCAAGACCACCCTACCCTGAGACTACATAGTGATTTCCAGGTCAGCCTGGGCTAGAGTGAAACCATCTCGAAAAACCAAAAGAGAAAATAAATCAATAAAACAGATACATTATAAAGCACTAATTACTTTTATTGAATTTCCATATTTAATACAAATATTTTTATTGTCCCCTGAAAGATATATTTTACTTCAATCCAAGCTTTTAAACTCCAAAATATCTGATTTAAATGATGTCTTTTATGCTCTTTAAACATAGTAGCTCAAATCCATCTGTTTTGAAAGAAAGATAAATTGGAAGTTTGGCATTTGCAGCATATTGTATGGTGTCTCATTTTTACTATTTGAAATATTACCTGATAATCAGCAATTTCAAGGAGAAATTAAAATGAAAAGGCTTAAAATATAGTTAAGATATAAACAACCATTTACTTTTTGTTTTCACATTGGCTCTTGTTTAAACCATAATCCACCACACAGATATAGTTAGTTGTATTTTGTATGCTTTTTCTATTGATCTGTGAAAGCAAGAGAGTCAGGAGTCTTCTACAAGCCTGTCTATGTGCTAATTTCAGTGGCTTGAAAGTTTAACATGTAAATTCTGAATAATGTTTTTCTCAGTTAATTTTGTAATTATATTCACAACTTACAATGTATTTCTCATTAGATTATGATTTCTGGATGCAAAATTTATTCTGAATATTCTACATTATTGTAATATATTGTTGATTTTTTTCTTTCTTGTGTTTTTGATATTCCACTTTGCTCAATGTTAGTAAAAATCCAGGGCACATTAGAAGTGTTCAATACATGTTTTTTATTTATTCATTTATTTATTGATTTGGTTTTTCAAGGTATGGTCTTGCTCTAGCCCAGGCTACAAAGTCGCAGGCTGGCCTCAAACTCACAGCAATTCTATCTTTGCTTCTTGAGTGCTGGGATTAAAGGCATTTCAATAAATGCTTTTTGAATGCTGATACTTTTCTCCATAAGGAAGAGTATAACATTGTATTTCCTCTTATATTGTTTAATGCCTTCATTATTTAAAGAAATTTGTTTATTTTTATTTATTTATTTATTTATTTATTTGAGAGCAACAGACAGAGAGAGAAAGGGGCAGAGAGAGAGAGAGAGAGAAAGGGAGAAAATGGTCATGCCAGGGCCTCCAGCCACTGTAAATGAACTCCAGACACATGCACCCCCTTGTGCATTTGGCTAACATGGGTCCTGGGGAATCGAGCCTCGAACCCGGGTCTTTAGGCTTCACAGGCAAGCACTTAACCACTAACACATCTCTCCAGCCTGTTATTTAATATTTTTATTTGTTTATTTGTAAGCACAGACAGAGAGAAGAAAAAGAGACAGAAAGAATGGGCCCGACAGAGCCTCCAGCCACTGCAAACAAACTCCAGATGCATGTATCACTTTGTGCATCTGGTTTTACACAGATACTGGGTAATCAAACCCAGGTTGTTGGGCTTTTCAGACAAGTGCTATAACTGCTAAACCATCTCTTCAGCACTTCTTTAATATCTTGATAGCAATTATAAGGGCATACCACCTTATAAATATTTATATTTCGGTATTACCTATTTCACAATTTACATCTTACTTTTACAAGATAACGTATTTCATAATTCATATGATTAATCTTGAAATTTGGATAATCAAAAATATGCATTTTAGTTGTTTATTTAATCACTGATTTAGCCAGAATTAATTTAGTAATTAGTAATAATTAAGAATTAATTTAATATTATTGGAATAATGCAGATGTTATAGATTCTCAAACTTTTTCAAAGATCAGACAAAATAGTAAAGGACATCCATAAGTGCTTATCTATGCTAATTCTAACTGAAGAGAGAAGGACTGGATGTCCTGGATCTTGACAAAGATTTTGAAAAAGAAGCCAAGAGTAACTTAAAGCATTGATAGGAGTTTGCCTGGAAGGAAAAAGGGAGAGGCCATTCTAGACAGAATATGAGACAGAATGTATAACTTTCACACAGAATAGTTGTATGAGCAGCTTTCTTTTGAATATCTTGATATTTCCAAACATGTAAATTTATGCAAGGTATGTCATTATGGCAAAGAGATCCAACCTCCAGTCGGAATGTTTTGCTTGGCTAAGTCTCCACCAAAGCCAACTGTTGAGCAAGCAGCAAGATAACAAAACAAGTCCTATGTTGGGTCACTTGAAGCTGCTGCAGCAGCTAGGATCAACCAGACAGAGAGAACCTGAAAAATGAGAAGAAATTTGACAGATTTAGTCATATATTTATTTCCCAGTCATAAACTTGGGTAATGGTTTGTTTACATGTGTCGATTTTTCTTCAGGCACAGATGAAGTAGAGGAAAGAATGCATGATACCCACAGCTGAGTAATTTGATTTGAAAACACATATGTTTTCAGCTTACTTCTATACCTTCTGGCAAACAGAATTGACCCATTAGTTGGCTATGGTAAGATAATGCTGTTTCTTCTCTTTCACACCTCCATTATTTTCATAGCCAAATTAAATATTAAAATATGGCTAGAGAGATGACTTAGTGGTTAAGGTACTTGCCTGCAAAGCCAAAGAACCCAGGTTGGTTCCTCAGGACCCACATAAGTAAGCCATATGCACAGCATCACAAATGCATCTGGAGTTTGTTTACAGTGGCTAGAGGCCTGGGAACCCATTCTCTCTCTCTCTTTTTCTTTCTCTCTCTCACTGTCTCTGTCTCTCTCAAATAAATTTATAAATAAAAACATCAATATAGTAAAACATTAAAACAACAATAGCAAATACTTATTGAGAAAATATAGTAATTTTGCTATTGTTAAATATAACTTTTTTTACAATAAATTTATGCCAAAAATACATTCTCTTAGAGCATAGTGGCTCATGGAGAATTATAGATGACAAATACATGATATAGATAGATAGATAGATAGATAGATAGATAGATAGATAGATAGATAGGTGATAGATAGATAGATAGATAGATAGATAGATAGATAGATAGATGATAAACAGATCAAATATACGTCATTGCAAGTGGATCCTTTGGCTTTAAAAATGATCATAATTTGATAGTCCTAATGCTAAATATGTCTGGCAGATAATATTGTTTTGCTTCTTTTGGAATGAAAAATTTATGAATCAAAAATAGTAAGAGCTGAAAAATTAGAAGTTTTATATCTAAAATTCACATTTTTGGTTTCTCTTGCAGTATGATAACATTGGCTTTTCTTCGTGGTAGCATTCAGGTACAACTAACAGGAAAGCACGCATACTTTCTTTTACACTTTGCATACCTGCCGGATGTCTCGTCATCCTTGATAAACCCTACATTTACTTATTTGCTTGATTAGTAATACTTGACAGCTAGCTTAATGTTGTAGTCATAGAAGTTGAAAACCAACCAATTGTCATTACCGTTGTTTTGTGATTAATACCATTATACTGTGCCACAGTTTAATATGCTAAAATCCTCTTTACAAACCAAAAAACTCTCATAACTTATAAATCCCATGGAATATTCCTAGGGAGATGATTATATTATTCTGTCTGTGTCTATAACCTATCCAGTTTCTAAAGGGACTTCAGTGGCTCTTGCACATTACTTCCCAAGTCAGGTTAGATGCCTGTTTACCTGCAGGGCAGAAAACAGAACATGAGCAGCCATGTGTTGCAGATGCAGTATCAGGACTGCAGGGTGATTAATGTGTTTCTTCTCTGGCTTTCAGATGGTCACTCTTCGAATGTGTTTAATCTGTGTCACGTTAAAACAACTCCATAAGTACCTTGCCAACAGTTTTGGGCTGAGTGTTCTTTGGCAAGCATAAGATTTGAAATATAGGATTGCGGAATGGGAATGGGCTTTCCCATCTGTTTATGGGAGTTGTTTTGATTCTGACTATTTTGCCAGAGTAAATACATCTGAGTCTCAGATTCCATGGTGTCTTGGGGAGGAACAGTCTCAAATTTTGTTAAAATACAGTGCTAATTACGTTTTAGCTTCCACATGTTCCTTTGAGATTTCCCTAATACATTTTAATTTTCCCAAAGACACTTTAAAATTTCAGCAAATCTTGTAAAGGTACAAAGAATGATCCCAGAAAAAAGGTGTGAGGAATCGGTGTTTTCTGACTCCTAACATTATTGACATTAGTTTCTGATAAATGAAATCATTGTAACTGAATTAGACTGATGAGTCTACACATATCTCTCATTTTGTCACCAAACAACAAAAGTTGGCATAACAAAACTTAAAGGAAAAAATTTCAAAATGAAATCCCAAGTAGTCATGTAAGTACAATGATAATCATTCATTATGATGTTCTAAAACAAGTACCAGATTAAATGCTTAATATATTAAGATGCACATAGCATTAATCTTGTTCTTTGAGAAACCTTTATAATATTGAATAGCTTCCTGAGTTCAGAAAACTATATAATATATATATAATAAATATATATATAATAAAGTTCAGAAAACTATAAGTACAGATTATTTTGAGGTTTATGTTGAATGTCAGTCTTTATATATACATTTGCTTTGTTCAATTAGAAGTAAAATTCATCCCTGAAGGACAGTCTAGGTCATTATTAGGTCAAATTATCTTGAAGGTGGAAAGTATTAAAAATAAACCCAAATGATATTATACTTCATATGGAAAACAATGAGTTAATATAATACCACATTTTATTTTAAAACATTTGAAATATGTAAAGACATTCATAAGATTATACAATAGACATTCATGTGGATAAGAATAGATATCATGGAATCAGAATATTATCCATTTAGTTGACACTCAAAGCCCATGTCATTTAGTCTTACAGTTACAGCTATAGTAGACTGCTAATGACAATGTCAGACAAACAGACATGCGATATTGGGGTGTACTTATTGCTGGAGTAATTCAGCCATGTGATTCTCTAAACCAATTGTAAGGAAGTGAAGGCAAGCCATGGATGTATGCCTTCATCTGAATACACTGCAGGATCCAACTAAAAAGCCACTTTCAACTAGTCAGGCAGGAGCTTGAGACCAATAAGGGAATGTGGCATAAAGAGGGTGTATTTCTAGCTATACAACTCATATCACCAGACAAGCTGAACCACACAGTGTCTTCATCAAACAATGTAGGAAAATGAAAGCCACAAGAGGGAGCACAGCAGTTACAGTCTAGTTATCTCTCTCCCCACCACTTCTCTCCATCTTGCACTCTCTTTCTCTCTTTCTTTGATAATTCCTAGGATGGAGCTCAGTCCCCATCCATGTTAGGCAAGTTCCATGTTACTCAGATGCATATTTAGATCTCACAAATATTTAAATTCATTTTTTTAATTTAAAGAAAATTTATAAACATTTATCATTTTCAATAAAACTTCAAATTTAAGAAGTACAAGAGTAGTATCATGCCATTGTATTGTCCTGCTTTGATTTAAAATTCGATGCATATAAATGCTGAAACAGGGCTGGAGAGATGGCTTAGTGGTTAAGCGCTTGCCTGTGAAGCCTAAGGACCCCGGTTCGAGGCTCGGTTCCCCAGGTCCCACGTTAGCAGGATGCACAAGGGGGCGCACGCATCTGGAGTTCGTTTGCAGTGGCTGGAAGCCCTGGCGCGCCCATTCTCTCTCTCTCCCTCTATCTTTCTTTCTCTCTGTGTCTGTCACTCTCAAATAAATAAATAAATAAATAAATAAATAAATAAATAAATAAATAAATAAATAAAGGTGTGCGCCATCACACTTGGCAGCATTCTTTTAATTGCTGAAACATCAAGAGGAAAAACATAATAAACATTATGATACTTGTTTATGGTTTATCTCCTTTTAAGTAAAGGATGTTATTTCCCTCTAATCACAGAGTAACTGGAAAGGAAGCATAGTTTACCTGTGATTATTTTTCTTTGCACAACATTAAAAAAAATTCAGCAATGAATTGTTCTGTTTTCATTTTCCACTCATAGTCAGTGAGTGAGTGATTCAAAATATAAAAATCTCCAAAGTCAACCTAAATCTGATTTTCACAAACATAACAAATGAATCTTACAATTTGCTTACATTTTAAAAGGACTGATTGATTATGTTCAAGAGATTTCTGTTTAGCTATTTTTTAATTGAAAATTCTATTCAAAATAATAATTTTTAATTGAAAATTCTATTCAAAATAATAAGCTTTCACGAAAACATGAAGCTATAAGAGCTGCTATAAGGTAACAAAATAAAAAGAGAAAAACAAAAACAAAACAAAAGTAATGGCAGAACATGCCAATACTAGAACACTGTAAAGTTATGTAACATAAAGTCACCTTGACAAATTATAGCAAGACAGTGGGAAGTAGACCATGAAAGCTTCAAACAGGCTATAATTACCAGCAATGCCCATAAGTGAGATGAGTGTTTTCAAGCAAAAAATAAATAAATAAAAAGCTCTTTCAACAAAGAAGAGAGAAAGAAAGCCATGAAGATAGATTTTATGCCCTGATTCTGGCCATTGTCCTGCCACGCCCATCAGTCTGATCAACTTCTGCACGCTACATTGTTTCACAACATTATTAAACATATTAGCCACCAATAAGAAATCAAAACAGCACATTTACTTTGGCCAAGTTTAACACTTCTGAAAACTCATATAAATTCCTTGGCTACATTTAGTTCATTTTATTTCTAGGAGGAACTTTTCTATTTTTTTTACTTTATTTATTTGAGAGCGACAGACAGAGAAATGAGCGGATGTGGGGGGGGAGAGAGAGAGAGAGAGAGAGAGAGAGAGAGAGAGAGAGAGAGAGAGAGAGAGAGAGAGAATGGGCTCTCCAGGGCTCCCAGCCACTGCAAACGAACTCCAGACGTGTGCGCCCCTTGTGCTTCTGGCTAACGTGGGTCCTGGGGAATCGAGCCTCAAACCGGGGTCCTTAAGGCTTCACAGGCAAGCGCTTAGCCGCTAAGCCATCTCTCCAGCCCACTTTTCTATTTTTTAAAATGGGCTCAAATCTGAGACTAGGGTGGCAGGAGAGCGCTGTCCGCATACTTCCGGACACAGGTTGTTAATCAATCTCTCCATTTTGCACTTAGTCTTCTAGAAGAACAGGGAAATACAGTATGTACTACTGTAGCTTTCAAGCTCTTGAAATAGCCTGCAGCAAATGAAAAAAAAATGTTATTTTCATAAGTTGAAATTCAACTAACCATATATAGATAGTGGCTGCCAGGTTGGAAAGGCTTGAATATACACAGCTCCCTTCGTTCTCTTTCAACATCAAGAGGAAACAGATGAATAAACAGAAGGCATGTGTAAAAGAGAAAATAGTGGAAGAAACTTTATTAACAGCATTGTTTTTGAAATTCTGTACAACACAATGCAAACTTCTAGGTAGTTATTCAGTATGCCAGTGTGTGAACAGGGTCTGGTTTTTTTAAGTGGAAATGTTCACCAAATGAGTGCAAAGTTTGTTCCAACTCGAATTAGTATACTATGCTTTGGGCTCAAACAGAAAGCTGTGAGAACGTTGGCTATGACTTCGTGCTGCTGCAGTCACCCATGGTTATGAGGCATCAACCAAACAGATCTACTCAGGGCTTAGCCATTTGTTTGCTTTTTATTGGGCAGGAGTATGCTCTGAGATTTCTACTAACAATAACATTAATCTAAAATGGGACGGCCAAGCTTAATGTATCATCTTTCTCCTCCTATACCATAAAATGTTTGGGATACTTGAAGCAGCAGAGGCGACCACCCCACAAATAAGATGGATGCATGTATCAGTGTGCAGTAGCTAAGTGGGTTATTTTCTAACTCTTGAAGGTTTATTCTCACTTGGGGAAGGCTTAAAACTTAATACTCACAATTGTCACATGGCAAAACAGAACTTGATCAGATCTTCCTATTTTGCTGCCTGCTTTAACTAAAATCATTAGAGATGCCAATGTATGTGAGTACTAACTGGGTTTCATCTGATTCACAAGCAACTTAAATCATTTGTCATTTTAAACAATGTCTGTAGAAGGAAAGCTTCCAAGCAAGGAGACAAAAGGTTTATGCATCATATTCACGTGCATATGATAGCTTGTCACCCAATACAGTAGTTTACAATAGCATAAACATTCTCAAAGCCATTCCAAACTTTGGGAGGAACATAGTAAAATTTTCTATACTCATACAATTTTAAATTGAATATTCTTTATAACACTTGTTCTATTGTCAAAGGTCAATGTTATGGTAAATCTTGTGATATCACATCATAAAATATATTTTATCTTACTACATAATGTCATTGTGTTATAGGATTTAAAAGTAGTTATTTGGTCATGCATGTGCTTTTATACGTCTCTGTTTGCACAACTGTGCATGCACACCTGGGCTTCTTGCCGCTGCCAACAAACACTAGATGCTTCCCCCACTTTTTGCATCTGGCTTACATGAGTGGCTTGGGAATTAAACCTGAGCTGGCTAGCATTGAAAGTAAGCATCTTTAATCACTTAGCAACCTTTCTATCTCCTCATAGAACCTTTTTATTTTATTTTTATTTTTTTTAAGGTAAGGTCTTGCTCTAGCCCAGGCTGTCCTGGAATTTACTGTGTAGTCTCAGGGTGGCCTCGAACTCACAGTGATACTGTGATTAAAGGTGTGTACCACCATGCCCAACTTCTTTGGATTTTTTAATTCATTAAAATTATACAAAACAAATGACTAGAAATATTTTAGTTTCTATGGTAAATATATATATATATATATATATGTGTATATATATATATATATATATATATATACACACACACACACACACACACACACATATATATATATATAATTGTTCTAAAACGTGACAGTTATGCTATACAATAAAATTGGCATTACAAAAAAAAAACTTCACATAGTTTTTTTTCAGTTCAGTATGATAGTTTTGTTTTTAGTATCATTATTATTAACAACATATTTCATATGGAATCATCATGTGTTGTTACCTTCTTTTTCCTCGTCCCTACCCCCACTCCATTGGGGCTGCTTCTCAGTGTGGTTGCAGGTATTTCCTATGGGTTTGTGGTTTATGTGATGTGGGAACAGCAATCAGTTATATTTTGGGGGAGGGAATGCCTCTAGTCATAATTTGTCAATCTGTGGCTCTTGCGATCTTTTCCGCCCCCTCTTCCTTAAAATTCCCTGAGCTGCGGTGGGTGAGTTTTACGTCTACTTCAGTGATGAGCTCTTAGGAGCCTCTGGATCTCTGCTTTGATAAGTAATGAGTATCCTCAGAGTCTGTCTCTTTCTCCCTGGTGCTGATTGTCAGGCTCACCATGGAAGCAGCATACTTGTTCATCTCCCCAATTCCTCTGTGGTTTCTCCTGGGCTTTGGCTGAAGAGCAAGGGGTAGTTTATGTCTTCCAGTCTCGCTATCTTCTGAAAAAGAACAGATTCTCCAATGGAGAATGAAGTCAGCATAGCTTAATTGGGATAAACATTATTAATTTGGGGAGAATTTGATGTATGTAACCATTCTGTTAGCCAAACACTAGTGAGATCTTGACACTAGAGAGCATAATCTTTGTCTCGATAGGTTTCTGATCTGGTTCCCATTTCCAGACATGGGTTTGTCCATTTTTCTACAAATTTCAATGTATTGCTTTTCCTTACTGCTGAGTAGCATTCCACTGTGTAAATGTACCACAATTTCATTATCCATTCATCTAATGATGGGCATCTAGGTTGATTCCAGTTCTTAGCTATAGTGAATTGAGCAGCTATAAACATGGCTGAGAAAATATCTCAGCACTGATGCATGAAGCATTTAGGATAAATGCTCAGTAAGGGGATAGCAGGGTGTGTTGGTAGCTCTATGATCATCCTTTTCAGGAATCTCCATATTGATTTTCATAGTGGTTATGTAAGTTTACATTCCCACCAACAGTGAATGAGGGTTGCTAGTTTCATCAACAATTTTGTAGAACATGTTTAATATGCCTCTGGCCTGGATTTCCTCTCCTTCTGGTATATGCACCATTTGTACATCTACTCTTTTTAGGGAATCCCACAGTTTGCTCGTATTCTGTTTACTTGATTTTTGTAAACTTTGCAAAGTTTTTGTTCTCACAATCAATTTCTTCTGTCTTGTCTTCCAGGTCAGAGGTTCGGTCTTCTTCTGTTAGTGGGGGGGGTTCTATAGAGGATTTTATAAGCTCTATTTGATGTTGATTTTGTTTTCTGTTGGATTATTTTGCATCATATCCATCTCTTTTTTGTTTGTGTGTTTGTTTGTTTTGTTTTGTTTTTCAAGGTAGGGTCTCATTCTAGCCCAGACTTATCTGGAATTCACTAGGTAATTTCAGGGTGGCCTTGAACTCACAGTGATCTTCCTACCTCTGCCTGGGATTAAAGGCATGCACCACCACTCCTGGCTCCATCTCTTTTTAGAGATACAATTTCAGTTCAAGGTCTGATTTTCTTAATGCTTTCTGTAATTCATTCTTGCATTTGATCAACTGTTCATTAAGCTTAATCAATTGGCTATTGAGATCTTCCATTTGTTGACTCACCTTCAATTAATTTATATCTTTTTTGAGGATTCTCATGTTTTCTTCAATTAAATTAAGCCTAATGTCAAAAGCTGAATGCTCTAAGAAATAATTCTTCAACATAATTGATAGGATTGCTGGATTTTTGATGGTTTCCTTTCAATTTAGCAATTCTTTTGACAAGAGTCACATTAGCTGTTATGTTTACACTTTGGAACTGAATTTCTATTGATTTCTCGGTGGTTTCATTGGTGGCTTCCATTGTGGGTCTAGCCATCCTTTGTGGAAATCTCAGTTTTCTAACTTTGTTTTTTTTATTTTTTTGTATTTTGTTTTGTTTTTGTTTTTTGCATTGTGATCTACCCATCTTGGGGAAACATTTTATTCCATTGAGGGGGGAGCAAGTATTTGTCCTTGTAGAAACTTCAGAGAGTGTTCTTTTTTAACTGTGAACCAGATTGGTGTATGATGGGGCTATAACCACAGACATGCAGATTGTGGAGATTTCAGGTACATCAAAGGTACCTGGGGAACTGGGAGCTTTGACCTACTCATTCCACTTGCACATATGGTTCAGAACACGGGGATTAGGGCTTGGGAAGTTGGTATCCAGGAAGCTGGAGAGCCAGGGGAAAGATGGCAGCTCCTACAGTGGCTTGTACACCCTCTGACTCAAGGGAATAGGGACTTGGTGCCCTGGGACCAGTCAGAAAGTCAGAGCAGAAGACCTGCTCCAGCAGCCCACTCACAGGGACCAAGCCTCCCCAAAGCAGCAGCAGGGGTACCAGGACCAGGGACCTAGGAGGTGAGGAACCAGCCAGGCCCTCTGGCCTACTCACTTTGGGCAAGCACCATCTGGAGCAAGGTATCTGGAAGTTGGGGACCCAGGGGCCATTCAATCAGGATTCAGAGCAAAGGGCTTGCTTCTACAGCAAGTTGGCAGGGTCCAGGCAGCACAGAGCCAGCCACCAGAGGACCTGTAGGGACCCGGACCTGGAAGGAGTGATTGGGACAGGGAGATCTGGCCGACTCACTCCATGTACACACCTCAGTGCAATACTTGACTGAAAAGTGTTAATATATTTTATTATATCTTTATTAAAATTTTCACAAAATAGAAACTTAGTCTAGAAGCTTTTCCCCAGGTCTCTGAAAGGCTGTGACAACACCAGGGCTGTAAGGGGACCCACCAAAGATAATAGTGGTTAAGTTTAGATGGTGAGATCATGTGTATTTTAAATTCTCTCCCTTTTATTTGCTTATATGTGTAATATTTCTACAATAAATATCCTTCTTTTATATTCAGAAAAAAATAAAAATAAATTTTAAAAATGAAAATAAAAATGGCACTTGATCTCACCTAAAGTGATAGGTTTCTCTTCACACAATTTAAAATATTTAAAAAATAATCATTTATATGATTTTATATCCTTAGCATCTTTCTCTCCTTTGGATCCTAAACTCTATTAAGTCAGGTAGATGCTTGCTTAAGTCACATTATAGAATTGAATTTTACACTGTGTGGCAAATGGAATTTAAAAATGAACAAGAAGGGCTGGAGAGATGGCTTAGCAGTTAAGCACTTGCCTGTGAAGCATAAGGACCCCAGTTCGAAGCTCGGTTCCCCAGGACCCACGTTAGCCAGATGCACAAGGGGGCGCATGCGTCTGGAGTTCGTTTGCAGAGGCTGGAAGCCCTGGTGCGCCCATTCTCATTCTCTCCCTCTATCTGTCTTTCTCTCTGTGTCTGTCGCTCTCAAATAAATAAATAAATTTAAAAAAAATGAACAAGAAACTATCATCTTGCAAGCTGTGACAAAGAAAGCTCACCAAAAGTCTGCCATTCAGATTTGGAAATTGCACTCTATTTCTTCTCCCATATAAAGTAAGGATATATCTGCCAGGCATAGTGGCATATGCCTTTAATCCCAGAATTTGGGAGGCTAAGGTAGGAGAATTGCTGTGAGCTCAAGGCCAGCAGGAAACTACATATGAATTTCAGGTCAGCCTGGGCTAGAGTGAGTCCTTACCTTGAAAAACCAAACAAACAAACAAAAAATATTTATCTTTCTTGATAAAAATATAATAGAAACAATTATGTATACTACATTGCATGGCTTAAAACACAATTTATTGTTTGCTATCTGATTTGCTAATCTCAAAAATCCCATGAAGTAATTTTGCCTTGACACAATTTTGGATGCCATTTCTTTTTTTTTTTTTTTTTTAAATTTTATTTATTTATTTACTTGAGAGCGACAGACACAGAGAGAAAGACAGATAGAGGGAGACAGAGAGAATGGGCACGCCAGGGCTTCCAGCCTCTGCAAACGAACTCCAGACGCATGCACCCCCTTGTGCATCTGGCTAACGTGGGACCTGGGGAACCCAGCCTCGAACCGGGGTCCTTAGGCTTCACAGGCAAGCGCTTAACCACAAAGCCATTGGGTGGCATTTCTAAAAAAAAATAACTTCTGGGACTAGGATGATGGCTTAGGATAAAGTGGTTGCTATACAAGCATAAGAACCTGAGTTCAAATCCCCAGCATTCATGGGAAATTCTGGGCATGGGGTCTGAGTTTATAATTTCCAGTGCTGGGGAGGTACATACAATAAGATCCCTACAGTTCACTGGCTATCTAGTCTAACCAAATGAGAGAACTGCAGGCTGAGTGACTCTGTCTTTAAAAAAAATAATAATAATAGTTAATAATGTGAAGAGCAACTGAAAGAAATACCAGACAGCTGTCTCTGGCCTCTACACCTCTTTATATGTACACATATGTGCTATACATAGTTGAATATAAACACATACACACACAATTTCTGTGGGTTGCTGTAGGCCTCATAATTTAAAGGTAAAAGCAGTAATATCCAACCCCCGGGACCCTCCTCATTCCTCCACATTCTTCTGTCACCATTACCAGAAAACCTGGCATTTCCAAAAAATTACATCATCCTGACACACATATCAAAGCTTCTAATACAGACAAAAATACAGACAAAAGATGTCCCGTCACATTTCCTTATAATAGTACTGAAAATATTGCTAAGAGCTGAATATTTGTAAAGATAGATATTTTTGATGTGGCAAGAAACATATGGCCCTACTTGTTGGCACCATACTAATCAGCATGATATGTCACTCTGTGTCTTCTGTCTACAGCTTCAAGATGCTCTTAGAAGAGTTTCATGAGACACATGCCCATGCATACATACAGAAAGAGAGACTCATCATCCACAGCTGAGCAGTCTACATGCTTGTTTTGTTTTTGTCCATCATTTATTCCTAGGCTAAGGCTCCTATTTTGGGAGCAGAGAGTAGTTGTTTCAGTACGTTACTGAAATATCTACAGGGCAAACATAATAGGCATGGGTATAGATTATTTAAAGACATCTTTTTGTCTCCTGGGGACCTAAAAGTATACTGAGGGAAAGATAAAATAGAGAATGAATGAACAAATAGAAAATAGCAATGATATAGAAAAAGAAATTTGGAAAAACATAAACCAAGCAATACATTATGAGGATATCAATTTAACCTGGGAGAAAAAGTGTTTAAAAGAACATACATTTGAATTTAAAAAATTAAGCTATGAAAGAGTAATATTAGGGAGCATATTGGTCCACATACAAAGAATTATATGTCCAAAGGCACTGTGGTGGAAAACATCTGCCATGATAAACAATTGTCTCCAATTCCTGTCAGATGGTAGGAACACAGCATGTTGAAAACAGGCTGTCTGGGATGAAGAGGACGGCTTAGCAGTTAAGGCACTTGCCTGCAAAGCCTAAGGACCCAAATTTGATTCCTGAGAACACACATAACCTAGCTGCAAAAGGTGACACATGCATCTGGAATATATTTGCTGTGGCTTGAGGCCTTGGAATGCCCATTCTGCTGTCTGCCACTTTCTCTCTCTCTCTCTCTCTCTCTCTCTCTCTCTCTCTCTCTCTCTCTCTCTCTCTCATAAATAAATAAAAAAATGAAAAGTGAAAATCTAGTTTATACATAATCAAAGTCCAGGACAAAGCTTGGAGGAACATGATCTCAGCTTTGCCACTGAATTAGAAATTTATGACTTGTTAAACATGCATGGAAACTTGGAGATCAGTTAAATTGTTGGGAGTAGCCATCTGGACAAAAGATGGTTTGAAAAGAGAGAGGAAATGGGCTGCAGATATGCCTTAGCAGTTAAGACACTTGTCTGAAAAGCCTAACAACCCTGGTTCAATTCCCCCAGTATACAAAGTATACAGATAAAGCCAGATCTACAAACATCTGAAGTTTGTGTGCAGTGGCAAGAAGCCTTGATGTGCCTATTTTCCCTCCTCTCCCCCCCCCGCCTCTCTCTCTCTCATCATTCCATGAAAATAAAGAAAGAAAAGAGGAAGAAATGCATGGGTCAGAGATAGATTCTCAAGGTAGAAGTGCAGTAACTTCATAGCAAGCAGGTTAGAAGGAATTAGAATTGGAGTCCAGATGACTAACAGAGTGATGGCTGTTGTGACTGTCCCGATGTGATGCCAGGAGCTAGTTTTGGCCCTTAACTATTAGAGAACTTGTACACACTGTAATGTTTCCTCTGGAAGAAAGGAAGCAAATGGAAGGAGGAAGAGAAAAAAGGGGGGCAATGCGTTCAAAAAGGGAGATGCTAAACAACAATTATGATGAAGGAGACAGTGAAATTCATGATGGCATCTTTGAGCAAACAAAAGTATCATCTAGTACATTATAAAGAATTTTTACTGTTAGCAAGAATATCTGTTTGTTGAAACAGGAAAAAGATGAAAAATACTGAAATAAATAATTTAATGGTTTGGTTTCCAGAAAATAAAACTTGTTCTTCAATTGTTGAATTCTATTTTCTCAGAAAATGTAAAACAATCTACTAAAGTGAGAGCACAAATTGAAAGTAGTTTGTAGAAAACTGATGAAAGAGAAGACTTCATGAAACTAATGGTATGAAAATGATTATTTTGGAAGAAATCAAATATGATTGACAACACTGAATGTCTATTTAAAATCTTGTATTTTAAGCAATACTTTCAATAATGTTGCAAACTATTTTCTATCATTCCTGGCTCAAATTTACACTTTAAGGGTTGTTGGCTTCACCTGGTTTTATGGATTTCCCCCTCGTGAACCTTTGTAAGATGACTGAAGTGCAGCCTTTCCTTTTAAAATTCTTAATGTTTAGCAACCAACTCTATACGTTATTAAATTATATTCTAGCGATAATGCTTCTTTATCATTTATATTAATAGTGTAGTGATTCCTTTTTTAAAATCTTATTTTATTATTCTCAATTTTTTAAAACATTTTCCATGATTATAAAAAACATCCCATGGTAATACCCTCCCTCTGCCCCACTTTCCCCTTTGAAATTCCATTCTCCATCATATGCCTTTCCCATCTCAATCAGTCTCTCTTTTATTTTGATGCCATGGTCTTTTCCTCCTCTTATGATGGTCTTGTGTAGGTAGTGTCAGGCACTCTGAGGTCATGGATATCGAGGCCATTTTATGTCTGGAGGGAGCACGTTGTAAGGAGTCCTACCCTTCCTTTGGCTCTTACATTCTTTCCGCCACCTCTTCCGCATTAGACCCTGAGCCTTGGAAGGTGTGATGAAGATGTTACTCAGTACTCCAGTCACTTCTTTCCAGCACCATGATACCTTCTGAGTCATCCCAAGGTCACTGCAATCTGAAAAGAGAAGATTCTCTTCCTGAAGAAGGAATGAGCATCTTAAGAAACTCTTTTTTTTTTTTTTTAATCCTGTCACTTAGGAGGCAGAGGTAGGAGGATGATGGTAAGTTCGAGGCCACCCTAAGATTACATTGTAAATTTCAGGTCAGCCTGGGCTAGAGTGAGGCCCTACTTCAAAAAGAAAAAAAAAAGAGAGAGAGAGAGAAAAAAAAAAGAAATTCTTTTTATGTGAATAACTTTTAATAGTGAATACTTATGAATTCCACTTGAAAAATGAGTTTTGGCTCAATTTTATCTTTTTATTTTTTGTATATTTTGGGTTTTCAAGGTAGGGTCCTATTGTGTGATGAGTGTGAGATAGGTTACCGGGAGAATATTATCTGTTGGGGACATTTAAATGTTTTTTTTTCTTTTTATTGATGTTTTCTCATTTTCAAATTCAGAACTAGCCTAGCCTTTTAGTCAAGGAAACATTCGTAGATTGTTACAGACCTATAGGACTGCCTTAACTGCTGCCTCATGTCAGAACCTCTGGTATACTACTTACGTGCCATTTCTCAGAAAATTCCTCTAAAAAGCTGAGTAGACTATAACACGACTTCAGTGGGTGAGTTACAGCATCGAACATCAGGTGGCTTCACTCACTTTATTGCTGTACTCAGAGTATATGAAAGAATTCCTTCTACTTCATGTTGATGAAATTATACCATCTTCCAAATGGCTTGTATTGAATTTTCTCTCAGATCTGAAACAACATAATATTTGACTTCTACAAAAGAATTATAAATATCTTTCACAAGTAACCAATCGTATAAACCACTTAGGTCAGGCAGTCTAGTAATATTTTTTTAGGGTGGAGGGGCTAGAATATACTCCTAAACAGATTTAAAACAACCTCAAGAAAATAGTCTTCAAAACGCATGGTGGAAGATAAAATGACATTATTAATTAATCCACAATAGATTGAAAATCATTACACTGAATATAGACTCATTTTACAGAATCAAATGCTGTTTAGTTTTAAAACCACCTGCTTCTTATTCCCAGGAATAAAAATAAAATAAAATGAATGTTCTGGAGCTAATCTACATGATACAAGACAAAAGGTACTTGCCAAAAGAGAGTCATCATTTTCTTTCTTTTATTTTGTCAAAAGACCAAGGAAGCATACTAAAAAGCATCTTGTTCCTTGAAAGTCAATCTTTTTTTGTTTGTTTTTATTTATTCATTTGAGAGTGACAGAGAAAGAGGCAGAGAGAGAGAGAGAGAGAACGGGCACATCTCCAGCCACTGCCAATGAAATCCAGATGCGTGCGCCCCCTTGTGCATCTAGCTAACGTGGGCCCTGGAGAATCGAACCTTGAACTGGGGTCCTTAGGCTTCACAGGCAAGTGCTTCACCACTAAGCCATTTCTCCAGCCCCAATCTTTAAAATCAAATCAACTACAAATCAAAAAGACAATATTATTTAATAGAATTTTTTCTAAAGATAAAAATAATTCTTTATTATTTGTGTGAAATGCTCAAATGCAATAAAAATGGTAATTTAAAGTATAAGATTTATAAGATTGTGAATATAGCATGTTTCTTCCATTTCTTATACCTTCTATAAAAGAATATTGATATTAAAGTTAGACTTAAATAGAATGCATTTTGATTAATTATATATACATGAGTACATTATTCTATTTAAAATATAATGCCACTCAGGTGAATTTGGATCGCTATTGAAATGAGATATCATTTCAGGTCCCAAAAAATTCAATATATCATTTCTAGTGAAATAGTGATAGTTATAATAAGGGGTTAAAGCTGTTTGTAACTTTTAACTTACACTGCTTTTGGTAGAGCAGAAGACACCCTGATTCTCCAACTTCTGCCAAAAACAGCTCATACCATTGGACTGCCCTTTTGCTCTCTTACCCATGTTGTGAGACTATTAGTAAAGCTCCTGATAACTACAAGAATAAAAATATACTAAAAACTAAATTTTCTAAAACAAGGTATAAACAAAACTCAGTAAATCCTATAACAAGAAGTTTCTTTAAATAATAAGCTGTATGTCTAAAAATTCAACTTAAATTTTGAGATTGTGTCACTAAAAGTCATTGGAAATTAGTTCTATTTATTTATTTACATGTTTATTTATTTATTTTGGTTTTGGCAAGGTAGGGTCTCACTCTATCCTAGGCTGGTCTGGAACTCACTCTGTAATCTCAGGCTGGCCTTGAGCTCAAGGTGATTCACCTACCTCTTCATCTCATGTGCTGGGATTAAAGGCATGTGCCACAACACTGGGCTGATATTAGTTCTAAGTTCTAGAATTTATGTGTGTGTGTGTGTGTGTGTGTGTGTGTGTGTGTGTGTGTGTGTGTGTGTTTAGATAGATAGATAGATGATAGATAGATAGATAGATAGATAGATAGATGATAGATAGATAGATAGATGTTCAATCTATTTTAAATTTCTTTTTACCTTATGCTTATTTTTCAGAAGCTAAGAGAAAGAGAAAGAATGGTTTTTTCAGGGTCTTTAGCCACTACTAAAGAACTCCAGATACATATACCACTTTGTGCATCTGGCTTTACGTGGGTACTAAGGAATCAAACCTGGGTCATTAGGCTTTGAAGGCAAGTACCTCAACCTCTGAGCCTTCTCTCTAGCCCTATTTCTTTTATTCTAAATTAAAAATTGCTAGATGACTACAAAACTAGCAAGATGGGCCAGTGAGATTGCTTAGTGGTTAAGGTGCTTGCCTTCAAAGTCACAGAACCCAGGTTCTATTCTCCAGGACCCATGTAAACCAGATGCAAAAGAGGGTGCACACATCTGGAGTTTGTTTGCAGCAGCTGCAGGTCCTAACATGCCCATCCTCTCTCAATCTCTCTCTCCCTCTCTCTCCTCTCTCTCTCTCTCTCTCTCTCTCTCTCTTTCTCTCAAATAAATAAATAAAAATAAAATAAAACTTTAAAAATAACTAATAAGATAATTCTAACGTATGTTTACTAATTTGTAATTAAAAAGTTAATATGACAATTCATATTTCCTAGGCTTTCTTTGATTGCATAACAGGGAAAGCTTTAAATTAGATTTCACCTAAATGAACTATTTCTAATATTAAAAACAGAAATATGAGTATACTCATACAAGCCAATATAGTTTATTTTGTTTATTAATTTTATGTCCATCTTCTCTAGTTATATATTGTAAAATTTCTTTGAAGACTGATACACTGATGAAGTTAGATTTCTCCCTGGTCTTAAAGGCCAATAATTAAAATACCTTATGATGAAGCCAGAATTATGAATGCACCTTAAAATTGGAAGAGTTCTCAACACTTTTATTTGCTTGTTATCATCAGTGAATGGGAGATATCAATGGTCATGTTCTATGAATAGAAGTAAAGGTCTCTATACAAAGTATGAAATTTTAAGAATATTTGGGCTTGAATTTTAAAGATTTTGTCCAAAGCTGAACAATTATATATGTGGCATTCCTCCTTCTATTAAATAAAAGCATATGTTCATGGAACAATCCCTTTAAAATGGCATATATTGTCATAAATACTACTTCAAATATTTCCATTATATTCCAAATAACACCAATTTTAAAGTGGATATCTAGTTGATAACCAGCTGTTCTCAGCAGCCTCTGTCTGCAGTTGGTTACCCAACAATATGATACCATTCATTCACATATACAAATGGTTCTTGGCTCACCCTTGTTTGGACTCGACTTTTGGCCTCAAAATAATTTGAAACCAATACACATTCAGGTACAGAGCATATTTGAATTTGTATCATTCCCTGGAGTAACTTTATTTGGTTCTGTAACTCCCTCATGCTATTTGGCTGTGTCAAGAAACAAGAAACTATAGATCCTAGTCAAATACAGGAAATTTGAAAGTGGACATCCAACACCCTTCTCTGTACTGTGACAGTAAGTGGCTATATACAGTAGATCAGGATGTAATCCTGTCATAAATTGAGATTTATTGGCAAATTCTCTGAAGACTTTGGGTAAGAGGGCTGTCTTTGACATTTTGAAATGACAGATTCTGTGTGTATCTATGTATGCATCTCCCAGCAGAAATTAAATATTTAATATATAAAACATTCATGTTGGAGGTGAGTAATTGAATCTCAAACAGCATGGCAGGCTAAGGTGGTGATTACTTTCTGGAGGAATGGACACTGATGTCTTGGGTCCCCCATGCTGCTGTCACATGACATGCAAAATATTAATCTTGGTATAGACAGCACTAAGTTAAAATGTAGCGTGAACTTTGTTATTCACAACCAAACTGAGATATGTTCCGTATGCCTAAATTAGTTCAAGATGAGGTTAAAACACACACACCCACACACACACACACATACACACACACATACACACACACACACACACACACAGTAAACTACACTTTCAGGATTTTTAATGGAAAAGCCACAATGTAAGTCTCTGGATGTAATCTCACATTAGCTCCTAATTTTAGAATGTAAATGTAAATAGATATTTGCTTATATTTATGAACCAAACCATATTTCACATATGTACACTGCATTCTTTCTGAGGAGAAAGAATTTAATCCATGGCATGTATGCCAAACATTAAGCAGTTGAAACAGCAACAACAAAGATAAAATGAAGTCAATTTCATGTATAAGAGGTGAAACAAGGGTATAAAATTAGATATGTAGAGGAAACTTTTTAATTTGGCATCTGGTTGAAGTTGTTGTAGCTAAATATTTAAAGATGGCAAACACATTTAAAGAAAGAAAGAAAAAAAAAGTAGCTTATATTGAGTGAGAAAAACAGCCTGAAGGCTAAAACTCATCTAGTATCTAACTGGGGCTTGGGTTACTGCTAGTTAACTTATTAACGTGAGTCATAAGCTTCTACGTTAATCAGAGACAATCCTGAATCTAATGGGCTGCTTCCTTGTGCTAAGATCTTGTTCCAGTCATCACTTTAGGTTTAGGAGAATTATTACCACCCCATGTTGAAAAGGAAGATTTGACCATGTCCTGGGACAGGAAGAGAACAGAGACAGCAGAGGAGAGGCACAGCTCGAGCGTCAGCTCATCCACTGCCTTTAGCAAGTTACCCTGTGGACATCAACCGGACCATCTTGAGCCTCTTCCTGTTTTAATAAATGAATGAAATATTCTCTTTCAACGTTTTTTTCCAAAGATCTTTAGGAGATCAAAGGAATCCATGGAATGTAGACAACTTCTGTAAACTGGAATCTGTTTAGTAAATGAAAGGTATTGCCCTAGGTCAGATTAAGCTTGGAGCAGATGGACGTGGTGCCATGATGATGTGGCGCCTGCCCAGGAATTCACTGCAGTCCCAGTACTGGGCTGGCTGCAAGACTGGCAGTTTTCAATTTATTTGATTATTTCAAGGACTTCTAATTTCCTCCTTTCTGCCTGAGAGTCAACGTCAATTTGTACTTCTATGTTCCACTGGAGATTTTTGGCAAATTAGAAGGCCTTTAAGGATTTTATTTTCCTGAAAAATATAAATTATAGCATTTTCTTGTCATGTGCTAGATTTTTTTTAAAAAATTAACTTTAAATTTACAAATCAAGTTTACACCCCAGTTCACCCATTGCCAAAATTGTCAGACCTGCAGTCAAAAAGTATGTTGAAATAAACAAAATTTAATTCAATTTACTTTTAGCATTTGTTTATTAATGGATTACTTCCACTGTAAATATTATAAAAGTATGCCAATTTAAAACTTACTTTCTGTAAAGTGATAGTTACTAAATGTGTCATAGGAAATTGCAATTGGAAGACATAACCTATTTATGTAAAGGACTTCTGCCTACAAAATAAGACTGTCTAGGTAGACAAACTGATTTAACTAAAACTGCTGATTGTGAAGTAAAACACTCTTAGCCAAGGGCTGGTTTAGAGATGATTTTGAAATACCCATTGTAACTGTTCCTTGGATTCCTGTATCAAAATAATCAGGAATCCTACTGAAAAGGGTGTATATCCATTCCTTTGTATCACTTTCTTTTCTCACTGACAAAACAACTTGAGGAAGGCAGTGTGGATTTCGATTCATGGTTTAGGAATTTAATGGTCATCACAACAAGAAACTCATGATGGCAGAAGCACAGGGTAGCTAGTTACATTGCAACTGGTCACATTTTGTCCGCAGTCAGAAAGCAGAGAGAGGAATGTTGGTATTGAGCTCACATTCTCCTATTTTAGTCCTGGATAAGGGACTGTCACCCACATTTGGGACACTTTGTCCCTCTTTAGTTAATATCTATGGAAACATCTCCATAGATACACCCAGAGGTGTGGCTCCTAGGTGATTATAAAATCCAGTTAACCTGACAAGGAAGATTAACTAACACATTTCTTTTGAAAAAAAAAAAAACATAAAAAACAATAAAACAAAGTTCTGAGACTATAGGTACATGCCCTTATGCCCAGATAGATGTAGGTGCCCTCCTTTATTGTCTGGGCATGGTGGCATGTACTTGTACTCCCAAACTTGGATGTCTGAAGCAGAAAGATTGTGTCTTTGAGACCATCATATGCTACCTATACACTGAGATCCCACACCCTCAGCAATACATACTTACTGAGATGTATCTCAAGAGAAAACACAGAAAGATTAACAAAAATAAAAATTATTATAATGCTATCTGCCTTCCCTTTATCACTGTTATCATATGAATATTTAAAAACTTACAAAAAGTAAGTGCATTTAAGTACTTTAAAACTTGTGAGTGGGGGCTGGACAGATTGCTTAGTGGCTAAAGTATTTGCCCACAAAGCCAAAGGATCCCAGTTCAACTCTCCGGGACCCATGTAAGCCAGATGCACAAGGGGTGTGCATGCATCTGGAGTTCATTTTCAATAGCTAGAGGCCTGGAATGCCCATTCATTCCCTCTCTCTCTCTCTGTCTCTCTGTCTCCCTCTTCCCCTCCCTGTTTCTCTCTCTCAAATAAATAAATAAATAAATTACTTGTGAGGATAATCAATACCTACCAAAGCAGAGATCCAGAGGTTCCTAAGAGTCCGCCACTGAAGTAGACTTGAAACTCACCCACCATGACTCAAAGAATTTTGCAGAAGAAGAGGCAGAAATATTGCAAGATCCACAGGTTGAGACATCATGCCCAGAGGCATCCTCTGCCCCCCAAAATAACTGACTGCTGCTCCCACAATGGATAAACCACAACCCCATGGGGAATACCTGCAATTCCACTGAAGAGTGTCCTCGACAAATGGGGGCAGGGACGAGGGAAAGGAGGGGTACCAATACATGGTGTTTCCATAGGAAATATGCTGTTACTAACAACAATAATAATAATAAACATAAAAAGAATAAAATTCAAATCTTATTTTGAGCTCATCAAATATTTTGATGACAGAATTTAGATGAGTTCAAAAATTTTGTCAGTTTTTGATCCCAATATTTTACCACTGGATCTGTCTTGTAATGAAAGGTCAACTCCAATTATGAACAAAATGTAACCTTTTAAGACTTTTTCCCTCATTCCGAAGCATAACAAAACAGTTTTCTCTTCATAAACTTATGGATCTACTTTCAATTGCATATTACCCAACTTTAGTTAATACTAACATATAAGTTTCCAATGGTTTCCATCAGTTGCTTTCATATGGTTGGACTGTTTTCATTCATCGTGTCCTCTAGTCTTGTCTACTGAAATGCTTTCAAATGTGAGGTTGGTAATGAACATATGTCCCATGTGTCTGCAGGCTGAGAGGAAAGGGTGACTCATCCTAATTAAAACCAAAAAGGAAGAAACTTACAAAGTATTGTTTGTTTGTTTTTTTACACAAAGTTCTGAAAGAAAATCCAAAATCATTATTTAAATGTGTGGATAGATGGGCCCCTGTTTTTAAATGTATGTGATTACCATGATTCATGGACTTGAAAGAGAAAAAAATGTTAGAATGGAAATTGTATGTGAATCGTTTACTCAGAACTTCTTAGTCAATGCAGATTACTGGTGTATCAAAGGATGCTTGTTTTATTACAATTTCGACAAAAGTATGCATTCCAAATCCTGAGAAAGCCCTGAGGCTGACTATATGCTTCTCATGTTCCATACGAACAGCTCTTGCTGAGGAGATAGTCCAGACTCCTTCCTCACCCAGCTTTGAGGCAGATGTTACCTCACTTATGGGGAAATAATTCTTCTAATGCACTTCTTCCTGCTGTCAGTGTGTTGGGAGGGGAATGGGATAGAAACAAGGGAAGCTGAGAAATGACTCACACTTGACATTGTGAAGTTCTGAATCTAAGTTCTGACTACTGAAATCTCTCATATATGCTACTACAAAAGAGTGTGTGTATATGTGTGTGTGTGTGTGTGTGCGCGCACGTGTATGTGTGTATGCGCACACATGTGTGTGCCCGTGCGCTTGTGCATACATACATCTGTTTTCACAGCAAAACTTTGCTTTTATTTAATAACTGGAAAAACAATGTGACTCTAATAATTAAAATGCAGATGAATTTTGTCTTGCTTATATAAATACTACTTTATTGACAATCCAAACAGGTTCCCTAACATAGCCATTACGTGTTGAATCAGAAAGTTCCTTAGCTCAGCAGTAAAATCAACTACAGAGAACAATGCCATTTTATTTAAAGGCTAAACTGCATCTGGAAATGTGGAAAAGACAGCAATGAGAGAGGAGATACTTCGTGTGTGTGTGTGTGTGTGTGTGTGTGTGTGTGCAGATATGTTTACCCCGTGAACACACTTGCAGGGGCCAGAGGAAGATGTCAGGTGACCTACTTTGATATCTTCTTCCTTATTACACTGAGATAGGTTCTCACTGAACCTAAAGCTTCCCATTTTTCATGTAAGACTGGCTGACCAGCGATCCCTCATGAGCCTTATTTCTCCACCTCTCTCAGTACTGGGTTACAAATATGCACAGCCATACCTAGCTCCTTATGTGGTTGTTGTAGACTGAACTGAGTCATCATTCTAGCACAGCAGGCATTCTCACCTACTGAGCCAGCACCTCAGCCCCATACTGACTTTTCCACCCTGGCTTTGTATGCATGAAGGACCCATAAACTTAATTAATGCATTACCCTTCTGATTATGCATGAGATATGATATAGTATTTTCCAACAATTACTGTGAGATATATTCTCTTACAATTTCAATTTTGAAAAACATATGGATGTTCTACATAACTACATTCAAGTTACTATTATGTGTCATAGTAACTTGATTATTCACCCCATATATAAGCAGTATAATGTCTACTGCAGACAATGGAAATAAAGTGCATTCATTCACTGATCCAACAAACTTTTATATATTCCTCGGTTGTGCTAGGCGTGGGGCTGAGCACTTGGTTGCACTGGGGAGGAAATGTGCCATGACCTTGTTTTGTGTGCTGTGCTCCCCAACAAAAGAAATGGGCATCTTCTGAGGGAAGCTGAGGTAGTAACGAGGCTTCCCACGGTTACAAGGTTGAGGTGAGCAGGTTGTCCACATCAAGCATTCTTTTTTTATTTTCTATTTTGGTTTCTCGAGAAGAGGATTTTCTCTGGTCCAGGCATTCTTTCTCAGCACTCCTGGCAATGCACTGTAACATGGAGTGGTGCATCCTCTCTGGATTGTTTTGTGGAATATAGAACACTTAGTCACAAACTGGCAAAAGTAAAAAAAAAAAAAAAAAAAAAAAAGGTTAAGAAGATCAAAAGACACTGAGCAGCATAAAGAACTAATAACACAAATGACATAAATAAGCCCTAAAGACAAACTCATAATCTCTTATTATACTCTACACTAATGAGGGTTAAGGAGGACTTGCAGTAAGCACATAAAGAAAGAAAATCAATGTTTCTCACATCAGGGATAAGTTTTTGGCTCTCATAACCTGTACATTCAGAAATGGCTAAATGACCACAGGTTTCAAGAAAAATATTTTACAATGACTACAGTTAAATTTTGCAATGCTATATAATGATTTCTAAAGGTTAGATCTGCTTCTAGAATGAAGGAAAATGTCTTTTATTAATGAGTTAAGCTTATTGAGGAGGAAATTCCAAATTGTGGAGTTTATTAATCTAGGAAATAAAGCTAACATGTGGGCAGTAGGAACCTAGGAACTTGTATAGGGAGACTTAGTAGAAACCAGCAAGACATCTGCCATGTGTTTTTAGACAAGTTAAGAAGACAAATGGTGAGGCTCAAGAAAAAAAATGAGAGGGCAGATATCAAAGCAGCAACCTAGAGATTCAGAGGAGAAATGAGAAATGAAGGCAGGTGCACTCATGGTTACCAAAGTTAAGGAAATTACGCAGGTAGCAGGCCTGGCGTTGGCAGGAGCACCCACCTGGTACATCTAGAAACCTTACCTTAAAAAAAAAAAAAAAAAAAAAAAAAAAAAAAAACAGGGCTGGAGTGATGGTTTAGCAGTCAAGGTGCTTGCCTGTGAAGCCTAAGGGCTCATGTTCCACTCTCCACGTCCCACATAAGCAAGAGGCACAAAGTAATGCAGCACGTGAGGTCGCACACATGCACAAAAGAGCACACACTTCTAGAGTTCGATTGCAGTGGTTGGATGCCCTGGTGCACCAATCTTCCCCCAACCCCTCTCTCTCTCACACACACACACAGTGTCACTCTTGCATTAAAAAAAAAAAAAAAAAAAAAAGACAGAAACCATGACAAGATTTATGTTGAGCCAAGGTTTCTAGGGGAAAATATATTGACAGAAAGTCAAATGCCTTGCTCATGAACCTTGGGAAAGCTTTAAAGTCTGAATGGTGGTTCAGGAAAGGAGTGGACCATGGCAGATATTGGAATCTACCTATGGCAGCTTGGGTGCGATGGAGGTCTTGTGGGAAGAGAACCACAAGAGTAGCTTCATTAATGGTGTGTCCAAGGTTGTCTCTAGGTGCGGACCATGCAGGAAGACTTTTTGGAGACCCCATTTTAAATTGCAGATTTACTGAGCCCCTACTAATGTGCAGCCCATAAGGTGTGGGTAGATTATAGGACCAGGTGTGCCTTGGCTCTTGATGCGTTCCTGCTCCAGGAACATCAGGGGCAATGGGGCATCAGCTGCTGAATATGGAGAAATAATCATGCAGGGCTGGAGAGATTGCTTAGTGGTTAAGGTGCTTGCCTGCGAAGCCTATGAACCTATGTTCATTTCCCCAGTACCCGCATCAGCAGAATGCACAAAGTAGTGCATGTGTCTGGAATTTGAAAAGGAAAAAAGTACCCACATGGTAATTCAGAAACCAGAGAAAAAATATGCATCAAAGGGAGAAGTTCCCCTAAACTTTAAATCAGAGACAAGCAGAAAAGTTTCTCCAGACCAATAAACAGTTTTCAGCTCCCCACCCCCAGCCCATCCTGGAAGCTAGACTCACGCCTATCCCTGTGGCCCAAAGAACGGAGGTTGCAAGGCAGTGCAGAGCCAGAAAAACAGCTGAGCTGAGCTGAAAGAAGTGGGGTACAATCCATGAGAGGAAGAAGACAGGACCCTTTATAGGCAAGGGAGAGACCTGATTGGTTGGTAGATTTAGAAGGCCAATCCTTGGGCCAGGAAGCATGCTAGAGAGTGGGCACCAGGAGTGCTATAGAACAGTCTCAACCAGACATGAGTTCCACTTCTGCCAGGAGGCCTGGGTTGTGAGAGCTAAAGAAGTCTTGGGCATCTTCAGTCCCTTCAGACCACTGTGGGCTGGCTGCTGGCCTCAGCAGTCTCTGCCTTTGGAGACAGTGGACTTTCCAGTGGTTTCCTTGCCATAAAGGACAGGGCCCTGGAGGAGGTCCCGTCCAGTGACAGTTTCTTTTAAAATGTCCCAGCTGCCCACATTGGTAGCAGGCTCCAGGAGCCCTCCCTTCTGGGTTGGCTTTTTTACAAAGCAGTTATTACAGCCAGAGTCCTTCTCCTTTTCTAATCAGCCTCTAGATCCCCATTATATAAAAAAAATTAAAAAACTGTGATGGCTGCATCAATTAGACTATCTAGAGTACTTTCAGCCTTTACTGCCATTGTTCACAGTTTGTTTATTTTTTTTTAATACCTGGAGCCTACTGTGTTAGAAATTGGCTTTTAATTACTAATTCTCTAGTTGGAGAATGAGGAGAAAGGTTGGCAGTTGGTACTTTCCTCAAAAGCTCATTTTTCCCATCTTCTAGTTTGTAGGTCAGCCAGATAGTGACAGAATACCAGTCACTTATTTTGTTCATTGAGCTTCATAGGCCAAAGAGGTCCCTGTTTTGCAAATTACACTCTAATGGTGTGTATGTGGCTGATGTTTTGTTACCTATACTGACAATAAAAGGAAAGGTCATGAGCAATGATATTAGTGATCAATCAGTCTTGTTTTTAGTTTCCCAGGGATGGCTGGAAGCATGTGTGGATCCTGGGAATGGTAGAGGCCATTTCTCTTAGATGGGAGCCATCATCCAAGCATGAGGCCATATCCTGGTACAGAAAGTGTGGCTCAAGAATTAGGTTATTTATAAGCAATGAATTTGAAATATAAGAGTTGAGACAATGAGTACTAAAATATTGACTCAAACTGATTACACATAGGTTAAGAATAGAGCAGACCCTGGATGGACTAAAACGCATTGGTTTTGATATAACCCTCTACAGACATATTTGGGAAGAGAAAAACATAGCCAAATAAGTGAAAATTTTGTCTAATCTTAGAATAGAAATATATATCAATCTGATGTACATTGTAGGAATCTGAATTAATATAAATATATTAGTATAATATAAACAACTTTATATCTTATCCATGACAGTTGAAAATAGATGAAGCTTAGGCAAACTATACCAACTTATCTGTACATAATATGAAGACAAAAGTTACAATATCTGAAATTAGATTCAAATCCAGTGATGATCATTTGGTAGGATTAGAATGAACAAGACAGAAGCTATAAACCCTGAGCTTCACTTTTCCCAGTAGACAGATAGATAGAGGAACATAGCTAACATGTTAGAGCACTTTAAAGCATCGGCGAGTTAAAGCATCAGTGAGTTAAAGATTTTAACCTGAACGTTTTTGAGGCAGGATAACACAAATTTACAGCCTGGACAAAAGAGATGGTTTAGTCAGTGAGGTAAACTACAAGCAATGACTGGAATTGTTCTGTCCTGCTGGCAGTTGTTTGCAAATTGAAGTTGGTCACAGGGGTCAAAACGAAATTGTTGTACAGAAGGTACCTTTGTTCATTTTCCTTTCCCTTCTGCAGAGGTCAGGTTGAAGAACTGTATGATGCTGAAAGCTATACAGTAGCAGACAGTTTCCTACATTTTCTAGGGGTCCTGCAGCCAGACTTCTTGATGGAAAAAAAAAAAAGCTAAGGCCTTTTTTTCTAAGGCTTATTGTACTTACTTGATCCCAATTTTAAGGATGTCATTTTAGTGGTGAATTTGGAGGAATCTTGCATGCAGATTGTCCCATCTGAAATGAAATGGAGGAAGGTGTTTGCTTGTTCATTTTTTGTGTGTTCGTTTTGTTTTGTTTTTCAGTGTTTTCTCCCATTTCCTTGCCTGAAGGAGCCTGGGTCCAGAGTTTCCTATTACTGGTTTGTCAGGGTTTTACGGTGGGTTTAAGACTCTGGTGGAACTTTTAAGTCTTCATATGCCAGGTGTTGAAGTCAGGACCGCATTGCTGGCAGAAATCATCCGACCAGCAGCAGCCTGTGGGGAAAAAAAGATTTTGGCTTACAGGCTCAAGGGGAAGCTCCATGACGGCAGGGGAAAACGAAGGCATGAGCAGAGGGTGGACATCACTTCCTGGCCAATATAAGGTGGACAACAGCAACAGGAGAGTGTGCCAAACACTGGCAAGCGGAAACTGGATATAACACCCATAAGCCCACCCCCAACAATACACTGCCTCCAAGAAGCTCTAATTCCCAAATCTCCATCACGTGGGAACCTAGCATTCAGAACACCTATGTCTATGGGGGACACCTGAAACAAACCACCACACCAGGTGTGTTATAAACTTAATCACCTGATCTCTTTTTATGAAGGGCTTCCTGATAGGGCCTCTTGTTATCTTGGTATAGGCTCTAAGCAAGCCTTATATTCTTTAAGGAATTTGCAACCTGATTAAGTAGCCTAACACTCAATTTATCCATTTGATCCCTCTGTCTAGCAAAAGATTCTGTTTGATAAGTGGCTTTTAGGTGATCATAATCATTTTAAGATTTAGTTTACCAGTCTTATCCTTTTGACTAGTAAATAGCCAATCTGATAGAAATGACTTTAGGTGACTAAGAGCAAGAGACAAAGTATAGATTAATATTTTCCTTGGGCTGTTTTGTTTTTCATTATTCTCATCATTTGCCAGAGGGCAAGTCTTGTCCATGAGGAGTCACTGGGAAACATGTATTGATTTAAAAGTTGCTTCGGTCTGAGAGAGGTGAGCTCTTCCCTGAACTCAGACCCAGCTTTCTATATCTTTAAGCAGGACAAGTTAACAATTGAAATCAAAACAAGGAGAGGACAGAAAGGAGAACTGAGCATCTTAGCCATCTTAGCATGCTAAACCGGGAAGCATTTGACCAGGAGAGGTAGAGAACTGGTTAGTTTCTTAAAATTACTAAGTTGTTTAAGCAAGATCAGGAGCTTTTTTAGACTTAAGTATAAAAGGAATCTCTCTATGAAAAAGGTCTGGCACATGTGTGGTATGTATACAATAAGCAACATCCAGTACTATGCTTTTGGCATGAGTACAGACCCCGCACTTATGGCCAGCCCCTGAGAGAACACTCACACTTTAACAATTGTGTATAACTTTGTCTGAGTTCTATGTTAAGCTGATAAAAATCTGAGTTTAGCCTAAAAATTTTAGCTATATCTAATGGAATTGGTTTTAGGTGAGTTCTTATTACCAATTGACAGAGATGCAAGTAATCTATCATCAAAGACTAAACTATCCTTTTCAAAACAACTTAGAATTTTCTAATTATTATTTTATGTCAACAAAAATCTCTACACTTTAAATGAAATTTGAGAAAAAATGACAACAAGACTTGATTTATAATAAATTGAAAGCTCATAAATGAAGGTTATGTTACTTGCCTGGGTGGGGATGAAAGGCTTGCAATGCCACACCTTGGTGCTGGTAGTAATGGCAGGCACTGCCATAGTTTCGGGATTAAAGGTACCATCATACCAGGCTCAACTTTTACTATTTAGAAGTAAAAATATTTTCATCTGTTTTTGATGTTAACATCAAAATACTAGGGCATGATTTAAGAATCTTACTTAAGAATGGACAATTAACATGAAACATTTATTGTAAACCATTGTAAAAGCATAAAACAGGTTAAAATCAACAATATATAAATGAGCACTTAAGTCATCCAAACCAAGAGAAAGGAGAAGACAGAAACCTAGACTTATTCTTGCAGTAGGTAGGCACCACTTTCAGATTTATAAGGAAACAAACTTGTAGCTTAGCAGAAGTGTAACGTGACCTCTAGAACGTGGCAGTTAAGTCAGTGTGTGAGTTGGTATCTCTGTCGCCACTCACACACAGGTCACTTTAGCTTTGGGCTGGTTACAAATGAAAGAAAAAAACTACTATTTTTTGTTCATTTCCTCCCTGGCTTGGCTGAGTAAGGAGAGCAAAATAGTAGTAGTAATAATAATAAAAATTTAATAATTTTCTTATATAATCCCTTCATGATTGGCAAATATAATGCAGGGTTTGGGGGTTCAGGAGGGCTCTCAGAATTTATAAACCCCAAGTTTTGAATTCTGTCCTACCTTTAATAAAGAATTAATTAAGACAGACTCAAGAAAAATAAGTTATGGATTATTAAGTTTATTGAGGGGGAAATCACAAATGGTGAGGTTTACTTAAGGCAGACTGGGGTCGAGGAAGGAAAGTTAGAACAGAGTCATATACATGTGGGAGGTAGGGATCCAGGGGCTTGTGTAGGGAGACTGAGGAGAAACCAGCATGGCATCTGTCATGTGTTTTTAGACAAGAGGAAGCATGGTGAGGCTCAAAAAAAAAAAAAAAAAAACGTGAGGGGAGATGTAAAAGGAGACGTCAAGAGATTCAGAGGGGAAATGGGTAGTAAAGGGTTACACCCATGGGTTCCTAGAATTTAGAGAAATTCCACAGGCAGCAAGCCTAGAGTTGGTGAGTGCACCCACATAGTAGATCTAGACCGTAAGAAAAATGCACACATGGTAGATGCAGAACCCAGAAGAAAATCATACATGTAATCAAAATGAGAAGTTACCCCAAACTATAAGGCAGAAACAAGCAGAAAAGATCCCCCAAACTAAGAAAGAATTTTTTATGCTCTCCCTACCACCATCTAGCCTACCTGAGTGAGGGGGAAGACAGCTCATGTCTGTCACTGCATGAAGAGTGGGAAATTTCTTTTTCTTTTTCTTTTTTTTTTTTTTTTCTTTTTTTAGTTTTTTGAGGTAGGGCCTCACTCTAGCCCAGGCTGACCTGGAATTCACTATGTAATCTCAGGGTGGCCTCGAACTCACAGTGATCCTCCTACCTCTGCCTCCCAAGTGCTGGGATTAAAGGCATGCACCACCACACCCGGTTGGAAAATTTCTTTTTTAAATATGAACTTTAATATATGAACAGATTGCATATTGGCCACAGTCTCATCAAGTTACACTCTTACCTTCCCCTTGCCCTGCCCCCATTCCACTAAGTTCCCTCGTCAGTGTGACTATCAGTAATTACTATGGAGTCATGAATGTATCAGTCCCTCGGCAGGGAAGAGGTAATGTGTTCCCACCCTGTGGCACTTATATTCGTTCTACTTCCTCTCCTGCAATGTCCCCTGAGCCTTCGAAGGTGTGTGAAAAGTCTCCTTTAGTGTTGAGCTCTCAGAAGCCTCTAATTTTCTGCTTTGATGACTTTTGAGTCTCCTCAATGTCTCCCACAATCTTCCTGGAGGAGGTTCTCATGTTACCTATAGGAGACACACTCATATTGAATTTACCATTTCCTCTAAATTTTTTGGGCCCTGATGGTACAAACATTTTGTTGCTGTTGTTGTTGTCTGTTTGCGTTTTTGTTTTTCGAGGTAAGGTCTCACTGTAGTCCAGGCTCACCTGGAATTCACTATGTAGTCTCAAGGTGGACTCAAACTCATGGCAATACTTCTATCTCTGCCTCCTGAATACTGGAATTAAAGGTATGTACCACCACACCTGGCTAAGGTACAAAATTTTCTAAAGTTACTGAGAGGTTTATTGCCAGGTTGTTAAGTATTCCCCACAAGGTACAATAGAAAATTGAATTGCAGAAAAGTTAGACCACATGGGCTGGGGAGATGGCTTAGCAGTTAAGAGCTCGCCTGTGAAGCCTATGGACCCCGGTTCGAGGCTCGGTTCCCCAGGTCCCACGTTAGCCAGATGCACAAGGGGGCACACGCGTCTGGAGTTCGTTTGCAGTGGCTGGCAGCCCTGGCGCGCCCATTCTCTCTCTCTCCCTCTATCTGTCTTTCTCTCTGTGTCTGTTGCTCTCAAATAAATAAATAAAAACTGAACAAAAAATATTTAAAAAAAAAAAAGTTAGACCACATGGCAACACAAACCACAAAATGAGAAGTGTGGCAGACCTGGAATTAGTGAATAATTGCATTCTGCTTTTCATTTGAAAAACAATGCATGTGGCTCACACACATGAGTTTCCAGTTACAGCTAAAATGCTGATCATGATGGCTGAGTGGGGATTCTCCTAAGTTTTAGAGCCTAAGGTATGCTCACTGACTACCATCTCTCCTTGTCTCCATCATTATGACTTAGCAATTAGGAATGGAGAAATGGCTCCATAGTTAAAGGTGCTTGCTTGCAAAAGCAAGAAACTCTCTAGTCACCATGTAAAGCCAGATGTACAAAGGGCCACATGCATCTGGAGTTTGTTTGAAGTGGCAAGAGTCAATGTCATGTCCATTCTCAATCTCTCTCCCCCTTTCCCTTTTTATTTTCCTCTCCTTAAATATAAATAACAACTTTTTAAAAAATAGATGAAACACCTACAAAATCTCCTATCTTGTGCAAGTACATTCCCAAGACCAACTCAGCATTGTCTCTGCTTTGTGCTATGCTTATAAATTTTAGTGGTTGTTTTTATCTATTCTTGTTATGATTGGCATGGAAGAATTCCTAAATGCCTTTGAAGCCATCTTAAGAAAAAATATAAGTAGGCAATCACTGTTTTGCAAACTATCCAAACCTAGTGTAGGTGCTTAGAAGTAATACATATCTTTAATGACTTTGTTCTGAAGATGTTTAATGGTGAACTGATGCACAGGCTTGTGTTATAAGAATAGAACTATGCTCTTGTACAAGCAATGAGTTCCTGACATTCATTTCAGAATAAGTCAAGTCTTTCCTCATGCCCAGCTATTGGTAAATTACCTATGGGTCTTCTAATGGCTTATTTGGTATCTGTTAGTAGCGAGGTTACCATAAAAATCATGTTGTGGGGCTGGAGAGATGGCTTAGCGGTTAAGCGCTTGCCTGTGAAGCCTAAGGACCCCGGTTCGAGGCTCGGTTCCCCAGGTCCCACGTTAGCCAGATGCACAAGGGGGCGCACGTGTCTGGAGTTCGTTTGCAGAGGCTGGAAGCCCTGGCGTGCCCATTCTCTCTCTCTCCCTCTATCTGTCTTTCTCTCTGTGTCTGTCACTCTCAAATTAATTAATTAATTAATTAATTAATTAATAAAAAAATTAAAAAAAAATAATGTTGTGGTTCTTCAGCTATAAATTTGGATATGAATGTGGATTATTCAAATATTTAGGAAATTTAATTCAAACAATTTAGTCTTGGTCTACATACTCTCAATAACTTTTATGTTAAATTTGAGGGTTACTTTAGTGCCTCATTAACAGCAACACATTATGCATTTTAATATTGCAGCATGAACAAAATGTGGATGTAATCTGCAGTTTCAAATACATATAGCACACACATAATTCCAGGTGCCATAACATAAATTATGACAATTGTAAATTCAGCTGAGGCATGTAGGTCAGTTTCACAGTACAGTTCATTAAAGTGAACACTAACATAATTTAATGCTGGACATTTTCTTACATTTAGAAAAATGTGAGAAATTTATCAGGGTACTTCTGTAGGTTTGACTGTTTACATCTGTGCCAGGTGGCTTTTATGACTTATCCACTGCTAATAAGACTTCAAACAAGATTTCCAGGGTGTTTTATTTTTGTTATACTTAGGGTATGAATAATGGCACATGTTATCTCATTAAGAATATCATTTCCAATCTTCATCTAATACTTTACACAAAGTCTTTCCTGGGTAAATGCTGATTGCTGTTATAATGATTGTCATATACCGTATTAGTTTCCTCAGATTGCTGAGAAATTACCACAAACTGGTTGGTTTGGACAACTGGAATTTATTTTCTCTAAGTTACTATAGCAAGATGTGCAAATTCAAGGTGCTAGAAGACAGCCACAGCCTCTCCTCCAGCTCCTGCCAACCTCTGAGAGCCAATGACAATCCTTGGCATTAGCTTGTTTGTAAAAACTTGAGTCCAGCTCTGTTCTTCATGTGGAATTTTACCTGTGTTTATTTGGGGGTCCAAGTTTCTCCTTCTTAAGACACTGGTCACAAGGGCACCTGTCCTAACTCAGTATGGCTTCAATTTCCTTAAATGTGCATAGCCTTGTTCCAAATGAAGTCACATTCACAAGTTCCTGGTGTCCATGGACTTGGGAAGAACTGCTATTCAAACACATAAAAATACTAAGTTGTATAATTGTGTAACATCTGAGGGTTTCAAAGATTTCTGGAAATTAATGGAAAACATGCTAAGTAATAGCTATAATATCCAGATAGTGATTGTTTATCCAAGTATACTTTGTGAAATAAACTATTCAACACAGTGCCATCTCACAAAATAGTGGTCTTGCTTTTCTTTAAAATTTCCATAAGCAGTTTTTATAGCTTGTGAGGAAAAATAACAATGCAAGTCTTTTAGTCTTGTGTAATTGTTATGCAAAATGTTATTGTACAATTTGTTTTTTAATGGACAATAGCCATAATTTTGAGTTTCCTAATTTATAACCAAATAATCCAATAACTTTATTACATCTAAGCAATATTTCCAATATATTACTCAATTGTTAACATTTACACATTAAAGCAAGTATTCCTCCCATTCTTAAATAGCAAAGGTAATTTGGCACATTTCTGCCCAAGAGTAGGGAGATAGTTATTTGAATAAATCACATTTGAATTTTAAAATAGGTCATTATAGGCATATTGTTTTGAAAAATCACTTTTCATATACATTATAAACTAAAATTAATAAATAAATGTTAATCTCACAGTAGCTATAAGTTATTTCACAAAGCTTATATAACATAAAAATGTTTCAATCTAAAATACAAACTGCTTAATAAACATTCATGTTATTTTTCATTTTATTTTCTAATACTAAAGCAACTGGGTTGCCAAAAGAATTATAATATAGATTCCTTATGAGTTTTTTTAATTAAGATGCAAATACACAGACATACCATATATGTATGTATGTGTGTGTGTATATATATATATATATATATATATATATATATATATGTTATTAATACTGCCAGATAACTTTCCTAACTAGAATTTGATTTTAGCATCTTTGAAGCATTGGTTCCATCTTCAGAAGGTAAGGAATGTACAGAAGTCTGCTTGGCATTCCAAAGAATTTCTCACATACTATTTGTTTAGCTGTATAATCTTGAAGGTGCGGGGAATCCTGATTTGAACAGTATAAAACTGTTTCCATGCCTAAGGGCTTCATTACAAAAGTCATTCCAACCAATATATCGCTATAGTAAAATTCACAATCAATATTTTTTAAAAAGAAAATTGTTCATTTTTCCTATACAGAAAAGTAAGATATTATGAAGATTCAATGGTTCTGTGAAAAAATGTTGACAATTTATATGGTATCTCTTCTGTGTTGAGAAGTAATCACTTTTGTTAGGTATTCAAGATTACTTGAAGATGATGGTAATATTTATGGTTACTTTTTTAACCTTGTCATTCTAATTTTTTTAAAGAAGTATTTGTTTATTTGAGAGAGAGGAAGAGAGAGAAAGGCAGAGAGAGAGAGTAAGAAAGAGAGGATAGGGCCTCTGTCCACTGCAAATGAACTCCAGACACATGCACGAACTTGTGCATCTGGCTTTATGTGTATACTGGGGGATGGAATTTGGTCCTTTGGCTTTGCCAGCAAGTACCTTAGCTGCCAAGCCACTTCTCTAGCCCATGGTCATCCCAAATTTAAAACACATTATTCTGACTTCTACCTACCATCCTGTTGCAACTATCCTTTCAGAAGTCTTCAATAGCTCTTGCCAAATTAATGGTTAATATCTTGTCTCCACTTATCATTCTAATAACCAGCTATTCCTTCAAACACTTTGAACCTTCTTTAACACCCATCATTTACACCTATATTATCAATCACTTCACTTTCTTTACTCATTACCATTTTGTATTCAAAATCTCTATGTTCCTTACATCTTAAACTTTGTATATTACTTTCCTTGACACTTTGTGCCTGGAGTGCCTCAGTGACCTTGGAATTAAACACAAATATACTTATGCTTATGGCATTCAAATATGTGTTTCATTTTAAAGTGATACTTCTGAGCTACAAACTTGGATTTAGTTGAGTAATACACAGAAAAATACAGTACAAAGGTTTAAACAATATGAGTTTAAACTTTCCTGAGAGTGGGATATATAAAACATGAATCAAACTACACAAGACTAAACTTATAATTTACTTAGTTTTTTTGTCATAATCTGACACAAAACATTTGTTGAAGATTCAGCTTTGCATCCATGTTGGAAAGCAACAGAGCAGCCCTAATATTAAAGTCTAATATTAGGATTGTCTGTCCCATACAAACGAGGAACCATCATCCCTGTCATGCTATGGAAAAGGTCCATGATTTCCTAAAATACTCACATAGTCAATTCCAAGGACAACCCACTGGTCAAAACCATGTCATGATGACCACCTCTCATTATAATGGCCATGATAGTAATTTGTATGTTTTAATGAGGTACATTATGGGCTGGAGAGATGGCTTAGTGGTTAAGCACTTGTCTGTGAAGCCTAAGAACCCCAGTTCAAGGCTCAACTCCCCAGGACCCACATTAGCCAGATACAGAAGGGGGTGCATGTGTCTCGAGTTCGTTTACAGTGGCTGGAGGCCCTGGCACACCCATTCTCTATCTATCTGCCTCTTTTTCTCTCTATCTGTCACTGTCAAATAAATGAATGAAAATGAACAAAAAAAAAATTTTTAATTAGGTACATTATAAAACCTGGATAAATTTCAACTGCGGGGAAACAAAATTTTGGAAAATAGGTAGAGCTATAATAGTGCCTGACACACACACACACACACACACACACACACACACACACATATATATGTGTGTGTGTGTGTGTGTATATATATATATATGTGTGTGTGTGTGTGTGTGTGTGTGTGTGTGTGTGTGCAATTTATATTATGGCCTTTCATAAGTGTCTGAAATGTAACATATTTAAAACAGAACTATCTCCTTGTCACTTTTTTCTGTCCCTAACTTTCCATAAAATTTTGTACCATTCTAGGGACAATGAAAGACTCATGCTTTTCCATCAACTCAACACCTAACTCACCAGTGAGTCCTATTGACCCTCCAAAACAGTGCTGGAATGTGAAATTTTATCATACGCTATTTGCCATCTCCTTCAAGCCAGCTACCCTCAAATTTGTGTCCAGTTCATTGAACCAAAAGATTAACTGGCCTCCACACTTCCACTCCTCCCCCTAAGCCTGACTGTATATCTTCAAAAAAATGGTCTTTATTCATTGGATCACAACATTTCTCTTTCAAAGATTTCAGAAACTTTCTATCTGACCTAGAATAAAATTGAAACTCTCCACCATACATCTACTTTATGTACAATATTATCCTATTTTACTTTCTGCCAATATTGTGCTTGACTTTTCCTTATTTCTTCTTGAAGTCTACAATTTTAGTTTTCCTGTTTCATTCTCTTTTTTCTTATTTGTTTCTCATGCCCTCTAGAATGTTGTGCATAGCCTTGTAACCCAGCCTATTCAAGATACCAGCAAGGAGTGGGCATTAATAAATACTTGTTAAATGGATGAGTAAAAGCCCTAGTCATCATAAAGCAAGCACAAGGTTACTTATCTAAAAATAGAGTTAAACATGTGTAGATATTCTTTCCACCTTACAGAAAAGTAGAGCCAAGAACTGATGTCAGTATCACTCCCCACCCCCCAAATCTATCTAAAGTTCCCTCCCAGACATTTCTTTAACAGCTAAAGTGAACCACAGCTTCCCCTCTCTTCTTTAAACATCAGGAGAACATCATTAATGTTTAATATTTGAGCACTGGCCAAGGTTTCTGTTTGTAACTCTCAGAGGGAAAGAATTTTGATAATTGAATGATTTCCGGCAGAGAAGCACATTTCCAAGTCCACATGCACTCATGTCTATCCCTGGCTCCACTACCAGGATGCTTATTTATTCAGTGTCTGGGGGTTTTCCAGTTTAAGTAAGTCCTTCTGCCTCATTACTATGTCCACTTGTATTTGGCGTACAGATTACTTTCTATTGATTCCATGCCATGGCATGTTACTTGAGGAGTATGGCTTGTAGAACCCAGAAGTTCCAAGGTGTCTGTGAGCAGTGTAGCACAGAGTGCTAAATAATTTTTTTTTTCTTGTTTAAGCTTGACTCAAGTTTAAAATAAGATTTAAGTTGTGTGTGATCAGCAGCTGAAAAGCTTCTGTTGTTAGCAAAATTGAAAATAGCAAGAGAAAGCTGAGAGTATTATGTTTTTGTGAATCGTTCTGAGGCTCTCTTGAGAACTGTTTACTTTGTGTCGCTTCACACAAGGTTCACTTAGTAAACGTTCTTCCTTGGATATTTTTCCAAATGTGAAGATTGCCAAACCTTGAATTTCTTTGTTCCAAGTACACTGCCTTTTCCTTTCTTCTTAAATCTTTCAAGCCATCTAAAAGGATGTGCTTAATTAGCTGCCACTGATGATTCTGGTATGGAGTTAGGCAGTCCGGATGGTAGAAAGTGGTTGTTCTTGAGATTTATATTTCATAACATATGCACTCCAGAAAGCTTTTGCTGTCTGTACGTAAAGAGAAAAATCCTGCCACATTTATATTACAGTGTGTGCATTGGTGTTTTACCCATTTTCTATCCTAATTCTTGCAAATGCTAGACAAAAATTTTAATGTTTTCACCAAAAAATGTTCAGCAATAGCATAGCATGCAAGGTCCACATCATACTAGAGGACAAGACAGGCTTGCTTAGTCATAATGACAATTGTAACAACTGGGGTGTATCTACTACTTTGTGTCAGATAGCATTCAGAATGTTTTATATTGTCTTAGCATAATTCTCACTAAATCTTTGTAGGCTTAGTTATACATGGAATGTGGTTAATTACACTTATTTGTCATGAACAAAAGAGACACAAAGGACTGTGGCAGCAGGTCATGAATGACAAAGCCAGGATGGGAATAGAAGGAGGATTGCTCCTGAATTACCCACTGCAAACCATATTGATTAAAACACTTGAACAACGAATCATTGTCTGATTAAGACAATGGAGACATTATTTGTACAAATTCGTATATTACCATTATATTCCAAGATGCCCATGCCTAATTTTCCAATGGTACCAAATACTATAGATAATTGATGCAATACCACAACATCAGAGCTGCTAACTGAAAGGACTACCAAACAGGAGGTGTATACAACATGGATATGTGGGTGAGATTTCCCCATCCAGCTCAGAATATTGCATAACTGAAGACTTATATATTTAAAATGTATTTCTGGAGCTTTGTGCTTAACATTTTAGACTGCAGCTGATAGATGTTGATACTTGAAACCTTGGTTGGGGGAAGCTTTGAACCAGAAAGACTTCTAATTTCGAGTAGGTTCATGAGCCCCAATGATGGAACAAGAGTGCTGAGTCTCTTAATATGCATCTGTATAAAGATATTTCTAATAGCAACACTTATTCATATTGGTATTGGGATACATTAGCAATATTTCTCAAATTCAATTACCAGCCCTACAACTAATCAGCCAATAGACTGCAAGGTATGTTTTAGTGATACATTTAAGTATATTACCAATTTGAAGTTTTCAAACAACGAAATCAAATATTACACCTTTACACATAAATTAGCTTTAGTTCCTTTAGTCATCACATTTTTTTGTATGTGCATGTTGTTTTGTTTTTATTGTTATTGGTGGTATGTGTTAGTATGTCTGCCAGGTGGTGAGAGGTGTGGGTGTGGTGTATGCATATGCATGGTAAATGCATGTGTGTGTGTAGATGTGAGTACTCCATGGGCACATGTGGGAAGGGCAGAGAATGATGTAGGGTGTCCTCTATGCTGTATGTTGTTTCTATGAGACACAGTCTCCCTGAGCTCAGAGTGGCCATTCATTGCCGTTTGTTTGTTAGTTTGTTTAGACTGGCTGATTGTCAAGCCCTGGCATTTCTATCTCCATGGTTCATAGAACTCTGACATGGGGGATGTTAATCAAATTCAAGCCCCCTTATGCCCTTATGCTTACCTGGCAAGCACTCTTCCATGCTGAGCCATCTTCTCAGCCACTAGTCACCATTTTTTACATGAATGTAGTGAACATACTCGAAGTGTCTGGTCCCAAAAGGACAGTTGAACCCAATGTTTTATCATCAACTCACCACTGGGCCACAATTGCCTAGAAGCCATTGAGACAGGGCCACATCAAACCTCACTCAAGGGGAAGTGAAGTTCAGATATGATGTCTAAGGGATGACAATTCCATGAGTTAGACCGTGTTCCACAGGCAGCATATTGTCTAGTGATAAAATGTAAAGTTTCTTCACTACTGTTTCAATCACTTCAGGATAAACTTTCCACGTTCCTCTTGCCTCTGTGTAACTGGCTTGTCACTGGGCAAGATAAAACACTTCCCCACAGGTCTCTGGTGGAGCTGGCAGTTTTCCTAATGACTCTTCCTTTCTTTCCTGTTCCTTCAACATTTTTTCCCTTTTCATTATTTTTTTCAAGTCTGGGGTTATGACCTATTTTTTTTTAACTTGATTTTCCTGTGTCATATCTTCCTCAGGGTTCATACCTGTTTCTCCCACATATCTGGGAAGATTTCAAAACTGGCCAGCTGGCTGCATAACCAAGTAAGAAACCAAGTTAAGTGAGACACTTCTGTCCTCAGGTGATGAGTATATCATTGAGCGCTGGGAAGGGAGGGAGGTCAGACACTGCAGTTTCTCCTCACATTCAGACAACCTTAGTGCAGTTTTTAAAAGAATCCATTACAAATCCTACATGAACTTTAAATTCAAAAGAATATGTAGATGTCTCCCAGTAGTTTTCTATGTGAAAATATTTTGTTTGAAATTCAATATTAAAGAGTAGCTGGAGTTAATAAAAAGAAAAAAATTATTCTGTCCAGATGAATGAACATAAAACCAAATTTTCTTACCAAAGAATAACAGAGTATATATTCTTTGGGATGTTATGTTAAATAGGTCCATCGGCTTAAAAATACATATGTTATGACTAGATGAGAAATTTGCATATTAAACATTTAAGAAAAGAACAACATTTAAGCAGTAAAAGAAAATTTTAACATTTACAGCGTGAATGGTAGCTAATGTAAAATTGATGTGATAGATAAATCTCTGGATATTCTTTTATGCCACATATAATTTGCTGTAGCCAGACTAAAGGAGCTGTTAACATTGTGATTTCAAAAAGCTGTTACTTCTTCTAAGAGAAATAAAGTGGAAGAAAGAACAAGAAATAAATAAGGCATAATAGAATAAAGAAAAAGGGAAAGAGAAGAGAATCTTGATTGTGATAGAACATATGCATATAGACTATGACTATTTTACTGAGATACAGAATAGAGCAATCATTTATCCCAAGCTTTATGTTACTTGATTTCATAGAATCATATCAGGGATAGCAAAGCCTCCTCATTCTTTGATCTCAAATTGTCCCACTCCTGTCTGCTTTGGCCACAGGTGCATAGCCTGTGGGCATAGCTACATGATGCCAGCAACAAACATTATATATATATATATGTGTGTATGTATATGTATGTATATATATATATATGTGTGTGTGTGTGTGTGTGTGTGTGTGTGTTTGTATATAAACATATATATCCTTTTTTATCAAAAACACACTTGAGAAAATATTTTAATGAAATCAAAGCCTAGTAACCCTAAGGAAATTTTACAGTAACCTCATGTTTTCTAGGCAATATTTAAAAGACCATCCTAAAGATACATGTTCAAGTGTGTGGCTTAAAATAGAAGGTATTTATACAAGTTTATCTTAACATGGAGGATTATAAGAGTAAAACTATACTTCACATATCCTTTCATTTATTTTTTGAATTACATAAAATTTACTAAGTGCTTATTGAATGATTCATATGCAGAGAACATGGAGAAAGTGGTTAACCTAAATGATACCTTATTATGCAATGAGAACAGTGATTATTAGGGAAATGACCTAAGAATATAAAATAGAAAGGACACATATTGTGGCATATGACAAACATGGGTTTAAATCCTGGTTTGGATGTACTAGCCTCACAGAATCATGGGACTTAGTGCCTGGGTTTCTGTGGACACTCTGTGCCTACTAACTTATCAGCAGAATACAGGACCAAGAAAACATTGTTTCCTTTCCAAAAGAAAGACTTCTCACTTACTAATAGGTTTCAGATAGTCAGTAATAACTAACTCATAGATCAAAGAGAAAATTACAAGTGGTAAATGTGGCACATGAGGCAGTTTGTGGGTTTTACTGGGATTTAATCAATGTCCTTGTTGCAGTCAGACTTACATTACTTGCAGAAAACACCCAACCAACAGCAGCTTGTGGGAAAAAAGGGTTAATTTTGGCTTACAGACTAGAGGGGAAGCTCCATGATGAGAGGGGAAAATGACCACATGAGCAAAGTTTGGCCAACATCAGACTGACAATAGCAACAGGAGAGTGTGGCAAACACTGGCAAGAGGAAGGTGGCGAAACACCCATATGCCTGGCCCCAACAATACATTGCCTCCAGGAGGCTTTAATTCCAAATTGCTATCAACTGGGGATCTAACGTTCAGAATGCCTAAGTTTGTGGGGAACATTTGGATCAAACCACCACAGTCCCCTTGCTGCAGGTCCCACACACACATATTTATTACCTTCACTTGTCTAGTACATAAACATTTCTGCATGTGTGGAAAGCTTTCAAGGGTTGGTATTTAATGAATAGAAGGTACAGCGTTACCTTGTGCTCAGATTGCTTCATAGAAGTACGAGCAGCACCTGCTTTCCTTGAAATCTAAAAAGATATGTGGTGGATTTCTTAATCAGAAACCACAACCCATGAAATCTCAGCCCTTTAAGAACTACAGCACAGACCCACCAGCACTTCTTACTTAGGTAAGATAACAGTAGAAGTGCCCTTAACTTTCAAAATGTCTGTATCCTTTACCTTCTGCTTGGGAATATCTTAACTTTTTGAACTACTTTCTTATGTCCATTTCAGATAATTATTAAAGTTACCTTTATCGCTGCAATTTAAAATTTGAGGTTTAGCCAGATATGGTGGCACAGGCTTTAAATTCCGGTACATGGGAGACAGAAGTAGGAGGATTGCTGTGAAGTCGAGGCTACCATGAGAGTACATAGTGAATTTCAGGTCAGCCTGGATTAGAGCAAAACAATACCTCAAAATACCAAAAAAAAAAATTTAGGTTTATAGTTAGTTACAAAAAAAATTTATCCACACTAAGGCTAGTGCACTGTCACACTTCAGGAGGAAATAATCACTTGATGTCATATAACTTAACAAAACTGAAAAAAAATTGAATATTAAGAAGAATTTATATTTAAAACACAAAATAAGAAACTCAGAAACACTGCCCTAATATTTTTATCCAGCTAGCATGAAATATTTTTTAAGTTTGCAAAATAGACCTATGAATATGAATAAGTGAGATATATAGATGAAGCTACTATAACAAAGAATTAGTATAACAATGTCTTTTAAGAAAGATTCTCATTTTCTTTCATATAATTACCTGAGTCTTTGTGGAGCAGATCTGGTGTGGTTTTATGCGGTCAGAGATACCAGATTCTATTTTCTTGTTCCTGTACAATTTTCTCCAGAATGATGACATCTTGTTGGGGAATAGCTGCTCCAACTTCTCCCACACTCTTCACCAGGTAGTCACATAGAGTGAAGGAATAGAGGGGTCATGTTGGTCCTTCCCTTCTGACTACTGTTCAAATACCACACAGCTTTTATTTTACAACACAGTGCCCCAACATAATTGCATGTGTCATCTAGCTGCAAGGGAATCAAGGAAATATGTTTCATAGGAAAAAAAAAACCCTAAAAAATAGAGAACTTATTAACACTCCAATGAAATAGAAATCACATATTTGTAGACATCTGGCAGCACCTTCTACAGGGATATATAAGTTACGTGGACTTTTATATAAAATTCATAGTAGTGTCCTATTTTGTGTTTTTTTAATATTTCTATTTATTTGTTTGTTTATTTGAGAGAGAGGGAAAGAGGCAGATAGAGAATGTGAGAGAGAGAGGGTGGGCTAGGGCCTATAGTCACTGCAAAGGAACTCAGATGCATGGGCCATCTTGTGCATCTGGCTTTATGTGAGTACTTGGGAATCAAACCTGGGTCCTTTGGGTTTACTGGCAAGCATCTCATCTGCTAAGCCATCTCTCCAGCCCTTTTTGTGTTTTTTTTTTAATATTTAATTTATTTGAGAGAGAGAGAAAGGCAAATATATAGAGAGAATGGGGACACCAGAGCCTTTGTCCACTGCTAACAAATTGCAGAAGCATGAGCCATTTTTTTGCATCTGGCTTACATGGGTATTGGGGAATTGAACCTGGGTCCTTAGGCTTTGCAGATAAGAACCTTAGCTGCTAAGTCATCTCTCCAGCCCCCTCTTTGTGTTTTAATCAAACTAAAATCATCTTCGTATTAAATTTTCATGGAATATTCATGAAAGTCATATGCTAAATAATATCATATATGATTAATTTAATAATCCAAAATTGCAAGTGATGAATATTATATTTTCCTTAATTACAGAATAATAGACCACAATAGCTGAAAGTTAAGGAGAATTGGTTATAAGTGAGGCACTTTTATAAGCCTACTAAATTTATCAGCTTATTTAATTTTACCATATTTCCTTAGGTTTTAAATTTCCAGTTTTATAGATTAAAAAATAAGACCAAGGGGGTAAGGAATGTGCTTTTCTATTTTGAACATATACTAAGAAAATTCAATATTTGTACTTTCTTAATAAATAAGGTATTGATTATGGGTGACTAAATCAATGATGTCATTCCAAAGTCTACACTTAGAAATAAAAATATTTATAATTTATTTTACAAAGAGAGAATGAGCATGTCAGGGTCTTTAGCCAATAAAATAAACTCCAGACTGATGTGCCACCTTGTGCATCTGGCTTATGTGGGTACTGGGGAATTAAACCTGTGTCCTTAGGCTTTGAAGGCAAGTTCCTTAACTGCAAAACCATCTCTCCAGCCCAGTAATAGGGCTATTTAAGTGAATATTTTCCCTAGGAAAAACAAGTACCATTTTCCATAATGGTGACTGTAGTGATCAAAACATTTGTGACACTCTCTGAAGGACTGTTTAGGGACCCCATGGCATAGCCCTTTGAAAATGCTTAGTGATGATTTTGATTACAGTTTGTGTTTGGAAACAATGAGGTCATGTGTAGAAACATCTTTTGAACATGAAGCTAGAAGAAATCAGCTTTAGTCAAAAGGGAAATACCCTTATTAATGAGTGAAAATGTTTCTCTCATTTGGCAGATAACATGATTGTTTTTGTATAACTAATATCTGGATGAAATATAAAAATGAAGCAATATATTTTAAAGTAAAATACACAGACATTTATGTACTCAGATATTTTTCAGGGGTATATACATTCTTTGACATATGTATGTATGTGCTACTGTTTGGCTTTATTTTCTCTGCTCTTATTTACCCAAAAAATTAATCAGAAGACCAATAAAAAATGAAGACTTATTATGAATTATTTGAAAGTTTAAGCAACTTTAAATGTTTAAGCACTATTGTTCTGTGAAAACACAATATGTGATGGTATTTTTAAATATGATAATAATAGCCATTAACCTTAAAAAATAAAAAGAAGAAAATTCTGTAGTTTGTGATAACATATATGTACCAGGAGGATTGTATGTTAAGTTAGATAGGCCAGGCATGGAAAGTCAAGTACTGAATGGTCTTGCTTACATGTGAGAGCTGTTGAATTCGTGCAAAATATTTCATACAAGTGGTTACCAAAGGCTAAACAGAGGGGACCAAATTGGGGTAATGTTGGTCAAGGACTGTAAATTTCAGTTGTAAAGGAATAAATCCAGATGATCTATTGTACTTGTACAATACATTGAGTACTTGTAAATTGATGAGCAGACTTTTAATGTCCTCACTACATGTATATAAAAATGATTTGTTTGTGAGGTAATACATGTTAATTAGCTTGATTTAGCCATCTCACAATGTATATCTGAAAAATGTATATAGATAATAGCAAATTATGTTATCTATCATTAGTACATGCATGTTTTATTTGGGGCTATAAAACAAAGTGGCTAGGGAAGAGAGACTTCTGTAAGCACATTCACTCATGATTAAATTACATATTCATTAGCTGCATTCATTAATGCATTATTTTAAAGATTGTACTGAACAGCAATATTCAGATTAGGAATGTGAAACTTTCAAATAGATATGAAATAAACTGAAATCTATTGGTTCTTTTATTTAAGGAGCTGGGTGTGGTGAAATACTTATTTTGTTCATTTTTATTTATTTATTTGAGAGCAACAGAGAGAGAAAGAGGCAGAGAGAGAGAGACAGAGAGAGAGAGAGAATGGGTGTGCCAGGGCCTCCAGCCACTGCAAACGAATTCCAGATGCACGTGCCACCTTGTGCATCTGGCTTATGTGGGTCCTGAGAAATCGAGCCTTGAACTGGGGTCCTTAGACTTTACAGGCAAGTGCTTAGCCACTAAGCCATCTCTCTTGCCCTCTATTGCTTCTTTTAATGGCTTCTTTAGTTACTGAGAGTGCCCACAGCATCAGGCAGGTAGCCTGTAAGGCAGAGCCTTCTCTGGCATGGCATTAACTGGGTACACAGCACATAGAGCCAATGTAGGGATGGAGGAGAGAAACTAAATGGTGAGCAGGACAAAGGTGACCTGCTGGAAGTAGGTAAAGGTGAAGAATTTAGAAACATTATTTTGAACTAAAATTACCAGTCTTTTGCTTTTGAGCAACGTATAAAAGCACTCAGTTAAGAAATAACAGAGGATCCCAGTTCATCAAATAGTTATATTTTGGTGAGTTTTTAAAGCAAACATTGCTGTGTCACAGTGTACTTAGGTGTTTTTATGTTGTCTAGCCAATGTTAACTTTTACATATTTGTGTAAGTGTAAATATATCACCAAGCATTGAACAAGATTTAAGCCTCCATAATCTGTTTAAACATTGTTAGCGATTTTTGTATCAACCATGATTTGTTGTCATTGCTACCTTACTCCAAAATGTCACCAATATTTCCTACTCTTTCAGAGTTGAGACTTGACTCTAGTTGAATCCTAGAGTTGTGTTGAGTTGCAAGGAGAGAATAGTAAGAAATAAAACTAGAAAATATGCTTAATCCAGATGGCTTCTGATGCAGGATTACACAGGTTTTGTGTTTTGTTTTGTTTTAACGTTATTAGAAGTGATTAGAACTGATTTCTAAGGGACAGAATCACTTGGCAGAACAAAGCTACAATACAGGAAGTAGACTTGAAGGACCAGCCTTAAAAGTAGAGGTAGATGACACATGGTGGATGACAGACTGACTGGAGCAGAGCAAAGATGCTGAGCAGGGAATGTCAGGCCAGCCTTGAAAATTACTAAGGCGTTAAAGTCAATGAGGCTGGGAAATCAATTACATCTAATCAGGCTGAAAGGGGAGAAAAGGTCATGTGTGATCTACAGGGCTTTTGTCCCAGGCCATTTCTAGCCTCATAACAGTTCACCTGCATTGAGCCTTAAACTGAGCCCTTCATAATTATTACCTTATTTAATGCTTAAGCAAAAGCTTGAATTAGCTAGACATTGTAAATATGGAAAATTAGAAAATTGTACTTAAAGATATTACGTAACTTAGTGGGGTATGGCCACTTATTCTTGTAACCCTGGTTCTGCAGGGGGTGAAGAGCAATCAAACTTGAGTAAGAGAGTCCAATTTTAAGGATGCATGAAAGGAGCTATAGAGGAGGCACCAGATGTTCCCCTCTGGCATCTGCATGGGGAACCACATCTGTGCACACACAGGGACATATGCCACATACATCATATTACATAGCACACATGCTTTACCACATACTCTATGCACACACACATGCAAAATAAAGAAAATATTAAGTAATTTCCCAGCTCACAAATTTAACACAGGCAGAATACTGAACCCAAATTTGTGTGAGATTAGAGAGCCAGTATGGAGATCTCTTGGGGACAAGATTTTTAAAATCATTACTGGGGCAATCACATGAGGAGTATTTCATGTGAAAGCTATTAAATTTCCAAAAAAAAAGGATGTAAAGATTTTTCAATTTAAAATCAGGACTTCTGAAAGGGGTGAATTAAATACCAGTGCTGCTCTCATGACTAGCCAAAGAACCTTCTCCAGGGAGATGGTGGTAGACACTGAGAAGATTCAAAACTCATCAAAGCAGAAAATGAGAGAACGCAACACAAAGAGGACTTCCAACATGTCCCCCAAGATTCAGGGAACATTGCAGAAGAGGAGACAGAATAGAAGAGCCACGCAGTGGGAAAGTGTACTGGGAGGCATTGTCCCCTTACACACTGGCCTTCATGGGGGCACTCATGACCCCACAGTGAATACTGATGTCCCCACCAAGGAGGGGAGTGAGGGCAGAGCAGAGAGGACATAAGAGGATACTGATCATAATACAACCAAACTGTGATATGTGACATTAAAGTTGTGTATAACTGTCTTCTTTTACAAATTGCTACATTATATTTGAAAATCAGGGGATATTCAAAGAGAGTGGAAACTTTACTCATACTGCTAAGGAGATAACTCATTCAATAAAGTGGTGGCCTTGCAAACATGAGAACTTCAATTTGATCTTCAGCACCCACATAAATACCCAGCATGCAGGTACACACCTGTGATCCAGTCAGTGCTGAGGAGGCAAAGACAAAAGGATCTCTGCGGCGGGTTGAGCAGCCAGTCTAGCCTGCTTGGGGGACTTCAGGACACTGAATGATTCAGACTCAAAGGAGGTGGATGATGCTCCTGAGAATGGCAACACAGTTTTTCTTGGCCTCCACATGCATGGACAAACATGTGTGCATGTGCCTGTGTGCATGCACACACATGCTTACACACATTCACACATATGCATAAAAGTTACAAGACTATTTTTACTTATATTATTGCTTTGTTTCTTCATTTTATGTGGTGGTTTTCAGAGAAGTCTAACAATGCCAAAAAGGAAAGAAAAAAGAGAGAGGGAGAAAGAAAGAAGGGAGGGAGGGAGGGAGGGAGGAAGGAAGGAAGGAAGGAAGGAAGGAAGGAAGGAAGGAAGGAAGGAAGGAAGGAAGGAAGGAAGGAAGGAAGGAAAAGAAAAAAGGAAGGGAGAGAGGAAGGAGAAAGAAGGACAAAGACTGCTAGTCAGAGAGTATTGGGCCTAGGCCTAATGGTATGATTCAGGTAGCTGATTGTTGGCATAAAGCCACACTGCCTGGTTGGCTCCATGCCTGGGTAATGCTCGTTTTACAACACGTGCTTCTGTCATTACAACATCAGCTTCAGCACACTCCCTTCATCCTAATCAGGGAAACTGGGTTAAGGTTCTCCCACTGCTGGCATTCCTTGGACCTAAGGACTATAATTAGTAAAATTTTCTCAGGAAGTTTTTTTTTTTAAACTTTCTTATCTTTGTATGTAAAGTACCAACAGACTATTCCAGAAGAGCTTTTTCTTCATCACTTATGTGGCATGTGACAAAGAGGAAGTGAGGGATTCAGAAGGAATGATCTCTAGGCAAATTGATGCTAGCATTTTCAGTAATTCCCAAACCTGAAACCACCAGTTATTTCATCAAGCATAATATTCTCTTTCTTACTAGATATTTTTCTTCTCAATCGCTTCTGTTTCCTCAAGGATGTTTCTGAAGTTTTGGTACATTTTCAAAAACATTATTACACTGGATTTTATTTTTTTAATTCCATATTTCACCTTTCCTGCTTGCCTGTTTCTCTTCTTGCCTCTAGAATACAACAGTGATGCTAGTATTTGTAGTTTTGGATGCTTTCTAACCAGTTTTTGTTTCCAGCACATGTGTGTGTGTGGTGTAGTGTATGTATGTATGAACTTATATGTGAGCAGGCTCAAGTGTGAGCAGGCATTTGTACATGTTTGTCATATGTGGATAGGGGCCAGAGGACAATCTTTGGGGTCATTCCTCAGGTACACCATCCAACTCTTTCTGAGACTGGGTCTCTCACTGACCTGGGGCTCACCAATTAGGATAGACTAATGGCCAGAGAGCCCCTGGGCTGCACCCATCTCTGCTGGTATCATGGGTGTGCACTACGCCTAGCATTTCTCTGTGGGTCCAGGAAAAGGAACCCTGGGCCTTCTCCTTGTGAGGCAAGCACCTTACCAACCGGGCATCTCTCCAGCACTTCAGAAGAATGCTAAAATTCATTAAAATACTGTTGATTGCTTGTTTTGTTTTGTTTTAGTGGTAGGGTCTCACTGTAGCCCAAGCTGACCTGGCACTCATTCTGTAGTCACAGGCTGGCCTCAAACTCACGGTACTCCTGCCACAGCCTCCCAAGTGCTGGGATTATAGGCACACAGCACCACACACAGCTCGTTACAGTTTTAATTACCAAGTTGAAGAACTGTAATGACACTCTAGCTGCAGTAAAAGTTAACATCTATCCAATCTTCTTTCCTCATCTATTTTCATTTAATTTGCAATGTCACTCAGCAAACTAGATCTTTATGCTCAGTATCTTTAATTTCTAAATATATACATTGCTCTATTCTTTCCTTATTACCTTTTTTTATATATTGAGCTTCTTCATAGCATAGAATCTATATTGTTTTTTTGCCTTTAGATGCATCTCTTAGTATTTACAGCTGGTGATTGATTCCTTATTCCAAGGACAAAACACACATTTAAATCATGAATCTAAATAAGAATTGCTTAAGATAATACCTAACAGATTAATACTAAAATGGCCAACTCATTCAAACATTACTTTTCTTAGAGTTTTTAACTTGTCATTAGTCAAAAACAAATGTTCCTGTACAAATCTTAATTTATTGCCATTTGAAGCCACTGACAGTTAGGGAGGCATCTAGAAGGCAAAGACAAAATAGCCATATCCCTGCCAGATTTAACAACAGAAAGCCATTGACAACTGAAAAAGTTTTGGTATGAACCTAATTTTCTTAATCTATAAAAAAAAGAAATACAGATAAGTAAAGAGAGCTACAGGTAGAGGCAGGTTTTGTGGTTTAGATGTGGAAAGAGAGATAGGAAGTAAGAATTCAAATGCTTTATTTTGTTCTTTATTTTGGCACATGTGTGTGGTATGTGATGTGTGTATGTATAAAGTGTTCACATACGAATGTGTACATGTGTAAGCCCTGTGTATACATGTGCAGAGACCAGAGGAAAATCTGAGGGGTTCCTTTCTACAGGGGTCCTGGGTTGTTTTGTTGACATAGGAGTGGGTAGCCATGCCCAGCTTTTATACTGCACCGTATTTCTCTTTTGGGTTACTTATCTTCTGCTTCTCAATATGTCTCCTTTGATGTGTTTGTGCCCTGAAATAATTTTATACAAAATATAAATGGAAAAAAATCAAATAATTTGTGTCTTAAGGATTTTCATCACATTTGATTAATATTTTGACTATGTGTAGAATTTTTCTAGCTTCAAAATTATTTCCCCTTCTAACTTTCCTCAGTTGTTATCTACCATTGTTTCCTGTCGCCAAAGCCATCATTAATTAACAAGTGTGTTTCTTTCGGCCTCTGTGAAGGGTTTTAGGGTGTCCTTAAGAATATTTATAGTTATATCTCTTTGTATAAAGCCTACCATGCACTTGATAACTTTTTCCATCTCCATGAAGAGTAATGAGCTGTGTCATCGCTAGGAAATTTGTCCACAGTGTTCCTTTGATGTTCTGTTCTCCGAAATATTTTCTCTTAACTGTTAGGAAATCTTATTAATCAAATATAAATATTTAATTTGGTTCACTATCTTTTTATGTTTTCTCCCATATTTCTAGTTTATTACATTCTAATATATACTAATAGGCTGCCTAAACTGTATCTTCTTTTTATCTCTTTATATTTCTATTTTAAAATATAGAAAGTTGGCTGGGTGTGGTGGCACATGCATTTCACCCTAAGACTTGGGAGGCAGAGGTACAAGAATTGTCATAAGTTCAAGGCTACCCTGAGACTACATAGTAACTACATGGGTCAGCCAGGGCTAAAGTGAGACATTGCCTCAAAGAACCAAAAAATAAATTAATTAAGTAAGTAAGTAAATAAAATTATAAAGTTACCTTAACTCCCTTTTTGCTAATTTTCTCTTTGGCAGGAGTGTGAAACATTACCATGTTAATGTCTCACAGCTCCTTTTGTTCTGGGATTGTTTCTCTTTCACTGTAAAGAATGAGAAAAGACACCGTCCCCACTCCTTTGGCATTCAGTATGTAGCGTACGTAACTTATCAACTGTCTTTGCTAGACAACTATGCAAAAGTTATTGACTTTAAACAACAAGCTGTTTTCAGCTAGTATTTTTTAAATTAGGATTTTGGCCTGGGTGGTATGACTTGCTTAGGGCTTGCTCTATTAGCCCTCAGCCAAGGTCACTCAATGGTAACCAGCTAGCTCGGAGGCCCATGAGGACGGGCAAGCTTCCGGTAGCTTTGTCTTGTACAGCCTTTATAGCAGTGAAGGCAGAAGCTGGTGTCCATGTGTTTCATCATCATTATTGGCTGAAATGGGCATATTTACATATGGGAGTGAAGGAACCCCAGGAGGGGGACCCCACGCTCTGCCCGGATATGGCGACACCCCAAATCACTCACAAGAAGCGGTCTTGATGCAAACTGCAAGAGGATTTTATTCCAAGCGCGCTGGGGCCCACAGTCGTACACCGCACAGGGGTAGAGGACTGCAGAGCCTCGAATGCAGGAACGGGACAGTTTTTATAGGGTTTCTAACAAAGCCTGTGCATTAGACCAATCATTTTTTTAATATCAGGAGCCCGCAGGGTGCGAGCCAGTCAGTTTGTGCCACCCCATAGTTTCTAAGCCAATTAGTTTAATTTGTTCAAGCCCCTCGTGGACCAATCATTCTCTTATGACCTTGGTGGTCAGCATTTGCGCAGGTCTTGGGTGGGAGTAGCAGAGTGTGGTACCAGTCTCCTATGACCTTGGAGGTCAGCATTTGTGCAGGTCCTTAGGTGGGGGTAGCAGAGTGTGGTATCAGCCTCCTATGACCTTGGTGGTCTGAGGCAGGCTGCTACAGATTATGGTGCGAGCTACTAAGGCTTACAGTGTGGGCTATTAAGGCTTATGGTGCAGGCTATTTATAGAAACCAAATAAGTGGTTCACTTCATTACTCATTTCCCATCCTTGAGGGCTATCTCATGCCCTTTTTACCTAGTTTTATATTAGGAGCGGGCTCTGATATAATGAGAAGAGGGATTCTTTACTTGCTTCCAACAGAGAGTAAAGCCTGGAGTTTGAGGTATGCAGGGGCCCGCTTAAGCTCCCTTTGGAGCGTGATAGTATTTCTGGGCTTCTGAATTCTTAGGCCTTTCAGGAGAAGGATTCCAAGCGTGCTTAGGAAAGCATAGTCCAAGGGTAAGCAGGTTTTGAGCCTTAAGTTACTACTGTTTCTATCGTTGTACTGACCTGAGTGGCGTGGTCAACACAGGAGGTCACACATGAGAGCACTGAGCCTCATAGTGTGCTTCCCTGAACGAGTCCACGAGAAAGCCACACTAAGACCAGAAATGTATGAAAGACCAGATAACTTTGAACTGCTGTACAGCATACAATTTTAAAGCAATTTTATGACACATATGATGTAAAGCATATGGTATGTTAGCCTTCCGTGAAAGAACATTTTGAAATCCTTAGTAAAGCTTCAGCAGAGAGCAGGCTCTGGTTGATTAATGAAATCAGGACTGAGGTGAGGGAAGGTGGAGGGAAACAGGACAATGGAGAAGCTAGTAGGCTACACTTGTGGGTGCCCCTCTAAGACGGAAGTGAGGAAAGATTTGCATATTAAAGGCTAAAGGTTATTTGCCACTCTGGAAAGTAGTTTAAAAGAGGTAAAATAAGGACTGGGGCTGGAGAGATGGCTTAGCAGTTAAGACACTTGCCTACAAAGCCAAAGGACTTCAGTTCAATTCCCCAGGACCCACGTAAGCCAAATGCACAAGGTGGCACATTCATCTAGAGTTTGTTTACAGTGGCTGGAGGTCCTGGCATGCCCATATTCCCTTTCTCTTTCTCTCTCAAACAAATAAATAAAAAGTAAAAAAAAAAAAAAAAAAAAAAAATTTAAACTCGGGACTGGAGAGATTGCTCAGTGGTTAAGACACTTGCACGTAAAACCCAATGACCTGGATTCAATTCCCCAGCACCCATGTAAAGCCACATGCGCAAGGTGGAACCTGCGTCCAGTTTCCTTTTGCAATGGCTGGGGTTCCAGACACATCCATTCCTTCCATCAGTCTCTCTTTGTTCTGTGCTTGCAAATAAAAACATAAAAATATTTTTTAAAAAGAAGTAAAATTAAAGAATTCCTGCTAGCAAAAGCATACCTTATGAAGAAAACTCAATTACTTCTCAGATCAGGATTCAATAAAGAAAATGGTGATTTGAAAATGAAGGCTACCAAATGTTTTGGATAGATGCAATCTAAAATTAGTGAGAGTGAGAGAAGTTAGAATGTAACATTAGGCTTTACAAATGAGGTGGACCTTCAAGAACAAGTCCAAGAGTCATCCTCTGACCCCCACACATATGACATCGCGCATGTGCTCCCACAATCACACACAAATGAACACACATGCACATACGTGGACACATCCAAAAACAAGTAAGCAATAAATAATTTAATTTTTAAAGCACAATACATAGTAGTAACCCGGAAATTGGAGCTGGGTGTGATAGGCCATGCCATAACCTCAGTGCTCATGAGGCAGCTATAGAGAAATTGCCACAAGGCAGCTATACAGAGATAACCATGAGTTTGAGGACACCCTGGTCCACGTAGCAAGTTGCAAGCCAGCCTAGGGCTGCATTCGGAAATCACATTTCAACAAACAAATGAACAATTAGATAAACTAAAGTCTTGAAAAGGTAAAATTGTATCACCAAAAATCTTTCTTTGACCTTAACATACAGCACCAAAAAAATGATCTTTTTCTTTTTTTTGCTTTTTTAAAATATCCTTTGAGGTATAACAATAATTAGTAATAATATTACAATTAACATCCATTATATTATTATGTGTCAAGATCTCATCTAAATGTACTAATTAACATTTTTAATCTGTTAAACTCAATCAATCAGGATTCATTCTATATTGGAAGAACCTGACATGTGGTAAGGTCACATCATAGAAATGTTTGTGTTTATTTCCTTGCTGCACCATTAAAATAATCACCTGGGGCTGGAGAGATGGCTTAGCGATTAAGCACTTGCCTGTGAAGCCTAAGGACCCCGGTTCGAGGCTCGGTTCCCCAGGTCCCACATTAGCCAGATGCAAAAGGGGGCGTACGCGTCTGGAGTTCGTTTGCAGAGGCTGGAAGCCCTGGCGTGCCCATTCTCTCTCTTTCCCTCTATCTGTCTTTCTCTCTGTGTCTGTCACTCTCAAATAAATAAATAAATAAATTTTAAAATTTTTTTTAAAAAAATCACCTGTAAGACAAAATTTTCAAATCTGCTTAAGGTAGAGAATATATCTTAATACATGATGCCAGACTGCAATAAAAAGCACCTAGAGTATGTCATTTACCTAATAACATGTTGCCTCACTTTTTTGCCTTGATTCTCCATACTTCAGCGTGCATTACCTCAAGGTGGGCATATTCTCTTTCATAACCACAGGAGTGTCATCAGCATCAGCCAATGTCACACGGCTGCAGTGCTCTTATCTAATCGTCACTGTAGTCCTGCAATGTGCCCAACACAGCTTTCTGCAGTTCTTCTGACCCCTAGAACAGGCATTTATCTTTCGTGTCTCTCCATCCCTGTTCACGTGAACATTTACACAACTTGTCTTTGTCTTTTATGACATTGACATGTCTTGTGCAAGTTCACTGAAACTGAAGTCTTTGGTAAAAACAAATGAGTATTGAGCAGTTTGTTTTAAATAAATAGTTATAGGCTGGAGAGATGGCTTAGAGGTTAAGGTACTTGCCTGAGAATCCTAAGGACCCATGTTCTACTCTCCAGATCCCATGCTAGTCAGACCCACAAAGGTGAGGCAAGTGTAAGGTCACACATGCCCACTAGGCGGTGCAAGCATCTAGAGTTCAATTTCAGTATCTGGGGCTCTGGCATGCTAATTCTCTCTCTTCTCTCTTCTCTTCTCTCTCACTCTTTCTCTCTCTCTCTCTCTCTCTCTCTCTCTCTCTCTCTCTCTCTGTGTGTGTGTGTGTGTGTGTGTGTGTGTGTGTCTCCCTCACTCTCTCTTAAAAAATAAATTAAAAAAAATAAAAATTTTAAATAAATAGTTACAAAAGGAAATTGTCCTGAAGGGGAGTATCTGTGCATATTTTGCTAGAAAATAATCTAAGAATCTGGTCATCATAGTAGAGGCTTTACTCTTATCTTTCAAAGAAAGTTGGGTGGGTAAGTTTTAAGAAAATAATCATTACTAAACTCAACATTTTTAGTTTTACTTTAAGTCTAATGTACAACTAAGCAATTTAAAACTCCTGTGCCTTTGAGATCAATCATTGCAAGGTTTATTTTAAAATTTTCATCCGTTAGATATCAACTAATAAATTTATGATGACTTGTGTATTTCTTTGACATTCTTTGGATTAGGCCCATAAAGTTCACTTTGCAAGGTCAAATAGTTAATTACAATAATGTTAGCTTAGATAAAGTTGTTCAAAGTGGAGTAATTTTAGTGTAGTTTGAAATTGACAACATTCTGTGATGAGCTGAATATGGGGTATGAGCTAGAGGTCATAAGCCTAAGCTCTACTTTAACACATCTGCCTCCATGACATCATTCACTGAGTCAGCCAAGGATGGAGGGACAAGTGTATTAGTAACCTTTCTCATTAGTGGAACAAAACATCTGACAAAAAGTCAGTTTAAGGGCTGGAGAGATGGCTTAGCGGTTAAGCGCTTGCCTGTGAAGCCTAAGGACCCCGGTTTGAGGCTCGCTTCCCCAGGTCCCAAGTTAGCCAGATGCACAAGGGGGCGCACGCATCTGGAGTTCGTTTGCAGAGGCTGGAAGCCCTGGCGTGCCCATTCTCTCTCTCCCCCTCTATCTGTCTTTCTCTCTGTGTCTGTCGCTCTCAAATAAATAATTAATTAAAAAAAAAAGTTAAAAAAAAAAAAAAAGTCAGTTTAAAAAAGCGAGGGTAGCCCGACATGGTGGCGTATGTCTTTAATCCCAGCACTCAGGAGGCAGAAGTAGGAGGATCGCCGTGAGTTCAGGGCCACCTTGAGACTACATGGTGAATTCCAGGTCAGCCTGAGTTAGAGTGAGACCCTGCCTCGAAAGACAAAAACAAAAACAAACAAACAAAGCCAGGGTAAATTTTGGCATTCAGTTTGAGTTACAGTCGTTTGTGGCAGGGAAGGCAAGTTGCAGGAGTTTGGGGCAGCTGGCCCCATCCAATCCACAGTGAGGAAGCAGAGGGTGATGAATGGTGTTGCTTTGCCAACGCCTTTATACTCAGTCAAGGACCCCAGCCATGATTACATGTGCTGCCCACGGTTAAGGTGGGTCTTCTCAACTCTATTCAGCTCAATAATGTAATCTCTCACAGGCATTCATTCCCAGAGGCTGGTTTTCTAGGTGATTCTAGGTCAATACATATGAATATAAACCATGAAAATCAGATTGTGTGTGTCTGGGTCAAGATTTTGGCTGGGACATATCCTTTTAAATACTTAGAAATTGTTACTTCAAGACCTAACGCTCAGTAAGAACATTTGGGGTGGCAAAGCAATTCTGGGAGTTGCCAATTTATTGGGAAAGAAGAAACTTTGAAGGTGCTAGAAACTGCTTAGGGAGAGTATTAAGTTAATGGAGGCAAGTCTACTTCAAAACTAGGCTTTTAATAATCCTGCTGGAAAGGGGCTTTTGGAGGGTGGTTGGACAACCAAAACCCTGGGTCAGAACTGTCGGCATAGAGGTGGAGGTGAAAGCAGAGGGTCACAAAGACTGGAAGAGAGAGTACTTGAGCAAGTTGGGAAATAGTCAGTGCTGTGAAATGTTGAAAAATGGGCAAATAATTTAAGTATAGACAAAGACCTTAATATTTCTGTGGCTCTGGTTCCTTTATGGATTCCTCATATTGTGGGATGATGAGTGCAAAGGATGGACTGGAGTGATAGAAGGGAAAACAAAACCATGAAGAACTGTTTTAAATAATGACTAAAGGAACAAGGTAGATAGTAAATGGAGAGGTATGTCACCCACCTTAGAAATATTTGAGTCCTGCTACATTTATTCTCTATCCCCACATCTGGATTTACCTCATGATGGGATCAGACCATTTTGTACATACTATTCCTCTATCTTGAATGTTCTTATATAAGATTACTTTGCAACTCACTCTCTCGCCATGTTATTTAGAATCTTTTGCAAAGGACACACTTTCAGTGGGACATCTTCTTAAAGATATTCAATACAAGGTTATCCCAACCTCCTCCATAACTTTCTTTTCCTCTTCAACACGTTCTGTCCTCTGCATGCCATGCAAGTGACTTCCCACTGACAGGCTGGCTAGGTGAAGGCGTCACAGCCGTCTCTCATTCAGTGCTACATCGTCACTATCTAGAGCCGTCCAAGAAGCTATCACAGAAGTACCGTGTGAATACATGCATGAATTAATAGGCAGAGAGATGCAACAGAGCCTGAAGACAATTTCAAAAGAGAAGTTATAAAAATATCCCAATCAATGAACACATTGTTGGGAAAAATGTGTGATCTTCTGGGGTTATAGCATGTAGCACACATGTGGATTTATAAATTTTGCTATGAGCGTTTTTAAAGTGGGCTCTTTATTTCGGTCACCTCCAGATTAGGGGATGATTTTAATGTTATCTGAGAACTTAATTCCCTATCAAGTAGCCTGCTGAATAGTCTCCTTTTGGTTTAATTTTCAAAACCAAATAAAGCACAGTGCTGTTACCCTGTATGAGCCTGACTGTGCAGCTGAGAGCCTCCGGGCACGTCAAAGCCTGGACTCGGGTTAACTGCCAGTTTCTGCAACTGCAGAAATGTAACCACAGGAACTTTGAAAGCATGAGAATGGTTGAAGAAAGTAAGGTATATTTCACTGTTTGAAACTTCTCATATCCCACTTGGAAAGTTGTTAATATTCTATTTCATTAAATATAAATTATATTGATGGTTTAATACTTTATTATAAATTTAAAACATCACGGTCAAGGCATTTCAAATTTAATGCCTGCAGAGAAAAATCCTGATTTTTCTAGTAACTTTCCAGGTAGACTTTTTTCCATTATTTTTCTTATATTCACTTTTAAATATCAGTAAAAAAATAAAATGCATATCATATGTATACATGGCTACATTTATTCCAGACTACAAAAAGCACATATACATATTTGTTTGAGTGTTCTAAAGGTAATTTCCTAGCAAGAATTCTCATTGTTATATCAAAATGTTTACTGGCTTTAAAGTGCCACTTTAATTAGACAAAATTTATACCTCACATCATTTCAGAGTGGTATCTGAAAAGCTGACTGGCATTAAATGTGGGGAGATCATAGCTATGTCCAAACAGAGCAATTCTTGACTACCCATCCTGTGCCTTAGGCACAGACTGACAAGAAGATCCATTACTAATTTCAAATTTTCTTTTGAACTGGATGGTACTGGGTTGCTAAAATGTTGTGTAATGACCTGCATGAATCAATAGGAAGTCTGCCCATTCTTGAGGAGATAAATATGGATGAATCCCATGCCATCAGTCATTTGGCATGTCTGTACTTATCTCAATGCAATTTATTCAGGAGGAGGAATTGGTCCTCAAATAATGATATTACCGCCTTTTTGTAAGTATCAGGAGATACATAAGATTCTTTCTATTTGTCCATGGACAGACTTGTAAAGAGATTTGACAATTTCCTCCAGGTTTTACTAGAATAGTTGTCAATAGTAATTGTCGTGGTATTGAAGGGAAGGTCCAAGGAGAAATAATTTAAAGAGGGAGCTCAATTTCTGAAATGCAATTCAAGTGTTTGAAATGTTTATTTTTGTTGGGTACAGGTGAATGATTCCAGCAGTATTCTCTGTTCCTTTTGTGCCCCTTGCTGCCTGGTTTCTCCATGTGTATCATCCAAGGAAATAACATTTAAAGTTTGAAGATTTTTTTTTTTAATAAAATGACAGGAATAGTGGGTGGTGGGTAGGAAATAGAACATTGTGTTTCTAATTCCGTTGCTTCTGTTCTCTCTGTAACCGCGGGAATATTTATGCTCAGTTTACCACTTACCTGGAATAGCTCTGAGTGGCTTGGAACTGGTTCTTATGTAAGTCTGTTGACAGATAATATCTGTACCACACAGAGGATGGGAAGTGGGAAGAATAATTTCAGCTTCCAAGGCTTCCAAAATATTATTTGTTCCAGTAATTTTCTCTCTCTTCCCCCTTTTCTCCTTCCCTCCTTTTCTCCTATAATAATTTAGTAAGTTTTAAATTATTCATAGATATGTTCAAGAACTACTTCAATACATATCATAATAAAAACTCCACTCAGATATACGTTATAATTATTGGGTTTAGCAATATAAATTTCAGTGCTCAACTTACAAAACCTAATCTATATATTATGTTGATAATAAGTGGAAATATGTACTTCCATTTTTTTAACATTTTTAGGTCTTTTATTATTCACAGATGCAATCATTTTAAGAAACAAAATTATATAAGAGAAAAGTTAATTGCCCTAATAAAATTACATGTCTCTAAATTTAGAAAAAAAAATGTATTATGTTATATTACATTTCTTCATTTTTTTAATTTTATAATATTGTAGTACCTTTGCCCAATGAAGAAAAATGTTACACGATATTCACCCTAGTGAAAAATAATATTTACTTACAGTCTACTCTTGAATAAAATCTGTACTTATCATATGAGGTAACTTCATTTACACGTGAAATCCTGAGACACTGGAAAGGAAATAAGTAGTCTAGGTTCAGATGTCTTGATAGAAAGTTTATTCTTTCCATTTATGTTACACATATGTTTCCCTTGCCCTCCAGGGAAGCCAAGGCAAAAGCAATCGTAATTGGAAAATATGATGATGATGACTGATGGAAGAAAAATATGACAGTTCATGGAAGGATGGGTACAGATAAGAATAGAACCTGGGGCTAAATATATAGCTTTGTGCTAGAATGTGTGTTTAGTTTTCTAGGGATTGGCTGTATATTCAATTACTAGCCCATCACCCACCCCTAAAAAACATCTATAGGAGAGCCAACACATCCTCAGCTCTCAGTGCAAGCTCAGACTCTCTGCTCTAGAATGCCACTCTGCTGAGAGCCCTACAACTTTCATCAGCTTCCATTTCATAAGCAAGACTTTGTTTAAAAATAACTGATTTGGAATAAATATATTAAATTTGGTATATTTAAATAATATTCAACTAGATTATGGACAAATTTTCTAACTGATATTTTTGTCTCAGTGAGATATCCATATTATTTCTATAACTAATATATAATTGAATTTGTATAATTAAAATAATTTTGAGAATTATTCGTGTTTTCTTTAATGTTAAGACATGTTTCTATAGCTGTTTCCTCAAGATGGACAATGTTGCATCAAAAAACTATCAATGGGGGGCTGGAGGGATGGCTTAGCAGTTAAAGCATTTGCCTGCAAAGCCAAAGGACCCTGGTTCAATTTCCCAGGAGACACGTTAGCCAGATCCACAAGGGGGTGCACGCATCCAGAGTTCATTTGCAGTGACAGGAAGCCCTGGCATGCCCATTTTCTTTCTCTGGCAAATAAATAAATAAATAATAAATAAATAAAATATGTTTTAAAAAACTATCAACAACAAAAATATTTATTTTTTCTACTCTTCACACACTTTGATATATTGATTTTGATATAAGATAGCATTATGGAAAATTATTGTAAAAACCTTTCATGAATTTAATTATCCTCTTACAAAAGTGAGTGAATTCATTCAGACACTAATCTTTGAACTGGAATCCATAAACCTGTGGTAATTTGGGAATAATAACTGATTCATTTAAAATAGTAAAACAGCTTTCTTGAGTATGTTGAGCAGATACATTGAATGTGACAGTGTGTCCCCTTTGCCTGGGCTCATTTGATTTAAAACTTCAAAAATAGAAGAGGTTCTGCTTCTCATCAGTGTCAAAATACCATAATTTTCTATAAAAACGTATTTTCTTCAATTACTAACCTGAGTTTATCCTTTCCCCCATCCCAGGGGTACCTGTATTCTGGAAAAGATTTTAAAATGCTGATGAACATAATATATCAAAAGCTGTATACTGCCTTTTTTTTTCTGATGATCTACTTATCTGGAAGACATTACTATTTGCTATCCCAGGAAGATAAAACGTACCATACGTAATTATGTGTGTTAGGAAGGGGAGAATGGACCATAAGTTTTAACTTAAATCTATACTTGCTGACTGGAGTAATTTTGTTCCCTTGCTCCAGAAGCATATGGTAATGTCTGAAAGCATGTTTTCTTTATCACACTCATGGCAGGGAATGCTGCTGCTGGAGAGATGTTAGGACTATTGCTGAATATACTACAGTTCATAGACAAGACCTCTAAAACCAAATTGTTCTACACAAAATGTCAATATTGCTGAGGTTGAGAAATCCTAAGACGTTATGAAGAAAATTTGGAAACAACAAAACTATTTAGCAAATTGTCAACTACTTACTTTCACCTGAAAATATATTGGGGAGTAAAGGAGAATGTACTTCATGCCATGATTTATTTACTAAATGATTCATTTAGTCTTTCCTCTAGGGATAATCACAGCCATGACAAAGCTGAGCCCTGATCAACCACTTCTTGGAGGAAAACTCTCACACACGCACCAAATGAAAGGGCATCTGTGGCGCTTGGCTCAACAAATACTCCAACACATTGTCATTGACTTTGGTTACTCTGGGATATATAAGGAAATTCGAGTGATAACTATAACAAATTAATCAGAAATAAGAATGGATATTTTACATTTAATTTATTGAGTTTCTGCTTATATGTTATATACTAGAATAAGATCTTATTGTGGATAATACAATAGAAGTTCAAGGTACAAACAGACATATAACATTAAGAAAATGAGAGGTAGTTGAAGGAGAGAGAGTATTTGTACAGGAATTTGAGGTGTCTCTGAGATCACTGGAGTCCTACTCTGCTCTTCCTTTTTTTAAATTTGTTAATATTTTATTTATTTAAAAGAGAGAAAGAAGAGACAGAAAGAGCTAGCAAGAATTGTTATGTCAGGGCCTCTAGCCACTGAAAACAAACTCTGGATGCATGAGCCACCTTCTGCATCTGGCTTTATGTGGGTATTGGGGAATAAAACCCAGGTCCTTGGGCTTTGCAGGCAAGCACCTTGACTACTGCGCCATTTCACCAGCCCCTACTCTGCTCTTGGTTTGGATTTTAACTCAGGAGTTAGTGTGGTGGACACCCACAGTCACACAAAACTTCCACTGAGTCAGTGGCCTCCAGGTTCTTGTCTTGTGAATCAATAAATGAAATACACAGACCATGGAGGGTTATGTTTAGAGAGATTTTATTACAGTTGTTAAGAGAAAAAAAGAAGACAGCACTCCTGTATAGCAGAGTGAGTCCCCTGAAATGGAATACCTTTAAGGAAAGTAAAGCTGAAGGTTCCCAAGTTTGGAGGAGATCTGGAGATGGAGGCAACTCACATGACAACTCTAGTAAAATCTTGTTATGCGAATAAGATGCTACTGGGTGGGAATGAACCAGTCAACATAGGTCACATGCCAGGGGTCTAGATGCCTTGTAATTGTACCTCCAGTTTCTAGGGAAGGGAAGATCTTTTAGAGAAAAAGAAAAAGATCAGACCCTTCTGACATTTCTGTCCTCCAGCCAGGTGGATGCTACAAGGCTCCTTTAGGGGAAAACAAGGTTCTTCCTCATAGGCTCAAGGGCATTTCCTGATTTGAAGCATTTTTATTTTACTTTTTGGGCCCTTCTAATCCTAAAATGCCTCAAGATGAAAATATCTATTTTGGCAACTTTTCTTCTTCTCTTTCCTGGATTATTGCCCCTTCATTTTTTATTCATAGCATAACTTTAAATATTTTTGGTAATTATGGTCTTTACTAAGTATGTTATTAATTTTCTTTACAAATTATTATATCCTCCAATTTAGGCAATAATACTCACATTATGTTACTGTCATCACAAAATCTGTCATACCATGATTCTATAGGAAATAATAGAGTGTGAATACAACAGATGAAACAGAGGGAAGAAAAGAGTATATATGTGGAAGATATAGTTATGCTGTTTTATAATTGCTATAGTAATTACTATTTGTGATGATGAAATTCTTAACTAAACATTCAAGAAAAGATACATACAAAAATAGTTGGCAACTTTCACATTGGAAGTAGTTGTTTGCAAGATTCATATTCTATTTTCTCTGAAAACAGAAAGGTAGACATTCCCTTTCCTCCCTCTCACCACACACCTAGGTGAGTTGAAGTCTTCCCCTGAATGTACCCCTGTAGAGGAGCATATTCTTTGCATTATTTTTGTCCTGTGTGGCTCTTCACCACACATAGGTTGACTCAATTTCTCAATTTCTATTGTTTTTCTTTTTTGTTTTTTAGCATTCAAGAAGTTAGGTTTCATTACTTTGAATTTTAAACAAGTTTTGTTTTCTGTTTCTCTTAATCCTTGTTTTCCTTCTCCCTCACTAGGACCTCCTCTCAACATGTCCTCCTTTCTGCCCTCCACTGTTCACCACCTCTTGTGGCTCTCTCTGGGTCTACTTATTTGATTCACAAATATGGCTGATTTTTAAACAGTTAAATACTTTTTATAATTTTAGTAATATGGTTTATATTTGTAATTCATAAACAAGTAGGGAAAGCATTTTTGCATTATGACTGTAGAACAGCAAAATTATATTAATCACTGTTGTCACTAAGCAGCTGCCATTAACCCTGTCTTCTGTGCTCCTGTACAAAAGGCATTCATATAAATATTGAAAGATTTACTGGATGGCTTTGAGGAAAGTGGCTGTGTGATCAGTTATGTGCAATTTTGGTCATTCGTGTAAGAATCAGCAAGGGCATATCATTGGGCAGTTAGTATAAAAATGAACATCACTGTTCACAAGAGCTTAGCAATTAATGAAATGATATGCTTGTTCATCTTTAGGTCAAGCTGATAATTGTGCTGAGAATTGCTTTGAAATCATGCATGGTTCAATTTAGCCCTTCTGAATCCCAGGAGAGATTTACAGGTCACACTGCATATCACACTTCTTGTGGACAGAAGACTAATACCATCTAATCCCATTAGCATTCACAATGTGATAAGAGATAGCTAGGGAGTCACATTGTCACATTTATATGGCACAATCTGACATGCACGGTAAGGGGGTCTTCCCAGCTCAGACTCACTTTTTATTGGTATATAAATAAAATATAATAATTATGTTAAATACTACATGGCATGTTTGAATATTATGACACCAAGTTCATTTTCATTTTATATGACTTTTATCCTAATCACTTAAGTAAAGCTTAGTACTTCCTCTCTCCCCTAAGAAAAAAAAAACCTAGCAAATGAAAAATAAGAATAGATATTGATCCTATCCTTAATGTCAAAATTTCAAGACATTTAACTATAGTATATTTATATTTATATATATTATAACTTTGAATATAGGGTTAATATTGATATTAAAGAAAATAGAGAAATATAATACTTTACTGAAATATGTTATTAAAAAGCTATTTAATGGGCTGGAAGATGGTGTTGCAGTTAAAGCTTTTGCTTATGAAGCCTAAGGACCCAGGTTCCACTCCCCAGGATCCATGTAAGCCAGATGCACATGGTGGTGCATGTGTCTGGAGTTCATTTGCAGTGGCTGGAAGCCCTAGCATGCCCATTCCCTCTCTCTCCCCTGGCCCTGTTTCTCTAATAAATAAATAAACAAACAAATAAATAAATAAAAGCTATTTAATAATTTGCTAAATACTTTTGTTAGTAATGTAATATATATTGTATTCTCTTTATTATATTTGAGCAGCTTAATTATATAATTTATAGACTCATAGTTTATTCTTTTGGGAGAAACAGGAACAAGAGTAGGCTATAACATTAGATACTTCTTAGTCTCTGAATAAATAAGATTACTTTTACCAACAGATAATTTGTTCATTATATCTGTACTATAAAGTAAAATGTGTTTGGGTACCTTTATAGAAACAAAAACAAAAGGAGCCTTTTTGGAATTAGTACTGGTCAACAATTTGCTTTTGGCAATGTCAAGAGTCTACTTAGAGATATACCTTGAAAGTAATTGTTTTTTTTTTTTTTTTCCCCTGTCTGTTGCTTTCTAAAAATAAAAGATTTATTATTATTTTAAAAAGCTTGCTACCATAACTCTTAAAAACTAGATGATCAGTTATGTCCTGATATTTTAGAATTCTCTCATGCAATAATTTATTGGCCATCATGTTAGAACATGGATATTTAATTATGTATAATAAATTCATCATATCCCTCTCTACAGTAAAATGGGATTCAGAATAAGAAAGATGCATTTTGGACTCTATCCAAAAGACTGTATTCATTGTACTTAAGAGTTTCAACTCCAGTGTCGACAACTCCGGGCAGGTACTATGCCTACGTGAAATGGCTTGAGTGGAAGAAAATGGGAAATGGCAGGTGGTGAAGGTGCTCACACCTCCTAAAGCAAGTTCTCTCCACGTAGGAATTCCAGCAGAATGCTGCTAGCTAGAGCGATGGGGTTTCCAAGGGATAATAACAAATACAATTTATATGTTAAAATTAAAGTTATTAAATGGCAGATTTTTTTTTCACTCATCTCATGGGAGCAATAAATATATATAGCAATAACATGCAAGATAATAGCTTATATTTACTTGGGAAACTCTTACAAGGTGAATCTTAAATTCAGTGTAAGATGTTAGTATCTAATAAGCATTTGTGTGTCATTATTAATTTCTTATATTTAAATAATCTTAAGAAATGTTGATTGCTTAAGATTATTTTTTATATCTCCAGCTTTTTAAACTCTTTATCATGTATAATATGAAGTCTTATTATTCATATTTCAAGTGTTTTTATTATTATTATTATTAAAACAGTAAATGTTGCTTCCAATGAAATCTTAAATTACTACTCTTTAGAGTTGACTTTGTGATTTTTTTTAAATTCTATTAGATGTGATTTTAAGTATTAATCTGAAATAGTTTTTAGGTTGTGATTGCAACCTAAAGTGGAAAAAGTAGCATTTATATTAAATTCTAAGAATCCCAAGATAAATAAACGATTACCCCCATAAACTTTATTTTTAAATGAATTTTACATGTTTATTATTTATTTATTTATTTATTTATTTATTTATTTATTTATTTATTTTAACAGATTGCACTCTTTTATTCCCTCTATCCTGTTTCCCTTTTACTGGGGTGGTCCTCAATGTGCTTATGGGATTCACTGTGGGGCCATAAAAGACTCAGTCAGTCCCAGTGGGATAGTGAGGGGACCTGTCTCAGGGTATTCCCACCCACTCTGTGGCTCTTACAATGCTTCCACCCCCTCTTGGTCACTACTCCTTGAGTCATTGCAGGACTATCGCAAGTCCGATTTAGTGTTGAGTTCTTTGTAGCCTCTGGCTTCCTGCTTTGATAGGCTGTGCTTGGTCACTGTGTCTATCATCATTACCCTGGAGCTCCAACCAAGGGTGAGAGCAGTTTGGGATAAAGGTGATAGGCAGAGTTGTTTGAGATATTTTTGGTGTGCAAGCCCACTCTTCTCCAGAGAGCAGCTGGAGCTTCTCTCTGATGTATGAGTTTCCTGACCATGGGACTCTGACTTGGTTTCCAGCACCAGTTATGAGTTCTCTCCCGATAAGCAGGCCTCATGTCCTAATCAGAGAACAGTTTGTTACGCAGAGGCTGTGTGACACTGTTGCACAAGTGTGTACTTCTTGTCCAGCTGGTTGACTTCGTAGTATGCAGGGTCATCTGCTTATTCACGCTGCTGGTGACCATTGTCCTCCAGCAGCTCCCACAAGGCTCTTCATCACTATGAGCTCAAGCCAGGAGGGAGCTAGTTTTCCTTTCAATTCCAGAATGGTATCCTTATGGCCTGTGACGGCAGGCTGTGGTGTCTGCAGCAGTAGGGTATTCTTACCTTTTAGTCCTGGCAGATAATCAAGTGCTTTGGCAATGAACTGCAATGTTTGGGGGACCTCATGGGTCTCTTTGGCTAACTATGCTTTATTTCTTTGCCTACTTCTTTACTGGTGACCCATGGATCAAGAAAGAATGTAGAAATACTCAAAAGGATAAAGTAACATAAATTACCACCCAAGAAGCCAGTACAGAGGACCTTGAAAACCTTGCCTCTGCTTTGTGAAGCAGAGAATAGTGAAAAACTCCCAAAGGGGTAGGGATAGGACCAAGCTGGTCTAAGAATGTGGAGGAGGATCAGTTCCTTGGAAAGAATCTGTTAAAATGTCAACTTTGAAGTGTAATGGTCAAAGCATTTGCTGAATTATTTTTCTAAAATTGTACTCATCTTACAGTGAAGAAATATGTGAAACAGAACTCTAATCCTGTAGTTAATTTTAGCTAAACTAGGAAGTTTAACAAATGATGTGGAATCTTTAAAAACATATATGCCATCTTCTATCAGTTGAGGGGATCTTGCAGCTGTTCACATTTTCTCTTCACAGCACGTGTCACTGCGACAAATGAAAAATATTTTCATCCACTAGGATTACTGGGCTGCTGAAAAGCAATAAACAAACTGTAACAGAATTATGTGTGTAACTGACAGGTAATCAGACTATTCAGAGTGCTAATGAATAAAATGAAAAGATTGGATAGTGTTTTCTGCTGATAAATGGTCTGCATTACATTAATAATTTATTAGCTAAGATATGTAATTGTTACTGGTTAATTTGGTTAGCATTGACTTATTGTAATGGCTTCTCACAAAATACAGGATGAAACCACTACATATAGTTCCCTTTGAAATTAGTTCTTTAGTAGCTTTTTTTGTCTTCAAATTAGGCTTCTATTCATATTCTTTCAAACAAGAAAATAAGATTGGTTGATTAAATGTCTCCACATTTTCCACCTTATTCCAGCTACATATAATGCAGAGTTGCTTATACATTATCACCCTTTTGAATAGTTTATTTATTTGTTTGAGAGAGAGAAAAAGACAGAGAAAGAATCAGACAAAGAAACAAACTCTAGACTCATTTACCACTTTGTGCATCTGGATTTACTTAGGTACTGTGGAATCAAACCCAGGCTCTTAGGCTTTGTAAGCAAGTATTTTTTAACCACTGAGCCATCTCTCTAGCCCTTATCTTTTTTATAACTCCATAGTAAAGAAGTGAATAATCATTTTGAATACAGGTGTTTCTTGAGAAGAGACCCTTATAAAGACAAATATATACAATCCTTGGTGGTACTCCATAGGGGCAGGGATGTGGATGTAAGTCCATCAGAATACAGAAAATTTTTCCACAATACTCTTAGATACACCTGTAATGAGATAAATATTCTTAATTTCAACACTTCTTTAATCAAAACATGTAAAAAGTAAGTGAAATATTTTATAGAAATCCAATAATAAAGTAAAATAAAATGTAAGAATAAAAGATTATGTATGACACAAGTCATTCCCATTCTGGCAATTAGCTTCAAATTAGCTTTTAGGAATAAGTTGTATAAGCCTCAAGACAATAAAATTTTCTTTAAAATTGGCTTGACTAGCCAGGTGTGGTGGATCACGCCTGCAATCATAGCCTTGGGGAGACTGGGGCAGAATGATTGCCAAGAGCTGAAGGCCATCTTTGGCTACATAGTGACCTACAGACCAACCAGGGCTGAGTGAGGTCCTGTCTCAAATAAACAAAATCATCTTGATGAAAAAAAAGTTAAATGTGTATGTCAAAATCAATGCTTATTTCATTAAAAAGAAAACAACATCACCTTAATACCTAAAAGGAGACTTATGGCATTTTTGGACTAATGATTTACAAAGAAAGAGAATGTCAGCAAAGAACTAAAGTACTGTTCATTTCCCAAGCACATGTACAGATATGAAACTTTTTCCCCTGGTTGTCTAGGATTTTTTTTTTCCCTTGGTACCCAACAAACAGCACTTTCTCCCTCAAAATACACATAAATTTAAAAAGAAAATAAGCATGAAAATTTGATTTCACTCATTTGAAGTTCTTATAGGATACATTACATAAATAAAGGTATAAAATAATAATGTCTTTGCCACACGTGACCTTTAGGTTATAGAGTGAGTGTAAGCTAAGCTATTCTAAAGAGAAAAGATTTTAATAAGTGTTGCCAAAACAAGCAGCACACTGAAAAGCTTTCTTTGTACACTGCAATCACTGATGTGCTCACCAATCACACTAATTTCTGTATATGCAAATGGGTGGACTGAGACTGTGTGTCTATTATGTAAGCAATCCTTTGTCTTGTCAGGCCGTGAAAGAGAAAGACCATAACGCTTAGTTTCCTGGAGAATGTCTGTTGGTCCTCTGGGAGTGGCTGTTGTTTAATTTAGGCAAGTTAGTTGTCTGCCTTAGGTCTGTGTATTTACATATAAATAGTTTGGTGGGGTGGGGGAAAGCAGAAAGGGAAGATATATAACAAATTCCTCCGCAATTATTTTATGATGTCTGTTTTCCTGTGAAGTGCATCCGCAGAAAATGAGCAGCACAGGAGGGACAGGAGGCTTGTATGTGGAAGTCTCTATTCTCCCACACGTGGGAAAGAGCGCTGGGCAAAAAAGGAACCTGTATAATGACCCATTTCTACACGTCATGAAAGAGCAGTGAGTTAATGCAGAACTTACTGCTTCTTTGGCAGAAGTGCATAGGACATGTGGAATGCATATCAGTTTGTACCAAGATTGATTCTTGGATTCCTCGATATTGTGCTCTGCTCAGGTTCATTAGTGCTCAGTGACCCGTCTACAGATGGTCTAGATATCTGCCAAGGGCTCCCGTAGGAATGGCACACGTGCACCTTAGGAGTATGAGCTCACGCCTGGCAGAAGTTCCTACACATGCTACCACCATTTTCTAACACATGGGATGCTGAGCTTAACAGTTCAAAGATTCCTTGGTGGGAGGAACGGAAACTTGTTTCACATTCACAAATCCAAGCATTCACTGGGGTGGACTAGAGGTGAGGGCAGTTAGCTGGAAAAAGACACTATTAACTTCAAAGTGAGCACTGAACTACCCAATTGCAAAATAACAATTATTATCATGATAATTATATAGGAATTACTAACAGAAACTGTAACCACAAATAAAAGCACCAAGAATGAACCATCATGCCCCCTGGCATATTTGAACCACCTCCTAAGAACCTTTTATTTTGTGTTTCTCCCAAACTTATTTGTTAAGCTCTTCCTGCATGACCTGCATTGTGCTAAACATTTCATAGACTTTCACAGGTTGAATTTTCCCTATCACTACATAGGGTCGGAGGTTTCATTCATTTGCCCATTCCCTAAAACAACATAGGAAGACCCAACAATGGGGCCAGCCAGGGAGAATGTAAAGGGAAATGAGATCCAAATGAGCCACAGTAAACCTTTACCTCTGGAGCTATGGGGCCCAACGTTTGCCTGTTGAGAAGTGGAAAACAGCAGGCGGCTCACAAACCCGAAAGTCAGGCATCAATTGCCTTTTCCTTATGAATGTTCTTTGTTACTGTTAAATGTCAACACATTGAGGAATTAAAATTATTTGAACCCAAAGCTTCCTGCTGCAATAATGACTATCTGTCACAGTCTCACCTGGAATATACACAGCAACTCAACTTGAGCCCAGGAGCCAAAAAAAGCAAAAGTCAAAAGCAAAGTAATGGGGACTGGAGAGATGGTTTAGTGGTTAAGGTGCTTGCCTGAAAAACCAAAAGACCCAGGTTCGATTCCCAGGGGTCCACATATGCCATATGCACAAGGGAGAGCTCAGGCATCTGGAGTTTATCTACAGCAGCTAGAGGCCCTGGTGTGCCCCTTCTCTCTCTCCTTCTCCCACTTTCTCTCTGCCTATTTCTCTCTCTCAAATAAATAAATTCATTCGATTACTTTTTTTAAAGTGAAGTAATGACAGAGGATTATGATCAGAATATATTAAGTATATGTATGAAAATTGTCAATAATGAGTTAAAAAGTGAAGGCTGAAACTAGTTCACCTTCCCAGTTATTATCAGGAAAAAATATTTATAGATATTTCACATTTGGAGGAAGGATTTGGGCTGGAGGCATCTAAAGATGGTGATTGCTATAGAAACTGTCACCAACACAGGAGCCTGACTTCTCACATAGGAGTAAATTCTCTTGGGTCTCAGGAGGCATGACAAAAAGGCGTAGCTTTCTCGGATACCATGTCAGACCTTTGCAACGAACTGGATGACTTGCAATGATAGCCTTTGAAGGTTTAGGGCTTATTTATACCATTTCTTCTTTTAAACCAATTATAGATAGCATCTAAAATTGAACACAAAACAGAAGGATTATTAGGAATAAAAATAATCAAAGCTGAAAGTATATAACTTTGAAAATTAGATCATGACTTTGATAATATTAATATACAGCTTATAATTTAATCCAAAAGGTGCTAAATATTTATACATTTTACTCTGATATAATTTACAGTTCAAATAAAACAATTCATTAATGTTTATACTGATATGCCATGTTACAATTTGGCTTAAGGAATTAATGTTTTGGGACTTCATAAGGCTGGACAAAGTAAATTAATAGCAAAACCTCATGAAAAATATTTGTCAAAGACCATACTCAGATAGACCTGGAATGAGATACTGGGCAAAACCTGGAAATGGGTCTGTATTTCAACACATAGTAACTGTGTGATACCAAGAAAGTTATGAAATCATTCAAACATCAGGATATTTATTGGCATTGTGAATTTTTTTAAATTTATTATATTTATTTGAGAGACATAAAGAGGCAGATAAAAAGAGAGAATGGGCACACCAGGGCCTCTATCTACTGCAAATGAACTCCAGATGCATTCTCCACCATGTGCATCTGTCTGAAGTGGGTACTGGGGACTTGAACCTGGGTCCTTAGTCTTCACAATCAACTTACAGTTAAATAATCTCTGCAGCCCAATCTTCTAAATTTAACAAAAGTATCAGCCTCACAAATATTTAATGTTGTTAAACATATGACATATGAAAAAGTAAAATGTTTAATAATGTTTCTAGCACATAGTAAGCCTTAATAAGTGATAGGTCTGCTTCCCAGGGCAAGCAAGAACACCTGAGCTAGTCTTAGCCCTTCCAAGTTCAAATCTCCAGAAACTACATGACAGGCCATGTGTGTCTATAACTGAGGTCTGGTAGGGAAGCAGTGATCAGGAATCTTCCAAAGCTCATGGAAAAAAAAAAAAAAACAGCAAGATCCTGAATCACATCAAAACTTAGACCCAAATAAGAATGGGCAAAGGGGAGATGGAGGAGGACACCCAATGTTTCACTCCAGCTACTACAACCCACCACACCCCACCTCAAATACATTAAGTACATATACCACACACATGAATGTAAACATACACACACATGCACACATACATCACATTGTGCACATGCAAGCAATAAATAATAAATAAAGTGGGAGACCAGGTGGAAACACAGTGAATCAGCTCTGATTCAGTTATACAAGATCAAAATGAGGAAATCTTCCAAGCCTTACATTAGTGTTTTCATGTGTTACAAACACAAAGCAATTTTGCAACTCAAAAGTGAGTGCAAATGAGTATGTCTTAACATGGCTATGCATGTTAAGGTAAGTTTAGATTTATTAGTTTGTTAAATTTAGTAAGCATATTTAAACTAGGCTTGCATAGTTTGGTTTTACTTTAATAAGATCTGTTGGTAAAAGGACTTATCCAGCTTGTTATTTTTTTGAATGTTTATTATACACATGAAAAAATATTTTAAAGATTTGTGGAGTACTAAAACATACCTAAGGCCTAGTCTTTACAGTTTTCTGAATGGTATTATGAAACTTTTATTTGTTTAGAATTTTTTATTTCATAGCTAATTTACTTTGTAAACAACTGTGAAGTGAATCGCGGCAAAAATGTTTGGATATAATAGGAATGCTTTTTTGTGGTTTTTCGAGGTAGGGTCTCCCTCTAGCCCAGGCCAACATGGAATTCACTACAGGTCTCAGCGTGGTCTTGAAATCAAGGCTATCCTCCTACCTCTACCACCCCAGTGCTGAGATTAAGTGTGCCACCATGCCCAGCTAGGAGCACTCTTAAAACATACTAAGGCAGGATAAGGAAAAAAAAAAAAAATCCAGATCTATAAACCAAGTCTAGGTGTTTGAATCTAACAATCATGAACTTGTGCTTGAAGTAGTCAAATCATCGGAAGAGTGTGTTATATCTCATAGTTATCCTTTCCTGAGAGACAAATAGTAACATAGGTGTTATTCTATGAAAGTACATTTTCTCATTATTTCCACCAAAATTTATGCTATAAGAAATGACTGTATCCAATGTGTATCTGTTCTTGTAGCAATTATGTGATATTCTGAAAAGGAGGTACAGTTCACCTTATTTATTTCTAGACACAAAAGGTGCAGAGACAAAAGCATGTATTGAAGTTGTTCTCAACAGGATTGGGGTTGGCCACTGTGAGGGACATTTTCACATCATTCTTGATGGTTCAAAGAGAACAGATCTGGTGGAGCGTACTTAGGTAAATGGGAGGAGAAATATTCCAGCCATTCCTAGGTATCCTCAGTTTAGCCAGATTTATTTTCTTTCAAGTTTTTGATTTTTATGGATGTATCTGTATGTATTGTAGTAAACAATCAAGAAGCATTTGTAATTGCCTTCTAAAAATAAATGAATCAACAAAACTGCCTGTATTTGCTGAATAGAAAACTAATAAAAAATAATAAATAAATGAATCAATAACCTGGCTGATGCCATTTTAGAATTTAAAAATAAAATAAATTTCATATGAAAAGAGAAATAACTATAACTATTACCTTGATTCCTATGGAAAGAAAGGGTTTTGATCACCTACACACTGGGTTTCCCCTAATAAATAATTTAAGCTGCACGAAGGGGCTGGGAAGATTCCTAAATGGTTAAAGCTGTTTGCTTGCAAAGTCTGTTGGTGCAGGTTCAATTACCCAGCCACACACAAAAAGCTTGATTAGCATGTGATTTCAGAATCAAGAGACCCTGGCTTGCCCATACACATGCATACACACATGCACACAAAATTAATAAAATTATTTTAAAAGATCCAAGATATATTAAAAGTTTCTATTGAGCTCAAAGGTAATTCCAAACTATATTAGCCACATGTGCAATATATACTACTATTTAAAATATTCAGACCTACCAGTTTGCTAGTGTTAACTATGTAGCTAATATTAGTTAATATTTTCTGCATATTCTGGTACTAATTCCTGCACATACAGACACCATCATCCTCTCTTCCACATTTTAGGATACTTTTTATCTTCTAATTTTATTCACCAAAAATGCAAGTCTGTGCAACTTCAGGTTTTCCAGAGAGCATTCTCCTCATTGTTCCTATGGCCTACTCAGTTGTGGATCTGCTAAATGCATGCTAAGAACTACACTTCTGCTCAAATGAAAACCATGCTCAGGATACAGTTGAGCAACCCTGAGTATCGTGTATCAGTCAATCAAGAAAAGGAAGGAGCAGATACTGACCCAAGACCCAACAGAGTAACTTTAGCATTCTGAAGCAGCTCAAAATGCTTTTGCTAAATTGTCATTTGGAAGAATATTCTCTTCTCATTTCCTTCTCTCATATCTTTTCCCCACAGGCGTTCTTTGCTGAGCCACTGATGCTCCTATGGGGTCCACAAAGAAAATCATGTTTTCATTCTTAGCAGAATCATAGAGAAAAAGTGTCAAATTACACATTCTAATGTTCATGTTTAGAGTTGCCTTTTTGTGGACTCTGAATGACTGCTTGGGTCACATGGAGAGCTTACCACTCACAGCCCTGAGCAAGAAAAGGAAGAAATGTTTTGCTTTGTATTTGCATGTGGAATGCACAAGCTGAAATTATATGCATTATAAATATAAAATTAAGTTCTGTCTAATAATAAAATATGCAATTATATTCTAGCTAGAGGACAGTACCGCCTCACACATGTTCAAGTCTGAAAACTGACTACATAACATTAAAGATCACTAAGCACATAAGATCATGGTAATACTTTCTCACGCCACTTGATTCATATAGTTTCACTGCATGTATCACATTCTGCAGAAATACAAAGCAAAGTAAATTTCCTTTTGCACAAAACAAGATTGCAGAAAGCAGTGTCCTTTAATCTTAGTGTTCATTGCATACAAAAAGAAAATGGGATGATGAGGAAAACAAATGAATTGAGTAGTGAATGCTCATTTAGTTCATCAGAAATTGCAACTTCCATTAACAGAAATCCTTTTTTTTTTCCCTGTTTTCTATTAATATATTAACATTCCCTGTTTCTGCTGAAGCTCATTTAGGAGCCGAGGAGATGGTTCAGTACTTACAAGAGTTTGCACTCCAAGCCTGCGCATGTGAGTTCAGAAGCCACATAAAGCCAGGTGCAAAGAGGCAAACACGTCTACAATCGCAATGCACCTCCAGCAATGAGAAACAGTCAGGAGCATCTCAAAGCTCATGGGCCAGCTATCTTGGCATTTCCAGCAGCAAAAGTGGGAAAAAAGACCCAGTTTTTAAATGGTAGAAGACAAAGACCAACACCCTGAGATCATGTGGTTGGCTCTCACCTCTGTATACATACCCTGTCATACATTCCCACCCCCCCCACACACACATGGAGAAGAAGATTAATTAGAATTCATTGTAAATGTATCTCAGAGTAGTTCTTTCCTAGAATCAGCAGCTCCTATCCTTCATGCTCCTTTGGTGAGGTTCCGCCGTGCAGGTTTCAAGCCGTTGGTCTCTTTCTCACCTGTAGTGATGGTTGCGCTGATGAGGCTGTGACTGGGGAATGTTTGTCCTTCAGCTGCATCACTCAGAAGAATTTGGAGACCTGGAGAGGTAGATCACCTGAAAACAATGACTAAAAGAGCAATTTGAAGCTTATCAGTTCACCTGTTGAACAGGTTTCATTGTTATTCTCTTGCTGAAAACCCTTCAGCAAGTTCCCTTGACCTTAAAGAGACATACATATTCTTTAGAAAAGCTTATGAAGTCATGCATTATTTGGCTCTCTCTTGGCTCTAAATCTCATCTTTCATAGCTCTCATCCATCCTTAACCAGTGCTATGACCTTCACACATACATTTGCTCAAAAACATACATACACTCATATCCATATTGCCTTGCAAATTCTTACTTTACAGACATTACTTTTGCTTCCTGGCCCCTTTAATACATTCTTCTCGCTGCTCCTTGTGCTTTACCCTAACTGAAATCTTCCATAAGTGAGGAGAGGCTCTTCCAGTGTTAGCAATCCAGGCCTTTGAATGACAAAACTCACAGTGGTGGATTGGCAAACCCAGTGTCCTCCAGCTCCTTGCCCTGAAACTAAAAGCCTTATTGCTCCAGACTTTGGAATCCACAGCCTTGTGGCTTTGGGCAGTCAAGGTGGAGGCTTATTTTCTGAGCTTTATTTCACCCTGAAACTGTCAGCTACTATAATCCTGGGCTTCCAGTAGCAGTGAATTGTATAAGCAGACACTCAGCAACAGGCAAAGAACATTGGTGTCACTGCTCCTGGGCTGCTCTTGACTATTGAGACACTTTTGGTAGCTGATGTTACAACTCTCAAACCTTGGATGTGAAGGCCCTTGAACCGTTAAGGCCTGACAGCTTCCTAGAACTCTCAGTCCATTTCTTCCTGCCCATGGCACCCCTCCACCTCGTGCTCTTTCTGCTTCAACCCTTTCAGTTGTTCTCTCCCTGCACTACCCCTGTCCTCGCCTGTGTTGCTGCTTCCAACATGCGTGCAGAACCACTCTGGTGACAGTTGAACCTGTTGAGCCCATTGCACAAATGATAAAGACAGTTAGTAAGCAAGAAAAGACCACTTAAGAGCAACCATGTTATGGGCTTCTGCAGCACTAAGGGCAGAAGGATGTCTCCCTCAAAAAGCAAAGCAAAGAGCCTGCATATATAGCAAGAAAGGAGGGGCTGGAGAGATGGCTTAGCGGTTAAACGCTTGCCTGTGAAGCCTAAGGACCCCGGTTCGAGGCTCAGTTCCCCAGGTCCCACGTTAGCCAGATGCACAAGGGGGCACACGCGTCTGGAGTTCGTTTGCAGAGGCTGGAAGCCCTGGCGCGCCCATTCTCTCTCTCTCCCTCTATCTGTCTTTCTCTCTGTGTCTGTTGCTCTCACATAAATAAAAATAAAAAAGAAAAAATTTAAAAAAAAAAAAAAAAGAAAGGAGGACAGGACAGTGGCAAGGCTATTTGTTCCAGTCATGGCATAGTATACTATGCACTGTGTTTGTAACAATCATAATCCTTAAAATGACTATTAGAGATTCGTGAGTTGAAAAAAAAGAAAGAAGAAAACAGCAACAAAAAATTTTACCTTAAGCTGTCTGAAACAGCTCTAACTGTAGTACTTCGTGGCTTTGGTACCAGCGGCTTACTTTCAGCAGCAAGCAGCTGCCATCACAGTGTAGCCTCCTCATCATGTCCAAGAGTGCTCAAAACACAGAGGCTCCATGAGGATAGTCTGGCTAGCAACCAATTAAGGACCAGTTCTTTAGTGATCCTCCAGCCAAAGTAGCTGCACTCAGGTAGGGGATTAGCAGCCACCAAATAGAGAGTATAATACTCTGCTCCCAGAGTCCATTATTTAAAGAAAAAGTAAACATTAATCCAAGTGCTTTCACGAAAGCCTATCTCTATCATTAACAATGTTTTAAAAGTATTTCTCATTGCTTTCACGGTATTTGAAACAGTGTTCTGCTCCTAGCCAAATACCAAATTGGGCCAAATTGGAGCATGTTGTCTATTTTGTTCCAGTCATTTCTCTGGACTTCTTTTAGACCCAAATCAATATTCACCTCCTTCTACAGGATGCCTTCTTATACTATACTTCTTTTTTTTTTTTTCTTGGCCTTTTGAGGAAGGGTCTCACTCTAGCTCAGGCTGACCTGGACCTATGTAATCTCAGGGTGGCCTTAAACTCACAGCAATCCTCCTACCTCCACCTACCGCATGCTGGGAGCACCATGTGCCACCATGCCCAGGCTCTTCTTATACTATTCGTAATTGTATGGCCTACCGGTGCACCCAAATTGTCTTAACTTCTAGCATCTGTGATCATAGCAAACATATCTGTTTTCCAAATAAGCTCTTCAAAGTAGTGCTCACTGTTTATTGTCCTGTGTGCATAGATATATTGTGGCATAGAATTAATATATTTAGCAACTGATGAAAGCCCATGTGAGGAAATAATTGCTTGAACTAAAACCAACCCTAAATTGATATATGTAGGAAAAGTACAGAAGGAAACAGATGGGTGGGACAATTTAGAATTTGGTGACCTTTTAAAATCAAGTAAGGCAAGACAACAAAATAAAACTCAAAATTGAAGAAGATAACAAATGGGGCCTTGCTGGAGGAGGTGTGTCACTGGAGCTTGGCCTGGGGGTTTGTTAGTCTAGCCCACAGGGTGACCAGAGTTGGCTCACTCAGACTGTTTCTTCCTTGCTGTGGATGTATGAAGATGTGAGCTTGTTACCCTGCTTTCTCTACCATGAGGAAACTTCCCCATAGAACTGTACGTGTGTAATAAACCCTGCTTTTGGTCAGATGTTATGGTCCAGCAATGAGAAGGTAACTACTACCAACATTTTGTGTCATTCCACAATGTAAGAATTTACTGAATAAAAATAAATTTATAAGTTTTGTCAGTTTCATGGCAGCAATTGTCAAGTAATCCCAATTTCCTTAATATCCAGGGTCAAGGCAAGCACAGGTTCTTTTATTCGATCTGAATTAGTATTATTAATCTTTTAAAAACACATTATGGACTGGAAAGATGGCTTTGCAGTTAATGTACTTGCCTGCAAAGCCTAAAGACCCAAGTCCCATCCCCTAGTACCCATGTAAAGCCAGATGCAAAAGGTGGCATATGAGTCTGGAGTTCATTTCCAGTGGCTAGAGGCCCTGGTGCACTATTTTCTATCTGTTTATGTCTATTTCTTTCTCTGAAATAAATAAATAAAATAATAAAAACCATTTCACTTCACACAGGGTGTGTGTGTGTGTGTGTGTGTGTGTGTGTGTGAGAGTGTAGGTTGCAAAATGGCTACAATGGGTTCACGAGACCATATCCATGTTCTTGGAGTTTCAAAGAAGCCTGAGAGGCAGAAGGAATGCAGAAAGAGTCTGAGGGTGACTTAGATGATAAAACCTGATGGAAGTCTGCTGGAGAAGCAGCTATAGAATCAGGCTTCAGAGGCAGAGGTGATGTCCCGTCCCGCGGGACCTAGTTATTCATGGGGGCGAGGAGGACCCTAACCTGAAATAAGATGGGCGAGAGAGAGGAAGAGACTCAAGCAAATGTACACTTGTCAAGAGTCCAATTTTATTGAGCCACAGCAGCCTTTTTAAGGGTTAGGGTTAGGGTTAGGGTTTTGGGGGGGGGGGGGAGGCTGGAGGAGGCAGGTGGTGGAAAGTTACAGAATCTTCTTGGCCTTTGGCCTAGTACAGTTTGCGGTTATTCCAAAAATTCACGGTATAGTTCTCAAGTCTCTGCAGTTGCCAGGCAGGGTGTTAATTAGTTAGGTGTGGCGGGATGGGGGGATGGAATCAGTTAGGTGTGGCAGGGTGGGGGGGATGAGGAAAGGTCAGAAGTTGCTCAGGGCAGAAATTGCTCAGGACAGAGGTTATCTCAGGGCAAAGGTCTGTTCAGGGCTCATCTCCTAGTCTTCAACAAGGTGAGGCAAGCCTCAGTGTACAATTGTGCTATGGAAGCAAAGGTGAGGGAACATGGAGGCTGTGAAAGCAAAGGGAAGGACTGGCATTCAGATGAAGAGTGGGCAAGAATTTCGAGCAGGCTGCACCAACAGCAAAGGACATGTAAATCCACATGCCAATCCCTTGATGTACACACTAGTGCTCAGATGACTTGATGGAGAGGCTGTGGACATAGCAGTGCCACGTGACCTTCCTTTTTTATGGGGTCCAGGTGAGGGCATTGTGCGCTTTCCTCAGTGTAGTGTGTCTGACAAGTTCTTAGGCCTGTTTTCCCCGATATGGTTGCAGTACACATAGGTGCCCCTATGCTCCCAATGTACTTCGATAAGTTGACAGGGTGGCACCCTCACAACTTTCAAGGGTTAAGTTCTTTATCAGTCTTTGCTTTGTGAATGAGTGGTGCTAGATGGTGGTATTTACAGGATTGCTCCTGTTTTTGCACTCAAAATGGAGTCAAATGTGACTATAAAATGGAGTCTCCCAGGGCAAAGCACAGCCTGCAAAATGAGTGCTTGACACCGTGTGGAGTGCCAGGGCAGGACACAACACAATCTCAACAGTATGTAAAGCAAAGTTTTGTTTTGTTGATTTTTTTTTTTTTTTGTAAGCCTCAAATATGAAATGGCTATTTACAAAGACCAGAAAACCATCATTCTGCTCAAGTAAAAAAAAGTGCCTTGGGCTGGAGCGATGGCTTAGCGGTTAAGCGCTTGCCTGTGAAGCCTAAGGACCCCGGTTCTAGGCTCGGTTCCCCAGGTCCCACGTTAGCCAGATGCACAAGGGGGCGCACGCGTCTGGAGTTCGTTTGCAGAGGCTGGAAGCCCTGGCGCGCCCATTCTCTCTCTCTCCCTCTATCTGTCTTTCTCTCTGTGTCTGTCGCTCTCAAATAAATAAATAAATAAAATTATTTTAAAAAAAAAAGTGCCTCAATAAAGCAGATAGATAATAGATAACTACACAGACAGATAGATAATAGACAGATAACAAGGTTGTTATTAAACGTCTCTGCCCCTGTCATCAGACTGGATTCTAGTCAACTTGATAATCAAGCACAATTCTTATCTGGCTGATTTTACTTTTCATAAAAATTCCAACTTTTTAAAAGCAAGAATATGAACTTAGCCAGTATGCTGTGCTCAATTTTAGCCAAGTATGACCACACAGTAGGAAGTTGGAGGTAAGAGATTAACATCAGACTCTTTCTGGGTAAGATTATAGGAATTTGTAGATTGTCTGGCCATGACTCTTCTCATTCAAAAAAGATTAGCAAAACAGAAGCAGTCTCACTTTTATGACACTATAGAAGATCTTTTAATAATGATCTTAGGAAATTAGATTTTTTTCCCTCTTATAATTGTATACAAAAGAAAACTTATTTCTTCTAATTAAGCCATCTGTTTACACAGTGTTCCACCCTGCCGCCTACTTCCCACCCTCCGGCTCAAGATTCTATACTTACATCAAATTTAATTTTTTTCCCTTTGGCTCATTTGCTTTAAATGAGATTTAAATGTAATGCAATAGTCTAAAGTTAAAAGTGACTCCTATTCAATCTTATTGAATACCACCATGTAAATGCACTTTATGTAAATTTACTTGAAACTTTTATATGTTTTTGCAAATTGAATTCATAGAAGAGTGTCATTTTGAGGAATATAACTGCTTGATTTCTTATGGCTAGAGCTCATAACATATTTCATGAATCAAGTATTCTTTGATATGGAGCTAAAGGAATTATCTCTAAAATAGTTGATAACATAGCAAAAATTAAATTATTTCCTCAAAATGGCTTTACTTATTCAAGACTCCTAAGAGGATTGTCCTTTCTCTCAGAGATCCTAGCCATTTAACATCATTGTCATGTTTCCTCCAGAGAATCAGTATTATTTTAACCATTTCCTAGGAGAAGTTTTAACATTTTTGTTTGATGCTGTTTTATTGAAGCCCTTCCTGGCTTCATGTACTAGAAAACAAAATCTAATAAAGTATGGCCCAAAAGTGAATTTATCTCTTTAACATACCTAGTAAATCATTCACATGGCTGGCTTGAAATTAGGGTGTATGTTAAACTCAAATTTGTCTCAAGGATCTAATTTACATCTTCCTGTATTTCCTTTTTTGTTGTTGATTTTGTTTTTGTTTTTCAAAATAGAGTCTCACTCTAGCCCAGGCTGACCTGGAATTCACTCTGTAGTCTCAGGGTGGCCTCAAACTCACAGCAATCTGCCTACCTCTGCCTCTCAAGTGCTGGGATTAAAGGCATGCACCACCACACCTGGCTACATCTTACTATATTTTCTATGTTCACAAATGTGTTTTCTCTTCATGTTGGAAGAGAAAAGCCACACCTCATTCTTGCATACACTTTCCTGCCATCACCAACCAATGACTCAGAAACCAGTCTCAGAGACTGTACTTGACCTAAATCAGGTCTAGAATCCAACTCTCAGTTAATCACTGTGCCCCAAGGATGCCTTATTTCTCTTGGGTGTGATCATAAACCTCATTCCTGGGCATGTAGTACCCTGCCAAATGCATGCCAGGGAAATGTAAGACTAGTAGTTGTTCAAACAAGTTTAGGGCTGTGAGTCTCCCAGCCTTCTAAAGGAGGAGGTCTATTACAAGTGTCTATTTCAAGATACAATTACTGGAGGTCTATTACAAGTGTCTATTTCAAGATACAATTACTTAAAAGTGATAATTCACTTAGGGCCAACCCTACAGATGTCATAAACATGAACAAAGGCAGATGATTTTCATTTCCACATTATCTTTGCAATGGAATGGATACATGGAGAAGTTAATCAACTGATCTAAAGTCTGATGGTTTATTATTAACATTGAGAGGACTTTACTTTCAGTGGCACAACTCCCTATTCCAATGACTAACGCGTATAGGCACTAGGTTTGGCTTGCTTCTAAACAAGGCCTAATGATATCCAATTTCCTTTTTTTTATTTTCATTTTTAGTATGGTCTTGGCTAGTCAAACGGCTTAGCAGGTAAGCATTTACCTGCAAAGCCTAAGGACCTACGTTTGGTTTCCCAGTATCCACACAAGGCAGATACACAAGGTGGCACATGCATATGAAATTTGTTTCCAGTGACTTGAGACCCTGACATGCCCATTCTCTGTCTTCCCCTTTCTCCGTCTCTCTCTTGAGTAAATAAATAAATAAGTAAATTAATTAATTAATTAAAAATAGGATGTCCCTACGATTATGAAGTATTACTAATAGTTGTTCCAACCCCCCCCCCAAAAAAAAAGTGGCTTTAAACTCTGGCCATGTCTCTGAGCTCCATTGCAAAACTCTACTGCAGGCCCTCAACTCCTGGGGTAGTCTTCCAGCATCCTCCTTTGGTTAGGCTGCTGTCAGGATCCTGGCTGCCACCCATCCTCACATGGTCTTGTGCTATTTTGTAATGACAAATGCAATGCTGTTCTCTGACGTACTCTCTGCCTGCACCCTGTTGAAAACTGGATCAAATTGAGAATCCTTAGTCTGATATGTAAATCCTTGAAGAGTCCCATCCTTTTCTGACTGAGATAACTGGGCAATCCTGAATAAAGCCTTTAATCTGACCATAACCTGCAATTGGAACGATAGAGTTCCTTCTTCTCTCTTGACCTTCATTAACATTTAACTTCTTGCATTGTCAACACTCTACCTCCCACATCCTTTAAAATCTCCACTCTCCTTGGTGGCCAACTTCCTCTGATTTTTCTAAGGATAGATGTAGAACAAAATGATTCTATGAAGCTCTTGCTGTCTCTCCCAGGGATAGCTATTCATGCCTTTCTGTCGTCAGGATTTACATGGAGATGTGTGAAATGTGTGGACAAATAGATGGGCCCTAGAAAACCTTGTGCACATTAATGTGAAAGCCCTAATATCAGATAAGAATGTTCTGTGTGTTTTCACTTCACTGATCTCTAAACCAGCATAGTCACTGGCTGATGCCTGATACATGTATCTTAATATGGGAGAAGTGTCGCATGTGGAAAGCAAAAAGCTACTGTTCCTCTTCATGCTTACATGTGTCCTCACATCAAAATACCCAATCAATAATTTTTCATCTAGACTCTGGTAGTGAGAGACACAATAAACAATAAGACAAAAAAAAATCCTGATGTTTTGACTTTCAGGAAGAACTTTTGCTACTACAACGTGTGTGGAATTCCAATAGACTAGACATATTACATTATGTTATAACAGTGCTCCATCAAATGTTGTACATCACCTGGTCAGGGGAAGATCTGCATCTTTACTCAAAAATACACCGATTATGCAAGATCAAATATCAAGTGAGAGGTGGTTTTCACATGGTTGGAGTAACTAGACAGGTCACAATAATAGTAGGCCTTTTGGAGAGTGGAGGAATCCTTTTGAAGAATTGAGGAATGAGATATAACATAACATTTAAAAAATTATTTTTATTTATTTATTTGCAAGCAGAGGGAGTGGGAGAGAGGAAAACAAGAGAGAGCAAATGGGAACACCCAGGCCTCTAGTAACTGCAAACAAACTCCAGATGCATATGCCACTTTTGCTGCAGAATTGGATCTGAGACCTTTGGTTTCATAGGCAAGTGCCTTAACTGCCAGTACATCTCTCCAGCCCTGACTTAACATTTTTAATAAGGATATTAGTACAATTTCCCAAAATCTCTGATCCTCATCAATATTTTCAAACATAGTTTATATGGCCATGGATTGCAATAACTATTCAAGGAAATAAAACTCTGCTGAATTTGGGAGGATATAAAATAGAGGAATTTAATAAACAAAGTATATTATAGTCACAGATACTAATGTATAAATTATAAGAAAGAGTAAAGATAAAATATCAATTGAAGTCCATCTTATCTGGACCATCTCCAGGAATGCTTCACAAACTGCTGGCTGTCAGGAACACAGTTCTGTAAATACAAAGTTTCAAGCAGCATTTCTATATCATTCAATATAATTACAATAATTTACATGCATTTAAGCTCATTTTGTAAAATAAGAAATTTATGCTATTTCCAAAAGTATTCTAGGTTTTTTACTTAAAAATGGTTAGTTTAATCTGTCTTTCTCTCTGTGTCTATCACTCTCAAATAAATAAATAAATAAAATTTTTAAAAAATGGTTAGTTTATAGCCGGCCGTGGTGGCGCACGCCTTTAATCCCAGCACTCGGGAGGCAGAGGTAGTAGGATCACCATGAGTTTGAGGCCACCCTGAGACTCCATAGTGAATTCCAGGTCAGTCTGGGCTAGAGTGAGACCCTACCTTGAAAAACCCAAAAAAAAAAAAAAAGGTTAGTTTCTAATGAAATTATGTCATAGTCTGTAATTTTTGTGCATGCTGTAGAAGCTAATATGTTTGCCTTTAAGGTATTTTGTATGTTCACAGTGTTAATACCCATAAGTAAAAGTACAAGTTGATGCCAACCATTGCTTTCTTTATTACCCAAAATGATTGTTTCCCAACATAAGGAAAACATGTCAGCCATATTTAGGCAACTGATTCATTTACTTTAATTCTTTAAACAATGGATTCACTCTTACATGAATGTCTGGGGGAAGGGTATTCTATTCTCCACAGTGTTTCAGCTGATGTTTGTATTTACTATCTGAAAACAAGTACTATAATTTAAGTAAGGGGACTACAGGGAGAGTAGAGCAAAATCGTCCAGAAGACACACATGAAAATGTAAAACCCAAAAGGGATTTATAGAGATAACATAAAATAACTCTGAGGGGGGAGAGGAAATAAAAATACAGGCAGCTTTATTTTATTTTATTTGAGGTAGGGTTTTACTCTAGCCAAGGCTGACCTGGAATTCAGTCAAGCAGTTTTTTAAAAGACAATTAGTAATGTAGCCAATCCAAAACTCTCACAGCTGTGAAATATGTTCCAGCCGATTAGGAATTAGAGACATGCTAATTAAAACAATAATAACATACCACTTTACACCAAGAGATTAGCAAAATTTTAGAAAGCTGTACAATGCCAGATGCTGGGAAAGGGGGAACCCTGCCCATAGTACAGAGCCTGCCATGCAGCCATCCTGAATGACAATCTGTGGCATTTCTTAATCCAATTACGTTAACATACCCACTATATCCCCACAATCATCCCAAAGCATAGTATGGCAATTTCCTGCACAGGCCATTATGGGACACACACAGGAATGTGTTCCATGGCACAATCTGCACTAGCAAGAAGGTGGAGGATGCAGGTGGCTGTACCTGGGGGAACAGATCAGTAAAGAAGTGAAGCTATAGAATATGCCGCTATGCATGAGGAGCGTCCACTGTAGAATACTAGACAGGAGTTAGAGGAAACATTACATATTCAGACAGCAATATCAATAACCTTTTAAACTGAAATGTGTAAAAATAAGCACACACACAAACAAATATTCTGTTTCATAAAATATAAGCACACAAGATTGTAGTTTTATGAAAACAATAAAAAAGATATATATCACATACATTACAGTGATCACCTTCTCGAGGGTGGGAAAGTGACAGAGGAATTGGAAAATGGAAACAGAAGGAAATACAGAAGGGAAAGATCTTTGTTAGCAATGATGAAAATTATGGAGAGGTACTATCCACGAAGCTGTGGTTCTATTCACCTCACACTTATAGTCCAAGAAGGATACTTCAATTAGGAACTGAAACCCATGCAGTGGTACAAACAAAGCCACGTAGCCTTGGGACCTTCCATTTTCACTGATATTCAAGTCAACGTCTACACACACTGCTTTTTGAATATTTGAATTGTGTGAAAGCAGTGTCTTGCTTACTCCTAAACTCAAAATTTCCAGACAGAAATCCTGCCAAGATTCACCTGGAAGCACTAGCCCAAGTTCAATATCCTTTTCAGTGAGATTTCTCAAATTTCAAGGCATTTGTAACCTACTTGACTACATAAAGGGCCAGTCTACTGAAGCTAGTCATTTATAATTTTGAGTTGTCTGTTCAAAAGGACTGGACAGTCCTCTTCGAGTTCTAATAGAAATCAACTCTTGCTTGGGAATAGTCCTGCTTCCGTTCTCAAGTCTTAGTGCTTCAGAGCGATCATATTTTGTTGTGCCAACTCAGGCACGCTATGTGTCCAGACAAAATATCTCTCAGCAAGATGGCTTTGATATAAAATCACTGATATTTAAACATCAAAATGTAGCTCTGTGGCCTGGCAATAACCCTGCATGTGGGAGGCTTGGATGAGATTTCCAGACCTGCGTCCTGTCCTTGGAGCTCCACCATCTGGAAATGATACTTGTGGTCACAGTCGTACTTTAGCCTGTCAGAATATATCTTATCCAAAGTTTCCAGTATGTTTTACAATTTATTAATCCTTGCAACACCTATAGGAGGTAGGCAGATATCATTTCCCTTGAGAAACAAAAGTAATAGAGTGGAAATGATGATTGTACAAGGCTAGGCAGTTGGATGTGTGGCAGAAGGAATTCCTCTGCAGAGAGGATAAACTCCAGTCCTAGGTACGCCAAACTCACCAAACACTTCCTTTAAACACGTTTTCAAGGAAACCATATAGATTCGAAGTGAAGGAAAAGGCTCACAACCACTTCAGTCTTTCACGTAGCCTGATTTCAGAATTACCCTGATCAGTCATAAGCAGCTTACACATGCTCTTTGTTGTTCAGTAATGATGATATCAAGGTTAATGAATGGATTCCTTTCACTGACTGTGATCCCTTCTCTAGTAGAGAGTGAGTGTCCTTTAGTTGTCTCAACTTCCTGGAGATACCCGTACAGACTGAACAGCTAGAAGGTTATGTTTGCGGCTAAAAAATAAATCACCCCAGTGTGTACAATCTGTGAATTTAATTGTGACAATCATGTACATATATGATGATTGCCACTCTATGTATATATCTGCCTTTTTCAAGGGGTTACAACAAAGTCAACTCTCCCAATGATACTGTCCTTTTCCATATTGTGTACATCAGAATGGTACATGATGCTTTCTGCAGAATGTAATTGTCTTTCATTAATATTTTATTATAGAGAAATGCATTTTATTAATCAATATATTCATTGCTTTGATGCTTAGTATTCTTTCATGTAAGAACAATTTTACACATAGACTTTGTCAGAAATTCTAATATGTTCATAGAATGCTAAGCTTTTAATACATCCACTTTCTTTAAAATTAGTTTGTTTTATTATTAATGTTTTATAAATTATTACCATATTCACATTAATATTAATGTTACAATCATATAACACTTACATTACTACAATGCTAATTAAACTATTAAAACTAGTGATTTTATAATAATAAGTACTCCTTTCTTTTAATCAACCTGCCTTCAAAAATTTTTGTCATATACCTATGTGTGCTTGCAAGTAACCTTTGCAAACAAAATGTTAACACACTGCTTCCTACACTGAAATTTTGCTTAGCTATCACAGACTACTTAGAGCACAGACATGATGATATAATGCACGACTGCCCAAAGTCTTTCTTGACATTAAACAGTTCTATGCAATATATGTCTTCTATGGCCAAACTGATAATGTAGGCATCAAACAACTATTCAATGCAACAGATTTCCCAAAGGATCCACAATCTGCAAATTTTATTGCCAAGAAAATCTCCCCTATCTTGAACCTATAACACATGAACTATGTTGTGAAGCCTTTTTTTAATTATCTCACAGTTATAGGCTTTTTCTTGGTATTGTCGGCTACTTCTCATTCCTTTGTGCATATAAAAACTGGATCTAGATTATTGTTTATGTTCTATAGAATTTATTCCTCACTTCTACCTACTCTCCAATGTCCAACTTAGTTGGCACTTCTTTGTGACAGTTCCAGTTCCTGCTCTCTTATTGCACTATGCAATATTTAAACTTTCTAGTTCACCTAATTTTAAGAGTAAAATTACTGTGCTGAGAAATCTGTAACCTATAAATTTAATTTCTACTTTTAGTTCTCTAAATGCCACAATTTCCTACCAAAAATAGCAACATATGAAGTAAAATAATATTTTTCTCATAAATGTGTCATTGCAAAATAAAGCATGGTACAGCCAGTCCTTAAATTCAGGATTATGTCCTGTGAGTTTTGCTGACTTTTCCTTATTCTTCTATAGACAAACTGCCATACTGTAATTTGAACTTAAATCATGACCAATCCTTGTCTATTTTCACTCATTACAGTATTTCTCACTCCACAAATTGACCCGCTTCCACCCTTGAAATGATGATTTCTGTACTTTGCCTCTCACAAACAACTCATCTTCCTGTAGTTATAGCTCTGACGGTCCTCCTTACATTTTACCTCTCTTCTTCAGTACTGTTTGCACAATGAACAGACTTTTTTTCCCATTACCATACTCAGAATTTCCATTTTATAGACCTGAGCTTGAAAAGACATAAATTTTGTATCATCTACCTTCATTTTATGCAGTTCATAATATGATTATATCTTTATCCATAGGGGGGTTATATAAGTAAAACAAGTGACTAAAAATTTGTACTGAATGTGACAAGAAAAGAATGAAAATTGGACATATATAGAAAAATGTGTCATTAGGGAGATGGAGAGATTACTTAGCAGTTAAAGTCCTTGCCTGTGAGGCCTAACGACCCAGGTTCAAATCCCCAGAACCCACATAAGCCAGATGCACAAGGTGGCACATGCATCTGGAATTCATTTGCAGTGGCTGGAGGCCCTGGCATGGTCACTGTCTCTCTCTACTTGCCTCTTCCTCACTCTCTCAAATGAATAAATAGAGTATTAATAAAAGAAAAATGTGTCATTAGATGATACATGATCTTGAAAATATGTATTTCCTATCTCCATGTGTTTCATGCAATTGTTATTTTAACAATCTTAGCATGCAGAAAAGAAAGGGTGTAAACAAAATGGTAATTGGGTTTGCAAGGTAAATAACCTATTTGAATGTGTTTAAGCAGTGAGAGTAATATAACTTGAATTTGTGCACTTTAAAAAAAATTTTTATTTACTTATTTACAAGCAGAGAGAGAATACAGACAGAGACAAAAGAGAGAAAGAAACAGAGAAAGACAGAGAGACTGGGCAAATCATGGTCTCTAGCCACTGCAAACAACTCCAGATGCATGTGACACTTTATATATCTAGCTTTAGATGGGTACTGGGGAATGAAACCCTGGTCCTTAGACTTTGCAGGCAAAAGCCTTCACCACTGAGCCCTCTCTCTAGCCTTGTGTGTGAATTTCTTGGAGCCACTGAAAGACTACTCAATTCATTATTCCCCACTCTGCTTTATTGCCACAGATCTGAGAAAGATAAGCTTATTCTCATTTGGTTGTCATCATCCAGGAACATAGGAAAGTTGAAGAAATTAGGTGAACTATATTGATAGGCATGAACCTGAGAAAGAAGAAATCAGAATAAGGATATTTTTAAGACATGTGATAATATAATACACCCAGACTTCAAGAGAGAAAAGCACTATCTGTAGCACGGAAATGTCAGAAATAGTCTGAGCTATTTCCTGTCTGGATATCACATCTGCAGGCTAGGCATTGTAAAACTATGACGATTTAACCTGGAGAAATGAATAAATTGCCATGGGTGCTGGCAGCAGATAATCTCAAGGACACTGGGTTTACTCTACATGGAGACAAGCTGTGCAGCACATGGATCCTAATCATTAGCCGTAATTCCTCCATCTTCCCAGGATGTCTGTTTGGGCTAGTCTGCAAAATGATCTCGTGCCTCAGTTGATCTTGACAAGCCATATGAGTAGCGGTGGTCATCTCTCTGAAATAACATTAGCTTGTCCTGGAAAAACTCTGACTTTGATACAGTTAGCTGTGCTGATTTAGTTTGAGAAAAAATATATTTTTTAATTCTCAATTGCTTACTCCATTAGCCATACATTTGCACTCTCTCTGACCTCTCTTTCTTCCTTACTGTCTTTCCTTTCACCCCGTGTGTGTGTGTGTGTGTGTGTGTGTGTGTGTGTGTGTGTGTGTGTGTGTGAATTCATCTTCTAGGAAGTGAATCAAGTCTTCCCCAACTGCCTAGCCTAATGTAAGTTTCCAAATACCAATACTCTGAGAAAATGTCACCAGTTTTTGTAAAAACATTAATAAATTTCACCACAGCAGATCAGCATTCCACCAACATCCTTATTAATCTTTGTTAGTCATGTAGGTTTCCAATTAAACTCATTTTTTTTTCATTTTATGCCTGCTGTACTTTATGCAATGCTGGCTTGAATTAAGTGTTCAATAATTCTCTACTTACTAAATAATTTAAGCAAATGTACCTATTATTTTTTAAATATTTCATTTATTTATTTGAGAGAGAGAATGGGCATGCCAAGGCCTCCAGCCACTGCAAATGAACTCCAGATCCTTGTGCCACCTTGTGCATCTGGCTTTATTTGGGTAGTGGGGAATCTAACCTGGATCCTCTGGCTTAGCTGGCAAGTGTCTTAACTGCTAAGCCATTCCTCCAGCTGCATGTGTCTATTATTAATTAGTTAAATAGTTAAAATTCTAGAGAAAAAAAAATGTGTAATAATATTCCTCTACTTACATTTGGAGCTTACAAGGAATAAAGGAGACACAAATTAATAAAATAATTATAATGGAAGACAACTTTTTTTTAAATGAAAAAAAATTTATTTAATTTTATTTATTTATTTATTTATTTGAGAGTGACAGACACAGAGAGAAAGACAGATAGAGGGAGACAGAGAGAATGGGCACGCCAGGGCTTCCAGCCTCTGCAAATGAACTCCAGACACGTGCGCCCCCTTGTGCATCTGGCTAACGTGGGACCTGAGGAACCGAGCCTCGAACCGGGGTCCTTAGGCTTCACAGGCAAGCGCTTAACCACTAAGCCATCTCTCCAGCCCGGAAGACAACTTTTATTATAAAAGAGACTTTAACATCTAATTTGTACAAATGTAGGTTTTTGGAACTTCTGAAAAAATCAAAACACAAGTGCTAATTGCCACAGGAAGTCGAGGTAGTTTTATTAACTACTGTCAATTTCTATTTACATTTTGTTATGAATACTTAATGGAAACAGCAAAATTGCCTTGGTTTCTCTATATTATTTGCTGAAAAAAGTTTCTTTTTAATTTGTGTCCGGGTGCATAGGGATGTAAATGCCACAATATGAACATGGAGGTCACAGGACAACTTTGAGGTGCCTGTGCCCCACTTTCATTGAGACAGTGTCTCTTGCCATTGCAATGAATTGCCAGTCTGCTGAACTGTGTGTTCTGAGTTCTCCTGACTCTGCCTCCAATTGTCATAAACAGCTTCCTGTCATAGCATGCATGCATCAGTTTGCATCTGGCTTTATGTGAGGGCTGGGGATTGAATCTAGACTGGGAGGGTCCCCAATTGAAAGTAGTTTTAATTTTACTTGTCTTTCCTTCTTTTTAACAAAAACAAATTCATGTTTTCCTTTTTTATAACAAAAAATTCAAATAGCTTTTTTAATTTTAGTTCAAATTTTTTAGAAAAAGGTAATAAATCCTATATAAATGAAGCAATAGCATGGCAAGATGCCAGTAATTAGTTCCTTGTTTTTGACATCAACCCATGTTGAATTTTAATTGATAATGTATATACTGACACCCTCCTTATCATAATTCACCTTGCAATGTTTTAACTTTATAAAAACTTGAAAAAATTCTCATATGGCTATGCTGGGTATGGCAGCCAGAGGACAACCTTGAGGCGGTTTCATCTCCTCTTCCACCATTTAGAGAAAGGGTGTCTCTTTCTGCTGTTACTAGAAGGCTCCTGGATTCTCCTGGCTCTACCTCCTAGAACTATAGATTAGTTGGGATTGCAGATATGCACTGTTCTGCAAGTAGATTTACAAGAGCGCAGAGAAAGATGCAACTCAGTTGAGAAGGCTTGCAAGCAACTGCCTTTAACTACTGAACCACCTCCCAGTAACTTCTGAACCATATCCCAGGCCCCATTCTGTTTTCACTTTTTGTATAGTACTCAATGCCTTACATGATCACAGCTTATTATGAAATAAAGTATATTAGATGATTTTACCCAAACATAGCTTAAGGTAATTGTCTTGAGCATGATTAAGGTAAAGCCGTGGTGTTTTTTCTATAAAGCACATTAAATGTTATTTATATATATATATATATATATATATATATATATATATATATATATATAAATGTATATATATATATGTGTGTGTGTGTATATATGTATACATATATATATATGGATAAATATAGATATATGGATACATATAGATTATAATACACACACATATATAGATATGGATAAATATATATATATATGGATATATATAGATTATAATATTAACTTATGATGACTTATAAGATATAAACACATTGTTATTCAAGTATCATCTATACTTGATCACCCAAAGTCATAAATCTGGCTACTGATTTCTCAAATCACACTCTGAAAATTGGGAACAACATAAACAGTAACAGTAGTAAAATAAGGGTGAACTGAACTACTTATATCTGAAGTATTTACTCTGTGTCCAGTTTCATGAACACTTTCTTATTTATTTATCTCAGTAGATATAAGAGAGCTGTGTTACTATCATTCACATATCTTGAATGTGTGTTGTATATTTGATGTAGTGTGCTGTGTATTTGTATTGTCATTGTGTGGCATGATATGTCTGTGTGTAGTATATGCATGTGTGCATGTGTGTGTGTGGTCTCTCTCTCTCTCTCTCTCTCTCTCTCTCTCTCTGTGTGTGTGTGTGTGTGTGTGTGTGTGTGTGTGTGTGTGTGTGTATTTGCTATTGCAAAGATCCTGGTGTCTGCACCGCATAGAGTAATCATAGGGCTACAGACATAAATGGCAGCACCCAGTTGTTTTTATGGGTTCTAGATTTGAACTGGAATTTTCTCAGACCTCATGCTTACACAGGAAGTGTATTTACCTTCTCAGCCATCTCTCCAGCCCATCATTCTCATTTTAATGTTGACAGTTATAAAATGTCAAATGATCTATCATATATCAGATGACTATGTTCAATGCCCCTTTGACACATCTCACGATGCTGAGTGTTCTCTCATTGTAGAAAATTTGTCAAAGCTGCCATGTTGTGCTAACAAAGCTCCCCAAAGGTATCTTTTCCTGCAAACTCTCAGCACTATGTCACTTGCTACATCAGAATCCTTATAACAAAGAACATCAAACCCATTCATATTCAAAATTCAGCATATTAAACCCATTAGCACTGAGGTAAAATAATTGTCTACATAAGATCTTTATAGGGTCAAATAAAATATTGGGTGTTTGTCCTCATTTACTTATGTGACAACTACATACTAGTGAAGATTCTAATAGACTTTTGTTTTGGCCACTCTACTAAATTCATAAAAAAAACTAGTGAAAAGTCACAAAGGCAAAAGAACATTATGAATGAGTGGCTTCTGGAATTGCAAATGTGTGCATACTGTCCAGCAAATGCAGTATGCACATGTCTTTGCTCATGCCAATGTGAAACTCACTAGCACAGGAGGAACTGACCAAATGAAACATTTAAATGGTGAAAGCCAGGCACTTCAAACCCTTCTCTGCTTCCTATGAACAAAATTTTCGGTGTAGATAATACAGACTATACATTAGGATTAAAACAGAACATATATCATGTTCCATGAAGAAATCTGAATTGTTCTATCATGATTTAATTTTATGTGACTTCAGCTACCAAAAAGAGACATTTTGTAAGACATCTGTGTGTGAAGTGATTCCTCATACTGGGAGTTTTACTTGGATTTCTGCCTAATTTTTCAACCTCTACATGAAACTTCCCCTGTTTAGGAAGACTGTTTTATACTTCCTCAAGACTTAGTTTTGAGTTTTCTTCTTGATACACAGTTCATTGACATCAATTCCCATTAACCATCATTATAATTGTGGAGATGGATATTAAAGCTATCTCCTCAAGTCAGAAAAGATGGGCAACAATTGCTGCTTTTTATTCTTTGACAAGTACATACTAATATCGCATACCCTCAGTACTTGATGTACACATATACCAAAACATAGTAGAACCTTAATGACAGTGAGTGTAGTTGATGTGAAACCCATATTGTATTGATTAACCATGAATCTAAAAACTATTTATGTTTTAATTTTAAGCCTTAGCTTTCCTCACATTTAGAATTAAATTTTTTTTTTAATTTTTATTAACATTTTCCATGATTATAAAATATATCCCATGGTAATTCCCTCCCTCCCCACTCCCACACTTTCCCGTTTGAAATTCCATTCTCAATCATATTACCTCCCCATTACAATCATTGTAATTATATATATACAATATCAACCTATTAAGTATCCTCCTCCCTTCCTTTCTCCACCCTTTATGTCTCCTTTTCAACTTACTGGCCTCTGCTACTAAGTATTTTCATTCTCACACAGAAGCCCAGTCATCTGTAGCTAGGATCCCCATATGAGAGAGAACATGTGGCGCTTGGCTTTCTGGGCCTGGGTTACCTGACTTAGTATAATACTTTCCAAGTCCATCCATTTTACTGCAAATTTCATAACTTCATTTTTCTTTACCGCTGAGTAGAACTCCATTGTATAAATGTACCACATCTTCATTATCCACTCATCTGTTGAGGGACATCTAGGCTGGTTCCATTTCCCAGCTATTATAAATTGAGCAGCAATAAACATGGTTGAGCATGTACTTCTAAGGAAATGAGATGAGTCCTTTGGATATATGCCTAGGAGTGCTATAGCTGGGTCATATGGTAGATCAATCTCTAGCTGCTTTAGGAACCTCCACACTGTTTTCCACAATGGCTGGACCAGATTGCATTCCCACCAGCAGTGCAGAAGGGTTCCTTTTTTTCCACATCCCCGCCAACATTTATGATCATTTGTTTTCATGATGGTGGCCAATCTGACAGGAGTGAGATGGAATCTCAATGTAGTTTTAATCTGCATTTCCCTGATGACTAGTGACGTAGAACATTTTTTTAGGTGCTTATATGCCATTCGTATTTCTTCCTTTGAGAACTCTCTATTTAGCTCCTTAGCCCATTTTTTGATTGGCTTGTTTGATTCCTTATTGGTTAACTTTTTGAGTTCTTTGTATATCCTAGATATTAATCCTCTATCAGATATATAGCTGGCGAAGATTTTTTCCCATTCTGTAGGTTGCCTCTTTGCTTTTTTCACTGTGTCCTTTGCGGTGCAAAATCTTTGTAATTTCATTAGGTCCCAGTGGTTAATCTGTGGTTTTATTGCCTGAGCAATTGGGGTTGTATTCAGAAAGTCTTTGCCAAGACCAATATGTTGAAGGGTTTCCCCTACTTTTTCCTCTAGCAGTTTCAAAGTTTCCGGTCTGATGTTAAGGTCTTTAATCCATTTGGACTTAATTCTTGTGCATGGCGAGAGAGAAGAATCTATTTTCATCCTTCTGCAGATATTTATCCAGTTTTCAAAACACCATTTGCTGAAGAGGCTGTCTCTTCTCCAATGAGTATTTTTGGCATTTTTATCGAATATCAGGTGGCTATAGCTACTTGGGCTTACATCTGGGTCCTCTATTCTGTTCCACTGATCTACATGTCTGTTTTTGTGCCAGTACCATGCTGTTTTTGTTACTATGGCTCTGTAGTATAGGTTAAAATCAGGTATGGTGATACCACCAGCCTCTTTTTTGTTGCTCAGTATTATTTTAGATATTCGAGGTTTTTTGTGATTCCAAATGAATTTTTGGATTGTTTTTTCTATTTCCATGAAGAAAGCCTTTGGAATTTTGATAGGGATTGCATTAAATGTGTAGATTGCTTTAGGTAAGATTGCCATTTTCACGATATTGATTCTTCCAAGCCAGGAACAAGGGATGTTTCTCCACTTTCTAGTGTCTTCTGCAATTTCTCGCTTGAGTGTTTTAAAGTTCTCATTGTATAGATTCTTTACTTCCTTGGTTAGGTTTATTCCAAGGTATTTTATTTTTTTTGATGCAATTGTGAATGGGAGTGATTCTCTGATTTCATCCTCTGTGTGTTTGTTGTTAGCATATACGAAGGCTACTGATTTCTGTGTATTTATTTTGTATCCTGCTACATTGCTGTAGGTTTTGATCAGCTCTAACAGCTTGCTAGTAGAGTCTTTAGGGTCCTTTATGTATAGAATCATGTCACCTGCAAATAATGATAACTTGATTTCTTCCTTTCCAATTTGTATCCCTTTTATGTGTGTCTCTTGCCTTATTGCTATGGCTAAGACTTCCAAAACTATATTAAATAGAAGTGGAGACAGTGGACACCCTTGTCTTGTTCCTGACTTTAGGGGAAAAGCTTCCAGTTTTTCCCCATTTAGTAATATGTTGGCTGTAGGCTTGTCATAAATAGCCTTTATTATATTGAGATATGTTCCTTCTATTCCCAGTCTCTGTAGGACTTTTATCATGAAGGGATGTTGGATTTTGTCAAATGCTTTCTCTGCATCTAATGAGATGATCATGTGATTTTTGTCCTTCAACCCATTTATGTAATGTATTACATTTATAGATTTGCGTATGTTGAACCATCCCTGCATCTCTGGGATAAAGCCTACTTGGTCAGGGTGAATGATCTTTTTGATATACTCTTGTATTCTGTTTGCCAATATTTTGTTGAGAATTTTCGCATCTATGTTCATGAGGGAGATTGGTCTGTAATTTTCTTTTTTTGTTCTATCTTTGCCTGGTTTTGGTATCAGGGTGATGCTGGCCTCATAGAAGGAGTTTGGTAGGATTCCTTCTTTTTCTATTTCCTGGAAAAGCTTAAGAAGCAATGGTGTTAGCTCTTCCTTAAAAGTCTGGTAAAATTCAGCAGTGAATCCATCCAGGCCTGGGCTTTTTTTAGTTGGGAGATTATTGATAACTGTTCGGATCTCCATGTTTGTTATAGGTCTATTTAAGTGATTAATCTCATTTTGATTTAATTTAGGTAGGTCATATAGATCAAGGAAATCATCCATTTCTTTCAGATTTTCATACTTTGTGGAGTATATGCTTTTATAGTATGTCCCTATAATTTTTTGAATTTCTCTGGAATCTGTTGTGATGTTACCTTGTTCATCTCTGATTTTATTAATTTGTGTCTCTTCTCTCTTTCTTTTGGTCAGATTTGCTAAGGGTTTATCAATCTTGTTTATCCTTTCAAAGAACCAACTCTTTGTTTCATTAATTCTTTGGATTGTTCTTTTTGTTTCTATTTCATTAATTTCTGCCCTAATCTTTATTATTTCTTCCCGTCTACTACTTTTTGGTTTGCCTTGTTCTTCTTTTTCCAAGGCTTTAAGGCGAAGCATTAGGTCGTTTACTTGCGACCTTTCTAATTTCTTAATATAGGCACTTAAGGCTATAAATTTACCTCTTAGAACTGCCTTCATTGTGTCCCAGAGATTTTGGTATGTTGTGTTCTCATTATCATTTGACTCTATAAATTTTTTGATTTCCTTTTTGATTTCTTCATTGACCCACTCCTCATTTAGTAGTGTATTGTTTAGTTTCCATGATTTTGTGTATGCTCTATAGCCTTTCTTGCTACTGATTTGTAGTTTAATTCCATTGTGGTCAGATAGAATGCAAGGAATTATTTCAATTTTCCTGAATTTGTTAAGATTTGCTTTGTGTCCTAATATATGGTCTATTTTAGAGAATGTTCCATGTGCTGCTGAAAAGAATGTATATTCTGCAGCCTTTGGATGAAATGTCCTGTATATATCTGTTAGGTCCATTCCTTCTATGACCTCATTTAGTCCAGATGCCTCTCTGTTTATTCTTTCCCTGGATGACCTGTCAATTGATGAGAGTGGGGTGTTAAAGTCACCCACCACCACTGTGTTTGGTGTTATCTGTGACCTTAGTTCTAATAGTGTTTGTTTGACGAATTTGGGAGCCCCCATGTTAGGTGCATATATGTTTAGGATTGTAATGTCCTCCTGTTGGAGTGTGCCCTTAATCAATATAAAGTGACCTTCCTTATCTTTCTTGACTAACGTCGGACTAAAGTCTACCCTGTCTGATATTAGGATAGCAACAACTGCTTGTTTTCTAGGCCCATTTGCTTGAAACACTGTCTTCCAACCTTTCACCCTAAGATAATGTCTATCCTTTGTAGAAAGGTGAGTTTCTTGGAGACAACAAATTGTAGGATCCTGCTTTTTAACCCAGTCTGCAAATCTATGTCTTTTCGTTGGGGCATTGAGACCGTTGATATTAAGAGATATTATTGAAAGGTGTGTATTTATGTTTGCCATTTGTGTGTGTGTGTGTGTGTGTGTGTTACTTGTTCTACCTGTGCTCTCTTCTGTTAACTGGTATTTGAGTATAGCTGGTTTTTTCTAGGTTCCTTATATGTGTGCTTTTCCTTTTGTTCAGCATGGAGGATTCTATCAAGTATTTTCTGTAGAGCTGGTTTTGTCTTCAGATACTCCTTTAACCTGCTTTTGTCATGGAATGTCTTTATTTCTCCATCTATTTGGATGGATAACTTTGCAGGATAAAGTAACCTTGGTTGACAGTTGTTATCTTTCAGAACTTGGAATATATCACTCCAAGCCCTTCTGGCTTTAAAAGTTTGTGTTGAATAATCTGCTGTAATCCTGATGGGCTTGCTTTTGTAGGTAACTTGATTTTTCTCTCTAACTGCTTTCAATATTTTTTCTTTGGTTTGTGTGTTTGGAAGTTTGAGTATAATGTGGCGAGGAGAGTTTCTTTCTGGGTTTTGTCTGGCTGGGGTTCTAAAGGCTTCCTGTATCTGTATTGGCACCTCTTTCCCAATTTGGGGAAAATTTTCCTCTATGATTTTGTTGAAGATGCCTACTATGCCTCTGGAGTGGAGTTCTTCTCCTTCTACTATGCCCTGAATTCTTATATTGGATCTTTTCATAGTGTCCCGAATATCTTGAAATTCCCACTCATACTTTTCTATAAGTTTGTCTTTCTCTTTGTTGGACTGCATTAGGTCTGCCACCTGATCTTCTAGCTTAGATATTCTGTCCTCTCCCTCATCCATCCTACTGGTGAGATTTTCTACAGAGTTTTTTATTTCATTAACTGTGTTCTTCATTGCTAGTAATTCTGACTGGTTTTTCTTTATTATTTCTATTTCCCTATTTATGTGTTGTATTGCCTTCTTTATTTCATTAAATTGGTGTCCTGCCTCTTCTTTGATTCCTTTGATTTCCTCTTTGATTTCCTCTTTGATTTCTTCTTTGATTGTTTTCATGTGTTCTTTGACCTCTTTGAACATATTTATAATTATTCTTTTGAACTCTTTCTCAGGCATTTCCTCTAACTCGTTCTCACTGGAGGACATTTCTGATGCATCAATACTTTTAGGTGGATTTATATCGTCTTGCTTTTTAGTGTTTCTTGTGTTATAATGTATATATTTTTGCATCTTGGATTAAGTTAATGCTTGGATTTTCTAGCTAGCTGTGTATTCTTAGCTGTATCAATTGATTTGATGTAATATATTTTCAGGGTAGGACCTTAAGGTATTAGGTGTGGCTCTTAAGACTCTCAGAGTATCTACAAAGATGTTCTTAGGGGTTGAGTTTCCCTGCTATAGGAGTATTCAAGCAGGCTGAGTGGAATAAAATACTGGTAGATTCTAAAATTTAACTAAACACTGTACACATTCAATCAAAAACAGCCCCGAGTATGTATGCAAGAGTAGTTATTATAATGACCAGATCCTCTATCAACAAAGAGGTTTAGATTTCTGGTCTGTTGAGGTATCCAAGTCAGCTTGTGACCAAGTGAGACCCTTCCCTGGTGCAATCCCAGTTACCTTGGGTGATTGTGGTCTCAGTCAAGTTGCTGCCTGGGTCGTCGGGCTGCTGTTCTGATTTCTGGAGCTGGGCACTTGCTTTTCCTACGGGGCAAACTGAACCGCTGCTGCTGCCCCGAAGCCGCTGCTGCGGGATCTGCCGCCGCTGCCGCTCCTGGGTCCGCTGCTGTTGGGGCCACTGGTACCGGTGCTGGAGCCGCTGAAGTTGCTGCCGAACTCTGCTCCTGCTTGGGTCCCGCCGTCAGCCCAAGTTGGCGTGGCCGGGTCCCGGGCCGCTGCTGTGTTCGCTGGAGCTGGGTTCAGGCGGCGGGGGAGGGGAGGGAGCCGCAGCTGCTCTGGTTGTATCGCTTCTCCACGTGTGCTTTTACCTCGCGGTCTGCTCCTCCCTCCGTTGCTCGCTGCCGCTCTCCCCTCACATTTCCCGAGTTGCGGAGAGCGCGGTGTGGGGGGAAAATCCCGCACCTGGCTTGTCCTGTGGCTCGAGCCAAGAGTCCGGCGGCTTTCTGCCGCTCCGCGGCTGCGGCGGGTGGCCGAGCCGCCCCGGAGCCGCTGTTCCCGCCTGTGCAGGCTCTGGATGCTCTGGAACTCTTCTACTTCTCCGCTGCCGCCTCAATTTCCTATACACCTCACTTTTTAGTAAAAGTGTGTATTTTGCTGAGTTTTTTTGGTCTTTTTCCCCCCTAGGCTGCTTTGGCGTGGTACCTACGCCGCCATCTTAACCGGAAGTCCTCTTTTTTTGTTTTTTTGAGGTAGGGTCTCACTCTAGCTCAGGCTGACCTGGAATTCACTATATAGACTCAGGGTGGCCTCAAACTCATGGTGATCCTGAGTGCTGGGATTAAAGGCATGCACCACCATGTCCGGCCCATGTATTTTTTTTTTTTCTTAAAGGTAACTTGCACCATTAAATGTGAAAAACTAGATAAATAGATGCTAGATAGATATATAGATGATAGATAGATAGATAGATAGATAGATAGATAGATAGATAGATGATAGATGAATTTGCCTTTGTTTATTTCAGTTATCACTACATATATCTTAAACACTGTGTTTATATCTAACCCCAAACTCATGTGAGCATCACATTTTTATTCTCAACAGTATAATGGAGGAATTTAGTCATGTATCCCACTCACATCTCATACATAACAAATCTCAGACTACTGCTATATTTATTTCTTTTAAAATATGTCCCCAAACATTCCGTTCCACCATCAATACCTGCAAGCCAGAATTGTCATTATTCCCCATCTACATCAATGTATTTTTTTTATATTTTATATTTGTTTATTTATTTGAGAGGGGGAAAGAGGCAAAGATAGAGAGAGACGTAGAGAGAATGGGCACACCAGGGCTTCCAGCCACTGCAAACCCACTCCAGATACATGCGCCACCTTGTGCATCTGGCTTATGTGGGTCCTGGGGAATCAAACCAAGGTACTTTGGCCTTACTGACAAGTGCCTTAACCACTAAGCCATCTCTCCAGCCCTCCATCAATGTATTTTTAAATTATTTTATTTATCAAAAAATTTTATGCATGTATTTAATATATTTTGATCAGATTTTAAACAGAATCCCCTTCTGTTACATTTGGTTATCTAAAAAAAATTTTTTTTTATTTATTTGCAAGTAGAGAAGGATAGAGAGAAGAGAGATGAACAGAGAGAATAGGCATTCCAGAGCCTCCAGCCTCTGTATAAGAACTCCAGATGCATGTGCCACTTTGTACATCTGGCTCTATGCAGGTACTGGAAAATTGAACCTAGGTGGGCTGGAGAGATGGCTTAGCAGTTAAGCACTTGACTATGACGCCTAAGGACTCCGGTTCGAGGCTCAGTTCCCCACGTCCCACGTTAGCCAGATGCACAAGGGGGCGCACGAGTGGAGTTCGTTTGCAGTGGCTGGAAGCCCTGGCGCGCCCATTCTCTCTCTCTCCCTCTATCTGTCTTTCTCTCTGTGTCTGTCGCTCTCAAATAAATAAATAAAAAATTAAAAAAAAATTATCAGACTTTGTAGGCAAGCACCTAAACAGCTGCACCATCTCTTCAGCCCCCATTACCTTCTCTTGACACCCCTTCCCATGTCCTTTTTGTTAAACTTCTTCACAACTAGTCCTTCTTCTACTTTGATGTTTTGTTTCTTCCTTATGTATGGATATGACACACTGAATTTACTCTTGGTTGCCTGCATGAATCCATTTATTTTCCCAATTGTAGCATCAACATCACCATTAAGAATCCATCAGCTATCCCTTATAAAAAGATCACATTGGTCTGGTGAGATGGCTTAGTGGTTAAGTTCTTGCTTGTGAAGCCTAAGGACCCCGGTTCGAGGCTCAATTCCCCACGACCCATGTTAGCCAGATGCACATGGGACCGCCCGTGTTTGGAGTTCATTTGTAGTGGCTGGAGGCCTGGCACACCCATTCTCTCTCTCTCTCTCTCTCTCTCTCTCTCTCTCTCTCTCTCTCTCTCTGTGTGTGTGTGTGTGTGTGTGTGTGTCTGTCTGTCTGTCTGTCACTCTCAAATAAATAAATAATGAACAAAAATATTTTTAAAAAATCACATTCTGCTCTCAAATAAATAAATAAAAGTGAACAAAAAAAATTTTTTTTTAAGTGGCTGGAGGCCCCGGCATGCCCATTCTCTATCTATCTCTATCTGCCTCTTTCTCTCTCTATCACTCTCAAATAAATAAATAAAAGTGAGCAAAAAAAAAATTTTTTTAAATCACATTCTGAACTTTCATTGAACTGTTTCCCACACATAATATATACATGATAGAATGACCATTTGTTTTTTAGTATGGGATAACTAGGCTTAACACTGTAGGTATGGCTCTTGCTATTAAGTCAAAGATAACTTTTTCCTGTGCTCACATAATCTGGGCTTTCCCAGCAAATTCCCAACCGTTAACTTATCTTGTCTTTCATTATGTACTAGTGACTGGCCTCTGAGTGTCCCTACAACATGAGATTTGTCTTTTAGAATTCCTGCTTTCTCTCATACCAACCACCACAATGTCACCATTGCCCTCTGCAGATACTTCCTAGGAATGCCTCCTGGTAGTTCTTTGTGTCTCAGCTAATACATCATTTCTTTAGAGAAGCCTTTTCTGATAAATCAGTCATCAATCTAAATTACCTCCATCTTTATTTCCCTGCATTGCTTATTACAATTATTAATTGCATATTACCTGCATGTTGATTTAACATCAGTCATTTTCTCAGGAACATAATAGCAGCAGGAACTATATACAATAGCATAGTTTCTGACTAACTGCTTATACTTAGTTATCTGCTAAAGAAACAAGTATGCTTGGCTAATAAGCAATGGAACACTTTTTAAAATTAACTGATGAACATGAGAAAGGCCATTCATCACAGCTGGGAGGACAAGAATTATGACTAATAAACATGAGAACATTGACTTTGGCCAAGCACTAGGTACATGGTTTTTACATTTAACTGGTGGACAAACTGTCAAGACTGAAGTCAACTCTAGAAAGACTGGAATACCAATACGTTAATATAAAATGAAAAGCAAGCAAGTGTTAAGGAGTCACGTGTTCTCTTGCTACAGTTACTAAGACTATTAACTGATTTTCTTCTATTAAGAAGAATTTTCAGGCCTGGAGAGATGGCTTACTGATTAAGGCACTTGCCAGAGAAGCCTAAGGACCCAGGTTCAACTCCCCAGAGCCCACTTAAGCCAGATGCACAAGGTGACGCATGAGCACAAGGTGGTGCATGCATCTGGAGTTCGAGTGCAGTGGCTAGTGGCCCTAGCATGCCAATTCTCTCTCTCTCTTTTCTCTCTCTCTCTTCTTCTCTTCCTCTCTTCCTCTTTCCTCCCTTCCCTGTCTCTGTCTCATAAAAAGTAATAGAGAAAAGAGGTATTCTTGGGCTCTACATACTGCTCAGTGGTTAAAGGCACATGCTTGCAAAGCCTGATGGCCCAGGGTTCAATTCCCCAGAATCCACATAAAGCCCAAAGTGACTCCTCTACTTGGACTTCATTTACAGTGGCAGGAGGTGCTAGCAAGCCCAGACACACACATTCTCTCTGTATGTGCCTGCCTCTTTCTCTGTGTCTCAAATAAAAATATTTCTAAAAGAATGATAAAAGAATATGTGAAAAAGGAACTCATCTTAGATGGAAACTTATTATATTATCAAAGCTTTTCTAACAATAAAATGGTTACCAACTCTTGAAGCTTTATTTCAACATAATCTGCTTTCCTAAAAGTCAGAATACTATATGAAAACTAAAGAAGGAGGTGTTTTAGAGAATATTTTCATTAGATTGTTGAATATGCAAAAAAGCTCTTTATTTTAAATAAAATACTTTAATCAAAGTATGATACATTTCTTAACTTCTGCCATTAAAAAAATTCCTTCCACATGGTGTGCCTATACGAAACCAGGTTAGCATATGTTATTCTTTTGTACACTAACTTCCACGGGAAATCAGGAAGTAATATCCTTATGTTCAGACTTCAGTTAGACAATTTGTAGAAGATATTAATAATTTATATTTTTATATGAATATTTTATTGTCTGAATCTTTAATGTGAGCTTCATACCATTATTTACCTACACATAGATAATTATCTGTTCTCATAAGTGAAATACAATAAAATACAGTGTTAAAAGCTTGTACACTATCCTATAATAGATGATCACATATATCCCCCTTATGAACTCATCCATACATGCAGCTTAACCTTGATGTCACAGCGCATTTGAAAGTAGAATAGCAGGTTATTTATGTCTTATTCACTTGCCATGTAATTTTAACTCCATACAAGCTGATGCTATGCATTGCATAAGAGCCAATTCAAAAAAATCATGTTATTTTTTCTTTCAAAATCCATACCCGTAAAATATGGGAGAGACAGTTATTTCAGAGCAAGAGTTTTTTAGGTAAGCAGCAATTATTCTTCAATTTAGGGGAAAAAAAATAAGATCCTTTGCTCAGAGAGCCTTCCCCCATGTTTAAAATCAAAAATAAGCCAATATTTAATTAACATTTCCTACCATATTTGAAACTGTCAGAATATGACTTTCCTCTCACACACATACATGGTCGTATAGTCTAACCTACTTTATGACCTAAAATAACAGAACAGGATAAACTCTGTGGCTACATCTTTTATAAATTCACTGATCATCAATATCTCTAGAAATAGTAATGTTGAAGAATAAAATCTACATCAGATAAATTTTTTTGCATAAGCATCTGTTTTAAAAACCTGCCAGTACAAGATACCATGGAATAGGTCTTAATTTTCATGTTTGCAAAGAAGATAGTAATTGATTCAAGCAGGATCTTTCAAAGGATGCATGCAAGTTGGGCCTCAAAGACACAGATGCTCTTGTCCAGGAAGATGAGGATGTAAGACAACTAGAGAGAGGCAAGCCCCAGCACCAATGTGTCTGCAAACAGTGAGTTGCCAAGATGCTGCACTGTACTATCCCATAGTCTTTATGTGGCAAGCAAATGAGAGTGACTTCCCTCTCGACTTTTTTCTAACATGAAATTGGCAAAAAAGGCTTAGAAACAGGTACTAAACATGTGCTGTACAATAAAGTGGCCACTATCCACATGCACTTATAGTTAAATCAAACTTCCAAAAATGAATAATTCAGATATTTTTAATAAAAACGAAACTAGCTACATTCTCTGTACATGTGGGACTTCCTGAACATTTCTGTCAACATCGAAGATCTACTGGGCAGCACTGCACAGCCTCCTCAGCTCTTTTGTCCAAAGACAGGCACTTCTAGGGATTCAAAATGCATGCCTGAGCTATGTGTCACAGGGAGGCGAGTTTTAGTTAAAATGTGCTAGTATTAGTGTTATTTTAGGATATATTACAAATCTTTAGGAAAGTTTTAAAACTAGAGACATTATTTAAACATTCCTCTACAAAAAACACATTCCACGTAAAGCAAATACTGAATGCATAAAATTTTGTATCAGAATTTATTTATGATTTTGGGATGTATGCTAGAGAAATATGTGGTTCTAATTTTTGCTTCATTATCATTAAACTGTCAAAAGCTGCTAAATTTCTTTAGGAGTCTCTGACTATATTCTCTCAACTCCCCAGTACATCCGCTCAAGTCACAGGTTCTACATTATGTTTGCTCTTCTAAAATAAAACATTGCTTGATTTATGTTTCTTTTAACTTATACATCTTTCTAAAACATCTTCAATCAAGCATTATAGTAAGATTGAAGTTCAATAATATTATAAATACATTTGCATTACCTCTTATCACCCCCATGAAGCAGTATCATGAAATACTGCAATTTTATTTTGATATTTCATGTTATAGTTTTATGCTGAATGTTCATATTTACTTTTCTTTTGGAAATATTCATAAATATCCTTGATGTCAATCTTCTGCTTTCCTTATAAAAGGCCTCACAGCTATTCATTAACATAAGCAAAACTGTATGCACACAGAGACAGATACAATCACCTTTTTTTTTAGGACAAATAGTGACATCTTATGTAGCATGACCTGTGTGATAATTTTCTTATTACCTCTGTCCTACTTTACTCACTTAATTTCCAGATATACATACATATATATATATATATATATATATATATATATATACACACACACACACATATAATCTGAAAACATATGTACCTGAAGATAATATATATATATATAGAACATGTAATATATATGAATATTTTAATTCAGGAAAACTTCATATCCTCATCTGGCATGTAGTTTTATTTCTATTCTATTTCTTTTATATTTTGTTTATTTATTTGAGAGAGTGCAACAGAGGGAGAGACAGTATAGATGCACCAGGTCTTACGTCTGCAAACTCCAGAGACATGGACTACTTTGTGTACCTGGGTGCATAGGTACCAGGTGATAGGAACTTAGGCAGATGGGTTTTGTAAAGAAGCACCCTTAATCTCTGAACCATATTCTGAGACTTGTATCTCTATTCTGAGTGTATTTAATAGAATTATGTGAATCTTAACAAGCAAAAATAAGTTATGTCATCTATTCAGTAGTCTGATAGCAGCTTTCTACATTCATATTTATAACTTTAACAGTTAAGTTCATAAGTGCATTTTTCAGTTTCTTACTTTCATATATTTATTCATTGAAATTTAATTGTGTTTCTTAACCTGTCCAGTCTGCTGTAAAAAAAAAAAGTATAAATTATTCTTCACAATTCTAGAGTTTTCCATGAAAGATCAGAAAACCTACTGAGTCAGCATTTGATCAGTATACCAGATATCCAGGAGACATGTTCTCATATAGTGGAAGATGAACATATGATCTCTTTGGCCTTTCTCATAGGGGCATAAATACATTTAATAAAGTTGGCATCCTCATTACCCAATCAAATATCAGAGAGCTACACCTCAAAATCAATCACCTTGGGCATCAGGTTTCTACCAATGCATTTAATAGGCACAAATATTCAGATCATAATTACATGGGCATTGATGAATCTAAGAAATGCAGTAAATATTAGTTATAAAATATTCTGCTCTCAGAACACACAGGACCCGAGCACATTGACCAAAAATTGTGTTCAGCCTTTATGAGATGCATGAGTTCAATAAATAGCATGCTTGGAGTAAAAAAAAAAAAAAAAAAAAAAAAAGTGTGAAAAATGATTGAGACTGCTGGGCATGGTGGTGCATGCCTTTAATCCCAGCACTTGGGAGGCAGAGGTTGGAGGATAGCCATGAGTTCAAGGCCACCCTGAGACTACAGAGTTAATTCCAGGTCAGCCTGGACCAGAGTGAGACCCTACCTCGGAAAACCAAAAAAAAAAGAAAGAAAGAAAGAAAAATGATTGAGAAGGTGGATTGACACCAGCAAGCCTGTCATCCAGCACTCAGGTGGCTAAGACAGAAAGCTCTTCAGTTTGGGGCCAGTGTGAGCTATGTAACAAGACCTTCTCTAATAGAAAATACTAAAAAAGGAAAATTTCCTATTTTTTTACAAATTGAAAATTAATGTGTGTTTATGTATATGTATACTTATTATATGCCTAAACACATAACAATAGGCACTTATATAAGACATGTGTGCTTATCTTTAAAGTTCTGGATGGATATATACAATGATGTTAACAGAATACTTTTGATTCCTATAGTATTATATTTCTGTAATATGTGGTTAATGAAACAAAAAGAAACAATTTATCCTGTACCCTCTCCCAAAATTAGTTTTTAATTAGTTTCATACTCAGTAAATACAGTCAAGTTGGTACCATTGTTAGCCTCCTCCCTGTCCTCCCCCCTCCACCTGGCCCCTCCTTGTTGGGGTATATGGGTAATGCATTGTGAGGTTAGCCATCAGTTATGGGAAGGAGGAAATGTCTCTGTGTATCATGACCCAATGTGTGGCTCTGACATCCTTTCCATCCCCTCTTCTGCAAATTTTCCTGAGCCATGTTGGGTTCATTTTAGGTCAGCTTCAGTGATAAGGTCTTGGGAGCCTCTGTGTCTCAGGACATCTGATTCAGAAGGAGTTGATTGTTCTCTGTGTTGATCTCCTTCACCCTTGTGCTGGTACCAGGTTCACCAAGAAAATAGCACACTTGCTTGTTTCACCAATTATTCTTAGTTTCACCTGGGGCCCTTTTGAGGCATGATGGGGTAGTACTCTCCTCAGGATCTGCATCTATCTGAAAATGAGAAGCAGATTCTCTGAGGGAGAGTAAAGTTGGCACCACATAAATGGGATAACCATTTTTTATTTTTTATAGAGAATTTAATAACTGTAGGCCTTCTTGTAGCCCATGGTTGGTGGTAGCTTGATAATGGAGAGTGGGCTTAGTTTTGGATCTGGTTCTGACTTGTTTCCAAGCTCCAGTTATGGGTTCCATTCCACTGAGAAGATCAGTTAGCCAAATCAAATGCAGTTGGTTTCCCACCATGGCTGTGTGCCACTATTACACTTGTGTGAGCATTGTGACAGGTTATTTGCTGCTAAATAGGTTAGACCATGAGTTGCTTGGACAGATATTGGTCACCTTCTCCCAGTCACCCATGTAGCACCTTCTGGCACTAGACACACTGACCAGGGACTGAGTTTCTTCCAGCTTCCAGCCATGTCATTCCATGTTATATGCAACTGCATATGGTGTCTTCAGCAGTAGGGTCTTACCACTAACCTCTGGTGGGTCATGAAGTACTCTGATAGAAATCTGTCATTGTTTTAGGAAACCTTCTAGTTCTCTCTGCTCAAAAGCTCATTGTATGCCCAGCATAGTGGTGCACACCTTTAATCCCAGCACTGGGGAGGCAGAGGTAGAAGGGTCACCATGAGTTTGAGGCCACCCTGAGACTACATAGTGAATTCCAGGTCAGCCTGAGCTAGAATGAGACCCTACCTTGAAAAACAAACAAAAAAAAAAAAAAAAAAAAAAAAAAGAAAAAGAAAAAAGAACAAAGCTCATTGTGGATGATAGCCACCTGCTGGCACTGGGAGTTACAGGTCAGTGCCCACAAAGAGAAGGAAAAAAAAGGTAAGTAGTGTAAAAGAGTTAGAGAGAAGAGGAAGAAAGAGAGAGGATCAATAGAAGATTAAGGTCAGTCTTCATCATATCTTCTCCAGTGCCTTGTGACTCTGGTGTTCCCTCTAAGTGCCTGGTGAAGGTTCAACCATTGGTCTTTTAGGATGTAGAATTTTATAGTACCATTTCATTTGGGTCCAGATTTGTGTCCCTCACCCCCTTCTTTGCCCTCCCCTCCCCAACCACCCTATTGTCTGGTCCTCAAGATGCTTGCTGGGTATGTTGGCATCTTGGGTAGATTCAGGTTAGGTGCTGTAGATGAGTGAGACTATGCAGCAATTATCTTTCTGTAATTACCAAAGTTAATTTAATGAATTCTTTCATACTTATTTCAAAAATCAAAGAAGCAATACAACCCCACCCCATATTCAAAATACACAAGACATTTGATACATTAAAAAATATTGCAAATTAGTTATAAAAATGTAACAAGTCTATAACAGACTAGATGTTGATATAAAAGATTGAAAGACCGATATATTCCATGTCCCATGTTAAAATGCTAAACATTTATTTGTATCTGCATTTTATTACCCTTTGCCCTTCACACATTTTGCAGGCTCAGAAATTGGGGAGTGACCAGTGTCTATTGCAATCTCTAAGCATCCTATAATCAGTATTAAGATAGGAGTGCTGGGTGTGGTGGTATGAGCCTTTAATCTCAGCACTTGGAGGCAGAGATAAGAGGATCAAGGTGAGTTCAAGGCCAGCCTGAGACTACAGCCTGGTTAGAGCAAGACCCTATCTCAAAATAATGTAATATAATAAAATAAATAGGTACAAGATAAACTTTGCCTTTATCAATGAAATAGCCTCTCATAGAATGCTAATACATTTGACATGACCTTTTAGCGATATTTGCTTGGGACCACATGGGAAATTACTGGCAAAAGCAGAGTTATGAACTACATTTCCTGCTTCTCTGGTGGTTTTCTTCATACATCACCTAAATCACATGAGCTAAATTGAGTTGAATACTATGCATGCGAATGGCTTAAAATAAACACAGGCTTGTGAATGTGCCAGAATGAGTTTTAATTATTTTTATGTCTGTCTATAGCTGAGCTTGAAACCCAATTTTCATTTTACCAATTAGATTATATACTATTCAGATTAAAATATGTCCCAGAAATTCTGGCGAAATGAGCTAATTCTGGGACCATCTGTTTTTGGATTGATTTTGGAATTTTTCTTCAAAAGCATTCTGCCAACACTTTGCATGTCAATGGCTCCTGTTTGAGTGACTGAATTATTCAGTGTTGCACAAAAATTATTCAGCACCAGGTTTAAAGTAATTGATTGAGAATGAAAATCCAATTTGAGGTGATTATGGTCTGCATGATTCTCACTACCATGTAGTATTTAAGAATGTTCATATGAGTGTGACTTTAACAGCACCAGAGAAAACAGAGAGTAATGTGGAATGAAAAACAGAGATGACAGAATCTTGGCACTTGTCCCAAAGTTAGAGATGGCCTAGAAACTCCTCTCCCGCATCACTTGCAGACAATCACCTATCCCTTCACAACAGAACATTTCCACCTGAGCATGAGTGGTCCTCCATGTCTGCTACCTTCCCCTCCTATCTTTGGAGCACACTGTATATCTTTTCCTATGACATTGGGGTTAGATATGAGTTTTAACAAAAAGGATCAAGCTCTCCTAAACTAAATGAGGACATTGTTCTTCAGGTAGCAGCCACTGGTGAATCACATTCTAGCTCCTAAACCTCTGAGTTTCCACTGAAATCAATTCAGTTGGTCACAGCCAGCTATCAAAAAGGGCAGGAGACTGGAAATATCTGAAAGGCTGCCATCAGAACATACAGGGCACAGCCCCTATGATTGCCAAGCAGGAAAATGCAAAGTGAAGGCATGAGAAGAGAACCTTGTACAGAAACAGCATGCAATAGAGAGCTCAGCTATAGACAGACATAAAAATAATAACAGCATGTAATAACAATAGAGAGGATGGACATGTTGGAGAGGGGATGGAGACGCGGAGAAGAGGCTTGGGGATAAAATGAATGTATTACAAAGCAATCACAGAGTAACTCAGATCAAACACTAATTTGTCCACCAAAGAAGGCAAGTTGAGCATTGACTTATATATAATGAAAAACATGTATACCCCACCTATGTGGACGACCAAATAACTTTATATTGATCACCTTCTTCAGCCAAGATTTTCACTAAGACTGTATGTAGAACAATGTTGTAAAAGCTATCATCAAAGAGCTTAGTCATCTTGATCACCCAATTGCTCAATCTCTTTGGTTCATGGGTAATTCATTATTAAAATAAAGTATATGAAGTACATAATTTATAATTTCTAGTCCTAGTCTTTGAAGAGTTTATACTAAATATATTAGGGTGAAGAGTAGCTAACAAATCTGTTCTCCTAGAATCCAAAAATTATGTGTGTGTGTGTGCATGCGTGCGTGTGTGTGTGTGTGTGTGTGTGTACACTGAGATACAGAGAAAGTTTTATAATGAGCCCTATCATCTGAATTTCATCTTGAGTCCCACGTTGAGAAAAAGATTTCAGGCTATCTTCCTGTCACGAGGTGAAGCATTTAGTGCATGGCTTCTCTCCAAGTTGACAACAAAAATACTGAACCACAACAACAAATTAATTCAAAATTGCTTCCCAAGTTATGTGGGTCTTTATTGAATCTCTGTCATCATCACTAATCTGATGATACTTAATCACATTCTCTAGAGACAGAAGTCTTCATGTGAGTGTTTTCTAGTCATCTGTTTAACTGTCACTGTCTAACATGTGTGCCTAAACAAGCACTTCAGAATATGACATGTAAAAATTCTGGTTAGGAAGTACCCCCAAAGATTAAAAGATGCCAGAGTGATCAGGCAACATAAATGTCACAGCTAGGTGTTTGCACAATGGAAAAAGAGTTGCAAATCAAATTGAAAAGAGTAAAACATTTTGTATTGAGTACCTCTGTTACCACCTGAATTCTGTCATTAGAATAATTCTTTTATTGTCAACCATTTATTTTTTAATATTTTATTTATTCATTCATTTATTTAATTTTTAAGAAGAGATAGACAAACAGGGAGAGAGGGAGAGAGAGAGAGAGGAAAAAAAATGGGTGGGCCAGGGTCACTGGTCATCACAAAGAATTCCAGATGCATGTACCACCTTGCACATGTAGCTTTACGTGGGTACTAGAGAATCAAACATGTGTCCTTAGGCTTTGCACGCAAGTTTCTTAACCACTAATCCATCTCTACAGTCCAACCATTTATTATAAAAGCAAATTTTCTATAAAAGTTAATTGTTATAGTAACTATAAAGCCCTAAGACATGTGGAGAAACAGAGACAACAGAACAGGTTGAGCCATCACAGGTATTCCCTTTCTCTAAGTGAGGTTAGGTGATCTATTGACAACTTGAGTTACTGCTTGAGGTGTGCCTCCCCCTGACCGGTACTGTGATTGGCACAGTCAGCCTCTGAAACACATGCCACAGCCATACCATAGAGAGAAGGAAACAGTGCTGTCACGGTTGGGCGGCTCTCCCAAATGGCCACAACTGGAACATGGGCAGGCCGGAGTCTCAGTGTGTCACACCTGTGTGTTGTCCACTGTTATGAGAGAAGAAAATTATGGGCCCTGGCTTGTGCTCTGGAGGAAATGGGAGATTCCCATGGAGCTCAAAAACTATAGATGGATGAAGATCAAGGAAAGTCTGAGAAGGAATGCTTAGGAGCCAAGGACTATTCCCTTTTCATTTCAGAGGTCATAGTCAGTCTTCTAAGTCTGTCTGGAAACTTTTACAAAAAGGGGACTTCCTTAAAACAACAAATTTGACACTGATTCCCTTCCTCATAACTCAGTTCGGCTCCATCCTTGGTGCCACCTGATTCACCTACAATACGTCCTAGCCCTGACCTCAATCAGAAGAAAAAAGGAGTCTTGGTAGACAGATGAAACTGGTGTATGTATCATATTCTGGCTTTCTTAAATCCTCAGCAACTGTAAGTTATGTGGTGACTCCCTGAAAATTCTCACAGTGTACTCTACCCATTCATTTCAGAGTGTGTTACTATGTGCTGCACTGGTAATTTATACAAAGTCTTAAGTAAGAAAACAGTTCTTGTCCCAAGGGCCAGGAAGATGTACATTTTTGAGATTTTGTTGATAGGATTATTGTGTGTGTGTGTGTGTGTGTGTGTGTGTGTGTGTGTTTAAAGCCTTTTTAAGGGAACTAATGTGAGAAACATGCATGCATTAACAATCTGTGGGATCACCTTTCAATACTGTGCTGCCTAATCCTTTCTCATATAGGGCATTTAAAAGTCATGTGTTTCTACTCTCTTCCCTGTATCCTACCAATGCTTTCCTTTTATTATTATTTTCACTTGACATTACTGGTGATGGGGTATGATTAGCAACTGTTAAAAACAACCAAACTCTGGAGAAAACAAAAAGGTTCCAGAACTCAAACAATGCATTTTATTTAGCTTGAAGCATACTCCTATGCACTAACTGTCTTATTAATAATAATTGAATAACAGGTTGGCATTGGCAGGAATAACAAAAATGGATGTGCTTATTGGCAACAGATGTTTTAATATCCCACTAAGTCCACTGCTCTAGGAATTGCCTCGAGTTCTGATACTTTTTCCACAAATCTGATTATATCTGACTCAGAAACAAAGTTGGATGTTAGCTGACTAGCAATCTTTTACAAATATTTTGTCATGGTGACGCATTAACGGCCAACCCCCCCCCCCAAAAAAAAACTAATCTCATTTATTTGCTATAAAAACACGAACATTAAAAAAAGCACAAACATGCAAATTAGTTTTTGGGATTGGGTTTTAGTGAATTTTTATTACTACTAATTTTAGTCTTAAAGTCAAAAATATTCACATTTTAAAGCTTTTTAAATATACATTTGGGGGACTGGAGAGATGGCTTAGCAGTTAAGCTCTTGCCTGAAGCCTAAGGACCCCTGTTCGAGGTTCGATTCCCCAGGACCCATGTTAGCCAGATGCACAAGGGGGTGCACGTGTCTGGAGTTCATTTACAGTGGCTGGAGGCCCTGGTGCACCCATTCTCTCTCTACATATATATCTGCCTCTTTCTCTGTCTGTGGCTCTCAAGTAAAAAAAATAAATAAATAAAACTGAACAATAAAAATTTAAAAATAAATATACATTTGGACTACAGACAAATTCAAATATACCTACTGCTTGGGCTACCAGTGACCATTAGTTTCTATTTAGCTATAACTTTAGGATGTGCTCCTTTCTTTTTTTTTTTTTTTTTTTTTGGAGGTAAGGTCTCACTCTGGCCCAGGCTGACCTGGAATTTACTATGCAGTCTCAGGGTGGTCTCGAACCCACGGCGATCCTCCTACCTCTGCCTCCCAAGTGCTGCGATTAAAGGCATGCGCTCCCATGCCCGGCTGGCTCTTTTCTTGAATACCTATATCTTTCAAAGAGTTCCTCCAATCATGGCACACTTTCCTTTTAGGTCAGATAAGATATTACAGTGTGCCTACAAAGCTGAACTAGTGTGACCAGTGAATTCAGCTCAACATGCATGTATAAACTTTCAGGGCTAGAGGGATGGCTTAGAGGTTAAGGCATTTGCCTGCAAAGCCAAAGGACCCTGGTTTGATTCCCCAGGACCCACATAAGCCAGATGCACATGGTAGCACATGCATCTGGAGTGCTTTTGCAGTGGCTAGAGGCCCTGGTGTGCCCATTCTCCCTGTCTCTTTCTCTCTCTGACTCTCTCAAAATAAATTTTAAAAAATCTTAAATATAAAGAATGCATAAACTTCCCCCAGAATAATAATGGACACCATCTCCAAAGCTACAAAAAGTTTTAACATCTTGGACTTTCTCCTTCAACGAAGGTATTCTTTTCATTCTTTTCTGTTTTGCTTACATGAGCCACAGATACCTGCAAATTATTGCAGAGTAGACTTTGTAAGAAAATTGGCTTTTCTACCCACTGTTGTTAGGTTACAGAACACTGACCTTTGTTCACTTCTAAATATTGGGATTTTTCTTACTTATTTGAACACATACAGAGAAATGCTAGGTTTCTAACACAGTTTTAAGTGGGAAATCATATGGAACTGAACTCTCCACTGTTGCTTTACTTGTTCTCCTTCTATCCTAGGGTCAAAAATAAAAACTAAGTAAGCATGGAATCCTCAATATTTCCTGCATTTGTATTCATATATGAAAGAAATGAGTAGATCTCTCTCTCTCCTCCTTGAAGAAAGCCTGTGTGCATGTGTCTGTGTTAAGAACTCAATGGAATCAACTTTCTTACTCTTAGAGTTTTTCCTACTAAAAACAAAGTAATATTTTTAGGTAATTATATCACTTCAAATTGTTAGGGGTTATAACAATGTTGAAATTTTCAGCATATAAAAGTAAATGAGATTTTTCAAACATATACAGTAAATACACTATTAATAAATATTTTTAATGTTCTCAAGATGTTTTTCCTCCTTAAATAAGCATTTTTCTGGATTTCTTTAATGTAAGTGCAGCATCAATGATTTTACATATGATGAAGTGGATATAAAAGTAGAATATATGTGGAGGTGGGCTTAGTTTACTTAAAATTGGCCTTATTGATTATTGAGTAAGCTATGGGCTATTATTTATATAGTAGAGATAGCTAGAAAGTTAAAATGGATTTTCTATTGTTGTTGATGTTGCTGCTGCTTGATTATTTTGTTTGCTCTTAGAAAAATAAATAAATAAACATTCTTACAAACCCTAGCTTAAAAAGAATAGAAACAGTACCCTGGTTAGAATTTGTAAAACTTCCATCTAGAAAATAAAACCACAGAGGAAAGTTAAGCAAAAATCCCAGTTCCTGTCATCCTTCAGTCATCGTCTTGTCCTTCATGCGCCACCCCTGTGTCACCCGAAGCAGGTCCCATCTTTCGGCATTCAAACCCAGCAGTCACTAGCAACGCCGCGATTCAGCAATACTTCACTCTTCTTTAGCAGCCCACTGACACTCCAGAGTGTTTCTTACAAACAAAATATATCTACTTCTGGTTTCTGTACCCATTTGTGCTCTTTCCAGATCTTCTTAAAAACCCAGTTACATGGTCATAGAAAGCTATGTTTGCCACTCATCAAGGGGCTGAGGGAATCTGGAGAGTTTTGTTTGTTTGTTTCTTTGTTTCTTTGTTTGTTTTTTAATTCAGGAGACAAGTTGACTCTCTGCAGATAAACTAACTCTCAACTTACAACTTCACCAGCCCCTCACCCATATATCTTCTGCCAGAGGTGCCACTTTCATGGGTATGGGAGAAAGAAAAGGACCTTTCTAAGTCCAAAATACTGTTTCACTTTGTTTTCATGGTGGAGCCTGTAGTTGACGAAAATGAGCCTTATAAAAAGTATGAAACTTAATTTAATAGTGCAAATGCAATACATGCTGGATAGAAAAATGTGCTCTGCATATTTTAAATACTGACCATCCCTGGTGTAGTAATAGCAGTATTACTGCGTGGTTTGAGCTAACTGTCCCCCATAGATTCCTGTGTTCTGAATGCTTCTTACTCGGTTCATGCAACTGGACATGTGGACTCTTGCTAGGGAGAGGTGTTTCTGGAGTCGACATTGATGGTTTATTAACCCTAGGTTCCCAGTGTTAGTTCTGCTCATATTATGCTTCTGTGTTCCACCTGCTGAGGCAGAGGTGATGTCCAGCCTCTGGTCATGCCATCCTTTCCCTTGCCATCATAGAGCTTCCCCTTAAGATTGTAAACCAATAAAATTCCTTTTACAGATTGGTTAGTTTTGGTCAGTTGTTTTACACCAGCAATTAGAAGGTAACCACACAATGATATATGTTCTCCTTAAAAACAGGAGGTCGAGTCTCGCAGAAGCCATTGAAGGAGAAGGAACTGCAGGCATGTGTGTGCCTGTGTGTGTGCGTGTGTGTGTGTGAGAGAGAGAGTGTGCGTGCACGAGTGTGTGGACAAGGAGGAGGTGGTGGTGGTTGTTGGGGGGAGCCTAGTGAAGAGTCCCAACTCCTTGGGCTCCATTTCTTTTCTTCCCCACACCTCTTGGTGGTCGTGGGTGTTTATATTTGCATTTCTTTTCATTCATTACCAAATCTTTAAAATTTTTATTTTTATTTTTGGTAAGGTTGTGGGGTGGGGTGGGAAAGGCAGGAAAAAGGGGGGAAAGCAGGAGAGAGAGTAGTGTCAGAAAAACAGGAGGAGGACATGGAGATGAAGAAGAAGATTAACCTGGAGTTAAAGAACAGAGCCCCGGAGGAGGTGCCAGAGTTAGTCCTTGATAACTACCTATGTGTCAATGGGGAAATCAAAAGCCTGAATGACACTTTTAAAGAACTAGAGTTTCTGAGCATGACTAATGTGGAGTTAAGCTCACTGGCTCGGCTTCACAGCATCAATAAACTTCAAAAGTTGGAACTTAGTGACAATATAATTTCTGGAAGCTTGGAAGTCCTGGCAGAGAAATGCCCAAATCTTACCTACCTCAATTTGAGTGGAAACAAAATCAAAGATCTCAGTACCGTAGAAGCTTTGCAAAATCTGAAAAATTTGAGAAGTCTGGACTTGTTTAACTGTGAGATCACAAACCTGGAAGATTATAGAGAAAGTATTTTTGAACTGCTGCAACAAATCATGTATTTAGATGGATTTGATCAGGAGGATAATGAAGCCCCAGACTCAGAAGAGGAGGATGAGGAGGATGGACATGAAGATGATAAAGATGAGGAGGAAGATGAGGCTGGTCCCCCTGAAGGGTATGAAGAGGAGGAGGAGAATGAAGATGAGGATGAGGATGAAGATGAAGCAGGTTCAGAAGTGGGCGGAGAAGAAGTGGGCCTCTCATACTTAATAAAAGAAGAAATTCAGGATGAAGAAGATGACGATGATTATGTTGAAGAGGGGAAGGAGATGAGGAAGAGGATGAGGAAAGTTTTCGGGGAGAGAAAAGGAAATGAGATGCTGAAGATGATGGAGAGGAGGAAGATGACTAGATCATTCTATGATCAGATTCCCTTTTGTCCCTGGGTGTGCAATAGAGTGATCGTATCTTCTCTGTTTCTTGTATGACAGCCATCCCTACAGAAGATAATGTGTAACTTTTTATAGGAAAAGTATGGTTTTACTATTTTGCCTTATCATTCCAATTAAGATACTAGTCTGTTAACGATCATAATGTATGTAGAAAAGGATCTTCATTAACCCCACTCCTCCCCATTGTGAAATTCTCTAGCATTGTATTTGGAATCTTAATTTTTCTAATTCATGCTTACTGTATTAGACATTTTTAGCCCATAATTAAAACTTGTTTGCTTTAAAAAAAAAAAAAAGGAGGTCATAGGGGAAAATAGCCAACACTCTTTAGGGATTGTATTGCTATAGTAAGCTAGGATATTCAGTTGGATATGAGCACCAAATACAGTTCCTACTTACAATATTTTCGACTGGTGCTTTCAAGACACAGCCCTGCTGTAAGTGGAAGAGTACATGTATGTTCTTGTAGTCTAAAAGTTTAAGATGTGCTCTGAAGGGACACATTGCAGGTCATTTCTTCTTTGGTAAACTGTTACACCTTGGCACATGTGATAGGCCAGGGACTTCCCAATGCCAAGCCAGTGTCATTTCAAAGGTAAATAGGGCAAAAGCCATGTGGTGATGAAGTTTCCTGTCTAACAAACAACATATGGTAAAATATATGTTATGTTTTATTTCTTTTTGGATTTTCATAAAACTTTTACAAAAAGCAATGTCAAGTGATATACTGGTTATTTCTATGTTGTATAGTCTAACTTTATTTTTTAGTGAATCAAGGAAATATTGTTGGGAAAAAATTTTATCAGAAAGGTTCTAACCTGGTTTTCTTTTATTATTATTGATCTCAAATAGAGCTGATAGAATATTTAGTAACCTATTATATCTTTATAGCAATTGAGCTAAATAAATTCTAAATTATACTGATATTGCAGAATTACTCATTAAAGCAACTTGGTAAATTAAAATTCTTTTTTAAATCAATTCTCTTACATTTTTATAATCCATAATTTTTAGCTAAACATCTTTACAATTAAAGATGTGAAACTTCCTATGTGCAGTAGACTCTAAAATTACCTAAACTAGCATTTATTGCGTAGAACAATTCTTCCTTTCAACTCAACTTTAAGTTGAATGGTTACTATTTCTGGGCCTCTTTTGTTTATTTGTTTATTTTTAGTGGGCTTTGAAATATCATTTGAGGGAAAAGCCCGTCTGATGTCAGTTCTTTCTTTGTTGAAGTTCCACTGAGTCAGCCTGAGATAAATGGAATTTTCTTCCTCAATCCAAGGCTTAATTATGGTAATTAGTCTGTGCAATTTGTAAAGTTTGGCAGCCAATTCAGGTCCTAATATGCATAAGCCTCTTTCTGTTACCAATTGAGTAGGCTTTAATCAGTTTTTAAAAGACAGTGTCATATTCTGTCTGTGTGCCATGCTCTTAGATTGTGAGATTGGATGTTGTTTCGAACCCTGATACATCATTAGAGGTTTGATATTTTTAATATTCATGAAGCTTTCATTTTAGCATTAATCCCACAGCATCTGTGATTATGATGGGCACTTCGGGATCTGCCTATTGTGTCCCTTTAGAGAGTGAAAGGCCAGGCAGCTCCTGGCAGTAAATTAACCCTCACAATGCCACTTGGTGCCAAATGCCTTTTGAAATGTTGCCTTCTGCTCTGTGCCTTTCTGTTCAGATTTCACACTGATTTTTGAATTCTCTCAACAGATCCATGCTTCATTTCATTCTGACAACCATCTGTGGTCCTCCCCAACTCTTTTCATTGAAAAGCATATATTTCACAAGTTTTCTCTCTCTGTCTCTCTCTCTCTCTCTCTCTCTCTCTTTCTCTCTCTCCTTTTCTAAAATGGGCATGTTAGTCAATTGAGGAAAAAGAGCCCGGAGTACTAATTCCTATTATGTGGATGTTGATGCACATTAGGGGAATTTGTAGGGGTGTGTGTGTATGTTTGTATTGCCTTGTCAGAATAAATTCTTAAGTCAGAAATAGTTTTATTTACAACTTATTGACTATTATAATTTTTTTCAAATATGCTTCATATTCTTTAGCATCACTTTTCATTATGTTTTTTTTATATTCTAAACAAATGAAGTAAATCTCATGATGAATGTAATGTTTTTTACTTAGCCTCTTTTACCAGTCAATATTTTGTCGTTAGATAAATAAATGTGCAGATGCATAAGCAGCCATGCTGTTAAAACTTAAGGTAAATTTTCATCTTTTCCTTCTTATATTTAGCCAGGATTTACTTGTCTTCTTTGCAATGCTTATCCTCTTGCAGATAAAAGAAGTCATTTAATTAGTCACATGATCTTATTTACAGTAAGGCTAATCAATTTTTGCTTCATAGCCTTTCAAGAGGAATCAGTTCTTAAAATGTAATCAGGTACTCTTAAAGTAATTATAAATAAGATCAGAGCTGTGCTGCTTACATATAGCCTTAAATAATAAGCATCAATTTGTGAAGATTAAAGGGAATGTAACTTTATTAAAAAGCTATGCCACAAAAGTAAGTAATCCTTCCTAGAAAACCAAGAAGGGAGCTGATTGAAGACTCATAAGTGAGTTCAGTTTATGTGAAAAAAAAAAAAAATAGCTTCACTAATCAAAACCATTCTTCTTCCTGTCTCTTGCATATCTATCTTGTATATCTAAGCTAAAATAGCCCTTATGTTGTCCTTTAGTGGATGCGAGGCAATCACTCTTTGTAGCCTTCATAAGTAGGGAAGGGTTGGTATAGAATCCCTTGAGTGACAGGTGTGGATGGTAGTAGAGGAAAGGTTGAGGTAGGAAGGGCTGCTCGTCCTACATATGTTATCTTCTTAATCTGGAAGAAAAGAGAGACTACTGGGAAAAAAAGGATGGGTTTGTGGGGGAAGATTGTGTCATGTGGAGCCACACATTTGTGAGCAAAACAAAACCACTCAAGTTGCTTAAACCTCCAAGAAACTAGCGAAGATCACTAGTCCAACCAACCAGGTGCAACTATTTCAGAAAGGTGGAGCTGATTAGCCACTAATCACTATCCTGCACTCTGCAGCTTTACTGGCCTTAGAAACTAAATTTTATCACATGGAAGTTTTTTTGTTGTTGTTCATTTTTTATTTTTATTTATTTGAGAGTGACAGACATAGAGAGAAAGACAGATAGAGGGAGAGAGAGAGAATGGGCGCGCCAGGGCTTCCAGCCTCTGCAAACGAACTCCAGACACGTGCGCCCCCTTGTGCATCTGGCTAACGTGGGACCTGGGGAACCGAGCCTCGAACCGGGGTCCTTAGGCTTACACAGGCAAGCGCTTAACCGCTAAGCCATCTCTCCAGCCCTCACATGGAAGTTTTTAAGGACAAACTTTAGCTTTCCATTTTTGTTTGGCTGATCTAGGGAAGCTGGGAGTGGCTAGGGGAGCAACCAGAAATGAAAGCTTTTTTTGTAGAAAGCTGAAATTTTGCTGAAGTAATTCCATTTGAAAAAATTCAAAATCATATCAAGCATCACATTTAACCTTTCCTAAATTATCCCTATATTTCCTATGAGCAGATTGTGTTAATAATACTCTGTGTTGAAATGGAAATACTTAATATTCACTAACTACCTAAATAAGTAATAAGTAGTTCTATAAGGTAATGTTTTGCAGAACATGAGTGTAAAATTTACTAATTACAAGATTTTCCATTATGTCCAAGCAAGATATTGCAGTGTTCTGAATATGGTGGAAAAAACTTTATTATTATGCAGACTAACCTGAAAAAATATTTTAAATATCTAACTGAAAGAAATTACTGGTAAATACTTTTTATTTCAAAACATTATACTAGCTATCTATTATATTATTTAGAAAGTTGAGCAAAATATTTTTCCTTTTTAAAAAAAATATTTTAGTTTTATTTATTTATTTGAGAGAGAGAGACACAGAAATAGGCAGGGAGAGAGAGAGAGAGAGAGAGAGAGAGAGAGAGAGAGAGAGAGAATTGGTACACCAGGGCCTCCAGCCACTGCAAACGAACTCTAGTTGTGTACGCCCCCTTATGCATATGGCTTATGTGGGTCCTGGGGAAATGAACCCGGGTCCTTAGCCTTCACAGGCAAAACACCTTAACCACTAAGCTATTTCCCCAGCCCTATTTTTCCTTTTAAATTCTCACTTTAACCAGAGTAACATATTTACTGTAGATATTACTCATGTATATAATGAGGCGAAATAAATATTCACTGGGGAATAATAAGGCAAAAGATAGGTTGCCTTGCTAAAGTATGCAATTAGAATGTATTTTGGACTTTCTTGACAGCCTCATTACCTGGAAGATTTTAAGCAGCCAGAGGTATTTGGGTTTAGTGTGCTGGCTTCCTTCCATTTTGTTTCACTGCAAACCAGAATGACCCTACCTCAGGGTAGCAGTGGATTGACCTAGCCTCCATGGGTCTCAGTTTGAAGGTGAAGGAAGGGAAAGAAGATAACCAGAACATATCCAGACTGTCCTTTGTTTATTATTGTGTCAAATTATACTTTTCATGTTTTATATGAAGGTAGCATTGTAACATTTCATCTGCTGTTCTGAAAGGCACCAAAAAAAAAAAAAAATGAAGAGAGAAAACTAAACCTCACTAATATTCATGAAGTTAGACATTGTCTTGACCCATCATTGTGACTGAAAATAATTCTCACTACATAATCAGATACAAAGATAGAATATTGGTGATCACATGGCAGAAGTTCTATTGTGTTTATTGTTGGAGGTTTTTCTATATGTTACAATAGGTAGCAATCTTTTGTAATAATCCAGCACTTTAAGCAGTGTTAGTTTCTCTTTATGAGCAATGTGATCCAGATAAATTCTTCAAGAGTGTTCCAGTAGCTGAGCCTGGTGGCACATGCCTTTAATCTCAGCACTCGGGAGGCAGAGGTAGGAGGATCACTGTGAGTTGGAGGCCACCCTGAGAGTACATAGTTAATTCCAGGTCAGCCTGGATCAGAGTGAGACCCTACCATGAAAAACCAAAAAAAAAAGTGTTCTAGTATAAAAAAGATGGAAGAAGAATGCTACAGGTAAAAAACATGATTTAATCCAAGCAGATGAACTAATATGATTGATATAAGGTAATAACTGATTCAGGGTCACACAAACTGAATTAACACTGAAGTAAAAATACAGAAGTGGATATAAAACAATAAATACATGCTATACTAATTTTATTGTATCATTTAGAAATAAGAATGCCTAAACATTTTGGTGTTTCTCTTGAAGGCAAGAGAAATGAATAAAATAAAACATCTACCTATTGGTAAATTAGTAGGGCCTGAAACAATTTTTGCTTTAACAGCAAAAATTAATATTACTATTAGCAACACCAAGGTTGTGACACACACACACACACACATTTCATTAGAAGAAAGAAAAAGAATATTATAATATATATATATGTATGTATATATACATATATATATATATATATATATATATATATATATATACATACACATAACCTTAGTTTTCTTTTTCCTTCTTCTAATGAATTGAAAATGACTCCTTTCTAACTTGCTTATCTTCTGACTATTATACGTAGCCTTTAAATATGAGCAGCTAAGGGCTGTAGAGATGGCTTAATGGTTAAGGTTTTCACCTGCAAAGCCAAAGGATACAGGTTCAATTCTCCAGGACACACATAAGCCAGATGCACAAGGGGAGGTGCATGCATCTGGAATTCATCTGCAGTGGCTGGAGGCCCTGGTGTACCCATTCTCTCTCTCTCTCTCACTCTCTGCCTCTTTCTCTCAAATAAATAAAATATATTTTTTTAAATGAACAGCTAAAAAGCCCTAGTAAAAGCAAGTGTTTTCTAAGTTGGGAGATAAGGTTTCTGAAATCTGATTAGTAGAAAGTATATTCACTGATAGTCATCATTGTGGCAAAAATGAACCTTTTGCTATTTCCCCACCATTCCCATCAGATGTTAGCTATAAACTTGGAAATAGTTGGATGCACTTTGAAGGTGGCGATTGTTACTCTCAGTCCTTGTACACTGACTTATAGTTGGCATTTCTTTGTGAGTAACCCGTGCAGAGCACCTGCAATCCTCATCATTGCAGCCAGTCTCACCGGGTAGATGGAAACAGAGCTGAAAATTTGAGCTTAACAAAAAAATTAAAAATCTATTCGCATGAAATATCTTCTAGGATCAGAGAAGGAAAACCCAATAACTCTGGAAGGATCAAGAGTTAGCATTTGGGTCCGCAGCTCAAAGGTTGAATAAGAATTTCCTAAATGGAAATAAGGATAGGAAGGTGTTTCAGACTGAGAGAATGAAGGTCATGAGCAAAACCAAACATTACTAAGTGCATCTAAAAGTGGTGAGCATTTCCTTATAGTGAGTACAACTAGCAAGTTAGAGCTTACGAAATAGGGCAGCTGCAAATTAATTCAGACTTAAAAATGAAAATGATGGGATGGACACTTATAATTGGGAATAATGAGGTTTTATACCTCCACTTTATTATAACTCATATAAAATGTCTAGTTGCTCCAAATTAACAAAAATGAAGACAGCATGTTGTGGTTACGTCTTCTGAGGACTTTGAAATTCATTCTCTGAACAGGCTCCATCCTTCAAAGGAAAGTCATAAAAGAGCTCCTTTCAAGGCTGCTCCTCAGGGAATCATTAAGTAGAGAAAATGTCGGGTTTTTTGTTATTGTTGTTGTTGTTAGTGATTTAGTTCCTAGAAGAAAGACGTTTTACTTTTAGCAATGGAAGGTGATTGTTTCTTTATTTTTTGGGTATTTTATAATCATGAATAATCTGTAATGATTGAAGTTGATACAAGCTGAAATCAAAACAGTGCCAAACATAGTATATCCTAAATAATCAATACGCTTGCATCTAAAAAAAAGTGAGAATTAGTGATCATCTGGATCTTATTCATTAAGCTTTAGGTAAACATATACTTAAACTACACATAAAAATTTTAGTGGACTTTTTTTTGGAGGTAGGGTCTTGCTCTATCCCAGGCTGACCTTAAATTCACTCTGTAGTCTCATGGTGGCCTTGAACTCACAGTGACCTGCCTACCTCTGCCTTCCTAGAGCTGGGATGAAAGGTGTCAGTCGCTATGCCCAACTAGTCTGATGATATATTTTTGTTTTGCTGGTAATAAATTCTTTCAATATTTGAAAGGGCCTTATCTCTCCTTCACTTTTACAAAACTTTATTTACTTATGAGAGGTAAAAATGAGCAGGCCAGGACATCTAGCCGCTGCAAGCAAACTCCAGATGCATGTGCCATCTTGTGCATCTGACTTACATGGGTACTAGGGAATCAAACCTCCATCCTTAGGCTTTGCAGGTAAGCTCTTTAACTACTAAGACATCTTTCTAACCATCTCCTTCATTTTTTAACGTTTATTGTTATTATTATCAACATATTTCATATAGATACGTCATGAGTCAGTACCCTATTTTCCCTCGTCCCTGCCCTTATTCAGTTGGGGACGCTCCTCAGTGGGGTTGCAGTTTATTCCCTATGGGGTTGTGATTTATGCATCGTGGGAGCAGCAGTCAGTTATTTTGGAGGGAGAGAATGTCTCTGGGCATGATGTCTCAACCTGTGTCTCTTACTATCTTTCTGCCCCCTTTTTTGCAAAATTCCCTGAGCCGTGGTGGGTGACTTTTAAGTCTGTTTCAGTGATGAGCTCTTAGGAGCCTCTAGATCTCTGCTTTAATAGGTGTTGGGTATCCTCAGGGTCTGTCTCCTACACCCTGGCACTGACTATTGGCTTTAGAAGCAGCGCTCTTGTTCTCTTCCCATTCCTATGTGGTTTCAGGTGTGTCTTGGCTGAAGTGTGAGGGTAGTGTATCTCCTCCAGTCTTGCTACCTTCTGGAAAAAGAGAACAGATTCTCCAATGAAGAGTAAAATCAGCATAGTTTAAATGGGATAAATATTATTAATCTAGGAAGAATTTGATGTATGTAACCCCCTTTTCAGCCAAAGATTAGTGAAAGCTTGACGTTGGAGAGTATAATTTTTGTCTCCATAGGATTCTGATCTGATCCCCAATTTTAGATATGAGCTCCTTTACATTGAGCAGATCTCTTAGCCATTCAGAAAGCTATTGCTTACCCACCAAGGTTCTGTGCCACTATTGCACTGGTGTTTACGTCCTGCCAGGGCGTTTGCTTCTGAGTAGCCCTCTGGTTGCTCAGACCATTCTTGGCCACTTTCCCCCAGTAGCTCATGTAGCACTTTCCAGCACTAGACATGCTAACTGTCTGAGGACTGGCTTTCTTGTATCTCCAGCCAAATCTCTCCATGCTCTGTGTCAGCAGCATATGGTATCTTCAGCAATAGGAATTTTGCTTTTGCCTCTGGTTGGTAATCAACTGTTTTGACAGAAATCTGTCTTGATTTGGGGGCCTTGTAGGTCTCTCAGGTCAACAGCTCAACGTGGGTAGCAACATAGATCAGAGACGGAAATTTTTTTTATTTATTTTATTTTAAGCTGAGGCTTCATCCCACCCTCTCTAGGGCCCTACTTTTCAGGTGCTCCTCCCTCATTTCTTTTGAGGCTTGTATCTTTTAGGCTATCTCCAAAGATAAAGGTTGCTATGACATCAGCTCATTTTGGACTTAGTTTTGTGTTTGTTTCCTCCCTCCTCTTCTCCTCCCCCAAACCCTTCCATCCCTATTGTCTGGGCCTGTGTTGCCTATCAGGTATGTCAGCAATTTGGGAAGGTCCTGGTTCGGATTGTGTGAGCTCACTATGTATGATCTGTTCCAAGTCTATCCATTTTTCTACAAATTTCATTTTTTATTACTGATGAATAGAATTCCATTGTGTAAATGTACCACAACTTCATTATCCATTCATCCAATGATGGGCATCTGGTTTGATTCCAGTTCTTAGCTATAATGAAATGAGTAGCTGTAAACATGGTTGAGCAAATATCTCTGTAGTGATGCATGGAGCCTTTAGGACAAATGCCCAGTAAGGGAACAACTGGGTCTGCTGGTAGCTCTATGTTCATCCTTTTCAGGAAACTCCATATAGATTTCCACAGAGGTTATTCAAGTTTAAATACTCACCAACTGTGGATGAGCATTTCCTCCCACATCCTCACCTAGATTTGTCATTGTCAGATTTTTTAATGATTGCCATCCTTACTAGGGTAAGATGAAATCTCACAGTTGTTTTAAATTACATTTCCCTAATGGTTAGGGATATTATCCATTTGTAATTCTTCCTCTGAAAACTCTGTATTCAGTTCTTTGCCCTATTTTTGGAGTGGTATGCTTGATTTTTTTTTATTGTTTAGTTTTTTCAGTTATTTGTAGTTTATAGATATTAGGCTTCAGTCAGTGGTACAGCTGGCAAATATTTCCTCCAATTCAGTGGGTAATCTATTGACTCTGCTTATGGTATGTTTGTCTGTGGAAAAGCTTTTAAGCTTCATGAGATCCTACTGTTTGAGTGATTGTTTAATTTCCTGGGATACTGGAATTTTGTTCAGGAAGTCTTTCCCATTCCTATATCATGGAGAGTGCCTCCTATTTTTCTTCCAGCAGGAAAAGAGTTTCAGGTCTTATATTGAGGTCTTTAATCCATTTGGAATTGATATTTTGTATATGAAGAGATGAATGTGTTTAGTTTTGTTTTCTACATATGGTTATCCAGTTTATCCACCACCATTTGTTGAATATTCTGTCTTCTCTCCAGTCAACATTATTGGCACCTTTATTAAAGATTAAATAACTATTGTAACTTGACCTGGGGTCTGGGTCTTCAATTCTCTTCCATTGGTCTATGTTTCTCTTATTATGTCAGTACAGTGCTGTTTTCATTACTAAAGCACGTTTGTTGTTTTTTTTTTTGCTGAGGATGTGTTTGGATATCTGAGACCTGCTGACATTTCATATGAATTTTGAGATCATTTTCCTATGTCTGTAAATTATGCTGGTATTTTTATTAGTATTGCATTAAACCTGAATATTGCTTTTGGTAGAATTACCATTTTCACAGTATTAATTCTACCTATCCAGGAGTGTAGGAGGTCTTTCCATCTTTTCAAGTCCTCCTTGATTTCCCCTTTTGTTTTCTTTATCACATAATTCCTATTCACATGTTTCTTTCTTGTCTCTTATATAACAGTATAGGCCATAATATTCCAAAGGGAAGATATATGTATATTAGCATAATATATATATATATTATGCTAATTAAGGAACAAAGCACACCATTCACAACTATTGCAGAATTTTTTTTACTGTAGATCTCATACGGTCAATTGCATTCCAGCAAATGATATTCTTGACTTTTACCATGACTTTTGTATCCCTAGCTGACCTATAATTACTGTTCTCATATACTGTTTTCACATGAATATTGGTTGATATTTCCCTTACAATAACAAATAAAAAGGAAATTACTTCAGGGGGTCTTGCTCAATGATAGAGCATGTGCAAAGTATGAATTCCTGTGATTGAACACAGCACAAAATAAATAAATACATAAATAAAATAAAACTACTAACAATAAAGGTCTAGGAAGGCTTTTACAATTTCATCAGAAATGTAAGTCACTTATTTGCAAACCAGGAAATAGCTTTTGAAGAATGGAATTTTTTTATTAATTAGCTTTTTATTCAGCAAATGCAGTCAGTTTGGTACCATTATTAGGCTCACCCATGACCTGCCCCCTCCCCTTGGCCCCTCCTTGTTGAGGTATATGGGTCATGCATTGTGGAGTTAGTCCACAGTTATGGATGAGATAAATGTGTCTGTATATCATGACCAAACATGTGGCTCTAACATTCTTTCCGCCCCCTCTTCTGCAAAATTTCCCTGAGCCATGTTGGGTTCATTTTTGGTCTGCTTCAGTGATGAGGTGTTGGGGGCTTCTGGGGCTCTGGCTCTCTGATTTGGTAGGAGTTGATTTTTCTCTGTGTTGATCTCCTTCCCCCTTCTGCTGGTATCTGGTTCATCAGGAAAACAGCACCCTTGCTTGTTTCGCCAATTTTTCTTAGTTTCAGCTGGGGCCCTTTTGAGGTATGATGGGGTGATCTCTCTGTAGGATCTACATCTATCTGAAAAAGAGAAGCAGATTCTCCAATGGAGAGTAAGTTAGTACCAGGACAAATGAGATAACCCTTACTTTTTTTATAGAGAAGTTAATAGGTAGAGGCCCTCTTGTAGCCCATGATTGATGGTAGCTTGATATTGGAGAGTGGGCTTATATTTGGATATGGTTCTGACTTGTTTTCCAGCTCCAGCTATGGGCTCCGTACCACTGAGAGGATCATTTAGCCAAATCAAGAGCAGTTGGTTCCCCACCATGGCTGTGTGCCATTATTGCACTTATGTGAGCATCATAACAGGTCATTTGCTGCTAAGTAGGTTAGACCATGAGTTGCTTGGACAGATATTGGTCATTTTCCCCCAGTCGCCCATATAGCACCCTCTGGCACTGGACGCACTGACTGTCTGGGGACTGACTCTCTTCTAACTTCCAGCCATGCCATTCCATTTTACATGTCAGCCACATAAAGTGTCTTCAGCAGTAGGGTCTTACCACTAACCTTTGGTGGATCATCAAGTACTCTGACAGAAATCTGTCTTTCTTTTAGCAAACCTTGTAGGTCTCTCTGATCAAAAGCTCATTGTGGATGATAGGCACATACTGGCACTGGGAGTTAAAGGTCAGTGCCCACTAAGAAAAGGAGGAAAAAGATAACTAATATGCAAGAGTTAGAGAGAAGAGAGAGAGAAAGAGAGAGGAAGCAGGAGAGGGAGGGAAGGAAGATGTAGAAGATTAAGGTCAGTCTTCATCATACCCTCTCCAGTGTCTTGTAGTGCAGGTGTTCCCCCTAAGGGCCTGGTGAAGGTTCAGCCATTTGGTCTGCCCTTTAGGAAGTAGAATTTTATGGTACCATTGTCGTTTGGGTCTAGATTTGTGTTTCCCACCCCTCCATTTCCCTCCCCTCCCTTCCCACCCATCCTATTGTCTAGTCTACGATATGCTTGCTGGGTATGAAGGCATCTTGGGTAGATTCAGGTAAGGTGCTGTAGATGAGTGAGACTATGTGGTGATTTTGTTTCTGTGATTGGGTAAGTTTACTGAGAATGATCTGTTCCAAGGTCAACCATTTTTCCTCAAATTTCATTGTGTCATTTTTTTTCTTACTGCTGTATAGAATTCCATTGTGTAGATATACCACATCTTAGTTATCCATTCTTCTAGTGATGGACATCTGGGTTGATTCCAACTCTTAGCTATTATGAATTGAGCTGCTACAAACATGGTTGAGCAAATCTCTCTGGCCTGTGGTTTGAAGGTTTTAGGGTAGATGCCCAGTAAGGGAATAACTGGGTCTGTTGGTATCTCTATAGTCAGCTTTTTCAGGAGTCTCCATGTTGCTTTCCAAAGGGGTTGTACCATCCTACATTCCCACCAACAGTGGATGAGTGTTTCTACTTCTCCACAACCTCGCCAGCATTTATTTTCATTTGATTTTTTGATGTTTGCTATCCTTATTGGGGTAAGGTAGAATCTCATAGTTGTTTTAATTTGCATTTCTCTGATGATTAGGGATGATGAACATTTTCTTAAGTGTGTGTTTGCCATTTGTATTTCTTCCTCTGTGAACTGCCTGTTCAGTTCTTTGCCCCATTTTGTAAGTGGGGTGTTTGACTTCTTACTGTTTAGATTTTTGAGTTCTTTGTAGATTCTAGAGATTAAGCCTGTATCAGTTGGATAACAAGCAAATATTTTTTTCCTATTCCGTGGGTAATCTATTGGCTTTACTTATTGTATGTTTGTCTGTAAAGAAACTCTTCAGCTTCATGTGATATCATTGGTTGAGTGACTGTTTAAGATCATGAGCTACTGGGGTTTTGTTCAGGAAGTCTTTTTCCATTCCTATGTCATGGAAAGTACTTCCTATATTTTCTTCCAGTACTATTTGAGTTTCTGGTCTTATATTGAGGTCTTTGATCCATTTGGACTTGAGTGTAGTTGTAGCAGACAGCTTCATGTTCACTGAGATGAACTTTCAGACCAGACACAGTTATGGAGGAAGGGATATTTATTGAAGCTTATAGATCCAGGGGAAGTTCCATAATGGCAGAAGAAATTGGAGTGCTTTCACAGGACCAAGCAGAGAGAGAGAGAGAAGTACAAGTATAAAGGTCAAAAACCACAGCACACTTCAGGAACTCCAGCTAGGCACCCTTTGAATATCTTTAGACTGAAATCTGAAACCCACCACCACACCTAAATATCCACCCAGTGACATTGCCTCCAGCCAAGTGGCTAAAGATGCAAACTACAAACAAATAAACAACTGAATATATTGGGGGCCATCTCTTCTATTCAAACCACCACAGTAATGCATGGTGAAATGTGTGGATCAAGTTTCAGTTTCCTGAATATGGTAATCCAGTTTGTCTAGCACCATTTGTTGAAGATGCTGTCTTTTTTCCAGCCTATATTGTTAGGGCCTTTGTCGAGTATCAAATAGCCATAGTTGCTTGACCCAAAGTCCGGGTCCTCAAGTGTATTCCATTGGTCTATACTCCTGTTTTTATGCCAGTACCATGCTGTTTTTATTACTATGGCTTTGGAATATAGCTTTAGATCAGGTATGGCAATGCCTCCAGATGTATTTCTTTTGTTGAGGATATGTTTGGACATGCGCTCCTGAGGAAATCAGAGATTCCCTGTTATTGCCAGAACTCACTGAACATGTGGTGGCCAGAGCAGTAAGAGGGCAAGTGGGCAGAGCAGTCTAATCTTCTGCAGGAAGGGATCAGCTGCATGGTGACTCTCTGGGCACAGTGGCTACTTGTGGGGAGGGGTGGGCTACCCGCTGGGGAGGGGATCAGTGGTTCCCTTTTATCCCCCCTCCGTGCCCTCCCACTGACAATCTATTAGTGATTTCTCTCCCCTAAAAGACCCAGTAAACCCCTAATGTTTTGCCTTTCTTTCCCTGGGATTTGCAGTGCGGCTAGGTGGTCGCCATCTTGGGTGGAAATCCCAAGAATGGAATTTTTTTCCCTCTTTTTAAATTAGATATGGACATATTTAGTATGTAAACAGTCTGTGTTGATACCATCCTTTCCCTCTTCCTTTCCCCTTTTCTGAAGAGGACTTCCTCCTTGGGGATGCAGGTCAACCCCATGGGGATTGTGGGTCATGCACTATGGGGGCAGCAGTCAGTTATGGGGGAAGAGGCAATGTCTCTAAGCATAATGTTTCAACTTGTGGCTCTAACAATCTTTCTGCCTCCTGTTGCTCAAAATTCTCTGAGCCAAGTTGGGTGCATTTTAAGTCTACTTCAGTGATGTGCTCTTAGGAGCCTCTGGATCTCTGCATTGGTAGGTGTTGAGTATCCTCAGTGTCTGTTTCCATCACCCTTGTGCTGATTATCAAGTTCACTAAGAAAGCAGCACTCTTGCTCATCTCCCATATTCCTCTGCAGTTTCCACTGGGGCCAGGGTGAAGTGTGCTGAAATTATCTCCCCAGGTTTCGCTCCCATCTGAAAAAGAGAAGCAGAATTCCATGCCCACCTGTGTACCCTCCTGCACAGCAAGAACGGGAAATTGTCTTTTTATCCTGATGTGTGTGTGCATGAACCACAGATATGCACAACTTAGGTTTAAAATATATTTTTTAATATTTTCTTCAGCACATTCCTAAATCCTTAGGTGTGACAAAATCAAAAATCAAGCCCCAGTGGGTAAAATAGGTTTTGAATTTCTATGGCATAAATACTTTTCCAATTGCTACTAATCTTCCCTGCCTGGGCTACAGAATAAGTTCCAGGTCAACTTTAGGTAAGACTAGTGAGACCTGGCTTCAAAACAAAAACAACAAATGCAGTTGTCAAATGTGAAAATTGAATTGTTAAAGAGCTGATTCTATTTACCTCCTAACTTTTTTATTCTTCATCTTCCTCTGACTCTGCTGCAGGCTTGTCTAATGGATTGTTAATTCCTGAGGGAGGGGTCAAGACTCGTTAGTTACTGGTAAAAAGAACATGTGTATTCTAAAGTACACAAAGCCATATTTTCCGTGTCTAAAGCAGAACATGTACAAAAATTCACATTTCCTTCATTAGTTAGACATGGAAGGGAAATCTGACTCAGTTGATTATACAAAGAGGCTACGATATTTTTAATTTAGGGATAAGGCTTTCTGATTATGCCAGATTTTCTACTTTGAATCCAAAATATTTACAAATACAATTTTCAGATTCTTAAGTAAGTGGTCATACTGTGGATTACGTGTATTTCCCTTATTCAGATTCATACAAGAAGAGAAGTGGCTTCTGAATGCTAACTGAACTGGAAATAGATTTAAATTTTCTGATAAATTGCAACCTAAATGGCAGCATGCTCTGGCCTCTGACAGCATTCATGTGGTAACAGAAATGCGTAGTGTGTTAACTGACAGAGGCCGCATTATTATTTCATCAGTAATTAGTACATAAAGGAGGCTCCAGGATAAAAGCCTGAAGGTTCCATTTGTCACTTTCCCCTTAGTTAGCACACTGCTCTGAACTCTAATGTGGTGAGAAAGCATCATGGAAAAGCTATCCTCAGGATGTGGGAGATATCTGAGACCCAGGCCTGGCCTTGCTGTGTGTCAACAAACAGGCATGAGGGGAGGGTGCTAATGCCTCTCTCTCTCTCTCTCTCTCTCTCCCTCTCTCTCTCTCTCTCTCTCTCCCTCTCCCTCTCCCTCCTTTGCCGTCATCTCTCCCCTTTATCTCTTTCTGATGAAACATTGACATTTTAGAGTTTTTAAGCTTCTAATTACAATTTTAAAATATTTACTTATTTGAAAGCAGGGAGGGAGGGCCAGGGAAAGAGAGAGAGTGAAAATAGATGTGCCATGGCCTCTTGCCACTACACATGATTTCCAGACTTCTGAGCCACTTTGTGCATCTAGCTTTATATGGGTACTGCGGAATCAAACCTGGGACATCAGGTTGTATAAACAACCCCCTTTAACAACTGAACTATCTCCCAACCTCTATTTAAATTTTTATAAGTTAAATCCTATAGGACATTAATGTCCAAGTATTTAGTTTTCCTTTATAAAATCAACATTTTGTAAATTCTTTTCTTATTTTCCATAATCCATGCCCATATATCAAGGACATTTCCTACTTACTATGATTTGCACATTAAGAATCATGGAATCTGTAAACATGAATGTAAATAACAAAGTGGACTATGTGGATTTATCATCAGCCTTGCCTAACCCCCTCTTTGGTTCTAAAATGGAAAAGCCAAAGCCAAGCCATTTTTACAATGTGGTTAAAGACTTGACTTGCCAAATGCACCATACAAAGCTTTTATTTCGGGTTTTCATTCATTTAAATCTTTAGTCATGGAAGAGGGTTATCTTGTGCACGGATTAAAATCAAATAGCCCCAGTCATTACTTGAGTGTCTGGAAAGCATTTGACATTTTATATCCCTATAATATTAGAAACCCATGGGTATGAGTGTTGCATTCTACCATCAAAAAAAGTAAGTTTAAAAAGATTAAAATGGAATCCTGGAACTTCAACAAGTAGTTATTTATCCTCTAAAATATTTCTATGAGGCAAACAAAAGAAATAAATGTCAAGAACACTACACATGTACCATACTATCTTGTTATGGAATGTTTTTAGGAGTTTACTGGATCTACTGAAATGATTAGTAGTAATATATGATGAATAGTTAATTCGTCATTACATTTTGCTCTCTTAAATTAAAATCTTGGCACTAAGTAATGCTTAGGCAGGTCACATCATTACTCCAATTTCAGAACATCTGTATCCCCTAGTTAACTAAAGGGCAACTGTACGGTCATCTTTCCATTTTCTAGTAGCTTCACTCTCCTCATCTTATGGTCTTCAACCAGACTAAATCTCTGGTCTCATGCTGGTCTCATCCTTTTAACTTGATCCAGTTCCTCTAAGTGGCCTTACTGTGCAAATTTTCTGCATCCATACTAATGCATGAATTCTACAAAATTAAAAGTGCCACTTGACAAACATCTGGCAAAAATTAAGATAATTACTAACAGTAAGAGTAGCTAAAACATACCACCTCACCAGTGCCATTCTAAAGTATTTTCAAGCATTAGCTCACTAGCTATGCACACCACCTCCAGGAAGTAGATACTGTTATCAACCCAAATTTACAGGTAAGAATGGTAAAGTCTGATGTGTTCAAGCAACTTTAAGAGCTGTACATCTAAGAAACTTCAAATCCTAAGGTCAAGCATAGTCATTCTGAGTTTGAGTACATTTTTATTCTGTTCAGAAAGTCTTTATTTTGGGGGGAAAAAGGGTTTATTTTTGCTTACAGACTTGAGGTCTAGCTCCATAAATGGCAGGGGGAAATGACAGCATGAGCAGAGGGTGGACATCACCTCCTGGCCAACATCAGATGGACAACTGCAGCAGGAGAGTATGCCAGAAAGTTTTTGTCTATACTTATATCTTGAACTATATTCCCTGTTTTCCTCTATTATTTTCAGCATTTCATGTTTTAGATTAAGGTCTTTGATCCATTTTGAATTGATATTTGTACAAAAGAAGAGATGTGGATCAAATTGCATTCTTGGCAGATGGATATTCAGTTTTGCCAGCGTCATTTGTTGAATGGGTTGTCCTTTTCCCCAATGTAAGTTTTTGATGTTATTCTTGATAATTAAGGAATGCACATTTTCTTATCCCCACCAGCAACACATAGGATTCTGATGGCTCATTTTCCACGTTTTTATTTTTAACTGTCCAAGTGAATGTAAATTGAAGCTCCACTGCATCCACTGTATTCTTTCCCTAAGAGCTGTCCTTTTTCTAATTCCTTTTTTTATTTTTCACTTTTTGGTTTTTCAAGGTAGAGTCTCACTCTAGCCCAGGTTGACCTGGAACTCACTAGGTAGTATTAGGCTGGCCTCAGACTCATGGTGATCTTCCTGCCTCTGTCTCCTATGTGCTGAGATTAAAGGCATGAGCCACCATGCCCCACTTGAATTCCTTTAATTAGTATATACTCATTATATAAAATACATATCTGTCACTGACTTTGACCATATTCACCCTCATTACCTCTGTTATTTCCATCCTACTAGTTTCCTTTATCTTCCCAAATTGCCCCCTTCTACTTTCATGGGTTTTTGTTTGTTTGTTTGTTTGTTTTTGTTTTTTTAGGTAGAGTCTCACTCTAGCACAGGCTGACATGGAATTCACTATATAGTTTCAGGGTGGCCTTGAAATCATGGCAATCCTCCTACCTCTCCCTCTCAAGTTCTGGGATTAAAGGCGTGTGCCACCATGTGTGTGTAGCAAAGGCCTATTTTTATCACCTTCTTCCACTGGAAAAGGGAAAAATACTTACCAAAGAAGGTAGAGAACAAGACATGGGGAGTTTTCAGAAAAAGTAAGACATAGATAACTTTTATGGGAACAGAGGAGGCAGGGGGCACAAGGTCTATCTGATGAAAACCCAGAAAAGTAATGGCAAAACCTGAAAGATGGGAGCTTCTTTTTCCCTGCTTTCTGCTTGACCCTCTGGGAGACAACCTGCAGCATGACCACAAACCAGGGTCAGACACACGTAAGCCAAAGACAACGGCAACATGGTGTGAGGCGGCAAGGAAGGCTGTCATGGCAGTTCCCAAGTTGCAGGTTCTTGTGTCTGGGTATTCCTTTATGATCACAGTAGCCTCTGTGAAAGTGGTTGCTGAGTTGTAAAAGAGAGGTAACCTGGGTCACTGTGCAATGACTTCAGAGCAGATACTGTAGAGAAGACAGGCTAAGCCAGGGTTCAGAAGACGGAAGTGCCTGAAACAGTGTCTAGAAGGTGAGGCTCAAGTCTTCTGAGCTGTTTAGATGTCAGCACTGTCTTTGCTGTCACTGCCAACTAGGTTCTCCTGCTGACAAGCCTCTTCAGAGCCAGGAGCTAGGCTGCCCTGGGTCTCCTGGTTGTCTGTAGAGCCCAGAAACACATACTTATCCTTCTTCAGCACCCGCTGCACCTCAGCTCATCTGCACACGGGAGAGATCCCACTTCATGGCACCTTCCCCATCTGCATCGTGTCTGAGTTCTGCCTCATGGACCTGGAAGCTGAGGGTGTTAGAACAAACGTGTAAGGCTTCTTGGTTGCTCTTCTTGACATGCAGGGACTTGTACCTGGCTCAAATGGTCAGTCATTTCTGGGCCAAGCTGTGGTGCTAGTATGAACACTTCTTAGCAAGTGAGGTGATGTGTCTATGGGGGTGCCTAAGGAACCTCCTCCATTTTGGCCAGGACAGAGCCCACAATTTCCCTTCCTCATCCTCAGTGATGTAGGGGAGCTGGGGCCAGGAGAGGCCATGGTAGAAATAGTCCTTCATCGGGTAGTTCTTTGGGAGGCCATTCTGCATGCTCATGTGAACACTGCAGATGTTCATGTTGGTGGTGGGTAGGAGGCCTGTGAGACTGCAGAGAACCAGAGAGGATGCCCTGGAGCACAAGCAACACCAATGCCATTTGGTTTAAAACAGCTGGGCTGGACTTCCGGTTAAGATGGCATAGTAGGTACCATGCCAAAGCAGCCTGATTGACCATCTGGTGCTGCTGGACAGTCTTCTTAAATTCTTCTGATTCGATTTTAATTTCATACATGGCCCCACAGCCTCCCGAAATGTCCGTGACTTTGATAGCTGTTGCTCTAGGAAACTTCTCCTTGAGAACCTGGGTCACTCTGAGCTCCCCTTCGTCCCACGGCTCCTGTGGAGCAGAGGCACTGCCACCACCGGGCACCAAGTCGCCATGCCCAGCCAAGGTGGCCCACCGCCCGAGGTCGCCTCACCACCATAGGCTGAGAACATATTTTTTAAATGTAATAATAATTACTGTCGTAGTTTGTGTATATGTCCCCTGCTGACTCAGGTGTTAGCATTTATCTGTTAACCTGGATCTCCAGCCACATGGCTAGAGGAGGTATCACTATAGGTGGATCCTGGAGTGTAGCCCTAAGGCGTCACTGAGGGCAGAGCTGAATTCCAGCCCAAAGGTGTAAAAGAGAAGTTTTGAGCTCCGGGGTCCCTGCTTGTTGCTTTCTTGGCATTTTCTGGCTGCTGCTGGTTTCTCTTTCTGCTTGGATTTATGAATGGGAGCCAGCTTCTTCTGCCATTGATAGAGCTTTCCCTGCATTTTTGAACTTGAAATAAATCTATTCCTAAAAAAATTTTTAAAATAACTGGTTTGGATAAGCAGTCCCAGAAACATAGAAACTGTCTATTTCAATTAGATCTGAATCTGCAGGTTGTCTTCATACAAGATGAATCAGCCTTATAAAATCTGAAACAAAAAGGTAAGAAGATGAAAGTTGTTTGTTTGTTTAAGAAAAAATGTTTATGAAGCAGTGATCTATAGTACAGAAAGCTGAGGGGCAAAATACACAGAAGAATGCTACACAGTTTAATTGCAATGTGGAGAGCATGCCTCCAAAGACACTCATTATGATTGTGAAAATGAACATCAGCTGGGTGTTGTGGCCTATGCCAGAAGGAAATTGCTCAAGAAGCAAAGGCAGTGGATCAAGAAGATACACATTGGGCTGGGGAGATTTCTCAGTTGTTAAAGGTACTTGATTGCAAAATCTGTCAACCTGGGTTTGGTTCCTCAGTTCCCATGTAAATCTAGCTGCAGAAAGTGGCACATTATGTCTGGAGTTCTTTGGCAGTGTCATGAGGCCTTGGTTGTGTCCATTCTCCACCCCCCTTTCTTATTCTCTTTCTCTCTACCACTGTCTTGCCTTGAAAATAAGCAAAATAAAAAAGAAGATGTATATCATATCATGAGAATTTATAAGTGATGAGCTGTGACAGTGATGCCATGTCAAAGATGCAGTCTCTAGAGAAGACAGCAGGCCAAAGTTTATCCTTTACTGTTGGGCTAGCTTGCCCTTTCTGCTTTCAAGTAGAGAGGCAAGAGTTATTAATAATCAACAAATATAAGAAGTTAAAGTTAAAATATTAGCATGCACTTAGATTCTTTGAATGCATGAGGAAATGCTTTTTGATATTCATTTTCTAGAGCTCACAAACACTTTCATGTAATTATTGATAAACAATATCAGTAATACCTTGATCAGCAGAATGAAGTGACTGGACACTATTGTTTGTTGTAGAATCATTATGCAAACATGATCAGAAGTGTGGTAGCCAACTGCTAGTGGGAACAGGAACTCATTTAGCCACTTTAGAAATTAGTATAGATATTCCTCAAAAAGCTAAAAGTAGATCTGCCATATGACCCAGGTATTCTATTCCTGGATATTTACACAAAAGTCAAAATATCACAGAAATAAATGTACTTTTCCAAAAAGTTAGGCTATGGAACAAACCTAGGTCCATCAGCAGAGGAATGGATGAAGTCAATGTGGTTTATATACACAGCAGGATTTTTTTCAGCCATAAGGAATTTATGTCATTTGCAAAAAATGAATGCAACTGGAGATCATTATATTAAACAAGTTAAGACAGCCTCAGTAAGACAATATCATATGTTTTCTCTCTTATTCATTAGATGCTTAAATCACATGTGCACAAATGTAAATAGAAGCAAAACTGACTGGGACATAAAGGGGACAGATGGGAAGGGGGAAGAGGAGGGCCTCAGGTAGGGGGATGGAATAGGATAAGCTCGAACACATTTATATACTTGCAAGAAAAGTCATTATGTAACCCAGTAAAACATGCAAAAATTAAAAGAATAAGAAATGAAATGAGGGCTGGAAAGATGGCTTAGCAGTTAAGCGCTTGCCTATGAAGCCTAAGGACCCCGGTTCAAGGCTCAACTCACCAGGACCCATGTTAGCCAGATGCACAAGGCGGTGCATGCATCTGTAGTTCGTTTGCAGTGGCTGGAAGCCCTGGCGTGCCCATTCTTTCTCTGTCTCTCTCCTCTCTCTCTCTCTCTCTCTCTGCTTGCAAATAAATAAATTTAAAAAAAGAAATAAAATGAATAGCCAGAAGTTGGCTAGTCTTTACAACACTGGAGACTGAAAGGTGTGTATGCTGTCACTTGAGTCACAGTGAATGCCAGCCATATGAACTTAGAATCTAAGAAGTCTCTAGAAGTTCCTTACTTGTATTAAAAGTATATTTGACTCACTCAACACACATCATCAATCATTTACTGACTTAGGTACTTACAACACATTAGAAAGCATATCAGAATAAAATAAAAGCCTGTCTTCTATCAACTTATATTCTAGTGGACTAGTGGGAAATTTCATGAAGGTTTTCACTCTTATGATTGAAATGCCACCTGTGTGTGTGTGTGTATAATTTAAATCATAGAAAACAGAATTTCCTAACTGTAGGCAATAATTATGTAGACATTAAAATTCCAACTGAAGGCAATTGATAAGTAATGAACATTCAGTCTCTGCAATACCATCATAAGCAAATGTGTAAAACTTAAGTAGTATGTATTTTCTATTGCCTACTTATTTTTTCTATTTATTTCTCAAACTTCTACTTCCTTCTGAGAGTGGGATTGTCCATATGGACAAGATTAAGTTGATAACTTGTTATGCTCTTATGATCCTCAATATTTTACTTCACTTGGAAGTATTAATAGCTCTATCAGCCAGTTCAAAGAAGCAAAACCTACAGAAGATAAATATTAAAATCTTGGGTTGCACAGTTGTGGGCACGAGGTAAGTCTGAAATCTGTACACCAGGCCATGGAAGAGTGGGCTGGGACTCTTCAGCATGAACCAGAACAACTATGAACAAGCATGAACTCTTCCTCCAAAAGATCCTCAACCATGTTTATGAGTCTTTGAACTAACTGAGCCAGTCCCATTCAGATTATTTAGGTTAATCTTCCCTAACTAAAGACAATTGATTATAGTCTTTAATCAGAGCTATAAAATATTTTCACTGGAACCCTTCAATTAGTGTTTGGTTATATAACCAGAGATCATAGCCTCACCAAATTGACACATCAAAAGAAGTGTCACAGAAGGTTGTATGAAACGTTTATCTGGCCTTGTGTATTGTTCCTTCATGTATATCCAAATTATATAGGCATTTTCCTTAGAGTAAAACTTGAATTTTTCAATTAACAGATCCAAAACTTACATCTTTCAGACTATAGATAATCCAAATCTCCCCATCACTGGAAAATATTTTCTAATCACATACTTATTTTAATTTTTACTCACTTGTGTTTTCTTTTTTCTTTTCATTTTGCAATGCTGGAGGTAGACTCCAGAGCCTTGTACATTCTAGGAATACATTCCACACACTGAGCTACATCTTCAGCCCATTATGAGTCTGTGACATTGATTCTTGATTATGGAATAACCTCCTTCTGAGAAGGCTTTGGGAATAATTTCATCAAAATAAGCAAGAGCAAAATGTCTTGGTGGATGTTCACTCAGAATATTTCCAAAAATCTTGATAGATGGACATTTCTAAAATCCTAGGTCCAGCAACAGAGGCATGAATAAAAAATATGTAGTTTTTATACCCCATGGAATTTTGTTGAACTATGAAGAAGTTATGCCAGTAACTGCAAAATACTTCACAAGTAAAGAATGTTGAGAAACCTCAGCTAATTATGGATAATACTACAAGTGCTCCTGATTGCTACATGCACACACAGTGTTATAGCTACAACTACTATGGCAGAGTCAGTTCTCCTGAGCAAGACATGCTAACTTTAATAAAGAGATTAATCTTCAAGGTTATGGGGAAGATAAATATTTACAGAACATATTCTATGTGATCGGAACTATTATAGACACTCAAGATATATTGATAGGGGAAAAAGAGATATGATGAAGGGTAGATTTTTGAGGGGGAAAGTGAAGGAGGGGAGGGAATTATCATGATTTATTCTCTAACATTATGGAAGCTGACAATAAAAATTTTAAAAAGGAAGAAATGGAACCCTCAAAAGAGAATCCTTCTCATGTAGCTTAATTCTAGTAATGTGGGAGGCACTAAGATAAAGACTAGAAAGACAAATAAAAGTTTAAAGCAAGTCACAGTGTGATGAGGATGATGCAAAAACATAATCAGGGTAAGAGAGGAAGTAAGAGCCCATGAGACAGCATCTGTTGTAATTTTAAATGAGGCTTCCAGATTTTCAAGGGTAATGTTTGAGCAAAAACTGGGAGAATTCAAGAAATGAGAGAGAGACTCAACATGGTGGTGGCAAAATGGTCTGTATGCTTTGCTATGTGAAAGGTTAGAGCAGTAAGTGCCTTGAGTTGAAGAGTTCAAGACTAGCCTGGGCAACATAAGCAGATCCTGTCTCAAAGAAAAAGAAAAACTTTATGCAGCTATGTGGGAAATGAATATCTGCAATGTGTTGGGGAAACAGTAAAGCCACTGTGGTAGAACAGGTGCAGCAGGGATGGAGGAGTAGGAAAGGATATAAAGTCACACTAGGGACACGGTCATGAATGCATTTGTAGTCCCTGTGAGAGGCACGCTTTTCATTCAGACACAAGAGAAGATTCATCAGTAGTTTACAGAAGAAGAAAACTGGAATATAATGGGATTTGTGAAGGTGCTATATTGAAAGACTGCTGTGGGGAAGTAAATGTGGAAAATACAAACACTTATTGCTGCTTCAGCAATGCACAAAAGTGATGAGAGATAGGATGCACCCTGAAGAGTGTGGAGGTGGTTACATTATAGTGAAGGTGGCAGTTAATTTTATGCCATATAATTGTAAAGTCACCTGATAGTAGATATCATGTACCTCTACCACAAATATACCACAAATGCATGAAAACACACATACACACACACACACATATGCATACACACACACACACACACACACACACACACACTTCTGATGTATTTTCTTCTGAGAAAACTATAGGTACTTTTACCTCAAGTTGCCCCTGTGCCTTTTGCTGTCTGCCACATTGTACAGGAACTAAGTGTCCTGCAGAGAGTCTTGTTGAATTTGCTGAAGTACTTGTACCACATCTCACCAATACTTGCTTCTTTAGTAATTTATACTATGTATTACTGATGTCCTTTTGCTCCTTGTTTTCTCTTTCCTAGCCCTAGGCCAATATAAATGCCTATAAGACTGCTTCTACAACTTAGCCAGTAATGTCATTTCCAGGTTAAAAGCCTTAGTAATCTGTGAGTCTATGAAATCTGTTCCTTCACTGTTCCTGATCGATTTGAAATCAGGGGAGGAATAATGAGTAAACATGACATGAAACTCCTGTGCTTTGCTTCACAGAGAAGGTCTATGAATATGAGGTCCAGAGGTGGCTTCTATGTTGACAAAGGAAAAAGTAGTAAGTGCTATAAGAATGTGGTGAGTGGCTGGAGAGATGGCTTAGCAGTTAAGCACTTGCCCGTGAAGCCTAAGGACTCTGGTTCGAGGCTCAATTCCCCAGGACCCATGTAAGCCAGATGCACAATGTGGCACATACATCTGGAGTTCATTTGCAGTGGCTGGAAGCCCTCGCATACCCATTCTCTCTCTCTCTCTCTCTCTCTCTCTCTCTCTCTCTCTCTCTCTCTCTCTTTCCTGTCTGTTGGTCACTCTCAAATAAATAAAAAAATTAAAACAACCAAAAAACAAAAAAAGAATGTGGTGAAACTAGACACTTGTGTTGATGAGAATGAACAATTATCTAATAGCTATGAGCAACAGAAAGACTGTTCGTCAAAAAACTAAAACCCAGAGCTGGAGGGATGGCTTAACGGTTAAGGTACTTGCCTACAAAACCCAGTTTGATTCCCCAGAACCATATGCACAAGGTAGCCCATGCATCTGGAATTTGTTTGCAGTGGCAAGAGGCCCTGGCATACCCATTCTCCCTCTCTCTCTCTCTCTCTCTCTCTCTCTCTCTCTCTCTCTCTCTCTGTCTCTCTCTCTCTCTCTCCCTCTTTCCCTCATAAATAAATAAATATTTTAGAAAAAAACTGAAACCAAGCTGGGCGTGGAGGCAAACACCTTTAATCCCAGCACTTAGGAGGCAGAGGTAGTACCACTGTGAGTTCAAGGCCAGCCTGGAACTATGGTGTAAGTTCCAGGTAAGCCTGGACTAGAGTAAGACCCTTCCTTGAAAAAAACCAAAAAAGATAATAAAACCAAAAACCCAGAATTACTATATGAAACTGAAACTCTACCTTTAGGTATATGCACAAAAGAATTGGAAGAAAGGTTTTGAAGAGATATATGTACACCCTTATGCATAGTGTCATTATTCAACATAACTAACTCATTAAAAATACCAAAACCTTCATTGGCAGTTGCATGAAGAAGGATCATGTTGGACATACAGTCAATGGTATTACTTAGCTTTGAAAAGGAAGAACAGTCTAACATTCTGAAACACAGAGGAGCCTTAATAAAAGTATGCTAAATTAAATAAGCTAGTCACAATAAATTATCTGTTATTCCACTTATACAAAGTAAAGTCAAAATCATAAAGACAGAAAGAATGTTGGTTTTCAGAGCCTTGGGGAGAAAGAAATGGGATATTCATTGTTAAATGGCTATAGAATTTCAGCTTCACAAGGCGAAGAGTGTTCATTGGATGAATGCTGATGCTAGTTACATATTATGAATATATTTAACATGATTGAGTGGATGCTTAAAGATATATTGATAAACTTTATGTATTGCAGGTGTGTATTTTACCATGGTAAAAATAGTATTTAAATTAAGGCTTAAGAAACAAATAACTGACATAAATTTCTTTAAAATGCTTGAAATAACCTAGAGTAGCATGTATCATGTATATTCATTCCAGGAGTTGACAGCATATTCAGTTTCTTACCAGTGACTCATGATGACATTGCCTACAGTACAATAACCAGTTTCTTTCTTTCTTTCTTTCTTTAGAATTTCATGCCTGCTTTTATGATTATTTCTGATAATATCCATGTAAGCAAACTACAAATAAGCTTTTCAGTAAATTGATGTCTCAGAGACACTAAAGCTATTCTCAGATAATCCCATTGTGAGTTAATATTTTATTAAAGATATCTGTAAAACCTTAGTATGTTATTTCTGTGATCCTTGAGAGTTATCATTGATAGAGGATTTGCTTGATTTGTTTTACATTATAGTGCCCCTCCCCAGTGAAAGACAAATATGTACTTTTCTTTCATTTAATCACATTCCATGAGATAGTGCTATTAGAAATGAGTGTATCATGTGAACATAAGAAGATTAAAGCAAAAATATCAGTGGCAAATGCCACTTTTATATACATTATCTACAACAGGTTCTCCTAATTTTTGATGTAATTCTACATCATTTCCATCACATATTCTGTTCCTTGTTCTACTTTTTCCTTAGTCTTCAGTTCTTGGCAATATTTTATATGCCATTTCTGGCCTGGATGAGGTATGTCTTCACTGGGATCCTTTGTGGAATCTCAACCTCTAGCAAGCATTCAAAAAGCTCCTTCCTTGTCTTATGATTAAAGGAACAGGAAAGAGCTCTGGTCCCCATTGCCTACTAAGAAAATTTCACTGGCAAATCTAAAGACATGGCTCTTCTCTTCCTTATTCAAAGAAACAGTGTAATAAATGAATTCAAAGAGGAAAACAAATATTCAAATACTTTATTTTTTACCCATTAACATGTTTTCCACAGTAATGTCATATCTAATGTGGTTCCCAGAAGCCAAGTCTTCCATTTTGGAGTTGTGGGGAGGCTAGAGTAGATGAATCATGAACAGGACCGTGCCAAGTCCAGGGATGAGAGGATGTTACTAGAGCTGGCTTACTGGCCTAATGCTAGTGCACAAACAGATGAATGCTAATGTTCACATTTATTTGCAAAGAGTACTTTCAGGTACTTTAAGATGTCCACAAAATCATGGTAAGAAATGGAAATACATGAATAACTAATTTTTCTTAATGGTTATATTTTCAGCAGCTCATATTATTTCTTTCAATGATTTTCCTTTCCTCACAGAAATCATTGTCTATGTGTGGAAATTACTTTCACAAAGGCATATGCAGTAAACTTCTCACACAAGTGTGCAGGCCAGTGTTGATTTTGGGTTTCTTCTGGTGCTCTTCTTCTTTTGATTAAAAGTAATTGATCATGTGTTTAAAGAAAACTTTGCTAATGATGCTATTGAGGTTGTATACTCATATCAAAAAAACAGAAATTTAACTTGTTTTATCAAATCAATAGAATTCTGTTCCCCACAATATTTTGCCATTGTGGAAGACATGCAGCAGTTAGGGTCATAGGGTGGGCTCTTTCCTGCATTCATGCTGGCTTGTGGACTTGGCAGATAGCCTTGAGAACAAATACAGCAACCCAACCATCTTTCTGCCATTTGTGAAATCTGCATAATTAAAGAGCAATTATACATGGTATTGTTTTCTAGCAGGATACTCAGCTGGCTTCTCCTTATTATGGTTTCATGCCACTTTCTCATCTTGATTACCAAACATACTTCCAGTTTTATCATTTTAATGAGGAGGCTTAAAGCAAAGCATGTCTATGTGTATTATACATAATTAGTAAACTTAGAGAATGGACCTCACAAACAAAATAGACTTAATGTTTTTGCCATCAATTCCTTGGGTGTGTACAATAACATGATGTGTTGCCTATGAGGAGTGGGTATATGTTTGTATGTATGAACGTATGCCCAGTAAATGGCTTTTAATTAAAAAGACAAAGCTTGAGCTGGGCATGGTGGCACGCACCTTTAATCCCAGCACTCAGGAGGCAGAGGTAGGTGGATCGCTGTGAGCTTGAGGCCACTCTGAGACTACATAGTGAGTTCCAGGTCAGCCTGGACGAGATTGAGAACCTGCCTCGAAAAACCAAACAACAACAAAAAAGACAAAACTTATAAATAGATAGCTTACTATTGGCAAGTTTTCTTAACTTCCTTCTATTTGAAGAATGCATTATATTATGATCCTTCCAGAATTTCTCACAGATCATCCTGTCAATCTGTGTGATCACAGAATTGTCGCATGAGATTTCATAACATAACAGTTTATCTAAATGACTAGTTGCATGACATATTAGTATAGTCAATCATGTGAAAATCAGCTAAGAGGCTAGCATGTCAACTTTAACATTTATAAGCTTATATTTCACTACATTGACAATTAGAGTGCAGGAGAAGTTCTTTTTACAAGCTGTTCTTGACAATGTTTCTGGAACGGTGATGGTACAATGCTACCTCAGCTAACTAACACCAGCTGCTGAACAGTTCCATGTGAAGACTGTCAGATGATAGCAAAATTGAAGAGGTAATAATCTTTGGGAAAACTAGAAATCCTTTATTTGAAAGGAAGATTTAAAAAAAAAAACACCTTAAAGTTGGTAATGATAATTAAATGAACTTATTGAAAAGCATGTTTAGTGTCTGGTTTTGATATTATAATCTACAAATACTTATTTTTAAAAGAAATATGCAAAATAATGTTGGAAGTATAAAAACTTGAGTAATCCTTTATAATGATATACTATATAGTAATGTTAAGTAATTTTAAATTCTTCAAACTCTTCAGTAAATAAAAATGGATTTAATCTGAATTTAGCTGAAAATTGAATGGTTTGTATCACATATATCTAGATTCTGCACTCAAAAAATATCTTTAAGGCTTAGCCACTCCATTTCTATTGATATCTGTGACAAACTATGTGTATGTTAGCGTGTGTGTGTGTGTGTGTGTGTGCGTGTGTGTGTGTTCAAACATTATAGAGTAGCTGACATAGGTATAGCCTTTATATCTGCTTGTAACTGGAAAAAGTTTCTAGTAAAAGACCCATCATGCTTCATGAAATTTGATTGGCATTTATTCTTCTGTGAATTATTCTCTGAGGAGCCCAAGGACATAGAATCATGAGAGTCATTATGTGAAACAAACTGATAGGTGTGGGAAATTTTTCTTAAGTCACTTTAAGGTTAGTGTAAGTTATATTATTTGAAAGTTGGCAGTCAATCCAATAGTAAACCTAATTAAGTTAGACTTGATCGCTAGTATTTTATAGATAAGCCTGATGTTTATAGTTATGAAGATTATTTGGAAAGTATCCTCTATATTTAAAATTATTCATGAGTTCCTACAAAAAGTTATTAAAATGTAGATTACCTGTGATTCATCCCTGTACATTCTCAACCCTCAACTGTAAGGATAACTGTCTTCCAATGTTGGATCCGAGCTTAAATATCTCTAATATTGGAGGATATATGTTATTTTAGAATACTGTCAAAAATAAAAGTGGAGTGGGTGTGGTGGTGCATGTCTTTAATTCTAGCACTTGGGAGGCAGAGGTAGGACTGCTATGAGTTTGAGGCCACCCTGAGACTACATAGTGAATTCCAGGTCAGCCTGGGATAGAGCAAAACTCTAGCTTGAAAATCAATAAATAAATCCGAACCACATGCTAGAATTCCTAAGGAGCACCATGGCCCAAGGTAATGAGAATTATATTAAGATCCTAATAGCCAACCCTACTGATGCTACAAAGCTCATTAAACAGATAAGTCTGACATTGAAATAATCTCAATGATAATTTCCCTTTAAGAATAAGTTCACTTGTCCTTAGTTTCAGTTGGGCCCCTTCTGAGGTATGTTGGGGCAGCTCTCTTCTTAGGATCTGCATCTATCTGGAAAAGAGAAGCAGATTCTCCAACGGAGAGTAAGTTAGCACCCAGAAAATTGAGATAACACTTACTTTTTTGATAGACAGTTTGATAGGTGTAGGCCCTCTTATACCCCGTGAAGCAAGGGTGATGTTTTCCTGTGAACTGGATACCAGCACAAAGGGGAAGGAGATCAATGCAGAGAAAAATCAACTCCTACCAAATCAGAGAGCCAGAGCCTCAGAGGCCCCCAACACCTCAGCACTGAAGCAGACCAAAAAATGAACCCAACATGGCTCAGGGAAATCTTGCGGAAGAGGGGGCGGAAAGAATGTCAGAGTTACATGTTGGGTCATGATTTTCAGAGACATTTATCATACTAATAACTGGGGGCTAACTCCACAATGCACGACCCATTTTCAATAATAAGGAGGGTCTAATGGGAGGGGGTAGATCACAGATGAGCCTAAATAATGGTACCAAACTGCCTGTATTTACTGAAAAGAAAACTAATAAATTAAATTAAAAAAAAAAAAGAATAAGTTCACTTTACATATATTCTTGAGAGCAAATGTATAAATTATGAAGATTTTTCCTAGTGAAAACTAAATATGGTTTGTCAAGATCAAATGGCATACTCAAAATACTATGGGTGTTATAACTTGACTATATACTTCAATTCTTCAGGCACAATTAAATTCCTTGGGCCAAAACTCTATTTTACCTTCAGAATAATACTGATTTGTGTTGAATTATTTGGGAAATATTACTAATTTCATAAATATTTTCTATTTTCAATCCTGTGTAGTCTTGAATTTCAACTCTGATTTAGTCCTGCATAGTTCACTAACAGAAGAAGCATATGAAATCTATATTTAATAAGTATTTTGTAGGAACACATAAAAACTTTTTAAATGCAGTGACTCCTTCTCAAATAATCTTCACTATTAAAAGTGGCAGGCTTACATGTAAGATGCCAGAGAAGTTGCTCTTTGTGAATGAACGGAGGCAGCAAGGCCACATATTAAACGTGATCCAAATATTGAGTGACTTGTAAAAACAGACTGAAACAGAATTGAGAGCTCATGGTAACAGTAGCACTCTGAATACAGGGAAACTAAGACTGAAACAAGGTATTTCATACCTTCGGAAAACTTGCTTCAATCTGTGTACAACAAAATGCATTTCCCCAAGAGCCAAAATCAATGAAACAGTAAATTATATAGAAGAAATATCAGGGAATGCTTAATAACATGATGAAAAGATTGCATCTCTGTGATGTAAAAATACATGACAGTATTAAAGAAAATTTCTGATATGTGGAAATATTAACTTTTCTGTATGAAAATATTATTAAAAATGTAAACATTAGTTTAGAAGAATATTTGGAATATATTACGTAAAATGCTGATATGTTTTGTCATTATTATTTGTAGATATTATAATGACATGTGATTTTTTCATTAACATATAAATAAAGAATAAGAAAACTTGGTTTAATATTTTGCCAACTGCATGATCAGAGAGATCCTAAGGAAATAAAAATGTGTACAGCTTTATATGTAATCAGGAATATTACATCAGTGAAATTCTAATTTTAACTACAATATGAAAAAATAGGGTAGGCGTTTCAAGATAAAATTCTCAGGGCCTTGGTAGAAACACAAAGTGTATTCATTCTTCCTGTGTTTTAATTACACTGCAAAACATTTCCATAATTTAAAAAAAATTTAGGTCTAAATATGTTCATTGTAGCATTGTGTATTTACTAGAAATAAGAATCAGTTTACTAAAACTGTACATCCTAAGAGGAACCACCATAAAATAAAGAAAGTATATATATGACGTCACTTTAACCATAATCTCAACAGTACTACTTAGGACAAAGTTAACATCAGAACAGGTGCTTAAGGTTTAAAAGGAAAGTAGCTCAGAGTATTTCTGAAAAAAAAAAAAAAACTTGCAAGTAATTAGCAAGTTATTTTATGTACTCTTACCTAGATCATTTGTCCATAGTAGTTGAATTTTTTAATTTTACAGCTTTGGTTTAGTCTCCTAAGAACTACTTTGTAAGACAAATCATTCTGGGGAAGAAAGGTATCTTATTCCTCTTGTTACATATTTAGAATTCTTGGTTGCCATTGGTCTCCTATTATTCTTTGTTCCATCCTAAAATTTTTTGAAAAATTCTGACTATGTGATAAGGAAATGATGGTCATTTTGAACTACTGATGGCAAAATTTACTGGAAATGTACTGATGATGTTTGAATATTTTACTTCCACTACACCCTTAGACAAATCCCAGGTCTGAGTTGAGTTCTGCAAACAAGAGTGCAAGGCCTCACTACAGAACGCCCATTTGGTTTCTCAACAAGCATCTGTATGTACCTGGTATGCCAGCCTCCAGCTTCAGTTCCCACTGCTCATCATTAAGCCATGTTGTGTGGCATACAGCACTGGGCTTTGGGGCCAATGTGTCAGTGATGGTGGACAATAAAAAATTATGTGTGCTCACCAGGCCATTGCAGGGACAGAGCTCAAAAGAAAACTTCCTCAAGTATTAACCATAACTTAAAAGCAGGATCAAGAGAGAAAAAGGGAGAGATTGAGAGGTTGATTATTATGCTGATATAAAAATATACACTATTGGGGCTGGAGAGATGGTTTAGTGGTTAGGGCACTGCAAAGCCAAAGGATCCTGGTTCGACTCTCTAGAACCCACATAAGCCAGATGCACAAGCGGGCACATGTGTCTGGAGTTTGTTTGCAGTGGCTGGATTTCCCGGTGTGCCAATGTTCTCCCACTTTCTGCTTCTCTCTCTCTCTCAAAATAAATAAATAAATAAATAAATAAGTAAATAAATAAATAAATAAATAAATAAAATGTATATATCCACTATTAAATGGGGTTGATGGTCATAACTATTTCAGGTCTGCTTACATACAATTAAATGCATTTCTCCAGCCCACAACTGCATAGAAAACCAGCACAGTCTAGAGTGCTCTTTCACTGAACCCCCATCCAGATGTTCCTTCTGTCTCTATCAGCCTCTTACCATCAGGATTTCAGAATTAAAAGAGGTTTAGAACACCAAGGAATTGAATGGGGCCCTAAGCAATAGACTGGGGGCCAACTCCATCCAATAGTTTAGCTTCCTTCTCACCAAGAAAGCTACACGTAATTATGGAGTTGGTTATATTTTGCTACTAAAATATAGAAATAATGTAATTTAACTATTATTATTACATCTCCTATAGTAAGATACTTTGTTATATTTCTGTTGTTACAACATTCTATCTCTGATCTACAGCTTTCCCACTTAAAATATTGCTCTAAAGGGAATTAGAAAACATTTTCTGATTTCACATATGAATTGTCAACTTCCTGACCAAGTTGACTTGCTTCCAGATAATAGACTGTGCTAACTAACTCAAGTGAATGCATGCAAAAAAATAGAATAGTTTTCCTTATGACTTTCAAGTAGAATGTTGTTTTCATTTTATACATTTAGCAAACATGGTCATCACTTATTATGTAATAACATGGAAAATGAAAGGTATACCAGAACCTAAAGAGTTCATTGAATACACTGTATGTCCCATCAATAAAACTTATGATCTTGTGTGTTCTTTTTATCATACCTGTAGAGCATGCTCTGGCCTGACAGAAAAAAGCAATTTTCAGTTAACTCCATGTTGGAGATCAGAGTCAGAGTAAAGAGTAAACTGAGCAGGGTAAGGGGGTTCCCTCAGGGATAGAAATCAAAAGGCATTTAGAGTGGAGTCTTAACTCAGCTGGGATGAAGTGCTCAGGAATCAGTTTGGGGTGGAAAAGAAGCAGTAGCCAGCTACTCAAAAGACTGTCAAGCCTTGTGGGGACAGTGCAAGTTAATTTAGTTAGACAGGATTGAAAACCAGAAAGTAAGTTATTCGGTGGCAGCTTGTTGATTCTGGGAGCAAGTGAGTGATAGCTGGTAGTCAGAGTGTTCAAGACAGGGTTAAAAAGGAAGACCTGACTTCATTCATGGCTATGAAATAAACTTTATTTTTGTAAGCCATTATTGTAGGGCAATTTGGCTGTCCTGGAGCTCTGGTTCCAGTCCTGAATTGGCCACTCTCCAGCCATGCAAACTTGAGATTATTCCAACCTCTTGGAGGCTCCAGTCCTTCTTCCCAAAAACTCTGGTTAGGAGTGGATAAAATAGAACCTTAAAAATGTTAAAACAGGGCTGGAAATATGGCTTAGCAGTTAAGCACTTGCCTGTGAAGCCTGAGGACCCCGGTTTGAGGCTTGATTCCCCAGGACCCACGTTAGCCAGGTGCACAGGGGGCACACGTGTCTGGAGTTCATTTGCAGTGGCTGGAGGCCCTAGCGTGCCCATTCTCTCTCTCTCTCTCTCTGTCTCTTTCTCTCTCTCTCTCTCTCTGTCTCTGTCTCTTTCTCTCTGTGTGTGTCTGTCACTCTCAAATAAAAAGCAAAGAAATATTTTTTAAATGTTAAAACAGCTTTGGCCACATGCACTGTGTTCCACTGCCACAGAGAAGAGATGATGGCAATCTTAGCATGGTTTGCATGGGAAATATGAAACACCTGTCGAGATCGCTAATGTGAATATCTTTGGGCAATGTTCTCCTTTGCACACATCAACAGACTATTTTTGTAGTTATTTGTTGGTTGGTTAAATGAAAGTACAATTCAATGCAGGACAGGTGCAGTGCATTCATTTTCTAGACACCTACATGAACTTTGCTATAGACTCCTTATTCCTGCCTCTTCAAAACATGTCCCATTCTCTTATCTTCTTTTCAATGTCAAGCAAACAAGCAAGTTGTAACAAACTGGATCTTTAGAATTCTGCCTTGAGCATTGTCCACAGTGCCTGGTGCCACTTGGTGCTCAAGACATGTATGGTATCTCCTATCTTTATGAGCTGCATTTGTGGTTGGTAATGGGAGCCGATATACCCTAGTCCTTTGAGAGGCATTCCCGAGTATTCCCCAGCAGCGCTGTCCTTAGGTCTATTTCCATCCTTACCTTCACTTGGGATGCCACTGAATTCAACTGCAAAAAAAGAAAGGGCAGCAAATAAAAAATGAAACAGTTGTTATTTTTTCTCTTAGATACTACTGTGCTGAATAAACACATTTCAAGTCCTGACTGTGATACCCAAGGCAAATTTCAGCATAGCATCAATGTTGAAGAGATGGGCTTTCAGAAGCTTACTTTTGAAAAGCTAAAAGAAAATCTACCTCTTAAATGTTACTCAGCATACATATAGGATTAATGAATACATTAAAATAAGGCTTACTTCTTTCTTTTTTTTGTAAAATTTAATGGAAATTGCAGTTGACTAGCAAAAACATAGCATTTCTAATGTTAAGACTGTCCATGGGAATTAATATTAACACTAGAAAGAAGCTGATATCTGCATCAAGGAGCAATATTTTAAGAATTCATGAATTTCCTTTTACTTATTCATTTGCAAAGGTTAAATGCAAAGTGTTTTATGCAATGCTTTGATCAATGTCAAGCAGCTGTGATGACTGATCTCATCTTCCTCATGTCACCTGCAGCCTGTCAAAAAAAATTCCATTCTGCAGCAAAGACATGTAACTGTGGTCCATTTGAAATAAAAATGTTCCTCTGTGAAACTCCTTTTGAAATGTAAAATAGCATTTCATTTATTATGACCTTACATGGTCTGCAATGATCAGGATCTAAGATGATGGGACTGTGTGAGGCAATGAGCATAAAGAAAGACTGTGACAATGTGAATGTTAGTCTAGGGCTTGCAATTGGATCCAATTACTTGTTTTAAAGTAATATTCAATATTTTTTTCTTAACCTGCTATGTGTAGGAAATATTTAGAGACAAGAGAATAGAACAAAGTTTCATTTTATTGACCTGATATTTTTGATGAAGGAAAAAGAAAAAAACTTCCCTAAAATCAAGATAATTTTAGATGGTAATGCATTCTATGAGTACTATAAAATAAGAAATGACTAGAGGATGTTTCTGAAAGTGCGCATATACAGATGGCTTTGCTAAGGAGCAGATATTTAAATATGTGCTGGTAGGCATTGATTAGCTCAATGACAATGCTTCATAAAGAGTAAATTTAACAAAACTATGATCATACATACCACATTTTCTATTTTTAAGGACAAAATATTATGTATGTTAATACTTAGCATAATACAATTAGGTAATATATTATTTACATATAATATAAATGTTTGTATATTTTACTCAAATAAATGGATATGATAATCTTTAGATATACATAAAAGAACAGTGAACCAAATGAGTATATTTTAAGATAATCTAAATTTAGCTCTGGTTTGAGAGGAGCAAAGAATGAAAAGGAAAACTTTGTGGAGTAATAGCTATGTATGCTTGCTGCATTTACATCTCGGCAGCAGTTAGAAGATCCTTTCATATTCATTTTTTAAAAGCTTATAGCATAGATCTCTCATTCAGCTTGCCTATACTGGCACTTAAAATTAGCATTAAACAAAAATAGTTGCTTTTGTTCTGTTGGTCGTTGAGTATCTATGGAGACCCATCTTTCATATTCACGATGATGATAAGGGACTGATCATCAGTAACCCAATGCTGAGTGCAAGTCTTCAACATTAAGTAACTTGAGCTTTGCTTTTCAAGACTATCAAATGCCGCTATAAAACATGTCCATCATGGATCTGGAGAGATGGCTCAGTGGGTAAAGGTTTTTTCTGCATAAGCATGAGGGTATGAAAGAATCTGAGATTCTGAGAATCTGAGTTCTATTCCCCAGGAGCCACATGAAAAACCCGGGAACTAACCACACACAAATTTAATCCCAATCCTGAAGGAAGAACCAGGATTACAAAGACGCATCAACCAGAAACACAGCAGCTCTGAGTTAAGTGAGATATTTGTCTCAAGGAAACAGCTGGAGAAACAAATAGAAGAGGATACCCTGCATTCTCCTCCAGCCTCCATACATCTATACACGGGTGCACACATCTGCAAGCACATCACGCCACACACCACACCACACATGCTTTATACCACTCACCATTTGTTTAATGTCCATTACCAATGTACATTAAACCAATGCACCGCCAATGTACACACATCCTTTCTCCTCTTAACAGCCAGTTTACTATTTTAAGAACATACCTTGGATCGTGCCCCACTTAATGTACTCCAAAATGTACACCTGGTCCATACTAGACTTGTATCTTTTTCACTTTTTAAAATAATGTTTTTTGTTGTCTACATACGTTTTTGTAAATACCTAAGTCTGTTCTACTTTTTGTAGATACTGTACTTCTGAAATATTCAGACACCTGTCTCCTACCCCTCATATCTCAGAACATCTTCCTCTCTCCTCCTCCCCCACCCCAATACTAAGGCTTATATGCTAGGCAAGTGCCCTAACCCTCTTTGTAGTCTTTACTGTGATTCAGGGCCTCACAAAGGCTAGTCTTGACTCAGTCTGTAGCCCAGGCAGACCTTGAACTTCTGTTCCTCCTGCCTCAGTCTGTTGCATAGCTAGGATTATGGGCCAGCACCAATAATGGTTGTTTCACATTATAGTCATAATCAACATGTTTTTCCTTGATTTGAAATATAGATAACAGAAACTAGTTTTCCTTCCCTTACCAACTCAATTAAAATTGATAGTAGTCAGGGAAGATGGCTCATTGAGCAAAGCCCTTGCTGTTCTAGCATAAGGAGCTGAGGTCATATCCCCAGAACACATGTTGCGATACTAACTATAGTCCTAGTGCTGGGGAGATGGAAACAGATCCTCGCGGCTTACTGCCTATGTCATCTAAGTTGAACCACTGAGCTCTAGGCTGGAAGTTAAGTAAAAGAAGAAACACACAGCCCGGCGTGGTGGCTCACGCCTTTAATCCCACCCAGCACTCGGGAGGCAGAGGTAGGAGGATCGCCCTGAGTTAAAGGCCACGCTGAGACTACATAGTGGATTCCAGGTCAGCCTGGGCCAGAGCGAGACCCTACCTCAAAAAACCTAAAAAAAAAAGGAAGAAGAAGAAACACACACACACACACATACATTCATCATGATACTGGATTTTGAGGTGCCTTTGAGGGCACTAAAGCCTTTCTCGGCTCTTGGTTGGGCTGTTAGCTTCCTGCAAGGTTCCAGCAAACTCAATGTTACACAAAGCTTCCACGGAGTCAGTGGCCTCCAGATTCTTGTCATGTGGATTCAAATTAAAATCCACAAACTAGAGGATAAGGTTCAGAAAGATTAGAACTTTCAGGTAGAACCGAAGAAAAGGACAGCAGGTCTCTTGCCCGTGAAGGCAAGAGCGGGTTTCTAGAAATGGGGAAGCCCATGTCGCAATCCAGATTGGCGTCTTTTATGTCTCACCTGACTCCCTGGATGGTCAGTTGAACTAATCAGTTTACTCGTGACTCCAGAAGAACAAAGGCACATATTTGCCTCTGCTGGTGAGGTTTGGGGAGATAATAAAAAAATAAAAAAATAAAAGCCAGATTTTCCCTTCTGACCTCCACCAAAGTGGAATCGCCTAGATTCTCCCCACTACAGGCCAAAAGACTCCTGCCACCTTTATCCGAGAGAAAGCCCATAACTCCGGGGTCCTGTTAACGCTTTAGCTGCCTCAATATGACTACACATTCGCATGTGAAAAGTAACAGTGCTCCTTTTCCTTACCACACCAGTCCTTGCCCCAATTCGGCCTTTACTCCATGTTTGCACCATTTTATTTCCTTTTTTTAAAAAAAAATTCTATTTATTTATTTGAGAGAGCAAGAGAGGGAAATAAGCAGACAGAGAGAGAGAGAGAGAGAGAGAGAGAGAGAATGGGAGTGCACCAGGGCCTCCAGCCACAGCAAATGAACTCTAGACGCGTGCACCACCTTGTGCATCTGGCCTATGTGGGGTCCTGGGGAATCAAACTGAGGTCCTTTGGCTTTGCAGGCAAACGCATTAACCACTAAGCCATCTTGCCAGCCGCTCTCTTTCGTTTTTAATCTTCTCTGTTTTCTTTTGTGTTCAACCCATTCGCCACTCTGCTGGGAAGTTATGTGTATTCTTTCTCTTACTGCAACTCAAAGCCATGGCGTTAGTTATTCCTATCCCATGGTGGCAATTGGTGTAGATTATTCCAGGTTTTCAAGGATACCATATTATCACGATTCTGAATGTTTCAGATTCTTTTTTTCTTCAAATATGTATTCTTAATATCACTTAGCAAGAGTCCTAAAATATATTAGAAATTTAATATTTTTTCTAAGAATTAGAAGGCATCAGGCAATGAATAAAAATAAACCAACCTAAACATGTGCCCCAATGTGCTAGAACAAACAGTGTGGTGAAGAAAGACGTCAGCAAGACTGAAATTTCATACGAAGCAATTTTCTTCAAGAGTAATTATCCAGGTTGGACTAAGTTACTTCATTTCCATAGACTAATGGTAGACCAAAACAAGTCATATTCAAAAAAAAAAAAAATCTGGTTTTTAAAGAGAAAGTAGAACTGTTAAAATTCAGTGTATTTTCCTTCTAAGCCTGTACTTCATGTTACCTATGTAGTAACAATTTTTGGCAATTATTGAGACTTAAAGGGCTATTCGCCTTTCCATGTACTATTTGAGAGAGTTATTTGGGGTTCCAAAATTTAAGTGACTCCCTTCTTCTTGGAAATATATACTTTATACTAGCAAGCCTGTCTTTGTGGTGACCCTGGAGCAAATTGTTCTCTCCAGAGGCCAGAGGACAGCTGTGTAAACTCCAGCGTCTTTTTGCCTCTGCTGTCTGAGGGCCAAGGTCACTGGTGAAGACTGGCTGTTCCAAGAGGGCTGGGAGGCTCTGTTTGATTCCTAACACCAGCATGCTGGAGACTTCTTCCACGTGTTAAGATCCTGACATTTGCAGAAAGAAATGGTCCAACATTATCATGTAAGAAAAGTTATGACTTCCCCATTCCTTTCTATCTATGAAAAGAGGTCCTTGGCTAGAAGGCCATGAAGAGTAGTAAGAAAACAAAGGGGAAATCACAGTTTATCTCCCACCTGCAGGTCACACTTGTGAATTGACCTCAGGATTCCAGAGTAAGTTGTCTGGAACATTGCCATCTCTGTTGCATCTGTAGGGCTGTTTTACTGTTTTTGTCTTTCCTGTTCCTCTAAAAGAGCTTCTTTATGGTAAAGGTCATAGATATCACTGAATAGCAAGAAGCTTATTGTCAGAACAATAAACTCAACAAAAGTCTCTACATATGTTGTATATATAGCCTTTATTTGCTTTCACTCACAATTACTATGACTTAGGTGGTTTGTTCATCATCGGTTTACACATGAAGAAGCTAAGTCACAGAAAGTTTATTTGGCTGAAAATACAGCAAAAAGTGAATTACAGAGTTAGAATTGGAAGGAAGCATTAGAAATCTAGAATTCTCTACTCCATCTCACTAAACCAAGTTATAGGATAGGGAGTCGGGGGGATGCCACTAAGTTTGAAAATATGTTCTCTGTAATCACAACCTTGGAGCTGGAAAGATGGCTTAGCAGTTAAGATGCTTGCCTGCAAAACCTAACAGCCTGAGTTCGATTCCCCAGTACCTATGTAAAGCCACATGCACAAAGAGGCATATGAGTCCGGAGTTCATTTGCAGCAGCTGGTGGCGCTAGAGTGCCCATTTTGTCTATCTCTCTTCTATCTCTCTTTGCTTACAAAAAAAAAATATTTTTTGTGATTTTTTTTCCTTTTTATTGACAGCTTCCATACTTACAGAAAATTCCCTCCCCTCCCCCACTTCCCCTTCACAGATCTGCCCCCTCTCCATTATTCTCTCTTTTATTTTGATGTCATCATCTTTGCCTCCTATGATGAGGGTCTTGTGAAAGTAGTGCTAGGCACAGCAAGGTCATGGATATCAAGGCCAATTTCTGCCTGGTTTATTGCATTGTAAGCAGTCCTACCCTTCCTTTGGCTGTTACATTCTTTCTACCACCTCTTCTACAAAGGACCTTGACCCTTGGAAGTTGTGATAGGGCTGTTTTAGTGCTGATCATGCCTCCATCACATCTTCTCACCACTATGGTGCCTTTTGGGTCATCCTAGTGGTAACTGCCATTTAAAAGAGAAACTTCTCTGTCCAAAAATGAGAATAGCATTAGTATAGGGTATGAATATTAAGTAAAGTGCTTACAGGGTAGTTTGGTGAGCAACATATGTGCATTTAGCTAGATATGAGCAGGCATTACACTCCTAATGCTCATGATCCTCCCCACCATAGGCTGTTGATTAGGTTTTCAGTACCACGCATGTATTCCCTCTCATAGAGTGGGCCTTCAGTCCAATTAGAGAGCAGTTGGTTTCCCCCATAACAGACATGCCACTATTGCACCTGTTGTCTCATTTGACCTGGCTGGCCAAACTTGAGGCCTGCAGTGTCCACTGCTTTCACCACTAATGGCTTCTGTCTCCCATAAGGCTGCATGCAGTGCAACTTTTTCCAGCTGGTCTACCGGGAGAAGGTTTTCAGCTCAGCCCCAGTTTGATTTCTCAGTGACCTTGCACCCCAGGTATGTGGAGTCCTCAGCAATAGGGTCTCATTATCTATTCCTAGTGGGAAACCAAGAGCATTGGCAATAGCCTGTAATAATTTGGGAGCACCAAGAACCTCCCTAGCCAACAACTCACTGAAAAATATCCTATCGCTGGCACTGAAATTTTCCTAGTCTATGACTTCTTGGTATGCCATTAACCAAAAAAAAAAAAAAAAAAAAAAAAAAAAGTTTGTGGCTTATTCACAATATCCTGAATTTTGATTAACCCTCCCTGCCCTTGCTTAGTTCATTCCACCTGCAGTAATCAGTCCAACTACTTACATATATACAGTGCCATCCCCTTAAGTCCACCCCTGGTCTACGTTCCCTTATAGCTCTTTTCTAGATCACTGGCTTCTGCTACTGATTTTCACTCCAACTCATACACAGTTCTGAACATTTGTAACTAGGATCCATGTATGAGAGAAAACATGTGATGTTTGGCTTTCTGGGCCTGGTTTATGTCACTTAGTATAATCTTTTCAAGATCCATCCATTTCCCTGAAAATTTCATAATTTCATTTTTCATTGCTGCTGAATAGAACTCCATTGTGTTTATTACGCATTCATCTATTGAAGGACATCTATGTTGGTTTCATTTCCTAGCTATTCTGAATAGAGCAGCAATAAACATGGTTATGCAAGTATCTCTAAGGTAGTGAGAAGAGTCATTAGGATATATGCCTATGAGCACTATAGCTGGGTAGTATAGTAAACCTATTTTTTGCTGTCTCAGGAATCTCTGTACTGATTTCTACAATGGCTGTACAAGACTACATTCCCACCAACAGTGTAGAAGGGTTCCCATTTTTCCACATCCTTGTCCACATTTATTGTCATTTGCTTTCTTGATGATAGCTATTCTGACAGGAGTGACATAGAATCTCAAAGTAGTTTTAATTTGCATTTCCTTGAGGACTAAGGATATAGAACACATTTTTAGATGTTCACATGCCACCTGTATTTCTTCTTTTGAGAATTCTCTATTTAGTTCCATAGCCCATTTTTAAAGGGGTTGTGTGATTTGTTATTATTTAGATATTTAGTTCTTTGTCTATTCTGGATATTAATCTTCTGTCAGATGTATACTGGCAAAGAATTTCTCCCATTCTGTAGGTTGACTTTTTGCTCTATTCACGGTGTCCTTTGCTATACAAAAGCTTTGTAATTTCATGAGATCCCAGTGGTTGATTACTGGTTTTACTTCATGACCAACTGGGGCTATATACAGAAAGTCATTGCTTGTGCCAGTATGTTGAAGGGTTTCCCCTACTTTTTCTCTAGCAATTTCAGAGTTTTGGGTCTTATATTAAGGTCCTTAATCCATTTGGACTTAATTCTTGTGCATAGAGACAAGGATCTATTTCCATCATTCTACATACAGATATTCAGTTTTCCCAGTACCACTTGAAGATGCTGTCTTTTCTCCAGCGAATCTTTTTTTGCATTTTTGTCAAAAATCAAATAGCTGTACTGCCTAAATTAGCATCTGGGTCCTGTATTCTGTTTCATTGATCTACATGTTTGCTTTTGTGGCACTACCATGCTGTTTTTTTTAATTTTTTTTGTTTTATTTTTATTTATTGATTTGAAAGTGACAGACACAGAGAGAAAGAGGCAAACAGAGAGAGAGAATGGGTACACCAGGGCCTCCAGCCACTGCAAAGGAACTCCAGATGCATGTGCCCCCTTGGGCATCTGCCTTACGTGGGTCCTGGAGAATCAAGCCTCGAACCAGGGTCCTTAGGTTTCACAGGCAAGTGCTTAACCACTAAGCCATTTCTCCAGCCCTACCATGCTGTTTTGGTTACTTTGGCTTTGTAACATGGCTTAAAATTGAGTACGTTGAGACTGTTGGCCTTATTTTTATTGCTGAAAATTGTTTTGGCTATTCAAGGTTTTTTTTTGTGTGTGTGTGCTTCCAAATAAATTTTAGGATTGTTTTTTTTTACTTCTATGAAAAATGGCATTAGTATTGTTATGGGGATTGCATGAAATGTGTAGATTGCTTTTGGTATGATTGACATTTTCACAATATTGATTTTTCTAATACAAGAACATAAAGTGTCTTTCTGTTTCCTACTCTTTTCTGCAACTTCTTGCTTGAGTGTTTTAAAGTTCTCATTGTAGAGATCCTTCAGTTCCTTAGTTAGATTTATTCCAAGGTAATATATATATATTCCAGGATGACCTGGAAATCACTCTGTAGTCTCAGCGTGACCTCGAACTCATGGCAATCCTCCTACCTCTGCCTCCCAACTGCTGGGATTAAAGGCATGTGCCACCACACCAAGCTTTCTATATATATTTTTTTTTTGAGGCAATTGTGAATGGGAGTGCTTCCCAGATTTCATCCTCTGCATGTTTGTTGTTAATATAAAGAAAAGGGGCTGGAGAGATGGCTTAGCAGTTAAGCGCTTGCCTGTGAAGCCTAAGGACCCTGGTTCGAGGCTGGATTCCCCAGGACCCACGTTAGCCAGATGCACAAGAGGGCGCACGCATCTGGAGTTCGTTTGCTGTGGCTGGGGGCCCTGGTGCACCCATTCTTTCTCTCTCTCTGCCTCTTCCTCTCTCTGTCTGTCACTGTCAAAATAAATAAATAAAAAAAACAAATTTACATATATATATATATAACAAACATATATATATATATATATGTATATATGTATATATATGAAGAAAAGCTACTGATTTATGTGTATTTATTTTCCATCCTGCTATATTACTAAAACTTTTCATCAGCTTTCATAGTTTGCTGGTCTTTAGTGTCCTTTATGTATAGAATCATATCATCTGCCAATAATGATAATTTGATCTCTTCCTTTCTAATTTGTATCCCTTTTATCAGTGTCTCTTGTCTTATTGTTGTAGCTAAGATTTCCAGTACTATATTAAATAAGAGTGGAGACAATGGATACCCTTGTCTTGTTCCTGATTTTAGGGTAAAAGCTTCAAGTTTTTCCCTACTTAGTATTATATTGCCTATAGGTTTGTCATAAATAGCCTTTATTTTATTGAGATATGTTCCTTCTAGTCCCAGTTTCTGTAGGACTTTTACCATGAAGGGATGTTAGATTTTGTGAAATGCCTTTTCCGCATCTATTGAGATGATCACATGATTTTTGTTTTTCAGCCCTTTTGTGCAGCTTATTACATTTATCAATTTCTGTATGTTGAACCATCCCTGCATCTCTGGGATGAAGCCTACTTGGTCAGGGTGCATGATCTTTCTGATATATTCATGTTCTGTTTGCCAATATTTTGTTGAGAATTTTTGCATTTATGATCATGAGGGAGATTGGTCTGTAGTTTTCTTTTTTTGTTCTGTCATTATCTGATTTTACTATCAGGGTAATGCTGACTTCATAGAAGGAGTTTGGTAGAATTCTTTCCTTTTCAATTTTATGGAAAAGTTTGAGAAGCAATGGTATTAGTTCTTACATAAAGGTCTGGTAAAATTCACCACTGAGTCCATCCAAGCCTGGACTTGTTTTTGGTTGAGAGAGTTTTTAGAACAGCTTGGATCTCCATACTTGTTATAGATCTTATTTTTAAATGGTGTATCTCATCTTGATTTAATTTTGGTAGGTCATATAAATCAAGGAAATCATCCATTTCATTCAGATTTTCAAACTTACAGGCATATATATTCTTGAAGTATGTCCTTATTATTTTCTGAATTTCTTTGGTATCTGTTGTAATGGTGCATTTTTCATTTCTAATTTCATTATTTTTTGTCACTCTTTCTTCTGGTAAGATTTGCTAAAGGTTTATTAATCTTGTTTATCCTTTCAAAGAACCAACTCTTTGTTTCATTGATTCTTTGAATTTTTTTTGTTGTTGTTGTTGTTGTTTACTTGTTTGTTTTTACATCATACATTTCTGCCCTGGTCTTTATTATTTCTTCCAATCTACTGCTTTATGGTTTGCCTTGTTCTTCTTTTTCCAAGGCCTTAAGGTAAAGCATTAAATTGTTTACTTGTGAACTCTCTAATTTCTTAATATAAACACTTAGAGCTATAAATTTTCCTCTTAGGACTGACTTCATTATGTTCCTAATGTTTTGGTATATTGTATTCTCATCATCATTTGATTCTATGACTTTATTGATTTTCTATTTGATTTCATCAATGACCCACTCATCATTGAATAGTGTACTGTTTAGTCTATATGAATTTGTATATGCTCTATAGTTTTTCTTGTGGCTGATTTGTAGTTTAATCCCATTGTGGTCAGATAGAGTATAAGAAATTATTTCAATTTTCCTATATTTGTGGGGATTTGCTTTGTGTCCAAATATATGGTCTATTTTAGAAAATGTTTCATGTGCTGCTGAAAAAAAATGTATATTTTGCAGCATTTGGATGGAATGTTCCTAAGATGTCTGTTAGGTCCATTTGTTCTATGACATCATTTAATCCAGATGTCACTCTGTTTATATTTTTGCCAGGATGACCTGTCAATTGATGAGAGTGGAGTATTGAAGTTACCCACTAGAATTGTGTTTGGTGTTATCTGTGACCTTAAGTCAAATAATGTTTGTTTGATGAAATTGGGAGCCCCCATGTTAGCTGCATATGTTTAGGATTTTAAATTCCACCTGCTGGAGTTTTCCTTTAATCAGTATAAAGTGACCTTCTTTAACATTCCTCACTAATGTTTGTTTGAAGTCTATCAATTCATGTATTTGGTTAGCAACCCCTGCTTGGTTCCTAGGTCCATTTGCTTGAAATACCATTTTCCATCCTTTTATCCTAAAACAGTATCTATCTTTTACTTTACTTTTATTAGTTATGTACATAGTATGTATACTGCCAGGTTGGTACCATTGTTAGCATCCTCTCAGTCCTCCCTCCTCTGAAGGGACCCTCCTCATTGAGAAATGTGGGTCATGCATAGTGGGGGTAGCCATCAATTATGGGGAAGATACAATGTCTGTGTATAACATCCCAACTTGAGGCTCTAACAATCTTTCTGCCCCCTCTTCCATGAATTTTCCTGAGCCCTTTTGGATCCATTTTAGGTCTACTTCAGTGATGAAGTCTGTTGGGAGCTGTAGCTGTTCCTTGACCTCTTTTCTTGAGACTTTAGACACAGAGGCATTATCGTACGGCCTTGGTGAAGTTGACTTTAGGCACAGAGGTATTGTCGAGAAAGTTTTTTGTTTTTTGTTTTTTCTGTACATAAGCTTCTGTCTGCCTGAATGAACTTGAGCCTTGATCAGAACTTGTCTTGCCTCCATTCCTTGTGTTCTTGTCTCAGATCCATTCCCACTCCCTCCTTCGGGGCCTATTTGACTCTCGTGCTGCAGGTCAGCACAAGGTCTTGGGAGCTTCTGTGTCTCTGGATATCTGGTTAAGTAGTTGAGTGTTCTCTGCGTCTATCTCCTTCACCCCTGTGCTGGTATCAGGTTTATCAAGAAAGCAGTACTCTTGCTCATGTCCCTAATTACTGTAACATTTCAGCTGGAGCCCCAATGAGGCTCAATGGGCTGATTCTCTCCTCAGGTTCTGTGTCCATCTGAAAAAAAAGAAGCAAATTCTCCAATGGAGAGTGAATACAGCACCAGATAATGGAATAGCCATTATTATTTTAGAGAGGACTTAATAGATTAGGCCCTCATGTGGCCCGTGATTGGTGGGAACTTGATATTGGAGAGAAGGCTCATTTTTTGGATATGGTTCTAACTTGTTTCCTATAACCAGCTATGGGTTCTGTTCCACTGAGTAGATCCATTAGCCAAATCAAGAGTAGTTTGTTACCCACCATGGCTGTGAGCCACTACTGCACTTGTGTCATTATCACGTCAGGTTGTTTGCTGCTGAGTAGCTTAGACCACAAGTTGCTTGGACAGATGTTGGTCATTTGAACTCAGTCACTCATGTAGCACCTTTTGTCACTAGACAAGCTAATTGTCTGGGGACTGACTCTCTTCCAGATTCCAGCAAGATCACTCCATGTTCCAAACCAGCAACATATGGTGTCTTTGGCAGTAGGGTCTTACCATTAATCTTTTGTGGGTAATCAAGTACTCTGACAGAAATCTGTCTTCTTTTGGGAATCCTTGCTTGCTTATCTGACCAAAAGTGCATTGTGGATTTTAACCACATGCTGGTACTTGGAGTTACAGGCCAGCACTGAGGGAAAAGAAGGAAGAAAGACAGGTAATATTAAAGAGAGAAGGAAGAGAAACAGATAGAGAGAAAAATAATTGGAGAAGATTAAGGTTAGTCTTCATCATATCCTCTCCAGGTCCCTGTGATTCAGGTGTTCCCTCTAAGGACCTGATAAAGGCTCAACCTTTTAGTCTGTCTTTCACAATATAGAATTTTATGGTACCATTTCCATTTAGTTCCAGTTTTGTGCCCCCTCTCTACCCTCACCCTACCCTCCCACCCCACCCTCCCTATTGTCCAGTCCTCAAGATGCTTATAAGGTATGTCCGCATCTCAGGCAGATTCAGATTAGGAGCCACAGATGAGTGAGACCATGCAACAATTATCTTTCTGTGATTGGGTGTGTTTGCTGAGAATAATCTGGTCCAAGTTCAACCATTTTTCTTCAAATTTCATTGTGTCATTTTTCCTTACTGCTGTGTAGAATTCCATCATGTATATATACCACATCTTGGCCATCCATTTGCCCAATGATGGACATATGGGTTGATTCCAACTCTTAGCTATTATGAATTGAGCAGCTATAAACATGATTGAGCAAATCTCTCTGAAGTGAGGAATGGAGCTTTTAAGATAAGTGCCCAATAAGGGAATAATTGGGTCTGTTGGAAACTCTATAGTCAACCTTTTTAGGAGTTTCTAAATTGCTTTCCTTACCATCTTACATTCCCACCAATAGTGAATGAGGGTACCTATTTCTCCACAATCTCACCAGCATTTATTTTCATTAGATTTTTTTTTTTTTAATTTGAGAGCGACAGACACAGAGAGAAAGACAGATAGAGGGAGAGAGAGAGAATGGGTGCGCCAGGGCTTCCAGCCTCTGCAAACAAACTCCAGACGCGTGCGCCCCCTTGTGCATCTGGCTAACGTGGGACCTGGGGAACTGAGCCTTGAACCGGGGTCCTTAGGCTTCACAGGCAAGCGCTTACCCACTAAGCCATCTCTCCAGCCCATCATTAGATTTTTTTTAATGTTTGCTATTCTTACTGGGGTAAGGTGGAACCCCATAGTTGCTTAAATTTGTATTTCCCTGATGATTAGGGATATTGAACTTTTTTTTTTTCAAAGTAGAATCTCACTCTGGCCCAGGCTGACCTGGAATTCACTATGTAGTCTCAGGATGGCCTCGAACTCACAGTGATCCTCCTACCTCTGCCTTCTACATGCTGGGATTAAAGACATGTGCCAGCATGCCCAGGTCTGATGAACATCTTCTTAAGTGTGTGTTTGCCATTTGTTTTTCTTCCTCTGAGAACTCCCTGTGTAGTTCTCTGTCCCATTTTGTGAGTTGTTTGACATTTATTGTTTAGGTTTTTGAATTCTTTGTAGAGTCTAGAAAGTAGGCCTCTGACAGTTGTATAGCCAGCCAAAATTTTCTCCCATTCTGTTGGTAATCTACTGGCTTTGCTTGGTGTATGTTTGTCTGTGAAAAAACTTTTCAGATTCATGATGTTGAGTGATTGATTTCCTGAGTTACTGGGGTTTTGTTCAGGAAGTCTTTTCCCACTCTTATATTATGGAAAGTTCCTCCTATTTTTTTTCTTCCAGTAGTAGCAAAGTTTCCAGTCTCATATTTAGGTCTTTGATCCATTTGGACTTGATTTTTGTGCATGGCAAGATGTGTGGATTGAGTTGCATTTGCCTGCATATGGTTATCCAGTGTGACCAGCATGATTTGTTGAAGATGTTGTCTTTTTCTCAGTCTCCATTGTTAGGGCCTTTGTCAAATATCAAGTAGCTGTAATTACTTGACCCAAAGTCTAGGTCATCTATTCTGTCTCATTGGTCTATAATCCTGTTTTCATGCCAGTACTATGTTGCCTTTATTACTATGGCTTGATAATATAGCTTTAGATCAGGTATGGTGATGCCTACAGAGGTGTTTTTTGCTGAGAACATGCTTGGATATCTGAGGACTTTTGCCATTCCATATGAATTTTGAGATCATTTTTGCTATCTCTGTGAAGAAAATGTTGAGGGATTTTTTTTGGCATTGCACTAAATCTGTATATTGATTTTGGTAAGATCGCCATTTTTACAATGTTAATTCTGCCTATCTAGGAGCATGGGAACTATTTCCATTTTCTCAAGCCCTCCTCAATTTCTTTCTTCAGTGTTTTTATGTATAAATTACATTAGTCTTTCACATCTTTGGTTAATGGTGTTCCACTGTATTTAATTTTTGTTGTTGTTGCTGTTGCTCCTTTTGAAAATGGGACAATGTCACTTCTTTTTTTTTTTTTTTGCCCCTTTTTCTATTTTTTTTTTTAATTGACAGCTTCCATGGTTATAAACAATATCCCAAGGTAATTCTCTCCTTCCCCCCACTTTCCCCTTTGAAACTCCACTCTCCATCATATCCCCTCACCCTCTCAATCAGTCTCTTTTTTATTTTGGTATCATGATCTTTTCCTCCTATTATGACGTACTTGTGTAGGTAGTATCAGGCACTGTGAGGTCATGGCATCCAGTCGATTTTGTGTCTGGAGGAGCACATTGTGAGGATTTCTACCCTTCCTTTGGCTTTTACATTCTTCCTGCCACCTTTGCCACAATGGACCCTGAGCCTTGGAAGATGTGATAAAGTTATTTCAATGCTGAGCACTCCTCTGTCACTTCTTCTCTGTACCATGGTGCCTTCTGAGCCACCCCAAGGTCACTGCCATCTAAAAAGAGAAGGTTCTCTAACCAAAAGTGAGAGTAGGATTAATATATGGGTATGAACATTAAGAGAAGTGTTTACTGGGCAGTTTGATAAGCATAGTATGTACATTTAGCCAGACAGCAGCAGACGTTACACCACTAGGGCTCATAAGTACCCTTTTTTTAGGTTTTCAGTATCAGGGATGCATTCTCTCCCATGGAATGGGTCTTCAGTCAAATTAGAGGGTGGTTGGTTTCCTCCATAACAGACATGCCAGTATTGCTCCCCTTGGCTCATTTGGCCTGGCTGGCCATGTATAAGGCTTGCAGTGTCCACTGTTGAGTATCTTCACTCTCCCCCATTGAACTGCATGGAGAATGGCTTTTTCCTGCTATCAGCTGGTATACATGGAGGAGGTTTTCAGCTTCATTCCAGCAGGATTTCTTAGTGAACTAACAGCCCAGGTATATGAAGTCTTTAGCAATAGGTTCTTACCATCTATTCCCAGTGGAAACCAAGGGCCTCAGCAATGGCCTGTAATGTTTTGGAAGCATCAGGGACTTCTGTGGCTAACAACTCACTGGAAGGTCTCCCATTCCTGGCACTGAAAATTTTCTAGTAACAATTAATGGCTCCTGTGTGTTCCATTGTGAAAAAAAGTAGGTGTCCATATGACCTATATCCTCTTGGATTTTGATTAGCCTTCCCTCTGCCTTTTCTTTATTCAGTCTCTTCCCCTTGCCTCACTTACAACTTTTCACCACCACCCCCATTAATATGTTCTTCTACTTATATACACAATACCATCCTATTTAGTCACACACCCCCCCTTTCTATTCCCTTTATATCTCCTTTCTAGCTTACTGGCCTCTGCTGAGTTTTGTCCTGCTCACAAATAAGTCCAATCATTTGTAGCTAGAATCCACAAATGAGAGAGAACATGTGATATTTGGCCTTCTGGGCCTGGGTTACCTCACTTAGTATAATCCTTTCCAGATCCAGAAAGTTTTCATTTTCATTCTTTGTTCTTCTCAAACCAGAGTTAAATTTAGATTATCTTAAAATATGCTCATTTGTTTCATAGTTCTTTTATGTATATCTATAGATTATCATAGTCATTTATTTGAGTACAATATGCTAACATTGTATTCCATGTAAATAATATATTACCTAAGTATATTATTCTAAGTATTAACATGGTTATACATTTCTGAGTGTTTAACACCAAGAAAATAGCCAAAATTTAATCAAGGATTAATTTTGGAGGTCACTAGTGTCTCTCCCAATTAGACTTTAGGGCTCCAGGAGTAGCCCCATAGCTTACTAGTGTTTTCTGTCTGTTAGGAGGGGAGTCAGGGCCATTCTGGCCAAGTAGTTTTTCCTTCTTTGGGAAGCCATGGATGACTGATTGCTCCTCAATTGTGACTCTCTTGTTTCAGACTGTATATCAATTTTTTGTTTGGGTCTCCATATCCTCCCTGATCAGGAAGACAGGTGACTTACCAGGGGGCCACTGTAGAAGTGTTCCATCATCTCCAGTGGCCTCATGACCTGGGAGGCACAGGGCAATATTGGCCTTTTTGCTTCCATGATTCCAATTGGCTTTGGGTTCTACATAGGTTATTAATATACTTAGAAAGGAAGTTATACAAACCTGGATGTATGTACATATAGAGCACATTTGATTACTGAAATAGATTTAGTTAAAGAATGGCACAAGAGCTTTTTAAAATTGTTTTGTCCAACCTTTTAAATTTTTGTTGTCCTATATTGCAGCATAAACCATATCTGAGGCATAGAAAGTAGGCATGTGGCCTTTAAATATCTAATATTATGAATTCAGGCAGAACCTGTTAACAGTCATGAAAAGAATACAAAGTTAACTAATTAATTTAACCTAGAAATTTTAGAAAAGGACAAATAAGACAGTATAAAGTCTTAGCACCTGCATTTGAAAACATTTTTGATTAGTTCAGATACCTGTGTGTGTACTAATTACCCAGAGAACATTGGAAACAGAACCACAAAGTTTGTAATTATTTCTCTCAGATGAGGACCATTGTTTGAGCATGACACTGTACCCTAAAGTAGGGAATATGTCTTAAGAGTTAATTTTGTTTACCTTGACATACACTTTAGGTAAGTCTGATGCTTGTTTTATGTAAGGAGTTTGTAACCTGGTCAAATACCTTGATTCAAGTTAACCTATTTGACCTCTTTATCTAGTGAGAAATTTCACTTAACAAATGTGATTTTAGGTGTTCAAAAGAGAGAAATTCTAAAGAGAACCAGAGACATATGCTGTTTGTCATTCCCTTTCCCTTGTCAGAGACAATTGACCATTTTTTCTCTGGACTGGGTTGGGGGGGACACATGGCTTAAACTTGCATGCTTTTCATGACTTTAAATAGCACATAACAGTAAGCAAGAACAAAAGGAAATAACAAAAGAGTTAAGCATCCTGACATTCCTTATCTTTCTCTGAAGTTGTTATTTTTTACCTAGAAAATTTATTTTACTCATTTGTAATGCACAAGGTGATAGGGTCTTGTCTACTTGTAATCTGGTTAAACCTCAAAAGAATGTGAATTACACCTGTGCTCATGATTTTGTGACCTATCTAGCATAGAATCACACCTGTGTCTAATGTAAACTAAATATAGATTAAGTCTACAACCCTATGTAAAACTTTTAGAGCATCCTTAAGGGTCCAGCCTCCTCACAGGGTGAGTGTGCCACAGAGCTGGCTTCATGAAGGGGAAAGGAGGGAGAGGGCTGGGGCCACCAGGGAGGGAAGCAGAGACACTGCACCTGCACGGCCAAGGTACCACTGTCTCAGTGTGCATGCACCTGCCACCAGAACCAAGGCACCTTAGAGCACTTGCATAGCCAGCTTGCAGCCATGCTGCTGCCCCTGCAGAGAAGCCCGAAAGGTGATGATAAGGGGGTCAGGGGAGATTTCCTTCCTGGACTTTTATCTCCTAACCAGATAAGCTATGTGGGTTCATATGCCTCGATCAAATATATCCCCAGAAGTCATTCAGGGCTGATCTGGAGTACTTCCTCCCAAAAGGAGCTGGCCTCCCTCTGGAAAAGCCCAATGCCTCCAGCCTTAAAAAGTGCTCACAAACCCTGAATTTGTGAAAGCTTTTGGTGGAAAGTGATATTACCCATGATAGAAAAAGAGTGGAGACACCAAGACCAAAGGGCACTATATTTGGTCCCTCATGATGGCAAGAACTCAAAGTAAAGGAGGAAAGGGAGAAACTTGCCAGCTATCAGTAGTGGGGGCAAGGACACAGGGGGCCGATGTCCCTCAAGTGGATAATGCCCTCAAGCAGAGCACCAACCTACTCTGGTGCACCTCATAGGGTCCCTGTTCAGGTGGCAGCTGTGGTACCTGGCTGTTCTGGGGTCACTGAGCATTAAAGTCCAAAGGGCATGGAGGCAACTGTGGAGCAGAGTCTTGACTGCCCATAGTGCAACAGGAAGAAACACCCAGTAGACTGTGTCAAAGGACCGCTCATTTATTTGTCGGGGGAATGGGTGGTGAAAGAGCAGGAAAAGTTATGGTTGGGTGCGGGTCATAAGGGGATTTGTGAATACAAAGGTCCTGCTGATGCCTCATTAGCATGTAGGGATTTTCTGAGTGAGTGGGGAAAGGGTCACATGGTCTAAGTAGTGGCAGAAAAAGGTATAGGGTACTACAGGTTGTAGTAGGGGGAGCAGCTTTGTGTTTGTCATTCCCAGGCTGCTGGCTGATACATCATTAACATATAGGAACATTCCTGGGCAAGTGGCCAAAAATCACAAGCTTCTGGGGAAAACAAAACCTAAGCCTTATCAGGATGTCCAGGCATGGGGGGGGGGGGTGGTAGTTACCTTGAGGGAAGATTATCGAGATTATCAGGTTCTAGGCTTGTTGCAACCTCCAGGAAGAGGGAGTGGCCTCACTCCTGCTGGTCTCTCCAGGCAAGACTATTGGGCTCTAACCCTGCTGCAACCCCCTGTGGTATGGGGCCCTTAGCAGTACCTGACAGCTCAGGCTTGCTTAAACCTCCAGTGGCCTGGGGCCCTCAACTGTGCCCAAAAGGATCTCTCTGTCTTTGTTATGAAGGCATATAGTGCTATGAATTTTCCACTGAGGACCCCCTTCATTGTGTCCCATAAGTTTGGGTACATTGTGTTCTCATTGTCATTCATTTCTAGAAATTTTGCGATTTCATATTTTATTTTGTTCACTACCCATTTATTGTTTAAAAGTATGTTTTTCTGTCTCCAGGAACTGGTGGGATTCCTGGTGCATCTTTTCTTGTTAATTTCTATTTGAAAATATTTATTTATTTATTTCACAGAGATAGAGGGACAGAATGAGAGAGAGAATGGGTGCTCCAGCTACTGTACACAAACTCCAGATGCTTGCACCCCCGTGTGCATCTGGCTAATGTGGGTCCAGAGGAATTGAACCTGGGTCCTTTGGCTTTGCAGGCAAATGTCTTAACTGCTAAGCTATTCCTCCAGCCCTTAGGTTGTTAATTTCTAGTATAGTATTGTGATCTGATATCAAGCAGGAAATTATGTCGATCTTTCTCCATATATGGAGGCAGGTTTTATGACACAGTATATAATCTATTTTCTTTTCTTTATTCATTTGAGAGCTACAGGCAGAGAGAGGGAGGGAGAGAGAATGAGCATGCCAGGGCTTCCAGCCACTGCAAATGAACTCCAAATGCTTGCGCCCTCTTGTGCATCTGGAAAATGTGGGTCCTGGGAAATGGAACCTTGAACCAGGGTCCTTAGGCTTCAGAGGCAAGCACTTAATCAGTAAGCCACCTCTTCAGCCCCTATGATCTATTTTAGAGATGGTCCCATGGTCTGCTGAGAAGGATGTGTAATCTGTGGATTTGGGGTAGAATGTTCTGTAGATGTCCTTTAGGTCTAACTGATTTATGGTTTTGTTGACGTCTCTTACTTCACTGTTGATTTTCTGTTTGGATGATCTATCTATTGCTGATAGTGGAGTATTGAAGTCCCCAAATATGATAGTGTTGGTTATTTCTGTTTTGTTGTCAAGTAGGTTTTGTTTTATGAATTGTAGTGCCCCTGTGTTTGGTACATAAAGACTGATGATTGTGATATCCTCTTTTTGGATAATTCCCTTGATTGGTAAGAGTAGCCTTTGTTGTCTTTTGTGGTTACTTCTGGTTTGAAGTCTATTTTATCCAATATTAGTATAGCTATGACTGCTTGTTCCTTATTAACATTTGCTTTGAATATCATTTTCCACCCTTTCAACTCTGAGGAGGTATCTGTCTTTAGTGATGAGGTGGGTTTCTGGAAGACAGCAGATTGAGCGGTCTAATTTTCTAATCCACCCTGTTAACTTATGTCTCTTGATGGGTGAATTAAGGCCATTAATATTAAGGAGAATAACAGTGAGGTTTGATTTAATCCCTGCCATATTGTGGTGGTTTATGTGGTTTGGTGTTTCTTGGACTTTGTAGTTTTTTGTGCCTTCTCTGAGTTTGGTTATTGTGATGTGTTTCTTGTAGACACTTGAGGTTGGTTATTTGATTCTTCTGTGCAGAGAAGTCCCTGAAGTATTCTCTGTAGGTTTGTCTTTGTTTTCATATAGTTGTAAAGCTGAATTTTATCATGGAAACTTTTTCTTTCACCATCTATTATGAAGGATACTTTGGCTGGGTAGAGAAGTTTGGGTTGGAAGCCATAAGTTCTCAGATTTTGCAGTGTTCCATTCCATGTCCTTCTGGCTTTCAGGGTTTCCATTAAAAAGTCTTAAGAAATTCTGATGGGGTTACCTTTATATGTAATGTGTTGTTTCTCCCTAGCTGCTTTTAGGACCTTCTCTTTGGTATCAATGTTTAGGGTCTTAATGATAATATGTTTTGGAGAATTTCACCTTTGATCCAGTCTATTTGGAGTTCTGTTAGCTTCTTGTAACTTGATAGGACTTTCTTTCTTTCTTTCTTTCTTTCTTTTTTCTTTTCTTTTTCTTTTTTTTTTTTTTTTTTTGAGGTAGGATCTCACTCTAGCCAAGGCTGACCTGGAATTCACTATTCTCTCTCCCATGTATGTGCATACATAGATAGATAGATAGATAGATAGATAGATAGATAGATAGATAGATATAATAAGAATAAGTCTCAGGGTGGCCTAAAACTCATGAGAATGGTAAAGCCATAACCTTCCCTGACATGGGGAGTGAGATTAGCACCTCTAGTGCAGGCCTATATGCCTGCATTTTTGTCAGTCAGACTTGTTTCCTTTTGTGGTGGCTTCCAATCTCACAAAAGCTGAGTGCCCACCCCACTCTGTCTGTGTTGTACTGTGAAGCTAGTGCTCTGATCAGCTGTGCTGCATGCCTTGCCATGGGGACTGAATTCACTCTCTGGAGGTTCGCATTTCTGATGGTTGGGGGATGGGAGAGCACAGGAATCCTGCAGTTGTACTGGAACTGCTTAGCTCATCCCACCTGTATTCTTTTCAGCAGTTCCTTAGCTGACCTCCACTGTCTCTCCTTCAGGTTTCTTGACTTTGCAGGAAGGCAGACGAGGTTGGAAAATCCCCCTGCTTGGTCTCTGCTCCTGCAGCTTGGTGCTGGGCCAGGTGGGCATGTGGATCTTGTGGATAGGTCCTCAAGCACACAGCTTCACAGGCAAGCACTTAACCATTAAGCCTTGTCTCCAGCCCTGGGGAGTTGAGCCTCAAACTGGGGTCCTTAGGCTTCACAGGCAAGTGCTTAACTGCTAAGCCATCTCTCCAGCCCCCTTTTCTTTGTTTAAATCCACTAAAAGCTTCTCCCAGATGCCATTTGGGGCTCTTGGACAGACCCACTGTGTTGGTTAAGTCTGGAGTCTGAGCTTAAACCCAAAATAAAGCTCTTTGCTGTTGCATACATGTCCGACTCTCTTGGTGGTCTTTGGGGACCCCGGTTCAAGGCGCTATTCTCCAGGACCCATGTTAGCCAAATGCACAAGGGGGCACATGCATCTGTAGTTCATTTGCAGTGGCTGGAGGCACTGGCACACCCATTCTCTCTCTGTCTCCCTCTTTCTCTCTGTCTTTCACTCTCAATTAAATAAATAAAAATAATTTTAAAAAAGAAATGCAAGATCAGTTTATAAAAGGTAGTTTAAAATGAAAGAATGTTATGAATAAAGTAAGGTAATTATTATCACTGGAGTGGGGCAGAAAGAAGGAATCAATTCATCGGGACACAGGAATGCATTCCAGAGAAGGATGCAAGAGGGGAGAATGAATTTTGCTATTATTCACAGAAGCTGGCCAATGTTTTTATATACTGAGCTTGCACGAAGGGAATGCTGCTGCCAATTATGCTTGCAGACACAGGCATGATGAATGTTGCAGACCATTAGAGGGGCTGTCTTTTTTCAATATAAGTTATTTAAAGACATAAGCAGAGAACAACTAAGTCAAATTTTTCTTTTTACTTTCTAAAGTTTTAAAAAATATTTTTATTTATTTATCTGCAAGGAGACAGAGAGGGTAAGAGAGAGAATATGAATATAGGTGCTCTAGGGTCTCTAGCTGCTGCAAATGAACTCCAGATACATATACCACTTTCTGTATCTAGCTTTACACGGATATTTGGGATTCAATCCCAGGTCATTAGGGTTTGCTGGTAAGTCCCTTAACCACTGAGTCATCTACATAGCCCCCCATTTTGTTTGTTTTGCCTTCTTAATTAAAAGTTAGTTATTTTTTTATTATGTAGAAACTTTGTAGGGACATATCATGTGTTGGTACCATCATTTCCCTCCTCCCTGCCCACACTCTACTGAGGGCTGTCCTTAGTGGGATTGATGGTATTCACTATGGAGTTGTGGGTTATAATCCAATTATTATTTTTAAAATAAATTTATTTTTTAATTTTAATTTATTTATTTTAATTATTTGAGAGGGTTAGAGAAAGGGCATTCCAGGGTCTGCAGGCTCACATGCGCCTCTGGCTTCCATTGGTCCTGGGGAATTGAACCTGGGTCCTTTGGCTTTGCAGGCAAGTGCCTTAACAATTAAGCAATCTCTCTAGTCCCAATTATTATTTTTAATAAAGCATACTACTTGTTCTCTGTGGGAAAAAAAAGAGTATAGAGAAAGGTGGGTAGAGAATCAGGGACACAAATTGGGATGCTAGTGATCCTGGTGATGCTAGTGATGATCCTGGTATGAGATTAAAATGATTGACAGATGAGAGCTGACAACACCAAGAATAGTGAAATATTTTGTTGATTCAATTAACAGTGCTTGGTAACTGAATGGATTATAAAAGGATGGAGTGAGGGGCTGGGCAAGAACTTCTAAGTTCAGGGTTTACCAAATGAGGCAGAAGATGGGGTTCTTTGGCATGTCTGACTTCTGATGGTGGGCAGAAAACTCAAGAATTCCTCTTCTGATCATGTGAAGAGACCAACTGGACATGCATGTGCCTATGTTGATTACTAATATATGAGCTCCGTGTGGGGCTCACACCTACAGTCCTAGCACTTGGGAAGCTGAAGAAGGAGCATCACTGTGAGTTCCAGGCCAGCCTGGGCTGCAGTATGAGCTTGAGTTCAACATGGGCTAAAGCTTCCCTAATAGAAAACTACATATAGATGTATGACTCTGTCCTTCATTTTACAGGCCAAGTCCTTGTAGTTTACTTTTTAGTCTTTAAAACTACTGAAAGTTGTTTTTTTTTTTTTTAACATTTAAGCCTTAAGTGCCTATATATTGCATTTCAATTTAGTGTACTGTGCAGATACTAGTTTTTTTTCAAGTTGAAATGAATTAAGCAAGTCTATCAGAATGTATTTTGTAACAGTACACATTCACAGTGCATGAAATGTCTGAATATTTTAGTATTTGAAATATTTTAACATTTCAAACTATCATTATTGGATTTGTTACAGTCTCCTTTGATGTATTACAATTTTGATCTATTACAATTTTGGGGAGCAACATAAGATATATTCATCCAAACAATGAATGTAAGATACAAACATATGTCTTTGACAGCTCGGCTGTTTTCCCTCCTCTCTCCCTCTTGGACTTTCTTGTTTGGTTGTCTGGTTTTTGTTTCTGTTTCAAGGTAGGGTCTCATTCTTGCACAGGTTGACCTGAAACTCACTCAATCCCAGGCTGGGCTTGAGCTCACAGCAACCCTTGTACCTCTGTCTCCCAGGTGCTGTCATAAAAGGCATGTGCCCACCACACCCCACTGGACATTTTTATTCTTTGAAAAACTACAAAGTGTTCAAGTGAAAGAATCTCATGTATCGCTATCTCTATTTTAGCCAAAGGCTACAAATGGGGCTGAGACAATATTCAGTGGGTAAAGCACTTGCCACACAACCGCACAGACCTCAGTTTGGCTCTGCAGCACTCACATATAATGCTAGAAATAGAGGTGTGCATCTGTCACCTAGCACTTAGGAAGCAGAGATGTGTGGATCCCACAAGCAAGTCAGCTAGATAAACTAGAGGAGTAGGCATGTGTGGGTTCAGCAAGAGACCCTTTACCAATCAGTAAGATGGAGAGCAATGGGGAAAGAGATCTCACATTAACCTCTGGCCTTCACATGCATGCACACACACACATGCATGTGTAAACATGTATACATGTCCACATACATCTGAGCATACATGCACATATGGATGCATACTACATACACATGCACATACCAAAAATCCTAAAAATACTGGGAGGCAGAAACAGGAGAATTTCTTAGAAGCTTACAGACCAGCAAGCCTGATGAATGAAGCAATGACAGACAGACCCTGCCTCAAATGAGGTGAGGATTGATACTGGAACATTGTCTTCTGACTTCCACAGCATACCATGGCACACAAATACCTGTACACACAAACAAACACATGAACATGCATATACACATATACGGACAGGAACACAAACATAATTTCACTAAATCTGGACAACCTCTGATCTCTTGAACTTGGATCACTAGTTAAAAGTCCACTACTGAGTCATTTGTTTTACTTAGGATTTCAATACATGAACAAACTGCATGTAAGTTCATCATAATCCCTTCCCACTACTCTCATTATTCCCTCTCCCTCCCACTGTACGTAACTCACTCCTCTTCCCACATATGTAGTCCCTTTTTTATTTGGATTGTGTCCCTCCTTCATCATGTATGTCAACATACTGCCATACTCAATATTGTGCAGGTTTTACAGGAGTAGGAGGTGCATTGTGTGGTCATAAATGCAACAGTCCCTTCATGTGTAGAGACTAGTGTCCTGAAGTTCTCTTCTCCAAAAGACTGTAAAAAAAAAGTTGTTTTAATTCCTTTCAATATATTTACTCTGATAAAGTTCCTGGTGTCTCAAGAGTTCCACTATAAGTCTACAATTTTATTAAATGTTTTAAAGCCTGCTAATGCACCATCCATTCTGTGAGCCTCAGATAAAGGAGCAATTTCAACCTTCAAGTCTTATTTATGAAATACACTTCATGAGGTTATACCTGCCATAGATAGTCATTCATCTTGCGGTTTTGGGATAAGTAAATTGAAAACTCTCTAGAAAGGTTTCACTACTGTAGATGTCACTAAGGACATGTCAACATTAGGAGTTTGGAAGAAATTGACTATAATTCTTACAAGTGTTCAGCACTCAAGTGATGGAAGTAACTGAAGACGAGGAAATAGTAAGAGAACTAGAAAAAGAGCCTGAAGATGTGGCTGGCTGGCTTCAATCTCACAGTGAACTTAAACCAATAGGGATGTACTTCTTATGGGTGAAGCAGGAAAGTTATTTCTTGAAATGAAGTCCACTTTTCTTTGTTACATGCTATGAACATTGTTTTAATAACAACAGAAGATGTCCAAGTTAGTTGAAAAAAAAGTGGGAGAATTTGAGAGATTTGACTAAAAAAAGAAGTTCTATTGTGGGTAAAATAATATCAAACTACATGATAAGATATAGAGAAATATTTGATGAAAAGAACACTCAACATTGTAGAGAACTTCACTGTTGCATTGCTGTAAGAAAATGATATAGCCATCCCAGCCTCTAGCAACTATAAACCAAGCATTTAAACGAGACCCTCCACTCTGCTGAAGGTTCAGATAATTTATAACTATTAGTAATGAGTTATTTTAAATCAAGGCACATGAATTATTTTAAGCATAATTAACATGTAAACCTAATAGAATACCATAAAGGGATGAAAGCCTAACTTTCATTTATACTTGAAAATAAAAATACATACATAGACAGAGCATTGCTTCACATTTCTTGTGTAGCATATCAAGAGATAAGACAGGATGTTTGAGGGATTTAACAGTTACCATTATATCATAAAAAGTAAAGATGGGCTTACAAATCAACAACTCCTCTAAGTTCCATCACAGAAGTGCACTGGGAATCCACTTTCCCAGAGTCTAAGACACAACTTTCCAGAGCAAAACCTTCTGCGGGAGCCAGCACACTGGCAGAAAAAGCTGAGCTGCCAGCTAGACAACTGCTGGAATCCAAGAGCACAGACTGAGACTTGAAGATTGGGGGGGGGACACATATGGATTAGGGTCCCCACAATTTTGTGTGTTTTACTTCTCAGAGCTGCGTCATATCATCACTTTAGAAAATCCCCTCTCTCCTCTCCCAGGCAGAGGAGAAAATGCCACAGGAATCTGGTCTTTATGGGTCCTCCATCCATAGAAAATGCTTTCACGGAGTCTAAACTGTACAGGTTTTATCAAAGCCTGACAGAACAGAAGGGAGAGCAGTACTCAGGCCCGGGCCCCTGCAGCCATCACACCCCACATATGTGGCAAACAAATGACTGAGACACCCTGGTCAAGTTCACAGACCAGGAGCACAGCCACACAGAGACCTCATCATGGCACCACTGGTATTTCAGTCCCTTCCATACCAGCCTTACCACAGCACCACTAAATGCCTGTTTACCGCAGTACATCATATTCAATTTCAGCAAAGTACTACAAGGCACATGAAAATGCAGCAAGATTAAATCACCATCAAAATAGAGAGAAAAATGGCAAAAGTGTTAGAAATATTGCACCAGGACATTTTTTTAAAACTATAAATAATAAGTTATAATTGAAAAGTGCACACTGTGCCAGACAGATGGATAGTATAGACATAGAGCTTAAAATTCTAGTAAGCAATTAGAAGGAAAGATTAGAGGCAAAAATATTCCTGTAGAAATCAGTGGTTTTAATGGGTTCATTAATAGACTTGGCATGCTCTGTAAGGATCTCTGTATGTGAAGGTGTGACCATGAAATCTGCCAAATATGAGAAGCAAAGAAAAAAAAACTGATGAAAAATAATATAAAATATCAAAAAAAGAGAAATGTCTAAAAAGAAAATAGGAAGTAGAGAGATGGCTTACTGGTTAAGGTGCTTCCCTACAAAGCCTAAAGGACTTCCCAGAACCCATGTAAACCAGACACACAAGGTGACGTATGTGCACAAAGACAGACATGCACACAGGGTGGCACGTGCACCTGGAGTTCGATCGCAGTGGCTACAGGTCCTAGAGCATCAGTTCTCTCCCTCTCTCTACATCTTACACAGTAATGACTGCAAGCTTCCCTTGGTCAATATCACATAACAAATACAGACCCAGGAAGTCCAGGAGACACCAAGTAGGATAGATAACCAAAACTACTACCTTTAGAGATCATGTATTCAAATTTCATAAAAATCAAAATTAAGGAAAACTACTCAAAATGCCAGTATCAATAATCTTACCTATAAATAACCAAAATGAGAATTATGTTCAATTGCCCAGATATTATAGAAGCAAAAGAAGAGAAGTGAAAATATTAAGAGATTTAAAATGTGGAACAATTTAGAGTTATATGTACTGTAATTTTTTTCTTGAAATTTGAAGGAGAAATGAAGACTTCTTCAGCAAATCACACTGAGACAATTTCTCAGTACCCCTTTGTTAAAAGCAGTACTGAAAGGTGGTGGGTTTATTTGAAAGATGGAAAATGAAATGTCACAACTGATGACCGAGAGTGTCAAGAGGTTGTAGCTCAGGGGAAAAGCATTGTCTAGTATGTGTGAGGGCCGATGTTCAATCCCTAGCTAGGATAAAAAAATAAAAGGAAGAATTCTATGTAGTGTCATACATACAAATGAATATATGAGATAATGCCTACAATACTTATTTTAATCATTCCACAATGTATAAATTTCAGAACACCATGATATACAGTATAAGTGTGTAGAGTAATGGTTATTTTGAGCATTTCTCATCCGAGTACATAAAGTTCTTTAAAAGTCTATTTGGTATGCTAATAAAGGGAAGAAAATAGGATTGCATCCATGCTCTATTAAAATCAAAATCATGCAATTGTAACAAAAAATAGGCTGCTTTGCATATTTTAAATAGCAAAATACATTTTGAAGCTCTCTTTCACAATAAAGATATTGGAGACATTAAAACAGATAAAATGGATTTATATCCTCAGTAAATAATTTTAAAAGTCTGAAGTATGTAGTAATTCTTTGACATAATTATCTGAAGACAGTAGTGTGCTGGTAAATTATTTGCTTTCTGGGGAAAATATTTTTAATAATAGTTTTGCCATGGTATTATTATTCTTACTGTCACGATACCAGTACAAGCCAGACAGGGTAGCTTACCCCTTTAATCTCAACACTCGGTGGTAGAGGTAGGACGATTGTCATGAGTTTGAGACCATCCTAAGACTACATAGTGAATCCCAGGTCAGCCAGGGCTCGAGTGAAACCCTACCTTGAAAAGCCAAAAAGAAAAAAAAAAAAAAGACACCAATGCAAATATGGAGGTAAAAAAAAAATGTTGGGTACAGTTATTAGGTTTCAAGTGTGAAGTCTCAATTGCTAGGAAACGACCCCCTTAAAGTTGGTATACAAGACTCCAGGATACAACTATCTGAAAACATCTTGGAGTTTGGGATTCTGAGTCCCTTAATTCTGAAGTTATGTTCACACAACATCTCAGTTGTAGTTACTGTTGATACCACAGTATCAAGTTGTGGTAATTTGAATATGAAAACTTCCCCGCAGACTCATGTGTTTTTAGTGCTTGGTACTTAGTTAGTGGTTATTTGGGAATGTTGTGGGGCCCCTTGCTGGAGGTGGTGTCTTACTAGGGGTGAGCATTGGGATAATAGAGGCCAGATGCAAGCCCAGGACATAAGCTACTTTCTTCCAGTTGATGTGGGGATGTGACCCAGGTTTCATGCTCAGGCCTAACTGCTTTCCATACCATGATGAAATTTTCCCTGGAAAGTGGAAACTGAAATACTCCATCACTCCCATAAGCTGCTTCTGTTTTGGTGTTTGTCCCAGCAACCAGGTTATTGTGATACCAGCTAATCCAATCTATAATTCTTATCATATAACATATACTAAAAATTCAACATCTCAGTGAATATATCCTAGGAATGAGCATGAATCTTAAGAACTGATTTTTTAAATATTTTATATTTATTTATTTGGCAGAGAAAGAGGGAGAGAGAGAATGGGAGTGCTAGGGCGTTAGGGCCTCCAGCCACTGCAAATGAACTCCGGACACATGCGCCCCCTGGTGCATCTGCCTTATGTGGGTCCTGAGGAATTGCACCTGGGTCCTTTGGCTTTGCAGACAAAAGCCTTAACTGCTAAGCCATCCCTCCAGCTCAAGAACTGATTTTTGTGGAAATATTTTATTTAATAGCGACTTCAGATAGATCTGAGTTATACTTACATAATTTATGCCAACAAGTCTAGTAGAAATGATAATGCTTACACACAAATAGACAACAAATATACTGCTGATAGTGAGCGCTTAGTTTAGAAAAGAGTATAAATAAATTTTTTATGTTTTGTTTTCTTATATGATATTTAGTGTTTGCTTCTTATCTGGGATTATACCTTACTGGCAAGATGATTTTTTTTTTCAAGTACTTTTTTTCAATCTTTTTTTCTTATTTATTTTTATGGGGGGGAGAGAATTGGTGCAGCAGGGCCACTGAAATTAAACTCCAGATATCTGCCCCACCTAGTGGGCATGTGCGACCTTGCACTTGCCTCACCTTTGTACATCTGGCTTAGGTGGGATCTGGAGAGTCGAATATGAGTCCTTAGGCTTTGCAGCCAAGCACCTTACTGATAAGCCATCTCTCCAGCCCTCTTTCACTTATTTTCTTTAAATATTTTGATTTATTTCTTTGCATAAGTGTGTCAATGTCTCTTGCCACTATAGAGGAATGCTAGATGCTTGGGCCCCTTTTTTCATATGGTTTTAAACAGTTGCTAGGGAATTAATCATGCACTGGCAGGCTTTGCAAGCAGCCCATTCTTGTATTTTTTTGCTAAAGAGCTAGTAATAACAAAATAATTATAGCTATCTATATGAATAAATAGTGTGGCTATAACAGAAGCAAAAGATTAAAGGCAGAGGGACAATCTATTTCTGAAATGTGTGTAACCAACATTGCTGGAAAAGATACAGTATTTCCTAGTGAAAGGAAAAGCAGACCCAGACCTGACTGTGGGTATGGAAAAATACCTTACATTCAAAATAAATGAAATCCTGAGAATTAATATGCAGTTTGAGTTATAGCCCCTAAAAAAGTCCCTTTTGAAATCAATAGAGTGATGAATAAAAATAATTTAGATGTATCAATAACAAATGGAAAACAAATCCTGTATTCAGTCTCACATTGCTTAAATGTGATATATAAAGCTTAGCTTGGAAAAAATCAATATAGTCATTAACTATCTCATCCACTAGCTATGATAAATTACAGATTAGCTGAAATGGGATGAAACCTTCCCCCATTCAAAGAAACACACTTTTCTGTGTAAGGAGCACTTGATGCAATGGTTCTTGCATGTCTCCCTAACACTCAATTTCCTAAGGTTATTTGAAGGATGGGATTTTTTAACTCAAAATCTAAACAACTAATTTCACTGTGAGACAATGGCCATATGAAGAGAAAGTATAGTTGCCCAGAGAGCTACTTCCCTGAATATTGGGATCTTATCTTCAGCCTCTTTGATCTCTTGAAAAAAAATGATTCATGACTAAAAAGAATATGCCCCTCCCCTTTTCTATTAATATATCTTCTTCTGGACGAAAGGGCCAGTTTCTACGCTTGCAGATAGACCATCTTGGGATTTACCACATGGAAAATGCGTTCTGAATTTTGTGATTGACAGAGTATACCTTTAAGTTTGGCAGAAAGCGAAGGAAGACAGAATGAAAGCAGCCTCTCCTCTGAGCCATAGCTGAAGGAAGTCTTATCAGCCCCCTGCATTCATTGTGAGTCACTACCTTCCAGCTGGTGCGGGTACACCCTAAAAAAGAAATAGATTGCATTTTAAACTCAGCATTGCAGTGCTATCTTTCTCCTTGCTGTTGAAAGGTGACTTTTTAACATTTCAACTATGTATCTAGCTATCTTTGAATCAAAATACTTTAGGCTGTTTTTCATAGATATGTCCATATTTATTTATGTTAATTTCCAAACTCACTCCTACATTTCTACATACATTTTAGAAGTTTTCCATACATTTTTGAAGTATCTATTATACTACACCAATATGGAAGCAAACCCATTACACAGAAAAATATTTCTTTCACCATTCTTTTATGCCTGTATTCATCTTGTATTTGAATTTTTAAAAAAATGAGCCACTTTAATGTTTCAATGCTCAATCAGACTCACTTTTTAAGACACTTAAGACAACATATTGGTCTACTTTTTCCAGTACTCTTTGTTTTTCTCAATCCTCTTCATATCTTTTCTGGTTTTAATTTCATTATCTATAACATATTATACCCTTAATTCTCTACAGTACAGAACAGTATAAAAATCATGAGTGAGAATTATTCTTAAAATATCAGGGGCTAGATAGCTAACTCTGCAGATAAGAGCTTCTTTGGCTACACAAGCATGAAGATCTGAGTTCTATGCCCAGTATAAACACACATGCAAATGCACACAGACACACTTTAAAAGTATGTGTATTTATTCTGATTTTTTTTCATATTTCAAACAAGTCCAGAATATATGTGTTGGTACACATGTATATGTACACATATACAATTAATAGAGACCACTATTTAGCTCTCTCTATATATAATAATAAACATATTTTCTATAATTTTGTTCACAAAAATGACAAGCAATCAATATAGCTCAGCGAATTAATGGTCTCTAATTTCATGGACAATTTCCTTTCTGAATGTCTTCTGTGGTTTGTTCTTTTTCATCTTTATCCCCTGAGGACTTAACCTGTAGCCCTGAACATCCATTCACAAGGCCCTCTTGAAAGGTGACTGATGATGGGTGGGCCTTATGTTAGGGATGGGGAGAACTCAAACACTTAAGACTGTATCTATAATAAAGGCTTTTGGTTTTGAATAAATGTTTATTATTTCATAAATAAAAATAATATGAATAAAAATATCTAAGGCAGCTTTTTAGTAGGCAGTTTCTTGTTTATCTTTAAATTGAATTTATCTTTGAAAATATTCTCAGAGGGTTCATAGATTGAGCTCACAGTATACCAACTCTCATTTCCTAACAGCTAAACAATGTCAAGTTGTATCACCTATATTAAACTTATCTATATTTCCTATCATATACATCATATATGTCACTTAACAAACACTATCATGTTGATCCTTTTTACTGTATTTTATGCTATTTTATCAAGCTGTAAGGGAAATAATACCAATATGACCTGAACTCTCCCAAGTGATAGGAGATTATCAAATCAAAGTTTGTGGTTTAAGTTCAAGACAATCCACTATCGGACCCCCATCAATATTCTTTCAAAGACATTGACTTGGTCAACTGGACAATTTTTTTCTCTTATAAGATCTTTTAATTTGGTAGTTTGATAATATTTATGAGATGACATAAAGTTTGTCATAAGATGATATAACAAGATTTTACATGTCATTCATATCAAGGACAGACTTTTCATATGATGAATAATTTTACCTTTCTCATAGTTTTTATAGTAAAACTAGTATGCTTTAATATGGTATGTTTTTTGGGAGTCAGAAAATTTCCTTCAGTTCCTATTGGAACTATAAATATGACATTTTGAGAATATAGATGATTTCTATCAATGTTACAAGACTACCTAGTGTTCTTATGTTTTCTCTAATGGTAGGTTATCTGAATGATTCTCTTGACAATCTAAATCTACCTGTGTAGTTTAGTAGTGTTCTGTGTGTGTGTGCAAAAGGTGTATCCCATGCATGCATATGTGAAAGTCATACATGCATATGTTAAAGGATAATGGCAGATGTCTTTCTCTATTGTTCATCCACTTATTCCCTTGACACAGAGTATCTCAATGAATTAGAATCTATAGTTTTTGGTCAAATTTGCTGACCAGTGAGCCCTAGCAATTCTCTGGTATTTAACCTCCTTGGGACCAGTTTTACAAGACTGTGTGGCCATGCTGAGCTATTTATATCAATGCTATACAACCAAATTCAGAGTAAATGAGACTCAGTCCGACCCACATGCTTGACAATCATACATACTAAACCATCTCCACCGCCCCATGTAATTGATAATTTAAAGTATTGACAATAATTTTTTATAGATCAATAATGGCATACCAAACTAACTTGCATCATTTGTATTACACTGATATAACATGTTAAGGTATTGAAAATATTGAAGATGAACAAAAGCAACTAGCATTTTTTGTAGAACATAATTGAATGTATGCATTGTTTTTCAGTCCTCTTTACAGTTAGTCTCTATCAGAGATGAAAATCATATGATTAGGTTTATGGTTCCAAACATGCTTTATTCAGTGCTACACAAAAACCACATGCTGGGCTGGAAAAATGGCTTAGTAGTTAAAGCGCTTGCCTGCAAAGCCTAAGGACCCAGGTTCAATTCTCCAGGTCCCATATAAGCCAGATGCACAAGGTGGTACGTGCGTCTGGAGTTCACTTGCAGTGGCTAGAGGACATGGCATGCCCATTCTCTCTCTCTCTCCCCCTCCTTCTCCTCCTCCCTCTTTCTGTCTTTAATAAATAAATAAAAATTTTAAGAATGTTTTAAACACCACCTATTAAGTTTTTATTTAAGAAGACAATTTTTTGCAGCAGCACCAAAACAAATTTAAATCTTATGACTTTTTATACTTAAATGGTTTTTAATTTGGGATTTTAGCTTGCCACTGTCAAAAGAAAAAAGACCCTGAGGATATTGAACAGTTACCAAAGCAGAGATCCAGAGGCTTCTAAGATCTCATCACTGAAGTAGACATGCCTACCATGGCTCAGGAAATTTTGAAGAGAGGGCAGAAAGATTGTAAAGAGCCACAGGTTGAGACATCATGCCCAGAAGCATTTCCTTGCCTCAGAAAATAACTGACTGCTGCTCCCAAAAAGAAATAAACCACAACCCCATGGGGAATACCTGCAACCCCACTGAGAAGTGTCCCCAGTGGAATGAGGTTAGGGTTGAGGGAAAAGAAGGTACCAACACATCATGTATAAATACAAAATATGTTGTTAATAATAATAATTTAAGATAAAAAGGCAAAAAGAAACTCTAAAGATATAGTTATTCATAATTTTTGCTTATCCTTAATAGGAATAATGTGGGGTTTTTATCCCTTTTGATATCAAAAAAATAGGATGATAATATTATAAATTTAAAAGTTCATAAAATTAAAAGAAGCCCATTAAACTTACTTGGTGCTTTCAGACCTACAGTGTTGTAATGCTTGCCTTTCTAAACCTTGAATTAAACTCACATACTTCATAACTTTTATCAAAATTTCATGCATACATATGAAGAAGGGAAAAGAAAAAGGGAAGAAGGGAGACAAGCAGGGGGAAGAAAACAAGAAGGAAGGAAGGGAATGAAGGAGAGGGAAGGGAGGGAAGGAAGGAGGGAGGAAAGAAGAGATGGAGGCAGAAAACTAGAGGAAAGGAAGAAGGAGGAGGTGGAAGAGGGAGCATGGGGAGAAAAGGACAGAGCTCTCAGAGGTAGATTTTAAATTTAATTCTAGCACTACAGAGCTATTACTTCTATGTGAACACAGAAAGGCCTGTTGAAACCTGATTGACTGATTGCAAGCCATTCTGAAGTAAAATTTGGCAGTTTTTCAAAATAAGTAATCAGCTACCATATGCCCCCAGCAATTCCACTTCTGGGCTTTTAACCCAGAGAAGTGAAAACCCATGTTTTACACTAAAACCTGCACACCAATGTTTATAGCAGCTTGATTCATTATAAGCAAGACCTGGAAATAACCCAGATATACCTCAGTAGTCAACAAGCTGTAGTAAATCCATATCTTGGAAAACTACACAACAATAAAAAAGGAATGGATTCTTAAAACATGCAAAAATCTGGAAAAACTTTTAGGGATTTTAACTGAGTAAAGATGTCATCTTCAGAAAGCTTTATACTGTATGATTTCATTTATAAAAACTTCTCAGGATGACCAAGTTCAAGGCAGGGAGAACAGACCAATAAATCCAGAACAGAAGGATTGAATGGGTGAGAGGAAATAAAAGGTCAATAAAAGTGGTACTAGAAGGACCCATTGGATGAGGTGAAGGCTCTTTGTCTTGTTTGTAATCAAGTCGATATCCTTTTTGAAATACTACTCTTAGTTTTTCAAGGTGTTTGTACTCATCCTCCTTTACATAAACCTACAAGTATACTTTTAATAGTAATTCCTTTCTAAAACCTACTGAACTTCTAGGATAGTTTCTAAGCTCCTCAGATTCTGTAGAAATCACCACAGCCTTAAGCATTTGCATTAAGATTCATAATAGACGTTGTTAAGCTCTACAACTCTTCTGACTTTGTTATGTTAACAGGTAGAAACAGTCAAGTAAGTAAGTGTGTGGTTGATGGGGGAGTTGACAATAATTCCTTATTCTTTTATTGTGAGACACAATATGCCATTGAATCATTTTAATGATCAGCCAACTACCTACATTATATGTAGTCACTATGGAAAAATTCTTTGTTTGCACATGTATTTTTTTTATTTTATTTACCTTTTTTTGTTTTTTGTTTGTTTGTTTGTTTTTACAAGGTAGTGTCTCACTCTAGCTCAAGCTGACCTGGAATTCACTATGTAGTCTCAGGTGGCCTTGAACGCACGGTGATGCTCCTACCTCTGCCTCCCAAGTGCTGGGATTAAAGGCATGTGCCACTATGCCCGGCTATTATCAGGTTTTATGACTATTTGTCTTCACCAGCATTATATACAATTACAGATATATATATTTTAAAGAGTAACTCAATTTTCTCATCATTTTTTTATTTTTTTTTAATTTTTTATTTATTTATTTGAGAGTGACAGACACAGAGAGAAAGACAGATATAGGGAGAGAGAGAGAATGGGTGCACCAGGGCTTCCAGCCTCTGCAAACGAACTCCAGATGCGTGCACCCCCTTGTGCATCTGGCTAACGTGGGACCTGGGGAACCGAGCTTCAAACTGGGGTCCTTAGGCTTCACAAGCAAGCACTTAACCGCTAAGCCATCTCTCCAGCCCCAGATATATTTTTTTTAAATAAGAATTATAGAAACTTAGGTAAGCAAGCAATTTATAATTGGCGAAAGATTTATACTTTCTGGCAGGATTTGTTGCCAGGTGCAAGGCTGTCAGTAAATTTTCAGAACCATCCTTAAGCATTCACATACACATTCCATGGGAATGCTTTCACATTGACATATAGCTCTGTTGTATTCCAGAAGACCCAAAAATAAAGATTCATAATCTTAAATATTTTATTTAAATGCTCAAAAATTTACCACGAGTAAAATTCTGACCATACAGTTATAAAATGAAACATATTCATCTTGTTAAATGAAACAGAGCCACCTCTGATGCCTCCATTATGACTCTAAAGTTTGTGCTGGAATCTGAAAACTTTCACTAAGGCCAAATATTACATCTCACAGAGCTTTTCCTCAGTTATTTTTCCCCATCCATGTGAGCTAATTCTTATTTATGATTTATATATTTCCTTAAAATACTCATGCATAGTTACCAAGATTCAGGCAATATATAGAATCATGAGGGGTTTTTTTTCCAGTTCAGGAGTTTTATTCCATATCTATAAACAGTTCTCCTCACCATTTTTGAGGAAAAAAGGTTGTGTTTTTTTCTTATAATTCTGACATCCATTAAAAAGTGCCCACATATGTTCAATGGGGGCAATATTAGTTGTTATATTAATATTTTATCCACTTCATGCATGTGTTGAACAAGAATACCCACATCAGAGCCACACCCTTGCAAACAACTCACATTTGCTTAGCTAAGCTGTCTCCATTCTAAATATCTCTGGAAAGTCTTCAATAAAAAGACCCAAAACAACAATAATCATAATGATAAGCCAGAAAGTTTAAAAGATGTGATAATGCACAGGCCAGTGAATCCAGACATGAGCATATTTTCACTTGCAAGCAAAATAAAGAAGCAGTGCAATATTTCCCAATCTGAATATACAGAATAGTGTTTGAAAGCCATCCATCAGCAAGGTGTGGCCGCTTACACCTGCCATCTCAACATTTGGGAAACTGAAGCTAGAGGGTCACTGTGACCTCCAGACCAGCCTGGAAAACCTAGTGGGCTTAAGACCAGCCCAAGATTCAGTGTAAACCTGTGTCAAAGTCCACCAAAAATACCTCAGCAAGAAGAAAATAAATGCCTCCCTGCTCTTGAGACATATTTGTAATTAATAGGCCACAGGCCATAACCTCTTTATTCTGAGACCCATAGGAGGTCTGTCAACTTGAAAACCTCTCCTAGTTTCCTCTTTGGAAGAAATTTACTGAGATGAACCTGTAGTTTGAAGTGTTCACATCAGTGATGAAGGAATTGACCTATGCACCAGCTAAGAGCATTGATTCCACAGAAAATATTTTTGCATCCTAAATTTTCCTTGCCATCACTTAAACGTGAACAATAATATAGACACACTGATGCCCTTGAAGGTATTTGGTTTGGGCATGTGTTCAGGACTTTCATTCTGTCTTCATACATACACACATGCAGATTATTTAAAACATACCTACTTTTATCATCTTTAGTTTCATAAATTTCTATTCATCAAAAATAAGAATGTCGGGCTGGAGAGATGGCTTAGCGGTTAAGCGCTCGCCTGTGAAGCCTAAGGACCACGGTTCGAGGCTCGGTTCCCCAGGTCCCACGGTAGCCAGATGCACAAGGGGGCACACACGTCTGGAGTTCGTTTGCAGAGGCTGGAAGCCCTGGTGCGCCCATTCTCTCTCTCTCTCCCTCTATCTAGCTTTCTCTCTGTCTCTGTCACTCTCAAATAAATAAATAAAATAAAATAAAATAAAATAAAATAAAATAAAATAAAATAAAATAAAAAAATAAGAATGTCTCTTGTGGAAAATATCTAAAATGGATCATATCTTAATATAAATAAACCTGTGATTATTGTTTCCTACTAAAAAACACAAAGCTAAGAGTAAAATAGCAAACAAAATAGAAAGGAAAATAAAAAGCCATATTTATGTTTCATATGTGATTGGAATTAACAGCCTATGAAATTATGTAGGTAACATATTTGTATGTAATTAATTACACTGCTTCTCAGGGGACAAAAAGGCTATTGTTATAAAATACAGTTTAATGGTATAAGAGAAATGTCCAATGGCCATGAGCCAAGTCAACAGAATCAAGAGCAAAGTGATTAGACCAACAGTGAATTTGCTTCCTAAAAAGCATAACCAGTGCTCCCAAGGCTCTCTTCCAAAGGAAGTGGGGGAGCCATGCAAAAACAATCACAAGTGGGAGTTTGAGGAGAGAAAGTAGCCTCATTGCCACTCACGGAGGGGCAATCAATGAAGCAGGTGAATGGGCAGAAAACCTTATCCTCTCTCTGGCACTCCATCCAACGCAGCTAATCCCTGTGACCTTTAGGAAGGCTAAAGGCATAAAATGACCCAAATAATCAAGAGCACAATTAGAATGAAGAGGGCAGAACCGTGACTGTGGTTAGAAAGGACCTACAATGAAGAGACTGTACAAGAAATTTGTCCCCTTAGCAGTTAAGTAAATGCAGCCTTGAAATGCCCTTAATGGTTACAAATGGATGGGATCTGGAGGGAGGGCATGTGGGGAGGAGTGACTTCGGGGAAATGGTTTTTTTTTTTTTTTTTTTTTTTTCCAGAATTTCCTCACATCCCAGCCAGGCACAAGCCTGTTTTACTAAAGGAGACAGGAGAGGTGTTTAGGTGCTAAATAACGCCAGGCATGAAGGGATGTTTTCTCCTATGTGTGAGTGAATCTGTAAAGCAGTTACAGTATCCAACTGTGTGTGTGTGTGTGTGTGTGTGTGTGTGTGTGTGTGTGTGTGTGTTTCCTCAGCTTAGTTGATGAAGTTCACTAAATTCATCTTCTTGAAAAATTTTTTTGTTTTATGTTTATTTATTTATTTGAAAGTGACAGACAGAGAAAGAGGCAGACAGAGAGAGTGAGAGAGAATAGGCACGCCAGGGCCTCCAGCCACTGCAAACGAACTCCAGATGCATGTGCCCCCTTGTGCATTTGGCTAACGTGGGTCCTGGGGAACTGAGCCTCGAACCGGGGTCCTTAGGCTTCACAGGCAAGCGCTTAACCGCTAAGCCATCTCTCCAGCCCTACATTCATCTTTTTAAGCACAAACTGACCAGTCAACGAGGCTCACTTAATATTCAAGCTACTTCCTCTGCCTTGCTCTCTCTGCTTGCAAATAAATAAAAACAATTTTTGAGAAAGAAAAAATAAAAATAAATAAATAAAAGGGCTGTAGAGATTGCTTAATGGTTAAGGCACCTGCCCTCAAAGCCTAAGGACAAGGGTTGAATTCCCAGTACCACATAAAGCCAGGTGCACAAGGTGGCACATGCATCTGGAGATCCTTTGCAGTGGATAAAGGCCCTGGAGTGTCCTCTCTCTCTCTCTCTCTCTCTCTCTCTCTCTCTCTCTCTCTCTCTCAGTCTCTCTCTCTCTCTCTCTCTCTCTCTCTCTCTCTCTCTCTCTCTCCCTCCCTCCCTCCCTCTCTCTCGGTCTCTGTCTGCTTGCAAATAAATAAATAGAAGTATCTTTAAAAAGAAAAATAAAGGCTAGAGAGATGGCTTAGCGGTTAAGCGCTTGCCTGTGAAGTCTAAGGACCCCGGTTCTCGGTTTGATTCCCAAGACCCACATAAGCCAGATGCAGAAGGCGGCGCATGCATCTGGAGTTCGTTTGCAGTGCCTGGAGGCCCTGGCGTGCCCATTCTCTCTCTCTCTCTCCCAATCTCTCCCTCCCTCCCTCTCTCTCTCTCTCTCCCTCTTTTTCTGTCTGTCAGTCTCAAATAAATAATTTTTTTTTTTTAAAAAGGAAAAATAATTCAAGCTAGCAGGGTGACCTGCGGTCTTCTGAATTCAGGTTCAAGGGCCTGGCACCCCGAAATGTTCTTAAAGAGGCCCAGTGCTGGGGACATAGCAAATATGGGCAGAGAAAAAGAAAAAAAATTCTCACAACCCACGGTGGTGGCGCACACCTTTAATCCCAGCATTCAGGAGGCAAAGAGAGGAGGATCACTGTGAGTTCAAAACCATCCTGAGACTATGTAGTGAATTCCAGGACAGCCTGGGCTAAAGTGAGAACCTACCTCAAAAAAAGGGGGGGGGGAATAAAAAGGAAAGAAAGAAAAAAAAATCTCAAAATCCATTTTGTGTTGAATTTTAACCAATACTTGATTCACTTCTCTTATATAGATAGGAAATTGACACATTAAAATAGAAACAGAATAGGTTTCTCTCTTTTCAGGTGGCAAGGTATATTTTAATTATTAATGATCCTTCAAAAAGTGATTTCTAATTTGATCAACTATGATAATTTTAAATAAAATCATAAATGACTGAGTTCCTGTTAGGTGTACAGAAAACACATTTGAGGAGATGGCAATAATTTACATGTGCTATGATGAGAAATGAGCAAGAGTCAAAGAATAAGGTTATCTTACTTTTTTGTCTACGTCTCAAATGTGCTCACCATGCCTTAAGCTCGGACTTCTATACCTACCAAGGAAGAATGCTCCTATTGCGTCCTTACTCCCTTTCATCATTTTCTTGGTGTCAAAGGAACGGTCTATTAATTTAGATATTACTGTTGTGCCATATGTTCCACTTAAAATGCAAGATGTATGTGTTCCTATATGAGAACAGCTGGGACACCACCTGTTAACCAACTTTGAGCACTAGTTAATTAGCTATGTTGGAGGTGTCCTGTGCTTTGACTGGAGGGGAGTGGAACAGTAGCAGATGCTAACCCCAATAAAAGAAAGGGCTTTGAGTGCGGGGCAAAGTGGGTGGAGAGAATAACAAAAAGTCCACAGACGGAGACAGCCAGAGATGCTGGGTAAAATGGACTGGATGAAATTAACTCTCTCTGATAAAGTTCACGGCAGTAAATCTCTAAAGACTAACTTCCACCCCACCACGGTATCCATCACATCATGTAATGCCGAAGCTTTCATTCGAGACCTGTAAATAAATGCAGAGCTCAACTGGGCTGTTGGCTTAGTTTCTAATTGCTCAAAGGGATAGTAATCACTTAGCATCCCAGTGAAAACCTCCATGACATCCTGACACCAAAAACTCAGACATCAAAGAATAAAGCATGTTGTCATGTTGAAGAATAATTTTCCCATTTATCTTAACAGCACTAACTACTATGTCAGTGATTCTACTAGATGAGAGCTGGAAACAAAATTGTTTGAAATTATAAGCATTTCTCCATCAATAGGACTATTGAGATGCAGAAAGCATTCTGTCTTGGGACGAATTAAGTTGAAGTTAAATGAGTTTAAGAGCTTCTTCCCTGGCATGAATAAGTCTGTCACAGTTTTATTGGTTAATGCATTAACTTTCCTAACATTTCTCTAGTACACTGCACATTATTAGAATTGTTACACTCACATCTCTTCTACACATTTTGACTTACATATATTTTAGGTGTATACTATTTACTATTTCATTAGCCTAAACTAGCGTAAAGTGTACTCAAATTATGTTAAAAAAATCTTCTTGGGATTTTTTTGTGTGTACTTTACCATGTTTTAAGAACTGAAAATGTTTTCAATATTCAAATCTAGAATGAAACATCAGCAAACCAAGTTTTATTTCCAAATTGGTATATAGCATTGAGTGCCTCTCAGAAAAAAGTACTTCATTCATTTAAATCAGACTATATCTATATTATTGTCTATAAAATAGAAATTGGTCAAATTAGAGGAAGCATATATAACTAAAATACAATTTTCCTTACCTGATGATAATATTTAATATTCCTTCATATTTTATTGATAGAACAATTTCTTTCAGCTAAGTTTTGTCACTATTACTCATTTGATATACAATTTGTCACTCATGTCTACATTTAGCAAACAAGAAAACACTATTAAAACTATCACTATTATTAAATAAAATAACCATATTTTTAAGAAATATAATTTGGGAAAGGAAGAAAATGCCATTCTGTCATAAAAATTAAATTTATAGACATATGTATATGAGTGCATATATACGTATGAGTGTAATTATCATATTTTAGCTAGATAAATGAATAACAATGTCAGGGAAAGAAATACTCAAGGAAAAAAGTTATCTTTCTCTTAATACTGGACTCCAGCTAAATTATGTCCTAATGTTTCTTACAGCTTTACAACAACATTCTATCAATGTCTACTTTATCTTTAAACCCAGTATTAAGGTGAGGCTTATGAAAATAGAATAGAGCCATGTTCTAACAGCCCTCAAAATTTTGCCATAAAACATGTCTTTTAATTAAATTTTTTTTTTAAGTTTCTTAATCTTACTTAGTAATTTGAACCCAAAATCAACATACCTAGTCACAAAACTGTGCAAAACAACCTATGCCTTATAACCCATATTTTAATATTTTATTGCATATGTCTTGCTTAAACACAAGTGACTATCTCATTAGATAGTTTATCTATCAAAAAAAAAATAGTGCAGCAGTCCTGCTGGGATGTTTAATGGAGCTGAGGGATAGAGTTCAGAAAATCTCTGATCTTATTTTTCAGTAACTGGAAAAAAAGAACCTAACTGCTATTTCATTGTCAATGTAGTACTGAAATTCCATCTGGTTCCTGGAATGAGACTGATGAGTAAAGAGGTCATGTGACGTAGGGAAGAGGAGCTCCTTAGAGTCAGAAGTCATTTGGAATGAAATTTTGAGTCAACAGTTTGCTAGCTGCATGAAACGTGAGAGCCTCTCTATGGTATCTACCACTCACAAACAGGAGCATGGGTGGTGATCACAATAACAGTGTGATGGTCATGACAGAACACTAAAAAATTATCCAGAAATATAAGTGAGCATAGATATTTTATGCTAAAGTGATTAAAGTAATGAATTTTGAGATCATGTATGAAACCTGTGGGTTTTTTTTTTATAATACATTATTGGCATTCCAAATCAGAGATTAAAATGCATACTCTATCATTAAAATCAAATACTGTAGTGAAATGGCAAACAATATTAAAAGATTAAGTTTTTAAATTTTGAGTTAACCTATAAAACTTTTATTTGCATACATAATTTATGTCACTTTGGTTATTTTTCTGAATATATTTTCTAGTAATCATTCTCCACATGAATCCTGAAAATTATGGTTCTTCTAAATTCAGAAGAAGAGTAAATAATTATCCTTGACTTTTCCTTATAACAGCAAAATTAGAGACTATAGTGGCACATTGTTTGCTGTTATCATGTTGTTGCTTAGAGAAAAATAACTAAGCATGCAGAACTTTTTTTTTTCCTGATTCAGGTCATACTTGATGATGCATAGTATATAGATCTATGCAAACCTTTGAATTGTGAGATTTCAAGTCTCTCTGTCCTCAGACTTTTGTTTTTTTTGAGTAGGTACTAACTGAAAGCAACCTTTGATACTAGTTTTTTTTTCCTTCACAGGTCTACAACATAACATATATATATATAGTTTTATTATTCACACTTCAAAATAATGGGGAAAATCATGTTGTATTTTTAATATTTACATTATCCATATATAACTAAAATAGAAGTTTAAATTTAATTTTAATTTGATTTATAGAATTAAGTTGCAAACTATATCTTTACATTTTCCTACTTCTTTTTGTAATCCATTGCCTATCTTTATAATTAAATGTTCTTGATACTTCATTTAGAGGACCCATTCCCTGCATTCCTCTTGATTAGTAGGAAAGAATCAATAAGAATTGATCCAATTTGTAGAACACAATTCTCATATTGATAGTAGTTTATATTCATTTGCTTTCCCCTAATCTTTTATTAATGGCCATCTTCAAAATGTCAGTGGATGCCAATGCATAGCACTATGATAATGCCCATCTATAAAGAAACCAATATGACACTGTACAATTGGGCAAAAGGAAGACTTTCATGTTTAATGTGAATTTATTTAAGTGAATCTGACTAAATGGAAGTGACAGTAGAAATAATTACTTTGAAAGCCCTAATATTTTGACCTGTAACTTGCAAAAGGAGACAATTAAAAAAAAAAAGATAATACTTCAAATTTAGTCAAGTTTTTCTCTTAGACCTTTTTTATTTCTATAGCATAATGCTAGTCACCAGGGTATGGTGAACTGTTTGTTGATATGATGCCATATAGCTTTAGCTCCTGGTCAGGTATTTGTTTAATCAGCCAGTTGAAGTAAGTTATAAATAGCATGATAGTTCAATGTGTAAATATTCTACATGCATATTCTAATAGCTATAGACTTTTTTTCTATAAACCTTATGTTCAGACTTAAGTCTTGCAAGGTGGTTTGCAGGAAGGTGTCATAGGTGATGCTGTGTGCTACATCACTTAATGTCTTCCCAGCCTTTGTCATCCACTATTGGTGATACTAAGGCTTGACAGTTGAGTAAAAGTGGCCAATGCATCCATTATAAAAGTATGTTTTTCCCCCCTTACAGTTATCAAATAATCCTGAAGTTGACATTTTTTAGTAGTTTGAAACAAATAGCTCCACAACCAACAGATTTTGAATGAGTAGTCACTGGCCAAACAATATAAAATTTCACTTAGATAGGAGGTGTTATTTCAAGGGATCTATTATGCAATATAATGACTAGAGTTGATAACAACATACATGTTCCTGATAATCACAGAGGGTAGGTTGGATCTGTTTTCAATATGAATGTGTTAATTAGCTTTGTCAAACAATTCCAAAATGTATACCTATCCAAAACACTGTATGAAACGTTATAAATATATAAAATATTTCTGTTAGTTTAAGAATGAATTAATTTAAAATTAACACATCGAATAAATTAAAATTAAAGTTTACTTGAAGACATAATTTCCATTATAAAGGAGGATACAAGTCTTTATTCTCTTTTGTAGTTTTCGCTTTTAAAAAATAAGTTTTGTTTATTTACTTGCAAGAAAAAAGAGAGAGATAAAGAAAAAAAGTGAATGAATGCTGCTGCAAATCAACTCCAGGCACATGTGCCCCTTTGTGCATTTGGCTTTACATGGGTACTGGGAACTAGAACCCAGCAGGCTTTGCAAGCTACCACCTTTAACTACTAAGTCATCTCCCAAACCTAGTCTTTGAGATACAATTTAAGATATTCCACTATTGCATATCTTATAAGATATAATATATTATAAAGCTACACTTTATAATATATATATATATATTACATATATTACATATATATATATATATATGTAACACAGGCAAGGACTTTAGGGCAGGGACAGATTGGACGAACAGCTGATGAGCTTTGTACTAACTGAGGGAGATGTGAGGCTTGCTGGAGTCCACATGCACTTGAATACAGGGGTGTTAAAGATCAAGCCACTGGTGGAGCACTCAATGATCACAGTCAAAGTTGCATCACTTACAAAACACACAGGGAGCTGTCAGTTGGGATGGAAGCAACTGTAGAGAGAATATGTTGGGAAGGGTGGGGTTCTGAGCACTGTGAAATACAAGCGCTTAAGAGATGTTGCAAGAGAAAAAGGCTGTGATGAAATGAGCATTAGTGCTATACATCCTCACAGATTAGTAGAAAATCTGAAAAACACATTTAAACCAAATCAAAATAAATAAAAGGATTTCAATGAAAAATTGGATTTGTTTGTTTTGAATATCAAGTAGCCACTAACTTCCCAAGAGGCTATGCACCCGGTATAGCTGAGGCTCTGTTGTACTTATTTCTCACTGTTGATGTTCCAATTTACATCCTATCACTTAGTAAAATTTGCCATTAATTAATTACTTTCCTTGTATTCCATGTAAGCGGATTGGGTATAAAATTTTAAAAAGCAAGTATCTGGCCTGGGGCAATTGACAATCCCATGGAGGTAAATTTCCCATAAAACCCAGGGACTCCAATGCCAGTGAGTTTCTGGATGACATGGAGCTTCAACCAGCCACAGCTGTACCTACTTCAGTTCAGGCTCATAAGCCCTCTTTGGTAAACTAAAAGTATCTCTTCTCTGTTCATCTTTCAATCTGTGGCTTACCAAATGATGTTTAGCAAACAAAAAAAAAAAAATTAAGTATGTAACGTTTGGACTCTGTATTCATTCTCCAGATCACATAATGAAACAAATGGGCATTGCACATTATCATTGAAAGTAAAGAAGGCACAACATTTCTGAAGTCAGTAAAAGTGACACCTTTTGTGTCCTTCAGATTCAGCATGTATTTAATTAAAAGCAGTAGTAGGTAGACAGGTGGGCTTTGTAGATATGGTAAAGTCATTCATGAATTTGCATATTCTTTTTTGAGCCTAAAAATGGGCCACAGTGTGGTTGATAGAAACAAGGAAACATGTTTAAAAGCCACCTAGGATAAATTAGAATGAGGTGAACTTTTTATTTTAAATAGATTTAAATATCTCATTTCAGAGATAACAGGTTTATTCTCCTTATATCTGTTGCTTTTAGAATAATATCCTAATTGTAAAGAAGGCTTCAATAACAAAAAAACACACAACTCTTATACCAAGGTCTTATAACATTGTGCAAGCAAACCAGTTTAATCCATTCCATGGAGTTCAGTGAATGTTTCTGGAAATTTTTGACAGAGTAACTAGAAATATGTATGTCCACACTAACTAAACTATATCTTCATAAACTAAAAGGTGCAGACTTTGCCTTGAATGTTTGCACATAAAATCAGAGGTACCCCCAAAGCATTGCAATTTTGCAAACAAGATTGTGAGCAAGCAAGAATTGTACCCTTCCTTAACAGCCATTTCATACACTTGAACAAATTCTGTTTATCGTTTTCTGTCAACTTCTAATTTACTTATTTTAAACAAGAAACTCAGTCTGTTTTCCAGCATTTTGTAAGTAATACTGGCTCTAATGAGACAAGGAAGCCTGGTCCCCATTTTCTCTAGTGGAAGGGACTTACAACTCTCAAATAGCATATGTATATAGTAAGTTAGCAGCTGCTTAGGGAAAGTGGGCACTTTTACTACTTTCTTGATTCCAATGCCAAGTGTAAGGATAAATGCCACAAAGCTATCACTGAAGAGGCTAGGATGGATAAAGCCACAATAAACATTTTTATCTTTTTGTTGGCACAGATCTGAACATCCCCACCTTGGCCAAGTCATTTTTACCATTTGATACCTGTGGTAGGGAGGAGGCAAGATAGAGAGGTGAGAGTGGATGAATATGTTACATGCAAAAACCACTATGCTGGGCTAGAGAGACAGCTCAGTGGTTAGGTGCATATCTGTGAAGCCTAAGGACCCCGGTTCGATTCTCCAGATCCCACATAAGCCAAATGCACACGATGGTGCACAAATCTGGAGTTCGTTTACAGTGGCTAGAAGCCCTGGCATGCCCATTTTCACTCTCTCTCTCTCATATAAATAAATAAAATCTTTTTCTTTTGGTTTGTTTATTTTTACTTTTATTTATTTATTTGGGAGCAACAGACAGAGAGAAAAAGAGGCAGATAAAGAGAGAGAGGGAGAATGGGCACGCCAGGGCCTCCAACCACTGCAAATGAATTCCAGACACGTGCGCCCCCTTGTCATCTGGCTAAGGTGGGTCCTGGAGAACTGAGCCTCGAACCGGGGTCCTTAGGCTTCACAGGTAAGCACTTAACCGCTAAGCCATCTCTCCAGCCCAATAAAATCTTTTTTGAAAAAGACATGTACCACCACGCCCAGCTCAGTATTAAAAAAAAAAAAAAAAAAAAAAAAAAAAAAACACCATGCCAACTCATATCGGATTTTTCTTCCTTGTTAAAAAAATTCTTAAATCATTCCTGAATAACACTAAGAGAAAATAACTGAATTGGAAACAAGCAGAGACACAAAATTAATGATGCCTGTGATGTTCCTAGAGGGACGTTACTTGCTGCCTCATTCATAAGCAGCACACTTTTTTTTCCCTGAGCAAACAGCGGCCCTTTCTCACTACCAGATTGAGAAGCCCTCTGCAATCACTGCCTAAAAAGATTAAAAAAAAAAAAGCTCACAGACTATTGTAGCCTAAATTACCTATCACTCTACAGTATTCAATTTCAGAGACATACATGTTTTTGTTTGTTTGTTTTTTAATTTATCTATTATTGTTTCTGCGCCTCCTTATCAGCCAGCAGAGCAGGAGATGCAGGTCACATTCATCTAGTTCACACAGATCGTATGTGGAGCACCAGTGTCGTCAGGCTGTGGTCACACCCGTGCACTGAACCTCAGCTGCTGCCCTGAAGGCTGTGCTCAACTTCACTTCCAAAACTCTCCATGTGAGCATGATGGTGTCGTTTGGAAAACAGTAAAAAGCATTTTTACTTGAGGAAAAAAATAAGGATATAGGAATGAAAAACCTCACATAGATAAATGTAATATAGAATCTCAAGCAATTTGGAATGCACTTAAATACCCACAGCAAAATATTCTCAGTTCAATGCGCCTTTGCTCAAGTATCTGTTTCAGTGCATTTTTTTTCTCAGTGCCATCAGAGGAGAAATGATTGTTGCCCAGAGAGACGTGCGTTGCACCACTTTCCTAGCTGTGTTTCAGCAAAAGTGGACCGTTTTTATCATCCTTCCTCTGCTAGGACAAGAGCCTGCATTTCCCCACACCCTCCTTCTCTCATGTGAAGTACAGTCCCTGGAGTCTGTAATTGCCACGAGATGAAGCGATGATGGGGAGAGATCACAGTCAATAGCTTTGATTAACAATAAGGTAGAAAATTAGCAATGCTAGCATTCAGCCACCCTGCCCTCTCCCTCCTCCATATGCTCCCTCAGTCCTGCTGGCGTCCTCACAGAGGGCAGTCAGAGCCCTTCTCCAGCTTTGAAGTGCTGAGAAGGTACAGGCTGAGCAGAGAATTAGGGAAATTAAGGGAAGAAGGAGAAACTAAGCCATGGTGCTGAGACCTTTGCAGGGCTCAGTGTGCCGCTGGACAGGCGAGGAAGAAGTGTGCTGTGTGTTGTCCCTGTGTGTGTTTCTGTCACATGTGGATTTACTTGTGTCTGGACATGCTGTGATCGAAATGGCAACTACTGTTACTACTGTGACCCCATCAGCAGCTCTGGTGTTGTTTCCGACAGACCCTGAAGACCTAGAGAGGGCAAACACCGATGGCACACCGGCTCCCACCTCTGATAACGATGACAATTCGCTGGGCTATACAGGTAGAGTGACTCTTTCTGAAATGCTAACTTCCTCCTGAAATGCCTCCACCTCCATCCATCATCAGCCACCTGTGTAAAATTATCTAATCATCCCTGCTTCCAGCTAACAGTCACAACTTCTCGTCCTCATAGTCCAGGCTCCATTCTGTAGTTGTAAAGTTGTACTACAAGCAAACACTTTGGGCAAAAGAAATCACATGAAACCTGTACTGGTCCTTGATCTTCTCTTTGAAAATAAAAGAAAGGTTATAATCTGAAACTAACATATCACTAACATATTTAGAACAACAAGTGTTTAAATGTTTACTATTTGGTTAAATTGCTATCAGAAAAAGGTAAGACTACCTGCATGTAATTTGGTTGTCAAATTAACTGGACTTTTTTTTTCTTTGTTATAGTCTTACAGGCATCTCTTAATAAGCGTGATGCAATTCAAAATTATCAACTTACATCTCTGGATTGTGTTTGCATGAGTGATTGTATCTTGTCCATCAGCCATATCTGAAGTAGATGCATGCATACATACATGAGGGAAAAAAAATTAAGTAAGAATTAAGGGAATGTGTTCATAATAATTTACATGCAAAGGTCCAAGAATGATCAGTTTGAAAATGTGTGAATGTTTTCAGCAGAATTTTTAAGTATAGTTTTAACTACAACTGCATAATGACCAATCTAACTCTCAGATAACTTGTCTGAAACTTTAGATAAGGGTAAATAAAAGGCGTCACTTCAAACCCATTGAATCACATAATGATCTAACAGTGGTCCAGTGTGATAGCAGCTCTTTATGTGCCCTTTTCCTTGTGGCTTGTTAGCGGGGTTCTCCATAGACAGGTCTGGAGGCTGAGGGCTGGGTGTAAGGCATGGGGGAGGGGCAGAGCTAGGGTTAGACATAATGGAGACTTCTGTCTTTACAATTTTACAGATAACATTCTACTAAGCACAGGGAACCAGCAGACACATTTTAATTCGGTCTAAAATACTAAGCTGACCGTTTACTAGAGAAGTGTCTCAGTGTCTTCAAAGAAGAGTTATACTTTCCCTTAGTCCAAGTTTTAGTTTTAATCCCTTTGAATAAGTATGAAAACAGTAATAATTATATAAACAACGTTAATACCTACATGTCTTTTTCCTAATGAGATCCAACACATTTTCCTCCTATCTTTCACCAGAAGGATGGAAATTAAAGGGCCAACTAATCAAAGCTTATGGAGATCATGAACCAGCCTGCATCATTCTTTTCCAGACTTGGCTGGAATAGAACTGCAAATGCCAACCTTATTACCATGAACACCAGAGAAGTTCCCACTTATGAAAACATCTTTCTCAAGGGAATCATCATTCGCCAGTGCATCCTAGTGCTCTCCCCTTGTATCCATGCACTCAAACACACTGCATTGTTCAGATACACAAACAGCGTGCACTCTTTGTCTCGTACAGATCTCCTGGAGATTGTACAACCAACGTACAAACCATGCTGGAGGACTGAGTTAAGTTCATTTAAGTAGCAAGGCTAAATGTCACATTTATTTTTTTATTTATACCCCCCCTTGGATTAGTTAATCTAGTTATATCTCTACTATTAAGCATATCATTAGATAAATTAATGTGAAGTAATAAACTTATAGATAATCTTTATTTTCTAAAAGAAAACTAATTAAAGCTATATCATTCATTGCAAACTAACTGAACTAACTGAATGACAACTTTCTGAATAATCCTTTTTTTCTGAGACTATGATTGCTTTTGATATTTGAATATTTAAGAATATGTTCAGTATATATTATTTTAGTGAATTAGTAAATTTAGTGAATTGTTAATAAGTCAGAAGCTTCTCTTCTACTCTGTGAGCTAAACATTCTACCTAATGTCTCCATTATTTGAATATTAACTATGTTTTTCTCCTTAAAGCCTCCCCTGGAATTGATAAGAAAAATAAAGTAGAAATGTTTTACCTGCTTGATAACCACTACAAAGCTCAGTAGGCTCTAATGTTGAAGTCACAATTCACAGCATTATTTGGATACCCCATAGTTTTCCTTTCCTTTTGTGTGTACATGTGCATTGTGTGTGCATTTGTGTATGGAAGGGGAAGGGAGAAAGGGAGAGAGAGGAAAGGAGGTGGGAGGAAGGGAAGTAAGGAGGGAAGGAGACAGAGAAGAAGAAAAAACCCTTTACTGGGAACTTAAATAACTGCATGACAGACTTTGTTCATTAGAGAAAAATCAGTTCATAGAGAAGCAAAGTTTTACATATTTAATGTAAATGTCCTATAGTTTAGCACATTCAAAATTGAGTCACCCTGAATATCGCAGTAAAAACAATACAAGAGGCAGAACATGCATATCATACAACATGGAAAACACTCACAGCAACTGGTCAGGAAGTCATTAGTATGAGTTAGTTACAAAGCAATTTCCTTGCAAGTTTCAAGAAAGTGTATTTGGTACTGTCCATGGACTCTATTTTTTGTATAAGATTTTTAAATAACATACAAATTATATACTGTGTATCAGATGTTTATTTAAGTGCATTTTCTTCATTTTATTGAGGTGACATGTGAGACCCTTCTCTCAATATGAATATATACATATATATTAATAAGTACAAATTTGGAGAACACATTTTGGGGATATGACATAATCCCAAAAATTCACCATGTGACTACAATTCACATCCACATTCCCTACCATCCTTTATCTATTTACTTTTTGAGCAGCACATGAAGAGTATAATTTCCACTGCAAGCTAATTTGTCATTAGAACACCTGATCTGGTACTCAGATCATTTGGGACCATCACTGTCAAATTGATCCATTGTAGAATCCATGAATCTCATGTCATACACATGAATTTATGTTTTCATTAACAACCTAGTAAACAAATAATAAGCTCTTATAATAGTTGCTTCTTGTACTGTACACCATTCTTATCTGAATTGTGTAAAGGATTTACTTAAGAGACTCAGGGAAAATGGTAATATGGAGTTTCAGGAAAGGACCATATTGATTCCTTTTCTCCTTACTATCACTAAATACAGTACTATAAGATCATATAAGGTTTTAAAATATTTCAGTTTCTCCCTTACTAATCAATAAACGCAAAGCAATTTCTAAGGTGACACTGTGGTATGTTATTAAAGTGGACTTGTGCATTATTTATAGTGAAATAGCCCATTTCCTGTTTAACCAAGCATGGCATAAATATTAGGGGTTATTTAACAGTTCACAGAATATAGCCTTTGTCACAAGAACAAGGTAGACAGGGCTTCAAATCTTCCTTTATGGGGTCAGGCACACAGCCCAAAGAGAATGAGTACATAATAATCAATGGCTTTTTAGGAGCTTCTGGAAGCAGCTCATTGTTTATTGACTACACAAAGTACAAATGTTTAACCAATATGAAAAATATATAATATTTTCAAGAATATTTAAATTTCTGAAATATACACACATAGTACATGAGATTTACATCATTTATGTGCAAACTTTAATAACATAATCTAATTTTATCCACTTTTGCATAAAAAAAATCTATGAGTATATTTATATGTTTAAAATATATCATTTGTCCCTATAGCAGTTACCTTTCTGTGGCTGAGAAAAATACCTGACCAGAAACAGCTTATTGAAGAAAAGGATTTATTTCCAGCTTACAATAGCAACAGGAGCTGTGCCACACACTGGCAAGGGAACACTGGATATGACACTCATAAGCCCGCCCCCAGCAGTATACTCCCAATACACAGGAGGTGTTAATTCCCAAATCTCCATCAGCTGGGAACCTAGCATTCAGAACACCTAAGTTTATGGGGGACACCTGAATCAAACAACTACTGTGGTCTCTGCTGTGATTCTATCAGAATGTGACAGAAAGGCCATAATAGCTTATCCCATCGTGCAAAACTGAGTTTTCTGAAGTAGGTAGTCTGAGAGCAGAACTCCTTTGTACCACAGACTGATCAGCAAGCCAGCCTTTTCTTGCTCTGGGGTCACACTGGAAAGTGGAAACACTGCAAAGCAAGATATAAATTGCACACTTGTGGTATTTATTTCCTCCAAACTAGATTTGCTAAAACATATATGTAAACTAACTACTTTCCTTTCACTTTGTGGAAGATACCCTAGGGTGACTGAACTCCACCGAATTCACAGACTGTAAGCAATGTCTTAATGTTCTATTACAGTTACCTTCCCTTTTCTGAAATTGCCATGCCTCACGAAGGCAAGCAAAATCACCACTGCTCACTGCTGACCAAGATCAGTGATCTCAAAAATGTGGTGGGCCTGGATGATGAGGTGTCCATGGGGTGAAAGGAGTCCTAGAGTGGTGAACACCAACAACTTACAGAATCTTTAGCAATGGACTAGAGAGAAGGCTCAGAAGATAAGCCTCAGGATCCAGGTTCAATGCCCAGTACCCATGTAAAGCCAGATGCACAAATTTAATTTTTCTTTTATGGAAAGTGGTAATTCTATGGACTTTCTCCCATTAAAAACTGGGTCAGGGACCCGGAAAAAAATTGAGTCAGTGAGACCATGTGTTTGTTGCTCTGCTGCTTGCTAATTCAACAATGTACTCAAAATTTTTTTAAAAAAGAAAACATTGTCACTTAGAGTCTGAGTTACCTGATATACTTTGGCCTTCACTATGCAGTAATACTCTTGCACAAACTGAAATTGGTAGCTAACTTCATGGTCAGGGCTTCCTCACTCCATCCTGAGAGTACACAGAGTCCACTCTACAGTGCTTTCTTTAAAAATGTAGGGGCACCTTTCTGGGATGTCCAGTACTTCCCAAAGTCTTCATGAAGTTCATGTTTTCTAAGTCATGTCTATAGACAGTTGAAGGCTGAATACAAAATCCCAAAGGATAAGTCCATCAAACATTTCTCTCCTTCCTCATCAGCCCTACCTAGCAAAAATATTGTGCCACAGATGTAAGCCACATGTTCAATTTAAAATTTTCCAAACTCCATATTTTAAAACAAAGAAAAAATAAGGCAGTAAGATAGCTTTCAAAACTTGTATTTTGTTTAAACCAATATAGCCAAGATGTTAACTTTTCAATATGAAATCAATGTAAAAGGTATCATTGACATACTCTACTCTTTGTTTTCTTCACCATTTTACATTTTTAAACATCTTTGACATGCCACATGTCAAGTCCTTATAACCACATGAATTCTTCCTCCTCTGGTATGCCAGAAAATTTCTGGCATCAAAACTTTATTTACCAAAAGTATCATTTGAGTCTCAGTTTCAATTGATACCAAGCACACAGTTGGAACTATTTCCAGCTGCTCAAACTAATCCTTGAATACACATCTGTGCTACATGTAGGGACATTAGTAAATTCAACCATTTGTAAAGTCACTGTTCTTTTCTGTTCTAGCACATTAAAATAATAATTCAAAAACATTCATAGAGATTCTCCATGTTTCTGCTAATATAAATTAGAAAATTCTAATAAGTTTTATCTTCCTGGGTTCGATATAATAATTTTGACATGTTGGGAATTGAATCAGATCTTTGCTCTAGAGGTGATGAGGAGTCTTGGAGTCAGGTGTAAAGTGAATAGGTGTTTTCAAACATGTTGACTACACTTAGGTCATAAGTCTAACTCCCCACAATGGAAGAAGTGGACCTTCTTCAGGCAGCAGATGAAGTGAACAATGAAGATGGGGAAGATGTGTGCTCAGATTTCTTGAACCCATTATGCGACTCTCTTTCAGTTTCCAGGGACCCAAGCTACCTTCAATCAATGATCAAAACTTTTGTGTAAGTTTGACAAGTTATTTCATATTATACAGCACCCCAGTTTAGCAACACTGTGTCATACTTTCACACACAGTAGTTCTGTTGCTATATATTGAAAGACATTTTCTTGTCTTTGATTGTTCCTAGGTCAAGAATCAATAACATAGGTGGGACCATGTTTGTAAATAATTCAAAACCATCAGAAGCAGCAAGTCTCACCACACAGATCTTCTATGTATTGTTAATGTCACAAGTGCCTATTACAAGAGCCAATATTGCCTCAATTAGCACTTCACTGCAGGTGACAACAGGTGATATGTCATGACCCTGCCATGTCATTGCTAGGGCCTCATTATCAAACTGCATCCCTATTTCACTCACTTTAGTAAAGCAGGTGAGATAAGAAATCCCAAATTCTCTCCATGAGGTCCTGTGACCAACAGTTAGCCTATGCCACAGTGGCCCTGTCCTCCCAAAACCTTTATCATGGAGGAGCTAGAAATTACTCCAGTTATTTTTCATAAGATAGGGATGAGAGATAAGTTATATACTATATAATTCAAAAATCTGAAAGATACGATTCTGAGTGTGTTCAACATAGGGTTTTGATAAATATTTAAATAAATACATGTTTAAGTTGGTTTGAACACTATCTAGTATATACATGTATTAAAACATCACATAGTACACCATAAATAGATGTTTTTTTTTTTTCAAGGTAGGGTCTCACTATAGCCCAGACAGACCTAGAATTCACTGTATAGACTCAGGATGGCCTTAAACTCATAGCAACCTTCTTATCTCTGCCTCTGAGTACTTGTAATTAATATCATGCACCACCACACACAGTTACTAATATGCATACTTTTTAATTATTAATTTATCCATTTAGTGGTAGTTTAAAAGAAAAGGAGTAAAACAGTCAATTGTGTGCTCACATGATCACTGGAAGGAAAGAATAGATTAGAACTCTATGAAAAATGGCATGTATAATAATTTCAAGTTGTTTATCAGAGAAGCAATTGTGTCTCACCCACCCAAGAAATTAAGTATCAAAAACCAAGCATGTTGCCCACACCTATAATCTAGCACTCTGAAGATTAAGGGAGGGAGATTCAAGTTGGAATCCATCCTGGAGAATATTATCCATTCCAGGAGGCTACCCAACAAAACTATGTGTCAGCAAAAAGAAAAAGACTGGGATCAGGCGATATCACAGATATGAAGATTATTTGAGTATGAGATCTCTCAGTTAATCTATGAGCTAGTAACTAATTTATTAGAACTTAAAGTTCATAATGTCCCCTATGCATTTTTATAATTACATCTTTAGGCACTAAACACTCTTTTTTAATATAATTTTACATCATTCTCATAATAGCTTGGCAAAGTAGGTTATTTTATCTGTTTTGTACATGAGGAGTCTCAGTCAGAGAATGAGATTAAGTCAATTTTCCTGATTGACGCACCACTAAATCAAGGGAAAGTAGCCTTGTAGTCTGTAACTTCTCGCATCAACGGAAGGCTTCTCGGTGGTAAGCTTCATGTATTATTAATAATTGCAAAGTCAGCATGTATAAGCTTTCAAATTACCAGTTACCCAATTAACCCATGGTTACTTATATAGCCTTTAATGCTTCTTCTCAGGAACCAACTAATGAATTTCAGCATAAGTGATTATACAAGTGGGAAACAAAGGCCATGATGAAATGGGACACTTCATAGCAGTGTCTGCATAAAGGGCTTTTTATTCCCCCCAAATCAATGTTAAAGATTGAAGCCTCAATGGTGACAGGATCTGTTATAATTCAAGTACTATTCAGATAGTTCTAATTCAAATTTTATAACCTACTAATAATTATATGGCAATCTATTAACTATAACACTGCAATTTGATGAATGAAATAAGAAAACTTTACATAGGTAGTAAAATACAAAATCATCCAAGGGATGATTTGTATCAATTTCAGGATACAATCCACCTCTGGGAAAATAACAGTGGGAAAGACTTAGAACAAAAACACTGGTATTTATATGTTTTTTCTACTTAGAGGACATAATATATATGTGTCAAAAATAAAAATTATCTATATGATTGAATAACTGTATGTGTTCTATATTTGTTTAATTTTCTCCTTATGTGAAATGTTTCATAAAATGACATAAAAGTACTTTAAAAAATTAACATTAATTCTTTTTTAACATTTTGTTGACAACTTCCAGACATATAGAATTGTCCATATGAATAACATGATACTAATCTCCTCCCACACCCTCCCTTTACAGCCTCTGGAATCCCCCCTCTAACTGAATCTCTTCTCCTTTCCAACTAGCCTCTTTTCTTTCTTTGGTGTTTCTTTTATTAATTATAAAACTTATTGTGTGAACATATCCCATATTAATGAATTTCCCATCAAGTTGTACCCAGTGGGGTTTTTGGTATTCACTGTGAGGCTATGAATATACAAGTCAATCTCTGTGGGAAAGAGGAGCAGTGACACAGGATTCTTCTTTCTATCCTGTGACTCTTATAATATTTCATCCCACTTTTCCTCAATGTTCCCAGAGCCTTGGTGGGCATGTTAGAAGTCCCCCTTAGTGTTAAGCTTTCTGCAAACTCTGAATTTCTGCTCTGATAAGTTTTGGGTCTCCTCGGTGTCTATCACCATCTCCCTGGAACAGCTTGTCATGCTAGTAGTGAGAGCAGCACTCACGTTTAAATCTCTCCTTCCTCTGTGTGTGATGTCTGTTGGGACCTGGCAGATTACTAGAGAGTGTTCATCTCATGCTATGCAGTTGGTTTTCTTTTCTCATCCTACTGATGTATCTTGGGCCTCAACAATGTTTGTTACTATCTATAAAAACAGCCATTCTCTGGGCTGGAGTGATGGCTTAGCAGTTAAGATGCTTGCCTGTGAAGCCTAAGGATCCATGTTTGATTCTCCAGATCCCATGTAAACTAGATGCACATGATGGTGCATGCATCTGGAGTTCCTTTGCAGTAGATGAAGGCCCTAGCTCGCTCGCTCTCTCTCTCTCTCTCTCTCTCTCTCTCTCTCTCTCTCTCTCTCTCTCTCTCTCTCCCTCTCCTTCTTTTTCTCTTTAATAAATAAATAAATAATAAAATACTTAAAAATAGCCATTCTCCAACTAAGAGTGAAAGCAGCATGGATCAAAGGTGATAAGCATAGTCGTTTAAGAAACTTTCTGATGGGCTTACCCTCTCCTTTTAGCCAAAGCACAGGCAGGACTTCTCTCTAGAGACCAAGACCTTCTATCTACAGGATTCTGACTAGGTTATCAGTTCAGGTATGAATTCCCTCCTGTGGAGTGGGTGTCTATGCAGTCAGAAAGCAGATGATTAACTACATAACCCATGTGTCAGTATTATACAGGTGTGGACATCTTGCCCAGCTGGTTGATTTTGTAGTTTATAGGATCCCCTGCTTTTTCTATGCAACAGGTGACTGATATCCCCCAGCAGCTTGCACAGCACTTTCTAGGGGTATGTGGGCTAGCCAGCCTGTGTAGTTTTGTTTAGTATGATTTCCTTCCAAGTCCATCCACTTCCTTGCAAATTTCATTATTTAATTTTTCCTTGCCTCTGAGTAGATTTCCACATGTTCCACATCTTCTTTATCCATTCATCAGTTGATGGGTAGCAGGATTGATCCCATTTCCTAACTGTTTTGAAGAGAGCGACAATAATCCTGGATTAGCCAGTACTTCTACAGTAAAGTACTCCTATAGTCTTTACAGTATATGCCCAGGAGTAACATAGCTGGATTAGAATGTACATCTACTTGCAGGTTCTTGAGGATTCTCCATACTGATTTCCATAATGATTGTAAAGTTTACACTCCCAGCAGCAATTGACCAGGGTTCCTCTTTCCCTATAGCCTTACCAGCATTTGTTGTCATTTAATTTTTTGATGACTGCCATTCTGAATGGGGTAATTGTGAATTTTATTTCCTGATGCCTAAAGATGTTGAAAATCTTTCTAATGTACTGATTGATCATTTGTATTTCTTTCATGGTTAGCTCTGTATTCAGATCCATGCCCCATATTTTGTGTTAGTTGGAATTTGGAAGTCTTCTTTATTGTTTATTTTTGAGTTCCTTGGATATTCTAGATATTAAAACTCTTTCAGATATATAGCAGCTAAAAATTTTCCTCCCATTTTATAGGTTGTCTATTGATGCTTAAAATTAATTCTATAAAAGTTAATGTCATGATCACAGCATCCATTATGTAATGCATTGTATTTGCTATGATATAGGACTTGTGATATTATTTTAAGAGAAACATAAATTGAGTGTAAATAGAATTTATGACTGACATAGCTCTGGTAAAAGGAAATCGAAAGGAAAAATGAAAGAATGTCCCAAATCTAAATTTTCTTAAGTAAGCTTTTAATTCATTGTGATTTCAGTGTCCTTTCTGGTCAGACATGACCTTGACCTTGCTTTTATAAAAACCTCATCCAAAGCCTAGCATGGTGGTGCATGCCTTTAATCCCAGCATTCAGGAGGCAGAGGTAGAAATATTGCTGTGAGTTCAAGGCCACCTGAGTTTACCTAGTAAGTTCCAGGTCACATAGCTTGTTCTAGGTAAGCCTGGACTAGAGTGAGACCCTATCTCAAAATGCCAAAAAAAAAAAAAAAAAAGGGGGCTGGAAAGATGACTTAGTGGTTAAGGTGGATCCCAGTTCAATTCTCCAGGACCCACATAAGCCAGATACACAAGATGCGTCTAGAGTTCATTTGCAGTGGCTAGATACCCTGGTGTGCCCATTACCTCTCCCTCTCTATCTCTCTCCTCCTCCCTCTTTCTCTTTCTCAAATAAATAACTAAATAAAACATATTTTTAAAAAATCTCACCCAGAATTAAATGCTCATAACTGATTCTGTTAATTTCAAAAGAATTAAAACTGTTCTATGATACTTAACATCAAAATATAAGGATATATAAGGAACATAAGAATATAAGGAATTGGGACTGAAGAGATGGCTTACCTGTTAGGGCACTTGCTGCAAAGCCTAAAGATCCAAGTTTGACTACCCAGAGCCCATGTAAGCCAGATGAACATGGTGGCACATGTGTTTGGAGTTTGTTTGCAGTGGCTAGAGGTTCTGGCATGCCCATCCTCTCTCTCTGTCTCTCTCTCTCTCATAAATAAATAAAAATAATTACCTTTTAAAAGAATATAAAGAATTACATAAAATACTGTCATACAAACTGTGCTTCAAAAATATACTGCATGATAATTTTATGAATAAATGCATTAATTCTTTATCACTCTTCAAATGCAATTTTTAGAAAACTGTTTGAAACCTACAAAATACTTTCCTGAAGTATACAGAGCAAAATTACCATTTCTAGAGTAGGGAGTGCACATAAATATATTCACTAATAACCATGTTCTGAAGAGAAGCTCTTGCTATTCTTGCTACAACTTAAACTGAAAAAAACAGACATAGGGCACCTAGTATATAATGTATAAGTAGTTCTTTTCAACTGTATCCTTTCACTACCTTAAATTTCCATTAGTGACAAAAGTTGTGAAAATGGAAAACCAGAATTCAGAATTATGCTCAATGATTAGACACAGGTTGTACTTAAACTAAAAACAAAATGAAGAGAAATTCTGTAAAGAAATTCAGTTGTTACCATTTTGTTTTATTTTCACAAAATTCTCTATAACATAAGCCAGATGGAAATATTCATATGAATGAGTTAATTTGTTAAACCAATGTAATGGATATTAAGATTTTTCCATTGATGTCTACAAGTACCTAGACAGCCAAGTAAAATGCTAATAAAAAGCAAAAATTATGCTACATTTAAGTAATGTAAGTACATTGCTTAAATATGTTGTTATTACTATTTTGTTTCTTCCATTATTTTACATTTTAGACATTTATTTTGATACATCTTGGAGTGCTTTTTACATATCAATGAAATAATATAGATCAAAATCAATCATTTTAATCACTCATTATATTCACTTTAATTTGTTTTGCAAACAACTGTGAGACTCAACCAATTCAAACAAAAATATTAGAGAAAATGCATATGGTAAAGTTTTGTATTGAGCTACCATTCTGCCATATAGTAATGAATCACATGAGTATTTATCAGGAATAGTTGGTCTGCCTTTTATGCTGAGCACCTGTTTCCAATTGCAAATGATATAATTTGGTATTTTTCAAGTTGAAGAGAAAATTTTGTCATTTGGACTGGGAAAATGGCTCATTCAGTACTGTGCTTGTACAGCATGAAAACTTCAATTCCCAACACCCATGGAAAATGCAGGTGTGGTGGCATGCACTGGTAATCTCAATACTAGGGAGGTAGAAACAGTCGGATTCCTAAGGCTTGCTGGCTAGTTAACGTAGCTGCATCAGTGAGTGCCAGGTTTAATGAGAAACCCTGTTGCAGTTACTTTCTCACTGCTGGAACACCCAACCAGAAGCAGCTTATGTGAAGAAAGGGTTTATTTTAGGCTTGCAGAATCCAGAGGAAGTTTCATCAGGGCAGAAAATGCTGGTTCACTTCCATAGATTTATAGCAGAGTAACAACAGCAAAGAACCAGCAAACATGAACAGCCAGAACACAAAGTGGCTCTCTACACATACAGTAGGAATGAATGGACTAAAAGATCCTCCCTTAGCCAGCCAGGTATGGTGGCATAGTCTTTAATCCCAGTACTTGGGAGGCAGAGGTAGGTGGATCACCGTGAGTTCAAGGCCACCCTGAGACTACATAGTGAATTCCAGGTCAGTCTGGACTAGAGTGAAACCCTACCTCGAAAAAAAAAAAAAAAATCCACCCTTGGTGACACCTCCTCCAGCAGGCTGCTGAAGACATAGAAGAGACTACAAATCTATAACACTATAAATCCATGTTCTGTGAGCTATTTAAGAACAAAACACATGTTATATTCTACCAATATGTAATGGCACAGAATAAACCTTTTTATTTTAAAAATGCATAACCAGGACAGATTGTACTAATAAAAAAAAATTCAGTAACCAGCAGGTAAACATCAAATATCTATGGTTAAAGTCTAACATCCATAACTGGTGACAAGAGTCTCTGGACTTCAATTCCACCCCTCTACATGGACTGAGCAGCCTGGGAAACATTTTGCCCTGAGCAAGCAGCTTTCCAGGGAAGCCATTCCATGGTCTTGGTATATCCATATTAACTTCCAGTATACACTGCAAGCCATGGTTCACTTTCCTAACTCCATGGCCTAACTTTGCCTCCAACATAGGGATTTCAACTCTGTTTGCCATTTTCCCACCTCTGCCACTCCTGGAACCAGTTCATCTTCATGCAGCAGCTTTACTGGGAGTCTATACAGGGATTTGAAGCCAGCTTCACTTTGACAAATCTTAGTGGCTTCTGAAACTATATGCATCTCATGACCCACTTCCCTGCATTTCTTATGCTTTCAAAACCAATACCAGGGGCTGGAGAGATGGCTCAGTGGTTTAGCACTTGCCTGTGAAGCCTAAGGACCCCGGTTCAAGGCTCGATTCTCCAGGACCCACGCTAGCCAGATGCACAAGGGGGCACATACATCTGGAGTTTGTTTGCAGTGGCTGGAAGCCCTGGTGTGCCCATTCTTTCTCTCTCTCTCTCTCTCTCTGCCTCTTTCTCTCTCTGTCACTCTCAAAGAAATAAATAAAAATGAACAAAAAATTTAAAAAAAAAAACCAATACCAGGTAAGTAGCATATCCAAATTTGTAAATCCAGGGAAAAATATAACTAGACCTTGAAGAGCAGTTTACTTCTTTAGAATTCTTTCTTCAAGCCTCCTCCATGAAAAGAAATATGTATTATTACTCATTTGAACCTTCTGTTGCTGGATTTCACTCTCAGACATCTTTTCCATTGTCCTAGTGCAAAACGATCAGCCCACCCTGATGATAATCAGCTTAACAATCATAGCTTTAGTAACCAGAAACCAGTCTCTGTGCCAGTATCTTCAAATTTGAATTTTTCTTGTGATAATGTGAGCATCTTTCACATATTTCTATTCTATATTTCCATCAAGCACACCAGTCCATTACTTTTAAATTCAACCTTGATCAAACACTCTAGGAAAGGGCAGAACAATGCAGCCTGACTTTATGCCAGTAGCCAAGATCCAACGAAGTCCTTCCTTTTCCCTTTAAAAGTTCATGAGCCACGCCTTCATAGTCCACAATTCTCTCTACAACTAGCATTTTCAAACTCTTAGGAGAATAGCTCATACAGCTCTGCTTACAACACTGCAAGCTTTCCCCAGTCCAAAGTACTAAATTCTTCTATATTCCTCCTGCCAACACAGTATAAAAGACCAAAATCCACATGAACAGATTCATTGCTTAAATGACCCAGTTGTCAGTACCAGTATTCTGTTGTAATTACTTTCTTGTTGCTGGAACAAACACTGGACCAGAAGCAGGTTAAGGGAAAAAGGGCTTGACAACTTTCAGATTTTAATAATAATTTTAAAAAGGCAGGTGTGGTGGTGTATGCTTTTAATCCCAGCACTCAGGAGGCAGAGGTAGGAGGATTGCCATGAGTTCAAGGCCACCTTGAGACTACATGGTGAATTCCAGGTCAGCCTGGGCTAGTGTGAGACTCGACCTTGGGGGGAAACAAAACAGTGATGTTTCCCAGAGGGAACCTATACATGGTACACACACTATGTGTCAGATTTCTAGGCTTTTAGAAATAGTCTATGTACCAAATAATGATAGATAGTATCTTTCTATTCATATGGCAAGTTCTTTTACTTTTATTGTTTTTTTTTTAATTTTAAGTTCTTTTACTTTTAAACTAAAAAAAATATGTGAGAATTTTAAAACAGTTGTTAGAAGAATTTTTGTTTTGATTAATTTCATTTTAGTTTGTGTGTAGGCTGGCAGTGTGTAAAAGTCAGAGGACAACTTGCAGGTAAACACTCCATCTCTCTACCTCATTTTGAGGCAGGGTCTCTCACTTTGCATTCACCTCCAGCTTCCAGGAAATCCTCCTGTCTCTGCCTTCCTGTCAGAATCCACATACTGGGATTACAGAAGCCCAACACTGATTTTAGCCTTTTATGTGGGATCTGGGTATCAAACTACAATACCCCAGCTTGTGCTGTAAGCATTTTATCCACTGAGCCATGTTCATAGCCCCTGTATTTTTTTTTTCAACTTTAAGCAAGAAATCCAACTATGGGAAGAACAATTTTGCTACTACATGTAATTGATTACCTTTCAAGATAAACATGGGCTTCCTAGGTATGTATACCTCATTTCAAATTTAACATATAACCTCATGTGGCATGAGAATCCAAGATAATACCTGTGTGGATCCCCAGCAACTGTCAGTGGCAATCATTCTATAAAACATATGTTCCCTAGAGCCTTATGTTCAGAAGGTGCTCCTATTTACGGCAGTGGGTGGATATGACACACGTTAGTCTAAAAGTGTTTGGTGTCTTCAAGATTAAGGATATGAAACCTGGGCCACATGTTTTACTCTGCCTACATACAACACTGAAGTACTTGTCAATCCATCTTCATATTTTGTTCACAGTGTTCTGTTGAGGAAATACATAACTATAAAAATTTTAATACTACCAATCTTAAGATATATTCAGAGATATATTCTTCCTAATATTAGCGTATATTCAGATAACTTATGTTCTTCCTGTGCTAGTACTCAACATAAACACAGAACAAATTAGATAAAATATATACATTAAACCCAAATTGGCCCTAGGAGTATTTATTGTCTTTTCAGCTAGAGAATAAGCACATCTGCCAATGCCTGCTGTGATCATGCAGAGTGGCTGTGACATGCCATCCTCCCACAGTAGCCCAGGAACAGTCAGCCTGATAAGCTGACAACCACATTTTCTATCTTTAACAGGTTGTGGTTTCCCTTTGCATATAATAATGATCATTTGTGTATCCGTTTCTGTTGTTTGATTTTTTTTTTTTAACCTTACTCATCTCTCCTTTAGAGACATTGTTCTTTCCTATTGATTTTCAGGATGGCTTTGATGACTTTTAGCTATGGTAAAGAACTTTTCTCCCTTGTCTTTCTCTGTGGCATGCTGAGAAGGCTTTTCCACTACATCACACAGACCATGCTCTCATCCTTTGCCTTATGGTTGGACTTTTGAGTCAGCAAAATACTCTCCTACACCTTTTTTCTGTGAATGTGATATACTAACCTTTCACAATTAAAGCTTTAATGCATCTTAAGGTCACTTTGGATAGCATTTATTTTTCTTTATGTAAGTCAGCTTCTTCACACCATTTATGAAATAATCTCTTCCAACTGGCAGCAACATTCCAGATATCATATTCCAGTATATGCCTGGGAATGTCTATAAAGTCTCTATTCTGTTATGTGTTAGTTTTTATGCCAATGCCACATTTTCTCTTGGTATGGTCTTTCACATAAGAAAAAGGGCATTGCTATCTCTGTCAGCTACCCCTACTTGGAGGCATACATTTTGTCTACATTAATTAAAATAATATAGCAGTGTACCCTTGTGCTAAATAACCTCTCTATGATCTGAATAATATTAATAATGCCTAATTTACATATCTTAGTGAGAACTAGGGAACAAAAGTGTCAGTATAAACAAATGAGAATGCATCTTAATGTAATGATAGTAATAAAAAGGAAAGTAATATGAATGTGCTGTTCTTGTTAAAGAACAAAGGTACTCTATATGACATTGTAAATACCCACCTAATTTACCATCAGTAAATTATCAGTTCAACTATTACATTTATTTGTAAATAACATTTTGCCAAAATAAACTGCCTAGTGTTTTTAAATAAGCACATTTTTTTCAGAACATAACACAACTGCATATAAACATTTACAATTTAATTGAACTGACTTCATACACATTTTAATTGCTTATTCCATGATCTGTCAAATAACTTGAATATGCTGGAGTTCAGAATTCTTCAATCAGAGAACTCAGAATTTCCCCAAATTGTGATGTTTTCCTATTTCGACTATCAGTCCTATTTTCAAAAAGATTGATTCCTGACCTGGTTTCAGTAAGCAGGATCTGCCTTTGGCCTAGAAGTGGGAATACAAAAGAATGGGAAGCAAAATGGTGTTTTCTTCTTTCAAGTCTCCACTGGAAGAGTTGGTGTGCTAGATCACTGTTGAGAGAAGTCTTCAGGCCATAGCCCCTCCTTCTCAGGCATCATCTAGACTTTTCAGTGACTGTGAATCCTTGACTAAATATAACATTTGCTGAATTAAAATGCAACTTAATTATTCATGTTCATCGTTGTCTTTAATGAATATTGAATGTCTTATGTAAAACCCATAAATGATTTGATTTGATAATGGAAGTAGCAGAGAAAGCCTGACCCTCACTTTTTCCTATACTTATATAATTTACCGGTGTGTGTAAACGTGCATGGCAGGGGCAGGGGTTATTATGCTTCTTGGACAATTTTTTTTGTAGGAAACTTCAAGTGTGATAAAGAAAATAGAATTTCTGCTGAATAATTCTAGATATTTCATCCAGCCAAGAGAAATAATGAATTTCACCTCTGAATTCACTGTTTTTCAGTGCCCGTCAATTGTAATGTATAATGATGGAATAACATTAGCAAATTCATAGGACTGAGTGTGCTTTAAACTGCTTACTTAACAAAAAGCATCCATTTGTTTAAACAGAGGTCAGCCTTCCTTTATTACAGTAATTACTGCCTTCAACTACAGATAATGTGCTTGATTTTCCAAGTATCTGTGGAGCCTATCTTAGTAGTCACCAAGCCTCAGTCAATAATGCAAAAATTGACCTAACAGCAGGGTCTTGCTTCTATTTAAGAATGTACTAATAGGTCATTCCTGTTCGTGGGTGTTAGTCTAGGTTCACTTTTCAAACGCCTTATTTTCTTTTTGCTTTTGTGTTCAGTTAACACACATATGTAGATATAGAAACTTAACATTAATAAGTTTAATAAGCAAATTTTGTACATAATACTAACATACTACAAATATTACATTTGTTAAGTTTAATTTAGTATGTTTGATGGTTTCACTGTATATCAAATAATTTCATTGATCTTACTTTGTTGTATGTTTTGGAAGTATGTTAGGACAAACATTAGTAATTGACTTTTAAGAGTTCCTATAGTATAATTATCAGATGTATGTGCAGGTGTTTTTTATTCCAGAACCCAAGGAATTTATAACTGCTACTAATTTTATGTACAGATGTATTTAACATCTCTAAATTAGATGAAACATTAAATGTTCAAAGAAAGAAAACCTGAAAGTAATACTCATCATTAATAATGAAATGTTTTTAATAATTTATCAGGGACAATATAACACAAATCATTTTTATGTACTTGCCTCTTTAGAAATACACATTTTCTTTGGTGGTCTTTGCTTTATAATCCGTACCAAGGACTGATTTATCAAAGTGAAGCAAAAATTACCTGCCAATTCCTTGTTTAAATATTATTTTTGTCAACCAATCATCTATACAAATGTTCGGAACTGCCACACATGTAATAATTTGATTCTTAATGTTGAAAGTAATACCATTGAAAGCAATTCATGCAAATTGGCATAGAAAGGATTTGAGATAGCTTGTGATGGATTTAGGAAGTGGCTGAATGCCATCTTTGCCTCAACCATGTTCTTTATGGTGAGTGATACTGTTTTTAATATGCGTTGATTTCACTCATGTGACTGAAAATGTCACACATTCAGAGCTTCTTGCAGAAAATATGAGCCTGTCTGATACTATACTGAAAGTTATAGCTGTGAGGCTATAGCCTTCCAGGGAAAATGCATTCTCTTAACTAAAAATAGCTTTAAGTGAGTAAAAGAGGAAAAGGCTCCATGTTTTACAAAATTATACATCTTCACATCTGAAAATGATGTGTTTTTAAATCAGCATGTATATATATATGAAATGTATTACTTTGGTAGTAAATATTAAAATCCAATATTTACTTTTAAAAACAATTATAAAATATATCCACATGTGTTCATACACATCATGATCAACATTAATATTGAAAATAATTCAATACTAGTGTTGAAGTTAGGCAGGTCAAAACCCTGGCTACATTCCCTAGGGTACAATGAGATCGGCTTCAATTAAATCCAATCTCTGTGAGCAGAGCAATATATTGGTTCACATGAAACTTGTTTTACTAAACTCATCTGCATTTATTGACATTTTGTCCAATCATGCTTTAAATTTTAAACCCTAACATAACTGTCTGCACTTCTCTAAATTGCTTAGATGAAAGCTAATAAACTTTAGGAGATTTTCGCTATGCTCAATTCCATAAAATATTTTTGGTGTTAGTGCATCCTAGACAGTGTTGAAGAGATATTCATCATTGTTAATGCCGCATCATTCGCAGATGCTAAGCCTCTAGATGCACACACACTGAAGCCATTGTTCCTCCTTTGGAGTCTTGTGATTTTTCACATTAAGAAAATCTGCCAAGAGTAAAACCCCAAAGAATTATTGAGAATCAGGGGAAAACATGAAGATCCAGGCTAAAAACCAGGAGGCGCTCAGAATCCCTGGATGTGCAGGCAACCTCTAGGCAGGTGGCAGATGAGTCATTTATTCATCCAAGCCTACTTAGCCCCTTATTCAGTGACTTCCTCTGATGATCATTATTTGCCATCACTTCTGTCAATGTTAAATTTTGTTTACAGTGATTCAAGTAACAACACAGACATTAAATCATGAATTGCTAATGGTGTTTGCCCTGTCCACCCAAGGGACTTGGTCCAGCTCATTTGTTGCTACCTTTGTTCCCAAACATGGTTTGACCACCAAATTTGTCTTTTAACTCATGAATGTCATTAGGCCTCTGTCTTACGTGCAGTATTGATCTCAATTTTCTTAAGCGTTCTCAGGTGCCAAAGTAGCTATGCCTGTGTTTTTTAAATGATTTCTAGTTTCCAATCATGCAAAAGCTGTTTCTTCCGTGGCCCCTGGAAGCCATTTTGAGCCCCTGTATTACACAATCTATGGTCAATATGTACCACTGACCATCTGTTAGATTGGCACCATGCCTGATTACAGAAAAGGGGGGAAAAAAAGGAAAGAAAAGAATGAAAAAGTGGGGGTACTACCTCCTCCTCTTTGCCAAAGGTGCTAATACCCTTTAGTTTATACAGGCAGCTTTCTCAACCCTGCAAGGTATAGATTATCCTGCAGGAAATCTCTTAGGTCCAAGAACAAAACAGCAGTGCCCCAAGCTTCCTTTCAATGGGACCCCATCTGCTAATTAAGAGTTCAAATAGTCTTTACCCTGAAGTCTTCCTTTCAAACTCCCCTTTAGCTTGAAACTAGGAAATATCTTCATTACAGACCTGCCTAGCATGCATAAGGATCACATAAACACAAATGCTCAGGGTCCCCCTAAACAGTGTCAAAAGGATGTTTGAAGACTCTAGAGGGGACTTATTATTTGTAAGTTAAAATAAATTATTTGAACTTTCTGACCAGAAGCCACACTTTTTTTTTTCATTTTTATTTTTTTTCATTTTTATTTTCAGGCTTAGGTGGGCTCATCTGAATACATACTACTTTTTCTCCAAATAAGATATATTTGTTGTTTGTAGGGTTGGTTTTTAAATTATTGATTGATTTTTCATGCTGTTAGGCCTTAAATTTAGCATTCTAAGCTATCCCCTCCTTTCTGCATGCTGATGAAAGCATCAAAGGAAAAAAAAAAAAAAAACTTCTGACATGGGGGAAAAGGTGTAAGGTTTGAGACAGATGTCAGTCACACTGAAACCAACTGATGAAAAGATTGAGAAAACTGCTTAACTTTTCCATGGAAGGGATCTTAAAAATATAGATTAGTTCTTTTTTTTTTTTTTTAATTTATTTGAGAGCAACAGACAGAGAGAGAAAGAGGCAGATAGAGAGGGAGAGAGAGAATGGGTGCACCAGGGCCTCCAGTCACTGCAAACGAACTCCAGATGAGTGCACCCTCTTGTGCATCCGGCTAACATGGGTCCTGGAGAACCGAGCCTTGAACCGGGGTTCTTAGGCTTCACAGGCAAGCGCTTAACCACTAAGCCATCTCTCCAGCCCTAGATTAGTTCTTTAAAGCCATATTTTTAGGTAGTTAATATAGTGTGTGGCATTGGTAGTCATTGAACACATATTTTTCAGATTAAAAGGAAGGATGCTTCTTAAACATATGTGGGGGTATTACTTGCTTTTGTGTAGATTCTTAGTACCCATTTTTCAATATTGAAGAAGCAAAACTGTAACACAGGGGAAATAAAGAAATCTTAATTTTGTGGTATTTCTTACCCCATTTAACCAGACTTCAGTCAGCAATCCACCACTTTGAAAGTCATATAGGCTCCCCTGCTATCAAATGTGTTCTTGTCATTCGAATTCATTTCCCATTGTCTGCAGATAAAAATTAAATAATACATACTCATGACTCAATTATTTCTACTTCTTAGAAAGCATAATATCCACTTTAAAAATCTTCAAAAAATTGAGATTGAGTGTACTAGTTGAGTTTTATAATCATGAATTGGTATATATACACCACAAATAAGGAAATATACAAATATTTTACTTGTCAAGTTTCATTTTACTATTACTACCACTAAATTGTATAGCTAGAACACTGTTTTCATTTCCAAAGATAAGCACTGTGAATTCTCATTTTTAAATGAAACAAATAAATCTCTCTTCTTCAAAAATAACTCTCATATGGTCTTATATATACAGCCAATATTGTGTGAATTTTCCCCAAAATAGAAATAAAACCAAAAATTTAATTGTACAGTCTCAAACTTGTCTCCCTTTTCTCCTTCAAGTTTCTTATCTAAAATTCCCTTTACCTTATTCTCAATGTCACTCTTTCAGAGATTCCCTGAATCACTCCAAAGGATGGTCTTACTTTACATTTTACTGGACATTTGGGTTTTCTTGTTTATTGCTCTTATTATAGGTTTGTTAGTTCATAAATTTGTCTTGTCTTCATTCCCATGTTGTTCCCCTCAGAGATAAGGTGAGGTCTTATTCATGTCTTGGTATACTCAGCACAGAATTACAATGTTTGCTGCTCTGTGCTTCAATTATCTGAATATATTTAGAGTTTTGACAGAATACAAACATATTTTGAAGAGAGAAAACCAACTCAGAGTGGGAAAAATTATATGTCATCTTATTTGTGGAAGAAAAATTTGTGTGTGTTTGAAATTTCTTAATTATTTTTATTTGAGAATGATACTATAATTACAGAAAAAAGGGTAACACAGTTAACAAAGTTTTCATATGCTCTGCAATTTTAGGAGTATCTTACATTACTTTGGAACAATTATCACAATTAATGTATCTATACTTATACATTATGGATAATTAAAATTCCTATTCTACCTAGATTTCCTTTTTAAATTTTTTTTTTAATTTTTATTTATTTATTTGAGAGTGACACACAGAGAGAGAAAGAGGCAGATAGAGAGAGGGAGAGAGAATAGGTGCACCAGGACCTCCAGCCACTGCAAACGAATTCCAGATGTGTGTGCCCCCTTGTGCATCTGGCTAACGTGGGTCCTGGAGAATCGAGCCTTGAACCAGGGTCCTTAGGCTTCACAGGCAAGCGCTTAACCACTAAGCCATCTCTCCAGCCCCCTTTTTTAATCTTTTTAATACACATAATTAGTTTTAGTTAACCCTCCCCTCCTCTGAGACATCTCATTGTATTGTTTTCACTCTCCCATCCCTGGCAGAAATCCTTTGACTTTCATATTGATTAATATGCTAGCACAAAAAAAGTGGTTAATGAAAAAAGTTAACTAGGGTTTTTAAATATTCACTCGAAAGAAAGATCAAGAGTTGAAAGTAGATACAAGAGTTTTTAAATGTGTTTGGATCTTCTTTAAATCATAAAAAAAAAACTTGCCAAAACACTAATAGAATTCTTTGATCCTTTTCTTATTAGGCATTATTATCTATGTAGAGAAATGTTATATGTTTATTGTCCATTACCATAGAAAAAGTTCACATCCATCAGAAAACATTTATGAGGGAAGAAAATGCTAACCTTAGAATTTGCCCATCTATAGTTGTCATTATGTTCAGTGACATTACTTTGTAAAAGTAAACTCCAAAGAATTAAATATGAAAAAAAATAACTTAAAAAAGGAGAAACCAAAAGGGCTCTTATATGGTCTTCTAGAAAGAAGGTTATTATTAAATGAAGTACTGTTCTGGTTTAATATATATTAACATCTATATGCAATACTGCAATCTATTCTTCAGGCCATATAAAATATATCATCTGTTTCTTATATATAAAATCATGCTACATATTTTAGAAATTTATTCCCACTGGGTGTAACCTTTGTCATCTCGATTCAGTAAATGCTTAACAGGCATAGGCCAGGACCATGTGTGTTTTGCTTTAAGGGTAAATAATGTACACTGAGACAGACAGCCCCTGAGAATATTCCTCCCATATGTCAATATCATGGTTCTTATTGCAGCATGCCTAATATATCATGTCACCAGCATGGTCACAACAACATGATGGCAATGAGAAGCCAATGTCGGCAGTATTGGTCTGCAAGTGCCTTCAGGGTCCAGGACTACTGTCTAACTATTAAAATTTTGTGCCAGGATTCCTATCTGAAATTAAGCCACACCAGGAACTCCAGTTCAAAGTAAGGACTACAAGAAGTAAAGAATTTATATACTGACCTGTCCACAATTATAAGTCTGTACCATTAGAAAATGAGCAGACATTCAGATCATTCCTTGGCCTATAAATCTCACTTGTGATACACAAAAGTCTCTGAGCATGAACAGGCCTTCTTTTTCATTCTAAGTCACCAAACATTTCTTCTCTACCCTCACTATGTTCATCTTCCTACAGAACATGTCTTCTAAGTACACAGGCAGGCAAGGTAAAGAAACTGTTCTCTTCTTTTTCTACAATGTTCATATTAATTTGCCATGCTTTATTAGAATTTCATTCAGGAAACCAGCAAAACATACTTTATTGTGATAATCACCAATATATTAGACCTCATTTACTTTTTTTAAATTTTTGACACTTTCATCCATGTATAGAACTCACTTTTTTCTCAACCACCCCCCCAAGTATACTCCTTTTTCTCCCTCTGCTTTCCACTGAAACTGTTCTTCTTATTACATTTTCATCCTACCTTCATGCATGATTTTTCTTTGTCTTTCTTTGCTTGTTTTTTGACCAACTTAACTTAGGATTGCATTCATTATGGTAGTTGGAAGGTCATTTATTGGACAATTGTCAACCTAGCCAGTGGTTGAGACACTAAATTACATGACTTCCCTTCATCCAGCAATCATCCATTGTCACTAGTTATTCTGAGGTGTGCCCCACCCTTGTCAATTAGGAAGTATTGACAGGCTCAAGCTTGTGCAGGCAACAACATCTGATCTGAGATCATGAGTGCAGTGGCCATGTCATATTCAGATGACAGAAGTCTGCAACCCCATCCATAAAACTCTTAAAACTCCCCTCTTCTGGAAGCATGCTTACAATATACTGTCTTCCAGACATGAAGTGGCCTTGATACCATAACCTCACAATGGCTGATGCTACCTACACAAGACCTGCAGGAGGGAAAGAAATGATGACATCAAAATAAAAGAAAGACTAGTTAAAAAGAAGGAATTCAGTGGAGGAGGGAGAGGGGAGCGTGGTGAGAAGGGATTACGATGATGACATACTATTTATGTTTATGGAAGGTGTCAATAAAACAGTTTTAAAAATTAAAATAAAAGAACTCCTCCCTTCTGTGAAAGTGCCAAGATTTGGAGGGCATGGTTCAGATGTCTGGTCTGGGCTGAGCACACACACTAGTCACTTAGTCTTGGTGAAGTTATCTAGCACACATCTCTCTATTACCCTCTGCATTTTGCACAAACCAAGCTCTGTGTTATGAGCAGTACCAGTCTGTTTTTCTCACAGGTTGAAGAGGGTCATAAAAAAACCTAAATTTGGATAATACAGCTTATCAAAAAATGGTAGTTATAACATATGTGTAATCAAATTTAAAAATTTAGAAGGATATGAAAAAGAAACTGGCTTAAAATGAATCAGATGAATAATTAAAGTAAAATTCTGATCCAATAGAACTTTCTTTCACCAAGTTCTAAAACACAGAACACTGAAAACATTCATCAACCTCTTGATTGATTTGCAAGTAACATTTACTTAGTGGATAAGGAAGTAATCATTTATTTCCAAAGAAGTTACTTTATACTTACTGAGCATACTATCACATTCATTCATTATAAAATCCTAAAATCAAAAACAAAAATAGGTTTATTTTCTACACAGAAAGCATCACATATCACATAGTATTGTCAAATTTCTAACTGTTCAGCAGTTTCTTGTTTTATTTTAACCAGCCAATGTTTTATATAACTTGAAGCAAAGCGTATGTCTATCTACCTCACAATGAAAAATACAATAAGCCAGTTCCATTTTCTTAATCAGACCAAAACATTTTGTAGCTAGATCTCTATGAAGAATCTAGACTGATATTTGGATATTAACTATATCTTAAAAATGAAATGCTTGTCTCTGAGAATTAAAAATGACATACTTACAAGCTGTCAGTGGTGAAGTTCTTATGAGAGACTTCTGTAGATGTGTTTATAAATACTCCCATATGTAGATTTTGACAGCATATTTCTACACAATGCCATGCTTTTATTGCTGGTTGTTGTCTATTTTATTAATCTTCATTATGTTCATATTTAGCTCTTTGAGATTAGATTTAGTTAAGATCGATTTTGAAAGGCTAATCATGAAAAAAGGCTAATATCAGAAGAATTTCTGAAACAAAAAATGAGGTATTTCCATACCTAAGTATTGCATTTTGAAGGGAGATAAGGGAACAAAGCATTCTGTATCCCCAGTCCTCTGCCATCCTTGCTATTTTTTTGCCTGAGTGTGTTTTTTTGATGGGGGAGGGAAGGGAGTTATGAAAGAGAGAGACAGAATTGGCAGCCAAAGCCTCTAGCAACTGCAATCAAACTCCAGACAAGTGTGCCATCTTATACGTACGTGCAATTTTACGCATTTGTCACATTGTGTGTCTGCCTTACATAGGATCAGGGAAGTGCAACATGGGACCTTAGGGATTGGGAGCAAATGCCTTACCCACTAAGCTATCTCTCCAGCCCCTGAGTCATTGCTTACCAAACTCCAACTTTGTCTTTCTTTTCTTTTACTTTTTTTTTTTTTTTTTTTTTTTTTTTTTGAGTTAGTGTCTTGCTCTAGCCCAGGCTGACCTGGATTTTACGCTGTAGTCTCAGGATGGGCTCAAACTCATAGCAGTCCCTCTATCTCTGTCTCCCAGAGTGCTGTGATTAAAGGTGTGCAACAGCATGCCTATCCTTTCTCATTTTTTCTTTCACAAAAGGTGTTATTGCCTGACTATTGTGGCCATTCCTATTTACATTGTCTCTAGATGCAGAAAAAGATACTAACTATAGAATTATTAAGTCTTACTATAGAAAATCCATATGATCATTTCCAAGAGATCCCAGTGGCCTGAACTATGTGCTGATTTAAAAAAAAAAAATGTACAGAGGAGCAGGAGCAAAGAGTTAGGCAAAATCTTCTTCCAAGGTTGTCTCACTTTTTCTAATGAGTTGTGACCCAACTTGAGAATGAAAGTTCTGCCTCAAAGTTCGGCCAAGAAAGGGTATGAAAGGAGTAGTCAAATGGCAACTGGCAACTGGCTTGAAGCTCTGCCAAGAAAATGTATGAAAGAAATAGTTGATTTCTAATACACTGTAAGCTGATGGGACCAAGGTATTCAATATCATTTCTACTTATTCTGAACTTTTACCTCGTCAAACTAAATATGAAGTATTTGATGTCAAAGGAAATATTTTACATATAACCCTGTGTTCTTCTTATATCACATGGCATAGTGCTAAAATGAATAGGTACTTACAAAATATTTATATGAATAATTAATTTTGTTAATATTTTGTAAATTTTATTGATTTTACAAGGAGAGTGGAAAAGATTGAGAGAGAGAGAGAGGAAAAGAATGAGCACACCAGGCCCTCTAACCACTCCAAACAAACTTAAGATGCATGTACCACCACCTTGTCCATCTGGCTTTACGTGGGTATTGCGGAATCTAACTTGGGTCCTTTGGCTTTGCAAAGCTATCTCTGCAGCCCTGAATAATTAATTTTTAAAATATGTTTATTGGGAGCTGGAGGGATGGCTTTGCAGTTAAGACATTTGCCTGCAAAGCCAAAGAACCAAAGTTTGATTCCCCAGGACCCACATTAGCAGATGCACAAGGGGGTGCTCATATCTGGAGTTCATTTGCAGAGGCTAGAGGCCCTGGAGCACCCATTCTCTTTCTCTTTCTCTTTCCCTCTCTCTCTCTCCCCTATTCTCTCTCAAATCAATAACTAAATAAAATAAAATATTTCTAAAAATATTTTTATTTATTCATTTGCAAGTGTAGAGAAATAGAAAGAAGAGAGACAGACAGAGAATAGGTGAGCCAAGGCCTCCAGCAGCTTCAAAGGAATTCCAGATGCATGAGCCACTTTGTGCACTTGGCTTTATGTGCATACTAGGGAATCAAACTTAGTTCATTAGGCTTTACAGGCAAGTACCTGAGCTGCTAAGCCATCTTTTCAGCCCTAAACAATTGATTTTAATATCAGCACATGCACCTTTGGTAATAATCTAAAATTACATGTATATTTCACTGGATCTAGACAGCCAGTTATCAGGAAAAAAGGAAACCTCATATTGCCCTTAGTAGACATTACTGATTTCACATACCTTTAATAATTTCTATGTATTAAATTCATTAGTTATATTTTTAAATTTGCCTCCAAAGTCCAAGTATAAATGAATATCCATAAGATGTGTAAAATGAGGTGAAAAAAATGAGAAAAATGTTCCTTTTTGAAGCACCTTACATGACATTTCATTCACACTTTTGCAACAAAGTGACATTTTAAATTCTTTTATTTCTGGACTTAAGACCTGATCTTCTATAATGCAAATGGCAAGACAATATTATTTGGCTTTCAAACTACAGTCTATTCATGAAAATTATAGAGTACCAGATTTACATATATTAAAATTTGTTTCTTGTTAATTTATCTCAGCCTCTCAAACTCTCATCTTGAGGAATAAAATAAGCCACCACAGTAAGAGAAAAATGAATCAAGGGCAAGTGTGCAGTATTCAAAATGAATTTTATGAATTGCCAAAAGAAAATGTAAGTGGGTGCTTGCATGCTAAAGATATACAAGGGTTATCCTGATGCTAGAGGCTGAAATACTTAGTGTTCATTGTTATGCTCTTTTCCTTGAACCTCAACAAGAATTTTAATCCTTCACTTAAAATTCTAATGTTCCAGGGCAGAAGAGATGGCTTAGTGGTTAACTGCTTGCCTGTGAAGCCTAAAGACCCTTGTTCAAGGCTCGATTTCCCAGTACCCACATAAGCCAGATGCACAAAGTGGCACATGATCCACGCGGGTCTTCAGTTGACACTGGTCTTTAGCCCGCACTGGTCTTCAATCCAGCTAGAAGACAGCAAGTGCTCCAGCAGCCAAATGGAAGGAAGGAAGGAGCTCTTTTCACCCAGAGCTTCCTTATATAAAGTCCCCGTCTGAAAGGTGCCACCCATTCTGGGGGAAGGACTTCCTCCTTCAGTTTATCCTTCCTGGGAGCAACCTCATTGACCCACCCGAAAGGGATTTCTGTGGATTACTAAACAGATCAAGTTGACAACACCTTAACTATCACAAGTCCATCCCTTGTCAACTTAGCACAAAATCCTATCATAAGACATTCCAAATGAAAACAGTAACAAGCTCATAATTCCACCTAACATGTTATAACTATCACATGTACAGCCAGAACTGCAAATAATGGCATTGGGCATAGCAAAGAAACATTCAGCCAATACAATATTCAAAACAGGGCAAACATCAAACTCTGTCGCTTCAAGTCTAACAACTCTAGTCAATGACAAATCTCCAAGTGTGATAATTCTAACTAGCAACAACTCTGGTATTCCAATTCTTCCCCTCCAGCTAGTCTACTCACAGTCCTAGAAAGCTTCATCTGGGGCTGACAGCTTTCCTTAGCATCCATCTCAAGGTCCCACCATCTCCAGTGGGTCTTCACTGCAATCCACAGTTCATCCTCACATTTCCATGGGGTCTCCATGCAGGCATCCAGCAAACCTGCTTCACACTGCCCATGACCATTTCCAAAACACAGGACCATGTTGCAAACTAAATGACCCAGCCTCTTTCTCTCTCCCTCTCTCTCTCTGTCTGCTGCTGTAAAGTAAATAAATAAAATTCTAATGTTCCATGCTGAGTTACTCTACCTGATCATATATGTAGATAAAATTATGAAGGGCAGTATGGGTGAATTTCATATTCATACATATTTTTCTCAGTGTACCTGCCCTGCTAGCTAGCAATCTTTCATATCAATCTCTCATTTCTCATCCTTATTCCTTAATCTTGGGAATATATTTTTTACATTCTCCAAGATGTAAAAGATCTCTTGTTCATCTGTGACTGTACCCTCAATCTAATGCAATATGCTTGTATTCATCAGAATCACCCACAAAGTATCCACTTATTGGGAAGTGATGTCACCTTGATAAAAGTGCAGGAGAGAATAATATTTTAGACTCTTGAATTATAAATTAACAGGACCTCTTTGATCAATAATGCAATATTTATCCAAATATGAAATGAATGAAATTTTGGTCTGAAAATTCTACTTCCAGTGGTTTATTATGCAGATTCATTTTCCATGTGTTCAAAATATTTGTGAGGGCTGGGGAAATGTCTCAGTGGTTAAAAGTGCCTGCCAATGCAATACTGACTGCCAGAGTCCAGATCCCCAGAATATACATCAAGCTGGATGCCAGTATTTCACACACCTGTATCCCAACACGCCTACATCAAGAAGTAGAGACAAGAAATTCCACTACTTGTGGCCGCCTAGTCTGGCGTTCACAGCAGTGAAACCAGAGAAACTCCCCAAGACAAGGAAGGAAGTGAGGTACTATTCTGAAGCTTCTGCTTTGAACGCCACACAGGCACTATGGCTGTGGCTCATGCATGTGCATGTGCATGTACACATGAGTGCCCACACACGCACAAACACATCATAGCATTTATTATTGTAGTGAAAAGACTGGTCAAATGGTTAAGACCCAGAATAAAACATAGTAATAGCTACATGATTTATAAGCTACAATTGTCAAACTTTATATAATCACCAAAAGGAATAACTTTACATATACATGTAGCAATTACAGAGAAATAGAAAAGGCTCTGCCCACATAACACAGTCACCTCCAAGGAAACAAGACATAGTTTATTCTGAATCCAAATGTGAGTGCCCGTGGCCTGGGAATACAGATTCAGGGTAGCCAAAATTCCATGTTGTGACATGTTAACAATTTCATGAAGGTCTTGTAGTTAGAGAACAATAGAATCAGTAACCATGGCACTTTTCTTTTTCTTTTTTTTTATAATTTTTTTTATTTATTTATTTGAGAGCGACAGACACACAGAGAAAGACAGAGAGAGAGAGAGAGAGAGAATGGGCGTGCCAGGGCTTCCAGCCTCTGCAAACGAACTCCAGACGCGTGCACCCCCTTGTGCATCTGGCTAACGTGGGACCTGGCGAACCGGGCCTCGAACCGGGGTCCTTAGGCTTCACAGGCAAGCGCTTAACCACTCAGCCATCTCTCCAGCCCCCATGGCACTTTTCAAAGACACTGGCGATGACGTCAGGTAGGCGGCGGCAGCACACTAAGAACGCCTCTGCTGTAGGCTGCGGAGGCTCCGTGATATGCTCGGCCCTCGGCTTGGTGGAAGCTGGTGGTCTGTTACCGCATTCCAAAAACGTTCCACCTGTAGACCAGACACAGAGGTGGGCCATCAGTGTGTATGTAGGGGTAAAGGCAGCCCAAGTTAAGCTGACTCTGATTCCGTAACACTCCATCTTTCCATGATCAGAGTTCTGTCAGTACTTTCAGCCTTGTTTGATATAGATGCAGTGCTTTTAGGAACTTTAGTTCAAAGTATACTTAAAATGAAAAAAGTATACCTCCCAGGATATTGTAATTGTTTTAGTATGATGTGATTAGTTAAAAAAAAAAAAAGGGAACTTGCACGGGTTTGGCAGTGTATGCCATTAAGCCCAGCACTCAGGAGGCAGAGGTAGGAGGATCACCTTGAGTTGAGGCCACCCTGAGACTACATAGTGACCCTACCTCAAAAAACTGAAAAAAAAAAAACAACAGGAACTCTACATGATCATTTTAATAAATGAATTTATTATGTATTATAATAAATAACAGAATATCTTTCTTTTCTTATTCATTGCCATGCCAGCATTATAATTTCTTGGAACAAAAAAATATAAAAACAAAATATAGGCCCCAAACCCCCTCGATTCATCATTGACGTTCCCTCTCCTCTTTCAAGTCTTTCACATTCAATACTTCAGTGAATCTGACTTTACCTGTAAAATAAAGGCATCTTTCAACCTCTTCTCAGTGCTTCCACTGCTCTGGGATCGATGCCACCGTCACCTCACCAGAGCAGCCTCTCAATTGATCTTTCTGCTCTTGATGAGACTCCTTTTGGACAAACACACTTCCTGCTCCTCACTCTATGATTACAGGCAAGACTAAGATGTGAAAGCGCATCAGAGTGAAAATAACAGCGTTTGCTTACATTCTAAGATTCAAGTCACTCAGTAGGAGACAGTGTCCAAGACGGGCCTACACACAGCAGAAGTTAAGAAAAATTCCAGAAGGGAACAAGAAGTCAGAAGCTAGGCCCTCGGTGTTAATAAAGCAGATACTGAGAACAACAAGAGGAGAGGACCAGGAACCGTGATTCTGGGGTGAACTTTGCCACTGTACCACTCTATAGTTGTCATTGTCAGTGGTGGAACGTTTGTTTGACTGGATCTGAAGGTTTTCCTTCCAGATGGCTTTCACACTTGGGTGATGACTCGGAGCTCAGTAGCCTCAGGGCTTTGTCACATGTAGTCACCACAGGACAGGTTGAGGGTCTTCCCAAGATGTTGGCCAGCTTTCCCCAGAGGGAGACATCCAGGAGATGGAGCAAGAAGGAATCCAGAATGTCTTTCATGCCATCCAGTCCCTGAGGTCACATGTCACCCTTTCCCCTATCACTTCTATGTATGAAATTCATCACTACTCTGGGTCAAATCCATAGGGAAGAAAATTAATCACTGTGCCTTGAAGAAAGGAATATAAAAAGTGTACACATATATTTTTAAGTAATCATATTTTAACAGATAATATGTTGAAGTTTTGATACTTGAACTTTAAAATGTAAATGTTAATTTTAATGAAATTCACTTGACAAAGAATCCCATGAATTTCAGGGAGTTTTTATTACCATTCCTGATTCATTACATCAGTGTGTCAGAATAACTGAGCCATGGTAGTTACTTCATATTTGCTGACTGACAGAATAAATGAAGGATACACATTCATAACCCATCTCAAAAGAGGCCTTTGGAGATCTAGTGAGTGTTCATTTCTTCAGAGTTGCCGTATTTAGAGTGCCTTCCCTATAGACTCCCAAAAGTCAAATTTATAATTTAACAAATTCCAAGGTAAACATTTCTTTTATTTTTTAAAGTTACTATTGGCAATTAAGCGCTTCTCAGAGAATTGATCAAAATAAAAGCTGACCGCCTGCCCTTGAGCACTCAAAGTACTGCTTTCAGCAAAGTCATTACGTTCCCATCTTCTGTGGAAGATGCAACTTGATAATTCAAATCCACAGACTTCTAATTAGACCTGCCACGTGCCATGAGCAAGATAAGTGCTAGAGGCCCTTTCTCTATGCATTCTGGGGACGGCCCATGGGGGACCCATGGCAAGGGGAGAGAGAAGTATTCTGATTCACACTGGGCCCTTGGTCCTGAGCCATTGACCTTCCCACAGGCAAACTCTCTCTCAGTCTTCCATCTGACCTGGTTTGGTCTTTATGCCACATTGAAACTTTTTTTTCCCCTTTTCTCATTGTTCTTAAGGAATTCTATACCAGTTCTGAACATATTGGGTTTTGCTGCAGTAACAAACAAACCCCAAATGTCGGTTGTTCACAGCAGCTTGGTATTTCTTACCTCACTTCACCTGACTTTTCTCAGTACCTTCACAATACTCTTGAAGTCCAGGTTCTTTGTGTTGTTATGACAGAGAGAAATAACAATTTGGTTACATGCATTCTGCCTATAAAACTACTGTCTAGAAGTGAGCCAACTAGCTTCCATTAACACTTATTAGCCAAAAATAATCAGGCTGTCAAGCCTAATACAAATGGAGGAGCAGAATGCAATCTTCCCCCAGGGGTGCGCCTAGCTCTCCTCACATTTCTCTAATCCCCGCCTCTCTGCTTCCTGTCACCTCATGCCTAGTGGCCCTCAAGCTTTCACTGTGTTCAGGGTTCATCTGGGGACCTTGTTAGACATTTACATTCCACTAATTGGTGCAATTTTATATTCTATAGTTTACTTGCTACCACTGTAATAAAGATAACAACCCAAAACTTAACAATGGATAACATGCCTGACAATGGAATACTAAGGGCATGTTGGGATATATCTGTCATGAGGACAGGTGATAGGAGAGACATTGTTTGTAAGAATTTTTTTAATAAAATAATAAAATTATTTTAAATTTAGTGTTTTAAAAATAAGTATCTTGTACTGTCCTTAGAGCTTGTAGCTCCATATTCCCTCAAACTCACTTGCCTCATTCACTCAAGTTTTAAGTTTTAGCAGAAATTGCACCTGTTAATCGTAAATTGTAAACCCAGGTTTGTATTTTCATGGTCCTCATCACTATTTTGCATACTTTTTATTTGTTTATTTCTGTGCTCCCTACTAAAGCTCAAATTTTGTAAAAGTGTTTATTTGCCATATTTCATTGGCCACTTCCCTTACAGAATATTATCTGGTGCATGGTAAGTCTTTACATCTTCAATAGATTATGGCAATGAATGGAATGAAGATATGAGTGAATTATTTTAGAGGCTAAAGGTATGCTTGCCTAATATGCACAAGATATTTTATACTTTTACCAAAACAATACGTTAAGATTAGTTCTTAGAAAGAAGACTAAAGGAAGACTCTTGCCCTTTCAGAAATTTAAATGTAGGTATTACAACAGTATTATTCTTATTGTAAGAGAAATATAAGCTATTTTATTTTTCAACTATTCAACAACCATGTGAAGTAGGTATTATAATCAACAATTTTTAAAATCTGTACATTGAAGTTGTGTCTTAGCATATGCCTTCAATGTACAGATTTAAAAAGTGGAGGTAGAAAAGTTAGCAGAAGAAGAATACAGAGAGGACTCAGAATATTGCTGCCAGGAAAGTGCTTCCCATGTAAGCATGTGAACCTGAGATATAGGCACAGAGCTCATACTTTAAAAAAACAAAGATGGGAAAAACAGGGCTGGAGAGATGGCTTAGCAGTTAAGCGCTTGCCTGTGAAGCCTAAGGACCCCGGTTTGAGGCTCGGTTCCCCAGGTCCCACGTTAGCCAGATGCACAAGGGGGCGCACGCGTCTGGAGTTCGTTTGCAGAGGCTGGAAGCCCTGGCGTGCCCATTCTCTCTCTCTCCCTCTATCTGTCTTTCTCTCTGTGTCTGTCGCTCTCAAATAAATAAATAAATAATTTTTTAAAAAAAGATGGGAAAAACAGCACACACCTGTAGCCCCACACTGAGCAGGTATAGACAGGAGGATCTTTCGGGCTTGCTGGTCTGCCAGTCCAGCCTAGTGGCAAGCTCCAAGCCAATGATAGACCCTATCTCAAAAACAAAGGTGGACATCATCTGAGCATGACCCCTGAGGTTGTCCTCTGGACTCCACACATGTGTATATAACCACATGTGTGCACGCACAAACACACACATATACACGCGTACACGCACATCTACACATACTGATGCACACACAAACATTAAAGCATAGAGACAAGTATTTGAAGCAAGCATCTCTGAATCTGAAGGCTCTGCAAGTGAACTAATGGTCTAGAATAACAAAAGTAGTGGCAGAATATTCAGAAAAAAAAAAACGTGTTTTTTAAACAATATCTAGTATATGAAGGACTTTCTCCTTATGTTAGCCAAAAGTTGGAGAGAATGGTTAACTGGCTTGACTTCCCAACGTAAAAGGCATTTGGCTAAAAGTAAACGTAAGTAGCCAGTTGTCGTGGCCCGCACCTGTCATCCAGCACCCAGGAGGCCGAGACAGGAAGATTGCCCTGAGTTTCATGTCAGCCTGGGCTATAGACCAACCCCTGCCAAAGAAAATAACTTGAGAATGCATAATAAACAGTTATATTCTCTAAAACAGGAAGCTTTTTATTTATAAATTGATAGGTAAACTAACATACAAAGCCAATAGGAAAGGAGGCAGAAGACTTGAACAGAAAAGTCATGAAAGAACACAAAATACTTTCTTTAAAATTTTTTTGTTTATTTTTATTTATTTATTTCAGAATGACAGACAGAGAAAGAGGCAGAGAGAGAGAACGAATGGGTGCACCAGGGCTTCTAGCCACTGCAGACGAATTCCAGATGTGTGTGCCTCCTTTTGCATCAGGCTAACGTGGGTCCTGGGGAATCAAGCCTCGAACCGGGGTCCTTAGGCTTCACAGGCAAGCACTTAACCACCAAGCCACCTCTCTTGTCCAATTTAACAAGATAGTAGATGTTTATAATAAATAATTCTAAATCAATTTAACAGCCATTCTGTTTCACATGAATCACATGGAAGATATTCCAGTGACAGAATGTTTTCCCATATTGAATAACCAGCAGAATTAAAGTGTTGCCCCATGAGAAACAGACCAAATTTAGTGTGAAATTGGACACAACAGTCAGGAAGACTCGTTGAGTTTAGCATTGTGACACTATTGTTCACCATGACAGAAGGAGACAGAAAAAACCTTTTTCCTTTCCAAAATTGTTGAATACCCAGCAATCGAAGTAAATAAGTTTTAAACATATGTAAATAGGGATACCCTTGACACCAGGAAATCACAAGAAATGCCCACTGACTTAAGTCTTTAGAAAGACGAATCTAGGCAGTGCATCAACACTTGATGAACACAGGTCTCACTTCTGTCTGGAGTGGATTAAAATGAATTTCGTTACACACTCTCCTTTATTCCTTCTTTTCTTCCAACAAAAGATAAGCTTTTTCTAAAGTGTTCCCTGAATTTACCCTTCTCCTTTCCTCATTAATCTGTCAAATTTGAAAGTCAGCAGCTTACTGTAGCATGCATTTTCTCATCATAATCAGAAACGAGAAACAAGGAAAGGCAGAAATGAAAGGGAAGAGATAGAGAGAGAAGGCAATGGAAAAAAGAATGGTCAAAGCAGGGAAATGTGGAGGGAGAAAAGGAAAAGAAAAGAAAAGAAAAGAAAAGAAAAGAAAAGAAAAGAAAAGAAAAGAAAAGAAAGAGAGAGGAACATGTTGAAGCCATTCGTGTTACTTCATTTGAGAGAAAGAAAATTGGTTAGGGTCACTCTGTTTTAATCATACATTTTGAAGGTTGAGAAACCTGCCTGGATGTAGTTAAGAAATTTTAACAATTTTGAAATAATTCACAAATATAATCTTGAAATAGTGTAACTTAGATCAAATCAATGTATTTTAAGTTTAGCTTCAAAATAAGGAAAATCCTTTAACTACCCTTTCAAATGTACTACTTATTTTCCTTTATATAAAGTAAGTTGTGTGCTATGCTCTGCTATTGAAAAAGGCCTGGAATTCTCTTTTAATACGCATCAACTCTCCCATTACTTAAAATGATTACATTTCGCAGTGAAAATTACAGGTGTTCTTTTAAAAAATCTAATAATGTTACTAAACAGCTTTAGATATCATTAATGCTACACATCAAAATGTTTGAGGATTTTAGTGAATTATTCAGGTGTTCTTTAAATTCTTAGAAACACAAAGGAAATATGTTACGACATTGGTTCCCAAATTTTCCTTATGAAAGATAGGAGAAAAAAAAGAAAGATAGAAGGAAATAATAGACATTTTATTTCTTTATTTATGAAGGGAGACTTTTAATACTCATTACAATCATTGCTACTTGTTGCCTATGGAAGAACTCACTCTTAAATACACAATCATATATATATATATATTCATACATATATATATATATATATATATTCATACATATATATATATATGTATGAATATATATATATATTCATACATATAGATATATATATATTCTTTATATATGTGTATGTTTTCATTTTATATATAAATGTTCCATATATGTATATACATGTATAAATATATATGAACAGAAAAATTAAGGCATTCGTTACACATAAATGCACATATTAGAAAAGATAAAAGAAATTGCCTGTTCTTGGACATGAGCTTCTCTACATGGCCAAATGAGTGCCCTCTAGTGGCAAGCCTGTATAAAGAAGAGTGACTTCCATCAGAAGACTGTCACTCATTTATCTTTTCTGATAGCTCTTTTAGAGATGTGTACTGGGCCCCATATAAAACTGACAAGGATTTTTATAGAAAATCATATGATCTCATTTCTTGTTCTACACACTCTAGTAATAACTATCTGGTTCTTACAATTATACCTTCACTATACAAATGTTTCTTATTTTTAAAGATATAAGAGCGTCTCCACATGTAATAATCCTTTTTACTTGATGTACATTATAAAAAGGCCATTAAAGTTGTCAAAGACCCTAAAAAGAGTTATTACATAACCCCTACTAACATTGTCTATTGCAAGACATTTTAGACTTACCTATTATGTTTCTCAAATAAGCCATGATCTGTAATTTACTTTTACCATAATGCTTATTTTATCAAACATGTATGTTTTGGCTTTCATCTGAAATGAGTTTATATTTTTTAACTGTATGTATAAAGTGTTTTGAGAAGCATTTATACCTTGCAATAGAAAATCCTATTAGACCGAGGGACAGCAATTGCCAATTTAGGAATCTCAGTAAGTCATTATCACTTCACAGAGTATTTGCAATATTCAGAAAATAGTGCCACTAAATTTTCCCCTCAGGAGCCAAGGGGTAAATTAACCTTTTTAAAGGCATTTTGGCATAGTCTAGATGAAAAACACATGAAGGTTTTATTTTCATGGTCGCATGCACTGAAAGTACAAGCAAGAGGATTGAATAAAACTTCTATGCAGAGGCACTGTCTCACAGAGCCACCACCCAGTCCAGCCGGTGGCACACGTCAGTAGTACTGCCCTTGGTTCTGTGTCACTGAGAAGTTTGTGAGGGACATTTTTGGGTGGAAGATTGTTTCCCTCTGTGCTTGGATAAAAATCCACATGACCTTTTCATCCAAGAGAAATCTATTTGTTCATATACTAATTGTGAATGAGCTGAGAGATACTTTGATTCTGCACTGACCTCTGTACTCACAAGATGCTAGCCAATAATACGCCCTTATCAGTTGTTCATACAATAAATATGTTAACTGATAAACACTGAAGGTGTGATCATTTTCTTTCTTATCACATTACTTGGAATTATAGGCTAGTTTTGGTTGTGGAGGACTTACAGTGTATTCACTTGCCATTAATTTATTGAAACTTAAAATCATTAAGTTTTTTTTTTTTTTGAGGCTGAATGGCATCATGTCTTGAATTTTTCTTCATGAACACTTCTTTTAAGCTAAGCTCCGCATAGTTTCCTCTGGTCTGCATTCATCTGATCAGAATTATTGCAGATTGCTGCATGCTCACCCAGAAACAGAACTCCAGTTTCAGTGCTATTTACCAAATGATAGTGTCAAGCTCTGGGAAGTCTTATCACATTCTTGTGTATTACAATCCTATGTAAGAGCAAATCCTACCCTGCCTCCTTGCTTTGTTGGGTTTTTTTGTTTTTGTTTTTGTTTTTTTATTTTTATTTATTTATTTGAGAGTGTCAGATACAGAAAGAGGCAGATAGATAGAGAATGGGCACACCAGGGCCTCTATCCTCTGCAAATGGACTCCAGATGCATGTGCCATCTTGTGCGTCTGGCTTATGTGGGTCCTGGGGAATTGAGCCTCAAACCTGGATCCTTAGGCTTCACAGGCAAGCACTTAGCTGCCAAGCAATCTCTCCAGCCCCCTGTCTCCTTTTTTTGACTTCTCTGGAAAACAAATAACTAACCTACTGCCAAATCTTTCCCTTTAGTTTTGTAAGATGAATCTTAGATGAAGTCTCTTTTATAAAGCCACATAAAACTAAAATACATGTCCAAACCATGAAATCAACATGACCTAACTGCTCCAGCCATGTACCTATTGATTCTGAATTTTTGTACATTGATACCTGATAACAATAATATTTGGATAACTATTTCCAGTGTAAATCTTCAGAATCACTAAAACTAAAAGAGTAGAAAAATCATTTAGTCAATTATAAATACCTCAAAATCTATCCATGATTGAAATGCTTACTTTGTTTAAAGATTTATTAGTAGGATGCTGAATTTGGACAGTTTTAAGTTATTAGTGTTTTCACTCTCAAGAGAGGCACAACTAAAAGAGTAACTGTTAGTTTTACAAACTGAATATATACATTGAAATAATATTTGAAGCAGAGATTTAAAAGATTGGCAACTTGTGTTATTTGCTATAAATAAATTAGAACCTTTTAGATTAAGTATAATTTTATATTAAATTTAAAGGATTTTATTTTTATGTATTCAACATTTACATTTTTGATATGAGAAAATAAATTAATATGTCCAATTCTTATCTCACCTCAGCAAAGCTGTAGGTTTCTTAGTCCATTCTACCTAGAGTGAAAAGAATTGACCCTCACTAATGATTCTTGTGGGCACAACACTGACTTGACCTTTTGCAGTATGTTAAGAGTATAGATTCTGAAAGGAAATTTCTGGGCTCAAAAATTCAATAACCCTATGTCTTTAGTAAAACCACCTAATATGCTATAAATTCTGAAATAAAAATTACTCACTAAAATTTAGCTGTTTTTAATATTCTCAACATTTGAAAAGTTTTGTTTAGCCATATTTTAAAATTGAGGAAACCAAAACAAGTATTAAATGACTTGTTTGTTGTCACCTAACAAAGACATGACAAAATCAGAACTTAAGACCAGTAATTCTCTAAATATACTTTCCAACAGTAAACTAGACCATCTCAAAATAAACCAGAAATGTTAAAACTATTAACTTGCTTCAACAGTTAGTTATTGTGATCACATTAATGATAGATTAAAGGCTTTATGGTAGAAACACTGGGATTCTTGAGCCTACAGTTGAGATTAGAATAGAGTTTTTGTTAGTAAAGTACTTGTTACTTTCATACTGCTGGGACAAAACACCAGGACAAAATCAGCTGATGTGAAGAATAGATTTATCATGGTTTACAGACTCAAGAAGAAGACTCATAATGGCAGGGAAAAAGCAGTAGAGCAGAGTCTAGGTATCACTTCTTGCCACAGTAGCAAAAGAATGAGCTGCCCTCAGGCTAAAGGGGAGCTGAGCTGTCACACCCCAAAGCCCACCACCAGGAGCACAAGTTCTCCAGCAAGGCTCCACCTTCCAACTTTTCGCTAGCTACAGACCAAGCATTCAAAACACATGCGGTTATGGGTGACATCTGATTCAAATCACCACAGTACTCTTCTGTAAAATCTAAAACCTTCTAAAGTTCAGCGGCGGGTCAGAATAGAAATTCATCTCCTGCAAACCACCAGTGTGTAGGTTCTCACTTCCCAATCTATACAAAATGGGAGAGAGCTGTCCATCACAGAGTAGTCATACCTGTGGGTGAGAGGGTCTTTCAGTTGTGCAGGTGACCTCTTCTTTCTCCATTTTAGTTACTTCTTTAACCACTGATTGGCCAATGGGGAGGAAGTCATAACACTGAGATTAATTTGGTTTGACTTAAGGTAACTACTGTTCTCTAAGAGATATTTTTCAGCTAACTTTTCTGCTTACTGGCTTGAGTACTAAGCGAAAATAATTTCAGTTGAATATTTTTTTCCATGATTGTGATTCTTTCAGATTTAAATTTCTCTTTATCCAGTTTAGTTTTGATTCACAAGTTAAAAAAAAAAAAAATAGTAGAAATCTGGAGAAGTAGCTTAGTGGTTAAGCCACTTGCTTGTGAAGCCTAAGGAACCACATTCAACTTTCCAAATCCCATGTAAGCCAAATGCGCAAAGGTGAGGCAAGCACAAGGTCACACATGCCCACTAGATGGCAAAAGCATCTGGAGTTCAATTTCAGTGGCTGAGGCCCTAGCATGCCAGTTTTCTCTCTCTCTTTCTTTCTCTCTCTCTGCTTCCCTCTCTATTTCTTTCTTTCTCTCTCTCTCTCTAAATTAAAAATAAAATGGAGAGTAGCAAGTACATGCATACATAAATGTAGAGCTTATAGTCAAGTAAATCAAGGTATATAGGTAGATGAAAGATAATAAGCAATAAATTATTTTCAAAATTCTTTACAAATCACTTTTGAAAATAGAATACAAATGTATTATTTCTATTTTAACACTTCTATATTGTGCCAAAAAGCCAAATATCTTAAACTCGTATTTCTTTTTTTTTTAACAATCATGTCTCTCACGTATTCTTTTTTCTGGTTATTTCTTTTTGTGACCGAATAACTGACAAAAAGAAGCTGAAAGACTAAAGCTTATTTCAATTTACAGTTCCAAGGGGTGCAGTGCATCATAGTGGGAAAGACATAACGGCAGTAGTGAAGAATGGCTGGCGAGGTTGCAACCCGGACTAGGAAGGAGAGAGAGAGCAGGATGGTGGCTAGGCTATAATTCAAGGCCTGCTTCCAGAAACTCAGCAAGGCTCCATCTACAAAAGTTTCCACGACCTTCCCAAACAGCACCACCAGCTAGAGACCAAGTATTCAAACACATGAGCAAATGAGAGACATTCTCCATTCAAACCACAGTTACTAGTCACAAATAAGCATTCTTCAATCATTTAAAGTAAACTGGAGACATTTTCACAACCTCTGTGCAAGACATTCTTGATGGCCTCATTGGAAATGTACTATTTCACAGTAGAAAAATATACTACATCAGATAAGAACATTTCATTCCCAAATTAGCTCACTTACCTCCAGATTATACAACTCAGTGTACAATGATCCAAGAGTCATGGTCACGAGAAGGTGTTGAGAGGAGAGATCTGAGAGGATCACAGTGAGTGACACATTGGTTGACCCATGTAAGAAAATAACTCTGGAGTTTCTACCCTTAATCAGCTGGGATTGGGAACTTTTTCTTTGTATTTACTGGGAATATTTCTGCACTAAGATTTTCACTTATTTTTGTTTACCAAATATTGAACTGTACATTTCATTCAACAGTAAGATGTTTATTAAGTGTTAAGCATAAAAAATAATTCTTGCCGGGTGTGGTGGTGCACGCATTTAATCCCAGCACTCAGGAGGCAGAGGTAGGAGGATTGCCGTGAGTTCGAGGCCACCCTGAGACTACAGAGTGAATTCCAGGTCAGCCTGAGCTAGAGGAAGATCCTACCTTGAAAAACCAAAATAAATAAATAAATAAATAATTCTTTACTTCCTCACTCTAAAATTTTTCTTGGGTAGGAAATAGGTCTGCAGTTAAAGGAACCTGCTTAAAAGTTCCTGTCCTAGATAGGCATGGTGGTGTACGCCTTTAATCCCAGCACTCGGGAGACAGAGGTAGGAGGATCACCGTGAGTTTGAGGCCACCCTGAAACTCCATAGTGAATTCCAGGTCAGCCTGGGCTAGAGTGAGACCCTACCTCAGAAAACCAAAAAAAAAAAAAAAAAAATTCCTGTCTTGTGCCATATGTGATTACATCACTTTAATGAGCATTATCAATGTATAAACATAAAAAATGCAAGTTAATCAAACAGTAATCAATCATGGTGACAAACAGAATGTTATCTAAATAATTAATTATAATAATTAATTTTCCTAGGCATAGAGTGTCTAGTATCTTAGATCTATTCAGTTCAATGCAATAATTTTCCAAAATTATGCATGTTATTTTAAATAGGATTACTTGAAGTCCTTTGAATTGTAAAAGGATACATTGAAGGTAGCTTCCTGTGTAATATGTTATTCTGCATACTTATGATATTAAGTAATAACATAAAAATGCTATACCCAAGCCCAAAAGATTCCATATTAAAAACTGATCTTAATAAGTTCAAAGGTAGTAAGTAAACTTAAGTAGATGACCAATACAGGCAATAAAAAATGTCATGTCACTATGGTTATGAAATTATATAGTGTAATCCTTTGTTAATTTTACTTATTATAGATTTAGTAGATGTTATATCAAAATTTCCCCTTTTCCCAATTTGATGAACTATCATTCTCATATTATCACAAATGCTAGATTCCTAAGAAATGAGCCACAGAATTCGATCCTGCATCAAGGCATGACATGAAACATTAGCCGGGCAGTTTGCACAAACAGTTAAAGGTCCCTTTGTGTTGTTAGCAGCCCTGTGTCAGCTTTCTAGTGTTGGCAGCTTTGGGCTTTTCCGAGGAAAGCCCCAAAGAAAGTTGTTACCAGCATATATTCTACAGTTCACAGACTCTCAAAAAGGACACATTACAACAGTTAGAATCCCCAGGGCAAATGGGCAGATTAAGTAGCCTGCTCCCTCAACAGAAGCCCCAAACAGACAAAGCTCCTTATTGTGTATTCAGTACACTATCTTTTTCCAGGACTGAACTTTACCATTGTGCACAAAGACTCAAGTTTACAAAGTGTTTGGGGGACTTTGCATAACGCTTGGCTGGCACCCCCACTGACAGCCATCTGAGTGTGGGAATTTTGCAAAAAGACATGATGCCCACCAGATGACTGACCTATTACATTATGCAAAGACAGCATCATAACATGGAGCAGGAGTCTGGGGGAGTTTGCAACAATTAACTGGAGCAGCCTTCTTTCTCATACAAATATAAATTAAGGCAAAAAAAATCCCTATTTCGATAAATACAATGTTCTTTATAGAGAATTTTGGCTGCTTAATAGGAAGGCTATGTGGATATTTGATGAATAATTTCTGGCATCCTGTAATTTGTTTTATTTTTCCTTTTATGGAAATTTTCAGCTGCTTTGGTTGTCACATAAGAGCATTTGTACCTGTTCTACTCTCAAATTTAGAAGCATGGGCCCTGATCTGATTCATCGTGTCTAAAAGCTCCCTTCTTCCACCTCTTTAATTTTTGGGGGGAGCAGTGGCATACTAAAATATGTTCCAGTGTAAATTTCCAGTTTGTGATCAACACTGTAGGAGAGGCTCAGAAAAAAAATGAATCAGTAATTAAATTTGCAGCTTTAATTGTTCTAACCAAATGGGAAGAGATGACAATGTTCTAGCCAAAGCTTTTTAATACACCACCTTGAAAACATAAATCTTACATGAATTTGCACAGCTATGACCTTTTCTAAAGTTTACATATTCCTTGCTCATTTCATTGAAGGATCAGATATGTTTTAGCAGGCATTAATTGTAATAATACATTATGCAAATATTTTTCATACATCTTTCCATGTCATACATTTTCCAAGTTGAAACATTGGATTTAATTGTATCTTCAAGTGTAGTGCTTTAAATGTTCAAAAATTATGTTACAAGATAAAAATATGTCTATATTGGCTAATCTAATGAATCTAAATTAATTCTATCTTCTTTTTTGTGGTTTACAATTTGTATATATGTAAATTTCATGCAAATTACAGACATGCAAATTTCAGGTGATGACTATCAAGTACTCATCAAGATTATTAGTAGATTAGTGAAGTAAAATACCAGAAACTATCAGAGCTGCTGGAGAGATGGCTCCATGGTTCAAGTCACTTGCATTCAAAGCCTATTGGCTTCAGTAACATTTTTCAGTACCATGTAAAGCCAGATGCTTAAAGTGATGCATGCACTTGGAGTTTGTTTACAGTACAAGAGTCTCTGGCATGCTCATACATACATGCACTCTCTCGCAAATAAATAAAACTATTTTTAAAAGAATAGTACTTTGGGGCTGGAGAGATGGCTTAGCAGTTAAGGTGTATGCCTGCAAAGCCTAAGGACCCAGGTTTGATTCCTCAAGTCCCACGTAAGCCAGATGCACATGTGGTGCATGCGTCTGGAGTTCATTTGCAGGGGCTAGAGACCCTGGCGTGCCCATCCTCTATCAATCGCTCTCTCTCTCTCTGTCTCAAATAAATAAATAAATAAAAATCTTATTAAAAAGAATAGTAATTTGTATGAGGCTTCTTATAATTATTATAAAGCATAATACCAACTAGTAATAATTTTCCATTTTTAAGTATGCACTATACCAGACCAATACCACTTTTATGAGCATACCACACACATTTTTATTTTGCTAATATTCTTGTTCTAATTTTTCTACAAGATACATAAATTTTTGAATCAAAGTATATGCCCTTAAGCATCATTATAACGTGAGGCTTTAATTCTGATTGAATTTCTATGAGGAAATTTGATATGGTGAAATTTGAATGCAGTCACTTTGGATTTAATAAGTAGACTCTACCTTACTTGTCTGGGTGCATGTTAAACAGAATAAGTGCAGTACTCTGGTTTTTGAAAAACTGATACAAATTTCTGCCCAAGATTACATTGACATTAACCTAGACACTATGAGTTTTCTTTCTGTCTGAGTCACTTGACCTTAATTTAAGTTGACTTGTATTGGTGATGCTCAAGTTTACATTGGATCACAAAACCAGTAGATAGTGAACACATTTCATTACAATGTGCTGTTTCCACAGACAGCTACCGATATGCTTTATTATCTGTCCCACTATACAAAGAACCAAAGCAGTGCTTGTTTAATCTTAACAGTTTTAATTTGTTCCTTAAAAATTTTTGGAACCACCTAATGAAATAGATTACTTTGCAAGCATAATCCCCTTGGAAAATATCAAGCTGAAAAGAGTGATTCTCTTTTTAAAAACTATTTATTTGTTTGAGAGATAGGGAACGAGGCAGAGGGAGAGAGAGAATGGGCTCACCAGGGTCTGTAGCCACTTCAGATAAACTCCAGATGCATGTGTCACCATGTGCATGCGGTCTATGTGGTTACTGAACCTTAAGCATCACAGGCAAGTGCCTTAACCATTAAGCCCTATCTCCAGCCCAAGAGTGATTCTTGTTTAAAATTCAGTGATTTTATGTGCCCATCTATCCTGTGGGGAATCCTCTTATTAGCAATGGCTCTTTAGTTCTCAAATTTAGCTTGGGGGATTATTATTACTAATGTTGTAAAGTAAATGACAGTTCTTACAAAAGATAATTGCGAGCCGGGAGTGGTGGCGCACACCTTTAATCCCAGCACTCGGGAGGCAGAGGTAGGAGGATCCCCATGAGTTCAAGGCCACCCTGAGACTACAGAGTGAATTCCAGGTTAACCTGAGCTAGAGTGAGAACCTACCTCAAGAAAGAAAAAAACAAAGATAATTGTGCATATGTGTAATCATCACGTTTTGTTTTGTTTTGTTTTGTTTTGTTTTTCAAGGTAGGGTCTCTCTCTTGCCTAGGCTGACCTGGAAGTCACAACATAGTCTCAGGGTAGCCTCAAACTCACAGTGATCCTATCTCTGCTTTCCTAGTGCTGGGATTAAAGGCATGTGCCACTGTTCCTGGTTATCAATAATCTTTTTGTAAAGTGGGCACTATTATTTTTACTTGGGAAAATATAACCCATGATGTTTCACTCCTGCTCTTGAATGTTCCATGTTTCCTAAGTTGCTGTTCAACTGGTGAATATAGGAACTGTAACTACATTGACCTCCAGAGGCCTAATGACTACTGGGATATCCTGTTACCCTCTGTTGGTTGGAATGTGTAAAAGTCTTGCACAATTCTCCAAATGTTGATTGATTGATTGATTTAATTTCCAAGCAAAAGGAGTGACAGTATGAGCATGCTAGGGACCTGGCTCCAGCAAATGACCTGCAGACACATGTGCCACTTTGTCCATCTGGCTCCACGTGGGTTATGGGAATCCAGTTCTAGCCTGTAGGCTTTGTGATCACCTTTAATCTCTACACCATTTCCCAGCCCCAAATTGCTTTTTCCTGATTATCTATAATACAAGTATTTTGAAACTCAACCAATGAAGTCCCCAGCATATACATATTAACAACAAAAGTCCAGTGTATATTTTAAAGGACAGTGTTTGTTGTAGCCACTAGAGGGTACCACTGACATATATTGAACAGTCCTATCTGATATCCAAGAACAGTTAACAGATCAATAGACCATTAATTCTTTAATCTCATACAGTTGAATCTAGTTGCAAAACATTCAGAATAGTGAAATTAACTGACATAATATGTTTAGAACAACATGATGGTGTATCACAAATATGTAATAAAGTATAATTATGACAAAGAAAATTTACTTTTTCTTTATTTTGTTGCACTTTGGGATTTCAGGTAGCAGTGACATATGTACAAGAATAACAGAGATGTAGTATTTATTCCATAGATACAAGTAAGTGTATATGCATATATTTGTGGACATGTAAGATAGTTTTAGGCACGCCATATATATGTCTGCTACTGTTTTATCTGACTTTGGTAATTTTATTCTCATCCTTAAATAGTTCTTAAGGAGCCTGATTTGGAAAAGCTTTAAAAGTCACCTATCATAGAAGTAGAGGATGTTACTGTGGTTACGGGGGGTGGAGGGAGGGTAATGAGGAAAGTTTGGTCAAAAGGAACACACTGCATCTATAAAGCAAGCGCTCACAAGCTCATTGGCACCGTGAGCGGTGGCCGCCTTCCTCACAGTGATGGCGGTAAGGAGTGCACACTACCAGCGCTCAGCCGACCATCACCCTGTGTGCCTGGAATGCATTCAATCTTTGTCAATTAAGTATTTTTAATAAAAGAACCAAAACTTTCTTAGTTCATTCTAATTATAGTCACCATATGCACTCAAAAATTTTTAAGTTATTTCCAAAATGTTTTTTAAATTTTTTTTCATTTATTTTTATTTATTTATTTGAAAGTGACAGACAGAGAGAGAAATAGGCAGATAGAGAGAGAAGGGGCACACCATGGCCTCCAGCCACTGCAAGCGAACTCCAGACGCATGCGCCCCCTTGTGCACCTGGCCCACGTGGGTCCTGGGGAATCGAGCCTCAAATCAGGGTCCTTAGGCTTCACAGGCAAGCGCTTAACGGCTAAGCCATCTCTCCAGCCCTCAAAGTATTTTTTCCTACACTCTATTCCAAGTCTGAGTTCCCTTTACAATATTATGTAACAAGGTACTCTAACTTCTTTATTTGGGGGTCAAGGGAATCTTTGCTCTTACCTACAGCCTGTTCTAGTTAAAGACTACTACTTGGTTACTCATTCATATGTACCAAAAATTCTTTTTTCGTACAAATTCTATCAATTGGCTTTCATTTAAGTCATGCAACTAGATATTACAGAAATAGTTCTGTTCCACTCTTTAGTAATCTCCCTAGCCTATGATGATAGCACATGGACCTATGTATCACAACATATGTCAAATATCCCATGAATAAAATTGTATATATATTGTTTTAATGTTGTTAATTATTTCAGAAAGAGGAAGAGAAAATGAATATGGACATGCCAGGGCCTCTTGCTTCTGCAAACCAACTCGAGACACATGTGCCACTTTGTGCATCTGACTTTACATGAGTACTGGGGAATCAAGCCTAGCCTGACAGGCTTTGCCTCCAAGCACCTTTCAGTACTGAGCCATCTCCCTAAGCACTTTTGCATTTTTGACTTACTAATTTATACCACTCTCACTATAAATTTGAGTTTATATTTCTGATTTGATTAGTAAATGCACTACTAGGACTGATTGTCATGTGGAAATATTTCTATTATCTTAGTTCATATATGTCTGTGCAACATGTGTGTGGGTTGTGTGCATGTGATATATGCATGTGTGTAAGTAGATGTGCGTGGTCCATTTATTCATATGCAGAATCTAGAGTAGAACTTTTGGTGTCTTCCACTATCGCTGCTTCTCCGAGTGTTTCCTTGAGATAGAGTCTCTCACTGAACTTGGACCTGCCATTTTCAGTCAGACAGGCTGAGGCTTCTCTGGTCTCTGCTTTCCACAGGACTGAGGATGTAGCCCTGTGGGGCCATGCGCAGCTCATTATGTTGGTACTGGGGAACTGAACTGGGAGCAAATCAGGCCCTCTCAGGCTCTCGTGCTTGTGGGATAAACAATCTTACCTGCTGAACCATCCCTCCAAACCCTCATTTATTATCTTACTATCTCTTTTTCTATGTCATGAGAAAACTAGTTTGCATCTAATGGTAACATATTAAATCATAACATAAAAGAAATAAGTAATATCAACAGCGGATGTAATTACTACATATTTGTTTATAAGTAACATGAATTCATTTTGCTTGGGTAATATTTATAAAGTCTATACACTTTTTATGCTTTCTGTGATGGTTTTTGTTTTTATTTATTTTAATTGAAATTTTGCTGAATGAACACATGAAGTATTGGTCATATTCCTACAGGGTTGTACTCTTATGTCCCCTATCCTCTGTCCCCAGTCCTCTGAGGCATCTCCTCAGTGGTGTTTTTGATAATCACTAGGGAGCAATAAATGCACTGGTCAGTCTCTGAGGAGGCAACAAGCCTTAGAATATCCCTTTCCACCCTGTGGCACTTACATTCTTTCCACCCACTTTTCAGCAATGTTCCCTGAGCCTTGCCATACGTGCTATAAGTCGTCTTTAGTGCTGACCTCTCAGCAACCTCTAAGTTTGTGCTTTGATGCGTTTTGAGTCTCCATAGTGTCTACCACCATCTCCCTGGAGGAGTGAGAGCAGCACTCAAACTTAATCAGCCGCTTCCTCTGAGATGTTTCCTGGGCCCTCGCAGATATAATGGATATGACTCTTCCAGTGCGAGGCAACTGGCTGTTTTTTTCTTGTCCTGCTGATGCGTCTTGGGTCTTCCCGCTGTTTGCTGCCACTTGTAAAAAGCAGATTCTGTCACCAAGAGTGAGAGTAGCTGTGGATAAAAGGGGATAAACATAGACATTTAAAAGACTTTTGGATGGGCATAGCCTCTCCATTTAGCCAAAGCATAGACATAAATTCCCTTCCACTGAGTGGGCCTCCTATGCCATCTGAGAGCAGTTGATTACACCCATAGCCTGGGTGCCACTTCTGTCCCAGTATGAGCATCTTGTCCGGCTGACTGGTTTTGTGGACGGCAGGAAACACTGCTTGTTCATGCTGTTGGTGGTCATCCCCCCCCCCCCCCTCCGGCCCAGTAGCACTTTCCGCCCAATTAAGAACGAGCCTTCGGGAAGCGGCTTCCATCCCAGTTCTGGCAAACCTCTGGATGGCCTACGGCCACAGCTTCAGCGGCTTCAGCAATAGTCTTAACCGTTTAGACCTGGTGTGCAAAGGGCTTTGGCAATGCCCGGCTCTGTTGGAGGTTCCATGGGCAGCCCTGAACAAGTCAGTGTTTTTTTATTTTTCTGAGGTAGGGTCTAACTACTTAACTCGGGCTGGTATGGGACTCATCATATAGCTCGGCTGGCTTCAAACTAGAGGCGGTCCTCCAGCCTCAGACTCTGGAATGCAAGAGGTTGCAGCTGTGTGACGCATACCTGGCTCATACATTCTTTATAAACAGAAACAAAGCCGGGCGTGGTGGCGCATGCCTTTAATCCCAGCACTCGGGAGGTAGAGGTAGGAGGATCACCATGAGTTCGAGGCCACCCTGAGACTACATGGTTAATTCCAGGTCAGCCTGGACCAGAGTGAGACCCTACCTCAAAAAAAAAAAAAAAAAAAGATAAATAAATAAATAAATAAAAATAAACAGAAACAATATCGTATGCTACCTTTTTGAAACAGGTACCATTATCCAATCCATATAGATAGGCAACACAGGCATGAAGAGGTTCTCTTAGCAAGGTGGCTCTGGACAGTGGGCTTCAAATTCCAAATTGCCAGTTCTTATGAGACATAATTAATAAAAGAAGACTTTCTAGCAGTATTTATTATACAAAACTCCTACTCCATTTCTACCATTATGAACTTGTATTATTAGATTATGAAAGAATCATGAAAACATTAGAAAGATTGTCTTATTATCCTAATGCCACCCAGCCTGGAGCAACACAATGAAGTTAAACCTATAATTCCTCCAGTCCAGCTTTAGACAACCTGAGAAGTCTTTTTAACTTCTTTGACTCTAAAGCGGTCTTTTTGTTGCATATGAAATGTTCTTTAGCCAGAGCTTAGTTTTGTTTTATTCTTTAGACCCTCTCCACTCCCGCACACAGCACCACTCTTAGCTGTTTCTAGTCTCTACTCTAGGCAATCAAATGATGGGAGCCAAGATTGTCAGTCTACTGCAAACACCCTTACCGCATACAATGCCAGAAAGCTGCCTATGCTACGCCTACCGATTTAGGTGATTTGATGGACCCAAACATAAGTAGAAGCTATTCATTTTATTACTAATTTACTTGCAATCATTTTGCCCTCACCCCTTCCTGAAAGACAGTAAAATTATTCTAAAACATGATTAAAGACTCATTTGAAAAACAGAATTACTGCTGGACATGGTGGTGCACACCTTTAATCCCAGCACTCGGGAGGCAGAGGTAGGAGGAGTGCCATGAGTTCAAGGCCACCCTGAAACTCCATTGTGAATTCCAGGTCAGCCTGGGCTAGAGTGAGACCCTACCTCAAAAAACAAAACAAAACAAAACAAAACAACAAAAAACACACAAAATTACTGTTTTCTTTCAAATGCATATCTGTAAATGAAGCCAAATAAATACTGATCTTATGCCCCAAAGGTCAACACACCTTAGTGCAACCTGACATATTTCTAGGTTCTCTCCCCTTCAGGGTAAGATTTTGTTGCACAAATACGTAATACAACATGATGTTGATTGTGAATATGTAGATGTCACCACTGGTAAATTTGTCAGGATATCTTATTCAAATTGCTAAATAATCCATGGTGAGGAAGCATGTCAAAACAGAGTAACATTTTTCCTTAGTTGCTAGCAAAATTTCCAACTGTTATGTAATTTTATGACCAGTTCTTCCTTACTAATGTCTACTTGAATTGCATGAAGAAAATTCAAAGCTAACTGTTCTTTTGTATCATATGAATTTTACTTATAACAACATTTACTACAAATTAAGATGTGGAATATTTAAAACTATTGATCTTTTTTGGTTTTATATTAGGAAGCATTATTTTACCTTACTTTTGCAATATTTAGTAAGTACTTAGTAATCCGCAAAATACACACATTTTTCAATGTCAACTTATGTTAGAAAAGCATATTATATTTAATAGAATGAAAGTGTTTGATACATTTATCAACCACTTTTTGCTCAGCTGAGCTTGGTGGTACACACCCTGAATTCCAGTACTTGGGAGGATAAGGCTGGAAGATAGTTGCAAACCCAAGGCCATCCTGAGTTACAGAGTGAGTTCCAGGTCAGCTCATTCAACATTCTTCATCCAAGAGCATTCATATATGTAAAAAAGCACCTTCTCTAATTGTGCATAACTTTTCTTTAATTATCCATGCTGGGAACGAAGATACTTTGAGACAGAAGCAAAGATGGCAGACAGATCAAGTAAGAAATGGTTCTCATTTCAAGGCACTTTACTTGGAAGCTAATGAGAGTTGACAAAAAGGAAGAGACTTTTAAAAATATTTTTATTTATTTGCAAGCAGAAAGACATAGAGAGAAGGATGGAGGGAGGGAGAAAAGAGAGAGAGAGAGACAAAGAAAGGGAGAATTGGCACACAGTCCTCCAGCCACTGCGCATCTGGCTTTACGTGGGTATTGGTCAATCACTCCTCCTTAACCACAGAGCAAACTCTCCAGTCTGGAAGAGACATTTTAAAAATTATTTCCAAGCCTGAAAAGGATCTCAAAAATGTAACTCTACATTTGTTTTCTAATGTAAGACATAATAATGGGCACAAACAAAGCTTAAGAAACCTATATTTGAAGAGGAGCTGGTGCATAAGAACATCTGAGCAGGGGTGTGTGGCAGTATTCTCATGGAGCCATGTAGCATCTATTTTGCAGAAGAGAAATATTAACAGCATCCTTATGCTTATTGCTCCCACATATCTACCGTCCTGCTGTAGAAAGAAAAGAGCCGGGAAGCAAACCGGCGCTCACGGGAGACCCTTGTGGAGAGTAATCATAGCCTCACCAGCACGGACACCAGCAGCGGCGTCACATCCGCTGTCTGTCTGACATTCGGGGATGATCTTCCCGTACAAAGCATTAAAAGCAAAAATGTGCTCAGATGGACTCAGCCTACATGAAACAAAATATGATTTTGAATGCTAAGAACTACTCTCTTTGTTCTGTTCTATAAAGCTCTCCAGAGAGTGGGCGCATCAACCAACATCACAGTCTTAAATATATGTTCTGTCTGCATATTGATTATGTCCTTCCACTGCTCCCCGTAATCACAGCCAGGATTGAAGAATACATTGTGGATGAAAGGCTCCCCATGGCCTCATCCTCAGTAACGGGCCCTGTCTCTGGCTAATTGGGAAATGAAACTATAGATGTCCTCACACTGAGGTTGGAAGAGTTCATCTACTGTTTTTCTAGATGCCTCCCATATCCACTTAGAGCTCTCCCACAGATTTTAGCAACAGTTGGATCACTCAGCCTTTATAAATACCATAGGCTCATGCAACTAAGAAATTAAACCTTGGTAGAAAATAACTAATAAATGATGAGAATCATTTTCTAATTACACATTCATTTCAATAACTTGGCTTTTAATTAAATGGCATATCCGAAGAGTCTAAACATAAATAAGTTTCAATTTATTTTAGAACTGAGTTCCTTTCCCTTAAAGCCAACGGAACTGGAATTTGGGCTACTTATTCAGGATTTGAATACTACCTTGCTATCTAGTTGGCCCAACGCCAGTATCAGAGGTCACTGCTGCAACATTTCAGGTCATATTTTGGCAGTTGTTAATAGACTGTGTAAGAATCTCTCACTTGTTAGGCATTCTTTTTTTTTAAAACAACCAAAGTAATGGGTTTAATTGTGACATTTTCAAACATACATGCATGTATATAACATACTTTGATCATATTTACCCCACTATTACCTTTCTCTCCCTTCCCCCCTTATCTCCATACATATTCCTAACAGTTTCTCTCTCTCTCTCTCTCTCTCTCTCTCTCTCTCTCTCTCTCTCTTATTATTTATTTTATTTATTTATTTATTTTGGTTTTTCAAGGTTGGGTCTCACTCTGGCCCAGGTTGACCTGGAATTCACTATGTCGTCTCAGCGTGGCCTTGAACTCACATGGATCCTCCTACTTCTGCCTCCCAGGTGGATTAAAGGCGTGCACCACCACACAATCTTCATGCATTCCTTTTTCTAAGTCCAACACATAGAAAACATATGGAGTCTTTAATCCCAGCACTCAGGAGGCAGAGGTAGGAGGATTGCTGTAAGTTCAAGGCCATCCTGAGACGACATAGTGAATTCCAGGTCAGCCTGAGCTAGAGTGAGGCCCTACCTTGAAAAACCAAAAAGGAAAAGAAAAAAAAAATACGGAACCCCAGATATATGTGTCACCGTGTGCACCTGGCTTATGTGGGTACTGAGAAATTGAAACTTGGTCCTTAGTCTTCACTCTTTTTTTTTTTTTTTTTTTTTTTTTTGGTGTGTGTGTGTGTGGTGAATGCACATGTGTGCAGATGGACACACCCATTGCACATGCATGGAATGGCCAGAGAAAGATGCAGCGTATCCGCCTGTATCACGCTTCTGTTTCACTTCCTTGAAGCGGGTCTCTTACTGAGCCTGCTACCTGCTGCTCTTCGGCCAGACAGGCTGACAAGTGACCCCAAAGATCTTCCTGTCTCTGCCACATACCTCAGCACTAGAGGCATTCATGGCCAACCTGGACCTTCATGTGGGTGCTGGGGATTGAACTTGGGTCCCCATGCTTGTACAGCAAGAGCCTTTTCCCACCAAGACTCCTCCCCAGCCTCTGTCTACCTCAATCTGCACACACTGCACCTTCATTACTCATTCAGCTGTTGTTGGACACCCAGTATGTCAAGTTCTCCTGTTATTTGTTTTAAGCTTTTTCTAACATTCTATTATGATTTTTTTTTTTCAAATATACAGAAAAGGTAGTTTCTGGGCATGGTGGCATGCACCTTTAATCCCAGCACTCAGGAGGTAGAGGTAGGAGGATCGCAGTGAGTTCAAGGCCACCCCAAGACTACATAGTGAATTCCAGGTCAGCCTGGGCTAGAGTGAGACCCTACCCAGATATGGTGGTACATGCCTTTAATCCCAGCATTCAGGAGGCAGAGGTAGGCAGATTGCTGTAAATTCAAGGCCACCCTAAGAATACATAATGAATTCCATGTCAGCCTGGACTAGAAAGTGAGACCCTATCTCAAAAAACCAAAAATAAATAAATCAATAAATGAAAAGTAAATTAATTTTATTGTAAAAGACCAAGTACATACCCGTCATTTAAATTTCACCATTAACATTCTACTATATTTATTTATTTATTTATTTATGACTGAAGGAGAGAAAGAGAAAGAATGAGAATGGGCATGCCAGGGCCTCTAGCTACTGCAAACAAATTCCAAAAACATGTGCCATCATGTGCATCTGGCTTACATGTTACCTGGAAAAATGAACCAGGGTTCTTAGGTTTCACAGGCATGCGCCTTAACTGCTAAGCCACCTCTCCAGCCCACTTCTGCTATTCTTATTTTATATTATATGCAGTCATCTCTCTATCCCTATATGCACTCATTCATCCATGTTAGTTTTGGTGGGTTTCAAAGTAAATTGCAGACATCAATATGCTATCTTTTAATCAATCTTCATTCTCTAACTTTTAAATTATTTTTGAAGTATTTTATTTATTTATTTTCAAGCAGAGAGAGACAGAGTAGAAAGACTGAAAGCATGGGCATGACAGGGCCTCGAGCTGTTGCAAATGAACTACAGGTGCATATGCCACTTTCTACATCTGGCTGTATGTGGGTACTGGGGAATCGAATCTGGGTTCTTAGGCTCCAAATGGAAGCACCTCAACCACTGAGCCATCTCTCCAGCTCTCATTTTCTAACTTTCATTGCTATTGGGCAGAAATAGAATTGAATATTGTATATAGTTTTATCAAAAATCCTGCTTGAATCTGGGCATAGCAGCATACCTCCCTAATCCTAGCACTCTGGAAGCCCAGGCAGGAGACTGAGAAGTTCAAGGTCAACCTCAACTGCATAGTTTGAAGCCAGGCTGGGCTAAGTGTTATCCTGTCTCAAAAGAAAAAAGGAAAAAGAACCTTAGATGAACTGCCTTATTAATTCTAGTCATTGACCATAAATATTTTAGAATATTTAAATACACAGTCATCCCATAGGCAAAACAACAAAAATTCAGGCAGGGCATGGTGGCACATGCATTTAATCACAGCACTCAGGAGGCAGAGGTAAGAGGATCATTGTGAGTTCTTGACTATCCTGAGACTACATAGTGAAACCAGGTTAACATGGGCTACAGCAATACCCTACCAAAAAAATTCATGTCAAAACCATATACTATTTTCGTCCTTATACTATTGCTTTTGTTTGCTTGAGACAAGGTCTTGTGTACCCTAGGTTGGCTTCAAACGTGCTATGTAGCTAAGGCTGGCCTTAAACTCTCAATATTCTTTTTTTTTTTTTTTTTTTTTGAGGTATGATTTTACTCTACTACAGGCTGACCTGGAATTCACTGTGTAGTCTCAGGGTGGCCTCAAACTCATGGTGATCCTCCTACCTGTGCCTCCCGAGTGCTGAGATTAAAGGCGTACATCACCATGCCCTGCATACTCCCGATATTCTTTTTTACAAAAATATTTTTATTTTATGAATTTTTTAATTCTTTTCCAAAAATTTTTTTAAATTTTTTTTCATTTATTTTTACTTACCTATTTGAGAGCAACAGACAGAGAGAGAAAGAGGCAGAGAGAGAGGGAGAGAGAGAATGGGCACGCCAGGGCCTCCAGCCACTGCAAATGAACTCCAGACACGTGCACCCCCTTGTGCATCTGGCTAACGTGGGTCCTGGGGAATGGAGCCTTGAACCAGGGTCCTTAGGCTTCACAGGCAAGTGTTTAACCATTAAGCCATCTCTCCAACCCCCCCCCCAATTTTTTATTAACAACTTCCATGATTATAAAACAATTTCCTATGGTACTCCCCTTCCTCCCCCCACTTTCCTCTTTGAAACTCCATTCTCCCCATCTCAATCAGTCTCTCTTTTATTCTGATGTCATAGTCTTTTCCTCCTATTATGATGGTCTTGCGTAGGTAATGTCAGGCACTGTGGGGTCAGGGATATCCAGGCCATTTTGTGTCTGGGGTAGCATGTTGTAAGGAGTCCTACCCTTCCTTTGGCTCTTACATTCTTTATGCCACCTCTTCCACAATAGACCCTGAGCCTTGGAAGTTGTGACAGAGATATTGCAGTACTGAGCACTCCAGTCCCTTCTTTCCAGCACCATGATGCCTTCTGAGCCATCCCAAGGACACTGCCATCTGAAAAGAGAAGATTCTGTACCCAAAGTGAGAGTAGAATTAATATAAGGGTATGAATATTAAGAGAAGTGATTACTGGGCAGTTTGATAAGCCTAGTATATACATTTAGCCAGACAGCAATAGACATTACAACCCAAGGGCTCATGACTACCCCTGCTTTAAGTTTTCAGTATGAGGGATGTGTTCCCTCCCATGGAGAGGGCCTCCAGTCCAATTAGAGAGCAGTTGGTTTCCACCATGACAGATGTGCCACTATTGCACCGGTTGGTCCTTTTGGTCTGGCTGGCCAAATATAAGGCTTGCAGTGTCCACTGTTGAGTATCTTCACTGGTGTTTTCTCTTTCTCCCATTGAACTGCATGCAGAATGGCTTCTTCCAGCTTTCTGTCAGCTGGTCTACATAGAAGAGGTTTTCAACTCAGTTCCAGCAAGATTTCTCAGTGGCCTTGCAGCCCAAGTATGTGGAGTCTTCAGCAACAGGGTCTTACCATCTGTTCCTGGTGGGAAACTAAGGACCTGGGCAATGGCCTGTAATGTGTTGAGGGCATCAGGGACCTCCCTGGCCAACAACTCACTGGAACCTATCCCATCCCTGGCACAATACTGAAAATTTTCTAGCAACAATCTATGGCTCCAGAGTGTTCCATTGTCCAAAAAAGCAGGTTTCTATATGACTTATTTATATCTGCTTAGATTTTGACTCACCCTCTCTCCACCTTTCCTTTACTCATTGCTAGGTATTCTTTACAGTTTTTCTTCTCTCTAAAGGAATTCATCACACCAGGCTGTAGTGCAGTTATTTACTGAGTTAACAAATACCCCTAGGCCTAGTTAATTATAGTTACCTGGAATATACATATTACATCACGTGTTTCTGTAATAATAATTCTATGTTTTTAAAGGGTATAAAATTAAGACAAGTAAAGGTTAAAAAGTAGCTGATTATAAATTAATGCTCTTGTACTACTGGGAAACTTTTGCAAATAGAGGTATTAAAATTTTTTCATGCTGTGGCCAAAGCCAATAATAATTTGGGAGAAATGAGTTTTGAAAATTGTTTCTGATCCATATCCCAAAACTTTAGATACTTACTGGAGCCATGTAGAAATACAACTGAGTCGAGTGGACAGCCTAGATTACACAGAAGTAAGTAACGGCACTGCGGTAAACCTGAACGCCCTCTACAGAGAGCAACGTCAATGTGCTTTTCAGCACTGGTCAAAAAAAGAGATGCAGGACTGTTTCTCCTGGGTTACTTCTGTTTTTCACAAATCAACATACCCCAAAATGATAAATATTAATGTTTCTAGTATATTGATTTCTAAATGGAGCCAACACATTTCTCATTATTTTTTTAAATGGAGTATCAAACTTGCCTATATGTTAGCTGACTTCATCCTTTAGTTAATAATTAGAACCCCTGCCTGAGAATTTTCTGTAGCATATCAAAGGTGGCCACGTAATAGTCTCAGAGGAAAGGCCAGAAGAAACAGCATTTCCCAGAGAGAATGAAGAGAAAGAAACCCAAACAAGCATATTATAGACTTGCATGAACAAGAAAAGAAAAAAATGAAATAATCTTACAAATGATTTCCTTTCTATCAAAAAAGAAAAATCATCCACTGGAGACTGACAAATTGAATCCTTTCAAACATCTTCCCTTAACAGTAATACATATTTGAAAGAGTGAGGTAAAATATTTTCCATGCTGGCAGTCAAACAAGCACTTGTAAACCTAGAATTCCATATGTAGCAAATCCATTATAAAAGAGTAAGAACTGGGCTGGAGAGATGGCTCGGTGGTTAAGGCACTTGCCTGCAAAGCCAAAGGACCCAGGTTCGACTCCCAGGACCCATGTAAGCCAGATGTACAAAGTGGAGTTTGTTTGCAGTGGCTAGGGACCTTGGGATGCCCCTTTCTCTCTCTCTCTCTCTCTCTCTCTCTCTCTCTCTCTGTCTCTCAAATAAATAAAAATAAAAATATTATTAAAAGGAGTAAGAACTGGGAGATCGTTCAGTCAGGAAAATGCTTACCTTGCCAGCATGAGGAGTTGAGTTTGATGCCTACAGCCCATGTAGAAATGCCAGCATGGTGGCACAAGTCTATAATTTCAGCACTTAGGAGATGATAACAGGAGAATTCTTGAGGCTCCCTGGCTAGTCAGTTTAGCTTAGTTGGCAAGTTCCAGGCCAATGATGGACCCTGTTTGCAAAAAGGTGTGCCTCATGTTCTCTGGCTATCACACGTCCACATGCACACACACCCACACACATGAGCACATGTATGTACACACACGCAGAAAAATAAAGGAGTAAGGATAAAATAAATACCATTTTTAGGCAAAACATGAGGTTTTCTTCTAAGTTCTTTGCAGGAAGACGAGAAATAGAAGCTGATCTCACCAGACTAGTTGGGATGGCATCAGTCTGTAACCGCAGGAGTCAGGAGGCTGAGGCAGGAGGATGGTGAGATAGATGTCAACATGTATAACACAATAGAGCCTCACCCTATCTTGGGAGAATAACATGGTTATCATAGGTCTAGAAATGTAGCCCCATATTAAAATGTCTGTCTTACATGTGTGAGGCCATGAGTTCACATCCTCAGTGCCACAGTAAATGAGTGGACATAGCATAAATAATCTCAGAACCAGTTGAGGAAAAGGATAAGTAGAAAGATTAAAAATACTTGAAGACATTAGTAAAACTCTGGGAAGGGAGGCAGAAAAAAATGTGGAGTGCATTGAGCAGAAGACAAAATGTGAGATTGTAGGACTAAGTTTACTTAGTAATAATAAGTATTGCAGCTCATATTTCCAAGGAATTGCTTTAATATAGTGGTTATTTCAATAAGGTACTATTATTGTTATCAGATGATTGCTTACTCATTAGGAAACTGATGCACAAAAAGGTTAAGAAACTTCGTCAAAGACACAACTAAATTGCAAAGCTTGGATGGGATGCAAGCAAGAGTTTAGCGGTAGAGTCTGCTCCAAAACTATTTACTGCGTCCTTTAGCAATGGGAGGAAAAGAGTAACTGGAAATACAATTTTAGTGGTAGGTATAGGGCAGGCTTTACAGGACTGTGTTTATATGGCAGGAAGGCGGAGCTTAATCTAAGAGTCAAAGGAGGTAATTATGTAGTTATACACAGCAAACACACTGAGAAGAACACAGAATAGGAACCGAAGCCCATGACCCTCAAGAGAGTGTGACAAGCCAGGGCCCAAATAAATGAGCGCCATCAGTGATGAGAATGAAGAAGGACAATCTTTCAGACTGACCTGGGAATGCTGATGGATACACACCTGCGGGGTTAGGTTCTATGAGCCTCGCTATGCATGCATTTTAATCCTTGTGTTTTAAGAAAAGTGACCTTGGGTTCAGCAGAGGAACAAGTTGCCCAACTGTCACCCAGCTTCACTCCCTGAACTTAAAACTTCAGTACAATTGCACTACTCCATGAAGTAAGTATGACATTAATCACATATAAATCACTCTTAAAAAGCATCATTAAGTCATAAGAAGTTTACAAATTAAAACAAATTAAAACAAAAGTAAATCCTTTGTTAAGTCAGCCACTGAGTTTTATTAGCCTGAAGATAGTTTCTGTAAAGAATTTAACATTCATTAAGGGACCTCTTGCAGCAGAATAATGAACATTTTCTCATACAAGTATCACATGCTCTGTTGGCTTCTTAAAACCACAACATATAGAGATTGGGAGGAAAAAACTGTAATGTTGCTGAGCATTTAAGTGAAAATTAATTTTATTTTCCTGTCTTGGGAGCCTACCATTTTTTTTTTCCACTTATAAAAGATCTGTAACTCAAATCAATGAGAACAGCTTGACTTTCTTTCTTAATCATATCTTACCAGCTCTGGGAGGTTTTCCTGTACTTCCCGACAACATAAAAACATCATAAAAGCTATATAGTTGTAACCATGTCTCCACCTCTCACTATTATTTGTCATGCTTGAAGTCTACCTTTGCTTGCACAACTTTGGAAGAAAGTGTCTCCTTCACATTCCAAACAAGTTATCAGTTGTCTGCTGACAGTGATTACAGGCTTCCTCGGCATGCCAGTGCTCCCTCTAAACTATTGCCTCTGCCTTATATCTTCTTGAATAATATTCCTTCATGTGTAATCTACCATAAGTCTCAGGTATCGTCCAAAAGCTCATTGTTATGGTAGAAAGAACACAGAGAGCACGCATGGCTGTGGGCGCCTCCTGCCTGCATTTTTCACCAGCAAGGTCAGTCTTCCACGTAACAGTTAACTCTGCAAGATATTTTTCTTGTGTCCAAAAGAAATATTTGGGCACTTTTTAATAGCCACATTTGTATTTTTAATATCCAGGACAATAAGAGTAACAGAATGATTCTCTACTTTTCTTCAGTAATTTAATTTAAAGTCTGAGGATGGTATTTTTATCCTATTTTTGTGACATAAACTGCAGATAAGAAGACTAAAGCAAACACAAGTGAAGAGTAAAAATCTTCATGTGAGTCTGGTGAGGACAAAGCATGCTGTAGTTGTCTCAGAAGTTCTTATAACCTCTTCAAATCACAAACACCTCTATTCAGCTAAAAATAATGATTATTTTGGCTTTTACAATAATCTATCCCAGGCTTTTCTAACTTTAACTTTAACATGTAAGTTTGCATGAATAGATACATTAGTTTAGCTTTACTCATTTTCTTCAAGTTGCACCAGTTGACCCTTCAAGTGTGATTAAAAATAGTCCTCCCCACCACCCCAGCAAGGAATATCACCAAATATGTTCTTCTTTTGGCAGTTTTGTACTGTTATTAACTCGATTTAACTAGTACATGAGAGCATAACTGTTACACATGTGTGAGATACCATGTAATGTTTTCTAAACATATGTATCTTTTCTTGTTAAGGCTCTCCTGAGCTACACCCATTTCTGTTTCTTTTACATTGTCTGTTAAGAAACTGGATTTGGGGGGCTGGAGAGGAGATGGCTTAGTGGTTAAACACTTGCCTGTGAAGCCTAAGGACCCTGGTTCCAGGCTTGATTCCCCGGGTCCCACGTAAGCCAAATGCACAAGGTGGCCAATGGGAGTTTGTTTGTGGTGGCTGGAGGCCCTGGTGCACCCATCCTCCCCCCCCTCCTCTCTCTCTCTCTCTCTTTCTCAATCTCTCTCTCTCTCTCTCACTCTCAAATGAATAAATAAAAATAAAACAAAATTAAAAAAAAAAAAGAAAGTACGTTTGGCTTGTGAGTCTTCCCATGGTATGACTCAGTATCTTCTTCTGGGCCTAGTTTCTCCAATTCGGCACCTGGGCCCAGCATTGAGGTTATATCCATGGGGCAAATCCTCAGTCATACAAATAGGAAGCACATAATGTCTGCTTTCTTCTTTGCTGACGTTACCTGTCTAGACTCATCCATTTCTTAGGAGATGCAAAATGGAAGTACTCTAACGCTTTCAACTAAGCAAGCTGGAGTAAGTTTTTAAAAACATTGTATTTCATTTATTTATTTGCAATCAGAGAGAGACGGAGAGAGAATGTGCATGCCAGGTCCTCTAGCCCCTGCAAATGAACTCCATAGGCATGTGCCACTTTGTGCATCTGGCTTTACATACTGAAGAATCAAATTCAGGTCATTGGATTTTGCAGGCAAGCGCCTTATCTATTGAGCAATCTCTCTAGTCCTGGAATAATTTTTGAAAAGAAAAACTTCCCATTACCTGTCATTTTGGCTATTTATTGTTCCCATAATAAAAACATGATATATAGTGCATTGTTTTCTTTTGTCTAAATTGTTTTAAATAACTTAAGTCATGACTATCCTAAAATAATGAAAATCTATTCCTTGTAAATAGTTATAGGTTTGTAGCTATAAATGTATTTGATGAGCATTAATCCATTATAAATATTGCCACTAATAAAGATTAAATTATCTCAACCTTGACAATAGATTTTTTTTTTGAATTGGCTTCCACAACAACTATGGTAATCATTGGTAACTTCTTTGCTATGCTAATTTCTGTACATTTCTTGCCTAGACCTAGAATCAGTCATTTTTCCCAAAATCCCTGGACTCTTAAATGTGAACTTGTGTTCCAAGGTAACAGCCCCACGCTGGGAATGCGCCAAGGTTTTTAAGCCTTTTTAAGGGACAGATTTGGGATACAACTTTCACCAATAAGCTGCTAGATTCCTGTATAGCAAGTGAGTCTCAGGGGTCTCAGCAAGTTTCCCAGGGGGAAGGCAGCTGTTCCCTGGCATTTCCTCAACGTTCGGATTTGGCACACAAGCTCTGAAGATCACAGAGCTTAACGCAAAGGCCTCCTAGTCTTCCTGCTCTTTCTTCCCATCATGCTTTTCAGCGCCCTCACTGTTGTCATGCTTCTGCCCCTATGGTATAAAAACGCCCTATATTCTTGAAGGAAAACATCGGGGGAAATATGTCTGCAGTGGGGATTTGAGCCAGAGTATCAGGAGGTGAAGACATGAGATGGATCTGGGGGAGAAGCTTTGTAAGAAGTGTGGCTTTTGCTTGGAATGAGATAATCCAGTAGAGGGAAGATTCAAAGAAAGCATACGATTTTATTCATTTCTTCAAATGAAAACTCTGGATGCTTGAGCAGACAATGAACCTTGGCAGAGTAAAAGACTACTAGAACAGGTAAATGCAGAGTTCTGACCATATGAAAGAAGGAAATGTTATAATCTCAGGTTCCAGTTTTGGTCAGGATTAGTCATGTATATCAGAGAAGTTTACGTTACTACTGGGTCTCTTAGTCTTTGGCCGAGAGCCTCATACGGAGGGCTTGTTCTGTTTTCAAACACCGTGGCTGATGTTCAGCAATGTTCTCCTCAGTCAGTTGTCACCTTGCTGCAGGAAATCTGCCTGGGGAGAGTAAGCCGAGAGCAAATTTAACCAGAGGTCACCTCTTGGAATGAAGCTGAAAAAGAAAGGGTTACAGATCCTGAGACATGGACAAGGAAATTATTATAATAAAGGATAAAGAAACAGAATGTTAGAAGGGAACACGACATTAGCTGTGGGAGGGTCAACACTAATTGTTCTTAAGTAGAAAAAGAACAATGAGTGGGTGGTATTTCTTTTTGGTCAGGAAGCTGTTAGGGTAAGTGAAGAGGGATGTTGAAAGATACAAAGGGGTTAAAAGAAGAGAAAACTTGAACTGAGACTATGGGATTAATAGCTAGTGGGAATGTCACTGACCAGTTTTTAAAATGAACAAAACTGGGCTGGAGGGATGGCTTAGCGGTTAAGGTGTTTGTCTGCAAAGGCAAAGGACCCAGGTTCGACTCCCCAGGACCCAAGTTAGCCAGATGCACAAGGAAGCACACGCGTCTGAAGTTTGTTTGCAGTGGCTGGAGGCCCTGGGGCACCCATTCATCCTCTGTCTCCCTTTCTCTGTCAAATAAATAAATAAATATATTTTTTTAAATGAACAAAACTAAGACAGATGTGATGGTGCACACTTTCATCAAAGCCCTCAGGAGGCAGAGGTAGGATGATGACCATGAGTGCAGGGCTAGCCAGGGGCTACAAAATGAGTTCCAGGTCAGCCTGGGATAGAGGGAAACCCTAAAACCACAAAAAATGTGTACAAAAAATATTTAAAGCAGGAAGAAGAATAAACAGAGAGCACTGGAATACTGCCCCGTGACAGCTCAGTGAGCAGTAGAGCTTAAAGACCTGATCGTTAAAGTCCGGGTTTCAGTTGGAATGTTCAGGAAGGGACAAAAGCCATTTTAAGCCACTCAGTGGCAAGAGTGTGGGGAAACAAACATATCCTGGGAGGACTGTCAGGTAGCCATGTAGTCAGCAAAGACCCAGATTTCAATAACGTCTAGAAATAGAAAAACATGGAGAGCACTGACCAAAGCTCCCTGGGGCTTCCAAGGAAAACTCGATGCTGCAAGGGACTCTGCCTGCATGCCCTTCCTTTGGTGGTTGACAAATAATCTATTAGCTCTACTTCATGAAACAGCATGCTTTGTGTCTCATCACCAGGGAAACCTCGCCTGTACTTCATCATATAGATTCACTGTTTGCCTACGTCCAAGAACCGTCAGGATTTGAGGAAGAATGGGAGACAGGGCGATGCTGTATAGAAATGGCCATCCCTGGTGCGGACGCCGTGTTCAGCAGCATGAGGAGGGGTTTCTGCAGTGATGTGCTGGCAGGCCCACTCACCCCGACCACTACTCTGCAGCTATCCACCACTATGTAACAATTTACCACAGAATTTTGTGCATTAAAACCACAAGCCCATTTTTCTTCATGGCTTCTGCGGCCCAGGAATGTCCTTGCCCGTGTCACAGTCCTTCAAAGATATTTAAAGAGGATGGTCAAGCCCTCCACCTTATCTCTACTCACCCTATTCCAGCCCGCCCTGGGTCTTGCCTGCTCTCAGTATGCATTTCTTAACTGTAACATCACCTGTCATATGCACAGGCTGAGAACATTCAAAAGTCAGGACACCATTTTCTCATCATCAGTTCTTCCATCAGTTTCTTTCTTTTCTTTTTCTAATTCTGTATTATAAGCATTGGTATTAAATAAATAAATAAACAAATAAACAAAATAAAATTGCAGAGTTACTGAACAGAGGCACTGCACTTGGAGGTGCCTGAGCCCACCCAACTCCTTAAGCACACGCTCCACTTTCCGCATTGCTGTGGGCAACTGGGATGCTGCAGACAGTTTCTACATAACACCCTCCCTTCCTGACTTTCCAATTCCATGCCCCTCTCTCCTCCTGAGTGCTCATCAGCAACATCCTCAAAGGCATGTGAGGGGTTCCTACTGAGCACCCCAATGTTCTTCCAGCTTCTACTCGGCCTGCTTCCAAAGCTGCATCAACATTGTCCTGTTTGTTTTTGTTTTCTGAGGTAGAGTTTTACTCTGGCCAGGCTGGCCTGGAATTCTCTTTGTAGACTCAGGTGCCCTCAAATTCACAGCAATCCCCCTACTTCTGCCTCCCAAGTGCTGGGACTAAAGGCATGCTCCACCACTTTTTAAGTGGCCGTTACAGCAGCACTCTCCTTCCAGATAAAGAGAAAGAGAATGATCCAGCCAGGGTCTCCAGCCACTGAAAAAGAACTCCAGACACATGTGCCACCTTGTGCATCTGCCTTACTTGGATACTGGGGAATCAAACCTGGGTCCTTTGGCTTTGCAGGCACCTACCTTAACCGGTAAGCCATCTCTCCAGCCCCAAATTTTGAGTCTTTTAACAAACATTTATTATCTCACAGTTTCTGTGAGCCAGAAATCTGGATACAGATTAGTGGGGTACCCCTCCCTAAGAGTCTCATAGAAAGCTGCTTTAGAGATGCTGGCTGGACTTGACCCCATCTCAAGACCTGGTTGAGGGAACAAACACTACTGCATGCTCCCTCCGGTGGGCGTTTGCGAGCATCAGGCAACTTTGGCTACTTGTCCCCAAAACAGTAGCTGCTCTCCTTGAGTAATTATATGAGAGAGCCAAAGAGGATACTCCAGGCGTGAACTCATCTCAAAATGGTTGCCAGACCTGGTAGCACAGGCCTGGAATCCCAGCTAGTTAGGAGGTTGAGACAGGTGGATAGCAAGTTCAAGATCTACCTGATCAATTTAGCAAGGCCTTACTTCAAAATAAAAAGTACAAAACAAACAAACAAAAAAGTCTCGGTATATATGTATGCAGTAGCACAACCTAAATTCAATCTTTAGTATAGAAAACAAAACTTCTGGGCTGGAGAGATGGCTTAACAGTTAAGGCACTTGCCTGCAAAGCCAAAGGACCCAGGTTCGATTCCCTGGTACATGCAGCTAGTGTTCATTTGCAGAGGCTGGAGGCCCTGGCATGCCCATTCTCTCTCTCTGTCTGTCTGTCTGTCTCTCTGTCTCTCTCTCTCTCTCTCAAATAAATAAAAAAAAATTTAAACAAAAAACAAAACTTAAAATGGTATTACATCGTGTTATTATATTTCTCTTTCTGCATCCCTGTGTGTGTGTGTGTGTGTGTGTGTGAGAGAGAGAGAGAGAGAGAGAGAGAGAGAGAGAGAGAGAGAGAGAGAGAGAGAGTGAGTTATGGACCTGCATGTGTGTAGGCACACATAGGGGGTGCATGAGTGTGTGCGTACAGTGGCCAGAGGTTGGCTCTATTTTACTGAGGCAAGACTTCTCTCTTGAATCCAGAGGTTGCAAATTCAGTTAGCTTAGGAAGGCAGTGTTATATGACAGATGGCTTTGGGAGGACAGATGCTACCTCTGTGGAGGGGGTCAGCAGAGAGAACTACTAGCTTCCTGCTGCCCAGGGCCAAAGCAACTGAGTTAGGATCTTGTAACTTATCTGTGCCTTCCCTAGCTCCTAGCACATAATAGCCCCAAATCACAGCGAGTTTTCCTTTTTCCTTAATATACAAATTCCAAATATAGAGTTGCATTTTACTCCTCTGAATGCGGAAAGAATCTGTATTATTTAAAATAGCTAGCCTCCTCCAGGGATTTCCTGTCTCTCCCATGCTGGAATTATAGGCAACCACCACACCTATCCAAAATTTACATGACTGCTGAGGTGGAAACTCCTGGTCCTTCAAGTGCTTTGCCAACTGAGCTCTCTCCTCAGCCAGCTCTGATTCACTGGGTTCTAATTGAAGCACAACACGAGGTAGGGCCTAAACTAAAGCAGAGGGTTTGTTCAAGAAATACACAACACATATGGGCCTCCAGGCAGGCCCTGGTGAAGCTGCTAAAAGAATGAATATTCATAGCAGAAGGAAAGTCCTAAGCAAGAAAGCAATTTTCAAAGTACAGAAGTTTAAATAAGTGCTAAATCTCTATATATAGTTTTGTTATTTTATATTATTATATTTGATACCTAGATCTGTTATCTCTATTACCCTCTTATGATTCTTTCTCTATAATTGTTGAGGTCTATAACAAGCCAAGGAATTTAATCTGGATAATTTTGTATAGAATAGAAGAATCTGATCTTTTTAATTTTTTATTTATTTATTTGACAGAGAAAGAGGGAGAGAGGGAGAGAGAGACAGGGAGAAAATGGAATGGGCATGCCAGGGCCTCCAGCCACTACAAACTAACTCCAGATGCATGCGCCCCTTGTGCCTCTGGCTAACGTGGGTCCTGGGGAATTGAATCTGGGTCCTTTGGCTTTGCAGGCAAATGCCTTAGCCACTAAGCCATCCCTCCAGCCCAGATCCGGATCTTTTTAAACCTAATAACAACACATCATTAATCTCCCTCATTTTTACTATTTTTTAGTAAAATGTCCTTGTAAAGTTCTTCATTTCACTATTTGTGCTGTTAATTAATATCTATCTTTCACTATAATGGTGACAATTAGGAAAGATAAAAATTAACTTATTTTATTCTATTTCTGGATTGATTTATAAGGCATGACTGAATCATTCTTTCTATAGGTGGAGAGAACAGAAAATAAGATCTATTTGTATCTTGCTCAGGATGTGGCTCAGTTGGTTAAGTGCTTGTCTATTGTGCATAAAGCCCTAGGTTTGATACCCAGCACCACATGAAACCAAGTATGGTGGCTCATACCTATAATCCTAGCACTGTAGGAAAGAGGTTAGGAGGTTTGAAGTGGGAAGAGAATCTCTGTGAGTGCAAAGCCAGGCTGAGATTGTATTTTCACTTGTACTTATTATCATAATTTTTACATTGATGATGAATTATGTCTGTAACCAAAATATCTTCTGAGGGGAATCATGTGCTATATTTTTGTGTCTTCTAGAATGTTAGTCACATGATAAATGCTCTAATAAATGTGACTGTTTTATGATTTACTATTGATATAAATAAGAGAACCATAAATAAGATCCCATTACATATGACTTTTACCTCATTTCATCAAAAAAACATGCAAGCAAAGGTGCAAGTGATTTCCTCCACATTAAATATTAGAAAGTTAAGCATTACAAAAATGTTGATACTGGGCTGGAGAGATGGCTTAGCAGTTTAAGGCACTTGCCTACAAAGCCAAAGGACCCAAGTTCAATTCCCCAGGACCCATGTAAGCCAGATGCACAAGGTACTGCAGGTGTCTGGAGTTAATTTGCAGCAGTTGGAGGCCCTGATGAGTCATTCTCTCTCTCTGTCTCTTTCTCTCTCTCTCTCTCCCTCCTTCTCTTTCTCAAATAAATAAATAAAAATAAAGTATTTTAAAAATTGATATTTTATCCCAAGTCTAATTTTTCTCAAGGAAATTTTAAGTAATCATACGGATAGTGCAGTTTTGCAGGTGAATCATTGTACAGGGATCTACAGCAAGCTGTGTCTGTTCTGCTACATTGTACAAGTGCAAGGCATTAAAAAAAATCATTTCATTACAAAAAGACAAGCTTGCATTTAAAATATTACCTAGCATTTGACTGTGGAAGTTGAAACTCTTGAATAAGAGGGGTATACATTTGCCTCCTGTGGCAGTAACCTGATTGCTGGATGTATGTCTACAGTAAATGTTTGTTATCATCTTAGTCTGTCAGCTTCAATCTCACATAGTGATGTGGAAATATACACAAATGTTAAATGTATTTTGGAATTCCAATAGATAACTCCACCACCCAAATCCTGCTGTTAAAACTTCATGAAGAATGGAAAATCTAAGTATTTTAAATGCATATCATGCCATTTTATGTATCTAATAGTTCAATTTGAACACTTTTCAGGTTACCCTAAGTTTAAACCAACTTAGATATGAGTTTTATTCTTTTTTTTGTTTTGTTTTGCATTTGAGGTAGGTTCTTACTTTAGCTCAGGCTGACCTGGAATTCACTATGTAGTCTCAGGATGGCCTCAAACTCATGGCTAGCCTCCTACCTCTGCCTCTTGAGTGCTGGACGTAAGGATGTGTGCCACCGAACCCGGCTAGATATGGGTTTTGACCTGAAGTGAACTCCTTGCCTTTGCAAAGGAGTTGGTTGAATAAACAGATGGATCATTTTCCTAAGAGAATTAAAAACAAAATAAAATACAAATTAGTCATTAAGATCCACATATGAGTTTTGTGTGTGAGAATAGCAAACTTAAACAGCATATTTGTGCTATCTTGTTCTTTATTATACTCACTTATGAGTGTCCCTTTATTTTATGTGATTTGTCTTATGCAATTCTTTAAGCTAAGTATCCACAAACCTCCCATAAGTGGATTCTTACAAACATTTGATGGGCTGTGTTTAGTGTTTCTAATTGATAATCTTCCTGAACATTAGGTAATTGTGTTTATTTTATCTGCTACAAAGTCCTACATTAGCATAATTTGTGGATCACTTTGCATGATGGTCTAAAGACAAGACAGAAGTTGCAAGATAAAAGGAGTAGAATCAAATTTAGAAGCTTTCATATCATGGAGAATGAATTAAAGATATGGTAAAAAGCAACTTTGTGGTTTATATATTAAAAAGCTGGGGAAATCCAGAGTGTGTGGGAGAAGTGGTATACTATTAGCAATAAAATTGAGCTGCAGGAAACAATTATTGTGAATTTAGATTCAACCATAGAACTTTATTTCAGCAGAACCATCCTGATGCATATAAAATATGGGCTGATTTGTTCATTTGAGGAATCATCTGTCATCTAAATTGCTCAGCACATGTGATGATCCTGATGCACATTCGCCTAGGGATTTGGTGACAAGCTTCTCATTTTGTACATATAGGAAGTTTTCATTTGGTAACTCAGCTGATAAAAGAAAATGTATGGTTTGAACTCTACAGCATTACCTCTTAGAAATGTGATGTAATTTGTTGTTAGATTCAAAATATGAGTCTTTGCATTACCAATTACTAACTCTGACTTTTAAAATGACCAGACAAACATTCTCTTTCCCTGTCGTGACCTCAGCCTGCGCAGTGATCAGTGGTTGGCATGTTGCACATGAACTTCAAAGCAGCCCCTTCTCTGACCATAATCAAAATGTTCATCTTTCTATAATTTCTTACTTCAGTATGTTATCTGTAAGAGGATAAATATAGTTAGGATGACATCATATTAAAATATGTGCATGAGAGGGTTATTTAGACATGTACACAATAGCATTCAGAGATCTGGTTGTTCCAAATAGTGTTGAGGAAATGAATGGAGAAGGGACTGTGTGTGTGTGTGTGTGTGTGTGTGTGTGTGTGTGTGTGTGTGTGTGTTCACACAAATGTTATCTGGGGATTGTGTGCAGGTGTATGTTTAATACCTAGGTTTTAGAACTGCTTAAAAGTGTACCTGTCATCCTGTTTTATGACTCTGGGAACTGATACGAGTGAGCTCCCAGTGCTTTGTGTTACCTATCCAGAGAATGGCCAGAGACAATGAAAGAGGAAGTGCCTGGGGCACCATCTTGCCTTGCCTGGACCATGTACTTGTTCTACACAGAGATGAAGACTGAAAGTAACTTTATCCTTTTCTCTGGGCCACCACCATCAGGACCATGGATGTGGACAAGTAGCTGTGTCATAGGAGGGCTTCCCATTCTTACTTCCAATCAGAAGGTGTAGATGGGAGTGGCCAGTAGAATTTGCTCAGGGACCACAGCAAAGAAGGCAGCTCTCTGTCCTCCTATTCACAGACAACTAAATGTTAAAGGCCATCTGCATGGGGTGACCATATGAACCAAGCAGAGCATCTCCTTGTGGTGGAAGCAGATCAATCCTTGCAGAGTTTGCCAATCTGTCCTTTAATATCTGGTACTTTAGAAAACAAGGCATCCTGATTGCCATGCTCATGCAAATAGTAGAGTCTGCTTTTTTATTGTAACTTAATTACTATTTGGCTTTTCTTCCACTTCATGGTTACCATAACATCAGAGGTATGAAAAGAGAAAAATCATTCAAAAATGTATCCATTAGCATGATATTCATAGACAAGGTAAAGAACCTTCTATGGAGTGTGTTAAAAGAATGTGTGTGCAACCTAGGACTAATCAATTCAGGCACTGTTATTCCAACTTTAATATGGAAGAAGTGACTCAGACACCTTTCAGTCTTTCAGACTGGATTGTAAGGGTAGAATAGAGGGAGCCCAAGTCTAGGAGGTAAAATTATGAACAGGACACTAAGCTCTTTAGCACTTCACGTGAACACATACCACAAGTTCTTTCTCATATGTGAGGCCTAATTTTGAATATTTCCATCTGTGGGTGTGAGAGAGCAGAGGTCATACAACTGGGAAGGGGACCTCCAGAGAGGGGGAAAGAGCGATGAGGAAGGGGAAAGACAGCAGAGCACTGTGACATGAGAGCAGAAAGACGGCTACTGGGTGTGAGTGATACATGGAAGGGCAGTAGCATACGGGAGAAAGATCTACAAAACAAGTTATTTTTGAAAAAGCCACAATACAATCAATATTTTATGCTAACTTCAAAAGTAAAATATTGTTTTCAAAATACTTAACATCCCTGCATGGTAGTGCATGTCTGTAACCCCATCCCTCAGGAAGCTGAGGCAATAGGGCTGCTGTGAGTTTGTCATACAACGTGAAAATTTGGCTCAAAAATGAATTAATTAACCAAACTTCACTTTATAAATGAAGGAAATAAACAGAAGTTATAGAAAAAGTGGAATAGTACTATGTAAATGAATAGACAATGGGCCAGAGAGATGGCTTAGCAGTTAAGCACTTGCCTGTGAAGTCTAAGGACCCCAGTTTGAGGCTTGATTCCCCAGGACCCTTGTTAGCGAGCTGCACAAGGGGGCGCACACATCTAGAGTTCGTTTACAGTGGCTGGAGGCCCTGGTGTGCCCATTTTTTTTTCTCTCTCTCTCTTTTTTCTGTCTGTTGTTCTCAAATAAATAAATAAAAGTATATGTTTTAAATGAATAGACAAAGTAATATGAGTGTGTAAAACCTGACTTCTCCACCACAGAGGAGTTCTTCCTAGGGGAGTAATGGCAGCTGTGGCATCTCAGTTGGTGTCCTTGAGAAAGGAAAGGAGAAGCCATAAGAAATGACTTATCTGGGGAGGGATATGAGGATGTTGCAGGACCTGGCAAATCTGCCAAGGCACATAAAAATTCAGGGGAGGAGAAGGGTTAAGCAGTGTGCTACTCTGGGAAGAGTCTTCTGGACTATTGTGGCATGTCTGGAAAGTTTCTCGTAATTAGTAGCATGTGATTGAAAGCTTCATGCTGAGAAAGAGAGAACTGTGATTCAGGTGAGCTGGCACTAGGAACTATAGTTTCTTATTGGATACGAAAGTCAAAACTGGAAACCAGTGTAATTTTAGTGTGTTTATGACCACATCAAGGGCTAAAGAGGAATACTCTAGTAGTAAGAGCCAACAGGCACTAAAGTATATTTTAGTGATGAGTTTAAAAAAGCTATGATTTATTTAAAAGCCAAAACATCTTAAGTGCTTAAACTGAAAAGTAAAAACAGATTAAATATATGGTAGGTATTTGGTTTGAAGATAAAGGTATAACTAGACTATGGATATGCAATTACATTATTTATAGTTTCAAATTCTTAGTTTTAAGATTATTGCCTAGATTTTAGCTGATTTTTTTTTTTTTTTTGACATAGGGTCTCCCTCTAGCCCAGTCTGACGTGGAATTTACTATGTAGTCTCAGGGTAGCCTGGAATTCATGGTGATCCTCCTATCGCAGCATCCCAAGTGGTAGGAATATAGGCGTGCCCCACCATGCCCGGCTTGCTGAAAATTTTAATATTTAAGATCAAAGGATATACTTTACATTTATTGAAATACATGAATGAGATAATTGAGTATCTCTGTGATCTTTGGCTTATGGGAAGTTAGGAGTCATTGGAAAGTAAGGATACTTTAGCATTATTTTGCTACATAAACTCTTGCAAAGCACCTTTTGACCAGTGAAGCTGTTTGTTTCATCTACACACTGCTGATGTGTGATGAATCCTCACGAATAGACAGCCTGCTACCCACAAGTCTTGCTGGAGAGGACAGAGAAGGAACAGGAAGATCCTTATGCTGTGTTGTTTCCCACTTTTGGGGAGTACTCAAAAAGGCTTTCCCCATAGAAACCCTCCATGAGTCAGGATCAGACACAGTTTTGTGGATTTTGTTCTCTAACTTAAGCAGGAAGTCATGAAGGTAACCACGTGGTGATACTATCATAACATTACATACCAAGATGTGAGCATTAAGTATCCCAAGATTTCAGTGAGCATCTACTACCAATCAGACATCCTACGTGTACTTAAGTGTTTCATCTCATCCTGATGGAAATTTTGCCTGAAGCTGTCATTGTCTACAGATTACAGATGAGAAAACCTAGAATGTAGTTTAGACTATGGCCTAGTGTCCCATGGGTCTTGAATAAACATAGGCCCAGGTCAGCCTTAGTCCAAAGCCACAGCTGTTCTACTGAACATGTTTTCCTCTGACAGATAACATAGTACTTCCTGAACTCCAGACTCACTGAAGACACTGGCTGACAAATTGATTGTGAATATATATATATATATATATATATATATATATATATATATATATACACACACATACACACAACATACACACACACACACACACACACACACACACACACATGTATGTATATACACTTCAGCGTTAAGACTGAATTTTGAAAAAAAAAAAACAGGGTGCAGGGGTTTAGAGAAAAACAAATTTCCCAGAAAACAATAAAGAATAGGATGTGAAAGAAAAAGGAAGTACATACTCTCATTATGCCTCTAAGTATAGCTATGTTCTCCATTTTATGAGATAAATATTAAACCATTCCTCCTTAGCTACCTTCTTACCAAAATATATAGAACATGAAACTGAAGTAATTTCTTCTTATTGTTGTTCTGGAGTTCTGGAGACAAGTTTTCATGTACCTCAAGCCAGACCTCAAACTTACTTTGTAGATAAAGATAAGTAAACTCTGCTTCTTCTGCCCTCTCTCCCCCCACCCCGTGTTGCTATAGGCGAGTACCACCAAGCCTGGCTTATGCTATGCTGGGGGTGGAATTTTTGCTAGCTAGGCAAGTACTTTACCAACTGGGTCATATCTCCAGTCCTTGAGACTGAAGTTATTCCTGTTTAGTGTTTCTGGATCGTTGTCTAGATAGGAACCCTCAGTCATCATTCTTTACTAATGTAGAAACTTCATACACAGAGAACTCCCTTCTCTTAGGCTGTCTTTCCACATTCAGGAGACATCAATGCTAACATAGTGATGGATAGAGAGAGAAGCGATCTCTATAAGGCTTTTTTCTCTGTTTCTGCAAGTCTTATACAGCACAATCCTTTCTGCTCTTGACCTCTTCATTTGCTTGTGAATCTTTCTATTTGAGCACAGGAAATGCTAGACTCAGCCCTAGACGTAAAATGTGGATTTAACCTATAGCCTCTCGTGTGCAATTGGGAGTGTAGATATAACTTACTTTAGTGATAGGAGTAGTAATACTGTTTTCAAGGAGAGATAAGGGGGTAGGAGATGCACTTAGTGTTACTATCAATGGTTTATAATTCATTTGTAAAATAAATTCTTGCAGATATTCACTATATCATAGTGAGGTGTGATAAAGGCAGTGACATAGGAAAGAAACTTGCAAGCTTGACAAGCTTACAAGTAAACATTTCTCTCACTTAAAAAAAAATGTAGGGCCATTAGCCAGATACAAAAGGGGGCGCACGCATCTGGAGTTCGTTTTCAGCGACTGGCATCCCTGGCATGCCCATTCTCTCTCTATCTATCTGCCTCTTTCTCTGTCATTCTAAATAAATAAATAATTTTTAAAAAAATTAAATGTGGGGCTAGAGAGATGGCTTAGCAGTTAAAATGTTTGCCTTTGAAGTCTAAGGACCTAGGTTCAACTCCTCAGAATCCATGTAAGTCCGATGCACATGGTAGTGCATGCATCTGGAGTTCATTTACAATGGCTAGAGACCGTAGCATGCTGATATTCTCTCTCATAAATAAATAAAAATATATTTTAAAATGTGATAGGGCATGATGGTACACACCTTTAAAATACACATAAACACACACACACACACACACACACACACACACACAAATTGAAAAAAATAATTGTAGCCGGGTGTCGTGGCGCACGCCTTTAATCCCAACACTCGGGAGGTAGAGGCAGGAGGATTGCTGAGCTTTGCGGCCGCCCTGAGACTATATAGTGAATTTCAGGTCAGCCTGGGCTACAATGAGACCCTACCTCAAGAAAATAAAACAAAAAAAAATTGTACATGTGAATTCCACCACATGCATGCCATATGTGTGGACAGCATGTGTCACAGTGGCTTGAATGTGAATGTCTCCCATATCCCTAGGTATTTTTTTATTAAGATTCTCACTTAGTTCCCAACAGGCCCAGACCAGCCCTGCTGGAGGAGTTATATATGTTCTTGCTGTCAAACATTATTCTTTCTAACTTGTGCTGATGGGAATGCATAAAGACGGTTGAAATTAAACTATATAAATGAAGTAAAGACGTTCACCCATTCACCCTCCTATGATAGTTGTAGTCAGGGCCCCACCCACAAAGGAAAGGAAGACTATAAACAAAGTCACTCAAAAAATATAACTCACATTTTTGCTGTTGTTGTTTTTTTTTTTTTTGCCGAGGTAGGGTCTCACTCTAGCCCAGGCTGACCTGGAATTCACTTAGTAGTCTCAGGGTAGACTCAAGCTCATGGCAATCCTCCTACCTCTGCCTCCCAAGTGCTGATATTAAAGGCGTGTGCCACCATGTCCAGCTAACTCACATGGTTTTTAATCAGTAATCCATGTCTTCCTGGAGAGTCTGCCACATGTACCCTGGCTCTGTTTGTGTCACATAAATGACTACATAATAGAGGAAACTGTACTAGAGTTAACTTTTAGCTGTTCCATACTTTAATTTTGACCCCAATGTGTAAATGCATCCCCTGATTATTTTATATTAAATGTGTTATAAAGCTGTCCATGCTATATGTTTAAGATATTACTATCCATACATGAAACATTGCCTTGATTCAGATGAGCTTAAAAATCTCAGCTGATATAATTTACTTTTTATTTTTCTTTAAAGAAATCTGACATAGCTGGGCAGGGTGGCACATTCCTTTAATCTCAGCACTCGGGAGACAGAGGTAAGAGGATTGCCATGAGTTTGAGGCCGCCCTGAGACTACATAGTGAATTTCAGGTCAGGCTGAGCTGCACTGAAACCCTACCTCGAAAAACCAAGAAAAAAAAAAAAAGAAAATGAAATCTGGCATGAATTATAATGAAGAGTTCAGAGAGAAGTAACTAAACTTATAACTGGTTTTATTTGTCCAAATTAATGTCTAAAAGAAATATCACCTCGGGCTAGAGACATGGCTTGTTATGCAAGCACGCTGATCAGAGTGCAGATCGCACGGCGTGAAGCCGGAGGTGGTGGCGCACATCTGTACTGCCAGCACACCTACGGAACGGTGGGAGGCAGAGACCAGAGAATCTGCGAAGTTCACGGGCCAAGTAGCCTGGCCAAGGCAGCAGCAAACATGAGATCTTGCTTCAAACACGGTGGAAGGTGAGGATTCATGCCAGAGTTGTCCTCTGATTGCACACACATGTTCTGGCACACTTGAATCCACACTCTCTCTCTCTCTCTCTCACACACACACACACACACATGCACATATTATCTAGATGTACACAAATTAAAACTAAAACATGAAAGTTAAGAGAAAACAAATACTGCTTGATTTGAATAGAAATAACACATTCAGGGCATGGTTAAATATCATCAGAAACACAGTTGTAAGAATTTCTAGTTCCCTTGCACAATTAAACTTAAATTTTACCATAAGACAAAATTTGAAAATATATATATCCAATTCACTTTGAATAACTTCACAATTTTTTTTATGATGCTCTTAACAAAAACAGTCAAGATTTTGCTCGATGCATTTTTCTCGGCGTAAAATATTTCTGCAGACTCTCATCCTTACTTACCTGCAAACATGAAAATAGACTGTGCTCAGCAACAGTTTCGAACCAATGTCCTTAGTAAACATAAGGCCTCCTTGGAGTATGGATAAATTCTGTAAAAACTTTTTATCAAAGTATGTATAAATCCTTTAATTACTTTCTTTGGAACTAAATAATATTTTTCTTGAATGAACAATACAGTCCCTTCATAATGCTGACCTTGGGTAACATATCTAAATTGTCAATACCCACATATTCTAATTTATCTACTGACTGTGTTTAATTAGATGTCAGTTGCATTAATGAAGAAAAGTGGTTCAGAGGGGAATAAATGTGAAAGGGAAGAGAAAATTATTGAAATATAAATAGTGAGGCTAAATAAATTATGCAGCATTCACAGAGAGAAAACTTTGATGGCTGCTACTGTCCTGTGCATAATACGTAGAATACTTAAGAAACACAACAAAGGTTAATTAAAGTCAATTCTGAGAGTGTCAGTAAGCCTTGTTTCCAAAGATCTAAGAGAAGGAAAGAAATGAGAGAGCCAACTATCTCAACCTCTTTCTTTCCTTTATGGAAATCGAGCTGGATTTAAATTCTTAACTTGGTAGGTATTTGTTTCATGCATCAGGTTGAATTCTTGTTCCCATGAGACCTGAAAGAACTTTTTTATATTCTTTTTAGAGTCATCCAGGGATGTTTCCTCACAAACACTTCATCGCTTTACAGGCAGGGTTTGCTGCAAGAACCCGAGAGCCCACAGCATCCCTCTTGATGTGCTGTGCTGGAATCCCAGAGTTCAATCCCACAGGCCTTTTTAATCACGGCAAAGTCTTCACCCCTTTGGGTTTGACTTTTCATATCCAGCGCGCTGTAACGTGAGCCATACCCCAGATTTGGCCCTGGATAATTCGGTAATTCTTAACAGCTGACTCTAACTTACCATATTGGGTTTAAGCACACAGAGACCTTTCCTTTAGACCATTATAAACCTCTCAGTCAATGCCACTTTTTTTTCAAAAAGGAAGAGTAAAGGAAGCACACTTTGTAACACTTGTGTTTTTAAATAACATACTGACATCATTACCTGATTAATGCTTCCATCATAAATGGTTTAAAGTTTTTAGGTTTTCTTTCTTTCTCCGTAATGTATGCATGTGTGTAAACACACACATGTGACCGCACACATGGGCATGTGGAGGCCAGTGGCTAGCATTTGGTGTCTGTTTTTTGCTGAACCTGATGCTCACTAACTTGGTTTAACAACTTATCAGCACTGGGATTCCAGGTCAGTCTGGTTGTGACGTGATATCATGATACTTCAGCTTAGAACCACATACTTACATACTTGTACAGCAAGAGCTTTACTGACTAGGCCATTTCTCCAGCCCCAGTTTTTAGATTTTCTTACAAATTATAAGACGATCTACTGAAGGACTTTGAGAATCAAACAAAGCATACTTTTTATTTTTAAGCATAAAGATTCAAAATTCCTTTGAGCATTATATTTAAAATATTTTATAAGTGAATATTGTGTTAGAAATAAGGCAAGTTAATTTCCAGCAGAGAGAACTAGAAAATTCTTTCTGTGACATTGTAAAAGAAACAGCGATAAGCACATCAATACTATTTTTGTATAGCAACAATCACTCAAATAAAATATGTTAATTGTACAAATTATTACTTAGAAATACCCTTATAATGAAGAGAAAAAGTTAAGAAAAATTGGGAAGTAAAGAGCTAATATTTTCAAATTTCACAAACCTTTAGAAGTTGAAGTTTATTAGAAAAATTAAAAGATGAAAATTGTTAGTACCCTGTGCTAGTTTTTATGGAAAACTCACACTAAGTCATGCAAGGCTGGTAGACCAAGTCAATATTTTATAATTTCAAACATATAAAGCCTCATTGATTTTAAAGAGAATGTTTAATAAACACATAAGAGATTTTTAAAGTATATATTAATTCTAAATGAACAAATGTCTCTAGAGTACTTGAAGATTTTGAAAACTGTGAGGTGGACTTAAATGCTTTAATGGGGCTGGAAAGATTGCTTAGTGGGTAAGGCACTTACCTGTGAAGCCTAAGGACCAAGGATCAATTCCTCATAAGCCAGATGCACAAGGTGGCACATGTGTCTGGAGTTCATTCATGGTGGATGGAGGCCCTGACACATCCATTCTCAATCTCTCTCTCTGCCTATTCTCTATCTCAAATACAGAAATAAATATAATATTTAAAAATGCTTCAGTTATCTGACTAACTTTATTTATTTATTTTATTCAATTTATATAACCATAGCTAGATTTCAGGTTACCACTATCAGTAAATGACAAGTTATCAATTATTAAGAGACTTATTAAATATGTTTTCTTATTATGCCTTAATAGCATCAGCATTGATCCAATCCAGATATTTTTCCTTTTTTTAAATGGTTTATTTTTATTTATTTATTTGACAGAGAAAGAGGGAGAGAAAGAATGGGCATGCCAGGGCCTCCAACCACTGCAAATGAATTCCAGATGCATGAGCCCTCTTGTGTATCTGGCAAATGTGGGTCCTGGGGAATCAAACTAGGGGCCTTTTGCTTTGCAGGCAAACACCTTAAGCTCTAAGCCATCCCTCTAGCCTTGAAGCTGGTTTTCAATTTCAACCGTTCTACATACAATGCCTCTGTAAAAGGAATGTCACAACTTGAGTATCAGTCCATGGAATTCATTCATTAAAAAAGCCTGTAAAATATGAAAAGAATAGGAAAGCTACAGAATATTTCTCAAAGAAAGAATAAGAAGATGGAGAAAAAAAAAGAAAAAGTCACCCAAAATTTAGAAACAGATGGACCTTTAGAAACAGTGGCACATACCTTTCATCCTTGCTCAGGAAACAGAAGCAGGAGTGTCACAAATTTGAGGCCAGCCTAGACTGCATAGCAAGACACTGTTACAAACAAACAGATAGAAAGACATTTCATTGTTTTAAAATCCTTATTCTGTTTATTAGAGAAAGAGAGATAGTGACAGAATGTATGTGACAGGGCCTCCAGCTACTTGAAACAAATTCGAGATGCATGTGTCACCATGTGCATCTGGCTTAAAAGGGGATGAGAGAATTGTACCTGGGTCCTTAGGCATTGCAGGCAAGTGTCAACCAGTAAGCCACTTCTCCAGCCTCTTATTTTATTTTTAAACAAGTAAAAATAAGCATAAGCATATTGTAAGCATGTTATATTCAGGGAATAAATAAATATGCACTCTCAGCCCAGCATAGTGGCACACACCTTTAATCCCAGCACTCGAAAGGCAGACATAGGAGGATTGCCAAGAGTTTGAGGCTACCCTGAGACTACACAGGGAATTCCAGGTCAGGCTGAGCTCCACTTTCCCCTTTGAAACTCCATTCTCCATCATATCCCCTCCCCCTCTCAGTCAGTCTCTCATTTATTTTGACGTCATGATCTTTTCCTTCTCTTATGATGGTCTTGTGTAGGTAGTGTCAGGCACTGTGAGGTCATGGATATTCAGGCCATTTTGTGTCTGGAGGAGCACGGTACAAGGAGTCTTACCCTTCCTTTGGATCTTACATTCTTTCTGCCACCTCTTTCACAATGGACCCTGAGCCTTGGAAGCTGTGATAGAAGTATTACAGTGCTGAAGCACTCCTCTGTCACTTCTTCTCAGCACCATGGTGCCTTCTAACTCATCCCAAGGTCACTGCTATCTGAAAAGAGAAGGTTCTCTACCAAAAGTGAGATTAGCATTAATATAAGAGTATGAACATTGCTGGGCGTGATGGTGCACGCCTTTAATCCCAGAACTTGGGAGGCAGAGGTAGGAGGATCTCTGTGAGTTCAAGGCCACCCTGAGACTACAGCATGAATTCCAGATCAGCCTGGGCTACAGTGAGATCCTGCCTCCAAAAACAAACAAACAAACAAACAAACAAACAAACAAACAAACAAACAAACAAAGAGTATGAACATTAAGAGAAGTGCTTACTGGGCAGTTTGGTGAGCATAGTATATACATTTAGCCACACAGCAGCAGACATTACACCCGTAGGGCTCATGACTACCCCTGTTATAGGTTTTCAGTTTCAGGGATATATTCCTTCCCATGGAGCTGGCCTCCAATTCAATTAGAGGGCAGTTGGTTTCCACCATGACAGATGTGCTCTAGCAATTATTTTAATGAAAGTAATATTCCAATAAGACAATCCATAGTAGGCTTCCTTTGATATTATATTTTATGCAGTTTATACCTCTTCTAGATTTTTCCCTTTTATTTCCACACTATTTTAATGAATGCTGTTTTCAACATCTTTTACAATGTCTGGGATCTTCTCTTATCTCTACAGATTTAGAATTACTATTTCAACATGAACCATAACTTTAGAATTCAATAAAATGGGTTCCCAGCTTTATCCTTCATCCCCAGAAGCCAAATCATAAATGCATACACACACACTCCACGTACATACACTCCACACACATAAGAAACACACATACACAGACACACAACTCTCGGAGTTAGGGTGATCTAGCTTCTGATGGACAAGGTGTCATTTGAGAACTTGAGCAAGTCATCAATTCATCTTTGTGTCATTTTCCTCTGTTCCTGAATATTATTAATACTGAAATAATCCAGTGTTTATGAGCACAAACGTAAAAAGAAATTGAAAGTACATCTTTCTTATCTTTTGTGCTGGGAAGGAAGATACTTGTTGTTTATACTAACAATATTTAGGGATAAATTATTTTCTATCACTTTATAGAGTGCTAATGACTTTCAGTGACTTGCAGTTTGGACTAAAAAAAAAAATATTTTTGGAAAGTTTGAGATATGAATACACCCTAGATTAGAGGTAGAGTAAATTCTCAAGTAACATTTGGTCGGCAACATTTACAAGGACTGACAGGAGTTTGGACAGGGCAGCAGGAGGGAAACTTATCCTCTTGATTCGCCCTAGCATCTGCTTCTGAGGGCGGGATGAGAAGCGGAGTCCGTGGAATACAATCCCATGACACAGACCCGGACTGGCGCTGCGTGTGAGTGCCGAGGAAGCGCCGTGTGAGAGATGAAAACCAGATTGCTTCAGCGTGCTTTGCAGCCACAGAAAGAAACAAAAATAGAAAATAAATCTCAGAGTCAAGATCTCCTTATTCAAAACCAGGGATAGCTTTGTATTAAAAGTTTAAGCCAAGTATTTTTTTTAGAATGAGCAACAACACATGGCCTTAATAATGAAGTGTGTGTGTGTTCCATGGATTGCAAGGCCATAACCTTTAAAATACTTTTGAAATAAAGGCACCAAATATTGCCGCAACACACAGTTGTAACACGAAATCAGGTAGACTCATCGCTTTGCACACTTTATGTTCCTTGGCTCATTACCATTATTTTTATTGAAGAATTTATAAACCCGTTATACAGATTATAACCATCATAAATTAGTGCTGGTTTTTCCTCACTGACATGTAAACAACATTTAAAAAGATAGAAATCTGTAATACAAATCACTCATGTATACACGAAGAATATTGTTTCAACTACATAGAAAAATTATCTTTAAAAACTTATATTTTAATACCATAAGCTCATTATAAAATATTCCAAAAAGTGTGTGAACAGTTAGAGTATGATACTTATCTTGTTGGAAAAGCCCAAGAATTTCTGGACAATTGTCTTGCAATGAACACTGACAGCTTTATCTTGAGTGAACAAAAAATAATCAAATTTTAGCTAATACAGAGAAAACATTAAAATGAATAAAATTTTAGTTTTAAAATTGATAAGAATATTTTACATATTTAACTTTTAATCACCATTCACTATAATATAATGTTGTATTATTTAGAACTGTTCCTTTTTTTTTTTTTTTGCATAATTTTGTCACCAGAAGAAAAGTGTTTTTCACATACTCACCAGCAGAGAGCAACAGAGCATTGTGAACAGCCAGTCCTCCCCCCACAGACTCATTCCATAGAGGTCTCCTTCATTGCGAACTTACACTCAAAGACCACTAGCCACTTCCATATTTCGAAGTGTGTGCCCACATGGTCCTGGAGTTTAGCATTACATCCGGACAATTCATTATAACCTTAGTGAATTTACTTTCTAAAATGAGTCCAACTGGACATGCGTGAAAAACGAAGATAAAAGTATAATGCTAAATATGACTCTGTCTGAAGAAAATTCAAGCAATACACATTCTCAGGACATATAAAGAAATTGCTATAGAAAAAGATTTACTGTTCCTTTCCTAGTGGCCATGTAGGGGGAGATTTTTTTAAAGCTAAAATAATTCTTCTCCTTCATGTTTTTGTGAATGAAAGTTTCCCAATATTTACACTGGACATCTTATTGTGAATATATTCTAGGCTTAATGTCTAAATTAATTATATTATTTCGTTTTTAAAAATGATTTTAAGCCAAGTGTGGTGGCAAACACCTTTAATCCCAGCACTCTGGAGGCAGCAGGAGGATTGCCGTGAGTTCGAGTTCACCCTGAGACTACATAGTGAATTCCAGGTCAGCATGGGCTAGAGTGAGACCCTACCTGGAAAAATAAAAACATAAAAAAAAAAACAGAGAAAAAGAAAACGGAAAGCAAAGTAATAACAATTTTATGATGGACTAATAAAATCTACTTTAAAAGTGAACATTAATAAAGTGAGGAAACTCTTGATTAAAATCTTATTTAAATAATAACATATGCTCCCTAAAGATTAAATTAGTACTTACAGTATGTTCCTTTTTATTTTATTTTATTTTATTTTTTACTTTTTTTTTTTTTTGCTGTGTACTCAAAACTCAATTAACTCACTATGTATTGTTATTATGAGGTCAAAGAGACTCTAGTCATTCCAGACAACAGTGACTCTTTTTTTAAAAAAAAATTTTTGTTCATTTTCTATTTATTTATTTGAGAATGACAGACAGAGTGAGAAAGGCAGATAGATAAGAGAGAGAGAATGGGCATACCAGGGCCGCTGGCCACTGCTAACTAACTCCAGACGCGTGCACCCCCTCGTGCATCTGGCTAATGTGGGTCCTGGGAATTGAGCCTTGAACTGGGGTCCTTAGGCTTCACAGGCAAATGCTTAACCACTGAGCCATCTCTCCAGCCCCAACAGTGACTCTTTTGAGAAGTTGTTGTCTTCCTCCTACATCTCACATTCCCAGAAATGCATAAGCATTTAGATAGTACATGTCAAGATACTTATGTGTGTATATTAGGTAAATGTTCTTTATCTGTTGTACTCTATATAAATCAGAGTGCACATCTCAGACCACAATGCTAGTATAAACGAGTTGACTTAGTCAGGGAAAACATGAATGCAATTTCTCTTTGTTTCTTTGTTTGTTTCTTTTCTTTTTTCTTTCTTTCTTTCTTTCTTTCTTTCTTTCTTTCTTTCTTTCTTTCTTTCTTTTTTTTTTGGTAAATCAATGACTTTATTGTGCTTAGTTATAGCACAGTAGTGGGTTCCTTCCCAGAGAAGGGTGACTCAGAAACAGTTACAGCATCACAACATCCTACCCTATTATCGATGACCTCTTGGAAGCCACGCCATAGAGTACCACCTTCAGTTTACCTATATTTCAAAATTTTCCAAATTACCCATTTAGAAAGTTTAGTCTGTACCTGAATTTAATATAATCATTGTTTTGATTGAAGATGATAGTCAGAAACCATCTTCTCCTTGTTTAAAAACTGACAAATTATGATTACATATCAATTTATCACACTTCTGTTAGAATCACGTTTGCTTGTTCTCACATTCCAGACGGGGTCTATTTTGAGAATGCTGCATTAATTCCATCGCTCCTAGATTCTCAGAGCTCAGACAGGCCTTGGCAATTTCAGCTTTCTACACTTAGGCTATTCAAAGCTAGATCACCCAGGAGTTCAAGATCATACTTGGCTACATAGCAATATACAGGCCAGCTTGAGCCAGGTTCTGTTGCAGAAACAATTTAAAAAAAATAAAATAAACCAGGCAGGTGTGGTGGTGAGACAGAGGTAAGAGGATCACCATGAGTTCAAGGACACCCTGTGACTACATAATGAATTCCAGGTCAGCCTGAACTAAAGTGAGACCATACCTTGGAAAAACTAAAAAAAAAAAAAAAAAAAAGTCCAAATCAGAATACCAGTAGTGCTATTCTTTAATAGTATTTGGTTGCAAATAATATTTAATTGTAAATTTACTTATTAAAATAACAAAGGATTATCTATGTCACTCATTACATGTAGATTTTTTAATTATACCTATGACTTTATGCATAATCATTTACACAGTAATCATCATACAATTTCCTAATGAAATTTAAAAGCTTACAGCCTTATTATGTAAGCTATAAACATAATCTTTTTTTTTTGTTTTGTTTTGTTTTTTGAGGAAATGTCTTGCTCTAGCCTAGGCTAAGCTGGAATTCACTATGAAGTCTCAGGGTGGCCTCAAACTCATGGCAATCCCCCTACCTCTGTCTCCTGAGTGCTGGGACTGAAGGTGTGTGCTACCACACCAAGCTACAAACATAATCTTGATGTATTTAGAATAGTCCTTTTTTCATAATAAAATTGCAACCACAGAACTTTATGTATATTAATTTACTGCTTAAACCCTTGCAACACCCCTACAATGTAAGAGCTTTCTTGTCTTCACTTAACATAAAAAAATAGAAAACTAGCCTTAGAAATACTAAGAAATTTTCCCACACTCAACCAAATAACTAGTAAAAGATGGACATTTGTGTCCTTCGCCACAGCTTAGAAAAAAATATTGTAACACACCTTCAGTTTACATATTCACCTCATCCTGTTCTTTTCCCTGGTCCAAAGAGCAACAAATCATTTAAGTAAACACTAACTTTTAAGTTTCCCAAGACATTCCTTTATCATATACCTCACTTGAAGTAGGAGATGCTATGTGTCCGCAGTCCCCTCACCACAAAGCATTATCTACAGCAGAACAAATGTTTGCTGATGTCATTCCATCAATTCAAGTTGGGAAGTATTTAAGTATTATCACCATAAAAATGTTCTCAGCAACCTTCTAAGACCATATCAGTTCCGCTGTATGCCATATCACCTTACTCTTTTAAATCCAAGTATAAATGAAAGTAAATGCATACTGAAAAGAGATGTGTTTTTTGTTTGTTTGTTTTTGTTTTTCAAGGTAGGGTTCCACTCTAGCTCGGGTTGACCTGGAATTCACTATGTAGTCTCAGGGTGGCCTTAAACTCACGATGATTCTCCTACCTCTGCCTCTCGAGTGCTGGGATTAAAGGCAAGTGCCACCACAAAGAGATCTTTTTCATAGAATCAGGAATATCTAACATTTTGACATTGTGATAGAACATTGTCATCTACAAATATGTTGGGCTGCATTCAGAGCTACCCTGGGATTCATGTAGCCCACAAACCACAGATGAATATACCTGCAGATGGTAGTTTATTAGAAAATGGAAATAAAATGTCTGCTTTTAAGATATGTAAGCATTTCACATCACAATTCTAGCACTCTTTCGCTTAGAGACATAAATAAGAATAGAACCTAACATACCTTACTCCTGAAATATGTACCCACTGAGAACTGATTTCTCTTTACAAGAACTAAAACAGCCCTCAGTGTTTATTATAAGACTAGAACAGTTACTCCATCCCTTTCACCATCAACATTTGGGGTCAGATCGTTCTTGGCTGTGGGTGGGAGCTGTCTTGTGCAATGTGGAATGTTTAACTATACTGCTTGCTTACACACTGGAGACCAGTAAATAGGCTAACTCCACTCTCCCCCACTGACAACCACACATGTCTCTAGGCACTGCTGAATGTCAATGGGGTGCTGCTGGGCGAATAATCACCCACAATTGACCACAGTGAGAGAGAGTAAACCCACAGCAGTTTAGGAATGGACAGTTAGATTCACTGCAGAATCAATGAATGTCCTGATATTAATAATCTGCGTATAGATTTTCTTCTTACCCTAACTTGAAGTCTAGCTAAGCATTTTTCAATGACTCAGTTTATTAAGTAGAATTATGATTAAAACGCGTGCTCTATGGCTTTGGGTAAACTAATCTGAACTCCTTAATTACTACTGTGACATTTACAAGACTTACAGAAGAGACAGGATTAAAACATAATGTTTGTACAGCAATTATTGGTGATGAGTGCTATAGAAAGACGGCCAAAGTTGTTCTAGAAATATGTCACACAGAAACTTAATCTACTGGATCAGATTGGAAATGGCAAGTCTAGATGGGCTTTCCTGAGAAGGAAATATCCATCTATTTGAGACTTAGAGATTGAGTAAGAGTTACCCAGAAGTCTGTGCTAAAAGTCAAATTCTCCAGCTCTGTTTTCTTGCTTTTACCACATGGCTTGGGCTTCCACCTGGAAAACACATTTCCGTGGTGTTCCAAGCATTGGACTATGCCTAGAAGCCCTCAATTCATTATGACCATTCTAAAAGGATTCTAATTGTTAGAAACAATCAGGAGAGCAAGATCATAAAAATTTAGTGTAGTGGAGCATCTGACTTACTAGATGTGTTCAGTGTTCTTTACATCTCAGTATGAGCTAAACAGAACTGACAAAAGTTCACAAGTCTTTAAAACAGATGAATTTTCCAGATAATGATCTGGTGCTTAAAAAGTGGCAAAATTATTCAGCTTGAGTAATGATAACATTATCCTTCTCTCACTGAAGCACTCACTATGAGAACTGACACTCCTTCCTTCCCCTTTTCCAAGTTTATGGTACATACTTTGACAAAACACAAGGATAATCAAATCTTTCTAACTCTCATTGTATGGTAAATCACATGTGGAATTTAGGATAAAATTAAGAAATGAGGAGTGTTAGTCAAAGACATGTGATTTGGATATGTTGATTCCTGTTATGTGCACTGTGTTTCTGTATGGATGGATGCATTGAGCTTCCTGTCCATAATCGGGAAGGCCACATGTACAATATAGGCTCCCAACAGGAAAGTGCAAGTATCAAAGTAAGGAAATGTTCTTATATTTGAGCCTGTCCCCAAAGTAACCATTTAGAAAGAGCCCTGATGTCTTGATTTATTGCCCCTACTAAAATCACAGTTTACTTTCTGGTGTGAAATAACAAGACCTGTGAAATTCAAGCACACTTGTGAAATACAAACATTTTGTTTTATTAATTAGCTGTAAGGAAAACAAATGGCATGTCTTGAACAAACATGTAATAACCCTGTTGGATGATAGACTGGGTAGTTGTTAAATTTCCTAATAATTCTTCATTGTTGTCTGTAATATTTAAGTGTCATGTCTATCGGGTTAAAGACTGGATTATAATAACTGACTGCTACTCCCACAATGCATAAACCCCAATCCCATGGGGAATACCTGAAACCCCAGTGAGGAACATCCCCAACCGAACGGGGGCAGGGATGAGAAAAAGAGGGTGCATGTGTGTTGCTGGGCATCAAACACTGGGCCTTGTTCCTTCGAGGCAATAACAGCTCCACTGTACTTCACCCCCAGATAATTCATGGTAGTGTTTAGTGTATTATTCTTCAGCATAAGAAGAAAACTCTATACAAGCAGATTAAAAAAAAAACAATAAAATATTGATTATACATATGATTATATATGAAATAATCATTATTTTTCTTTTTCTTTTTTCTTTTCTTTTTTTTTTTTAGGTAGGCTTTCTATCTAGCCCAGGCTGACCTGGAATTCACTCTGTATTCTCAGGCTAGCCTCAAACTCATGGTGCTCTTCCTACCTCTGCCTCCCAAGAACTGGAATTAAAGGCGTGTGCCACCACACTCAGCTATTTTTCTTTCTTTTGTTTTTCCAAGTATTATAAAGTACAGTAGCCCCATGTTATGAAGTGAATGATTAAAATTTCATCAGGAATAATTAGAATCTAAATATAAGTGCAAAACATAACTTTTAGTATTTATTTACAACAATTCTTTTTTGTCAAATATAAGCATGACAGACAAATCAAGCAATTTTTTTCTTTTTTGATCAAACATTATAAGAATAAAGAGTATATAGAAATTGCTATATATGTAGAATAATTTTTGTATGATATTTTTGGATACACTTGCCTTAACTAACTTCAACAAGCACTGGTTTTGTTTCAAAGATATTCACCTGATATGTAAATGCAATAAGACATTACTATCCCAGTGAAATCCTACCTTTTAGGTGCAGCTCTAAAGTAACATATAGTGATGGGAAATTGAGAAGATGGGATTAGATCCAATCAACAAAGACTTTTGGTTACAATACTGGAATTGGATGATTTCTTTTGGAATGTGGCCAGGATACTGGAGAGGGGGTGATTAAACTCTTGGGAAAATATATAATTATCCTTGTTGTTAAGACAGTAGGTTTACATTTCATGTCAATTTTCAGCACAAGCTTTTTTCTCAGTGACAATTGTAGGATGTGAATTTAGTATTTATGCACAAGAATAAGCACCTCCATATTTAGAACCCTCTTCCTCAATCTCACCAGGCGGCAACTAAATCCCACAGCCTCAATTTAGCTTTCTAAATGTGTAGTCACTTTTCCATAAGCAACAGGAGATAACATGCTAATAGGCTGTAAAATAAATAACTCCAATTATCTATGGCATTACAATGTAGTGAATGACTTATTATTATTGTTATTATTTATTATAAAGTTGGATATTCTCTATTTCTAAAGTTATTGTTAGATTATCTTTTTAGGCCTCCCTTTTATTTACTAAACTGAAAATAACCTGCAAATAGGAAATTCATACATGTCAAGATACATTTTTCAAATTATCATGATGCTTCCTTAAGGAACTCATTAAATTAATTGTTAGAATCTAGGTAAAAAGCTTTAGAATTAACACAGCAGCAGGTGGTACCAAACATAATGAGCATAGGAAGGAAAATGTAAACCCAACAGATCTCCCTCAGTCCTACAGACATTTCCTGTGAGGAGTTTTTAAAAAGCAATGAAAACTCAAAAAAATTCAACAGTTTTATCAAAACACATCTGCAGAATTGCACATGATGTAAATTACTTACAAGCTAGGTTGTGTTGAATTGTAACCCTTTATAGCATGTCATTCAGCAGTGCGGCTGTTAGGCATGACCCCAATTTAAGAGAATTTTAATTCATGGTTAAAAGGGCATGCACTTACTTCCAGAAGTAAGAAACCCAAAGACAACAAAATCCTATGGCAAGACATAAATATGTACATACATTTCACATTTTCTAAGGTTCTTTGAATGCCTTAACACATTTTCAGTATGCTTCTGTGTCATCTCACTCAATTAAAAAAAAAAAACATTAGGCCACTTTGAACATTTAGACATGAAATAAAAAAGGATTTAAACTGTAAATTTCCAGATGGAAGTAGAGTTGCAATGCACATAGTTCAGAGTCTCGTTCTTGTTTTGAATCCTAAAATGAAGCTCCATCCTTACATAAATCACAACTTACAGCATTGTCCTGGAGCTGAATCTGGGCAAATAATGTTGCTTGTGTGTGTGTGTGTGTGTGTTTATGTACATGTGTGCACATATGTGTGGAAAAAGAAAGAAGGCATCAGCTACTTTCCTCAATAGCTGTCCTCCTTGTTTTTGAGACTGACTTGCTCAATCTAGAGCACGCAAGTTTGAGACTTGACAACACTAACTTTGTCAGCATGCCTCAGGGGTCCGTCTGTCTCCACCTCCCCAGTGCTAGAAGTACAGGCATATGTCACTATGCCCAGTTTTTACAAGGGTGCTGTAATCAAACTCAGGTCCACATATTTATGCTGGCAAACATCTTACCCATTGAGCCATCCCCCAAGCCCCAAACAATGTCATGTTAATCAATAACGTTTACTTGTGCCCCACAGGGTGGTCTGAGAGTAAATCAATGAATGCTTTCCATCCCCATAACAAAAGTTCAAACCTGAGCTCAGCCTCATGCTAGGTGAACGTTCCCTATCTCCTTCTGTACAAAATAAAATGAAGAAAGCAACTGACCTAAACTGTTTTTTTCCAACAAGGATTTAATGAGTTCAGATATACAACGTACATACCAAGTCAGTAGGTACAGTGCTAACTAAACATTAAGTTATGACATTTAATTTTTTTAACTTCTATTTGGAACTGGTTATAGCAAAAACAAACAAACCTAAGGCATGTTTCCTAAATACCGGACAATAACTCAGGGATTTGTAAAAATAATTAGATAATATAATAATCATAAATTATGCATTACTCTGTGTCATACCTAATGATAAAATTTTCTAATGGGAAATTTAATGAAGAATTTCTGACTAAACTGTCAAAGTCAAAAGAAATCTTCACTATTAATTAATAAGACCCATTCTGGTTATCAACCAAGAAGAAAGTAACAGGGCGCACTAGGGGAACTTAATTCCAGAGTCAGATGACTCACTTATGAAAAACTAACCTTGAAGGCTGACTCTGGCTTCAAAGTTCAGTAAATATTTCCTATATCTTTGCTCCCCAATTACTTGACCATGTATTTATTTAGGCAGAGCCTTGATTATGAAAATATGAAAGCTCACTGAGGTTTCAGGTCTGTGAGTTTATCCTTTTGTTACTTGTCCTGGATAAAAGGTTGAACTCTGTTATGTAAAATGAATTTTAGAAGTACAGAAGTCTGTTCATTAAGAAGCATTAAAACAAATACAAGGGTAGTGAAATAAAAGACACTAATTCATGCATTTGATAAATAAATGTTTGAGTGGCTACTAGGTGCCAGGCACTATCTTGGGTATATTAGTAAATCCTCAGACTCATGTATCATCTTACAATGAGAGCTGCAGCCAATCAAAATAAAGATGTAAAGAGATAATATCTTTTTGATTTGTTTGTTTGTTTGTTTGAGGTAGGGTCTCACTCTAGCTCAGGCTGAAAAAACATTTCACAAAGCAGAAGAGGGTATAGGACATATTATGGAAAGCTGTAATTTTAAAGATTTTTCAGACAAAAAATTCTTTATATTATAAACATTTAAGAAAAAAGGAGAGTGCACACTTATAAAGTTATGGAGGTGAATGTTCAATACAGAGCAATGCATACTATCCACGGCAAGCAGTTGCCTGGCTCACTGTAGCAAAAGCATGGACACCACTGTGGTGAGACCAAGTAAGAAAGAGCGAAGCAAATGTAGGAAGAGAGGTTCCAGAAATGATGAGGGACCAGTCCATGAGCCTGTGATAGACCCTATAGACTCCTAAAGAGATATGCACTCTTTAAAAAAAAAAAGAAATTGCAAGCAGAGGGAGATAAGGAGAAGAGAGACAGAGAGAATTGGTAAACTAAGTCCTCCAGCTGCTACAAAAACTCCAGGCGCATGCAGCACCTAGTGCATCTGGCTTTACTTGGGTAACAGGGAGGGGAACCCAAGTCATTAGGTAGGTCATTAGGCTTTGCAATCAAGCACCTTAACTGCTGACCCATCTCTCCAGCCCTGAGATGTGCACTCTTACTTTAAGTGAGGATGGAAACAACTGGAGGGCTTTGAGCAGGGGAAGGACTGACTTACTCTGTCTCTGGATTTAGGAGTCTTCCTCTAGCAGCTTTATGAAGAATGAGCTAGGTTCAGAGTTACTTCAGTGGATGGTCTTTCTCCAAAAGGAAAAATAACATTGCTCATGTTAGTGCAAGTTTCTTCCAGATTTCCACAGTTTTGTCAAGAAAGCTGAAGATATGAATTTTCTGGTGGGGAGCATAAGAGATGGTGATCACAGGAGTAGGATGCAGTAGTCTGACGGGTGTTTACCAGGGGCCAGGTTTCTCTAAAGCTTGCTTTAGACACTCACAATGCTTATTTGCATCTTAAAGGCATTGAGAAACCTTTGAATATGTTGAATGTAAAGCCTATTCTACCATAGAACTCTTTTTTTTTTTTTCCTTTTCCTCACGTGTCTTGGTTCAAAACATGCTAGGTTCAAATTCAGGCTCCGAAAGCTTCTGGGCCACTGAACTTTGACTTAATCTTTTAGTCTTCTGATCTCGTCTCTAAATGGGGAAAATAACAGCGCCTCATATGGTGAGAATTAGATCAGATAATGTTTACAAAGAGCCCCGAACATTGTCCTCAATTAATGCTAATTTCCTGTGTCCTTTTTGAAATTTAATCTTAAAAAACTAACCATTTGTTAACATTAAAGGTATAAATTCAAACGCGATTCACTGCTGTTGATAACAAGAGCCCAGCAGTATGTACGGTACCCGGCTTAGAATATCCACAGTGGCATCATGATACTGGCATGCAAATGAGTGAACCCATTCCCAAGCAGTCCATTGGAAATTGGAATGCATCACTGTGTAAATTTTATAAGCTTAGAAGGCCTTCGTGTAACTGGTGGGACCGATGCGGTTCTACACCATCTTTCAAAACGCTATGTTTGAAGCATTGCAAAGGACTCACTCATTGACAGTGACTTAAACCTGTAAGTAAATGAAAATGAATAATACAGGGCATCTTTTTTCCCCCAGTGGCTTTTGGGTTTGAAGTACATATACCTGTTCTAAATGGCAGAGAAGCACAAAAGCAATGCTGCTACACATATGTCCTATGATCAACCTAAGTGTCCATCATATGAGGATAATGGAGATGTGGTACACACACCCACCCACACCCACACACACACACAATGGTGTTTTAGTCGGCTGTAGAGAAAAATGAAGTTGTTCAATTTGCAGGAAAAATGGATGGAATTTTAAAAATTATGCTGAGGTAAACCCAAGTCCAGAAAGTCAAATTGTGTGTTCTATCTCATCTGATAATTCTAATTTTCAATTTTGGTGTGTATGTAAATAAGGAGATGTAACACTGAGAACAGCCTATGATTTGAGGTATGAGATCATGAGAGAGGAACGAGAGGTGGAGAGGGAGGGGAAAAGGACAAAAGGAAACATATTGTATGAAAGCAGAAAGAAGGCCAAGTTAAGGGGAAGAGCAAAAGAGTGGAGAGGGAAAGGAGAAAGAATGGGGAAGGGAAGCAAAAATTACATGAAAATGCCATAATGAAACTTAATTCTTTGTAAGCTTTATCCCTTCATAGATGAGATAATCATAACTTAATAATATAATAAATGTGAATTTACTCAACTTTTATTAAGAGTGCTAAAGGTTACTCTCTAATAAGAGACAAATAGCTCCACCCTTGGAGAAATATTCAATATTCCTTTCAGAACATGACTTTGGATACAAAGCATGACACCAATTATCTAGCCATTTTCATGTAGAAAATGCTCACTAAGCCATTGTCTCCCGAGGGATGCTCTCCTGGAGCCTGCAGCGAGCAGATCCTTACTGTGGACGTCTTGCCAGATCCGCTCTGCTCACCCGGTCTGCTGGAACTTTGTGGCTTGCTTCCCAGGCTGTCTGACGCTCAGACTTCTTCCTAGAAAGGAGGAAAGAAGACAGACAGATGTTCTGGTTTGTAGTTTCCTTAGGAACTCTACCCTGCTCTCATTTCCCCATCTGAATCAATGCTATCTGAGATCCCTGGAGAGATCATGGGAGCCCTGTTATTTCCTGATTTCTTGTAGCTACCAATGTGAAAGATAAAATCAGATCACAGTAACCCAAGAGATCACTACTACTTTAGAGTTTTACCTATCAAAAGGTCCCTAATCATGAGACTTCCAGAATGTGTTATTATAAAATTTCTTCAAACTTCTCAAGGAGACTGAGCAGTCTTGAATTTCATAGACTTGATATGAGATCAAAAGTGTCTAAATGGAATTCATAAACTCACCGTACATGCTTCTCCCTGCCTCCCCCGACCCTTTTTTTTCAAGGTACAATCTCACTCTAGCCCAGGATGACCTGGAATTTACTATGCAGTCTCAAAGTGGCCTGGAACTCATAGCAATCCTCCTACTTCTGCCTCCTGAGTGCTGGGAATAAAGGCGTATGCCACCATGTCTGGCTATGATACATACTTTTAAACTATATTTATGACTTTTATTTATTTGTATGTGTGTGTGCATGGGTGTGCCAAAGCCTGTTGCCTTACAAATGAACACTACAGACCTTACATGAGTGGCTTGTTAATGGATTCCTGACCAATAGGCCTTACAAGCAAGCACCTTCTTTTCAGCCCGTTTTTGAGTTTTCAAGTTAGCATACAAAGTAATGGTTTTTGTCATGGCATTTCCCACCACATGTTCTTATGGATGATCAAAAGTGAATTCCTGAGCGCAAATTAAGATGCTTTCTCTTACACTGCTTTTTGTCTCTGAGTTGGCTGGAGTTCTGTTGTTCACGCCTGAGTTGCCTGAAACCTGATTTGAGTATGCTTCCCATCCATGTGCACACACTTACATGTGTGCACACACTTGTACAGAGCACTGGATATTCTCTGCATTCCTCTAAGCAGATTAATGCTCAATAACAAAAGCAGAACAGCGACAAGCTGCTCTGAGTAACCCATCTGTGAGGGTTGACTGAGCACTCATCACCATCCTATGAAGTATGCATTTCTATTTTGGTACGGTCTGGAAAGAAGGTTTAGCGGTTATGTCACTTGCTTGCAAAGCCAAAGGACCCAGGTTTGATTCCCCAGTACCCACCCAAGGCCAGATGCACATGGTGGTTCATGCATATGGAGTTTGTTTACTGAGATTGGAGACCCTGGCACACCCATTCTCTCTATGTCTGTCTCTGCTTCTCTCTCTCTCTCAAATAAATAAATAAAAATATTTCGGGTACATTCCACTCTGGATTTTATTGAGGAATTGTGAAAACTGACAGGGCTGTCATAGTGAGAGCTGTTAGGACCTGGGGAATGGGGTTATGTTTGCATCTTGTACCACCTGCACCCTTAACGTGCGTGTAGATGCTCAGTTCCTGTTCGTGTATGTGTAAAGTGGTGATAGAAGTTTTCTGCTACATCGACTTTCACATTCTAATTTCTTCTGAATGCAAATTTCTTATTTAGACGCCAGCTTCACTGATGTCACTGATAGAAAAGAAAATCCTTTGGTTGAGAAGGGAGAAGAACAGGTCAACACAAACAAACTGGTGATGGTAGTCCCCAGAAGTTCATTCCCAGTTTACTGGGGCTGGCTAGGGAGATTTGCTGTTACAGCTTACTGAATTTCCTAAATAGAAGGCGGTATGGATGTAGTTTCCATTCAACGGAAATGTGATAGTGAAACAATTCTTTTTAATATTTTCTTTATTTGCAAGAAGAGAAAAAGATAGAGGAAGAACAGACACACAGAGAGAGAGAGAGAAGACAGAAAGTGGATATTGCAGGGCCTCTAGCCATTGCAAAGGAATTTGAGATCCATGTGCTGCTTTGTGCATCTGGCTTTACACGGGTACTGCGGAATCAAACCCAGGTTGATAGGCTTTGCAGACAATCATCTTAACCACTGAACCATCTCTCCAGCCTTGAAATAGTTCTTGACAGACCTTAGGCAACCTGTGGCCACTTAGGAAACCATGTGGCATGGATTATTGAATGCATTCAGCTTAATAAACACACATGGTTGGACAGAGTGTTTAGCTCAGTGTTAGATCGTGTTTAGTGAACATGGGACCCTCATTAAAATCCCTTATGTGGCAAACACATAAATCAATACAAAAACATAAAGGTATATAACTTTCACTAAAGGGGAGTCCAAACTCTTTATATGAAGTTCACTTGATGAGATGAGGATTTGAGGATTTTCTCTTCCTCTCATTCACCACACATTATTTATTTTCTATTACTAGGTATCTTTACCTTAAGAACACATTTTTAAAAGAAAAAAAAATTGTCTTCTATGTCTTTCACTAAACATCTTTTCACATAGACCAAATCAATGTATGTCTTTAGCATTTACTGCACATTCTTGTCTTTACTGCTGAAAAGATTCTGGTTGTAGTCTTTGAATTCTTATCTCCAGCCTGTTTACTGAATTTTCAGTCAGCTTTCTCAGGATTAAACTATCTTTCACTTTCAAAGATTGCTTTGAAGGCAATGCTGCTTTGCAGGGGATGTGGCTCTGAGGCCACGGGCTGAAGCCACAGTGACCAATGTGAGAGTACAACTTGCTATTACATTTTCACTATGAAATGTATGCACTCACTTAAACACAAACAAACAAGCAGAAAAGTACAACAGCTCACAGAAAAACAGTAACAGAAAATTCCTCAAATGCTCCTCCCCTGGTGCAGTGCTCCTTCCAAAGGCCACAGTAGAAAATCATCACTTTAGAGTTATGACACTCAACTTTGCATACAGTGATTTATTGATAAAGAGCAGCTCTAAGTGCTCATAACTACCATTTCTTTAGTCCTTAATTGCTTCTTCATCGCTCACTGTTTAACACGCCTGGTCTATGAAGTTGAAGAGACTCTCCTGTAAATATAACGAAAAGACCCCAGGCCTAAAACCTCACCCCTCCCATTGGGTAGCTTTGCTACAGGACACGGTGAAACTTCAATAAAAAAGGATTCCCAGTTCAATGTTATACTTTAGATAGTTCTTTGTGTACTAAGAGTTCATTGCTCAAAACAATTTTTTTTTTTTTTTTAACTGGGACTCAGAAGAAATAAGGGTTAAGTTATTTGGGAGTTCACCACAATCTTTGAAGCGGTTAGGAAGAGGTTAAGCTGGACCTGGAGGATTTTTGAAGTCTTCGGCTGGGAGGTTCCATTTGGAGAAAGGTGCAGGGGAGACCGGGGTGACAACAGAAACCAGACAAGTTCTCATTCGCTTGGATTTCCGCTCCCGAGCAGTTTCCTCCTCACCTGAGGGCGCAGCCGGGCACCACAGGCCGGTGCGTGGAGCTCTTCACCGGAACCAGTTGCCTGAGCTGCGCCCGGGAGGCCAGGCGAGGGCTGCGCGGCCCCTTTAAGGCTTCCCCGGCCCGGCTGCCGAGGGAGGAACCGGCGCGCGGCGGGGACGGTGGGGAAACCCGCAAGCGGCTGAGCCGGGAGGAGGCAGAGTGAGCCTGGGCGAGAGCGCGAGCGCGAGCCGAAACTTCGGACGCGCTGCTCGCCGCGGAGCTCGCCGCCCCCGCCGCAGCATCCTCGTCCCCGCGCCGCTCCGCCCAGCGGAGGACGTCCGCGGCGAGGCGCCCAGGACACCCCGGGAAGTTCGGACTCCGGCGCGGCTCGGGGTGCCCGGTGCGCGCGCCCCCGCGGGGACCCGGACCGGGACCGGAGCGATGCTGGGCGCCGCGCGGGGCTGGGGGTGTCCGGCCGGCGCGCGCGCGTCCGCGGTCCAGCGGCCGTCCGGGGCGCCCGCGGCATCCCGCAAGTGATGGGAGCAGGGGCCCGCCCAGGCCGCCGCACCGCCCCCGCGCTCGCCCCCGGCGCACCCCCGGCGCCCCGAGCCCGTCTCCCCGAGCGGCCGCCGCTGCCTTGACCGCCGCCGGGCCGGCACCCCGAGAAGAGAAGCACTTTTTTTTTTTTTTTTTTTTTTTTTTGCTCTTGTTCCTGGGCTCTCACACCCCAACTTTGCTCGCTTGGGCACACGCTGTGGGGGAGCACGCAAGGAGGCAGGAAACCGCACAACTGTTCCTCGGCTTCATCTCTTTGTTGGCTCTGGATGGTCCTTGGAGGCGGCTGAGCCTCCTCGGGAACCCTGGGACCCCAGAAGACCAGCCCTGGAAGTCTTGCTTTGCAAAGGGCTCTGAGACACTGACAAGCTTCAGGAAGGGTCCACGAGACACTGCCCCGAGAACTCCTGGTGGATTTGACCCGCGTTGCTTATATTAAGCCTTTGTGTGTAGGGTGTGTGCTGTGGGGACTTCATACCTTTTGGGCACCCCATTTCTCTTCCCTTCTCTTGGCATGAGACTGGATGCAGGACCCACCCGAGGACAATGATCGCGGAGTCTGCTCGCATTTACCTCTTTGGATTGATCTGTCTCTGTTCAGGTAACCGCGTCTTCTTTCCTCATCCCTGATCTGCTCCACTTTGCAGACTCAGATCCTGAACTGCATTTTTTTTTTTTTTTTGTGCCAACTCCTCCTTTCCTAGGCCAGAGGTGCTCGACCCCTGCAGAACTTTTCTAGGCGAAACATACTCCTAGTTCATATTTGAGTCTGTCCCCGTACCCCCTGCCCTCCAAACTTTTCCCCAATACCCCTTCTCCAAAGCCCCTTAGCAGACCCGGCCTTTTGCCAAGTTCAGGGCACGCCCTGACCACTCTAGGCAAAAGCTGTCTCAGCACCCGGGTGGGAGGGAGGAGGAGGCTGCGGTTGATGGTGAGCCTGGGTCCCCTGGATGAGCCCGGTGAGTGTATTATCCACCCGCGAGGTTCTAGGGCGTGCTGGTGTGGAGGGCCGATCCAGACTTCCCAGGAGTCCAGAACCTGGTCCTCCAGTTCGCCCCTCCTCTTGCGAGAACCAGGGGTTAATAGCAGTTGTTTTATGTAACCAAAGTCTGTAATTAAATTCGATTCTGAAGAAACTTCAGGAAATAACTCCTTCTCGTGATAGGATATAAACTAGCCACTGGCTGGCTGGGTTTGGAGGAAAACAGACGGTTGTAAGTGTCTGAAAGGGAACAGTTAGTTGCTTGGGAGTCCTCCTTGGCAAGACCGAACAGAAGGCTGGCTTAGGATTTGCAGGATGAATTAAATAGGACTGATGCTCCATATGAAGTGTTGGAAAGAAAGATGCTTCATGGGAAACCTTCTGGCGTGAGAGCGCGCATCGCGTCTGCGCTCGGAAATGGTGTTCTTGCGCTCCTGAAGAAACTTCCTAGGGGTGAACTGAGCCATGGACTCGACTTTTGTTTCTCTTCCTTTTGGTGGGTTCTGGTTTCAATCATGGATCCAATTTCAGGCCTTCAAGCGCGCGCGCGCGCGCGCACACACACACACACACACACACACACACTCACACACACACACACACACGCACGCATCAAACACTGCACCTTCGGGAATTTTTTGTAGTAACATACTGAGCTTCAAGTTGCATCAGGGCTTAAAGGTTAGAGTCACTTAATTTGCATAATTATGAAATCATGAAGGCTTTTTGAAGGCCTGAACTTTTTTCAGTCAATGGTCATCCTTTTTTTTTTTTTTTTTTAAACTGAAGTAGTAACTGAGTGGTTAACAGGAAAAGAAAAAAGAAAAACCATTAGCTAACTCATAGCAAATAAACCCCTAAAAGAAGAGAAGCCTAGGGAGGTGCTTCCTGGCTGGGAGTAACCAGGGACATTTGAGCTAAATAGGAAATTCATTAAACTGTTACTCCTTTGAAGGAAACAGATTGAAGTTTCAGCCTTCGTATTTCATGTATGTCACAGTGGGCACTTGAGTAGATTAAATAGACTCTGGGATCACCTTTCCCCACAACCACCCTCGCTTGTCTGTGAGGCAGCTTTTGTCTTAGTTTGCATATCTGGATGTTTCAATAGTTCCCCACCTCCAGCCATGGATACTAATCAAAAACATTAAGATCTGATCTTTCTATTTGCCTCTTTTTGCTCTGTCTCCCCCTAGATTCATTTACAACTTCAGATACCTTTGAGATTTTTGTTGATTCACCTTCTCAGTTAAAGTTTATTCACGTGTGTAAAGTGTAGTGTCAGTGTGATAAATGACTGGAGGGGCAGATTACTGAAGATAGGGAGATTAATGGTCATTAGTCACTGTTTGCGCTGAGTTTGTATATGTTAGGACATTTTATCATGGCTGTAGATTAAAGATAGGGTCACACTAATAGGATATCACTGAACGCTGGTCCTGTCAGCTTGCAGTTTCTGTCTTCACTTGGAGAAATGTATGGAGGTGGAGTCTGTAGACATATTTAATAATTTGATTGGTAGTTCCTGTCTGAGGATCATAATTGGAACAGAGCTGCTTCATGTTTAGAACCTTAGTCCTAAACTGATTGCTTGCTTTAGTTTTCTTATTATTTTTCATGTAAGCCATTGGTGATTTTTATAGTCCTAAAGTTTCTCTCTGCATAAACTTATCCAGAGCTGTCTTTTGGAGTTACTCTTTCATATTTAACCAGAAGCCTTTATTACATCTTTGATAGCTTTCACCCATGCTATGAATCTGAATTTGGGAGGTTGGTCAGATTATTGGACTGGTAGAGTGATTTCATGAACATGTGCTCTGTTAAGGAATGCTCTTGATTTGACTAAAACCTCACAGAGTTAGGTAAGTGAGTAGTTACTTTGGTATACTGAAGGCACCTGGTCAGGGAATGAATGAAGTTCTTGAAAGATTGTGTTTCAGGTCTTGCCTCAAGCCTGAGATCACAGTCTAGCACTTGTTAATGGAGTGTATTTAAGAGAAATGTGGTGAGCTTAAATAAATCAAAGTGTACTGAGGAGGTAAGGCACCTTCGACAAGATTTAACCTGTAAAAGCATCTATTGATTGTCAGTTTTTTTTTTTTTCTCTTCTCTTTTATTCTGCCTGGCAATTTAACAAAGTCCCACAGTTATCTTCAAACAGATTGTAAACTCCATTTTGCTATGTTGATGGCACATTTTGCATCAAGTATTGTGTTTGAGAGTGTTTACACTTGTAGCCTTAAAAAGAACCTACTTCTCTTTTTAAATATAGATATAGAATTTGCTAGCAAGCACAGAGAGACAGAGGGAGAATGGAAACATCAGGATCTCTTCTTGCCCCTGCAAATGAACTCGACACAAGTGCCATTTTGTGCATCTGGCTTTAAGTGGGCACTGGGGAATTGAACTTGGGTGATTAGGCTTTGTAAGCAAGTGCTTTAACCCCGTTGAGCCATCTCTCCAACCCTAAAATCCTAATTCTTTTTCAAAAAAATATTTTATTTATTTATTTCAGTGGGGGGGAGGATATTCCAGGGCCTCTAGCCACTGCAAATGAACTCCAGAACCATGTACTAGGTGTGCACCTGGCTTTATGTGGGTACTGGGGAGTCAAACCTGGGTCCTTAAGCTTTCCTGGCAGGGGTCTTAACCACTAAGCCCTCTCTGCAGCCTAAATCCTAATTCTTTTTTTTTTTTTTTCTCTAAATACTTTCTTGGTTTATATTTATTTATTTATTTGAGAGCGACAGACAGAGAAAGAGGCAGAGAGAGAGAGAGAGAGAGAGGCAGAGAGAGAGAGAGAGGGAGAGAGAGAGAGAGAGGGAGGGAGGGAGGGAGGGAGGGAGGGAGGTGGGGGGAGAGAGAGTGGGCGTGTGCGCCAGGGCCTCCAGCCACTGCAGACGGATTCCAGATGCATGCACCTCCTTGTGCATCTGGCTAATGTGGGTCCTGGGGAATCGAGCCTCGGGGTCCTTAGACTTCACAGGCAAGCGCTTAACCGCTAAGCCATCTCTCCAGCCCCAAATCCTAATTCTTAATAAGTATTTTTTTAAAAAAAAATTTGTGGGACAGAACCTTGGGGTAAAGGTGGGTGTTACTGTAGCAGTACATTTTTAAGGTTAATTCATTTGATTAGTTTGCATGACTGTGTTCCTGGTGAGGTGGGGAGCAGAAAGGTAGATCTGACAACAGTCTGTGCACTGTCTCAGGATCTGATTCTAAACATTTTTCTTTCTATACTTCCTCTTCTCCTAGCCATTGGCTAAACCCAGCTTTTAAGTGAAAAAGTGATTGAATTTCAGATCAAACTTAGGATAAGATCTGAATTTCAAATAAAGTAGATGTTCCCTAGGGCGGTCTTCTTGGCTGGGGGGTGGCCTTTCTCTCCCTAGAGGGACTTTTTTTTTTGGTGTGTTTCACAATATGAGCCTCTTCTGAGTGGGTCTCTATGTCCAGTTCATATTATCTTTCTCTTGTCTCCCCCTCCTCTGTTGTTCTCCCTTAACTTCCTCCCTCTGGCTAGATTTTTGAGCACTTCTAACAGTGTTGTTGGTTTTTATTTTTTTAATAAGCTTTGTTAACTTAAACATATATGGCTATGTTGTGTCTATACAATATCTTTATTTCCTGATAATGGCCCTGAAACACATGAGATAGTTAAGGTTAAACTGTCTTAAAATAAAAAAGTTTACTCAGTCTTTTTTCTTCTTAATTAAAAAAAAATATTTATTAATTTGAGAGAGCAAGAGAGAGGCAGAGAGAAAGAGGGGGGCGGGAGGGGGCCAGGGAGAATGGGTGCACTAAGGGCTTTCAGCCACTGCAAAGAACTCCAGACACATGAGCCTCCTTGTGCATCTTGTTTACATGGGTGTTGGGGAATCCTTTGGCTTGCAGGCAAATACCTTAGCCACTAAGCCATCTCTCCAGGCCTGTTCTTAATTTTTGCTATAACAATTAAAATACTTTTTTTTTTTGTTTTCGAGGTAGGGTCTCACTCTGGCTCAGGCTGACCTGGAATTCACTATGTAGTCTCAGGGTGGCCTTGGACTCTCGGAGATCCTCCTACCTCTGCCTCCTGAGTGTTGGGATTAAAGGCGTGCGCCACCACGCCCGGCCAATTAAAATACTTTTATGTCAAACTGGTACAAAATGCTATATTTTAACTATCAATGAAAATTGCTCTCTTATTTTTTAAAAAATATTTTATTTATTTGAGAGAGGGAGGGAGGGAGGGAAGGAAGGAGAGAGAGAGAAAGAGAGAGAGAGAGGGAGAGAGGGAGAGAGAGAGGAAGAAAATGGGCATGCCAGGGCCTCCAGCTACTGCAAATAAACTTCAGATGAATGTGCCACCTTGTGCATCTGGCTTCTGTGAGTCCTGGGGAATAGAACCAAGGTCCTTTGGCTTTGCAGGCAAGTGCCTTAACCACTCTCCAGCTCCTCATTTTCTTTTTACATTAGCTAGATTATTGCTATTACAATATTTATAATGTAAAGTAGCCGGCTAATAGGAATTTAACTGGAAAAACTTAGGTAAGCAGCTTTTAATGAAGATTACAGGTGTTTGACTTTCATTTGCTTTCTTCATGTTCATAAGACACCCAAACAGTAAGTACCTTAATATTTTTAGAATGTTTCATTCCTTTTTAAATGAAGGTTGATTTTTTTTTTTTTTTTTTTTTTTTTAGCACTCACCATATTGATTTCGGTTAAATTATGGCACTTTTTCACTTTTTAAATTTTGTTTCTTTTCGCCCTTCTTGTAAAACCCGCTCCTCCCAGTCTCTCTTCCACTTTCATTTAACATGTGACTTTTTGTCCTTTCCCCTTCACACTTCTTCCGTGCCATGGGCTCTTATTTATCTTTATAGTCTGTACCCTTCCTCCCCTTCCCTTATTTACATTCACACAAACCTTCAAAGTTAGAATCAAGTATGAAAGAGAATATAGTTTTTGTCTTTCTGGGCCTGGATTACCTTGCTTAGCATAAGCTTTTCTGATTCCATCTATTTTCATGAAAATATCATAATTTTAATTAACTTTTAAAAAAATATTTTATTTTTATTTATTTATTTGAGAGAGAGAGGGATACAGAAATAGGAGGGTAGACAGAGAGAATGGGCGCGCCAGGGCTTCAGCCATTGCAAATGAACTCCAGATGTGTGCGCCCCCTTGTGCATCTGGCTAACGTGGGTCCTGGGGAATCGAGCCTCGAACCGAGATACTTAGGCTTCACAGGCAAGCGCTTAACCGCTAAGCCATCTCTCCAGCCCTTAATTAACTTTTAAAAGCTAAATAAAATAAATGCCACTGTGTCTATGTACCTCATTCTCATTATCTAGTCTTCTGTTGATGGACATACATCTACGTTGGTTCCATTTCCTAGCTGATGTAATGGAGCAGCAGTAAGCATATACATATGCAAGTGTGTCTTTGGTAGTCCATCTTCTCCTTTGAGTATATGAGCAGTAGTGGTGTAGCTGGGTCCTATGGTAGTTGAATTTTTAGCTATTTGAGAAATAGCCACACTGATTTCCACAGTGGCTGCCCCAGGTTACATTCCCCCCAATAGTGTTTAAGGGCTTCCTTTCCCCACATCCTCACCAGTGTTTGTTGTCAGTTGGTGCCAGCCATTCTGACTGGGACAAGATGGACTCTCAAAGTAGTTTTAATTTGCAGTTGTCTGATGGCTAGAGATGTGGAACATATTATTAATGCATCTGCTGGCCTTTTATGGTTGTTATTATTATTATTAACAACATATTTTGTATGGATACAGCATGTGTTGGTATTCTCTTTTCCCTCATCCCTGTCTCAATTCCGCTGGGGACCCCCCTCCTCACTGGGGTTGCAGGTATTCCCTATGGGGTTGTAGGCTCTGTGTTGGGGGAGGAGTAGTCAGTTATTTTTGTGGGGGAGGGAATGCCTCTGGGCATGATGTTTCAACCCGTGGCTCTTACAATCTTTCCTGCTCCCTCTTCCACAAAATTCCCTGAGCTGTGGAGGGTGAGTTTTAAGCGTACTTCAGTGATGAGCTCTTAGGAGCCTCTGGATCTTTGCTTTGGTAGGTGTTGAATATCCTCAGGGTCTGTCTCCTTCACCCTGGCACTGATTATCAGGTTCAGCATGGATTTTTAAATATATATTCTTTTTTTTTTTTTAAAGAGTCTCATTTGATCTCATTTCACTGTTAATGTTTTTTCAAATATATTTTATTTTTTTTAAATTATTTATTTATTTATTTGAGAGCGACAGACACAGAGAGAAAGACAGATAGAGGGAGAGAGAGAGAATGGGCGCGCCAGGGCTTCCAGCCACTGCAAATGAACTCCAGATGTGTGCACCCCCTTGTGCATCTGGACCTGGGGAACCGAGCCTTGAACCGGGGTCCTTAGGCTTCACAGGCAAGCGCTTAACCGCTAAGCCATCTCTCAAGCCCTAAATATATATTCTTGATAACTAACCCCTATCTGACGTGCAGCAGCTGGCAGTTATTTCCTATTCTGTAGGCTTTCTGTCCTTTGCTAATAACTTCCTTTGAAAAACAGTTAATTCCACCCCTCCCACCTCCAGGCTGAGCTGGAATTTTACTTTGTAGTACCAAGCTTGTCTTGAGCTCACAGTGATCCTCCTGTATCTGCCTCCCATCCCAAGTGCTAGGATTAAAGTCATGTGCCATCACACCCAGATGGTTAATTTACACACACACACACACACACACACACACACACACGACAGAGAGGGGAGAACCAGAATATGATCAAGGGGACACCAGGACTGGCAGGCTTTGCAAGTGAGCGTCTTTAACCACTTAGCCATCTCCAGCACAGAATTTCTTTTAAGCTATGCTTAAGATTTTAGAATATCGACTTCCCCAATGTACTGAGAAGAGTGAGAAGCCAGGCAGTTGCTGTATCATGACACTTCCCCATGGTGGTGTTGACCAGTGACCTGACAAGAGGAAGTAACTTAAAAGTGAGACTGAGTTCAAATTCTGGGGCAAGTTGAGAAATGTTTGATGACTACCACTGGTGCTTTGAAGCTAAGGCTGTCGTTTACAGAGCATTGATCACTATCTCACTTAGTGGGTATGAGGACTTTATGTCATAGATACCATTAATTGTAAGGTATTTTTTGCCTACCCTTATTTTGTAGCTGTGGAAACAATGTCATAGAGAATTTAGGGCAGGGATGAGCAGGGATTTGACTAGTTTGTTCCAATACTCTTAAGCAGTGCCTATTATCCAGGTTTAAAGAGGAAAATGAATTTAAATTTAAAAATATGTGTGGTACAATTAATTTTTGCCTTAACCCTTGTTCCCCAAATTAAGCCTAGGTAAGGCTGTGGATTGAACACTTGAGAATTTGGAAGGGAGACACTGTTTTCCTTTTGATTAGGAAACTTTTAGTTGCCCTAGTAAGCCAGTGAGTTTTTTCTATCTAGCCAGTTTGCATTCCGCCTTGATCCAGTCTGCATTTTATGTGGGCTGGAAGGAGGAGACGATGTTTGACCCAGCACTGGCTCCTGGAGGTTCAGATGCATATTGAGCCCAAGTTGGGTTTTGGGAAATAAAAGCTGTTCTCATTCATGTACACTTCAGGAGAGATCTTGCTCTGGCTCTCAAGGTAAATAATTGGTACTTGCCAGGGAGGATCCTGTGGAGAGACAATCATTTCCCCTGTGGCTGCTCTTACCCTCTGAGTTAGATATGGGCTAGCGGTCATCTAGTGGTAGATGAGCCTTCTGCTTGATTGCTGTTCACAGATGACTCACTTCATGGTTACTGATCATGGAAGGCTTGAGCATTAATACCTGGTTGATCAGCTGGTTGCAAACTGCTTATGCATAGCCAATAAAGTTGCCATCCTGTGGAGATCAAAAGACCACCTCCTTTCTTTACAATTCTGGATTAGTGCGGTTTCCTTTTCTCCCATCTCCTTCCACTTTCAGCCATTTAGTTCAATCTTGCTGGTGAAGAAGAGGAAGCAGAAAAGATTATAGTGCACAAGGAGGTAGCTTTGATCTCTCTCTGTTTTTCTCTGTCTCTCTCACACACACTGGATGGTGTCATGTTGCTTGCTTCATGGGAGAGCTAAGCCTCATTTCCCTTCCGCCAAAACAGCTCTACAAATCTCCTTCCTTCTCTGATTTTACTTGGCTTCCAAACATCTTATGACTGTTGTTTCGCACATAAAATAATATTTTGAACAGCATGACTGTGCATATCTTTCTGCCTTCATTCAAGTGCCTCTGTGGCGCTCACAGCTGTGCATAGCTTACAGCTGGAAAAGAATATCTACTGGTCTTGTTTGATTCATTTTGTTTTGTGAGGGTGTATGCATAGAAGATAAACAATAAAATCTTGGATCACAAGTCTAATGTTAAATAATCTATAGGCTTAATGCCTGCCACCTTGTTTGACACTTAAATGAAGTGTTAAAAGTACCATCAATGGATACAAGCAGATGTCAGCAAGTGATGTGGTTCTGTTTCAAGTAGGAATATAGTGCTTTTGTGTCAAGTGATTGATTTGCATACATCATATAAGAAATGGCTGTTCTTGGTTCCTAATAATGCAATGTATTTTGCAGGTTTTTTTTAAAAAAATCACATGATTTTTTTTAGTAAACCTCTGTCCACTAAACTGGAAGCAGTTTAGAAGTTTACTAAAGAAATATTTTTATAGTGGCTGGAAAGATAGTTCATCAGCTAAAGACACTTGCTTGCAAAGTCTTTTGGCCTGGGTTCAGTTCGCAAGTCACTATGTAAGATGGTTGCAAAAAAAAAAAAAAAATGTATACACATCTGTTGTTTCTTTGAAGTGGCAAGAGGGCCACATACACATAAACACACATGAAAACACCCTGAATAGTCAATAACTTAAAAATTAAGCTTGGGCTGGAGAGATGGCTTAGCGGTTAAGCGCTTGCCTGTGAAGCCTACGGACCCCGGTTCGAGGCTCGGTTCCCCAGGTCCCACGTTAGCCAGATGCACAAGGGGGCGCACGCGTCTGGAGTTCGTTTGCAGAGGCTGGAAGCCCTGGCGCGCCCATTCTCTCTCTCTCCCTCTATCTGTCTTTCTCTCTGTGTCTGTCGCTCTCAAATAAATAAATAAAAAATGAACAAAAAATATTAAAAAAAAATTAAGCTTATTTAATTGTTTTTTTCTTGTGACACTTTCATGCATATACATTACATTTTGATCTCATGGACCTCACAGTACACTTTTGTGTCCCCTCAGTCTTACCAGTGTACTCCTCTCGGTCACATACTAGTGGCTAAGTGACTTCGGCAGGGAAGAGAAGGTCCCCTCCATAGCAAGCGTTGACTATCATTAGCTCATACAGGAGGGAGTGGCCTCCCCCCACTTGAAACTGAATGTGAACTGGCCCCGGCATGTGTAGGTTTCGTGCTCATAACCACAGCTTGAGTGCCACGCACGGCCTTGCCGTGACTGCATCCCAAAGTGCCACAGTGCTCCTCCCCTTCCTCCAGCTCCTGCATTCTTTTCTTCCTGTCTTCTACAACGTTCCCTGAGCCTTGAAGGTGATGATGTGTATGTTTCACTTAAGAACAGGGCCTCATCAGTCACTTATTTTAAAAAAGTGTATTTTAAAAGTACTTTTTAGAGTAGCAACCCACTGTTACACTTGCATTAAATGCTTTTGATTAGATTTTTAGAAAGTATCAAGTTGAAATTATGTTCAGCTCATCTCTCCAGGGCCTCTCAACAAGACATGGCTTTTCATAGTCAGCCATAGAAGGAACATGGGTCCCCAGAATATCCCCTTAAAATTATTTACAAGGTATTCTGTTTAGAATGCTAAATACCCAGTTTTCAGTGGGAAATAGATTATCTTCTTAATGTAAAAAAAAAAAAAAAAAGTCCTTGGGGCTGGAGTGATGGTGTAGCCTGGGAAAACTAAGGACACAGGTGTGATTCCTCATTGCCCATGTAAACCAGATGCACAGATTGTGCATGCATCTGGAGTTCATTAGCAGTGGCTGGAGAACATGGTATGCCCAGTCTCTCTTCATCTGCTTCTCTCTCTCTCAAATAAATAAAACAAGAAATAAGTACTTAAAAAAGGAAAAAATGGTATTTGGAGAATAGTAAAATTGTTATATGTAACCATTTTGTACTTTAAAAAACCATTTCAAGTATAGATCATCTCTTGGCGATTCCAAACCTCAGTGGCCGTGTCAAGGGATGATGTTCATGACCATGAAATTCTTCCTAGCATGTTCTGCATGATAGTAATGCACCGTTTTATGCTCCGCTGTGGAAAAATGAATCAACTTGGTGTCCTCATTTCTGGACTGTAGTAAATGAGAAACAACGGCTACTGTTGTGCAGCTGAGAATGACCTTGAACTTCTGAGTCTCCTTCCTCCTACTCCCAAGTGATGGGATTGTATCTCAGCACCCATCTTATGCCCTACAGTGATCAGGCTTAGGGCCTTGTTCATGCTGGGCAAGAATTCTACCAAATGAGCTACATCCTCAGTCCACACTAAAGAATTTTGTGTCATTAGAGACTCCAGGGTACAGAAAAACAATGGAAGCAAAGAATGAATGAGGGCTGGCTGTGCTGGCACACTCGCCTTTTAATCCCAGCACTTGGAGGCAGAATTAGGAGTTTGAGGGTAGCCTGGGACTACAGAGTGAGTGCTAGGTCAGTCTGGGCTAATGTGAGACCCTACCTTGAATAAAACAAAAAGAAAAGAGAAAAAAAAATGAGTGAATCAGGTTATAAATGTCCCTTTCTATATGTATAATAAAATGCTAGTGAGATAGGTTTCAAAATTTGACTTCTAAGCCTGAATTCTGCCATATTTTCTGCTTTAGTGTGGAATGGAGTATTTTTTCTTTTGTCTTAGTAATGATGGACTAACTTCTATTTATGTATTTATTTGAGAGATTATGAAAGAGGCCAAGACAGAGAGAGAGAATGAAATGATGGGTACTTCAGGCCTCTATACACTGCAAACAAACTCCAGACACATGTGCCACCTTGTACATCTGTCTTTATGTGGGTACTGTGGAATCAAATCTGGGTACTTAGGTTCTTCAGGCAAGCACTTTTTGAGCACTGAGCTATCTTTCCAGCCTTGGACTAACTTCTAATTTGACTAAAGGAATGTGCCTATCTGCAGTTACTTTCTCATGAAACAAAAGCTCTGGTTTTAGTTTCATGGATCTAAAGTGTACTCTGTTCACTAAGACATGATTTAAAAGACAGCCTTTATCACTGTGAAACATCACTAAAATGCTGCTTGCTCATATAACAGAGTGAGTTCTAGCACATTTGTATGTGTTAACCACACACCTCTGGGTAGCTTTAAACTGCCTTAGCTGCTTTGTTTGGGAAGTGGTTTCACTAATGCTAGGCCATTCAATTAGCAAGTTGTCTGTCTAAAGTAAACTGCCTGGTACAGCCTGTGGGAGATAAAACTCATCTGGCTTTTTTTTTTTTACAGATCTGAAGAGAAGCAAAAGTTTCTGATTAGTCTGTTATTAAGTTCACAACTACATCTTTCACAGATAAATGAAATTATTTAACCATGGACTTTTCAAACCTAGGAAAGTAGAAGGAAGCTGGGGTTGGGGAAAGCAAAGTCTTCATTTGGATAGCTTACAGATACAAATGGGAGGTATGTGTGCACTCTCAGCTGTTAAGTCTCCACAAGTTTACATTGGGTAGAAGATTCAGTACTGTGAGACAGGAAGAATTGTTTGGCTTTTACCTCCTGGGAGCCCAACACTTCTTAGGAGCATATAATAACTGTTCTTCCCATGATGGAAAGAAGCATGCCTCATTAATTAAATGATGCATTGATGTAGTATTTACCCAGTTGTAGGCACCAAATCTGAAGGATTAGGAGTGAGTAGCACTATCTCTAATAATCATGGTAGTCCTGATAAGACCTAAAATTTATAGAGTGTTATTATCTGCCAGGCAGAGTGCTAACATGCCTTATCTTACTCTGTTCTTGAAGCAGCAGTGTTCAGAAGGAATGTGCAGCTGTTTATCAACATGGAAAACGAGGCTCAGAAAAGTTAAGCTTCTTGATTACAATCAGTCAGTGAGTTGGAGTGAGGATTTGAAGCCAGCCTGCTTGGTGTCAGAAGTTTAATTCTTCACAGTTAAGCAGACATGCCACACTGTATTGTAAAGGAATGAATGGAGGTGAAACTGTGAAGTATGTTGGTAACATTAGGATGGCTCGTTTTGTTTTTGGTAGGGAACTAAACTTTTGCTAGCCAGACTTAGGTTCCTGTTCAGTGATTGAACTTTTTATCTTATTGTCCATTCCTCTTCTGATAATCTATGAAAAAGAGCACCCTGATATTACACACCACAGACAATGCACACTCAGATTGTAATCATGACATGACTGTGTGGAATTCAGTGCTGTTCAGTGTGGGGCATCAAGCTGAGGTCCTAGTAAGTCCCCAGTAACTTTTGTGATAGTTCAGTGGGTGAATCTAATTCTCTTTAAGTAGTAATCACCACCATGGCATGGGGGGGGGGTGTGTCTAACTTCTCTGAGAAACTGATCATTAAATTTTTATTTGTTTGGAAATATTACTAATAAGACATTTCCAAACTGAATTTGTGATTATTGTTTTTTTTTTTGGAGGTGAATCCTTCTCCAGTGACAGGCTTCATAGAAAATAAAGAATGTCATATTTTTTAACATGATCCCTGCCAGGAAACCTTGAATGAGTCTGTAGTCACTATCAGAAAAAATATTGCATTATTATGATCTCAGAATGAGTGAAGTTTGAGAAAGGTTATTCTTTTGCTTTTTTAAAAAAGATTTTTATTAAGAACTTTATTGTATGAACATACTGAAAATTAGTTATAAAGACCTTTTACTTAAAAAAAATTTGTTTATTTTTATTTATTTATTTGAGAGCAACAGACAGAGAGAGAAAGAGGAGAGTGGGCATGCCAGGGCCTCCAGCCACTGCATATGAACTCCAGTTGCGTGTGCCCCTTGTGCATCTGGCTAATGTGGGTCCTGGGGAATTGAGCCTTGAACTGGGTCCTCAGGCTTCACAGGCAAGCGCTTAACCGCTAAGCCATCTCTCCAGCCCATTCTTTTGCTTCTTAAAATACTTTTAATGAAGCATTCTGAGCATGACTATTCTGTTGTTTCTTAGGATGGTTTTCTCAAGTGAAATTGTCTTCCGACGTTATTTCCAAATGTCTAGATGGGATCATTTCTATTTATGACTTTTCATTAGTCTTAAAGGAAGATTGGCTAATTTCTATCCTGACTCCATACCACTAATGTAACAATATCATGTCTGGGATGCTTGCTTATATGAAACCTTTGTTCTGATCTTTCGGGTCTTTATCTTAACATATACTTCATAATGAATTTGTTGTCATGCATTCATTGCTTTGTAGTTTTCCATGTCTTTACTACTTCTCCAGCACTATTAATAGAGTTTAGTTATATTGTTTCATTTCTCAGTAAGCGATTTGCTGCCCCACATGCTAATAAAACGTCATTAGTAAGCAGCTGTCAACTTTTGTTGCTATTAAAGAATCTTTCAGACAAATCTGATAATGTAGAAGAGTTTTTAATACAAGACCCAGCATTAGTAATTTGTTGGCACTATTGGAATGAATGATGTTTTGGATTTGATGAGAGAAGGTAGATGTGCATTTGGGAAGTGGTGCATTAAGGAGATTCATGAATCAGGAGAATCTTCTTGGACTCTCAGAGTTTTGAGAGAAATAAGGGAGATGAATAACTTGTTGGGTTTGGTAAAGTATTGGAGAAGGGATATCAAAGCAGGATGACTACAAAAGCCAAAATAATATGTTAGACCAGGTAGATATCAGTACAGGTTACTAATAGGTATTGTTCTTATTATGGCATTATGTTTAAAAGGACAATATTATTGTTGTTATTGTTAGTGTTTGAAGTACATGGGGTGGGGTGTGATGTATGCATGCACCTGTGTGTACAGATGCACACATCCTTGTGGAGGCCTGAGGAGAATGTCAGATGTCCAGAGTTTCAGCTTTCATGAGCTCCAGCTATTCTCTGGTTTCTTCTCCCTGTAAGACTGCGGTTGCAGACATGCATGACCATTCTCAGCTGTTCATATGGGAACTGGGGAATGGAACTGAGTCTGCTTAGGCCCTCTCCTGCCATTATGCTTGTCCAACAAGCCGTCTTAACTTCTGGTTCAGTTTCACATCCCCAAGGGGATATTATTTAATAAACATTCTTTCATTCACTTACTAGACATCAAAGTAGGATAAATACTCAGTTCTTGTGTATAATGAATTTATTATAGATGATTGATGGCATACAGGTAATTTAATAGAGATGCATGACTGCTTGTGTTTAGATGAAAAAAGTAATGCATGGATCCGTTGCTTGATTTATACAATCCACAGTGTATACAGCTTTCAAAGAATCAGGTTATATACCATAGATATGTATATTTTATTATTTGTCAACTTAAATGATATTTAAAGAACAACAACCAAAAAGCATTCAACAAATAAAGAACAGGTAAAATAAAGGAAGTTTGGTCATCTGTTTCTGGGAGATTAAAGCTTTTTTTTTTGTTTTTTTGTTTTTTTGTTTTTGGTTTTTTAAAGGCAGTGTCTCACTGTAGCCCAGGCTGACCTGGAATTTACTATGTAGTCTCAGGGTGACCTCAGACTCAAGCAGTCCCCCTACCTCTGCCTTTGGAGTGTTGGGATTAAAGGCGTGCACCAACAAGCCTGACTCACTTTTTGACATTCTTTCTGAGAATATGGTAGCAGTGTACAGATAGATAAGGGCCTGAAATGCATTATTGTCTGTGTAGTTTTTAAAATGGCAGTTGGATAGCACCTTAGAGAAGCAGCATTTTTCCATGTGCTCCTACCCTTTTCAGGGCCCAGGAGTGTCTTCTGTCTATTTCTTCTTCCCGCTTTACCGCATGGGCCGAGTCCTCTTCTAGAAGACATGGTTCCATTTACAAGAGTCAGAATTTAGCTTCAACTTGATTTGAATTTCTAACCCAATAGCTTTGGCTCTACCCTCTAGATGTATCTATGACACATTTAATGTAGCAAGATATTGAATAATAAATACTGAAATCATATTGAATTACTGAGTCCGTTTCAATATGTGATGGCAGTTATGTTCATTCTAACGTGTCTAGAGTCCTATTGTCTTGATCATCTAAAGATTTTTCTGTGGCTACACTGTTTTTACTGGTATTATTTTTGATATTTATTCTGTTGATTTTTTTTTTTTTTTTTTTTTTTTTGGTTTTTTGAGGTAGGGTCTCACTCTGGTCCAGGCTGACCTGGAATTAACTCTGTAGTCTCAGGGTGTCCTTGAACTCATGGCGGTCCTCCTACCTCTGCCTCCCAAGTGCTGGGATTAAAGGCGTGCGCCACCACGCCCGGCTGATTTTTTAAAATAAAGGCAACTTGAGGTATTATTATCTTAATTGCTTGAGAAATCCATGCTTTAAAATTTAGAAGTGTAAGAAAACTTAACTTCATTTTTTAATGCATCTTTCATATCACCTAAAACTCATCTGAGTATGTAGATTGGAATGATTTTCTGGATCCAGATTTTAAATGAATTAGGAAGCTAGATCTTTGTCTTCTCACCATCATTTTCTATTGAGTCATCTGGTTTAAAGTCAGAATTTCCAAGGTAAAGAAAAAATAGAATTTGATCCAGGCATGGTGGCACATGTCTTTAATCCCCGCTCTTGGGAGGCAAAGGCAGGAGAATACTATGAGTTTCAGGTCAGCCTGGGCTAGAGTGAGACCCTATATCTAACACAAACAAGAAAAAAACAAAATAAAACAAAACAAAAAACCCCCAAACAAACAACAACTAAAAAAGAATATTGTTTTCCATCTGTCCGTTTGACCGTCTGATAGTCAGTTTCAATAGTTGAAAACCAAAATGCCTATTCAGAACTTGAATGTGGAGGAAGGGCCTGGCTAAGATCCTGGTGGTTTTTAGCTGGAATTTGCCATGGAGAGAGATGGTGCCAATGGGGATAGACTTTCAAAAGACTTTGAGAGTTTTCAACAGAAGGCATAATCCTCAGTTTTTCAAAAAGGTCCCAAGTGGTAAATGGGGGTAGCTGAATCTAAATTAATAGCAACTACAGCACAAATAGAGTTCTTATACGAGGTCATGAATGCTCCACTACCAGTTCCGTGCCAGACTGATCTTTTTGTTTATGCTTGTTCTATCACTATCATTTCACTCACTGTTTTCCAATATTTGCAAGTTTCTTTCTCTCTTTTCTTTGCTGGTGTCTGGCTTTTCTCATTGTATTGTTACTAGTTAAGTGATTACATAATGGCTTGTTTATTTAACTTAAAGCTTTTGCTTTTATTTGGAGTTATTTACACTTCCCAAATTGTGTTTGTGGAGTGGGCAAATCGATCATCAGTTTTGCTGTTTATATTTATTCTTTTGTCTTAAAGCAAGCAAACAGAAAACAAAAACCACAAGCTCTTTGGTGCATCAGGAGCCCCTGATGGATTGAACAAATAACTACAGTCTTAAATAGTAAGAGAAGTGGTAAGCCCAGAGTGAAGGCTTACTGGTTGCTGCTAAGAGATGCACCGCTGTGTTTGTCAGTTACAGATTAGGAAAAGACATGAAGGAAAACTGAAGCTGTGTCTAAATGGCAACGAGACCATGAATTTATTGCAGGATATTTTCTCAAATCAGGGCTTCTTTTTTATCTCATTGTTTGTTTGTAGATCATTAGCTAGTTGACAGAAATATTATCAGGGGAGAAACTTAATCTAAAAGGTCGGTAATCATTTCCAATTGAATATTACCCAGAAATGAAAATGAAGCATCTCTGAAATTACTTGTCAGTAAAAAAATGTGATTTAATTTGTGAAATATTGATTTATTCACAGTTTTTAGGAGCATATCTAGCATTTCTATGAGAAATCTTGTGCATAATTCATAGATGTTTCTGAAATAACATTAGGAGGGTTTCATTAGGCAGAATAGGACTGGTATAATTTACTCAGGTGACCACGATATATCACAATGCGACATACATAAAGGAAAGCCATTTGGTCATTTCTTGGTAGGTCTAAAAAATATTTCTATATGTAGAAATGGTTTTTTTTTTTATTCTGTTTCACTGTTGAGCTTATACATTTTCTTTTTGTTTCTGAATGGCTCATCGTTTGGGAATAATGTGGCAGGGTCCCATCAGGGATCGTTAGGAGCATTACTCATGTACAACATCTATCAGGGCAGCCCTTCTCATACTACATTCTAGAGCTGCAGCTTGGAATAATATGAGATGCTTTCAGGCATGAGGCAGGCAATAGCATCTGAGTGGAAGAAGGTCAAGGCACGGGCAGGGAAGAGGTCAGGAGCAGTAATGTGCCCTGAGCAAGAAGAACAGATTCATTTGAGGCTAGAAACCTTCACCAGCATTTCATTGTCCACGGGAGGCATGTTTAAAGATGAGCATGAGTTGATACTTTGACAAAATAGCCTGCCAAGAATAACCGCACTTCATCACCAGGAAGGGTGACGGGGATTTCCACAGTTCTTGGGAAATTATTTTTATAGTTGATTTGCCCAGGTCCTGCTGATCCTTATCATTTGGGGACCATAAGTCTATTTCTTCTATTGCCTGATGCATAAAAATGATCTCTTCTTTTGGAACTATAGACATGTTTTGTTTGCTTATTTTCTTGAGACTGTACCTGCATTTGAGTGCATGGTATTACTGATTAAATTGCTGCCTAGCTTGGGAAGCATCTTGGGGCTCATCAAGATGTTACTATGCCAGCTATTAAAAATTTTTTAATGGTTTTTGGTTTTTTTCAAGGTTGGGTCTTGCTTCATTTAGCACAGACTGACCTGGAACCCACTTGGTATTCTCGGGGTGACCTTGAACTCAGTTCGATCCTCTGCCTCCTGAGCGCCAACACGCTCGGTTTATTCTGGGTTTCTGAAAAGCTGCTGCTGGTATCCACAATGCCTGCCAAGACCCCCTTCTTTCTGTCCTTCCCCCTCCATGCCATTTCTTGTTGGCCTGATGGATCTACACTGTGTCTGCTCCCAAAAGTCTCAGCTGCTTGGCCCACTTACCCAATGTAGAGCTGATGTACTTGAGTTTCCATAGCAATGTGTACATGATTCACCTTGCCCACTACCATGCCTTACTTCATATACCACTCTTTGCCTCCTATGAGTCTACATCTAGTCGATTAATTATAACCAGTGTATAAGGTATTCATAAGTGATTTATTGGATAAAATTGAGTTATGAATGTCTTTACTTTGGTAAGCATTATAGAAGGGGTTTATACTGCTTTACTTTTGAGGAAAAAAAAAAAACCTAAATTTGTGGATATAAAAAAAGGAAAATTAGAAAAAAATACCAGAAATTTCAAATAACAGAAACTTACATCCAAATGTTGAAAAAGTATATATATCTCAAAAAAAAAAAAAAATCGAAGAACAACTTCCAGATAGAAATGTTGTATAATACCAAATTCAGACTTTATAGCTAAAATCTGCTACTTAATACTAATTATGTCACCTTGAGTAAGTTTTGTCACTTTTGTTTCCTTATCCGAAAATGGAGGTAAGATTGGTACCTACTTCATAAGATTGCTCTGCAAACTAAATAAATTACACGTGTTAGGGACTTGAAAAGTGGCTTAGTTAGGTGCTTGCCTGCAAAACCAAAGGATCCAGGTTTGATTCCCCAGGACCCATGTTAGCCAGATGCACAAGGGGCACACACATCTGGAGCTCTTGTGCAGAGGCTGGAGGCCCTGGTCACCCATTCTCTCTCTGCCTATTTTTCTCTCTCAAATAAAGAAAAATAAAATATTTTAAAAAAATTAACACATGTGAAGTGATTGAAATTGGTGTGTATTTGATTGTACATTTAAGTGTGAATCATTGCATTGTTTTATTGCTAGTTTGCTGATTGCTAGAATTTATCAACTACTTTAGAAAGAAACTAGCATGAAGCTAGTTTTGAAAGAAACAATAGAGACTGGGTATGGACCCTAATTTGTCAAGTGTCAATTTAAAAATAACTCCTGTATAGAATCTACATTTTAAGACTTCTTATCAGAGACTAAAACATCCAACAAACTAAGTAGGCAAAGAAGGAACATCATTAAGAGAAAATTCAGGGTTAATTTGACAGGTTAGAGACAGATGAATTCCTGGGCAGACTGCCATGCCAGTGTGATAGCCATTTCTCTCTGAATTAAGAATATAATATTATTTATGCTGCACAAAAATGCCAGACAATTAGAGGCTGTATCAGGTAGCCTCCCTGTCCCACCCCCAATTTGAAAAAAATGTTAATTCCTCTAAGAGGATTAAGGGATTTGCAATTTACTGTGAATTATTTTAATCAGATTATAGTTCCTTTTTTTACTTGGAGCTCAGTTTTTTTTGGTCAGAGAATGGAGGTCTTCCTTTGGGGTGCAGAAGATAAGGACCTGAACTTTTGTGGGCTTTGGAGAAAAACCATGGTTCGTCTGGATTCTGGAGTAATATATTGGCCCAAGCTTGGAGAGAGAGGTTGCAAATTGAGGTAGGACAGATATACTTTTTGGAAACTTCGCATGTGAAAAAATGTTCTCAAAATATAGAGAAGTTGTATACAGCTCCCTTCTTTACTACTTACATACTTCCTTCAAGAATCAAAGATCACAGTAGTATTCAAAATATGGCTTAAGAACATGATATTTAAGTGAGCAGTTGACACAGCCTGGGAAATTCAGTGTGGTATATAGATTAATGGGGTGATTAGTAGCTCGGATTCTAGTCATTCATTTATTTAATAATTATCACCTTTTGTGTCTGGCTGTCCCTAATTTACTAGTGGCCCTATCACTAACAATTGTAAATTTGATTATAGTACTTAACTTTTCTAAGTCTTGATTCCCTTATCTGAAAATTAGGGGCAAATGAAGTCAAAAAGGAATGTCAATATCTTTACCCATTAAAAATTTCAATCATTAGTAGAAGTTTTAGTTTAAAAAGAAAAGGCACAGCCATAAATTTGTTACTTTCAAATCACCATTTCCGTTACTGAGGCTTACTATAGTGGGATTTGTTTTCAAAATAAAATGTGGTTAAAATTATGTGCTTACTAATGAGGAAAGTTAAAAATTAAATTACTCATTAGACAATTCAATAAGATATCACTTTATTTATTGTTATAGAAGAACAAATGGATGTGTTTGTTTAGCAGTGTTGGGAATCCATCTCAGGGACTAATTCCCCTATGACTGAGCTACATCCCATTCCATAATATATGTAACCCTTACCTTCAAAATTCAATGTATAGATTTATTTTTTAACATTTTACTTATTTATTTGAAAGCAAGGAGGGAGGGAGGGAAAGACACATACATGAACACACACACACACAGTGGGGGGGGTAGGTGGGCTAGAACTTATACCAACTGCACATGAATTCCAGACATATGCACCACTTTGAATGCACTTATGTCTTTTATATTATCCCTTTTTATGAGTATATTTTCCAGGAAAGTAGAAAAATTGGAGTAGTAATATTTTACAGTAATTAAGTACCAACTGGTAATATTAATAGTAGCAGAAATTCTTAGGGAGTAGGGGAGTGTGTGGTCTTTGGAACCATGGCCCAGCAAGAAGACTGCTGTGTGGCTGATGCCACTAGTGTGTGATGCACCCACCTATCTGTTGTCTGCGTGTCCCAGAGTGCGTGTTTCGTGCACCTGTCCCTGCAGATGCTTTGATGTGCTCATGATCCCTCAGAGAAGCTTCCTCTGTGTTCCTGACTCCCAGGCCCTTCTACTCATACCTACAACCACACAGCTTCCAATCAATTATGTTAACATTCTCAAACAAAAAGGCATATTCAGTTGGACAAGAATTAATCCTTTAGCATCAAACCAAATACAAATAAGTTTATACTGTCTAACATTTGGACTACCTTTCATAGAGTTACTTTTTCCATTCATGTAATAGAAAAGAACTCATAGTGTTTGTGCTGGCCTGAATGTTACGAAGGAAGCATATTTAAATGTTTGATTGTTTCTTCACAGAATCTACAGTGGTAAGCCCTATTGACAGTATAGAGAAACATCTAGAGAATCCAACAGCTTCAAGTTATTTAAAAAATCAACTTACTAAAAAGTAGGAAATGGAATGTTAAAGTACTTTATCCATTAGATAAAATTTTTCAGTGGATTTTTTAATTGATTAGGATATTTGCCACTTAAAATTAGTTTTTACTAGATACTTGCTCTAGATAAGAGATTGCTAGGCACTAGTGATATGGAAGCAAATTTAGCTATGTTCACTATATATAGAGTTGTATAGTTTGATAATTGGAGAAAGCATATGAATAATTTGAATATCCCACATACTTGCACAACAGACATATAAAACGAAAATATATTTCCTATGAGGAAAAATGATTATTTAAAGACAAACTGTTGAAGAAGATTCTTGCTTATTTACTTATCAGACTGAATTAAAAGAAATACACTTCTGAAGGCATAGAGAAAACATTCCATGTTGAATAGTGGGGAAATTGTAAGCAGTTTGGTATTACAGTGGACCCTTCCTATTTGTGAAATCTTATTTTATAGCTTCACCCAAGCATGAATTGAAATATTTGGAAAACAAACTTCATTTGCATGGGCAGGGTTGTCTTTTTTTTTTTTTTTTTTTTTTTTTCTTTCGAGGTAGGGTCTCACTCTGGCTCAGGCTGACCTGGAATTCACTATGTAGTCTCAGGGTGGCCTCGAACTCTCGGAGATCCTCCTACCTCTGCCTCCCGGGTGCTGGGATTAAAGGCGTGCGCCACCACGCCCGGCTAGGGTTGTCTTTTTGTTATCGCATGTGTGTGGTGTATATACATGTGTGTGCAGATGTATTTGCCCATGCACTTGTGTGTGAGGACCAAACAAATATACTTTATTGCTCTTCCACATTATTTTCCAGAGACTGGGACTCACTGAACCTGAAGCTCATGCTTCTCTTCCTACTCCTGGCCCCCTGGGCTGACAGAAGTGAGCCCCTCAGATTCTTCTGTTTCCACCCTCTTTCAGGATGCTGGAGATCAAACTCCTGTCCTCGTGCTTGCACAGTCAGCATTCGTACCCACCATGCTAGCTCTTTGTATTATTATTCTTTAAATAATACAGCATAATAGCTATTTTCATTGTATTTGCTTTTACAGGTCATCTAGAAAGTATTTAAAATGAATGATGCATATAGGCCGTGCACTAAATTTGTGAGGCTCTCTTTTTCCATATAAGTGATTTGAACATCCATGGATTTAGGTGTCCTTGGGTGTCCCTGTCAGTCATGAATGATGACTAGACTTACAGATCTGGTGCCTTTGAAAATATTTTCTATGGAAATAGTGGATGGAATATGAAGGTTTTCTTTCTCCAAGTTAAGTAAACTGAATTTTACTATGTGACAAAGGAAAAAATTCGGTGTTTTCAGATACTGAGGAAATGGCATATTTAATTTTTAGCATTTATTAATAACACAAAATAATGAGTTGCAACAGGACAGTTTAATCCATGTATAGAATTTTTTTTTTTTTAAGTCACATTCCCCTCTAGTATCTTCTCTTGTTCCTTTGTTCTGCTGATCCCATTTTTCTTTCCAGCCAAGACTGCTTATTGGTGTGGCTTACAGAGAACTTCAAGTCAAGTAGCCTGGGAGAATAGTTAGGCTATTAAATTAATAAAGAGAGAATAAAGTAAGCAAGGGAGAAATGAGAGTAAGAAGAAAGATAGGAGTTTAGGATGGTAGAATGAGAAGTTGACATGACAGAAAGTATGTTAGAAGAGATTCTGAAGATTCCTAGATTAGGAGAACTTCAGGAATTACGGAGGAATCATATGCATGGAAAACATACAGTAAATCAAACTTACCACACCTATAATGCAGTGCCCCAAACTCTTTTCCAAATGCACCTGAATTTTAAGAGAATAAGGATATAGTTTAGGAAGAAGTCTAAATGCTAAGCCAAAGAAGCATGAGAGGAGAGGGAGAGAGGGAACAAGACCCAAATAAAGCAAGCTCTTCCTGCCTGGTTTGGTGGTTATTGTAGTTATTTCTCTTTAATATACTGTAATGTTAGCCTGTACGTGAGATTAGAGGTCTGCATTGTACGTAAGATTAGAGGTCTGCATTGTTAGCAAAGAGAAGAATGAAGGAAACCAGTCATTTCTGAGTCTGGTTTAGCTGCATTTACTTCAATTTTGAACAAGTTTGCTCTTTTATAAGGATATGACCATTTCATTAATTCACTATTGATTTGGAAAAAAAATAGCATGGAGTCTTGAGCAGTTTCCAGTTACAATGTATTTAAAAAATTATTTATATATTTGAGAGAGAGAGAGAGAGAAAGATGTAGGTCTTGGGCTGGAGAGATGGCTTAGCGGTTAAGCGCTTGCCTGTGAAGCCTACGGAGCCTGGTTCAAGGCTAGGTTCCCCAGGACCCACATTAGCCAGATGCACAAGGGGGCACACGCATCTGGAGTTCATTTGTAGTGGTTGGAGGCCCTGGTGTGCCCATTCTCTCTCTCTTTCTATCTGCCTTTTTCTCTCTCTGTTGCTCTCAAATAAATAAATAAATAAAAATGAACAACAAAAAATGATGTTGGTAGAGAGAGAGAATGGGTGCTCCATGGCCTCTAGCTACTGCAGACAAATTTCAGACACATGTGCCACTTGTCTTACGTGGGTTCTGGGGAAACAAACCTGGATCTTTTGGCTTTCAGGCAAGTACCTTAAATGTTAAGCCATCACTGTAGTTCAAATATTTTATCTATTTATGAGAAAGAGAGGGTGAGAGAGAGAAAGGTGGCTGCTTCAGGGCCTCTATCCACTGCAAACAAACTCTAGATGTTTGTGTCACTTGGTATATCTGGCTTTATGTTGGTACTGGGGAGTCAAATCTGTTTTTTTTTTTTTTTTTTTTTTTTTTTTTGGCTTTGCAGGCAAGTGCCTGAATTGCTAAGCCATCACTCCAGCCCTCCAGCTACAATTTTATTCCACAGATATTACTGAGGACTCACTATGTAACAGTTCCTGGGATAAAATGAGAAGCCCAGGGAATCTCAGAGTGGGATGAAAACAAAGAAATCTGGTCCAACGTGTATGAAGTCATGAATTCCCTCACGTTTACATTTTGGCTTTTAGTGTGTTACCCTCTTGATCCTAATGGGAAACCACTCTCTTAATCCAGTAATACTAAAACACTCACACTCTGTCAGGTCACAAGTCTCATCTTTGGAAATGCTGTCTTTTCCACTCTATTTTCTAACTCATAGTAAGCACACAGGAGAGAAGGCAGGTTTCATCTACATGAAGACATCTGTCTTTCTCATTCCTTTCACTTCAGCTCCCTGTTTTCTTACTCTCAGGGACTCAGGTCTTCCAGGTACTATTATAGTATTCTGTGCCTGCCTTCATTCTAAGATACTGATAATAATTCATTGTATTTTGTGATTTTCTTTTTGTTTCACTTGCCCAATCTTGAATAATTTGAGGGTAAATAGATCAGAGTGTCTCACATTTCGGCCTGAGTGCTTCAGTTGCTGTGTTGTGCCAATGCGAGTTATGCAATGCTGAATCACTGCTGCTGTGTTCATTTCTTCACTTACTGAAGCTATCAAGTAGACCAACTCTTCTAGGACAAACCAGAGTCTAAACAACAAAAGGTCTCTCCTGGTGTCGAATAAAACTTACATGCTGGCTGTCAGACAAGCAGTCAGTACATTTAATAAATGATTTATTTCACAGTGATATTAAGGAAATAATTTAACATACCCTGCCATACCCAAACAAAAGATGTGGACCAGCTAGTCCTTCCTTTAGCAAAGTTCACATGAACCTTCTTACCGGGATTTATGAAGCTTGGTAAATAGAATTGTGGACCAGATATTTCTTCCCTGTGACGTTTGCCAGCCTTCCTTAGCCTGTATCACAACCTCAAGTTGCAAGACACAAACATGTCACTATCAAACCTCCTACACACAGGAGAAATTCAGACTTCCTCTCTTGGTGTCAAGGATGTAGCTTGGTTTATAAAGTGCTTGCCTAGTACGCATGGGTCCCTGATTGTGTACCCACTGCACGTCACACATAGTCAGGTGTGTTGGTATAGCATCTGGGAGATATAGGTAAGAACAACCGAGTCAGTAATAAACGTGGGTACATAGTGAGTACTAGACCAGACTGAGCTACAGGAGACTGTCTGAAAATGAAATAAATCCACACAAAACTAATATCTTATATCTACATAAAGACCTCCCAAAGAAGCAATCTGGTAGAAACTTGCTGTTTATGTAGCTGCATGCTGTATATGTATAAATCCATCTATCTATCTATCTATCTATCTATCTGTCTATCTATCTATCTATATACACACACACACATACACACACACATATGTATGTATATGTGTGTATAGATATATACATATATGTAAATTATGCACATATCAACACAACTTATACTTATTTTTATGCATACATGTATATTTTTCTTTGTTCTTATAGAAACACCATTTGCATGTTTAGCTAATAATAACCTAGATATGACAATTTGTTATTAAAAACTTCCATGATTATAAAAAATATCTCATGGTAATACCCTTCCTCCCCCCCCCCCCATTTTCCCATTTGAAACTCCATTCTCCCCATCTCAATCAGGCTCTCTTATTTTGATGTTGTGATCTTTTCCTCCTGTTATGATGGTCTTGTGTAGGTACTATCAGGCACTGTGAGGTTATGGATATCCAGGCTATCTTATGTCTGTGTAGCATGTTGTAAGGAGTCCTACCCTTCCTTTGGCTTTTACATTCTTTCTGTCACCTGTTCCACAATAGATCCCGAGCCTTGGAAGGTGTGATAGAGATATTGCAGTTCTGAGCATTCCAGTCACTTCTTTCTAGCACCATAAAGCAGAAGCATTCTGAGTCATCCCAAGGTCACTGCCATCTGAAAAGAGAAGATTCTCTACCCAAAGTGAGATTAGCATTAATATAAGTGTATGAACATTAATAGAAGTGATTACTGGGCAGTTTGATAAGCATAGTATATACATTTAGCCAGACAGAAGCAGATGTTACAACCCTAAGGCGCATGACTACTACCCCTGTTTTAGGTTTTCAGTATCAGGGATGTATTTCCTCCCACGGAGTGGGCCTCTAGTACAATTAGAGAGCAGTTGGTTTCCACCATGACAGACATGCCACTATTGCACCAGTTGGGCCATTTGGCCTGACTTGCCAAATATAAGGCTTTCAGTATCCATTGTTGAGTATCTTCACTAGTGTTTTCTCTTTCTCCCATTGAACTGCATGCAGAATGGCTTCTTCCAGCTTTCTGTCAGTTGGTCTGCATGGAGGAGGTTATCTGCTCAGTTCTAGCAGGATTTCTCAATGGCCTTGCAGCCCAAGTATGTGGAGTCTTCAGTAATAGCACCTTACCATCTATTCCTGTTGGGAAACCAAGGGCCTTGGCAATGGCCTATAATATTTTGGGGGCATCAGGGACCTCCCTGGCCAAAACTCATTGGAAATTATCCCATCCCTGGCATGGTACTGAAAATTTTCTAGCAACAGTCTACGGCTCCTGAGTGTTCCAGTGTCTAAAAAGTAGGTTTCCATATGATTTATTTATATTCTCTTAGATTTTGATTAACCTTCCCTCCACCTCTCCTTTATTAAATCTCTTCCCCTGACCTCACTTGGGCCTTTTCACCCCCATTAATCTATTCTTCTACACACACACACACACACACACACACACACACACACACACACACACATAAATTACCATTCTATTAAGTACCCACTTCCCTTCCTTTCTCTTCCCTTTATATCTCTTTTCTAGCTTACTGGCCTTTGCTACTGAGTTTTCTTCCTACTCACATAGAAGTCCAATCATCTGTAGCTAGGATCCACATATGAGAGAGAACATGTGATGCTTGGCTTTCTGGGCCTGGGTTACCTCACTTAGTATAATCCTTTCCAGATCCATCCATTTTCCTGCAAATTTCATAACTTCTTTTTTCTTTATCACTGAGTAGAACTCCATTGTATAAATGTGCCATGTCTTTGTTATCTACTCTTCAGTTGAGGGACATCTAGGCTGGTTCCATTTCCCAGCTATTGTGAATTGAGGAGCAATAAACAGGGTTGAGCACGTATATCTAAGGTAATGAGATGAGTCCTTTGGATTATGTCTAGAAGTGCTATAGCTGGGTCATATGGTAGATCAATGTTTAGCTGTCTTAGGAACCTCCACACTGATTTCCACAATGGCTGGACCAGATTGCATTCCCACCAACAGTGTAGAAGAGTTCCTCTTTTTCCACATCCTCGCCAGCATTTATTGTCATTTGTTTTCATGATGGTAGCCAATCTGACAGGAGTGAGAAGGAATCTCAATGTAGTTTTAATCTGCATTTCCCTGATAACTATGGATGTACAACATTTTTTTTAAATTTTTTGTTTTTATTTATTTATTTGAAAGTGACAGACAGAGAGAGGAAGAGGCAGATAGAGAGACAGAGAGAGAGAGAATGGGCGCACCAGGGCCTCCAGCCATTGCAAACGAACTCCAGACATGTGCACCCCCTTGTGCATCTGGCTAATGTGGGTCCTGGGGAATCGAGCCTCAAACCAGGGTTCTTAGGCTTCACAGGCAAGCACTTAACCACTAAGCCAATCTTTCCAGCCCAATGTAGAACATTTTTTCAGATGTTTATATGCCATCTGTATTTCTTTTGAGAACTCTCTATTTAGTTCCATAACCCCTTTTTTAATTGGCTTGTTTGATTTCTTATTATTTAATTTTTGAATTCTTTGTATATCCTAGATGTTAATCCTCTATCAGTTGTATAGCTGGCAAAGATTTTTTTCCCATTCTGTAGGTTGTCTCTTTGCTTTATTCACAGTGTCCTTTGGTGTACGAAATCTTTGTAATTTCATGAGGTCCCAGTGGCTAATCTGTGGTTTTATTGCCTGAGCAATTAGGGTTATATTCAGAAAGTCTTTGCCAAGACCAATATGTTGAAGGGTTTTCCCTACTTTCTCCTCTAGCAGTTTCAGAGTTTCCGATCTGATGGTAAGGTCTTTAATCCATTTGGACTTAATTCTTTTTCATGGAGAGAGAGAAGAATCTATTTTCATCCTTCTACAGATACATATCCAGTTTTCCCAGTACCATTTGCTGAAGAGGCTGTCTTTTCTGCAGTGAGTAGTTTTGGCATTTTTCAGAATGGTAACTGCCTGGAGTTACCATTTGTATATGTTTAGCTAAGCAATAACAATAACCTCGATATGATAATTTTATGAAGGATGAAGTTACAACTTTGGGTGTATCTGTCTTGGTGGCCAGGCTCAACATATGCTATACTGACTTAATGAAAGTGGGCTTAGTCAGTGTATTACTAATGGCATTTTTCTTTAGACAAGGTCTCATGTAACCCCAGTTGATTTTGAAGTCCCTATGTAGTCGAGATTGGCCTTGCACACCTGATCCTACTGCTTCTGTCTCCCATATGCTAGGATGAAAAGGTGTGTGCTGCTTCCCTAGCCAGGAAAGTCATGTCTTACTGACTGGATTGACTAGTGTGAACTGGACTATCCTTTTCTGTGAGGATGATGCATTGTACTTGACACCAAATAGGAACTAAGGTGATGTGATCTTACAGGGGGGGCCCAGTATTAGACAGAGCATTTAGGTAAAGGTGAGAAAACAAAGTACTGAGGAGGTAAGTGAAATGTGTGATGGTAGGAAAGCTTCATAAGTTAGAGGAACAAAAGAGATAAATTTCAACTATGGAGGTAAAAGGGGAAATTGTTGGGAGAAGTTATTACCTAACATCTTCTTTCTGTGCAGATGGACAGATTACTTATTTTAACAGTTTCATATTGTTTTAAACATTTTTTTGGCAACAAGCTAATTCTAATTTTCTCAAAAAAAAATCTGGTTTTCTAGCTGCTCTCAAAAAAAATTAGACAGTGTGACAATTTTGGATTCTTCTTACCATGTGGGCCACTGACTTGGCAGTGGATTGGAGTGACCCCTTTAGTCAGCTTCTGTAATGCCCCCCCACTCTGCATGTCGGTATGCCCATTCATACCAAGGTTGCATTTGTTCTAATATTGGCCTGTGTTGTTCTTATACTTAATTACAAAGATTTCTTTTCTAATTTTAACTGTATCGAGATGACATTAGTTAAAGGACCACTCAGCACACACTGTATGGATGCACTGTAGAGGCACGAGTAGAATGAGAGTAACGTTGGAGATGGTTCTTATTGCACATGGAGTTAGTGAGGGACCACCTCCTGGAATGTGAGCCCCGCAGGTGATAAGAACCAGGCTGTTTGGATTGTGCAATTGAACAGAACTGATGGTAGGATTTTGGTTAAACTTTGAAAGTTGAAGTCAAGGATCTGATGCTATTGCTGTATTTGGGAAGTCATGGTAGTTAGGGAAAGGAAGGGATACCATTAATTATCCAACTTTGATTTGGATTTTTCTTTCTTCAGTTACAGATGGAATTTGTTAGAATTAATTTATGTCAGTACTAAAAGTATAAGGTGTGCGCCATCAGATAGCAGAGCAGACACTTCTGGTTTTGTGTGCACAGCAGTCATTATTTTCCATCTGGCTCTAAACAAGTGCCATATGAGAAGGGTCCTAGTGGGTTGAATGTATGGACTCATGTCTGCGAGGTATTTATAAACATACGATGTGAATTCTTGCCCCCTCTAGCATTTTAATGGCTTCACATTAAATGGTAGGTCATTATACTTTTCAGTGAGACAGTGAAGGGTGATTAACTCTGTCTGGGTTCAACCAGTGTAATTTTAGAGGCTACAAATATTGTTACAAGTCAGGTTAAGGTTTAAAGGTGAAAGTATAGTGGAGCTTGACTGAATGACTTTTACAGCATCTAGTTACTGTACACAAACAAAGAAACTCTTGTTTTCTTTCCATTATGAGGACAGGGAACAAATGACTTGCTTGTTACAGGGAGGAAAATGTGAAAATTAGGTTAGTCTACAATAAAATTCATGCTGTGTGGACTCATTTGCTCGGCATTTTAAACTGAAAGTTCTTTTTAAAGCCCTGTTTGACATTGCTAAGGTTTAGAAACTTGAGACCCTGAATGTGATGTCCTCTGTTGAGATAAGACTATACTAACGAGTATTGCCAACAGATCGTCTATCTTTTACATAAAAAAAGGCCCTGTACCTCAATGTAATCCACTGATACACTCCTACAGGGGAACATTGCCTTTTTTTCCCCACTGATTTGTTTTCATAGATCCAACTCTCCCAGTTTTCCATGCTGCGTCTCTGAGTAATTTGAGATTGCCTTTTCCTTTTGTTTTCTGGCTACATTCAAATGTTGTAGACTGGATTTCAATCAAAGAATGGAGGTTGAAGCATAAGTTGATAATTACAACCGAGGAGGAGTAAAAGTATTTAATATATGGTCCAGAGAAGCCAAAAGGTTGACACCCCTGTATAGCTTGTTAACGCTGTGTCTGGCATCTACATTGTTCTTAAAAGCAAAAGAGAACTGAAGATTATTATGCCTATCTACACTAAATTTACTTAAATGACTAGATTTATTGAAGCTCGTCATGTGCAACTTCAGGTTAGTGCGTCAAACTGTAATTCATCATTCTCGTCATCAGAACAATCCTATATCTATCTAATAATCTGCATTCTTTTCTTCCTCTTTGATACTTAACATTCGTTTTACATACAGCTTCGATTTGGTTTGAATTTCTACCCAGACATAAAAGGATTTGGTGGGGAGAAGTCACTTTAGCCTGACAGATTTTGAGGAAAACTTTAAAGACTTTAGGAAACACTTTCTTTTCACAGAAATTGAATAGATGTGGAAGATTTAGAAATAACCCCCTCCCCACCATAAAAACCAAAACAACTCTCAGAGGAATTCACAATGACAGGGAAAGTAAATAACTTTCATTTGAGTGAACCGATCCTTTAAACACCACAGCCTGATCTGACATCACTCAAGTTGTAAAGGTTAGAGTGAGATGAGTAAGACCAGTCCTAGGTCATGGCCAGAAGGCTGAGGTCAAGGCTTTGCACTTAGCCTGTGTCAACACAGTCATGCCCCGATGACTCTGAGTAAGATGTAGAAATACAGTGCCTCCCTCCCCTCCCCCACCCTTAATTAAGATGTAAACTTTCAGGCTTTAGGTCTTTGTATTGCTGCCCACATTTACATCACGTTCAAGGAATTTACAACTTCTTGATGAAAAATAGTTTCATAAAGATGTTGAAAATATTTAGAATTTGAATATGCTCTAGTTTTTGTTCCGTAGAAACGTGTGTGTGTGTGTGTGTGTGTGTGTGTGTGTGTGTGTATGTGTTTCTTACCTGTAAATAGCAATCTTTAGAAAGAGCAGTTTTTCATCCTTCATAGGGCTGGTAGGGAACATGTTTAGTTCTGGAGTGTGCTTTTGAATTATTGGTTGAATTCAGTCTTACTGTATTCACACTTCTGTAGTTGTGATTTTTGTTCCGAATGCTAGGCACTATAATAGTGGACTTGAGAAGGTTCTTGCCCAGTGTTGTGAAAAATTTAGGTAAAATATATTCAGCTTTTCTGCCACACTAGGGCTAACTAGAAGGACATGAGCCTTCTCATCTCCAAGGCAAGCCTTGGCATGTTGGTTGGTCTCTATTTCTGATTCAGTTTTTGGTGAAATGGAGGGATTTGTTCTACTTCAGATCTTGAACGAGAGTTTGGTTGCTCTGTTAAAGAAATGCACCTGGGAAAGAAATGCACCGAGTTGCTTGATCTTGGGTGTTGTCTAGTTTGAGATGTTTTTCGTGTTCACATCGTATTTCTAGACCTTGGCTTTGCTTGTTAGGTCAGTCACTTGTGCCTCTCCTCTTCTTGATGTTGAAGCTTAAGACACAGTTCCTTAGGCCACAACTGCAAGGGTACGTGCATTCTGTCTGAGAGCCTTCTTCTGCACCTCCCTGCTCCAGAGTTCTGGAGCTGTTGGTGTAATATCACAACTTTGACTCACTCTGCTTTGAACAGTGAGTCAGTATATTCCATCGCAGGTAGAGACCTGCATGTAACACGGATTGCTGAACGACACTGTCAACCACTGTGCTTTTTTCTGCCACTCTGCCGTGTTCAAGGTTCATTTCCGTTTGGGACTGTTTCCCTCTGATTATTCAAAATGGAGACCTGTTTGATGAGAAGTGTCTCCTCCATTTCAGTATAAGTTATTTCTATATGTCTGATGGTATTTCTTCAGATATATGCTACCTTTGGACCAATAAATGACCCAAGGAAATGATATGTAAAGTTTGGCTTAGTCAGATGACAGCTACACTTGTTGCCAGGAGGGATGGTCTCCGCCAGAGGCGTGCTGGGGAAAGGTTAATATTTGAACAATATGAGAGCTACAGTCACTGCCAATGAACTCATTACTTTGTGCACCTGGTGTTACATGGGTACTAAGGAATCAAATATGGGCTGGCAGCTTTGCAAGCAAGTGCCTTTAATCTCTGAGCCATCTTCCCAGCACGTGACCCCATAGGCTTGCTACAATTCTCATTGTAAATTTTAACTACAATTTTAGTTTAACCATGATTTTAATATGCATGATTTTTTCATTTACTTTTCATTGTATTCTCATTTGTAGCTGTTAGATAGATAGGGAATTTAGATGAAGCTATAGCCCAGTTACCCCATTGCAAATAAAAAATCTTCTAAGTTGAAACCATAGTCCATGCACTTCCCCTACACAGCATCATAGCTCAGGAGCCCAGCACATTGCAGAGGCTTGCCCGTTTGCTCTCAGGGTGCTGGGTCACCCTGGAGGCCCTGACCATGCTTCCCAGGTCTTTACTGGATGCCATTAGCCCAACAACAGATCAGAATTTCAAACTGAGGCTGGGGAGATGGCTCAGCAATTAGACACTTGCTTGCAAAGCCTGCATGCCCAGATTTGATCCCCCCAGTACCCACATGAAGCCAGATCAACAAAGTAGGGAACTGACCTGCAGTTTGTTTGCAGCAGCAAGAAGCCCTTGTGCACCCATTCTCTCTTGCTGTCCCTCTTCTGGCTCTCAGGTAAATAAATAATGAATAAATATTTTTAAAGATTCAAAATTGAATGTATGTTTTTTAACAAGTACTTTCACAGTACACTTGAATTATTATAAGTGAGGTACTGTCTGGATCTTACTGAATATGTTTTCATTTACTCATTACCATTCTCTTCCCAGACTTCATTTATGATGTCTGTGAGTTATCTCCATTTCTTTTTCTGTCAATTGGGAGTTTATTAACTTTGGACCTTCCATTTCACTCCATTGCTCTTCTTTTTATTTTCCTGTCTATAAACCTTTTAGGGAAAGAAAGTATACAGTCATGTAAGTCCTCATTCTGTTCTCTGAGGGATAAACAAAGGTGACCCGTGAGGGGTCAGGATGGAATCTAAGAAGCCATTTACTGGGCTGCAGGTCACTTACAGCAAGGTTATGGTAGGATTTACCTGACATATTGTTCAGTTTCTCTAGAAGAGTCAGCTGCCATGGGTGGAGGTCAGTGCTGCTGCTGGTATCCTTTCTAGATTGAGAGGATGGGGTGACCAACAAATGTCCTTCCCTTTTGCAAACCTTTACTCAGTCTTCTCTTAAGCTCCTGTTCTCATCCATCTTCCAGAGTTCCATTTGACTTTGGGGCTTGATTTCCTGGGCAGCCTAAGTAGATTTTGTCTTTAACCAGATCCTTTTCTTGGGTAATTGTCTTCTGCACCTCTATTGAATTCCTAAACATGTTCCCACTCATTCTCTTTCTTCCAGAAACTCACTGGTATCCTTCATACTTTGGTGGTGTTCATACCACAGTCTTAATTTTGTTTTAATATTGTAGGATTGTTTTTAGTCACTCTTAATGTCTATTTCAGTAAGTTCGTTAGAGAAGAGCTTAATGTGTCATTCTAATGAATTGCTAATCTTACCCATGAAATTATTAAAACATTTAAATATAGATTAAGTTTTGTAATAATTGACTTGGTCAGAATGCAGTGCTAATATTTCCGCAACGATGTATGTCAATCACTAGAATAAGCACAAACTGATTCTTCTTGCAAAGGCAGTTATTTCATCTGCATATTCAGTAGTTTATGTTTACCATAAGCATTGTACTTATGAGTAACCACTTAATAAATATATATTAGAAGAAGGAATATATTCCCTTTGCTTTATTAGTTATATATTAGTGATATTATACTTAACTATTTTCTTTTACATAACACTTTAAAGGAAAATTGATGTATTTGACAAAAATCTGTTTCAGATTTATTAAACCATTTTATTAAACCAGATTTATTAAACCATTATGGGGAGGCCATTATCAGCTGCAGTCCTATTTCAATGCCAGAGGAGCTGCATAATATGATTATGAAATGATTAGCAAAACTTGTTTCTTTGATCAAAGTGCATGTTGCTAAACAATAGTGATTGAGACCTAAAGAAGAGTTGTCCAGTGTATTAGGAAAGATTTTTTCCAATCATTATTTACTTTGAAAGAAAAAAACAATACAGTGTTGGAAGAATGTTTCTTTTCCTCTCCCTCCCTCTTCACTCCTTCTTCACCCCCTTCTCTCTCTCTCTCTCTCTCTCTTCTTTTGCCCAGTTGTGGCTATTGCTATTGTTAGTCACCAAGTACACATGAAAATATTTCACTAAAAGGCAAATACCATGTTTTTATATCCATTATGAGTTGTTATTTTGTTCCTTCTATAGGTTTTTTAGGCTTCTCCTAAATTATTTATTGTATTCAGTTATATTTAAAAAATCTGAAATAACAATAATTTGAATATTAAATTAAAAAATGTTTCTATCAACCTGAGTGCATCTTATAGAAAATACATACTTTTAAAAGTGACTTAGTGATTAATCAACAATGAGTATTAATTTATACAACAGAAGGTGAGCCTAGGGCAGCTGTGTCTGCCACACCCCATGAGGCTGCTGAAACTCTGTTACATACTAAAGAAGAAAGGAGGCTTTTTCATGCTCAGAAAACAGCTTTATCCTTCTATTAAAATAAGAATCAATATCTTGCTTTTTGAAGTAGGCATTTGTTTACTTTTTATATAATTAGCGATCTATCATTTATCTTCTGGGGTGTGCAATCTTAGGATAGCCATCTCTTTCCTGAGGACCTACACTTCACAACTACCTAGTCATTCATAATTACATGATTTTCATGAAATGTAATGGCTAGCTTTAAAACTCCAAAACAAAAGGAAGAGTTTGAGGGTTGCAGATTAATCCAATGACAGTAATACTGTACTAAATCATAGCTTAGGACAGACAATTTTAAGCCTAATTCATGTAAATGGTTTTTTTTTTTTTCCATGTTGAAATATGTCAATGATTTTCTAGTACCCAGTTATGTTTCTTGCTTCCAGCAGGTGGGGATAAAAGGTCTCTAGAGATAAAAGCAGTCCAGTGTGTCCAATGAGAGGAAGGCTGGAATATGGACAAGTGAGACTTGAAAATTACCTAGAGGAATTTAGAAAAGGCATTGTTTTTTTTCCACCTGTACATATGTTGGACCTTGAATTTCAGCAAATTGAGGAACGTTTCCCCAGATATGGCCAGGTAGAAGGAGAGTCTGGGATCTTGTGAGACAAAACCTCTTCTCTTTGTAAACAAATGACTCTAATTCATATCTCTGTTTAAGTGGGATGAAGACTGTGACAAAAAGGGAACCTAGAAGAAAATTCTAAGTTAAGAGAAACTTTGATGGAGAACAACATTTCACACCCCTCCACCAGGGAAAACAGTATTGGAGTAGAGTTCTTTGCATATTCACATTTTTACCCTCAAGATTGATTTCAGTGTCTTTGATGCTAACAAAGACATTGCAATATACATTTATTCACCAAAAGATAGAGATATACTGGTTTTTGTAGAAAACAAATGTGAATTCCTGTACTGTTTACATTTTATTCTATGTACTTATTGACTTAGATGGTATACATTTATATTTTTATAGGAAAGCTCTTGTTTTAGGGATCATGATGAAGACAAGGGCCAAAGATAATTGAAGAGTTTTAAACTGGAAAGGTGTTGATAGAGTCTTGTGATTTCCCAGAAAACAATTGTGCTGAAAGAAAGGCTAGCTCATCCCTTCCGAGGTCATACAGTTTATCAGCCAGCAGATTTCTACCTTATTGTCAGTATAATTCTATGAGGTCTAGGAGTCCTTCCCACTTGCTGTGATTCATTACATTTATTTATTTATGACTATTTTGTTGTGTTTGTGCACAGTGTACCATTGTCCAATTTTGCAGACTAGATAGCTCCAAGGAATGTTTTTTGTTTTTTTTTTGAGAATGCTATTTCAAATAATCTTCCTCTTTCCTTCCCATCTCTACATTCTGTTTGTGGCAAGAAAATACAGGCAGTTTTTTTTTTTTTTTTTCTTTCCTCACAGAAAACTCACAGCACTGTTATGTTTTAGGGGAAGAGGTTAACATGCTGAAACACTGCTGTGTTTTATTGCCAGTAAATGTTTTTACTCACTAGTGAAAAGTTTGTAAATAGGCCCTGTTTAAGAACACAAAGAGATAATAAGTACTCAGACTTCTTCCCTTCAAATGTTCTTTACCTAGGAAAATGCATTGGTGATCTCAGCCCTTCTGAACAATAGCGGGGATCACAAAACCAGTACTCATCATTCAGCCTGCCTGGCATAATTAGCTGCTTTGATTCAAAGGAGACTAAGGGGGTGTTTAGAATAGGGGCAAAAGCTTTCTTTTTTCCATATCCTCCGTTATTCAGAACCAAGGCTCCGAATATCTCTAAAGGCCGGACTTGCTGCTGAGCCAGTAGTTAGCTGCCTTCCATACCTGTTCTAACTATGAGAATGTCCCCATTTGAAGAGATCCCATTAAAAGTAAGAGGAGAGTGTGCACCAGACTGATGCAGAGGAAACATTGTCTGGCCATCCAGTAAGGGCGAGGGGTGCTGAACCATCTCTGTGGCCCACATTTGATCAGCTTGGGACACATGAATAGCTGTCATTGAAGACTCCAGGCAGGGTGAATAGTATATATTACAAAGCGAATGAGAGGCAGGATTTGGCCAGCATGGTTGACTGGTTAGCACCCACACCTCAGAAGAAATGGGTTTGATTCTTTTTCTTTTCATTGAATGCTGCTGTGGAAGTAAGAATCTATGCTGATAGTAACTGCTAGCGACCCATGCAGGTTAGAGCATACATGAAGTCCTTCATCCCATTATTGTAATTAAGGGCGGCTCCAGGGCACCAAATGGGGAGGTGGTGGCCTGAAATGCTCTCTTTGGAACCCTTTTGTTAAGATAGCCAATCTTTCCCTTTTGGCTCAAAGCAAAAGCATTGTCATGTGGGTTCTCATTTTCTTGGACCTTTCTGTGAACTCTGTCTCTGGTTACCTTCCTCTTAATCACCTTACGCCTTTGGAAAAGATGGGGTGCAATAAGCTTGTTCTTTTCTTTCAGCTGTGTTTTCTTACGCAGGATCAGTAATTTTATGTTACTCACTTAAGTCCACAGCCCCTCTTCCACTCCTGAGGTTTTCATCGTCTGTGCAACTGAATCCCTGACTGTTTATCTAACATTTGATTTGACCGCGTTGAGTAGCCACAAGGCCACAGCAGCATGGAATTCCACAGAGCTGTTGGAATTCCTTTGTTACTGTCTGCATAGCATCTTTTGGATGGCCCATGATAATAATAATTAACAATAATAAGCAAAACTAAAGCAAAACTAAACCCTTATGGATGTGTAAGATACTTGTCCTGGGACTGGTCATTTTGATATTACAGCTGCGTTGCTGGCTGATAGCCAGCATGCACTAGTCAAGGGTGCTGCTGCGCGTCCTTGTTTAGAAGACCAAGGCTGAGAAACCTGGATGTGAAATGAAATCACTTCTCTTCCCCATTCCACCTTCACAACCTTGAAACATTGCCTTCCATGCCAATATAGCATCCTTCCCCCCCCTCTCCCTCCCTCCCACCAAATTGGAAGTTGTCTTCCAGTTGATCATAGTGGCCCTCTCTTCACTTAAATGCTGCCCTACCTATTATCATGCTGAGTTTGAGCATTTGAATCTTGTGACAATTCCATGACAAAATCCTTCTGTAATCTGCTTAGTAGCAAGTGACCTGTCCTCTGGGACTGAGAAACATTCTCCGTGTATGTCTCCCGGCATTCTTTGCCCTTGCATCTAAGCATCTAAGGGGATAAGTGGTATAAGATAATTTAGTTTAATAATTGTTTCTAAGTTTCCTTTAGGAAATTAAGAGTGTGTGGAGAATGGGAGGTGGTTGTGGGAAGGAAAGCTAAGAGGAAGGAGAGCCTACATGTGTTCTGTGGTTGGTACTGTTGAATTTTCTTTGCCTGCCATTTAATTCTGATGGGTGTGATTAGTTAATTTAGCTTTTCAAAGTGATTTTAACTCTGGTTAGGACAATTGATAGCTATTGAATTTACACTTGGAACTTCGTAGGAATGCTAACTTGTACTACATAAATGCTTTCAAGCCAGCTTGTCTGACACTTTTGTACTGTGAAGGGGGTTTGTTTTAAGCAGAAATTAATTTCAGTGAAGTTACCTTACTATCATTTTAGGATGTGTGCATTTGTGGAATTGTATAAAACACCCCAGTGCTCATTGTGTCTGCTATAAGAGGAAGGGGGAATAGGAGTTACTCAGTGGGCAAAGTGTTTTGGATTTGCAGGATGACAAAGTTTTGGAGATCTGTTTCATAACTTGACATTATTGAACTGTACACTGCCAAACAGCGAAGATGGTATACTTTTTAGTACCTATTTTTGTCACCACACTAAAAGGAAAAAAGCTTCATGTTTAACCAAGTCATGAATGCTCTGGATTGAGTAGTTTTGTGTGGCTACTATGAGGTGTGATTCTTGTTTGAGATGCTGGTTGGCAGGCAGGCATGTCTTAGGGTTATGGTGCCAGGTGCTTGACAAATTTCAGTGAGATAATTTGTGTAAGGTGTTTAACACACAGAGCTTCTGACCTTTCATAAATATGAACCAAGACTTCTATATAGAATACAATAAAATAAACTGTAATTTATATAATTATATATAATGACATGATTAAGTGCACAAACTCAGTGTCTAATTACAAGCTATATGAGCTTGGGAAAGTTACATTTTTAAAAATACTTTGTCTCCAGTTCTCACCTTTCTGTAATGGATAAAACACAGTATCTGCTTTAGATCTCATGGGAGGGATTAAATAAGTTAATGCAGATAATACATATGCCATGTTTTGTATAAGAGACTCATTATTATCTTTGATAACTTAGGAGATAATAATAGTTTGGATGTTAGTACTGATTTATAGGTTTAAACTAATGTGTATCTTAAACTCAGTACTTCTTCCCAGTTATTATTTCTTTCAATTTAATATTGTCTCTCTCTCAATGGATCATTTAGCTATATCTGCTAGGATGTAATAGGTACATTCCCATGGACTGAAGTGTTTTGATGAGGTTAGTATAATTGTATATAAGTAAGTAAGTAAGGTTTGGGGGTGGTACCTAAGTACCTAATTTCCATTGTGGATTTCTACCACATACCTTTCAACCAGGTCCCTGTGCTACAAATACTAGTAGTGATTGTTACTGAAATTTTCTGTTTTCTTTTTCCTTTTTCTTGATGAATACCAGGTGCCAGTGAAAGTTATTTTATATACAAAAGCCCGTGGTAAAGATACTTAAGTTTTTCAGCATATGGAATGTTTTCTTCTTGCAAAAGAATGCTTTACTAAAATATCATGCATTTCTACTTTGGGAGACCTCAGAGTTTTTAAGTAGCTTCAAAACTTTCCTGGGTGTCTCATGAAGTTTTCTCAGCACCTTGTGACAGGGTGCCAAGAAGAGATGAAAATCTGTGAGGTTTTATGGCCCTGGCTTTTGCAGTGGGCCTGGGAGGAGAGGCGGGGCAGCCTGCTCCTTACTCTTCTTCTGCTCAGGTGTCCTGCATCCTGCCAAATTTGAGGGAAGTGGATCACTTTCTCACAGTTACAGTTTGGGCCTCTTTGAACATGTGGAATGTTACTTAATGTATTGATTTAAAAAATATAATTATAATGTGGATTTAATTTGGTAGATGTGTTTGGAACATGTGGTGTTCCTTGGCAAATGTACCCTGAAATTATATGCTAGTACATGTATTTAAGTGTAGGAAATTATTGTTTTACTTGTAACATGCTCAAGGTGCTTTTTAATAAATATAAAGGAATACCCCAAGGCAGGGGAACAGTAAGATCAAAAGCTTACTCTAGTTAAGATGTAGGTTTATTAAGGTTGGTTATTAATTTAAGGATTTATTTTGGTAAGTATAATGACTAGGAAAGGTCTAAGCCCACGTAGATCACGCGCATGTCCGCTCGTGTGCAATTTCTTTCCTTTTGCCTGCATCTTGTGTCCTCCTGCTTCCCCCTGCCACCTTTATTTTGTTCATTATGCCAGCAGGCTTTCATAAGACAGCAGAGAGCCCCTTCCAAACTCTGGGGACAGATTTTAAAGGACACAGTGTTATTTTAACTCTTCGGTTGATAAATTGTGTTAAAAGCTTGCAACGACAACAAAATGGTCATCATTTTATCGGGCCGCCATCCGCACCCTATCTGTGTGATTCTAAGCCAGAGCGAATTTCTTCCTTGATACTTTATCAGAATGCGATCTACATTGCTGAGGAGACAGAAATCTTTTAACAGTTGCCTTTAAGAAACTGTAAATTTCAACAATTATTCAGCCCATTGCTTTCAGCACCTTTTGTTGGCTTATTAGCGCATAGAACAGCAGGGTTGTAATGGCAGGAAGAGCTTGTGCATTTTAATTAGCCCCAAAGACAGTGTGAGATAAAAGCCAGGATTTTGCTCCATTTTGATTTCACGTTGGCTGATTAAGGATGCTATTGTTGGCTGAGCTGGCTTGACCTAATCTCGGTGACCACCCATTTAAGGAAGGGGAATGGCTGAACCTCACTCTAGTTTTCTGAATGGGATTAGGAAGGCACTAATTAGTAAACCCTGAAAGCCATGAGGCATGGGTGGGAACAGGGCGCCCATCCATAAGAAACAAACGCAGTCTGGGGAAACATTCACCAATTGAACCATTAATGCCTGCATATGTTAGTCACTTGGTGAGGTGCTTTCCGTTTTTAATTACTTAGTCATGAATAAGAGCCTGATGTTCCTCAAGCTGTACTTGTTGATTAAATAAATACTTCTGCCCTGAAGAGAGATGTCAGACCTTGAAGAGTACTAATGTTGATAAAGAGGTCTGCAAATAGTTGGTGAACAGACTTGAGCAGCATTTGACCTCAGCTAGGAGGGAAAGAGGCTGGGAATACAAGTCTAGGGGGCTTTAATGTTAACTCTTTCAGCTCTGATACATTCAGGCTTAAAAAAAAAATTATTTATTTATTTATTTATTTATTTGAGAGAGGGAGTAAGAGAGAAAATGGGCATGCCATCATGTGCATCTGGCTTATGTAGGTGCTGGGGAATCAAATCTGGTTCCTTAGGCTTCACAGACAAGCACCTTACGGTTAAGTCATTTCTCCAGCCCATAATCAGGTTTTAATTAAGAGAGAAGTTATCTATTTTTGGAATAGCCAACCATTTCATTCTTTCTTATATACTTCCTTTTAATTGTTTACACTCTTAGTGAAAGAGCAAGGACGTGGAAGGAGCAGAATGAGGAGTGGGTGTGTGCCACTTTAATGGGTGACCAGTATGGAACATTTGGGAAGTTACCCTCCATTTCTGTCACTACATGAGAATGAGAACCATTTTAACTTCGTTGTGATGCATAAGAATGACACATGCAATACTTTGATTGGTAACTGACATTCAACAAGGACTCCCAAAATGCATCTTGGCATTTCACCATTCCAGAAATGATACAATTCATAGTATAATCATACCATTAGTGCTCTTTTTTTGTGGTGGGGTCTCACTCTAGACCATGTTCACCTGGAATTCATTATGAAGTTTCAGGCTGACTTCAAACTCATGGTAATCCTCCTAACTCTGTCTCCTAAGTGCTAGGATTTTAAAAGATACTTTGATTTGTTTATTTATTTGAGAGAGAGAGAGAGAGAGAGAGAGAGAGAGAGAGAGGGAGGGAGGGAGGGAGGGAGGGAGGGAGGGAGGGAGGAGGAGGAGGGAGGTAGTGGGCACACAGGTGCCTCTCACCACTGCAAATGATTTCAAGACTTATGTATCACCTTGTCCATCTGGCTTTATGTGGTTACCAGAGAATTGAATCTGGGTCCTTTCACTTTGCAGGCAAGTGCCTTGACCACTAAGGCATTTCTCCATGGCAATATTAAATATGATGTCAAAACTGAAGATTCTTAGTCAAAACTTTGGTCCAAAGAGACAAGCATAGATTTATTTGGCTGAAATTAAATTGGGAGTTATGCATAGATTTCCTTTGTTACTTCCTCTACCTCTTATTTTGGTTAATTGAATTGGCCACTAGGTGGAAGCATCTAATTTTATTGGTTTTGCATCTGTGAATACACAGGTCATTTATAGATCTGCAAATGTAAGGACACTTTCATTTTGCCGGATGCAAGTGTTCTTGGACTTCTCAGCCTCTAGATCCAAGAAACTTCCATTCTTTAATCAGTTAAATAAATAACCCTTTCAGGTTCGGTCAACACAACTGATTATTTTTGACATCAGTAAAGGTAGATTGGAACTCTTCTATATAGGAAAAGGGACACAAGAGTCACAAAAGTTCTGACGATACACATGTGGGATTTGGATGCATAAATTTTATTTTTAAAGGTAGGGTCTCACTCTTGCCCAGGTTAACCTGGAATTTACCATGTAGTCTCAGGGTGGCCTTGAATTCATGGCAATCTTACCTCTGCCTCCCGAGTGCTGGGATCAAAGGTGTGCACCACCATGCCTGGCTTGGATGCATACATTTTATGCTTAATAAATTGGTAATACTTGGGAGGCTGAGGATGGTGGGTCACTTGAAGCTAAGGCTAGCTTTGGCTCTATAGTGAGTACAAAGCCAGCTTGAGGCATAGAATGAAACTTTGTTTCAAAAAGAAGAAAAGATATATTGTTAAAAATGATTAGCAAAGCATTTTATCTTCTCAGTTTAGATGGCACTGTTATAATTATTTTACATCATTTTTAGATGTTAAAATATTTATTATCTAAACATTACAAGTTCATAGAATGTTAAGTTCTTCTGGTCTACCTAGAACTATGACGGGATAAGGAAGTGCCCAGTGATCATAATTACTGTGTTCACATATTCCATATGTTAATGAATTTGCTCCTGGCACTCTTGTATGCGAAATCCTAATACCTTTATGTATATGTATATGTATATAGAAATGTACTTAAATGTAGGCTGAGTGCTTTATTCAAGATCATTTGCTAGATGCCATAGTGAAGAGAAGACATTGTAAATTTCCTGTGCATTTTCTGTAGATTGTTTGGTGCAAGATAGGGCTGCAGCATAGGGAATTCACAAGTAACACATTTGCTCTTCCATGGAGTGACATCTCCAGTTCTCTGTTCTTGCCTTCAAGGTACTGCAGCTTGGGTGAAAAAAGATAAACAGTAAGGTGTGTGTGTGTGTGTGTGTGTGTGTGTGTGTGTCTGTAGTTCAAATACAGAGTGCTCTTTGTAGTTTCAACAGTTATTCTAGTGAACAAATCAGCATTAAAATGTACAGCAAGAAATCAATTCAAGCCAAAATACGTACTTCAAAATGATGATGGTCATAACACGAACAATAATGGTCATCTTGAAAAAGAAAGCGAAAATGGAGGGTGGTATTGAGAGGGGTTGTCAGGACGAGGGAGCCTGAATCTAGAACAACACATGCTGAGTCCCAGTGAGTACTCTGATTTTTTCCAGATCAGAAGGGGATTGTGGGAATGGGGTTTAAAAAGGCACACTGAGAGCAGGTTGTGGAAGGTTTTACCTGACAGGCCAAGAGGCTTGGAATTTATTCTGTGGACAACTGGGGACATTCTGTTTAAATAGCTTCAGTTATTTTAGAAGACAAAAGTAGTGCCTTGCTGCTCCCCACCCCCTTTGGCTTTAAAGCTATAGTTGAGTCCTTTTCAAAAGTACTTGTCATTAGGCACAGTTCTGATTCCACAGCCAAAATGTGGGAAGGTATATCTTAATATTGGTGGAATCAACAAAAGTTATGAGGCTTATATACTGATCTTTAAGAAAGTTTTGGAGAAAGATAATCTGTTGTTCTTGATCTGTGTTGCAAAGGTACCATTTATGCTTTGATTGCATAAGTCATTAGCTTTCTTTCAATATAAGAATAATTTATTATTAGTTGATTATACTGAGCCAAGAAAGGCTTCGTAAAGAATTGGCTGCATACATAGCAAAACATATGAAAATAAAGAGCCAGCATAGGATTTGAATAAAGCTTGATTTGGGCTAGTGCTTATATAGAAAAAAACAGGGTCAGAATTGGCAAGGAATTTGGGGGCAGCTTAAAGTTAAGAATTACCAGCCATGTATCAGCTAGGTACAGTGGTTCATTTCTCGAATTCCAGCACCCAGGATGCTGAGATAGGAAGTTTGCTGTGACTTTAGGCCAGCCTGGGCTACAAAGTTCTATCAGAGCTTTGCCTGCATGACTAATCAAATCTTTTCTCATTAGATATGAAGGGGAAAGTGGGAGAGGAGAGGGAAATACTATGATTTGTTGTCTGTAAGTATAGAAGTTGTCAACAAAAAATATATATATTAAAAAAGAAAAAAAGCAGGAAAACAAAAAAAAATTAAAAGCAAAGGAATCACTGCTTACAAACAAGCAGGCTGCATACATGCTCAGAGTAACAGATCAGAACCACTTATGTTCCATGGACTATTAATTGCTCAAGCACAAAAAGATGCAGACTCTAATGTCTGGCTCCGCACATACCAGACACATGCACCACTTTTGTACATTTGGCTTGACATGAGTACTGGGGAAACAAACTTAGGCTTTGGAAACAAGCACCTTTCATCACTTTGAATCATTTCCCCAGCTCAAATGTATTCTTCTGTATCATGTTGTATTACCTTTTTCACGTTGTATTTCACTAGAGCATCTCAATAATTACTGTTTTGTCTTAATAAAAGAAGTAATATTAAGAAACTGGTAGCATTGGGTCAGAGAAGTAATCTACAAAGTGCTTGTCCACAAAAGATGAGGACCAAAATTTAGTCCTCCTAACCCATGAAACAAACAAACAAACAAACAACAACAACAAAACCCCCACAACCAAACAAGCCAAAAAAAAAAAAACAAACCCAAAACAGGTGTACCGGTACATGCTTGTCATCCCAGTGCTGGTGACACAGGAGGATCCCTGGGGCTTGCTGTTCAGCCATTCTGGTCTCATAAAGGATGGATGGTGCCGGAGGGAATGACACTGAGCTTGTTCTCTGGCCTCCACATGCATACTCACACGTGTGCACATCCACATGCATACACACATAAACACACACACACACACACACACAGAAAGAGAGAGAGAGAGAGAGAGGAAGAAAAGTAAAAGAAGGGCTGCAGAGATGGCTCAGTGGTTAAGCACTTGCCTGTGAAGCCTAAGGACTGCGGTTCGAGGCTCGATTCCCCAGGACTCATGTTAGCCAGATGCACAAGGGGGCGCATGCATCTGTAGTTCATTTGCAGTGGTTGGAGGCCCTGGCATGCCCATTCTCTCTCTGCCTATTTCTCTGTCTGTCTGCCTCTCTCTAGTAAATAAATAAAGACAAACAAATAAACAAAAAAAAAAAAAAAGAACTGGTGACGCATAGTTACACAACTAGTTAAGTGGCAGAATAAGGAGCTTCTCTGAGATCATGTTCTCCTTGCTGGCATCTATCAATGGACCCATCAACTTTCTCTGAAGAATCTGGGAAGGAACATGATGAGGGGGCATTTACAATGTCAGCACTCAGGATGTGGAGGCGGAAGGATTCAAAGTTCTGGGCTATACTCAGCTACAGAGTTTGAGGCCATCTTAGGCTACCTGAGATCCTATCTCAAAAAAAAGAAAGAAAAAGAAAAACAAGCAGAAGAACAAATAAACAAATAACAGGAAGGCATGCTTATTTTATCTATATGCAACCCCAAATGAAGTTGTTTTAAAAATCCTTTTATTTGTTTAAGTTTCTCTTAGATACGTACAAGGACAGGGCATGAGCAGATACTGTTTTTATGTGCTTGATATATTCAGAGTGAACCAGAATGTTCATCTAACTGTCCTTTATTACAAGCGCGGGGCTGGAAAAGATGGTAGCTTAACTGTAAATTACTGCCTTCTCTTGATCACACTAGAACTGTATAAGCCAAGTGGAGTTGAGGAGATACCTCCTTGACACTTCACATTTTAAAAGCAGCACCAGTTTTCTTGATTCACACACCAACCATTTTTGTCTTCAGGGCCCCTATCTTGGTCTCATTCCCATGCTAATGAAACCACTAATTTACATTTGAAGGGCCCCAAACTCGCCAGGAAAATTACTAATCAAATTGAGCTTTCTGGTTTTGATTTAATTTGGTGGCTTTAGTAGACATGGTCTTAGGCTCTTGGGGAAGAATTATTGAATGCTAATTTTAATTTGGCTGAATATAATCTAATATAAAATTCTACCTTGAGCAAACAAAAATTAAATTATTGTATTAGTATCTGTAAATAGGACCATTTTGTTTTTAGTACAAATATTGCTACCTTAGGTTATGAATAAATTCTCAAATCGCCTATCTTTAAGAAACAAGAATCTGCACTGTTATACTCTATTAGATAGAAAACAAGAAAGAAAATCAGGCATGGGCTTTGATAGGAAAACCATTAGATGGGATCTCTTCACCTGTTAAACCCAGCTGTCCCTACTGAGATCTGGCTTTTGTGCTCTGAGAACCTTTTCTATGAAAATCTAACGAGGAAACTCTAAACTGCTGGTGACAAGAGCAGCCTGTTTTACAAACCGAGCAGTGGCCAGGATCAAGTATCAGAGGACAGACTCAAGTCTCTTTCTCCTCTTTCATATCTTCAGTTTGGTGGCATTTCGTAAAAGTATCCTCCTTCTATTGCCAAGCTGACTAATCGACTGGGCTGTTGACACCATCTGTCTGAAGAATCCACAGCCGCTATGAGTTTTGGTTCAATTTTCAATAGAGACACATTACATCAAGTCTGTTTTTCCTTTTTCTTCTTTTTTAATTTTCTATGCCTAATTTTGTAAATCATGGTAGAATTTCCCTTTTCTATATCCCTCCTATTCCCCCCCCCCTCTCTGTCTTAACATTTTGAGCACTGTGGGCTTCATCTATTAATAGAAATTGTTTGTGCTTGGGGACATCATTTTGTAGTAGAGAATGTGTAATGCTCTGATTTGGATACCTAACACCAGAGAATGAGAAAGAGGGAGAAGTAGCAGAAAAGAGGAGGAGAGGAGAGGAGAGGAGAGGAGAGGAGAGGAGAGGAGAGGAGAGGAGAGGAGAGGAGAGGAGAGAGAAAAGAGGGGAGGAAAGAGAGAAGGGGAGAGCTGTATTGTGTGAATATAATATCAAGTGCTTATAATATTTAAAATAAGTGATTTATACATTGCTTATTGCAAAAAGTCCTCCCCAGTGCCTATGGATTTAGAACAGGAAGAGTATGTGAAAAACAATACTTCTGACTTGCTGGCTATTTATGTTTTCATTTTGATAGCATGTCTATTTAGGCTTATGTTCCCTTAATATCTTGGTTGTATAATGTTGATTAAACATTATATGAGGAAAGTATAGTAGATAGTAAACACTTCTTTTTTTAAAAAAATATCATTTATTTATTTATTTATTTGAGAGTGACAGAGAAAGAGGCAGGGAGGGATGGGTTTTCCAGGTTTTCCAGCCACTGCAAGGGAACTCCAGATGCATGCGCCCCCTTGTGCATCTGGCTTATGTGGGTCCTGGGGAGTCGAGCCTTGAACCAGGTTTCTTTGGCTTCAAAGGCAAGCGTTTAACTGCAAATCTCTCCAGCCCCTAAACACTTCTTGAAAATGAAATTTCTTTTTTTTTTAATTTTTTCAAGTTGCTTCTCACAATTCAGTTTTTTAAAAAAAATTTTGTTTATTATTTATTTGAGAGTGACAGAGAAAGAGGGAGGGAGGGAGGGAGGGAGGGAGGGAGGGAGGGAGGGAGAGAGAGAGAGAGAGAGAGAGAGAGAGAGAGAGGGGGAGGGAGAGAGAGAGAGAGAGCACACCAGGGCCTCCAGCCACTGCAAACGAACTGCAGACGTGTGCTCCCCCTTGTGCATCTGGCTAACTTGGGTCCTGGGGAGTCAAGCCTTGAACCAGGGTCCTTAGGCTTCACCGGCAAGCGCTTAACTGCTAAGCCTTCTCTCCAGCCCTGAAATTTCTTTTAATGAAACAACTGAATGAAGTCTTCTCCATGTCTGCCTCTGATACTGTTATTTGTAATAAAATTAACAATTCATAGCACCTATGTAAAATAAATACCAGATAGTTTCATAACCTGTTTTATCTGAGTGAATCAAATTACTAAATTAGCAGTATACACTCAGTGAAATATCAGAAGTGCACCAGAGCTCATTGACTTGGCTTTGCAATATTTTCTGTGTGAGTTTGGAAGATGTTTGATTACTTTTCTCATTGGTGACAGAAGCAACTTAAGGGAAAAAAAAATTTTTTTCTTCCTTTCTTCTGGCTGACAGTGTAAGTAGGGATATAGCACACTATGCCAGGTAGGCAGAACAGCGGAAGTGTGAGGTGAGGTGAGGTGGCTGGTGACAGGTCTGCGGTCAGGCAGCAAAGCCAGATCGCTATTGCCCACTGACTTCCTTTTCCTTTCCTTTCTGTTCAGTCCAGGTCCTCAGTCCACGGATGGCGCTGCTCATACTTTGGGTGTGTCTGTGCCCCACAGTTAACCCTCTTTGACTCCCTTACAGACGTAACACAGAGATTTATTTACTAAAGGATCATTCATTCAGTCATGCTGGCAATGAATCTTAGCAATTGTAAAATTGTTAAACAAAACAAAACAAAACAAAAGCACCAAAAACCAAACCATTTTATGGGCTAAAGAGATGGCTCAGTGGTTAAAGACATTTGCTTGCAAAACCTTATGACCTGGGTTCATTTCCTCAGTACCCACATAAAGCCAGATGCACAAAGTGGTGCATGCATGTGGAATTCCTTTGCAGTGGCAAGAGGCCCAGGTACACTTCTCTTTTTCTCTCTCTCTCTGATGGGCAGGGCTGTGCACCATTGGCAGTCTGGGCTGAGTAAGGAGGTTATGTACCAGGGCTGGATGCCATTCTAGGGTGGCTGCTTAGGAGGATACAAATCAGCAGAAGATGACAGAGAAAATGGAGGAGAGCCAATATCCATTGATAAGAGAAGAAGGTAGCCACCTGCCCACTATGAGACTTGACACCTCTACCACATCTGCCAGGAGAAATTGCAGAGAGAGCAGTGACGTAAATACTGCTCTTCCTGCTATCCGGACAGCCACCTCCATGGTGATGGTGACGGGTGCAGTGACCACTCGAAGCCTATCAAAGCAGAAATCTAGAGGTTACAGAGAAAGCAACACTAAAACAGACTGCCAACAAGTTTGCCATGGCTCAGGGAGCGTTGTGGAAGAGTGGCCAAAAGGTTGTAAGAGCCACAGGGTGGTAGGAATGCCCTGAGGCACGGTAACCCCGCTATGCCATAGGGACTGACTGAGGCCTCATGACCCCACAGTGAGTACCCCAACTCAAGTGAGGAAGATAATGGGAGCCAGCGCAAGGGATACAAGATTATATCCTGTCATAATATTTCTAAAATCAAGCTTACAAAAGTATTTTTTGTTTGTTTAATTTTCTTTTTTTAGGCAATCACAATAGACTGGCCTTTTAAATTTTTTTTTTTTTTTTTTTGAGGTAGGGTTTCACTCTAGCTCAGGCTGACCTGGAATTCACTATGTAGTCTCAGGGTGGCCTCCAACTCGCGGTGATCCTCCTACCTCAGCCTCCCAAGTGCTGGGATGAAAGGTGTCGCCACCACGCCTGGCTTACAAAAGTATTTAAAGAAAACATTTAGGACATGGCTTTCACCTATAAGTTGTTGACAATTTACTTAGGTATAAGGCACACACATGTGAGGTTTTAAGATTAATTATAGAAGAAAAGACGTGTCGTAGGTGATGCTTCTTTATTTAATTTTTTGTACAACATGGACTGTACTTGTCAGCCAAGGCTTCCTGGAGAAAGCAGAGGCAAATAGAGCCTTGAAGATAGTCGAGAATCGAGTTGAGAGTGCAGAAGTCCAGCGAGATCATAGAGAGGTGCAGCGCAGGGAAGAGAAAGCCAAGGTTAATGGGGAAGTTAGTGTATTATGGGTATTTGCTTGTAGAATTTAAAAACAAAATCTGTTCAGTAACAAAGAAAACATATCCTTGATTCAATGTGCTTAAGCCAGAGCAGATGCATTGGTGGGATCAGGACTGGATGTTGACCATATATTCCACTTCTTTCACCAGAGCTTCCTCTCTGTGATCATTCTATTATTATTTTTCAACGATTTATTCATTTGTTTATTTGAGAGGGTGGGAAGAATGAGCATGCTAGGGCATCCTATCTTTGTCAAAACCTCTAGACACATGTCCCCTATGTGCACTTGGCTGTTGGTGGGTACTGGGGTATTGAACCCAGGCCATCAGGGTTTGCCAGCAAGTGCCTTTACCTACTGAGAATCTCACCATTCCAGTTATGTTATTTTTCTACTTAAAGACAATTCTTTTCATGCAAGCACAAACATAATTCTTGGTAAGTTGCCATCAAATAGGTTTTCCTCTCAGCTCCAGGTTGGAAAATCTCAGAAAAGGATTACAGTATCCTTAGTGTGCATTTCTGGACTAATAACTGGTGTCATCAGACTAAGGCCTTCCTTGCACAATGGTGGCTTAGGAGTGAAATATAATCAGCAGACAGAAGGGAAGATGTAGTGGTCTAGAACTCCTCCACTGACACCAAAATTTGTCAGTTAAGACAATGAGGAAATGAATGGTTTAAATAACTTTCTAAATAAGTGCAAGAAGCTGAATTTTGAATGAAATGAGAAATGCCATTCACTGTCAAATTACTTTTTCGGTTCTGGTAAGTTTGTAATACAACTCTAGTTAATAATCTCCTCACCAGAGACAGGTGTATTGCTTGTTTACTGTTTCTGGCTCTTTTGTTTGTTTGTTTGTTTGTTTTTTAGAGGTAGGGTCTCACTCTAGACCAGGTTGCCCTGGAATTCACCATGCAGTCTTAGGGTGGTCTCGAACTCACGGTGATCCTTCTACCTTTGTCTCCCGAGTGCTAGGATTAAAGGCATGTGCCAATATGACCATCTTGTTTCTGTTTTTGAAATGGATCTCATTATATTACCCAGGCTGGTTTTCAACTCCTGGACTCATGTGATCCTCCTACTTCAGCCTGTGCTTACCTATTTTTAAAGATTAATCTTAACATGATTACTACTTCATAAAATTCTCAAGATGAAAGTTCTCATGCTACTTAATGATAAAACTGTCAACCATCTTGATGGTCATAAAATAGCTGAGATTATGGTGGTACAATGTGGCTCTGACCTGGATTTCAAAACACGGGGGTGGCAAGATCTGCACTGTTTGTTAACAAACCTTCTAAGGTTGATATTGCCTGGGAAGTTTTTGAGCCAACAGTTTGTGGATACAAGAAATAAAAGGAATTATAAAATGTGCATTTTGGATTATGGTCAGCTATGTGACAAATGACCGTGTTCCTTGTCATGAATAGTTATGAACAGAATGATTTAATCGCCTTGGCATAATTTAAGGATTTAATCTGTCACTATACAACATTAGATTGTTATCTTTTATCCCAATCTGTTGTCATGGAAACTTTTCTTTTGGTCTATTAGCTATAGGCATTTTAGGTCTCTAGTGCTAGGTAGGTTAATTACAAGATTCTTAGTCAGATTCTGGGAGGTCAACACTTCCTTCATACCCACTGCTTGCCTCAGGACCTCTTTTTCTGGGACTCACTGCTTTTTCTGTCACGGCTGTTGGTTCTCTGGATATACTTTAACACCTACAAATAGCTACTTCTTGGGTGTTCCTCTTTTGTATGGAGTGAGGGAAACAGATTTGTTTCTCTCATATATACATATACATATACATACATACATATATATGTGTATATATATATATGTATGTGTGTGTGTATATATATATATATATATATATATATATATATATATATATATATATATATATGGGAGAGAGAGAGCTATATATAGCTTTTTATCACATATACCACCAGTGCCCTCCCTTATTCCCCTCTCAGTTCTAGTGAATCCTTTCTTCCCACCAACCATTAACTGTCATTAGCTCCTCAGGTAGAAAGAGCTTAATGAGCTCCTCTTACTTTTCTCTCTCAATTCCATATTTGCTACATTTGGGAAGACACAGAATTCCTTTGTTTACAGGTATACAAATAGCAAACTCCCAGGGATAATAAGATTGTGGTGAGTAGCTTGTCCTAGCTCAGAAAGTTGGGATAGAAGCTCAGGGTGAGAGTGCTTGCTTAGTGTGCAGCAGGGCTCAGTTTGGATTCTAGCACCAAAAAAAATAATGATAAATCAAATTTTACCTCTTAGAACAATTGCCTAAATAACCTGGGAAGAGTCACTTTACTATTGTTACTAGTTTCCTCATGGCTAATAAGATAAGAAAGTATCTTTTTGATTAGGATAAATTATAAAGCTTCTGGATGAAATTACTGTTTACGTCAACAAAGTTTTTTGTGTGGTTGTAATGATTACTTCATTCATCTACCATTATAATTATTTTACATTATAGATTTCTTTTGAGGCAAGCACAGCAGACTGGCCTTTTAAAAATATTTTATTTTTATTTATATATTTATTTGACACAGAGAGAGAGAGAATGGGCATGCCAGGGCCCCTAGCCACTGCAAATGAACTCCAGACGCTTGTGCCCCTTGTGCATCTGGGTTTTTTGGCTTTGTATGCAAGTACCTTAACTGCTAAGCCATCTCTCCAGCCCAGACTGGCTTTTTTTTTTTTTTTCTTTTATGTGAAAGAGAGAGAGAAGCTGGCCATGGTGGCACATACCTTTAATCCCAGCACTCAGGAGGCAGAGGTAGGAGGATTGCTGTGAGTTCAAGGCCACCCTGAGACTCCATAGGGAATTCCAGGTCCACCTAGGCTAGAGCGAAACCCTACCTTGAAAAATCAAAAGAGAGTGAGTGAGTGAGAGAGAGAGTGAGAGTGAGCAAGTGAGCAAGAGAGAGATAGAAAGAATTGGTGCCCCAGGGCCTTTAGCCACTACAGTCGAACTCCAGACGTGGGTGCTACCTTGTGCACATGTGTGCCCTTTCCTGCTTGTGTCACTTTGTGTGTCTGGCTTATATGGGCTCTGGAGAGTCGAATGTGAGTCCTCATGTTTCACAGGCAAGTGCCAGATTTGAGATTTAGTTATTAGTAATAAAAGAGCTGTTCATATCATATGCTAGATGGTGTTATCAGTAGATCCTTAGTCTGTTTAACGAGCAGAAGGGAGTAGTATCATGTGAATAGGTATTACGCCCTGATACTGGGATTGGTTGTTTCCTATCATATTTAATCTGAGAAGCAGATCATATCATCAGCCCCACAGAATCCTTGATACATGGAGTTTCTTCATGCGTGCACTACCATACTCTAAGTAATGAGAAAATGCTGTCCTGTTGAGATTGTGTATTCTTTGCTGTTTCTCCTTTTATTTACCTTTAATTTGAATTTAGCTCCTCTGCTCAGGGTTAAGGAATAAAATATATTGTAAAATATTAACAGTCATGCTGATTAGTCATAGGTTATTCTCTTTCCCTAGGATCTAAAAAGATTGCAATTCAAAACTACAAACTCAAATGAGAGACATGTTGTCCAAACTCTTGCTTTTATAGGAAATATTTCACTTATTCCTCAATAAGTGTTTAAGAATGTGTAGTGTTTAATAAATGCTATTTAACTCTGTGAATTATATATTTTGAGTTTAATGTGTGATACAGAGTTATATTTGTGTCTATATGATTTTCATATAAATAATCATTTTCATATGTTTGGCTTCTGGGTTGTTTGAAAGACAAACTTCAGAAAGGTGAGGGTTAAAGTCTCCACCTGTGGCTCTGCAGGGCATGTTTCTGTAAAACACACGCTCCATTGAACAGACATAAGGTGATACTATGCACCCAAGTCATAGGCTGCTCCCAGTGTGGGGTTTTCTGTTTGACTATACTGTCCTCTAACCAACACGTGGCTCAGAATAGTTACTAGAAGAGCTAAATCTGCCATGGTCTTCTTTATCATATCTGAACAAACTACTCTGGCCTTTCATATCTGAGCTTCCCTGATGTAATAATTGAAATTTTAGTAGCCATTTGACTTGGGAATAAAGCTAGAAATTAATTATTGTTTAGAGAAAAGAAATCATATTTTGTCTTCCTTTCTTTTTGTAAGTATTTTAAAATGGTTGTATAATGGTGACTCATTAAGATAGACTACATAAAGCCTTGGCACCTAGTTGTGTCTGTCATAAAATTTACTTTTTATCTATTCTTGCCAGTCATTAAATTAGCCCAAAATTTTCTGGAATATTACATGAGTGAAGCGGGTTAATCAGATAAGAAGGATGCCATGCTCATCTTAAAGCAAAAGCTCATAATTGAAAATTGTTATTCTTGTTGAATTGACCTAGAAAACAGCTCCCATGAATGAAATGAGACGGAAATTTAGTCACATTTGATTACTTTTTTCTTTTAATCTTAAAAGGTTTCATTTGTTAGTTTAAAAATCCACTTTTTACTTAAAACCTTATTTCTGAACTTCCTGTAAAGCACCATGCTTTCTTTTTGATGGCTTCTATGGGCCCTGCCCACGCTTCTTGCTGGCATTCAAGATTCTTATGAAGTTGACAATCAAAGTGGTTGTGTACAGAGTTCAATCACATGGCTTCTCCAGTGGGCTAACAAGTAAATCTTGAAGAACTTTTGATCTTTTTGTAATAGAACTTGAAAAATAAGCTGTTACATATGAAATATTGATTTCCCTTATCCATAGCTGCTTGTATTTAAATAAGGAAGTTCATTTGTTTGCCTTTCTAGTTTCAAAATGTCCTTCAAAATTGTGATGTGCTATTTAGATTAAAACAGCTAAATCTTCAAAGAATTCTTTTTCCTTTTTTTTCTTTTTTTCTGAAGTAGGGTTTCTCTCTATTCCAGGCTGACCTGGAATTCACTATGTAGTCTCAAGGTGGCCTTGAACTCATGGTGATCCCCCTACTTCTGCCTCCCAAATTCTGGGATTAAAGGCGCATGCCATCATGCCCGGCTATGTTCAAAGAATTTTATATGCAATTACAGCCAATGGTTTTGTCTCTCTCTTTATGGTACCATTCCATTTCACCCTAATCCAATACTAATTATCCATATTTTTCTGTAGGAAGAAGAAATAATTGCAAATGTTAAAATATTTTTGTTAGATTTATTATTTAACTATTATTAGAATTGATGGAAGTCATTAATTTTTCAAAAGTAAAAAAAATATTATAAAGTGTGTTTTCATTTCACAGCTATATAGCACAACTAATACCAAAATATAATTATGATTTTTTTGTTTGTTTTACACCAGGTGTATCAAATGTTGTATGCCCTGTTCAAGGATACTCCTACTTCCAAGTTCTGTCTACTTAGAAAGAGCTTAGTTTTAGAAGAAGTGTAGTTTTCTGTATAGAAGAGTGTAGTTTTCTTTCCTTGTGCAAAGTATGGAAGAAAGTATTGTATATAAGGCCAAACATTAAAATAAAATCATGACTAAGAAAGCATGAATGTCCCCATAGGAACTAGGTTTGGCCTGCATGAAAGGATTATGTAATAGAACACAGAGTAACAGAAAAGAGAGATTCAGAGGTGAGATAGGTGGGAGGTAGGAAGGGTGAGCAGGCCCTTGATGAGAATCCCATGAGTCGTGTGTCATCCGATATTCTCTGCCCTAGGGAGGCGACACTCTGGGCTCGACATGGCCTTACACTGTCACTGAAGGGGTTATGCCACTTCCAGCATACTAAGTGGTATTGATGGAGTAGATTACAAGAGACATAAATAGGAAAACAAACAAACAAACAAACAAACAAACAAACAAACAAAAACAGTCATTGGGAAGAGGAAGGGAACTAGATATTTAACATTTATTGCAAATGTGCCAGATGCTCTATTAGACCCTTTACATCTGACTATGAGGGATTAGTTTGCATCTAGTCACTTCATTTTACACCTGCAGAAATGGAGAACCACAAAAACACTGCATAGATTGCCACGAGCATTGGAATATGAGTTTACATGCAGAAAACTAAAAAGAAAGAAATGTCCAAAAATTATGGCAAACAATTCATTTGCTTAGAGTCTCAGATTGCATGATATGTAACATTTGTTCAGTGAAATTAGTTGATATGTAGTAGTGTTGTAGACAGTGAAATGATTGATTTTCCAGTCCTTTCTAAAGAATGGAGCACCAGACAATGTCTACTAAGGAGGTGTATAGCAGACAACTTCAGGTTCTCTGAGATGAACTTTCAAACCAGGCACAGTTATGGAAGAAGGGATATTTATTTAAGCTTACAGCTTCAGGGGAAGTTCTATAATGGCAGAAGAAGCTGGTCTGCCTTCACAGGTCCAAGCAGAGAGAGAGAAGCCACAAGGCAAAAAACCCAAAAGCCACATCACACAGCACACTTCGTGAACCCCAGGCAGAACTCAGACACTTTGCATATTCTTAGACTGAAATTCCAAATCTACCACCACACCTTAGGGCTGAACCCCAGGATCTGCCCAGTGAAACCTTCTCCAGCCACATAGGTGGTATATGTAAAAAGCTTTAATAAACTCCTGATTCTATTGGGGGGCATCTATTCCAACTATTACAAGGTAACAATGTTATTTAAATCAAAGCAATATATTTTTATATAAGAACTCAACAGTTACATGGAACAAATTTATGTTTCCTTTTACGGAACAGCAGTGACCACACTTTAGAATAGATCAAATGCAGTCAAGATTTAATGTACATCAGAACAGCCCTAGTTGCTCTTTGAAAATAGACTTTGGCTGGGAAGGTTGCTCAATAGGAGATCACTTGGCTAGCATGTTGAAGGTTGTGGGTTCAATCCCTAATACTGCAAAAATAAAATATAAATTAAAGTAGACATATTAGGTTTAGCACACCTATCTGAAATCTCAGGGCTCAGGTGGAAATTGATGTAGAAAGACCTAACTTGAGGCTAGCTTGGGATATAGAGTGAGAGTGTGTCTCAATGAATGGAAGAGACTGCTTTAGATGCCTTTGGTTTAATACACTGGGAGTGGGAGCCCTGAATTATTAGCCCCGCCCCACATCTCCAGTTTACTATGATGTGTTGTCAGTTCAAGATTCTTCTGTATGTTATGACTTTGCTTGGGATGTGTGCCAGGATTTGAGAGGCATTGCCACAGGTTGAAGGTTTCCTGTTGCATTGATTTTCTTTCACTCAGCTACAGATAAAAAAGTTAACTAGGTAGTTAGCACTTACGTGTTTCTCTTTAAATTAATGAATGAATTAATTGAAATGAAATACATTTCACTTTCACATGCTGACGAGTCTCAGGGGACTGAAGCCTGATGAGTGTCAGAGGAGCAGGTCCAGAACACTGGATCATTACGTTGTTCCTGTTGACAATATTAATTTACACTGTGAGAGTGTTCAAATAATGCCTTTAAATATGCTGTTAAAGTGCCAGGAACAATTTTTTGAGTTATTCTTATTAAATATTACTTACTCAAATAGGAGTAGATATAGTCTTTACAGAGGTATCTTTTCATGTTGAGAATACTTTGAGGGGCTGGAGATGGCTTAGTGGTTAAGATGCCTGCATAGCCTGCGAAGCCTAAGGAGCCAGGTTCAACCCCCCAGAACCCACGTAAGCCAGATGCATAAAGTGTCACATATGCACAGTTTGGCACACATACATCTGGAGTCGACTGCAGAGGCTAAAGACCCTGTTGTGCCAATTCTCTTTCTGTCTCTCATCAATTAAAAAAAAAAGGATTAAAAAATACCTTGAGTTATATAAGATAAATTTTACACCTTTTTGTTTAATGAATATGCATGAGAAGGGAAAACACATGACTAACATGGCTTGGATTTGGCTCGGACTAGTAATCATTTTGTTACTCTTTGATGTACATGGAATTTTCCCACCCAAGAACTTCCTTCCCAAATATGCCTTCCTTTGCTCAAAGTAGTAAGTTCCTGAGTATTTTATCACTTTATAAAACAGTATTAGAGTTCTGTAAAAGTATGACTATGTAAGTACACTTAAACAGCCTTTGGGATTTATCCTAATATTGCTCTGTTAGAACAGATTGTGATATTATCGTGACAGCCTCTTTATACAGAATACATGGATTTCACATTAAGCGTTACATGCACCCATGTATTTTGTTAGCATTTTTCTGGACTTATTCAATATAATTTATAAATCACTATGTGAAATTGTCTTAGTATAATTTCAGAAAATATATAGTTCATACTCTTAAGTACTGATTATATTTGAATCATAATTCTTAAAATAGTAATCTCTATGGGAATGATATTGGGACATTCACTTCATAAATTTTCTGTCATCTGTTGAGCACCAAGGGGGATTTTAATTTTTAAAGTTATATGCCATTTTATTTTATTTTTTGATTTTTCGAGGTAGGGTCTCACTCTAGCCCAGGCTGTCCTGGAATTCACTATAGAGTCTCAGGGTGGCCTTGAACTCATAATGATCCACCTACCTCTGCTTCCCGAGTGTTGGGATTAAAGGTGTGCGCCATCATACCCAGCGTATATGCCATTTTAAATACAGGAAAGACTTGTAGTTTTGTCAGTGTTATTGTCTTAGTCACACACAAATTTAAAATAAAAATATTCCTGTTTGCCCCCTTCCTGCTTTTCCTTTCTTTCCTCATTTCATTTACTTTTCTTTCCATTACTGTTTTACTTTCCTTTCCTCTTGCCTTCCTTCTTGCCTTCTCTCTTGCCTTTCCTCTTGCCTTTGTCCCTTCCTTTCCTTTCCTTTCCTTTCCTTTCCTTTCCTTTCCTTTCCTTTCCTTTTCCTTTTCCTTTTCCTTTTCCTTTTCCTTTTCCTTTTCCTTTTCCTTTTCCTTTTCCTTTTCCTTTTCCTTTTCCTTTTCCTTTTCCTTTTCCTTTCCTTTCCTTTTCCTTTTCCTTTTCCTTTTCCTTTTCCTTTTCCTTTCCTTTCCTTTCCTTTTCCCTTCCCTTTTCTCCCTCGCCCTTCTCCTTCCCTGTTTCCTTTTCTTTTTTCTTCATTCATTCTTGCAGCAGGATTTCATTCCAGCCCAGATATCCCTGGAACTCAGGGTAATCCTTCACCCTCAGCCTCCTGAATTCTGATACTTAAAGTGTGTGCCACCATGCCCAACTTCTTTCTGTCTTTTAGATCCATGTCTTGGAGCACTAGGACCCAATTTTGTTAATTATTTTGGCATATGTTGTTATAAATTTTCATGGCTTTGATTTTGTTCGGTTGTTGTCTCTCATGCTTACCTCCACAGGTCTGGAATTACTCCCCACCACTCTTCCTCCTGGCTAGGCTGTCACTCAGTGCTCCCAGCGAGCACTTCATCCAGCTCCTTTTCTTCTCAGTCTCTCTTCAGAAGGTTCCCAAAGTTTTTCTGGAACATGCTTTAGAGTGTGAATATTTGACCATCAATCAGCTTGATTGCAGCTTCTGTGTTTCCACCCATCTTTCACATAAGCCTTGTTGGGTTTCCTGTCGCCTTTGTTGTTGTTGTTCCTCTCTCTGTGCCCCATTTGAAACATCCTCTCCGCTCATCTCTGCCTTTCCTAAGGTAATGGGTGAATTTCTTGCCTCTAAATGTTGCTGAAGTCTTTACCTTCAGCACCTGTGAAGGTGGTGGTACTTGGAGAAGGGGTCACTTTGCTGATCAGGATGAGATGACATAATTTGTGTGAGCTTCAATCTAACACAACTGTGTTCCTCTAAATGGGAAAATGGGGCAGAGGGACAAAGACGCAGAGTAAAGGCCACTTCAGAGTAGACCCAGAGTTCAGAGGTCATGAGTGTTGCAATGGTAGTCAAGTAACAACCTGCAGACCTCGAGGACTGGCTGGGAGAGGGATGAACAGATATCTGCCCACTCCCTCAAGCTTCTGCTCAGTCTGCCTCAATCTGGTGTTTTAGCCTCCAGAGTCTGAGATGATGGATTCCCACTTTTTAAGCCACTTAGTTTTTGGAGCTTTGTTGTGGCAGCTTAGGGTTTTGCTTTTTTAAAATTTTATTTATTTATGTGCATGTGTGTGTACATGTGCGCATGCTAGGTCTATCACTGAAAACAAACACCAGATTCTTGGGGCGATTTTTTTTTTTCAAGGTAGGGTTTCACTGTACTCCACGCTGACCTGGAATTTACTATGTAGTCTCAGGGTGGCTTCGAACTCATGGAGATCTTCTTACCTCTGCCTCCCGAGTGCTGGGATTAAAGGTGTGCACCACCATGCCTGGATCTTGGGGCAATTTTTGCATCATGCTTATGTGGATGGCTTGGGAATTGAACCTTGGCCCATTGGTGTTGCAAGCAAGTTCCTTTAATCACTGAGCCATCTTCCCAGCCCCAAGGCTTTAATTTTCTTTAATTTTGTGTTTTAGTACCTAGTACCCTTCAAAAACCAATAGTTTTTTTTTTTCCTGTAGATGGATCTTTTCTCTAAGTTAAGGTATCCCTAAACACAATACTTCAAATAGTTTCAATGGTTAAGTATATTTGACCAAACAAACAACAACAACAAAACCATAACTAGCCCTGTGTATCCAACCCAAACTTAATCCAAGTAGAAATGGGTCTGACTATATCCTTCACATTGATTTTTTAAGTTTTTTGGATGTGTGTATGTTTGCATGCATGTATATGTGTGTGTGTAGACAGACACATGTGTGTGCATGTGCAAGTTGTGTGATGTGTGCATGCATGTGGGAGTAGGAATTCTGCAGTGAGTGTTTTCCAGAATGGCCTACCTCCTTATTTATTGAGGAAAGGGTCTCAGTAAACTCAGAGTTCACTGACTTGGTTGGTCCATCTGGGCAGCCTCCCCGGGGATCCCTCGTCTCTGAGTCCTGAGTGCTGGGGTTGTAGGTACGCTGTCATGCCTGACGTTTATGTGTGCACTGGCAATCCAAAGTTAGGGCACATGTCTGTATTACATGGATGGTCATGTCTGCCACGTTGCAGAATAATACAGATAAGGAGTGAAAGCTTATCTACCCAGTGCTCAAAATGTGGCTGAAACATACCAGGTGCTTGGTACTTAAAGAACTCACAGCTACTATTCTGTTTGCACAGGTATTGCTGTCTGCTAAAATACTTATGAACAGACTATAACTTGAGCTTCCTGCTTGGGCAAAGAATAATAACAGGTGTTACTTTGCTCAGCCTGTGCTAGGGCCAGCCTCAAGTGAACAATAGGTGTAAATGGTTTCAAATAAGAAAGCAGGAGGCAATGTTGGGTAGAAACACATCCATAGCTTTGAGTTGACTCTCAGCCCTCCACACATTTTATGGGATATTCTATGTAAGTTATTTTATTTAATTTCTTTTTCCACCTAATTAAGAATCAAAAAACATATACTGATATTTCTTAAGATTAAACCCTGTCCTAAAACTGTAGGTTTTATAAGGCCATCCACACCCAAAGAAATTTACATTCTCTTTCAAGAATTCCCACACTTTGAGCACATCCTTTCTAGACTAGGAATGCCACTTTGTTTGTTTTAGAAAAAGTTTTACTCTTATCTTGTGCTTTGGGGACATGGAGGAAAGTCATCCTCGGTCTTGCCAGAGGGTATTTTTTTTTTGTCAATTTTGATCCACTGTTTTCAGTCTGGTGATGAGTTTTTCTTTGTTTGGAAAATGTGAGAGCTGGCAAAGTTATCTGTTTTTATTCCAGCGTTCACACGCTGCATTAATTTCATTTTATGCATGAAGAAACTGACGCATTAACCGAGGCTGTAGAGAGGTAGAACTTGATGAGCCTAAAAGAAAAGCAAGAGTGCCTGTGTATCCTCCGCCCTGTCCCTCCTGTCTGCCATGTTGAACTACAGTATACATGGCCGTTTTTCTTAGATTTTTTTTATTAATTTTGGAGGTTCAAGAATCTGTTTTCAGTATGCTCTTTGAAGTGCTGGGATCAAACCCAGGGCCCCTTGCATGCTAGGCAAGGGCTCTTCGTTGAGCCACACCCTACTGCGTGTGCTGTGTACTTTCATACAGGGGAGTGCTTTCCACCATCCTGCTGCGTCACGGGAGAGTTTCGTGTCAGATGTCCAGAGTTTGGAATTGATTGCAGAAATTTGAGTCTCACTTCCATCTGATAGAACCTATGACCTTGGACAAGTTACTGACATTTTGTGCCTCAGTTTCTTACCTATAACTTAATAGATAATACATTTACTAGTTCAGAAAGTTTTGAAGATTGAGAGAATTAGAAAAGCTTAGAAAATTGGATAGAACTACAGCTTACCTGCTGGTGTAACTCCACATTCATGGTTAGTAATATAATTATAAAAATCTCATGTGTTTCTCAAAGTTTGAGAAGGCATCATTTACTTGTACTAATTCTTTCTCTGTTGTAATTGTTATTACTTTTTACAAGCTATGCAGAGTATTGTTGGTAATTTGACACACATATACAGTGGTTAATGAATTTTGCCATCTGTTCCCTTTCTCTCCTCCTACCTCTCACCACTTGCATACACTTGTGAGAGATAGTCCTAAGCTGAGGCTTTTCAATATCAGAACTTCTCTCCAGTGAGAGTTAGATCACAGGTGAAAGTAAGTAAGAAACAGAACTACTGAGAAATTGACCTTTGCTGGTATATTGTGTTTTCTATAACCTGGCCAATATCTTTTTTTAATGGTATCTTCGTGGGGTTTTATAAGCTATATAACTAGTTAATTGCATAGTTGGTGAATTTAGAAAACCTAGTAAACCTATCATACAGCTATATCTGGAACTTCTGAGGGGTTTGCTTTTTTCCTTTGTGAATTATAACTCCCTTGGATGCTGTAAAATTTTAGTCTATACTCTATACAGCCAACCACAGAGTATTTATTCAGTAAGTACTTGTTGAGTTGAAATAATTTTAATTCCATGCATTATTTTAGACCACTTTTCTTTTTGGATTTCTTTATTTAATAAGTATTGTTCTTGTGGTTTGAAAATTAAGACACACACACACACACACACACACACACACACACACACACATAAAATATAGAAAGAATTTACAATAGTTTCCTATTTGCATTGAATTTCTGTGTGTACGTTCATACTGGAATAATATTCAATCATTACATTAAAACAACAGTGCATCAAATCTCATAGTAATATGACCATCTTTTTTTATATATAATGTCTTTCAGTAAAGCCTTTTCTTATTTGGTCAATGAGTCTATCAAAAATCTCTGACTTTCAGGCTCACTGTAGTAGTGAATGCCTGGAATCTCAGTTCTTGGGAGACAAATACCAGAGGATCTCCACAAGTTCCAGTTCAGTCTGATGGACATTTGGAAGTCCAGGCCAACCAGGGCTATATAGAGCATGTCTCAAACAAATAGCAAACAAACTAACTGAACTAAATGTAAAAAAAATTCTGATTTTTTTCTATTTCTTCTCATGGTGTTTATTCACTGTGGTTTTAGATATAATTTATTGCTTGTCCCACCAAAAAATTATAAAGCAATTTCAACATATTTCATATTGCAAATGATAGATTTTTTTTATGAAATGTTGTGAAATTTTCTTTCAATCCATTATTCCTTCTGACTTAGAGATGATAGATAGATATATAGATATATAGATTTGTAGGTAGGTAGGTAGATAGATTATGACCCACCATTATAGTTTATTTGGACTGATTGAGGGATTTTTCATTTTTAAAACTGGGATGAGTTTCCTAACCTAAGATAGGACTGCTTTAAAACCGTTTTAAAAAAAAAAAAGTTGGGCTGGAGAAATGGCTTAGTGGTTAAGCGTTTGCCTGTGAGGCCTAAGGACCCTGGTTCGAGGCTCAATTCCCCAGGACCCACATTAGCCCAAGGGTGTGCACGCATCTGGAGTGTGTTTGCAGTGGCTGGAGGCCCTGGTGTGCACGTTCTCTCTCTCCCTCTCTCTTTCTGCCTCTTTTGCTGTCTGTCGCTCTCAAATAAATAAAAATAAACAAAATAATTTTTAAAAAGTTAATTTTGTTCTACTAGCTCCATCAATAATCTATTGGATTATTGTCTACTTCTATTTGCAAACTGTATTCAAGAAAATGATATCTCTAGCCAGATGTGTGGTGCACGCCTTTAATCCCATCACCTGGGAGGCAGAGGTAGGAGGATTGCAGTGAGTTTGAGACCAGCCTGCGACTACATAGTAAACTACAGGTCATTCTGAGCTAGAGTGAAACCCTACCTCGAAAAACAAAACAAAACAACAAAAACAAAAATGATGTCCCTGCTTGTCTACTGAGAGTGGTTACTGCAAGGTATTTCTCAACTCTGGTGTGTCTATAGTCACTCTCTTTCTGTCTGCCTCTTTGTGTCTGTATCCCAAATAAATAAAACTATCAAAAATTTAGAGCCTGAAAATTTAAAAAAAAATCATTTTTTTTAAGGTAGTGTCTCACTCTAGCCTTTGCTGACCTGGATTTCACTATGTAGTCTCAGCCTGATCTCAGACTCATGGCGATCTTCTTACCTCTACCTCTAGCATGCTGGAATTAAACTCCAGCACCACCATGCCTGGGAGAGAGAGTGAGAGAGACAGAGAAAGTGAGAGGGTGTGGTCACACCACGGCTGCTCGCGGCTGCAAATGAACTCCAAACACATGAGCTGCCCTATCCTGGCTTTCACCTCAACCACTGTGCCATGACTGCAGACCAAAGATTTAGTTTTGATTTTGTGTGTGTATGTGCATGTGCATTGGTGTGCTTATATGTGTGCATGTGGAGTCCTGAGGACAACCTTGCTGTCATCCGTAGGTCCTGCCCACCTCTTTGAGATTGAGTCTTTCCTTGTCCTGGAGCTCTCCAATTAGGCTAGACTGATGTCTTCTCGGAGCTGGGGTGACAGGTGTTGTTACCTTGCCAGGCTTTTTGTATCTGGGTTCTGCGTATTGAACTCAGATCCTCATGCTTGCATAACAAGTATTTTGTGGACTGAAATAACTTTCCAGGCACAAACTTGAAGATATTCTGAGGCTAGAGCTTAAAGATCCCTTGAGAATTATCGCATGTTTCTGTGTTTCAAGTTTTAGTTCAAAATCCCTGAAGGCTTGCTTATATGTAACTCAAGGTGTAAGTGGAGATTTAACTAGTCATTAGTCTTTTTTTTTTTTTTTATGTTTTTTTGAGATAGGATCTCACCCTGGCCTAGGCTGACCTGGAATTTACTATGTAGTCTCAGCCTCAAACTCACAGTGATCCAGCTACCTCTGACTCCCCAGTGCTGGCATTATAGGCATGCACCACCATGCCCACCCTTCATTACTCTTTTAAAAGGAGGTTTTGAATAGAATGAACCAAATTGAGAGCATACATAAGCATATTTTCAGAGCTAATATCACTAGGCATGTAATATTAAGGAAAGCCAGATATTTAACTGATATTCATATACATGTATGGATTAAAGATACTTCAAAAGTACACTTTTAGAAGGACACTATAAAATCCCTGTACCAGCACATTGTGAATTGGATGAAAAATCTGGGATTCAGAATATTTAACAAGGCTTCAAAATCTTTTAAAGATGATTTTGTTTAAAGTAATCTGTTCTTTTTTTCGATTTCTTTCATTTCTTCTTTCTTCTTCTTCCTCATCCTCCTCTTACTCTTTCTCCTCTTCTTTTTCTTCTTCTTCTCTGTCTTCTTCTTCACCCCAATCTGGCCTTAACTCAAATCAGAAGCAATCCTCCTCTCTCAGCTTTCCAGGTCTTGAGATTACAGACATAAACCACCTGACCTTAAAGCAATTTTTTTGTTTATTTATATATTTGAAAGCAACAGAGAGAGAAAGAGGCAGAGAGAGAGGGGGGGGGAGGGAGGGAGGGAGGGAGAGAATGGGCGCGTTAGGGCCTCCAGCCACTGCAAACAAACTCCAGATGCATGTGCCCCCTTGTGCATCTGGCTAATGTGGGTCCTGGGGAATTGAGCCTTGAACCAGGGTTTTTAGGCTTCACAGGCAAGCGCTTAACCACTACACCATCTCTGCAGCCCCAAAGCAATTTTTTAAATAACATTTTTGTCTTACTTTGCTTTGAGGTAGGGTCTACTAAGCCAGACACACTGTATACCCTGAGATAGCTTTGAACTCCTGCTCTTTCTGCTTTTGACTGGTGTGGTGGCATTACAGATATGAGTCAGCCCTCCTGGCTTTAAACAGTGTGTTTCTTGAAGCTGTGCATCAAGTCTTCAGTATTTTCAAACATGCTGATGCCCAATTTCCCTATGTATATTCCATAATCATATATATATATATATATATGTATATATTTATATTTATATATATATATATATATATATTCACATCATATAATTTCATATTAAGGCTATCAATTCGGAAATAAACAACACATAAAATTTCAATTCAGTAACTTTGGTATGCCGGTTTATCATGTTAAACTATACTTCTTATCCCTGGAACAAAACTTGAAACTTTTCATTTATTTATCCCATAATCTTGTGATGCAGAAAATGATGAATAAAATGTGATTTCTTTTAAAATATTTTATTGTTATTTATTTATTTAGGTGGGAAGAGGAAGGAAAGGAGAGAGAATGGGCACATCAGGGCTTCTAGCCACTGCAAATGAATTCCAGATGCATGTGCCACCTTGTACATTTGGCTTACATGGGTAATGGGGAATTGAACCTGGGTCCTTAAGCTTCACAGTCCAGAGTTTTAACCACTGAGCCAATTCTACAGGCCCCAAAATTTTATTCCTTAATCTTGTTGAAGAAAAGAATAAATGTCCAGACTGGAGAGATTGCTTAGTGGTTAAGGTGCTTGTCTGTGAAGCCTAACGGCCCAAGTTCAATTTCCCAGTACCCACTTAAGCCAGGTGCTCAAGGTGGGCACATCAGAACCTCCAGGTACGGCAAAAACTCCAGATGCATGCACCACTTTGTGCATCTGGCTTTATGTAGGTACTGGGGAATTGAACCTGGGTCATTAGGCTTTGAGGATAAATGCCTGAACTGCTGAGCCAGTCATCTCTCCAGACCAACTATGCTTTTTATTGTAATGAGCTACTGGCTTCTGAAAGTACATGTAGTTCTATGTGTTCATGGAGTAAGCAAAATACTTAGTTTGAAGATGCTTGTTCAAGACTACATTTCATAAATATTGCTTTAAAATTAACAAAACATGCAAGAGAAGAAAAACAGTAGCATTCTTAAGCCTCATCTCTTAGTCTGTGGATACTTGATTCAATACTTAGACAAAAAGAGGGGCAAATCCCTTATATTGTGATATTCTACCCGTTATTTATTTTATTTTATTTTATTTTGGTTGCAGTGGCTGGAGGCCCTATAAAGGCAGGGTAAGAAACATATATTTAGATGTGTAATTGGGATTTAATTTATAACTATCAGGGGATATAGAGATTTCTCAAAAAAAAAAAAAAAAAAAGCTCAAATGTGAAGTGAAAAAACATTTCAGGTTCATGTAACTGACTTTCCCTGAGTGGCCAAGACCAGGAATTAGCTTGCAATGGCATGGGAGATAAGTGAAACAATTAGGGTTATTTGCTTCCTGAAGAGAAGAGGTCATTGATAGCCCTTAATCGGTTTAAATCCATAGCCAGTCTTTAACTCCCAGTGAGCACACAGGCATAATCAAGCAGCTTTGTGCCTCGGGGTTTGTTGCCCCCAATCACTGACTCTCATACAGACTTTTACCTTTTTGGGAAAACTTGCTTTTGTGGAAACATTTGCTTCCACTCATGCTAACTACATTGCGTACGTCTTTGTGTGTAGAACTCGTTCAGATCTCACCGCTTGTTTATATGGTCCACAAAAGTACTTCATTGGTGGGTAAAAGCTGTGTTTCTTCATACGCTTTCTTTAAGGGCCTGTACAGTGATTCATATGTCCTTTATATTAACTTCATATTATTCCCAGCTACAAAAGAGACAGTTCCTGCCCAGTGTTAATCTGGTACTCCCGTGGTGCTCACTGACTGTATTATACATAGCACTGTTGCTCAGGCCTGGCAGAGTGTGACATGCAATGCATGCTGGTTTAGTGAAGGCCATAGCAAAGGTTGGAATTGTATTTTCTTGATTTTTTTTCTTTTTTTTGTTTTTTAGAGAAACAATGCTGACTTATACTAGTTTATTCAATTGTGAGTAACCTCATGGAACATTTACAAACCAGAGAAACAGAAAACAAAACTCTGCTTTTTCCAGCTGTTTCTTAAAAATCATACGAAGGATTTTTCAGGTCTTTTTTTTTTTTTTTTTTTTTTTAACCTCTTCCTCTGGTTTTCTCGCTGTCTTTTTCATGGTCTCTTAGCTAGAGCTGAGCTAGAGTTAGCTACAGTTATACCTGTGCTCATCCCGGTAAGGTGTAACATGACTCGGAGGACAGGCATCCGCCTTCAGGAGGCTGTAAACAGAGCCCCTCCTCTGAGTGGAAAGGGCTCCCTTCCTTTTGGTTTTCTGCGTCTTGGAAGCAGAAGGGAAAATTTCTCTTTGCTTTAGCTGTTCTTAGGGAACATTGGCTTCTAGGATGGGTATTTCTCTATACCATCTTCTAAGCTGTTTAAAAACACACCTGGGAGCAGGGGGCTGGAGGGATGTCTTAGCGGTTAAGGTGTCTGCCTGCAAAGCCAAAGAACCCAGGTTCGATTCCCCAGGACCCATGTTAGCCAGATGCACAAGAGAGCGCACGTGTCTGGAGTTCATTTGCAGTGGCTGGAGGCCCTGGTGTGCCCTTTCTCTCACTCTCTCTCCCTCTTTCTCTGTTAAATAAAATAAATAAATAAAATTAAAAAAAAAATAAACACACACCTGGGCTCATCCGTCATTTTCTTCTTCCACTTATTGATCATGCACTCAACATGTGGGGATTAAGATCTGCTTCATGCTAGGTGCTACTGGGAATGTAGAAGAATTTCAATTATGGTACAACTATTTATTAACTAAATAATTTAAGAGATGTCTACATAACATTGATGTTACAGCCTTTTCCCTCAAGATTGAGAATTACTCACAGGAGTTGGGGTGGGGACACAAGAGGATTATGCGATAGGAATTCATACAATTTGCAACATGTTTATAAAGTTTCCAATAAAATTTAAATAAGAGGGTAAAAATTTAAAGAACTCAAGTATTGTATTCCCCTTCTCACTTTGATTACAGTACAAAGTGACAAATGCATATGGCATCACAGTGCTTATGACAGATGTTCTTAGAAGGAGGGGAACTTGATGGGATGAGTTCTTAGAAGTCTGCATAGAAAGTTATGTAATATATATTTTAATATTTTATTTTTCATGGATTTTCCCATTGAATTAAGTATATACCATTTTTGTATTGAAATGATTAATTGTACCCTACCTCCTTATGCAATAAAGTTTATGACTATTTAAATATTTGTTATTACTTACATATGCAGATCATAAGTTAACATTTGGAGTACTTACTACATTCTTTGTGTACAACAATTAGGTTCTGCCTCTCAACATTCATTTTATCAGAGCCCCTCTTAGAATCTGTGTAAATGAAGGCCAGGATATAAGGAAGGAAAAAGGAGGAAGATATAGGGAGGTAATGGTTACAATTATTTTGCTAATGTGTAAAAGATTTACTTCAGAAATTCCTGTTCATGTCAAAAATTCTGTTTTTACATTGAGTGAAGCTGACTACATTCCTATGGGGATTTTTCAGTAATCCTTTAAAAGGTTACTTTAAGAATTTTGTTTTCCAAAGTGTAATTCTCTTTAAACAATTATCCTGAAAACTCCAGTTCCATACTCTTATTTTGCAAACATTAACAACTCACCAGAGACAAATTCTTTAAATATGACACAAGTATGACTAATCCAAAAAATAAAATTGAAATTATTTTTAGTATTTAAATTTCTCTTATATTATTGACTATTAGTAAATTATTTTTGTAATGTGCATATCTTATGAAAATGTAATACAACCCTTTAGTTAAAGAATTGATCAAATTTGCTTTACATATAGCTTAAAAAAACTTTCTCTATGGTAAAATACTTTTAGAATATTTATACTTGTTTTTATGTGCTTTTAATTATGACTTAAAAGTATCTTTTGGACACACAAGTAATATTAACTTCAGACTATTCTTGCAGAAGTCAAAATGAGGAGAGGGGAAGTTTTATTTTATACAGTTGTGTTTCTGAAGTGCCATTTCCAGAGGAGGACGTGCTTGTGTACCTTATGTTGAGGTTATAGTTGGCCCACATGTAATACCATGTGCTAGTCCCACATTATATGTAAATAAATGAGCTGTCTACATGGTTTGCCATAGCATGCGATTTGTACTAATATGTGGGAAATCGAAGATTATGAGTAAGTATATTCACAGAAATGGAAAAATTAAATCACAGGACCAAACAAATATTGTTTTCATCATTTAAAATATTGCCCCAAATCCTTTCTCAGTAAAAACTTCAAAATCCAATTGGCCTTAACAACTAAAATAGGGCATAATGTATTATGACTTAACTTGTATTATGTTTTAAGAGCTAGATATTAGTATATTAGAATTCCATCAGCAGGCACATTAGGATGAACTGTTACACACAGACTTGGTCTTTATTCTGAAGGTGTATGGAGGTTTTGTCTTTGTAATGAAAAGGAAATGAATGACAAATATGACTACCTCATAATATTTTAAAAGCTGTACAATGGCTTTTCAATTTGGAAGCAATACACCTGAGCACTCAGTGGATCCATTTGAAATATTTCCTCCAAGGCACAGAGGTGTTTTATTATAGATGGCTTTAGGTAGTCAACCTGTGACATTTCTCAGGAAAGCATGAAGTTGGCTCTGTTCCATGTGCTGATTTTGTTTTATTTTGTTCTTTTATATTGAATGATGTTTTATAGGAATTGCGGTGGAACCTGCCAAGAAGTGTGTAAATTATTTTGAATTGCAACTTTAAATAATACTTGGGAGTAACCTTAGTTTGTAACTTTTTTTTCAAGTCCATGGTGGGGGACGTGGGGTTTCTTTTTAAATTAGAAAGAGTCCTATCCAGTTTGTACTCCAGCTGCCAGGAGGGAGTGGGATTATGAAATCAATCAGTGGTGTCTGTGCAACTTCCAAAATACTAGATGAAAGGGTCCAACCCAGGTATTGATGTAGAGATAATCTGTGTATTGGAAATGTCCTATTCTACAAACGACAGATATTATCTTGTCCTCTTGGTGGAGAAACATAGACCAGCATCCCCAGAAGTTTAGCAGATTGTCAAGGCAATGCGAGGCCGGTCTAGGTTACTTTCCCCGCAGGTGCTAGAGTAGTTAATAGTGTTTACCCAATCCTATTCCATTTTAAATCCCAATGTACTTTACTATTTTTTTCTTCAATTAAATAACTTATATGTTTAATTAGTTATTTTTTGTGTTTTTTAAATACATATATATGTGTATAGATATATATTTCTTTGTATGTGTGTGTGTACACGTGTGTACTTTCACCCACACCAGAATCTCTACTGCTGCGTACAAATGCTTTTCCAGTTGTAAGAGAGTGGTTTGGGAACTGAACCAAGGTCAGCAGGCTTTATATGCAACCTTTAACCACTGAACGATCTTCTCAGCCAGTTTTGGTGTTTTCTGAGACAGGATCTCATTATGTAATCAAGGCTAGTCTCAAACTTGAAATGATCCTATCTCTACCCCCAGACTGTGGAGACTGAAGGTGTGTACCCTGCCTTTGCTTCCCATCTCCCTTGTTAATTTTTTTGTATTGCTTAGAAAATTTCAGGCTGGGCCTTGTGACTGACTTGATTTCATGTTTCTCTGTGTTGCTAAAGCTTAGCACAAGTCACAGTAGAATAGTGTTCCTAGTGTAAGATAGGAAGAGTATGTAGGCACAGAATGGATTGGTAGATGGATGAGATGACAAAAAACCCCTAGGTTTTAAGAATTTCTTGGAATTTTATTTTGCTCTACTTGGCTGATCATTTGTGATGATACGTTCTGCCAGTGGCACTCAGTTAATTACTGGCATCACTATAAAATGTGGTTACAAAAAAGGTCCTTTTTCTTTGTTTCTTTCTATCTGCTAAACGATTTTAAGTAAAATTATAATCAATAAAAGTTGGGAAAAAAACAGGGAACAAAAAAAATCCATTCATTATGAATTTCTTTTAATACATTCTCTGTTTCCCTTGAATTCCTTCATGTGTATAATTTTAGCTGCAAATATTTAGTCTTCCTACAGCACTTATGTCATTTTATACACACTTTTTCAACATTAATGTATTTGGGAAATGTATATAACAATATAGAACATTCCTATGTCTACTTTTTACCCAGCAAGTAATTAATGGGTGCTACTTTCTTATTTTTAACACATAATCTTCTTGGAAGATGAGATTCTGTCAGGAAAATAGCTGGATTGGTACAGGTATTTGGCTGTATATTTATTACTTTAATTCAGAATTATTCTAAAAATTGTAGATGAAGCTTAAATACAAAAGTTAGGAGTCACAATTCCTTTTAAAATATAAATACTCTTTTACAATGCAATTATATAGTAACATTCGACAGATGTCACCAAATTGTCAGTCATTATGCACTATGAACCTATCATCTGCTGCTCAAATTTGTTGCTCTTGTGATGTTAGCAATTTTTAAAACATCTTTGTGCTGCAAGATACTTTAGTAGAATATTTTAAACATAAGTATCCTAATTGTACTTTTCAGACATTTGAAAAGCAGAAATTTAGAGGCCAGAGGTTTGACTCAGTTGGAAGAGTGCTTTCTCAGCATGCACAAAGCAATGGGTCGTGTCTCTGAACACGGCATAAACCAGGCATGGTGATGCAGCCTTCTATTCTTAGCAGTCTGGAGGTGAAGGCACAGGTACATCTTTGGTTACCTAGCAAGTTTAAAGCTAACTTGTAACACATGAGACCCTGTTTCAAAAAAAGGAAAAAAAGAAAAGGGGGAAACAACAACAACAACAACAACAATAACAACAAAGGACTCAGTTGGGCTGGAGAGATGGCTTAGCAGTTAATTGCTTGCCTGTGAAGCCTAGGGATCTCGGTTTGAGGCTCGGTTCCCCAGGTCCCACATTAGCCAGATGCACAAAGGGGTGCATGTGTCTGTAGTTTGTTTGCAGTGGCTGGAGGGCCTAGTGCGCCCATTCTCTCTCTGTCTCTCTCTCTCTCTCTCTCTGCCTCTTTCTCTCTGTCTGTGCGTTGCTTTCAAATAAATAAATAAATATAATAAAATTGAGAAAAGGACTCAGTCAAGCCTTTCTTTCTTGATATAATACTGTATTCCGCCACAGTCTACTTAGAATTGGACTTGAAAACATAAAGTCCTAAGACAAATACTTTGTGCTAGAGAGAAAGAAGAAAAACTGCATTACTCATACTCCAATACAGAATATCAATAAGATCAATCTCTTGATTGCTCACTTCCTTGTGCTTCTGGGAAAGTGATGGCTTGCAGGGAGGGGCAGTTTGAATTCCTCCTGATCAACCTCATGTGACTTTGATCTATTCCTCTGAAATACTTAGCACTTTCGTGTATATCCTTTTCCAGCTGCAGTGGTGTAAATATTTATATACTTCTGTTACTTCGGTGCGCGTTTTATTTTCCAGCGGGTCAGGAAGGCTCCTGGCCCGCCCTCCTCGTGGTGCTGGCTCTGCGGCGCTCGGCTGGGTCACACTGCTGAGGGTGCAGCCGGGTTCTTCCTGAGGGCAGTGGACGGTATCTGCCTTTCTCTTTTCTTTTCTTTTTTGTAACTTGGACATTTCTTAAGCAGAATGCGGTTGAAATCTGGAAGTTGGTTTTGCTAATCGTTGTACAAACTTTCTAGCCTTCTATATATAAAATGGTGGTTGGGAGATAATTTGAAAACTCAGAATTTATGAGTGGAGAGAGCTTTTATAATGTGGAAGGAATGAGGCATGCTTATTTTATGATGAATATGGATTAAGTTCTGACAGAGCAAAGGTGGACACCACTTTCAGGAATGACATGGATTGCTAGTGGGTGATCTGTGCATTTTCTTGCCTGTGTGACATTAGTGTCACTCTAAGTCCTCCCTTAAGGATTGAGGACTGGAGATCAGTATTAGACTTTGAGCTTCATATGTCAGGCCCTCAGTTTAAGCCTAGCCCTCAAATGCCACCAGCTCCAAGTCCTCCGAAATGGTGAATCACAGTTATAAGTTGAGTTGCTTTCTTCAGCTTGTAGTCAGAAGCTGGGAGCCTTTTCCCTGAAGTGCACTACCACAACTCTTTGAGAAACTGGGAGCCAAGGCTGTCACTCCTTTCTTTATAGATAGCGTTCTTACTGTATCAGTCTTGAAAGTAAGAACCTCCTGCTTCAGCCAACTGAGTTCTGCGATGACAATGAATGCCACCACATCCAACTAATTAACTTATTTACGAGAAACAGAGAAAGAAAGAAATAGAATTTGGGAGTACCAGGATCTTTAGCCAACTTGTGCATTTGGCTTTACATGGGCTACGGAGAGTTAAACCAGGCCCCTAGGCTTTGCAGGCAAGTGCCTTAAACACTGAGCAATCTCTCTAGCTTGATACTATCATATATGTAATTTACTTAGAGAGAGAGAGAGAGAGAAAAAGAGAGAGAGAGAGAGAGAGAGAGAGAGGGAGAGGGAGAGAGAGAATGGAGAATGGACATACTAGGGTCGCTAGCCATACTACAAACAAACTCTGGATGCATGTGCCACCTTGTGCCTTTGGCTTATGTGCATCATGGGGAACCAAACCTGGGTCCTTTGGCTATGCAGGCAAGCACATTCAGGAAAGCCCCTTAACTGCTAAGGTACCTCTCCAGCCTTGACACTATTTTTTTTTTTTTTTTGTGTGTGTGTGTGTTTATTTATTTGTTAGAGAGAGAGAGAATAAAAGAGACAGCTAGAGAAAGAGAATGAATGGGTGTGCCAGGGCCTCTATCCACTGCAAATGAACTCCAGACGAATTAGCCCCCTTTTGCATCTGGCTTATGAGGGTCCTGGGGAATCAAACTTGGGTCTTTAGGCTTTGCAGGCAAATGCCTTAACTGCTAACCATTTCCCTGGCCCCATACTAGTTTTAATTATACAAATAGTTATATAAAACTGAAGATCTCAAAAGAAAACAAACTAATAAAGCAAGAATATCTAACAGGATATCTACCGATGTGAACTCATGGAGGGCATGAGGCAGGGCACGTGGAATTCCATATATCAGGCCTTTTTTGCATTAAGTGTCTAGAATCATTTGGCTTGCAGGTAGATATTCTGAACCTAAGGAAAGAACAGCATGCCATTAGGTGTGATTGCTACTCACTGTTTTTGTCATCAGCATTTGCAAAAGTAAGCCATCCAATTGAACAATCCAACATTGAAATAAAAGTGGACTAAGGATATTTATGTATGCATTGAACCAATTAGTCTAAGCAGTATTTATGGAATAGTTGGAAAGAACATGTATTTTGGATTTGTCTAGAATTTGAATCCCAGCACTGACATCTCCCAACTAAATGACAGCTGAGATTTCAGTTCCCCATATGGACACCAGATATAACAACACCTACCTCATAAAGATGTTGTTGTGAGAAAGCAGATGATGGATAATTAACAGTAGTTTTCTTTTCGGCCTCTTTTCCTCCCTGCTTATCCATGATTACAAAAGATAATTTATTATAGTTTTTATAAAGATGATGACTACCATTTACTGTTTTTATTATCGAGGATAACTCATTATAAATGTGAGTCAGCTGCTGAAAAGATCCTTTCGTGAAGGCTATACATTATAAGAAGTGAGAGATTGCAATATTTTTGTTATGATTTCTAAAGACTTTTCAGCTCCAAAGGACTGTTTTTCTGCTCACCTTATTTATTCTCTGGTTATTGCTATATGTAATGTTGTATATCTTCTGTTTAAATGTATTTCTTAGAAACAAAGTTCAGTAGAATACCTTATGAGGAATAAAAGTAAACAGAGTTCAAAGGTTACCTGTTTGGGAAATGGTGTGTATCATGTTTCTTTTCTGGCACATCATTATGGACATTAGCACGGCTAAAGACTAAACTGCGCCTTCCCTTTTCCCTCTGAGCAATGCTGTCCACAATCTGGGACAAGTGTACTGCCCAAAAAATTTAACAAAATGTAATCATTAATAATACTGAAAGCATTTTTATTGCTGAAACTGTTACGGAATGCTGCTGTGCAAACATCATGTTGAAAACTCTAGTCTGTGTTCTCCATTCCCCGAAGTCCTGATGGCTGTGGTCCAGCTGCTGGGAACTGCTGCACAGGCTTGCGTGTGGCGTGCCGGGGGACTCCGGGGGACTCCCCAGCAGCATCGTGTGGTAGTCGAGCCTGGGAGAGCGCCAGGCCCGGCCCTGGCTCTGGCTCTGTGCTTCCTTTGCACTGTGTCCCTCAGCAGTTTTTCTCTTTCCCACGATTTCTTTCTCCAGCTCTATTCCAGTCAACAGCTCCAGCTGAGATTTCTGCTCTTGGGGGAGCCTTGGATATACAGTTGTCAATTGGCATTTGGATGCTCCATGAGTGTACCCGGCACTCTATGTCTTGTGCTTAATAAATATGTCCTCTGCCTGTCCTTTTCTCCAGTTCTCACGTTTCCCCGTACATTCATTGAATTTGAACACTCTGTCTGTCTTCCCTCCTATGATTTCTTTTCCATCATCCTCTGTTCTGCCAGTAAGCAGGATCTGTGGATTGGATGACCTCTGATCTCCACATCTCTTGTATTTTCCTGTTTGTCTGTCAATGGCTAAGTACAGATTTATAGATTTATTACTTGAAGAGTATAATTATATGTCATTTTATTGTTGCATTAAGCTCCTCTTTCCTGGGACAAACATTCAACCAGAGATAGCTTATGGGAAAAAGGGGTTGATTGCAGGCTTATAAGATCCAGGGGAAGTTCCATCAGTGGCAAAAGAAATTGCTTACTTCATACATCCAAGCAGAGAGACCCACGCACAGCAAGCAGACACCACCCCAAGCCAGAGCATGGAGAGCCAGATCACACCTTCTAGCACTGCACTGAACACCCACCCAACACCCCTCACAGCTGGATGCCAGAATCCACCCCCCCCCCACCTTGGAGAAGGGATCTGCCTGCCCTGCTAGCGTCTCACGTAGGAAGTTTAATCAACAATGACTGAGTGGGAGACAGAGGTAGGAGGATCACTGTGAGTTTGCGGCCACCCTCAGACTACATACTAAAGTCCATGTCAGCCTGAGCTAGAGTGAGACCCTACCTCAATAAAAATAAAATAAAATAAAATAAAGTAAAATAAAAGAAGAGTCATTCAAAGTACACACTTATTCTCTCCTGACTTAATTTACTAAGGCTAGCTTCATACCATAAGAAGACACTCTTTAAAACCAACCTTGATCATAGACATTCTTTATTTAATGAATTTTTAATCACTTCTTGTTGTATTTAGCTAGGTTGCAGAAGTATGCTTTGATGGACAAAACCTATTACACCATTTCTTTTTCTTTTGTTTGTTTTTAAAATATTTCTTTCAGCTATTTTTAAAAATATTAATTATTTATTTATTTGACAGAGAAAGAGGGGAGAGAGAGAATGGGCAAGCCAGGGCCTCCAACCACTGCAAACGAACTCCAGATGCATGCCATGTACCCCCTTGTGCATCTGGCTAACATGGGTCCTGGGGAATCGAACCTGGGTCCTTTGGCTTTGCAGGCAAACACCTTAACCACTAAGCCATCTCTCCAGCCCTCTTTCTGCTATCTTTATTATTTTTGGCAGTTTCATATTTTCATATAATATATTTTGATCCTCTTCATCCATATTACCGTGGCTTGCCCCACTCCTGCTATCTCCTATCCTTGTCTCAGCTAGTCCCTCTTCTGTTTTCACGTCTTTGTTATTTTCGTTGTGGTGGTCTAATGATGGGTTGCTTACGTGAGCACAAGTAGGGATTAATTACCAATGCATGGCCAACTTCCAAGTGGCTTTACCGCTGAGAAAAAACGTCTCTCCATCCCTGTCCACGGTGGCATGTTGACCAGCTCAGTCTTGTGCAGGCAATCTTGGGCGAGCTTATGAGCACAGGGCCCATGCCATGTCCTTCAGGAAGGCAGCATTCCACAACACTCCAAGAAAACACACACACACACACACACACACACACACACACCAAAAAAAAAAAAAAAAAAAAACCCTGATAAAGCAAGAATATCTAACAGGATATCTACCGAAGTGAACTCATGGAGGGCATGAGGCAAGGCACGTGGAATTCCTCTAGCTCTTGCATTCTTTGAGTTTGCTTTTCTCCCACCCTGTTGAGTCTTAAATGGGTGATATAGATGTCCCATTTAGGGCTGAGCACTGAGCAGTTACTTACTATCAGCACTTTGACCAGTCACATCTCTGTGCAGGTTAATATTCATCCACTGAAAATTCTATGATCTAGGCTGAATAGTCCATGGTCATAAACATAAATATTTAGAAGGCAGCTTGGCAGGCACCACATATCCAAACAACATTAGTAGCTTACCTCATGTGAGCTAGTTTCTCTGGCTCCAGCTTCCCAGGTGCTTTTGTCCTGCTCATCTACTCCGGATAACGGACGTGCACCCGATGGCCTTGCAGAGGTGCCTGCGTGAATCATTGCCGTTCTTTTCCTTGGGAACATTCTTCTTTGGCTTCTCTCGGCTGCTAGGGTCTTGATACTTCTCTTATGGCCTGACTTCTGCTTGGCTCCTCTTCTTTGTTTCCACAGAGCAACCTGTGCAGCCTTATTTCCTATCTCAAGTAGACTTTGAAAACTATGAATTGGTCATCATTAGATTCTATCTTTAATAATCATGTACACAGTAAAAGCCATGATATGGTGCTTTATTTTCTTGGAAGTTTATAGCACTAGTAATCTAAAAGTCAATTTACATTTCCTTTTCTTCAGTATAGCCATTATGACAGAATAAATGTTTTCAGTTTTTTTTCTCCCAAATTGTTGGTTTATTCTCCACCCCCTCCGACATATGTGACATATGGCTTCTCCTAAAGATATTTTACAGCATTTTTTTTTTTTTAACTATGCACTAAACTAAAATGACTTCTCAGTGTGGTGGTTTGATTCAGGTGTCCCCATAAACTTAGGTGTTCTGAATGCTAGGTTCCTAGCTGACGGAGATTTGGGAATTAGCACCTTCTGGAGGCAGTGTCTTGTTGGGGGTGAGCTTATGGGTGTTATAGCCAGTTTCCCCGTGCCAGTGTTTGGCACACTCTTCTGTTGCTATTGTCCATCTTATGTTGGCCAGGGTGATGTCCACCCTCTGCTCGTGCCATTGTTTCCCCCTGCCATCATAGAGCTTCCTCCTCCGTCCTGTAAGCCAAAATAAGCCTCTTTTTTCCCACAAGCTACTCTTCACTGGGTGATTTCTACCAGCAATGTTGACCTGACTGCAACATGTGGACTTCTGTTTTGTGGGAAATGTTGGGGAGAGGACAGACTTGAAGGAAGACTGGGCATCAAGAAGCGTAGTCTGTGTGGACCCCGGGCCTGGGGCAGCTGTGAGGAGGCCCTGCGTGTAGAACAGCGGGGGCGCAGGGGAAGGGAGCCGAGGACTGAGCAGGCGGGAGAGCTTGACTGGGTGTGGAACAGGCTGCTCGTTTGTGTCACCGCAGTCACAGCCTTGTCCTGCTCCTTCCCTTCCTCTAGGCTGGAGCTGGCGGTTCCTGCAGCCATCCGCTGAGCCTCAAACACCTTGCTCCGGCTCCTGTCTTTCTTTGCCCCTTTGAAGTCATGCTGCTCCACTCGGGCCCATCATAAAGTCTCAGAACCTCTATCTCAGACCCTCTAACTCATGACAATAATCTATTTTTTCCTCTTTGATATACATGTAGTTATTTAAGTTGTTATTTAACACTTCACTTGGAATTCTAGTAAAATATTGCCATCATAATGATTAGATTATTTTTTAAATTAAATATTTTATTTATTTATTTATTTAACAGGGAGAGAGAGAGAATGGGCATGCCATGGCCTCTAGCCACTGCAAATGAACTCCACACACATGCACCAGCTTGTGTATCTGGTTGTATGTGGGTACTGGGAATTGAACCTGGGTTACAAGGGTTTGCAAGCAAGCATCTTTAACCACTAAGTTATCTCCCCAGTCCCCAAGATTAATTTGTTTATTAAAGCTTGAGGAAAAGTATATGTATGTTTGTATAGGTATATACCTTTATAATTTAGTAAGATAAGAATCTCTATAAAAGTTTTGTTATACTTGAATCTTCTTAAATTTTTTTTTTCTATTTGAATCTTAATGTGCATGAGTATATAACGTATGCTTTGTGAAAATGTTTGGTGATACTGGTTAAAAGGAGACTCCAGAAATTCATGCCTTTATTTGTCATCTTCAGGAAGCTCTTTAGCCTTTTGCTTAGCACATTCCTTTGTAAAGACTAGCCCCTTGTGAGGTATAAACAGTGTCATGGGTTCTGAAAAGATTCCTGGACAAGGATTTAAAGAAAAGGTAGGATCAGTCTAGTCAGAGTTTAAGAGAACTGTTTAAGTGGTGGGCTAACAGGATTCAGTAATTAGAAGATACCATCAAGGTTGACCCCAGGAGCCTAGAAGGATGAGTTGGTAAATAGGGGAAGAAGGGTATGTCAGTGTCAGACAGTGTTTAAATGGTGCCATTAAAGCCAGGGCTTCTGAAAAAAGACCTTCACCTGCTTTCAAATTACATACGATGATATTTTGTCAATTCTTCTGCAGGCTCCCGTCTTCGTCAGGAGGATTTTCCACCTCGCATTGTTGAACACCCTTCAGACCTAATCGTCTCAAAAGGAGAACCAGCCACATTGAACTGTAAAGCCGAGGGCCGCCCCTCACCCACCATTGAATGGTACAAAGGTGGGGAGAGGGTGGAGACAGACAAAGATGACCCTCGCTCACACCGAATGTTGCTGCCAAGTGGATCTTTATTTTTCCTACGTATAGTCCATGGACGAAAAAGCAGACCTGATGAAGGGGTCTATGTCTGTGTAGCAAGGAATTACCTTGGGGAGGCCGTGAGCCACAATGCATCGCTGGAGGTAGCTAGTAAGTAAAATGGGCTTTCTGTGATCGGCAGGGGGAATGGCAGGGTGGGATCATGTGTCTTGACAGTAGGCAAAAGTATGAGACCGGCCTTCAGTCTTTATTTATATATGTGGATGATGATAAACACCCACTGTATCTGATTTTCTTTAGTTATCCCCTGGTTATGGTTTACTCAAGCTAACTTGAGATTTACACATAGACTAGGAATAACTTGACTTTTGATTTGAAACTGTTTTCTGTTGAATATTGTCTTTGAAGTTGTTTTAGTCTCCTATGTTGCTTCTGACTATTGAACATACGAATTTGTAAGTAACCCGATGTGAGGAATTTTTAAAAAATCTTCATTAGCAGTTCTTAAAGGTGTGACATGAGGTATTGTCTTAAGCTGTTTCTGACACAGAAAAAGCATATTTATAAGCTTCTATCCAGTCAAGTGCATTTGCACTCTTCATGCTTGGCACCTGGGGTACAACCTGATTGGAAACAGGTGCTTGTTACCCTCAGCAGTTGATTTGTTTATCTGAGTACGGAATACAACTCATTTGCAATCATGTTCTCAGGACTTTCTTGACTAATAATGAAGTTGTTATATCCAGAGTCTAGATGCATATTGTGTTTGAATAAGAACTGAACTTTACTTACTTGCAATCCATATTTGAGAGGTAAACATAAAATTTTCTTCTTTTTTTAAAAAAATTTGTTGTGTTTGTGTATGTGTGTACTTATACATACACGCATATATAAATGTATCTATGGTCACACTGAATTTAAGCCTAGGATTTGGAGCGCCTAATGAGATTGTGTTAATTCATTTTAAGAGCATGTATACAACTACATGTGTAGCAATATTCATAACTGAATGTATATTTATAAATGCTATCTTTCCAAAATGACTGAAGATTTAATATGATTTTATTTAACATTTTAATTATAATAGGTTCTCATAGTCTCCAACATTCAAGTAGAATTTGAATAGATAGAACCGTAAGTAGTTACAGAATTTAAAGATGCATTATGCCAACTCAGTATTAGTGTGGAATGACTCTTAAGGAAATTTCCAGAGATATGCACTACTTACGTTGAGACACAATGGCAAAGGTGGCTGATCTGAGAAGAAATATATAATATAATGGGATAGAAAAAATAGCCATTATAAGCTAGTCATTGACCCAAACCCCACAATGATTGTTATTTTGTGCTAAGAAAGGGTTTTGCTCTTTAACCCAGGCTTGCCTTGAATCTCCAGGCTTTCTGCACCAGCCTCCTGAATGCTGGGATTACAGGTGTGCGCCTTTGCACTTCGCATTTCAAAAGGATTCACTTGAAACCTGAGCATGTTTGTCTTGTGTCTCTCTCATGGCTCTGACTGCAGTGGGGGTGTTGAAACTATATCTGCAACCAGTATGGAAGCTCCCACTGCTGCAGAAGGCATTGCACTCTAATCTTTTGGCCACATTCTAAAGCAATCCAAATGAAAGAGGTTGTATGTTCAATCTATTTATAAAACTACGAATTTCTTTTGATAAGGTGTCTTTTCAAGTTGCAATATTGGCACCTGTGTAACTTTTGGCATGCATCTCTTCAAGTATAATTTTTCCTCATGGAGGCAAAATTAAGGAGGGTAAAATTTGATAACAAATTTAGAGGATCAGCATACTTGATGTAGAAGGCTTAGGCCGGCTCTTAATGTTGACACCCAGGGAAACCCAAGTTACTGTCCGGTGTGGTGGTGTGTGTACCAATAGAATTTAAGCCTAGGATTTGGATCCCCTTGTGTTTCTGTGTTGTTTCCTGCTCTCAGCACTTCCTTTCCAAGATCCCCCCACCTCTGTCCACAGTCGTCAATATACCTTTCATGCATTGAGATTTAGATGCCATCTTTTTTGATCTGACCTTTTTGTAGATATTTAAAAGAGACTTTCAGTTTCTAGTTGGTGGTTTCTAGGTTAGAAATGCCATTACCTTGAGAGGCCATTGGGAAACCTCTCTAGTCTTCGTCAACAAATACATTGATCATGGATCTGAAACCCAAATCAAAGAAGCTCACTGAGCCTGCAGTCCCAGTTTGACCACACTATTAATCACTGGGCTCCAAAATGTTTTCAGCTCTAAAGAAAAATAAACAAAATGTGCTCAATAGACTGTAATGTAAGAATTTAAAAATACTTTAACATAATGCTTGGTAACAATTGCTGTAATTCTAAAGGAAAATATGTCTAAAAACAATGTATTTATCAAATACAGTTTGATATTAACAAGTATTCTTGCTAGTGATATACATATATTTTTTAATTAATTAATTTATTTATTTGAGAGTGACAGACACAGAGAGAAAGACAGATAGAGGGAGAGAGAGAGAATGGGCGCGCCAGGGCTGCCAGCCTCTGCAAATGAACTCCAGACGCGTGTGCCCCCTTGTGCATCTGGCTAACGTGGGACCTGGGGAACCGAGCCTCGAACCGGGGTCCTTAGGCTTCACAGGCAAGCACTTAACTGCTAAGCCATCTCTCCAGCCCGCTAGTGATATATTTTTGAAACTCTGAAACTGTTTGAATGGCATCTACTTAAGTAATTTTACATGTTTGTGTGTATGTGTGTGTGTGTGAGAGAGAGAGAGACGGGGGGGGTGTTACATGTTCATATATATGCATGTGTGTGAAGTTGAAATCAGGTGTCTTCTTCAAACACTATCCACATTAGTTTTTTGAGATGGTCTCTCACTGTACCTGGAGCTCAATGATTAGCTAGATGAGCTAGACACCAAGCACAGGGATCCTCTTAGGTCTGCCTTCCCAACTACTGGGATTGCATTCTTGGCTTTTTCACAGATTCTGGGGATTCAAACTCAGGTATTCCAGCTTGCAGGACAAGTACTTTACAAACTAAGACATTGCCTGAGGCCCCTTAAGGAATTTTATTCTGGTTTAGTCAACAGTGATTAGAAATGTGTTCATTTGGATACATTGTATGTTTTCAGCCCTTTTCAGTGAGAAAAGCTTTTGTATATTTAGAAAGTTTGGAAACTATATTCATTGCATACATACTTTAGCATACTGCAAAACAGATACAGAGTAATTCGGTTCATTATATTTTAGTTGGTTATTCTAGACAATGAGTATTACTCTTGTAGCATTTTTGAGGATGTTTATGTCCTAAAGCCACAAGTAGCCTTTTGTCTGTAACATGAGCAAGCTTGTTGAAGCTAAGGAGGGACATTTTAATGTAAATTCATCTGTAGATAGTTATAGTATAAATTTTATTTTTTCCTAGAGTATATAACTACCTTTTTTGTTTGTTTTTTGCATGTTTTCTGAGGTTAGGTACCATGAGTAAAATTAGAACTCCTTTTATATTTCCCAAGGCTCAGACACAGGAAGACAGAGATCACATCTAATTTCATAGTGATGTTGTGGCTCTAAGTCATACCATTAGTAAGAGTGTCTTGAGGCAATGCAGGTTCACAGTGAGTTGTTACTAATGCTTCTAAAAACATTTATCAGTGTTTTACTTGCCTCTTGACCAAGTTTTACAGCTGTAACAACAACGGTATTTCTTGGTTCCTAATAATTGTCAATCTCTTAAACTTTGGAAAAAAAATGACATGGAATGCTATTTAATATTTCTTTTTATATAGAAATGATAATAATCTTTTCTATTTATTGCACATTAAATATTCATTTCAATTGGCAATTATGCACCTATAGGATTGTATTTGTTGTTTACTTGTATGATTATTTGGTTTTGTTTTCATTTATATCCCGATTATAACCAGGGTAGTCCTCAGTGTATATCACTCTATGCTTGCCATGAAGTAAAAACTGCATTCCATATTGTGACATGATTACACAATCTAAAACTGGAATGGTAAGAAATATTTTATTCATACTAGAAAGTTTGGTTTTGCAAAGGAAAAGTATCTTTAGCCCAAGTGTTTCTAAATTATTTTTCAAGTATTATTTTCTTTACAGAGCAAGGATGTTATATCTTGGTGATATCTAAATTATATTATGTCATTAAGTACATAAGTATATAATGTTTCTAAAATTTATGTAAACTTACTTTGTAAATATTTTTTTTTTTAAAGAAGAGCTTTCTAACAGGGTCTTGCAACTGTAATTTCTTGCTTGATTTGAATATTTCTTTTAGAGTCTATGAAATATTTAAGAAAATATTTAAGTGATGTGTTCTTCTCTGCTCAGCATTACCAATCAATAGATTTATGTTATGCCTGGTACAAATTGATAGCCCAGTTCTTTGATGCAACTTATATTTAATAAGTAATTTGATGCTTGATTGTTACATTGAATTTGAAGAAAAGTTAATGTGAACCTTGACTCGCGTGTTTCCCGCAGAACGTGGCCCTGCGCGTCGTCTGTGTCGTCTGCTGAGCAGCCTGCGGTCGGCACAGGGTTACTTGCTTCCTGTTTAAGCTGATTTCTCCTGAGGAAGAGAAATTCCCTTTGGACCAGGCAGGCATCTGCTCACTATCATAGCAGCAAAAACCATAGAAGAACAAAACATCCCTACACCCCCCCCCAAAAAAAAAATTTGTGTTAATTAAAGATTCTTTCTAGGCTTTGGTAACTGGGGTATTTTTGTAAAATCATGAGTTTGAGGTACAATGTTATATGCTGAGTGGGTTTTCTACTTCTTTTTATATATTATTGCTCTTTAAAATTATTATTAAAGGATGGCTATCAATTGATTAAGGAGTATAATTGGAAGCCAGGCATAGTGGCACATGCCTTTAATCCTAGCACTTGGGAAGCAGAGGTAGTAGGATCACTGTGAGTTCAAGTCCACCCTGAGACTACATAGTGAATTACAGGTCAGCCTGGGCTAATGCAAGACCCTACCTCAAAAAAAAAAAAAAAAAAAAAAAAAAAAAAAGTAGAATTGGGGCTGGAGAAATGGCTCTGCTGTTAAGGCGCTTGCCTGAAATGCCTAATGACCCAGTTCCGAGTCTCTAGTACCCATTTAAAGCCAGATGCACAAAGTAGTGCATGCATTTGGAGTTCATTTGCATTAGCCAGTGGCCCTGGTACTCCCATATTCTCTCTCCCCCTCTCACTCTGTGTTTCTTTTTCCTTGTCAATAAGTAAGTTAATTAAATATACTTTTTTAAAAATGTATTTATTTGAGAGAGCAAGAGAGTGAAAGAGGGAGAGAGAGAAGGCTCACGCCAGAACCTCCAACCACTGCAGATAAATTCCAGATGCATGGGCCACCTTGTACATCTGGCTTATGTGGGTCCTAGGGAATCTAAATGAGGTCCTTTGGCTTTGCAAGCAAATGCCTTAACTGCTAAACTATCTCTTCAGCCCAAATTAAATATATTCTAAAAAGAAGTAGAATTGTCTGATTTTTCTCATGTAGGTGAAATGAGAAAGTGTTGTTTTCTAATTAAACACGTATGTTACATGGCTTAAAATAATATTTTATTTGCAAAAGATATTTTATGAAAGATGGAAATATTCCTCTTGGAGGTGAAATGGCCTATATGAGATGAGGTGGAAAACAAATATGACACTAAAGTTTAATGTTTTGACTGAGTGTGTGAGTGTGTGTGAGTGAGTGTGTATGTGTCTGTCTGTCTGTCTCTTCAGGACAGGTATCACATAGCAGATCACTGATGGGATGAAATGGAGGCTCAGTCCTCCCTTGTTGAACTTGGCAGAGCTGAGTTTTGTGGTACTAATGTCAAAGCTCAGACCCAACTCTTTGGTGAAAGTCAATGGACAGTTTTTGGTGAAGTCAAGTGATTCACATAAGTGTTTGTACTGGTACTCATGTCTGTGTGACTGTCTCTATCTATCTATCTATCTATCTATCTATCTATCTATCTATCTATCTATTATCTATCTATCTATCTATCTATCTATCTATCTATCTATCTATCATCTGTATATCTAATCTTCCATCTATTTAATCTATCTCTAAGTAGTTCGTGTTCCCTGATATTTTTTTTTCACCATTTTTCTAGGTAGGATCTCATTCTAGCCTAAGCTGACCTAGAATTCACTCTGTAGTCTCAGGGTAGCCTCTAACTCAAGGGAATCCTACCTCTATCTCCTGAGTGCTGGGATAAAGGAATGCACCACCACTCCTGGCTCCTTGACAAATTTTACCTTTGAAATTAAGATAGTTTTAAATTTACTGATTGTCTGTGTATTTGTTAATTTTTTGTGTATATATGGGTGAACATGCCAAGGTGTGCATGTGTCAGTCACTGGATTTTGAGGTGTTTATGCTCCACCATCTTTGAGACTGGGTGTCTTGTCACTGTAAACAAATAGCCAGACTGTAATTGCATGTCTTCTAGCTAGTCGGCAAGCTTCCTACTTCCTTGGCTTGTGTCTCTCATTGTCATAGGCGCCATGGAGTCACAGATGCCTGTGTCAGTCTGCATCTTCCTCTATTTGGGTACTTGGGAATTGAACCCAGCAAGCACGTTTAACCCTTGGGCCATCTCCCCAGGCCCCTTATATTGCAATAAAAAAGAATAGCTTACAACACATTAATTTCATTATGGTGTTTCCAATATTTTTTTCTTATCCCCTCCTTTTTCCATTTTCCTCCTCATTCCCTACATCCAGTGCAGTTCTGCTCTCATATTGTGTGTTGTCTTTTCCCTTTTTCTCATCACCTATTTCCTTCTTGTGGTCTTCTACCTAGACTCATAACTGTTTATGGAAATCTCATTGCTCTCACCTCAAAGGGAATAAGAAATAATTTTATTCTGGCACCAGGTATGACTGACCATAGCCCAGGAACACAGATTTAGGTTACCCAAATTCCAAGTTCCAGCATATTAACAACTGCATGAAGGTGTTACAGTGGCAGAACAAAAGAAAGTCATAAACATGGCTCTTTGCAAATACAGTGGCTATAACCTTAAGTAAGTAGGTTACTGAAAAGCGAGGAAATCTTTTCTGCTATAGGCTTCAGATGCTGCTGATGACATTCTTAGACTTTGTGTTAGTGGAGGCTGCTGGTCTGTTGCTACATTCCAAAAAGATTTTACCTGATCATTTGATAGTTATGAGGATGTTGGTCAGACACAGAGGTGGACAATTAATGGCTACTAAGGTGCCTAAAGAGCCCAAGATAATTTATCTCTGGACTTGCAACATTCCAATCTCTCCACTTTGAAGTTCTAATCAGTTGTATAGTCTTGCAGGATAGAGGCAGATTCTTCACCATCCCTGACCCAGAACTCCAGTTTACATAGCCCATTCTCTGTCTCATGTCCCTTCTTCACACACATACAAACATTTAAAGTTAGGATTCACAGATGAGGAAGAACATGTCATTTTTATTTTTCTGGGCTTGGGTTTACAGTACAATTATTTTCTAGTTCCATCCATTTTCTTACAAATTTCTTAACTTCATTTTTCTTTATAGTTGAGTAAAACTCCATTTTTTAAAGATGTATCACATTATCCAGTCGTATGATGGACACTTAGGTTGATTCCATTTCTAGCTGTTGTAAATCGAGTGGCATTGAACCAGGTTGTGCAGGAACCCCTATGGCAGCATATGCCCAGTAGGTATAGCTGGGTCATATGGTAGTTCTGTTTTTAGCTTTTTAAGAAACTTCCTTATTGATTTCTATAGTGGCAATCCTAGTTTATACTCCCACCGATAGTGAATAAGCGTCCTTCTCTTCCCACAGCCTCACCAGCATTTACCATTCATTTTCTTAATGATACTCATTCTGACTAGAGTCAGATAAAATCTCAAGGTGGCCCTTTTGCATTTTACTGATAACTAAAGATATTGTATTTTAGGGTCATTTTTTTTTTGTTTCCTCTATTGACTTTGTTTCATTATTGAAAAATAGCTTGTCATTTTTCAATTATTTTGCCCAGATAAACATATTTCTGTTACGTTTTTTTTTTTCATTATTCAAAAGAAGAGTGTTAGAGGTCATTGTAGTTTAATGATTTAAAAAATATTTCCAGCAGGACATTTCTCTAATCCAAGCACTTAGGAGGCTGAAGTAGAGGATCAGTATGAGTTCTAGGCCAGCCTGGGGCTACAGAATGAATCCTAAGTCACTCTGAGCTGGAGTGTAAGCCTACCTCAAAGCAAGCAAACAAACAAGCAAATCTTTAAACTTTTTGTAAACTTATCTTTTATACTACACAGGCTCCTTTTCTAAAATTGATTCATGAGTAAATGAAGTAATTGATGTGAATTATGTAACCCAATGATTGGCATATAGATATAATTTCCTACTTCTAATTGCCATTGCAGTACTTTTCAGTACTTTTTCTCATGATACACCCCTAGAGAATTGAAGGGAAACACACCTCTTATCTGAAGGTACTCTACATAATTCTGAGTCAGAGAGAGGATCCCAGGGCTTGAGGTAAGAATTTAAAATAATGTGTGCTAAGATGGTAAAATTTAAATAAAATTATGTAGTAATTAAATGTTCCTAATGAACTGAGCACAGTCTAAAAGTGTATTGAATACTAGATTCCTTTTGTTTGATCTTGACATTTATTCTCATTATTTAATTCTCATTTATGATGCTGGACCTGCATAGAGTACTGACTGGAATTTGTTTTGTTTCAGGTACAAGGTAATAAACTCATTTTTATAATATTTACTATTAGAATAGCATTCCAGCTTTCTTTTAAAATGGTTAGAATTGTTCACTTATGAGAAGAACTGTTACTTCCTTGCCATATAATACATACTAAAGACTTGTATTTTCCCTATTGATTAAAATGAATTACCTTTCCACTTCCTTTTATAAAAGAGAAATTTAAATTTTCTTTTAGGTTTCTAATTCTTTGTCATCTTAAATGTCAAGAAGTCAATCAGAAAATCAGGTAAAAGGCTAGAGAGATGACTTAGCGGTTAAGGTGCTTGCCTGCGAAGCCTTAGGACTCAGGCTCAGTTCTCCAGGTCCCATGTAAGCCAGATGCACATGGTGGCACAAGTGTCTGGAGTTCGCTTGCAGTGGCTAGAGGCCCTGGTGTGCCCATTCTCACTCTCTCTCTCCCCCACCCTTCTGTATCTCAAATAAATAAATAAATAAAAATAAATCTTAAAAAAATGATGGTAGCTTCTGTTTAAAAAAGAAAAAAGAAATCAGATAAAAATCATGAAATCTTAGGGATGTAAATAAGTAGATCCCATAAAGAAGTAAATGAGTAGTGGCCCATCAGACCTCTTGACACATTCAAATCATTGGACAGACCATAACTCTTTGTGGTGAGAAAAACAACAACAGCAACAAAAAACCCAAACAAACAAAATGACAACAACAACAACGAAAACCTGCCTTCATATTTGCAAGAGGGAAGGTGATTAAAAACAAGCAATTTAGCCGGGCGTGGTGGCGCACGCCTTTAATCCCAGCACTCGGGAGGCAGAGGTAGGAGGATCTCCAAGAGTTCGAGGCACCCTGAGACTACAGAGTGAATTCCAGGTCAGCCTGAGCCAGAGTGAGACCCTACCTCGAAAAACCAAAACAAAAAACAAAACAAAACAAAACCCAAAAAACAAAAAAAAAAACAAGCAACTAGCTATACACGTAAATACCATATGCTTTTTTTGACAAATGGCAGAGTAAATAAATCATAGCTGAGAGCTGAATTTTTGAGAATATTATTGGGATTTGGAGTAAAACCAATTCAGGCTGAATGAACAGTTTTTTGAAAGGTCATGAGTAAATGATAGATTTAAACATGCTTTAGAATATGTCAGGTGGTATGTGTGATGTATGAGTGAAGAAAGTGAAAAGCCAGGTACTTGGTGAGGGTCTAGGATGTGCTGGCCCTGTGTCCATAGTGACGGTACTACATGTCCAGTGCAGGGAAAGCCACAGCTAGCTTTCAGATAATGGTGGAGGTGGCTTGTTCTAATTGACAGTTGAAAACCTCAGGTGTCCACCGGTTCCACCTGTGTGCAAAATGAGTTTGAGAATGGCGGGAGGATGGATGCAGTATTGTAGGTGGAAGTATGGGTACTTTGATGCTGGTGGTAGACATAGGGAAAGAAAAGAGAGGATTAGATTTGAGGAGTGGGGAGTTGGCTGAATTTTGGAGGGTGAAAGAAAAGTGGAAATTTTTCAAAAGATGTGCTTATGGTTATGGCAGTAGACACAAAGTCTAGGCTATGATTATGCAGGTTGAGTGGGCCTTTGGGACGGGGCGTGGTAGTGTTCAGTGTGCTTGAGCCCCTTGCTCGCCCAGGAACCCAGCTTCTCCTTTTCCTCACCTGGAATCCCTTCCGCTGCGGTTCCTCTCAGCACCTCCTTGCACGCAGCTCCAGAGGGAATGACTGCCTGCGTCCTGCCTTGTCTTGTGTTCGGCTTTTTCTGCTATGTTTCCAAGGCAGCAGAGCAACCTCCAGTGTACCGCTTCAGAGCAGAGCCTTTATCCTGGTGCCATGGACACCTAGTATCATTATTGGCCTGTTTTAAGTAAGGTGCTCTAACCTGTAACTCAGAAAAGTTTAATTTCATGTGGGGTAAGAATGATGATGCTGTACTGTAATAAGTTTAAGGATCAGTAAGATCTACCCTTGCCATTCACATTTCAACCAACTTTTTTCAACAAACTTAAGTAGATTCTATAACTGTAAACACTCCATTGAATGAACAGTATGTACAACACACACACCCGTGTTATTTATGACTGACGATACTGCACTGAAAGCACTGTTCATTCAACCTACATTCCCTTGTTAAGAGCACTATTCACCACAACCAAGATGTAGAATCAAGCAAAGTGTATTTGTTACTCAGCTGCCTATCTCTGTGACAGGATACAAGAGGGAAAATCCAAGGAAGAAGGATTTATTTCATGTGGCTGATAGTTTCAAAGTTTCCTGGCCTTATGATTTTGGGCCTGTGGTGAGCAGAACATGGCATGGAGTTTGTGACAAGACATAGGTGTTCCTTGCATATCAATTGGGAAGCAAAGAGAAGGAACCAGTGTGTCTTCCTCAAGGAAAGGCAGGCCCCGATGACCTGATGGCTTTTCAATGGGCCATCAATATAGCGCTGTCACTGCTCTCTTATAAGACATTGAAGGTCTAAACCCCAGCAGTGTCCTCCAGCTCATGAATAGATAAGAAAAAGGCCGTGTGTGTGTGTGTGTGTGTGTGTGTGTGACATATTACTCTGACATAGAAAAAGAATGCAACCCTGTCATTTGTAAAACAATGGATAGAACTGGAAGTCATTATGTTCAATGAACTAAGACAGACACAGAAAGACAAACACCACATTATCTTATTTATGTGGCGTATGAAGTCCATCTCGTGAAACAATGGAGTGGAATGGTGGTTACGAGATGGCTGGGAGGAGGAAGCGGGGAGAGAGGACGGAGGAAAATTAAAGGCCGCTGAAACACAACTAGGGAAAATTAGCTGTGGTCTTCTGTGACACAGCAGGCTAACTATGGGGTTACACTGGCTTATTATATGTTTCAAGATAACTAGAAGAAAAGTAAGTTTCTAACACAGAGAAATGATTAATATTTGAGAAGTCAGAAGTGTTCATTACCTGATTCTATCATTTCTAACTAACTGTGATGTGGATCAAATTATTAGACTGAACTCCATCCACATATATAAATATTATGTCACAATAAAAATAATAATTATTAGACTGGAGAGATGGTTCAATGGTTAAGGTGTTTACTTGCAAAGCCCAAGGACCCAGGTTCAGTTTTCCAGTATCCTCATAAGGCCAGATGCACAAGGTGGCATATGTGTCTGGAGGTGATTTGCAATGGCTAGAGGCCCTGGAATGCCCATTCTCTCTCTCCCTCTCTCTTCCTCCCTGTATCTGTTCCTGTCTCCAATGAATAAATAAGTAAAATATTTCAAAAATTATTATTGTGACTTTGGGGATCAAACCTTGGGCCTCACAGTTCTGTGAAAACACTCTACTACTGAACCACATTTTTAGCTCTTCAATAAAATTACTTTCTAACAAGGTAATCTTAAAACACCATTTCCTGGAAAATTATTACCTCATTCAGAGTTGTAGAATATTTATATATCTTCTTTTTTGGTGCATAACACTCAGAATTTATTTGGCTCTTATTGGATTTCCAAATGTAGTAAGCCCCTCCGAGCCAGGCGGGACCCCAATGATAAGCTAATAGGAAATGAAAAATATTAACCTTGCTGACTTGCAGGGAAACAGTGTGGACAGTAGCTTAAAAGCGGATTCCTATGTTTGCTTGAGACATTTTATAAACGCAAAACAGGACCTATCACCCTTAGAGTTTCTCTTCCTCCCAACTTTCATCTAAGATGATAAGTACCAAATATTTTATAAAGTCGTATTCACCCTTGTGCTTTGCTGGTATAGGTTAATAGTAAAATTACTATCATATGTTCAGTGAAACAACTTCAATAAGAAATCAAAGGAAATTATAGCATATTAATGCAATCTCTTACTATAACACTAAGCTTAAGCTTGTGGTGGATGAAACTAAAACTGACCAGAAAAAAGAACCGTAGTTAAGCTGTACCATGCTAGCAGCAATCTTAATGATGCAATGGGGAGGCCATTTAGGAAGAAGTTAAAGAAACCTATATGGATAACAGTGTAGAGTCGTTAGTGCAAACTCTGGTGTAAGAAGGATTGTGGAAAGGACAGGCAATGTGGAGCCCTGGCCACTCCAGCTGTGGTTCATGGACCCATAACATGGGCGTCGCCTCTAAGCACTTTAGACTCTCTGAATGTTGGATCTCATTCCAAGTGAGACAGACCCTGTATTTTACCAATATTCTATTGTGATTCATATGAAAATTCAAGATTGAGACACACTGGTGTGTACTGTAGCTCTATATTAACATCAGATTTTCCAACACATTTTGGAAACATAAGCAAAGTTTTAGAAAACCTTTCACTGAAGTTTCCAGTGCTCTGGACTTTCCCTAGAGGCACACATGTCCTTTGGGCATGTGAGCCCAGTGTGGTAGATTTTTGAGTGAAGCAGCTTGAGCATTATTGCTGGGGAATTATCCTGGGCTTCAAAAGCAGTGAGAAGTTGAAAGGAGCATAGGATGGGTGGGGCAGGGAAGAAGATAGTGCAGAGACAGCAGGTTAGGGGCAGAAAGAGAAAAAAAAAACTCAGACAGAAGAGCAGAGTGAGATGCAGAGGAAGGCGGCAGAGGAGATTGCATGCTGCATATGGGAATGTAGAGGAAACGTAGGTAAGGCAGGAATTAGGGCTTGAAGAGTAGAGAAATATATTTTTTTGAATTGGAAACAAAAAAGTTTTCTTAATAAGTTAGACCGGGGTAATTACAGCTAGTGGATGTTAATGAGGAGGCAATGGGCCCAACCTTTAAGTATGTGAGAAGTATTTTGGATATCAAGTAAATTCATGAATATCTTTATTTAACAAAAGCCAAATGTGAAATGCTAGATTCTCTTATTTGCTTTGTATCTTATGTGAATGAAAATTTTAGAAAACATTGGGCTTTTTAGTAAGCCAGGGAACATGCTCAAAGGGTCACTTGGAAGTCATTTAATTATCATTTAGTTTAAATTATCTAAAGATAATTTGTTGTAGTAAAAGAAGTTCAAAGTAAAAGGTTGTGTAGCCACCTTCATCAATATAGCATATGTTAACACAAAGTTATTACTTTAATTTACTCAGATTCTATGCTGCCGCCTAATCCTTTCATTCATTTTACATGCTGATAACAGAGAGCAGCTATTTTTTATGACAGCTCATGTGTTTGAAGATTGCTCTTAAGTGGAACCTAATTTTTAATAAGGTGGATCTCATGTTTAATTTAAGTTTTCGAGTATAATAAAGCGGCTTCCAATCTCCTTCTTAATCTCTAAAGTAGAAGTTGTAGTCACGTTTTAAGTTGTATCATATTTAACCTAGGCTGAAATTGAAGTTTTAATAGTGCATATGACATTTTACACTTGTCAAGAGAAATAAAAGTTTATGATCAAGATGTTTAGTATGCCTGACTGAGAACATTTTTAATGTCATATAGTTAATCTTCAAGCAAAATTTAAAATAAAAGACAGAAAGTTGAAAAGAACACGGGGAAGTGTAACTTCTCTGTGGAACTGGAGTTATCTTCTGTTTTGGAGCATCCTGGTCCAACCTTGTATATCTTTACCAGCTAACCTTTGTGGAATCTCTATGCCGAGTCATATTAAGTCACTCATCATCAGATTCTTATTTCAGCAGGTACCCGAGAAATGGATTAGGATCCTGCATTTGACATGGAAGAACATTTGGAACAGTTTGATTATATTAACTCAATTATGTTTCCCTTAATTCTCAAGTGGATGGGTAGTATAGCTTGCAGTTTTATTAGTCCTTGTCTAAGGGAGTTCTTGAAGTTTATGATTGACTCTGCTTTCCCGTGGGGACTTCTGGGAAGAAAGCTGTGAGGAGACAAAATATAGCAGTGGAGGGTAAGATATGTCAGTGGGTTCAGAAGTTGTCATTCCCTCTATCCCTATTTTACTTTTACCTGCCTCCTCCAAGAACCCTAAAATTCTGGGCTTAGACTCTAATATTGTTTGACAATAAAATAATAAAGTCAATCCTTTTTCAATTTATGTCTTTATTCTCTCATGAAATGGATCCTCTCTAGACCCTGATGCATGTAGTTTTTAAGGTCTTCCTCAGTTTAATGATCAACCTCTAGAGGAATAACAATATATTTTGTATGCCCCTGCAGTGGATCATATTTGTAGAAGACATTAGGGAAACTATTCATAACTAGAGACCAACTACTTAAAGCACGGCTGGTAGAGGTGATGAAAGGTGCGTCAGGTTGTATCTGGGCCATATGAGGAAGTCTTGGTTCCTAGACCTGAAGTACTATTGGGAGGAAATGGAACCTTCTGGAAGAAAGGCCTAGTGGGAGGATTTTGTATCTGTAGGAACAGTGGGTCTGCCTTGGTGCTGAAGAGAAGGATCACAGTCCTTTCCTTCTTTTCATTTCTTTGTTTTTGGCAGCCATGAGGTGAGCAGCTGTCTCTGTCTTCCTTCCATGATGTACTGGGCTACCACAGGCCCTTACAACTGGGACAAACCCTTTGAAATCACAAACTAAAATAAGTGATTCCTCATTTTAAGTTGATCAACTTCCTTCATAAGAACAAAAGCTGACCAACACAGAAGATGGTACAAGTTGATGAGTACAGAGTTTTTTTTATTTTTTTATTTTTGAGGTAGGGTTTCACTCTGGTCCAGGCTGATCTGAAATTAACTCTGTAGTCTCAGGGTGGCCTTGAACTCATGGCGATCCTCCTACCTCTGCTTCCCGAGTGCTGGGATTAAAGGTGTGCACCACTACGCCCAGCAGAGTACAGAGTTTTGAATTGTGCTTGGTGGACACAAAGTACCATATGTAAGTGGTAGTGGTTTCTCTGTCTGTTGTTTAATATGCCAGGCATACTAATGTGTGGCTTCTTGCAGTTTGTTTCAGTTATCTTTTTTTTGGGGGGGAGGCAAATTCTGAAAAATTAATGCCATATATGGTCTTCATTACAGTGATCTCTCAGTCACCAGGGTCATGCATCTTCTCATATACAGCAGGATTTAAAATAGGCATAAATATTTGCATTTTGATATTTATGTCTTGTAAGCATTTGGCATGTTTGATCTTCTTTGTGAAGTATTCTCTCAAGAATTTCATGGTATCCGGCTTTGACAAGAGTGTATCTTACCCGTGTGTATCTAGTGTTAAGCAGTTTAATAAGTTATAATTTGATTCTGGAGATAGACCAACTGTAGGAATTCCAGTCAATGATATGACTTTTATTTATCAGGCTGAATTTTTCTTGGCCTGGATTTAATTTTGTTTTGTTTTTTTCGAGGTAGGATCTCACTCTAGCCCAGGCTGACCTGGAATTCACTGTGTAGTCTCAGAGTGGCCTTGAACTCTCAGTGATCCTCCTGCCTCTTGTCTCCCAAGTGCTGGGATTAAAGGTGTGTGTACCATGCCGGGCTTTTGGCCTGGATTTAAAATAGCCAAGTCTTTTGAGGATTTGTTGTAGGGCCTCATCCGTCTTCCTCTAGGACTTTGGATGACCATACCAACCCCCTTGGATTCACGTCCAACCTTGTCTTGTTCTGCTACCCTGCTCGTTTACCTGTAGCCTGGTTCTCTCTAATCACCTTCATTTGCAGGGCCTGGTGGCAATTTTGGGTCACATATCTGAGTTGATACTATCAGTTCCCTTGTCTTCTATTTTCTATCTGCGGAAATGATACCACCATCTAAGCAGCACTCCAAACCAGAAAGACAAGATGAATTCTCCCTTCCTGTCTCCATCTCTCTACAGCAGTCAGTCAACAGATTTGGACTGATTATTTTCTCCTAAATAGCTTTCAGATCTCTCCACTTACCTCCAGTCCCTTTGCTGCCTTTCTCATTAGAATTACCATCACTTCTCACCTAGATAATGGTGCAGTTCCTTACGAGTAAACATTTCACCTGTGCTAGACTGCTCACTTAAAGATCATTCCATCCTTTGCAAGGATTTGTGAAAACTTGGCCTAGTTAGAGCTCACCTATTTCTCTTTGACCTGGAAGAAGGCATTCATTACTTCAGAATGCAGCTGAGCTGTTTCTTCCTTCAAGCAACTCTTCTGTGATACTCTGCTCTTGTCCCCAGTCCATGTCAAGAGTCACCCTTTCATCAGCCTGGGTTGCTTTCTCATTGTATATAACCCCTTATTGTGGTTATGTCTTTCCTTGAGAATTACAGTTTGATTTGTATGTCCCCTGTATTTCTTAGCTTGACCCACAAAGGATGCATTGTTACTGAATCTTTGTCAGTAAAAGATTCTGTGCAATAATCCTTTCCAACTAACAACCAAGGAAAACAGTGTCTTTCTTTCCATGGAAAGGTGTTCAAGGACAATTTACATGTTTGTTCCTTCAGTAGAAAAGAGAGATTGCACACAAATTATCCAGAGTTTTGCATCTGCTCTCCCTTATGTCTCATTTTTTTTCACTTTGAAATAAACTCCAGTTAGAAGTTTTGTGTGTGTGTGCACATGTGTGTGGTATATACACATGCTATATCTGCTCCCCATGCTGGTACATGCAGAAGCCAGAGGAGAACATCAGGTGTCTGCTACTGCCCATCCTCGTGTCTCCTTGAGACAGTGTCCCATGGACCCTGGAGTTGCTGTTCTTTTGGTCAGATTGGCTGACCAGCAATCTCTGAAGATTCTTTAATCCCTACAGGACTGGAATTACACATGCATGCAGTATGTGACTTGTGATAACTGAATCCTTTGTTTTTAAATCTTAGCATACTGAAAAGTGATGGAAATTCAGAACAAAGTTTACTTTGAATTTTTATTCTCAGGCCAGTGCCATGAGACTATGGCAGTGAGCTAAAACTGCGAGTCTGCAAAGAGATCCTACGGGTGGACAGCCACTCTTCAGCGTGTGTTGCTTGGCTTATACTGTCGGGTATATTACTTGTATTGAATGCCTGTTTAATTTGTAATATCTTCAACTTCACATGATGTGATCTGGACACAACGCCATCTGTTTTAGTTCATTTGTTACTTATTTAGTCTCTGAACAAACTTTGTTTTTGTCCATAAACAGAATTCTTGAGAGAAACAAGGCAGGGAAAGGTTATGTTGCCTCCTAGGTTTGGAAGTTTTAGTCTGTCCTGGGGGTACAGTTGAATTCACACCGCGGTAGGCCTGGAAGCACAGAGCATTACAGGAAGCTCCCAGGGGTACGATGCCCCCAAGGACCCTTCCCTTGCCCTGTACTTGCTTCAGCCAGGACCCCTTGCCTAGAACTCCCACACGTAGCCAGAATAGTTTCATCATCAGCTAAAGCTTTGAAAACAAGAGCCTGAGGGGACAAGCAATCCATGACACTGTTCCTAAATTAAGGAGCATCTATACAACAGCAACAATTTAACACAGTATTCTAGAGCTTAGTTCAGATTGTAAACTGTAATGGATGCTGAGTAGAATGAAATCATCCTTGAGTTTGTACTAAAAATGTGGTACTATACATCAATATCTAAAAAGAAATAGGCTTTTTTTTTTTTTTTTTTTTTTTTGGTATACAACAGAAATGTTTCATGCTTTCCCTAAATTGTTAGGTAACTTAAGCAAAGAGATTTTTTTTTTAGTTTTTTTTTGTTAATTTTTTATTTACTTATTTGAGAGCGACAGACACAGAGAGAAAGATAGAGGGAGAGAGAGAGAATGGGCATGCCAGGGCTTCCAGCCTCTGCAAATGAACTCCAGACACATGTGCCCCCTTGTGCATCTGGCTAACGTGGGACCTGGGGAACTGAGCCTCGAATCGGGGTCCTTAGGCTTCACAGGCAAGCGCTTAACTGCTAAGCCATCTCTCCAGCCCAAGAGATTTTTTTTTTTTTTTTTTTTTTTTTTTTTTTTTTTTTTTTAAATTTTTATTAACATTTTCCATGATTATAAAATATATCCCATGGTAATTCCCTCCCTCCCCACCCCCACACTTTCCCGTTTGAAATTCCATTCTCAATCATATTACCTCCCCATTACAATCATTGTAATTACATATATACAATATCAACCTATTAAGTATCCTCCTCCCTTCCTTTCTCCACCCTTTATGTCTCCTTTTCAACTTACTGGCCTCTGCTACTAAGTATTTTCATTCTCACACAGAAGCCCAGTCATCTGTAGCTAGGATCCCCATATGAGGGAGAACATGTGGCGCTTGGCTTTCTGGGCCTGGGTTACCTGACTTAGTATAATACTTTCCAGGTCCATCCATTTTTCTGCAAATTTCATAACTTCATTTTTCTTTACCGCTGAGTAGAACTCCATTGTATAAATGTACCACATCTTCATTATCCACTCATCTGTTGAGGGACATCTAGGCTGGTTCCATTTCCCAGCTATTATAAATTGAGCAGCAATAAACATGGTTGAGCATGTACTTCTAAGGAAATGAGATGAGTCCTTTGGATATATGCCTAGGAGTGCTATAGCTGGGTCATATGGTAGATCAATCTCTAGCTGCTTTAGGAACCTCCACACTGTTTTCCACAATGGCTGGACCAGATTGCATTCCCACCAGCAGTGCAGAAGGGTTCCTTTTTTTCCACATCCCCGCCAACATTTATGATCATTTGTTTTCATGATGGTGGCCAATCTGACAGGAGTGAGATGGAATCTCAATGTAGTTTTAATCTGCATTTCCCTGATGACTAGTGACGTAGAACATTTTTTTAGGTGCTTATATGCCATTCGTATTTCTTCCTTTGAGAACTCTCTATTTAGCTCCTTAGCCCATTTTTTGATTGGCCTGTTTGATTCCTTATTAGTTAACTTTTTGAGTTCTTTGTATATCCTAGATATTAATCCTTTATCAGATATATAGCTGGCGAAGATTTTTTCCCATTCTGTAGGTTGCCTCTTTGCTTTTTTCACTGTGTCCTTTGCGGTGCAAAATCTTTGTAATTTCATTAGGTCCCAGTGGTTAATCTGTGGTTTTATTGCCTGAGCAATTGGGGTTGTATTTAGAAAGTCTTTGCCAAGACCAATATGTTGGAGGGTTTCCCCTACTTTTTCCTCTAGCAGTTTCAGAGTTTCCGGTCTGATGTTAAGGTCTTTAATCCATTTGGACTTAATTCTTGTGCATGGCGAGATAGAAGAATCTATTTTCATCCTTCTGCAGATATTTATCCAGTTTTCAAAACACCATTTGCTGAAGAGGCTGTCTCTTCTCCAATGAGTATTTTTGGCATTTTTATCGAATATCAGGTGGCTATAGCTACTTGGGCTTACATCTGGGTCCTCTATTCTGTTCCACTGATCTACATGTCTGTTTTTGTGCCAGTACCATGCTGTTTTTGTTACTATGGCTCTGTAGTATAGGTTAAAATCAGGTATGGTGATACCACCAGCCTCTTTTTTGTTGCTCAGTATTATTTTAGATATTCGAGGTTTTTTATGATTCCAAATGAATTTTTGGATTGTTTTTTCTATTTCCATGAAGAAAGCCTTTGGAATTTTGATAGGGATTGCATTAAATGTGTAGATTGCTTTAGGTAAGATTGCCATTTTCACGATATTGATTCTTCCAAGCCAGGAACAAGGGATGTTTCTCCACTTTCTAGTGTCTTCTGCAATTTCTCGCTTGAGTGTCTTAAAGTTCTCATTGTATAGATTCTTTACTTCCTTAGTTAGGTTTATTCCAAGGTATTTTATTTTTTTTGATGCAATTGTGAATGGGAGTGATTCTCTGATTTCATCCTCTGTGTGTTTGTTGTTAGCATATATGAAGGCTACTGATTTCTGTGTATTTATTTTGTATCCTGCTACATTGCTGTAGGTTTTGATTAGCTCTAACAGCTTGCTAGTAGAGTCTTTAGGGTCCTTTATGTATAGAATCATGTCATCTGCAAATAGTGATAACTTGATTTCTTCCTTTCCAATTTGTATCCCTTTTATGTGTGTCTCTTGCCTTATTGCTATGGCTAAGACTTCCAAAACTATATTAAATAGAAGTGGAGACAGTGGACACCCTTGTCTTGTTCCTGATTTTAGTGGAAAAGCTTCCAGTTTTTCCCCATTTAGTAATATGTTGGCTGTAGGCTTGTCATAAATAGCCTTTATTATATTGAGATATGTTCCTTCTATTCCCAGTCTCTGTAGGACTTTTATCATGAAGGGATGTTGGATTTTGTCAAATGCTTTCTCTGCATCTAATGAGATGATCATGTGGTTTTTGTCCTTCAACCCATTTATGTGATGTATTACATTTATAGATTTGCGTATGTTGAACCATCCCTGCATCTCTGGGATAAAGCCTACTTGGTCAGGGTGAATGATCTTTTTGATATACTCTTGTATTCTGTTTGCCAAGATTTTGTTGAGAATTTTTGCATCTATGTTCATGAGGGAGATTGGTCTGTAATTTTCTTTTTTTGTTCTATCTTTGCCTGGTTTTGGTATCAGGGTGATACTGGCCTCATAGAAGGAGTTTGGTAGGATTCCTTCTTTTTCTATTTCCTGGAAAAGCTTAAGAAGCAATGGTGTTAGCTCTTCCTTAAAAGTCTGGTAAAATTCAGCAGTGAATCCATCCGGGCCTGGGCTTTTTTTAGTTGGGAGATTATTGATAACTGCTCGGATCTCCATGTTTGTTATAGGTCTATTTAAGTGATTAATCTCATTTTGATTTAATTTAGGTAGGTCATATAGATCAAGGAAATCATCCATTTCTTTCAGATTTTCATACTTTGTGGAGTATATGCTTTTATAGTATGTCCCTATAATTTTTTGAATTTCTCTGGAATCTGTTGTGATGTTACCTTGTTCATCTCTGATTTTATTAATTTGTGTCTCTTCTCTCTTTCTTTTGGTCAGATTTGCTAAGGGTTTATCAATCTTGTTTATCCTTTCAAAGAACCAACTCTTTGTTTCATTAATTCTTTGGATTGTTCTTTTTGTTTCTATTTCATTAATTTCTGCCCTAATCTTTATTATTTCTTCCCGTCTACTACTTTTTGGTTTGCCTTGTTCTTCTTTTTCCAAGGCTTTAAGGCGAAGCATTAGGTCGTTTACTTGCGACCTTTCTAATTTCTTAATATAGGCACTTAAGGCTATAAATTTACCTCTTAGAACTGCCTTCATTGTGTCCCAGAGATTTTGGTATGTTGTGTTCTCATTATCATTTGACTCTATAAATTTTTTGATTTCCTTTTTGATTTCTTCATTGACCCACTCATCATTTAGTAGTGTATTGTTTAGCTTCCATGATTTTGTGTATGCCCTGTAGCCTTTCTTGCTACTGATTTGTAGTTTAATTCCATTGTGGTCAGATAGAATGCAAGGAATTATTTCAATTTTCCTGAATTTGTTAAGATTTGCTTTGTGTCCTAATATATGGTCTATTTTAGAGAATGTTCCATGTGCTGCTGAAAAGAATGTATATTCTGCAGCCTTTGGATGAAATGTCCTGTATATATCTGTTAGGTCCATATCTTCTATGACCTCATTTAGTCCAGATGCCTCTCTGTTTATTCTTTCCCTGGATGACCTGTCAATTGATGAGAGTGGGGTGTTAAAGTCACCCACCACCACCGTGTTTGGTGTTATCTGTGACCTTAGTTCTAATAGTGTTTGTTTGACGAATTTGGGAGCCCCCATGTTAGGTGCATATATGTTTAGGATTGTAATGTCCTCCTGTTGGAGTGTGCCCTTAATCAATATAAAGTGACCTTCCTTATCTTTTTTGACTAACTTCGGGCTAAAGTCCACCCTGTCTGATATTAGGATAGCAACCCCTGCTTGTTTTCTAGGCCCATTTGCTTGAAACACCGTCTTCCAACCTTTCACCCTAAGATAATGTCTATCCTTTGTAGAAAGGTGAGTTTCTTGAAGACAACAAATTGTAGGATCCTGCTTTTTAACCCAGTCTGCAAATCTATGTCTTTTCGTTGGGGCATTGAGACCGTTGATATTAAGAGATATTATTGAAAGGTGTGTATTTATGTTTGCCATTTGTGTGTGTGTGTGTGTGTTACTTGTTCTACCTGTGCTCTCTTCTGTTAACTGGTATTTGAGTATGGCTGGTTTTTTCTAGGTTCCTTATATGTGTGCTTTTCCTTTTGTTCAGCATGGAGGATTCTATCAAGTATTTTCTGTAGAGCTGGTTTTGTCTTCAGATATTCCTTTAACCTGCTTTTGTCATGGAATGTCTTTATTTCTCCATCTATTTGGATGGATAACTTTGCAGGATAAAGTAACCTTGGTTGACAGTTGTTATCTTTCAGAACTTGGAATATATCACTCCAGGCCCTTCTGGCTTTAAAAGTTTGTGTTGAATAATCTGCTGTAATCCTGATGGGCTTGCTTTTGTAGGTAACTTGATTTTTCTCTCTAACTGCTTTCAATATTTTTTCTTTGGTTTGTGTGTTTGGAAGTTTGAGTATAATGTGGCGAGGAGAGTTTCTTTCTGGGTTTTGTCTGGCTGGGGTTCTAAAGGCTTCCTGTATCTGTATTGGCACCTCTTTCCCAATTTGGGGAAAATTTTCCTCTATGATTTTGTTGAAGATGCCTACTATGCCTCTGGAGTGGAATTCTTCTCCTTCTACTATGCCCTGAATTCTTATATTGGATCTTTTCATAGTGTCCCGAATATCTTGAAATTCCCACTCATACTTTTCTATAAGTTTGTCTTTCTCTTTGTTGGACTGCATTAGGTCTGCCACCTGATCTTCTAGCTTAGATATTCTGTCTTCTCCCTCATCCATCCTACTGGTGAGATTTTCTACAGAGTTTTTTATTTCATTAACTGTGTTCTTCATTGCTAGTAATTCTGACTGGTTTTTCTTTATTATTTCTATTTCTCTATTTATGTCTTGTATTGCCTTCTTTATTTCATTAAATTGGTGTCCTGCCTCTTCTTTGATTCCTTTGATTTCCTCTTTGATTTCTTCTTTGATTTCTTCTTTGATTGTTTTCATGTGTTCTTTGACCTCTTTGAACATATTTATAATTATTCTTTTGAACTCTTTCTCAGGCATTTCCTCTAACTCTTTCTCACTGGAGGACATTTCTGATGCATTAATACTTTTAGGTGGATTTATATCGTCTTGCTTTTTAGTGTTTCTTGTGTTATAATGTATATATTTTTGCATCTTGGATTAAGTGAATGCTTGGATTATCTAGCTAGCTGTGTATTCTTAGCTGTATCAATTGATTTGGTGTAATATATTTTCAGGGTAGGACCTTAAGGTAGTGGAATAATATACTGGTAGATTCTAAAATTTAGCTAAACACTGTACCCATTCCATCAAAAACAGCCCCGAGTATGTATGCAAGAGTAGTTATTATAATGACCAGATCCTCTATCAACAAAGAGGTTTAGATTTCTGGTCTGTTGAGGTATCCAAGTCAGCTTGTGACCAAGTGAGACCCTTCCCTGGTGCAATCCCAGTTACCTTGGGTGATTGTGGTCTCAGTCAAGTTGCTGCCTGGGTCGTCGGGCTGCTGTTCTGATTTCTGGAGCTGGGCACTTGCTTTTCCTACGGGGCAAACCGAGCCGCTGCCGCCGTCTCTGCAGCTGTTGTAGGCGCCACCCCCGGAGCCCCCACCGCTGCTGAAGCTGCCGTTGCCGTGTCCACCGGTGCTGCTCCCCCGAAGTCGCTGCTGTGGGATCTGTCACCGCTGCCGCTCCTGGGTCCGCTGCTGCTGGGGCCACTGGTACCGGTGCTGGAGCCGCTGAAGTTGCTGCCAAATTCTGCTCCTGCTTGGGTCCCGCCGTCAGCCCAAGTTGGCGTGGCCGGGTCCCGGGCCGCTGCTGTGTTCGCTGGAGCTGGGTTCAGGCGGCAGGGGAGGGGAGGGAGCCGCGCTGTTCTGGTTGTATCGTGTGCTTTTACTTCGCGGTCTGCTCCTCCCTCCGTTGCTCGCTGCCGCTCTCCCCTCACGTTTCCCGAGTTGCGGAGAGCGCGGTGTGAGGGGAAAATCCCGCACCTGGCTTGTCCTGCGGCTCGAGCCAAGAGTCCGGCGGTTTTCTGCCGCTCCGCGGTTGCGGCGGGTAGTCGAGCGGCCTGGAGCCGCTGTTCCCGCCTGTGCAGGCTCTGGATGCTCTGGAACTCTTCTACTTCTCCGCTGCCGCCTCAACTTCCTATACACCTCACTTTTTAGTAAAAGTGTGTATTTTGCTGAGTTTTTTTTGGTCTTCCCCCCCCAGGCTGTTTTGGCGTGGTACCTACGCCGCCATCTTAACCGGAAGTCCCAAGAGATTTTTATTAATATTTATACTTTAACAATGAGGTATAAAGTTTATCTCAATGCTTGTTTAAAACAGGTTTTGATTATATTTATGGACACATGCACGTGCGTGTGTGCGTGTGCGTGTGTGTGTGTGTATGGATGAATGGGTGTGCCACGGTTTAATGCTTTTTGAAGTGACCATCAGATGTCTCTTTAGAAAAAAAGAAGAATTTAAGCTGGGTGTGGTGGTGCACACCTTTAATTCCTGGACTTGGGAGGCAGAGGTGGGAGGATCACTGTGAGTTCGAGGCCACCCTATTACAGAATGAGTTCCAAGTCAGCTTCAGCTAGAGACCCTACCTCAAAAACAAAGGAACAAAAAGAATTTATTCATTTATGATAGAGAGAGGCAGAGAGAAAATAAGACGGGGGGGGGGGAGGGAGGGAGGGAGGGGGAGGGAGAGTGGATACTCCAGGGCCTCTAGCCCCTGCAAAGGAACTCCAGATACATGCACGATCATGTGCATCTGGCTTACATGAGTTCTGGGGAATGAACCTGGGTCCTTAACTGCTAAGCCATCTCTCCAGCCCATTGTGCCTCTTTTTGTACCTGCTTCTAGATTGGTGATAGGGAATTCAATCCAGGCCATCAGTCTCTGCAAGAAAATACCATAATTGCTGAGCTATCACCCATGCTCCTCAATGCTTGTTTTAACAACTAATGTATACTCTTTTAATATTAGTTAACAGACTAAAATTAGCCAGTTAGCATAACTAAAAGTTCACTATAATTATTTCATCTACAATTAACTTTTATTTAGAAATACAGCAAACATATAAAATTTGAATTATTTGCCAATTTCAGGGAAATCTGCTTTTCCTTAAAGGCCACAGTCCAGAAACGAGGTCACACTTCTTGGCACAGATGTACTTTATTAACTGAGTCACCTGTACTTAGCCTTTGGCTAAGCTGTGATGAAGGAAGTTCATATGGTTGATGGAGTTCTAGTTTTTAAAAATGTATTTAATTTATTTTTTATTGACAACTTCCATGATTGTCAACAATTTTCCATGGTAATTCCCTCCATCCCCCCCACATTCCCCTCTGAAACTCCACTCTCCATCATATTCCCTCCCTGTCTCAGTTAGCCTATCTTTCATTTGGATGTCATGATCTTTTCCTCCTATTATGATGGTCTTGTGTAGGTAGTGTCAGGCACTGTGAGGTCATGGATATCCAGGCCATTTTGTGTCTCGAGGAGCACATTGTAAGGAGTCCAGCCCTTCCTTTGCCTATTACATTCTTTCTGCCACCTATACTGCAATGGACCCTGAGCCTTGGAAGGTGGGATAGAGATATTTCAGTGCTGAAGCACTCTTCTGTCACTTCTTCTCAGCACCATTGTGCCTTCTGAGTCATCCCAAGGTCACTGCCATATGAAAAGAGAAGCTTCTCTAACCAAAAGTGAGAGTAGCATTAAAATATGGGTGGTGTAAACATTAACAGAAGTGCTTACTGGGCAGTTTGATCAGCATAGTATATACATTTAGCCAGACAGCAGCCGATGCTACACCCCTAGGGCTCATGAGTACCCCTGTTGTAGGTTTTCAGTATCAGGGATATATTCCCTCCCATGGAGTGGGCCTCCAGTCAAAGTAGAGAGCATTTGGTTTCCCCCACAATGGGCGTGCCACTATTGCACTCATTGGCTCATTTGGCCTGGCTGGACAAATATAAGGCTTGCAGTATCCAATGTTGAGTATCTTCACTGGTAATTTCTCTCTCTCCCATTGCACTGTGTGCTGGATAGCTTTTTCCAGCTTTCTGTCAGCTGGTCTACATGGAGGAGGTTTTCAGCTCAGTTCTAGCAGGATTTCTCAGTGAATTTACAGCCCAAGTATATGGAATCTTCAGCAGTAGGGTCTTACATCTATTCATGGTGGGAAAACAAGGGTCTCGGCAATTGCCTGTAATGTTTTGAGGGTATCAGGGACTTCCCTGGCCAACAAGTCACTGGAATATATCCCATCCCTGGCACTGAAAAATTTCTATTAACAATCTATGGCTCCTGTGTGAAGTTTCCTTGTCCAGAAAAGTATGTTTCCATATGACTTATTTATTTCCTCTTAGATTTTGATTAGCCCTCCCTTCACCTTTCCCTTACTCAGTCTCTTCCCCTGACCTCACGTAGGAATTTTCACCCCTGTTGGTCTGCACTTCTACTTACAGATATACAATACAATCCTATGAAGTCCCCCTCACCCCTTTCTATTCCCTTTATATCTCCTTTCTAGCTTACTGGCCTTTGCTACTGAGTTTTCTTCCTACTCACACAGAAGTCCTGTCATTTGTAGCTAGGATCCACATATGAGAGAGAACATGTGACATTTGGCTTTCTGGGCCTGGATTACCTCACTTAATATAATCCTTTCCACATCTATCCATTTTTTTCAGGAAAATGGTTGGATTTCTAGTTTTATAGAACTTTTATGAAGGCCAAAAAGAACACACACATACATACAAATTTATACATATGCAGAAACCAAGCATATGTTTTTTTATGTCCATTTTGTAGATTCATTTTATGCTCCTTTTTAAAAATGTGATTCACATATTTTGCATTTTTTTAAAAATAGCTTTGAATGATATGACTTATTCATGAAGTTTTAGAGAAGATAATGAACAAGGAATCTACTCTCTAACCTTGCCCCACAATGCTGCAATTACTGTGATAATTAATTCAATGTTATTATAGATTATTTTATCCTATAAGTAATTTATATTTCAACTTGTATTCTTCCTTTAAAATGGCAGGGCAAGAAATTGATTAAGTATAATTGTACATGTGATTAATATTTAATTTAAAAATAGATTACAGCCTCAAGTTTAGATGCTACTTTTCACATTTTGGGATGCTGAGTAAAATTATATATATATATATTTCCTCTTTTACATTCAAAAACACCTTTTCTTCATTGTTATGCATATATTACAATGCATGTATGCATATCTATTTAAAATATATTCAAAATATATACAAAATGAAGTTTTATTTGTGTTTACATGTATGTAATAGATGCTTTCTTTTGGGATACTCAGTTCACAGAATTGACTGGATTGAGCCATTGCTTTTTTCTGTTTTTCTTTCTCTGTGAGTAATTCAGTCGTATCCCTATGATGTAAAATAAATTGTGTAATCAATTACTATTAATGAAAATATTACTCCATAGCAAATTGGCTATGTCCCTATTCTGTGGAGTGTCTCCAAAGCGCTTGTTCAGATATGTCAGAGAAACCTGGGAAGTCAGTTCGTGACTGCAGCTGTGGGAGCTTCCATGCAGGCTCCGGGAAGTGCGGAGGCAGCGGAGCTCAGAGGAAGACCAACCTCTCAGGAAGCTTAGTCGGTGAGCTGGGAAGTGAGTTGAAGAAAAGCATAAAATCCTCTGGGAGAAGTCTCACTGTCCCTTCTGTGCTTCCTGTTCACCCATGCTGTCTTGATTTGCAAAGGCTGTGGCTACTTTAAAGTGGCTTTATACATATCACTGAAGACTTGTTGACCCACTTAGATCTCTGGAACCTGTCCAACCTATGATTCCATGGCAGGTACTGTGACCCTGGGCAGGGCAGAGATATTAATCATTACCTTGCTTTTTTGACAGTAAATGGCTCACAACAAACATTCACACAATACAAATAGGTATAGTATGTGAATAATTAAAAATAATATATAGGGTTGGAGAGATGGTTCAGTGGTTACCCACACTGCTTGCAAAGCCTGACAGCCTGGGTTCAATTTTCCAGTATCCATGAGGCACAAAGTTGCACATGTGTTTGGAGTTCGTTTGCAGTGGCAAGAAACCTTGACATGCTCATATCCTCTTTCCTTGCAAATAAATAATAAATAAAATGTAAAAGCAAATACTGACAGCTTCCCCCAAATTAATATATATTTGTCTACCACTGGTTTTCTTTCTTTAGATGTATATTGGACTGCGGAGAATACATATGGACCTTGTCAATCTTAGTATTGTTGACTGGTACTGAAAAATTCTCGAATATATTTTGAGAAAATATTCTGGGAGTTTGACTCTGGGGTTGACTTTTTGAAGTTTCCATACAGACTTGACAAAAGTTCATATATAAGTGAGAACCTCTTTGACTTTCTTTTATTACACAAAAGTTGATAGTAGTATTTGTTATCATGCATTATTATTGAAAAATCTTATACTTGCTAAGATATACAATTCTGAATGCACAGATAGACTTCATTCATACTAAGAGACAGTTATTATTTGATAATCAATGAAACTTCTAATGTTTCTTATAGTTTTATACAGTTTTAACCTAAATACCTGGAACTCAGGAAGAAGCTATAGTAAAATAATTAAGACAAAAGCCTAATTCCGCAAGCTTTTTTTTTTTTTAAATTAAAAATATTTTTGTTTAGGATAGAGAGAAAGAGAAAGAGAAAAAGAATGGGAGCTTCAGGGTCGCTTACCTTTACAAATACACTCTCAATTCATGTGCTACTTTGTACATCAGGCTTTTGTGGGTACTGGGGAGTCAAACCAGACCAGTAGGCTTTGCAAGCAAGCCCCTGTAATGGCTGAACTATCTTCCTAGTCAGCCCTCACCAAGATATCTTTGATGATATAAACCTGAGAGAATCTCTTTCTATGAAAAGTTTAAGTTGGAGTTTTTTTTTTTTTTTGTAAAAGCATGGTTAACATTACATTTAAATTATCTTATGATATTTTTTTTTTTCTGATGACTAACCTTCCATGCCTTCAGTCTCTCTCTTTAGTATATCTTTTATTTGATTTCTAAGTGGCTAGAGCTCTGTTAATCTATTTCATGCATGTTGCATTTTTCTTGTATATTAAAATTCTTCAACGAATTTAACCTCATGCTAAATTGTACTCCTTTTTTAAAATGATATTTTTGCACAGTGATCTGTTATACATTACATTACATGTAATGTGTAACCATACTTATTTGTGTTTTGTTTCTTAAAAAAATATCTTCAAAAGTGCTTGCTTCATTGGTAAAGTTTTGTCTGTTAAAAAAATAGACATATTATGAGAACAAAAATCATATGATTTCAGGGGCATTTCACTTGGAACATTTATAGGACTACTGGGACTCTCTTATTTCAAAATGACCTGTATTTCACTGAGTGTTTACAAAAACTGTTCATTTATCTGACATAAGGGGCTAATCAACCTGCCTAAGTACATTCTAGTATGTTTGGAATCTTTCTAAGCACCATAGAACGGGTACTTATGTTATCGGAATTGTTTTTCTATATGTGGAAAATCACCACTGGATTTCTAAACAGTCTAAACAGATCCAAAGGACAAAGAGTATTGAGATTTAAATATTCTACTGAACACAATTAATCCATATATTCCTTATACTTGGCTTACTGTGATAAATGACTCCGAAGTAAAACTATATTATTTAAGATAACCTACATTTTCTAAAGTTGTGGAAGAATTTGAGGTGAAAGATCATGGAAATTATAGGAATAAGCCAAGATTTTTGCCGTGCTTAACACATATGAGTTAGACACATGTTAACATTCAGCAGATTGCAGAATTTTACAATCCTAGTGAAGTAGTGAGAGCTGCTGTCACTCCCGGATAGTGAAATCAAAGCAGAGGTAGTGTAAATAAATTTGATAAAAAAAAACCAAAAAAACATTTTTTATGTGAGACAGCTTTGCACAAAATTATGTCAAGGCCTAGCTTTGCATTGGGAAAACAGTTGACAACATGGCAGGCAATATGCTTTAAAATATGTGATTTACATTTTTATTTTCCTGTGTGCTTCCCTAATCTGTGCAGGGTCATAGACAAGAGTCAGTAAAATGTTACCTCTGTTGTACATGTGCTTCTTATACATGCAACTTTCTGTAGATTTTTATTATGATGCAGACATGTTTGCTCTGCATGTAAGATTAGCCTATGGCTTATATAATAGGCAGGTAGGTACATATAGACTAACATATTCAAAAGTAGACATTCCCCAGTAAATTTGCAGTGTATGAAAAAGTAGAGGTAAATTGAAAGCAATTTGTGAATTCCAGGTAAGCCTGGGCTAGAGTGAGACCCTACCTCAAAAAACCACATGTGTGTGTGTATGGGCGTGTGCGCGCGCGTGCACACACACACACACACACACACACACACACACGCATGCGCACACACACAAGAAACGTTATAGTGGTTCACACCTTCAATCTCAGCACTTGGGAAGCAGAAGTAGGAGGATTGCTATGAGTTAAAGGCCACACTGAGATTATATAGTGTATTTCATGGTCAACCTGAGCTAGAGTGAGACTACCTCAAAAACCCAAAATACATAAATAAATAAATTAATTAATTAATTAATTAATAATTAATCAATGCAAGCCTTCTTCTATTCCTTTACTCATTTGTTATTGTGGCCAGCCTTCAGAAGACTATGTATAATTCTTTTTACCATTTTCATTTTCATTAGGCAGTAACTTCTGGTGACTGTACTATTTAGCTAGAAGAATATATCTTCAAAAAAAATATGGCTGCTAGAATACTGTACTTAGGAGTCATGAGGATATTGATTCTTTTTGCTGATTCTTATGAGTAGTCATTGCAATTTGGAATAATGTCAAAAAGATACTTAGCCCGTAGGACCATTGGAACCCAAGTAGAGGACTGGTTGAGTAAGATGTTTGTTTTATCTATGTAGTCATTAGCTATCCCAACTTTTGATGTGTTCCCTTATATTCTGTGGGATTTTTGAAGAGATTTTGAAAATGTAATATGAAGTTATAGTTTGACATAGTCAAGGATATATATTTCTCCCTTATTATCTATAGTCAGTGATTTATAAAATGAAACGCAGATGTAAAGAAATAAGACTAGATGTTAACATAAGTCTCGGCCACATGGAAGACTCCATTTTCTTTTGTTTATCTTCTCTGTATTGGTACTGGCTTGTCCTCAGATCAGATGAAAATCACATCCTTGTCCTGCTACTTTGATTACCAAATCTTAGTGTGCAATGAATGAATGAATTGTTCTAGCCACAGAAATCAATGCCTGGGGCAGTTAAGTTGTCTTGATCATTAGCCTAAGGTAATCCAACACTGTGTCCAAGCAGCTCTCATCTACACATATAAAAGAACTCTGTTTTTAACCTTTGTAGCCATTTTTTTACTTCCCTTTTAGAAAAGTTTTGTAAATCAAGAAAGCCTTTGTAGTATGTGTCCCTTTAATCTCTGCTTTCTTTTCCCTCTTCCCTTTGTTTCCAAATTGAATTAGGAATTCTAACATCTCACAAGCTGGGAAGAAATAAAATGGATAACTCCTATGAATCAGAATTAAAAGGGCCCAGTAAAAGCAACTTAATCGTACTAGTTAATTATTTTTCTTAAGAGAAATAGATGTTACTGCTTTTTATAATAAATAAAATTAAGACATTAATTATATTCATAAAGACATTATACTTATAATTATTTTATCTTTTTACTTAATATATGGTGGTACGTTTCTATTTTAAATGCATTTCTATTTCTATTACTTTAGTTCATTTTTTGGAGATTTTAAATGTTATTAATTTTTTAGACTAATCTATATTGGCTTGAGATTTAGAATTTAGATATTACATGGTGGGTGTTTGTTTCTTTTTTCTTTCTTCCTTTCTTTCTTTCCTTCCTTCCTTTTTTTTTTTTTTTTTTTTTTGAGACAGTGGTCTTGAACTCATGGCCATCCTATAACCTCAGTCACTTGAGTAATGGGGTTATAGGTTTGAGTCACCACACCCAGCCAGGTGTTGATTTGTTGCTCATGTACTCTATGTAAGCATAATAAGGCCCAAAGCTTTTGTTGTTATTGTTTGGCAGTGTTGAAAATTGTACGTGGGACATCATGCTTGTGAGTCTAGTTCTCTTCTGTTTATGTCTAACATTCCATCACATATATTTCACATATTATTGGTTACATATGAGGCTAGCCACAGATAGAAATGCATGTGGTGCACATTATATTTCTACAACTATTCCATTGTAAAACTGCATGCTTAAAAATTAAAAATAACTAAAAAAAATATAAAAATAAAACCCTTCACACCATTCTCATTAGTTGGTTAAATTAATTTGTTAGTAACATAACTTATGAGATCATAAATATCCATTTTATTTTTAAGTAATCATTTAATATATATATGTATGTATGCATACACACACACACACACACACACACACACACACACATATGTATATATTTGAGAGAGACAGAGAGAAAGAGAGAGAGAATGGGTATAACAGGGCTTCCAGCCACTGCAGATGAGCTCCAGACACATGCACCTCCTTGTGCAGCTGGCTTACGTGGGTACTGGGGAATCGAACCAGGGTCTTTTGGCTTTGCAGGCAAGCACCTTAACCACTAAGCCATCTTCTCCAGCCCCTAAGTAATCATTTAAAAAAAAAAGCTATCATGATTCTTTAAAATCTGTGCTTCTTTTCCTAAATTATATATGTTTTTTTTTAATTTTTTTTTAAAATTATTTATTTGAGAGCGACAGACACAGAGAGAAAGACAGATAGAGGGAGAGAGAGAATGGGCGTGCCAGGGCTTCCAGCCTCTGCAAACGAACTCCAGACGCGTGCGCCCCCTTGTGCATCTGGCTAACGTGGGACCTGGGGAGCCAAGCCTCGAACTGGGGTCCTTAGGCTTCACATGCAAGCGCTTAACCGCTAAGCCATCTCTCCAGCCCATATGTTTTTTTTTTAAAGTTTTTAAATTTTGAATTTTCACGGTAGTCTCACCCTAGCTCAAACTGACCTGGAATTCACTATGTAGTCTCAGAGTGGCCTCAAATTCATGGTGATCTTTCTACCGCTGCCTCCCAAGTGCTGGGAATAAAGGCATGCACAACCATGCCCAACTTCTCATAAGCTATTTTTTGTCTACGGCATTCAATAGTGTAACATTTTGTAAGTGACATGGAGAAAATTGGATATTAAAGGACTTGTAACCTTCATAAATGGTTGCTGGGACCCATAAGCCATTCTAAAGTATTATTATTTAAGTTACAGATACCTTTATTTGTTTAACATTTAATATTTCTTTCTTTTTAAACTTTAGCATATTATGAGTAGTTTAGTAATTAAAACGTTTTTAAATGGCAACCTAAATTTTAAGTTATTGTAACATTTAGGTTGAAACTTACTGTGCCTTATAAAAAACGTTCTCTATTTACACTTAGATGTTTCACTACTTAGTTGAAATTGGTGATATTATCTAAGTGCAGACGGTACATGGTTTTGAGTACAAGGATTGAGGTTTAATAAAATAAGGGCTTAGACTCAGCTTAAACATCCCGTCTCCAATGTTAATCTCCTATTTACAGTGGTCCAGTACGAATATTTAATGGTGGGTTACATACAGACCTGAATTAAAGAACATATGGGTGCAGTTATCCAGAGCAAAATGGCCAACGTGCCTTGTATTGTGGATAGAAGATAACAGGACAGGTGGTAATCCGTCTTCACAGAGTGGAGACAGCTGGTATTTTCCATAAACTGAAGCAGTCTTTTGCAATGTAGCCTCACCTCGCAGCTGATGTGTTGGTGCTTATTAGTATAATTTAAACCATATATTGATGTGCAAGACAGTTCTGTTCTTCTATCTGGTACACAAAGTACCCCACGGCACAAGCATAAATGAGAGAAAAAAGTATACATACGTGTATATCCCAAAGTTTGAAATTGTAAACATTTGTCTTTTTATAATAAAGATTATCTTTAGATTGTTCCTTAAAAGATTTTCCTTTGCAGTCTCATCTCTGTGCTCCATATTGTCCAAAATTATGTTAGAGGAAACTATTGATTCAAAACAAATCAAAGTATATTTGTTGAATTCATTTTTAAAACAGTTTTTAATCATATACTTTAAAATACATTTTCCATATAGAAACACTCATCAGACACATAATGGGATCCAGATAGCAGAATCTCAGTTTCTGAAAAACATTTAACCTTTTCGCTCATCTTATGTTATCAAGTATGAAGAGATAAAATATGGAGGATTCTAGGCCTACTGAAAACCACTTCCCTGCGGTTTACAGGCCATTGCAGATTCCAATTACTCCCTTTGGAAACTTTAAGAATTTTGACAGGGCCTTCATTGTAATGGCCATATCAGTTGATTTACTCCATCTCAAAATTCCCCAAAGGCAAGCTCAGGTTAAAGGTCGGGTTACTAGTGCATGACACCCAGGTTCATTTTAGTGAGATCAGGGTCAGCAGTTCCCACAGCACACTAGCCATGATTTCCATTTCTCCTGTCCGCGCATCACAGAGACAAGATTGCTAATGCACTTTCATCCATAAAGAGGCAGGGCTGCTCACAAAGTAACTGAATGAACACACAGGCAAGGGGCTTGGAACATGCCCAGATTCTTGTTTGTCAACAAGTAAGTGCTTTGTGACTTACCTCAATTTCAAGTTTAGTAAATTTCCTGGCTTAAGCACTCATGCATGATTTGAATGTAATGGTCTTCTATGAAAGTAGAGTAAAAATAACCTATGGATAGGATTTTGGGTCTTCTCAGAGTATAGATCTAAGCTTTTTTGCTTTTAAGTTATTTTCTTTTTCCTAATCTGGCTTTTTTTTTTTTTTTTAATGCAAGCATTGCTGGAATAGTGGTCATTACATAGTGACAAATTGAATGCTGTGTGATCAATCTTTTTAGGATGTAAATACCCCCGAGCCCTGTTTCCTTAAACTCTAAAGTAATGACTCTCAAACTTGGTGTGTATCAGGAATATTTGGATGGCTTGTCTCAAAGTGGATTGCTGGGCTCTACTCCTGGTCTTCTGATGGAGCTGGTGTGTGGTGGAGCTTGAGAATGTGTACTTCTGTAATTACCGGGTAGCCTTGAGAAAGGTCACTTTGAGACTGCCTGCTGAGAAATTCTGCTCTGCAAAAAATCCCCTCTGTAGCATTGCATCAGCATATTTCCATTACATAACACCTTCCAAGGCAGCAATATCTGCTGGAACCAGGAAATTGTACTCAGAGTTGTACCTATAAAACCTCCATAGTATAGGAATAAACCATTATAGCAAAGATACTTGTCAGTTGGATTGGGAAGGACAGTTATAAAAAACCATTGTCATTTGTTTCTGCTTGTTACTTTCTTACTCTCCCATTTCCTTTTTGAAACAAGTATTGACAGGTCTCTAAATAGCATGAAAATTTAAACACTATTTCCTGTGAAAATGAAATATATATATATATATATATATATATATATGCACATACATACATTACATATACATACATATATGTATAAATATAAGTTTGTTATGATATTTTAAACAAATTATAAAGTTGATGTGAAATGTCATTTTCTGATTAATAAGAAAATATTGATCTAAATTATCTGTGGAATGAAATTGGAGATCGACTTTCATAGGACATCAGTTCATAGTAGATATAGTCACATTAAACTCCATTTTCTTTTCCTTAGGCATAGAGTTCTACAGATCATCATTGTGAAGCAAATGATAATCATATTTTCTTTCTAACCTACTATCTAATTTTTGTTCTTTTCATTTTTTGAGACAAGGCCTCACTGTAGCCTGGCTAACCTAGAACTTACTCTGTTTTCCCAGGCTGGCCCTGAAGTCATGGAGCTCCTCCGACCTCAGTCTCCCCAGTGCTGGGATTAAAGGCATGTGCCATTATGCCTCTCCTTCTAACTTCTTATCTGCATATCTTTAAATCATTTTTACAATGAAAATAAGTCACTAAGTTGCTTTAAGCTTAGAATTCATATTTAGCATTTCTAATTATTTTAAGGCTTATTTTAAGTATAAATTTAAAGTATGACTTCTTAAAAGTCCTTTTAAAATTTAGTTTATTTATGCAAGAGCGAGAGCGAGAGAGGAAGCCAGCGAGCGAGTATGGGTATGTCAAGGCCTCCAGCCACTGCAAAAGTATGGACCTTATTTAAGTATTACTTGTGAATATTGAAAAACAGCTCCCCACATCTGTTTGAAAGGTTCTCCAGTGTGTGGTTGATTCTAATGCTCCCTTCAGGCCATGCGTGCTTTCTTTCCATCAGTGGAACAAGACTGCACTTAGCTCTGGCACAGAATGTACCTTCATTACTTTGCAGCTTGGACTAGTGAGAACTGAGGCCAGCTAATGTATGAGAGCTTCAGTGCTGCCAGTCTTCCAAAATGGAGGTGCCTGCACGATGCCCTTTTCTCCTTTTTTTTTTTTTTTTTTTTTTTTTTTAACAATCCTTTTTGTAAGGCAAGGGTGGCTTCAAACTCCTTTTCCTCCTGTTTCAGCCTTCCGAGTGCTGGGATTATAGGCATACTCCATCATAGCCAGCTGACAGCATGCGATTCTAATAAGGTCAAAAATTGGTTACAAAAAGAAAAGGAAAAAGAGATGCAATTAGGGGCCCCTATATGCTGATTTTTCTACTTATAGTCAGCTTTTAATATATTCCTTTCAAATTGCACTGAGAAGCAATGGTGATCTTCAGTCCAGGTGAGTGATCCTTAGGAGCCCTATGTGTTTCAGATTTGTGTTCTCACTATATCGTTTCTGAAAGACACTGATGCTCTGCAGGTCCTTCCTTTGGATCTGGGCTCTCTGTTCACTCACTTGAGTGGGAAATAGCTGGTTTTCTGGATGGTAGGTTAGGTTTGCAACAATCAGATTTACATTATAGTTAAGGACAAGTGAATAAGGGCACATTCTGAATTTGACAATGGTTGCAGCATGGTGTAATAATTGAAAAAAAACAGTGAACTAGAAACTGATTTTTGCTATTTCTTCACTTATGCCTTCATTGATAGTGTTCAGTTGGTATATGACAGCTGACATTAGTGACCATCAAATTTTTATATTGAAACACAGTACTGTAGGCCAATAGCTCTTTCAGTTTTTATACATTTTGCTATTTCCAAATATCTTCTTTCATTTTATTTCTCTTAAGTGATACTTTCTTTAGACCTGTACTTACATCACATTATGAAATAATGTCAAAATGATTAGAAATTTTTTTATTTCCTTTTATTGAAAGAATTCATTAAAAAAGAGAATCTTCTAACATTATATCTTAAAAAAGAAATCCCGTTCTTTTGTGCAGTACATGTGCATGTGTTCAGATGTGTGAGTTCCCGTGTACACACGCCATCATGTGTGTGTTCAGGTTTCAGTCCTTGTCTTACACCTTGTTTTAAGGGATGGCCATTTGTTCAGAGTTAGATTTGTGAGGTTAGCTGGCCTGTAGTTAACTGAGGATTCTTCTGTGCCTGCCTCTGATTTTGCCTCAGACACACCTGGATCAAAGATGCCTGCTGAAGTGACTGGCTTGGCACGAGCTCTGGGGTTAAAGACTCAGGTACTTACGCGTGCATGAGAAGCACTTAATCCACTGAGTCATCTCCTCAGCCTATTCCCTCATTTAGAGATATTTCTCTGTGCTTATTTTCTTGCTGACAATCTTCATGATATAAAATAAAACTAGTTACTCTGCTGGGACTTGAGATTATTTTCTATTGACCATAAGTTGTCAACATGTCATCAATATACAGCAGACATGAAGTATTCTATAAAAGCTGGGGAGTCACATGAATTATATCATTTATGACTCTCAAGTAAATTTGTTTTGTTTTCCTTTTTCCTGATGTGTGACTTGTCATTACTTGTTGTCAGTGTAACCAAGACAGTGATATGCTGTTATATACTTTGTTCATGGTAAAAAGTCAACAGGCCAAGGGCACATGTGTTGCTTACAATTGAACTGACTATTTAAGTCAAATTTGGAAGGTTGGATCTCAAAGATGAGCCCCTCCCACCACCCCCTTTTAAAACAAATGAATGAAGCAAAATCTGGAGCCTTTCCTTAAGGAACTTTGTACCTTTTGTACATGTTTTCTTGCCACTGTACTAGACCTATTCATTTACAGTCTTTTCAGGAATGTTGCTTTCAGGAGAGGTGATTCTCAAAGTTTGGCACATAGCCCCTTTCAGGAGGTCCATCAGGTTAAGGTCATGCATGTGTAAATGGCTCACTTAGAGCTGAAGAAAGAATGGTGTTCTTTAATATAACAGACTACACAGAGCTCAGTGATACTACTGCAGAGTCTCTCTTGCCAAGAAACTTTATGAATTGACCATGTTGAGTGATGGTATACTATGAAAGGAAAATATTCAAACTACTTCAAAGGGCTATTAAAATTCTACTCCCTTTCCCAGCCAGATGTCTCTGTGAGTCTGAATATTCTTCTAACATCTTAACAAAACACCATATTGCAACAGTCTGAAGGAGGAAGTAGACAGAAGAATCCAGCTCCACTTAAGCCCCACATTCACAAAAGTTTGCAAAAATGCAAAGCAATACCCTTCTTCAAGCTAAGTGGATTTGTCTTGGAAAAGATAGCTATTTCTCATGAAAGATTATTCTAGCATGTCATGTGGTTACTTTTATTTTAAAATAAATGAGTAAATATTTTAAATTTTCTCCATTTCAACTTGTCACTGCTAAGCATCTTTACATGTAATTATCACATAAGTGAAATCACTCTGGGATCCTCATCATTTTTAAGGGTGTCAAGGTCTCTTGACACCAAACTATTTGAGACAGCTGCATTAAGCTCTCAGGAAGGCTAATGGTCCTTTGTTCGAAAGAATAGGAATGATCCAAATATTCTACTGGGCATCCATGTATACATTTGGTTGCTTATCTTAGGAAAAAAGAATCCAAACCTGCTCTTACAGGATCACTGAGTTTTCACATTAGATTTGTCATGAGCTAGCCTACAGGTGCAGATGTGTTGACTCAACTGGGCAAACACCGCGGAGCTGCCTCAGAAAGGCCAAGTCCATGGCTGTCAGGATGGTTTTAATTAACAAGAAGGCACTCACACTCCCATTTTGTGTGCACTTCAGAATGTTAGCTGTCCACTGGGATGGCTCACAGATGAGGCACTCCTTGAGCCTGGTGTACATGCAGCTGTGACAGAAGCCTTTCAAAGAAGACAGGAGAGAAGAGTTTGGGGCAAATGATTCCATGTGAATTCTGAACTGTGTCATGAGAGATGCTGGACAGCTGGCCTGTTCCAAATGGATGTCAGAGAATGCCCAGTACAGCAGGGAGGGTCTTCAAAGTCTGAAAGAAGAATGTTCTCCTTAATTGTAGCTCTGTGCATGTGTGTGCGTGCATGCGTGTATGCTTGTATCACAAGCCAAACCAAAACAAAGCCCCAAAACAAGATGTGTATACATTGGTAAAATGTTCTTTGACTTTGATTAAAATTATGTTGAACTGTATGATGAAATCTTTTCTCTGTCACACCCAGCCTTGCCAGCCCTGTTCTTAGTGGTGGAAGGCACTCTGTGACAGTGGCGGAGACGCTGCCTTTGATGTCAGTCCAAGTCTGCTCTCAACCTTGTAGTGATTGTGTGTTGGCAATTTCCTTACTGTACTGAAACTTGTTTTTACATGAAATAATGAGCAGCACTACTTCTCTTAAATATTTATTTTGACCTTTGAAGCAGTTTGTAAAAGCACATGTAAGTGTAGTGGATATTGCCATTTTAATTGTGAGTGCTTACTTATATTGGTAAATGTGAATGTGCACAGGTGTTCATGTATTTTCTAGGTATGCTCATTTAAATATGGCTAAATAAATATGGATTTATTATTTATGGCACAACATATTATCCATCAATTAAAAAAATGAGATTTGGCATTTGGTTCATATGAAAGCAATTTTTTTACCCAGATGATGATAATAGGGGTTTGTTTTATTGATCTAATGATTGAGAGCAGGAAGTATGTAAATTAAGGTAACCATAATTAAAAGAAATTGAAATTTGTCTGCTAATTCCTGGGGTCCATTATTTTGCTGAATTCTAGTGTGAAGCCAACTGAACAGTATGTGTGCATGCATAGGTCTGCATATTTCTGTGAAAACGGGCACGCTAGCTTATAGGGCTTGAGTTGTTTAATATGATTGGGGACATAGTTTAATTTGCGTCAGCATTTATTGAGAGTATAGAAATGCCACCTACTGTGGATGCTTATCTACTTATTAGGTATTGACCTAATAAGTTCAGTTTGAACAGACAGTAAGATATTGATGTTTGGTGACTTTTTTCCTCCCTGGTTACAACTTTACATTTTGTTGTGTGTGTTTGTATGTATACATGTTGTTTGTGGTGCTTTCTGTGTGCACACGTCGTTCATGTGTGTAAGTGCAGGTACACCATGCCATGGTGTGTGCGTGTGGAGATAAGACAACTTAAGAGCATCAGCCTTCTACCTTGTTTGAGGCAGGGTTGCTTGTTACCGTTGTGCTCATCTGGATAGCTGGCCTGTGAGCTTTAGAAGATTCTCCTCCCTCTACCCCTCACCTTGCTGTAGATATGCTGGACTTTAGATGCTCACGCTGTGTGGCTTTTGTATGGCTTCTCAGGATTTGAACTCAAGAACTCAAGCTTTTGTGACAAGAGCTTTAGCCACAGAGCTATCTTTCTTGTCTTCCAAAAAAAAAAAAAAAAGGATGAATTGAAATTCGGTCTCAGTTTCATAAGCCATTTAATATACTAGATGGTGTTGTGGATATTTATGGTGGATTGGTCCCCATTGTACATAAAAAAATTGTCAGATGAATTGTATACTCAATTCATATTGGTGCTTAATACCAAATGCTATGATTAATTTCCAGTAGGTGTGCTTTTTTTTAACTGTCTGATACTTTGATATGATTTATGTGTACATATGTATACATGCACACACATATATACACATGTGATGACAATTATCAAACAAGTGAATAATTTATCTTTTGTTGAATAATCTGTTGGGTGCTAGTATGAATGCTTCATATGGAATCACTGTTATCATACAACAGTGTTTTAAGGTGAAAAAGAAAACATTACTACCACTTTTTAGGATATGATTAGTTAACTCACCCAAAGCCACTTAACAAGTCAACAGCTGAACCTGTGTTTTAAGCAAATTCAAATTTTGTTTTGTTTTGTTTTGCCTTGTTTTTTCAGGTAAGGTCTCACTCTAGCTCAAGACCCGGAATTCACTATATAGTCTCAGGGTGGGCTTGAACTCATGGCGATCTTACTACCTGTACCTCCCAAGTGGTGGGATTAAAGGTGTGCACCACCACACCAACCATTTCATTTTTAATCGCATGTCCTCTCTAATAATTAAACATTGAAGAAACTCCTTTCAAGACTTTTTTATTACCTCAGAGTTCAAGCTGATTTTATATATTGTAGAAGAATGGGGATGGAGAGATGGCTTAGAGGTGAAATGCTTGCCTTTGAAGTCTAAGGACCCTGGTTCAGGGCTTGATTCTTCCGGACCCACATAAGCCACATGCACAAGGTGGTTCATGCATCTGGAGTTAGTTTGACGTGGCTGTAGGCCCTGATGCACCCATTCTCTCTCTCTCTGTGTCTGTTGCTCACAAATAAATAAATAAAAATAAAAAAGATTGCATAGGAAAATTGTGTGGTATTAGATTTTACTTCTCTCACATCCTTTTATGTGAAATATCCCTTTGAAGTTAAGCTGGAAGGCAGGTGTTGGGTATGGGTGTGTTGTAGGACCAAACTTCCACAAGCAAAATAAACTTATTGTGGGAAAAGTATGTAATTATTTAGGGGCTAGCATTTTATGTTGGCCAAGTTGAGAACCCATAATATTTATGTTATATGATATATGTAGTACTAGGGAGGATTTGAAAGAATGGAATTCTTTGGGGACTTTATTAATAAAAATGGCAAATATTACTGATATTCATTATTTCACATATTCTTTTGAATATATTTGAAAAATGTTATGTTTCAGTTTGCCTCATTAAATTGTGTTCACCTAGTACTATAAAAGTGGTTCACAAAATTCAATTTTTATAAACAAGCGAACGTTTGCAAACTTTTTTATTTATTAAAATGATATTTCCTCTGAATTAGGATGAGAATTAACTAAATTAAAATGCAATTCTGTAGGTTTTAATTTTATCATAATGCTAGAAAATATGATAATGCAGTTAGTCATTTCCCTTCAGTAGACATTTTAGGTTCTTGGGAGATGGTTAAAGGCACTTTACAAAGCTTGCTGGTCCAGGTTCAATTCCCCAGCCACTGAGGTAAAACCAGACAATGCATTCATTTGCAAGAGAGCCTGGTACACCCCGTGCACATGCATGTACAAATCAGTAAGTGCATAAACTTTAAAATAGTCATTTTGTATAAAAGCCATATTAAAATGTAAAGGGATGGGGAGATGACTTAGAGAGTAAGAGAGCTGGCCACACAGGCACATGGCTGGCAGGGTTTGATGAGACATGAGCTTGCGTCTATGGTGAGTGTAGTCACACGTGGCTATTACCCACTCCAGTAGGGAGCAGAGACCAGAGAATCTTGGGGGTTAGAAAAAAAACAAAACAGCAACATCAAAGAAAATCATCTCTAGGTCACAGGGACACTTCTATCTTATGGGAAAGAAAAGATGAGAAATAGAGAAAGATACCTAAACATGGTTCTGTGGTCTCCACATACACGGTCCCATCTGCATACATATGTATATGTACCACACATACATGTCATCACATCACATACCTCACGCACACACACACACACACACACACACACACACACTACAAAGTGAAAACTCTGGTACATCTATAAGTAAACAGTTGCACTTTGAAGAATACTTAAGGTACTTCTTTGTGTACCAAAGTCAGTGAGGTACAAGGGAAAAAAATTATATTTAAATATCTGTATCACCTAAAAGCACCATTATTCTCTAGGAGGGAAATAATATGGGCATGAAAATCACGTGAAATCAAGTGGATCCTTAAATTCTTTTTTTTTTTTTTAATTTATTTATTTATTTGAGAGCGACAGACACAGAGAGAAAGACAGATAGAGGGAGAGAGAGAATGGGCGCGCCAGGGCTTCCAGGCTCTGCAAATGAACTCCAGATGCGTGCGCCCCCTTGTGCATCTGGCTAACGTGGGACCTGGGGAACTGAGCCTCGAACCGGGGTCCTTAGGCTTCACAGGCAAGCGCTTAACCGCTAAGCCATCTCTCCAGCCCCTTAAATTCTTTTTTAGTGTCTAGCATCTTCTGCTTCTTTATTTTGAGGAAGAACTGGCCTAATCTGACCTGATGGTCTGTAGCCCAGGCTGACCTCATACTCAAGAAGATTCTCCTCCATTAGCATCTGTAGTGACTGGGATTAAAGGTATGATCAAACACACCTGGATAGTTTATAGTATTATTTGTAGATCAAAATAAACTTTTATTTCATCCTGTATTAAAATTGTAAGTATGTATTAATTTTCGTTAACATTTCTTATAAAACTCTAAATAATATTCATTCGTTTTAAGAATACTATGATAAAAGCTGTTTAAAGCAACAAATATATCAAAATTCCAAATTGTCATTAAATGACTGTCTATGTTCCCTGTTATACTCCAAGTACCTTACACTTTGAGATTGACCTGGAGTCCACTGTAAGATAACAAACTTATATCATGGAAAAAACATTTAAAGGGAAACACATTTTAGTTTCTGTATAGAACTATGCAGGACAAATGTTTCCTCAGACTACTTTCTCCTTCCTCTGCCCTAAAAGACAAAGCAATAATAAAGTAGCCAGTGTAAGGGAAAGATGGGCATTCGTAGAAGTTATTAGTGTAGATGTCTGGTTGTCTGATGGGTATAATCTACCTACAGAACACTTTTCTGTCAGGAAAAGGGAGTTAATGCATCTTCTAAATATCAAAAGACAGGAGCCAATTTATGCCTGTCAGGCCTCACGGTTCACAGATTTAAATCACTTCTGGTAGGCAGTGACACGAGTCCCATTGTAGTCAAATTTCCCTCTTGATTTTAGTTCAAAAAAATTAAAAGCTTTCTGACAATTTAAAAGAACATTTTAAAATAAATGACATTTTAAAATTCCCTACTGGATATCAGAAATTATCTATGATTAGAAGTAAGTTTTAATATTATATATCACTTCTCTGTTTTATTTATTGCATTTTAAAGTAAAAGTTCTTAAAGGCAATGCTCCTCCATTACTAAATCTTTAATTTTTATTTTTTACTTTGTAAAAATGTTGAAGAGTCATATAAAAGTTTTGCTTTCAGTAATCCACGTGAACTTTACATTACTGTTTTTGCTGGCTGAATGATAATCCCTGATGATATTTCACTGGTTAATTAACTTCCTAATATTTGCAGGTGTGGCATCTGTTGTGTTCTTGCTTGTCATAGCAAAATGAAAGTATGGCCTGAAAGACATGAATGTGGTCGCCCTCTACTCATTACATGTCATATGAATGCAATATCTCCTACTTCTTTCAGGTCAGCCTAACATTGTGTGTGAAATTGCACACAACCCATACATTGTTCATGTGGATGCAAATTGCCATTTTATCTGAAGATGATTCTAACAATAAGTGAACATGCAATTTCTCTGTCTGCAGTGAGGCTGTTAATGCCTGCTTGGATTGGTAACGAGGAAGAAACTCATGACATGGATGAAGTTGTTAGGCTTTACTTTCTACTATGTCTTTATTTTATTTATAATTTCTATGAAATTAGGGTTATAAATTTATTTGTAACATTTATTCCAAAGGATACAATTATTTTATTTTGCATAGGTGTTTAGTTGAAATATTTAAAAACTACTCAAATGACACTTTTTTTGTTTTGAAGACAATATCTAAAAATGGATTTGTAAACTCTTCCATGCCCAGAATCATACCTTAAGTCTTCCATGTCCATATATGCCCATTTTTTAGAAGAAATATGCAGACAAAGATAACAGTAATGTAATGTTTGTCTTCCTTGAAACTGGTATTTTCTGTATCTAAATCTAGGGCTAGTTTATGATGGTTTAACATTTAACTTTAAAATGTCAATGTATATTTAACACTAAGAACATCATGAAATTCAGATTAAACCCTTCAAAAGGGGGCCAGGGAAATGGCTCAGCAGGAAAGAGGGATTGTCTTGTAAGCATGAGGCCTGAGAAGGCCTCATTGTCCCTGAGTTTGATCCTTAGTGCTCACATAAACAGCTGGTCATGGCCACACACATCAGAGAATTCCTGGGTCTTGCTGGACAGTCATCTGAGGAGGAAACTGTGGGAGACTGTTTTATAGAGAAGATGCAGAAAGACAGACTTAGGAGGCACCGAGTGTTCTCCTCTCACCCCTGCACTGCCACATCTGGAGATACATAAGCATATATCAAACCACACACTCTACACCCCCCCCACACACACAAACAAAATTAAAAAAAACAAAAAAAACTAGGCATGGTGGCACATGCTTTTCATCCAAGTTTTTGGGAGGCAGCGGTAGGAGGATTGCCTGATTTCGAGGCTAGCCTGAGACTACAGAGTGAACTCCAGGTTAACTCCGACTAGAGCAAGTCCTACATTGAAAAACAAGACAAACACCCTTCAAAATATATTCTTAGGGCTCTCTAACAAGTCTAACGTGTTCACAAATAATATTGTTATGAGCAGTGAATCAAAATCTATACATACCTTTTTAAAAATTTGTTTGTTTTTCCAATTTCATCTATCATAATGCATTTTGATTTTATTCTCTCAATGATCCTCTCTTATTTGTCTTCCCTCCCATTATTACCATTCTTCTGCATTAATCCCCTCTTACTTTTATGCCCATTTTTTTTCACACATTGAGTTAGGTTTGGGTGGCTTACAGGGTCATTGGTGGATGGTTATTCACAATAAAATGGGAAATTCAGGGTATGTATACATATTATTATTTATTTATTTTATGTTTTGTTTTGTTTCTTGATGTACGGTCTCACTGTAACCCAGGCTGACCTGGAACTCATTCTGTAGTTCCAGGCTGATCTTGAACTTTCTTTCCTACATCTGCCTCCTGAGTGCTGGGATTAAAGGCTTTCACAAGTATGCATGCTTGGTTGTCTGTACATATTTTTGAGCATTAAATATTTAGTGAAAATTTTCTGTTATGTGTGTGTGTATGTTTGTGTATGATTGTATATATTGGCAAGAGAAGAGGGATGGAAAGAGAGAGAATGAATGAATGAATGAATGAATGAATGAATCAGGGGTTTCCTTGGCAAGCCAAGTATTTGACAACTACTTGTTTGATATGTTGGTTTTGATGCTATCTTAGTGGTCCATTGCCTTAACCATTGAGCATCCTGGCCATATTTGATTCTTAGATCAATGGCACTATATGTTTTCTTGTGGAAAAATCTTGTGTGAGCATGTTTTCTGGTTGTAGTATTTTCTCTGAGGCACAGGTCATCTAAATAATATTCCTATACATCCATACTCTCCAAGGCTTTTTTTTTGCCCAGTGTGCAGAGAGCAGCTGTAGTTCAGAACTGTAGCTTCAGGCTGGGCTCACAGATGAGGCTTCTTAAGATGTCTGTGAGGTTGCTTGAAAGCAAATTCATAGTAAACCCTAGGTATCCCCATTTATCCCATTGTCTCAAGGCCAGCTGCTCACTATAATAGTGATAAGTCCATAGCTTGCCTTTTTTCTGTAACCTGTGAGCTATCTTAGTGTGTATCCTAAAGGGGACAAATGGTGTCAAAAATCTGAATGTGTATGCTTTCACTGGTATTTATGAAAGTATATCATCTCTTATAAGTTCCAAATATAAGATCGTTATTTTAAATTAATTTTTTGGTGCTACGGGTTGACTTCAAGGCCTTATGCCTGCCAAGGACATCTCCTCCTCTTGAATTAGACAGGATTCTTTGCTACTTCCACATACTGCCTAAGACAAACATACGATTGTGTAATCTAGAACACAGATGAACTTTTCTGGAGTATAGTATAAACATGCATTGTACTGTTGGACACTGAATTACACAGAATTAACTATTGACCAGTATTTTAAGTCATATTACTATTTAATAAGTCACTTCTTTGAGTTGTCCAATCAGATGATTATAGTTTGTGACTCTTGCAGTTAAGACTAACCATGATTTGAATGTTTGTCAGTGACATGAGATCTTTGCTTGACATTTCTATTATACAGTGTGTTTTTAGAAAACATTGCTCACCTGCAAAAGTTGTGCCTTGTCCCTTAATTTCTTTGTTTTGAGAGAAAATAACATTATGTTCACTCTATGAAGTACTGATAAGCAACACTATTTTATAATTAAGTGAGTTAATGAACCCAAAATTTGATAACCACTGAGGTAGTATATCTGGCATAGAACACTGGGAATTAATTAAATTGTAAGTAATGTCTGGACTTGAGGATACACTGAGCTGTTGCTTCTTCTGGACTTTTCCATTTTTCTCTTTGCCACCTCCTGAATATTTTACACTCCATCCTTTAGTTATTTTCCTTGTGTTTACAAAGTAAGTAAAAGTAGACATGACCTCTTTGAGAAGGTAGAAAAATGATTTTGGGATGTGTGTGTTTGTATTTGTGTTATTAATTATAAAATGTCCCTTCCTCAACAAACGAAAAAAAAAGCACTTATGCATTTTACTTTGCACTCTGTTATTTTTATATAAATCAGAGTTCAGTGAATCCACATCAATGTCTCTTTGTTCTGTTATCTTTTCAGTTCCAGTCCAGATTAAGGACTTAATGATGTATATTTTAGATTTTTAATTATGGCTAAAATATTTTCTTCTACATTGGTGTGTGGACTTAATTCCCATCCTATTGTAAATTAATGATATGTTTAGTTTCTGATACTTTATTTAAAATATGCATAGACAATGTTATGATGTACTATAATAAACATAAATCATACAATGATCCTCTTTTACAAATGGGTTTTTGGCCATCCAGGCTGTTTGCAAACTCATGTTAAATGCAACATACCAGTTGTCTTTCAAATATTACCTTCCAAATTTCAGTTTGCAATTGAACTCATTTTTCTTTTAAGTTCTACAAAGTCAATGGATGAACACATCAACCAAATGAGAGCTAAGACTAGTACTTTATACACACAGCGACATATGGAAGCTTTCTTAAGTCTCTACTTCCAAACGTGTTGTGTGGCTGGAGGTTGCTTGTATGGTTCCCAGACCATCCACACTCTCATCTGGGAAGGAGGCAGCCTCTAAAGACAGGTTTTCATTCCTCCCCAGAGTCTGAGAATTTATAATGTTGAGGTGGGCTTGGCTTTTGAAAGTTGTAAGGGGTCCCAGGTGATTCTGTTGCTAAGGACAGTCTTGGAATCTGCTACACAGTTAGGGTGTAGCATAGTAAAGGTGACACCCATCACTTTCCCAGCACCACATTAAATTGTCCTCCCTCCCTCCCTTCCTTCCTTCCTTTCTATTTAATAGCAATGACTATGAGCAGGTGGGAAGATGGAAGGTAGAGTAGAAGTGTGTAGTAAATTAAATAGCTTGGTTACTTTGATTCACATCTGCCAATGTGGGGACATCCAGTTGGGAACTAAGATAGTTTTGCATGTGTAGATGTATTCATTGTGGATTCATAACTTAAAGTCCTTAGAAGTTCTTGTCCTTTACTCCTCCCCCATCATATTTCCTGTGTGAACACAAGGTAAAAGATATATAAGAAGTTGACAAAATTGTTTGATAATTTATTTATTTCCTATTGAATGTTTTAAAATTTGGATAATCAGGAAAACTTACTGGATATCTATAAAACAGCCCTATCACTCAGTGATACCATCACTGCTTTTTAGGTGAAGAAACTAAGGTAAACAGCTCAGAATATAATAAACTTTGGGGACATCCTCATTTAAATCATGTTACAGTTTGTGGCACTAACACTCTACCTGTGTGAATTATATTCCCCTTTACGAGGGAGGAGAGGTAGCTGCCAGAGTGACTTGAATCCTGATAGTTCAAGACAAAAATGGCCAAAAGCAGCTGGTTCTTATAGTCTCTGATGGTACTGATGTCTTGAGCAGTTGAAGGTCTTTGAATGGCAATGGACAGTTACTTTTCTTTATTCCTATCTTTTAAATTTTGAGAGTAATTACTGAGAGCATGACTAAAGTGTAGTCCTTAGTCTGGGAGCATTCCAATTAAGTACAGTTCACTCCAGTTGTCAATTGGATCATCAAATGTTATATCCAGATGTCATTATTAAAAAAAATCAGGCAAACCCAACAGACTGGCCTTTTTTATTTATTAATTTTTAAAAATTCTTTTTTATTAAAAACTTTCATGATTTAAACAATATCCCATGGTAATGTCCTCCTTCCCCCACTTTCCCCTTTGAAACTCCATTCTCCATCATGTCCCCTCCCCCTCTCAATCAGTGTCTCTCCTATTTTGATGTCATGATCTTTTCCCCTATTATGATGGTCTTGTGTAGGTAGTGTCAGGCACTGTGGGGTCATGGATATCCAGGCCATTTTGTGTCTGGAGGAGCACAATGTAAGGAGTCCTACCCTTTCTTTGGCTCTTACATTCTTTCTGCCACTTCTTCCACAATGGACCCTGAGCCTTGGAAAGTGTAATAAAGATATTGCAGTGCTGAGCACTCCTGTCACTTCTTCCCAGCATCATGATGCCTTCTGAGTCATCCCAAGGTCACTGCAGACTGGCCTTTCTCTCTCTCTCTCTCTCTCTCTCTCTCTCTCTCTCTCTGTGTGTGTGTGTGTGTGTGTGTGAGAGAGAGAGAGAGAGAGAGAAAGACAGACAGAGAGAGAGAGAGAGAGAGAGAGAGAGAGAGAGAGAGAGAGAGAATTGTCACGCCAGGGTCTCCAGTCACTTTAATTCTAGATGCATACACTACCTTGTGAGCATGAGAGACTTTGCACACTAGCATCACCTTGTGCATCTGGTTTATGTGGCACCTGGAGACTCCAACATGGGTTCTTAGGCTTCGCAGGCAAGCTCCTTAACTGGTAAGCCACTTCAACTAAGGATTTCATTTTTTTAAAGATACTTTCAGACCAAAGAAATTATGTTCACAAGTATATCAACCAACCACAAGACAACCAATTTCCTGTCCAAGCAAAGTCTTCTTGATCAAATTTTATTATAATACTGCCAAATCCTGACCACGCCCCTCAAAAATACACAACATTTTTTCCCCAAGATAAATGTTGCTTAACTTACATGCTGCTTTTTCTGGTCATCCATGTAAACAGTGTATATGTGGTTTGCATAACTACATAATTTTAAAATTTATTTATTTCCTATTGAATGTTATATTGTGTGTCACCCAGCAAGGCAGTGGATAAATATGCTTTTCTTCCAACTGTAGTATTTTAAACCATATTCTATAAACTAGGATTCACTTTGGAATCTTCAACTATTTTGAGGAACAATGAAGACTTAAAAGATTCATTATTACTCTTGTACTCTAGATATTGTTTTCCTTCTTTTAATTTTCTTTCCTATTCCTTTTCATGTCAAGAATCACATGGATTTCTCTGATTTTGCTGTCCAAAATCCCCCCTTTGTTTTACCAGGACATCATGGGTGTTTGTAGCTATCATTTTCAACAATAGTGGTTTTTTTTTTTTTTTTTTTTTTGGTCCAGGAAAGGAGATTTGTGCTGTATTTAGTATTTTGTACCTCCAGCCATTCCTCCCTCCCTCTTTCAGTAGCAGCTCTGAACTCCCGACTTGTTTTGTGTCAAGTCCATGTTGGGCCCTGTAATGAATCACTGATGAACAGCTGACTCAGTATTACCGAGGCTGCATCTCTGAACATTGATGAATGTGATTCTTCCCAATTGAACAATGGCCAGTGTGCATATGCACAAGAAAGGCTTCTCCACAGCAAAAGATAGCTTTGTTCCATGCGACCAGCCTCTCTCAGTAGAGGGTTTTCTTTTTGGGCTAGCAGGGACCTCAGCTAATTGATTAACTGAATCTTTAGTCAGCCTGAGGTGGGCCCAAAACAAGGATGTAATCAGTGCCTTTGAAAGACTCCATTCTTGTCCCTGGGGATTCCTACAGGGGTGTAGGGCAGCCTCTGTAGGCACCACAGCAAGGGTTCCCGTTGGGGGGAGGATTTTGGTAGACTGCAGTGAAAATTTGTTTCTGTTGTGTTATTTCTTCTTTTTCTTTAGTCCAGTTGGTGAATTTTCGGCATTTGGCAGGTATTTGTAAGACAAAAACAAAAATAACAAAAAGTCATACTGGATTCTTCCTTCCTCTTTATCTCCTCTCTGTAACCATTCTTTCCATGAGATGTGTTGGAGGACCCATTTCCTAGATTAACAGGCATCCGTCAATATTGAATATTGTTAACAGTTAAAACCACAAAAGGCAGTTGGAAAATGAAACTCAGTTTATCCTTTATCTGAGCATACCTTTTAATTTGTCATAAAATTGAACAAATGTTGGAGTATTCAATACTGCTTAAGTGTTAAAGGTAGGCTGCTTTGTTAAATTTAAATATTTTAGTAGAATGATATGTGTACTAGTCATGAAATGATAATTCATTGTATATTTACAGTTTTGATTTTTTATTATTGTCCATATTTTCAAAGTTATATTTATTTTTTAATTGAAAATAAAATAAGAACCATATATTATTTTATTTTATCTTTAGTTATTGTAAGAGTATAAACATTTTAAGTTTACAGGCAAAAAAAATTATATTCAGTTATGTGTTGGAAATGTGAACCACTTTTTTATCAAACTACCTCTCTGTGTTCTTAAATCATAATAGAAATTTTCTGATCCATTCTTCCCATTTTATGAATAGGAAGGCTAAGAAAATCAATTGTGTCAAATTTAAGAATTGGAAAGGCTCTGAAGAAAGGAGCAGCTGTCTTGTGTGGTCATTTGTACACTAATTTACTCCCTCTTTCTTTTAAAAACAGAGGCCCCACTACCAAATGCTATAGGAAAATATGCTATAAAATTCTGTCTTTAGAGAAGTCAGTTTTACTTTTGTATTGTAGAAAAGAAGTGGCTTCAGTTGAATTAGGAAAAATTATTATGTGTGTGTGTGTGTGTGTGTGTGTATGTAATTTTTACATATGTCTATATATACATATATAATTTATAAATAAAAATTATAAATGAAATATCTTTTTCCAAAGTATAAAACAAATAAATTGCTTCCTTGTTAAAACCTGCGGTGTTTGATTTTTAATCTGTTTAAGGAACAAATTAGCTAGATTTTATATAGAAGGCAAAGCATTAATAGTATGAGACTTTACTGTGATTCTGTAACAAGTATATGCAGAATTTTAATGTGAGTTTAGTTAGCTATTCTGACCCAATTGATATTGCATTGGGCAGGAGGGAGATCGGGAAGGCACCCTTCTTTACTCCAGCTTTAATGAGCTTTTTCTTTCATGATATCTCTGGGTTAGATGAGGCTAAGGACCAAGAGGTGGGTGGAAATGTGGTCGAGTAAGGACACGTAGTGAGCAGAGGATACGTGGTGGCATGGAGGACACATGGTGGAACGGGACACTTGTGGTAGTGGAGCACTTGTGGAATAGGAACACATGAGAAGAAGATGCATGAAGAGCAGAGGATATGTGGTGGAGGGGAAGAGTCGTGGTGGAGTGGAAGACTCACTCGTGGTG